>NC_140085.1:116898319-119298319 GCF_964237585.1 Gallinula chloropus
ACTGTGGCCGTCGTTCAAACAAGGCTTAGCAAGTACAACATAGCCAGCATAATTAGTGAGAAGCACATTGAAACTGAAACAGTGGTGGGGTCCTGTCGGTACGGAAGCAGTGGAAGAGCTTTTCTAGTTTTGCCAGAATAATGAAGTAAACGTTGAGGGGTAAGCAACGGGGGTGGGACTTACAGCCACTGAGCAACAGCAGCTTCGGGGACTGCTGACACCAATGCTTTTTCACATCTGTCACTGCAGGATATTTGTCACCCATGAGAGGAGAGCCCAGATGCAGCAGTTATCCCGGTGCAGCCATCAGGCACCATGCTGGCACCCCTGATAGCCCACAGCAGCTTGTGCACCCCTGTGTGCTGGCTCTGAGGGCACCGTCTCACAGCTAGAGGCCACTGCGGGCAGTAAGTCCATGGGGTCGTCACCAATTCATACCTGTGGGAGCCTTGGCTCATTAACAGGAGCCGTTATTCTGTATTTTCTGGAGGGATGGGAGTATGTTATCAAATTGGCTCCAGTGGTGACATCCTGCGATACAGTAGTATTACACACTCCATATGGATCGCCTACTCAATTAGGCTGCAGTGCGTCTGCCGCTAGCTTGCTTCATATGGGCCTTTGGGCAAAGCTCTTCGTATCTTTGGCTTGGATTTCCATGCTCTCACTCTTAGCTGCGCTGCCCAAATATCATTTCATAAACTATGAAAGAAGTGCTTTAGCAATGCAAAGAATCCACAAAGACTAGGCTCCTAGTTTAGCCAAGACCCCAAAAAATCGCAGGAGGAAAAGCCTTGCTTTATCCTCCTTATCCTGTAGGATAATACTAATTCTGCCCTCCTTCCCTTCATGTCCCCCCTTGCCTATTCAGGCAGAGCCTTCACTGTGTATACAAAACTCCCGGCATAACGAAGTTTTGGATCGTATTTAGAGACTCCACAATTCCAGGAAAAATAACAGATTGTATCAGACCCAGAATATGCTCCTTAATGAATAATACCAGTTAAAAAAAAGCTGATTTAACCATAACGCAACAGATTAGGTACATCCAGCAGCATGTCTACACTGCCACAATTTGAAATCCAATGTACTCTTTGGCCAGCAAAGGAGCTCTGGGATCTGGTTTTGTAACACTTCCAATGACAATATGGGATGTAGTACATGGAAATGTGCATGTGCTGCCTAATCCACAGCCCAGGCACATCAGTGCTAAATTCAGGAGTAATTTTCAGAAACAGCAATGGAGTTCCTCAATTCTATCATTTCTTCAGAGAAAACTGGTTTTCTCTGACTACACTACGAGGTATAGTTTTCAGATTTGGTAGCCTCAATTTGATAGATTCAGAGGCAACAACCTCTAAGTTACATCCACAGAACAAATGCGGCTGTACGGATACAGACCAGCTGAGGTTGTCTCAAAGTGTTTGGCGCCCTTAGAGAATTTTTTTATTAAAAACATCCTCTTCGTTTAAGCTATCTGGGACATGAAGCACCCACGTTTTGTAGCTTCACCAAGTGTCGTGGTTTAGCTCTGGCTGGAGGCCAGATGCCCACCAAAGTCAGTCTATTACTCCCCTTAGTTGGACAAGGGAGAAAATATATATTAAGAGGCTCAGGAGTTAAAATAAGGATAGGGAGAGATCATTCTGTCAGCAGTGATGTGGGCAAAACAGACTCAACACAAAGTGAAGAAGAGAAAAACTACTTTATTACACTACACTACAACTACAAAGAACAGTGAAGAAACCGGAGTTGAGAGCACAACCAGATCTTAAAACAAATGTAATCAGATCTTAAAACAACTCTAACCCCCCAAAATTCCCTTCTCAGCAGACTTTGCCATGATCTTGCTCCCTTCTTCCCCCTGCTCGCAGTACAGGGGGGCAGGGACTGGGAAAAAATGGGTTCTCGGTTACTTCTTCATGAGCCATTTTCCTTTTCCAGATCTTAAGACACCTCTAACCTCCCTCCCCGCTCCCTTCTTAGCAGACTTCACTCTAGTCATGATTTCACTCCCTTCTTCCCCCCGACTGCAGCACAGGGGGGCAGGGACTGTGAGATGGGGGCTTCGGTCAGTCGCTTGCAAGTTGGTTTCCCTCTCAGCCGGGGGGTGGGGGAGCATTCATTCCACACCCTCCCCCTGCTGCACCGTAGGGTCTCACCCACAGGAGACAGTCCTCCGTGAACTTCTCCAACGTGAATCCTTTCCCCAGGGCTTTATCTATTCACCAGCTGCCCTGGCGTGGGTCACTACTACGGCGGGCAGTCATACATCACAATGTCTCTCAGTCCCAGTCCTCTGTGGGGTCACCAGCCTCCCTCAGCAAACCTGATCCAGCGCAAATCTCTCTCACACTCATCTCTGATTCTCTGATTCTCCTCATGGCTGCAAGTGCTGGCAGCGGCTTGTTCCAACGTAGGGTCACAGCATCTTCTGCAGGTGGGGTCTCGGCCTTTTCCATGGGTTTCTCCATGGGCTGCAGGGGCATCTTTCTCTCCAGCACCTGGGACGCCTCCTCCCCTGCCCTTTCTGGCCTTGGTGTCTGCACAGCTCGTTACATCTTCTCGCTCCCTTCTCCGGTGGCAAAATGCAGCTGCTTCCTGGTTGTTTTCTCCTATATGTGATTCTCAGAGGCACTCACTATCTCTCAGGCCGCAACTTTGGCCTTGAATTGCTCATTGTTTATAGCTTAGGGTGGCAGAAAACTCTTAACTGCTGCTTAAAACACCCGTCCCAGCAGCACAGCCTCACAAAACTGCAACACCAAGACAAAAGCAGGCTATGCAATCCACAAGCACCTCGGCTCAGCTGCTGCCATTCACCTGTTGCTTTAGTCATCCCAGATCTCAAAATCAGCACCAAGAAACAGAAAAATTGGACCAGCTAAATATACAGACCAAATCTTCCACCAACATTAATTAGCCTCCATTCAATGAAAACTATATCCATTTACCCCAGGTGACACTCCATTCCTGTATGCAATAAATGCAGTAATTTCTTTACCTATAAGTCATATCCTGGCCTCTTCCTCTCCCAGTGAGGGCCAAAGGAATAGCTGCAACTCACTTTTACCTGAGAATTGGTTCTACAAAATCACCTCACAATGATGGCACAAGATAATGACAAAGCCAAACAAGCACTTGCAAATGAGGTTGCTGAAGATAATATTTAACAGTTAAAAAAAAAAAAGAATGTTTTTACTGAAAAGTCAGTATACAGAGAGCATAGACCATTAAAAAAAGCCCACATGAAAAACTGAGGAGGATTTGCACAGCGTTTCTGTGATTGTTGTTGAATTAGAGTTCAACGAATAACTGCGGGGGGATCACATTAAAAAACGGGTGTAAATGAGAATTACTGTTGCCCATACAAAGAGGCTACCTAGCTGCTGACTTCCTGAAAGCGTCTCTAACCTTTCTTCTGAGTTTGACAAGATGTAACTCTTGTTAAGATGCTTTATTTAACACTAGTCTAAGCAGCTGGATCCTTATGTAGGTTCCAAATGATGAACCACCCAAAGCAAACAAGTTCAGACTGACAAGCAAAGGCTCAGTGTCCTGGTGAAAACAGTATTCAGGACACTCATGGAACATCCCGTTTGGAAATACAGCCAAAACGGTGCATTTTCTACAAGTGACCTTTAGCACACACAGAATAAGAGATCCACTTTTGCACTAAACTTGCATGGAACTGCTCAGGGTCAAAATTCCCCCTATTTTGCTGAACTCCAACTAAAAGTCCAAACATATGCATCCTTTTTCCTGTGCATATCAAATGTTTCTTTCCTTTATGTTTGGGCGAAACACCAGGCTGTGACTCAGGTGAAACTGGGAATTAGGGAGCAACAGGAACACAGGTTCATCTTATCAATTCTGGATGCTTCATTCAAGCCAAAAAATATCAAGCTCAATCGTTAGGAGCTATGGAAATGAAGCTGCCCAAACAAAATGAGGACACACACATTAAGACTTTTCAAAACATTCCCAGAATTGGAGAGGCGCTGCCTGGGTGCATTCAGGAATGGAGCACAAGAGCTGCAAGACTGGTTACATTTTCTCCTGGCAGCAGGAAAGGCTGATTTCAAAACAGCACACATAAAAACTCACATAATGCAAGTGAAATCCCCCTTTCTCCACAAACCTCCTAAATGTCTCTTAACATTCATACTGCCTTATTCATTTATCTTTCACATGAATTTTCTGCACGTGTTCAGGCAGAAAAATCTTTAAATCTGTCAAATCTCAGTAATTTAGACAGTTCCTAGAAAGTGATCTTCAAAGTTAAAGCTCCAATAGTGCACGAATGAGGTTGTGTCTGCTTATTTGAGAAAATAAAAGGATCTATGCCATGTGCCTACCCGACAGAGTACAGTTAATTAAACAAAGCCATATAAAGGATGACCGTAACGAATCTGGTCCATCCCTTCTGCATCACCAGAGCAATGAGACACTGAAAAGACCATGGCACCAAGCAGTCTTTCCCACATCTCATGCACTGGGCTTTCTCATGGCTTATTTTTAAGAATGTGGTTGTGTCCACTTCTAAAGTCCAAATGAACAGAGCATCCCCGGCAGCCTTCTGAAGAATGCACTTAGACCAAAGCAGACCCTAATGACATAAACAGACAGGGATTTGATGTCTAGCTGGCTAGCTTTCCTACCCCGAGCACAGCATTAAAATAATTGCCTTCCTTGCACCCTTTTTTGATGTAACAGCAACTTCTGCACGCTGTCCTGATGAAAAGAGTCTGGGACAAGCTCCCTGAAAGACATCATTACAGAGAGGTTCGTGCAGCTCTCTTTTACCTCCTGTAACATGATGCATGCACACCCAGCCTTGCCCCCACCAACTTTTAACTCCCATGGTTAGAAAAAACCCCCAGATACCAGTTTTGGCAAAAAGCAGGAAAAGGAGTAGTTCTTAATGTTATTTCTGGTGCTGCAGACAGAATGAAGAGATACTAAATCCCCTTCAATTTTTTTAAGTCTTACTGGTTGAAATCCAGATGACATGCTGAGGCAAGACTCCTTGGGGTGGGGAGGGATGGGGGGGATGTTTCTGCTATTTCCATAAAAACAACTGAGGACCAGAAGACTGTGAAAGTGCTGGGTTTTGGAAAACTTAAGAGAGAAGGAAGGGACAAGCTGTCATACTACTGCCAATCAGCCTAGTATGTAAACCAATCAAAAAATGCTGCAAAGAGGTGGATAGAGAGGTTCTTTCATTGACTACCTTTTTACAGGAAAAATGAGTTCTTTAAAATAATATTTAATTTATATTCAGTTAAAAATAAGTTGTAAAATGAAGCTTTTCTGTAGAGAGCTGCTGACTGGTAGGCGGCAGTCGACTGAAGAAACTCCATGAAAGAAGTTGCAGAAAATGTAACTTTAAGGAAAGACAGAATCACAGACAGACAGCAAGGCAGTCAGAAAGAATAAAAGCAACCTTTTCGCTTACAGCATGGCTGATCTATGTCTTTGCTTGCAGCAATCTTATTGCACTGCCGGCATTCTCAGATGGCTAAATCCATGTGCATGAGAAGCACCCAGTTTCATTGTTTTGGTTGCATGTAAGGATTGGATGGCTTCTCCCACCTAAGCCATCGCTGTAACACATGTGTTTATTCTGCCAAAGAGAACTACTGCTCTTCTCCAGAAGCAGCCAGGAAACCATTTCCAAACCAAATCTCTAGAGGATGAAATAGTCAGGCAGAGTGTCCCCCAAACCAGGCAGTTTGTGAGGCTCAGATGCTGTTGCTTATGGTCAATACCCAAAAATGCCTTGTTCTTAGCAACACATCATCAGCTACACCTGCTAAGTCTAGCCGCTTCCTAGTCTTTGGTGAAGAAGGGTAAAAAAACCACAGAAACAATAGTAATAGTAATAGTATTAGTAATGATAGAGTAGAAGCAGTACATCACCTTCTGAAATGTTAGCAAAACCACGGTGGTTTTAAGGCAATAGCAGTTCAACATCTACATCTACGCTCCTGTGACTTAGATAAAACTATGCACTGAGTGTTTCCAAAGGGACACTGGTTTGGCTTTGAGTTTTTGCATTATGCTCATTTTCCTTCTTCAGCTGAACTTAAATGTTTGCCACTGGCTTTCATGGAGCAGAACCAAGGGATACAGGAATTCAGCATTCTTCAAGTAGGTGTATTTTGTCAAGCAAACAAATATTTGAAGGAGTTTCAACCTTAGAAAAAGTCACCTTTGAAACACCCACGTAGTTCAGAGCACATCAGTACAGGTGTCCGGACTGACTCAGACAATAGCACATAAATAAGGAGGAATAAAAGAGCCAGTGTTGTGCAGCAGCACAATTTACAAATATGGAAGAAAACCTGCAGTATGTATACATATTTTTAAAATTTTACCACTCTCAAAACATCCAAGGACTCATAATAAACAGGAAACTAACCTTGATGTGAGCTGCTGGATCTGGGACAGTCTGAATCATGTCCTTTAACAGGCCAGCGTGTTTACCAGGAGCTCAGATCCCAAGGCAGCTGCATAACCAAAGAAACAGAAGTCGCATGATTATATTTTAAAAGTTTATTTTCAATAGAAATCTCTTTATCTTTTTATAGACTGACAAGCATCTTTCTTTCCTCAGACCTCCTCAAGAACCAGTACAGCTGAAGCTCTAAGAATATTTTCTGTTTCCATGCAGTCAGTTTAGGATATGTAGGTCCTGAAATTCTCATGGAAAATTGGTCCTTATTTGTAATGGATGATTTTCCCAAAATAAGAACTCTAGGATGTGCTCTGGCTGGCGCAGCCCTGTTATTCACCTGAGATATCAGGGATTTCCACAATCCCTTCTTCCCAATTCAGTAACATACATCAGGACTGAGACAGATCTGGAGCTGACAGAAGTTAAGTACCATTTCCCTGAAGTTATGCCGCTTTACTGTAGTTACAAATATGGTCCAGTCACTCAGCAGCACTTCAGAGCATGGATCTTGTGGGATCCCATATCAATCTCCACTAATAAGGTACAGAGTGGTTGGGGCAGGTGGGCTGCATTTTTCTGCATGTGCAGGGGGTGGGAGAACATTAGAACAAGTTAAAATAATAGCAATATGTACTGCTCAGTAACTAGACCATCAATTAACTGCTAATAAATTTGGATTGGTAAATCAAGAAACTAGAAAACATGTGGAAAACTGTAGGAATGTAAATGCAATTTCAAATAATGTGGTTTTTTCTCCATTCTTCCTAGAAGCTTGGAATTTCCCACTTCTCACGCAAGAGGGTTCCTTTTGCCTGTGACATAGAACTTCTTTCATCTTTTAAAGCAGCAAAGAATATCACAAAAAAAGTCTCCCTCAGCATTGCTTTTTTTTTTTTAATTTTTTTTTTATTTCACTATCTGTTCCCATGACTACACCAACCTGCAAATTCAACTGCAGACAGGTTTTACCTATCTAACTTATCCTGAGCTTGCCCTGGGAGCAGTCCTCATGAAGTAACTGAACCATTTATAAACTGTGGTACTGCACAGTGCAATTAAAGGCATCACCTTTTAGATCCTGGCACCTTTTCCCCTAACTATGTAAAGGGTCCAGCTTTGTCCCTCTTTAAATCCATGAAAACCATGTACTTAATTTGACAGCCTACTAGAGAAACCCCCAAACAAGCCAAATTCCCATTTTGTATGCTTTGCTCAGCTATCTGTGGATGAACGAATGGGATAGCGACGCCACGGTTCAAAGTGAAGACTTTTTCCTTCCACAGAACTTAAATATCCTCAAAAGCAATAGACACTTGTTTTGGTAAAAGCAAACTTTCAACAGAGATGTTGTTGAGATTTAAGTCATCCAGAAACATTGACATGCCATTCAGCTCCCTTCCTTCCTTCCCTAGTAAATCCACGCCCACCACTTTATTCATTGGATTTATAGGATTCATATTTTAAGCTTTTGAAACGTCATACACAGGATCTGGAAACTGCTATGTTTCATTGAAACTGAGCAGGAAAAATATTTTGCACCGAGCATTAGATCATCTTTTCACAGTTTGCGTATTTTCATCACTGTGTTCCTGTAACAGTACCTCACCCCCAGCAAAGAAACCTACCCAGGAAAGAGAGGACCTCTGCAGCATCAGTGTTCATTTCTGCATCTCTCTAACATCTTTGCTCAGCATCCAAACATGAGCTGTGTCTTTCCTCCCTACCCACATATTTTAGCTGGTTAACCCAGGTTTCAGAAGAAAGGTGAGCTCAGATACATTTTGGGAGGCCAGTTCCAACCACAGCTTGAAAAAGAGAAGTGGCTCCAATGATGCTTACAGAGTTGAGTACCTCCATCCCTCTTTGCCCTCCAGAAATGCCACTTGTCCCCTACCCTGGAGCTCATCTGCTGCCCAGGACCAGCTAAGCGTTATCTCTCATTGTGCTGGAGATGGAGGGTGCGGGACCTCCAGCTCTCCCTGCCCACTACAGCTCAGAGAGTGAAGGGATCCCTGACAGAGGCGCAGGGATTTCTGCTTCTCCTGAGCTCTCACTGCCTGAGAGGTGGTTCTCCCAACAAATGCAGGATTTTGTGCTTAGGAAGCACGTGCTGAGCTCAGAGATGTGGACTCCATTCCAGAAATGCTCCATGTCACTCTGGGGCGCTAACCAGAATTTTCCTTCAGAGCTTGGACTTGCTTGAAGCTATTGGGGTTTGAGAGTGTTTCTGAACTATGCCAGGCCCATTCATACCATGTCTTTTCCCCGAGAAGACAGATTCTGTACAGAAGGGAAGATGACGGAGAACATTTGCAAACCAGTTGCCAACTCTGCACCACATGGTATGGGAATCAAAGACAAGCAAATGTTAGCCAACATGAGTTGGAAAGATGCATATGCAACTGTTCTGGCCATTTGACTTCCCCCCCCAACCCCCCTGCCCCCATAGTGCTGTGTGGCAGCGATCCTAAAAGGGGGAATTCTGCTTTAAACTCAACTTTTGGCATTGTATTCTTCTTTCTCACCTGGATATTCATTCATAGCTACTCTAACATGGGACATGTCCTAATTTGCAAAAGGCATGACTTTACTTCTGGAAATGACTGTTTAAAAAGCCATGACAGTTTTTCTTGCTTTTTCCAAACAGAAATATAATTTTAATTATCTCAGCTCCACCTTTACTGTCTGGAATTGGAAGCTTCCAGACATCTGGTACTAACTTGCTGAACCAGATGGTATTTATTGCCAGAACCACCTCCACCCCCACCCCAAATTTCATGCTGGTCATGTTTGTGCTTGACAGTCTGACACAGGGTCTGCACGTGGCTGTAGATTTTGCTCTGCATCCCCTGGCTAACATGACTCTGAGCCACAACAACACAAAATCCTGCTTTGGGGCAACATCTCTTTTCAAGAAACCAAAACAAGGAAATCGTTGAACCCACTGAACGCTAAGGGCTTGCTTAAGTGCCTTCCAGATTTAGGGTTTAACCTCAGAAGGATATATCAGTAACTGCAGAGCAGCTTTTCTTACGGTCCTCGGTGTCCTGAGTCAAGACTAGCTTTCATTGATCCCGCTGTAGAGGCACAAGGCGCCCATGGCACACCACCTTGGGGGGTGTTGGAGAGCAGGGCAGCAGTCCCAGCAGCACCCGTGGATGGTCCCCACAGATCCTGCTGGCATGTGGCCAGGCTCGAGTCCGTCATGCCATCAAAATGGGGAAAAGCCCCTGTCACATAGCAGGAAGCCTTCCCGTAGTGTGAAAACAAATCATTGTTTGTCAGGTCAGCAAGACCAGTGGGACTGTGTGCATCTGGTTGCCCCAGACAGAGCTACAGGGCTGCCGTGGGGTCACGGCACAGCACAGAGAGGGAAGCAATGGCTTCTCCGTGGAGCTGGAGCACACACATGCTCCCAGCCCACAACCAGTGTGTGCCCACCAAATGAAAAGAAGCCATATCCTAGTTATATATAGGGGACAGACTACGTCCTGAGCATCACCCAGGGACCCTGAGAAAGAAAGGACCATAGAACAGGCAAGGCTACTGCTGGGCTGGCAGACCAGGCTCACACGCCCTGCCCACGTCCCAAGCAAAAAGCGGACAGCTGGCATCAGGCTGTGGGCAGCATTAAATACTCACAACAGGATCTGGCTTCTGGTATAGGTTTCCACCCCCTGATGCATCATACGAGAACAATGGCAATAGTGAAAAATAGCAATATTGCACATGAGAACAGGAGACATAAGTTCCCCTGTGATGTTTGGGACAGATTAAAATATCCAGATAAAACCACGTTATTGTATGGAACCAGCCAGACCTGGGCATGCCTGTGCTCCCCCACGCAGGGGGGCAGAGAGGCTATGGAGTCTGTTCCCTTTCTGTGCACGCGTGCAGGCAACCCACATTTTTGGAGTTATGTAAACACATCAAAGGGTCGCTGAATCATGTACAGCTCTAGAGCTCACCAGATGCGATTACATTGGTTTTCCTTTTTACAGTCATATCAAAAGGATTAGACTTTTTAATGTACATATATACTACCAAACCACAGAGAGGCTGAACACCCCCCTATATGGGGGGCAGTACTCACCCCTCTCTTGTACATTTTTGCACTCAAGTTACCCTGCAGACAGGAACATAGGTTCATTTGGTATAATTTCACAGAATCACAGAATTTTAGTGGTCGGAATGGATCTCCAGAGTCCAACCCTCTTGCCAAAACAGTTTCCCTAGGACAGGTCGCAGAGATAGGTGTCCAGATGGGTCTAGAATATCTCCAGAGAAGGAGACTCCACAACCCCCCTGGGCAGCCTGTCCCAAGGCTCTGTCACCCTTATTGTGAAAAAGTTCTTCTGCATATTGGTGCGGAACTTCCTGTGCTCCAACTTGAAGCCATTGCCCCTTGTCCTGTCCCCACAGACAACTGAAAGGAGGCTGGCCATTTCCCTCTGTCTCCCACACTTCAGATATTTATGAACATGCATAAGATCCCCTCTCAGTCTTCTTTTCTCAAGGCTGAACAGTCCCAGCTCACTCAGCCCTTCCTCACAGGCGAGATGCTCCAGGCCCTCAATCATCTCTGTGGCCTTCTGCATAATTTGGCATGCTATGCTCGCCAAAAAAAAAAAGCCCAACCTCCAACCCATCAGGTTCCCCACAGTGTGTCCCACACCCTGCACTAAAGTGCTGCTAGAGAGCATCATCAGGCAGAGAGCAAAACTGAAGGAAGGAGACTCCGGGCCAAACTCCTGGTGAAATGACGCCCACTCAGAGCAGAGCTTGGCTGCGGCAAATAAAGACACAAGGGCCTGCGCTGCTTCTGCTGGGCATGAATGCGGCCCAAAGAACTCATCTGCAAAGGGAGAAACAGCCAGCATACAGGCACAGCGTGCCTCCAACGCAGGGTAACAAAGGGCTGCTTCATAAATGGCAACCTGGACGCCAGAATTGCTGGGCCAGGTTCCTGGCACAGCGAGGTAAAAGGACGATGTTAAACAGCTGCCGCAAAAAAGGCCGCATGGGAGAGAGCAGCACCAAAGCTCTGCCTGTGGGACTGCCTCTCTCCCCAGAGAGCCCTGTGCCACTGCTGCTGGAACGGCAGGAGCCCTCACTTCACAGAGACGGGAATGTCAGGTGGCACGAGATGATGGCATACAGCACACATGCACACACACACGCACATGCACACTCACTCTCTCTCCTGCGTGATGAATAATACAGAGTGGCATTAGACTGAATTTCTACTGGCCTATCTTTGGGATGCTTGTCATTACTCACAGGAGGTGAATCCCTGAACAGCTATGCAGAGTATCCCGAGCGATCGCCAGCAGGACTTTTAGACCCCCTCACACTGTCATGCAACCGTACTTGTCACATATTTTACAAGAGCTGATGTTTTTCAGCTGTTGGGGAACTTTTGAGACATCCATTTCTGGGGTGCTTTTTCTCAGGAAATCTCTTTTTTGTGCATTTGGATGCTACTGGCACTGGTGAGGCAGAGTGGGCAAGAGAGAAAGGTTGGGATATTCATAAGACAGAAAAACTACAAGCCTGCTCTCAGTGGTGTGCTGAAACAGTGTAAGCTCCTGCTGCTGCAGCTTAGGGCTTCTTCTTTGGTAGACGAATGCCCTACATGTAGTTTTCAGCCTTTCTCTGATTTGTGGGCATCTAAAATCATTCCAGTTATTGTGGGAGCCCTTGTATAGCAAATTTAAGCCAAACTTCCGGTTGCTGCACTTTGGAAATAGTCTACAGATCTTAGGAGCTGCAAGGACCACTACCTAAAAAGCAGTGCGCAATTGTTCTCCTAGTGCTGCTGATGCTTTGTTCATATCATAGGACTTTATTGAAAGTAAGTTATTACATTAAGTTATTAAGTTCTTTAAATTAAGTCCTTTAACAGGACTAAGAAGAGAAGAGGTGCAAGTCTCATCCACTAAAATAAAGTGGACTTTAGTCACTGTCTGAAGCAGGTCAGAAATTCACCCACTCTGCTTTAGTTGGGATGTGCAAAACTTGGGAGCAGAAGACTGTTACAAGCATGTGATTTGGAAACTGATAAACAAACAAAACAACCCCAATAAGCTTCTTACAGCATGGTGCTGTAAGCCTAACACCTCCAGGTTGACAAGAAGGTGCTGTTGAGGCTGTTAGAACAAGAAGCAAGCAGCCAGAGTTGGCTCCTGACGGAACCTGAGGTTTGCCAAGAACCTGAAAGGAGCCCTTGCAAGCAGACCATGGCCCACTCTGTATGGCAGGTGTGTATTTCGGGGCGGGGGCGTGAGGGTGAGAAATGTCTCAAAGAGCAAAACCCAGTAGGATCTAGTGAAGAAAGGCCCAGAACTGAAGCCACAGAAATGTTTATAATGCAGCATTTGTGAGACGTGGCTCCGATAAGCAGACAGTGAAACACCACTCTTCCAACCCTGGGCCGATATTGACCATAAGCAATTACATCACAGAGCTGCAAAAAGCTAAAAGCTCTTTATGTTTAATGTATGGCTGGGTATGGCCACTTCAGTTTGGGGCCGGGGTTTTTTGCCTCTGTTGTTGTAACCTCTCCACATTCTAACAGCCTGAACAGTAAAACCCCAAGGAAAGATCCTGCTACATGCAAGCAATGCTACTGCCAGCACAGCTCACCTAATGGCATTTACTGTTAGGGGAAGACTTCACAATTAGAGGTGGATAGCATGAACAAAATAACAGTAAAGGAAAGAAAAAAACCTCAAAATAGTAAAAAATGTGCCAATCAATGTTTCCGAAACTCTCTGTTCTCAATTAAAACTTTTTGTACCACCCTGCATAGCTGCAGGAGTTCAGGGATGCTAAGTGGCACTGATTAGTTACAGTAGTACATCAGGGTCAACAGATCTCCTAACCTGTCAATCTAGTACGCATCTCTTCAGTACTTACGGGCACACTAAATAAATGGTTAGTTCTTTGGGAGCAATTTAAATAGAAGAGTAACTCATTGATAATTTTTTCTGTAACGTCTCTTTGATAGTTTTGTGGAGGTTTTTTAATAATATGGAACTATTTAGTTAAAAAAAACCAGTGGGAAATACAAAAGCTGAGTGGGGATGTTTGGCTGTTGGGTTTCAATTCTGACAGCTAAAAATGGAAAAAAATTTCACTTTCAGGAGACACCTAACAAAGTCAATAAAAAATGAGTGCTGAATTTCCTCTTTTTTTTTTTTTTTTTTTTTCCTTCCCCTGGAAATAAAGCAATCTTCACCACCCAGCCTCCTGAAAAGCCTCCTGAGGATTTGGTTTTATAACCAACCCATGCTGCTAAGTTCTCTCCTCACACAATGTTAACACTCTCTCTGCCAGTCAGATCAGTGTGCTGCTGTAACTTTCAGCAAATCACCTTTCTGAGGGGGCTCCATCCCAGCAGCTCCCTGATGCAGAGAGCTGTGGTGCCCTCCAAGCTCCCAGGGTAATGTGGCAGGATGGAGCACATACCAGCGTGAGGTGGCAGGTAGGTGAGATCTGCCCCTGTTGGCAGTGGACTCGGGATTGGAATGGTTGAAGCTGATCGTGAAACCGCAACTTGAATATTACTGTAAGCAAGTCAGTAACTGAAGAACAAGCTGTGTGTCACCACCTGTTTGTGCAGGCACAGATGGCCAGTGTTCACAGCTAGCTCTCTGTGAACAGCAATACTCCTGGTCCCTAACATCTGTGGGGGGCAAATGGACGCATCTATCTGAAGACATGTGTATGCTGTCCAAGTCTATGTCTGCCTCTCTTGCAGTTCATCAGAACTGAAGATGGAAGACAGATTCTCTTCTGGGATACAGAGCAAATCCGCATACATTTCCAAGGAGTCAGGACATGAATTGGTAGCAGGAGTAGCTAAACATCTCCTAATGGATGAAGAGTGCTCCCCTTCTTGGAGGGGCCAGTCCTTGCTCAGGGAAACAACAGCACATGTTTCCCCCGGCTCCTTCCCTCTGAATGTGGAGAAGGCACACGTCTGTGCTACCACCCAAATGTATCTGCACAGCTACTGCTTATCTCACGTTCCAGCCCATGATCTCAAGGGAGGATACAGCCCTAAATTAGCTCATTTACAGTAGGAACTTTAGACTACAGCCAAAAATACTTGTTTTTATTAGTACTCCCTATACGGTACGCCTCTGACCAATAACTTGTTTTATTTATTTTTCTGGCGAATTACCATGTTCTTAGTCAAAGCCATAATGAGGATTATGTATCAATGTGGAATGCAGAGCAGCTATTCCTAAATCTCCCAACTGCATATAAAAGAGTTTGGAATTCCCCAAACACTATCTCTTCAGTCCAGGCCACTTACAAATGTGGTTAACATGAATGAAGTAATATCTTCAGAAAGGAAGGAGACTTTTGAGTCACGTCTGACACATTTAACTACACCAACCACTTTCCATAGCTCAAGGTTTTGATTGTCTATCTTAATACCATGCAGGGGTGTTTGATAATGATTACTCCCTGATGCTTATCCTGTTACAGGATGCTTATACACATGCTCGGGATACCAAGGGGAGAGTTACGAATGAATTCAAGACTTTGTGCTCTCCAAGTGGAAAACCACAGAGGTCACCAGAAAAGTTCCCAGATCAAGTCATATTCTTACCTGGTGCACTTTGCTGCTAGAGCTGCCCTGTTGGATTTCTGTGTTTAACTGTTCAAACTCGGCTCAACACCGTGCTGAGCTGAAGGTGCCTGACAGCTCCACAAGAGCAAGATGCGGCCATGAAGTAACCACGGTGCAATTTCTGTCTGCAGACTGTAATCACAGACCTGAGTGATCTACAGAAATACGACTTTCCAAAGAAAGCCAGTGTATTGTACAAAAGCAGGATGACATCAGGAGACAAATAGTAGTTTCTAATTTACATTTGTCCCACTGCTAAAGTGCGAGTCTTTTTCAAACATTTTAACTGATGCTCCACTCAGATTACATCTGCAGAAAGAGACAGTCCCAGTTATCGAAAGAACTAAAAAGAAATTATTCTGAGGGTGAAGTCACAAACCAAGGACTATACCTATCTCTCTTTGAAAGGTAAAAGCAACTGAAACTGGTTTAGAAAGTGAAGCAAGAAGGTGCTATTTGATAATATCAAACCACACACCAACCCTCCTAGTCCTTCAACCCTTCCTTGGCTAGTGTCTATTGGACTTTAAGTCCATTTGTTCCCAAAAGATTTGTGGAGTAGACAGTGTTGGCATTCTGCACTCACTTCTGGTACCTGAATTTTCCAGGCCAGAGGTAGCTCTATGAAACCGAAGGAAAGATGATGTACAGGAGATTAGACTAGATGTTCTAGCTGCCCTCTAGCTGTCAGACACCTGTGCCTCTATTTTTAATTTCGTTCATAAGAGTTCTGTTTCTAATAAGCCCATGGAAAGTGCTAGGCAAGAATCAGAAGTTTTGCACCACACACAGCATTCAGGTGATGCATTCACATTTAAGCATCTGGTACAAACTGATGGCACACATGCTATAAGCAGAAAGCAGTAGTATTTTTAAAAAGTCATAAATAATTGTGTGAACACCTCATAGACTTTTTGAGGAGAATTACTTGATTAAATTTGCATACTCTGAAAGTACATACACCGTGCCCTTTCAATAATTGTTGAGTACATTAGACTGGTACATTTTTTACTGCACATTCTCCACCAATTTCTGCTAAACCTTGAAAAGTCCTGAATTGCTAAAGTAAAAACCCAACACCCAAAACCTGAAGAAGCTCAGATTTATGGGAGAACTAAAGTATATCACTCAGACATACACAAGCAAGAAATAAAAAATAGTTAATGTTTTCTCTGCTTTCAATAAATTTCCTCGGTTGTCATATTCAAGAAACATATATGCTGTTCAGGAACAGAATGTACTGGCACCAAATCTGTTGCATACAAGTGCTTGCTTTGGGGACGCAACAAATGTTTCAGTAATCTGCACTAGAAAGTTGTCCTCTTTTTTCTCCCCCTAGGTTTCTGGGGGATGCTTCCAGTTCTAATGAGGAAAAATCATTGTTTGAATGCACAGTTTTAATTTTTATTTTTGTCCCCTGTGTGTATGGACTCACTCTTGTTGGTCCAGGGTGCTGCAGAGAGGAGAGGCAGATGCATGCCCTGGGGAACTCACCCACGAGGTACCTCCACTGAACACTGCCTTTGAAGCCATCTCAGCGCACTGCTGGGAAGAAACTGCTGTAGTTGCCCAGCCTCTACCTGTATGTCCCCATCATGACCTACCAGCCCTTCTCTTCTGCTGTGGCACCTCACAGCAGGACTCCCTGTGCTGAATTTTCTCCGCTGCCCCCTCCATGGGTGGGAACAGTAGACGCACCTCCCCTGAGACAGATCATATCAAGCCCTAAATCGGGCTCGATGAGGACTTTTCTGAAGCACTTTAAACCAAGAGCAGGCTGTGTGAATGTAAACCTCATCCCACTAAGGTATGCTGACAACCCCTATCGCAGAGAAAACACCCACAGAGATTTCTGCACACCAAATCAATAAGGGTCGTGGACCTAAAGTGTTCCAGGGAGTGTGAAAAATGGTCCCACATGTGGAAACTTCCCAGGCGGAGGCCTGACCTAGACGTGGACGCTCACTGAAAGTGAAACAACACTCGACCGAGAAGTCAGCTGAGGTGTCTGAAGCACGTTTCTCCAGCACAGCTTTGTTTTCAAAGACATTTGCGGTGTGTGCTTCCCTTCCACAGCCGTGTATCAGCAAAAGGAGAGATGGGGAGAGGGGGGTAAAGGGGGAGTGTCAGCTTGTCAGCTCATGATGTCAGCAGCAGAAGGAATGGGTAAGTCCTCCATGAAGGGATAAGCAAAACACTATACAGAGAGTGATGGAGAAGCACAGATGACCCTTCACAACCCCCTGCAGCATTTCTGGTGCTTTGGAACTCCACCCGAAGGATGGCAAAAGGGGCTTCATGGCGAGGAACACTGACCCAACCAACATGACTGGCAACACTGTTTTCTTAAGGTATGGTTAAGAGGAAAACCTGTGAATACATGGGGTGATCCTTCTTCAGTGTATTAGCAAATTAAGCTAGCTTCCAGTAGAAATGATCATTTGACTACAGAACAAAACTAAGTGGAGTCGTTGAAGCTCTTCGGAACAATTTGCTTTTCTGTTACTAAATGCTTTTTATTCCTTTTGTATGTCTTTGTCACAAAATAGTTTTGGTTTTCTATTGGTTTAATTTCTCTTTTTACTTGTGGCATTTTCATTTCAGATGTTGTAAAGTTAAAAAAAGAAAGAAAAATCAGAACAGCTGTATAAACACAAAGTATTTAAGAAATAAACTGACTTCCATTAAGTGTTGACTTGCACCGCAGAAAGTGCTTCAGAAGTACGTAACAGGAAGACTGGGCCTTCCATTGCAGCTCGAATCTTGCATTATCAGTAAAAAAATGTTAATGTGTTATAAAAATAGAAATACGACATATCCTTAGCAAGAAAGTACCTTGGAAGGATATAAGTCATCTTCCATAATGTTTCAATGTGCAACATTCACAGCTCTGTATTCGTTTTTATTTCAAATGCATTTGAAGAATGTCTATAAACAGCTAATACCGACTGCACGTGTAATTATAGGCTCATTCTTTCAGCATGTGGATTTTGCAGTAGTTTGCTAGATGAAACACGGACCCGTCACTTGTGAAACTGTAAAGTCTGAAGTTAAATGTTTAGAAAAATAACAGTTTGCAGATCTAAGTGCACTTCCTAAGAGCTAGTGTAAAGCTGTTACGTAAAATTTACAGCACGCAATTGAACCTGTGCTCAGCAAAGATGCAAGTTTTGCTTGGAAATGTGAAGAAACAAACTTCACACGGAAAAGGCATTTGTGAAGCTGAGCTGAAAGCTCCTCGTATGTTTATTTCTCTACATATCGCAGGGGAAACGTTTGTTTCCCACCTCATGCACTATTTAAAAACAGAGGGAAGAGGAACGCTTTTCACAGCAGGCAAAAGCCGTGCATGGGGTTTGCATCTGGATATGTGAAAAAGTAGTATTATCAATTCCGATGCATTTTGCTTACAGCTGGAGAAGAAAAGCTATTACAGGGTTCAGGTGGGGTTTGGTCATGCTGTGTGCTTTTCCCAAAAAACTTGGAAAGGTCCTGGCATGGCCAAGAGTTATAGATGCAACCACCTCTGTACTTTGGAAGTAGCTCCCCCAAAGTAAATGGGACTTGGTTCGATGTATAAGGACATGGATGGGCCTTTGCAAGGATAGGGCTGCCATTAAAGCTAAAGGAGGGAAGGTTTTGATTAGATATTAGGGGGAAGTTTTTTACAGAAAGAGTGGTGAGGTGCTGGAACAGGCTGCCCAGAGAAGTGGTGGATGCCCCGTCCCTGGAGGTGTTCAAGGCCAGGTTGGATGGGGCCCTGGGCAGCCTTGTGTAGATCCAGGCCTGGAGGTTGGTGTCCCTGCCTGTGGCAGGGGGGTTGGAGCTCTATGATCCTTGGGGTCCCTTCCAACCCAGACCATTCTATGATTCTATGATTATGTTATCTTCTTGCTCAGCTTCAGTTCAAAATCAGAATTTAGTGGAACAAGTACAGCTTGTGGTCCAGACTTTCCTTAGATGTAATAGGAAGTTTGGGAAGGGGATACGGGAGGGTTTTCTTAAGCAGCGGGGCCCTTTATATTTAGTTATTCTGTAATTAGTTGTTTTTATTGACATACGGCATGCAGATGGCCTTATACATTGCTATAGAAATGCGGCCAAAGTTTATTATCTGACTACATTTACTGCCGTGCCTTCCATCATGACGGTTCACAAAAGCACATAACTAGCCCAGGACCCGATCCCGTTGGCGTTGAAGTAAACAGAAAAACTACCACAGATTTCAGCCACGCAGGACCAGGCTCCAAGCACTGTATGTGCACACACATGTGTTTCACCCACTTCTGAAGGGCTCTGCGTCTGGAAAGAAGCAGCAGCTCCTCTAATGGAGCACGCTGCTGCAGAAAACGGCTAATGCCCAGTAGAAATACGTGGTAACTGTAGACAGAGGAATAATTCAGATTGTCAGCAAGGGGAGCCCAAAGAACACCTTGCCCCTGCGGAACTGGTACATTCTGGATGGTACTGGAGGGCTGGTGCTTTTGTGTGGGAATTTTGTCACAGGACTTTTAACACACATTGCCTGCAGTCCAGGCTGGCTGGCTGCCCTTGCTTTTGGTTCAGCCATACATTAGGCTCCTCCCAACAGACCTAACCTGAAATTGTTTAGTTCTCAAGAAAAGGTTCTTATGATATTGTTATAATAAAAATTTTTCCTTTGTTCTCTCCCTCCAAAGCAACATAATCCCATCTCAAATTTTGAGATTTTACGGTGCTTCAAAATCATAGAGTCCAAGTTTAGAATAAATTCGCATATATCTCTATGCATTTATTTGGATTTCAGCCACTCCTCCCCAACAGTGCAACCATAAGCAAGACCCATCGGTACGTTTTAACGCAAAAAATAATTCCCTTTCTTTTTTCCTTCTGCCCTCACTGCCATTCTGCACACTTCCCCAGTAGCCACTACACCTAGGAACTGCTCACTTTTGTTTTCCCCAGTGTTTATGTCTAAAATCTTCTTCATTTCCAGGTCTCACTCCCATTCCTATGCTCAACAACAGCTGACCAATGTTTCACCCAAAAATTATTCAACCTTCGCCCACACTTTTTCTTCCAAAACCCTGCAGAGTCTTCTGTGTTGATTCTGAACAGGTCCAGCAACAACTGATAGCACTGACAGTGATTTCAGCACATGGCTTTTGTGTCAGCTGCAGAGATGCTGTCAATAGAGGTGGCAAGGAGTGACTCTACACACAGAGCTGCCATGGGGTCTCCTTTATGGTGAACTCCACACCCAAAAGGGAGATCTAGCAAAAGAGACGCAATCTAGGCATCTATCAAAATAACCATGGTGTTGGACTCTGACCTTTTAAACGGCTTTCAGTTTAACAAGAATTCACAATGTAGGCCAACTTTCAAGTCTACTTGTATCTCCTTCATTTACCCCCAAATAAACCCTTTCTACTCCTTGCTAGCATAACAAATGCATGAGTTACCAAACAGCACCAAGTGTCTCTCCACCTGCTGGAGCCCAGAAAGAAATCCCACTTCATGCTAGCAGAAGACACTGCATGCATTGAGCCAACGCCCCCTGACTCTGCCACATGCTCCCTGCAGCACCACTGTGTCCATGCATGAGCCCTGGGGCAGGAGAACCACAGAACAACTGTGGCTGGATGGGACCTGTGGCGTCATTTGGTCCAGCCTCTGCCCTGAGCAGGACCACTTACAGCAGGCTTCTCAGGACATTGCCCACTTGAGCACTGAATATCTCCCAGGAGAGAATTACACCACCGCTCTGGCCACCCATTTGTTCATGCTTTTGATTTCTTGCTTAACACTATGTTGGCTTGCTACATTAGTCAGGTGCTAACACTGTTCACCTAAAAAGAGAGATTTAGCATCCATGTGGGTGTATCTGTAGCTACATGCTGTTTTACTAGTGAAGGCATTATTTCAAGAGCATCTGAACCCTTAAAATAGGAAGTTAGGATATGTTTTGTTTCTGAGGGCCAAATAGGCATTGTAGTTATCTCATAAGGAGTACATGTTGAAATACATTTTACCATCCACTGATGATGTGAAAAGGCATGTGGCTGTTGTGGACTCATCAGTTCTTCAAACCACTAGTTTGAAATGTCGAAATCAATGCATGATCATAGCTTTAGTAAGCACTGAAATTCCTGGCGTGGGTCTAAAAGCTCATTTTGTGTCATTATTAACCATTAGAAAAATCCATATATGTCAGTATTAAAGGTCTCTTTTAGACATGCTAGCATGTAGATTAAGATTTGTTTAATGTAATGTCAGTCTTGCATTTCCTTAAACAAATGTTCTCCTAAAAGAAAAAAAAAAAAGGAAAAAAAAATCAAGCTGCAAGTTCAAAGAATTTAACTGAGTGATGCAAAATATTTCCTTTAAGTGTAGATCCAATTTCTTCCACTTTTTTATGTGCCAGGTGTGTATAAATGTCAAATACCAGATCTATAACAGCAATGACTCTGTTTTTTCAGTAGAATTAAAAAAGTAAATCACTATCCTTTCCACCCCAAGCTTTGACTCATCTTTGTGCAATCTTCTAATGAAATATAGTTGGGATGAAAAAGAAACAAATCAGCATTGTCACTTCCACTATCTCTGATGCTTGCAGTTGCAGTATGCCATGATTTTAAACAAAGCAACTTGGAAGTTTACTTTTAGGGTGTTTGCAGGACTGTATCATCTGTGTGCTTCATCTTCGAGCAGCTCGTATCTTGCAGAGGAACCCCTTGAGTAACTGACTCAATCTCAGATGTGGACTACAAAGGTCGAAGGCCCGGATCCTGCTCAGCTTCCACTTCTATCAATGGGCTTTGGATCCAACCCACACTAACAAGGACATGAGCAGTGGAGGAGAGAGAATGCTGAGATCTGTCAATACACCGAAGCAAGAAAAGAAAAGGAAAAAAAGAAAAAAAAAATTGCATTGCCCTAGAAGGATGTGCCCATAAGTAGGGGGAAGTCACCTAGGATGGTATTAGTAATGGGTAAGATCTTCTTCCTTTATGGTATACAGAAGTTTTATGTATTTCCTAAGGACTCAGCAGTACACATGAACCAACTCTTTCAAAGTGGGTTTGGGTGCCAAGTGACTTCAAAATGACTCAGGATTTCCCTCAGACAATGTCACAAAACCACAGATCCTGTAACTTTAATTCCATCTTGCCTCAAGTAACTGGCCACTACACCCTTTTCCTCCTCTCTTTGCAGAAAGGCAGGAGAACACAGGAGCTGGTGTTTTCAGGAGAGCACAAAGTGCAACAATTTGAAAATCTTCATCCCACTTCTGAGGCCTGTAGGGCAGCTGAGGACCTGCATGCTACCATCTCAGGGAGACCATTTTCAACACCAATTGAAAAATAACATGCTCCAAAAATCTCCCCTTTTCCATTGGCTACACATGGTAGTCCTGGGGGAGTTTAATGGTGAACCCTTCACAGGGGTTCTGTTGAGCTGGAAGTGAGCAGGGCACTGTAGTCAAGAGGTAAGGAACAATTAGGCCTACTTTATATTTGTGAAACAATTAGTCATTAATTAGGCCGGTTTCACATTTGGAAAAGGGGAATAGCTTTAATTAGAGTGGAATTATATCCCTCTGACAGACTTCAGAGGGAACTCTAATGGCAGGATGCAAACTATAAAGTCTGCCAGGCTTTTACAGCATTTAATAGCTTATGGAGCATATTGTAAGTATACAATCCTTTCAGTATGTATAGCAACCATCTGCAACAAAACCCCACGTCTCTGCCAGGACCAGAGTTACTAAATGGGGGGGGGGGGAAAGAATTTTAAACTGGTAACCAAACCCCCAACTTCAGTCAAGCATCTTCGTAACTGCATTGAGGCTGCCTCTCTCCCTAATCTAGAAACATTTTTTCTCCCATGGAATTCTTGCCACAGAATGCAAAGAAAACATGAGGTGCCACTTAAGGAGATAAGTATTTAATGTCTACCTACAAAGTATACTTTTACCTCCCCTCGTACTTTTGTTTAGCCATTAACTAGAGGAAGGGTCTGCACATGAACGTGCATCTACATAAGTAAATTGAATTTAATTGACGCCGTCTGCTATTCAAGCTAGGGCTGAAAATGGGCACTAGTCTCAAAAATTTCTTGTGAGCTGTAACTATTCTGCAACTTAGCTTCCACTGACTTAGCTTAAAACCCCTTCCACTGAGATAAACAGTAAATCTTCCATTGAAAGTTCCCACAGCATCCAAAAAGGAATGGCTTTGAGGCAGGACAACCCAATGAAAGGTATTTACCTAAAAGCGCATATTCCCATCCTCTGAAATCAAAATCAAGCAAGACGGAGCCATAAGCAGAGCGTGTTGAAACCCTGCAGAGCAACGAACAGGACAATGTGGTACTGGTGATGGGAATGCTGCTGATATTTTTATTTCTTGGTGGGAACCACTCCAAGGAAGACATTTCTTTTCTGGAATTTAAGAATGACGACTTCATGGAATGCTTTTTAGTGAAGGAAAAAAAAAAGATTCAGCTTTTAGCCACCCTGAACTACCAGAAGATTTGAACCAAGTTTCCAGAACAGTCCTGATCCAACAGATACTGTGGGAACTATGAAAAGCCCCAGCTTGTCTCCCCATTTTGTGCAGCTCTCCCTGCCTGGGTGGCTGCTGGGCTCACTTGGACCACAGAGGAGGCAGCTTCAGCTCCAGCCTGCACTCCACCACAGACCAGCATTCCTGCGATTGAGCTACAGGACACCTGCAGTGACACAGTTAGAGGCACAATGGGCATTTTAACTGCTCCTTTTGGCTTTTGGCAATGTTATGCTTTCTATAAATAGACACTGGGCATGTGTTCAAAAAAAGGGCTGATGAGGTACTTAGAGATAGGGTTTAGCATACGATGGGAATGGTTGGACTTGATGATCTTCAAAGGTCTTTTCCAACCTTGTGATTCTGTGATTCTGTGATAGCAGAGACTAGCATGGATGTGTCCTACTTTCCACCTGTTTCAACCACTGGGCTGGAGCCTTTTTCACTCTATGACTGAACAATTTACTTAAAAATCGATCCACTCCTTCAGAGGGGATGGAGGGAGACCAGCCTGACAACACCCTTTAATGGTGCAAGAAGGATATCCCACACAGGAGAGATCCTATTTTACACCTGGCTTCTACTTAAAAGCACAGTAGGGACTTAAAAACACAAGTCTGGGTGTTCAGAGAACCCTGGAAAATGCATTTTCATGGACACATAAGGGAACCAAATCCATGAACCTTTAAGGATGAAACAGGAAATGCTCAGAGACAACACCTCCTATGGTCAGATTTACAACCGTGCTATCGAAGAGTACAGAAGAAAAATAATTTTATCACAACTGTTTTAAAACACATTTGTGGACACCCACCCAATGTTGTGGAAGTCTGTGAAACAAATTAAAGGGATTTAAAAATTATAATTTGGGTTTAGGAACAAGAACTCCTTACATAGAGATTCCTACGCCTGTAAGTGCTCCCTCCTCTCATCTTGACTATGGAAAAATGTGATACTTGTGGTAACAGAATCTCAAATTATTTAGGACTACAGATTTAAACCTACACTTTCAATATCAGTTACAAGCTTGCTGGAAAACTAGCACAGATGAGGTCCCCCAGCTAAGCATTCAATTCCTGCATGCACTCCCACAACTCAACAGGTAAACAGTGCACCAACAGTGCGTAGCTGTTATTTTCCATCATCACTGGGGAAAAAAAAGTCATTCTGAGAGTAATTTCATAGGCAGATCCCTTGCTCAACTCACATGCCCTCTGGACACAGGCTGCCTCTAACACAGTCACCAGCTGAAAGGCAAATAAAGGAAAAGAACAGAATATGTTGGAGGGAATGTGGAAGCAGGATACAGTCTGTTCCTTAAAAGAAGATGCCACTTTCCACAGGGAAGAGGAAGAGATGAAGGCAAAGGAAAAGCAGAGCAACGCTTTAGCCAGTTATCATGTCAGAAGATGAAGGAGAATGTAACGAATACTCTGCTTTGAACAAGTCTCCTCACTGCTACACCCTTTGGAATAAAGTAAGGGCAGCACACGCTGCCTCCTATGTCCAGCACGCCCAGGGGTCACCATGACCAGACTGAACCTTTCTTATCCTGAAAAACAGTGCTCGCTTTATGGCTGGCCCATGGGAAGAGGGTGTGGCAGAGGGCACAACAGAAGTCACTACGTAGCTCAACGCAGCAGAAAAGCAGCTCCTGCACTACTGGCACATGGGAGGACATTCCCTGTCCCGTTAAAATGGGTTGAACAGCCAGTAATGTCCATGCAGACCTTTTGAAAGAAAAGACAAGGTTGCCCTGCATTTGTCTACAGACAGGCATGTTTTCAGGTTATCATTTTGACCCAAAACAAAGGGGTTTTTTTCAGAATTTTTTTTGTTTCTCTCTGCATTTTGCAGCTTTAGGTACAATATTCCCCATCTTTATCGCCATCACCTGCACGTCTTGATGCATCACCTTAATTTGCTTGTTGAAAATTTAACCACAGCATATCATTATGTTGAAAAACGCACCTCTTACTGTCATGCAAATAGTCATAATGTTCTTAGTTCTCACACTTTCTTATTATAGCAGCAAGAAATGACATAGGGGGATTAGTGAATCCCCCTTAGTTTTCCAGAAAACAATTTCTACCTGTCATTCCACTTCAGTAGTGGTGAGAGCAAGGAAAGACAAAGAGCATTAGTACAAATATTATATAAGAACGTTGCTCCTTCCCATGGCAGTAAGAAGCAGGGAACTGTTTTCCAAGTAGGCCAGTAGTTTTGTCTATTCAGTCAAGACAAGAAAGAGGCCAGATTTTTCAAGAACTCCTCAGCACTCATCTGCTAGAAGTAAGACTCAAAAGGAACACCCAAACTCATTAACTACTTCAAAAGCTTAATTATACTTCATTAAGTAAATATTAACCTACGTTATTATGATCTACATAATATTTACTCGCTTGTTCTACACAGACTCGTGTTTGACTGTAGCTGTGTTTATCTTGCACTTGGCAGGGAGCAAAAGGCGACACAAAGTAAATTTAGCAGCAAGGCACACAAGCTCAGGCTGACACATACACCTGCAAACATGCAGGCTTCCCACCCATAAACAACCCGAAGAAGCTGAAAGATTGACAGAACATAGACCATCATCTGGTCCTCATTTCTTTCTCCGAAATGTGCTACACATTTATCCAGGTTTTTCAGGCTAGCACCAGTTCTCAGCGACTGTAAATAGGGCATGCCTTCCTTCTTCTTAATGGCTATGCTGCTGCTCAGTTTTCTGGGCTCTCTCTGGATGTTTGTAGTACGAGACATCCAAAGTCACTGATAATGGAAATGGAGGAGATGGGTGGGTGGCCAGTGAACTCCTGCAGCAAAGCCTAATTGTGTCAGTGACATCTCTGGAAAATACCCATCAAATGCCTGGGAAGTCAAAGAAAAGGTGATCTGTGACCACCAAGCCACCTTTGGAGCTACCAGCCTGCTTGGTGGATTGGTAGCAGCAGATACACTCACAAGTCCACTGAGCTGATGGTATCTCTTTGACTGATACTTACCAGCGTGGAAGAGTCTCCATGTGACACTGTCTTTAGCTGTATCCCTTGTGTACTGAGGTCTCACATCACTGAGATCTGTCTGGTCAGTTTCTCTGCCGTATGAAAACAAAATGTTGTTGTAAGGTCCAGACCTAATTTATGTTGGGAGTAGGAATTTCCTCCCTTGAAATTCCTGTTCTCACATTTCCCGCTGCCTGAGACTTTATCTCTCCTGCTCATCGTGGGGAAGCCACAGGAATTAAAAAACCCCCAAACACCAGACTTTGTCAAGAGCAGAACTGGACTGTTAATCAGTAAAATAAATGAACCTATAAAACTCTGTAACCTTGCAGTACATAAAGCAAAACTGTCCTGGTAGTGACAGTTTAATTCTAACTACTCCTTGCCAAAGTTTCATTCTGGGTATGAATGCACAGGTTGTCCAATGGAGTAGCATATGCCCCTTCTTCCCTAATTTTGAGACACTTCTTTCAATGCACATAGTTTAAGATAAATCAGATGTTAAAGGAGATATTTATGATCTCCAGAACTCAATAAACTGCCTTTACACTTTCAGTACCTTGGCTCTTTCTGGGCTGAAAAGACCATAAGACCTCATGTATAGTTGTATAAATAAATGAGTATATGAAATTTAGTAACAGGAGCTCTTGTGACTCATAGGAGTCTTTGGAAAAATCCCCACTAATCTATTAATAATAAAGAATCTGTAATGCTAAAATTTCAAACCCCAGCACGTCCCTTCTTCTTAGCATACCAGAGAGACTTTTTTTCTGGTAACAGTAGCATATTCAAGACAGCATAGGCTTGACATAAGCCTAGTTCAAATTCTGCAGCCGGATACCTAGAATTATGAGCATTCCCATGCAAGATATTGGATATTCAGCAAAATTCTCAGCTCAATGTAAAAAGCTAATATTTTTAAAAGAGATAAGTACAAAAGTGCTCAGTACAATCAATCAGTGTAGAATTCGTAGTGTTACTGGACTGGGTATCAAATAGTTTTCATTTCTTCCTGCTCTTAAATTAGAAATTCAGAGTATAACAAACATGCATTGAGAGGTAGAAGATGCTACACAGGGGAGCTGGAACCTCTGGCACAGGTGAAGGTGTTGCTGGTAGTTTGACCCCAAACATTCAACCAGGACATAATTTACAGTATCGTCACTTTTACGCACCGTGATTAGGTCTCAGAACTACAACCCACAGATAAATCAAGTGCTCTTTGCTTCGAAGAACTTTTTTTCCCATGCTCTCTACAGACAGACAGACAGATGTGACTGAGTAGTCAGAATCACTTAGATTACATTGCAAACTTTCCTTTATAGGCACTGTGTCTAAGGACCTAGAGTTTTGATTGTGCAGCACAACTTCACTACAAGGGGGGATTTCTGGGGCCAGCTACACGTCCAAGAAATTCAGCAGCAGTTCACAGAGCTCTGTACCCCGAGGGGCACTGCCTGTTACTCTTGCACTTACCTTCAGTACAGAAAATGCATGTATTGTTTCCTGCTTTCTGTCTGCTCTCTATTTCTGAGCACCAATGTGACCATATTGTTTCATAGTGCCAGATCCCTACACTGGACAAATACTATGACTGGAAAAATACATATAATATTTCATCAACCATTAAAGGAACAGTGCTGTGACGGGGAGGCCTTAATTCCTTTCTTCTTTACTTTGTTAGCCTTTGCATACGCTTTATTTTTTATACAGCACGTCAGGCATCACTCAACAAATGATAATGTCCCTGCACAGAGTCATGGTACAATAAACAAATTTAGGTGGAGAAGATCCATTTAGCAAGGAGACCATGGTGACTCCATTTCTGCCTCGTTCTTCAAGCAATGAGACTTAAGCTCTCACGCTGTGCGCATGCATGAGTGTTTCTTGATCTTTTCTTCCATCAGCTTAGGAATCATTAGCTGGTTTTCCCCAAATTTAACAGGGGGTCAGTAGGCTTGAAAAAGGCCACACTGCATAAAGAGTGAGGGAAGCAAACAGCTGGGCAAAGCGCGGAAATACTGCTCGTGCCTCCACTGAGGGAAAGCTAAACAGGAGCAGACTGAACCAGACATCAGAGAGCCCATGGGAGACAGCCCTGCCAATGGGGGCTTGTTCATTTCCCAGCTCACGAGCTGCCAATATATCTGTGGATTGGGGTCATTAAGAGAAAAAGAGTTTGCCCATCTGAACAAAGCCACCACTTTCTGCGCCCGCAGACCCACTCACCAGCAAGGGCAGCCGCTTCCTAAGCCATCACCCGAGCAACACCACCACACACCAGCGGCTCCAGCTGAAGCCCTACTTGTGCAAGCCAGCTGACGGATCCACCAAAGCTGGACCTCAGAAGAAAAACCAGGTCCAGCACATGTGTCACATTAGTCTTGAATGCAGCACTTGCTCCTTCAATGTGATGTCTCTCAGATGTATTTTTCCTATGCCCATAAGATTATGTGTACCCTATATCTTGAATTAAACATCCTGTCACCATGCTGTGTAGATGAAAAAGTCCCTTGTCAGCTGCCACACACCTTCCTGATTTGACACAAGAGTTATTAAAACATTACCAATTAATTCAGGCAGGAAATACATTCAGAAGGACAGTGCTTTGCGGAGATGCAGATATACCCAGGTATCTCTACACTATCAAAATCTGTGACTCAAGTGAGTCAGTAATTTTTCCAGGTTAACAACCGCCATCTAGCAGAGACACAAAGGTGTTAATATCTCATAGTATTTTAGGCTCCACTTTCCCTCACAGACGGATTCTTGAGTTCAACTTAAATCTCAGTGACAGAAGTGCTCCGCATTGACTGCAAATATCATTTTGCCCAAAGATCAGGGCACTAATGCACGGATACTTACACCCTACTTGCATGATAATATCACTTTTTGTGACAATCTTATTTATTATTTGTCCACAGTAAAG
Organism: Gallinula chloropus; assembly: GCF_964237585.1. NCBI lineage: Eukaryota > Metazoa > Chordata > Aves > Gruiformes > Rallidae > Gallinula > Gallinula chloropus. The sequence goes on from NC_140085.1 coordinate 116,927,901, forward strand.
CCTCTGAAGAAAAATTCTGAGCTAGGGGTCATTTGCACTCAGAATAAAATAGGAATCTTTAGTGAGGCTGCATGTGAAATAAACGCTTCCCAGTGAGATATAGTTAGCTGAAGCTGCCCTCAGGAAAATTAGCACTGTATGCAGCTAATTAATATATGTGTATTTGAAGAAGAAGGGAAAGAATGCATTTATATTCAGATGACCTGAAATATTTTCAGCTCACACAGAAATGCGTTAGCTCTATTAACATGGGGCTTTTCTTCTGAACAGGAATCATATAAAAACTAATTTACAACCATAATATTTTAGTGGCGGCGGGCAGGTTAACATTCTTCCTAATCCACAGGGTAGCAACCTTTCCTCTCACAAAAAAAAAAAAAAGAATCTGACAAAAGAATAAATTAAAGATGTCTACTCTTCAGCCTTAAAAAAAGAAAAAAAAAAAAAAGAAAGTTTGAGCAGCTAAAAGGTAGGAAATAGCCAGAGAGAATTATGACCAAATGCCCCATATTAAAAAGATCTCCATATGTGGCACTGAAAGAAACAGGCAATTCACTACGATTGTCTGCTTAACAGGTTGAGCCTCTGTCCAACTGGTAGCAATCAGGCAGGACACTAGAGTGGGCAGGAAATCTAAAATTAGGTTTTACTACCTATAATGGAGGATTTATGGGATAATTTAATTGGCAGTCTTGGGACCAAAACCCAAGGTGGGGGAACAAAAACATCTTTCTGGATATACTCTGTGAACCCTTCCTGGTAGTAGGCTGAAAAATAAAAGTACTGGGGAAATAACCTAGAGATGTAATATCCCCTGTCTGGTGCTAAGCAGGCGATGCATGAATACGTTTGTGGGCATGTGGAGGGGTGGGGGGTTAACCAGAGGTAGTAGGAAGTCAGGCATTGATACAAACTGATTTTTCTGCTTTTTAGGAGAACACCCTGTGAACTGTTCCTTGCGGTGAAACATGCCTCTGACTACACAGGGCATGACAAACAGTCCCAGAGCAAAGAGGTGGCCCTAACCCACTCCAGTGCCCTCGCAGCACAAGCAGCCCACTGGCTGCAGCAGACTGAAGCCAGCCCTGCGTTCGCTCACCCCGAGACAGCCACCGCCAGCCGCAGTATTTGCTGAGCTGACGGTGCTCATGCAGGCTTTGTAACATCAGGCTTCTGTCAAGTAAGAAAGGCTTCCTTGCCTTCTCCCTCATCACTGCAAGAGCTCTGAAAGGGTTAACATATAGTTCTACCCTGACTGAAAGGGCTGTGCAGCTGAACAGGGGGACACGGGATTGATTTCCTTCTCTATCTTCAGGTGTGTTCCACCCGTGTCAGCGCCTGCTACTGATACCTTTTCCATGGCTCATTGTGTTTATTAGATGGGCTTTAGGCCATCTTGGGAGGTTCAGAGATACGAGCAAGGACACTGCCCAATGTAACCTATCGAGGGGGGATGCACACTCGAGTACTGCTGGCAGTGATTCCCCATCACTTTGCTGCAGCTCCGTGCTGTAAGGTACTCGATCGATGTGGATCCCTAATTCCATCACTGACTGGGATGCAGGGAACATACCTACATCAGCGTGAGGGAGCAACATTCTCTAACTCTTTTTTAATGCCACGACCAAATCTGCTCACAGTTTCATTATCTCCTGCCTTTTTCCTTTCCTTTTTTGTCTTTTTCCCTTTTGAAAAATCTAATATTGTTTTAAAATGTCAGACACTCATCTCTACCCCCAGCTACCAGAGCCAAGGGCTACCCACTCCAAACCTTTTCTCTAACAGGATCTCCACTGCAGACCTTCATGAAGACATTCTAGCACTTGACAAATGCCTTTATCTTTAAAACCCGTGCGCAGCCATATTCTCTTCGATGGTGACAAGTTTTGAGAAGACGACAGGAGAATATGCTTAGTATTATTACCTCCAGCTTATCACTGGCAGTGTCAAAAGGAAATGTAAACAATCAAGTCAGCCTAACAATCCTTGATTATTATTCTTAGAATAGGAATGACATCAAGTTATAAGCTATCATAAATTTTAAAAATGCATTCCCATTTATTTCAGAAAGTGACATGCAGGAATGGGCTGAAAGGTTCTGAGGCTGTCTGAAGAATTTCTCCCTCAGCACATTTCCAACTTCATTGGTATGACACAAAAAAACCCTCAGAAACAAGGAAAAGTAACAAATTCCAAACACCAGCCTGATGGCCAGAAAGTCTGCAGTAAAACTGGTTGGGCCATTTAGAAACCATCACAGTGAGAAAGCTACAACATACCTCCACACACTCCCCCCCAAAAAAATGATGTTTACATAGATCTAAGTGTGGCAGTTTCAAGTATGGGTTGAAGTTTTTACCATTTTGTTTCCCCCCCATTTTTTGAACGCTATCAGCAGTCATCTTTCATTTCTTGTTTTTTACATTGTCCCCCCAATCTTAGTTTCTACAAATGTGAATGACAAAAATCCCGCTGCCATCAGCAGGAAAAATGTTTTTGCAGTTTTTAAGCTACTCATGCTCCTTCACAAAGAGAACCCCAGCACAGCCTGACAAGCTTACAAGTCATTGGCATAAGTAGGATGCTGTTGAATAGTTATCAGATTTCTCATGATACTGAAAATTTCCTTTTCAGTAGATGAATTTACGTTAAATTTCAAATATAATTTGAATTTTCTTTTACATTCAAAATGTTTCTTCCCTTTTTATTTTCCCCTGGCTCACAATTTCTACTTTTGGGGGCAACGTGATTACATAGGAGTAAAGAAGAAAACCTTTGTGTCTTAAATATGGCCTCTCCGTTGCCTAAACTTACAGCATGTGAAAAGTTTATAGACCTTGACAGATTCAGGGCGTGGTGCACCACGCTCTCCTTCAAGCAAACACGGCCTACATCTGCGAGTAAGTTGCCTTTTCATGGAAATACTATTCGGAGAGCATTTCCATAAAAATTCACCTTGGCACCACTGTGTTTCTCTTGTCATTCGCCCAGCTGTGTTCCTTCTTTGATTGATTTTCATTTTGAATAAGGCGCAACAGTCATTTTCATGGGGGGAGCCGGGGAAACTTTCCACTTTTACGTAAGAGCAAACACTGAAGTCAATGTAATACAGCTTGGAGTCAGTGCAGTACGGCTTCACGAAGCATCAGTTAAACCCAGTGTAGATGTAACGACAATCAGAGAAAGAATGCTTCCACCTCCTGCTGTCCTTAGTAAAGACATGGTGAGGACACAGCGCGCTGAGCCCTAAACTTAGATTTCCAAAGTGGGACAGGGCTTGAGTCAGTCCCATCTGAGGCCAACGCAAGTCCTTCTACTAACCTACGAAGCAGACAGGGTCCAGCCTAGTGTGCCCAGGGGAACAAGGAGCACAGATGAGGGGAAGGGACCATCCTCAAAGAAAAGAGTAGCTGGCCAAATTAAAGGATAAATTAAATGAGGTCATACCACCGCCATTGATGCTGCTCCTCAGCCACCAAGTCCCAAAGATGCCCTGAGACACAGAGCGCCTGACAGACTGAGTTCCTCACCCAAGTGAGGATCCCAAAGGCAGGCTGGAAGGCAGGGGGATGAGCCAGCGCCCCACTGCAGTGCCTGGGTAAGGAAACGCGGTGCTGGGGCTCCCCGCAACACACGAGAGGGAACCACAGTGCTTCCTCTCAGCTGCAGCCATGGAGCACCGCATCGCCGTACTCCCATCTGTTCAAAGGGCATTTCAACCATGTTTCCCAAGCACAAACACTAAATTATTATTTTAAATGATGGGGTTTGTATTTTCTGCAGCATTCGCCCTACACTGAAGGCTGAAAATGGACAGTCTGTGGTCTCTTTTACGAAGTTGTTTTTATCCGTTTAGAACCAAAGTGGTAAACCACTAATGGCATAAGCATTTTTCTCATTATCAGTTACAACTTTAATGATTCTTATTTAAGCAAGAAGTATTTTAAAACCTTTCAGGCTTACATGTGCCCTTATTAGACCTCAGACCGTTTATTGTGTCTTCTGTTAAGAAAGTTATGGTGTTAAATGGAAGAGGCCATCTCAAGAACAGGCAGCAATTTGCATCAGTAAACACTTTCAGGAACTTGTTGCTCCCATGTCTTAGAACTGACTCATTTTCAAAATCCCCTATGTAAAGGTTCAGTGCACTCCAGTGCTCAGGTCTAATTGCAAATAACCGAATGTTTCTCGTGATTTCAGCCAGGATAGAATTGAATTTTCTTTGTATCAGCTGGTGTTTTGGATTAAGGATGAGAGCAGTGTTGATAACACACCAATGTTTTAGTTGTTGCCAATCAGTCAAGGACTTTTCATCTCTTCACACTGCCCTGCTAACAAGAAGTCTGGGAGGAGATACAGCCAGGACAGCTGACCCAAACTGGCCAAGGGGATATTCCTTACCATATGACATCATGCTCTGTATATAACTGAGGCAGTTAGTTGGCCAGGAGGTGATGCAGCTCAGGAACTAGCTGAGCATCGGTTCCGGGTGGCGAGCAACTGGTTTGTATGGTTTTTTATGATTATTATTCTTTGCTTCCTTTTCTGTCCTGTTAAACTGTCTTTATCTCAACCCATGAGTTTTACCTTTTTTCTTTTGATTCTCTCCTCCATTCCTCTGGGGGAGGGGTTGGAGGGAGCGAATGGCTGTGTGGCTGTTTTAGCTGCCTGCCGAGTTAAACCATGACAAGTTCAATTAAAATTGTGGTCTAGCAGCTGAAGCAAAGGCAGATTTCCACTCGACTGCTAGTATCAAGCTCTGCTTTGTAGTCTTGTGCAAATTACTCAGCCCACTCTTAGAAAACATTAACAGAAACAAAGTGTTTCAAATTTGTTTGCTATAACCCTCCCACCAAAACACGGTGTTAAGTCATGCCTCCATCTCCAGGAGTCCAGAGCCACCCAGACATAGACCAGCATGGGCCATAGAGGTTGTTTTCACACAAGGAGCATAAGAGACTTCAGTTGACTTCCCTTTTTCCTCAAGCCCCATCCCAACACTAGCACTGAGAAAAATGGAGGCACTGCCACAGTGGCAGGAGATAATGTGTCCAGGGTCTGAATGGGAATGGGACACTTTAGGAAGGATAGAAAGCCAAGCAAAAAGACTCTGGCACAAGAAAACCAAAGCACATTCATAAAACAACAGCCCAACATTTTGAAAAGTATTGAGCACGTATTACAAAGTGGTTGCCAAAGGGTTGCTGTCATCTCCAGGAAAAGCAAGCATGCCACAGATATTTCCTGTGCACACTGATCCTGGGGGAACAGTAAAAGTTGGTTATTGCACAGACCTACTCTAAATGTTCTCACTTTCATTATACACATGAGTGTTTTCTCACTGTGTCCATTTTTGCTGAAATCCAGTGGTGGGCAGCATACCTAACTCAGCTTTTGTTTAAGTTCTTATGTTCTTCCAAGATAATTGGCCCTACGGGACTTTAATATAAATGGAGTGTATCTTTGTAGGGACCTCGTAGAGGTATTTCTAACGTTTAATGGTCTCCTGAATTACTACTTTTCCTCCCACTGTGAAGGAAATGGGCTCGCCGCCGTCCGTTTCCCTGTAGCATTCATTACCGCTAGCAATGCGGATGTGGAAGCAGCATCCCTTAGCCCATCCCGTGCTTCAAAATACAAGAAAGAAGAGGGAAAGCATTCACCCTCCTCAATGGAGGAAGGCTTGCTCTGCATCGATGCAGTCAAGCAAAGGTTCCCCTCGCATGCAATTACTCGAGACCCATCCGTTTGGGCTCACGCTGTGGGGGGCTAAGGCAATTATGTCCCGGCACAGCTTGCTGACTTGCTGACATGGGCACATACCTGCCAGCAGTGCAGGAACGTGAATCTGTCTACGTGGGGTTATTTCTGCCTTTCTTGTGCAGTCATTTCTCAGACCACTTTCTAATGTCTTCCAGACCACCAGCAGCCCACAGACCATATGTGGAGTAACACTGCAATAGACTAACTGGTTAATGAGTTGCTCTCACAGCCTGCAATAAGGTTCCCCTTAGGAGCTGGTAGACATCCCATTGCCTGCCAGCAGGCACAGTCAAGAGCCGGCTCTCAAATGCTGTCAATACCTAATTTAAAATGCTTGTAATTATAGCAGTACAACGGGAACATTTTGTTTACCTAAAACCTAAGTCCTTCATACATTCCCCCTGCCCCTGGCAAACAACCACAAGACACGTTCACACACACACACAAAATAAATGGGGGTATAATTGTAAAAAAACGTAGGCAGCCCTTCAGTTCATAGAGGTCTGAAATCACTGGTGTATGGCTTACCAAACCCCAGCATGCAACCAGCTGCACCCCTCCAGGCTAAGCTGTGCTCAGAGACATGTGACCCTTGGCATGCACGCTAGTGCAACCTCTGTACCCAGTCCATACAGGCAGGTGAATGAAGGAGCTTCACTACCTGCTGTTTTGCCATGCTGCCTCTTCGTGGGGAGTTTTGTCTTTAGAAACTGTTTCAGCACTGGTAACAGAAAGCATGCAGGCTTCCTGAACATAGAATCATAGACTCTTGAGGGTTGGAGAATACCTCCAAGATCAAATCCAACCATCAGTCCAATACCACCATGTCAACTAAACCATCTCCTGGATTGCCACATCTACGTGTTTTCTGAACACCTCCAGGGGTGGTGACTTGACCACCTTTCTGGGCAGCCCATTTCAACACCTGACCACTCTTTCAGTGAAGAAATTTTTCCTACTGTCCAGTCTAAACCTCCCCTGACGCAACCTGAGACTATTTCCTCTCATCCTATTGCTAGTTACGTGGGAGAACAGACCAACAAGCACCTTGCCACAACCTCCTTCCAGGTAGTTGTAGAGAGCAATAACATCTCCCCTGAGCCTCCTCTTATTCAAGCTAAACAGTCCCAGTTGCCTCAGCCATTCCTCATCAGACTTGTGTTCCAAACCTTTTAGCAGCTTTGTTGCCCTTCCCTGGACCCACTCCAGCACCTCAATGTCCTTCTTGTAGTAAGAGGCCCAAAACTAAACACAGTATTTGAGATGCAGCCTCACAGGTGCTCTAGGTGAAAACTTCTAAAGCAGTTCTACTCAAAAACTGGAGTTTAAAGTTTCTCCAAGATGGTCTCAGCTCCTTGCAGGACAACATAAGCAGGGCTGAGAAGGGAAGCCTATTTTCACAGCCATTCAGTGTTAGTTTAGTGACAACCCTGTATGTCCCCTGACCCTGTTGTGCTTCTCCTGCCTTTTCTGGCCTATTGAAATCACTCATCTCACTACAAGAGGAGGTGATGTACAAAAGGTGATGCATTTTGGCTGTAAATGTCATCACATCCAAAACACCTTTCAAATTTAAAACAGAAAAATTAGGATTCCCCTGCAATAGGAAGCTACTGGGTGCTGTGAGGAATTAAAACCTTCCCTGACTTCTTGCTGCCGAGGGACTGGGAGGAGGTAGGAGATGGAGCAGGAGGGAGTCATAGGACCTGCAGGTGTAGGCCCCATGTCTCCTCTCTATGGGAGATGAGCCCACACAGAAAAAACGGAAATCCTCCGAGTTCCCACAGGGGAAATTCTGTCAAGATAAAAAGCAGTGCCTGTTTTCTGTGCTAAAAAGATGGTGACTTTAAAAGCTGTAGTAACTTGGGGGTGGGGGAGTGAGAGTCGTGAGGAGACGTAAAGCTTTAGGAAATCACCACAGTGAAAACACTTCCAGGGCTTTCCAGGCCCAGTAGAAACATGAGGAATGAACACTTAAGCCGAAGAGCTCCGCCCCCTCAGAAACCCAAAGAGAAGCTTCAACCATTTCAGCAAGGTCAAGATTTCATCCACTGAGCAGAAATTCAGAGTTTTCAGACTTATGCATGGGTAATTCTGGAATGGAGGAGGAAGAAGTATGGGTGGGTGGGGTTTTTTTCCCCACGTAAAAACAACTGAAAGTGGTAAACACATTAAAATGGGCTTGTTTTTCTTTTTAACAGAGCAATGGTCCAAAGGTGAACAAAAGGATTGACCAGGACACGTGGTGGAGTACACCACCAGTTTTGTGTTCCTGCGCACCAGCCAGGAACATTAAAAAACCAAAACATTAAAAAAACCTCAAAACCTGAGATGAGAGTTCAAAAACTCAGTATCACCTACTTAGCTGTGAGTGACTTTCTGAGAAATTGTTTGCCTTGCTAATCCTTTCCATGAAATGCAGATGAGAGTCAATATGGATGTGGATCTACCTGAGGCAGGTTGGTTGCTGGTGCAGAAGAGCTCAGCTCCATCAACCTCACCAGGAGCTGGATGGGTGCTCAGCCCGCCAGCATGGGCGGTACTCAGTTCTCACGTGAACATCAACATTACCACTTCAGGACTCTGTTTGCCAGTGATGATTTGTTTCCTCACAGGTCCATAAACACTCACAGCTTACGTCAATGTGGTTTCAGTCTCATTTTTAGCTTAGACTGCTCAGAGTCCAAGAGCAGCCCAGAGTCAGTGGTCAAAAGGAGCCTTGCTGTGCTTCAGACAAGGCTACTGATCTGAACTGTACTTCTGCAGGGACATGAGGATGCCAGAAATCGGTGCGGAGAGCTAGCCAGAATTCATCCAACCGTTAACAGGCAGGAACTAGGAATCGCACTTTTCCACTACAAATGGCAAAACTATCCAAGCCCAAATCCCCTCCCCACAAAACTCAAATGCCTTCTTTCTATTTTTCCCGGTGTTAAACATATGTTACATATGCCTTACAAAACTCACACACACTTTGTCCGGTTTTGAAGCAGGGGCTAAAGTGCAGCAAACATCCTTGCTCTCAGTCCTGTTTCTGCTTTCCAAGTGAAGTGCCAGAGAAAGTATTCTATTTTTGTAAGGGTTTAAAGGGCATGGTCAGAAAAGTGACTATGTAAAAATGGCACCTTTTCATCCAGCAGATCTGTTCCCAGTGAGTATTCTGAGTCATGTCTGCTTACTTTAGTGACCAAAATAGCTTTTTACTACTTCTCACTCCTCTATAGTCCTGTGGAACCAATGCAGCAAAGAGGGAGTTATATAAATCCTATCCTGGAGCAAAACCCATGGGGACTCATTAATTTAGCAGAAGTGGCAGAAGCGAGGGCTTGACTTGCCCATGCGGGTGGCTGAGGGGGCAGCACCTCTGCCCATCAATTGCCCTAGTCTATGCTGGGCACAGCACATCACACATGGTCATGGGAAGGGGAAGGGAGAACAAGGGAGAGGAGGATAACTCGTCCCCTCTTCACCCCAGATCCTACGTCCTTCAGCATACCCTACCCTCCCATCCCACGCTACTGCCCTGCAGAGCAACCCCAGACCCAGCTCCCTGGGTTCACATTTACTTAAAGCTGTCTCTTCTGTAAACTGTCACAGACATCACAAGCAAATAACAAACACAAAGCTCAGCCCTCCCTCCTGCCAGCTCTTGCAGAGCTACTCTGTGAGGCTGACCTCAGGCTCAGAGGAAAGTTGTAGCATGTGTTGCAGGGACAATTTTCTCATCGAGACACCGATCAGGGGCCGAAAACTGCTCCTGTGCCCAGGGCCAAATACAAAGCTTAAGGCCTCTCCAAAGTAAGCTTTCCATAGCTGTGCTTTGAAAGATTTAAGCAAAGTAGAGACCCAGGAGTATCATCTATAAGGTTGGTAAAACCCTTTAGTGTGGGATGAGACACTGGACCAGTTTAAAAAACAAGGCAACAAAAAAGCCCAACAAGCTTAAATGGATATCACTATTTCTTGAATAGAACAGCATCTTAATAGAAAGACAGAGCTATTATTCCATTCCTCTCTTACTCTACCAATAAAAAAATATGTTTTCTTTTTTAATTTAAAAAAAAATGAAGTTAAAGAGACAGCAGTGCAGAAGGCCTAAGAGGGCTTTTCATCGCTATTTCTAATGTTTCTATTGCTGGTGGTAAAACTGGACAGTAAAAAGGTAGTTTGACCATAAAAAAGAAACGATTATGTACTGGGTCAACTTTAAAATTAAAATAATAAATAAGCAATAAAATTAATTCCCAGTCAGACTTTAAAACACTCAGCTGATCTCTTTGCTGTGCTTTTACTTATGTTTTTCCTTCTGGCTCCCTAAGATCAGCTGCTGGGGCCTGCATCAGACCCTGGATACAGAATTCAGTGCACTCAATGCCAGCTGTCTGAAAGCTAAGATACCTCATCCTGCAACCTGGATTCCTACCTGAACTGTTGAACAGAGTCGGCTTCTTCACCGAGACCTTCCAAAACTAACACCCTTGTCTCAGACTGGCAAGACTGACCTGCCCACTGGCTAGGGAAGGAACTTGCACAACTCCTGTCAAGAAGATGCTTGATTTTTATATGGCTACAGCTAGGTGAGGTGAATCCTACCCTCTGAAAAGCATTTTTCAATCTCAGTGCAGAGAACTGACTTCTCTGCATAGAGGGGCCAAGATTTCAGGGTCAGATTTCTCCATGCTCTTCCAGAGGGTGATGAACCACCTTGCTGAAATGAAGCCTTGGTTGTGCCTACCAAGAGGTGATCTTCATGGTTTCAGGATGTCAACATGTGTGTTGATGACAGAGTATTTGTCTGGTTGTGATTGCATGTTACAGACTGTTTGATATAAATACATAAAAAATCCCATAGAACTTACAAGCGCAGCAATGGGATGAAGACCACTGGACCAGATCCCCAGCTTCACATTCTGGGAAAATCTAATGAAAAATTTGGCTAAAGGCACAAGATATCGAACTGGGGGCAAACTAGATCTTTACGGATTTTAAATATTTTTTCCCCAAAACATCCTTTTAATGTCACGTCCAAAAACCTATGCAGAAAAAACCCCAACTTCTATAAGCCTTTGAAGGACAAACTGTAATCCCAACAATCAATGTAACAGCAGTTCATCAGAGAAGTGAGGGAGAACTTTTACCACGTCTGCTCTGCAAGAGTCCTGCAATCAGCTTTTTCCAGCAGATTTTGCAGTTTATTTTCAGTGCATGTTGTATTGCAATACACTAAAGTTACTTCAGTAGTTTACTATCAATCCTTTGTGTATAATTTGTGAACTCTATAGAGAACAGTCTATTTTATAAACAGAAGTTTAAAACATCACGTTTAAATTTATTGCAGGGTTTATTCAGAACTGACAAAGCCTCCTTAGAAAACAGAATTTTGCTTAGAAGACTTTCTTTCTGCATAGCTACCAGACTTCTTGCTCTAGAAAGCCCTTTTTAATTACACAGAAAAATATAAACCACGATAGAAGTGCAACTTGTCTAAAGTGAATTGTTTGAGTGCCATTTGTACTTTTTTGTTCTCATTTAATGAGAGTAATTTGCAGGAAAAATAATACATTGCACAATTTGCTAAATCCACACGATTTTTACATGTACATTTAACTGTACCAAAACAAGCAACACATTAACTACTGAACACCAAAAAATATATGACATCTTTAAAGAGTCTTTTCAGTCAAATCAGGTCAAATATACAGTGTACAGACATGCTTAATAAGCTAAAAATAAAGTAATAACCTCAATGTGAAGCCAGGAGGTATTATGAAAAGCTCGAACTGGTAAGCCTACACGGCTTACAAATTAGATCAATCAGATTTTGCAAAACATTTTGTCGTAAGGAGTTTACAGGGCAGCAAGCTCCTACTCCTAAGCCATCGCTCCCAACACTAGAGAGATGAAAAAGACCTGAGCAATTAATAAATCAATGCATCGTTACTAACGGCATCGTATTAGCCAAAAGAAAAACCCAGACCCAACCGACCCTTACCAACGACTTGTGGCAGCCAGGAAAAGGCAGGAATAAAAGATGCTAGTTCAGCAGGCAATATTGCTGGGTATGAGGGTAGGTTAACAGAGAAGGGAACCCACTCCTGACCCACCCGCACCTGCAGAGCCTTAAGCAGGCCACCCCGCGGCACCCCCGCTAGCAGCCCAGGTGCTGCAGCCATGGCCGTGACCTCCTCTCCTCTCATCAGGGACTGAGCAGTGTGTCACTCAAGGGCAGTCAGTTATTCCCAGGCTTAGCAGCAATGGTCTCAAACTCCTTTTTGCTGCCCCGTCCAGCCTCGCACCCCGAATTGCTCTCCCGCAGCGTCCAGCTATTCGGCCGGTGGAAGCTTCATCAGCATTTTTCTCCTGATGCTGTTTCGTGGGGAGGTGAAAAGAAAACAAGCCTGCTTCATTACAGACCTCCTGGGGAAAAGCTGAAAACTTGGGTGTCTCAACGGAGCTGATTGAAACCACATTTAAGCTCGTATTTGTTTAACTTGCCCGGCGCGGTTCTGCGGGACTGCCGGTGCTTATCATGTCCTGCAGGCCAACCTTCCTTCTTTTGTATCAGCAGCTAATTAGGTGGGTGCAGTTCAAAGCTACCGGCTACCTGACAAATTCAGAAGATCAGAAACACAGTATAAGTCACTATTTGTTTGCAGGAGCAGCATCTAGGAGATGCAGCAGCTTTTCGGTATCCTACTGCTGTTACAGTGTCTGAGCATCTGGCCAGCCTACCGGCTCTTTCCCTGATAAAGGGACCAGCAGAAGCACGACGTCTTTTTGCTGACAGCGAGAAAGCCGATAGCAATGCTACAGCCAAGGCCCTTTAATAAGTACCTGGATAACACTTACTGTCCATATTAAAAAAGAAGGGGAAAAAAACCCCAAACAATCGAATGGGAAGACCTGGATTCAAAACCAAGTCCCTGACCACCTAGGCATGACAGAGATCTCCCGGACACGAGTGGTCACCCAGAGTTCAGCTGAAGAGCTACAGGTCTTAGTTTTAAACCATCCTCTACCAAAGCCTGCTGTATCTCCAGCTAAAATGAAAACATATGTTTATTGTTTTTCGCTTTGGGCAGACAATTAATATTTATACGATGCATTATCAAACAAAAATAACTATGTATTTTGTTCCTGGAATAAGTTTTTTTTCTTACTGGAATGAAGTTGTGCCAAGGAGGGATTTCATCTGATGCAAGCAGCATGCAAGAACAATCCACTTCCTGTGAGAGCTTTCTAAATTAAAAAGCGGCATTTCAGAACGGGCCGTAGCAAAGGTGAGTTGATGAAAACGAGCCCCACGGAGCAATCTTAATGCTCCACTCAAGAAAAAGTGCCCCTGAAGTCAGTAGGTGATACGCTCACCACAGGCATATGGGAAGCAGCCTTTTTGCAGATCCATTCGTGGTTACTTTAGACCAAACACCGTTTTCGCTCTCTCGAGCAACGTAAAAAACGTCTCGCTGCGTAGATTTTAGTTGTGATATCTACCCCGATTAACAAGGACGTGCATTGTGTCCACAGCAGAGTAAACTCTTTGGTCTTCACTGTGAAATTTCCGTTTCTTGAATTCAATCAAGCCCTCCAGATTACACACATACTACTAAATATAAATGGAAGAAGTTAAAATGCAGTTTAAATATAACAGATATGGCCACAACTCCATATTTAGATATAACCCTTTAATTTTTTCCTATTGCCTGCTTTTTACTTACATTTAAATTTAGCGAAGTAATTTTAGACTGCCAGCTCTACCTACACCAGTTAACTACGCTGCAAAGGAACTGTATTAGATTTTCTCCTCTTATTTCAATGCCTTCAAGCAATACCAATTCTTGCGACTCAAACCTTCAACCCATGTGAAAGACAAAACCATGCTCAACTTTACAGGGAAACCTGTCGGTCAAAGAAGTACATGGCTAGAACCACACAGGGAAATAAAAAATATTCCGGTGGCTGAGAAAGTGGCCAGTTGTTGGTACAATGAAAAAACAGTGTGGTGTTACTGTACAAAGGGTAATTCTTTCAGCCCAAGACAAACATCATTAGAATTCAGGCTGAAAATACCTTACCAACACAATTTTTTAATTTATTTTTTTTTAAACAACAGCACTTTAGATCAACTGTATAAGAAAGCTGACGTACGAAGCATAAACTAATCCCTGGCCTACCTTCCCAGCTGTACAGCTGAAAAACACCGTGGGCAGCATTAGGCACTCAAGGCTAAGCCTGCACCGCTGACCTTAGCTGATATGGATCAGGCCCAAAGGGCCCTCTCTGACCATACCCCTGTCAACAACTTCCACCTCCAGCTCAGGACACAGATTTCCACAGAGCAACTTGCATGATTAAAAGAAGTGCAATTTGCCCTTACAGCTGCCTTTCTAAACCCCTTCCCCACTCCCCCCATCCCCCTGCCCAAAAAACAAAATCACCTAAGAGAAAATCAGTTTAGTAGGAAAAAAACCTCAGAGCAATAGATGTTTCAAGGGAAAGGGCTCATTTCAACCCAAACATTTGAAATTATTTTGGTTTTACCTGCCAATAACTCCTGGAGCATTTATTAATGCGGAGGCAAGGAAAGGAAGGAAACGTAACGTGTAACATTCCAGGGCTACCTGATGCCATCAGCACCGCAAAAGCTTCTCATGGTTTTCCGATCCTCACTGGAGCGCATTTAACCAGGAGGGGAAACTCCTCTGCATGGGGACCCCAGCGAAGTGGACAAAAAGAAGTGTTCTGCAGAGGGAAAACCAGCGCCATGAGCCTCGCATTTTGACAGCAAAGCGCTGGTGTTTCAGGGGAAGGCGCAATGGGAACGGATTTGCCTCATCAGTAGCCAGGTATTTTGCTCATGTGGTATTATTCAAACCAACTGGATTTCAACAGCCGTCCCAGGGTTTTGTATTTGTTTACACAGCTCCATGTGCACACAGAAAATAAACTTCCCTCAGAACAGCAGGTAGTGAAGGTGCATCCACGTGGCAAAGGTGAAAGCCCTGGTCTTAGGCGGCGGCGTTTCCACGCTAACAACTGTGGGATCTGACCTGGTTATTTCAGACAGAAGAGGTCTAGCCTACCAACACAGACACAGGCAGACTGGCAGTAAGAGACACGACTTCCAGGTTTGCAGTAGTACGTATTTTAAGCTCACAGTTCCCATCACTGAAACTCCTCGATGGCCGCATGCACCCACATTTCTTTGGTGCCCGACAAAGAGCCCAAACTCAATTAAAAGAGAGAAAAGTCAAAGAGTGAGCTTATAAACCATCTGACAAAAATACACCTAATATATATTTGAAGCTATGTTGAAGAACCCAGCGCTACATAAATCACAATATTACAATCCAAACGGAGTAACACCTTAGGAGCACAAAGTCCAACTAATCATACCTAGGTCTTACACTGACAGATCATTTATAAAATTCCTCTAGCATGTAACTCTATCCAGTTTAAAATTTGTTTAACTTGGGGACTAAATCATGGGAGGTGGGGACAGATGCTGTTCAAAGCTCTAAACCCTGAAATGCTTTGGGAGGTGGCTTTTCTTTTTTCTTGCAAAGTTCTCCAAAGAACTGCACAGCACCATAGCTATTGCCTACCTACATACATGTAGGATAGACAAAGTAAGAACTGATGTTACTATTCCAGTGTACCATATATTTGGGATTCTAAATGTCCTTTAAGAAATAGGCAAGCAACATAAAAAAAGGGGGGGGGGGTGCCTTTATTTATTTCCTTTTAATTAGGAAGTTGTCAAACAATTTATTTCTCTTCCTGGATTTTCCTGTCGATTCAGGTGTGTCTGAAATCGCATGCCTAAGACATATACCCTGCCGAAAGTTTGCATTTCATACCCCAGTGAGAAGCTGCCTTTGTCTACCTCATTCGTTTCAGTGAAACCGGGGGGGAGTGGTTAAAGGGTTAAACCAAAGGAATGTGACATTTCTCCATGTGCAGTTCATAGACCTATCCTGGTTTTCCTAATGGACTCAAAATTACATGGGCAGAATGCAGTTTCCAAACTGCAGCTTCAGGAGCGAAGCAGAGTGTTAATTCAGAGTACGGCGCTCTGAACGCAAATAAAAACTTCCAGTAAAGAAAGAGCGAGTTTGCTTCTATGTGCTGCGGGCCCTCGGCAAAGGCAGCAATGAATGGAAGTTTATGTTTAGCCAGAACTTGCAGCTTCAGCTTTTGTAAATACGATTACGCACACTCCCATCTCCACAGCAAAGTCATCATCTGGCCACCAAAATAGATCTCCCCACGCTGCAGCGCAGCGCTCACGCTGAAAAGTACCGCCGCCCGCTACGGGTCTCCTCGGACCGACTCAGGTAACCGAAGGTTCTCCTACACGCCAGAGCAAGTCGGCTTTTGAAAACGCCAACAGAGGCGTTAGTTAATCGAGTGACGAGTTGCTGAAATAATTACAAAGGCACCGGAGAACCGGGGGGGGGACCGATGGCGGAGGGGACGATATAATTTAGGAGACCGATGCCCCAAAAAGACAGCAGCCAGCCCGAACCCGAACAGCGGTGGTGCTCGGAAGCTGAAGTAAGTCGGGAAGGGCCCGCTTGCGCAAGGCGCACCCGCGCAAGATGCGCGGCCCCGGCCGAGCCCTCGGGGCTGCCCCCTCTCCAGCCGCCGACGTGCCGCGGCGAAGGGGCAGCCGGACCGCCGCCCGCGGGGAGCCGCCTCACCCCGGACCGCCCCGGCGCCGCTGCTCGCCGCCTCCCCTCGCCCCGCTCTCCCCGCCGCTCCCGGCCCCGACGGCCGCGCCGCACCCCCTCCGCGCCCGGCGCTCCGCTCGCCGCTCCCCCCGCCGCGGCGGCCCTTCGTTTCCCCCACCCTCGTCCCAACGCAGCCCCGGAGCGAAAGGACTTACCGGGCGAGGCCGGGGAAGGGGGAGAGTCTGGGGTGCCGGGGGTGGGGGAAGGACGGGACGGGAGGGGACGGGGACGGGGCGCGGAGGGCGCCGCCGGGGGAAGGCAGCGGCCGCCGGCGGCGGGAGCGAGGGAGGGAGTGAGGGAGCGGGCGAGGGGACGGCGGCGTTGCCGACTGCAGTGAGTCACTTCAGTCGGGACGGGCTCAGCCCATCGCGCTGGCCCCGGGCTCCGGGCGCCTCTTCCTCTCTCCAATCGCCGCGCGGAGCAGCCGCTGCTCCCTAGAGCTCACCGGCTCCCCCGCCGCCGTCGTCGGGGCGGCCCCGAGCCGCTAGCCGGGCACCGGCACCCCCCCCCGGGGCGCACCGAACACCCCCCCGCCCCCCTAATCCCCGGCGTCTTCCCTCGGGCGTCCCCGCTCCTCACGGAGGGGGGGGGGGGGGGGGGGGGAGCGGGGGTGGGGGCGGCGGGAGGGGCCGGGCGGAACTGGAGGTGAGCGGGACCTGCGGGGGGAGGACACGGGGCTACGGGGGCTCGGCTGGGCTCGGCTCGGCGGGACTGCTCTCCTCCCGGCGCGGGGAACAAGAGCGTGTTTTAAGGGGCAGAACAAGCCTGCGGTTGTTGCGAGGACCCGACGTGAAGCCAAAGCCTGGCCTCTAACCAGGTGGCGGCGGGGCTCCGGAGGGCAGCGAGATAAATAACGGGATGCACGGAAATAAAAAGGACGGGGGAGGGAACAGGGCAGCCCTGGTCCGGCCCGAACGGGGTTGAGCGTCCTATCTCCCGGCGGTAAGGGGTGCGGGGGGGGGGGGGGAAGGGGGAGAGGGGGATGCCTCCCGGCCCCGGCAGCGGCACTCACCTCGCACACGCACTCACACGAACCCGCGGGGAAGCCCAGCGGGAGGCGGGCGAGCCGCGCACGCCGGGGAGAGGCGTGCGGTGCGGTGCGCCCCGTCCCGTCCCTCCCGCCCGCGGGCTCGGGGCTTCTTACCGGGGCGCCGCTTCTGCCCGCCGCCGTCGCCGCCCTGCCCCGACCTTCCCCGGGCACGCCTCGGCCCCCGCCGCACCGCCGGGCATCGCCCGCCGCTCTCCCCGGTGCTCCTCACTCAGCCAGCGGCCAGCGCCGAGAGCCAGCGTAGAAAGCAGAAAACCCGCTACTCCCTTAATTAAAAATAATAATAATAAAAAAATTAAAAAAAAAATAATTAAAAGCGTCTCAGTTTTTAAAGCAGAACTACATAATGTATTAATTGGTTGCTATTAGCATGCAGTTTTTATTGAGCATAGCGCACAGAAGTCTGATTGTGAGCAAGGAGTGTTTTCAATGAAAGTGGAGTTATTTTAGCTGCAGACATGTTTACATTTCTGTGGTTTAGTCTATAACTTTCTCTTTTTCTTGCTTCAGAATTCTGCTCCATGAAGCAAAGCCCTTAGCTCCCAGACATTCCAAAAAGTCTGCCAAAATAATAGGAAAAAAAAAAAAAAGAAGAGAGAAGAAATAAAAAAAAAACACACACAGAGACCCCCAAGTCTGGGTCAGGCTCAGGGCTGGGTATGGGCAGAGTGAGCATACCCCCTCCTCACTCTCTCTCCAGTTAAAAAGCCTTCAGGGCTCTATTTCCTGTTTTTAAGGAAAAAAATAAAGCGGGTGAAGGACTGATTTTAGCCACTGCCTAGACCAGGGCTGGTGGGTGCCGAGCACCTTTAACTCTCTCAGTGCCAAAGGGTACCTGACAATGTGCTGGTCCAGGCAAGCACACGCCTCTCTCCCTCTGAGAATAGCCATAGCAGCCAGGTAGCCTTTTTTACCCGGGGGTGCTTTTTGGGGTGATTTAAGAACCTGAAGGTCCCAAGCAACAACCTGGTGCGTGCCCACCACAAATTAGCCAAACGAAGAGGCAAAATACCCCAGACCGAGTACCCTCTGCCACAGACCTGACGCAGCAGCACCCACCTACGGAGATCTCCCAGCGAGCCCTCGTGTCCTTTCCCCGCAGGCTGGGGTGCGGAGTTTGGGGACCGTGCTGCTGCCCACCCCACCTTCTCCACAGCCACTGCCTCCCCTGCTATAGATAGGCAGAGTCTCCCGCGTGGCCCTCTTTGAGTGGGCGTGAAAACAACTCAAGCTTTTGGGCACAAAATCCACAGCTTAGGAAAATCAAAACGGAGCAGTTTGGTTAAAATTAGGAACACGCGCTAGTGAATGAAGCAAGAAGTTAGTGGACACCTCCCCACAAAACTACCAACTCGAGTTTTCCACTCTGAGGCTGGGTAGGTTACGATATGAATAGAAACAGAGCGATCAGAATAAAGCACCCCTGTAATGAAGGGTTGTGTCTCCAGGGAGCTGGGGAAATGACAAGGGGAGGTGGCGGGAGAGATGATGCTGCTGGAGCAGGAGTTGGCTGGGGCTCCCAGGAGGGGCTAGATCACACCTCCCAAACCTGCACCTCTGCCCTGAGCAACCCGCCTTGGGGCAGGGGGACACGCAGATCTGCAAGCAGAAATGCCAAAGCCTCAAGTGAGGCAGGGGAGGAAAAAACACAAGTGGGTTTCTTGGCCAAGCATTTGGTCACAGCTCCCCTGCCCCGCAACATTCACTTTCCCAACCTCATCCCAAGCATTTTTAGGTGTCACCCCTCTCCTCCCCTCCACCCCCCCGATTTTATTTTACATGCCAGATGACTCCTGTATATTTGGACCTTTCGCTTTTGAAGAAGGCAGAAAGCATTATGATTCCTAATGCTTAAAAAAAGAAGAGAAAACACCTTTCCCCCAAGATGTTTTATATTAATTTAAGTATCGGTTCCTGGTTCATGTCAGCCCCTTTTGCAATGAAATGTCCTGCGTGGGCTGTCACACCTGCTAAATATAATCCTCTCTTTCTTTTGATATTTTGCAAAGGACCTTTAAAGGTTCACATCCTCCAGTCTGGAGATTTAATTGCTTCATCTCAGATTTTAAAAAGCCTTGTAAATTTCTGAATTTTGTGGATTTCAAAGAAGAAGGGGGGGGGAGATGCGTTAGGGATGTGAGGGCGAGCTGGAGGCGATGCTGAGTGCACCGCACCAACGCTGCCCGGCCCGCAGCTTCTGCTTTTTGGGGCAGACAACTTGAGCTGGTTTTATGACTTACCAATGAGTTAAATATGAAAATAGTAACCTATTGCGCTATGGTAAATGCTCACCAGGGAGGAAATCACAGATTCGGTTTTATAGAAGGTAATGGAGTGAGATTACCTGCACTAATGTACTTAGCTCTTCAGAGAACATAAATCTAGCAGGGACACAGCCCCAAAACCAGTCGCTCCCCAAAACAAACTGCTGCCCGTGGTGGTTTTGCCCTTAGGGCACCAGGTTTGCCCATCAGGTTGGTGCTGTGGGTAGATTCGCCTGGCTGGGAGGAGTGGGGCAGTTAGGTACTCCAGCAGGGAGGCAGGGGCAGAGCTGTCCCAGCAAATACCTGGCAGGACAGGAGCAGACAGGGCAAGGGGGCTGCGGGGCCCCTATCACGTACCACTTCACCGGGCTGTATGTGCAGTGGCTCCTGGTAACATGCAGTGGCCACAAACTGCTCTGTAAAACTGCAAGACGCATAATTCTTACCAACTGGAATAACACAGCAGAGAGGAGGGTACCAGGCATGCTGTCAGCTCCTTCCTGCATCCTGCAGGATGCAGACACAGGGACAGTAGCCATGGTGGGGCCCCCAAATCCTGTGTTTTCTTTACAGAGGTGCAGCAAAGGAGAGAAGATGAGCTGGTGGACCTCCCTGTGCAAAGCTGCTCTGCATGGTCCATTCAAGCTGCAGTCAGGGACTGAGGTTTAAGGTGCCCCCCAGTAAAGCAATCTGCTGCCCATCCTTTAAACCTTATATGTGTAACCTTCAGATGGTGTTTCTGCAGAGAGTAAGTCATTCCTTTGGTGACAGAGCACAAAGTAGGAAAGGGATGGAGGAATTGACCAGGAGGGTGGGAGGCTGGAGCAACTTCAACCTGTGCCACCAACTTGCAGGGTTAAGGTGGCACGGAGAATCCCTCTCCTGCAGCCAGTCCCAGGTCAGGTCACAGATCTCCACTCGCTCAGAGCCGGTTGTTCTGTCATGAGGTTGTCCCAGTGACTCGTCCCCGGGGCTTTCTCTCACGAGGAAGGAGGAAACACAGGTTTTAGCAGGTGAAGAGTGGGCCTTCGAGTGCTGCCTTTTGTCCAGGAGTGCCATGTGGAAAGAAATAAAGTTTTCATATCATTTTGCATCTCCTCAAACAGAGTTTTCAAAATACAAACTTGAAACGGAGAACCAGAAATACAAAATTTTCACATTTGGAAAGAGAAGAACACCCTTAATCAGCTCTTTTCCCCTTTTTCATTCAGAGCAATGGGGCTGTGGAAATATATTTATCATCTAACACAGCCTTGGGTAACTTGCAGTCTCTTGGTGGGAGAGCATACACCTCCTCAGTGGGGGCTGGGCCACTTCAGGGGTGCAAAGATTATCAGAGTTTTAGCCTGGTTGCCACAGACTCTGGGGAAAGGAATGGCAAGTGCTGTGGGACTTTAAAACTGAACGAGGGATCTGCCCAGACCTCATTTTTCACCACCATGCCCCTGTTTCCATCACTGTTAAGCAAATGCTGTGTAATGCTTTGAGGCCCATAGAAGTTGGAGGTTTCTGTCTGAAAAAAAGGCAGGAGGAGTTATTTTTGACCTCCTGTACATTACAAAAAAAAACCCCAAAAAACCCCCCAAAGGGCTCTGCCCAGTGGTGCTGGTTTGCCTGCACATTGACGGGGCTGAGGTGTTCCATGTTTGCCAGGCTTAAACGCCAGCAGGATGGGCTGTGAGCACAGAAAAGGGGCTCTACACAGGCTCATGCGGGTTCGGACAAACCAGTTTCCCTCGGTGGGCTACAGTTCTAGCACTTACCTACTTTAGAAGCATTTCCACTCAAATTAATTAAGTAGAAGTGAAGGAAGAAGGATATTAGTGCAAAGTTTGGACTAGACAGATCAGACATTAGGAAAACCTTCCTCACCGAAAGGGTTATCGGGCCCTGGAACAGGCTGCCCAGGCAGGGGGTTGAGTCACCATCCCTGCAGGTATTTAAAATATGGGTAGAGGAGGCGCTCAGGGATGTGGTTTAGTAGAGGACAGGTACAGTTGGACTCGATGATCTCAAAGGTCTTTTCCAACCTGGTGATTCTGATTCTGTCATTAATAGTCGTAGTTATTATCAATGTGATAGGACAGACGAACGATGTTTGATTTCTTTTGATATGAAACAGGATGGCTAGAGAGGAGGTTATTTTATTTTTTCCACTGTGTAACATTTTTGCCTGCCAAAATGCAATTCCAGCACCTGATTTTCTCAGTAAAATCAGAAAGGATTAACTTTGTACCTGTGAAAATGCCATTTAAGATTAATTGGTTTGGCAACAAAAAGGGGACACCTTTATAAATATTACCTCTCACAGGTATGGATGACATTCACTAATAAAGGTTCTCTTATGTAAAAATGACATTTAAGCCAAGAGAGATAGGCAGCTATATAGACACATCCCATTGCCTAGATATTAAGAGGCAACTATTTTTCAAGTGCCAGAAAAGACAACTTTTACTGCATCCATGGATTTCTTACAGCCACAGGCTGAACACAGACAGCATTTTGGCAGTCCCTGAGAAGACCACTGGAGTCGTTCCTATTGGACCATCTGTAATTGGGGAAGTCACAGAATCTCAGACTGGTTTGGGCTGGAAGGGACCTCAAAGCCCATCTAGTTCCAGCCTCCCTGCCAGGGGCAATGATACCTTCCACTAGACCAGGTTGCCCAAAGCCCCATCCAACCTGGCCTTGAATGCTGCCAGGGATGGGGCAGCCAAAACAATGATCCAAAGATCATGTCTTCTTAAAAGTTCTAAGGCAGCAAAAGAAAGCATTTCAATAGGAAAAACATGGGAATTCAACTGATTAATGTGTGGTTAGACAAAGCATTTGGATGAATAGGATATCAAACAACAAGATACTCAACACCAGTGGATATTTGGGACTGCTGCATTAATTTAAAACAATTCACACCATTTCCCAAACAATTGGCTAAAAGGAAAAAGAAACCATAATTTGTTTGTTTGGGTTGGGTTTCTTTAGATTTTTACTATTTTGTCTGTTTAAGCCAAGAGCTGAGATTAAAAAACAAACAACATGCTGGCAGGAAAGGTCCAGGGAACACTTGAGACTCCCATGAATTTCAGCAGAAATTTTATGAAGCCACAAGTAATGATGGAAGAAACTGGAAAAAAAAATGTGAAAGGTCCAATCTGAGTGATGGGAAAGATGGGATGCTTGTCTGAATCCCTCCTAAACATCCCGACTCTCAAAATAAGATGAAAGTCTCAGGTTTTTTACCTGTATCTCAGGACATATATTCTTGCTTGGATAAAGCTGAAGGTCAGTCTGCAAGGCAAACTGGAATAAACTCTCCCATGCAAATTTTCACAGCCAGAACTGAACTTGTGACTCATTCTCAGTTTGGGGGGTAAAATTTGTGCTTTTTCCTGTTTCCCCTCCCCTCTCCAAATGGGGATTTATCTGCACCACTACCTAGACTCAAGGAATAGTAGTTCATACGGTGAATAGACGCAGAAACTCCGAGCGGTGCCTCTTTGCAAGGAAAGTGAACTCCTTCAGAAAGAAGAAAGCTAAGAGTTGAAGCACTTTGAAAACCAAAAAGACAAAGTCAGGGTAGGTGACAAAATGTCATCATTTCTAAAGTATGCACTTATTTACTACTGAAGAATTCAGCCAGCATCAGAAGTGGCTCAGGTCAGGATGGCTGTTTAAATATAAAAGGCTGCAGATAAATAATGTATGAAAACAAACCTTATAAAAATTGATGTGCTTACACTGTTGAATAGAGAGCGATTAATAAGTTTAAATGCCATGAAGTTACTTGCTCATGTCCTTACATTTTTGCCTTCCCTTTGATTACTCGGTGTATAGTGATCTCTGAGGAGGCCGTAGCCTAATACCACTGTAACCAAATAGAGAATCGATATCCAGATAATTAGTATTTTTGTAGGATGCAAATCTGTGAACTATCTTGATTGCCTCTCTTCTTTACATTAATCAGCTCCTCTATTTTCTGCATTTATCACTGCACCAGGAAAAAATGAATTTTGCCTTTGGGTCCATGAGGTCAATCCCATGTTCATATAGGCGAGCCTGTGCAGCTGTACACTAGCTTTGGCTAGCAGACCTGCATTCCACTACAAACATCTCTAAGAAACAGGATTTTAGCATACAGACTTAGCCCTTTCTTCTATACCTCTCTCTTTGCAGAGCTATCCTCATATGCAATCACCTCATTTTACCACACCCCTCCCTTACTTAGATAACCCAGCACAAGTTTTCTGTAGCATTTCTTCATTGGCTGTGTCATAACCCAAGAGTAATATCTGAAATTACAGTCAGAGGCAGAAAATCAGCCACCCCCGGAATGTGAAGCTGCCCAGATCTCGGCAATAGACAAACAGGAGACGCTCAGTTTTTCCACAGCTACAACTGCAGGCACACGCGCACATGCTCCGCCGCACACGGTCTCATCTCTTTTCACACCTACCTTGTGGTGGTCGTGCAAACAAGCTACGTGTAGCCCAGAAATGGCATCTATGCAGGCAGGTCAGAGCTCACTCTGCCAAATTGCTGGGCACCAATGCAGGTGTCTCAATGAAGAGTCCTCTGCCAGCCCAAGGATTAAGGGAGAGGCTGCCACAGGCCACAGAAGGTGACTCAGCTCTGGATGTGACACTGAATCACCCTCTGGGTGAGCCACAGTGAAGGGAGAGAGACCCAGCCCCTACTTTCAGCTAAAGCTACACATCTAAAGTAGGCGATGGTAACTGCTGGGGTTGCAGCACTTGGTGATGTAGGTAACCCATCTGTGCGTGGGGACAGGCACGCTGCAGCAGGTGCTTCTCTGGCAGCTCCGTGATTGAGATCTCTGTTACCAGACAGTTGGTGGCACATGCCCTGTATGTCCCACCACAGCACCTCTCAGTCTTGTCCAACACAAATAATTTCTTTTCTACATTTCTTTCAGATGTGTCCTTCTGAAATAATGAAAAATTAAGAGTATGGTTAGTTCAGGACAGCCATTTGGACTGGATTAAGTATTTTACCTGTTCTGTCACAGATGCAAAATGTGACATGCCAGACCCCCCATCGGCTTTTTGACTTACGGCTTCAGAAAGCTCTGGATTATCCCACAGAGGCAGATGCTTTCCTTGATTTTGTATCTAAGCCCTTGAATTAACTGGAGGACACTGAAAGATGCTCGTAGGTCAAGAGGGGACCAGACTCGTGTGCACTGTTCATTGCAAAAAAGCAAAATACTCGAAAGTACATCTCACTCCTGCAATACGCTTCTGACGCTGCAGTTTTAGAGCAAAATATGAGAATAGGTTCTTCAGACCAAGTACTGATTTATTTTGTCTAAGTACACACGTAGCATGGGTGTGCTGGACGTAATGGTCAGTCATCATGTGTCTCCTGAAGGATGGCAGCTTCCCAGGGCAACGATGGCTTTGCACTCGGGCTGAAGAAAGCCTTTGCTGCTCACCGTACACATATGCGTGTGGTGACACCCGTGAGCAGAGTGAAGATGAGGACAAGGCCCTCCACATTCCGGAAAATGCTGGAAGGAATGTCCAGAAATGTGCAACAGACAATAACAAGACCGCAACACAAAACAACAGCAAGAAATCCTGTGGTCTTTACTACCATTCATCAGAATAGATTATCATAATTGATCCCACCTGGCTTTAAGATTTATGAAATCGATACAGTCTAGAATAGGCACAGTTAAAAACCTCTTACCGATGTGGAGCTTACAAAATCTCACCTTAGCCCCTCTGTCAAAATTTTGGCCTGATTTACAGCTCAGGAAACCCCTATTTTAGTGAAACGAGCTTTTAACCATGTGAACAGTGGCAACCGTCGCCCTGCTGCCATGTTGAAATCAAAAGGAAAAAGCACCAGAGGACTGTCAACAGGGACCCTGGCAGGCAGATTCGGCAGCGGGGTCAGCAGCTGCCGCGCAGGGCTGGCGAGGGTCTCTGGCACGGCAGCTGGCTTTGCACGTATCTCTCTGCACGTTTCACTGCAGAGCCATACCCATATGGCGGGCGCCAAGCAGTACCCATTGGCCTGTCCCGCATCCTTACGGAAGGGCCCTTCACTGCTGAGCTTCATTTCGCCCTTTTTTCCCAAACGTGGTAGTTTATTTCCACAAAGCTCTTTGGAACAGAAGGATGAAAACTATTTCCCGTGATCATTTCAGGCATCAGACACATGAGAAAAAAACCCACCACTCAGTGCCTTTCATTTCACTTAAAATGTAATTTTAAAAGTTCAACAATCATCAAATTATTACACCAACTGCTGTCATCACGTATAATTTCACAGGGATCTTAATTTCGATCAGGTAGCCTTTTGGTTTAGCTTCCCTTTGCACGTATGAAAATATTTGCACAACTATTTCAAACATTTCAAGCATTTCATATTTTACTATAATAAAAAAATAAAATAAAAAAATGGGCCAATATATTGCAATGCCGGCTGAAGTGGGTGGATGATTTCTTAATGAAAAGAACAGTTGGTTCTCCAGAAGCATGGGAAATTTTAGCAAGCACTGCACACTTCCCTTAAGAAATCAGTGAAAATGTTCCTGTTTTTCCAACCAAACTGTCCTTCCCACAGAAAGCGGGCAGGAGGGCGTGTTATCAATGGGACAATAGTGATTTTCTTGAGAGCAGAAGAAAAACTAAAGGTAAGGTGCTATAATAGTATAGATTAAATGAGAAGCTCATTTATTTCCTTATATATATATACATATATATATATATAAAATTGTGAAAATGGAAAAAAAAAAAAAGAAAAGAAGAGCGGGGAGAATTTGCACCACTCTGTTTCTTGACTATCACAAGAGCTTTGGGTAGAGATGGCCACTGCAGTGTACACAAACTGCAGCAAATCCCAGGACATGGTAGTAGAAATGCGAGCAAGAGAAAGCCTAGCTTTTTGCTTGTATTCCATGAAAGCATCTTTCTGTGGAAACAATCCTGCTCTGATCTTTTTGACTTTCTTGACACAGAAAAACCCCCAAACTTAGAGACAAATAAAAAGCTGGGAACAAAATAAGTGGTCTAAAACTATCTCACACTAGATAAAATCCCCTGGAATTGCCTGTGAATTCATAGAAACTGTATTTTTTTGTTGGTTTAGGGTTTTTTTTTTTTTTTGAGGAGGGGGGTTAGTGTTGGGGTTTTTTTTTGTCCAAGACAAGCACTTTGTTGAGGAGGTAGTGTATAGATTAAGACAGTACACTTAAACTCTGAAGTCCCCTTGGAGAGTTCTTTCTGGTATAAATCTGCTATCCCTTAACTTGGATTATAAACAATCTACATGATATGCACCTGGTTCTGGCAGGGTCTATATTATTTCACTCCCAAAAGCAGCTTTATAAAGAGAACACACTGCATTTCAACAGCAATATAAATAATGTTGCAGTTTGGGGATCTCTTTGCGCCGCTTTCATTTTTCTTTCTTTCCTTTTCATCTGAACTGAACCACACCTCTCTAAAAATACTCACTTTCTTAATGAAAACCATATTTTTGGGCATTTCCCCCCCCTTCCCCCCCCCCCGCCCCGTGTGTGTGCATGACCTGTTGAAATGCCTGCACAATCTTTAATGTCAGATTCAGACGACACGTGTCTTATGAAAGTCTGGGACCCAGCTCTCGGCGGGGCCTCCCAGATCTGTCCCACATCTTTATGAGAAAGAGGGACAAAACCTTCTGGTTTTGGCATTTTATATTGGAGTCTGCTTTAAGCTAGGCGAAAAAAAAAAAAAAAGAAGAAAAAAAGAAGGAAAAAAAGGGAAAAAAATAGCAACGTAGAGTCTAGACAGAAGAGATTGGGTTGAAATCTGGAAGCTATTCAGTGAGGCTACGGCACATGGCAGCTTGACTGCAGCAAGAGATCACATTACGCTGCCTAATTACACATGAAAAATGTACACATCACTTTTCTTAAATGCTTGGAAAAATAGATGTTCAGATGGCAATTGCGAGCTAGTAACTGAGCCAGTCGTACATAGTTGGAACGCCTCACAAATGGCATTTCAAAAGCCTGCATTTTTTTTTTTACAATGTAATTATTTTGTATGTGTGTGTGTGTGTGTGTTCATGAAACAACTTCTAAAAAAGGTATTCTAAATTTAGCAGGCGGTTGCGCTGCAGAAGGAGCACGAAAGGTGAAAATCCAGCTCCTAAGTAAGAACGAGAGCCTAACCCTGTCTCCTTGTGAGCCGAAAGGCAAATTCAACTGGGCTTCCTTGTTCAGCCGCCCCTGGCCCAGCAAATCCCTGCTCACCTGCTTGACTTTGCGTGTTTGCTATAAGCAAACGGCGCGTTTTGCATCCTCAGTGGGAGCTGCCCACGGGAGTAAAGATAAAGGGAAGCCCACGTGTTCGCAGTACCTATGGCCCTGAGGGTTTCTGCTCAGACTCTTGTGCCTGTGAAGCGTTCAATAGTGAAGTTTCTCAGTTTACTGAATTGAGCACGAGGGGCTCCTGTTGTTGCCACTGCCTCCTCCTGACCTTCTCTCCCTGAGCTCTGTTAACAGGTCCTGTTCTGCCCCACTCCCGCGAAGCCCTCGCTCCTTCCAGTGATGGGCTAAAACAGCTCAGAGATAAGTTCGACGGAGTTGTTCTTTTGTTTCAGTTGGCTTGAGTTCCATCTGCTCTTCTTTTTAGCTTCAACACAAATGTTCAAAGACAACTGCTCCAAAGGAGAAAAGAGTTTTCCAAGCTATTTCCAAAGATTTGCTATTTCAGTCCTTCAGTGCTAACGAGACGTATGAAAGTGGATTTGCAGGGGAAAATGTTGCAGGGAAAAATGTCTCTCTGCCTCCCAGACTTCGCTTTTCCTAGAAGACTCCACCAACCAAATGCCTTGAACAGCAAAAGACCTCAAGTCTGAGCTCCAGGCAGTGGTCGGTGCTGCTCTGGATGAGGCTGGAGGTAAAGAGTGGTCCCTAAAGCCCACTCGGGTAACAAGGCTCTCCGTTTGATTGCTTCCTCTGAGTGCCTTTGAGTCCTTCGCTTCTGGAGCCAGCGGCCGGTCAGACCTTGGCTGAACTGCTAATCCTGCCAGACAAAGAGGAAAGAACATCTTGTAAAGTTTTTGTTGCTGTTGTTATTATTAAAACGGACTAAGCACGGAGTAACTGGCCAAGCTATCTGGCAAAAATGACCTGCAGAAAAGTCCTTTAGAACAAAAATGAGCATTTCTGGCTATGCGAGGAAGCTCCCCCAGTTTAGGAGGATGGACTGCACCAAACCAGCTACTTTCAATCAGAACGTGGCTCATTCTGCTGATTATTTTACCACCACGCTCCGCAGGACCTTCCTTGGCTTTTCCCTTTTATGGCATGGCTGCCAAAAAAAAGAAAAAAGGTGCTTTGCTGTTTGCATAGCCTGTGCTCGTTGGAATCCTGCAATCCCTTCGCAGTCCAGCACGAAAAATATCGGTCACACAAGAATTAAAAAGATGCCTGAATACCGCGGGCAGAATATGAATTTGAAACCGCGCCACTCTCTCCAAGGGCAGCTTTCCTGCTTTCCCAGGGTGGGAGGGATCGGAGGGGATCTGGGCAGCACCCATCTGGGGCGGGCAGGGCAGGAAACCCTCGCAGGGAAGCTGGCCAGGGCTGCCATGGAGGAGTGGGGGTGGGATGCTGGTAAAAGCAGGAGCCATGACCACATTAAGGCGCACGCTGTTCCTCTTTTGAACAGGCAGGAACCATTGCAGGCGAGGGCTTCCTTCCCGGGTTAGCCTCTGCAAAGGTTTGGAGCGGGCGGGCAGCCCTAGACTGGAGCGCTGAGCAGGCGGCTTGGCCCTCGCCTCCTCCCCGTATCTCCCCACTCTGTATTTTGTGTGCTGCTGCGGTCGGAGGCCGCGGGACCGAACTCTGAAAGCCCTTCAGCAAAGTAAGGCCCCGTCTTCCAGAAGGGTCAGGCCTGTGTGTAATTTATGAGGGTTGTGGTAGCCCTGCTACCCTCTCGCTGCTTGCCACGAATTTTAAGTGAAGTGAATATTTTCTCTTCTGCTCGCGCTCGGAAAGGTCACTGGTAAAGGAGGAGGAATGATCACAGGAAACATATCACTTCCTTTGGTCATCCCTCTCACCGCAGCCACGCTATTTTTAACAAATCTTATTAAAAATTATACAACCCTGTCTTTTCTGGAATCTATTTTATTGAACAAGTACAAAATAAACCAAGACAGGAAAAATGCACCGCTTGGAGTAGCTCTTTTTGCTGCAACTGATTTAGCAAAACAAGCCACAGGGGAATGCAAATGGCTTTCTAGAACTGCTTCCTGCGGCCATCTCTTCCTCTCTGTGGAAGAGAGGAGTATTTTAAGTTAACCAGCTGCATCACTTCATACAATAGTAAATTACTCTAAGTGTTCTGGTCACAAAAAAATACACTCTCTCTGAGGTTATTCCCATTATCAGTGTTATTTGTTTAATTACTTGCTCCAGGCAGCTTGAAATGGCGCCTGTTCAAAATGTTCTCGAACTCTTGGGTGTGTGTTTAGCAGAAGGGCCTAAATCTGACCCGCCAGATTTGGGGATGTTAGGTCCCTTCCTGGTGGGATCAGCTGGGATGAGAATTTGACACAGGGAAATTCTTTGCACAAATATTTTTCAAGGTCCCAGATCTCTGGTAAGTGTTTACCGCCTTACTTACCACCCAGAAATAATTAATACATTTGGAAATCCTATGACCAAATGTGGAAACTCCCTCTGCTTGCAGCTGTTTCTGTTTAGGTGGCAAGAGGTGAGGCTGACAATTCAATGGTCTAACATTGATGTTCACCGAGGTATCTTCCACCATCTCTGCATTGGAACCATTTGTTACCAGCCACTGCTGACGTTGTTAGAGCCAAGGTTGGACATACACATGGCCCTACACATGCAAAGACTGAATTTTACACTGAATGGGGAAAACATCCGTTACAAAGAAACATAAATTTGGGCCCTGACCATTCAAAATATTTAGGTGCCTAACTCAAAATTATTTCAAAGGGGTTCATGTGCCAAAAGACCTTGATGGACTCTCTGTTCCTTGAGATCCACCAACGTAGGTCTCGATGTGCCATGGCGTTCCTCCTGCATGGTGAATACACATGTGCATTTGTGTAAAAGCCTGAGCTTGTAACCAAACAGATTTTTCAAAGTCATTGCAATAATTATTATAGAAGATGCCAGTCATGGCCCAGTATCCTCTGAAATCCAGTGAGCGCTCAGCTGGGGACAGAGTCTGTACCTTGCTCTCGATCTCTCTTGGCAGTTGGCATCTACTTCTGTAGCCAAAGCAAAACCACTAAAAGAAACACCATCAATTATGACCTTAAAATGGCCAAATCTTGTCTGTCAGATGACCCTTGTCCTGTTAACCTTACAACCCATACACATATGAATGCCTTAAGACAGATATTTTAAATTATTTTTGTGAGATTTTAGACAAATTTCACTAACAACAGAATAATTTCAGAGAGATTGTATCTCCTAAATACAAAAATATTTAAACCAATTTACTCTCACGTGTCTCTGAAGAGGTACTCCAGAAATCTCACCATGATACCTGAACATCTTTCAGCACTGCATAACAAATGTCAGACAGAAATGATCCCCTATTTCTCTCTGCAGAGGAATCGTGGGTGTCTTGGCTTTTACTGGTTAGGGCTCATTTCTGCTGCTTAATATCAGAGAGGATGGAGACAGCTTAGATATTCAACTGTGTATTTTTTCAACAATACTTTTTCATTGTTCCTCTTTCCTACTGACTGCCATAGATCAGCCCGGGAGATCTGTATTTAAATATAAAGCAGTTTCTTCCTCCTCTAGAGCTGTTTGCAATTTACAGTGACTTCAAGAGAGAGCAAGACTTGGTTTATTCGGATATTAAGCTTAAGTATCATCTTTGTTGCTTTCAGGTCATGTTCTTAGAGGGTTCCCTCTTCCATGAGACAACCCATGTTTGGTCCCAGATTTGTAACGGTAGCTGAACAGACAGCTGTCCTGGTCCTGGCATCACAGATGCTGCAGATGTCATTGACACACGTCTCTGTGTTCCCGGTGACCATGCAACAAGGATGGTTCCCTGGAGGCCGATCCACCCATGCTATGGGTGTCAAGCATTAGGAACAGGTGTGCTGGCATGCTCCAGCTTTATTAACAAACATTTTGTAGCTCAGAGGGTTGTGCAAAGGTGACAGTCTCCTCAATGACATTGTTTGATGAAGGCTCTACTCCTCAAAATGTCACTTCACATCCTGGTTCTCTCTTTGATATGGAATGTCTGTAAGCAAGGATCCTGCACAGGTTGTCAGTGGTTCCCCAGAATGGTGACTACAGGCTGTAAGATCCTGGATTTGGGGTTAACACTGTTGACTAACGCTGAAGGAAATCCTATAGGTCTTGAAATAAAGGGCTCCTGTATGAAGGCTTCCCTGAAATCTGAGATGTGTTTAGACACAAATGTTAAGGGGCTTGATATCTGCTGGGAGAGACCCATCCAAGGAATAAGGAAATACTTGAATTCAGATGACCCCGAGGTCATATTTGGTTCAGAATTTTACTCCAGTTTTTCTATCTTAAAAATAAGCAATAGAGCTCTCTTTTGAAAGATCAGGAGGCAGCAAGGAGGAATGTCAGGGAGCAGCAAGAGTGGGGCTGCTCCGTACAGAGTGGATGACCCCGGACCTGAAGGTGACCCTGGCACAGGCTGTGTCCTCACCAGTAGGTCACTGAAC
Source organism: Gallinula chloropus (assembly GCF_964237585.1). Lineage (NCBI taxonomy): Eukaryota > Metazoa > Chordata > Aves > Gruiformes > Rallidae > Gallinula > Gallinula chloropus. Next base: position 116,960,426 of record NC_140085.1, read on the forward strand.
ATGGCATCTGAATGTGGCAGGCAGAGCCTCATAACATGGTCCACCACAATCACCAAGAAGGCAGGTGATGAACAAGATTCGGGGCTCATTCAAGAAGTCCAAACAGGAGATGGGGCAGACCAGGCTACAGCTGCACGGTAGTTCAAGCCAGGAGCAAGCGCCCACACTGAGCTTAAATGGAGCTCCTGCCCAGCGGATGGGGGTGGATTGGTGGAGGTACCAGCTGAGAGTGGTTTAGGCAGTCGAGGCCTCTTTGCTAACACATTCCTGACACTAACCTGAGTCCAGACTTACACAAAGAGAATATGGGGAAGAAAGAAAAAAAGAGAACAAATACAGAATAAATAACTCCATACAGAGCTGCAAGAATGAAGGAAAAGGGAAAGACGGTGAGGGTTTCAACAGGAAATCTGTTTTAATCTCCAACTAAGTGTTAGCTAAGGAGAACAGAAGGTTAAGAAGCAAACACTGCCCTTTGCAAAGCACAAAGAGTGACAGCATACATGCATACGGACAGCCTAGACCAAAGAGAGCTGTGCTGCACATGGCACACAGCCCACTGAACCGAGCATGCAGATCATCAGTCAAAAGAAGAGCAGCAGCAGTTTAAGGACCTAAATCCATTTGGCAGGGAAAGCTGGCTGCTGCTAGTGAAGTCGAAAGAAAGTTCAGTGAGGTGACTGGCATTTTTGGATGACAGAAAAACCCATTTAAATCTTTGCAAGCTGTTGACACCAAGCTTCTCATAAGAAAATCCCCTTTTCACCCTGGTAAGTGCTCTTCAGTTTGGCATGAAATTTCCCACCCCGACCAGTCTTTGCCCAGGTGGGCAGGGGAGACCTCTGCTCCAATTTGTGCCTTGCTGTTCTTCCAGCTCCACAATGGGGAAAATCTTTTGAAAACATTTTCTGGGACTGAATGACTTTTGCTACCTTTTTCTATTTGGAGTATCGCAGGAGGGCTCCACACCTCACAGACGGAGTCCTAACAGGATACAGCAAAGGTAAACAGACAGAAATTGTGGAATAGCTTATTTAGCTGAAATTGAAGAGGGACTGTAGGTCAGGAGAAAAGATCACACAAGTTGGAATACAGCCAGGACACCAAAGGTAGACCTTTAGAACTTGAAAAAAAATGTTATAGTAGCTTCACTGACTGCAATCAGCCAGAAGCTATCAACACAGTCAATCTCTCTGTGGTCCCCCTGGGCCATTCTCCTCTCCTCTTTTCTCCTTGCCCCCCTGGGTACATCTCCACATGATCTGCCAGAGAAAAGAAAGAGTGTCGACCTCCAAATGGCAGTGGCATACTTCCTGAGACCCATAGATGCCTGAAGGATTACACTTGTGCTGCCACCAGTCAGCGGTGACAGTACTGAGGTGTGAGGTGGTTGGGGGATTGAACACAAACAGGGTCTTTCTTGAGAATCCTTTCCAAAAGCTCCAAAGGAATCTACCCTGAAGGAACACGCGATTTTCCCCCCGGCAGTTGCTATTTATGAAAGCCTAGTACATTTAACCCTGGATAGAGGTGTCCTTGGGTTCCATTTAAAAACCTCAAAATCATAGTTCTGTGATATAAAGAAAACTGTGGAAACCCTGTTAAAAAAATGTCACTGTATTAAGTTGTGCAGTTTGGTTTCCTTTGAATTTCTGTGTTCTTCTGTCACAGTTTAAAGTAAGGAAAAGTATGTTTCTCAAACCTGTATTATGCTGACATTCAACAATTCAGAGTATATGTCCTCGGAATTTTTATAAAGTGTAATTTTTAAATATTATTTTTCCAAAATACTGCCCAAAGGAATCATTCTGGCTGATCAAACAGCCCTTGTAACTGCTTTAAATGCTCATGCAGCATTTCTCCAAATAAGGCCTTGTATGAAAACGAAACACCACAGGGGCACCATGAAACACCAGTTAGCACCTTTATAAAACTCTGCTTCTAAGATTAACTATGCTACAACCCTGGCAGATCACAGAATCATAAGTCTTGTACGAGCACAGAGTGGAATTGTGTTAATTTGTCTCAGAGGATGCAATTGCAATAGCCCTTTCTTGTCTTCAGAGAAATCCAGCTTGGAGCACCGAGACGGTGCACACCAGGAGACGTTTTACGGGAACATGTTTTTGTGGGGGGCGGGGGGTGCTCTGTCATTCACACAGCTTGCCTTATGCCCTTCAGATTGCACCAGCCAGTCTGAAGAGGAGAGGCAAAGGTCTATCCTGACATTTGCTCTGTGGGTTGAAGTGATGTCTCGCCCTTATGTCGCATGGGCCTTCGGCACTGCAAGATGTCTTTGTGGGTTTGGGAAGAGATGAGGCAAGCAGAGAAGGGTTGAAAAGCAGTCAATGCTGTTTCCTTCCTTTCTTGTGTTTTCTTTTGCCAGCTGCACAATATACTCTCAGAGAAATCTGCAAGCCATCAAGTGCATCGGAGCTCAGGCTGCGTTTGCTAGAAGCTGAGCCGAACATTCAGCGGGAGCCCACCTCCCATCCGGGAGTGTGACCCCATTTCAGTGCTGCACATGCACAGCACTCCTGCTCCTCTGGTGCCTCACAGGGCAGGTTAACACAATGCTTGGATTAATCCAGCAGCTCAGGGCTGTCAAAAAGGAGTGATCTTACTCCCAGCCTCGCTCGGGACCAGGTCCTCAACACCCTCTTGCGAGAGCATGTTGCTTTTTTCCTCTCATGTGTGTTTTGGTCAGGTCAGGTTTTTGGCTGTGGTTTCCCAGCCCACTCAGGGCAGAGGCACATATGGATGCATAGGAGAGAGGAGCAGGAACATGCTGCTGAAAGCATAGGGCAGGAGCCTGGCACAGCAGCCTAGGTGACTCTGTGTGCCCTCCATGGACGGCAAAGGGTTTCCTTCAAAATGGGAAGAATTAAGGTCCAATGAGAGGTGGTTCCATCTGTGCTATGCACCTGAATGGGACAGCAAAGGCTCCCTGGCTATCCCCAGACCAGCTGGCATGCTGATACAGCACAGGGACAGGCCAGGCAGCAGTACTGCTTTAGTCTTAAAGGCAGAATAAGTGGATATTTATGGCAGCACATGTGCAGTGGTTTGATGTGGTGGTGACCCTACCTTTGCTCCAAAATTCACTCATTCCCTGTGGCCTGTGCCTCAGGTCCCCTGGCACAGAGACTGTCACAGTCCAGCAGTGAGGTACTGACAGGGCGCATGAAGGCTGGGGAAAAACACGATGATGAACCCAAATTTTGTAGTCCAAAGAATGCATTTTTCTTCTTGAGAATGAAACACTTTTCCTCGCTCCATCCTCCTCTTTTTACCTTCATGGTCCCTAATCTGTTCAGGCTTTTTGGAAATTTTAGTTTGGAAAGGAATTACAGAGTGATTCCTGCCATTAGTAACTAACACGAAAGCTGATAAACTGTTAAAAAAACAAGGAGGCCTTGCCAAGAGACTCAGGCGAGACATTTGTTTTTGGGAAACCCTCTGCGCAGTACAGTCCACATGCACACTTAATCACGCAGAGAAACATTTACTGTAGGATATATTTTTAGGCAATTCTTCAAGTGGCAAATTTCCACCGGGGTACGGCACTTGTCCCGTCATAATTAACTGTACAGAAAATATGAGTCTAGAGCTGGCCTGCCCGATGGCAGAGGGAACGTGTTACGCCCAAGTTCAAGAGAGGAGCAGGGTCTCTCGCTGTGTGGGCTAGTGAAGACTAAGCACATTACACGCATATTTGGCCATCACCACCACGAAAGGCCATGAGCTTCCCTCGCAGTGTGCGCTTGGTCCTGGAGCCGAATAGCTTTCAGCTGTGCAGGATGCTGCTTGGCTGCTCCGAGAGATTAAAAAAAGATGTAGGAGTCAATCACTGGAGAAGGGAGGTTGGATTTAAAAAGGGGATTAATGTGACAGCCAGGGATCTGAAGGGTGGTGGAAAACCCGGGAGGCCCCACAACTCCTGTTGAGTGGGTGCCTGCCAAGTCACACAGATCTGCAGCATGACACATGCCTCCCACCTTGGATCTCGTGGCCGCACCAATAACTCACGTGCTCGCACTTCTCCGTCCAGCGGCCGTCTCCCTCTCCGCAAAGGGCCGCTGTCACACCCCGCGTCTTCCTGCGTTGCCGCTGTCTTCGCCTTTTGCTTTAAGTGTTCACGGGCTCTAAGAACAGAGCCAAGAGGCAGGACTGACAGGGAAGTTGCTGAGGTAAGTTCTCTGGCACGTAACCCCCATCCCTCCAAGTGGGCTGTCTCCCCTGGCTTTGTGACCGGGGTGTCTGAGCATGCTGAAAGCCCAGACAGCGTCAGTCCCTGTCTAAAAAATAGGACCACCTTAAAGCACACGCTTTGAGTCAACAGGGATGGCTTTAAGCATGTGCTGAAGGCTTTGCTGAGTGAAAGTCTTACAGAGCAGAGTGGCAAGTCATCGACAATAGACATGCTTGGGTTTTGATGGGTATTTTTATCAGGGGAATATTGCTGGCTTGAAGGGATCCTTCCCACATGCATTTAAGTCAGGGAATAGTTGGAGTAGGTATTTTAGAGGCAAACTAAGAGGAAATCAGCTTTTACAAGCTGTGATTCCTTGAAGAATTTGTGCCATTTTCTCATCTTCCTGGCTAGTAAAGGGTCATATGCAGCATTAGCACCGTTCCAGGAGCTTTGCTAAACCGCTGGTGTGGCACTCGTCTGCCTCCTGTACCAACCCCCCCCCAAACTGAATCTGCTGTCACACTGCTACGCTGCTCAGAGAAGTTTCAAAGTCATGTCTTGACCAAACTGAGTCCACATACATGAGAAGTATTTATTTATAGGCTAGGGGATGGTGAGAACTACTGAACCCCTCCACACACCTTGTCCTATCCAGATACGTCCACTTTCTCTGGCTTACATGATCACAGGTCACACAGATTTATACTAGAGCATTTTCATAAGATGTGATATAGACCAGGATTAAGAAACTCATTTGTGAAATGAAAGCTGAGCTCTGACTCCACTCTTCCTGCACTTTTCAGATCTGTGAGAACCCTCCTGCTAATATCACGAGGTCTAAGCGCAACAAGAGTGAATGAAATCCTGCCTGTCAACGTTTATGGTAACTCCTACTAAATAAGCAGTGCTTGTTTTACAGGTGAATTCAGGCACGGATGAAGTAGGACAGCGCTGTGAGCAAGCACCTGCTGACCCTGGTGACTGACTGCTGGGCTCTCTGCACAGCAGTGAACTCCACCGTTGTGCCCTAACATAGAAAAGTCACTTAATTCTGGGCTCAGAGGACCTCAGCACCAGAAGGCAGTGCCACAGGGCGATGCTGAGGTGAAGCTCTATCTTTCCTATGCCTCGGGGTTTGATCTTTAAAGGTCCTTTTATCCCAGATTTTTGTGTGTGACATCACAGTCCTTGGGCTAGCCCATGACTGGCCACCAGTGTGTCTCTGTCCCTTCCACAGCAGTGTAAAGTCTTGACCCTGCTCCAGGGAGTCCCTTAGAGCTTGGTCTGGACTACTATCTGTGTCTTTTGCTGCCTGATCAAATGTCTGTCTGAGGGGTTTGGGATTTTGGGATTATTTTTCATAATCTTTCTCGTGCCAATTCTCTGGTGTCTGACACAGAATAAGACAAAACTTGAGGGTATCCCTTCTCTATCTAGCTACCTATTTTAACAAAACTTGTAACAAACCTTAATACAACTTTTTAAGCCTGCTACCTAGTGGCAAATCTCCCTGAAAATGTACAGTAAGTTCAAAATTAATGACCACAAGAACTAAGGCAAAATGCCAAAGACATATGCAAGCCTGCTGAGGTCTCACAGGCTTTGTTGCCCCTAGAATTCAGAGGAAAAGCCCACACAACTTCTCATTTCGTTAATCTTTAGTGAGATGTGTAAAATCGTTCAATCTTTTCCCAAATCATTAGGCAGAACGGGTGTATTGTGGAGAATGCTTAATTCACATTTTTTTTTGTGACGCATTGCCCTGATTTGGTTTTGTTTATATTCTTACATTATAATGTATATAAGGAACTGTATACATATGAAGTATTTAGCTATTCATGTAAATGGCTTTACCAGGCATAAACATCTCCGTATTTAATATTTTAGTCATGCTCAAATATAAACACTCATTATCATTTCTTTTATATTTCTCCTCCTCAGACAAGTATTGTCTGTATAAAATACTGGGATGAAATATTTTACTTCCTTATTCTTGGTAGGGTTTTTTGTTTGCTCATTATTTTTCCTTCCTTTCATTTTAACTGACTTATTAATACATTTTACAATGATTTTGTGACATCTCTGAGAACTATGTAATTTGCTCCACTGTTTCATTATATGCAGAACATGCTTATCAGATTGGCAGCTCCTCGGGTTGAATCTGCCTGTCAAAACCAGCAAATACGATTTTCATTTTCCATTTCTGAATCACATTTTCAGCATTTTAAACACATACTGCTACAGTGATACTTGAGGAAAAATACAGATTAAACCCAAACCTATTAGCTGTGTGGACTGTCAAGATTTGCATAAACAGGAGATGCTTTCTAATTTCTTGACGTTACGGTCTTCACATTTGTGAAGCTGAACTGAGAATAACTGTTCCAATGGGTCTACAAATGGAAATAAAACCTACACAGATGGTGCATGCATGCAGGAGTATCTTCACTAGCTGGTGCTGATGGCTCTACTGAGGAGCAGCATGGGTCCTTTACTGTATTCCTAAATCTGGAGTGGCAAAGCACTATTGCATTGCAGACTATTTCTGTGAATTTATTTGATAGATATTAAAATAAAAATGAAATTCTGCACTGTATATAAAAATCATAAGGACAAAGTGATCAGCATTACTCTTTAATTACAGCCCTTACTAAATAACACAGCACCTGCAGTCCTGCATACCAGAGCAGCTGCTGTGACAGTACTCTGTGTCAGAAAATACACACCGCACAGAACAAACCAAGGAGGGCAAATCCCCAGGTCCTGTTCTGCAGACCTATTGGATCACAAGCTGTCAGGGCAGGGAGACAATGCAATCCAGGATAAACCTGCTTAAACTCCCCCCTACCCCTCTGCACGCTATCAGGAAGCATTTTTGCCCAGTTTCTGGCTGTTAGAGAAATGCTGCATAACTCATCACCGCCTGCAGTTCTGCTTCTCAGAAGAACTGTCATTCTAGATGTCTTGGGGAATCCCTGAATGATTGTTCCAGAGCTGCTGCAGAGAAGATGTAGCCAGCGGATTGAAGAGGAATTCATGAAAACTAGCTGTACTGTTACACGGCATCTGCCCTTTGTGTGCTACTTTACACGGTCACTGTGCAGTCATTTATACAGCCACACTCACTTGGGCTGTATGACATCGAGTTTACATCTCATCTTGGCTAGAAATCTTGGCAAACATAGAAGGCTTCTAGCACTTCCAGGCTTAGACATCTATCTCATGCTGTTTCTTGTTTCAGTTAATTTTTTTTCTTTACTGCTTCTTACACCATTAAACTGTTACAAAATTCCTTATCCGTTGGATTATTTTATCTTCCATCATTTACTGAGCCCTTGCTACAGCCTGCAGGACATGAGCACTGATTCCGTGTCTGAAGTGCCCCACTCGCATTTGCAGAGATTAAGTGCTTTATTTTATGCACCTTTTATATTGAAGCAATGATTTATTTTGCTTACATTTCTTTCCAATACATTTTCTTCTCAGAAAAATGCAATGGGGATTGGTAAGCTTTTCTTCTTCCACAATTGCTCTTAAGCTCTCCACTCACGTGTCATACCCAATCGACACTCTGCCTGATTTATGTCAGCCTTCAGAAATTAACAGGGCCCTTTTGGGCTGTGCAGAGATCAGAGCAGCTCTTTTGGGGCAGAACCATGAATATTTAAGTATTAAAGGCCAAAGCTTAAGTATTAAAGGCCAAAGCACGGGACTGTTAAGGATAAGCATTCCAAAAACAAGTTGCCAAGAATAAGTAAGAGGCCCTTCAAACTAACAGTTCTGAGCTATGCCACTTGAATGACTGTGTTTGAATGCTAAGATACTTCATAAAAAAGATGCCCATAATTGATGAGATATTTGGAAGTATCTAACTGAATCCATGTCTACAGAAGATTATGAAGAGCAAAGGATTCACAAGTTGATTTCAAACTTGATCCCACTTGGCTTTTCTTCTGTTAGGTGTATCTCCAAATTCAGCTTGGCTCCAAAAAATATGATATAGGAAACGAGAGTCATAGAATCACAGATTCATTTAGTTTGGAAAAGACCTTTAACATGACCAAGTCCAACCATTAGTCTAGTGCTGCCATGTGCACCACTAAACCATGTCCCTAAGTACCCCACATTTTCCCAGTCACCTCAAATATCCAATAAATATTCACAGAAAGAGCACGTATGCTGAGGTGCACTCAGCTGAAAACAAGAGGGAAGAAAGACAAATGGCCCAGGTGTATTAAGTTCACAAAACCCAACAGTGTGATGCAGCTCAGAGACAGATGTGTTCTAGCAGGAACTTTTTATCAGTGCTCCCATGTTTGTATTAAGGCCCCATCTTCAGTACTGCAAACAGAGATGTACTACTGCCTCTGTAAGTAACACCCAAATGAGAGCAGAAGTGAGGAATGGCCAACAGAGAGGCTTTTCACCCAAGAAAGCTTGAAAAGTTTGTCATGTTTAGTCCCACAAAGTCAGAGCTAAGGGGTAAAAGGTGTTAAGTGCCTTTTACAGGCAAATTAGGGAGGTATTTGAGCTACTGAAGCAAAGGAGAGACTTGACAAAAGTGAGAGTAAATATAAACTTGCCACAAGTAAATTTAAACAGGGAATGAGATCGCTAACCATCGGAGGAGTGAAGTTCTTAAGTGGGAAGTTGAGCTGGCTGCTGAGCTTCTGGGTGGCTGGCAGTCTGTGTTGGAAAGAGACTGCCCACCACATCAGGAAAAACCCCGTGATTCAAGCAGCTGCTCTGGGGCCTATTTCATGCAGCCCTCAGCCAGGTAAGTGGAAGGAGGAAAAACAGTGCGGGGAGGACCGGAGACCTCAAAACACTTTGAGCAGATATTTTACTGAAGTCAAACCATGGCATCAAAAAAGCGAGACCCTGTGGAGTGGGCTGCAGCTGCTACTGACCGGTGGGATGGGAAGAAAGGTTTCTGTTTTCTGTAGTGAAAAGGTCTTGTATCCCTGGTAAGTAGCTGTGGAAGGGAGACAGGCACAGAGAACAAGACTGATTAGGACATGCTAACTGCTCGGGCTCTACCTTAATAACAAAGAAGTCTTTAAGTATTCTCCCACATGAATTAGGATCTCTGCACAAAATATGCAGCACGCTTGAACACACAGTCTCTTATTTTCCACTTTTTTTTTTCCTCTGCTACACCTTAAAATAAATGGGGGAGGGGTGTGTGGAATCTAATCTGGATTGAAAGGGAGTGTTGCATTAGGGAAAATACTGAATGTTCCCATTCTTGGAGACCGCAATTATTAATAGGTGGAGGTAATAAGAAAAAGGGAATTAGCTGCTTAATGTAGCTGCTCTGAGACTGGAAACTCTGGGCCAGAAAAATACCATGCACACAGAAACGTCGGTCATTTAGCATCTGAGTAAAGGCTGGGATCTCAAGTGGCTGAAGACTAGACTGCAGGGGAAGAGGAGGAGGCAAGGTCACCGAACCCCTAATATATAGAACCATGGCATCTAAGGTATCACATGATCTAAACCCTGAGGGAAAGAGCATTAGAAAACAGGCTACATCTGTGTTTGCATAAAGAGTGATGATCCCTGTCAGCCATGGTTTCCTGCAGGTATGTTCACTGTGACAGATAATAAGGATTGGTGAAGGTTTGCTAGTGAGTATTTGCCTGATGTCTGACCAAAGCACATAAATAGCAGAGCATGTCCCAGTACAATGTGCAGGTTCCCAGCTGTGTGCCAGAAATCTACTTACAGGGAGAGAATAAAAAAAACACAAGTAAAAACCCAAAAGCCTTTCCCCTCTGTTAAGTTGACCTAGTGGAGGAAGAGGAGTTAAAGGTGGATGAAGTAGGCCTGGAGTCTGAGTGAAGGTAACAGTGGTGCATCTACATCCAGAAAGCATGTGGGACGATCCCTGTTCTCCAAAGGAGTACTGCAAGGGAAAGAATGGCCACTTTGCCTGGCCTCTCTGTTCCCCTTGAAGAAGGTTTCTATAGTGTAGGATCCACTGCCTCAATGGAGGCCACCCACAGTGTGGTTCCCCTCTCACTCATGCAGCCTGTGACAAGACCAAACCATACTGCATGTTCAGAGAGGGTGCTGCGTATGTTCATCCTCTGAAACCCTCACAAATTCAACCTGTGACCTCTAGGCACTGTCCTCTCTACTAAAAATGTGAAATGGAACCGTGAGACGGCTAAGGTTGGAAGGCATTTCTGGAGATTGTCCAATCCAGATCTGTGCTCAAAGCGGGATCAGCCAGAAACTGGTCCAGTTTTATTTTAAGCATCTCCAAGGAGAGAGACTCCACTGTCTCTGGGCAGCCTGTTTCCAGTGTTTTTTCACCCTAACAGTAAAAAAGGTTTTTCTTGTGTTTAAGTTGAATTCCCTTAATTTCCTGTTGTGCCCGTTGCCTCTTGTCCTTTCACTGGGCATCACTGAGAAGACTTGGGCTCCACCCTCTTTACTGAACCTCCATGAGGTATTTATACACATGAGCTTTCTCCAGGTGGAACAGCTCCATCTCTCTCAGCCTCTGCTTTCATGTCAGATGCTCCAAGCCCCTAACCGTATCAGTGGTCCTAAAGAACAGGTTTGCTCACCTACTTAGTGCAACTTTCAAAATGGGATAGTAGGTATAACGTTATTTGCCACTCTAAACTTAAATTAGAAGATGATATGTCTTCTTATCCATGTGTTGTGATTATTGTTGGAGATTGCAAACAGGTTATGTACTTTGAAGAGGCAGCATATATTTACAATTAAAATGCTTCCCGAGTCTTAACTTGTCATTGAAGAAATACATGTTCTTATAGACATTTGAGTGATTTGAAACAGAAAGGAACACTTTATTCCAACTATTGTTTTGCAGAGCATGTTGCCCCTCCATGATCTAGTTCAATTGCCATTTCTTCTAAAAAAAATAGGGACTACAATTAGGACATGTTAATAAATCTCTGCTAAATGTAGCCTATAAAGAAACATTGCTTTCATTCTTTGAAGTTACTGGAACAGGGCTAAGAGCACGTGTGCAGACATCAGAGGGTTTGCAGATAATGTGCAGCATTTTTAGAAAGAAGTATGCTCACGTATTTGTGAATGGAATATGTGACAATTTCTGCCATCTGTGGGAATGTACATTATGGGAGACAGAGATTTCATTCTTCATATTCCCTGTGTAGTTTTGCAAACGTGTAAGGAAATTAATACACAACAAAGCACAATGTTCTTGAGAGAGCAAAATGGCCAGATTATGAAGCATACTAAGTACCGAGGAAAACAGCTGATGGATTTCTCATACTGGTTAAGTCTGTCCACAGCAATTGCAGGTTAGTTAGTTTAAAAGAAAAGGGTGGGCTCTAAATCAGGTTTATTTGGCATAATAAGCCTTTGAAACATCTCCTTTTCTTTAGGAAGACCATAGCTTAATAAATTTAAACTTAATTGAGGTGGCTCAAGTCAGTGCTGCTGTGGTAGTATAAATGGAACCAGAGACTGGCTGAACACAGTGTTCCTCTGAAGCCCCACACAGTCTCTCGTGGGTTAGGATCCTAGATCCAAATGCTCCTGCATAAAAATTGAGGCCTGGAAACCAAGACTTTACTTTATATTGACAAGACTATAAACATAAACCACTTTCTTTGTGAGTCACGGTGCAATTTTCAGAGGGCTCTGGAGCCCTGGTGGGAGGAGAATGTGAATGCAGCAGAAGATCTTACCCTGCAGTTCCCTGCCAGCTCAGCCCCCTTACAGGCAGCCTGTGTCTGTGCCACCAGCAGCCCTCACAGAGGTCCTGAAGAGCTCAAGGGAATGGACACAGGAGATCCCGTCATTCAGATTCACATTGAGCTTAACAGTATTAGTGTGGAAGCTAACACATTTCTTCCTGATGGGGGATTCAGTATGAAAACATCCCATCTTGCCCTTATCCTACTCATTGCAGCTTATTTCCACACTCAAACAACACCATGTGGCAGTTTGAGGAAAGTATGTCAACCAGTCTTCAATAAAGTTGAAGCTTTGCCTCGGGTGAGTGCTTTGCTGCCAAACACCTGGGCTTTAATCATGAGGTCTGACGATCCCAGTTGATGATGCCATAGTACTGCACCACACTCTAAGAAATACACAGAACAGCTCCACACTAAGTATCATATTTTGTCTATATAGCATATGAAGAGCAGAAGGAGTTGCCGTTCTTGTGAACATCCAAGTGTATGCCTTTAAAGGAAACTTAGTTGAAATCAATGGGGCAACCTAAAAAAGAAGTGATTAGAAAATCTGAAAACTCCTTGATTAGTCAGAAGTAGTAACAGAAATTCCTGTTCAGAAGAATTCTGAGCACCTTCTCTCTGTGCTGTGGGGACTCTCATCTGCTGAGAAATCTGATGAAGCGGAACCGAATGGGGTCATATTAAAAGGCGGGAAGCCCCTCCTATTTAGAAAGTCATTTATGAGAACAGACAAATTAATTTGTTTTGGGTTTTTTTATTGCATTTTACATGTCTGCAAATCTGATTGATACAATCATGAGCTTATTGAAGCACAACTTTACATCTTACATGAGCAGCAATCACAGAAATCAGGAGGTAATCATTAACTCTATAAAATGCACTTGAAAGCTCAGCCTTCTTAAACTTATTTATGGTTTAAAAATTTTCACAGTGGAAGTGAATTTTTATTTAAGAAAAAGACAGAGAACTTTGGAAAAGTAACTGATTTTCACACACACACACATATACACACTCAAACTCACTGTGATTTTGAAGGATCACATATTTGAGCAAGAGCATACTTCATGTCCATGTGCAGCCAAGCATCATACTCTTCACTAAACTTGCTATTGGATGCTTTAACAAATGCCAAATAATATTGTGCTTCCTGTGAAGAACCACTGCCCGCCCAGTAGTAGTTAAAACAAGACTAGCACCTTATTACTCTTAAGCAGACTACTTGACTGAGTCAAGGGACCCAAAGGTTTTTTTCCCCGTCTGATACTGAATATAGGATCTGCAGCTCACTGTTTTTGTTCTGCCATATTCCCAATTACAACCTGGCAAAGTTGTTTTCCCACATCTATAAGGAACTTTCTTCACAATAGATGGAAATTGTGACCTGAGGGCTATGCGTTTTTATTCCGCAGTGTATTTCATTCTACAATAAGCAATTACTGAACTGTAAGAACTAAGCTATTACTAGTTGGGTAACTGATGTACAAAGATGAAAGCTCAATTTCCAACCCATGGAAAGCCTACTAAGTCATAGAATCATAGAATCACTTAGGTTGGAAGAGACCTTTAAGATCACCGAGTCCAACCACAGCCTAACCCTGCCTAGTCCATCTCTAGACCATATCCTCAAGCACAGCATCTTCACACCTTTTAAATACCTCCAGGGATGGTGACTCCACCACTTCCTGGGCAGCCTGTTCCAGTACTTGACTACCCCTTCAGTAAAGAAATGCTTCCTGAATAAAGAAATTCTTCCTGAATAAAGAAATTCTTCCTGAATAAAGAGATGCTTCCTGAAAGTCAATTATAAGGGGTTGCAAACTGGTGGTGACTCTGTGGTGCAAAGTTAAACCATCAATGATTTTGAACCTAGCCTAGATGGATTTTTACTTCTCCCTTTTACTGCCACTCTGGTAACTTAAAGATAAATGTTATTTGCTTAATGGTTCTTGCTACCTCTCCAGAACAATTGTACCTTGGTGCCTATATCGCTCTACAACTATGCCCTGGCAGCAGCCCTCTTAGTTCTCTTTCTTCTTCTGGAGATAAAGAAATTTTACATTGTCCCAGCAATCACACAATTCATTGTGAAGAGATGCCCACAAAACCCCTTATGTCTCAGGCTCCTTTATCCTCTAATTCCTCGACCAGAAGCCACTGGAAGGAATATTAACAGCACAACAGAATAATATTTTGTCATGAATATGAAGTGGATGCAGCCTCTTTCCCTGAACACATGTTCTGCCTTTCTGTTGCAGTACCCTCGCGCTTAATTTATTCAATATTTAGCAAACATACTCATTTTTATTTCCTTTTCTCTGCTTTGATCACAGGACGTCCTCAAAGAATATTCCATGTGCACCGTTCGCACAAGTGCCTTCATTTAATTGCCCAGGTAATTCACCACATGTGCTCACCAGGCTGGGGGAGCACAAGAAGCTTTCTGGCACCAGTGCTCTCGTGTGCATGCAAAACCGGGCAGTGAGGAGCGGAGCATTTTCCGGAGAGCTTGCACAGCCACAGACACCGTGGGCACAACCAGGAACAACAGTAATGCATGCAGCTTAGAAATCTGATTTCCATGGAGTTGTGCCAGTGAAAATCAGTCACTCCACGCTCTCAAAGAAAGCACAAAAACGAGAAGGCACAAAGAAAGGCAAAATTAATTCATCTAGAATCCGCGAAAGAGCACAGGAGGTAATTGCTGCCTTCTGTAACACCAATTCCAACAGCTATTATCCTATTCAATTATGTCTATTGCCAACATAAGGTATCGAAATGCCTCCAGGAGTCATGGTTTCCCATGATATGAACAGCGTTTGGATGATCTTAATATGAGGCTGGAAAGCAGAGTACTACGGTGTCTGAGAACCGAGCTGCGCCAAAGAGGCGAACTGAGAGAACTCCTCTCTGCAGCAGCCCAGAACGCTTTCCAAAGTGCCATTGCTATTTAGATAATGCCGTGACAGGCACTTTACAAATTACCCAGAATTTATGGGCCAGATCGTGACACCATTACTCATGCTGAAAACCAGTATGTAACGGCAACAGCCCTGCTGAAGTCAGCCGACTCCCAGGCCTGAAGCCACAAGCGAGGGTTTCACAGTCTAGCTCAGCCCTGCCCCTGGGCTGATAGCCCACAGACCCACAGACCTGCAGTCAGGATTTGCAGCAAAGGTACGTAAGAAACCTTTAGTAAAGTTTTCCAGCAGCAACGTGGGGAAGGGGGAGGAGGGGCACACGCTGTGGGCTCCTCCAGTGCTTTGTTAGGCTTCCTGGCTCCAATCTTTAAAAAAAAAAAAAAAAGCATCTCAAGGGATCCAGGATTTTTTGCCCCTTCTCTTTCTTTTCTTAGTGGAAGATCAACTACAGTTGTCTTAAGGAAGAAGAAAGACAGCAGTGCTAAAGTTAAGAATATTGCCTTATCAAGTCAGCTACATACAAGAAATAGAAGCATTGTCAAGGCGATATTAAAGGTTTTAATGACATGCCAGTGCTCCTTTGGGAGGATGCAGGTTCTCTAAATCTCTTTTGAATGCAATACTCAGTTACAAATTACCCACATCTTGTTCCTGTGTTCTCCTTTATCTCTTCCTCCACTCTTCCTCTATGATTGCTATAGCTTTTGTAGTTTTATTTTCTTCGTGGAGTTAAACTCTAATCATACTTGATCCTAGCCATACTAGCTGCTTTTTTATGAAAGGAGAAGACTTTTTATAACCACAGCAACAAGTTTCTTTGTGACATGATTTATCTCATTCCTTTTTATGGTGGTGAGGCTTTTTTCCCCTTTAATTACCCAACAGAAGCAGTCTCTCATCCCTTCCTCATCTTTATGTACTTTCCTTTCAACCAGTTCCAGATGACAGCATGGAAGAATGTTTTCCAGCTCAGCACAGCCACCTTCTCTGAGAGAACTCCTCTGAATTTGGGCTGATTTGCACTATGGAGAACAGGCTGCAGAGTTTGTACTGACCACCCAGTAAAAGTGTTTTCTTCTGCAAGTCCTTCTCCCCATATTAATTTGGCTCTTCCTCACAGGCTCTGTGAAGATCCCAGCCCTTTCACACTTTATCTTCAGAGTGAAGTCTCACTCTCTCAGATCTCACCTGTTTGTCCTCTAATTTCCTTGCACGCTCTGCAGCATTTACCAGACGGCTCCTCCACCCTTCAGCCCTGCAGCATGGGGGCTTGCTGAGCGCTCCCAGCTCCATCCCCGGCCTTTGCCTCCCTCCCTTCTGCGCTGTGGTGGCTGCACATCATGTGCTCATATCTCAAGCAGCCTGGCAGCATGCTGTTGGAATACATTTTGATTAAATGGCCATAAGAAAACTTGTCCATTTCTTTTCCCTCCCCTTCATGCACGAATTTCTGATGTTTATCACTGTTATCTTTCCTTATTCAGGACCAAGATTTCATAATCGTATTTTGGAGAGGCAAAGGTTTCTCTGGAAAGAAGCAGTTACAGAATCACAGAATCATAGAAGGGCAGGGATTGGAAGGGACCTCTGGAGATCATCTAGTCCAACCCCCCAGCCAGAGCAGGATCACCTAGAGCAGGCCACACACAACAGCATCCAGGTGGGTTTGAATATCTCCAGAGATGGAGACTCCACACTCTCTCTGGGCAGCCTGTGCCAGTGCTCTGTCACCCTCAGAGTGAAGAAGTTCTTCCTCATCTTCAGGTGGAACTTCTTATATTAAGTTTATGCCCTATATTCAAGTTGTGCCAGCAGATGCATAAAGTCACAAAATGACAACAGGAAGGTCTGAACTGGGTCACCCACAGGCAAACACATGGGTTTGCCTGAATGCAGAGTGACAACAAAGCTTGCTGTCAAGGTTTGCACCCCATGGCTGTACCCCACTGCCAGCACTTGCACTACTCCTGCCTGTGGTGGTACGGTAGGAAGCACAGGCAGCTGCCCACCTCCTGCTGTGGCATGTGAGGGCACGACTTCTCCCTTCCAGTGAGATTGGCACCATTTTTAAACATTGCCTAGGACAGGACCTGTAGAATGAAAGGTCCTGGTTGTTCACTGGAGCTCCATTCCTCTTTTATTTCCTGGAGACTCATGGTCAGGGAACCCCGGGCGCCCAAAACCTCCTTAAAAGCTGAAAAGGCCATGGCAGAGCAACTGTAACCCTCAGTGGCACCAACTCTGACAGATTCTGAGTGCTTTCAATCTCAAAAAGCCTCTCCAGCCCCAACCCTCGACAGCTCTCAACTGAGGCAGGGGATGACCGCACAGGCACAGCCAGGGGCCAGGGCAGGCCTTGGGAAAATATTACTGTAATGAATAACTGACTGACATTTAGCAAGGCAAAGCCTTTTGAGCAGCGAGGGAAATGTCACGATGCATTTTCTTTTCAAGGAAACGTGTGGGCCATGCTTTACCAATGGGCGTTTGCAGAGGGGAGAGGGACACTGGGGAAGGGACCTTCACTTTGTTTGCAGCAAACAGAAGCAAAACTCCACCTTTTTAGGTGAAGGCAAATATGTCAAAACGCTGACATCAGAGGGGAAACTCCTTCCCTCTGTGCCGTCTTCACCTCGTTTGCATTTCTTTAGCAAAAGCAGAGGTTGCTAAAAAACACATGGAGTGAAAAATAAAATAGGCCATAACTCTGCAACAGTTGGGAGTTTTAGCTCATTCTTCATCTCTTTCACATGCTGTGTTGAAATATGAGGCCAAGAAGGAGGCCAAAAGACTTAAAAGGCCTATCATGAGGTAATTCAGCCACAAGCCCTGAGCAGGGGAACACAATGATAGCAGTGTGCTTGCTGTTTGCACAGAACTTGAAATATCAGAGCCCCATAGACCCTAAAATGCACAATTAAAAATGAAACAACTCCTTGGGGCCCGGAGATTACCCACATCTCCCCTTCTGAAAATGTTTCACTCAAGTGTCCTATAAAATTGGTAATTGCTTGTGACACCTGCACAACGTAGCTGTTGAGAAGAAACCCATAAAAGAACAACTGAGGTTACGTACCCAGCTTCACCATTGTTACCTCCAGCAACCATCACATGTGCCTGTGCTTTAAGGACAGAAGATTCAAGCAGCAGCAAGTAGCATGTAAATGATCTTCCCACCTTTGGGAGAGGCAGCATGGCATAGCCAACCTGTCCCGTAGGCAGGTTCTCCAGGAGGACCCTACAAGGGAATCATCCACAGAGGAAAGGAGGCCATGCATGGGGTCTATCTCTTGAGCAAGCACAGATCTGTTCCTGGGTTTACTTCCTTGAGGCTCTCCAACAGTAAAGGCAGAGCCCAAAGCTGAAGGCAGTGGTTTGCCAACCGGCCACAAGTGCAGGGGTGGGCTTAGGGCACTTCTGTACCCCCACAACTTCCCATAGACCAACTGCCCCCCAGCTGCTGGAGGGTTCTGGGCAACTGCAGGCACCTAATGCAGATGGAGGCAATACCAGCTGTGCACCAGGGAACAGGCAGTGAAGGAGTCCCGAAATCCAGTCCTGCAGCTGAAACCCAAGGCCAGCACGCTGAGGAGACCACACTGGGAGGAGGCAGTTTGAAGTACAGGGCAGCACTGCAAGCACAGGCCTGCTTTGTTATCAATTGCTGGGCATCTTGCACAGACTTATTTGTAGTACCCATGGGATGGCAAACATGTGGAAGAAGTAAGTGGAATTACAAACAAGCCCAGCCTGCTAGGACATTTACTTGCCAGGAGGCCTACCTGCCCCACAGGTGTTTGTTGCAGGGCTTTGGTGCTTGGTGAGGACCATTTGACTGAAGGGAAGGAGGGGCAGGGGGACAACATATACTTGCTTTGCATGCTTGATCACCTAATCTTTGGTAATATGGCATTTACAACTGCGGGGTCAGACTGTAGAAAAGCAAAAGTCAAAAAAGGGGAAAATTAGCTGTCGTGAGTAATCTCACTGCCCAGCTCGACTGAATCAGTGAAGCAAAGAGAAAAAAATAACCAATTTGGGAATGACTAAATACATACAGAAGAGTTTTATATTAAATAAACATAAAAACATATCCAAAATTTTTAAAAATGAGAATTCTATCTTAAATGTTAGCTTTAAAATATTAACATAGATTAATATTCACAGTTTACAAAGTAAATAAATTAGGTACCCTGTATAGATGATTTCCGACCCAGCACTGGTCATTTAAGCTGCTGTCTTCAACTTTCAACAAGTGAAAAAGAAAAGAAAGGGGTGTTACACACTGGCTTATATTTCCTTGCAGTAATAGCAAAACTTCCATGTAAAGTCAAAATCTAAAAGCGCAGGCAGTGGGTGTCTCAACCAGGCGGTGGCACTATAAGCACTTACTATCATAAGGTCATTATAAATAGGGGAAAAAAAAAACCCCACCAAAAAACAACTGCGGTATCATTTTACAGCGCTGCATCTTTTAATTTATGAGAGACCTTCACAGATGGCTAAACATACATGAATCGCCTGTGTTACTGAGCCCAAGCCATTAGCTTAATGAGCAGCACGCTGAAAAGAAATAGAGTAAGAGCTCCTCATGACATTTTAAAAAACGCTTTCAAAAGAAAAACAAAACCCTTTCTTTCCCCATTCCCCTCCCAGTCCAAGTTTTTCTAACTGCTCTCAAATAGCAGGGAGGAATCCCAGTGGGCTGCCAAATGACCTCTCTCACCGCACCGCAAACATCAGCGCATGGATATCAAAGTGTATCGGGCACAGAAAACACAAGGCGCTGACTCAAAACTGTTTCTTGAGCAGATGAAGTGGCAGGGTGTACGGGACAGCGCTCTGGCCTCCAATCTATCATCAGTGGCAATTTGTGAAATGTACAGATTGCAGGCTTGTTATGGCCTATTAAGCAGAAATAAGGAGGATAGAAAATCCTTGAGGAAAGCCTAGCTCCTCTGCTGGCAGTGGGACTTCTGCCACTGACTTCCATGGGGCCAAGGTTTCCCCTTAAGTGTCACATCAGAATATACACAGCCTGACGTTTTCACAGATGTGAGAGTCCGTGTGCAACAGCAGAACCATCCCTGGTTTACAAGAGGAAGAGCGGCAGGAAAATCAACCAGAAAAACGTGTCTGGAAGTGCAATGGATGCTCTGCTTATTGGAAGGAAAGACAAGAAGTCTGCACCTCTCTGGACATCATACTAACCAAGTTCCCCTGCTAAGAGCAAAGCTTCTGAACATTTTGCTCCTGTTCTAAGTGCATTTGCCACTGTTTCTTCAGGGGCTTCTCTGCCTTTCATGCACCATTTTTGTGGGACTATACCTTTTTATGGAGCATTTATTGCTTTCCCAGGTTAATCTCCCAACTGTTGTAATTTATTATTCTTTTTTGGAAACTGGAAAATACTAATTTTGTTGGGCAGTCCTCTCCTCTCCTCTCCTCTCCTCTCCTCTCCTCTCCTCTCCTCTCCTCTCCTCTCCTCTCCTCTCCTCTCCTCTCCTCTCCTCTCCTCTCCTCTCCTCTCCTCTCCTCTCCTCTC
The DNA here is from genome assembly GCF_964237585.1 of Gallinula chloropus. Classification (NCBI taxonomy): domain Eukaryota; kingdom Metazoa; phylum Chordata; class Aves; order Gruiformes; family Rallidae; genus Gallinula; species Gallinula chloropus. Next base: position 116,980,790 of record NC_140085.1, read on the forward strand.
CTCTCCTCTCCTCTCCTCTCCTCTCCTCTCCTCTCCTCTCCTCTCCTCTCCTCTCCTCTCCTCTCCTCTCCTCTCCTCTCCTCTCCTCTCCTCTCCTCTCCTCTCCTCTCCTCTCAATATATGGCACACATATATAGTGCTTTAAATAAATAGATTTCAAAGTGCTTACCAAATGAAACCTGCAACATTGCTGGTTTACAGATGGGGAAACAGAGCAATGATTTAGATAGTAATCCCAAACACTTGTTCATATGAGTAACTTTATGGAAGCATTTGATGTGAATACTTAGATACATCAAGATATTTGTGTGCAAAAGTGTCTGAGGACCAAATCTGTATCCATCAACAGTAGCTGCAACTGGCTTCTCTTCTTCAACCACCTTGAAAAAAAAACTAGTTCTCAAGCAAAACATTGGTTTTAGCAGTGGCTCCTCAGAATGGGAAGGGGGAGAAAAGTAGTAAAATACAAAGTTGTGATTAAAAACATAATTCTGATTTACATAACAGTCCAGATTAAAAATAAGGAAAGTATTTCCCTTTTTTGCTTTAATCATGGGGGAAAAAAAAGCATACAGAAAGAAATTCCCTGGTCTTTTTCACTTTGAAAAGTCAAAAACCGCATTGCTATAAATTTCTCAAGTTTGGTAGCTGCAGCAGCAGTGTGCTTGAGGTTACACAGGAGGTTTCACCACATGACATTTCAGCTGCTGAGACATGTGGCTAATATCAGGGATTTGCCTCAATTAGATACTTTGTTCGCAGCAAACTCACTATTATTCACTGCACTGTGAATGAGAAAAGCTATAGAACTGAACTATGGAAGGCCAACAGCCATACTCCCAAAGGAACAACCACATTTTGTAGATACACAGCACATACAGGAAAAGGCTGACTTTCTGACTGTTTGTTCCAATTCTCCCCAAGGAAGATTTTTCTCAGCCTATGCATGTATGACAGATAGACAAACACAGGAAATCAACAACTTGCCACAGCCTGATGAATGCAAACAAATGTTGTTTCTCCCTTTTCTGGACTTCCTCCAGACAGGCGCATTGCTCCAGGCCTGTTGGGACTCACATCTTCTGTGAATAGCATAGCAAATGACCCTTCCATCTGCTCTGGAAAGGTAGGTGGAAAGGGTCCCCATGAAAGATAATCAGGGCCATCTCAGAAGAGAGATTCTTTAAAACTGATAACATTACTCTGCATACCCACTGCTTTTAGGAGGAATCTTCCATTGTTTTGATCCACAAACCAGCCTGCCCTACCTTGCCTGATTATCCCACACTGGTTCAATAAGAGGTAACAGCAGATGGAACAAAAGGTCTAGAGTTCTACACAAGAAAAATGACTGGAGAATCTGAAGCAAAATAATTCATATAATTCGTACAATTCATAATAATTCATATAATTAAACAGATTGGACAAAGTAATTCTGAAATCAGAGAAAATTTTCTCCATAAAGCTTAAATCACCACCAAAGGATGTAACCTTTTACAAAATGCACCCTTTCTGTTTTTTATTTAAGTTTGGTACTAATGGAAACATAGAGAGTTACGTTGCCTTTGATTTAAAATAGGTTAGCTATTACTGTGATCAGTTCCCTCATAGAAATTAAAATACTCTGGACCAGGCTGAGGGAAGGATGGGTATCATTCTACAAACATGAACTCTGTGTGTGGGTGGGCGGTGTGTATACATACACAAACACTTTATTTATTTATTTATTTATATTTTTCTTCCTAGAATGCGAAGAAAGCTAAGGATATGTCTCAGAGTGAATAATTAGACTGACTAAACATTTCCTTGAGGAAACAGAAAATGAGGAAATGCCATCGTGATTTGTTTTCTGCTTTGCTCAATAAAAAATTATTTTTACTTCTGGTTTCCCAGTGAAACCCCCCAAAAAAAAGATATCCTCATGGGGACATGAGCTCACTTCTGCATACTTGGTTCCTCTTGTTCAATAGCTTATCCTTGCTCAACTTCTGAAAAATAAATTCAGTGGGACTTTATCAGGCCACTGGAGCAGTAGGGAGATAACGTACATTTCCCTCTGATATTGTAGCACTTGTTGAGGCCGAAGCATTTGACAGAAACTCGTCAGCAGTCTTACACGAGACCCTCCATCACCACACTGGGGGAAAAGTTGTGACTGATTAACATAAAGCTCCAAACACTACATCTTACTGGCCAACCCAGGCAAAGGTCTTGGTGCAGAAATGCATCACACAGAAGAGCTTTGATTCAACATATATTTTAAGAAATCATCTTCTTGTCAGGCTCACTTATCCTGCTCCATAGCTTCTCTGGCAGATCTTTTATATTTCCCAGAGGCGATTAGATGGAAAAGGGAGCCCACAAGGAAGAATCACATGAGGCTCTGGCCGATTTGCTAGGGTTGCAATGAGGGTCACTGAGTAGCAAGAGTAAACCATGGTTTGCCCGGCAAGTCTGGCCTGCTCATGTGTTCATGTTTTCGTGTTTTACTGAGAGCTCACTTGTTCTCACAGCAGGACCACCGCTGCTCCAGGCAGGAGCAGGATCCTTCCCCAGGTGAGATCCCTGAATTCCCAGTGACAGACTGTTTGATAGAGGACTGCAGCCAGGAAGAGCACCAAATCACTCCTTTTGACCCACTTAAACCTTTAATTTCCACTTAGCAGTAATATAAATAAAATAATTTATTTTCCCAGATTTGGCCATTACTTTCCTCTTTTTACTGCAACTTATAGTCCAGGATAACCTACGCATTGTGATATGAAGTGGGATAACAAACTCAACAGAGTTTCCACTTACAATACTTCAGTGGTGCTTCCTCAGCTTTTGTCAGGCCAAGCCCTCGTCCTATGCAGAGCTTGGATCAGAGCTGATGAAAAAACACTGTCAATTTGCTTGATGATAGGTGATCCTCACAAGCAGGAAGCTTGTATAAAGAGGTCCTTCTCCAACATGCACTCTGCCAGGAAGGGAGCAGTGCTCGTGCTGCAGAGAGCACTGGGAAGATGCTGGAATAGCTCAGGAGGACAGCAGAGCAACGCTGCCTGGAGGGGAAGCAAGCATGTGAGAGTCATCTATCTCCTAGAAAACTGTTGTAACACACAAGCTCCACGGACCCACTTATAAAATAAAGCATCCGTAAAGCCTCAGAAAATGCCCAGAGACAGCCTCCAAATCCCTCACACTTCATTCCAGAGCCGTGCAGGAGAACACACCCGGCAGTAATCCACCTCAAAATCAGGCAATCTGGGGCTTTCAGAAGCTCACAATGTGAGAAACTTGAGACATGAATTTCTTCACTGCGTCTGTCTGGAGTGCAGTCTTAGCACTAAATTATATCACTAAGTAGGGCCAAATTTACGCTTATGGTTCTTCAGAGAAGTACCACAACATAGGGAGACTCAGAAGAACGCTGATTTGCTCAGTCTGAAACACTGTGTTCATTCAACCTTTGGTTCAAAGTGTTTCCAGCAGCACTGCAATTCCTCGCCTGTCCTCCTTGGGACTGGGAAACCTTCAAATTAAAGGGCTCCCTGGCTACCAGAGAAGGACTCTTTCGGGGTGGATGGTCCCTGAAGGCCTTGCAGCTTTGCTAAAGTGACATCCTCGTCAAAGTGCAGCCAGATAAAAGCTGATAAAAGGTGCATATGGCACCTATTTCACAAATCCATGAGAGCTTTCAGAGAGGGAGAAGAATTGATTCTGCCCACTTTATATGTAAACCTAGCTTTACAATGATTAGTGTGTGTGTGTGTGTGTGTGTGTGTGTGTGTGTGTGTGTGTGTGTGTGTGTGTGTGTGTGTGTGTGTGTGAATTGGGAAAGACAACTGGGTTTTTTTCCTTGTTTTGTACATAAATACTGAAAACTCTCCAAGCAACAGCTCTAAACAAGAACTGGGATAATTCACCACAGTCATCAACACTCAGGAAATCACACACATCTTTTAGTGGCACCTCAGACACAAAAACAGACTCTCCCCGGTGCCGTAAAACACAGAAACTGAATCTAGATTAAAAATACATACTGCTATTAGGGACTATCGTTGCCAGGCTTTAGCAGAACTAAATCAGCTTTGTACTAACAGGGAAACCAACCTCAACTAAAGCTAACTAGAATAACTACAGTAAAAATCAAAAGCAGCGGTACAGAAGTGACTGCAGAGGGAAGATAAAAGCTGCTGACAAGAACAGGCCAGGCTGTGACATGGCCTTTCGCGAGCTGGCTGCCTCATTACAGGAAAGCTTGCAAAACCCAGGAGGGTTGATAAATTAGAAGTAAAAATGGAAAGATAAAGCCAACTATGAAGCCTAAGGGGAACAAGTGCGTGGCTGCGGTGAGGGCGATGCTGCTCCAAAGAGCTGCTTTCTGTCTGGATGATGAAACTATGAAGGAGGATGAGACAGAATCATTTCTTCAAGTTGTGTGGGGAAAAAATGACAGACCTCTAATTAAAAAGTTTGTGGGAAAGCTGTATGTGGTCCTAGAAAGCAGGGTAGATAGCAGACGAACTTCTTGCTAGATAGGTAGTCTCATGTCACATGACAAGCACTGAGGAACTGACAGGCAGACGTAGAGAATGCAATCCCAGCATGACTCCATATGGCTGATGCCCTGCTAGCTAACTCTGGCTAGCCAGGGTCTCTAACTTTCAGACTCAGGCATCACATGTAATACTGAATGAAGCTGAACCCCTCATAGTGCTCAGCCCAGGGCCCTGCAGCCCTTACACTGCACCACAGCTCCTGAGGCCAAAAGGATCTTTAATAGTCACAGGACACCCCTCTTTCATTCCAGGTATAGGTCACCAATCTGAATGGAGGGCTGATAAGCAAGCACATATTTATACAATCTTGTTCGTACTTGCATCTTCACTCTGATGTTCCCTGCTGATAGCAGAGGCAGAGCTGTATACAGATGTAGGCGACTCACTTCTGAGAGGAACAGAAGGTCCAGACAGACAGACCCCTTCTCTTAGGGAAGTCTGCTTCTTCCCTGGGGCCCAGGTTAAGGACATTTCTAGGAAACTTCCTGGCCTGGTAGGGCCCCCAGGAAAGCTGGAGAGGGACTGTTTACGAGGGCAGGGAGTGAAAGGACAAAGGGTAATGGCTTTAAGATGAAGGAAGGTAGATTCAGATTAGATATTAGGAACAAATTCTTCCCTATGGGGGCAGTGAGGCCCTGGCACAGACTGCCCAGAGAAGCTGTGGCTGCCCCCTCCCTGGTAGTGTTTAAGGCCTGGCTGGCTGGGGGAGGACAACCTCATGGCGGGGGGGCAGAACTAGATGGTCCCTTTCAACAAAAACTATTCTGTGATTCTATGATAGGTGAGACATTTCCAAAGTTTCCTGATGGCCATGATGACTGTCTGGAAGAGGTAAACCATGGCCCACCATGGGAGAGGGCACTAAGGACTCACACTGCTCTTGCCCTGGTCTTGGAGCTGTGAGGCCAGGTCGGCATGTCACACAGACAACTGAGGACATCCCAGGAGAGCCAGGGAAAAAGACTTACTGGAGGCAGTCTAGACAGATGGAAGCAGAGGAAGATTCAGAAATGTTTTCTTTTTTGAAAAGGTGAATAGAATGATGGCTATTCTTGCTGCTTTTCAAAGGGAGCCTACCTCCAGGGATAAAAACCTGAAAGATTAAGAAAGAATGAGACTCTGCTAGGTAGAGTCATAACTGGAACAAGAAGTGATTATTTTATTCTGCACCTTTCTGCCTGACTTTTAAACAGCTATGAAAAAAATAATTTCAAAACTTCCTGAGGCAGGAGCCACACCTTCCATCACAGGTAAACTCTTCCAGGTAATCCCATCAAAGCCAAATCCCTCTTAGCTTGTTTGCTATACAGGGACTAACTGACTCCAAATCACAATTTTCCTCCTCAGTTCATTACCTTCAGGAAAGAAATATTCTGGAATGTACATGTATTATTATCCTGACACAAATCCATTTCTAAGGCATAAACTCCCCCCACCCAACCTTTGCCCTACAGTTATCTATGGAAGTGATTAAAACCTCATTTAATGTAACAGTAACATTGAATATTTGCAGTAAGTACCTGACAGCAGCCAGCAGAAGCTTCAATCAAGATTAGAGGCTGCGGTGTAACTCACTATCAGAAAGATCTTGGTAGATGAGAATGACTGAACTGGAAAACCTCTCTGCATCACAAAGAAGAGACACAAGTTAAGAGGCAAAGGTCAGGGGTAGCTGGAGTTGTCTGCCTCAACCACAGACTTATACCTGCTCATATATGCTATGAAAATTATGGCTGGAAAAGACCTCCAAGATCAAGTCCAACTGTCAGTCTAATACCACTATGCCAACTAAACCATGCCCTGGAGTGCCACATCTACACATTTTTTGAATGCCTCCAGGGATGGTGACTCCACCACGTCCCTGGGCAAAATTATAAGTATAAATAAAGAGAGTGGAAGACAGCCAAACAGAACTGCTGTGAATAGCTCAAAGCCAAGGGAGTCCTTCTGTAAGTATAATTCTCCCTAGGTCTTTCCTAAGCTAAGGGGAATAGTAAGACAGGAAAGAGGTAGAGAAGACAGAAGTAACATCTGTACACTAAAAGAAAATTTATTAAGGCGTATGAAATGCTTTAGATGTTATGGGAATGGGACCATGTAAGTACCTCTAAGAAGACCTATAGAAAAAAGATATCTGCATCATAACATCACATGCAGCAGTATGTCACTGTCACATACATTGCACTGAGAGACAATTGTTAGGCACCATCCAAATGTGCTGTTGGGAAACGTGATGGATGTGGTTTGTTTAGAAGATGGCACAGTAAGTTATGAGAAGAGCAGAGAATTTACATTTTGAAAATATCACATCAAGGCTTTTTTTATTTGTTCCTACAAGTGTGTTATACACTTCCTAAGTGGCTAGCTTCTGAAACCAAGGCAGAGCTTTTCTGTCACCTGCCTTTAATCGCCAACAGGTAAGATAGCTGTGCAGATAGCAAGTCACACAGGGCTCCTTTCACAGCCAGTGGAGAGCAGCTAGCAGGAGGCAGTTCATCTGGCCTGACCATACGTGCAGCCGAAGAAGATGAATCATGCCCCACAGGTGTTTGAACCTCCCCACTGACTGCAGGTGACTAACTCTGACACAGGTGTTGTGGACACCTTCCTTTTGGTCAGATTAATCTCTTCTCATTGTCCTTACTTCCACTCCCAACCTCCCAAGTATCCATGTGTCTCAGTGCTGAAGGCATGGTTAAGACTTTAACTCTTTTTAAGAGTGAAAATCACACTTGCTGGTTCTGGCCCTGTAGTCAGATCCACAGACCCACCTAGATGACCTTTTGGGGCTCTGAAGACATCACAGTTTTCATTTGCCTCCTCCTTCACCTCTCAGAGGTTAGTGCTGCATGGTGGTGCCATGTGACAAGGGGACATGACTCCATTGTGTAGGTCACCGTCACTCTCCCTGCTCCTTGTGTTGCTGCTCAGCCCTGGCCATGCTTTCTCACATGGAGCTCATTGAAGCAAAGGAGGGTCTGCAGAAAGTTGCCCCTTGTAGTTGGGGGAATTGGGTCTCCACAGAGGAAAGCTCACTTAAAAAAAAAAAAAAAAGAGGAAAAAAAAAGCAAGGAAAAAAATAAAGAGAGAGAAAAAGAGAAAAAGCCTGTTGTACCTTAGTGCCTCAATCTTTTCTAAAATGTCAGAACCACTTTCAGAGTCAGGTTGGGCAAGACAGAGAAGCGTGCAGTCACCTGAGACCTCCACGGGACATCAGAGCCTCTGCACAGCACCCCAGCTATAAATACTTGCCCCTTCCCAAGTCAGCAGCAAAGCTGCCACTTATTTGACTGTGACCAGAACTTCACCCCAATCATCTCTTTGGTTTTGTGTTCAGCCAATGGGCAAATACTCCAGTTTGAAATTGGATCATTTATTATCCCCTGAACAACATTTTGATAAGCCATCCCCTTGCCCTTCCCTGTTCTTACTTGAAAGACTTAACTTTTTTACTATGCAGTAAAGAAAACCCTCCCCTCTCAGGTTCAATATCTTTCCTACCTCTCCATCAGAATGTTTGTTCTTCTTTATCACCGAGATCAATATTTATCCATGTGGGTGGAAACTGCTCTCCCTGCTCACCACACTGTTACCACGTTAAAGTTTAACGTCACTGAAGAAGTGGTAAATGACAACTGAGCCTACATAACCAAAAAGGCTTTATTTATTTAATTAAATAATGTGTTTAATTGAGAAAGCCAACCATATTGTTCCTAGGCAGGATCCTAAGCACACTTCTCATAGTAATGAGCCTCTGTTGACTGCCCTTCTTTTGATAATATAACTCCACCTTTGGAAGTGTCGGGCACAATCTGGTCTTATATTGGCTTCACACCACTACAGTAGGTAACTTCATAGCATCATTGTTGACATACAAAGATATGCAATTACTGGAATCAGACCTTCTGCTTCCCTTTTTATCACATATTCTTTTTATTTTCAGCGTCATAGTTTCTCAACAGCTTTTTTAAGCAGACGAGAATTAGTACTTTTTTTTTTCCTTCAAAGGCTTTTTAGACTGTCTGCTGACAGGAATGTCTGCTTTAAACTCTTGGGCCACCATGATTTAAATAAGGGGCTTGTTTATGTCTTTTTGTGAGGTAATACAATATTGAGATTACTTTCCAATTTTAACAAGCATTCTAGTAATTATTAGCCACTGCTAGGTAAACTCTGAAATTACTTGGAGTTCGAGTTCAGTTCAGATAAACATACAAAGGTTCAGATGCTTATCCAACTGCTTGCACTTCTTGAGTCTGCAGAACAAGTCTGGAGACCTATCAGGCTCCACATCTCCCTGCTCCCACATGCCAAGTCATGCCAAGAATGTTCCAGCTGCATTTTTTTCATGGTGCTTTTGCATGTCTCATTTTGGTCCTGTGCAGAACCAAGAAATACAAAGGTTCATGAACGGGAAGATGGGTGAGGCCTTGAAGGAAGTCCTCTTCCTCAGAAAATAGGGTGTTTCCAAGAGGCTGCCAAACACTGTGGAGTACACTATCCCATGACAATGGGCGAGCTTCGAAAATAATTTAATCCCACTTACAGTTTATGGCCCAATAATATCTTCCCCCTCCCCGCCCAGATAGGATGCTTGTCCCCCAAAAGGATCTGAACCTTCTGGGTTTTCCCGTGCTCCAAGCAGTGCCCCATTCTGGTGCCTTTAGCTTCCATCTGAACTCCACTGGTCCCTAGACATTGAGCTTCAATCTCCTGGAGGGCTCATATGTCAAATGTGCCCATAGAACACCTCAAACAAGCCCAGGTTCCTCACCACAAGCAGTAGAAGGGATTTCTTTCTTAATAGTGCTGTAGCAGGTCGAGGTGCCCAGCTAATTAGCTTTTGGTCATACCAGCCAAGGAAATGAAAGAGCTGGGAACAACCCACTACAGCCTGTCAGGAGTCAAACACACTTTCCAAAAAAGCACATTAATCTCCAGAATGTGTCATCCATGTGAGCAACGCCACGGTCTTCTGCTAACACTGTGTCCCCGGGAACCTAGGAAGGCATGATTCGTCAGCGTTGAGACATGAGAGCAAACAATAGTGCAGCACTTGGGGACAGAATAGATGTGAGACCAGGGTTCACAACACCCTCTGAGCCCTCAGGCCCTCCAATGACTGAGTGATGAGTAAGAAAAAAGATATTCTACCTGTAGTGGTAGTAGTGGGGCATTTTCCAAAATGCTCTTCTTTAGACTGACTTTACAGCTTGAATAATACTGAGGCATGTTTTAGCTATTCTTCAAGAAGTGCTTTATCCAGCCTCAGTAGTGAGTAGCTTATTAGCAGTACAGGCAGTGGAGACAGAAAACAGAGTCTTCCACTTGTTTGATCAACAAGAGCATTGAGCTGCAGTAGGGATGGGGATGGCTAAACTGAGCACAGCTCTGTGAGTAAAACCGGATTGTTCAGCCTCAGGGCAACACTACATCATCTTCCCTGTAAGCAAGAGAGGCAGTGTAGATGGAATCCAACCTGAATGCTGTCCATGATGCCCTCACCACTTCACCTGCTGGGAACTACTGTGTTACTTTACCTCAGAAAAGCTCCATATGATTTGGGGAGAAGCAGTCACAATGCAGGACTGGGCATACATTAGTAGAATTAAGTTTCAAAAGTGTAAAGAATAAAAAGGAATTGGTCAAAACTGGTTTGTCTTCATGGGTAGTCTGTGTGCTCAAGTATTAGTAAGATCACTACCAACTTTGTTTTTCACCTTTATGTTCCAAAACTCACCAGAAGTACTTTGAAGTCATGATACCTGCAGGAGCGAGAGAGCAAACAATTGAAAAATCGTTATCACCCAACTAACCTTGCATATTTTGATGGCAACAGGTTTTTTTTCAGGAGGACCGCATAGATAAATATGAATTTCAAAATCAGAGATGAGGGGTAGGCATACCTGCCCTTGCAATTTTTGCAGAAACAAAGAGAAGATGAGCGAGGATTAGTTTGCGGAAGAAGCCCACCCACGCTAACACCCCCTCCTGCCATGCACAGAAGAGTGTTGCCAGCATTTGCAATCTCAGTGCAGCTATGCCAGTGTTTGCTCTCTTTCCCCCTCCCCTTCAAGCTCCAGTTAGAGAAACCAATCGGCCACGTGAGGATTTTCATTTTCATGTTTTGTTTTGAAGACATGGGGTTTAGAGCTCTCATGGTTTCAAAGAATAGCTTAAAAAGATAGAGAAAATTCATCTCTCAGGCTCTGAAAGCAAATTCAGGAAGCCTTAGCTTACATAAGAGAGAAAAAAAAAACCAACAATTTTAAACCCACCTGTACTTCTGCATAGCTGTGCACCATATTTTCTCTCTTTCTGTATGTATCAAATGGACATCTTTGTTCTAATGAATTGTCACCCTCACCTCCTCAAAATATGTTGAAAAAGGGGCTAAGTGGAATCTGTTTGTTACAGTGAATTTCTAGCCACAACTCCATATGGAAAGAGAAGAAAGTTCCTTTCTTTACAGACCTGTTTGTGTCAGGTGATCCCTACTTTACTGGTGTCGCAGTTCTGCGTAGCTGGGTACTGGCAGAGAATGGGGGGGCTGCAAAGATGGCTGCTCTAAGGAGCAGTTAGAAGCTCTCTGTAGGACCCAGAAAGTAAACATCGGCTGATTCAAGGCCAGAGATTCTGCTGACCAAGGCCAAGCCTGTCCGTGACGGTCACAAGTGCCTTTGGGAATCACGGTTAGGAAAAAACCAAAATCGCAAGCAGCTGCTTTTTGCCACCAGAGAAGAGAGTGAGAAGATGTAAGAAACTGTGCAGACACCAAGGCCGAGGAGTGGGGGGAAGGAGGCACCCCAGGTTCAAGGGAGAAAGATGCTTCTGCAGCCCGTGGAGAAACCCATGGTGGAGCAGGTGTCGCCCCGCAGCCCATGGAAAAGGCTGAGACCCCACCTGCAGCCTGTGGAGAGGCCCCACGCTGGAGCAAGGGGAGACACACAGGAGATGCTGTGACCCGTTTTGGAGCAAGCCTCTGCCAGCACTTGCAGCCTGTGGAGAGAGACAGAGACACAGAGATGAGCAAGGGAGAGATTTGCGCCGGAACAGGTTTTCTGGGAGGAGGCTGGTGACCCCATGGAGGACTGGGACTGAGAGACATTGTGATTTATGACTGCCCACCATAGCAGTGACCCACGCTGGGGCAGCTGGTGAAGAGCTGAAGCCCCGTCTGAAAGGACTCAGGTTGGAGAAGTTCGTGAAGGACTGTCTCCTGTGGGTGGGACCCCACAGTGCAGCAGGGGGAGGGTGTGGAATGAATGCTCCTCCCCCCCCAGCCAAGAAAGAAACTAATTTGCAAGGAACTGACCGAAGCCCCCATTTTCCCAATCCCTGCTCCTCCCTGTGCCACAATGCGGGGGGAAGAAGGGAGCGAAATCATGACTAAAGTGAAGGCTGCTAAGAAGGGAGGGGTGGGGGGAGGTGCTTTAAGATCTGGTCACACTTCTCATTATCCGACTCTGGTTTCACTGTGTGTATAGTGTAGTATAATAGACAATTTTCTTTCCTACACTTTGTGATGAGTCTGTTTTGCCCATGACGTTGATTACAGGATGATCTCTCCCTGTCCTTATGTTGACTCCTAAGCTTCTCAATATATATTTTCTCCCCCATCCAACTAAAAAGAGGAGTGATAGACTGATTTTGGTGGGCATCTGGCCTCCAGCCAGGCCTAAACCACCACAACTGGCAAGACACGGAGAACAGGGGCTACAATTCGATGAAGGTATCCCTTCTTGCTTCCTCAGAGGCAGTGAAGCCAGGGGAAGTGAAATCATCCTGTTTTCAACCATGTCCCATGCATTGTATCGCATTTGACAGGTCAGCCTGGGGTTGACTCTGGCTGCATGGTTTCACTGCAGGCTGGACTACCATCAGGTGCCACCTGGATGAAAGCCATAGGGTCGGAATCCAATGCTGGCCAAAGCCTTCTGTGCCGGGATGTGCCTTGATCTGCTGAAATCCATTACCATGGCATGCCACTGTGTCTGTGAGGAGCAAGACAATTAAAACCAGGAAAAAGGAGGTGGGAGGAAATGGGAAGATTAATCTCATTGCATTAGAACTTTTCTTATTTAGTGAAAAGGAAATACAATTAGGCAGACCATATTAAACACACCTACACAGATATCTAAACATCTCCCTGGTGCACTCGAATTCCTGCCTGTAGATACAACAGGCAGGCGCCGCTTCCTTAATCAAATTAGAAAACTGAACTTAAAATTATCCCCCACCAGAGAGATATTTACACCTCCAAACACATTCAGCAAAATAGAATATGAAGCTGAAAGGAAATCTCTGAATTATTTATTATGGTTTTTCTAATGTCTAGGCTTACAATTTCAGACAGTAAAACGTACAGTAGAAAATGAATGATTACAGTGTACACCGGAAATTTTTGGGAATTAAAAGAAAGCTGATTTGCATAATAACCATACGCTTCCATTTCTTGTGGAAAATTAAAAAGCCATTGCTCCTCACTAAAGAGGACTGTAATTGCAAATAAGGGAGTTTGTGGATGGGGGAGGGAAAGAGGAAGGATAGGAGGAGGGAACGAATGATGGCAAAATTTCATGATGAGTTTGTGGAGGTTAACGTACCAAATTGGGCGATGCTCCAAAACACAGCTGAGGGCAGGAAGAACAAGAAATCATGCCTCTTCAAAATGCATCAGACAACAGACCACGTCCAGTCAAGAAAGCGAGAGAGCTTTGGTAAGCCTCCCTGTGACCGAGTACCTCCCAGGCAGTGGGTCTTTCTCCTTTCAGGCTCGTGGGAGTGCTCAGCGCTGCTCAGCACAGACCCTACAAGGCAGAGTGTAGACCGAGGATGGTCAGGCAAGTGTGCGTCCTGCTTGGGGAGCAGGACCAGGCAGCAGCTCTGCTGACATCCCCAGGAAGACAGCCTGAGACAGGAATCTCCTGAGATGATCCCCCTGGTCAAAGTGCCCACGGGGGCTAGGGGAGCCGTGTGTCATGCTTCCGCTGCAAGGTACTTGTAGTGTGACGAGGGTGGAAGCTGGGGAGCGAGGAACCATTAGTGCTGCGTGCAGGGGCACAGGGAGTTTACACAAGCAGCCCACACTCATGAAGCAGAGAATTTGGGGACCAATTACATGTTCTGCTGCACACACTAACTACAGTTTCTCTACAATGGCAGAGTTTATCTGTGATCTCAGGAGACTCAGAAAATCTCTCCTCCGGTCCTTGCAGAGACTTTCACGTCAGAAGCAGAAATCCATCTTTATTGTCAATAATACTGCTATGCAGGGATTTCTTTAAGGCTTGCAGATGAATTAAGCATTTTCTGAGTGCCTAATGTTTTCTGTACAAAATAGATTTTATATCTAAACATACCTAATGCGTTTAGACTTGCATATATATAAGCATATGCACATTATGTACTTTTATATATTCCTATTGCATTTGTACTATTCCTTGCATTCACACTGATGTGTATTTATTCCTACTAAACATTTTATTGTATTTGTCTGATACACATGGTAATTTATTTCATGTCTACAAATAACTAAAGATAATAAGGTATCATTTAAACAGCTTACTGTAATCCAAATCCTAATCAGTAAGGGAATTACATCTTTTTGTTAAGTTAATATACGGGACACACACTAATGTCATCAGTCTGCTAAAATGTTCAACAACCCGGTCTAGAACTTGCACCTGAAGGCTTTATCAAAGCCAATATTTGCAACTAGCAGGTAACCATTTATATCCTGGGAACAGTCCCACACAAACAGTCAGAGGAATTGCTCTCCCAGCCTTCTGTTCTAACAAGATTTTTCTTGCAGTTGTGACATGAGTCTTCACTTACACAAACCAAAAGCTTTAAGTGTGTCTGTACAAAAAATGCATAGTGCCAGACTTTGGACATTCCACAGAATGCAGCTTATCCTGCCCGTCCCACACACACATCCCAACACACTCACTGACCTATGGATCACTTCCAGATGTGGTCAGAAGCTCAAGGAGATGCTGGCATAGAGGTAACTGACAACCCAGAAGACCAAGACTATGGTTTACATGTATTCTGGAAAGTTCCTCAAGTCTTTCAGGCATGACATAAAAATAAAAATTAACACTCCAAGTTCAGACCCACCAGAGCCAACACAGTGCTTTTCCCACCTGGAATCCCACCCCTAACCTCCCAGACAGCCACTGCACACATGCAGAGCAAGTCTGCGTTGCACAACTTCTCCCTGTTTTTGAAGTTGTCAGCGTGGTCAGTCTGGGCTGGAGGGAGTTCACCCTTCCAGAAAGAAGCATGACTTCTTGCTGGTTTTGGCATCAAGAGATTATTCAGGAGAAGGACCTGCATTTGGATGATGTCCTGGTGGGGTTTTCAGTCCTACTACCAAGACAACAAAGTGTCAGGAACATGCAGAGACCTGTCTGAGCAACCTGGTCCTACCAAGCTGCCCATGGCCCCCCCTCCCACACAGGCCTGACAGCCGAGGGATAGAAACCCTCTCTATGCAGAACAAGGTGAATGCACCATTTGCTCCCCTAAAATACAGCTGGAGCAGAGGGAGGTGTCATGGGGAAGCAGAACGGGTCTCTATGCAGAGCTGGAGAAAGGCATTGGAGGATGTGTATCTAGACAAACGAGAGCTGTGACATTGATGCATTTTCTATGAGAAAACCCATACACAAATGAATGACAGTTACATAAGATAATCTCGATTTAAAGAGTTTGTACAAAACCAAATTGCACAGTGGCCATGCAGTTAAGAGCCAATGTAATGGGAGGTTTTCATTTTGGGGTCAGCTGGGAAACTTAAATTTATATTTTTTTTCCTTTTTGTTCTACTTCCAGTCACCCAAAAGCATGCCAGCCCAACTTTCTGACCATAGATTATGTAAGTGACTTTCCTTGTAACTCAGCAAAAACTGTGCGAAAGGGATAGAAGAGACTTCTTCCCCTCTGGACAAAGTGCTTTGCTTCCAGAGCTTTCTTGTCTTGGCTAGCAGGGGAGCTAACTCAGCACATAAAAGATAGACTCCAATCAAGTCTGCCTTGCGTTTTTCAACGATGTTATTCTGAGATGTGGTTTAAAGGAGCAGAGAGTATTTACATGGTCAGTGGGAGGTAATGACATTGACCAAACCAAAGTACACCACCACTAAGGAATAAGCACAGCCGAGGTAACACAAAACAAGATACATCAATATAAATTCCGAGTGCTCCCACATCTTTGGTTTTGTAACAGCATTAAGGAGAACTGGAGAAGTTTGGCTTCTATGCAAACTGGGTTAAAATAGCTATCAGTAGATGAGAAGTCCTTGGCTTGCACAAAAGGTGACACAGCTAGTTCAAGTAGGAGAGCTTAACAGCTGGAATGATTGGGAGGAAGAAAGCACGGGTTGTTCCCGCTTTGCTTCTCACACTGCAAGACGTGGAGAGAAGAGGAAATAGGTTTAAAACACATGCACACACACACACAAACGTTCACAACGTGCATAGCTACACTGTGGGATCCATTACCATCGGATATTATGGAAGCCAAACTATAACTGAAGAGATTAGTCTAATTCATGAAAGAAAAGTCTGCTGTGAGCTGTTAAACACAAAAACACAAATGCGACCTCTGGGCCAGGAAGTCCCTGTGCAGCGATGGCCAGGAGCGTGGAGGATGCGCTGGAGGAAATGTGAGCATCTGCTCGCCCCCTTCTTGCACCCTGCTTTGGGTGTCCCCTGCCCAGAGATGGGGCAGTCAACTGGCTGGCCTTTTGGCCTCTTGCAGTAGGGTTTTTCTTCTGCAAGGGACCGAATGCTTCAGTCAAAACATTCAGTCATGTGGGAATTTGAGTCATATTCAGCAACCATTTGGACCCCTAAATGAAAATTTTCTGTAAGCATTTAGGCAGTTTATTTCAACTTCTGTAACTTTTACCGAAAATCTTGGGTTTGCTGCATCTGAGGGGAAATAAATGAGGCAAAATCTTCCTAAAGTGAATATAGCTTTCTGGGAAAGGCAACCAGGTTGGAACTCCAGCATCCCCACTTCCACCCACCCACCCTGTGAATGTATCTGATCATCTCCAATATTCTGAAATAGCCACACACATCCAGAAATACCACATCTTTGCATGTTCAATAGCTGTTTGGGGAGGGGAGGGATTTCCAGGTGGATTGCTCCCTGAAGTTACAGTATGGTCAGGTCTGTCTCAGCCTGGGAAAAAAGAATCCTATTTGCTTTTCCAGTTCTCTTACTAATTTAACACTTTCTGTATCTACCTCTCACTATCAAATATTTATAAATACAGATTTTGAAATCTCCAGGAATGCAAATATCTGGAATTACCCAGAAGATTAGGCAACTATAGCTCAGGTTTTACCATCCTACACGTAATCAATTCCATTCTTGAAGAGACCATGGGAATCGATTTTGTTAGCAGTTTTTATTAAATGCTTCAAATATCATTTGTTAAGTGGAAACAGCCATCGCTTAAAAAGGAAAGAGATATGTGCTTGTTATGTAACTTACTGAATCTCTTTTTCTCTTGTTTTTGCCAAGATCTTCTTGATAATGGCGTGAATTGTTTAGGCAAGCTCATGCAGCCTACAGACATATGTACATACAATCTCTAAGAGAACTTTCTGTTCCTTGTTCCCAGGTACACACCATACCATGCTGCATATTTTAAAAACCTGCTATAGCCTGTTAATGGAGTGTGGAAATAACCCTGGAGGATAAGGCACGCAGAGTTTATTACATAACTTAAGAAATTTTGGCCAGGAAAAAATGTTGATCCTATTAAATAGGTTTTAATGAAGTCAAGATTTAGGTGATTTTTATGATAATATCTTCATTCCAGTTTCTGTTTCAGCATGCCAAGTCCTGTATCCCATTAGCCCCTTACCAAAGAACAAACTGTTATTGGTGGACTTTATTTTTAATTTTTATTTTTAAAGGACAGGGTGGGAGGTTGCTTATATTGGCTTTTTTCTTGATACTGTTATTCCCTCAAAATCTGATTATAAAGGGAATTCCAGTGAAGCCATTAATAAATGAAACAAAAATAAGTAGTCCGGAAAGAAATACTCGGGGATTGTCCTCACCGCAAAATATATAGCCTGAGTGTTGCCTTTCAGCTGAGGCCTACTTAGATATAAAGATCTTTACTTGCATTTAGTACCTTTTAAACCGGTCTTAGCTTCCCTACAGGAAGCACAGGCTAAAGCTTTAGCTAGCACACAGTTTCCATTGCTAACAGGACAATTTTGGCAACTTTGTTCTTTCTGGGTACAACTAGCTGTTAAAGACTTCCCCCAGCTACCCTGTGTGCTGAGATTAATACCCCTGTAAAAATTCATAAAATGAGTCAAATTCCTGCAGAGACCCCCCTGGGTTGAACCCCTCAGCACTCTCAGCACAATACAACCTTGACTGCAGAACCAACATGGACCCAACTGACCACGTCTCATTTCATGGAGGGGCTGCTCTTATCCACACTGAAGTTATTTGGGAGGTAAAAAACATCAAATCCAACTTTGGTTAATTACACTGAATTTAAATAACTGTAAATTTAAAGAGGTACCCTTTTCTTTGACAGCAATCTGAAAAAAAGGTTGGGTTTTTGTCCTGGAGGGATTTTGTGGCTTTGTAGCAGTTGATCTTGACTATTTTGTGTCTCCAAAAAAAAAAACAAACCAACAAAAAAAACACCAAAAACAAAAAACCACCAAAAAAACCCCAAAAAACAAAACAAAACAAAAAGGGTAGGGTAGATGAGGCACTTAGGGATATGGTTTAGCTTAGGATGGGAATGGTTGGACTCGATGATCTTCAAAGGTCTGTTCCAACCTTGTTATTCTGTGATTCTGTGATTCCATTTGAAGAAGCACACTGAGGTTTCTGTTTTCTGCTGCAACTGGCTTTGAGGAAGTGTTAAAATGGAAATGCTAAGTGAATTGCATCAAAAGCCTTGGTTTTCCAGTGAAAAATAGTTTACTGTTGCCATGGCTGAAAACTCATTCTATTTATGTGTCATCTAAATTCACAGTATTTGATGAGGTATTACTTCAGTTTTAGTATTTATGCTATTTACTGAAAATGCTTGATTACAACAAAAATGAAACCATATTTTAAATTCCTGGAGACAAGTGCAGGAATCTCCTCTCTTATTATAAATGCACCCACCCTAAACCATGTACAATGAGTGCGTTTTTCTGTAGAAAAGAAACACATAAAAACCTATGCAGTCTACTAAGTTCACAAAGACAACACATCCTGCAATTCCTCTTTATTATAATTTTCCATTGTACTTTCCACACTCTTCTTTCTCTCTTTGCTCTGGGATGTTCTGATCTTCACGCTTTGTGACGATCGAAAAATATGACCCCAAGTGATGAATCTTACAGCTAAAGAAAGTATGTGGAGATACATATTGCACAGACAGGCAAAGGCCAGTGCTCAAAAAGGGTCATAATGAATTTTAAGGTGGCCACATTTGAGCCTAGGTAAGATCAATTACATGCTCAACAGTAAAACTAATGTCACAGAATATTGCAAGAGCTCCAGGCAAATGTCATGGAGCAGGATGCCAAGAACTGCGAGGTTTTGTAGCTGAAGAATCCCTAAGCTACAGTAGCATCAAGAAAAACAACCCCCCAGAAAAGACATTATTTAGAGCTACACTATACAAGAGCTGTTATGTTACTAATCTGCCTGAAGGACAGTGCAAAAACATGTTTGCTTGTAGTTGCAAGTTCCACTTCTCATTTTACTTACAATGGGAAACAACTTCATCAAACTGGAGTCACATAAGTGCAAATTCTCATCCAAAGTTGGGCAAGATTTGGTTTACAGATAATCTTTCAAAGGTGGCTTTTAAAACTCATCTTTTCTCATGACATTGAGCCATCATGAGGTTTCACATGTGATGGTTACTTCCAGGCCTCAAAGCGTTAAGTTTCTAGTGTGAGACAAGCTATATTCAGAATGAAACTTCCTTCAGCCACCATCACAGCAAGTGCACCAGGATATTGCTGCTACAACAACAACAACAACAAAGGCTCTTGTGTTTTAATGTATAAAAAGAAACACTTCCTGACCCACAAGCTCTGTCCATTGTGTTCCAGGTCTAATTTTTTAAGTCGAACCAAGTATGGAGGCATGCAATAAGCACAACTGCATTCAGTAAAGGGAACAATGGGTAACAACAGGGTCTGACAATGGGTTCTGACAAACCCTGCTGCTGTGGGTTTCTTATCACTCCCATCTGGTTGTCCCACTCGCTCATCTGCTGGAGATGGCCACCCCACAGTGGAGGTGCCAGAAGCCATACATGCTTGTCTCAGTAGCTGGCTTGTTCCAGCTTACAGCCCACAGCTTTGAACAGGCTTGTTTCCCAGAAAAGCGGGGTAATGCAAAGGCTGTGAAGCAGAGAATGGTCTCACATTCCCTTCTGCTGGCACCATTTTGGGACCAGTAACCACTGGGGTAGGAGCAAAACAGCTAGAGGAGGTGAGACCCTCTTCAACCACCACAGATGTTCTCTCAGGGAGCATGCGTCAGTCTTGAATATAGCCTTCGTGGCTGGTCATTATGTTTTGGTTTCTCCCTAGTCCTGCCCAAAACCAGCAAAAACTTTGCAAGTGACTACAGAGGGAGCAGAAGTTGTGTCTTTGCTGTGAACTGCGGGAGAAAGGATGCTAAAGCTGTTGACTTTTGTGTTGTTTTCCCTGACTTCTTTCCTGGAGCTAAACAGAAGCACCCTTCATGCTTGTTTGTGATCCTAAAATGAGTAGCAGTGACCATAGGAGCTTAAATGAGTGAGTTTAGAAAGGCTTTATGACCAGCCTTTGGACGTCTGGTGAGCACTCACTTCAGTACAAACAGCAGCCAGCTGGTTCTGGGCTCTCCTAATCTAGTATTTGCAGTGCTCCTTGCTGCCAGATGACATTTTAGGCCTTGGATGGTTTCACTCCGTTTGCTTGGTTTGGTTTCAAGTTTACATATAAACAGCCACTACATGAGACGCCAACAAACTTTGACTCAATTCCTCATCAGAAAACAATTTTGTACTCCCACACCAATCCCACAAACGTTCCTGACTGTCTAATAAAGCAGCATTAAATACATGCTCCCTGTCAAGAGTTAGGGCTAAGATATGGTCAGCTCCAGAGGACCTCTTCTGAAATGAGAGGGTACAGAAGAACTCTGAACCACCAGTTCTTAAGTGAAGTGCCCGCTGTTGCTGCTCTCTTCTCTTGGGACATCACCTTTTAGTAGCCTTACAGGGCAGGTAAAACCTCAGTGACACCCTGCTGTGAAACACCTGCCATTCCACCTTTTCCAAACCCACAAATTAATTCTTACACTAGTCAGAGACCTATGAGAATTACCACATACTTGATTGGTACAAATGTAATTATGGCTGAGGTAGAGCTGATCTAAAAATAAAGACGTGACTTAAAAACTACAGGAGACTGTGCACTAGGAAATCACTAGTTCTGAGGCCTGGGGATCACTTCAGGCAGCTGAATGTTTTCAGTCCCTGGGTAGCTCTGATGTAGGGGTGTGCCATAGGGGTACCAGAAGGAGGTCCAGGCTCACTTCTCAGCCCTGTTAGGCAGACACACAAGTTGCTTAGCATCTTTGCCTCAGTTTCCCATCTAAACACAAGACACTGCTGTTTTCCTCTCACAAGTTGAGAGTGTTGAGAAGGTTTCCATGGCCGTGTAAAAGCAGAGGTGAGCTTGTTCTGCTGAGAGTCAGCACTGCCCATGATCTATGTGGTCATATCACTGTATCATAGCTGGGGAGCCGTGACCTTTCTCTGGCCTCTGAGCAGGGTCTATTTCTCATCATATGTTTGTGTGGCATGTAAGACAGAGGGAACCAAAGTTTCCACTGTCACCCTCCAGGCCACAATACCCCGCAAAAACAGCGTGTGCCCAGACAACCTCAACAGGACAACCCTGCAGGGAGGTGTTGGGAGGCTGAGGGACAGGGACGCCCAGTCTGTAAGTCCACCCAACGCAGCTGGCGAGGGGCTGGCAGCACCACCGCTCCCACACTGCAGATGCTGCCTGACACTGCCTGACGCAGGCAGGGGACAGGAGGGACTGGTCCTCCTCCACACCAATGAGTGGCTGCAACTGAATTAAAAAAACCAAAAAAAGAAATCCATTCTGCCTTTCAGAGCTTGTCTGACAGACAATGCTAAGGAAAGTTGAGGCATAGAACTGTCATGTCACTGGGCTCAAGATGAAACATACTGAAGCACCTGGAGGGCAAGGTAGACCTTCCTTGAAGACTACATGGATCCAGTTAGCAAAGGCCCTGCATGTGTTGCTCAAGGCAACCTGCTCATTTTGACTAAAACAGGTTTCAGTCCTCCCACCACCAGTCCTACCCAAGGAACAGGTCCACCAGGAGATGTGATTAAGGATAATTTTGGATGGATGAGGTCTACTTGACACAGTTGCAGCCAGGAGAAGGCGTGCATCCATAGCCCAGGCGTCAGCCAGAGGGCTGGGATTCTTATTTTCCCCGCAGAAATTTCAATTTTCTCACATCAGCTTGAGCCAATCTGATATTGCTAAGTTTATTTTGCTCTGGTTTTGTCTGGCTTTGTCTGCTCAGATCTAGCTCCATCTCAAGAAAGCCACTCTCGCCACCTACCCCATTGAATTTTCTTGCTGCAAAGAAGCAACCCAGGAAGACCAGCAGCTGGACTGGGAATGGGGGAGTGGGGGCTGGAACTGGCCTCTCCTGTGATGCACAGACATCACCTGAATTATTTTCCTAACCTGACTGGTTTACCTGGAGGGAAGTGGAACACTGATTTTTCCAAAACCTAGGGCTCACTGTAACATCATATACTTCTGACTGAGAACTGAGTCCATGATTCTCAGAAATAGCAGAAATATCAAACCTTTGCTCTCTTCAACCCTCAGTTCCCTGTTATCCCAGAGAAGTATCCCAGACATTGTCTGTCCCTAGATGAGAAGTGCTGAAAAAAGCAGTGGGGAGGTGGGGCAGGAGATCAGCTGCTAAATTCCCTGTATTTCTCCATGAGGAGGAGGGAGATGGAGGCTTTCAGAGAATGCCACCAACAAGCACCGGGAGCTTTCCAAGCAGTCTTTACACACATCACAGACAAACAAACAAGAAAGGCATTCAGACATTCTCTCTTTGTTTTACAGAGCACTTTAACACCAACAGTAGTAATTCCCAGAGGCTGTCACAGGAGGGAAAAAAAAGAATAAGTTTTGTCTATGATCTAAACATCACACTGCAGATCAGACTGCATCTGTGCACCTCAATAGCTAAAGTCTTTCCGGCCCAGGAAGCTGAAAGTCTCACCCTGTCCAGATGTTTCCACACAATGCTATCAGCTGGTCACAAAGGGAGCCCTTTAAGAAGATGTCAAAATACTTAATAAAGTTTAGACGCAGCAGAATTGCACCCCCCCTCTGCCAGGCAGGGTTCCCGGCCCTGGCCTGGGAAGCAGTCATACCAACAGTTTAACACCTTGGGCTAAGAAACAAAGAAGAGTAACAGTCTACACTGAAACCAAAGGAAGCTAGGCAGAAAACAATTATCAAAACTGGAATTTGGCCAGCACTGCCTGTATGAATAGTGCTCACTATCGTGCTCACACATAAAAAATGTCACAAGAAAGTACTGAATGATGAGTAGTGGAGATCACAATTTTCCGCCCCATCCAAAGGCTGTAGAGTCCTACTAGGAATTCAATGGGGCAGAGTTTCATTAATGGTTGAGAGAAAGAGTATCAAGTATTTAATCACCAAACTGCTTCCTGCAGCACCCACGGCCTCTGTGATGAAATCTCACCATTTATTGATTAGTCCCAGCCCTGTTGAGCATGCAAGATCAGATAAGGTCAGAGCCTGAAGTGATTCATTGGTAACCTGGAAAAAAAACATCATACAAGTAACATCATTCATTAGCTACACTACTTAATGGAAAATATGCATTTTAGAGGGGAAAAAAAACCACTGTCAGGATTACTGTTCTAAATCCAGTTACACATAGCTAAGCATGAAAGAACGCTTACGCACAGTTTTAAAATTGTTTCCATTTTGGAAAAAGGAAAAAAAAAACCCAACATACTATAATCTCTGTCTTGGCTCATATGGAAGATCTGAAAGATGTGTTCCACTAGCACTGTAGCACTATAAGAAGGTCTCCAAAGATTGCTCAGACATAAATAGTCTAAAAAATTCATTTATCGTGAGTATGGGCAGTAAATTTCATCGGATCACCCAGGTGTTTATATCGAAAGTCTTTCTTTCAGAAGCATCAGATAGTACTTACTTACACTGACTCATCCATCTACCTGTCCTTTTCCAGGTGTGTGTCGCCTCCTTCCAGAGATTACAAAAAACAAAGAATGCTGACTTTGATTAGAAAATTCCCACTTAAAATTTTATTTCCCGCCCCCCAACACAATATTCACCAGCTATCATAAAAAAAAACCAAAACCCCACAAAAAGTCCCAATGATAGTTATTTGGTGACAAGCATAACAAGACAAGCAGAATAAAATGTCTGATGAACTGAATCAGCCAGCAGTAACATAACAGCATCTTCACACAGGACAGCTTGTACGTATCCCAAAGACGAGATATGCTAAGAATGTTTACAAATATAGAGATGTGAACGGTCAGGCTGGAGTTTATTGGCACGTGGAGGAATTCCCCAGGGGTTACAGTTTTCCCACAGCAGATGTCCTTCACTGCGTCACTGGGAAAAGGGAAAGCCACAAGAAATGAGTCTCTCAAGACGGGCCATTTTCTCCATTGCGTATCATTCCCGCTCTGCGTTGGCCTGGCACCCCCAGAGCTGCACAGTTAAGAATGATGGGGCACTGAAACGGACACGTTGCTCTGCTGGAGTGGTGGGCCCTTCCTAGCCTAAGGATGACTCCTTCAGATGACGACAAAGAGTCTGTCTTCTGCTGCTGCTGCAGCCCCTTTGTACTTCCTGAAGAACATAAAGGTTTGTAAAGCTGACTGCTCTGCTACCTGGAAATTCTTCTGCCATACAGCGACTCTTTGCAGTGCTAAGCACACGTGCTTTATCTGTGCTATTGTTTTTGCAATCCCAGAATAGCTCTGTTTTCTCAGGAGAGGAGGTATGGACAAGGGAACCTATATTTAGTCAACTTCTCAGAACTTCCTTTTAGAATACCTAGTTTTTTTCCAAGGGTTGAATTCCATCTCTAGGAAAACTGTATGCACAAGAATATCATCCTTTCAGTATTACTCTTTCTGTTGAGGCTTCATGGAGCTCTGGGGATGAATGTGAATCTCCTTGACCAAGTGGCCCACCTCATCTCCCAGCACTTGGAGTCAGAACCTTAGAGCACCCTTTTGGGGGTCAGTGGCAAAGGAAGCCAGACTGCTTGTTTTATCTGAGCTTCTTTCCACACTGTGGTGGAGAAGTCCACATCCTAAGGACCACCTCTATGGCATTCTGGGAGTCTGTTGAGCATCACGGTCTCTCCCTGTGTGGTCCTGCCACTTGTCATACTGAACAGGGAGCGCACCATGGACAGCATCATATTTTGCTTGCCTTCTCAGCAGGTTTAACTCATGAAGACACAAAAGTTTCAACTGAAGAAATATTAACTCTTTCCTTTCTATATGACTGTAAGTGATGTGAAAAAATTCTGAGATGACAATAACCTAAGATACCTTTATCTGAAGAGCTGAGCACATCCTGCCTTAGGCCATCAGGACCATTGAAATAGAGGGGGGGAAAAAAGAGAAATATATTTAGGCTTCATATACAGGGCCAGATGTTCAACAGGCGTGGACTGGGCAAACTGAATGATAGTAGGCCAACTAAGTTGTCTTGAGCATACAATGTAGAAGATGACAGAGTCTTGCTTTAATGTTAGACCTGTGCATTTCTGTACATTTCAGCACTCCCTCAACCCCTGGGATCCTATTCCCATCTACACTGATGACTTATGTCGGCAAACTTGGACATGCTTCCTCCTTGCCTTTCATTCATAGAATCATAGAATCATAGAATCATAGAATGGTCTGGGTTGAGAGGGACCCCAAGGATCATAGAGCTCCAACCCCCCTGCCACAGGCAGGGACACCAACCTCCAGGCCTGGATCTACACAAGGTTGCCAGGCATTCATTCTTCATTCTGAGAAAGCCGTTCCTCTCCCGGACCTGCTAGCAAGCTGTGGAGTGCACCTGCAAACCCCTGCCCTGTCCCGGAAAGAACGTCCCGTCCCGCTGGCTTGGGAGCCGGCAGAGGAGCAGAGGGCTCGGCCTCCCTCGCTGGCTCAGCAGGCGGGTATTCATGTGCCGATACCATATATGGGCACGTTCCAGCCCCGGCATTGAAATTTCAGTGGACTCTGTGAGGTGGACTTCCTGTGGAAAACTGTGTGCCTTGCAGCCCAGAGGGAGCTGCGGTCCAACAAACTGCCCGGGGTGGGCATAGCTGTCTCTAACGGTGGAGAAAGTTGAGCCCAACTTCATGAAGCGGGTCTTTGCTATGGCAATAAGAACTACTGAGTGTCATCTTCTCCTTAAAAATAACAGGAGAGCAGCAGGGAGGCGCAAGGGAGAAGTGCTTTTCAAGAAACGCTGCGTGACAGTGCAAGGAGAAGGGTTTTGGCCATGCACGGCCCCATAAAAACAGGGGCGAGACACTCTTCCCTCTCTCTGCCTACCTGCAGCCCCCACTTCTTCAGGGAGTTGGGCAAAGCCTCCTGGGGCTGGGGGTTGAGGGGAAGCCTATCATTGCCTTCCCACACACATTCAGGAGGGGAACAAGGTAGTCACTTTGTGGGGAGCAGGGCCAGGAGAAGGAGGAGGAGATGAGGGGGAGCTGCCCATGATGGGCAGCAGGCAGGAAAGTATCTGGAAGGATGCTTCTGCGCGCTGCCAGGGCAGCTGTGAGGCCAAAACACCCTCCCCCTGGGCCGGCCCCGCGTGTGTCACAGCCCCGGCTGTAAATGGTCTGTGTGTGTTACCAGCAAAAGCCATTTCAGAAAGCTATAAAATGACCACATTAAATAGGAAGGAAGTTAAACAATTATTCCCGTTGGTTAAGGTACGAGCTGGCAACATCAAAAGGGCCGATCATTAAAAATACAGTAATGTTTTCCCAAAGTCTCCTGCTCTCCTTATTTCCTCTTTTGAGCTGCCGATCGGTGTTTTATGAAGCGTCATTTTATCAGCTTCTAAAAATATCCCCAAACTGGTTTGGAGCCAGCCCCCTCCTCTTCCCCCCACCCCCACCCCATACAGGACTCAGAATCATTCTGTTTGCTTTAGAAGCACGAAGCCTACTTCAGCAGAACTCTGGGACGGGGACATGGGTTAAAGTCCCACCAAGGCTGCTCTGTGCACATGCCAAACATGCAAAACTTCCACGCACATTGCAGTCTCAGAGTGCTTCATTCAAGCTGGAGTTTTGGAGGGGGAAAAACCCCTGAATAAACAGGCATAGAAAGAACATAGAAAGCAATTATCCAAGTCCTGGAAAATGCGTGTGTACTCCTCAGAGCAACATTTGGCAATATCCTCTTAACTTTCTTGGGCTACAAGCATGAAAGCTAAGCTCCTGTAATAAATCATTTAAATGAACTTTCAATTAAATAACTGAACCAACCTACCTTGTATAACAGCCTCCAGTTCCACAAACACAGCAGGTTTTTAAAAGGAAAACAAAAATCTGTGTAAAATCAAGGCTGTTTAACAGTGAGCTCACCTTCCTCACAGTGTGGCTGTTGCACATCCTACCCCCTACACCTGACCGTACAGACAAAAACTCGCCAGTCCAAGTGACAGTCTGTTGTCTCGGATTCAGAGAGAACTGAAGTGCTAGAAGCACAGAAGGCATTAGGCAGAATGTGCTGGAACAAGTGTAGTACAGCTACCCATCCTCCATGAGGACCTTCAGCTCACCCCTGAAGCCCCAGCCCGTGAAGACCCCCTCTGTCCCCCGGCTGGGACTGCGAGAGGAGGGGCTGGTGCTGCTACAGCCCTGGGAAGTCCCCAGCCCTTTCTCTGAAGGGTGCCCAATGGATACTTGGCGAGTATCATGACACATATTTTCAGCAATCGAATTGGGAAAGATGCAGATAGTATCACCCATCACCACCTGATGACAGCGTTGAGTAAGACACCCAGCCATTGCCATGAGAGGCTGCCGGCAGTCTCTCCTCCAACAGGGCTGGTTTGCTTGAACACCTGAACACCTTCCCATTTACATCTCGCCCTGAGTCACCTGCCTTTCCCCAGGTAGAGGCAGGGTGCTCCCATCAGGCTGGAGGGCTGCCCTATCTAGGCCATCTACCTGGAAGCAAAGTACAGGCAGGCTGGGCTGGGCCTGAATGAGCCCCTTCCCCTCCTCAGTCCCTGACAAAGTTAGGGAGGAGGAAAAGGAGGCTGGGTCTGGTTTCTCCAAATTAGCTGATCTCCTCCTCTTGACTGCTCCCACACGTGGCGTGCTTGCTTCAGTCACAGCCTGCGAATGAGCGCATAGTGACAGGGTGGTGAGTTTGCCAAGCGTGGGTGGTAGGTTCCCTCACACCTTCCTGAAATAAATAATCAACAGGGAGCTTGCTAAGGGAGGTGAGGAGGCCACGGGTAGCCTGCTGTGCTGCAGCTTGCATCCAGCTGTACGCACACGCACCGGAAAGCAGGGTGTGGAAGGAGGACTGTTACTCTCTGAATGGCATTGTCCCGACCACAC
Source organism: Gallinula chloropus (assembly GCF_964237585.1). Lineage (NCBI taxonomy): Eukaryota > Metazoa > Chordata > Aves > Gruiformes > Rallidae > Gallinula > Gallinula chloropus. The sequence continues at coordinate 117,009,062 of NC_140085.1, forward strand.
AAATTATGGATTATAAATAAAAATTATGAAAGCCAAGAGGGGGAAATGGTTTAATAGCTTGAGGACTCATGTGGACATCCTAAATTTATCATGCCCTGAAACAACCCGTTGGGTTGCACATCGTTTGCCAGTCCGTAAGGTTTCTGAAACTTTTTTTTAAGAAAGGATTTCATACTTGCACGACCTCACCTAATTCATATTTACAAAATTAAATACCAGGCTGATGTTCTGTCCATCTCTGCCTAGAAGATTAGCAATTATTCCATATTTTCAAGAAGCCGTATTACAGCTAGTCAGTTCTAAGTAATTGCTTTAATTATTCAACCCCTGATTTAAATGCAAGTTTTTCAGCATACTGCTGGTGACTTAATTAATTGTAATTATGCACAGGTCACGTTCCAGATATATAATCTTTATAAATGATAGACAGATGAGTAAGGATAGGAATCCAGATCACCAAATACAAGCTCAGCCCCCAATTAAAGAACCGTGTGCATCCCAAATTTAAATGCTGCATAATAATTATTTCTATAAATAATAGTATCTAGAGAAGGAGCTGATGACAGAGCTGTATCCCAATAATTAGGAGTGACTCCAACTTTGTTTACTATTCCCTAGAGATGCATGCCTATTGATTTTGTTTTTAAATGACCGGTTCACCCAAACACCTTGGAGTATGCTATCAAATATTCAAACCGCCTATTCAAATACCAGCTCCCCAGAAGTACCACCGTCTCCCAAAGAAGTCATTACCGGGGCTGAAGCAGCGTGTTGCCCCAGTAAGGGAACCAAAACATTAGCCAACAGCATGATACATTGCCAACATTTCCCAGAGCTCTTCTCACAGCTACTGGTCCACCAAAAGCCATTTCTGGCATGGTTTTAGCTCAAAAGAGTAAAGCTAAATATGCGGTATTTTTAAGTGAAACATACAGTACTTAACTCATTAAGGTGTGTTGAACTGCTATAAGGAAACAAGTTGCCATGGTGTGTTTGAGGTGATTGTTTTCCTTCTAAAAATGTTGACCCCCATAGCTGACTGCAGTGACATTTGACAATAAACAGGCAGTCTCAAATCTATTACACTGCTACCCCTAGTGAAAATGAGTAGCTGGATAGAGGAGAGGGACCTTGTCAGTGTCCTCACTGAAAGAGTACCCTTGGGAAGCTTGAATTAATCAGTTATCCACCAGGGAGAGACATGGGAAAACAGGCTTTATTTAACTATGGCTAGGCTTTAAACCAGTATCCCACAGAGAAGCAATAGGAAACATAGTTCTTTGAATGGACATTTCTCTTCTTTTTTGAGCTGTTGCATTCTTTTCTCTGTCTCTTCCATCTTCAACCTTTCTTGACGCAAGCTGTACTGAAAGTACTGCCGCTAGTGTCATCCTCGTGGTTTGTCACTTCAACACCTTTTCCCTCAAGGCTTTACATCATACTAGTAACAGGTTTCCAGCCCCTGCCAGAGACGTGACTCATGAGACTTCGTCCTCCCTACATGCCTGCTTTTGAACCTTCTCACCTGGTCCCACAGTCCCCACTTCAGACTGGAATGACTTTGCTGCTTCTTCCACCTGAAAGATGCAAAGCAGCTGCTTACCCAATGGGTTTCTTCTGGAGGGCACAGAAAACATGTTTTAAATAATGGAGTTAGAGAGCAAGTATCATGTACAAATTAATTCACTTCTCCTTCTGTAAACCTTGGCTTGAAACCTGCCACTTACGTGTTATGAAATACAAGTTATACTTGCACTCCTCTGCCTTCTTTAGATGGTGGGTCTTTGGAAAAGGACTGGATTGCTCTGCTTCCACAAAACCTGATCTAAGAGCCTCACAGAGTCCCTGGGAGCAAAAGTAAGCATGAAAAATGAGACCCAGAAGATGAAAACAAACACAGACCACAATTGGTAATTTGACCTTTGCAGCTTGTAAGGAAGGTTAGGGTTAAGAGCTTTACAAAGTTTGTTCTTGAATTTACTGTTTACAAAAGATCCCAGGAAAGATTTTTTTTTTTAGATTATTTTTGAAACTCAAAGACAAAACATGTGCTGAACTCAAGTTCCACACTGCTAAGCACACATAATTAAATTATTAAGATCATCACCTACATGTTTAGTATCACAAATATCGGAAAACTGGGATATCTACACCACCACTACTGGATATGGAGAGTACTCTCCATAATGAATGTACATGATATACTGTCCACTGGTAAGAAACTGGTAAGATTTAGGTGGGGAGCATTGAAATCCAGAAGACTGCCACAGCAGGGAGAAGAGCATAAAAGGTACCCTGCCACTCTTCCTTTGGGGACCTCTAGCATGGGGTCCCCATGTTACTTACAGACCTAGCACATTAAAAAGACAAAACAATAAAAAACAGAAGAAGGCATTAGTCATCTTCCTGAAATAAAAGAATATATCTGGTTCACTCATTAGGGATGGAGAGGTGCCCATTTTCCATGCCTGCTCGCTCATTCCTGGTAAGATTTGGCACACCTAAGTATCAATAGTAGTGGCCATTTGCCAAATGGGTTCCCAAATGAAACTGCCAACTCAGTAATTAACAGAGTTTGGATAGCCTTCAGAGAGTCATTGCTTTCACTCACCGTTGATCTCGTTTGGACATGAATGGGTCCATTTCCATCTCTCTGGGAAGCCTGGAATGTACCCAGCCCTACCACTTGTAGGCTTGGCAGCAGGTTTAAGGCTGCTCCTAGTAATTCGGCTCTTCGGGAGACATGGAAACAGCAACACAGGTCTCATCTCACATCTTATCAAACATGCCCACAAGAGAGCTGGATCAGACAGAGCCAGATGACAAACCACCCAGTAGAAGTAAATATTACACTTTACCAAAGCAACAAGTCATTCTGGAGGCTTGGATAACAAATGATGCCTGGCTCCTCTGGCCCGTGTCTTAGGGTGGCTTATCTCATCTTTAATAAGATACAAACTCTTATCTCAAGCCTAGGAAGTCGTGAGCTCTAAACAAAGCTTCTCATTAATGGCATTTATTTCTTGTGCGATTCTCTGGAAATAACTGCAGTTGAGCCCACGTTTCTGCCTTTATCTCCATGGAGCCACTCGCTCTGGTGCCTTTTATCTATTCTGCTACCTCTCGTTTCTAAGATGTGTAAGAACTTTATTTTCCTCAGGTCATGAGATCTTTCCCAGCTTTGGTTAAAGTTGACCAAAGGGTTCAGAAGTTATTTGGGGGAAACAGGAAGCCAGAAGAAAAAAGTGGCTTATTTCCATGACTCTTATTTCCTTAAGCTAAATCCAAGCTAAAACACACCCTAGCAGAGAAAACGTGAAGCCATGTAAGAAATACTTTGTAAACAAACTTTTTCTTTAGGGATGTGTTCCTTTCAAGGGAAGAGGAGGGTATCTATGCAGAGGTGGGAGAAGGAAATATCCTAGAAAAACTAAATTCTTTTGGGTATTTTCAATATCCTTGAAAGCAGCAAAAGGAGTGAAGCATGCTCATTTTGGAGCTCCTCACCTCTGTCTTGGTACCTAAACTTTCCACTCGAGCATGTAATGATGCAGGATACAGAAACCTAAAGAAAGTGAGGGAAGCTTTTATTGTCAAAATGTCTGATCTGGGAAGCAGATGTGTTACTTACAATTCATGGGACATTTTATTCACAATCTTCAACCCTTTTCTTTTTTCTCTCTCTCTCTTTTTTTCTTTTTTCTCTTTTTTTTTTTTTTCCTGCATTAGAAGACAGGGATACTGTGCAAATACTTGCTGGCTTTTGGGGGTGGGAGTCCAGCAAGTCCCTTTTGGGAAGCATCTCTGCAGCATTGTCCCAAATACATTTGGTATTTGGAAGGTGCGGCAAGCAGCAAAAGCTCAAACAGCCTGAGGCAGGGCTGCAAGCTGCAAAAACATTGGGAAGGGACAGAGGGTCTAAGTGCAAGGGAAGGGTATTCAACAATGACTGCCAACCTTAAACACAGGCACACAGCCCCAGAAACGCCAAGTTTCTGTGAGAGCACAAAAGGAGTTTACAGATCAAAATCTATATCTTTCAAAATCTGTTCAGTTTGTTTCCCGCATGGCCAAAGCGAGTGTTCCCCTGAGATAAGAGCTCCACACAACAGTTTCTCCTGTGCTTGCTTAGGAACACTGAAAGGAATACAGGTTCTGCTTAAAGAAACCTGATGGAAATCAGCAGATCTCACCCGAGTGGGACCCGAGAGCGTACTGCTTCTGAAGTTCAGTTTCCATAGGTGGGCAGAGTTAAAGCTGTGATGTGGGTAGCAGTCACTCGGATGACACAGATAAAAAGGTAGACGAATGATTACTGTAAAGGTCATAGTAGAATATACATGCTCATTTAAAGACTTTGAGGTAAGCATCAGCTTTCTTTACAGCTGCGTTAAGAATATGTTTGCCCCCAGACAAAGGAAAGAGAATTCAGTACAGAAAAAAAAGAAACTATGTGGGCAATTTATTTCTCCCCTAATTAAAAGATTTCTGAAGCTGGGAAAAAGGCACAAGAGCAACAAAACCCTATGGCTGCTTATCTGCCCAAAGCCAGAGAGCAATCCACTTCACACTTGTGAGCGAGCAGTGACTCCAGAAACCTTGGTGCTGTCAACGGGACCAGTTCCTCAGCTACATCAACACTCATCTGCGTGAGGAGAAAAGGACATCTGGCCCACAGAGGGGAATTCATGCTGGTGGGGAAAAAGCTACATGGAGATTTGTGTGAAGAACTGCCTACAGTGCTTTCCCACAAGATGAAGCCTTCGCTTGATGTGTCCAGAGCTCCACCAAACCCCACTGTTTGTAAAAATGACAAACTAAAATAAAAACACATTTTAAAAAATAATAAATCCAGGAGCAAAAAGAATGCAAGGGTTTGATCTAACATAGTTAGGTTTTGCTTTGTTTTTATATAGCGGGGATTTTTTCCAAAATACAATTCACAAAGTATATTTGAGACTGTTTTTTTTGTTCCTGGGCAGGGGACGATGGGGGAACAGGACACCGAACAATGTCTAAGATCCAGCAGATTTTCACTGGCTATCAAAATTACTTCTATGCCAGCCTGGCACAGGCTGTCCCCCTCATAGGGTTTGCCAGTCTGTGCTGACAGAGGGGCGGTGGTTTCAGTACTGTGTGTCACCAAGCACCTGCAGAGTGCTTGCAGTGTCAGGGCTTCACGCATGGCCCGATGGCCCCAGTCACACAGGACAGGAACAGAGAACCGCCCGAGTGACCATGTCACATCCTGCAGGAACAGCTGCTTTGCTGGGGACATTGCTAGCCGGGCAAGGGGACCACTGTGCTCCAGGGTTTCTGCCAACAACAAAAGCTGCACAGAGGGTGAAGCAAGATTTATGGTTCGGCCCCGGTTTGACACTGATGAAGGATATCACATTCTTCGATACCACAAAGTCTGGTTTTCCCCCAAAAGCTAATTATTTCAAATGCCAAATATATAATTTGCCTACTAGGGTTGATGAACACAACTAAACTCACTTTTTGCTCTGCTAACAATATTCTTACAAACTGAATGGTTTATATTGGAAGGGACCTAAAAGCCCACCTAGTTCCAACCTCCTGCCATGGGCGGGGACACCCTCCACCAGACCAGGCTGCGCAAGGCCCCATCCAACCTGGCCTTGAACACTGCCAGGGAAGAGGGGGCAGCCACAGTTCCTCTGGGCAGCCTGTGCCAGGGCCTCACCACCTGCACAGGGAAGTAGTTCTTCCTAATATCTAATCTAAATCTACCCTTCTCCATCTTAAGGCGATTATCCCTTGTCCTGCCACTCTCTGCCCTTGTAAACATCCCCTCTCCAGCTTTCATGTAGGCCCCTTTAGGTACTAGAAGGCTGCTGTAAGTTCTCCCCAGAGCCTTCTCTTCTCCGAGCTGAACAAGCCCAACTCTCTCAGCCTGTCTTCATGGAAGAGGTGCTCCAGCCCTCTCATCATCTTTGTGGCCCTCGTCTGGACTCGCTTCAACAGCTGGTCACATTTCTTTTGATGCAGTCCAGGATATTATTGGCTTTCTGGGCTGCAAGCGTACATTGCCAGATCATGTTGAGTTTCTCATCCACTAACACCTCCAAGTCCTTCTCCTCTGCTCTCAATCCATTCTCAGACCAGTCTGTAGTTGTGCTTGGGATTGCCCCAACTCATATTCAGGACATTGCACTTGGCCTTGTTGAACAGGCCCACCTCTCAGGTCTCTGGTATACAGCATATGTCATGTGTTCTCCACAAATATTAGACATACCCCTGCCCGTCCCTTCCATATTTCTCCCTCATTTGCTGTGATGACAAAGATATTCTTTAATGAATCTTAATGACTCATCGTAAATGTTGTTTTTTTGCATTCTGGTAATCACTAGATGGGATGACTAATAGACTACATGCAATACCTAGACAACGTGAGTAATTCAGTGTTTGCTTAAACCATATTAAATACTGATAACAGATACAGGCATTGCACCTGCTCCATTGTAAAAAAAGAAAAAAAAAAGGGGAGGGGGAATAAAAGAAAGAAAACCAAGAAACCAGGACAGATACAGAAAACGTTGCTTATATTTTATGAAGCAAATTTGTCTTGTCATAGTTCCAGAGAACGTATGTTGTGGCTGTTATAAAGCTTCCCTCTCTTGTAAAAATGACTAATTTGACATTATGCCCCTGGGGAAGTAAAAGCAAAAAGACAGCCAACTTGGCTAAGATGGAGCGGTGCTCCAGAGAGATATTTATGATTCAAAGACAGGCAGTTTTCCAAGTCTACCAGTGTATGCACCAGTGGACAGAACAATGTATACATCCCCTTATGCATAAAGCTGGCAAAGCCTTTCCTTTTCCTGCTTCTGTGAGATTGGGGTTACATTTCTTGAGATAGGAAGGCCTGAACAGTCTTACAACAAAAGAGCAGCTGAATAAAACAGGCTTTAGGTCTTGCACAGATGTTGTTTCAGTCAAGGGCACTGAACAGATAACGTTTTTGCGACGGACACTTCAGGCTGAGAATCTCAACACAGAGTGGGATGAATGATCCTGCTTGCAGTGGTCTACTCCTGAATTTTTTCTTAGGTCAAGAAAGAGACCACCAACTTCTCCCTTACTCTAAGAACTGAAAAATGCATGTCCTGCAGGTCCCAACATGTAGCACCTGCCAGGTTGTGGTGGTTTGACCATGGCTGGAGGCCAGACGCTCACTCCCCTTTTCAGCTGGACAGGGGAGAAAATATATATTGAGAGGTTCAGGAGTTGAGATAAGGACAGGGAGAGGTCATTCCACAATTAGCATCACAGGCAACACAGAATAAAGGAAAGAAACTCTCTAATTTATTACACTACACTGCACACTCAGTGACACCAGAGTTGGGTAATGAGAAGTGCGACCAGATCTTAAAGCACCTTCCCCCACCCCTCCCTTCTTAGCAGGCTTCACTTTAGTCATGATTTTGCTCCCTCCTTCCCCTCCTGCCCCCCACCGTCTCACGGGGAGGGGCAGGGACTGGGGGAATGGGGGTTTTGGTCAGTTCCTCATGAGCTGTTTTCCTTCTTTGCTGGGGTTTGGGCATTCCTCACATCCTTCCCCTCGTGCACCGTGGGGTCCCACCCACAAGAGAGTCCTCCATGAACTTCTCTAACATGAGTCCTCCCCCATGGAGCTTCAGCTCTTCACCAGCTGCCCCAGCGTGGGTCACTGCTATAGGGTGCAGTCATAAATCATAGAATGTCTCTCAGGCCCAGATTGCTCCATCCTGGCCTCCATGGAGTCACAAGCCTTTCCGCCCCCAGCAAACCTGCTCCGGCCTGGGCCTCTGTCGCTCATCTCTGTGTCTCTGCCTCTCTCCATGGGCTGCAAGTGCTGGCAGAGGCTTGCTTCAACACGGGTCACAGCATCTCCTGTGTGTCTCTACCTGCTCCAGCGTAGGGCCTCTCCACAGGCTGTAGGTGGGGTCTCAGCCTTTTCCATGGGCTGCAGGGGGACACCCACTCCACCATGGGTTTCTCAATGGGCTGCAGAGGCATCTTTCTCTCCGGCACCTGGGACGCCTCCTCCTCCCCGCCCCCGGCCTTGGTGTCTGCACAGTTTCTTACATCTTCTCACTCCCTTCTCTGGTGGAAAAAAGTGGCTGCCTGTGGGCTCTTTCTCCTAGCTGTGATTCCCAGAGGCGCTGTGACCGTCGCTGATGGGCTCGGCCTTGGTCAGCAATGACTCCGGCCTTGAGCCGGCTGGTGGTTGCTCTGTGGGGCCTGCAGAGACCTTCTGGCTGCTGCTTGCAGAAGCCACCCCTGCAGCCCCCCTTCTCCATCAGAACCCAGTCACACAAAACTACAACACGGGTTCTGAATGAATTTCAAAATCCTATGTAAAAAGAGATATTCTTCTTATTCACTGACCGCAATGAGACTTGCTGCTACTTTTTATGCAAGTTTGGACTAAACATTCAGCAAGAGGGACACATGGATGAAATCATAGGATTTTCTTGCCAGAAAGAAACATGGTATTAGATATGACTCTGTACTCACTTTCTGTGCTGAAAGATCTGCCACCACCCAGTGCTTGGTTTATACTCCTCACACACAAACATGAGTCAATGAGATAAAAAAGCAAACGGAATATGTGCTGGAAGGTAAAGGATAAGAACGAAGTAGACTGGGAATAATAAAGAAGGTAATAGGAAACATAAAAATGAACAAAATCTATTATGCCAGGGCTTGGGCACTCACACACAGTAGTGTCAGTATAAAAAAATAATCTTAAATTGTAGTTCCAAAACTATGCCTAGTGCTTATACAGACAGTTCCCACTAATAGAAGGACGAGAGCAGCAGCGACAGGGAAGGTTTCTTAGCAATGGGTTTTCCCAATCTGTGGTATAAATGTCATTATCAATATACCAATTTTTTTAAGTAGCTGTGACAACTTTTACAGCCACAGAAGAATAACATAAAACTCCTGTATTGTTTTTGTGATGGCAGAGGAGAAGAGGGGAACCCCACCCGTGGCAAGATGAAGTACTGCCCTTACTGGTAAAAGAAGCATGTGGCTGCCCACACAGGTAGGAGAGCAAATGTGGTGATGAAGGGCATATCGCAGTGATCAGTGAGTTAACAGGAGAATGGTAAGCCTGTACACAAGCAAGGTGATTCTTAAATGAAACCAGCAGTATGGGAAATGCAGAAAATAACAGAAAAAGCTCCGTTGCTAAAGGAAGCTCAAATGTACTTTTTTGAACAGTCATCCGAAAGCAATGATTAAACTCTGCTGTTTCTGAATACCCTTGGCCTTAAAATATTAACATGTGCTTTTTATTTTATGCCTCAGACTGCATGAAATGAATTAAATACACCCAAAATGGTATGAGCAATCTCTTAAGCACTAGCTAGTTTAACAAATAATCTTCTGCTTTAGTATGAAAGGTAAAGGCTTAGGTTTTTCAATCATATGAGACATGGTATGTGTTCATGTGTTAGGCATCCCTCCTGTCCTCTGGCAACACTATTTGAGACATTCTTGTAACATTTTCACTTAATTAAAAACCCAGAAGCATAAGGACTTCAGATTTTTGTATTTTACGGAGATGGCAGTTTACGTAATGTCTTTCAGTTTTATGAAGGTGAAATTTAGTGCTTTTATAGGCAAAATGTAGCAATTTCTGTTACTGCTCAAACATGCTGACAGAACTTTGACACAGTATTTTTTTCTCCACAGTAATTATTATAGTTGGTTTGCATGTGCTCAGAATAATGACATGCACATAAATAACTTACTATACTTTGTGACTCACTGGGATGCCTTCGCAGAAATGATCCTGGTCACACTTCATGCACCAAACACTGTGGACAGAATTTTCAGCGGGGACAGTTGGCAATATTTTATTTTGGTAGCAAAGAAGGCACATCTGAGTGAAGGGAGGTCTGATACCCACCCCCAGCCCTCCTTCCCCCAGCCCCATATAAATATTTTGGTTTGGTTGTGTTTGAATGGAGGAGTCAATGAGCTTCATCCTTTGTTTCAATCATAACAGTACCTTGTTTGAAGTCTCTATTTCAAACCCAGATAGCTGGGCCTTTATTTTTCAAAGGCATTATTTCCTGAGACCCTTTACGCTGTGATGGTAGAGGGCCACTACTGGAGCTGCATTGTTAATTGTCTTTTAGGGGCCCAAATATACAGCCTTTTCTTTCAAGTTCAGGATGAATCTGTTTATTTACATTACTGGGTGCAAATGAAGAAAAAGGCATCCCCAGTACTGCCGGGACTGGAGGAGGAGTGGGAGGATGTCCAGGCCTGTCAGCCATACTGCACCCCTGAGCACCCACCAGACACCCGTGGGGCTACCCCGGCAAGGGCTGCTCTAGCCCGGCACAGCCATGCCACTGCCCATGGCAGCAGCAGCAGCAGGAGGAAGAAGAGGAGGAGGCTGAGGAGAGACACGTGCACCCCAAACTCACTCTGGCGGAGGAGCTGAGCCAATATGCAGATGAGTGTGCAATGCATACTTTGACAGCAGGACAGGGTTTTCACTCCTGTGTGTCCTCTCCCGTGGCGCAAGAGAAATTCTGGAGGTGTAAGTCATAGCTGCTCCAGAGCGCTGGCTGCAATGTAGCTTTTCCACATACCTGCTGCTTCGCATTCCCTCTCTATCCTTTACACTTCTACATTTTTAGGATCTTATTCCCCCTCTGTGTTTTCCCCAGTGAGAACATGCAGTGCAGACACTGAGTGAAGCCCTTCCCCAGGATGTCCATGGATGACCAGCAGCAGCTACACTCTTCCTCCCTGCCTTTGCCAATGAACTCACAAATCAGCATTGCAGCTGCTCAAATCAGATATATGGGGCCAAATTACCCCTCAGACAACCATCTATTGCTTTCAGAGCAAAATGTCACAGACTTACATGCTTTAAAAAAATCTAACAAGTTCCTAGACCTTAATTCACTACAGGAAGGTAATTCTCTGGCATGTATCCGAGACACCAGCTCAGAGAAGGGCGATAAAGAAACAGCCCCCTAGCACTCACCTGTAGCGTGGGACCTCTTTTAACCAAGAAATTTATGAGCAAGGACTGTAAAAAGTCTTATCTATCTGGACTACTACAGAATCCTAGTACTTTACAGCAATTTGCTCTTTATCCCTTTTTTTTTCCTTATCCCTTTCCAGTTACTTCACTCTTGAGTGCCACAGCTAGTTCTCCCTGACTCTGGGGAGGGGAGGGGGAAGAAAAAAAAAAGAAAAAAGGCACCAGTAGGTATGCAAAAACAACAAAAAAAATTCCCAAAAAGTTTGCAGCATGGTGCTGATACCATGATTATTCATAAGTTTATACAGAATTCCCCCTTTTGTCTCTGCAGCTGACATTATGCCAACACACACACACATAAAAGCACGGGTAAGAGCTAAAGAAATAGTGAGGAGGATGGACAATTCCCAAAATAGAACAAAACACACAGGTACGCTACCAAAGCAAAACCAGACCTACTTTTTCTTTGACTCTCTAACATTTGTTACACTTTGAAAAGGAGCAGTGCCGAAGGATCACAGAATTACAGAGTAACTCCGGCCAGAGAGGAGCACTGCAGGTCTCCAATCCAACCTTCTGCTGGGGTTGCTCAGGATTTTGGGTGGTCAAGATCAGACTTTTCACAGATGAAGCTTTCGCTTCCACTGGGCACATCTATTTCCAAATATCCAACTGGCATTTCCCCTGCTGCAACTGTGCAAAAATAGCAATGAGATTCCCCATTAGCCAGCTCTTCTCCAAACTAATGCAAGCCAGCTCCCTCAACGCCTCCTCATGCATCACGTGCTCCAGTCCACTAAGCATGCACCACCTCTAATGGAGCAATAGTGTTATTTGTATACTAACAATGAGTATTATTTAATGAAATTAAATACTCTTATGTAGGAAGAATTACTTTTAAAATAAGGAATATTAGTAGGGCAAAATACAGCCAGGTTAATAATTTTGCTCTGGATCCCAGAACACTAATTTAGCAGGAAATAAATAACTTTCAGCCTTTCATCTTATCTTTTTGACAGATGTTTCCCCTATATAAAGTTTGGCATAATTGTTTTTGTCAGTGTTATAATTAAAACCGCTATGCAGCTGAGATACACTTTTTAATGGTTTCCCGTAGGATTACAACAGATGCTGCCTTATTAGATCAGGGCTCTCCTCAAGGAAGAAATGTCACTGGCATAATCAAGACACTTCGTTCAGTCTCTCAAAGTAGACTGTCACAATTTGCCTGGTAACATTTGACCCTAAGGAGTGAAATATATCCCACTTTTCCGAGGAGAAAATTTTCTCAAGAATTTGAAAGAAATGCTGGAGAATCGTAAGCTGGGGTCACCGGTTGCACGGCCCAGCTCTTGCTGTGGCGACAAATAACTGGAAAATACAGAAGGAGGGGGCTTGACAACTGCACCACCAACAGCCAAAGAAACTATGGCTTTTTAATGGCAAAAATAATCCCAGCGTTGGCACAAGGGTCAGTTGGAATCTGATGAGGTACCAAGAAGTAGCAGTTATTGGGCTCCTATTACAAGAAAAGTTAAAACCATATGACACAGGTGTTCATTTGATCTGGGAGTTAGTTTAAATAAAGCAACGTGTAACAGCAAGCTTAAAGAACCGCTTCTTAAGTGAAGTTTAGGTCACCAGTGTTCAGCGAGAAGTTGAGGGTGGAAGCAACAAGAAAGTGTGACTCCAGTTTGTTTCCTCCTTACAGCTCTGTGATTTATTGTTTCCAAAGACTGCTTCTGTGACCTGTGAGGTGGATGCTGCAGGACGTAGGCTCTTCATACAGGGCACCCAGAGCGGGATAGCTGCCGGACGGACACATCACAGCTTCTTCCCAACCAGAGCACACAGTGTGATAGATGGCAGACAGACAGGTGTCAAGCCAAAATGCCGTCAGGACACCACTCCAACGCTCAGCCAGGCTGGGGAGCTGGGAGGCACGTGTGGATCCCTCCCAGATAGGTGCACCCAAAGTGTTTATCACCACATCGAAGTTGTCAGTGAAAGGTTATGCAGTAAGAGAGGCAGCAAGGTGAGGCGGTACAGCTGCGTGCAGAGCACAGTAAGAAAAGCAACCCATGCCTCCCCTTTGCCTGCCCACTGAGTCTCTCCAACCCCTCAGGGGGATCTCATTCTAACAGAATCAATGTAGCAGAAAGTTTCTTCGTTATTTTCTCGGCATAGGGCTCCCTGGGACTTTCCAAGGGCTACCAGATTTTTTTCAAAGTGTGAGGAAGGCCAACTCTGTTTTACTGCCCGTGGTGCTTGGACCTGCCATTCACAAAACGAAAACTGCGGGCACAGCTCTCACACTGCCTCTAGTTTATGTTATTAACTCCTCAAAATAATCGTAGAGGATGCAACATGACATAGCTGCTGAACTTCCACAGCGGCAAGTGCCACAGTTTATTTAAAAAAACAGGCTATGTATACAGATGCTTGGACTTTATGGGTTAATTCTCCTAACCTTATCTATCTCGAGGACAGGTATTAATTAAAAAATAAGCCCGGAACGCGTCCAGCATTCACTATCGCCTGTACAGCCAGGAAAAAACCAAGAACACAGACCCAACAAACAAAACCAGCTGTCTCTCTGAATGAGCTAAACCCGTCTTTTCCTCTCCCCGAGCCCAGCAGCACCAGGCGGGAGAAGCCGCCGGGGCCGGGGGAAGAGCGCGGCCATCGGGCAGCCCCCGCGGGCCGAGAGGGGCTCGGGCGCTACCGGCGCGACCAGACCTCAGCGATCGCGGCGGCCGTAACGACGACGACGGCGACGACGACGACAACAACCGGCCCCGGGGCGGCAAGAGGGGCCGGGCTTGCGGGGAGGCGGGTCCCAGCACCGCCACCTCCCCCCGCCCGCTGAAGAGCGCCTGCGAGGGCGGGCGGCGCGGCACAGCACAGCGCGGCGCGGCACGGCTCGGCTCGGCTCAGCGCAGCGCAGCAGAGGACAGGGGCCGGCGGTAGCAGCGGCTTGGCCGGCAGCGCCCACGCACCCGCCGCGGGCACCCGCCTTCTCTCCCTCCTCCCGCCCCCCCTTCCTCCTCTTCCTCCGGGACTCTCCCGCCGGGATCAGCCCGCTGCCGCCGCCGCCGCCGCTGCTGTTGTTGTTGGCCGGCTCTGCCACATCGAGGATCGAGGATATTTTGGCTCCCGGAGAGAGGCAACAACGCGCTATTTTTAATCTTCTTTTTTTTTTTTTTTAAATTTTTTGGGGTGTGTGTGGACTCTGTGTGTGGCCCCGGTGCCGCCGCCGCCGGGGAGGGACGCGGAGGAGCAGGCGAGCGCCGGGCTCGGGGGCCAGGTGAGACGAGGGCGGCCGCGCCGCGGGGATGGGGGCGGCTCGCCGGCACGCACCGACCCGCTCCGCGCCGCTCCGACGCCGGGGGGGTCTCGGAGGCGCGGCCGGATCCCCCCTGAGGGATGGCGGGAGCCGGGGAGCGGGCAGACCCCGCGGGAGAAGGGGGGCGGCGGCCGGTGCCCGCCCGGGAGGGGACTCGGCGGGGCTGAATTCAGAGGCTGGGGGGTGGGACACGCGTTCAAAGCGGCCGGGGATGCCTTGTTGGAGGAGGAGGCTGCGCGGCCGGGAGGAAAGGGTTAATGGGCAGCGCGCACTCCGGTTCTGGTTAATACTTTAAAGGGACTTATAAAAAATGCTGGGCTGTATGATCTCCGCATCTAACTTTTATGTGGGCGAGTGTGTCATGTGTGAGAAGTCAGAGCAGCGCCCGGCCATCTCCCCCGTGGGCGCTTGGGGAGCCCAGAAGCCGCGCGGGGCATCAGTGCTCCGGAGGCAGGCGGCTGCCTCAGCCTCCTGCTACGAAATACTGCAATTTTATCTCTTTTTGCCTGAAAAATCTGCCATTTAAAAGCAAAACGACAACCAGATACTCCCTTCCCACCCCACCCCACCCACCCACCCCCCCCCCCCCCCAAAAAAAAAGAAACAACCTTCCAAAAATCCCACAAAAAAGAAAACAAACCAAGACCAAGAACGATCAAAACAAAACCAAATGAAAAACAGCCGAGATACATTGTGGACGCTGGTATGATTTAGTTCTGGGCGTGGATGGTTCCCTGCTGAATCCAGCAGTGGGCAAGCCACCTGGCCATTGCTGAAAAGAAGTTGATCAGAATTCAGGAGTATTAGTTAATAAGTGCCTGATCCTGTTGACCCTGTTCTGGTTCACCCACTCAGCTATGCGGGGGTGTTGAAGAAGGTGTCCTGCCAGTTAAACCAATTATAGCTGGCAAGTCGCAGTCATCAGCATTAGTGGAGGAGTTGGAAGTGAGGCCCAGCCACGCCGTGGTGAGCCCTAGTGTCTTGCCTGAAATTAAAACAGTAGCTTTCCAAGTCCAGCAGAAAGCAAGCTTTAACCCTTTGTGCTGTGAACTATTGCCTTTTCAGCCCCGCTTGTCTTGTGGTAGCTCTGTGAGGGTTTCAGATCTCGGGGAGAAAGCTGACGTATGGCAAGCCAAGACTGTAGAGATTCATAACACCGTGAGAGGTTTGGTTGGAAAAAGAAAACTGGAGTGTAACAAGACATGATGAGGACCTTCATGTGTTACTAGACCTGAGTTCTGATGCCTGGTGCTTCTTAAGCTGTGCAGTGCACAGGCAAGGAAGGCCACAGCACAAACGAGCAGCCTAGCATAAACAGGGACTTGGGTTAATGAGCAATGCCATGTAATGAGGACTTCGGGTAAACCTTTTGTATAGGGACCCTAAACGTCTCTAAAGGAACAAACAAACAAAAACAATCGGGAAGGAGAGAATCCCAGTCCTTTCAGTCGGTGGGGAAGTTCCTAACAGGATTTGTGTGGAGGCCAGGGGTGCACCTGGAAGTGCCAGAAATCTTGTTTGTAGTCCTGAGGATCAGATCTAAACTTACTGGAAACACATAGAATGTTTTCACAAATACTTTCTGCTGGGGAAGGCTTACAGCTAGTTATCCTTAGACACCGGAGCAGGCTTCAAAGACAAAACAAAGGGTGTTAGGAATACCTGTATACTCTTTTTTAAAAAGCCCAGCTGAATGTGAGGACAAACAGTTGTTTAAAATGTGGCAAACTTAATGAAAAGATGAGGAAGCTTGCTGAGTGAGGCTCATGCTGTGTAAAATTCTTTGCTGTTCAATGAGATGTGTAATTTAGATCAAATATTTGTACGTGTTATTTGAGGTAAAAACCATCATTCAGTAGATTGCGCTTTTGGGTAACATCAATGAAGTGTAAGTCGACTGTTCTTTTCATACTCGGTCGATTTATTTTATTTCAACGATAAGACCCATACATCTAATGAGAGTGAAGTTGAAATGGGCCTTTCAGGTTAAGGACTTGGGATTTCTAAGTGATGGGCTGTATAAAAGGATGAAAGGGTTCCTTGTCTTGGGCTGTTGCATGTTTTTCTTTTCCTCTTTGCTTGTATGGACGGCTTTTCTATGCACTGTCATTTTAACAGGCTGCACTCATTTTTGTTAAGCTCTAATTTTCCATCTTTTTCTGAGTCTTTTAAGACTGTATTTTGATTTCTCCTTGTCTTAAACATGGTTAATGAGATAAGTCACCTGTAGTAAGTGATCACAGTTTCGTGGAAATACTAATATTGTCCTATGTGACTATTTAAATACAAATGCACATTTGCAGACGGGTTCTGTGGAGCAAGAGAGTTTTAGCCCAACGCCGTGAAAAAAAGAGAAGGAAAATAGTTGAGAGGCAACTTGCCACAGTGTAGCCTGATAAGGTACCGTTTACCGACACCTGAATTACAGCATCACGATAAATCTGAACAATGGCCATAAAACTGGCTGTATTCCTGATGTTTGATCTCCCATAGGTCAGTGAAAGGATATGAATCTTATCACTCTTTTCCTTAAGCTGTATATAGGGGAACAAGCTATACATGCCAGTTTCTGTAATACAGGCAGTATGATACATAGCTTTGACTTCAGTAGCTCAAATGTCTCGATGGTGGTCTCGTTAAACAGGCTAATTTACTGCATAAATCCCTTTCCATTAAAACTTAGGCCCTCCAAAGCTTTGTAAATATTCTAATCCCCTGTTTATAAAATGTGCAAGAACACATGGCTTGGCGATGCTTTGCCTAGTAAAGGAAGCGGGATGCTAATGCTGGGTCTTGGCCTCAGTGATTGTTCGTAAAAGGGTGAAAGGGGTGAATGCCAGTACGTGAAGGTGTATCACAGTGTGCGCTCTCTCACATCCCTTCCTTCCTTTGAAAGCCAAAGTGAATCATGGCACATGAGCAGGAATATAGTAAGCAAAATCAGTACAAAACTGGATGTTGAAAATAGCGGGTGAGGGTTGGAAAATATCTTAAAGCAATAGCTGCTTGGTGGCCAGAGGACTTCTGTAGGCTTTTTGGACTGACAGAACAAGGTGCTAAAAGCTCGTTGGGTTTTAGAAGCTAACCCGTCCTCCTGTTCGCTCGTGTCATAAAACATTAACACATGTGATGCCTGTGAAAGGTCTTCCAGTTAAAAAGCTGCTTAAGCAAGATGGGAATCGTGCCCCATGTGATTGGGATGTGGGTAACAAGATGGGAAGCTTTCCCTGCATTTCGTTCTGGGAGCTGTTCTGTAGTCTGAAGCAGTGAGACAGATCTGTTAAGATGCTTGCTTCCTTGGTGGCAGTGTTTTTCATGTGACCCCTTTCCTTTTTCAGATGAGTGACTTTGGGATCAGGAACATGGATCAAGTAGCTCCCGTGTCTAACATGTACAGAGGAATGCTCAAGGTGAGTACTCTTAGGCTGTCACCTTCTAAACCTGTCTAGGGCTAATGCATTTATTGTGTTCTTACTAATGCTAGCACAGGAATTGTGTAACCATGCCAAGGTGAACATAGATACTCAGGTTTTAATTGCTTGCTTGTAACCTCTAATCTTCTCCTGGTGTATTCCCACTGAGTTCAGTAGAGATGTGAAAATCAGAATGAAATAGGAAGATGCAAATCTCGCATCTACAAACCTCTCCCCCAAGGAGGCTCCCCCCTCCATTTCTCAAATCCTAAGAATCTGAAAGTACGAAGTAGACAAGAACTGAGCTCAAATTCTTTGGAATTGGTGGAGTTTTTGCCTAAATAAAGGTTGTAGCGTTGGCATTAGGGGTGGTCTTTCTATCTACAACTTGATGAGGCTGGCAGAAGGCACTTCTGATACCACTGGTTATGTCTGGTTCATTCAGGAGCATTGTATATAAAAAAAAAAAAAAGTGGGTTATTAGGTTATTCACTTACTGCATGAAACTATGTAAAATGAAAGTCCAATACATTGTAAGAATCAAAGGTAATTATTAAATATATTTTATCTTTAGATAGATTGTGCCTGTTATCTTGCTGTGAAAGGAACTTAGAAACCGAGGACAAATGAGAAGCAGACTATAAAAACTTGGTCTTTCAGAGCTTCCCTCCTCCCCATTCTTTTAAGTTGCTTGTTAATCCCACTATTAATTTTTTACACAGCATTGATTAATGTAAACAAACAAACAAAAGGTTAGGAAGACACTTTCTGCTGTCAATAACTTTGAGGAATGTCCATGTTTTGAAGAATCAGTTAGTGAGACTCTATTATGCTAACTCCTATGAGGTTTTAGGCCCCCTCTTGGCTTTTCCTTCTGTCCATAGCAACAACAAAATCCAGAAGAAATCCCCTGATTTAACAGCTGTATGCTCTGTAACACAGTGGCTGTTCTAAGCAGTTACTCAGTTGTCATATAATCAAGTCAAAACAGAGACCTGTATTCTACTATTTCGTAGCTGTTCACATTTCTTTTTCTTTTGTTCTGTAATAATTATTCTTCCCTAAGTTGAAAAGCCAAATAAAATGGTTGCATAACTGGTAGGGCAAGCAGAATTTATTCTACATTGGGTTTTTCCCCCTTTTACTGCTATTACATGAAGAACCTGCTTACATGTTAGTTTTCTCCGTTTTGAAATACGAAACTAGCCCAGTATGGATTTTACTCATTCACATGCCACAGCATTTTTTCCAGTGACTCAGGATAAGGGTCAGCTATTTACAAAAAAACACAGGAGTTTCCAGATTGTGTTGAAAGAACTTACCCTTTCTTTTAGGTACTAGCGATGAGTCAGTGCTTTTATCTAGTAATGTATAAAGAATCTTTTACTAGCGGGTTTGACGATTGTTATTAACTTGTTTCGTTTGGAAATGAGCCTTTCCTTGGGTTCACTTTGACTCTTCCCTCCAGTTATGCTGGGTACCTGAACCAATCAGACACAAGTTGTCTGCCAGTCAGTGCTCAGCAGAGATTTTTGAACCCAATTAACCCCTGGAGGCATGATATTGTGTATTTTACCAGGTTTTTTCTTCTGTGGAGTGTATGCTGTCATAATATATGTACTGGAGTGCATTGCATTTTGTTATAAAATACAACAAAAAATTAGGATTCCTAGTTTCCTACTAGGGAGAATGTAATTTGGGGAGAGGGTTGACACTCACTCAGTGCATAAAAGACACCTGGTACAGAGCTACTCCAAGCCACTTGAAACTTTGCGCTGACATAAAAAGTCAAGTTGGAGAACGAGAGAAAACATAAGTACTTGTTATTCCAGAGTACTTGCTATTCAAAACTGCCCTGAAAAATTGTTGCCTCTTCCTTAGCTAAATCCTTTACCTTGGCATAAGCTGGAAGACCAGAGGATGAGTAAAACAGGCATGTTGCCTTCGTCTCCAGCTCCCTAAACTGCCATAGCTGCCGTGAGTGTGCCACAGCTCTCCAGAACCATGTTCTATCAAGTGCTTTCAAATATCTCAGTGGCAACTTTTATCCATCTTATGCCTTTAGATATTACGGATGCTGTTTCCTTGTGACTAACAGTAGTGTTGCATAAGTTGTTTTTAAAGTTATTTCCTCCTCTGTTAACGTTCCTTCTGCCCCCCGAAGACTAAGGGGGGGAGGGGGCACGGAATCGAGCAATAATGCTCCATGTTTCTAGTGTACACGTTGACACAAGTCAAATTTGAAAGAAGTTAGGTTTTCAGAATATAACAGTAGTTATTGAATGTTTCCAGTATATCAGTACAATCCACTCTTACATGGAACAGTGTTATTAATCCAGTTTATTCCTTTCTGTATAATGGAGCTATCCGTGTTTCACGGAGCGTCTGAGCACTTGAAGGGCTGCAGAATATAGTGGCTGGCAAATCCAGTAACTTAGAAATATGTCACAGCAAAGGAGTAATATTGTTCCTGAAGTCCTGTAAAGTCGTCTGTGTGTCTTCAAGTTATGTGGTTCAGGTTACATTTTTCATTAACAAAAAAACCCCCATCCAAAAACCTACATGTATTCCTTGCAGGTCTTGCACTGGCAGATGCTTTTCCATAATTTACTGGCCCTGTCTCTGCCATCAAGTACTCATCAAGTGGACATTGACTTTAAAGGGTTAAAGAAATAAGAATTTCCTTTAAGTATACCTGGAAATAAATACCTCTCTCTCCCTCTATGCGCAGACATGCATTCTCTATTGTTAAAAGCCACAATTACAGGAAAACCAAGAATATCCTTACTTGGCTTTACTGTAACCTGCAGAACATGCCACCCACCTAGCACTGTGGTCTGAATGTTAGTTGTTTTGCGTTCCTGTACAAGAAGCTACGCTATCATGGTGTTTATATTTCAAAGGAACAACTTAACTGATTCAAGATAGTGGTTATGCATGATCTCCAAATCTAGGAAACCTAACCCAGCCACTTCCTAGCAATGAAGTTGATGGTGCCCTAGCTGAATACTCACATTGGTTTGTTTTTTTTTTTTTTTTTTTTTGTTATTCTGTTGCTTTGCAGCGTCAACCAGCATTTGACACCTTTGATAGCTCAAACTCTCTCTTTGCTGGATATTTTTTCTCACTAAATGAAGATCAGACACTTCAAGAAGTGCCAACGGGATTTGATTCAACTTCTTATGGTAACTCTTCACTTTGTTCTTTTAGTCTAGTTAGAAAGAAATACACTCTTACAAGTGCAGTGTGGACTTCCCTAAACAGAAGTGTTGTTGTACACAGAGAATAAGCCCATACTTGATTTTTATCCATGTGACTTGCTCTGCTTTAGTTGCTGTTCTCTGTACTGAAAATGAATGGGTTCAGTAGTCTAGAAAACTGACAGTCCACAGAAGAAGATTTAGTAGCTATTAAAGCAGAGTTAAGGGAGTTTGGGGTTGGTTTAGTTTTTTAACTAAACCTGAAGATTATTATGTGTATTTAAACTCATAATTAGGGTTGAGATGTTGCAGGCATTCCGCACACTCTTCTCTTGACCCTCTGGTATGAAATCCCGGAACACAAAATCTTTGTTCCCTTTCACTTCTCACCACCTTCCACTTCACAGTTTGTTTTAATCTTTACCTTAAAATGGGAGGGGGCGTATTTACAAGTCCTTTTTTTTGGTGTGTGTATATAGGACAGTAACTACTAAAAGTTCTTTACAAATCCTTACCTAAAATCCCTGTCCAAATGGGGAGTTTAGTCCAAAACGTAGCTATTTTATCTGATGCTGCATTAATTAACCCCTAGGGAAGGGAAAAAATAAAAGCCTCAAATCTGTGAAAACCAGCAGTCCTTTGTTCCAGTGTGGTGCTAATCAGTACACCGAGCTGGTCAGCAAAGCAAGTCCTAGCAGATATTGGGGATGGGTGTGGTAAAAACATTTAAGCACGGGCTGGTAATGAGCTCCACTTGCTGGGTCAAGTGGAGCCCCTAGATAATCTAGGAAAACAAGAAGAGCTGCACAGCGTCACAAGCGGACTTGAAGTCTGCCAAGTTCATCGCCTTTGTCGCCTGCCACCGTTATGTGCCTCTAACATAGCAGGTCTCCTTCAAATGCAACCCCTGTGTGAGCTCTTAAGAGTCTCAAATGTGCAGGGATGCAGTCATGAGGTGGTTAAGTTGTCCTCAAATTGTCCCTAGATAAATGACGTCAATCATAAATGAGTGATCAAGGACAGGTGTCTTAATCTGAAACATCTAGGCAGTGTGGTGGACTTTCTTCAACTCAGAAACTTTTCTTCCAGAGTAAAATAAGGCATCTTCTGGTGAAAATTACCCAGTAAGAGAGGCTGAGGGGCAGACAAGTTTGTCCTTAAATTGGAATGTACTTGCAAATTTAAAAATCAGTTAAGCAGATCAGTAATTTTTACTGGCATAAGGTGATGCTGATTTTGGATTCTGTTGTGTTATTTAGACACCAGATAGTTGCTTGTCACCAGTCACATCTGTTTCACTCAGATGACAGGGTTATCCATCGCTCTGTGTACTTGGGTGGTGGAGAGGTGCATCAGAAGGTCTGAAACAGAGCCCCCTGGAAAGCCGTGTTAAACAGCACGAGCTGGTTCTTCACAACCCTACTGTCAGTTTCTTAGCTCTCAAACTAAATGAAGACTGCCTGGAGTTAGAAGGAAGCCTGAGGTCGAACTGTAGGTGACAAAATAGGAATAAGCAGTCTCATATTTCTATTAAAAAAGAGTAATAGTAAAATTTCCCTGCAATGAAGATGCTTTATGTAACTACTAAGAGTAAATGAGAATCTGTATAATGGAAAACTGCAAAGCTTTAGTGTAGCATGATGCAATTTTATCAGATCAGAGATTTTAGTTTTGATATATTAAGTCAAAGACTTTCTGTATCAGAAAATTATTCTGTTCTGTTTGTGGCTAGTTCAAAAATACCCAGTTGTCAGCATCCCTCTTATTTTTCAAATAGCACAGCAAAAACCCTGTTACTCCTTTCACTGGCCTAGAAGTTAATGCATCTTCCTTTTCCCTTCCACCCCTTTTTCTTTCTTGCAGAGTCGAACAACTGTGAATTGCCTCTGTTAACCCCATGCAGTAAGGCTGTGATGAGTCAGGCCTTGAAAGATACTTTCAGTGGTTTCACAAAGGAACAGTGTCGGCTGGGTATCCCAAATAGTAAGTGTTTTCTATTTATAAGCCCCCTTTTTTTTTTAATGCTAAGGAGGACACTGAATAGCGGCTCTTTCAAAAGAGAAAGAATGATGTCAGTAGGAAATACAAGAATGGATCCTATGTGAATCTGGCACAGCTTGACTTGGAAAGACTAGACTTGCTGGTGTTAAAAATGGGTGCATGGAGAGCTCATGCTTTGGCAGCCTAAGAGAGAATCAAGTAAGCTGAGGACATCTCTGATTACAACTGAATGCAGAGGGAAAATAGAGGGCTGTTTTTTGTGCTTGGTGCTTGGGTTTTTTTTCCCTTTAAATTCAAGAATAAATTAATTCTAAATTCATTCAGAATGAAGTAACTTGCGTTAACACTTTTTTCTTTTTTTTTCTCTTTTTTTGGCATTTGCTGCCTTCTAACTAAGATTATTTGACAAAGTCCAGGAGTTGTCTCTGAATACTGTATGCTTTCTGTCTTGCAGATCCCTGGCTGTGGACTGAACAGCAAGTCTGCCAGTGGCTTTCATGGGCTACCAATGAGTTTAGCTTGGCGAATGTCAACTTCCATCAGTTTCTTATGAGTGGCCAAGACTTGTGCAACCTGGGCAAGGAGCGTTTCTTGGAGCTGGCACCTGACTATGTGGGTGATATTCTGTGGGAACACCTGGAACAGATGATAAAAGGTAGGTAAAGAGCCTGAAAGAGCTTTTATTTTAAGGGTCTTCTAACAGAAACAGCACTGGGACTGTTTCAACACTTGTTTCACTATGAAGGAGATTTATTACCTATGAAAACTCAAAATTAACTTTAAAACTTGGTTAGTAAAAGCATTATCAGCGTTATTAATGCATCCTTTGTATGCATTACACAGAGTACAGATGCAGACATCTGCAGGAATCAATCCATGTTCAGGCTGAATACCTAATGCAGTCAGGTTTTATTTGGAATAATCATTGAAATAAATTACAATAGGGTAATGCTACTGTAATACCTCATTAAAACAAAAATAACAAACAAAAAAACCAAAACTCCAAAAACATAACAAAGAGTTGGACAAAATTTGTTCACTTATCACAAGTTTTGAGTTTTGTTCCTTCAATGTAGTGTTCTGATGTAATTCAGTGAATGAATGTAAGAAGTCTAAGACACCTCAGGTGTCTTAGGGTGGGCACTGGTAGTATTGCTGAAGCCCTACATGCAGCACCGTATGAGTTCCATGGGGTTTGTAGTGGAACATTTGGTGTTTGCATCCCTTAAGGATCTGGAGCTTAAAACACACTGTAATTATTGTTGCTAAGTTTTATGTTGGAATTCAATTGGTATGATGGTTTTCAAGCCTATTGAGAGTTGGTTGGATTTTTTTGGTATGTGTGTGTTCTTATGGCTTGATTTCCCAAAAGAGAGAGTGCAAGGCAGTCTGTCAGTAAAATTCAGGTGAAGGATGACTTCAATATAATCAAGAGAGTCAGAAGCCTGTTGTGGCATACAACTCAGATCTATAAAACTAAACTTTCTTTTTTCTCCCTCTCCCCAGACAGCCAAGAGAAAACGCAGGATCAGTATGTGGAGAACTCTCATCTCACCTCAGTTCCTCACTGGGTCAACAATAATTCCTTAAGTAGGTATTAAGAAATTTGGCATTTTATATCTCTTACATTTGTTATAAGCATGTTACAGATGGCTGGGTTTTTGTTTGCCTTTCCTAAAAAAAAAAAAATAAAAATAGTAGGGCACCAGAAGAGTTAGTGTGTTTGAGCAGAACACTTGACTTCAACTGCTACAGCCTTCTTTCCCAGTATTGTTTAATTGATTGTCATCTAATTTATTTAGGAAGTCTTTTGAAGAGCAAAGGCTTTGAGAAAATCAAATTTCCTCTTGGTATGCCAAAGCCTACATCTGTGGAGCAGAATGAGCACTCCCAGCTCTACCAAAGAGAGTCAAAAACTCGCATCACTAGGGAGCAGCAGGAGTTACGTTCAGGCCTTTTTGAAGCCTGAGGAAGTGTAATAGAGCTTTCTCAGATGGTTTCATTGGTGTTGTATTTCATTCTGCCACAGTTAATCTCCAGCTCAACCTTATTGTGTCACCTAATGATGAGAGCCTTACCCAAAACCCCTTAAGCTGTTTCAGCTTGTTTTGTAGTCCTGTAGTTTCCTTAAAGAACAAACAATAAATATATCTGTGGTTGGCAACTTAAAGAGGGAGCTCTACAGCATCAGAGCCCATTAGTGGGGGTCTTCTCACTCACTTCAGTGACCTTTCCGGCAGGTCTGTAGCATCTGTCACTCCCTTTCTTAGTTAGACTTTGGCAGGAAAATTACTTCTTGGTTACACAACTGTAGTGATGTGCTGAAGGACTAAAGTCTAAAGGACTTAGTCTAAAGGACTGAAGAGAAGAACATCTAACTCATTCTCCTCTTTCTTTCCTCAGATGTTAATGTAGATCAGAACTCCTACAGTATGCAGATGCCTGGATACCCTAAAGCCCTTGGTTATCCCAAACCCAGTCTCCTGACAGACATCTGTCAGACTTCAACAGGACCAAATCTCCTCAATCCAGAACAGGAGTTTTCATTGTTCCCTAAAGCCCAAGCGGATGCCGTTGGTGTGAACTACTGTGCAGTAAATCAGGATTTCCCAAGAAACAATCTGAACTTACTGATAGATAACACTGGTGAGTCATTCACCTGCATGATAACCATGGGTCCAAGGCCGTATTCTCTGTCTTTTCCTCCTTTGCGTAATTTCTATGTACAAGCTAGATTAAGGGCAAGGAGAAAGAAAGTCCAATGCTCTTCTGTTTCTTTCTTTCATGAAGGGAAGCTTAGAGAGCACGAATCTAGCGACAGCGGCGCAGAGAGTTACGAGAGCTCGGATTCGATGCTGCAGTCCTGGAACAGCCAGTCCTCATTAGTGGATCTACAGCGTGTGCCCTCCTATGAGAGCTTTGAAGATGACTGTAGCCAGTCCTTGTGTCTGAGCAAACCTACAATGTCTTTCAAAGACTATATTCAAGAACGAAGCGATCCTGTAGAGCAAGGGAAACCAGTTATACCAGCAGCAACTCTAGCTGGCTTTACTGGTAAGTAATGAAGCAGAATGGTCACTCCTCTTCTTGTGTAACATCAGTATTATCTATAAATATGTAGCAATGATGATAAAGCTGGATAGTTGTAAGGTGTATATGCCTTACAACTGGGAGACAACTACCCATGAAGAGTTTCCATTTTAAATGTTACTAAAGAAAGTCTGGTAGGATTATCGGTCTAAAGCAAGAGCAGGAAGGTACATCAGAATGCATTAAAAAAAAAAAGGCAAAGCAAACCAAAAAAGCACTTTTTGATCCCTTTGAAAGAGTGACACTTGGACAATAAGTATCTCCCACACTTGGGAGTTTCCACAGATGTTGGCTTGCATGTTAAGACCTCGTTCCTGTTGTCCTTGCTGAAATCGGGTTTTCTCCTTCCTCCGAATGTTTGCCAAGCCCGGGACTGCAGGACAAGCCCTGGAGCTTGAAATGTGGCTGATGGGATTGAGGGCTAAGGCATCCATATGAAAAGGAAAGACATCTTGAGTCAAATACTGTGTTTACATGAAAAAGCTGACTTGTTTTCATTTGAAGTGTTTGTGAGCAGATTTATCTGATGGAGAAAAACCTGAGGTTTCTTTCTGATTTAAAAAAAAATAAAAAGTAACTCATAGTAATTGCAAGATCCGTCCTGTGGTAGGACTGACCAGGGGCTGTGGTAGGACTGACCAGGGGTCACATATGTGGGTTGTGATCAGAGCCTGAAGAAGCATTAACTGTGGTTTCCCCCCACCCTCTCTCTCTCTCTCTCTTGCCAGGCAGTGGACCTATACAGCTGTGGCAATTCCTGCTGGAGTTACTGACTGACAAGTCCTGTCAGTCGTTTATTAGTTGGACTGGAGATGGATGGGAGTTTAAACTTGCTGACCCAGATGAGGTATGTGGCTAATTAATAATAAGTGAAAAGGTTTAGGGTCTGATCTGCCATCTGTGGGCCTAGACTTGAATATAAAGCATTTACAAGTTCAGACACTTGCTTAAATCTCTTTATCTGCAAGTGCTTTACTGTACAGTTGGGATTGCTGTGGGATGTTCCTCTCCTCTCCTCCCACCCAAGGATACCGGTATTTGCTTGTAGTTAGGAGAACACATTATGGCTTGAAACTTAAAGGTAGTATACAAACTCGCTTCTCTTGCCAGTGTAGTGATGACTTAACTTTCTGAATGTAGTTGTGCCGATACTGCCTGGGACTGCACTGGGGCATGGGGAATCACTGGGTTTTTTAGGTATGCAGCAAATGTAGTAGTGCTGCTTTTAAAATACTTCTGGGAACTTAAAGCTTTGGTCATTACAATGGAATAGGATGTATTTTCATTTCCTGATTCTGTTATCACTAGGAAAGTTATTGTATTAAGAGACGTGTTCTAAAGTCTGCCGAAGCCTTTATTAAATAAAAAGGAGGGAGGGGATCATTACCTCTGAGGAACTTCATGTATTTCAACTTCCACTTAAAGAGCTGTCCCATACTGCTAAGTAGCAAATTAAAGTTTGCATGGTGCCTTCTTGAGAGGGGAGAATGTATTTCCCGTAAACAATCCCCTTAAACCCATTTTGGCATATCCACTACAAATACCCATCCTTCTTCACTGATACTTGCCATCAGCCGCTTCCTCCTGGAGCTGCTGCCGATAACTGTCCCAGAGCATGTTCAGCTGAGGGGTTAGGCACCAGCTCTTCTCTCACCCCAGTCTGGGAGTTACAAAGCACATGCAGTTATTTAATGCGTTTTGTTTGTCAGCCGCCGACCAGAAGAAGATGACTTGAGTAAGCCCTTTGCATTTTGCTTTTGTTTTGGACTGGCAGGTGGCACGGAGGTGGGGAAGGAGGAAAAACAAGCCCAAAATGAACTATGAGAAGCTCAGCCGGGGCCTACGCTATTATTACGACAAGAACATCATCCACAAAACTTCAGGGAAGCGCTACGTGTACCGCTTCGTGTGCGACCTGCAGAACCTGCTGGGGTACACGGCGGAGGAGCTGCACGCCATGCTGGGGGTGCAGCCCGACACGGAGGACTGAGCCCGGCGATGTGGTGCTGCAGGGGCAAAGATCACGTGTTGGGACTGTGTGTCTGGGAGCCATCTGCAGTCGGTTCTTCTGGCTGCTCAGATGGGTGCAACTGTTGGGAAATAAGGACCTTAACCGATTTTGTAACCGGGGAGAGCTGGAAGGAAGTGGCCTTATTTCATCAGGGGCTTCGGGTGTTGCCGTGTC
The DNA here is from genome assembly GCF_964237585.1 of Gallinula chloropus. Lineage (NCBI taxonomy): Eukaryota > Metazoa > Chordata > Aves > Gruiformes > Rallidae > Gallinula > Gallinula chloropus. Next base: position 117,037,317 of record NC_140085.1, read on the forward strand.
AGGCACTTGGGCGGCGCGGAAGGCAGCACAGGCCTAGCTCTGTCACGGAGACACGGAGACGCTCTTGGGTCCAGCGTTTTGACTGCCTGTACTGCCGTATAAAGCGTCTCGGCTACTTACACTGCCATATAGTAATGGGTTGGCTTTAAAACCAAAGGTTGGGTGAGAAACCAGTGGTGCAGCAGAACCATTGCTCAGATACTTTAAAATACCATCTTCCTTGCTTATGTTTTACATCATGCAAATTATTTAAAAACACAAACCAACAAAAACCAACGACTACCTAACTTATTTTAAATGAGCAGCAAGGAGGATCGATTATTTGTTGTTCTATAGCACGTTTTATTATTGCTATTACTCCTCCAGAAATGTGCTGCGTAGGTACATAAACACTCTGTGTCCAAAACCACATGTAGCAACCGTTAGCAAGAAAAGAAAGACCCTTTGAACAAGGGAAGGGAGATCATACCATTTCAATATTCTGTTTGTATATATTCTGTGATTCTTTTTGAAACTCTGTAATGTTCCTATTTAACAGATACTGTATAGTGTAAATTAAACTAATTGTATGTGTGTTTTTAAATAGGACAAATGTAAATTTACATATTTTTTTTCATGTTTGTCTAGGATATACAACCTTCTGCAAATATTTAATTGGCCTGAAACACAACACAAGTACTCAGTGTGCATGCATATGGTATGCCTATGATATGAAGGTGGGGGGTGGGAGGGAGGGCAGGGTGGGAAGACTGGCTCAGTATTTTGTCAAGACTGAAGCTGGCAATTCTTTGTGCATTTTGGCATTTTTACAAGAACATAAAGGGATGTAAGGGTTCCTGTTTGTGGTTTCTTCTGTAATTGAAAATGAAAATATTAATATGGATAAAATGACCTTTTTTCCTTTATAAATGGCATATGTTTTTCAACTTCTATGCATGTCCTTTTAAAAAAATTTATATACAAGCCTTATTTTTTCAGTTGACTTGTCTCTTCTTCCTGCAGTTTATCCTGTATGATTAAAATATGAACTCTATTTTTGGAAATAACTGTGACTCCTTTTCAAAGATCAGGAGAGATTTATGTAGCAGCTATTTTTACTGCAAAAAAAAAAAAGTTCACTGGAAAAATGTACTTTGTAAGAAAGCTTTATTTTTTATCTGAGCTTGATGTACATTTAAATGTGGTGTAAAGTGTGAGAGGTTTAAAAATACGAGTCTCTATTAAAACCTCTTGAACGAGAAAATAGCGTGTGTGCTTTTTAATTTAGAAAGTTTCAAGGAGTTTCTTTTTCTGTCTTATTTGTTCGTTCAACCCTGGTCCATTCCCCACCCACCATAAACCAATGTTTAAAAAAAAAAAGAAAAAGAAAACCATCTTAGGGAGCCTGTTGGAGAAAATGCCTCAAGAGTGTGTGGGGTGAGGCTCGTGAACCCAGCTAAATATGTGCACCCACTCTGCCTTCAGATACAAGTCGATGCCGTTGTGCTGTGCCCCTGAGAGAGAAATGGCACATCTGCATGGCAGCATGAACCCATGGGTAAATGCATGGAAGAACAGAGGCGTGTTAAGACTTCTTATGCTTAAACCGCCCTGACTATCATTAGCTCCTGCTCTTGTACATCCCTCCACCTTACAGAAAAGCAGGAACCAAGAGAACATTTGTACTTAAGTGGATATTTAAAAAGTAGGAAACGTGGTTACTTTAGGAAAAAAAAACAAAACCCACAATGTGTTTCCCCTTGGCTTCCTGATCGGCCTTTCTACTAACCTGGCTGTATCTGATCTTGCTTTCGGTGTAGTCGCCCAGATTTAGCAACATCTTAATCTGAAGAAAAAGGGCGGGGTTTTTTGAGAGTGTGGCTTTCTAAATGGGCGTAGCTGAAAGGGTGGGCCTGCGTCTTGCAGCAGGGCTCTGGTTTTCTCTGAACATTTGCAGACAATGTCCTTCAATCTCACTCTTTTCATAGTCCCCCCATGAAGGATGAGAAGCCTCTCCAGAATCTTTCCTCCCTTCGCATCAGCCACCACTGCAGGCCTGGGTGCATCTCAGTGCTGGCCCAGACATCAGTCTCACACTAATGCTGAGGAGGCTGTAAGGACATAAAGAAATCCCCAGCCCCCCGGGCTCAGCCACAGCTTGTCAGGAAGAGAGAAAAACAAAACACGAAACCAACAAGCTTTCTTGGGCTTTGGGCAGCACTCTTAGAGGGGTAATGATGCACTTCTCCATCCTAAGTGACCCGCCTTTGAGCTGTGTTTCTAGCAAGGGGAGATGCCTTGTTTTGCAGGAAATAATGTATGGTCTGTCGCCAATGTGGTTTTTCCCCCCTGGGTGTCTTTATCACTCTGCGGCTGAAGAGCCTCGATCATCTTCTCAATCTGTACAAGTTTCATTTTCAATCTGTTTTCCCTGAACTGTTTCTTCATTTAGACCAAAGGCTGAGTCGCCTCGTGTGTGTGATCAGTGTCTGCTTCGACCTAGAGACGAAAGGGAAGTTGTTTGTTTTCCTCACTCATCAGAAAAAGGGATTTCGTGATAGCAGAAGCAGCAGTGCTTCCTGACTGCTGTGTGGAGTTCTGGGCCCCTCACTGCAAGGACATTGAGATCCTTGAGCTTGTTCAGAGAAGGGCAACCAGGCTGGTGAAGGGGCTGGAGGGCAGATCTTATGTGGAGCAGCTGAGAGAACTGTGGCTGTTTAGCCTGGAGAAGAGGAGGCTGAGGGGAGACCTTATCACCACCTACAACTACCTGAATGGAGGTTTGTAGAGAGGTGGGTGATAGGCTCTTCAGCCAGGTGACAGGAGTTAGGACAAGGGGAAATGGCACGAAGCTGTGCCAGGGCAGGGTCAGATTAGAGGTTAGGAAAAAAAATTTCACTGAAAGAGTTTTCAAGGGCCCAGAACAGACTGCCCAGAGAGGGGGTTGACTCACCATCCCTGGATGTATTTAAAAGATGGGTAGATGAGGTACTTAGGGATATGGTTTAGTAGAGGACTGGGATGGTTGGACTTGATGATCTTAAAGGTCTTTTCCACTTTGTGATTCTGTGATTCTGTGATTCGTGCAACCCACACTAGCGCACCTTCCAGAAGCAAACCCTGGTATTCTGCACCAGGTTGGGTCAGCGCAGTGGTCCAAACTGTAACCCAGTGTGACCCACAAGACAATTATTAAAGCATATTTTGTTGCAGCACATACAGAAAACACTGTTCTATTTTCTCAGCCACCCAGCATCAAAGAGGCTGTTGAAAGTAGTTTGGCTGAATTCTTTACCTTGTTCAGGACATGCCTCCCTGCCCTTCCAGCTGCCAGCTTTCCTCATGAGACAGCAGTCAAAATAAAGTCTTGCAGCTGGCACCTACCCATGGTTGGCATGTCACCTCTAATAACAAAGTTTGACTTCAAAGTGTTCTTTGCTCTTTTCTTTCTTTCTTTTTTAACTTAAAAAAAAAAATACCATCTTAAGTAAAACACCTCCAGGTTGGGAAATCTGTGAGGAATGAGCGCTCAATGTCCAGGAGGCTATTTTGGGAAACACCTGTCTACTGCACCCCATTCTTACACTTGCTTTAGATCTTAGCTGTTGGCCACTGCCAGGTAGAGGGTAGGAACATGAAAAATGTGGCAGATGATGGATCACTTATCCCAGTTCTGTATCCCCACCAGTGAGAGGAGGATGGAGCAAACCTGGCTGCTCTCTGCTGATCCACTCCCCAAGTGATTGCCCAGCACACCCACAGTGTTGCTGCCTGTTGGAGTGAATGAAGAACCTGCCACTTTCTTCTGACTTGTCCTCAAGCACTGGAGAGCAGCACCTCACACAGGGATTGAGGTAAAGGTACGCGAAGGTTTGGCTCATCAGCAAAACAAAGCTGTCTTCTCAGTACCCTTCCTCATGATACCTTGAACTTTTTTGGCAGTCACACACATTGAGCTGATGATTCCAAAGAGCTGTCAGTGATGACTCTGAGATCCATTTCTGGGGAACTACCATTTCCGAGTTTAGCATCACAAACACCCTGTATGGGTTAGTTTTCCTTGGGTGTTTCACCTTACATTAATCTATGCAAATGCTCAATTGCCGATTCTTTGTCCACTCATGCTGTACTGTGAGGTCCTCCTGGAGCTCCTTGCCAGGACTGTGGCATTTGTCTACTCAAACTACTTAGTATCATCTGTAAACCTGTTCACTTATTAGCCTGTGATTTCTGGCCTTGGGCAGAGCAAAGCTTCTTACACAGCAGGATTCAGCCCTTCAGCTTTCAGTTCACAGATCTTCCACAGGTATCTGTGTGGCCCCAGGTAAAACAGACTGAGCCTCTCTGATGGGGCTGCTGTTATTCTAGTACAAAACTCACTCACTCACCTTTGTGCATGTGACTAGCAGCACCAAGGTGGTGTTCTGCCAAATCTCTTTTTGGCTTTCCCTCTCCATGAGTAGGTCGTGGGCCAGCACTTTTGTGATTCAGGACCACATCTGGCAATGAACAAGACCAACAGCAGCTTGTACAGTATGGACACACAACATCTGGTTCTCAAGAGGATTCAGTAAAGTGCTTTGAAACTATGGTACTCTATAAACATCAACCAGACACTGGAACTCTTTGTATTCTTGCTAAAAAATCCTGCTGGAACTGAAAAGGAAGCAAATACTAAAAAACAATTTACATGTTCACAACACTAGTGGAAAGACTTTTTGAGGACCTCTTCAAGGAGAGGACCTCTCCAAATTTTGACAAAGAATTGCCAGATCTTGGCCATCACAGTTTACCTTCTGCCTCATGTTTCTCTTTCTCTCAGTGTGAAGCAGCGCGCTAGTTGAACTGTGTGTGTGTTCACATGGCCATGTGACTACAGCAGTGCTTCATATGCTAGACACGTGAATGCTACGAACACTGAAGAGGGAATAAAAGGCATCCCTGTAAGCAAGAGGAATGAAAAAAAAAAGTCAGTCCAGGGTACACAGTCTTTGAGAAAGACCTCTAGTATCTCTTTGGTAATGTGTGCCATGTGATGCGCAGCTTGGAACCACACAGCATGGAAAGCTATTTAAAAGAAATCAAATAGCTTGCCCAGTGACAGCATAATTTGCTCTGTGCAAATTGAGATTTCCAAGTGATAAGTCTCATTTATGAATGGAAGGGTTTTAAGATAATTCTCTGGTTTGGGGGAGAAGCATCAGATCCCACTACTTTTCTTCCTTCTGCTTCTACTTCTCTTGGTGTTTATGACATAAATGTTGAGCTTAACTAAATGTAACAAGTAACAAGTATAATGAAATCCTTGCATGTGCAAAAGGCTGTCTCCCACCTTGACCCTCTGAGTAAAGTGCAGAAAAGCAGGAAAGTGTTTTTCATTAAATGGTTGCAGGCTAAAACTCAGTCTTGGGTGCAGAGACCGGAATTCCACCTCTCCTTCAGCTGAATGCCTGCTTCTTTTTGGCCTGATGAATCTTGAATAATGTCTTTTTAATTTGTATTTTTTTATTACCCTGACAGAGGGCAAAGAGCATCTAGCAGATGCAGTTTTTCCATTAGCTTCCTCCCATTTGCACGGAGTTTTCATTCCCTTACTGGGTGCTTTTCGCCCTGCGGAGGAAGGGGCGTTATTCCAAAAGAAATAGAATTCCTCCTATATGCCTTTGAACAGACCTGTTTGTTCGGGTTTGGCTTTTTTTTTTTTTTCTTTCCCATCTTGAGTGCCAGCCCTTGGAAGATGCCAAGAACCCACTTCTCTTGCTGAAGTTAGGACCAGGTCCCAAAGTCCCCATCTCGTACACTGCCCACCCCGCAGCCGGCCCTAGCGCGAGCAGCCGCTGCCGCTGGTGAGCCAGCAGGGACAGTGTCTGCATGAGGATGAACTGATTTTGAACAGTTTCCCCAATGTCCTGGGCACAACGCCCCTTTTCTTTCTCATCAGGACTCCACATCTTCTGGCTTCCCAACTTTTTTTTTTCTCCCTTTTGAACAAATATAGGCATTGTTGCTTATGCAGGGAAAATTCCACTCACTCCTGAAGGGGCTTTGCCAGGATCCAAAGGCTCTGGACATATCTTTTCCACAGGCAGTGCCTTCCAGAATTCACAGATCCCTCCTTCTCTCTTTCACATACATGAATACTTTTCATACACATTTTTAAGCAATCTCTAAAATCCCCAGCTAGAGCCCCGTGCCACGGTTGAGTCCCTGTCCCATGACTTGTGCTTTGCAAGGGAAGGAGATCCCTGCTAGTGAGGAGAAGTGAGAGCCGCCAGTGAGGCTGGTCCGGGTGCAGTGCTCCCTGTCCCTCCGCCTGCTCCAGCTCAGAAATGGGGGGGTTTGCCATTTCCCTTGGGGGTGGGGAGACTCGTGCAGACCTTACCCATACTCAGTCAAATGCTGTTTAATTTCATGGTGCCTGCTGCTCGTTCACAGCCACCACACTTCTCCAGTGGATCAGTACAGCTAGTTCTCTGTGGCGGCGTTGCCATTGCATGTGTGTTTACCAAGCCTTGAAGACCACAGTCCAAAATGACACTTGGTAGTGATAACCTCAGCGCTTGGGCAATTTTGGCCATCGTTGTGTGACTATCCCGGTCAAACGTGTGCAATGACTCATTCAAAAAAACCCCCAAAAACCCATCAGTGGAGACTTCAGTGGTCAATATATGCTCCATCTTCCTAAATGAGAGAACCTTTCCACTAGTTTGAAGCAAGATGTTTACCGCCGGTGTTGCTGCCAGCTCTCTGCCGAGCGCAGCAACCAGAAGAGCCAGTGCAAAACATCCTCACAGGACAGAGCTTTCCACTGCAGTGTGATTGGGCCCAAGATGTTCATATTTTATTACATCCATTTTGCCTCCAAGAAATATTAAAATGCTCTCACTAATTCAAGGGAGGGGGTGAAAAACACACATGACTGCCTAGCTATCCCTTAGCAACCTATCAAATAAAGCAAAAAAGCAGGCAGAATGGCTTTGAAAGGACCCACAGCAGTTTCAAGACCATCAGGGGAAGAATAGGCATGGAAATGATTCTGAAAATTATTAGTAGTACCTTAACAGCAGCCCCTTAATATCTCCCACAGTGTTCTCTGTCATTAGCACAGCCAAGCTGCTGTTCCGTGTCCATTACTGTCCCCGCATTCCCCTCCGCTTGAGAGGGATTTGCAGAGGATCCAGCTGAAATGAGATTTTTAGCAAGATTCTGCGGCTCTTGCAAGTCTTTGCTGCAGCAGCAGAGGTGGTGTTGGGTGGAAGCTCTCACAGCTCTTCCCGTAAAGTTTTCTACAGAAATAGTTTAAACGTGGCTCAGACAAGGAACTGGCCACAGCAGCTGCAGTTCTATAGTTTCCTCACTGCAGGGACTGACTTTTTGCTAACAGAGCTGCAGGAGGCTGGTGGGAACCATTTACAGTGCCCACACAACCCAAACCCTCTAGGGTTTGTCCAATTTTGGTTTTACCTCCTCTGTCATCCTCTGGTATCACAAAGTGCTCAGAGCATATAACTGACTGTAGTGATGCTTCGTTACCACCAGAAGGTTTTCCCTGTCCATCTAATTTAATCTCTAAACTGGGCCTGCTTCAAGCAGGGGATTGCACCAGAGGTCCCAGCCAGCCTCAGTTACTGTGTATCTCAGTCTTCTGTTCATAAAGGCCCAGCTCATGCTCTGCTCTGACATCCCAGGGTCACAGCACGCAAGGAGAACCAATGCGGACAGTGGCTTCTGACACTGCCTTCACCCGGCTGTGTAAGGAAAGTTTGCCCTCGGAGGCAGGGAGGCTGTAAAATTTGCACCTCTGCACCTCCTCAGCTGGTTGGAAATGCTGAGCCAGGCGTCTTTTTGAGGGTCCTGCCCTAATCTGAGGCCTGAGACCCAGCACAGCAATTCGGGACTGCGCCAGGTACTGAGGTGTTGGCTCCAGCTGTGGGACTCCTGGTCAGGAGCGGTGTCTGCAAGGCAGAAGAGGTGTAGCAATAAAGTCAACATGAAAGGACAGTGCAGACAGCTGGTTCGTGAGTCGTTCATAGAGGTCCTTGTTTTGCTTTGGTTTTAAGACGCCAGGGTAGCCTGGGGTCTTCCACCCCACCAGCCAGTCGCAGACCTGCGAAAGAAGGCTGATAAAAGGGAAACATGGCTTCTGCCCTGTCACTACAGCCTGGCAAAGGCCTTCCCTGCCCTGGCTGCCACCACGTGACTTCTCTTTTCCCACAACACTTTATTCCCCACTTCCAGACCACATGGAAGGGACCAGGAATGCGAGTGGGAAGTGGGTCAAGACCTTTATTGTTCCTGGTTCCTATGTGTGGGCGGTAAGATAAATACAAGAGATGCTTCTGAGAAGGCCCCTTTGGCTCGGCTGTAAATCAGAGCAGCTTCAGCAGCACGATCCAGGAAATACCCCAAGCACATCACCATTCCCTGACAGCCGTCCCCTCCTCTCTTTGCCCAGCTCCAAGCTCTCTGCCCGTCTGTCCGTCCATCTGCCCCAGCTCACTCCTGCCCATCCCTGCAAGCTGGCACAGGGGGCAGGAAGGGAGGGGAGAGGCTTGGCCTTTAGCTGCCATGTGCTCCTAGATGTTTCCCAGGACAATGCAGAGCAGCTTGCAGGGGTCTATCTGCAGGGGAGAACCGCAGTCTCGTAAAACAGGGCTTGAATGTTGAGTGGGGTTCGCATTCTGGACTAATTCTGCTCCCAGACTGGGGTAAACTGAGCCAGGGGAAGCCACGGGGGATTATTGCTTTGTTGCTCTTCTGATTAATTTTCCCGTGTATACAAGCCCAAAGTTAAAAGAGCTCCAGGTCTCCTCTTGGACCCAGAAAAGGAGTGCAGAGGCAGCATGAAGGTGCACATAAGGTGTCCTTGTGGATACTGTGCCCTGTTCTGCCTCTGTGGGACACGTGAGGTTTTGGCCATGGATGGGATAGTCCTCGTGTCCCTGGGGAAGCAGGGGCTCCCTTTGCTTTCAGAATTGTTCATGAAGCCTCTATCTATTGCAGAAGCAGCAGAGCATTGCTGGTCAGCTGTGTTTGGAAAAATAAATAGAGGAACAGAAAGTTGTACCCAGATTAAGTCATGGGTGCTAACTATGTGAACACTGAGTTCTCCGGGTTACGAAATGCCAGCTGAGCTGCTAGGAAAGGGTTTTAATGTTGCAGCATTAGCTGTGCGCTTTACTATTAAAAACCAAGGAAGCTTGCAACACATGACCACATTTACAAAATGTGAGACAGGGTTACATCATTGTATTGTAAATGTCCCTACTATTTTGGCAGGCTTGCATGTCAGGAACAAGTGCGGAGCTCTTGAGTAACCATGTGTGTCAGCGTACGGAAAACGTTGCTAGAGATTCAACAGCGTCACAAGTACAAGTCACTTACAACAAAAGGGTTTTTTAATTGTTTTAGGGTTATTTTCTCTTGCTTCTTGGCCATTCTATCAGGGTCTGAAGTTCAGGTGTGGTTAAATACTGCCACTGCAGGCTAGCACTCTTAGGGAAGATACTTTGTGAGCTGGAGACCTTTCTCAGGCGTTTTCATCTGCCAAAACCAAGATGAACAAGCCAGTTGTGCTGATTCGGTTTTGTGCCAGACTCATCACTGTTTCAGCTGGGGGAAAAAAATATTTAGGTGACAAAACCTAAAAGTCTTACGTTTCAAAATGTTCTATCAGAATATCTACATTTTCCTCATTTTGCCTAAAATGAGGACTGAAAACAGAATATTGCATACTTTATGAATGAAATGTTTTACCTGATCAAAAGTAAATTGTTCCTTTGGGGGCAGGGGATAAAACATCAAAACAAAGCCATAACTTTAATTCCAGTGTTTGTTTTAAACAGAGAATGATGGATCTTTATCATCCTTTCATTTGGATTCATTAGGAATGCATGAACACTGGGATAAGGTGTTTTAGATCTCTCCTTTGCTGGAGATGGAGTGTTTGTGCATGTGATGTACAAAGCTGTTTATGCTTTACATTTTAATATGACATATTTATGGGAAAAACCTAGTTGCATCGTCATGTCTTCAGTTCTAAGGCAGATTGTCTTTCATATTGATGGGAAAGACAAACAAAATCCAGACAATGTAGCTCAACCCATGAAAGTCCTGACAGCATACCCATTTCTCAGCTGTGTTCATCTTTCTCATCTCTCACGATACAGTAGCAGTCATTGTTACAGGCTCCAAGTCCGGACAAGGCCCGAATTTCAATGGAGAAAGACAAACAAACACTGATAAACCCAATTTAGGGAAGTGGTCTGTTCTTTGGTTGTTTGCTTATTTAAAAGAAATAGCGATTCATGAGGAAATCTCAACAAATAGCTAGCAGGAGGATTTTAGTTGGTTTTTCTTCTTAGACACGGAGAGCGCTAAATCTGCTTTTTAGTTTTGGAAATCAGGTTTGTGATTATTATTGTTGCTATCCTGTTTGAAACCTCAGATGGGATCATAAAGAAATCCAATTATTATCCATGACTTCAACTACAATACACAAAAAAAAAAGATCTGGATTTGTGTGTGAAGACAAGGGGAGATTGACAACTGCTAACAGTTTAAATGCTTTCCAGGTTTGAAAGTTTATCAGCTTGAAAAACATGTGCCATTCCTGAAATGAAACACACTGTAACCAGGTACATCTACTACTCAGAAATACTTGTGAAACTAACTCCTCCCTGCTGTGGAAGATGTTGGAAGCCAAGACAGGAGATGTATCTAACTCAGGCATAGTGACCATCTCACCTTGGTCTACACTGAGCCTTCCAGAGCTGACAGCACATGTGTCTGTATGGGGAGCAAACAGGGCACCTGCTAGAGCTGTGGTACAGCAGCCCCCAGCACCCATGGGCTGGGAACATGCTCATCCCCACGTCCCTGTCTGATCAAGTATCCCTACCTCCATTACAAGACAAAGGTGCAGTAGCCACCCAAAGCTCCAAACCCCCTCATTTCTGTATGCTCCATGTGGCCTCAGTGCAGGTTCCCTTTAAACCGTCTTGCAACAGGTAGCACTGCCTTCCCAGGCATCCTGCCTGTCACTGCACCGGGGTTCTGAGGGGGCACCTGGGGGGCACAGAGCCTGCTGGGCTTCTGGATGTGTCAGGAGAGGCCACCTCAGGGAGTGCTCAAAGCTCAGAGACACTGGAGCATTCCCTTGGGGATTAGCTACATGGCTGTCCCATGTGTGTCCCTGGGCAAGGTCCTGTGGATGGTCAGCTAATCTGGCCCTGGTTGCACCCTACAACTGCTGCTGCACAGCAGTATAGACATAACCCATGAAATCAGCTCCTGCTCATCTAGAAACATAGATGTGTCCCTCTCCAGGTTCTTCCCTGAAGCCTTGCTCTTATTTCAATCAAAAACTTGTTTTCCAGATGAATGCTAAAAGCAACAAGTCTTTTACTTGCACCTTCACACCTTGCTGGGAGCCCACTAATTAAGAAGGTAGCCTCCTTAGAATTTCTAATTTGGGATTCATTCCTGCTCCATGTAGTAACTCTGATGAACTATCCCAAACAACAGCCTCATGAGCAAGTCTTACAGACCGCAGCAGACCCTGAACTTGGGCCACACACGTATCTGGTAAGTGGCATCAGGTATGACCCAACACCAACATTTCCACCACCAGGCCCTTGAAGCTGCTAAGTGCCTGTCCCTGCTACCTCATAGTACTTTCTGTGTTTCCTTCTGAGAAGGGAAACAAGTCAGGTGCAGAAAAACCACCCTTCTGAGAGCTGATAGTAATCAAAGAAGATAACAGAAGACAGGTTACTGGTACTGAGCCAGCTGGTGAGTTGGACACCATAAGCCCTGTGCAGTTCAAGACAACTGTGTGTGAAACTGTAAAGCTTGGGGGAAGAAATACAGGTGAGGGAGGTGGGAAAATTTGATAATGATGATGTTTATTTCCAGCAGACATAACTTTGTATCGTTTCATATTGGACCAGAGAGCTAATACAATCTTTGGATTATATTGAAAAGGTGGTATGACCTCTGCACTTAACATTTCAACAGCACCAGCCTTCCCACCCCTCAGGACCACTGGCGTCTTCAAGTCAGAAGCCTTCTTGTCAAAGAGTCAAGTCTATTATCCTCTGCAGCCTGTGTCCCGCCTAGGCTTGTTCTCACTCAGCTTTGAGAGCGCAATCCCTGCCTGTGGCTGCCTCTCCATACCTGCTCCCATTACTGCATAACACTAAAGCCTGAAGATACTTTCTCCCACACCTCACTTCTTGCCTGCACAGATGAACTCCTCATAAACATTCACACATGTTCTTTCCTACCTTGCTCCATGTCCCACCATAAGGCTTTTCTCCACTCTGCCCTCCACCAAACAGCTGGGGAAAGCAACACCACCACCTGCCATGCTAGCAATGCCGCCATCTCGTCTCCTTGGCTTATCCCTGGTCCCAATTAGTGTCTGTACAGCATGAGGCACAATGGTGTCCTATGTTTCCTAAGTGGAGTAGCTATGTCTAAGGGGCAGGTGGTTTGGAGAATACTTCTGAGTTTATAGGTCCTGATATGAATGTTACCCAAGACCAACTGCAGTGAAGAGATGACAGTGGGTGCTGTGGACCGCAGTAGGTATGGGTTACAGCTAAGCCCTCAGCAGTGAACAGCATGGTACTCTTACATTGGAGTGTGCAGCCAGCCTTGGCAGGACCATGTAGCTACAGCTTCTGGTACAGCAAATAAACACAGTAGCAGAGAAGTGTATCAGTTCTGACCAGCTTTGTAGGAAAGACTTTATGGAAGAACTGTGATTACAGATAGGAAAAAAAATACCCCAAACTTTTAAACAGGAACAGGTGTTTCCTTCGAAGAAGATCAAGAACTTGGTCCAGCTTTCTTAACAAAAAAAGGCACACCCATAGGCTAAAGAATGTATCCCTGGAAAATGCAAATTAGATGATGGTGTAGCTGATGAAGATAACAACAAAACAGTGTCTCAAAATTAAAGGCAGATATAAGCTGGCTATAGAAAATTAACACCTTTTTCACAGTGAAGGGAATTAACCCATAGGAGCGATATTTCATGTTGTGTACTGGATTCTGCACCTCTAGACATCAGGACAGGAAGGGGTTTCGCAGCTGTTGTGGTCAGCTTCAGATGAGAATCAGTTCAGGGAAAACGGAGTTCAAGGAAAGCTGAGAGGTGATGCGGTGTGTCTGAGGTGTGTCAGCAGGAAATCTCCCGATCCCCAGCCATCACTGCCACTGTCTCTGAGCTTTAGCTTTTTACGGGTTGACAGTGACACAACCGACAACCCTTCAACAGGAACTTGCACTTAGGAGGCAATGCAATAGAAAGTGAGGAAGGAATACCTCCACATCCTTTCTTTTGCTGTCCTCTCCCTCCACCCACCACAGCTTCTCCGATCCCTCCACGTTCTCCTCGTTCTGCTCACCAATTGGAGGCTACAGTTTGGTATACAATTTATTGGAGCTCTGTTTGTGCAGATGCCTGGAAAGACCTATAAACCGTTCCCACCAAACATTCAAAGTAATGCCTGAACATGCAGGCAGCTTCTCGGTGTTGCTCAAGATCATTTGATGTGTCATTAAAGAGACATTGTTGTTTAATCCTCATTCTTTCCATGCTTTGAAAATGATGACATTTCAAGAAAAGGGGCACGTTTTCTTTCTGGAAGTGGTTGTATGGTTTCCTGTTAAGTTTCATGACAGTCTCACCCTTCATCGGTGCAGGTTTTGGGACTGCACAGCTGTGCCTGCAGCGCTGTATTTCTGTGTTTTGGGTGTGTATCACACGCTTACAACTACAGCGGAACCGCCGGACAAGGGAGTGCTCCTGACACCGTGCCAGCGTGAGACCATGGCTGCATTAGCTCATCTTCCACGCCCTGACCGCAGCAGAGAGGAACAGCTAGAGACCAGGAGCCCGCTGCGTGATCAGCTGAGGAGCAAAAGGCATGGCTTACACTTGTTACACTCGGGAATTTAATATGGGTGAAACTGGTTATAAAACAAAATCAGGCCTCCCATACCTGTGGAAGGCAAAGTCAGTGCTTGGCACTGATGTAAATAAGTAACTGGCATTAATGCAAGCAAGCTGCAGCCTAGCAAACAGGTATCCCTGTGACCTCAAGGCTGGATGCAGCTGCTGTGTGAGCACTGGGGCCGTCAAATGGCATCCTTGCCTCCTGCTGCCTGACCAGGGGCTCAAAGCTGCACCACAGCATGACGATGTGCTGAAACCCAGTTCCCCATCTCCGGTCCAACCCCGTGGAGTTACTCACTTGCTAGATGCTCGGGGGACCTGGGACATGGATAAGCAGTTGGCTGTGAAAAGCAGCTGGCTTGCCCACTTTATACACTTGTGTACCCTATACCATTGTCCGATTCAAGACCAGCCTCACCTGGACAGGCAAATATGACAACAATTAAGACCTAACCACAGATCAAGCCCTCTTTTTTTTCTGATAGTGGGGAGAAGATGAGAAATACCAGCACAGGTGGCACCCCAAGTGAGGATGGGTGCATGTACCTTCTGCTTGGGTCCTTCTGGACAGGGTTGAGCAGCCAGCAGAAGCCATGACACACATGCAGAAACACTCTTTGATTTTGTTCTCACATTGGTTTTCCAAGCCTGGGGCAGCAAAACACGCAGCAGGAGTGCCTGTGCTGCACTTCAAATCCAAACCATATGGCAAAAGGATGCTGGATCATTTCTATCACAAGACTGAAGGATGCAGCAAGGTAATAGGATTCTGTGTCCTACAAAAATCTACTTTTCTCAGAAAACAAGTGCTTGTGTCAACTTCTCCGTCTTCGAATTGGGCATGGAGAGCCACCATGATTCATCATTCACAGACTCCTGCCGGCCAGGGATTCAAAAGGCTGACAAATCCCACGTGATAAGGGAATAAATTGTAATCAGCTGTTGTTACACAGATTAGAGCCACATTTATTACAGATGCATTGGTTGGGGCAGCACATGACACACATCACGAGCTCTTCCAGTGACAGAGTCATGTTCTCTCAACACAGAACGGAGAGGACAAAGAAATACGAAGCAGCAGCTTGCGGGTTGCACGGTCTGTTTCATTTCAGTTGAGGATCACAAATCAAACGGATTACCAAGTCACAAACACTTCCTACAAAGCAAGGCAAAGACAGATTTGCCTGTGCACCCAATCTCATTTCAGAGCTTTGTCCCTGAAAACTGCTGCCACTCTTTGAGGGGCACACGTCTGCGCTTTCCTCTTGGCTGTGGATCTGTACTGCCCAGACCGAGGGACTGCCTGAAATACAGCTGAAGACAAGTAACAGGTCGTTTCGAACCTCACAAGTCAAAACATTGTGAAACAGGAGCATTTCACTATGAAATAACAGGCAAACTAACTGCCGAGGACCTGGGCTATAAATGCGATGTCTTGAGAACAGTTACCTCTCACGAATGGTTTGAACTAACTTGAAGAATGTGAAGAGGGAAAAACCCTAAACCATACAAAAAGTCTTTCGGAAATAAACCTCTTCCCAGTCTCCATGTCCCTCGCAGTGAGAACTAATCTCCTTTTACACCCACAAGGCACTGTTCAGCTTGTGGAGGATTGTGGTGGCTTTCTTTGGCATAACTCAGCGAGGCTCCTTTCTCTTGAGATATCTGAGAATGAAAATTAAAAAAAAAAATCCCAAACATAAAAGGGACATGTTTTTTTTTAAGCCTGTTCTCCAGTTAAACTAGGCCGTGACTCACCACTCACGTGTAGCCAGTTCAGGTGAAAGTCAAGAACATCTGAGGTGTCAACCAGCGATCAGAAAACGAGGTCATAAAAATACCACAAACACTTTTCTCATTCAAATGACACTAAAAATCTCTCCAACCTTTCTGAAACAAATACCTGTGTGGCTGCTTCCCAAAAGGGTCCCTAGAACAAACAAATCCTGCTTTAGTCAGTGTCAGGCTACAGAGTCCATCCCAGCTGTATCAGCCACTCTGCCCCTGGAAGAGCTCCTTCTGCTTCTCTCCAAGATCTTCCAAGAGGCGTTGCGTGGTCACAGTGGAGGAAAAAGCTGAAACTCTTCCAAGACTGCCTAAAAGAAGAACTACTCAGTCAAGAAAAATCATTAACAAATAGCAAGCTGTGGGGAGTGCAGGCAAGGGAGAGAGCAACAGTAAGACCTAATGCTTTTCTTTTTTTTTTTTCCTTCTACATGCAATTTGCATGAATTGATGTTACTAGGAGTTGTTTCCATACAGTTTGATGAAGCCTTACAGTTAGAAATGTATGATTTTAGAAAGCAAATGGTGTTTTTTTTCTTTGCCAAGTAGTTACTTTAGAAATAAAAGAACCTTACACAGCTCAAAACAACAACAAAAATCTGTAAAAATAATAAAGACTAAAGAACAAGAGGCAGACTTCTTTCTTTTGCAAACTTCAGTTCATTGTGCTTTCACAGACCCATGGAGAAGTGAGGAGAAATGTTCCTACAGTTAGTGTTCAGTGAATCGTTTTGACATGTGAGTTAGAAGTAAAACATGGCATGCAGTTTAGCTGCAGAAGTTAGCTGTAGATACAGTACCAAACTACTATGGGGCAGAGCTGAATTTCTGGTCAGGGCATCCTATTTCTCTTTTTGTTAACCTCTGCCGTGTTTCTGAAATGATGCCCATTAAGCCCTGCAGTTTGCTGATTGAAGCAGGGTCTGCTGAGTAGCAGACCAGTAGCTTGCCATAAAGCTGTTTAGTATAACACTTGACTTTCCCAGTTGGATTACCTTGGTGCCAAGCAATCCAGAAAACAGCTCAGGGACAGATTTCCAAGCCTTTCATCTCTGGGCTGGCAATAGGAATACATGACTGGAGGTCTGTGGACCTCTGAGTATATGCTCTCTTACTACTATTTCAAGTAACATAATTTAGAAATAATAATAATAAACTCTCCATAGAAACTATTCAGGGTTGGAAAGAAGTTGGCCCAGTACTCCTGCTGAAAACTGTGTTTGGACCTCACTGTTTTAATGGAGCAGAAGTTCACTGCTTCCTGCCTAAATTCAAAAGGGCAAGTTTGTATGCGTTTGTTCCTGTGCCCAGGCTAACTTTAGTTGCTTATTCCCCAGGGGATGAAGAGAATATGTGTTGCTGTGTGCACGAAGTTCTTCTATCTGAGATATATCTAGAGCCAAACAGATCTCTTTTTTTGACCTCTGGGTTTAGGTTTATGCAGAAGTATGACGGAGGCGTGAATGAGCAGCACGTTAATTTTTAGAGTTTTTTGCATTCATTCAACAAATGTACCGGAGAGATAAGCTTCTGGGGATGTACCAGCTGCAGGGAAGTTGCTAACACAGAACAGCAACTTTTTGCAGAAGTGAGAGGAGATGTGTTGCTTTGTAAGGGAACTCCAGTCATGCCAAGTGCTTGTACTGCACCAAGAGCATGGCAAGCAGCATCGTGCTCAGTACAGCTCATGAGTTAGCAACAACTTGTCTTTCATGCAGACTTTGAGATCTCTGGGTGTTTCTGCTTTTCAGATGGATGAGTGAAACGCACCATCTAACCATGAATAGACTTTGGGATTTGATGGTTGCTCCCACATTGGCAGCAGTCCAGGCAGCACCAATTCTCTGCAAACAATTATGCTGCTCACTGCAAGAAGTCTGGGTAAACAGCTTTGGGACATTGATTTAAATTCTGCATACTCTGCCCATCTGCTGAAGGGTTAAGGCGTGTACTGGTCAGAAGATGAAACATTATGACAAAGTCAGTGCCCTTAAGCATTATCAGGCCTTGCAACACAATCATTCATGTTGGTATTTCCTGAACTAAATCTGGTGTTGCTGCTAGCACTATCCCTAAACAACTTTGGTAGTTAGAGGATTTCAGGGATCATTCCCAAAAGGTGGCTTCCACAGAGCTGTTTTGCTTTGGACAGTGAGTCAGTTCACCAGCACAGACACGGGCTGGTCTGTGTCTTCTGGTTTCACTGCTTGGCAACATTGCTGGTAGGTAATGTTTAATTTAATTCTAGTCTGAAGTGAGTGTTGGTAAAACAGATTTTAGGAGGGAGGCCATGTTGTCATTGTGGCACTGTTAAATCTCTCTCCCAAAACAACTGATGTAAAGCTCCACCTACGTGTTCAGTCCACATTGCTGCTTTGATGAAATAGGTTTAGAAGAGGGTTCAATTCTTCTCTGTTTGGTGCTAGTGTCAATCATACAGTCCCCTCCTGTCTTGTAGGGAGAAGAACAGTTGAGATGAATGTTAAAGGCAACCGAGTTTGCACAGTTAATTCTGCAAGCAAAGTCGAAGTCTCAGTCAAACCACTGACAAAAAAAGATGTTGCCATATTGGCTAAAAAATTTAATTTGGCACTGAAATCCAACCCACCTCCAAGGTCCTACAGTAAATGGCATACAGGATAACTTTTTCAACTTTTTTTTTTTTAATTGAAATCACACTTTTTTTCACTGAGCCATAACAGAAGGGTATAGGAGTAACTAAACACAAAGACTGAATATTTAATAAAATAATCAATATGCCTAATAGCCTTGATAACAAAAGAGGTTGTATATATACATGCACACCTTTTATATTTAGGTATGACTATATGATATATAAAATTGTGGTGGTTTGACCCTGGCCAGACGCCCACCAAACCCTCTCTATCACTCCCCTTTTCAGCTGGACAGGAGAGAAAATAGATATTGAGAGGCTCAGGAGTCGAGATAAGGATGGGGAGAGATCAGTCAGCAATTAACGGGTAAAACAGACTCAACACAGACTTAAAAATCCCATCTAATTCATTAAACACACACACTGAAACCAGAGTCGGACAATGAGAAACAAAGCCAAATTTTAAAACACCTCTCCTCACCCTCCCTTCTTAGCAGACTCCACTTTATTCATGATTTCTCTCCCTTCCCCACCCCTAAGGTGTCACAGGAAGAGATGGAGAATGGGGGTTTCAGTCAGTTCCTCATGAGCTGTTTTTCTTCTTGGCTGAGGGGCCATTCCTCACACCCTTCCCCTGCTGCACCGTGGGGTCCCACCCATGGGAGACAGTGCTTCACGAACTTCTCCACCGTAAGCCCTTTCACACAGGGCTTCAGATCTTCACCAGCTGCCCCAGCGTGGGTCACTGCTACAGGGAGCAGTCATAAATCACAGAATGTCTCTCAGGCCCAGACTGCTCCAGCCTGGCCCTCCATGGGGTCAAACCTCTTCCCCCAGCAAACCTGCTCCAGGGTGGGCCTCTCTCTCCACAGGCTGCAGGTCCTGCCAGGGGCTTGCTCCAACTCGGGCTCCCCAGCAGGTCACAGGGTCCTTCCTGGGCTGCAGATGGGATCTCTGTTCCTCATCATCTTTCATGGGCTGCAGGGGGATAACCGGCTCCATCATGGTCTTCTCCATGGGCTGCAGAGGAATCTCTTCTCCCACACTTGGAGCACTTCCTCCCACACCCTCTTCACTGACCTTGGTGTCTGCAGAGTTTCTTACATCTTCTCATGCCCTTCTCTGGCTGCTTGTGGGTTTTTTTCCCTCGTATCACAGAGGCGCTGTGACCGTCACTGATGGGCTCGGCCTTGGTCAGCAATGACTCCGGCCTTGAGCCGGCTGGTGTTTGCTCTGTGGGGCCTGCAGAGACCTTCTGGCTGCTGCTTGCAAAAGCCACCCCTGCAGATCCCCCCTTCCTCCACCAGAACCCAGCCATGCAAATCCACCACAAAAATATATTTATTTAAAATAAAATGTTATATGTCTGTTTTAAATCACACTGGAATGTCAAATCAAGATTCTTAGACCATGTTCCTCTTTCATAAATTGGACTTAGGTGTGTCGCACATGTTATGCAAATGCAGACTTTAACAAGGACTACAATGAAGCAACTTTATTTATGAACTTCAGTAAATTATCTGGGTTAACAGCTGGGAGGACTTTGAACAGAGGGCTGCTACATTTCTGAAAAGATGGCACAAAGTCTCTAAGGGATGCCAGTGCCATAGACCACTGTGTGGACAAAGCTACCATTTACTCCCCTGTGAGATCCCCCTGAAAATCAGGGTGGACCCTAGGAAGCACACACACAAAAGCATATATGAAAATGATCATTCTGAAGTAATTTGGGAAAAGGAATCTTCTGAGGTCTGGGTGGAAGAGGTGTAAACCCATCCATGAATGTCTCCTATTCAAAGATGTGCCAGAGGAGGTTCAGACTGGGCATTAAGAAGCATTTCTTTACTGAGAGGGTGGTCAAACCCTGGAATAGGCTTCCTAGAGAGGTGGTCAATGCCCCAAGCCTGTCAGGGTTTGAGGCGTTTGGACAGTGCCCTTAATAACAGGCTTGGACTTTTGGTCAGCCCTGAAGTGGTCAGGCAGTTGGACTGGATGATCACTGCAGGTCCCTTCCAACTGAAATATTCTAGACTAGTCCAGTCTATTAGGATGTAAAAAGTCAGTGAAGGAAAAAAAATGTGAACACCTCTAAAACAGTATGTAGGCTTACAGCTAAGAATAGATTATCCCATATTGTGCAGGATTTCAGTCTTGGAAATCTTGATCTCATCCTAATTATGATCAAAGGCTTGAAATCTTAAAAATTTTTCCTTAAAAAAATAGAACTGGATCTTAGTTCTGCCTCAATTTGGTGATTTTTTTCCCCCTTTCCTTTCAAAAGAGAAATGGAGGAAACAATGCGTTTGGGCAGGATCCTTTGGAAAGTGGTCACAAAGCAGGACATCTTGGGTGAGCAGAGGAAAGCCTGGCATAGGGATGAAGCCAGCCCTGCTTTGAGCTGAGTTTGGGCCAGGTGAAGGTTCTCCCCAGCCAAAGGCATCATGCGAGCCTGGGGCAGGAGAGAGGTGCAGCCCATGCCCGTGCCATGGAATTTGAACCCTGGTTTCTCCTGAGTCCCTGTGCTGCAGCAGATAAACAATGTTTAGGACTTAATAGCTGGCAATAACCTTTTATTGTCTGCAAAGTGTTTTCAGAAAAAGCTGATTTTGAGTGAATATAATCTTTCCGGGAAAAGCAAGCCCAATCCAGTAATTATCTTTGACAGTTAAATCAGCCCTTAAGTTACTTGGAAGTGGTGATGGAGGAAGAAGCCTTTGCAAGCTAAAGCTTTTCTGGAGCACACAAAGCCTGTTTCTTGCCCTCTAAGAATAGCATCCCTCCTCATCAGTGTTCTGAGACTCAAAGCATAAGCAAAAGGGACCTGCAGAAGCTCGGGGCAAGGGGTAGAGGGGTTTGGAGGTTTGGGGGGAGGGGATAAGGAAGCCGGGGGGAGCAAGGCGAAGTGGTGGTGTAAGGAGAAGCACTGTGTCTTTGCCAATATATCTACTCAGCTAATCTCTGGAAGATCGTTAAAACCTGACAAAACTTGTTACAAGCTGTTTATAATGTCCAGAAGTATTTTTTAATTTGCAGTGGGGGATGAGAGGCAGGAGCTCTGCCAGGAAGATGTCCAGCACTAACATCCCGCAATGACCCACTGTCCAGAGCTGGTGGGGCCAAACACTGACCCCCTGGGCACCAGCAGTGTTTTGCCCTCCCCTGCTTCACCCATTCCCTGGGGGCTGAGCTGGCACGCTCAGCATCAGCTTTGGCTCCAGCTGCTGCACTCCACGATTATTCTCCTCCTGCCTTGCCAGTGCCAGCAAATAGGATGGAGGGCTACAAGGCTGGAGAAGACTTCAGCTGCCTGCTGGAAGCCATCTTTGCCAGTCCAGTCCTCAGAGGGGTGTTACTGCCCTCTGAGCATCCTCCTTGACAACAGACAGCCACAGCTCATGCACCAAAAAACCTATCAGTAAGAATGAAGGTCCCTGGGCAGCCTAATGAACCTGACCTTCACCTCCAGTTTTGGAGGCTGACCTTGTGCTGGCAGTGGCTGAGCCCTCCCTGTCAATGTCTGGAACTAGCCAGGGTTTGCAAGGAGGATTCACACTGTGACATCACTACAGCTGAGCTGCCCCTTCACAGGGCAGTTTTCGAAACAATCAAGAGAAGGTGACTATGTTTGTTTTGGCTTGAAGGAGCACAGGTAGATACTATCCACCCACCATAGACCTGTTTGCCTTTCACTGACCTCACTGAAGGACTCTGCAGCCCGCTCAAACCCAGTCTCATGTTAAAACCCAGTTGAGCCTATGTGCATGTGCCCTGCTCAGCCAGGACTAGCTCTCTCCCACCCATGCGACTCAAGCACAGACAGTGAAGAGAGATGCCCTCTCCACCATTGCTGGCAGCACACCGAGGAGATGCTCACGGGATGCTCACCAAGGAGTCCACACCAGCACCTAC
Source organism: Gallinula chloropus (assembly GCF_964237585.1). NCBI lineage: Eukaryota > Metazoa > Chordata > Aves > Gruiformes > Rallidae > Gallinula > Gallinula chloropus. The sequence continues at coordinate 117,059,570 of NC_140085.1, forward strand.
CCCATGGGCAGCAGGGGAGACAGGAAGGATGATGGCTTGAGCCAAATCCCTTTATGAGGCAGCAATTACTGGAGCAGCAGCTACTTGCAGACACATATAGTAAGGGCAAGGGTGTGTCAACTTTTACAATACTCCCTGGCTTTCATAAATCCATTTTATGTGTTGCCTCAGAAGAGAGGCTTAGCACCTGAGGTCCTGACCCGTCAGTAAATTCAGGTCAGGGAGCGGCCTTGTCCTCAGAGCAGCCAAGGGCGGTCAGGAGCACAAAGCGCACCGGCTTTCCATTTCTGTGTCTGAAAGAGCAAAGGTTTCCACAGTCTGATAGGGAGCAGTCCTCATTCATCACCTGAATCATAACACTATCACTGTCTGGGCGCTTATCTCCAGCCAGTCGCAAACAGCCTGATCACTTGCCTCTTTGAACTCCCTTTCTCACCAGCCGTCTGGACACACATGGGAGGTCCAAGTCCTGGGCTGGAAGCCCAGAGGAGAGGCTGGTGATGGCCACCTTGCCCATGGCCCTGCAGGTAGATACTATCCATATATAGATAGTATATACCAAGGCAGGTGTTGGGCAAAGTGCAGGGCTGGGCAGAAGGAGTGGGGTCCCTGAGATGCACAGTCCCCTTCTGCTGCATGTCCTCGGACTTCCAGGTCAAGCAGGAGCGTAGCAACATATTAACGCTGGTAGGGTGTTGAGTGTATCATGGAAAGCAGTGCAAAGGCCACCCAAAACAGCATTTAGCTGCTGTCAGCATCTGTGTGCTGCCCAGTGGATAGTTTATAATCAAGTATTAACAGCTATTGTCAGAGCTTTAGCTTTTCTTGACGTTTATTTACAGATTGGAGAAGGTTTTCAATGGAATTGGGAAGGATGTGGACAAGCTTCTGGCAAAGAGAAAAAGAAAAAGATATCTGGTTGCAAAATCGAAGTGCTGTCAAGATAAAGAGGGGATAAAGAAAACAACAACAAAAAAAAACCCCAACCACAACTCAGAGAAGCCCCATGCCAGCAGAGAGCTGACTCCTTTCATCTTGGCGGAGCGCGCTCCTTGTGGGCGCAGCTCCTGGCCATCCGCCCGGCTGTGTAGGCGGCGTGTGCTGTGCGAGAGTTCAGGGCTGCCAGATGCGCTGTATCACCTGCAGAGGGGACTTTGTCCTTTCGCAGACCACTTGCCCCTTTTGAGCGAGCAAAGGGTGTTCTGGATGAACTCTTATGAAAACGCCAGCAGGACAGCTCACCCTGGCAGGGAGCGATGTCGATCTCCATTCAGGGTGGAGGACAGAGGTGTTCCAGGATGGATGGAAGGGCTGGGGAACGATCAGAGGTGTCTTGGAGGCCTCAAAACCTGATTGTAGAAGGCAGCAGATGAGAAAGAGTCATTTATAGAGCAAGGGCTGGAGGGATTTGCATACAGCATAACAACATGATGCTCACAGGTACATCCACTGTACTCATGATGGCCAGACCCAAGCTGTGCCCTGAGCGGCTGTGCCACAAGCCAGCACAGCCCCAAGCCCTGTTTGGGTGCCCAGCTTCTCAGTCTCACACACCTGCCTGCCTCTCAGTCTGGGCTTATTTGGCCCAAAGCAAAGCTGCAGCCCAAGCTGGTGGTGGCTGCCCTGCTCCCGGTGAGGGAGGACGAGCTAAAAGCGTGGTAGCAAGGCCTCTAGCTTTTGTGTGTCTGCGTTTGGTACAGTGCATATTGATGGTGCAACACCAACAGATCAGAAAGCATTACGTTGCATCATACCAGTGCCATGTGTGGCAGGGTTTGAGGAAGAAATGCCCTGTCGTATCTGTTCCGAGGAAAACCGAACTGTGATCCTGCTGGCCCCGCCAAGATACGCAGAAGTCCCGCCTGTGCCTTTTCTAGATCTGAAGGAGGTGAAACTGTGACCTAACCATGGGACTGCTCCCAGTCACACAGGCTGTGTCATTTCACTTATTTATCTCCTGTGATTCATCCACTCTTAAGGACACCTGTGTAAATGCTCACTGCTCTTTACACACCATAGAAGGAGAGTGTTCCCCACAAAACGCAACACAGGATTTTCAGCTGACCAAGCAATCTACACGTGCAAAATCCGAGACTGGGCTACACAAGGCTGATGTAATGTGATCCTCAAAACCCTTATCCGTGAGTAGGAAGGCACTGGGAAGGGAAGGAGCTTAATCTCCCTGCAGCTGACTGAGGTCACTCACCACAGAGATGTGGTGTGGCCAAGTGTGGTCTGGCACTGTACCACACACCATCACTCCTCAGTTACCTGGGCACCTCCTCATCAGGATCTCAGACACAACCATGTTCCCGGGACCAGTGAGCACCGATGCTTTGGCCATGTGTGGGGCCTCCCTGTCCATGCACAGCCATGGGAACCATTTGGGTCCTTTTCCTCATGACTCTGAACAACAACCCATGTTTCCTTCTCTATGCCTTCGGCAGAGTGGAGCTCCAATCCCCATGTAAAAAATACAGATTTTTCTTATTGCTTCATCCTGAAAATGAGAGATGTTTTAACATCCCCAGCACTTTTGCTTGCTCAGCAGATATTTGTAATGGCCAGAGTCAATGAAAACAAATATATCTGCCATGATACAAAGCTAGAATGAAAAATCCCAAACAGTCACAGTGTGGCATCCACCCACCACCCCAAACTGCGCATGCTCACTTGAAAGACTGTCCCTCTCCCTTCACTTACAGCTACATCTCACTCACCAGGGTTTATTCTTCAGCACGTGTAGTCGTGCACATCTCTGCAGCCAAGCTCAAGCTTGAATTGGAGGGGTGGACCCTCAAAAGCAACTCAAAGCCATCTTCCTTCAAGCTCAAGAAGAAATGAAAGACAAGTTGCCATTCTCTTATTCTGTCCTACTCTGTTCTTAAACACTTGGGCAGCCTGTCATATAGCACAGAAGGAAAAAGATCCTTGGTCTAAGCAGGAGCTTTTGGTCTCTGTGCAGTGCCGAAGCACTGATGAACATGGAAAGAGGTCCTGGGGAAAGCAGTGCTGGTGACAGGGCTGTGGCTGTGTGGGCACAAGCCAGGTTGTGCTGGCTGCCTCCCTGAGCCCTCATGGCACAAAGGCAGCATGAGCCCACCAGCTCCAGCACAAGGTGGCTCGTGAGGCTGGTGGGAAGCCTGCTGCAGTTGCTGCCTTGAAGTAAAATGTAGCTAAACTGTTATGTTTAAATCTTTTAAGAACAGGCCCTGGAAAGATAAAGAGCTGCTGCTTGAGCCTCCTGCATTGCTCCTGTGCAGACATGAAGATTTATCCCTGCAACCAGGTGTCTACCATAAAAGGGACACTGTACTACACAGACACTCTTTTTTTAAAGAAAGCTGGCTCTGCAAACACATCAGATGATAGGTCTTTACAGAATCACAGACCGGTTTGGATCAGAAGGGACCTTAAACACCACCTAGTTCCAACCCCCCTGCCATGGACAAGGGCACCCTCCACCAGACCAGGCTGCCCAACGCCTCATCCAACCAGGTCTTGTACACTGACAGAGACGGGGCAGCCACAGTTTCTCTGGGCAACCTCTGCCAGGGCCTCACCATCCAAGTCTTCACTTGGGGTAGTCAAAATAGGTCAAAATAGCTGTTTCTTCAGTTTCTTCTACATGCACGGGGTGGGCTGTATGCAGGATTTCAACACCTGCAGTTTTTAACAGGACTTGTAGCTGTAAGCGACGGTAAGTACCACTGAGTATCTCGATTTTCAGAAGTGTCAACCAGAGCAAAAACCCATCCACCACCTTCTGCTCCTACCTGATGCTGAATTTGTAAAGCTTTAAGCTCCAGATCATCAGCTCTGGCCCCGATTTTCAAGCATGTTCACAAACGTCCAAGGCAAGCCTCACATCTTCTTTTAGCTGCTGTAAGGAGCTTAACAGAAAGCACCCATTTAAAAAAAAAGGAAAAAAAAAAAGAAAAAGAAAGAAAGAAATGCCAGCTTCCAAATCTCCACTGCCTGTAAGAGTTTGCCAACACTCTTCAGCTGCTTTCCCGAGAACATTTAATGACAGTTTGCTTTGCTCTACACGCACGGGTAATATATAATCCTTGTGCCACCACTTGCTTTGAGCGTTCTTCATGACTGGAGGCATTTTTTTTTCCTTCTTGCTTTTGATCTCGCTGAGACTGTTATTCCTGTAGTAGCAAAGCTATTTGTCCTTTTAAGTAAGCATGTGGTAATCCACAAAATCCATGATTCATAATGAAATTGGCTTCAGTCTGCAGGAGTTTAATGGTTGTCTCAACCCCAGTGCAACTGGCAATTTTGGCACGGAGCAGCTGCAACCCCTCCTTGAAGTAATAATATCTGAAGTGTTGGACAAACTGGGTAGTTGATGATAACCAGTATAAAGCATGATATATAGCACAGCTCTGAGTAAATTAGACTATGCTTTAATTAGAGCTTGTGCAACCATGTTTAACAGCAGTTGGTGTTCTCACTGTCTGCGTTAGTTGTAAAATTAATATTAAAATTTGACTTGACTCTTACAGATCAGCCTTGAATCTTTCAAGACCGCCAGCCACGCTGTGCACTGAGCTAGACCAAGACACATGGCAAAAAACTAATGTGCTTATGATGACGCTCTTTAATTACAGAACAAAAGATGTTCAAACTTATGCTACATGGGGTGCTGTAACATTTTTACACTATTGGGTTTTTTTTCTTAGGCGATATATATGTTTCTCTTCGTGCACAGTACCTGCCATATTATAACAATATATTTATGCATTTAATTTTTTAAATTGGCCTTTATATTTAATTTAAAAAGACATGCTGGCACTACATTCCACTAACCTTGATCCCCTTCTAGACAAATACAATCCCCTCATAGCACACGAACTTTTTTTTTTTAAATTTCCCTCAGAATAACCCTTAAATGCACTCGCTCTCTTCCCAGCACCCTGTTAAAACACACATTTGAATGGGCATTAGTTTCTGTGCACAGTCCCACAGTGTTTTCTTAAGCCTGTCATGCAACGCAACCACCTGCTAACCCTAACCTGCCACAGAGAACCTGGCCCCTGATTCAGCAAGTGTCACATACCGTGGTTTACAAATGGTGGTTGCTTGAGACATACTTTTTACTTGGGGGGAGGGGGAAAAAAAAAATAGTCTATTCCTAGCTGTTACTGAGTATATACAGCTTGCTGGGTACGGTGAGTGAAGCCGAGCCAGTCCTTTGTTTCCTTTGATCCATTAAAGTCTGAGCCTGTTTCCGTCGGAGCAACATCACAAGCAGCGGCGTTCAAAGCGATGTTTGTTTTCTCACCCCCTGTTTATGCTCCGGCTTTCTCAAGGATGTTCCTGTTGGTTTTGAAATTTCCCAGGATTAATTTTAGCTGGTAAGTGATTTATTTTCTTTCTTGGAAAGCCATGGCCAGCAAGTGCCTTAACGAGTAGCCTTGGCACTCTAAGAACAGTCCCTTTAAGAGCAAAACTAAAAATAATCCCAAGTGGCCTTTGTGCTTCAGCTACTCCAGGGAAAATACAGATTGTCCTATAACCAGCCTGGGTGCAGTTGGAAAAGGCCTGCTGGAAGGGTTAATGGGAGACTTGGGAGGAAGAGGGGAAAGAGCGTGAGTGCTGAAAACATCTGTGCACCATGGAGAGCTTCGTGTTTTGGGTGCTTGTTTATATTTTTCACAGACTCAGATAAAGATGGAGGGAGCAAAATATGTGTCCAGCACGACACCAAACCAGGCCTTCTCGCGGTGGTTCTTATCCTGACGGGTGTCAGCTTGGCCCTAAGGTAAAAATGACCCTGTGCATCTCCTTGAGGCTTTAAAAAAAACCCATGAAAACTATAAGCAAAGCCAAAGATTTACCCAAATGCTGCTATTTTTGGCATTTTCAGCTTCCTGCAATGCAGCTTTCATCTGAGCAGCGCTGACTGGCTGATTCCTGCACTAGACCCAGGCAGCCAGCACTCATTTTTGCTGCCAGTTTCAAATTCACCACCTAAATTGGGGAGAAATGTGTTTCCAAGTCACTGGGTGATCTCCCTTTACAGCAGTGTGCGCAGGTGCCCAGCACGCACGTATGGGCACCCTGAGCCATGCTGCTCCTGCCAGTCACAACCCACAGCACCAGGAGACTGATGCTTTCCTTTCAGCCTTGCTTTGCAGCCTCATTTTCTCTCCCCTGCACACACATTCCTCTCCCCCCCCCCCCCCCCCCCAATTTTTCTAGACAGAAATCCCTTTCTTCTTATCAGGCACGTGCAGCTGAAGCACTGAACTCCAAGCAAACCCACGCCTTTGGGTCTCTGGAAGTGGTGCTTTTTAGGTGAAGAAGGTAAAAAGCTGGATCAAAAGATTGCTGGGGCACTGAAGAGCTGGTCCAGGGTAGAAGTGAGTGGGCTGGAGCCAGTCAGCTGGAGGATGGCTGTTGAGGAATGAATAAGCATACCAGCGTGCTCGTGGGCCTGGCCAAAGCCCTAGAGACAAGATTGTGCTGGACCCTGCATGGGATGGGGCTTTTCTTACTTTTTTTTTTTAATACTGGGTGGTGCTGCAGTTTGTTGGGACTTGGTTTGTTTGGTTTGTATGTCCATCTGCAGATGCATGAGTCCACCTTCCCCCAGTGAGGGCTTGCACTTCAGGTTCAATGGGAGTCCCGGGGCTGCTGGCTTCCCATGAAGTTCACCACAACTGGTCCTCCCTGGGCAGCCTGAAAGTGCTCTTTGCCTTTAAGAACACATCCTATATGATGACAAATGAGAGTTCCTATAAAAAATAAGCCAATAACAACCTCCACTGACTCCCAAACACATGCACATGAGGGGACCTGAGAGGAAAAAGCCTCCACAAGACGATCTGGGTGGCCTGCCATCACCTTGCCCCACAGAACATTCAAGAAAGCACAGAGATGGGAACAAGTGTGGAAATGACAGCTCTCCAGCCATGACAGAAGTCAGTATTTGCTGATGTCAGTGTTTGCAGATGTCAGTATTTGCAGTATTTTTTGGCTCACAGCTCAGGTGAGCAGATGAAGAAAACCAGAAGACCCACCCTGTTCCCTCCTGCCTGAGCAGTGCAGTGGTAAAGCTGCAACCGCCACATCCCTACTGCCTTCCAGCAAGGGGACATGGCGTTAGCAATTAAAAGGGAAACTGTGTTGCCTTTTCCAGGTGACTTCCACTGTTTTCCTGTGAAACCCTGCCTGTTTTCCTATGAAACCCTGACGTTCCCTCCTTTTGCTAAGTCTTGGCCCTTGTGTGGGTGTCTGGCCCATAACCCGTGGGGGAGGCGTCCCCAACAAGGCGCCACTGGCTCTCCTCCACCCCTGTGCCACGGTGGGGAGTGCTCCAGCAGGCACAGCTCCCTGCAAGGTAAACACGGCCTTTAATTAGCAAAGATTATACATTTCAGCCATCTGGGGGGGGGGACACTGACCGATGGGGGGAGGAATTCTCTCATTCTACCAGCACTCCATCCAGAAGCAGTTTATCTCCATCCAGACAGGGCTGAAAAAGCACTTGAGCTGTTTGCAAGTGTGGGCAGATCAAATAAAGGTGATTTAAAGCAGAGGAGGGCAAAAGAATTGCCTCAGCCCACTGCCACAGCACTGGGGAGGAAAGGTCTCCCGCTCCGCTGGACGGCAGCGCCCCATCTTTTGGAGATCTTTCAAAATAAACTCCCAGCAAATGCTATTCAAAAATCTGGGCTAAGCAGATGATGCTGATACAACAAATATGTTATGACATAGCTTTTTTTAATTTACTTAGAAACATAAATAGCTTTGTTAATTGCCATTCCTTTCGAAACACTGGAAGATGTAAACAGTGCTTGCCAGATGAGTGGGGAAATATATCTGAATATCTGTGGTGACAGGGGAGACCATATTTTGACAAACACCACTTAGAAAGGGCTCTGCAGTTCTCAGAGTGGAAAATTATCTGGAATTGCCTTTATTTTTTTACAGCTTGATCTTATCGTGAGTTCCCAGACCCACAAATACCTACCATAAAGCCCTGGGTCCTAGAATTATAGGGAAGCAGAAAAATGCAGGATTTTCTTTAAAATAAAAAGAGACCACAGGGAAAAGAAAAACAAATTTGTTTCTCCAGTGACTGCAGAGACGATGTGGCCTGGCTTCACCTAAAGGCTCAATGAACAAAAGTGCAGGAACAAAACTGCAGCTCCCCTGAATTTCAAGCTCTCCCAGCTTCCTGGCGCTGACCATCAGGAATTCTGCATGTCTGTGCTGACTGCCTTGCACCACCAGACCAGGATGATGCACACCAGCCCCTGTGACAGGGTGTCACCACCATGGCGGTGGGCGTTGAGGGCCTCATCCAGACAGACCGTTGCAATATCGTGCAGCAAGACAACACACAGAGACCCTGTCCCACCCAGCCTGCTCCTTAGGTGGGGCTGAGATGAGTAGGAGGATCCCAGCCCCTTCCTGCAGGCTGTGAAAGGGACAGATGGAGGAGGGTAGCCAATAGGGCAATGGACAGGGACAGTGCCAGGTAAAACAGCCAAGGGCAAGTGCTGGTCTCACATCTGCTAACAGCTGTGGCAGGAGGTGGGTTACCAGCACTGTTGGCTGGGGATGGGGTGGAGCATTTTGGGAGGGGATATCCCAAGACCCATAGGTGCTGCTGAGGAAGTCACCACCTGGATTTCAGGCTTCCTAAATAGCAGTACAAAAGGGTCAGACAAATACTGTTGGCATCACAGGGCTTATCCTTAATTCTGATACATGGAATGTCTGCATGTTATTTGACCCTGACACTGCACCACAGATCCCTGTTCCGAGCAGGGCTGGGGGAGGTTGACCAGAGGACCCCCACAGGTCCCTCCCAGCCCACATGATCTCACAGGCCTGCATGCCAGGCCTCTTGGTGCCCACCACCTCTCCGCTGCAGGGAGGGAGAGGTCCGCACACACAGCCCCAGAGACGCCCATCTGCCTTCCTTGCCACATTAGCACATACCCTTCCATGCCAAACCCACAGCCCTTTCCCACTCAGCATGGATCCTGTGCCACTGAAATGGAAACTGCAGTCCCAGGATGCTCCTCCCCCTGTGAGACCAGGCAGGCAGATGCTTCCGAGGGCGCGGTGAACTGCCTGCTGGCTTTCTCGCTCATTGAGATGACTTTATTCACCCCTGTGGATGACGTTCATGAGTAAGGCTGCTACTGCAATTCATGCAAATTGCATACAACACCCCTCACAGATATGTATTTCTCCCTCTCAGTGTACACGGCGTTACATCTGTCTAAACACACACGTTGGGTTTGTGAGTCATTAACGAAGGCAGAGGTCATCTCCAGCACATGCTTTAAATCCTCCCTTATCTCCATCACCTGTTCTTCCTGCAGTCTAATAGTTTCACCTCCTTTTCCCAGTGACATCACCTCCTGTGTACAAAAGGCACCAGCACCAATACAGCTGTCATCTTTCTAACTCTAACCTCTACCACTATATTGCCAACGCCCGGGGCTTTTTGTTGTTTTGTTTTTGGGGGTTTTTTGGTGGAGTTTTTTCATAGTAAATGAATTCAAACTTTCTGCAATCTGTAAAAAGTCTAGGTATGTTGTTCTGGCACATAAGTTTTACTGAATTTTTGCCAGCCTAGAGAAATTTCTTCATTCATATAACCTATGTTATGCCCCAGCTCCACCATACAAAGCCGTGGAGAATAAATGGGGTTTCTAACTGGGAAACATGAAGTTTGCCCATGTTTCCCTAAGTGCCAAACAAATGAGCTTGAAAAGCACCTGGATCACAACATGAAAACATTCTCCAGGGAAAAGGTTATCAAAATCTCCAGTTCTGACGGGAGATGACGTGCTCAGTTGAGCTCCTCCCTCCATCAGTTACAGCAGCAAGTCCTCAGACTTGCTTGTGTTTCTTATATCGCTGACATCTCTTAGACGTTTCATGTCTTGCACAACCCTCACGTGCTGAACAACCCGTTGCCCCGCAGCCAAAGCCACTTTATTGCGCTTTGCTCACTCTTTGTATCTGAAGCGTTTATCTCCCCAGCATTTCTGCCCAGGCTGTAAGTTTTGTAGTCACCCTAATTCACATCAACATTTTTTCTGCATTCCCTGCCTTTTTAGGTCCATCTGTCCATTCTGCTGTGTTGGAACTACTATTATATCTTAGCTTGCTACCACAACTGGAAATCCCTATCCTATCTTATCACTTTAAATTTGGGTATTGAGATTTCCTTCTTTGTTTTTATGTTCCTACACTTTCTCTGGTAAAACTTCAAGGAATCCCAAGTACTGGAAGTGGCAAAGCACCCATCTCACTTCCACTGACTGTCTTCCTTCTTTCTTTGGTCTTCTAGAGGAGATGCACTGAAAAAACTGGTTATGAAAACCAGCTGCTGCTTAGTCACAAGTGTGTACAGCGTGCTACAATTTGAAACTAAACCTATCATCTTGGTCCTGTGGGTGGATAATAACTTACAAAAACCTAACTTTTAAATGAGGTTGAGTAAAGATACCAAGTCATCCTAACGAATGAAAAAATGGACCTTGGTATTCGACTTAAGGAGACTTTCTAAGGGAAAATTCCTTTCCTGAATTATATTTCTGACCTCCCTACTACAGAAGAGGACCAATAAAAAACAGGAAATCTGGTCTCCTGACAGCAGGCACAGTGTTCTCCTCCCTGACAATGCTGGAAAAGGGATCCCCATAAAAACGCATTTCAGCGTTGCTGTAGTAAAATGACCTTTTAACAGAAGGAGGCAGATCCTGGATTCAGCAAAACATTCCAGCATAGCCTGGTGAGAGAGTGTCGGGGGGTGCTTTTTGATGCCCTTTCCCAAGCATTTCTTTCCACTGGTACAAGTTATGTGACCAGTCCATGGACGTTGAGCACACGGCATCAGTTCCTGCGGCCTGCACTGGCAGCAGGAGCCCTTCTCACAGCTGTGGGAAGGCCCCACTGCCGCGAGGGAGCAGGGTGCCCGTATGGTGTGGCGACAGAGCTGGCAAGCAGATGCTGCCAGGCACATGCAAGAGTGGCAAAGGCTAAGCAGGGCGCACACAGGTCCTCTCAACACAGCTCAGGAGCCTCTGCTGTCACTCCCTTGGTCTTCAGAGGGCCACTGCACACCAGCTCATGGCTTCCACAGCTCCCACCCAGGCAAGGTGTGCAGCAAGACGTCTCCAGGTTGACTTGCTTCCCAGGGGCTGTCGGTGGGATTCCTCTCACCAGACTTTAGATGCCCACCAGGTGTGAGTGAGTGAGTGTGGAGATAATTCCCCTCCACAGACCTCTCAGCTCTGTTTTAGGCACTCACCAGAGGATGGGGTAGATCTTCCTCTAGGAGGATATTGTCTCCATCCATTGCCTATAAAGTGAGATGGAGTAGCTGAGCTGTAAATTTACACTTGGAGTGTAAATTTCTAAGGTCAGGCAGGATGAGTCCACCCTCTTGTCCATAAACAGGTGAGCCTAAAGGAAAAGGCTTGAATGCATGGGATTTTGTGTTGGATATTGTTATTTCTCTGTCAGTCACATATTTGCACACTTTAGGAATGCACAACTGAAATCAAGGTCTGGGATTTTTGACTGCAGAGCCAGCAGGCACCAAACACAGCCTGAAGTTCTCTTTTTAGAGTAAATATTTTCGGCATATGGAAGGAAAGGCTGCCAAGTAAGGGGAACATTAGCTAAACTGCCTCATCGAATGGGCTGACAAATACCTACAGGTCCCTCACTCCTCACCTCCTGGGGCCGGCTCTGGCAGCCTTCACTCACCAGCGCAATCCTGAAGCCAAGGAAACCACGTGCATGCGTAAGGTGAGCCCAAGGTTGGCTCTGTCAATCAGAGAGGAGGAGCACGATGCCAACAGCACTCGCACAATTATCTGGCTCAGGTTTTGAAACCTCTGCTCAACGGCAATGATTCAGCAGTTGATTACTGTTCATTTACTGGAAACTGCGTCTCGTCACTCAGAAGGAAAAACAACTGGAAAAGGCCTCTATCACTCAATTGTACATTAGACAAGACCATTATGGTCAATTGCAAGCTTACCAAAAAAACCCAACAACCACCCATGTACTGGAAAGCTCCAAAATAAAAACATTTTTTCTTTCAAGAACCTTTTAATTTTCATGTTAACATAATGTTCTTTTTATTTGCCTTGTGTTTTTCTGGCTGTGCTCTTCCCATTTTTCTTTCATCTCAAGGAGACCAAAAGCTTTACTGTACATACAAACCCACTCCCCACACACATACACACATGAAATACCTTTCTTTAACTGGGAGCTAAGTGCTACAGAGGAAAAAAAAAAAAGCAGAAAAAAAAGAATCTTGAAAGATCCAAGAACAGTCACAAGAGCTCATGTAATAGTGTATGTTGCACCTGGCATCCCAGCCAACATGCCAGAGCCTAACCTGAGACCCTCCAGAGCAAAATAAGCATGAGTGGCTGGCACCTGTGGAAACAATTTTTAACTGGAACTGCCGCACACACCCCGCAGCCTGTGGGAATGCAGGAATATGCATAGTCCAGTCCCGAGCTTGACTAAGTCAATGGCCACTCTGTAATTTCAGAAGGTCACATCCCTGGGACTACTGCTTCAGCAAAGTAGCATCTACTTCTAGAAGTGCCATACTGAAGAGCAGTGACTTGATTTGGTGTCTTCACTGTTTTGATGCATAATCTGTCCTCTGAAAGACTGACAGCTGCTAGGGCTCTGCCCACAACGTTTAACATGGTTTGCACTTCGGGGATGTAACCAGCAGTTAGGAACCTGATGTGTTACAGGCACAGGGATGGATCTTCATCATTTAGTGTCACTGCAGCAGTCCTCATAGCAACACAAGGCCCATTTGTGAACTCAGAAACACAAATATAGATAATATTCAACAAAAATACTTTTGCTTTAAGTCTTTCCTTTCTGATCAGGTCATCTGAGGTCAGGTACCGGCCACCAGGTACAAATATCTTTCTCACTAGCTGAGAAAATTTACACCAACTATCCCATCTTCATCCATGCTGCCCTGCCAACAGCACAGTGATGTCCTGAGCCTAAACTTGGGCCCCTGGGGGCTGACACAGTGCCAAGAAGGGACCATCCCCTACAGCTGCTTGAATTCTACATTCCTCTTATTTTGAGGTCAAGCATCTTCCCAACATCATATACAAACCTTCAGTTTGGACATACCTCCCCCACACACCCTCCAGAACTAGCAACTATGCTTAGATTTACATAGCAAACTAAACATCGTGTTGCCCATCACAACATCCCTTTCAAGGTACTGAGTGGTACTGTGGCTTCATGTTTGACACCCCATCAGTGCTGCCTACCAGTAATGGGTGGACAGAGAGTGCAATGTTTTTCCAGAGCATGTGCCTACAAAACTTCCACTACACAGAGGTGTCCGCGTAACCCGCCTCATACAGTCACACTTAAGGCCACATCCTGCTACGGGTAGTATAAGATGTTTTTATCAGATGTGTAATGGTTGCTAATGAAGAACTAACCAGTGGGAGTTGCACCAAACCATCCCACTCGCGTGATATCATCTTTGCAAAGGGAAGTATCCCAGAGTTACGCTGAGCTCACTCACAGCGACTCTCAGCCTGTGGCTTTCAGTCTCACTGGGACAAGATTGCTTTGTTTGTGTGCTCACCAAGATACCAGGACAGGTATTTGCTCAGTTCTTCCAGGACCCGATGCTACAGTTGTCAAGGCAAGTGACACTACCAGTCCTAGGAATATGCTCCTCTGAAGTTGTAGCATGTCTGTGGGTTTAGTTATGGTTTCCACAACTTCAGACTGGTCCTTGGTTACCAGAGTATTCCTTACACATTCACAGAAAAGGTTAATTCACAGGCGTGCGCAGCAATCCTGGGGGTTTATCAGTGTAAGTAATATTCTGAATTACTGCCATGTATCCAATGGACACAATAATAATAACAACAGCAATTTGTGCCTGAATCCTCATCTTCTTTTACAGGCCTTGCCCACTGTCCCCATGACTGCAGAACTCTTCTCTGTCCAGGTCCCGCCCATGCCCACATAAGATTTATGTAACTGGCCAGGTTTCCCTTGCCTTTTGAGACCTGCCTTTATGCTAATGGCTCCCACTTCCACCCCTCATATCCATCTCAAAAGGCAACTCTGGGGAGTCCTAGGCCAGCCTCAGTGAGCATGAAGTAATGGTGGCATGGGTGAAGGGAGGATGCAAGTGTGTGTCAGCCTGCTCCCCTCGATGATGAGGACAGAGGGTGCTTGATCAGGTTTTATTTCACTTGTGGACAACAGAAGCAATGCCAGATTCTTGGTCCTTAACTGATACATTTTTAACCTCCTGGAAGTCTTTGTGAATCCTCTCAGTGGATTCTTCTCATGCACCCTCAGGAACTGGGTGGTTTCTGGGATGTAGATAGTGAGCATGAACTGCAGGACCATCAGCTATTATGGAACACCTGTAGGCACCCTTGCCCTACCTAGGGAAGGAATATGTCCTCCCCAGCAGTCTCCCTCCAGATCAACAACTCCTCTCACCCTCCGCACAACTGGGACTTTGTTCCATCTTTCCTGTCACCCAAGTTCTCCCATACTCTCTGTGCCTCCCCATCTCCACTGACCCCAGCCCTGAAGTCTGTATTATCCTTCCCCAGAGATACACATCAGCCTCCCTGCTTACCCTTACAGTTAAACCAGGCACAGTTCTTCATCCACTCCACCTCTCCTCATCCAAAAACCTCCTCCTCCTAGGCCACCACGTCTCCTTGCTGCTGTTGCAACCTCCTCAAGGAGACCAGCTCCCACATAGCCAGATGACCACCATCCCCCTCCCTGCACAAAAGCAACCCCAAGTAGCTCACTGTTGCCTGTCACAAATATGGTCTTTTCATTCCCTCTTCGCTTCTCCTTCTGCACCTTTGTAGGCCAGTCCAAAACAAAGGGCCCTATGGGGCTCCAGCTATTTTTGATTAATCTCTGAGTCCTAGCTACTGCCTCCCTTCTATGTTACATGATTTTGTATTAAATTCATCTGATTTAAATAATTTAATCATCTAATAAGGGCCTAGTCTCAGCTAGCTCCCCTGCCCCAGACTGTCCCTAAAATCAACAGATAGTCATTTAGGACTGGTTGGATGCCCAGGCCTGCAGAGGTATCCATTTCACCCTACATTTTGGCAAGGAAGAACTTGTGTACAGATCACTTGGTGCCTGCTGGTGTTAAGGGAGATGAAACCCACCTGGGTTACTCAGTCCTCAACTCTCAACACTTGCAGTCATCTCCCCAGATCTTTGGACTTCGCTCACACCAGACCTGCCTCCAAAGCTAACTTTTCTGTCTCGTCATTACCCTGCAATTTCTTCTCCTATCCTATTTTTCATCTCTTGCTCACCCCAGGTTGTAATTACATTACTCACGGTAGGTCAAGCAAATGTGATGTCACAGGGTTGGTAAACCCACTGGTCAAATTTGCCCCTTGCTGAGCCAGTATGATCTGATTTTTGGCCTCAACCCTACGAGCACGTACATACTTGTTTAATTGTATGCATGAGTTGTGGTGCTACCTGCACTGGGCCTGTGCCCATGTGCAAAGGAAAGCACGTGCCTGCAAGCCCAGAGGCTCCTGGACACGGGAAGGGGCTGGTAAGTCTCCTTTCGGCAGCAGCTGGGTTGGGAGGCCTGCTGCATCCCACAGCAGGTTCTGCTGTCACAAACAGGAGAAATGGGAAAATACGTAGGGGCTTGTAGCTGCCTCTCCAACACCTCAGCATGGGGCTGGCTCAGGGGCCTCACCCTCAAAACACAAACAGAACAGAGAGCACATCTGTAAAACCCAGCAGCCAGATGTGTCCCAGTCTCATCCTGGTGCAAAAGAAGTTGCTCACACAAGGCCACTTAGCCTTGGGGTCCCGCTATAAATAAACCCCAGTACTTGTACCTGCATATTAGCATTCATCCATCACCACAGTTATTAGCCAGGACTGAGCTGTAACTTTTTATGACGTTTAGGACTGGCAACGTTTTCTTCTGACTTAACAGTATCTCCTGTGATTCGCTCGGATGCAAAGTATTACCACTGTTACCACTACTACTACTACTATTAATAATAATGATATTATCATTACTATAAACTGTGCTTATGGTGGGTTTAAGGCATGGAACAAAAGGTTTGCATGCAATATATATGTATAAAGACTGTCAAGATCCTGAGACAGGGCTAGAAACTGCTTAGTGTAGGTGTCTACTTCATGTGCTGCTGCCCCACTGATGCCTGAGGCAGCTGAGTGAGACTTAAGGGAGAGCCAAAGCATCTCATACAGCCATTCACTTCTCAGTTAACGTTTCTTCCCATTCCCATAGAGTGGCTCTTCCCATCTCTACAGCTACAGGAGGTTTCAAAGTTCTTTTGCTTTTGCGGGAGTTCAGTCCTGATCTGGTGGGTCGAAGTCAAAGATAGACCTCCTCTGGCTCAAATAAGCATTGGATCAAGCCTCATGATCAGGCATTCTGTGGATTGTTTGTGTGGATCCTTTTGCACAGTGACCCCCCAAAAAAGAGCTATGGGAATAGGACAGTACAAACAATATTCCCCCATTACTATGCTCCTGGACATTTTTATTTTGAGACAAAGATTCAGAACATTCCCCAGAAGGTAACGATGGCTTTTCCAAGGAAAAGCTCATCAGATTCAGATCATTAGCTGTATACCCAAATTTTATTTTTTTTCTCTTGCACACTTTGTTTGTTGTTAACTGAAACAAAGCTGTGAATGTATGCCAGCCCTTTATCCTCCCCAAAAAGGGGGAGAAACTTAGTCATGATACATCCATCATTCCCCATTCTTCCAACAGCCTGAACACATCAACAAAAAGGCCCAGTCTAATGAAAAAAAAAAAAATTATTTGGAAAAAAATAGTAGGCAAAACAAGTTTCCATATGTTTACCATAAAAATAACCTAGACTCCACCTTGGGGTGTATAAAAACACAGGCTACAGATTGTATATTTTGGCATTAGTTAAAAAAATGCCTTTGTAAACATACCCTATTAAAATTTAACTGCAGCTTTTATCATTTACTCAAGTAACATATGAAAGGGCTAGAACACATTTATCACAGGAGTAGTCATTTTACCAGGGCTTAGTCATAGCAGTGATGTATTGTGCAATTTGCAGTGCATGCCTGGTTTACAATACATTACTGGTGAATACTATCCATACACATCTGTAAAGTATCCTTTAAAGTGTATCCAGAAACATTAACACCTATTAAAAAAAAAGTTATAGAAACAGCAGAATTTTCAATCCCATAGATAAGACTTAGGTTAACATATGTGGTTTCGGGTTCAGAAAAAAACGCTGGTCAAGAGAGGGACATGCAGGGGGTACTACATGCAGGCAGGAGGACAGGTTTATGTTTTTTTTTGTTGTGGGGGGTTTTTTTGTTTTGTTTTTGTTTTTTTTTTTTTAATTGGTTGCCAAGATGAAATTTGGATAAATATCCCTACAAAGCTCTAGACTGAGATTCGGTGTCACTTTCTGGACATGGTTTTTACAGTACCAAAATAAATGTCGTAAGATTTCATACGACTCACAGAGCTGTCAGATCTGTGTCCTTCCCATTCAGTTCAGTTTGGGTTTTAATGATCCTTGAGAGACTTCAGATCTTCTTCATAAGTACCTTACGTGACTCACTGGATTTTGCATTACCCCAGCGATTGCCTGGCTACGCAGACACACCACCCACGGGCCAGCAGCAAACCCTCGGTATCCCTCAGGGCCAGCGGTAACCCGAGATGGAGTGGGAACAGCAGCAAGCTCACTCCTGCCCGGGCTTTTCTTCAAGAAATTCCTCCCACAGACTAATTCTAAGCCTTTCAAAGCAGTCACTGTTTCTGCTACAAACAGAGCAACAAAAGAGGTAGAGTTTAAGCGAAAGAGTTACATTAAACCATCCCAGCTACCAAAGTACAGCTGAGCACTCCTCCCGTCACTTCACCCAACCATATGGGTGCCATACATCACATCACTGCTGCACCTCGGACTCGAGGGGCACCCAGGGAATAGGGTTTGTGTTACAATTACACATTACGATGGCAGGAGGTGCACACAGACACGTAGCGTGGGCAAGACCTGCTACACCCCAGTGTCACCGCGCACTATCGTGTATTTGCATATGAACTAGACACCATAGGGTAGAGGCCCCGCCTGATTTCCTCCTTACTCTGTTGTGTTAGGGAAAGATGTGTTTAAAACTTATTTTTGAACTTGAAAGCCTTCTGTATCTTAACTGTATTGCCTGGAAAATCCACGTATGAAAATCTGCAATTAAGTGTAAAAACAATAAATGCCTTTCTGCCCTTTCAAGTAGGAAAGCTTTCATCATTACAAAAGAGGAAAAAGCAGGAGGAAAGTTAAGAAGATCTGCAGGTGGACAGCACAATGCCTCCTTTGAGTCGAGGGGCAATGACAGTTGCTTAATAAACACTCTGCTGTTTATTTATTTTATTTTTTTTTTTTTTTTTGGAGTGTGTGTGAGATGAGGAATTCAAAGGATGATATTCAGCACAGCTCAGTCTTAGTAAAACACATCTTCCAAGACCTGCACACGTCGCCAAATGTTACGGTCCATTTAATAAGACTTGAATATATCACTTCTGTTGTTTCTGTTGCAGGAAAAAAATATCCTGGATGCAGGGCAAGTGTTTGATTTTGTAGCAAAGTAGATAGTGGCGGTGTACGGATTAGCTAATTATCTCCATTTACATAAGGAAAAGTTTGTTTTGATGTAGGATGAAAATGACTGGAAAACACAGGTCAGCTATTTCATCTTTTCTTTCCCATGTGGCAGGCACACGTGCTGACAATATCCCCCAGCCATCCATCACACGTTCTGTTTGCTGTGCCTTAACCCCATGGAAGAAGGTCGCTCCTTCTGCCAAGCTGAGAACATGCATTATACAAATCTGTGCACAACGCATCATCCTGCTCCAGAGTAGGTATTCTTTTTCTCAAAGGGAAGTCTAGAGATGGAAAAGGTGGGCATCATGTTCATGCCAGATTATTTCTGGAGGTAATTTATGTACAAATAAAAGGGAATATCCAGGAAGAGATGCTGATGAAAAGCATTCAAGTAACAAAGACCTGGTGGCATTACTCAGCCATCTGATTACAGAAGTTTCTCCAGCCAGCACATCATCACTGAATTGATAGCAATTCTACCCTGCAAGGCCACTTTGAGGAAAGCTGTGCATGCATGTCCAGAAACAGTGTTTGCACTTTAACATCTGCTCTGCTTTATTGGTGCATTTTACAACCACTGCTATTAACTGAACTATATTGCTGCTGTGTGGCACTTCTGAACCCCAAGCCTGTTGCCTTGTGCAGAAAAAAAGCAGGGCCAGGCAGATGGAAGGGAGGGTGAGCACAACAGCCTGTGGCCAGGGTGAGGGCCACCATCTCCAAAAGGGAGTCTGAAAATTATTCTACTTAGTCTAAAAAGTACATAATGTAAAGCAGCAACTTCCTCGGGGTGCAAGAAACAAACCTGAGAGCCTTAACCAGTCCACAGGGTTGTTCCTTCATTTTCTGGGACTTTAAAGCCAAATGCAGGTGATGCAGAGACCACCAGCGAGGACAGTCTTGGGCACTTTTTGTCCCCCGTCAGGAGCGACAACTAACTTGGCTTTTGGAGGCTGCTCTTCCCAATAAGACCTGGCCCCAGCACTGCCCTTGTAGATCTCTCCCATGTGTGCTGCTGGTTGCCCCTGCCCTGGCCAGACATGGCTTGAGCCAGTCCTTGCTGATGGGAAAAGCAGTGGCCAAGGACTCTCCCTGGACGCAGCAGAAACAAGCCAACCCTGTTTTGCAAGGGTGCAGGGAAGAGAGTTGAGCTGTAGAGGCAGAAGTCTTGCCTTCAGCACTGGAAAACGAGCACGGGTCCACTTCTGTGTGCTGCTGTAGACGTAACCTCCAGCAGCACCCAGACAACTCAGGCCTTGCTGTGGGCCCAGCCTGTTCTGCCTGTGCACTTCCCAGCACTACTCTTTTGGGCACCATCTTCAGGCACTATTAACATTGCTTCTTACGTGTGCCAAAACACCAGCACCCTCAACAGCAACAGCAGCTGGAGCAGGGCATTTTGGGGTGGTGGGGTTTTTTTTTCCCTCTCTCCTGGGAGAGCATTTTGGCACACTCTAGCCTAAGAGATACGGTGAGTTCAAGGAACAAGTAACATGTGTTCATAAAGCTCCGATGACCGCAATGAAGACCCAGCTGTCTATGCCTGCCTCTTCTCTCATCACTCTGGAGAGGACCCACTGGACTTCCTGGGAGCAGACAGGTCCCTGGCCAAGGGGGACGATGGAGCCAGCCAGGAGCCGAAAGACATGCTTCAGCTGTGTGCTCCCACAGTTTCCGGGGAAAAGGTGCTTTCCAGTGTTTTGCCACCCTGCTGCAAGCCATTCAGCTCCCTATGGCACCCCATACCAGCTCCAGGCAGGGCACTGCAGGGTCTCAGCCTGTTTCTCTGCCTGAGTTTGTCTTTTCAAGCTCAGGAGCGATGTGGGTCATAAACAGGTAACAGGAGAGGAACCGATTACTTGGACCACAAATTGCAGAGGTTAAGCGGCAACATCGGCCTGGAGAGTGGCCATTTCTCCTCCAATCAGCCCAATTCCGGCCAGAAACCTCTGGGGAGGTTCCCGGTCACCGCCCACGGTGGGGCCTGGGAAGATGCAGTAATTGCTCATACCACCAGAAAGCCCATTGTCTGGCAGCGTTTAAATGGCCAGAATGAATAATTGTGAAATTATGGTGAGCTGAACAAGGAAAACACCCACAACGAGCAGCAGGAGCATTAAGTGTACCATCTAATGGTTCTGTGGGTGACCACAATTATTCTCCCATCTTTTCTGGAAACAAATTGTCTGGCAAAGCCACACAACTACAGGCCGGTTTGTTCCAAGGGCAGCACTGAAGTACCACAAAACAATTCCCAGGGGATATTCCTCTCCCCTGCCCGGTGCAGCAGCACTGAGCTTCAGGGAGGCGGCGTCACCTTAGGACTTCAGCCCCGAGTTACCCAGAGAAGGGCAGCATGTGGCTCCGCCTCCCGGCAGGCTCAGCATGGCAACCGGCTTACCTCACCACCATGGTGCTGACATTTATCTCCCGACTTGCTTGGCCTCCTCATCCTTCTGATCGCTGGCACTGGACAGCTCTGACACGCTGCATCGCTGTGTCCTGCTGGCGCCGGTCCAGCCACCTCAGGTCGTTTCCTGCACGCAGCTTTCAAATCACAAGCCATGGAAATGTTTTATCTCTAGTTGCAGAATTATACCGCTGTGAATAGCGTATCCTTCCTAATTAATAATTGCAGTATTGCCAAGAAAGTTATGAAGGCTCAGGTCCCTCTAATCGTCTAGTCAGCCTGACGTTTCCCCAAGTTTCCATAATTCATAATTTAGCAAATAACACTGCTCCTCTTGCACCTCTCAGCACTTCCTGGAATAACGTAGGGTCAAGTTCCTTAACTTGAAAGTCTAACTTCTTCATTCTACTGCTTTGCTAGGTCTGTCCAAAGGTAACCTGTCACTAAATCGCAGAGGCATAATATTAAAATTATAGTGAACTGAGTGACTATTGAAGAGGGAGGGGAAAACTGGTTTGCCACAAAAACTAATTTTTTGCTAAGATTAATTAATGATTTAATGTAGCCCAAGCCTACTGGAAAATAACAGTTGCCAATTCAAACAAGACACAGAAGTTTAATGCTATAAAACAAAGTCTAGGATGAGATTGTTTTATGTTTAATAAACTGTTTGAACCTTGCCATGCATTTTGGGGATTTTGGAATGTTCACTGTCCTGGGAGGTTTGGAATTAGAATGTGTTTGGTTTCTTTGGTTAGGTTAACTTATTTTAAAAAGCCTATAAAAAAAGAAAACTTATGTAAACTAATTTGGGAAAAAAAAAAAAAAAAACAACCAAAAAAAAACCCCATCCAAAGAGACTCGTACCCAAAAATGTCTCACTATTAGAAAATGCCTCTCAGCCCAGCCACAGCTCTGGTCCCTGCCCTGCACTAGCAGCAGTTGCAGCTGTCATGTGGAGCATAGGGGACCCTCACTGGAAACGTCGGAGACCCTCCCTGACTTAGGGAGCCATCACTGGGGGCTTGCAAGCACAGATTTTTAGGGTTTTAGTTTCTGAAGGTGAGTAATATTTGTCAGGTGTGTGTGTGTGTGTGTGGGGGGGGGGGGGGGGGGTGTTGGGTTTTTTTGGTTGTTTCACAAAAAGCAAATGGAAACACTTCCTGAAATGGAAGTCTTGTTCCCTGCCAGCCTTATCCACAGAGCAGTAGGTTGCCATGTCAGAAACTCCACTATGACAGGAATCGGCAGCCTCTCTGGATAGCAAAGGGCTCAGCGGTTAAGTGACATCCCAAAGCAAGCAGGAGCAGAAACTAGGATCTGCATGCACTACATTTGGGACCGACCAGGAAAAGTGCTCAGTGCTGTAGCAGCCTTCTAAATCACTCTGCTGGGTGCAGGATGTCTGCGGAGCTCCAGTTGCGCTGTCAAAGCCTGGCCGATCCGCCGCTCACGTAAATCAGTGCGGCTTGACTGATGCCAGTGGAGCCACGCTGCTTTACATGGGCTGAGCACAAGGCAGTGGGGTCGCTGCAAAAAAGATGGAGAGGGAGTGAGGGAGGAGGGTAGTGCTGAAGCAGTTCTCAGGTTTGGTTTTA
Source organism: Gallinula chloropus (assembly GCF_964237585.1). Lineage (NCBI taxonomy): Eukaryota > Metazoa > Chordata > Aves > Gruiformes > Rallidae > Gallinula > Gallinula chloropus. The sequence goes on from NC_140085.1 coordinate 117,082,293, forward strand.
TTTTCACAAGGACACGTGCGGTTGGTCAAGGTGCACTGAACTGTAGGCTAGCTGCCTTCCCAAGCCCTGCCATCGTGATCACAGCCGTGGGAAATGGCTACGGACAAGCCCCATCAAACAACAAGATTTGGGGAGATGGAGGCAAGCGTTAGGGAGATAGCTCAGCTGTCTGTAGCTTCTCTGAGGGGAAAGCTCAGTGAGCATGCTGGCCCCAGAGGTGATTTCAGTTTTCTGAAGAGTGCTTCCACACTAACTGCTCAGAGACTGCTCGGGATATGGCACAATATAGTCTGCCTACAGGCTTGGTATCAGAGGTGAATATCATATGATAGCTAATTGTGTGGCTTCTAAATGATAGCAGGTGGGCTCTGAAAAGACAGTGAAGGTCATTAAGCTCCTTCTGAATCCTCAGCCTCCTGGCTCTCTTCTCAGACACCAGCAGTGAGTGACATTACCCACCTTCGAAATTATCCCCCACTTCCTCCCTTGGTCAGAACTGAGCACCTTGGTCACGGGTATCTTGGAGAAGGTAATTCACAAGAAAACACTGTGACAAAAACCGAAACTGGAATTTCTGAACTAAGAAGTTGCTGTTTGTCTCCGAACAGGCATGTTGCGTGAGAGCATGGCAAGGAGACAGCCTTCGGTTTCACCTTTTTGTAAATCTCTACTTGTACCTTGTTGGCAACTGTGTGCCTCCCAAGGCTTGGCATATGGTATCACCTGAAGCACAAAATAAAAATATTGCACCCATCTGTACTCCTACCTGGTTTTGCTAGCCAATTTCTACACGCACGGAAGCAGAGTATTTTAATATTAAAAAAAAAAAAAAAGAAATACATATAATCCTTAAAGCAACATTGCCAAAGTCTTTTCAGTTTTGTGTACCTAAAGTACTTCATCAGAAGAAACACTTCCAGAGAGAGTCACATTTACTCTTGGGCTGTCATCCAAGATGTTGATAGGATGAATGGGCCCTAACATGGAATTAAATGCAATTAATGCCTATGGCAAGGTTCCTTTACATTCCTGTGAAATAAAGGAGAATTCATCCCTCATGTAATAAGCCCATTCAAGGTCATTAACTGCATTAGTTACTAATACTCTTAGTACTGTAGCATCTGTCAGCTCTTTCAATGGTCCAGAGTCCAGGCCAATTAGAGAATAAGACTGGAACAACCAGAGATAAACTTTCTTTGAAAGTCCCAGTTTCTCTCTGCCTTACCGGCACAAAGTACTTAACGGGAGCAGGCACGCAGCCAACTCCTATCAGGGGAAATTCCCCACCTCACAAGTTATCTATTTTATTCCAATGGCACTATTTTATAATGGCCCTTCCTGTTTCTTTCTCTTTGCTTCTCAATCTAGCTGTGCTGAAAAAGTGCCAGCTTTTCTTGCTTGCATTTAATGTCTTAGCTTTTTTTTTTTTCTTTTTTCCTGGACAGCCCCCCAGCCTTTAAAAACTCTGGGTTATTTCTGGATGTGTAAGTCAACAACAGCTTCTGGGGAAGGCTTATCTTGCCAGCTATAAACTCTTTTCCTACCTGACTCTCTTGAGAACAAGACACATTGGCTGCTCATAATTCACGTAAATGCTCAATGTTTCATGACAAAGAGAAACATGCCGAATTATTTTTATCTCCTCTCCCGGAATAAATCCCCTCACAGTTCATTTCCAGGCATCCATCACTTCACACCAAAGGCAGGGCTTTGGTAACGAAGGGAGATCTAAGTGCAGAGGCCTCCGGAGCATTAACCTGCTCCGAGTGGGACAAAAGCAAAGCAGGACTGCATTCCACCTCCAGAAATCAAACCTTGCCACCGTACCTTTAAAGAGGAAATTTCCCAGCACATGCTTGCACCCATGGCTTAATTAAAAAGGGCCGTGCACAACACCGCTCTCTGCGCTGGGACGGGCCTGTCTGGAAGTGTCGGATACCAAGAGCAGATGGATAGGAAACGCGGCACACACACAACACCAAGAGAGCTACGGGGATAATTTAAAACAAGCATTTGTGGTAGGATAAATGTTGCCTCTATCTGCTCAAGAATAGCCACAGACTGGATTGCAATGTTGCTTCTGCTTGTCTGATTTGAATCGTCGATCCTTGCATCAAGTAATCCTTGGTCTGTAAATTACGTAAAATCATGTAAATAATGGAAACGTGGTCTGTGCTGATCAGCCCTGAGCAGGGCAGGGTACACGGCAGCTGTAGCTCTCTGAAATGAGAGCCTCATCTCTCAAAAGCTGTAAGAAAAGTGCCCCTATAAAACCAGAAAGGGTTTGTTGGGTTTGGTTTTTTTCATCGCTGCACAACCAGTTTTCAGCATTTGGCAGGGCTGTTGGGGACAGTTCTGTTTACCTGGCTCATCTCTGCACGGGTCATTAGCATGCATCAGGGACACGGGGTTAAAAATTAGTGTGTATTAGCACCAAGAGACCAGAGAAGGGACCAAGACTGGAAAAAGGCTGGTATTATCATCACTAAACTTTGAACCACCAGACAAGGGAAAAGGAGCCCTAATAAGGTATTGTTCAAACTGCACCTTTTCATAGAAATCTAGGTCATGTCAAAGGCGCCCTTTGGGGCAATCACCCACCTTATTAATATCTCTCAAAGATTCAGAGGCAAACCTTGATAACAACATATTAACATGCAAAATTGCCTGTTAAAATGTTACCAATTGATGAAGAGGGAAAAGTGTCTTTAGCTGGAACTGTGAGTTTAATTTGGGCAGGTAAAAGCTTGCAGTAGTCATAGATTGCAGAAGGTAATGCAACTCTGCCAAAGTGCCATGAGGCTTTAGCTCAGGGTTTTTATAAAAAAGGCATTTGTTCTTGATTGTTCCAAGTACCCCCAGAGAGAGAGGCTGATGGCCACAACCAGTTAGGATGTCAAAAAGCTTTTTCGAAGCTGAATTAAGTGCACTGATTAGGGGGAAAACCTCTCCTCCCCTCTCAAAGTGTGATAATTAAACTAAAAGCAAGGCAAGAGACAAAAATGAGGTTGAACCTTGCCATAGGCTTTGCTGAACTGTAGTTGTACGACACTCTGAGCTGAACCACGCTGATTTTGATGAAAGACTGTTGCTGCAACCTGCCACATGATTAAAAACAGAGCCGCCCTGGGTGCCACTGGCAACAGACAACAATCAGAGACACCAGGACCCCAAGCTCCCAAGCCTCCAAGAGATCCAGACCAGCATAGGGCTTGATTTTTTTTTTTCTCCTACAGAACCTGGAAACCCTGATTTTCAAGGTAAAGCCAGAGCTTTGAGAGCTCCCAGGCTGTATTGCTGAGCTGGAGCTCGTGGTCCCTCGGACAGCCCGTCACCCTTCTGGCACTGGCAGTGGGCTTGCTCTGGAGCCGCAGCTCCCCGTTGTCCTGGCAGCTACTCATGAAGCTGGCACTGTCCTCAGCCTCCCAGCTGCTATTATTTATTTCATTAGTAAACATCATGTTTCAGTAATTTTAGAAAGTAAATTTCCAGTTTCTGGGAAATAACGATTAAATTAAATCAAAACTTTCACAAGATTTCCCACGAACCAGAAATCCTGCCTGCTTGTTCAGAAGAGAACCAGGCCTTCTGTGCTGGGCTTGGACAAATGGAAGTGGAGCTCGTAAAGTCAGTGGTTACACTTAAGAACTTGGACTGAGGCTTAAGTTTCATTCTGAATCACTCCATCTTCCTAAATATCTCCTGTTACTTTTATAAGAATGAAAAGCCAAGCTTCACGGGCCTTTTAGGCATTTAGTGCATATTTTAAAGCAGCATATATATATATATATATGTATATTGTGTTTATATATATATACAAACATGTTGAACCTGTGTGAAGTCATCCTGCCATCTGTCAGAAGCATCATATCAAGCGTCTGCAAGGGACGCTGGAGGTTCAGTACAAAGAATTATGAAGTTTATTCCCTGTGGATGTTCCCTGATACTCAACAACAGAATTTACAAAAGCCATGGAAATTCAAAAGTAAAGAAGAAGGGAAAAAAGGTTAAACAAGCACGTAATCGGGTTTTAAAGTCAAACAGAAGTTGTTTAGGGTATGAGAACTGGGAGGATCCAGCCCTGCAAGGATGGATTGCCCTAGTGGGTACCCGGCAGTTAGAGCAGAAAGACAAGAGGAACCACACTGGAGTGTGACAGGAACCTTTTGCAGTTGGTCCTGTTTGAAATAATAGGCGAGTTCAGCGTTGAAACAAAGCACATGCCAAAAATAAAGGGACAGGCTGATGAAATTCACAGGGTGGGCAAACTCATCCCCGTGCTCAGAGGGTGACCAGGCTCTTCCAGCCAGCCTCCTAATCAGGAAAATTGGAAAAGCAGTGCTGAAGCGGGCCTTTGCCCACCCGCTGGTGAGGGGTCCCCACATGGGATGGAGAAAGAGTGCAGACAGTCATGCAAATAAAATAATACATAGCTCCCACAACACAAGTGCCTGCCAGGGCAAAACTAAACCAACTGTGCCCCTGGCAGACAGCAATACCACGGCCACCACGGCCTTTGCACCACCAATAGTGTCACAAGCACAGAGCAGCCACTGTCACCTACCAGGTAGAGTCGCCCCAGGCTGCCCCGCTTTTGCCTTGCTCTCCAGGAGCAGCACCAGTTCCCCTGCTCCAATGTTGTGGTATAGCCTGGCTGAGCCAACAGCTATTTTGCAGCTGGAATCACGCTTTAAATCTGCACCAGCTCCTCTGCCAGTTGCAGTCACCCTCTACCCAGCCTCTCCCAGGAATGGAGGGGACTCAGACCTGACGTCTGTGGATGAGCTCCTCTGCCTACCCATTCATCTCTCTGCAGCCATGCAACTTTGTGATAAAATTACCACAGTTTATACCCCTCTGCCAATTTAAGCTCTGGCAACTTGCACTGCTGCAGTGTGACATCCACAGCTTTGGCCTTGTATCTTGCACATGAGATGGCCATACGAAGTTCCCAGTATAACCAGTTTAAAATACTATTTTATGATCACTGCAATACTGTCTGGGTTTTTTTTTTTTAAGAAGGGTGAGTGGTATATATCCCCTCTCAAACGAGCAGTTTAAGCCTAGTTTCTAAAACAGTCTTCCGAAGAGAAGAGCACTGAGCCCTGTCACTATGTGCTGATCAGCTGATGAGACTTCCCTTGCTAATTTTTCCCACCACACCAGCATATCTAAACAGACTGTTATCGCCTTTGGCCATTAAGCGGTACCTACCCCGTTACACGTGCAGCTGCATTTGCACCAGATGACCCAGCAAGAGAGGAAACGCAACTCTGCAACCCCAGCCCAACATACTGAATTCTTTCATATCCCATTTTTCCTTTTTTTTTGTTTAACTCACAGGGTCAAAAAGTCATGACCCCTGGGAAAAAAATATATATATATATAAAAAAATATGTGTGAGAGAAATGATAGCACGGCATTTGGACTCTCTCCAATTGTCATGAATATGTTTTCAGAAGCATAAAAGGAAAGAAGGAAAACCAAACAAGAAACCAAACAGCCAGATAGCTAGAAGTGCAGGAAGCAAGATGAGGAAGGGAACGGCAACATCAGCAAAGTCTTATCCAAAATCACAGAGGAGCAACATCTCAGCCCACAGCAAGCCTGGAGGCAAACATCCCAAGGAAAGAAGAGGAGGGAAGAGCAAAGGTCCCTCAGCACAGGGAGTACTGGTGGGTAGAGACCCAAGAAGAGGTTTTCAAATGCCAACTGAATTTTGTATTGAAGTGTAAGAGAACAGCGAGTTAATGAGAAGGGCTGGCTGAGGCCTCTGCCATAAATCGATTGTCTCCGGGTGGGAAAGAGGGGTAGAAAAAGACACCCCTCCACAAAGAAGCACAACAACAAGACATCAAGATTTTTTCCCACACTTAATAACATTTTACACAATTACAATAAAGGATCTCCAGGGAGCGCGGTTGCTTTGTTACGCCAAGACATGTACTTGAAAAGAACAGCTAGATGAAATTGTAACAGAGCTCCAGCTTTTGTGCTCTGGGAAAAAAAAAATCCACAAATATACGTACAGGAGAAGCTTTTAAAGAAACAGTCTTTTAAAGAAGGAACAAGAGAAAACAAACAAAAGAGACATGCATTTTCAAGCATTGATTCCAACCTGCTGAGAAGGCTGCCTCACAATTAACTTAGCTATTTACGCTATTTTTTGACTCAAACACCTTGTAGGTCTTCAGTTTGATTATGCATGGTGAATTTTATTTGGTGAAATACCTAAAATCTTACTCAGAAAAAGAAAAAAAAGGCAGGGGTGGGGGGATGAGGAACAAAATGACTCGACATCCACACCCAGCCTCCTTGTGTAGGTGCACAGTAAGAGAATACCAGCCTGCAGTGGATGGAATTGAGAGGAAACTGTGACAATTGGAGGCAGCTCCAGACTTCACAAGTTTGAATCAGTCCAAGCAAAGATTTAAATTTAGAACCCAAATGTTAATTGCAGTTCTGAGAACCAACTGACCATCTTTTTAAGTAAGTTTGGGTTTTTTGGTTTTATAGATGCTTAGTGAGTGACGTGATTATGATCAATACAATGGCCCAAACTTCACCAAAAATTGAGGAGGGGTTGTTGGTTTTTTTTGCTTTGTGGTTCTGATACAGAGGTTTTTTTGTAACCCCTATCTCAGAGCCTTGCTTTGCTTTGCTAGAATGGTGATAATAATGGGTTTTTTCTATTTAGCTCTTAGACTTTTTGCAAGTGCTTTCCCCACGTGATCCCCTTGCAACACTAGGTACTGTAAATACACAGGAATCCTTATGATTTATGGCAACTCATTAGATGCACTCCGTACGAGCTCGGTACTATTATTTAGACATTAAAGCAATACCATAAACAAAAACACATTACAAGGCAACACTGCTTTTTGTTAAAATAAGCTATTTCCAGTTTGCATTGAAGGCAGGCTACTCGAAATGGCAGCCCACCCCTCCCTTGCAGGCCAGTGCAGAAACAGGCGCGTGACCCTTCCCCTCCTGAAAAGCCACGTTTCCTCCCCAGTCCCACATCTCTCCAAGCAGCCCCGTGGGCCAGATGCTTTGAAGAGGGTGAGGGAGGGAGCCCTCAAAGCTGGCTTGAATCAGCTCCCCATCCCCACCTGTAGAGAAAGAGGCCAAAGTGGGGACGAGCTGCCCCGCCACCCCTCTGCACACAAGGTGTGAGGTGCAGGGAGAAACCAGGTTAGCTGAGGCATTCAGGGGTAGGAGTCAACACTCCTGACACTTCAGCCTTCAGTATAGCTGAGAAGCAAAGGCAGCTGTGGCTGGAGTATTGTGTCCAGTTCTGAGCTCCCTGGTATAGAAAAGACAAGGATCTCCTGGAGAGAGTCCAGTGGAGGGCTACGGGGATGATTAGAGGCCTGGAGCATCTTCCCTGTGAGGAAGGGCTGAAAGAACTGGGGCTGTTCAGCCTCGAGAAAAGAAGACTAAGGGGGGACCTTATTAATGTTTATAAATACTTTAAATGTGGGACAGGGGGAAATGGCCAGCCCCTTTTCCCCAGTTGTCTGTGGAGACAGGACAAGGGGTGATGGCCTCAAGTTGGAGCACAGGAAGTTCCACACCAATATGTGGAAGAACTTTTTCACAGTGAGGGTGACAGAGCCCTGGCACAGGCTGCCCATGACGGTTGTGGAGTCTCCTTCTCTGGAGATATTCAAGACCTGTCTGGATGCCTATTTGTGCGACCTGTCCTAGGGAACCTGCTATGGCAGGGGGGTTGGACTCGATCATCTCTGGAGGTCCTTCCAACCCCTACGATTCCGTGATTCTGTGATCTTCGTGCTCCCGTGTCCCATTTTGCGCAGCGGCATCTCCCGGGGAGCGCAGGCTGCTGGATTCAAGCTGAATGCGATGGCAGAGCATCTCGCAGACACTCCAGAAGAGGGGGAATGGCTTCTTATTTGCATTTGTTTCTCTCCTGTAAAAGGGATTAAGGGTAACTAGTTTGGAGGAATCCAGCCCGATCAGTCTCCTGGTGCTGCTCAATGGAAAAACAGTTCTCCTGTTCTGCATGAGAATAAGCAGGTTGTTGGCCCAGTGGGAGAAGATCATTTAAAAAAAAAAACCCAACCAAAACCCCACAGCAAAATATAAACAACGAACCAACAACAGAAAAAGCCAAACCACAACTTAGCGCTAAGATTTCATGCCTTGCTCTCTTGCTTCTATTTCTAAGGCACCAGTAACACACTGAGTCAGAGCAGGCATGGGAAACTTGCTCTGGGTTGCGCAATGTCAGCGCTCTCCCGCATCGTGATCTTACGAAATTCGGGATCATTAAACTGAACCAACGCTGTATTTCTGAAAGGCCATCTTATGTAAACAAACGTCTTATGGTCCCAGAACAAGAGATCGCTGTTTAAGATTACACATCATCATTGCACAGTGCAGACACCACCGAGCTGATGTGATAGAACTCCTAAGCAAGAAGCAAAGTCCTAATAATATTGTTTAAAAAAAAAAAAAAGAAAAAAGATGGAAAGATGCCCCAATTTTTCTGATTTTTACAAAGAGGTCCACAGCTAGGGAAGGATCCCACAGTCTCCCTCAGAAGTGGGCCACGAGAAAGGGATTCAGGCTTGGATTACTTCCCTTTCTTTCAAGCGCATCTGTTGCAAGCCTAGTTTGGCAATGTCTGCTGGCTACGGATCCTCTGGCCATTCCTTAAGCCTCTGTGCTCTCTGGTGCTGTGAAGTTTGGTCCCTTTTCATCCCTAGAGGACCCATTTTCCCGAGGAATGCCTTGTTTTACCCCTAAGTCACTACTTCCTTTTGTTGGAGCGAGCATCTTCTCTCCAGAGTAATCTGGGGGAAAGGAACGAGGTGATGGCACCCGACATTCACCCCCGGGCAGTGAGGTGGCACTGCTCTCCTGGCGGCAGGGCTGTGGTGCAGCCAGAGGAGAAGAGCTGCAGCTTCCTCAAGCTCCCCACACCCCCTTGGCATAGGGTGTGCAGAAGACCTGCCAAGGAAGTGTCACCCTCTGGGCATCCCAGCCAGCTCTCTCCACTTTGGGGGCTGGAGCTCAGCTCTTGGGTACAGCCAAATAAAGGTTGCTCCAGGTGCCAGCAGTTTCCAGGCAATGAACCCGGTATGTACAGAGGGCTGCCTTCACCCACCAGCTGGAGGGGAACACAGCAGCCATTGAAACTTATTATAAGGTATGTAGTATTTACCCAGAGGGCCTTTATGGCCTTCTGCGCAAACACACGCGCTATTTGGGCTCACGCTAATACGCAGAGAGATACAGGTCTCTGGAGGCACACACATAATTTAAATAGCTGGCCTGACTTTTTCTTTCTGAAATACAGAAGTCTCCTGATACACCTTGGGGGTGAAGATCTGCAGTCTCAATTCAAAGGCAAAGTGTCTCCAGCAGCACCTAGCAGGGCTGCCAGGCTGCTGGCTGATCCTCTTCAGTAAGCTTCCAGTCTGGATTTTGGAGGCCGGTTAGCAACTGGGGAGGAAGATAAAGGAACTGGAAAGGATATGTGCTGGGGAAGAGTGACTGCAGAGTTTCAGGGCTCCAGCAGGTATACTTCTGAGCAGAACATATTAATTCACAGGCCCCTCACAGTTGCCTTCATCTCTCTGCAGGTATGCAGATCTGAACACAGGCCCTTCCTTTCTCACCTGCTTTCACCCTTATTCCAGGGGGGCTACATCCCCATTCCTTCATACTTCACCCTTGATCCATTCCTGGCACACAGTCTACAGCCTGTTCTCTGTCTCTCATTGCCATCACACCCTACCCCTGATTCTACTATCCCATTCGCCCAAAGGCTGGTCGCTTCACTTTGCCACTTCCCATCTTTCCTCAGAGAAAAAGCTTTCCATCTGTTTCCCAGTTTCTTTGTGCAACATCTTTGTCTTCACACCCAGTCACTGTACATATGTGTTTTTACAGTTTCCAACCTGTCATCACTGACTACTTTTATTTTCTTTTTTATTTCAGAGGAGCACTCTGAGCTCCTTCCTCCCTTTAATTCAACAGCAGGCTATGACTATTTCACACATGCCTCCAAACCACATTCTGCTGGCTTCTCCTTCCCAACACAAGGTCTACACCCTGCCCGCTATCGGCCCTTGTTCACATCTGACACCTCTTTTCTTTGTTTCCTTTCTCATACTACGAATGCCTTTGGTGGGTCCCATGACTCCACCAACTGCCTTCCATTATTAGCCTGTCCTATCCTCCAGCTGTTCCAACAACTTCCTACCTAGGAGAACACAGCACCTCTGAGTCCAGATCCCACACCAGAAAGCCCAGCTTTCTTCCCATCACCTCTGACTCATCACTATTCTTCCATCTGTCTCCACTTCTCTCTCTCTCTCTTCAGAGAAGTGCATCAGTTTCCCATGAAAGAAGATGAACAAGAAGCCCACGTACCCTTCTGCCACTGCTGGTTCCACTTCTTCTGTGACTGCACCATGACTTGGAGAACAAGGGAGATGAGTTTTGTCAGTGGGTTATCTGCATGTGACCTCTCTGTTACATTATTTGCTGGTTTTCTTTGAAAACAGTCATGCCTCTTCCAAAATTTTTCTTTTCACATTATAAATGCACTTCAGTCTCCCACTACTGCCACATTTTTTAAACCTGGTTCCCTCTCCAACTGTTGACTGGTCTCTATTGTTTTTTTTTTCCTTCCATCTCGAAGTCCATTGAATGCACCATTTTCAGTGGTTCCTTTCTTCTAATCTTATCCTAGACCCTCTTCTAATGATTTCCTGCTATGGTAACTCACTGGATATGCTTCTCAGTCTCATTAAATGAGCTCTTCCAAGACTCCATCCAGCCACTGATGTTTCCGATACCATCCCTTTACTTGGAGCTGTAGTCCTCTGTTGGTTCTCCCCCTAGATTTTAAATTTCTTTTAGCATATGAAAGGAAGACCCATCCCATACATAGTCTTGTCTCTAATCTTTCATCTTAATTCTTGTGGGCAACCTCATCTTCAGGAAGCAGAACCTCAAGGGCTGGAAGAAACCTCTGGCAGATGTCTGGCCCATCCCTGGGAAGAGGGCAGGCCCGGCTATCATTTACGAAAGGTTTTTGACTACCTGGGTCTAAACATGACACTGACCACAGAGGTTCTTCCAGCCAACATAGGCTTGATTTCACTACTCAGACTGGTAGAGAGTTTTTTTCTTGATGCCTGACTTGACTTATTCTTGCCACAATTTAAGCCTTGGACGTCTTGTTCAACGACCACCGGTGAGAAGAATGGATCATTTTTGATCCATTCATTGTTCATCTTTGCAGCACCCTTCTGCATTACAATATTCACTCTCACATACTTCTTTTCACCAGACTAAGCAACCCCAGTTCACACATAACCATGTTTATCTAATCCCCGTTCACCCACGTTGTTCTCTTCTGGCCTCCAATTGAGCAGCGTATCTTTCTGGAATCACAATTCAAACACAGCTTTACCAGTGCTTACTAAAGCAAATGGATTAGTGGAAATGTCCTGCAGACTACTTTTTGATCTGCACAGCCCAGTAGGATGCTTGCCCTTTCCAGAATAGCGTGATATTTCCTTGCTTTCTTCCGCTTTAACTTCCAGAGCTGTTTTCTGAAGAAGTGCTAGAGAGCAGCAGTAGCTATGTGCTTCATCCACAGCTAAGTCCCATACTTTACATTAGACCTTGTTGAATAGCATCTCTCTTTTCCACCTGCTTTCTTGGACATCTTTGTACCATTTGAGATTTAACCAGCATGACCACAGGCCCCCATTGCTCACTGAGGCTTCTTGCTACAGACAGTTACTACAGACTCTCTCTCTAATTTGTCTAAATGATGTGGTCTCCCACCCAGCCAGGCAGCTAAAAACCTGCAGTGTGTGCTTTCAATACCTCATGTCTTTGTTCAGACAGCATCTTTTTCTTATAGGCTTAATAAATAAGAACCACTTCTACTTTCACACATCCCAAATACTGCCAGAGAGGTGGTTTTCCTCACCAGCATTCTCATGGTGATACATCCTGTCCCTGGTGGTACCAAACCATCAGCAGCTTGTCGCCACTTCACACATGGTCCCTTGTTTGCTGCTGAGCTTCCAGCCCACACTCTGTTTAGCGAGAAACGTCCCTTCCATCTTCAGCTTGCCAAGTCAGGAACAAACACTTCTGGGGTTTCTCCTCGGTTCCCCTTATGCTTCAGGGCGGATTTACAGAAGTGACAAAGAAACTCCCAGGAACTTCATTACCCTCTTCAAACTCTGCTTCAAAGCTTCCTCTTTGTCAGGAAGGCTGCAGAAATGGATACAGCTATAAATGCTTGGTGTGCTGAACACACAAAATACCCTCCTGACTGGCAGTATCCTTTCAGTTCTTCATTGCACTTCGCTCCTTCACCCACTGGCTGCACATCTATCACACGAGTTTTTGGGAAGGAGCCTCTTTTTCCAATATGGAGCCTCTCTCCCCAGCATGGAGCTCTACAAGACCTAGTCCAGTGGTGTCCCAGTTAGTGACAGGCATCCTAGACACAATTGAGCAACAAACACCCCTAAGTCATGGCAGAGTATACTGGAAAGTCAGCCTTGATAGCAAGTGGTTGCAAGTTGTTTGCATTTGACCACAGCCTGGCACTCCCTAGGGTAGCAAGGTGATGGTATCAGTTCATTCCTGGGTAGGCAAATCTGTTAAAAACACACTGAAAATACCTCTCAAAGCAAGTTTCATGGCATTTGCTGCATGACCCCTGAAGTGAAAGGAAAGCTTCTTTTTTAAGGTGGTCCCTTTGGTTTAGAAGAAAAATGCCCGTGGAAGGGAATGGGCACTCTTGTTCAAGGGATAAAGAGAAAAACTTCATTTTTCAAAGCCATTGGACATGGTGCTGTCAAGTAGAAAGCACGTAAGGAAACACAGCAGTGTGCAACCCTTTTCTAGTTTCATCTTGAAACGGTCTGCATCAGTTAGTAACCTAAAAAGTGAGAATATCTCCCCTCCTCTCATAGGAGTGGTACGAGCTCCACACACCTCTATACCTCTAAATAAAGGACAAAAAGCAAACGTGTTTTGAAGGAGGACATAAGAAAAAGCCCTCTGTATCTAGCAGGCAGCTCATAGCAGTAGCAGCACTGGTGATGCTCAAAAGGGACCACTCTGTATTCGTGTTTACATATTGATTGTTTTGAAGCCTCTTTCAGTTCCAGGAATGGTAGACTATAAAAAATGATATATATTTGTGGTTTGGCACCTAAAGAGAGTTTTAACTCAGGCATCATTACCGGTTGCCAACATCTGCAAATTATTACGTGTTGGTTTTGTTTTGGGGTTTTTTTTAAGCCTCAAACTGCAAAACTAACGTCACTCGCTGGTTGCACCTCTTGCCAAGTAACAGGGTGGAATTTCGGTGTGGGAGTTTTGCCAATGCAGGTCACCGAGTTTACTAATAAACATGATTTTATGATAATAGTTCTCTACTCTGCTGCTGTGCTGTGGAGTAAATTCTATCTAAATAAAACTCAGAAATAAAATTTAAGTTTCTTTTCAAAGCTGACTAGTGAATAGAGAACATTGAGAATTATTTTTAAAGCAATCTTCTGCTGAAAAAGTACCAGTACCACGGTATCATGACACTTGGCTTTGTCAAGGGAGGAACATAATCTGCGCAGATGATTTTGGAACCATATGTGTGAGCAGTGGGGAACAGCCTGTCAAAGCGCAGAGTCCTCCTGCTTGCCGAGATACTTGGCGATGATCTGCACAGAGACAACCCGATGCCAGAAGACCTCACCACATGATTACACAAGCCCACCAGATCTCGTGACTGACACGCAGCAGCGCAGATGTGTATGCAAGGAACCATCCTTAACCAACATCTGTCTCAGAACACAAGTGAGACAGAAAGCACCATCTTGAAGAGTTAAGCCACAGCTGCTGGGAGGCAGCGAATACTTGCTAAAAAATGCATCACGTGGCATCAAGTCACCGGGGGCAAACACCATCAACTCCAGCACTTTCAAGCACACATTTCTTTTCTTCCTTGCTTACAAAGGAAAAACAGGTGGCCAAACAGGAATGCCACGACACTGACTTTCCTCCCCTTCTTGCCTGCCTAATTTCAAGAACACGACAGCAAACTCCACTGCTGCGTGTGTTCTTCGTGGAAAAAACCAGCACTTCGTGAGACTCGGTGTTTGTTTGCAGAGAGAATAAGTATGCTCCTAACGCAGATGGACAGCCAGAATTTATTTGGATTGGAGTAGAAAAGTAGATTAAAAAAGCCACTGGTTAATAAAGCCAAGTTCAATCCCTTTATCTTAAACTCTTAAATTTCAGGCTCCTTTGTCTTCACTGCCACTTCAGCTTTACTTCGAACTGAATCTGTCTGCAGCATAACATTAGCCTGTCTTGCCTATGCCTGTCTTGCCTATGTGCTACACTGAAGCAAAAGCACTATTGTATTGTAAATTCATGCCCTTCTTGATTTTGTAACTGCCTTCCATTACAAATTAACCCTAAACCATTAACAGGTCCACAGCAGTGAAGGTTATTAGGTCATCACTGCTGTACCACCTGCATGCAATGTGCCTATGGGGAAACACCCAAGCCACAACAAAACGTCCACAAAAAAAAGAAGATAAATGCAAGCTTGAAAAAGTCATGCTTTGTAAGGCACAGTGAAACAGTTCAATCTGCTGTGGGTGGAGACAGATCTGCCAGAAACAAATATGCCTGCATGGCCATGACCTAACCAACAGAAGCCATAAAAGGTCTAAACAAGGCATAGCTCTCCTCTTCAGGAATATGGATTAAACCTAGAACAGGTCAGTGGAGCCATGGTCTTCAGCACACTTCCTCCACAGCTGACATTTTGTCCATCTAGTTTCAGCGTGGACTTCTCTTTCTCTCTCATATGCAAAATGAATCACAGGTCAGCATCAGCATTGTCAGATGCCTTCAAATCTCCCAATGTCTGACTGCTCTTTCCAAATGCTAACAGAATGATTTAACTTTCCCAGCTCCTCCTGAAGGTGAGGATTTATTTAATTATTTATTTTTGGCCTGCCAGTTACCGTGTCCACGGCCACACACCGGGCTCTGACTGGCATACACTGGTCTTTTCACCACCCACCCCTGGTTAGCAACCCCATAACAGAGTTGGCAGAGGCAAATACGAGCTGTCTTTCAGCTGCCATGGGTCGAAGTCCAGCTTATTATTTAATACATAAGCTTGAATGGATGAGTCATGAGCCCTCATGCTTTTCTGCTACGGGAATAGTAACGCCTGGTGAAGGAGCAAACAACCTTCCAGACCATTGCAGCTGGACTGAATGGAGCCCTTCACGGTTTGAGCGTTCCAGTGAGGAAACGCACGCTCACGCTGAAATCCCATGTGAGATGGATTGAGGGCACGATGTGACTCAAAACCATCCTCCTCTCTTTGAAAAGAAGGGAGAAGAAAATAAAATATCTCGGACCTCTTCATGCACCCTCCTGATCTCGCACGCAGGTATTTCTCTGGGCACTTGCCCATCTTCTGCAGCCTTGGGTTCCTCTCTGCAATCTCTCTTTTAGAAGCCACCCCGTAACTTTTTCCCTCTGAAAATTCCCCATCGTTTAAGTTCTCCCTTCCACATACAGCCTGTAAAAACAGATGGTAAAATAAGTTTCTATGAGGCTGTGTACAGTAAAACTACCTGTTTGTTGCACAGCCAACTGAGGATCCCCGTGAAAAATCACTTACAGGCTGAAACGCGGTGCCAGGATCCAGCCCATGGTGGATGGCACGTGCGTGGCAGGCATGGCTTGTGTTCAGCTAGTGGAGGATTAACCAATAGCTCAGCCACCACCTCTTGCACTGCACCAGGGCTTGGGGTGAGAGTATGAGGTGGCGTGTGACAACCTGGACCAAAAGGGAACCGGGCAGGCAATGGGAGGACCCCTGTATGACTATAGGGTGGGTAAACGGCATAATGCCTGCCCTGTGCAATGGTGAGAGGGGGACTTGACAAAACCTGGCTCTTCCTGCCATCCTATCCACCTGCCTGAGGGGCTGCTGCCTTGTCTTTCACGCAGGGGTAGTGGGAAGGTGTCTCCAAGCAGCGTCTGGAAAGCTCAGCTGGGACAGCTAAGGAGAGTGGGGAAATCCTCAGTTCCTTGCAGAGACAACTTTGGAGCTGGAACAGGATGCTCCCAAAGACACAGAAACCAGAAAGAAGCAAATTAGCAAGAGTCAAACAAACCCAATCCAAACATGAACAAGAGTAGTCCTACGTACATCTGACATGCTACAAATCCTGTTCTTCAGTGAGGGGTGGGTATTTTGTAAGTCTGGCCTGCCTGTGGAGAACTTTCCCCAGCAATTTCTGGAGGCCAGGCTCCCTCACATGGTGCCCATCAAGAGGAAACCCCATGATAACTAGGTCACTGAGATTTGATCCTGGAGCCCAGCCATGAGGAAGGAGCCCAAAAGCACTTCACTGAGCTTTGCAGCATGCAGGCAGCCAACGACCCAGGTCATGCAGCGACGCCCACGGGGTGACCTGACTCCCTGACACCTAGCCCAGGGCCAAGCCATAATTTAGACAGAGCTAGTCATTTTCTATCAGCTCCAGCTAGCTGAAGGTGTTGAACCCATGAGCTCACGCGGCTTGGCGTCATCTAAGCTGACAGTACCAAATCAATGAATTCATGTTGCCCTGTGATTCAGCTGTGGCCAAAATAAATAAATAAAAGGTGAAGCAATAGCACAGCAGCACTGTTCTTTCAGGGAATGAGGTCAAGGCAGTCTGTCCATGCTCAGGACCTCTCCTTTGGGAGCACATGTGGACAGATGAAGAAATAGTCCTCTCTTCTGCTTCTTCTGGTTGCAGAGGAGTAAGTGGCTTTCCTTCAAAGAGTGCCTGAAAGCAAGGATTTGCTCTCTACCCTCTCACTGCAGTGATGGTTAAGTTTTGGACAATTGTGCACAAGGATCAAGGCAGATACCAAGTCACAGGGAAGACCGAGTTGCTGAAATACAGCCAAACAGACGGAGCAGGAGAATGCCTTGAGAGGAAAACTAGCAGGTGGGCACAAAATAAGCTCGACGCAAACTTGAGAGGGAAGAAACCAGCGAGCTCAGAGCTCTTCCCGGCCAACAAATGCATTGCTGGGATCAGGCAGGATAATCCTGCTCCGAGGTCCATTCCCGCAAGTTGTGCCTGTACATTCAGCACACCACCTTCAAACATACACAGGATAAATTCTCGCATATCCCCCCATGCCACTTTTACACACAAACACTCTCCATTCCATGTTTCCCCAAGGGAATTTTCCACTGGATCTGTTATGTTGTAAATGCAACAGATTACTGCCAAAAAAACATAATCCAAACCAAACAAACTAGCCCAAAAAGCGTGGATGCAGTTCATGTAGTTCAGCTGTAGTGCAACACGGTTTGTTGACTGCAATATTATTCCCTGTCATTACTGGTAAATCATTCAATCTCTTATCAAGGAAAAATGCTTTAAACATGCAATCATCTATTGTTTATCTTGTGTTCTGTAGGTGTGTGGTCATGTCAAATACGTCCTAAATTTTTTATGTACCCAGTTCTATATAGACACCAGCGTGTAAACAAATACCTGATATACACACCTACAAGTAATATAATGGATTTAACCCACTTCTGATGCTTCTCTCTCATCTTCAAGGAAAAAGAATGGGTAAAAAACCCTGGCCAACCTCTGCTGCACTCAGGCTATCCCCTCACCACCAGCCTCCCCTGCTCCCATTCAAGGGGGGATTTTCCTGAGCTCTGTGGATCTGGCATGTTTTTTGGCATGTATTTAGTGGGCCTACAGAGCCACCCTTGTGACCACAGGGCGCTGGCTTCAAGGGTTGAGCCTGCAACTGAGAAAGCTCCCAAGGGAATTACTTGTATGGCTGTGTCACTAAGCCAGAAGGTGAGAAGTGCGAATATATTGGACCTGAACGTGTGTGGTAATGTCGCCTCAGAACGGAGAGCATGTGGAGCGAGCAAAATCTATAGGAGGCTAGGATGTGCAGCTGGAAGTAATCCCAGGTTTCTACTGCTGCAGAAGGGCAGAACAGGTGGCATTAGACCTGTGTTCAGGCTGGTTCCCCCTGTGAGCTTTGAGCTGGTGAAAGTAGCCCAAGAGAGGTGTCCTCTTAAGTAGCAGGCTTTGGTATCACCTGGGAGCGGCTCCCAAACACTCCACCATTTGAAACCATCACTCAGAAAGGTTAATAGGACGGGCTGATTTCCAATTGCGAAGCTTCATCCATAAGTGGGTTAGCGAGAGGGCGGGGAAGAGACCGGCCCTTACAAAAACAAAAATTCACTTACCCAGCAGTTCCAACTGGGGAAGGTCACTCATAGCATGCAAGAGTTAAAGCCCAATGTAACAGATATTTATTTAATATAGGGAAGTGGACTAGGCCATCTGTCTCCAGTGAGGATCTGCTGCCCAGACGTGGTGCCGTTGGGCAGCATGGAAAGTCCAAGCCAGGAGAGGTCTTTATACCGCGGAATAGAAACAGGAACGCCTGAGAATAGGAACATGTAGTGGCAAATGCCAGGGTTCAGTTTTGCTTGATTTATGTCTGATGTGAATAAAGTCACCCCATATACCTCCATCCCATACCTCAACGCGCTTTCCCCACCCCAAGACATCTTTTTTTATCCCCCCCTCCCCTTTTATTCCTTCTCATTCAACTGCACCACGTTGCATTCATCAGAGCACACATGGGGAAGCACCACCACCATGGCCTCTCTGCAGGTCACTCGCAAGGGACAAGGCACAAGGAGAAGAGAACATCTGTTCTTGGAAAAGAAGAATTGAAACCTTCTTTTCTGACATGGACTAGCTTGGCAGTTCATGCTATATATATAAAACGAAACATAAAACGTTGTTTCTTTGGACAAACACTGCTGCACATGCCTGCTCAGATCTATTTCAGGCATCGGCACTTATTCGAGGCAAATCACAGCTCTGTGTAGGTGTGTCGGGGATGATTCAGCAGGGGAATATGCATTGCTGAAAATATACCATGCCAAGGGAAAACAGAAGTGTTGTATGCCCCTTTGTAGCCAGGGTACAGAAATCTCCCCTTGTGCGCTCACATTAGGGCGTAACACGGTTCCGCTCGCGGCTGTAAGCGGCTGCCTCTCCGGCTGGCACAGGGGAGCCTGCATCAGGTGGGGAGTACCACAGGACAGCACCAAAATGCTGATGGATGGGAATGCTGCATGACTTTCGTTGAACAGCACCGGGTTTTTCCACAGCTGAGGAAGGGGGCAACAGCATTTTGGTGCCGCACACAAGACAGCTGATGTTTCCTTAGGTGTATACATATGTATTTACATAAAGAGCACTTAACAGTAATAGGGAAGTAAACCTCAAGTAATGCCTTTTATACTAGGAAACCATCTATGAGTTTGATCAATCTGTTAGACTTTTACAGCTTGATTATTAAACCAAATTAACACACAGCGAGGCATATCACACCCACCCACTTACATACAAATATTTACTCTCGAGAAGAGCTGACCTCTCTTAATGCACAAATATTCTGTACTGCTCCAATTTAGATGTAAAATTGTCGTGTTTTAAAAGAGCAGCCTTGGGAGAACATACTGAAAATAGCCATTATGTCCATGAAAACATCTCATTATCCAAAATGGAGTCATGTTTAAAAGTGTCCTGTTTATTTAAAGCTCAAGTTCTAAAAATAAATTCCGCATTTCTCATTCTGTACAGACAAATACTCAATTCCTTAACACGTTTATGGCACCAAAACGAACAGTGGTGTGTTTTAGGGGGGTGGTGGTATTTTTGAAAAAAAGTGTTGTAATGACAACCAGAGATTTAGTAGCCATTTTAATTGCTGCAGTTGACCTCATATGAAGTGATCTTGGAGAAAGACGGGCTTTTAGTGGGGCAATGATTTAATACATTGAATTTACTGCAAGATAAATAAGCAACAGTAATACTATTTTCAGATCTCTCTCTACTTTTGCCTATGTGAGGTCTCCATGAGGAGTATCATTAAGCAGACCAAGAAGCACGCAGCTGACTTGTCACGGGGCGCTGTAAGAGAAACACGCTCCGCCAGCTCAGTCCTATTCAGGAGATGTGGAGGGCTGACGCTTGTAGGTTTTGGATGGAGTTGCAAGAGAAAGTTGCTTTTGCCATGAATTTCATGGGGTCCAGATGTGAGGAGATGAGAAGCAGCCTCCTTGCCACTCTGGAGATCTGGAAGAGGCTTCCAGCTGACAAAAAGCCTAAAAGCACACAGTGATGTTTCCAGCATTTCAAACTTTAACACTTCAGGAACCCTACCAAACAGCTTCATGGGTCTTCTGTTGCCATGACAGGGAAGCTATTGCCCTCTTATCTAGCAGGTCCTTTTCTGGAGGACTGACAGATGACAAGCCTTTTTCAGAGTTATGAAAGGGGTTCTCCTCTGACTTAACACTGACCTGCTGTACCTATTTACCTGTGCATAATGGAGACATAGCACCTTCCCTCAGGGGAAAGGCAGGACTATGGGTCAAATATATACACACCAATCTGGGCTGGAGAGTAGAGCATTCTCAGAAGCAGAGAGGCGTTTGAAGCCCATCGTACAGCTTATGCTTAAATGTGATGACAACATATCTAGGCAAATATGTCTATGATGAAACAATGGGTTTTTTCCACACCTATTTAAGACCCAGGATGAGCAAACCCCATCAAAAAACCCCAACAAAACCATCCACTCTAAGCCACATGTTCAGGAATTGAATCCGTCACCTTAAAACAACATCAGCAGCCCTTAAAAAATTATCTATTGTTCATTATCATTGCTGTTGATGACAAGTGACCCCACCAGAGCCCCCTTGGGCATCTGGAACTGAAGGAGCCACGTGGCTCCAGAACACACATGTGCAGAAAATGGTGCATGAGAAGTGCCATCACCAGCCACGTTGACAGTTTACAGAAGAAGCAGCAAGTGAACACAAACCATCTCCAGGCCACCCTTCCCCTCACTTAAAATTCCAGATTAATGAGCACTTCACACAGAAGGGAAAATTTTAAACTCTGACTCACAGGATTATTATTTTTTGTTTATAAGACACACCTACTAATTTTACTTTGCATGCAGGCATACATCATGAACCACAGGCACGTGAAAAACATTGGAAACACCAGCATTGCACACAACACAACTTGCTTAATCAATCATATGTTCCTTTGGTGCTCTGAAGGACAGACCCTTAGCATGCTACTAGGCTGTTATTCAAAGCTGGAGGGATCACACAATACGAAATTTTCCTAGCAGCTCTTTAAATGATGCAGAATCAGGCGTGAAACAGCAAGCAGGCGCTACCCTCAGCCCAAGCACGGGAGCACCTTTCGCATCAGTGGGAAGCCCACAGCAGACAAGAGCAGCTGGTGGACCTAAGGCCGTAGAAACTGCAAAACCAAATCCCAGCTGACATTTTCTACCTAGCTTTTCATCCAGAAAGATCACAGAGCCCTCTGCAAGCTGACCAGAGAAATCCAGTGACACACGGCCCCATATGATGGGAGTGGCTGCCTCCTGGATCCATATTTTGCAGAGACAAATCCTCCTTCCCATGCCTCAGCAGAGGAAAAGCACCCATGAGTGGGTGTGAAGGTTCATGCTGCCAGAGCATAAATGAGCATCAAGCCTGACAGCATTTAAACAACACAGCAGCCCCACACAGCAGTGCAGAAGCAGAGGAGAAGGCTGTCCAACTGAAATAACAGGGATTTAGACAACCAGAAAGTTTGGGAGCAACAATAGGAGCAGTTGGTCTGAGATGAGGACTACTACTCCCAGCAAACAAGACCAGCTATGTCGAGGGTCCCAGGATGACCATGAGCACGGGCTCTCTGGCTCTAGGACTCGTGCAAAGCAGCGCCCGGCCCCTTTACAACCCCGCTCACCCATGCTCCCACCTGCAGACCGAGACGGAGGGCAGACTGCCACCTAGTGAACCTCTCTTCCTCCTCCACCACCTCCGTCTTCCCCTCCTCCCTGCTCCCCAAGCCTCCTGGCTCTGCCCCACTGCTGGGGAAATGATGGCAGCCGCATTATCCTCCCACTACTGTTACAGCTCTTAAAGTTTCCTTCTCGTGAGTGATCTTCCAGGCTTGCATCGCTGCAGGGGGTCTCTGCTGCTCACCTGGGAGCTGCTCACAACTCTGCGAGGCTCATTTTGGCTCAGCTGGCCAAGAGCACTGCTCACGCTCCATCACACAGAGCAGCAACTGCACTGAGCAAGGCCGACCTAGGACGAAGGCCAAGGAAGCACGAACAGCAGAGCAACTGAACCCCTTTAAAGTGGGTTGATTCAATTTTCACAGCAGGGTTTTGGCAGGTAGAAACAAAGACAGGCTGAGAGAGTTGGGTTTGTTCAGCCTGGAGAAGAGAAGGCTCTGGGGAGAAGTAGTTATGACTACCAATACTCAAGGGGTCTTACCAAAAGTGGGAGGGGGGGCTGTTTACCAGGGAGTGCAGTGATAGTGCAAGGGGCAATGGCTTCAAACTGAAAGAGGGCAGGTTTAGATTAGGTATTAGGAAGAAATTCTTTACTATGAGGGTGGTGAGGTGCTGGCATAGGCTGCCCAGAGAGGCTGTGGAAGCCCCATCCCTGGAAGCATTTCAACCTGTTAGGTTGAATGGGGCTTTGGGCAACCTGATCTAGTAGAGGGTGCCACTGCCCATGGCAGGAGGGTTGGAACTAGATGACCTTTGGGTCCCTTCCAACCCAAAGCATTCTGTGGTTCTATGAAACATGATTACCAAAGCCAGTGAGAAGTAGCAGCAGAGAAGTACCACTGGTGTGGGGTAACCTGAAGATATTTAACAGAGGGCATTCAACAGGAGAAGCAACCCCAGCACAGAGCAGAGACCATGCAGGACTGAAGCAATGCATCAGTGCCTTTAGTCAGCCTGTGAGCAGCCAGGCTGCAGGCTCCTAGCTCTGATCACGTGAAGGGATCTGAGCTGCTTGACAAAGTCCCATCTAATGTAACCACTGCATTCTGGACATGGATTCTTGATACTAATCGCAGGCTGGCTATACTTGAAGTAGATGGTGGTTGCCCACAGTCCTCAAATCCAAATTCCTGCTGGTGATCCAAGGATCTCCAATTTTCTATTTTTACCCTTTTTTTTTTTCTTTCTTTCCCCCAAAACCAACATAAAGAGAACCAGCCTCACTGTATTTTATTTCTGGAAGTCAGGGAGATTACCAAAGCCATCATTCACTGGGAAGAAAGGAGTTCACCCAAATTATAGGTATCCCTCCTCTCCTGAGAGGCCAGAGTATAACAGAGATGCAAAAAAAAAAAAAAAAAAAGCCTCACTGAATACATCCAAAAATAAGAAACATCTCCTCCTAACCAAGCATACACCCTTTTCCATTATATGGCATCATAACGGAGCAAATAATAGTGTACCAGGGGAAGTAAAACCACCTCTGACCACCATTTAACACATTGAACGGGTCTTATTCTTATGAAATACGCTGGCCAAGAGGAAAAAAGTAGAAGGGTGGAAGCTGCTTGGAAACTCCAGGACAGCCAAAGCAACAGGTTCAGGCTCGGCTGACCTTGCTCCTGTTGTAAAATAGGAGTGACACGTTGCACACTGCATAGGTAATTACCACCACTTAACCCTCATCTGCATTCCATATAATGCAGCCAAGGAATAAGTATAATTACCTCCTTGTCTAGAGGTATTCTTCAGGTTAACCTCCCACCTGCCAAGAAGCCACCTCCCCAGTTAAAAAGGTTAATATTTAAAAGAGTTAAAGCCATGGCTAAAATCCAGGGTTCAGATCTCTGGAACAACTCCCCAGCAGACTCCTTATATGCCCAGTTTTGTTGTGTAGGAACATCCCACACCCCAAACAGCACCAGCAAACAAGAAAAATGGGGTCAAACTGCTCAGCAAGGGAAAATACATGATGGATGTAAGAGAAAGCTTCTTGAGAGGAAGCTAACCTATGTCTTCTGTTCACCAAGAGAAAGTAAATTCTCTCAGTTTGCTTGGGACAGAGCTCTAACTCTTCCTAACTCTAGCCAGCTCTGATGTATGGTAACAGACCAGCTGGCAGCATCTGCGGGCAGAGATTGGGCAAACTGATGGGAACTTTCCACCCAAGTTTCTTGTGCTGATGTAAGTCAGTGCAAGACCATTGAAGCTGGTGGAAGCTGTATCTATTTATATCACCTGAGGATCTGGCTGATGAATCACATACTGCTGTGGTTGGAAAATACTGCCTCACCAGGAAAATCCCACTTTCAGTGACACAAAATCTGAATGGCAAGGGAAAGAGCTCTCTTCCAGCTCCAAAGCAAACTTACTTAAAATTAGGTGGGGCGATGTCCCCACAACAATGAGAAGTCACACCAGTTCCTCAACGGCTGTTCAGCTCAATTGAGACTGTCAAAACATTTCTTATTAGGACTTCCCTACTGGAATTTCTTTTCTTCTGAGATACCCTCTGACTCTCCTTCCTCCAGGCCCTTATCTCCTTGCACATGTTCTGCCTCACAAGAGAATAACCATAACAAACCATGATTTACGGCCAACTTGGAAAATGCAATGACGTCCAGGGTTCCATCTGAATTCCTTCATGTTTGCAAAGTTTAGACGCTGTCCCACCAGCTGCCAAAGCATTCAGAGCAGGAAGTCAGCAGAAAAAGGAAGATAAGAGAACTGCTGGGGCTAGGACAAATCCCCTACCATGTGTTTTGTTTTCTTGCCTTCTCATGCTTTAAAACAAAAAAAAAAAAACCAAAAACAAAACAAAACAAAAAAATCTTCCTCACCTTCTTTTCCCCTTCTGCCTTTGTCCCAAAAATACATCCTGAAGCAGAACTGAGTATGTTTTCTTAATGAAATTAGGCAAAGGGAGGCACTTGGGAAGCACAGACAGTTTGCATTTGATAAAAAGTATACTTTTGTAAGGGGTCATTAAACTCTTAAATGGCCTGGGAGCCCTTGCCACATCATGTCTCCAACCAGGCTGAAAATTCCCAAGGGTTGGGAGCTGCATCTACCTTTACGCTTGTGAGGTGCAGCAGGGATCCAGTCCTGACCAGGGTGGCTGCTTGGTGCAGCTCCAAGCCAGGAGTCACCTCTCACCCAAAACAGCAGAACCATTTTTACACAGCACCATCTGTGCACACTGGCCCCCATGCTGGGGACATCAGCCCTCCACACACCTCCCCTCCTTCTGGGTAGGGACAGCTGACACATGGGGCACCCACACCCCACAGTTTCCCCAACTGCTGCTTCACCAGGCCAGAGATCCTCTGCCACTCACATAGCAAAACCTTCTGCTCTGTACTCAGCAGGCACTTGGTTGGGGCAATTTTGTCAGCCTGGGACAACCAAGTGGCTCTCTTTTCACCTCATGATTGAGGTTTTTTAAGGGGGTGAAGATCTTTTCTGAGGACACAACATGTGAACATCAGGCCTTTCACAGTGCAAACCAGATTTTAACTTGACCTGAGGGAGTTAGGATATCCAGTGCACTGATACCGAATCTCCAGCGCATCCTGTGACTGGACCTGATACCATCCACATCCATGCAGCCTGCACCAAGGCCACCCAGCCCTACAGGTCAGCAAAGCCACAATGTTAGATCCTCTTACCCCCATGCAAGGAGCATGGCAGGGCAGCAAACCCGGTTGCAGCAACCCCCCAGGCAGAGATCTTGCAAGAGATCAAGACCTTGCAAGGACAGCACATTGCTCAGGCTAAAGGCATGTCTGTAGCTCTGAAAAGAATAATGAATCCCACAGAGAAGCATCTTGTGACTGAGGCTCAAGAACTCCTCACAGGAGGCTCACAGGGAGAACCATCTAAGAGTATTACCAGGTTGCACCTACTGTCACATACACCTTCCTGCCCTTGGCTGGCCTCTTGCCACTTTGCTCAATGTAAAACAGATTACTAGAGAGAGACAGACAGATGTAATTGGTTTCAAGAAGCATTCTACGACCATTTCCATTTCAAAAGTTACTAATTACAGAGAACTTTTTTGGCACAAACAAAATTTTCTTTGGAAATAAGATTGTTTGCAGAGAGATGAAAAGCATCACAAATATGCTCACAATTTGTGAATGTGCATTCATACACATATTTCTAGTAGTGCTCACGCAGCCCTCCTTACGGCTCTCTTGCAGGTCTGATGAATCACACCCTACAAACAACACCACTCAAGCAATAGTCATGCTGAATAGCGCATGACTAACCCCAGAGCAGAAGTTTATTCACAAAGTGTATGCAAATAGCAAACACATCTGTAAGCAGCAGCACTCACTTCAGGATAATTTCCAAACAAGAAAAGGGGTTAAGTCTGTCGAGCTGATTGCTTACAGAAAGTAGATCAGTCAGCCTTAGTCATTTGCATCTCTTTCTGGATTGCAAATCCTACTGGCACAGAATACAGCAGGCCCTTTCATTTGTTTTCCTACTCCTCGTCCTCCAGATGTTCAAGTCAGACTTGTTTTCTGCAGTATTTTTCTTTTATGACTTCTCAGCCAGATACCAAAACCTACTGAGGTCACTACTTTGCAGTAGAATAACTATCCAAGTTCTGAAAACTCATAAATATACCCAATTTATTATTTCCAGCTATCAATCATAAAAATACATTACGCTTTTCCAGAGAAGAACTCTCCCTGCAAATATCCCTCCTCAGCAGCCACGCAAGGTAACTGCTGCCATTCAGCTGCAGGGTGAAGTGACAGAGCAAATGGTTTGTCTCTCTCTTAAGGAGGCAAGCAGAGCAGCGCTGCTCGGCAGGCTCACGCACGGCGGGCTGGGTGGAAAGGCCTATGCACAGACTTGAAAAAAAGGAATTACAGACCCAAGAAACCTGCAGCGGGTCAGAAGTGAAACAAAGATATCAACCCTCTACTCCCCCTTAAGCCAGTAAGTGTTTAAATTACTTATCTGGGGCAATACTGCCCCGAGTGCTCCACAACTGAGCACACAAACTTCTGAAACACCAGCTCTAATTCAACCTCACCAAAAGGCAAACACCCAGGACCTCCTTTCATTTGAGACTGGAATGGTAACACCTGCAGCACCTCAATAAGTGGTTCATTTAGGCATTAATTTAACTTGTTACTGCTGCACCGAGCTCCTGGCAATCAGCTAGAAAGTGCAGCAGGGAAGTTTTCCTTCTCCTTGAAAAAGGAGCAGGTGAATGAAGAACAGAAACTAAATTTGTACTAGGTGTGGGTGAAATTGATAAGACAGCAAGCAAGCTTTGAAGACTGAACACGTTATCATCTCTTGGTAGACTTTTGGCTGCCTCTCACAACTGCTTAGGTGCTATCTTTTGTTTTATAGCTTGCTCAATGTCTTCAAATTATGCCATATAATGTCTGACTAGTAACTACGCTGGTGTTACTGCTGTATGGCATCTTTCATGGTGCTTCCTCAATGCTTCACTTAAGCACTGACTGAAGTACAGGCTACCTTTGTGTGTGCTAACCAAGTTAAGTCTTTGTGTTCTCCCATGCTATGGAAACTCTTTACGAACAGACTTGCACTTTGGTCTTCGATTTAGACCTGCACTCAGGAACTTCGATAGATAAAGAATACCTCTAAACGCTGCTGTGTATTCCACAATTTATTCGGCAGGAAGTCGCCCCCTTTCCCTGCACTTAGGATATTGCCAGGAATAAGAAGTGAGCCACTTTCAAAAGAAGTTGCTGTGCATACCGTGTCTCTCTCTTCTTACAAGTCCCTGCGTGTACAATCAAGGCCTTGCTTCTTGCCTGTGTTGGGAATGAGTATCTATAAACTTCCTTTGATGCTGGCCCGGTCAACAATCCTAAAACAGGATGGGAAAATAGTTCCTGGCACATCTCACTCCATCCTCGCTCACCATCCAAGGACTTGGAGTCGCAGGGGCCAGGGTCTCCAGCTGGAAGAGGCATGTGGAAAGTCTGTGTTCCTGTGTGTCGTTCAAGAGATTCGGGAGTAGCAGTTTGACGCCTGACAGCTTCAGCAGCTGGACAGGAGTTATTCCTGCTATAGAGAGCAGTGATAAAAACCACTTCCTTTCAGCAGGTTCTATTTTGTGGCCTATGTATTTCAGGCCTCCTCTCTCTGATTGTCACCTTACTTTGGGAAATACTGTCGTCAGCATACCATCATTCAAAGCACAGCAACACACTGCCTTGGCAGAGCTGAGCCCTCACACGGAGCAGGCTGGCGTCCCAGGGGCTTATATCCCCCATGCCTGTGAGCAAAGGTGTCTGGTGGGCCTGGCAGGGATGTCAGCCCAGAGCCTCTGGGGCTGGTGGTCTCCATCGCAGCAGGTAGCTTACCCTGGCTTTTGGGGTCACCCTGGTTGCCAGCTGCTGACTTCTAGATTTCAGTGCGTCCTAAAAACATTATAGCTGGTGTTAGTGAGAGCTGCTGCCTTGTCTCACCAAACCCTTCCTAACTGCATCTTTAAAAATAAGCAATAGTGCTCAAGGGAAACCTCCTTCTCCTCAAAGAAAGACTCACTTTTAATTACCAGCTACTAAATAAAGCTGTTCTCACTCCTTTCAGCTACCAGAACACGTACCTAATTGGATAATAGACCACATACTCATAAATAACCTGGTAATGGAGACACAAAGAGAGGGAGATGCCAAGCATAGACATACATGTATGCCTTCAGAAAGGGTACTACATCCTTACATGTGAGGTAAATGCTACTTTGTGTAGCTCAAAACTGGTAATGAAAGGACTGTATATGTACTGGGTTTTTTTTATTTATGACAGATTTATAAAAAATTTAGAAAATTAGAAGTATCAGCAACTCAGCTTTTATTTTCTGCCTCTCCAAAAGCATAACTGTTGACACTCTGTCTCACTGACATAAGCAGTTTTTCCTACTTCTTTCCTGACTGATTTGAGTCTTTGGAAATTATTTTGAACTTGTACCATAGTGCCAGCCAGGCCTGATGTTCTTCTCAGATGTATACTTCCCTGACCTTCTCCCTAACCAGACATCAAACAGGACTCCCTCTGGGTGAACTCCCCCTGTTTACCTCAACATGAAGGTTTAAACCTGTCCCTAACCCTGGGCAATGAAGAGTAACCAGTGCTGAAACAAATGGCTTTGCTTCAGCTCTTTTGATGGGGGATGCATTTATCTTCTCCATAGGAAAAGGACATGGGGAGCGTGATCCAGCAAGCACGAATTTGGCTTTCCCGTGCTGTTCAGGTGTAAGTCTACAAGCAAAGGATGGGAAAGGAACCACTCACTCCACGGGCTACTCTGCTGCTTCTCAGCCAGCCAGCCATCACCCAGTGCCCGCTCACAGCCTCGGTCACCCCATCCTGGCACCGTGGGGCTGCCCAGGAGCTCCCTCTCCCCTTGCAGAGAGCTGCAAGCAGCACACACACATGGGCACACACATGCATGCACGAGCAGGGGACCACCCTGCACCAACCAAGCCAGCTCTGTGGGGATCAGCTTGGCACCATGCTATGTTTGGGAGCTGGGGGGTGACAGGTGGCGGTGGTGCCAAGCACCCAAAAGTGGTGTGCATGGCATGCCATGCCTGGATTGGCAGACCAGGGGCACGCTGTTGCCACGCAGCATCAAGAAGATGCTGACTGCTTGGAACCTGATATCCCCTCAATGTTTTACTCCTAGTTGGTTTGGGATCGGGATGGTAACTGCCTCTGCAGTCCCCAAGGCTTGGTTGGTACCATCTCAGGTGGGAGAAGAGGAGGTTTGGGCCACCACAGGACTTTTTGATACAGCTAGCACTTGTCTGCACCAGAAAGTCTTTGTCAGCATAGCTGAGTACGGGCCCTCAAAGAAAGCAGGTCATGTCTTAGTTACTTATACCATATATAGCTGCTACAGCTAAACTTGCATCTCAACTGGCCTTTCATGGCTACCACTTCATTAAATAAGAGAGTGATTTTTCCCTATGGTCTGGTAGTTATGCCAATGAAATTTTCACTCGATAACCATAAGTTAACAGTACTCAGTCTTTGTAATGGGCAAAGCCATTCACAACTTCACCAACGGAGAAGGAAGGGATGGGCAAACACCCAGATAAAGCAAGTACTGCTCATGCAGAAGAATGACCTACAGCACTGGCATCTCAATGCCACACCGCACCCCCCCCCCCCCCCCCCCCCCGGGGATGCCCATGGGTTGTTTTCCCAGGGCATAGTCCAACAAGAAGCCTGCAGAGCCACCATCCAGATGATGTCCCTGCTCAGAAGGAGAACTGCAACCATTCTGACTGACCAGGGCCTCCTGCAATACAGGGTAGTGCTACAGGAATGGAAGGGAAAGCACAGGACCCATCATCTCCAAACCCCACCTTGGATCTCTAACAGCCTGCTGTGAGCCAGGGAGTTTGCTGGGGCAGCCTGGCTGGCCATGGGGGCACACATGTACTTGTGTGCTCTGGGGTCCCTGCCAACCACATGTGCTCCGACAGACCTGTGGCTGTCACTGAGCAACAGGGTGATGACGGTTAATTTACAAAATGGCAAACCATTTATGTGTGTCTGCACACTGGAAAATACATCTGGGAAAGGTTAAATCTTTCTCTGCAGCAGCACAAAGCAAATGGGAGCGAACACCAAGACGGGTGTTGCTGCTGCCAGCCGGAGAGTGGTGCCCCTGTTGTGGTAAAAGATGCTGCAATGAAAAATTGTGTGTAGCAAGGGAGACTTCCGTTGTGCTTTGTTTCTATTTCATGTTTCAGTGAAGAGTGGGGCTGGGGGTTGGATTTGGCTACTTTTTAATTTTTTAAATTTTTTTTAAATCAAAAGAATTCTGAAAATAAACTTCCTCAGATTCTTTGTGATGAAAATTGATACAGAAATAAATCACTGTGCTGGATGCTACCTGAAAAAGCCATGGTTCTGTTTTCTGTGTCTTCTAGGAAATAACCAGCAGTTACTCATCTTAATTGTCTCATTTCTGCTTGTTTTTTAGAAACTAAAAAGTCCGCTCTTGACTGAAATTTTCCTAGAAGACTCTCAGTGATGAGGCAAAACCGCGAGGCTCGTGGCGTTGCAGGCACCAGGGAGGCACAGTTTCGTGCCAGCACTGCTTCAGCCACGGTTCTGAGTGGCTGGGTGTGTATTTTGAGAATGGCCATCTAGCCAGGGGTGGAGATGTGCGATTAAACAGGCACCACTGAAGTCCTTTGGGAAGGACAGGGAAAAGGCGAGGTGTGCTGCTGCAGGCTGGACCTCTGCATGACCACAGTCACAGCCCAGAACTGTGCCATGCAGGCAGTGGGAAGTTGATGCCTGGGCTGTTCCCCATCCTCCTTCCCAGGTAAAAAATACATGTGTCCAGCTGTGGCCCTGTTGGCCTCATCTTCTCATAGGCAAGTCTTCTGCGTGCGTTTCAAAGGAGGAAGACAAAGACAGGGCTGAAGGCACGGAGGTGAATGCGGTAAGATGCAAGACAGGTTCACCACGGGGCAGGTTATTCATGTCAAATCTGATATCTGAGTTTCCAGATGTCAGATCTGAGATAAACCTTTCTTCTCTGGGTTTCAAAAAGGCTGCAGGGCAAGGTATGAGTTTACCTGGGGAAGGAGAAAGGGCAAAACTGGCTAAAGAGATAGGGCCCCAGGCAGTGGGGGAAAGAGTTGGAGCAACAGAGGCTCTTTCCCCAGGACTGTTTCCAAGTCTGATCTTACTTGTTATTTTTTTTTCTCATAACCTTGGCTCAGAACATCAGCATGTGCTAATAAAATCTGCTGATGACACAAAACTGGGAAACGACACCAATTAAGAAGGTTAGAACATGTTACAGGAGGACCTCATGAACCAAAGTCACAAAAAAAGGAGGAAATTCAGTAGCACAGAAACCAAGGTCATACATTTGGGAAGTACTTATCTTTTGCTGTAAGCAAGGAACTCATCAGCCAGCAGCAACAGTGCTTTTTCCCCTGAGCAAAGGGCAGCTATGAGCGATAACATGATGCAGCTGTGAAGAGGGAACTTCAGCCTTAAAATCCTTCCAAAGAGGTAGCGATACCCCGGGGAGGGTCATACTAACACCACTGCAGAAGTTTTGGTTAGCTCTCATCTGCAATAGCAGGTACAATTCTTGCTTCTAGTTCCCAATGTGAATTCCCAAGGAACACAAAATTGGATGGAGAAGAGTTATTGGTTTAATTGAGGGGAAAAAGGCTGCATTACCAGAAGGCCTTCACTAAAAGCTTTGGCTTTGGAAACTAGCAGAACAAAAGCCCAGAAGGAAGAAAGCCAGCTGCTGTTTCTAAGTGTGCTGAGCACAATCACTTGAGAAGAAGACCTGGTTAAGCACAGGGACAGTTTCATCATAAGAACATATGAGTACACACTAGCCATCAATATATTTAAATTGAAAATTAGATAAAATATTTAAATGATTGAGATAATCAGATTCTTTAAAAGGATTCCCATGGGATCACTGAGTCAAATAATCCATGTATTCTTAATGCAGAGTCTGATGAGTTAAAAAAGGGAGCATATTACCTGGACCAGGTTACTCAACAAGTCCTTTCTAACCACTTGTTCTATCCTAGCAAGCTGCCTCCATCAATAACCTGAGTGGTATAACATCGAGATGTGTGAGTAGCTTTGAAGCTCCAACTTTTTCTCAGGTTTCAAAAGATAACTGAAGGCGTTCACAAGCCTACGCTCTGCGCTCTGCCCACAAAGGATTCCAGTGAGAGAGTGTGGACTCAGGTTTCCAAGTGTAAAGTAGCACGTAGAATATGAAAGTGAGATTTCAAAGACATGTCCAAACTACTTATTCTGAAGAAAAAAAAAAATAATCTGACTACATCAAGGTCTTTCAGAAAACTTCATTGAAAGGACTGGAAGTAGTAAAGACTCTGAATACTTCTATATTGAGTGCTGTCCTTTGTCTTTTTCCACAGCAAATTTTGAGCATGACAGATTTTGGTTGTTTCCCCTTCCCCATTGAGACACCTGCAAGAGGCTCAGAAAGGAGAAGCATATCCCATCTCTCTGATCACTGGAATTCCACACAGTCCTACAGGTGTACACTGGTGATAATAAACATAGAAATCATGTGATGTTTAGAAATTTTTCCCCACCTTGACCCACAAAAGCTGAGGTTCCTGGACTGGCAGACTTGTCAGGGAAGACATTTGTCATTACACAGTTTTCATTTTTTTTGATGCCTACAGCACCATCTGATGTGGGGGAACCACACAGCTTTTCAGGGCACACATCTTTCTTCCACAGGCTTCTATTTAAAACATGTATACATAGAAACCATGAATTATTATCATTTAACAACTGGGACTTCCTGTCCTAAAAGCTCCTTTTTTATAAGTCACCACCCACCTCTCTATTAGTGAATTTTCCGGTAACCCAATGTATTCGGGGACTACCTGGAAGGGTATGACTAATGCATCCCTGCTCATATTTTCCCGCTTTCCCAGTAAAGCAGAAATGAGAACTGGACAGAGCATGTCCATGTGAGCACTGCTCGCCTCATGAGCTCCTCTTTTCTAGCATATTTTAGGCACAGGGCTCTGCTTCCCCTGGCCATGGTGCCCCCTGCCCATCTAGAGCTTTGCACATGTGAAACAGCGAGAGGTCATCTGGCAGGTTTCTCGCTGAGCCAGGCCAAGGGCTGCTTCTGCACCACCAGTGTGGCCACACCACTCTCTTCAGTCCCCTTCACAGGCCTACCCTGGAAATGCGGCTCCTCTTACTTACACACTACTCCCACGCTGTTTCGGCTTCCAGTCATCTCTAGTGATAGGTCTTTTTTTTTTTCTTTCCCTCCCCCAAGACATCCTCTCTTCTACCCCAGGCTGTCTGAGTCCAGTTCTGACTCGTTATCTCAGAAGACTTTCCAACACCCATACAACAGCCTCCAGGCCTGCTTTGGTTGCAGCTTGCCAACCTTTTGGCACTCCAAGAGCCACAGCTTTTGAATAGATACGTCAATGACTTCTTGAAACACATTCTTTATTCATGCTCTTAACTCAGCCGTCTTGGAAGCAAGCCCTTCCTTATCTGCACAGATCTTGTTTCTTGAGATCATGGCCAAGAACAATAAACAATTAACAAACTCCCGGGGAATACCTTACTTACTTAGGTGTATTTTCACATCGCACCTTACATCACATCCCAGCATGCCCACACATGTTCATGACTCCAAGTCCCAAGCTCAAAGCCACACTTTCCCAAAAGCTTTAGTTCAGATCTTTTTTCTTTTTCTTTTTTTTTGTACTCCCTCAACATCATACAACCACCACTTTGCCGTTCCTGCTGATTTTACAGCACAAAAACCATTTTCACATTATGCTGAGAACCAGGGTTTATGTGGATAGACAGCCAGAGGGATCCATCACTTTACTGATAATAAATGAGATTTTCCTACTCATTCTGGTGCTCCACAGACCAATAACAGTGTCCTCACTGCTCTTCTCCCTCTGACACACGGCTCTGTTCTTCTGCCACTGACGTGAAGAGAATTTTGCCCCAGGTGAGACGAGCTAGGAAAGCAAGAGTGCACTGCAGTGACAGTGCCAACAGGAACACTGCCAGGGGTGTAAAGTTGTCTCATCCTTTGCGATCCTCTGCACAGATGGCTTTTGTGCCAGGGAAGGAACACCTCGCCTTCCCCTGAAATACTGTGGCGGGCAGGCTTTTCCTGAACAGTTCTTCAGCTGGCCTGTGAAGGAGGCCTGTTGTATTAATACTTTCCTTAAATACTATGCACTGGCACTGAAAAAAACCCAGCTTTTGTTCCACACATAGCTTCCTTCAAAGAAAGATGGTTTGTGGAAAGAGGAAATGGCTTTTCTTAGGTTCCCTAACATAGCTGGAAAACACAGGTGAGGTTTTGGGCACACAGCCCTTTTCATGGCTTCTTTCTCCTATAATTGCTCTAGGATGTGGAATGGATGTACTCCACACCTAAGGTGAAAGGAAAAGAAACAACCCAAGCTCACTTCAGTGGTATTAGTGTGAATGGGAACTTTCAGCAGGACCACCCTTCCACATCTGTGTCACTCTTCTGTGGAAATTAGGAACTGCTTAATTACAGCCTGCTTGAATGGCACTGGTCATTTGAACTGTGCCAAGGCGAGGGCGGACAGGCCTGGCAGGCCGTCTGCCCCAGCCTGGCCTACAGAGCAAAGGCACAAAGGGAGGGTCTGCCCCATCTGTCCTCCTCGGCCTCTTTATACACTTGCTAGGTTGAAATCATTGACAAATTGTTTTCAGACAGATCTTACTACGCAAACAAATGAGGCTAGAAAGCTTCCAGAAGTGGTTCCTAATCCAAGCCGCAAAGCAGAATTAGTACCTTAGCTTTCTCCTTGGGAGATTTCCATCTGAAATATTCTGAAAACAAGTAAATCCACTGGATTAAGCAGAGGAAAGAAACACACTAAAGCCCTTCAAAAACACTCTGAGAAAACAATGGCACTTGCAGTGACTTTCCTCCCCACACATCAAGGACATCAAGGAGGAGAGAACAAAGGTCCAATTGATCAGATGTGTGAAGAATGGTGTTATTGTTCTTTCATTTCCTACACATACCCACCCAAATAGAAATGAGTCCTTCCTCTAAACACAGCCAGGCTGCAGACACACCGTGGATGTCTCAGCTGTCTCTGCCACGGCAGGCAGAGGAACACAAAGTACTTTACCAGATTGCTCAACAATCACTGAGCAAGCAGCTATAACATGGCAAGTACCTAGGCTGGTCTGGGGTTTTTTAAAAGTCAAATTTGCATATAGGTGTAAAGAAGTGGCTCTAACTTGTCTCCATGTTTGAAATGTCATTACTTTTTGCTGTTGATTCATTTGTTCAGTTACCTGGTTAGTATGTAACATACTGCATGCCGAAACTTGACCTCTGAGCGTATTATAAGCCCAGAGGGAAGTACTGCCTTGATTAGCATCTCCAAAAGCAAACAAAAAAGAATTCCCGTAAGACGAAAAATTTCTGCAAGATGATTGCAGCAGGAGCTGGCGTGACATCCGTCATGCCAGTGATGGTGGTGCAAACTTTGGCTATAAATTACCACCCAGTGAAGGCTCCTTTTCAGGTCAGGGCTTCACATCTGGCCTTGAGGGCTGCTTCCCGAAGAAAGTTTTTGATGCTCTGGAAGTTTCCAGGAGAAACATGTGATGACCATTGACAATTGCTACTCTTTTTGTGATGAATTAGGATAGAAACTGTCTGCATGCTGTCCTAACCCAAGCGTACCAGACTGGAAACTACAGCTGCAGACGAGTAAGCATGGCTACACAAGACTGTTTTCGTTGTACTATGGTTATGATTTTCATCCCAGTCTTTAAAGCTAGTGGAAAAGTAGAAGCAATTGAAAGCTGAAAAGAGATAGCTGCCTCTTAACTCCTTAACTTTGCTTTGTGTTGTTGTGATTTACGGTGAAACTCCTTCTGCCAAATTGCTTGAAGGGTCTTTTAACAGAAAAATCAGATTAACGGGAGAAAGCATGACAGCATTATTTCCTTCACAGCTTGCCTTCGGTTTCTGAGCCACTGAATTTCTCTGCTCTTCATACTGAGATAAGAAAGAAGTTGCCATAACTCAAGGATCCCTACATGCTTTCATGCAGTACGTGTAAAGCTCACCGAAATCACCTTGTGTTTGCTCAGGTTATGGGAGGGTACACCGGCAGCTGACACTCAGTAACTAACTAGGGGCGGCAATTCATCTGACCCACTGGAGGCATCAAGTTCACCTGAGCTAATTGTCCCCTTACAGCCAATGGAAAGGAAGAGGAAAATCCAGAGCAATTCACCTTCCCCTAAAACAGAAAGCAAAAATAGGCCAGTTGACTCGTGCCCAAGACACACCCATTTCTTCTGCTGACAGTAAAGGGACCCCTAGATGATCAGCCAGTGGAGACAGCCACATGGAGATGGGTAAAGGTAGGTGAGTCAAATCCCACCCCTGCATGGGAGCCCTCAGCCTCAGGGACCTGGTCCAACTCCCGCCCCAGAGTTGCGTGTGAGAAGAACAGCAATCTCTTCCTTTCTCACGTTTTACCAAAAGCAGCCAGGGGTCTCTGTTTCTCAAAGAGAGCATTTCCATCACCTCCAGGAGCTGTGTGGAAAGCAGAGGGGTTTCCTACCCAGCTCGTCCTACACCAAGGCCATCATCATACTACATCACCGAAGAAGACCTGTTTCACAATGGGATTTGCCAACATGCTGTCCAGTACCTGCCTCCTGTCACGAGGTGCAGGCTCTGTGGAGCACTGATCTCGCCACCAGGATTTGGGTGCACGTGTTCATGGTTGCACACTCTCCAACCCAGCCATAGACAGTCTGATACCCTCACATGAGTCCACGGCCTTGGTCTTCTCAGCTTTCAGTGTCAATGTCTCATTGATCATGGTAATTGCACCTAATTGCTATTGCAACTGCTATCATGCTTAACAGCAACCCTTGTACCCCAGATAAGCTGGCACAGATGCTGAGCATCCTCTGGCCCAGGTGGCTCAGAGGGTGATGGCCTGCCTTCCTCCCCTCCACCACCCTCACTGCCTGTGCCCAAGGGGAAGGTGTTCAGGGGGAAGAAGGACCAGAGATGTCTGAGATAGCACCTAGCAGCATGGAGCCATGCGAGATCCCCTGCAGTCTGGGGATGGGGGGATGTAGCTTAGCCCTTGGGATGTAGTAGCCCAGGGAGGGTGCCCACACTGACCGGACACACACCCCAGCTCTGCTGGGAGGGACCTGGCAGATGCTGGGGTGAGGGACAGACAGTACGCACTGAAACCATTAATTAATATGCGCAGTAGGAAAAGGAACATTACATGTGGGCACAGAGGCATTCACTCCAAAACTGTGAAGCTCTCAGTCAAATCGGCGGGATTTCAGCTAAGAAAAGAGCCGAGGAGAGTGAAGGGCTGTCACCCAGCAAGCAAACGCACCGCCATGAGAATTCAGCACACAAAAGCAAACAAACAAAAAAAAAGCTGCTGTGTAGTTCGGAAATATAAAAATAGTTTGGCTGTTCCCTTACCCTTTCCTTTCAGTCATCGCTCCTCCGCAGCCCTGGGGTTTATTTGTGCAGTTGCTATGGGGAGGCCACGCTGCCCAGCCCTGCTGCTGGGGTAAAGCTGTGCCTCTAACAAACGCACCCAGGGCTAGCGCCTCACTCACAACCTTAATTCAGCCTTTCTCCCTCTCCCCTTGAACACCAGACTCAGCATGCCTTGATGCACTAAAGCGTCACCGCATCCCCCCCCTCCTCCCAAAGTATTTGCTACCCCTTTAAAAGACCTGCGATGATGGGGGAGTGGGCAAGGACATGACATCCCTGACATGAGTACCACATTATCCCTCACGGTAGGAGAACATGCCGACTGCCACAACTGACCCCAGTACCCCGGAAAATACCCTTGGCCAAATTCTGCCACTTAAGGTTGTGATCACACTGTGACCCTGCAGAGCCGACTCTGCCAGGGCAAAGCAGGGCAGGGATACGGTGCCCCCTCCCCCCCCTCCCCAACCCGCACTCCTTGGGGCAGGCTGGGGTGTAGCATGGGACCAGCCACATGTCTGTCCCATGGGGCATGGCGTTCAGCAGCAAAGTGGTGGCACTTCCAGCCCTCATCATCCTTGCCTTGTGGGAACACAAATGCTCCTGGCATATGCCTGATGACAACACAAATACCTGCAGGCAAGGGTGTGCAGCACCCACTTTCACCCCTCTGGCTCTGATCACAGGTGGCTGGTAGAAAACATCAGCCTCTTTCCTGCACTCCCTCCTCTCTGCACTGATCCCTGCCTGGGATCACCATGCTGGCCAGGTTATGGATGTGGCAGCCTGTGCAGGCTGACTGTCGACCTCTGTGTCTGCCACCCAGTGCCTCTGGTCAGCATTGGTGTACTTCATGGAACGCCTGCAGTTCATCACCTCCTAATAAATGCACCTTGTGAGTTTAAACATTCCTGTTAGCAATAAACCCAACTTGCTCGCCCCACAGCCGCCTGAGCGCCGTATTTCCCTTTCCTGCAATGTTCAAATACCCTGCTTTGCACCTAGGGGCTTCAAATTTTTATAACACC
Organism: Gallinula chloropus; assembly: GCF_964237585.1. NCBI lineage: Eukaryota > Metazoa > Chordata > Aves > Gruiformes > Rallidae > Gallinula > Gallinula chloropus. The sequence continues at coordinate 117,121,380 of NC_140085.1, forward strand.
TTCTGTATTTGCAGTTCTGTGCAGACATTCATTGCCATCCCCCAACACCCCGGCGAGGTCAGTGAGCAAATACTATTCTCTTTTCTCAGGTGGGAAGGCTGAACCAAAGTGAAAGAAGCCTGTCTCGGATCATCGGACAAAGCCTTCCCAGAGATACCGGGTAGCTCCTGAGCCTCCTTCCCCCTTGTGAGAATGCTGTTTGCATGCTGCCCATGGGCTCTCTCACACCTGGAGCCCAGCCCGATGCCTGGCAGAGGCATTTGCTCTCCAAGAGCTCGGCAGCCAGGGCAGAGCACTGTGTGAGCAGAGCATGAGTAAGAAACCCTGGCCTTCCCTCTGGGGACCTGGGTTAGGGCTGCTTTTTTCACATCCCCCACGCACGGTGTGGAAACACCCAGCTCTTGAGAGCAGCCCTGACCTTCTCCACTGGCCAGGCTGCGGGTGCAGCTCAGCTTTGTACAGCAGCGAGTGTGAAAAATGCGAGAGCGCTTTCCAGAGTTCGTGGGTGGCTTTAGCTGCTGTGCAGGCGCAGTCAGTGAGGCTGAGCCACTGGAGGTGGGAGAGGGGATTTATAGCCTCCTCATCTCCAGTCCCGTGCCCCTCCAGCCCTGCCTCGCAGCATTAGGTGGACCCAGTCCAAAAAAGACAGGTCTTGGATTGCTATTACATGGAATGAATGGGGTTTTGCTTGCCTGTTTGAATCTTTAATTCTCACTGCTGTAAGGATCAGGTACCAGGTGACTCAACGAAACAAGAAGAAAGCCACAGTCGCTGCCCCGCCTATCCTTACGCGTTCGTGCTTTAATTCTGAACTCTGTGATCTCAACGCTGGAGCCTCCAGCACCAACCACCGCGCACCACCAGCCGCCCGGCAGGGCTGCGCTGATAAGGCAGGCAGCCATCAAAGGGACCCACAGCTCCTGCAACTGTAACAGGAGTGCCTCTGACTCTCCCCAAGGGCTCACCAGCCGGGGAAAAACCACAGCTTTATTCTTTTTGCTGTCCAGGTCAGCACTGACACAAGCTGGCGAAAGAGGAAGGATTCAAACTCTGGCAAACCTGCTTGCTGCTGGGCTGGCCCACAGGTCAGCAGAGCCTGGCTGGCTCAAGGTGTGTCACCCGGCAGCACCATCAGCGCCACCAACGTTTCTGTGTCCCACCAGGCTCTGAATGCCACACAGTCTACAGCCAGAAAGTCTGAACAGGCCACACTTCAAGGACTTTCTAGCTTTTTTTCTCTTCACGTGAGTTTTGACTCAACAAACTAATCTACACTGAGGTCATTTTTGAATCCAAAAGCTTGGATTGGACGCATGTTCAAGGGATCTTACTATGGGATTTTTTTAAGTGCTCAGTAAGCAACAACCACACCCTTCCTAACATTACACCCCCGAAGTACCCACCCCTGGGTCAGACACAAGTTTTGGACCCGTTGCTGGAGCATTGCCACAGCCCTGTCCATTAAAACAAAATGGGAGAACGATGGGGGATGGACCAAGCACACTGGCAAGTTTTTTGGGAGCACTTCAGGCATTCTGGTGGTTCAGCAGAAATTTGGTAGTATATCTATGCCAGCTACAAATTTACCTGCACTGGAGGTTAGTGTTTCAGATTCCAGGGCATATATCTGGGCTAGGGCACCGTTTCAAGGTTTTAGTTTTATAGCCTGCTTGTAACTACAGAGAGCAATTTAAATAATTATATCCTTGCCACAAAGGGGTTGAAAACCTAGCTGGCTGGGCAAAACGGTGAACGGGGAGGTGTGGCAACACCATTGGAAAAGCGATCTGCTGGGGAAGTGGGCCAGAAGCAGCTGGGAGACACTCTTGTCAGAAAGCTTTGGTGATCTTTGCTGAAGGGGCACCTCACTTCAGCTGCACTGCCGGCAGCCCTCCCGAAATTCCTCCCTGCTGGTGTCACCAGCAGTGGGGCAGACTTGGCACCCAACAAGTACAACCATTGTGCTGTCCACGCAGAAACCCTTCTTTGACCTGGTATCCTCTCTAGGAAGTGTGCTCGGGGCTGGAAAAGTGGTGGTGATTTCTTGAGCAGTCTCTGCCCGTCCTGGGGAGGCTGAAGAGAGGAGTTTCCCCTGCCAAGGATGTCAATCTGCATTAAGCTTGCTATGGATGGACAAATAAGGAAGTGCTAAAGATCTGGTTGCAAGAAAAATGGAAACTGCAAGGTGGATATTGAAAAATAGTGGGATAATTACTGGCAAAGGTGGCATGGGGGTGCGGAGGGGGCCATCAGTCACCCCAGCAACAGGACCTGTGCAGTAGCTGCTGCCCAAGGCTTTGTGCAGCACACAGAGCAGCCCAATAAGCTCCAGCCGCCCCATAAGCCCCAGCCGCCCCTTCCCCTCCCCCTCAACAGCCTCTCTAGCTGGGAGCCACTCCTGTTCCTCACCATTTGTACCCAAAAAAAGCATGGGAGTCAAAAGTGGAAGCCAAGCTGTAGCCAACTCCCACAAGCACCCACTACCTGGGGAGCGGCTGGGCAGGGCCAGTACCAGTCAAACATCCATGGAGAGGAGTAGCTGGTGCTGTGGCTGCCTGGCCAGAACGTTCCTCATCCGTTGTTCTCCTGCAGCGGTAGGAACGGGTTGGAGCTGCCCGCCCAGCCAAGGTCACCTGCATTGTGCCTCCGGGTACCGCCAGCACCAGGCCTGCCAAGAGAAAAGTGCCAGATCCATTCAGTGGAAATGATGAGGGGTTATGCTACAAATCTGTGTCCAGGGCAGCAGCCTTAGTCATCTGCTGTGGGTGTGATTCAAGACCAAAGTAAGCTGACCAAATTCCCTATATAGTCAAGAAAGAGACCACGAAAGTCAGGGGTGTGATCCAAAGTGCCTGTGCTACATGCCCAAAGTCAAACAACGTCAATACTGCCCTTGTACCCAGCACCGTGTTTAAGTTTCTGGCTGGACCCGTTTCTCTGTGGAATGTGTAAAATTAAAACCAATCTTTTAATCCTTCATCAAAGTGTTTTTCTTTCTTTTTTCTGCCACTGGCAGAAGGTATCACATATACTGCTGGTATGTACTCGCCACCAATAAACAGCACCATGTTTGCCACCCTGACCAGGTGTATCTCGAAGGAGGAACCAATCCAAAAAACACCCGGGGAGCAGCGTTTCTCTCCACCGCCTCCACAGCCAGGCTGGCAAGGAGTGCTGCAGGGCAGATCACAAAGAAGAGTTTTTTTGAAAAGGGCTTAGAAATCCAATACAAATACACAGAAGTGAAAGAAATGGAGTGAAGGCAGATAAAAAAGCACGAGACCCCCATAAGAGTTCAGAACCTGGTAAATGATGGGAATGGGGGAAATCCTGGGCAGTTACAGTCACTGCACAGGTAAAAGGAACAGGACCCCAGGATGCAAACGCACCCACTAGATAATAAGAGTTAGGATTGGTAAAACACAAATGACAGAATAACTGAACCAAAAATATATCTGCAGGGACATGGGTCATTTACTGCCAGCTGCCAAGGAACTGCGTAAGAAAGAGTTGCTATCTTTAGTTACCCATCGTCTGAGGAGGCAGAGAAAATGATGCAGTGATGCAGCAGAGCTGGAAAAGAGTAAACATCATAAAAAGTTCATCCATCAGGGAGGAAGGGGCAGGCCAGCCAGCCTAACGCTAATATTGGCTATTCAATTTCTGAGCACTTCTAAGGTTACAAAGAGCATGACCAAAACTCTGCTGCCAGTTTTCTTATCAGATTTCCAAATTCTCTGGTTTCCCCCACCATCAATCACTTTGCCTTCACACTGCAGTTCAGATGCTGGGGTCTTCTTCCTTCCATACCACCATCAAGCCCACCATACCTTAACTGAAGACACTTGCATGTTTCTTATCCAGTGACACAATGATTGTCTATCTTTGGAATAACCAACAACACGTCTATTTCCATACACACTTTTGTGATTCAAAGTGATGCAATCTCCCAGTTAGCATCCATCAATTGTTCTTAAACAGTTCCCTGGGACTATTTGTTATTGGCAATTGAGTTTTGTTGGTCACATAAAGTTGTGTGCCATTGTTTCCATTTCCAGACTGGAGGAAAAGGCGAGTCATTTCAGTGCTAATATTAACACAGCGTGATTTTCCGTTTGCTTGTGCAAGTACTTGTACCTGCAGCTTTGAACTAATCGGTCTTTGAACCACCATGATACAGCATGGTTCAGTTGGCCTAACGGTCATGACGGGCGTATGCAAATGGTTGGCAAGAACAGTTAAGCAAATTTCCTTAATTTATATGCACGAAGATGAGTGGATTTTTGCTTTAATACTGCTTGGCCAGTTATCCATTACAGCTGTTGTCCTGTTTTCCTGTGTTTGTGTTCTCTTTTCTTCTTCAGCTGCGTTTCACAGCCATTTCCTTTCCTTCCCATATTCATAAGATCTCCTTCTCTCACCTAGTGAGCTTTTCTCCTTCCTGAAATGACTTACCTGTGGCAACCCTTTAAGCAAATCTTCTCTATGACATACTCAGCTACTACGTGAAATCTAACCTCCCCTTTGGCAAAGTTTTTTTGGGATGGGGTCTTGTTTTTCCCTTTGGATCTGCTTCACACGCTTTTTAGCAAAACATATTAGCTAGCTGTGAAAGACCTCGGACAAAAATGGTCTCTAAAATTTGATTCTGGCCACATCAAAAAAATAATGGATTTTGGGGAAATTAAGGAAGAAAACAGCTATGACATTTAAGCCAGCAAACCAAAGCAGGGCAGGGGGAAGGGATGTCTGGTGTGTGACCAAATGACCCGCGGTGCCACCTGGTTAACCCCCGTGCAGCCTGAACAGCTCTTCACAAGGAGCTCGACATCTGCCCTCAGCGTGGCAGCGGCAGTCACGGCGCTCCTTTGATGCCTGCTGGCTGCTCCTCTGTCGTGTGTCCGCACCTATCACCTTCCTGACCCATTCACGGCAGGGGGGACGCACACGCCCGTAAAGATAAGACGGGCAAGTTTTCCTGGATATTTTCAAAGGAAAAATGGCAGAGGAGAATCTTAAGAGTTAAACATAACTATGGAGGAAATGTCTGTTTTTCTTAGGGGAAGAGGTGTGACTTGCGGAATGAATGCCCTTCAGATAAACGCCAGCACGATGAGCTATCAACATGCGCTGCCGTTTCTTCCTGGCACGCCCCACCCCAGCAGCATTACATTTTCTGCCCATACAACAAGTGAGAGCTTGTGGCATGCCCTTCTTCATTCACTCTCAAAATAAACTTTTTGAGGCAGGCAAACCTCTGGCGTGTCGTGCTACCAAGGGAGAAAGGTCTGCACGCACACCAGCAGAAAAAGGGGCACTGTGAAGTGTTTGCTGTTGACGCGCAGCTGAAGGAACACACATCCACCAAATGGAAGGAAATAAAAATTAAATTACCCAGCAGCATTTATCTCCCTGTTCGTTCAGCCGTGCTCCTGCACAGTTTCCTTACCAACTGGTTTGCAGTGGAACTCTCGGTGCACATATATGTACTGCAATCAGCTCTAGTTCGAGCTCCTCTCTGGATTTTAGAGCTTGGCAAGGTAGATGTGTTGAAATAACCATCTGGTTTAAGCACAGTTTTCATACCCCTACTGTCACAGTCACATTGAAATAGTGTCTGGGGAGACAACATTATCTCTTTATATCTTTTATCATCTCTTATGGCAAGCTCAGCACAGAGAAATACATAATAGACCTAATAATAGAAATCAGGAACTTAAGACAGCAATGCAAATCCCTGATCTCAGTAATACTGAGGCACTGAGAAGATGCAAATTTGCCTTTTACTCCTCCAGGCAGGCAGTCGGCTGATGACCAGGGAGCCAGGCCAGGGCTGACAGACCCACGCCGAAATTTCCAGTTCAACCACAGCTTCCTGTATGACCTTCCTCCAGTCACTTCATTCATTCTGTAGATCTGTTTACACCTAGTAGAAGGAGAATGCAAGAGTTCCCTATCAGAGGGTGATTATGAAGGTAAAATCCCTTAATTGCTGTAAGGAATGAGAAGCTTTGAAAGCTCTGGCAACCTCTGGCTGGATTTTAAACCCTGATTTCACTACTGCATCTGCAGGCGCAGGTTAGACCCAGAGGATGGTAGTCAGGCATAGCCTCCTAACTCAGGGACACAGTCAGACATGGTCTTTTGTTTGAAGCTGCTGTGGATTTAGGGGTGAATTTACACACCCCCCACCCCCCCACACACCCCATATGCTGGCCACTGTTTTTGAACTGTGGTGGTTGCACCCCTGCAGATGCAGAGGTTAGGAGAGCAGCCTGTAGAGGTGCGGAGCCACAGCTTAAAAATCAACAGTTTAATGATTAGTTAAACAGTTGCGCCATCTATGTTTAGACAAGTCCTGCGTTAATAATGTGCTCATCACGCCTGAACGGGCACGGCGAGACACCTCCCACGGCAGTTCAAGTTCTCAGCCGTGGGTGTCCCTTCACTGAGCACATCCCTGCAGCACCGGGGGACATGACACACATCCTGGGGCGGGGGCACCTTCCCTGCACTGTGCTCACGTTCACCTTTGGGGTCAGAAAACTTGTGAGTCTCACTGGCACTCTAATTTCCATTCAGCTGCCAGGACCAAGCTGCCAGGGAAGGTCCATGTGGCTCCGACGCTGGCCATTTGCAAGGGAGAGCCACCATGGCTCCAGCAGCGAAGGCAAAGCTCATCATATTAGGCTGAGGGAGCTCTGGCTGTGACTGGCAGGAGAATCAGCTCATCATTCCTCAAAATCAAGAAACACCCACGTGTGGGTTTGGTTTTTTTCTCAACCCCGATACCCTTCTCACCACTTGCTTTCTGAGGTAGTATGGTTTCATTTTCCTTTTTCTGAAGTGCCAGGCTTAGCATGTACAGGTGTCCCTATTTCAGAAGTCTATGTCTTTTCTTTATTGCCCCCTCTGCCCTGGCCTCTTCACAGCTGAACTAGTATCACGGCAATAAACCCGTGTCCAAGGTAAAGGAATCACTGCAGCACTGCTATCACAGAGATCCATGCTTTCCCTCCAACCAGATGACTGTGGAGCAGGCCGCGGGGTGGGGTGGGTGGGGGAGGTGGGGGGGAAGGGAGGGTTTCAGCAGAAACATTTCGGCTTTTCATTCTTAGGAAACCTTTCCACTGTGTTTTCACCCTAAAAAAAGAGGTGAGTCAGGTCATGCTATCTGTCATTGCCTCATCCTAAATGTGCACGGAGTCTCTTACAGGCATCTACCGCTCAGGCACCACGGCAACCATTTGCACAGGCAGTTGCTGCATTTGCACTCTGCAGAGAGGCCCTGGTCTCAGGCAATTGAAGGGTTCAGCTGACACCCAGAGCAGCCTGAGAGGGCCAGCCATTCACACAGCTACCCCTTTACCTTCGAATTAGCGAGTGGAGTGTGAACCTGGCTGTGGATTCGGCAATTCTTTTGCGCTGCCTCTGAGCCTGTGCCTTCAGCACTCAACCCTTCACCTCACAGGCCCCGCCTCACGGTGACAGCACCTCTCAGGAGGGCGTACGGAGCTCTGAACTGGGGCTGAACGAACTGGGGCTGTTCAGCCTTGAGAAAAGAAGACTGAGAGGGGACCTGATTAATGCCTGTAAATATCTGAAGTGTGGGAGACAGAGGGAAATGTCCAGCCTCTTTTCAGTGGTCTGTGGGGACAGGACAAGGGACAATGGCCTCAAGTAGGAGCACAGGAAGTTCAGCACCAACATGTGGAAGAACTTTTACACAGTGAGGGTGACAGAGCCCTGGGACAGGCTGCCCAGGGGGGTGTGGAGTCTCCTTCTCTGGAGATATTCAAGACTTGTCTGTCTGCCTGTCTGTGCAACCTGTCGTAGGGAACCTGCTTTGGCAGGGGGGTTGGACTTGATGATCTCTGTAGGTCCCTTCCAACCCCTACAATTCTGTGATTCTGTGATTCTTGTTTACGACCATGGAACTCATGACCCCCTCCTTCTGCCCCACAATAGACACTAATGCCTTTTTGAGAGTAGTGACAAAAAGGACAACAAAATGTAAGCCAAATTGGCTTCAGTGTGCTTTCTGTCACAATGAAGCCTCTTCACCAGCTGGCAACCAACATGGGCACCTCTCAGAAGAGCAGAAAGGGCCCAACCAAACCAGTCACCCGACTCTCCTCTCCCCCAAGACAAAGGGAAACCAACTCCCAGACCTCAGCAGCACCTTTGTTTTACATGCAACAGCCTCTGGAAAAAATGCTGAGGAAGTGTGGGATCAGACCACGTGCCAACAGAAGCCACAGTTGCTCCCGTGCTGGGCACTGCCCTACTCCTTGGGCCCCGTGAATGGTGCTCACCAGGTGCCTCCAGGCCGAGGCAGAATCTGAGCAGATGTTTTCAAGACCACAGCTTCAAACTTTAATGGATCTGGGCTTGTCCTTGTACTTGTGTCTCAGCCTCAGAGGCTGCTGCTGAAGCAATGCCCCTGCAGTTGAGAGCTCAAGTTGTAAACACGGCAGATTTTCCAAAGGAGTTTCCCAGAGGTCCAAAAAGCAGTGAGATATCCAACCCTTGGTGGCTTTCAGTTCTGTCCATTACTCAGCCGCGGTGCATTTCAAAGCATATTTCAAAGAAGGCTATGGTCTGGAAAGGTACTAACTTGTTAATTATTTGACACCGGTTGCAAGGCGTGGGGCGGGGGGGAGTTTTCAACCCATTAATGACTGCAGGATCTCTCAGCAGCAACACATCCAAGGGAGCCTGGGAGACGTATGAGCTGTTTATGAAAACAATTTTATCCTGAAAATTGTTAAAGGCATCCCTTAAACCGGTCCTCTATGGCAGGCTTTATTAGCAATTCATTTTTGTCACACCTCAGGTCAAGCTACTGTAGATCTTGCAGCAATTATTTTTTTTTAAAAAAAAAAAACCCATGTTTTTATTTAATTGGTGTCTCAAAAATTGTTTTGAATCCTGTGTGTGCCCTATGAGCGGCTGTCTGGGTCCTCTTCCAAGTTGGCCTCCACAGCGAAGTGTGCAGCTTCACTGCACTTTCCTTCATGTGACTGCCATTACTAACGGACCACTGCCACACACTGGCAAACTGTGAAATACTCTATTTTCCCCAAGTCCCGCTGATGGGGTTTTTTCCATCCATCTTCTCTGTTTCCCAAAGGATTTGTCTGGAAACCAAAATTCTCTCTTTTCTTAACCGGATTTACCCCTCTGCTCAATTACATCAGAGATGCTGAGCAATCTGCTTCACAGGTGAGGTCGAGATTCTGCATCACAAAAGCTGCTGGTAGGAGAAGAGGACTGGCTATAGCACAAGAAACTGAGTATTTACATGCAAATACTCTTGCAACGAGTCAGCAATAACCAGGAAACTCGTAAAGGGAAAGGTCTGACTGTGGTGGGGCTCAGCTTTTAATTCCTGAAGGTCTCTAGGTGAGTAGGTGAGGGTCTCATGCTTCCCATCAGCTCCCAAGAAAGCCCCAATGCCTTATCACCAGGACAGTCCCAGTTCAAGGGTAGCTTGCTACATAAATCTCCTGCAGGCTTTCAGTGCTGTCTCTGCACAACCCTTCCTGGGAACATGATTAAACTTGTCTTAAAGAAGGAGACGCTAACACAGGTTGGCAAGAAAAACATCACTCAGGGCTTCAGGTTCAGCTTGTGCTGACACTTCTCAGGCATTAGAGAAGGGCAAATCCTGCACCAATTACTGGGTCAGATGGATGGGGCTGTGGTTTCTCTTGGGCATCTCAGCTCCATCATGTCGTTCTTCCTCCAGCCAACACTATCGGTGACATTGTGGAGCTGAAAGGGTAATTCTGCCCTCTCCTTTACTGCCTTTGGCAAAAAGGCTTACAATCAAGATTGCAGGAGTTTAATTGCTTTTCATACCCCAGGGGTGTCCTGTTTACTTGTGACTCTTTTGCTTTATCAGTTTTCTAGCTGGACTTTTTTCTTCCCTGAAACAAATGTTGGTGACCTTTCATCTTGCCAGTAAGAATTCCCCAGAGCTTCCCACTGGGTGCCATGGTCAGCAGTAAAAGCTTGCCCAAGACCTGCTGGAAGTTAACAGGACTGCAACGGGTTTCGGATCGATTTTGAAATACTGTCACTTTGACATCTGCTTTAAAAGATTTCCAAGTGTATTCTGTCGTAGCCCTGGAATGGTTTTTTCTTCTCAGGCGATCTCTTTGAGGCCTGAGCCACTTCTTTGCCCTGCCTGGGAGACACTTCACCTGATTTTTAAAAGAATTTAGAAGCAAGCGTGCTTTTCCCTTTCCCTGCAAACACTGATCAAAGAGCACTGATGAGAGGTGCCCCACCTCTGATCAAACTGCCTCTCCAGTAGAAAACATTTCTTCTTCAGTGGCAGCACGTCAGTAACTGTTCCGGGCTCCCTCCGATGAAGAGGAAAGCTGGTGGAAAGAGCAGTTTCCAAAGTTGTTGTTATTCCCCAACATTTCCAGCCCAGCTGAGTCAGAGGCAGAGAGAGACCTCTCATGCCTGTGTCCTCCTGATGTGGTGCAAAAGATGCCAAGCAACAAACGGAATGAGCTGCTAGAAAGAGCTAGGAGGTAAGGTTTCTATTGATCACTTCTGAAGCCTAGCAATGGTGAAAGTATTCTTTCATTTGACTACAAAGCACCATTCCAGCCTTTCCTCCAATTCACGTTTCTCACACCAAACCCCTGAGCTCTACTGGCTTGCAACTCACCCACCACTACTCTTTGGTAAACACATCCCAAAAACTGGTGCTGAGGCTGAGAGACACGGGGCGTGTTTTTTTTCTTTTTTAAGCTAGGTGGTCACATAAAACTTTTGCCTAATAATTGTGGTCGGTTAGAGCTGCTGTGATTTTGTTGCTGTTACAACATTTTTATGACTGCAAAAGCCCAAACCAACGCTTCAAGCACACGGTGGATTCGCTTCTCGACGCCTTGAATTGCTCCCCATGCCCGCAGAGATACGCAGGCAGAGTGGTTTTGCCCCTGTGTGCTGCCTGCAGCCAGAGGGATGGCCAAGGTAGTTACGCTACCTTTTTTACATCTAAATGATGCCCCAGCCCCTCAGCTCCCGCAGTCACTTGGTGGAGCCAGCAGAGCTCACGTGCCTGCACTCTGCAGGATGGGTACTTCAGAAAGCAGGAGCAGATCGGGGGCTTCTTTTCCCCACTCAATTTAGTAATTTCAAGTGGATACTCAATATTTTCCTGCAGCACGTATAAAAGACTGACAGCACTCCTCTGCCACAGACTGTAATTTTTCCTGCTGGATTTTTTCCTCTTTTTTTTTCCTGTTGTTTGTTTTTTGCAAAGGTGGGGCTGGAAAGCAGCAGGTTCATCTCTTCTGAAGTGTCTAGCCTTAAGGGTTTGTTGTACCAAGCGCCAGACACTCACTATAGCCCTTTCAGAGGAAAGGCTCCTGCATGCTTTTTTGCTACCTCTTGTTTGTGCCAGGACTTCTAGGAGTTCACTCCTGTTTTGGACTGAGGGACTGTATTCTTTATTCATTTGAAGAAGAGCTTTAGCTGAAAGATTTTTTTGTTCATGTTTCATCAATTTGTGATAATAGGTGTTTGTATTAGTAAGTTGCTTAACAATTAATTAGAAGTGTGTAGTAATTTAAGTAAACAATATATGGAAAGTCCATTTAGCTTAGACATTCCTTTAAATCTCAAAAGCAAACAGATCAGTGAGAAGTTTGTTGCAGAGCATAGATGTGATGGGACCCAAGTTCCTTCAGCACTACAGACTGCATTCAGAGCTGTTGGGATGGCAACAGGAAATGTGCAGAAAGGCCATAAAGGCCCCCAGAAAACTCTTAGACCAAGCCCAAGCAGCCTGACCTGTCACACAGGTCTTGGTCATACAGTGCCTGGAGCACCTCCTCCCCCTTGACTGACCTTGCTGTCTGCACAGTTTCTCATGTCCTCTCACTCTTCTCTCTGGTGGCAAAAGCTGCTGCCAGGGTTTTTTTTTTTTTCCCCTTTCTTAACTCTGTTTCTCCAGAGGTGCTACCACTGTCACTGATGGGCTTGGCCTTGGCCAACAGCAGGTCCTTGAAGCCGGCTGGTATGGGCTCTGTTAAACATAAGGGAAGCTTCTAGCAGCTTCTCGCAGAAGCTGCACCCTGTAGCCCCCCCCCATCTACGAAGTCCTTGCCATGCAAGCCCAAAGCAATCACTTACCAGAGGAAGGTGGTGCAGTAAGTGTTCTTACCTAGCACATCCTGTCACATCATCATTATTGAACTTAGCAGTCAGTAAATCCTGCCTCAGTTCTGTGCTCTGCCTCTGCTCTCCGCTTGCCCACTGTGACAATTTCTGCTCCTTTTTCTAGTTTCATCCTTCCTACAGCATCCACTTCTCCTGCAAAGCTCAGAAATCCTTCTGTCTGCCTGTACAGAAGAGACTTAAATGGCACATAACAAACTATTGCTATACGCTAGGACCATCCTCAGCATCTATAATTATTTATAATTTATAATTATCTGAAGCAGGGGATGCAGGGGGAATCAGCCAGCCCCTTTTCAGTGGTCTGTGGGGATAGGACAAGGGGCAATGGCTGCAAGTTGGAGCACAGGGAGTTCTGCACCAACACGCGGAGGAACTTTTTCACAGTGAGGGTGACAGAGCCCTGGGACAGGCTGCCCAGGGAGGGGGTGGAGTCTCCTTCTCTGGAGATATTCAAGACCCACCTGGACGCCTATCTGAGTGATATGTCCTAGGGAGCTGCTTTGGCAGGGGGGTTGGACCCAATGATCTCTTGAGGTCCCTTCCAACCACTACAATTCTATGATTCTATGATTCTATGATCTCTGGAGTCGTTTTTATGTCTGACTCTTAATTGACTGTACTGAAAGCTGCTGGAAGCAGAAAGCACGTTTGCCTTTGTTTCTCACCCTGGCACCCAACACAGCACAAGCCCTTGTGTAACCATGAGGAGCTGTGCGTGGTGGGAGCAGGGTTTCTCACCTCCTTGTTTGGCAGTGTGTGGCTCTCTACACCTTGCTCTCCCCATGGGTACTACCCAGGTGGCATATGGGAGCCTCACGCTCCACTGAAAGAGACCCCTCTTTCTACCTGAGGGAGATGTTATTTCCATAAAACTCTTCTTTGGAAGGGGCTTAATTCTGTAGAACTTGAAATATTTTGATGCCTTGCAACAAGATGCAGTTTCCTGGGGGCGATGTGACCTCAGGTCCACCTTTTCATCCTGACACGCCACCGTGCCATGTGTGGAGGAGCCTCCTGCTTTTATTAATCTGCTGTTCATAACTCATCTGCAGAGGAGAGCTCTGCAGAGCCAAACTCAATAAAACAGTATTCTCCTGGGAAAAACAGAAGTGTTCTCTAGGCTTTGTGTATATTTACAGCAGGCAGACAAAATGCATACATTAAAAGGACAGGTGGAGGCTCTGAGGAGTCTAAGCCAGCCAGGATGCTCACACACTACCTACATTTATTACCCATAGGTGTGTTTTTTTCACCAGGGAGCATTACCCTCTCACATCTGACTTTCACAGCTCTGGGAAGATAGGTGGTGGCATTTGCAGGCAGTGGGAGTGCCGTGAAACCCCTCGCTTTGAGTGGTTCCCTGGTAGGAGACCTTGGCACTGGGAGATGGCAGAGAGGAGATTCTGGAGCAGAGTGAGAGCTGAAAGAAAGGACAGCTAAATGTCTGAAAGAAAGGACAGCTAAATGTCACAAGATTTAAGTGCTGTGAATAGAGAGCTTGTCTCCAAGAGAGTCGCACACGGGCCTTTACCTGGAGGAGATAGGGTTGGAGGTGGTAGGCTCATTTGGGGTCTTCATCATCTTTTGCCAGCACATAACTACTTTCTGCCCACAGGAGCCCCCAGTGAGTGCCCCGGGCGGCAGGCTGGAGGCCCATCAATAAATAAATAATGCCTGTCAAAGCCGTCGCTCGCCCCTCGCCGCGGCGGGCTGGCGAGAGCGTGCCGAGCAGCCACGGTCCCAGCGCCGGGAGCCAGCCGCGCTTCCACACGTGGCCCGCGGGCGAAATGGAAACCAGACGGGAACCTCTCCAGCCCCACCGGGCTCGCCTTCCACCCGGTCTGCAATTAATTAAGACTGAAGGGGGGTTTTGAATAACCCCTTTGTGGAACAAAATACACGCAGTCAAAACCCAGCTGACAAACACAACAAAACTGACTTCATGGTTTCTTATGAGAAAACCATTAATGGCTGGAGAAATGAAGAAACACTTTGTTCAGGTCGCTGGTGTGAATGCAGCATATTCAGATTACAAAGCCGTCCTGCCCTGCTGTAATAAATATCATATAGCTTTATCCATGGGTAACCAGGTATATAAAAGCCAGGAATAACACATTAGGCTTTAAGTCAGAGCACAGTACCAACTATTACATTTTCATGGACTTCACTCACAAACAGCGCCTCGACACCAACCGGTGTCTCCGATGCAGCAAGTACCGACGGGGCGGTCGCCCAATACCCACCGCCATGGCTTGGGCTTGCTTTCAGCTCTGGGTCCGTGCCCCCCTCCTGCGTCAGCACCCAAGGGAGAGGGGTAGCTGCATGCTAAAAGGTTTCAGAAAGAAAGAGATCCTTTACCTCGGCAGCATGTCGCCTTCTTTTCCACCGTGGCGTACGTTAGAGCCTGCTGACGACAGCGGTAGATGGCTCAAACAGTCAGGCAGGAAGAAGTAGGGGAAAACAGATCGTATTTGGGGAAAACATTTGCAGTCTCCAGACCTTAGTCAGGATGAAGTTTAACGGCATGTGTTATGTGCCAGGTCAGAGCAAAGGCTGTAACAGGCTCCTCTCACCCTAAAGGACGTGAAAGCGGTACACCCTTCATTTTACCACCAGCACCCAAAAGCGTCTCAGAGGTGTCCAAGCCTGGCTGTTTCCTACCACGAACATCTCTAGCAAAGGCTTAACACTGGTTATCCACTCTCCTTGATGCTTGCGAACCCACCGCTCGGGGCCAACTATGAGATGGGGAGTGTCAGTCTCTGAAACATACACCCAGCAGGTCCTGGTCCAACCTCACATCACGTTCTCCCCCTTTGGGCATTAGCACCCAAAGTCCTCAAAGACAGCAAGCATCTTTCTGTCTGTGCCAACACTCAGCTCTGTCTGGACATTCCCATCCTAACCTGCAGGTGAGAGACCTGGGGATGAGACTGCAAAATTCATCGATCTTTGAGGCCTAATCCAACCTGGGAACCCAAGCCCCTTACTGGACAAGGCAACCATCATGACACATCAGCATTACAGGCACAAATCTGGGTAAATTTTGGTAATCACAGAATTGTAGGGATTGGAAGGGACCTCCAGAGATCATTGGGTCCAACCCCCCTGCTAGAGCAGGTTCCCTAGGATAGGTCACATAGGGAGGCGTCCAGATGGGTCTTGAATATCTCCAGAGAAGGAGACTCCACAACCCCCCTGGGCATCCTGTCCCAGGGTTCTGTCACCCTCACTGTGAATCAGTTCTTTCACAAAAGAAAAGATGTTTCTAACATCCGGAAACATGGTAATTTTTAAGTTTATGTCATAGTCTTAAAATGAAATAAATTCAGATTGACAAACTGTATTTTCATTAGGTTCTCAGAAAATCAGCACAGCACATTATTGGCTCCCTAGTTCGACAGCAATTATCATCTACTGCCCACATTTGTCTCCCTCATTCTGAAGGCTTCTACATATCAAGCATGTCAGGTGGGATGACAAATACTTCCAGAACACACACACACACAAAAAAACCCAACCCACTGCATGAAAAGTGAGAGAATCCTCTTCTACACCTTTGCCAGCCCTCCAAATCCTGAAAGGTTCCACTTGCTGAGGTGGTTAAGCATGCAAATTCGACAACAGTTTCCGTGGGCAGTATTCCAAAGTCCTCAGCCACTCCGTAACAAGCTCAGTGTACAGACTTAGGAGCTGGATTGATGGCTAACCTTTTCTAGTTGCTACCCAGTAATTTCTAGCATTAAGTTGGTCCTACCTCTTCACCTTGCCCTGTCATGTTACAAGCTTAACCATTCTCTTCAGGCCCATGAACAGTGACACCCAGCCTCTGGGCAAGCAAGATGTGCTGAAAGCAGCCATGGCCATATGCTGTAAGCCTTTGGGTCACAAGAAGCTGCCTCAACATCTCTTGCTTAGCCCACTCAGATCTGGAGACCACGGCACAACTGTCACTGGCCCTGCAGTTTGGTACTCACCTGCCCACGAGGCTTTGCTCTCTTTCCTAATGCATCCACAGAGCTCTTCCCTCCACACCTGGTGTCTCCTTCTTCCTTCTCCCTTATTTAAAATGTGTGATCTTAAGGGATATTGTCTAAAACAGGCTCAGGTCAGGTCCTCTGTTAGGTGTTGTATGGGCAAGAATGGACGTAGACTCCCTCAAAACCAGCTGGGACTAGTAATATCAGCCTTGCTTTATCAACCAGCTCCAGATTTTCAACACTAATCATTCCTGGTCTCTCTGGCATTTCTCTTGAAAGAACATGTCAGTTTGGTCTAATAAGATGGCCTGGAGAGAACAGTTTGGGATCATTGTGGAGAAATGAAAGACCTGACTTTTCCCTTCCCAGAGTCTGTGCTTCCTCTACTTCTGCTTAAACTTTGCAGAGCAGAATTTCCCTTTTGCCAAGGGAGACCAGCACTGAGTAGTTTGCTAACATCCCCCTCACACCCTCCCCCCCAAAAAAACCCCAACCGCTAGATGGGAAGAGCTGGGGACAGATGGGGAAAGGGGGCATGACTGTAAATTAAACCTCAAGCTTAATTACATCCTCCAGTAACTATGTTCACAGTTATCTGAACTTTTGTCTATCACAGATTTGTTAAAAGATCAACCACTTCATTAAGAAGAGAATATAAATGTCTGTTCAAAAGTAAACCTCTCTTTTTTCCACCAAAGGGAGCACTTCTTTCTACAGTTCGCTGTCCCCACAAACCAGGAGAAAGAAACCAGGGCAGAAAGGGAAGAATCTAACAGAAATGTGACAGGTAGAAAATGAGGGGAGAAAAACAGAGAGTTCTTCAACTGAAAAATCTGTTGTCAGGCAGAGTAACCTTTGCAAAAAACCTAACAGTTTTACTCTGATGAGTCATTATGCATAGGCAGCTGTAAAAGCCAGGGCCAGGGTAAAAGCAGGCAGTAACTTTGTTAAGAAAAGTGGTGGATAAGGACTGTTTTTCAAAGTCACTGTTTTTGAGGTGATCACTGGTTTTGAGGTGTTAAGACGCTTTAACAAAATCATACTCAGAAAGTAAAAAGGTGATTAGAAGTTGCCAGAAATCAGTAGCTCTTACAGAGTCTCAAACACAAAATCATTTAAAATTAGTATTAATATGTGGGTTTATTGAGGCCACTGCGCCAAGCAACATTTTAGTCAACAGCTAGCTCTTTCTCTGTGTCATGTTCTTCCTCCTCTGTTATTTTTTTAAACACAAGCCCACACATCGATTTTGTCCAAAGTACGACCAATAGCACAAAAATATTGTTTACATTTCTATAAATGGAACAGTTTATTACAGCAATTCCTGCGTGATTGTTGCTCTGCGCAAGAATGTTTTCAATGTCAAAGCAAGAAGGCTGCTGAAATTCTGCTTGAAAGCATTTTCTATTGTCCATGGAGCATAAAAAGAAAAACACCAGGTTTCTGAGCATTTCAGGCGATTTTGTAAAGCACTGAAGCTGAGGTCTGAACCTACAGCAAGGTATGAAGACTTTGCCCGTTGGAAGCCAGGCAAAGCACAGGGTTGTTAAAGAAAGAGCTCCTGAAACCCCAGAATCAAAAGAAGTAACGAGGCCATTAAAGGATCCAGCTGCCCATGGCAGGCCACTCCTCAGGCCTGGAGGCTCTGCAAGCACCCATGTGGGGAGAGCATTCACTCACCTGGTGCTTCATCTCAGATTATCCTGGGGTGGCTGTAACCGACTTCTCCCCAACCTCCAGCAGTCTCCAAACTGCAGCATCAAAACTCAACCGGACAAGCACTCGAGCCACCCGGCCTTGCGTTTACCTGTGCTGGGATGTGGCAACAGGGCTGGGGGCATCTAGAGGTCCCTTCCTTCCAAGCCAAATCTTGCCACAGTTCCATGAAAACATTCTGTTTTCTCTACTGAGTCAAGTAATATTTTACCCCCAATTCAAACCGCGTTTCCATTATGCTCAAATCTTCTTCTTTTTCTTTTTTTTTTCCTTCCCAAACCAACCCCAGATTATTGCCTCTCGGCCCTACCTGTGAAAAAGAAGAACATAACATTTGACAATTATTTAGTTGAACTCAACACCTGCTGCCTTATTATAATGGAGAGAGAAGTACTGCGAATCACATCCAACTCTAAAAATAGGAAGGGACTGAAGAAAACCTGTTAAAAAAAATCCTCTGTGTACAATTTCTGAGAAATCCGCTCATTATCTGGCTAGAAACGTTAACTGTCAACTAAGCCCCACTTTGGGTGCATACAGGGAAAAAACAACTCGGAACATATTCCTCTGTGTATCTAAAGATGAAATTTCCACACCTTTGAGAGCTGAATCACATTGTGCTTCCATTTACAAAGCTCCTATTCACTTCAGCAGTCAAGTATGCTCGGGAAGTGCGTGTTTAAACAGAGAGGCGCTTTTGCTAGACAGGCAAGCAGCGGGATAGAACGCTATCGTTTTGCAGCTTGCCAGCAGAGCAGAGTGAGGTGGACTGGAGACCGTAATGAACATCAAATGGAAAAGCCACAGAGAACCTGAATCAGAGATTCAGCTTGGTTCAGAGAGCAGAGGTATGTTGTTTCGACCACCCGTGGTAAATTAAGCACGCTATACTCTTACTTCCACTTGGATCACGTGCTGGTTTTCCTCCTGTCCATAACCTGCCCAATATTAAATCAAACTCATCTCACACATTCAAGAGGAACAAATTAAATCTCTCCCACAAGGCGTTAAACGTGGGTAGGCTGTTTCTGGGTTTTAGCACGCCTAATCTTGCTGCTTCCTTGCTGTTAGGTATTCAGATTCCCTCTGAAGTGCTGATAAGAGCCCCTCTTTCCAGCACCACGCTGCCTCCTGCTTCACCCTGGCCCTGGTGGGTGGCAGAACAGGAATTCTCTTCCTGGGGTTTGTGTCATAACTAATATTGTAGCAAGGGGCAGCGAAAGGCTTCAGGCACAAACGCCACAGGACAAGCTAGGCACAATATAGGCAAGGGGAAAGGATCTTGTGCCTGGAAAGGCTCTGGGCTTTTCTCCTATCATCCCTCTTCCTAACAAAAGGTTTTAGTGTTCCTCACCAGGGTCCCTGTTCCGTGCCCCAGGATGAGAAGACTGTTTGTGATGTTACTATGAAAGCAGGGGGTGCTGGCACCCAGCAGCTCGCAGAGTGGGGCTCAGCACTGCGGCAGCTCCGAGGATGCCCACCTGTACCCCCACTTCCGCACTGGAAAGTGGGAGCAGAGCATGTGCCTCCTCAGCAAACCCCTTGCAGCTCCCTGGGTGAAGAATGCTTTTGGTCACCCCGAGCAGCAGCTGCTTTGCAGTCAGGTTTGAAACACGGTATTTTCCAGACTCAGCAGACCTGGGTTTGTAACGTGCTCGGGGAGCAGGAGTGACATAACCTGTGTCACTGCTGCAAAGACCCTTCTCAGCAGATAAAACCACCAGGCCAGACAAACATACACATTATTCAATTCAGTTACTGAAGGAGGCAATCGACTTCTACTTATGCAACTCTCTTATCAGTGTATGATTGACACCTGGCACAGCATTAACACAGACAGTCCCCACCTCTTTTACTGAGTGTCAGAGCAGCAAAGAGGAATCCCACGAGTCACCACGGGTTCACATGCAGTCAGTGAACTCTGCCAGCTCAAGGCTATGAACCGAGTCGGGTGACATCCCGAATTTGCCTCTATCCCATTACTCATGCCAGGAGTGGGCTCGGCAGAGATGCAGCAGAGAGGACATGGTGCCACGCCAGCACAGGACAGTGAACCTCCTGTGACTGCTGTCCGATGCTACCATCACCCTGTGAGCAGTGGGAGACTGCTGTTCCCACCGCTGCCACCATGGCCAGACCAAAACAGGATGGCCGAGGCTCCCGGATTCCCAGGCCAAGCTTGTTGCTCCATCATCCCTCAAATACCCATCACATCTCACCTTTCACCCACCCCACCAATCATTAAGTGGCCAGCCCTCTGCCAGGATCTGCACTGGAGTTCTGAAAGCAGATGAAAAAACGTCAGGTTTCTGCCATCTTCCACAGACAAATCCTGTCTGGGTGCTGCATGTTGCACTGACATGTGTTCCATGCAAACTGAAATGCTGGAGTACAGCGGGACGCTTAAATCTGCCAGTCCGTAGGTAGCGAAGAGGAAGATCAGAGGGCACTGCAAGAAGAGGACCTGGTTTACACAGTGCAGGTCTTCCCTCTTTCTGTGAGATAAATACTGGGATTCCCAAGAGCTGTGATGTCTCGGCTGCTGAAACTCTCAGGCAACACTTACCAAGCACTCGGATCAATTTTCTTCCATGTTACCAGAGGGAGGAAAAGGGAAGACGTTGCCTTGCCTCTTTTTTTCCTCTCAAATCTCAAAGTAACCTTTTAAAACCAGGTAGAATTTCTTTTATATTTCTCTTGGGTTTTCAACATTCTTTACCTCCTTAAAAAAATATTCTATGTGAATTCTGTTAGTCTGCACATAAAAGGAACCCACCCTGCCCAGGTTCCTGTAATGGACTTGTTTCCCATTTTAAGCCCAAATGCACCATCTGGAGACACCTGCTTGTCTTTATTTTCAGGGAGAATGCTGAACAAAGCCAGTTATTAAGACTTCACTACTGATTCCACAGACACGAGACCAGATTCTCTCACGGAGACAATCATCTTTCCACTGTACATCCCACTGAGCAAATTACAACCTTAACATAAACCAGCAAGACATAAAACTGTCTCATAGAGGGAATGAGGTCTTTCTGACCCCATGGTTGTGGGATAAAGCAATCTATCTCATCCCATCTCATGTAAGCCAGACATCTCGACAGCAGAGCCTTCAACAGAGGGAGATAAACAAACCGTCGTGGATGAACCATCCCATCCTGAAGCCAGTGTCTACACTAGCTGGGATTAATCACTCCCTGGAAGTTCCTGGCTCTCTCCATGTGAGGCTTCATAGTAAACAACAGCCTTTTGCTGTGACAGCACAGTCCCATTCAAGACACTACCAAAACATCCCTTCACTGCCGGGACTAGAGGGTTTCACCCAGTGTTGCCAGGGAAACAGTGATTTTATGTCACCACGGGTCCGGCAGGAGGGTTGAATGTCCACACTGAAGCAGGAACTCCCGCGGGGCTCCGGCTTGAGTCAGAGTTGCTCATGGAGCGGTTCCCCCGCAACCCGACGGGCAGAGGCCCTTTCCTCACCCTCGCACGGGCCCAACCTGCACTCCCCACCCCACTCCCCGCAGGCCCTTCCTTTCTAGGCAGGCTGCGTGGAGCTTGCACCACCCACCAGCTCAGCGGCAGCCCTGCCTTTCAGCAAGCAGGCAGAGAGCTGAAGAGTCCTTCCACCATTAACTAGGCAGAGATGCTAGTGGCAGGAAAACAAGAGGACTACAAGAAAAGCTTCACTCAGCCTGCGCTCGCCGCCATTTTCAGGCCTACAGGGGCAGGGTTGTAGCTGATCAGAAGATCCATGTGGGAATCCCTAATTCTTCTGGAGAGCAGATACCTCCCTCTGGTAAGGCAGTGGGAAAATTACAAAAGGAGTAGAATCACAGGTAGGATATTCCAGGTGCCCAAGCTCTGATGGCTTTGACAGCCACTCTGCAGAAGGTTGTGCTTTGTCTTCAGGGAAACAAAATGCGCTCCCCCCTCTGCCCCCCAGAAAGAAGCGGCGCATTCAAACAGAAGCACCTGCTTCACCTGCTTCCCCCAGGACCATGGTACACCCAGGGCTGCTCTCCTCACAGGAGCTGTAGCTCTTTAGTGGGGAGAGCCAGCCTCACAAAGAGCATATGAAAGCACACTAGCAGGTGTAACAGCAGGCTGTGAAAGGTATTTAAAAAACCCATCCAGAAAGGTGCTGGTTATTTGAGGTTGTTCATAGAGAAAAAAAACACCACCACCACTCCATTCCTGAAGCCCACAAGCTGCACTGAACACACCAAGCTCCATCCACTGCCTGTGCACCAGGGGAAACCAAAGCATGCATGGAAGCCCAAACCAGTGCCTTCAGCAGCAGAGTATGTGTGCAGGGACAGGGAAAGAGGAGAGACAGAAAAAACACCTCCCAGTTCAACCAGAAAGCAACTGGTAGCAGCACCTGTCCTGAACCTTCTCTTTTTATTTTTCTTGTTTGATTGCTTTGTTTTTTAATGAAAGGTGTCACGGGCGTGTCAGCTGGGCTTAGATTGCATCACAACCAAAGCAGCAGCACCTTGGAGGCATTTCCCCAGGGTAATGGTTAAACCTGGTGGGGAAAAGCCCATCCTCAGCCCCGGTGCTGAAGGACACATTTTCCCAGCTTGCCTCCCACTGTTTAGTCCCTCACATTCTGCAGTGTATGTGGGGCTTCTGCCAGGCTGGTGGGAAAGGTGTCCCACCTCTGTCTTCTCTGGAAATCCTGCCCAGACTGACGTCTCCTCAGCTCACAGCACATACCCCCACTGCCCCATAGGCAGCTCTGATCCGTCCTCAGCCTAAACTCCCAAAGCTTCTCAACCAGCGTCTCAGTGGGGGATCCCCCAGAACACCTCCAGCTGGCTCTGCTGTCCTTTCTCATTTCCAGTGATCCTACACAGCCCTTCCAGCCCCCTCGCTGTGGCTGCCAGACCTGGGGCTTCTGCAAAGCCTCGTTAAGGAAATCACAAAGTAGCACAGATCTCTTCCTGGGGTGCCCCAGCACTGGTCCCCCCTTGCTGGGACACAGCACCTGCCTTGGAGGCTGAAAACTCCTGTGGTTCAATGGCTCATGGAGGCGCTGACCTGCAAACAAACAGCGCCAGTCACTCACCTTGCAGAGGGAAACCCCCAAAATGCCACCTCTCGGGGTCAACTTAGTGAATGAAACATTCAAGGAGTTTTTATTTTAAATACTATGATTTTTGAGGAATGATGCTACTGCGTAATCCTGATACCACATCCCTGTCAGGTGTATTTTCATCTTGAAATCATACTGTCTTTTTGGGGATCGCTGCCTCCCAGGAAGATTGCTGTTAAAGGAGAGAAATGTGCCATGAGAAAGACCAGACCCAGACCTTCCCTTAGAGGAACAGCCTATGCAGCCCTTAACCAGCTTTCAGAAGCAACACATTTGAAAGAAACAAAAAAATAAGATTTTTTTGTTGTTGTTTTTTTAAGAGCTAGGAGAATTGAGCAACAATTAAGTCACCCTGGCTAATGATGATGCAGAAAGCATCCAAAAAAGATACAAAACTGGAACAGAAACAGACTCTTCTACCTGTAAACCATCAAACTCTTGCAGAGCAGTGGCTTGATTTGGTGTGAGCTTCGCTCCAAGTTCCCACCAAAGGCAAAGTATTAGGTGGGTGAATTACCCAGCGTAAAACACGTGCAACTATTAAGGTACTACACAGTGAAACGTAGCGCTGGTAATGCAAAACCCTAAACCAGAGAGCATCCCAGCACTGCTGGCACTGACAGATGGGCTTTCAGGATGGCTGAATTGTCTGAGAGGCTGGGAGTTGTTTTCTGCTGCCCGTTGTTATGACAAACACCTTCGCTGCAGAGGAAAGTTTGCTAGAGAAAGTCGCTGAGGTGAACAGGGGACGCAGCAAAGCGAAGGGCGAAGCAGAAGGAGGGAAGAAAGGAAGAAACCCTCAGCTACACGGTGATGCCAAAAGCCCCAAGTAGCCTCAGGAGCCCCACCTAAGCCTTACTCCCATCACATCAGTAACTGATAGTGCTCGGGACAGACCGTCAAAGCACTGAGCTGTCAGAGCAGCCACACATGGGGGGAGGTCTGTGGCCAGCATAGGACACGCTTGCATGCCCTCTGGCACATGTATGGCACAGCACAGCACAGCACACACAGGGCGTCTCAGTCCCAGGCTGCACTGCAAGCCCAGCCCCAAGGAGAGCAGGGGATGTGCCTACTAAGCAGCTGAAAGCAGAAGCAGCAAAAAAAAAAGGAAGAGACAATGGAAAATCAGGCATGCATACAAGATAATGTAGGCTTTAAATAGAAAGGGACGTAACCAAAGAGTATCTGTTCTATTCTAGTGGCCGTTCAAATTATGGGAATGAAGTGAAATTTTGCTGTTTGTGTAAATAAAAAGAGAGTGCCAGAAGAAAGAGCTACCCAAGAAAGGTAAGCATGGACTGATTTTTCTCTTGCAGCTGTGGCCTGATGATAAAGACAGTAGATGTAATGGAAAGAGTATCACATCGGTATATGAGTCCCTCTCTTTGTACCTGCTCACTGGGAAATAAGGAAAATATTACAATTTAGGTCAAGACAGGCGCTTCAGTTTAGATATATGGTCATGATCTATGAAAAAAAAAAGGTTGAGTGATGTGTGTGACCATGAACTGCTGAAGAAGGAGCCGTTCAGCATGACACAGGAGAAGCAGCCACATCACATGCTGCCATCGGATACAGATTCAGTCACCAGACTGGGGAGTGCGGGGCAAGAAGTCACACCTGAGCCCTCAGGCTGCCAGCAGCAGCCAGAGGCTGTGCACCTCCAGCCCCTGTTGTGTCCTGCACAGTGTGCTGTGCAAAAAGAATTATATATATATATATTCTTTTTCCTAAAGTTTGTCCAGCTGTGTACAGCATAAAACTTTCCGGGAGGACATTGGGTACAGAGGAACACTGTAGACTCATTCACTTTGTTTCAGGCCTCTGTTGCTTTCCCATCCAACTAATACGTCTACAACTTTTGAACTGGTCAAAAGGAGTTAAATGGAAAAAAATAAAGGAAGGGGAAAAACTTACCCCCCAAAACCCTGGATGAAACTTTAGCAACCCAGCTAAGATGATGTCTTGTGCATGTCTTTGTTTCACGCTGTAGAAGCCTGGGCCCGCTGGGTTCTATGGATTACAGCAGCACCCAAATTTTTCCAAAAATGTCAGACAAGTTTACCACAGCAATTAAGCTGTCTACCATCTGTAAAAGATTTGCCCAAGAGTTTTTCTAATGTTTTTTTCCCCCCTGAAATACGTTTAACTTAATTCTTTCAACATTTTGCCTATCATTCAAGTCCATATACATTAAGTATTGCAGAGCTGGCTAGATTTTTGAGGGCAACTTTTCCTTCTAAGGATTAGTTGTGCACTGGTGCACTGAAATTTTATATACAGAGTAACACTCTGAATATGAATTATTTCTTGAGGAACACTGCGCCTATTCTTGGGAATGGAGAAGTAAAAACTTTACTAGGAATTTCAGCCAAGGAGCTGAGATTAACACCCTTTATTCTCCTCCCAAATGGTGAGTTATTTTCAGAATACTAGACTGGGCTCAAGCTTAATGTCTCCATCACACTGTATTAAAAGTGCCCTACAAGTAAATACGTGCACTCAGCCAGTGACAATGAAAGACGTGGATCTGAATTCTTGAGCGCGTTGGAGAAAGTTTCAAGTTTTCCCAGCAACATTTAGCATGCTTTGTGGTCCAAGTAAAACAGTAGTTAGGAAAGCTGAAGGGTATTCTTTATGTTCCTCCTCCTTCTAGCCAGCATATAAACTGGTTGCTCCCAACCGCCTAAGAGTGATGGGTGTTCTCACTTTTCACTATGGAAACTGCACTTTTCGTGTAGCTCTCTAAGTACAGACGGCTTATGTGACAAATAATCAACCAGTCTACGATGAGTTATTTTCTCTCCCTGAGCATTTATGCTTTTATTGCAACTTTTGGTTTACTATCACATACCCAAATACTGAGTCTCCTAAAATAACCTCAGAAAAAGTAACCCATTAATGACTAAAAGGCAGGAAGGTTGGGCACACAACCTTGCTTTTGTCACAGAGATACAGCATCCCCTTTGGAGCCTGATTTTGACAGAGTTGGGAACAGTTTTATGTTGCTTCCATGACCCAGAAGCAGCATAAGATGACACTAGGCCTTAGAAGGATTGAGAATAAGGATCAGCGCTTTAACAGTGCCAAACAAATGAGAAGAGTGGCAATTGCAAAAAGAAATAGCTCACTCCCTCACCTGGCTTTGTCACTGGGCCTTTAAAACCCTCTAGTGACAAGATCTGTCTGTAACATATAAAACACTCCTTTGCTGTTGAAAGCACATACTGAGTTTTGGGATGGTGATTCTCTGTGGTTAGAAACAATCCATTGGCCTCTGTGATTTTATAGCTGATGCTTCACATTCACAAAGCAAAGCAATATAATGGTCCTGGTTTCTTCTTTCAATTTCTTATCATGTGTTTTTTACTGTTTCTGAATTTCATCTGAACAACAAAGCCCTTTGGACACATCATTCATTTCCCAGGAAAGTACCCAAAAGCACAGGAAGGGCTGATCACACGACTAGCGGCCCTCATGACCGGCCCCATCACACTTGATGTGAACACCAAGGAAGCAAAACACCACACATGGTCCTTGATCAGGAGGAAAACCACAAGTGCCATGCCACAGCACTTGCAAACCCTCCCAGCTCCAGGTCTCCTCATCCCTCCTTCCCTCTGTCCCCCTGTCCTGATGCATGCCATCAGTCCAGACCCTGCTGCAAAGCACATCCCTCCCGACTTCCTCCTGCTCTGGACTGCCACCTCCACTGTCCTCCATAGCTGCAAGGTGGAGCTCCCCCAGCCATCCTCCTGTGCCAGCTCGAGGGACTTGGCTCCAGGCTGGTAGGGCTTGGCTGCCACGGGCTGGCACAGCTGAGGCCCTGCCAGCCAAGCCCGCTGGCTGCCAGGGTTGGGGCAGCCAGACTGCTCCCCCTTCGGAGCCATCGCTCGTCACGTCTCCGGCAGATTTACTGTCACTGAACCCTGTACCATGAGGTAGCGTCTCTGGCTCGCCAGTCGTGTGCCACGGGCATACAGGATGGCCAGCATCAGCTTTTGGTTTTTTTACAGGCTGCCTTTCAACAGAGCCAAGGGAGAAGCACAACTGATGTTTATTTTTGGCTGGGATGTTGAAAGCCACCCAAACAATACATCCAGCGCTGCTCGGCTGAGCCTCAGCACTTGCCGTGTGGGATACGTGTGCTGCATCCTGTGCCCATCTGCTGCTGCTGCAGGTACTCCCAGGGCTGGAGTTCAGATTCTGGTGGAGGAAGAGTTGACACAGATGGCAGAAAGCTGCACTGGTTTAAACCAGTGAAGGGTTTTGCTGCTTCTCTATGTATGATGTTGTTCTTCTCTCTATACAGAAAGGTAAGTGCACAGCACTAAAATGAGACGTCCAGCCCAGTTTACACACACTTTCAAAAAACATATGCTGTTTTATTAAAAAATTTTGAAAAAACAGCATATGTTAGGCACATAATAATAATAATAATAATAATAATAATAATAATAATAATAATAATAATAACAACAACAACAATAACAACAATAACAACAATAACAACAATAACAACAATAACAACAATAACAACAATAACAACTAAAAAACTCCACAGTGTGAAAACACATTGTTTCCATTAAAATTATTTTACAGCCCCAGTGCTTCTCATACCAAACAGGACACACAAAAACAGAGCAAAACCACCAGAGGCTGTGAGCCCTGAGGGGCCCTGAAGGGGCATCTGGACTCTGGAGATGGGCAAGCACCCACATTCCCCAGGCCTAGCAACAGGGTTGAAAAAGACAAGACAAAAAGGGCAGCCATAAGGATTGGGAAGAACATGGGAAACCAAGGAAGGTGACAGGGAAAAATCTGTCCAGGAGTGTCATCAAGGGGAGGTCTGTATCCCAGGGGTAGTCAGGGTTGTGCACCCTCCTGCCCTCAGAGCCTCCCCATTCCCACTGCCAGGTGTCTCTCCATGCTAGAAAGGTTCAAGGGGCACAAGTGGACACCTGCCCCACTGGTGTCCCCATTTCTGGGGGGAGGGCAGGAGGCTGACAATGCTGGTGTAACCTTTTCTGGGGCTGGGAGTCCACCTTCTCGCTTGGATGCCTACCCTTGCCCGGCAGCATCCTCGAAACTAGCGGCTGCTCACAAAGTTGCAGGGACAAAAGTATCCCTCTTGGCTCTGCCCTCTCTAAACCCCGTGGGTGCAGACTCCAAAAGCCCAAGAAATTTCCTAGTGAGCCGCTCTAACACCCACAAACTTCAGGGATGGAATGTCTGAGAGAGTTTGGCGACAGCTTTCCACGAGGTCACTCCGTAAAGTATTCAGTCCAGGCAGCGGGGACTGGCATCACGTTTCACAGATCAGGTCCAGACCCCTGTACCTGCAGCCACTACGCACCCTCCCATTCACTCATTTATTCACTCACTCACTCATTCAGTGAACATGGAGCTTCCTTTCCTTGGTCACTTCTCAGAAGCTCCCTCTCAGCATCACCCCACGGCTCCCCGGGGGCCCGCTGACCGCAGGCAGCAGCGCCAGCACACCACTGGCAGCTTCCCCAGCAAGCCCAGCTGCACCATGCCGGAGGTGGCCGGCTCTGCTTGTCACCAGAACCGCATCCACAAGCCCCTGGGTGCCTCCTCTGGGGCCCCACCACAGCCCTGCAGAGGTTTGGGAAAACAGCCAGCCGCCCCCCCACTCATTTTCAGTGGTGCCAGGGACACCCAGTCTCTGCTACTGGCTTGGCAGTGGTGGTAATGGCTCCACGGGAGACTGTACATAACAGTATCTGGTGTGATACAAGCTATTGGGATCCCTTGGTGCTGTTTGTTCGCCTGTCCTAGGAGCTGAAAATCCTTCAGGAACATAAAAAAAAATTAAATTTGATCCTGAACAGGACTTAAAGCAGCTCTGGCTCATGCACAACTTGTGCAAGGAGGTGCTGTGATCAGAAGCCACAGAAACACAACCACGAAGGAAAGAAAATGTTGATAAAATACATTCACAACCATTTTCTCCTTATGATTTCTGCTGCCCTTGTTTCGCAGAGACAAGGACAAGGGAGGTGCTGAACACCAAGCCCCTCTGAGTGATGTCAGCAATTCTTCCCCACCAGGATGGGCTACTGAACACACCGTCTCTGCTGAGACACCCACAGCTGCCTTCCTCCTGGCTTCTGAAATCAGTTTGTACTCTTAATGATCCCCCTCAAATGATTCCACCAAGGAGTGCAATGAGTACTCTCCCAAGATCAGGTCTACCTTCTCCAGGGGTGCTGATCCCCTCAGGCGCTTTCTGCAGGTTGCTGTAAGACCCCCCTGTTTTCCCAAAACCCTTCATTCACTTGCAAATACCAAAAGCAACAACTCAACAACTGTGCAACTGAGTCTCCCTTTTCTTACAGTTTGGGTCCACCAAGCACAACTGCCACATCCTCCTATCCAAGGGCGGATGGCACTTGAGCCACTTTCCTTCTCCTGCCTTTGCTCATGCTCACATTATTTGCTGTCAGCTAGTAGGAGACACACAGCTTTGTGCTCTACTCCAGCGTGCAGAGTGAGGGTAAGGGAGGCCTACACAACCGCTGAGTGCCACCTGCCAGACCTCTCACCAGACACTTCCTCCCAAGAGCCGCTCCTTCGGCTCTCTGGAGCCACTCCTCACCTCCACCATGGCCAGGTCCCAACTCAGCAAAGCATTCAGACTGCACCTGGATCAAACGGGACAGAGGAGGACGTGGAGGGACCCTACGGGAGCGAGGAACCATGGGGTTGCCTTGAAGACCATGCTCTGAAAAGCAGGGATGCAATCAGGGGAAAATGAAGGCAAACCATCCTGTCTGAGGGCCTGTAGGGAAAGGCAGGGTGTACAGCACAAGTGCCTGCTCAGCAAGGGATGAAGCTTGGCTGCTGATCCTGCCCTTCCCATTAGTTCTTCTGGCTTGCTAAACATCTTGGCCAGAAAATCCAAGAGCAATGGCTGGTTCTCCCCCTCTCTCCTCCGCCCTGTCTGCACCCTGTCATTTTAATGGACTTCTGCTCTCTATATATATATCCTGCATATACATTTCCATATTCCCCAGACAGCTATGTTCTGCCACAGCCTTCAGTGGTCTCTGCTAACAGCCCCTGGCCACCACGCTAGTCACTCTAAAGTTCTCACACCTGGAAAAGCAACAACCAGAAGTCCTGAACTCGGGCAACCTCTGGAGGTGCCAACACCCCCAGCGAGACCAGAAGGACAGCACCCACGGCAGGGAAAAAAGCTGGTGCTGGAAATTACCTTTTGGCACTTCAACTCAGAGTTCATTCTTCGTGCCCACCACAAAATTTGCTCACCAGGCGCAGGACTGGCTTGACTGTGTGGTGTGAGGGCAGCAGTTACATCCTCAAGCATCAAGACACATCCTATGGCAGGGCTGGAACACAAGTAAGTGTCCTCATTAGTTTTCTATTTCTAATTTCTGCTCAGCATGTACCTTACACACCTGGAAGGCACTAAATAAGCTGTAAGCATTTCCCAGGTTTCACTGTTACCTCATCTGCATGTGTATTTGGCTCTGCATCTAAATTTGTGGGACATTCAGGTTGGTTAAATATGAAATACATCCTGGACCCATTTGAAAAAGGAAAATACAGCTAAAGCCAACGCAACCCCGAGTGCCCAGCCCTAGAACATTTGGTCAAACCCAAAGATCTTCCTGATTTCACCGATACCGAAGGGAATTCAAGCAGGAAGACAGCAACAATCATTTCAAATACTGACGTTTTGTTTCTCTGGGCTGCGAGTCATGGTAAAATCAACACTTTGCAGCAAGCAAGAAAACACCGAAGCAGCTCCCTGCGTCAGCCCAATAGGCCTTATCACAACAGGTACAATCAGGTGTGTGCCTCAGCACAGGCTGGTGTCTGACCACATGAGTTCATACCTTATTTTCAGCATGGGTTGAAATGCTGCCACCGAACAGCACATTAGGCATTTCCTCCTCCCCAAATGCAACCTCTGACAGAAGTGTATCAATAAAGTGGGTGCTATTTAATTCTATTTGTCCATTTTAAATGTCCTTTCTGTAGGAACAGAGGGGCAACCAGGCTGGTGAAGGGGCTGGAGGGCAAATCCTATGAGGAGTGGCTGAAGGAGCTGGGGATGTTTAATATGGAGGAGGCTGAGGGGAGACCTTATCACCACCTGCAACTACCTGACAGGAGGGTGCAGAGAGGTGGGTGATGGTCTCTTCAGCCAGGTGACAGGAGGCAGGACAAGGGGAAATGGCACAAAGCTGCCCCAGGGCAGGGTCAGATCAGATGTTAGAAAAAAATGTATTACTGAAAGAGTTGTCGGGGCCTGGAACAGGCTGCCCAGGGAGGGGGTTGAGTCACCATCCCTGTGTGTGTTTAAAAAAAGGGTACATGAAGTACTTAGGGACATGGTTTAGCTTAGGACAGGAATGGTTGGACTTGATGATCTTAAAGGTCTTTTCCAACCTTGTGATTCTGTGATTCTGTGAACTCAGCAGATTAACTCGGGGCACAACTAGAAATTGGGTGCTTGTGCTAACAGCAGTGGTGCTCCAAAGCGTAAACCCAAAAATCCAACGTGAACAAACCTGTGGGTAGAAACATCACTGTGTGCTACAGGCGGACACAAGGTATGTCTCTGCTTGGGAATGCTGCCAGGAAAACCCAACTCTTTGACTCATGGATGTGCATCGTAAACCCTGAAAGAAAATGTCCCAGTCGGGGGTGGCCCTGAATTGACAACAGAGGAGCAGGGAGCAAACACCAGGGCTTCGCTCACTCGGCACGGCGGTTTCCCGGGCGTGGGGCTCCACCGCATGAAATACCGCCTCTCAGAGAGACCGAGGGGTTTAAAGTGAAGCAGCAGGTACCGGAGCGCTTACAGTGAACTCCTGGCATGTGGCAACACTGCCCTCCTGCTTCCCAGCGATTCCGGCCCTTTTCTCTGTGCAGCACACCCCGGGCTGGGAGATGCCCCGGGCAGCTTCTCCCGCTGCCGAAGTGCTGAGGGACGTGCTCTGCCCTTCCTGCAGCCCATCCAAGCCTCCTTGTGCGGGCAGCGAAGGCACACCTCGCCAGGGAGAAGAGGATAATAAAAGCCCCAAGCTTTAGTGTCAAGGTTTTCTGGGGGGCAGGGAATACGTACAGCTATAATCCCAAAATCCACTGTTGGATTTCTGGGTTCAGCTTCAGTCTTTTATCATTTGGGTGAGCCCTTTATAACTGAATTACCAACAGGTAATAAAATTGTAATAAATTCATCTTAGAATTGAAAATGGTTTATACCTGTTCATTAGGTTAAACACAATGCAAAAGGTTTTTAAAAAAAGTGGTGGTGGGGGGGGATATATTGTTGGATTGTATTAGACTAATCCTGCTCTCTGTGGTCAGTGTTCAGGGGATGGTGGGGAGGGAAAGACGCAACACTCCAACTATGGGCAGGTTAAAACTTGTTAAAAAATAATTAGATTGAGATGTAATTAAAATATCCATCCCTATCACCTCTATAGGCCAATGAAGCAAACATCCTGCTGAGCCAAGTGAGGAAAAGAAGAGAGGGGACATCCCTGTCCCGCTGGGAAAGCTCCTGCAGCCTGGTGTCGCTGCGGGTGCTGCTCTGGGGAACGGGTGATGCCACAGCACACACACGACTCGGAGGGTTAGTTTAAGAGTACGATGAAGTCAGGTGCTGTCAGGTGCAACGATGGTGGAAGCCGAGCCTTTTCCTCTGTGAAATGCTTTACGTGAACCTCGGCATTATGCCTTCCAGAATGAAAAACAAGGCGGGACGTGCAAGTAAACCAAGAAAATGGGAGGGAGGGAGGGAGGGAGGGAGGGAGGGAGGGAGGGAGGGAAGGAAGGAAGGAAGGAAGGAAGGAAGGAAGGAAGGAAGGAAGGAAGGAAGGAAGGAAGGAAGGAAGGAAGGAAGGAAGGAAGGAAGGAAGGAAGGAAGGAAGGAAGGAAGGAAGGAAGGAAGGAAGGAAGGAAGGAAGGAAGGAAGGAAGGAAGGAAGGAAGGAAGGAAGGAAGGAAGGAAGGAAGGAAGGAAGGAAGGAAGGAAGGAAGGAAGGAAGGAAGGAAGGAAGGAAGGAAGGAAGGAAGGAAGGAAGGAAGGAAGGAAGGAAGGAAGGAAGGAAGGAAGGAAGGAAGGAAGGAAGGAAGGAAGGAAGGAAGGAAGGAAGGAAGGAAGGAAGGAAGGAAGGAAGGAAGGAAGGAAGGAAGGAAGGAAGGAAGGAAGGAAGGAAGGAAGGAAGGAAGGAAGGAAGGAAGGAAGGAAGGAAGGAAGGAAGGAAGGAAGGAAGGAAGGAAGGAAGGAAGGAAGGAAGGAAGGAAGGAAGGAAGGAAGGAAGGAAGGAAGGAAGGAAGGAAGGAAGGAAGGAAGGAAGGAAGGAAGGAAGGAAGGAAGGAAGGAAGGAAGGAAGGAAGGAAGGAAGGAAGGAAGGAAGGAAGGAAGGAAGGAAGGAAGGAAGGAAGGAAGGAAGGAAGGAAGGAAGGAAGGAAGGAAGGAAGGAAGGAAGGAAGGAAGGAAGGAAGGAAGGAAGGAAGGAAGGAAGGAAGGAAGGAAGGGCTTTCAAGGCAATTGTGGAAAACAACAGTGGTAATGAGGAAGGAAAAGAAAACGCTTCACAAAGAGAGGATGTGGGTCGGGGTTTAGAAAAGACTGGAAAGACTCAAAAGGTGCAGGAAAAAAGGCTTGAAAAGGCTCATTGAACCCAGGAGGTGAACAAGACTGAGTATAAAAATGAGAAAAAGGAGATTTATAAAATAAAAAACCCCTCTGTTTGTTTGTGAGTTCCTGCAGCTCAGGCCCTGGGTGCTGCTGCTGCTGAACCTGAGCCACTGGTGTTTGTGTGTCCCAAACTCCACAGACTTCTGCCCGCCTTCGAGAGCACAAAGCTGCCTTTGCACCCCCTCAGTTGTCACCTAGACATTCACACTTAAAAGAGAAGACTTTACCTGATAAAAACTGCCTGTGCACTGTTTGCCTTAGGAAGCATGTTGGTACCTCCAAAGGAAAACAACATCAAATTAGGAAGAGCAGAGGTAGGCGGTGTTCTTACCCACTTTGTCCCCCCACAGCCCTTACGGTTTTCTGATTTGAACCGAAAACCTTACCAGTCTGTGGGGACCCAAACTATCCATTCCAGCGTTCTCTCTTACATCTCCTTTATGCTCCCTGGTCACTGAGCTGACCAAAACCTTTATTTTTCAGTCGTGACCACACCAAGGGATCAACACAGCCACGTTCTCCGTGAGTGCAGCCCCAAACTGCCGCCCCCCCAAATCGCGCGCCCTCCAGGAGTGCTGTGCAGGCGTTCCTGACACCTCTCACCCCCGTGTCGGTCTCCCCTCTCCTGACACAAGGCATACATGTGTGCCACACCGTGCTTTCCTTCCAGAGAGCCCGGGCAAGAGAGGCAGCATCTGGGAGTTCTGCTCCTGCGCCGCTCCCCCCGCGCTCGCCGGCATCTTGCATCGTCAGACGCCGCAGCTGAACGGCCCGACAGCGATTTTCACCCAAACATTACTGCTCACTTAATGAGCATTGATCCACACACTGGCCTCATGCTGGCTATCACCTTCCAGGCTTTCCGTGCGCGTCGGGCTTTCCTGACATGTGGCATTACTTTGATGCCTGGGAGCTTGACTTTGTTCTGCACTCGAAGGTCACGCAGAGTGCTTTTTCAAAGCGTCCTTCATGCCAGCTCCCTGACAATGACAAATCTCAGTTTATTGCCTCTCTGAAGGCCTCACAGTGTTGCCTAACAGACATCCTAGTGGTATTCTCAAATCCCTAACTCTTGAAGCCAGATGTAAAGTAACCACGGAACGCTGTGCGCAGCCATCAAACCCTACGAATAGTTTTATAACTACTGGCAACCCACTGAACACTAAATATTGGATTAACATTCAGCAGCTCTGCTGGTGCTTCCTGCACTCTGGCAGCAAGCTCCCCCCACTCTGTCGTACCCCTGTGGAATGGGCTACCACTCCCTTTCAGGACAGAGATCTCAAAATGGAGGGCTTCCCTGCGCTTCACCAGACTCGCAACACGCAGCCAGAGGGACAGGGAGAAAGGCAGCAGGACCTCAGGGAGGGAGATGAGACTGCTGCTGCTTTTCAGCCTCCGTGAAATCAGTCAGCAGCTCTTTACTTACATGGCTGGCCCAAGGGGAAAAAAAACACATGCTGGAGCTGCTCCCAATCCAAACCTGCCCTCTCACTCTCCCCCTTGCATGTCCTTAAGTGTGTGAACTGCGGTCTCTTTGGAATCAGGACTGGTTTTCCCGTGTGTGAGGGAAGTCTTCCTTGGGTGTGCTTGACTTTTTCCCCCCACGCACCGTAACGCCAGCGCTTCTCCGCGCGGGAACCATTTGCTCTCAGAGCTGGTTCCTGGTGTCTGTGCTCCAGAGATGCCAGCACAAGTCCCAACACTGCCTCGCACTTTCTGCCTGCTTTTAAGCAGGAGACTTGCTCAGCTTCACGTCCCTCTTCACTGCCTGCTGCTGTGCATGGGGCCAAACCCACCTCTGAGGCAGGGTGCTGCAAGGCCACAGGCACTGACCTGACTCGGCTGTATCCAGCTTCCACCTCCATAAAGCTCGGGCAGGTGAGCCGCTGGGAACGCGGGTGATCCTACCGATGCAGGTCAGGCACCTGCCAACCCCTCTAGTACACATCAGGGCAAAATAAACAGACACCGCTCAAACTCACGAGGAGAAGCCAAATCCCAGGGGATTCCAGGCAACTCTGCTGCAGAAACTACTGTGGCCCGTGCACGTGCATCCCTCCCAACGTGCTATTTTACATCCAGATGCAGGCTGCGCTGTTTTTAGAGGCAGGAGGAGACTGACTGATGGCCTCCAGCACACAGCCCAACAGAACAGGCCAACAGACCCACGACAGAGGCAATCACAGCATTTGAAACACCATTTAAAAGAAAGTAACCTGTCAAGTTCGCTTATGTTGTAAAGGCTCGGCCCCAGAGGACTCGGGCGCGTTTCCAACACATCGAACTAATTGCAGTTTACATTCGTTTCACTCTCTATTAGAGGTGCTCCACTTTCCAGGAAAACTAATCTGATCTGCGGCGCTGGGCCGGCCACAGCCTTCTGCACGAAACCCGAGCGCCGCTCTTCGCCCAAACGGGGCCGCGGGTCAGAGCCAGCGGAAAGCGCGCGGCCGTGACCTGCGGCGCGTCACCCTCAACACTGCTCCACGCCGAGAATAGTTTCGGCTTCCTCCGCCCGCCCCGCGCAGTCTGGAAATAAAACATATGGAGTTAGCACGGCCGCTGATTGGATTTTGATTGTTCTGAACCGCTGCCAGGTTTAAAGTGGAGAGTGCGGCCTGAAAGGAAATACAGTAGACACCAGACGATTTATTTGTTTCTGAGCGGGGACCTGGCTGACGGGCCTGCGTCGAAGGTGGCTAACAAGAGCAGCATGTTCCCATATGGGAACCATATGGGGAAGCCGGCCGGGATCTAACAGCACGGCACGATGTAGGTTATCACGGCCAACAGGAAAAGCAGGGCGCTGGAAACCCCGCGCCAGTCGCAACAGCACACTGCTGAAGCACGGCACCCATAGGTGCCCCGAGCAGCTGGCATACCGGCAGGCTGTAGGTACAAACACGGGTAAGGGGCCGGGAGGGAGATGGCAGCCGGGCAACAGCCTGTGCTACTTGGGCAGGGACCTGAGAGCTCTCCCAGGGCTCCCCGCAGGAGCCCGGGCCTCCAAAGCCCCGAGAAACGGGGGGAATGAGCCCCCAGCAGCTACGCCCTCACTCCCAAGATACCTGCGGCGGTTTGGCCGCCTGAGAGCAGGCACACGGAACCCGGCCGGGAGGGCAGCTACCGACGTCTGGGGAAAGTCATCTCCAGCTCCAGTAGGGCCCGGGCTGACCCGCGGCCCCAGCGGCGGGGAAACGGGGCGGCCCGTCGACGCGGGAGCGCCCCCCACGCTGGGCCGAAGCCTCAGGCGGTGCTGGCGAAGCTTCTCCGCCACCGCCCGCGGCCGCTCCCGCCTAACAGCGCGGCTCCCCCGAGCCCAGCGCGGCTCCCCCGAGCCCAGCGCGCCCCCCGGCCCCGGCCGCCGCCGCGGAACGACGGCGCTGCCAGCGGTCCGGCAGCGGCCTGGCGCTGGGCCGCGGCGCCCCCGTGCGGCCGCGCCGCGCCCCCGACGCATCGCCCCGCCTCGGGCTCTGCCTCCCCCCGTCAGTCGCGGGGGCTGGGGCCGGGTGGGGGGTGGCACCTTCGGGGAAGGGGGAAAGACAGGGGGAGGAGCGAAAGCAGAAGGGAGTCCCTGGACTTAGGGGGAATTTATCCATCGCCGTGACAGAAGAGCCGGGAGAAATGAACCCTTCCTCCCCCCCGGGGCATTTTGCCCAGGGCTGCTGGCACGCCTGCTCCATTCTTCCCAGCACAGCCACAGGTTGGATGGAGAATGGATTGGGAGCAGCCCTGAGGAGAAGGACTTGGGGTGCTGATCGATGACAAGCTCAACATGAGCCGGCAGTGTGAGATAGCAGCTCAGAAGGCCAACTGTGTCCTGGGCTGCATCAAGAACAGCGTGACCAGCAGGTCGAGGGAGGTGATTCTGCCCCTCTGCTCTCGTGAGACCCCATCTGGGGTGCTGCGTCCAGCTCTGGGGTGCCCAGGACAGGAGAGACACGGAGCTGTCAGAGAGACTCCAGAGGAGGACCACGAATATGATAAAGGGGCTGGAGTGCCTCTCCTATGAAGACAGGCTGAGAGAGTTGGGCTTGTTCAGCCTGGAGAAGAGAAGGCTCCAGGAGGACTTAATTGCAGCCTACCAATACTACAGGAAAGCAGGAGAGGGACTGTGTGGTGGTTTGACCCTGGCTTGAGGCTAGACGCCCACCAAACTCACTCTACCACTCCCCTTTTCAGCTGGACATTTCAGGGGAGGAAATATCTATTGAGAGGCTCAGGAGTCAAGATAAGGACAGGGAGAGATCATTCTGCATTTAGCCTCATGGGCACAATAGACCCAACACAGAAGAAAGGAAAGAAAACTCCAATTTATGACACTACACTGCACACCCAGTGAGACCAGAGTTGAATGATGAGAAGTGCAACGCGATGTTAAAGCACCTCCCCCCACCCCTCCCTTCTTAGCAGACTTCACTTTAGTCATTGATTAGATATTAGTAATAAATTCTTTACTATGAGGGCGGTGAGGCACTGGCACGGGCTGCCCAGTGAGGCTGTGGCTGCCCCCTCCCTGGTACTGTTCCAGGTCCGGTTGGATGGGGCTTTGAGCAACCTGGTCTAGAGGAAGGTATCATTGCCCATGGCAAGGGGTTGGAACTAGATGATCTCTGAGATCCCTTCCAGCCCAAAGCATTCTATGATTGTATGATGTTTCTTATTTTCATTTTAAAAAAAAGGCCAAAGGTGTCTGGATTTAAAAAAAGAACTCAAAAAAACCCGCACTAGAAATGAATACTTATTCTCAAAACAAATAAAACCTCTCAATCAATTAAAAAAAAAAAAACCCACCTTTAAATTCTTTTTTTCTTTTCATTTTGTTAAGAAAGAAATTTGTTTTCCTGTTTTTCTAGACCCAACACAGTCCCTTTCCCAAGGTTCTTTTGCTTCTGTCAGTAAGGGAGAAAAGACTAAATATTCATGTCCTTTTAACTCTTGAAGGCAATTAAAGGAGGAAACAATTGCATGTGCCGAAGCACAGCCTGTCTGGGAAGCAAACCACCACTGGGGCCATGTCACCGAGGCCACGTATCGTACAGATCAGCTGCTGAAACCTTTCCAGGACAGATGTATTTTGTGCAAAAAGCAGTTTCCAGAGAGCTACAGCACATTGCTAGATGTAGCTTACGCCACTCTGGCCTTTTAGGAAACAGATCCCCTGCTTTTTCAACTCATGAGCTACTAAAGGACTTTCAATTTCTTAATTTTATGATTTATAAAGAGAGAGGGAACAGGTTGGGTTCGTTTTTTTTTTTTTTAAATCTCTGCCTGTGAAAAAGCATGAACTTTTCCACATGAACTTTTCAGGCTTCAGGGCTTCCCTTTTTGCCAGTGACAGTTCAGGAACTGTTTCACCAGTTCCCTGTATTTCTACACGTGCAGCTATGAAGGAACCTGCGAGGGATGGCACCCTGCTGGACCTGCTTTTAGTGAACAGAAAAGGTCTTGTGGGGGAGGGAGGTTCAACAAGCTCAAGTGCCACGTCCTGCACTTGCACCACAACAACCCTGTGCAAAGCTACAGGCTTGGAGAGGAGTGGCTCAGAGCTCCCTGGAGGAGAGAGACCTAGGTGTTTTGATCAACACCTGACTAAACATGTGGCAGCAGTGTGCCCAGGTGGCCAAGAATGCCAGCGGCATCCTGGCTTGTATCAGGAACAGTGTGGGCAGCAGGAGTAGGGAAGTGGTCCTTCCCCTGTACTAGCGTTAGTGAGGCCACACCTGGAGTACTGTGTTCAGTTTTGGGCCCCTCACTACAAGAAGGACATTGAGATGCTTGAGAATGTCCAGAGAAGGGCTACAAAGCTGGTGAAGGGTTTAGAAGACAAATATTACAAGGAGTGGCTGAGGGAGAACTCAGAAAGTGTCACAAAACTCCTACCCAGTTTTAATTGGTCAACAGCCTCTATAGAGTATTCTGCTCTGCTCCTTAAGCAAATAAAAAAATCAACTCTGGCCCAAGGCTGAGCACCTGCCTTTTCATTCTTCACCCCAGATTAGTCCTGGAGGTTGAAGCAGGTGAGACAATCCAGTTGGATCTGTGCATGCTCTGCCTTTCCAAAAGTCATGACCAAATCGTCTTTGGACAAACAGTAGCAAACAGGCAGCCCCCACAACCAGTGGTCTCTTAAAAATGTGGTCCTTTTCCCTAACCCTATTAGGATTTGATGGCCACAACATCATTTCTGTGACTGTACCACACTTTCCTACTGTGGGAAATACCAGTAACAGGCGGCAAGAGGGGGAGGGACAGCGCTGCTCCTTCTCCCAGCTCAGAGGTGTGCCCACCGCTTGCTCCTCTGGCTTTTCATCAGTGGGAATGTCAAGGTGAGGTCCCAGCCAGCACCCCAGCAAATGCTGAGGGCAGGAGGAGATGCTCTGAGAAAGCAGCACTGCCTCCCCCAGGGTTTGCCCTGCCAGTTGCTGCAGTCTGGTGTTTGTTCTATGTATTTAACAGCCCCCAACAACTTTTTCTTCCAGAACTTGCACTCGCCGCTGCTGCCGCCAGCACAAATACACTCGGCAGCACCAGGGGAAAGGCTGGGAGCTTTCTGATGGAATAACGTGGCCTGGAAGCTGCCCCCACGCCCGAGGCTGGAAAACATCTGATAGGCAAGGATGGGAGGGGAGGGGAAGGAGGAGGGTGCCAGCGCAGAGTGGGCAGGGCGGGAGGTGGACAAGGGGGACCGCTGGAGAAAGGAAAATGAAGGTGCAAGGCAAGTGTGGTCGGTGATATTTATCCCAGACGGAAGCAGCCAGAAGCGACGTTCGTTACAGAGGAGGAGGCGGTGGTTGCGGGAGCAGGTGGGGGCTTGCCCTCCTGTTATTGCCGTGTGGGACACGTTTACTGCTTGTCCTAAAGCCTGAGCTCCTGAGAACACCTGAGACTTTGCCATAACCTTAACTTGCACCACAGAGAGAGAGAGAAGGGGAAAGCCCAGCCTTCGCAGGTACGGGGTAAACTCGAAGCCTCAGAAGGCAGATTGGAACACCCCAAAGCGCTCTCAGATTTTAAAAGTGTGATGGCTTCCAAAGCCAATTCGGAGTCTGCACGCTTGGAGCTGCCTACATCAAGGGAGCCTATGTATTGCTTGTCAGCAGTGTCTGTATCTTGAAAAGCAGCATGTCACTCTGCTGGTAGATACCTGATACCCAGAGACCTGGTACCCAGAGACCTGGCACCCAGGCACGTCGGACTGTAATGTTTGCCTCTTGCCAGCAAGTTTGTCACTTTTGGCTCTCATGTTCTGACCAAGAGGGTTATTTGTCAATCACCTTCAGAACGGGTTTGAAACTCAGGATT
This sequence comes from Gallinula chloropus, assembly GCF_964237585.1. Taxonomy (NCBI): domain Eukaryota; kingdom Metazoa; phylum Chordata; class Aves; order Gruiformes; family Rallidae; genus Gallinula; species Gallinula chloropus. Next base: position 117,162,399 of record NC_140085.1, read on the forward strand.
TAGTGCCCCATAATTAGCGTCCTTAAGGTCAGAGAGTTGAAGTGTACTGGGGAAAAAAATAATAATAAAAGATAAAAAAGAAAGCTGGGGTAGAAAAGGGACAGCTGAGAAAGTTGCTGGAATCATATACAATTAAAAGAAGCTTCTTACCTTTGAAACCCTCGAATAACATTGTCCAACCACAGTGATGACTGACACTTTTTTCCAGCTTATTCTGAGCACACCTTTAAACAAACTGTAACAGCGGACGGAGCTTCCTGCGTCTCCACCCTGCTATGAGCCATTCTCACTCTTTGAAATAAATACGTTTGGGGTTATTTTTGTAAGGCTAATGTTTAATATCTGTCCCCCAGCATGTAAACGTGTAGAATACACCAAAGATTTAACATCTGCTGTGAATAATTTTACAGAGGATCTCAAATTCTCTATTTTAAGATTATTAGGATATTGTACAGGTGGCCAAATTATTAAAATATGGTTTAAATTCAACACTCATGCATTTTCATAACATGTATTGGGTTTTAAAGTCTGGAAGCCACATGTCAGCACCAGAGAACACGAGGTCGGCTTGCTGGAAGTTCAAACATTTTGCAAACCTTACGGACAGGCCAGGCAGCATCACAGCTGTGGCAGCAGGATGCTCTGCAGAAACACTTAGCAACCTCCCCCTCCACACACCCTTAGGGAGAGGTGATGTAGAAAATTACAGCAAGCTGCTTTCCTGTCAGAGGAATGACCGTTTCTATAAGCGTTATGGCATTGCTTTCTCCACCTGATCACAGTGATGAAGCCAAGACCTTTACCAACGGATCTGGATTTTAACCTCCAACTGGAAGCACTCACGGTAAGCGTCAGGCGGGAAGAAACACGCCGAGTCATCCACCTGCTTTTGATCCTCCCTCTTTGTTCATGAGGTACCTTGGAAGCTAAATGGGGAATAAAGCTAAATAAACACAATATTAAAGCGCTTTTACTGAGTAAGGCTCAGTGTTTGTTCCCATTTTGCGTTGCTTCTTGTTGAACGAATAGGAACCGTCTGCCTGATGCTCTGACATGGCGCAGAGCTCTGGGGACATGGTGAGGGAGCTTGGGTCCCTACTGGAGGTACGCACATGGTTCTGACCAGTACATGCAGCAGGAAAGCCTCTTCTGCCACCTGTGGTTTTGCTGGGCTGCTCAGAAGACCACAGAAAGTGGCTTTTAGTGCAGGAACTTTAGCGCTGTCTTTGTGGGAAGCAGTAGCTATATTGCTTCATGGGAGGAGAGTTGCTGTACTCATTCCCTCTGCTCGCTGTGTAGAAGTGGCTGCTGCCACCTCAAGAAGCGCCCTGCAGCTCTACCTGGGCTCCTTGGGTCTGAGATCTCAGCTGGCTCATCTGCTGAGCCACTTCCTAAGAGCCAGCGTGTGTCTTTGTGCTTCCAGGCGATCCCCACGCAGGGAACAGCAGATGTGCCAAGGGGAGCTGGGATGAAGCACTGTGAAGGAGGGGGCCTCATGCTGTGGGCCCACCTGCTGTGACCTATCCCATTCATAAATGTTTTCTTTTCTGACACAGGTCATTTTGAGCACATTGAGTCACATACGTGACTCTCATGGCTTTGAGTAGAACAATATCAGCGCTGAGCCTGGATTAGAACAGAGTCGATAACCATCTCAGGACTAAGCCAATACAAATTCTGACTTGGGGAAATATTTGTGTTCAGCTATTTTTAAAGAAAAGTGTTAAATTATTAAAAAAAATTAGTGGAAAATTCATATTTACAGGAGCCTTAGGAAGAAGCATCTCCACAAAGAAGCACCACAGAAAACCATCCTGGAGTTTTGATGGTCTGACCTCTCAGTCACCTCCATATCGGGATGATCAGAAAAGCAAATAATAGGATCGCTGTCCAGTAGGACACAAGCCAGAGTATTTGCAGTTAGAGCCAGCAGTGCCTTCAGTGAAAGCGATGTTAGATAAACCTGCACCGTCCAGGATTTGTTTCCTTGACAGGGTATCAGCTGGGAAATGTGGGGATTCATCCTTGGGTTTCACTCACAAGGTCTCTGGGACAAGCCTTGTAGGAGATGAAGTTCATGTTCATAAAGACAGAAAATGCCCTTTCCCCAACACCTGGGCATAAGCCTGATTTTAAAAAAAACAACTCGCAGATTGAATTATTTTTTTGTTTAAACCAAAGAGAGCACTAAATTTCAACAGCTGTTAGAAGTAAATATTCCTCATGTGTGCTGTCCTACAGCTCAGAGAGAAGTGAAAGGACACGGAGGTAAAACTGTGAGGGCAGGTGCCGAATCTCCTTTCCTGCTGCATCCACCGCCGCAGAGCATCTCTCCTCACACACAGCACTACCACGTTCCCTCAAGCACGCTGGCTTCCTGCTGCTTGGGGGAAAATCCCCACCAGCCTGACAGACCCTGGCTTCAGGTGGAAGAGCTTTGCACCAGCGCTTTCCCAGTAGCACACAGAGGAACCGCTCACTTCTGACAGCACCCACGGGGCTTCTTGCAAGTGCCCCCTGGGGCTGAGGGGTGGCAGCAGCCAGGTGCAGTGTTTCGTACCTGCTCACCGAGCTTATTCTGCACCAAAGACCCCACACGTGTTTCGGTGAAGCGGAGCAGCGCAGGAGCATTCTTAGAGACCCCTAAGAAGGTTATCCGGAGCCAGCAGGGAATAGCACACCCTCCTTTACACTCTGCTTTTATTTCACAACCACCACCTGAAACCCTAATCTTATAGGATGATCAGCACTAATGGTTTTTTTTTTTCTACCATTCTCTCACCCCTTTTCAAAACTGGCTGCCTCTGTTCTCATACAACCTTCCAGCTACAACCTCTCCACCCACAGCTCTACCCCTTTTTAAGTGAGGCCGTGGCTTCACCCTTCATCTGCTCTCATCAAACTGCTGCCTTTAGTGGCCCTCACTCCGGTCTGTTCATTCCCCCTTCTGTTGATTCCCTGTGAAGCACCAGATTGGCTTTCAAGTCCAGAGACCTGATGGAAAAAAGACAGCTTTCGTTTCCCTTCATGAAAAGGGATCCAAGCCCAAATCAGAGCTAACAGAACTGAATGTGTAGGGGGTCTGGCATGTGAAAGCACCCCATAATCCTCTGATTAAAACATGTGGGAAGAACCTATGGTCTTTTCAGTGAATTCTTATGTTAAGAAACTGCCCTTTGAAGGTACATCACCATCCTCACAGAACATTTTCTGCTTTAAAGCAATTACCCAAGCAAGTACCTAACCTCCCACAAGAAGGACATTTAAACATTTCATTATATAGTTATTTTTAAGTGAAAAACCTGTGGCTATAGGCTGCCATTCAACCTGCCAACTTTCTTCCACAGGCATACTGCTGTGGGTCAGTGGCATTCTCCCCTCACCAAAGACATCCTGGGATACCTTGCTATCAAAGAGAAACAAATCCTTTGTGGTTTTATCCCTGCGAGTCACTGGTTTACTGTATGGAATTTGCAAGCACTATTTGAGGAGATCTGTCAACAGCAGCTCAGTGTTTCCTATAAAGTAAGAAAGTCTTACCTAGAAGCTCTGATTCAGATAGCTGGAGGTGCCTCTTAATGCTGGTTGCTGTTGTGTGCAGCAGCTGCTGTCAAAAATGTGATTGTGCTGAAAAAATCCATTAATCATTCCTACTTCTGATCTTAGCTCATTTGGATTTTTCAACATTTTAGGCACAAACCAGGACATTTAAAGAAACCCAGAAACATCTCAGGCTGAACAAAATGCTTTTTATTTAAAAAACCCCAAACTTTTCCATTACTTGACTTTCAAACATCATTCAAGTTTCACTGTAATCATTCAATGCCTACTTTCAGCATCCTGATCCAGCTTTGCTCTTTCAGCTCACCTTGTGAGTGCCCAACACGTCAGCACATCAGGCCTTAGGTACCTCAGCTTGTTCACCTACCAAGTGCATAGGCAGATACAGGCATTTACAGGGCTTGCTTAGCCCTGTGAAATGAACTACTGCCTGAAGTTGAGGCAGAAACAAATTTCTCCTCTTTGCTCCTTTGCCTCAGTTATCACACCCTCCAACAGGGAAAAGAGATGAAATCAGCCCCATCAGCCCCAGCTTCCCCCCTGCAGAAGGCTCGGGCTCTGACAGGGACACTTGGGCTCACACTTCTGTGCAGAGAACCAGCGTTTTCTGCTCAGGGCACACAAGAAGGAGAGTGTCATCTCATGTCAAAGAGAGAAGGAGTATGCATGTCTGTGTGTCTGGAACATGGCTGTTCCACAGGCAAGAATGCGCTTCTCCCCTCCAAGCTTTTGAAGCCCTCTGCCACATCTGACAGGAGAGTCTGAAGCTTCTACACTCCTACCAGCAGGACAGAAACCAGCAGCGGTTCAAAACGAAGGAAGCCTCACTGCAGGGTCTTACTAGGTGATGGAGAGCGCAGGAAAAAAGAAACCCAAAACAAACCCAACAACCTAAAGATGTTCTAGTATGAAAAACATCTTCAGCCAATGCTCAAATCTGAAGAGATACTTGGGCATCGTTAGTTCTGATGCCTCCAGAGCTACATAAGGGGGGGAACGAGTTACTTTATACAGCAAATTATGGAAAAGCGCCTGAAGGAGTTTTAAAGTAACATCTCATCTGTCCCTGCCCTGTAGCACTTGCTGTACCTATTGGATGAGGTCAACATCTCGAATTTATACATCACAATCCAGCTGGCGCTGGTGATGGGAGTCGTAGTGACTGCACAGTGCACCCATGCCCTGACCTACACAGTTTCATGCCAGAAAGTACTCCTACTGCACAAAGCCTGACCTCACCTGTAAGTGGGATCACAGAAACACACCTGGACACACAGGATGAAGTCACTAGCTCGGCAGTATCCAACAGAAAGAAGCAGCCCATCCTACATAAACATTCCATCTAGGAGAGCTATCACACCCTTGGACTTTGGAGCATGCCACCAATACCCCAGTTTTCAGCCTTTCCCATCTCCCCTCCCACGCTGCTGGAGCATCTTGTTTGCTGCTTTTATCAAAGGCGCCCCAGAGCACTCTCACACCTCTGCATAAACCCAGGCAGCAAAACCACTTCAGTGGGCAACTGTTTGGAAACGCTGCAAACCACGTGGGTGACAAAGCCGATGCTCCTGTAGGAGCCTGCATTATTTATTATTAAAAATAGTTCTTGTTAGGTGCTTTACTGTGAGTCAAGCAGGTTCAGTATGCAAGTAAGAAAATGGTGCAGCCAGTGTGCAATTTTCCAGAGCAACAGACTTCTCAGCTCAGAGCACACATGCAGACAGGTTTTAATTAAAATGCCGTGCAGGAATGATAAAAAAAATAAGCCAACAACAAAAAAAAAAACCCTGGGAGGAACCATGTCCTGCACTTCATCCTTCAGTCTGTTTCAAGCTACAGTACCACTCAAACCAACTGCTGCTTATCTGTAGTTACATGAACAGAAATTCAGATCAGTGCCTTAGCTGATACGCGACTCGATACCTGCATCAGGAATGTTCTACTGCTGTTCAAACTGTGACAGAGCATGCCATTGGAAACTTCAGAAGGCCAAAAGTTTGTGTGGGCCTGCTGAAGCCAGGAGTTACTTGCTTTGGTGATGCTGACTAGGCTGGCTGCTCTCAGACCTGAAGGGATCACAGCTCTGTGAAAAGGAAGAACTGTTCCAAAATGCCCACAGGGCATCCACCTGCTGAAAGTCAAAGTCAAAGTCAGTGGAGAACTTTGGAGCTGTTATCCTATTGGGACAAAAAGGATAAGCTGCAGGTAATTTAAAGACCTCTGTGTGGTGAGACCAACAACGAATTACCTGGTAGCAACAGAAATGCCATTTTTGGCACCATCTTCTTAAACAGTAAGTTAAATTAAACCGAGGGTATACGCAGGACAGAAATGCATGCCCACCCTAATGCATCTGTTAAATACACTGCTGAAATTGTTAGCAACTTCCAGTGAATTAAGACAGTTTAAAAACCTGAACTTCTGCCTTCCTCTCAAAATCACATACGCTGTGTAAGAGGCCTCCTACTATTCCTGCCAGCAATTCAGAGGTTTTTAGTGGACAGATCAAACCTGCTTCCCCTGGCAAATCCAGCCGAAGCAGCCTGCGAGCCTACCAGCCCGTTTCACCAGGAGAGGTCTGAGATCTGACAGCTACAGCGCCTCTACAGTGCCTCGTTGGGGTGTGAAGCTGTAACTGCCAAGACAGGCGAGCCCTCGGCGAGGCACAGCAGACCCGAGCTGCAACCTGTTCCTGCCACATCCCCCGGCAGCAGCATCCCCGATGCCTTCGACGATCTACTCGGTGAACCCAAGTCACAGCCCGTCCATGCAGTTCAAAACAGCTCCACATTCCTGCCTCCTCCTAAACGGTAAAGCTGGATTATTTTCCACTAGTAATCCCTTTAAACCCAGTGACCATACGTTCCTTACTGTATGTTGTACCGCCGCACATATATAAAAGGTACGTGGACACACACATGTGTATGTATCTTTCACACATAGGGACAAAATCATATATATCTCTGTATGTAAAAAGATGCAGAGCGTGTTCTCCATCACAGACAAACTGTTAAAGAAGATGGAGTAATTGGGCAACTTCTGCATCTCAAACTACAGCAAAGAACAGGTGTTCCTATTAGATACAGATGGAACTCCTCGACTGCATCTCCTCTTTTACATACATTTAGGCAAGACAATCCCTTCATGAGAGGAAGGAGGAGGTGCTCTTCATAGTCAAGATATCTTTTCCTGAAACCACTCCAGAAGAACGTCTCCCAAGCCACTCAGAAGAAATACAGGTGTCTGTAGCCATGGACTTGAAAGTAACCAAAACGAGCGCAGAGGTAAAAATCTACTGGGATTTATTCCACTTGTAAGGAAACAACTACAGTTGCAAAACGTCCTCTACAGAAGAAGCCAGAGTCTACAAAAGTGCAGTCTGCATCATAAATATCTTCTTTAGATGTAGATATTACTGTGAGTTTCATTGGCTGTCAGCAACTTCTTCAAAATCTTTGTGCTTTCAGATGCATCCTAGGAAAGGGAAGAGGCAATCAGCATTAGCCATGCTGCCAGTCACAAAACAGAACAACAAAGCCTCCCTGTCCTCTGTTCTAACGCTCATTACTCTGAACATCAGCTTGTTTCAAGTGGTAACTGTGAACAAACTCTTCAGAATGAAGGAATCTGAGACCTGCTGAAGGCTCTGATGAATCTACAGTTCAACCAGGGGATGTTAACTTGCATTCCTCCTCACTTGTGCATGAGAGGAAGAACCTGCTTATCAGCTTTTTTTCCTTCAGGGTTTCACCATTTCTCCACCAGTCTGTTTGACTTGTTAACCAAACCAGCAGAAGCTGTAATGAAAACTAACTTGCAACTCTCATTTCAAAGCTGAGATAAATAATTTCAGTAAACATAAACATCTTCTGTCATTTAAATATAAGTTCAGTTGGCAAAACTGAGGGATGTGTCTTAAACCAACTATGCTGCAAGTAAAAACACTTCAGGAAGAAGGAAAACGTAGCCTTCAATAGCTACAATGCCATGATTTCAGAGCTGCTCGACTGCAAAACTTATGAATCATCTTTAGAACTCGAGTCTTAGTTCCAGAAAGAAGTGTACAGGTCAAAATAAACTGTCTGCAAAGCTTTTCACTGCAAGACAGGTAAATACAGAGATAGAACAGAGCCATCCTGCATATGAATGTAGAATGTAAAAAAACCAATTAAACCACCTGAAGGCTTTAACAGGAGACACCTCTGCAGAAAACTGCGGCTTTGACAATCACTAATGCCACTGCAAGAGCCTGAAAAGTCAAAATGAAGTTCTGAGGGAAGCTGTAGATTCATTATTCCTAAGCACCTTAATGAACAGACGTAAATAAAACCTGTCCTCTGCTGATAAAGGCTGCACGTTTCCATGCATTACATACATCACCCTTTCCAGGTGGCATCCTCATAGGGGCACATGGGCAGCAGAACACACAAGATGCAAGACCAGAACAGACCAAACCTCCCACTACTTTTTAAACATGGAATTTTACCTTGACTAAACCCTTCAGGATTTCAGAAGAAAGCAGAGGCTTGAACGCTTCGATTGTGACCGTGTCCAGCTTGATGACATCAGTGTAACACTGGTACAGCACCCCAGGGATCTGCCAGACTTGACAGTAACTCAAAACTAAACACGTGTCAGAGGAAAACGTGCGTCAGATTCAGCGGAGAAGGAACCTCATGTTCTCTGAATAAAATCACACTGCTTCAATAAAAGTTCCAAAAGAAGTTCAAAAGCATGGAAGTTTGTAAATTAACTACTTCAGGATCCTGACTGCTCAACCAGCCATCCCTCGACCCTCAGGTACACAACCAAACCAGCCACCAAAACCTACTACATGCAGTTGTTCCCTCTTCGTTAAGAGTAAGTGAATACCTTCACTGAGAACTATATATTACAGGCAAACAAAAATCGTTAAGAGTTTCTGTGGGGAACCCCACAACCCCAAAACAACACCCAACCCAAACCTTTAAAACACAAAAACTCAAAACAAGGTGCAAATGAGAGAAACTTTTTCTACAAAAATCATCCACTTTCAGCTCCTGCCACACAAGTTGTTCCTCATGATGGTACCACTAGTTTGGCACTCCATCATGAGAAGCCTCGGGTTTTTATTATGTTACGTAATCAAACAGAATCCAATTTTTCCATGAGGTCAATCAGTGGCATGGTGAAACTTACCTGTAATACACAGAAACTCTTAACAAAGCATACTTTATTAAATAGAGTTTTACTTTTAATCTGACCATGAACCTCAGTTTGCACAGTCAGATTAGAAGTAATTCTTAATAAAGCATACTTATCTCCTAACTAAAATGCCCCAAAACACAAGACACAAATGTTGTGAGGCCATACTCAAGAATTTGCCAGTACTCACGCCCTGCACACAAGGGGTAAAAGGAGTTGTGGGTGGTTTTGAAAGCTGTGCCTGTTTTACAAAGCACCACATAAAACGTCAAACCGTTAGGAATTCGTTTTCAAAAAGCTAATGGGGATGCTCTTCTCTTCAACATGAGTTTGGTGTTGCCACCAGTAGCCTCATCATGGTCTTTTCAGCCAAGTAACAGGAGATAGGACAAGGGGAAATGGCACAAAGCTGTGCCAGGGCAGGGTCAGATTAGATATTAGAAAATTTTTTACTGAAAGAGTTGTTGGGGTGTGGAACAGGCTGCCCAGGGAGGGGGTTGAGTCACCTTCCCTGGATGTGTTTAAAAAAAAGGGTAGATGAGGTACTTAGGGAAATGGTTTAGCTTAGGACGGGAACGGTTGGACTCGATGATCTTAAAGGTCTTTTCCAACCTGGTGATTCTGTGTAAACAACTGGAATTGCAAAGTACCAGCAGCAGGGAGGTCTCGCACGATGTTGGGTTGTTCCAGCAGCGGGCAGCAGACCTGGCCTTTGAAGTCTTTCGTCTTCAAGGCTTTCAGGAACGGAGACGGGAGCGTTAGGGTGGACTCCTGAGTTTTATAATCAGCTACCGGGCACGTTGAAAGAATAATTACTTGCAAGCCTTCCTTCTGCATGCAGCCAAAGACCTGAAATAAAAAGGTTGGCATGTAAGCAAAGTGTATCTTCTCACAATTACAGCGTGAAAACACAAGGGTTTGTTTCAATTTCAGCACAGATGGCGATCAGCAGTTTAGTTCAGGTTCACTAACTAAGATTTGAGTCAAAAACTTCAGGCAGAGACTTCACGTGCATTGCTCTCGGAATGGAGATAAAAAGCCAAAAGATCAGCTAACGTGTTTACCAGATCTATGGACTTTCTTTAGGTCTTCAGCACTTTCTACTCACCTGCAAACCTAATAAGATTTACTCTTTTTACTAATGATGACTGTGGAAAGAAAAAGGACTCCAAACAAAACCAGGCTGCTTATGACAGGAAGGCAACTTGCTAAGCCTCAAGACATTTGAGATTGAAATCGGGCTCCCTAGGTGTTCCACGGCACTTTAAAAGGAGTCTTAATTTTAAATACTCGGATTTTATTTCATTATATTTGAGTTGAACAGAGAACTGGGAAAGAGAACCTTATTTTTTCCACAGCTTTCCTCAAAGAAACAAGTTTCAAAAACATTGTAGAAAACACAGTTTCAGACCCATCACACACTGGCACAAGACACCAACATGCTCTGGAGCCTCCTGTTGTTGTTAAAGAAGGTATGCCCAGAGAAGCAGCACGATAAACCTGCACCCTCCCCCTACACTGTCCTCTTCAGACCGATGATGGGCAAGGAAGTAGGGAATCTGGCAGGTACAGAAACCTGCCTGCCTGTGTATACAGTACCAATCACAGAAGGGAAGCTGGCTGCTCCCTCAGATCACCACGCTACCGCTGTAACACCACAGCCAACGCAACGCCTTTGCCACCTGCAGCATGCTGACTTGGCTGGCAGCCCTGGCTGCTGTGCAGTGCTGTGCCACGTTAGCTGGTGAGTTCCCACTCTGTTGGTGGTCACTGACTGAGAACACACACAGAGAAGCAGAAACCTGGCTCGCAGAGACCGCGAAGATGCTCGGTGAATCACGATGTAGGAAGCATACCAAACAGGCCTGTAACTTGCACTAAGAGCAGATGAATACCAGGACAGTATTTCTGCTGTATGTTTAAAAATACCAATAACCATAAAGCCTAAAAATACTCAATCAAGGGCACTGACTTGGGAAAACCGTACAGACCCACCATTGCTGAGCACCCACATTGGAAATAACGCATCTGCGAGAAGACAGCAAAACCACAACCCCTTTCCTTTTGCCATCCTGGCTTAAATCAAGGGCAAGAAGGCATAGTACACAGCAAAGCAAAATGTTTTGTGTCTTAGGGTTTCTAGACTTTGAAGTGAACATTACCCCCTTCCACAAAGTGAATGAAACTAACTCTTCAATAGGCCGTGGAACTACCAAAGGCTAGTTCTACACAGACTCGGGTCTGAATTCCCCGCGTCACTCAGCAAAGTTACCCCAGTTTTCCAACCTCTTTGCCCCACCACACCCTCTCTGGCTCCCTTCCACTGCTCATGTGGTTCTCCCTCACACCACACAATCCTTCTCAGGCCCTGGCTGGGGCAGCTGGCTGGCCAGAGCGAGCAGGTGTCACTCAAGCTCAGGCTGAGGACTTGCTCTCAGCGGACACACGCTGCCTTATGTCTCACTCTTTGAACCTGTAGCCACAGCCTTATGCCACCTCAGCCTCAAGTAACAGCTTCAGAGCCCTCTGCCTGTCCATCAGAGCAGCAGAGATTCCAAGGAAGGCAAGTCAGCAGGCAGACACAAGACAGAACAAGCTATACTCCCTTGAGGCTAAGCAGTGACCCAGATCCATAAAGAAATTCAACAGCCAAAACATTCCCCCCTGGCTTTATCTTACTAAAATCAACACGATGGTATCTGGGAGTGGGAGGGGAACCTGAATGACCCAGCAGTGTTCCTGAGCCTGAATGATGCTGGGGTAAGGCACTTAGCATATGAAGCCCATGAACAAATGGGACAAATACTGCTTTGGAGGCTCCTCCCTTTAGAGTTCCTCCTCGTGACAGGAACAGAACACACCCATTAGCAAAGATACCATCCATCATGAGTTTCACAACAGTGAAACTGTCTGGTGATCCTTTGGCAGCTGTACAGATGCAGTTACATTGTTATTTTCAAAGGAAGGATTCTCCCAGAGCTGAAATGCAGCTTACCAGTAAGAAGCTTAAGCCAAACAGGAAAAAGGTTCAGAGAGTGGTTAATGGGCAACAACTCTGAAACTGTTCAAAAAAAGTATACATACAAAGGCTGGTAAGCTACAGCTGCCAGCATCCAGAATGGCATTTCACAGCATCTGCAGACAGTTAAGTTTGTACATTTGTTCAATATTTAAGAAAAGGATCCAGAGGGAAACAGTTACTTACAATGCTGTAAGTAACCATGCTTAGAATATCTGAGGGGAAGGTGACGCTTACGTTAAGATCCCCACCCCTAAGATCTTGCTCAATTTGTTGTCTTGCCAGTTTTACCTTTTCAAGCCACTGGAACTGTTGATCCTCAGCGACGTAGCAGCTACACTGGCACAACACCACCTTTAAAACAAGAAAAGTTGCGTAAGCAAGTGGTTTCAGGAGCACAACAACAGCACATCATCAGGTGTATAGGTGATATGACTGCAGCCAACAATCTGTTCAGTTTTCTCAGGCTTCTTTGACCCTATTCCAACGTGAATTTTTCACTCACAACTGATGTGAAGCCATCAGGCGGTCACACACCATCTCTGTACTGAACTTCACACGCCAGAGCTTCCAGCAGCATTAGTGAGCAAAACGACCCTTCAAGTTCTTTGTGAGACTAAAGAGAGAATAGTGCAGCAGCCTTAGTGCTTTGTTGGCCCTGGGCAGGGCAGGGGGTGGACGGAGGCTGCTCTCTTCACCAGAAAGCTAAAACACGGGGGACGTCACGAGTCGGTCACTTACTGTCGGGTCTGACACTAATCGGTAGAACAAGCAGAAAGAATCCGTCGGGAGGACGCTGGTCGTGTCGGATGTTTGGCACCACTCGTTCCACAGCTTCACCACTCCAACTACTTCCCAACATACAGAATCCAGAATAAACGACGACAGGAAAGCTGCAAAACAACCCCCAACCCAAAACCCGTTGTTAATTCATACAGAGTAAAATCCTCGTTTGACAAAGAAACACCCACACTGAATTAATTAGATTACTCCTTTGCAATCTCACAAATTGCTACTTTTTTTTTCCTCCCCCTCAGATACATTTATTGACCAAACCCACCACAGATCAAGAATGTGAATTACTTCACCTTATTGGGGCTTAAAAGATAAAGAGCAGTTCTACCTAACATGAAGAGCACACGTCCTCCGGAGTTATATCGCTACGGTCACCTTTGATTCCTTCAGTATACTCTAAGGATATAAATACTAAGTCTGTTGTACTTCTTGACACACCAGATGTAACAGACTTCTCAAACAAACAAACAAAACCTCACTAAAGCAGCAAGGCAGAAGTATTACACTGGCTCTAGGAAGCAGTGACAAGGACATGCATGGTTTTGTAGCAACAAAAGATCCTAGATCTATAGCTCTTAAATCAAATTCCTGTCAAAAGCTACCATTAAAACAGAAGGCAGATCTAAAATTGTTTTTCAAGAACAGTAAGTTAGCGGTGTTAACTTAAATATCATCTAAATGTGACCTGAGAGTATGGAAGACTTAAAAACTTCTTTATGTTCACAGCAAAACAGCTGTTTAAAAACTCAAGACCTTGCTAAGTGTGTGGGAAGGGATGAGGGTGTTTCAAGTCTCTAATGCATAAATAACCACCTCAAAGGAGGGCATTCCGAACAAGTGGGAAAGTAAAACGTGAGAAAGGGACCGATGGATAAAAGAAGGAAAAAAAAAAGGGAAAAAGAAAATCACTCTTACAGCTCACTGACCCATTATTTTTCATCTTTGATGGATCCTTATTTCAAAAGGATAACTGCACTGAGAAACCTGCTACTATTGGAAGGAAACTTGTGCCAGTTAGAGAACAATCCAGGAGAGCTGATGAGCAAACACAAGTCAGATCAAGGAAAAGTGTGATTATCCCAGCTAAAGTCCAAACCCAAACCAGACTGTTCTTCCTCTCTTCAACTGAAGATGTGTCATTTTAGCATAATCTGACTGCAGGATGAAGCAGCTGTAACAAAACGTGTTTCACAGGCTCACTCAGTGTCTCTCTGGCTGGCTCAGGGTTAGCTCCGCTCCCCAGAGGCAGAGCTGGACACCCCAACGGACCAGCCTTACGGTGGAGACTGACACCGACAAAGACTGTGGCAAAAGGAGCATCCTGGCACACTGGCACTTTCTCCCACCCTCCTTTCTTCTCACCATCAGTGGACAGCAAAGGCCCGGCCGCAGCACTCGCGGGCCTCGGTGGGTTTGTTCCCGCAGCCTGCGCCAACCTACCTGCCGCGTTACGGCCGATCGCTACGATGAACTTAGAGCATGGAAACAGCCCGTCAGCAGCGCTCTCCGACTTCCAGGTCCAAAGGACGTCGATCTCCCTGGCAAAACAGGCAGAGGGAAGTGGAGCAGCACTCCCTGCACCCACGCCCGTCGCCAGCTGCCCCGGTGGTCTGTCACAGGGGTGTCCCAGCGCCCAACACCCTCCCTGCAGACGTCTGGCACGCTCTGCAGCACAAGCACCCTACCGGCTCTGGCTAACAGCGGGTGAGCGATGGCCCCGAATGCACTGTGCGCGTAAGCTGGATGTTAGGAGAGGGCTCTGTACGGAGAGGGTGGCCAGGCACTGGCACAGGCTCCCCGGGGAAGGAGTCACAGCACCCAGCTTGGCTGAGCTCAAGAAGCGCCTGGCCGAGGCGCTCAGTCCCACGCTGTGACCCGGCTGGCCCGGTGCGGGGCCAGGAGCGGGACTCGATGGCCCTGACGAGCCCCTTCCAACGCAGGGCGCTCTGTGGTGCCGGGGCGCGGGGGGAGCCGCTCCGCAGCGGCGGGGAGAGCGGCCGGGATGCCCCGCGGGGCGGCTACCTTTTCTTCTCCAGCTCCCTGCGGATCTCCCGGTCCTCGGGCGTCTCCTCTCGGCCCTCCTCAGCCCACTCCTCATCGTCCACGCCGGCGCGGGACGGCGCCACGACCACCTCCCCGAAGAACGTCGCCATCGCCGCCCCGCAGCTCGCCCCGCCGGGCAGCGCGCCTGCGCGCCGCGGCGCTCAGGCACTACCGAGTTCCGCTCCGCCCGGTGACGCTCTGGCCGCGCAGACCATAGAGCGGGCGCCGAACGACTTGCCCGGTGCCTGTTACAGCGTCCGAGCCGCCGGCTTCTACCGCCGGCACAGCCCGGCGTGGCGCCGGGCGGCAGGAGGCGCCGCTTGAGGTGGCGGGACAGCCCCAGCAGGGAGGGAGCGGGGTCCGGCCGCAGGCCCAGCGCCCGGGAGCGTTGCTGCCTGGCGCGGCGCCCCTGCCGCTACGCGGGGATGGCGCCGGCCGGAGCGGCGGCGAGACACACGCGTCTTGGCGGAGTCCGACCCGTGGGAGACACAACAGAGGCGCAGAGGCAGGGGTCCAGTCAACAGCTTTACTTCAGTCTGCTTCCACACGTACATAAACGGCTTCCCGCGTTCTCCTGCGCGTCAGGCCCGCACGCCTGCTTCCCGCTCCTCGGGCGCTGCTGCCCCGCAACACAAACCGGCGCCTGCAGAACGCCGACCGCGTACAGAGGCGCCGCAGAGCAGCTTCACAGAACACACTACTTGCACGGGGCTAGTGCCTCACGTCCCTGAGTATGGCTAGGCTAACTGAACTGCCGGCGGGCGAAGGGACCAGGGCGATGAGAGAACTGCTCCCTGCCAGGCTTTAACCAGACAATCTGGTACGAGCTCGTTTAAATTAACAAGTAAATGTCAAACTCTTGGAGGGCAAAAGACTAAAAAAAAAAAAAAAAGCAGCCCCTGGCCAGTCAGGTCTTGCCTCCTCCTACTGGCTCTTCACAACCTGACTCTAGGTATAAGATTAGGAAGTACAAAACCGCTTTTGCTTTGCTTAGAAAATAAAGTGTTACGGTCCCTCAGCCAGTAATTCCCCCTTGGATTTACAAATACCTCTCCCCAGCTTTCAGGGATCACTGCAAACATGTAGCACAAGAGCACAGCGTGACAGAGAACACAGCATCTGAAAAAGGGCGAGAAAGAAAACCACCTCCTTAAGCCTAAGCCTGAAACACGAGTACAAACCTACTAGCCCAATTTTTGCTTTTTAAACTTACGATTAATAAACACTCTGACATTCGCTTGAAAGCTGTTACACCAGTATTTATTCCTGCACTGGAGGTCATACTCCATAGAACATTGGGATAAGCAGCCGCTGAACAATGCATTCATTTTATGGATAGTAGAAAAATACCAGTTTACTTACTCTCTTTTAACAAAGTTGCCCCTAAAACGTAAGATACACAAAGCAACCGCCAAGTTTCATCACTAAACACAACCGTGTGTGTACTTTAGAAACCAACTTAGAGAATTCAGATAAACACCTCTCTGGAATTCACAAAACCCTACCATGTCCTAGTAAGGACTGTGTTCTAAAGGAAAATTCCCGGGGCAAAAATTATGTAAGGCAGGTTATTCCTGGGTTTCACACAGAACTCTTTCTCCTCAAAGTCCTATCTCTATACCGAGGTAACGTTCCAGATAGGATGGTAAATATGTCTTTTGGCACATGATGTCAGCGACGCTGAAAAAGCAGTTCTCGCTGACTGCTGGTAAGCAGCACCTGGGACTCCCTTTTCTATTGCTTCCCTTTGCACAAGCAGGGCTGGAATTACTGACTCATTCCCCCCTCCCCCCCCAAAGACCCCTTTCAGATAGTGCTACCAGTCCAATCCGCTGGAAAACTAATTCACAGACTTGCTGTTTTAGTTAAAATAAACCGGGATAGGATAAATTTAATATTCCAACGTCTCCTTTTTAATGATGAGGTCAGGAATCACCAAGTCTTACTAAGTGTGAGAAAAGGAACCAGCGGAGCAGAGGGACAAAACACACAGAGTAGGGAAGGAGCAGAGGTCACCAAGCACCCGGTGCTGGACTGAAGGCAGTGATGTTGGGGGTCCCACCAGCCCAGCGCCAGGGAAACAGCAAGGTTACAGTCAAGAGGTGCTGCACGTTCTCCTGGATGACACGTGGCCAACCAAGGACCTACATATTTTTCCTGGAGAAACTGTCTACTACACAAGGATTATTTCTTGTCAACAACAGCCGCTTCAAACATTTCGAAAATAGGAGAGGGACTGCAACAATCAGAAACTGATAAGGTTTAATTCAATGAGAAACCTAACATTAAAGCACTGAAAAGTTTAAATATGGAAGAACAACAGAAAACTAGCAAAAAGGTCTGGAATGTAAGAATCCTGCACCTCAAGCTTTTCACGCATAAAGAAAACAGAACAAGTGTTTTGTTTGTTTTTCTATTTTATAAAGAAAACACACAAAAACCCTTAGGCCCAAGAGTTCACCTGCATTTCATATCCTTAAGTTTACAGTATAGAAGTCACATTAATGATAGTACTACCTGTCAGCATAAACCCTCTCTTCACCAGCACCAATACGCCTTTAATTAGCAAATATGCTTTTCCACTGGTAGCTGGTTCTCGTTGCATGTTACCCATAATGGAAGTACAGAGCATTTAACATCTGTACTAATACAAGTTGTAAAGTTACTAGCCTAGAGACCGTTCGTTACTCTTTCGATGCAATGCCAGCATCCGCCAGATTTTTATAGTGTATAGTATTATTTATAAGCCTGTTACTATTGTCTATGATTTCATACAGCATTAGAGACATTTGAAATCTGTTCTCGAACATTATTATGACCTAGGTAGTATTCCATTGCAGCACCCATAACAATAATACTCAACATACTGCTATTAACCTGATGCGCAGTGTTTTAACTTTTTAACTCTTGTTATATGTAATAAAATACCAGTAAAGACAAAAAAAATTGCCCCTATAATGAGGCACATTTTGGCATCTGTGCTAAATGCTGCTACATGGGCAGGCAAGTGCAAGTCAAAATACGAAAAGGAGAAAGTCATCGTCTAGTCACATTCATAACTTTTTCATAGAAAAATATAAATATATTCCCTGAAATGTAGGACAAAGAAGAGCCAGCGTCCATCATGAGTTCTAGTGCTATTACCATAAAAAAACCACATGGGCTGGCTTTTCCTTTTAAGGTTACGTTTCGCAGTCTGCATCGTCTAAACCTTTGTCATCGTCTTCGTCGTCGCAGTCGTCGTATCTCACAGTCCGCCTCCCGCCATTCCGAGTTCTTATCTTAGAGCGCCGGTTAGCTCTTCTGTATTTGGCGTAATCCAAATCTTCAGAGTCATTTTCTTGATTAGGTTTCCAACGTTTCCGTCGCTGAGGTCTTCTGGAAGGCTTAGTTGAGTTGGAGTTGGTAATTTCTTTCCTAACGACCTCCAATTTCCTCCTCCTCTTCCTTGTTCCTGTGGCATTGCTATAGATACTGTTATCGGTCTCAGAGTCTGAATCGGAAGAAGAGTTGAAAAGGGCTTTTGAACTTCTTGCAGTCCCAGGTGCTTCCGCATCCCCCAATACTGAGCTTGTTTCATCTTTCCTGCCCCCTGGATCAGATTCTGCTCTTTCCTTGAAGCCATCCGATAATTTTGATTTTCTGTTTGATACTTCTCTGGTATTTTTAGTTTTGTGTTTTGCTATGTCAGAATCTACCTCCTCTTCAGAGTTGCTCGTATGATGGTTGGGGGCTGAAGTTGACTGACTAGAACTTCCCCAGTTCCTCCCATTTTCCATCTTGTGATTTCTGGAATTCTCATCTGAAGAGTCACATTCAAGATTTTTGAGAACTACAGCACAGACTCTTTTGTATGCTGGCTTGTGGTTATCATCACTCTGCTTCTGGGTCACTTTTACCTCTGTCTCAGATTCTGTCTTTTCATTCTCAGAGTCACTGATGTATTTTCTTTTCAAGGTGGATGATTCAGGGCAGGAAGGTTTTTTCCTGCCAGAAAGCTGTTCTCTCTCACTTTCAGACTTGTAGCAAGCATCTGTCTCCGAGCTGCCCACCAGTTTCTTCCTAGATGCTGCAGACACATTGCCATGAAGCTGCCTTCTGTTCTTTTTTACTGTGCAAACGCTTTCTGAGCTGGACAATTCTTCCTTTGTATTGCTCATTATTTTGATCTTGTTGGCTGCCACAGTGGCACACCTGCGTGGGTTCTTCTTCTCGGCCACGTTGGACAGCTTTATGTGCTTCTTGTAGTTAATGAAACACGTCCTGCTCCTCAGCACTTTCGCGCTTTGTCCAGTCTCCTCAGGTGTTGATTCTACGAAATAAAAAAGTGCAGGTTCAGTAACTGACATCCCTGAAATAATGGATTTATTAAGCACAAACACCACCATTTCCATTAAAACACACAGCAGCTTTTTTTTTTTAAGTGCCAAGTGTTAGGTGCAGATTACCTTCAGCGTTTACTAAAACCATCCAGTCAGCCCCAGGCACACGTGTAGCTCTCAGAATTACTCTCTTGCATGGGAATAATGGGAAGGTTTGAAAGTAACATTCTTTAGCATCACTCCAGTCATAAACTTCGAAATTACAAATTACCCAACTATGCAAATAAATTCTTTCATGTTACTAATACTTCTATCCTTACAAGCTATCCTTTTATTACTAGAATGAACTTCCAAAACGAATTACGACACATTTTAGACCTCTTTAATCTAAAATATTACACTATTTTATGTAGCCACAAGCCCCGGATGGAGCTCAAAGTTGTAGAATTGTTTCACATACATAGAAAACATTTAAACCATTTGGCACCTTAGTGACATAAACAGTAAGGCTGCTTCCAACAGTGAATCTTCCATTTGCTATTTTTATTTTTAATACAGCACTTGCTGCTTATGCTGGGTTTTAAAACAAATACTTGAACTGCGAGTAATATAGACAATGCTACAAAGATCAGTAGTCTATTACTAGTCCTTTACTCTCTAAATCAAACAAACTCCCCTTACCCACAAAAACTGGGAGCACATTTAAAAGAAAGGCACCAAGATACAAAGGCCTTGCCCATCAAGGTTACCATGGTTGACAAGCTGCCCTGGAGTTCACGCCATCAAACTCCAAACTTGGAAGTCTGGGTAGGAATTACCCAGCTGTCCTTCCAGCCAGCTCATCTGTGTAGTGTGCAACAGTCCTCAAAGTTCTTCCCAACCCCGACTGACCAGCAAGCCAATTTATGTGGAAACACTGCTTTAGGCTTTTCAATATATCTGAAACCATGCTATATAACATATATAACAGATACTATATAACATATGTTACAGTACTATATATACCCCATGTTTTATATATTAGAATATACTATACATGCAGCATGTGTACATATAAAATACCTATTAAAAATTGCCAAAGTTGGTTAACTGCATAGTATATATAGCTGTATACAAAGAGGACACATTTTTATTTGAAAATATATACTATATAAATACTTATGTACCTCTACAGGTTTGTATTTAAATAAAAGCATGCATATACTTCAGCAGCAATTAACAATAACTTTTATAAGTACAAGCTTACTTAGGAAGCCTGGCTTCCTATCTACAGTTAGCTATCAGCCTCTAAAAAGAGCAGTAAGTACCTACATCAGTTCAGCAAACCACACCAAGACTGTGGTAACAGCCCATCATGTGTTACATCTGTTGGCTGCTGAGGATAAAAACAAGCTAGAAAGGGCATCTGCTAATTTAGAAGTAATTGACTACTTGTGGAAATGTCCCAAATTAGATTAAAGATTAGATAATCTGAGAAGGAAAGCAGATACTGCATCTTGCAGTAAACATTAGCCAAAGCTAGCTATCAGTTTATACACAGGACAACTAATGTTTCAACAAAACAAGGGGGAATAGCTCCCACCATAAACAAAGCTAAACAGCCCTAAGTTACTTGTTTGTAAGCAGGACAATGATGTAGGAAGCCTCAAACTTGGCTCTGTGTCTTTAACGGCCCTGGTTCAGTACATACTGGACACCTGTGGCTAAGTTTTTCAGTGAGCTGTCAGCACGGTGAGCCAGCCCTCTTGGCAGATGACCGTGCAAAAAAGCCCAGATGATGCAAGTCTTTGTTACTGTATTTTATCCTCACTGACTTATAAAGAGCCTGTTTCACGGCCCTGGAAAAAGTCAGTGATACTTGCTCTTGCCCGAAGCTTATTTTAAGGATTTGATTTCCTTTAGAGGGGCTTCTATAATTTCAGTTTTAAAAGGGCATCAGCCTAAAACTGTTGATACCCCACCTCCGACATTCTACTCAATGTTTGGGTGGTTATACACAGCAAGGGATCTTAAATATTTTGTATGAATTAAGACTATACCATAATAAATGAGCCCTCCCCTCCAGAAAAATTACGGATATTAAAGTTAAGAAACCCAATTTCTTATTGTTTCTCATAAAAATCTTTGGTGATTAAGCAAATGCAGCCCATGGCAACTAATCAATAACACACATTGATACTTGCAAACATTTGGCACCAACTGCAGGTAGAAAGCAATGCTGAAATTGCTTTTAATGACTGGCAGCTTTACCCAGTGGATAAACACTGATTACTAAAGTGGCTATGGCCAAAGCAAGAGAATTATAAAAGGATGAGAATTAACAAAAAAAACCCAAAACAAACCCAAACAAAACCACCAAACAAATCATCCAAAACGTTTAAGAGATAAAGTGTAAGTAAAGAGTTTTGCTTCAAGTTAGAGTTCTAAGACAAATGAATGTATCACATCCATGGGCATGAAAAGTACAGTACGGCAGAAGCTACAGCTTAACTATAAACAGTTAAAACAACCACACTGCATTCGAAGGACAAGCTGAAGAGACCCAAAACCTCAGCACTGGCTACCCAGTGTGACAGCTTCCACACATTTAATGGAAAATGGTGACACAAGAAGTGCAATGCAAGTTTTAAAAATCAACCAGTCTTGACATGTTACCAATTGCCTACTACAAAAGCTACAAATTCTCACTAGAGAAAGTATTTGTACAAATACTTCATCTTCTTGTGCATTAAAAGTCTCTCCAAATGTCTTGTAATGGTACAAGCCTCAAAAAAAACCCAAATCCCCCCAAAAACACCCCCCCTAAACATTTTATATTTGATTCAGGAGTTCTGATATATGAAGGACATTCAAGTAAGACTATAATTCCATAAAGCTATTATTTTTTCCCCCTCCCAATTTTCTTTGGTTTTACAAAGTGCCTATTGGCAACATAGTTCTGGTAAGTCTAGAGCTCAAGAGACTACTACAGAACTCAACAGCTCCTTTACTGCTGCTACTCAGGTCCATCTTGCAATCCTCTCACTTTGTTAACACTAAAACATTAAGAAATGTTTTCAGTATGTTTAGTAGCTGGAAATAGTAAGTTCTTTTTAGTACAAAATATCTAAGTATTCATTGCAGAAAACTGTTGAGACAGATGAATCTTGAGACAGCAGTCAAACAGCTGCATTACAAACTCTTATCAAAGCCACTACCTGAGAAGGCACAGAAATGTGAAACAAATCAAGCTTACAAAATTGTTAAAAACTTACTCAGTTTAGAGAAAATAGAAAAATAGATGCTGTAGAAAATAATCCTTTCCTGCACCTTATTTTTTGGCAAGGCTGCAGTCAGTTGAGCCTGAAAGCTGGAAAGGAAGCAGCTTGGACACAGAAAAATTTTACTCTTTTATAAACCAGTACTGAAGATGGCTCTTTCTCCTGCCACTTATAGTCATTCTCACAGAGACAAGACTGTAAAAAGCACTTCAAATCTTTCACTTTTTTTTTTTTGGGGGGTGGGTAGACACACTACAACCCCCAACCACAGTTGAAATTCCTAAGGAGTTTTTAGAGGTTCGTAATCTGGTCTCTGATTCAGTGACAGGTTTGAAAGGATTAGACCAAGCACCAATCTCTGAACAGCCTTCAAATTTGAAGTCAGGACCAATCCCCTAACCATATGGAGACAGATAATGTACAGAACCTGTTTTAATTAAT
This sequence comes from Gallinula chloropus, assembly GCF_964237585.1. Classification (NCBI taxonomy): domain Eukaryota; kingdom Metazoa; phylum Chordata; class Aves; order Gruiformes; family Rallidae; genus Gallinula; species Gallinula chloropus. Next base: position 117,185,024 of record NC_140085.1, read on the forward strand.
CCTAGCATCATTCTGATAAGCTTAAGAAAACCCCAGAACCCATCTCTCCAGATCATGATGGGTCAGCCAGCACACACAAGCATCTGAATGACAAACAAAATTGTTGGAGAAAAAACCCAAAACCAAAACAGAACTAAACATTTTTAATCAAGTGGGATGGTAAATCTTGCTTCTGGAATTATTTGGAATTTGAGCCCTTCAACTGGCTGTTGTGACCTGCTTTACAGCAATCTCATGTAATGTCTCATCAGTGTGCCAATGTAGTCACAGCAGCGACACGGTGTTTCAGTTAGATACAACATTGCTTAGGCACCCCTGAACCCAGGAAACAGAATCATGGAGTATCTCAGGTTGGAAGAGACCTGTAAGAATCATCAAGTCTGACTCTCCCTGGGTCACCACAGTATGGGAAACAGCACCCCCCCCTCCCCTGTCCACCCACAACACACAACCTCCCTGCCCAGACCTTGAAAGCTGAACATGGGAGAAGCTGGTCACGCATCAGAATGATACCAAGACAGCACCAAGATCAACAAAATAAAATCCAAAAGCCAATAAGAACAGAATAAAATCCTAAGTTCCAGGTTCTGGTGAACAACATGGAAGTAAGAATAATCAGAACACCTTTCAGTCAGATTTGTTTTGAAAGACTATAAATGAAAGTAAAGTGTCTTCAAGAGAAAACAATGGTTGAAAGAAAATTTCAACAGAAAGATTATCTTAAGTAAGAGCTATTACTTTACCCACAAACTCAAGGTAACAACAGGACTAAACCCAGAGGGCTGTCATTACTGACATTCTGAAACAAGGAGCAGGCCAAAGAGAACGTACCGCTCCTTCTGAGTCTGCTACCCTGAGCTGGATACCACAGAACTCATTCACAGCGACCTTGAGATCTCTCCTAGCTTTCTGCCAGCACCCTGAATGCCAGTGCTGCTCAAATTTGACTGTCACAACACCCACTCACAGCGATATTACTTCTGAATAGGTATTCCAGCATTAGCTACTATGTACTGCTACAGAGATAAGTGCAAGTTAAACCTGGAGAGAGCAGTCATGATTTAATGCCATGTTTTTCACGGAGAAGTGTCTCGCCTGAACTGCACGAGAATGGCCAGAGCTCAGTCTGAGGTCTAAATACCAGAGAGCTAAACACCAAACTGTGAAGAGTTTTCTCTCAGTGCTGTGTTCAGTTACCTCCCAGTTTCAAACTTGTCTAGGCTACCACTCTCTGCATCATCATCACTGTAACTTAAGAGTCAGTCATCCTTCCCTCATTTACAGTTACTTTAGAACAGGGAATACAACCCACCCATTATTCATTCATTAATCTTACATTGCCTCCATCTAGTCAGTATCAAGAGTTTGATACATTAACTTTAAATATTTTACCTTTTCTAATGATTTTTGTTTTTCCCTTTCTCTTCCTCTTTTTGGTTTTTGATGAAGTTTCACAATAATTACTGGTATTGGAATCTGTCTCAGATTCTGTATCAGAAGAGGGATTGAAGCTGGCACCCAGTCCAGATTTTGAAATCCCTGCAGGTCTTGTTTGTACCAAGCTCTCTGAGATAAAACTTCTCCCATCTTCTCTGTCTTCTGTTTCAGATTCTGGTGTGTCCTCTAATTCACTCAGGACTTTTGCTTTCTTTAAAGGAACAGGAAGATGCAGACCAGTTGCTTTTCTGCCATTCTGCCTATCCGATTCAGAATCCGCTTCATCCTCAGAGTTGCTCACCACAGGCTTATTATGTGCAGATACTGACTGGTCAGAAGCTTTCTGACTGCTCGCATCCTCGGAATTATGGCTTTTGGAGTCCTCTTCTGAATCTAGGGTGGGACTTTTCCTTTTGGGAGATGCAGACTGGACTGTCCCACATAACTGCTTGTAACCATTGCTTTGCCAGTTTTTCTGCTTCGTCTGTGTGTCTGTCTCAGAATCCGAAGTTCCATTTTCAGATTCACTGACAAATTTTCTTCGTACAAGAGATGAACCAGGTTGAGAAAGAGTTTTCCTCTTGGTAACCTGCTCTTCTAGTTCCTTCTCACTTTCAGACTTCAAGCCTACATCATCCTCAGAGCCCTCCAGTAACATTCGCCGGGCTGCGGCCGAGGCATTTCGGTGAGGCAGTTTTCTGTTCTTGCATCCAATGCCAATACTTTCCGAGCTGGAAACCTCTTCCTCCACGTCACTCATTAACCGTAACTTATTAGCAGCCACAGCAGCACTTCTGCGTGGAGTTTTTCTGTGTCTACCAGTGCTATTACTGAGTGATTCCAATGTCAACAGTGAAGTATTTTCAGAGTCACTTCCATATAACTTCTTCCTGACAGTTCTTCTTGCATTCCCGTTCTCCTGAAGAAGTGCTCCTGTGAAGGAGTGGAGAGATTAAGATCTTAAATATAAAACCAGCAGTTTCTTAAGTCTTGTCAAATACGGAACAGGTTCAACTCACAAACATGACAAAGGAGACAGACGTTACTACATGCTTCTGTTGTCTGCCAAGAGAGATTATTTAGCTATGCCATAAATATCAGATTCATTCTAATTCTTTTCCAGTTAGGAACTTCTTTATGAATTATTACTTTTACTTAAGATATAAAACAGTGCAAAACATTGCATCTAACTACGCTATTTTCTGCCAAATGGTTATTGTACTGAAAAACTACCTGTTAAAGTTGAGTGAGATTCTGAGAGCTTCAAATTCTGAGAGCTTCAAAATGGCTACCAATCAAAAACCAGTATCTTATACATACATCAATTTAAAAAAAAATACTGTTTAGTCAGATATACACACACCTGGGTTATCTGCTGTCACAACAGAACTACTCATCTCTTACCTATTTGTTTTCTCTGAGCAGCTCGATTTCTAGTTATCCTACGATTGCTGTTCTTTCTTCTACATACACCATTGTGCAGTGGAGGTGACACAACAGCCACAGAGCTCTCTTTGCTATCTTCTGAGCTACTTGCAGAGGATGAAGATGAAGAGGAAGTAGATGAAGAAACCAAAGAACCTTCTATTTCACTATCTGTTAAGAGAAAGTAATAACTGAAAATTAGAATTCTAAGCATACAGCTAGCTTTCAGGCAAGAGCTAGATTTTGCTGCTGACGTGAGGGAATTTCTTATCAATCTTACTCAATTCAGCTTTATTGTGAAACCCCATACAAAAGCTGCACAAAAAATACCATCCACTTGACCACAAAATGGATACACAACCAAGACAGCTCTGCTTCTTAGAAGCAAAATTATCCATTTGCAGATTTCTGCTTAGGAGAAAGCTTTTTCATTAATAGAAGTTAAGTAAACTTACTCCATTCTATGGGATTTTAAAAGCAGAAGAGTCTATATTTAGAGCATTTAATAACATCGTAAGTACCCAAAACTCATTAAAATACATGAAATAGAAGTCTTGTGTAAAAAAAATTAATGTTAAAAATGAAAGCCTCATTTGACAATTCAGAACTATAAATCATGGCTATTCTAAAAGGGAAGGAAACATTAGTGGACAATTCATAGGTAAGACCCAAGATCAAGATCCTCATCTGAAAGAGATTCCATTTCTGACCTGATGATAACACAGAACGATTTGTTAGTGTTGCAGATCTGGCTTTTCCGTTCCTTTCGAAGGATGCCAGGCATGCAGAGTCAGAGGATTCCCCAGAAGAACTATGGTTGTAATTGCTAGCATTCGTTTTATGGCTTGCAACACAGGCAGCTCTGCTTGAGGTAGGTTGAGTAAAAGAATCTTCCTGCTCAGATTCAGGTTTTGCCTGAGACTTCAACGGTTTCTGCTTCAAATTTCTAGTGAAAGGGGAAAGAAGCAAAAGCAACACATGTTGCAGGACTGTAAGAAAGAATGGCAATTACCTATTTTCTCTCTGAAAGCTTAACTAACTGTATGTCACATGATTGTAAATTTAGGGCAGAGTAGTTAAGATTTGTGAGCTAACATCGTGTGGGGCAATTTTAACTGACAAAGATAAGCATTAAGTACTTTCATTAAAGTAATAGTCTACACTTCCAGTGAAGTTACACAAGGGGAGACATTCTTCCTCTGCTCTAAGAAACAAAGACTACTCAATGTTTTCTAGACAGCAGTGTCCTCTTACTGTTTACCAGCAGCCTCAATTTCTGCGGAATTCCCAGTCTCTTATTAATCGCACATAAGCCTCAAACTAAGCACTAACATTACTCCACAACAGCCTGAGTTCCAAAGACACAAAGAAGGTGTATCTTTAGAGGGAGTTTACTGTCTAAATTTGTGGAGAACCTCACTGATTCCACTCTTCCTTACTACACAAGCCAGAGCACTACACGCAGTCCTGATAGGTCACGTATTTCACATTTCGCACTGCTGTTTTGTCAGCTGCTTCCTGACAGTCACAGGTTTTCAGATTGTCATCTGGGCACAAAAGATGTAAATGGTCTTTCTGCTAGTCCCAAAGCTCAGCCCTGCTGCACACCACTGACTTGTTTACAGGTCACACACAGTTCTTCAGATACATGCAGAAATGTCCTTTCAAACAAAGGATTCAGTCTATTGTGATGTGTGTGTGTGTTCATTCCTCTGGGAAGAACGAGGGCCCAAACAATAATCCAGTAACACCTAACGCTCACTGCCAGGTGTGCCTGTAGCGTAATCAAACACATGTGAGTATTTGAATTTGAACATGTACAACCAATCCACTGAAATTTTAAAAGAAAGCCAAACATGGCAAAGAAACGTGTTCTTAGATATTTTTGTTTGTTTGTTTTTTTGTTAAAACTCTTACTCCTTTCTCTGCCAGAGAAGAAAGGCCAGAAAGTAGCAGAAACGCATGAACTCAGTTTCAATGATTTACCATGTTTAGGTTTTGGCTTTTTTTTCTCACTTCATCCCATACACAACTTCAGAATACGGGAGTCAATCACGATAATCGGAAGTTGTGTCAAAAGCTTGTTTTCCTTCAAAAGAGAAGAGGCATATCTAGCTACCAACAGAATACTGAAGTATGTGAAATTTTCTGTGAATTCCACAGCACTGACTTTCTTCTGCATGTGACAAACCATGCAATATATGCACCTTCATGACCTCTGAAACAAAGATTTACTTGTTGTATATATCACATTCTCCATTAATTCAATCAGATTAAATACTGATTTCCTGGCTGAAATATCAAAAAAAATCCCTCAAAGCAGAACACTCCACCTTTTCTACTCCCCCATCCCTTCACTGTTTCACAGCCAGTTTTACACTACAGAAGACCAGGGATTTCTGTGTCTTTTCTACTGCAAAAGAAACAATTACAAAAGGTTTCACTGGCATCAGCTAACCATTTAATAACCCAATTGTTCTCTTCTTCACAGACTAAATATGACAGTGAATATTAGTCAGCAGTAATACACCTCTCTATCTTCATAATTTGGTTACCTGAGCATTTTGGTAGGCTGCTGCACTGAGCTTTGATTATGAAGTCTTCTGGTATACCTCTGGTTCCTTCGTAATTTTTCATTCTGTTTCTGACCATTTTTGAAATCCGAAACAATTCTTCTTATTTTCTCTTCAAATAGTGCTGACAATCTCAAGGTCATACTATAAATCTAAGTAAAGAAGAGGTTTATATTAAAAACAGAACCTTTCATCCAAGAATAAGATTTCTAGAATGAAGAACTGTACAGAAAAGAAATGGAAAAAGCATGGCATACAATGCTATGTAACACCAGAAAAACAAGCAATTAACATATTAAATATTTCTGTTATACTTCTCCCCACTATCTACCACACCAGCAGCTTTATCAAAAGTACTGATAAACTGATTCCAAAATAATACCTCATTTCTTTAAGTCAAGAAGAAACCCCCCGATATGAACAGCTACCTTTGACTTTTTGTTTGGAGTATAAGATTTTGCATTACTAAATATTAGTCTTATATCTTTGCACAGTTCCATTGGAGTGTCATAATTTCCAGCTTCCAGAGTTTCTTTCACTGTCCCAAAGTCCATTGGAGTGTCTATAATGTGTCTGTAGTCCTAGATAGAGTAAAAAAAAATAAAAATCAAGAAGGTATAAGGACACAACACACTTCTAAATTTTATTTCTGTAATTTAAGGGTAGCTAAGATGACCACCAATACCTTAACCAACAACTGAGAACAGAATAATTTACAACAGCAGACAGCAACACTTTTGATACAAACTCTCCACTACATTATCCCAAAGAAACTCCTGTTCTTTCCCAAGATGGTCTTCAGAACTTCTGAAGATCACGAGTTGATAGCACCTCACATGCTTGCATATGAAGAATTCCAGGTTTAATTGTCCTGAGTTTCCTTGATAAAAATGAGTCTCCTATAAATTCTCATATAATCCATATAAACCGTTCTGCTTTTAAAACCCAAAACCCCATCCCCGAAAAACCTGAAACAAAAATAGTAAGGCAAAAACCAAACCACAAATCAAAATGCTTCTATTTTTCTCTCGTGTTAGTGAGTTTTAGAAAACCTCAAAATGGTTTTAAAACCTGAAGTGAGACCCAAACTTGAGATGTGAATTCTGTAAGAGAACAGCTGCATGCTTGTTAATAGGTTTTTCCTTGAAATTTTGCTACATTTTTGGGCAAAAGAAAGAACAAAGAGCAAGATTACCGTGAGCAGCTAAAAGAAGGAAGGAAGAAGTCAAGTTCATAGGTCAGTCCAAGTAAACAGGTTTTGTAGATTGTTGCTCAAGAAACTAGTCTTAATTAAGAACATACAGATTTATCTAAAGTTACTTCCTTTTGGCGACAAGAGAGCAAGCAAAACTGCACCAAACTGCAATTGGTTTCAATCTGTATTTAAGGTACCAGAACATCTGTAGAGACCACCACTGCTCTGCAATTGTTTTGTGTGCCGTGCCAGTGTTTTGATGGATGTTGTCTTGATGCAGCAGAGCACACAGCTCATCGTTCCAAGCACTCAGCAAAGCACAGTTTTTTCAATGGGTTGGGACTAAAGCCTTAACAGAAAAAGTAGCTCCAAGAGCAACGTGGAGATCTTATAGTGGCACCAAATGCTGAAATAAATAATAAAAAAAAGGGACTAATATTTGTATCTTACAAGGTTAATAAGAACAACTTACGGGATACTGATCCAAATCAACTGGCTGCCTGAAAGGTTCAGAATCTTCACACTGGAAAATTAAATTCACCAGTTCCATACACTGCTTCTTCCAACAGTTTTCATCATAGCCAGTTTTCACGCTTCTTCCTTTTTTTAAGCCTCGCCCCTTGGGGAAAATGTTAGAAAAAAGCATTAGTGAAATACTGTAAGAAAAACTCAACCTGATAATCTGTCTGGAATTTTTTCTGTGGCAGGAAAATGCACTTCTAAATGTACTGTTTTATAAAAGGAAGGGCACTATATTAGTTACACCCTTTTTCCCCTAATCTTCATTAATGAAGATGACAAGTGCTTCTATTTTGTTTCACTGTATTTCAAGAGGTTATTTTATACTAAATAACTGTGGCACACAAAAATGAAATTCTGCTACCAAATTATTCTCCCAGGACTTGAAAAATATTAGTCACAACATATTTTCCCAGCATCTCAGCTGAATAACACTTCTATTTCAGTATCAGGCAACTGAACAGCACTGGCATCAAACTCGTAACTAAGATTTGCCTAGAGAACTACGCAGAACAAGTAAGTAAGTATTAAAACAGCAGAGACCCGTTGAAGCAAAGCTTTTACTTCCTTAATACCACTGGAAAAATTCTGTTCTGTAATTGTTGTAAAACTGAGCATCACTCCCACTGAATTTCAAAGTAGTCTGTTAACCAGTTTTTTCTGCCAGACCTGATTTGGTTATATATAGTAAAGATTAGCCAACTCACTTTTCTTCTTCTATAAGAAGTCCTTGGAAGACATTTTTCATCATCCTGCACAAAAGAAAGCCAATCATTTTTAAAGTTATGTATGAAAAAAAAAGTAATGGGTATTCAAAGCATCATTAGATTTGATATCATGGTACAAATAGATTTTAAAATCATTTTCTCAACAGAAGATGAGCATATAAAAAACACCAACACCAATGCCAAGGCATTTGAAAGACTTGGAAAGCAAGAACCTAGACATCATCACTGAAGATTTCCAACTCCAGCTCTTAATCTTCCTACAAAGGAAAAGCCACCACCAAACACTGCAATCAGAAGACGCTCATCAGCTTTGAACCTCAGTGTAGGAAGGACTATCAGTAATTCAATTCACTAATAAAGATCCTAAAAAAATCTGATTTCTGCTCATCCCAAGGTTAGGAAAAAGACATCTCCTGATCAAGTTACTTGCCATAAAAGTGCCAAATTATAAATAAAAACGTGAAAGAAATGAGTTTGGGCAGTTTGGTGTGGACTATCAGTGAATGTGCAGCAATGGAGAACACATTCACTGCATAACAACCTCTATCAGATTTAAGATAAATGCCCTTTACTAAATTCTCAGTAAGGCATGCAAATCTGATGCGTGATTCATATTGAGGTATACAGAGAAACTGAGAGCCAAAGCATTGCTGCAGTAGTTGTACAACTTGTTAGCTTTTAGCATTTAAAACTGAATGACAATTTTGACCTTAGAAAGAACCAGATGACTATCACTAGGCATACAATGAAAGATAGCTATTCATGTGCTCTTGAAATACTTGCATTACACTACTGCACATGAACATGCTTCAGAAATACAGTGCCACTCACAGAACTGTTGTAGTTGATGGCACACAATCACAGTACAAATCACGTATTTCTACATCTTAGGGAATATTGACAACTCAACATTATTTTAATAAAGCATCTCCTCACATCATTCCCTACATTCGTAATATATTCCGCATTTATATTAGCTATGTAAATGTATAAATTCACACAAACACCTGTATAAAAACAGCTGAGCAATTTTACCAAAAACATTTGATAGCTGGTGGTATTTTCTTACCACAGTACATCAGTGGAATTAGTCATCAAAACCCCCTTACCAGGTCAGTATCAAGACAATCTTGCTCATCATCTGTTGTGCTACAAAGTTCAAAAATGTTTGTGCAGTCCTGGTCACTGTAATGCAATTAAATCTGTTACTGAAATAGCAAAAACCCAGCTGCCGTTTCCTAGATTAAACCCAGCCACAGCCAAAAGCTACACATAGTTACTGCCTTCCAGTTTAAAAATTCAATACTTAAAAAATTCACTGTCTTCCAGTTTAACATTAAGAAAAAAATTTCATTGCAAGCTGATGACATTAAAGTAACATTACATTTGAAAATGGCACTGCTGTGCATTTCAGGAGTGGGGGAGGAGGGATCTGAAAGGGGCCTTCATGCCTGACCTACCTGCAGGAAGACTGCCTGCACTGACTTCTTTCAAAAATAACCCTCTCGACTGAACTAAGCCAGACAAGCTGCAACAGGAACTTCTATACCTGTGCTAGACAGCACAGAGCTTACTTTATAGGTTGAGCTACTTTCACACCAAGTGACATTTTGGTACTATAAATACCAACTGTCTTGCAGAGTACTGAAAAATACTAAGAAACCAAAAGAAGTGTGATTCACAACAAAGGGATATTAAGATGCTTATAATCTCCCACCATTTAAGAGAACGAGTATTCAAGTATTATTTAGAAAAAAAATGCCACTTACTTGATAAACTTTAAGAGCTGGGTAGTGATTTTCTTTGCAGCTCTAGCAATGGCACTCCCAGGTTCATTAAAGGTCCTAGCATTGCTTTCAATGTATCTTACTTCCCAAACCAATGCAGAGATTCTCCTTAAAAATAAAAGGCATCAAACTTTTTTAAAAAAAAGCTGAAAAGCTGCACAAATGGTATCTTAGTAGCTTTCTGTCCACATTAAACATAGATGTCCCTTTTTTAAAGCCTCATCAGACCAGTCTCAAACTTATACATGTACATGTATACACATAGACACATTCTCACTCAAGGCAGCAAAACCAGCAAGGCACATCTTTGCTCACTGGTTTTCCAACTCGTTATTGATAATTAATCTTCAGAAAGTTTGTGAAATTCTAGCACACTTTGTTCTCATTTTAAAAATTCAGTTAATACAGCTAACCAAGTAAACACTTACAATTTAGTGGCAACAAATATCAAATAACCCTGAAGTAACACTTAGAATTGTGGATTCCTTGAATTCTTTAAACACACATGCATTTTTTGGAAAGCTTCAAAATTGTAACTCGATGAAAATGAGCTAGCACAACTATGCAATTTCTTTTTTTATCACTCGTTTTTCCAATTCCTTATAACTGTGAAGCAGATATCCCAGGTTCACAACTCTTCACAACTATGGAATTTCAAAACTATTTCATAAGGCATTACTTCAGCCTATATTTACAGACACACTGACTGCAAGTCCAGGTGAAAAACACCCTGAAATTTCTTTCAGAACTAAGTATACCCAGTACATCCAGCAAACCAGAACTTTATCACCACCACACAGAAGTTCCTTTCACTGTCTCCACCATTAAGCTTTTATTCTTTAAAACACCAGAGCTAATATTTATTTCATGTCTGTGTTTAATCCCATTTCTGAAAGTAGTTAAGCGCTTAAGAGCTTAACCCTCTTCAAGTCCAAAGCAACTGAAGTACAGCACTTAAAAATCTGAATAAAGTCTTCAGCTCTGAAGTAACTTCATTTAAAAAAAATTACGAATTTCAAATAGAAAATTTCTCAAAGAGCATCAGTGTTTGTTGTAACTGTGAAAACAGTGCCAATACAGGCTGAAATCCATTTCCTTAGAACTAAGAAACTTAGTAAAAATGAATGTAACACTGCAGTTAACCAGCACCAGAGCCCTGCTACAAAGCCCCAGTAATGCCAAATTCAGGTACTGGACTACTGGCTTTCAGAATGCTTGTAAAGAGAGTAACTGCTCTTCTTACTAAAAAAGCATAGACACTCCATATACTTTCCACCACGTACAAACTCAAGGCCCTGTTCTCCCTTGTTTCTCCTGCTGGTACCAACCTGTAAAATCGGTTAGCCAGTCTTGTCCGAATAGTGTTCAGGTCTGTTGGATAAGCAATCACGGTACAGTACTTGGGATAGGTGCACAGGTCAACTGGACCAGCAAAAGCTGCTGAAATGTCTGTTAAAGAAACACAGATTAATTTAACTATTTCAAGGTTTGTATGCAACTAGCGTTTGTGCCAGGTGTTCAAGTGCTATGTATAATTATTCTTAATAAAATCTATGATGTAATGAAATATAAGAATCTCAGTACAAGCAAAAGTTCACACATTTTTATGTGCAGATTTACAGTACTGGATCACAGAGAACTTTAAAGGATGCTGTGGATATTCCAGGGACCTGCTTAGGAACGTAGTATTAGGAGAAAACTACCTAAAGGTTAGGCTACATGCTCACCAAGAGTCAGAAGCTGATCGATGCCACTGATGATCCGTTCACATGCTTCATCACGAGATCTCATCCCCCACTCCCCTTCTTGGGGTTTGTACAGCAGCTTCTCCACCTCTTCATAAGTCACGGAAACACTAGCTCCTAATTCTTCAGGCTGATCAACTGAAGGGTGAGAACACAAAGCCATCAGGTAAACTGCTTAGTACTCATGATTATTGAACACCTGTATCTTCATAACTGACAAAAAAATTCTTGCCTTAAAGTGGCATTTGATACTAAAACTATGGTGAAAAGTACACAAAATGCCTACAAATAGCAAGGATGTCTTTGATTTGCCTATTCTGCAGCTCTGAATCTTCAGAAGACTCTTTACTCTCTTCATCTAAAGACTAGGCTTAAAAGGAGACTTGAACTCAGAAGATTTGTATATAGGCTTCTGTTTTAAATGCATACCCTAAACTTCACAGGACTGTAATGCAGTTTGAGGCAATTTGTGCCCTCAACCTTTAAACACGTGCAAGACAGACAATATACTTTCTGAGATCCTTTCTGGTGTTTTTAAAAAATGTCCAAAAGATCACAGTTGTTAATATTTGTTTTGAATACAGCAGATTGATCATTTTAAATCAGTAAGAACTAGTAGAAATATGAAGCTGTGATGTATGGTTCTGTGTGAAGAGTCACGCTTCCAAAGACTAATGCAATCAACTGAACAGTTGAGTAGATTACGTATTATCTCTGGGTATGTTTCCCTCTCGACTTCACAGATTGGTCTTAGTACATCTGCACTTTCTGCACTTTCATAGCTTTTCATAAACAATGTTCCTTGTTTCATTTGAACAGCTGAAAAGGAACAAGCATGTGAAGGCTCCTGATCAGACACTTTGTGGAAGCAACTGCTTCTTTGTAGTGTAGAGGACAATGGAAATTAGCAGATAAATTACTTTTTACTAGCAGATAAAATTCAACCATATAAAGCATATAGGCTTACAGCTAAAAAACAAATGGTATCTTCCATTAGCATCCAAGAGTTGGCCCGTTAAAAATGAAAGGAAGAAAAAGGATAGGGTCTTTGTCAGTGTAACGGTGACTGTAATCCGTGAATCTGTTGTATAGAAATTCTAAAATACATCTCAGTAACAACTACTGTAGAGAAAAGAACCCAAGATTTAGTCAGGGTTCTTCCAAGGTTAAAACACAGAGCATTTTTTCCTTCGGCCATATAACATATTACAAGAAGCCAACTTTTTGAAACTTGACATGTGGAAGAAGTAGCAGTTTTTATTGCATAAGCCAGAGCTACACATTTCAAGCATTTCCTTCAAAATTGCTCTGGAAGATGCAGTGGGAAAAATACACCGGTATTCAAGGTATTACAGCCTTTCCTCAGATTTGGTGACTAAGAACTTTCTTGCCTAAACACACAAAGCCACCCTGCTGACACGTACCAGTTCCACCTGCTAAGTAGATATGCACAATGCTGCATACTGTACTCTGATGACTTTGTAGTGACAGTTACAAGACAGACAGGCATTATTTAAAGTCTTCTACCCGCATGAAATGAACTGGGAAAAGGGAGAAGCACGTTAACTGTTTTATTAAATGAGTTTCTACCTACCGTTATCGGGAACTGGTTCCATATCCCACGGGCTAAGTTTTTCAATTTCTCCATTGTCCCATCTGATTCATCAAGGTTAAAAAAAAAAGAAAGAAAAAAGAATTATATTGACTCAGAAGTAGTCCCTCCAAGCATATATAAATCACACAGTATATTTTCTTGTTATCTAAAAACAAAAGCATTAGCTAACAGTCAGCTGTCACAGCACAGCACAAAATGGAACCATTCTTTATAGTCAACTTCAAATTAAAGTTGTGGTCCTGAATTTGGCTATATACAGCTTACCCAGTATCAAAAAAAATAATTTTACGAAGCCTGTATCAAGAAGTTGCAGAAGAAAATAAGCCACATACTTCAAGGGGAAGACATGAGAAAAAAAAACACAGGAGAGGGCATTTTTTTTTTTTTTTTTTGCTAAGTACAACACTGGCTGTACAAGCCTGAGGGATGTTTCCGAGAAAGGAAGAACACTAAGTGAGGTACTTGGTATATTAATATTTCATCACATAAGGCATGCCACATTAATACAAAGAAAAGACCAAGGATAAAATAAAGAAGTTAAGAGGAAGCAAAGGCAAACATGGTTGACATTGGTAGTATGTACATTCACTCTGATACTTAGCCGTATGAAATCATTTTGAGATCTCTCCAAATCTTAGATTTGGGCAGATTTTTTTTAACAAAACAAAAGCCAGACTGGATCAGCTTACCACCCTATTGGTCCAGCCAGACCAGTAATTTCTATCTTTGAAACTACTACTGGGATATGCTATTTACGGAGACCGTATGGTCCTGGTACAAGTCCATTCTACTCTTACTTCCAGCATTCATGATCACTATATTCCTCTAACAGCATGTCTGTGAATACATCACAATCTATTTCGTTTAGAATCTGTTTATTTTTGTCTAATACCATTCTGAGCCTGCTAATAATACTCTTTCCACAACCTTGTGTGTTAACATGTTTCCAAAGTTCACTATCCCCAATGTTAAAAAAACTCAACCCCAAATCCTTCGTAACAACCCTCCCAGAGGTTTTGGTACATCTCTCTAACTCTGTCATTACAGAATCTGATGAATAGTATTTTCTTCATAGTCAATTTCAACTTAAAGTTGTGCTTTGCTATTCATCTTGCCTCTCACCTTTATGATTTTGGGAGTAACGAATGCACACCTTTCACCCTCCTCTTCCACCTAAGAGTCACTTTTTTTAGCCTTAACTTACAAAGCCTCTGGTACATACTCTTTATTAATCATTTTAGTTGTGTTCTCCATACCTTTTCCAAAGGCATTACATATTCCATTAGATGCCAAGACCCAGAATGCATCAAGGGCTAGAAATCAGTGAGCGACACTGTTTTGTCGTTGGTATCTTCTCTGATGGTGACAAACAGCTTCTGCAGCTGCTACCACACACACACAGAGCTGACACTTTGAGAACCACCAACAACTACCTCAGCATTTGTCTTTAGCTGAATCTATAAATGAGCTCAACGTCATACAAGCACAAACAAGACCACTGCTCCCACAGATGTTCCACCTAACATAGATCTGTGCTGAACATTATCTGACACTTCTTTAGACAGTCAGTTTTATGAGGTCCATACCATTAGGGTGATATTTGATTACTATGTGAAGTAACTTGCAATGTTCACAGCCCATGGGTATTTCACTGTGCACACCCTGCAAGAGGCTTAGAAGGCCACTGCGTAAAGCTGATACCAGCACCAATTCCTGTGGGACTCTGATACTCCAGCCTGAAATATGATGGCTTAGAGCCACTCTTTTGCACCCTGTCCTTAAAACCAACTGTTGACACATGGAAGTATTTGCTCCAATCCTATGTCACCTTTGTTTCTTTAAGATCTCTTGAAGAGGAAGCCTGTTGAGGACTTCTTAAGTACATGCTGTCCACTTTCCTCACAGGCTTACAAAGTCACAGAACTTCGAAAGGCAGAGAGGCAGTTCTTCCCTGCACAGATGCAGTGCTGCCTCCTTCCTGCAGCTAGGTTTACCTTTATGCTCAACAGTATTATTATAGACACATATCAGAAACTGACGTAAAATCAGTCTATACAGTTCACCATTTCTCTCCAGAGCCCTTTACTGCGATTCTCTTTTCAGGAGTTAAATAGGAACCTGCCAGTCCTCTAATACAAAGGCCCACAGTAGGACAGTTTGCAACTTTGCCAGGACTTTCGTATCAGAGTTCTTCAAACGCCTGGGTGAACACCATCTCACCATCTACTTCTTATAACTTAAATGTAGCTATTTGGTCTAATAGCTCCTGTGGATTTATTCCACACAAACTTAGAAGCTGAGATTAACATGCTCATGCTATTTTATAACTAAAAATCTGCTCAAGCAAGAGCACATCTCCATTATTTTGGATTACTCATTGGCTTTGAAAAGCCTGGATCCATCCACATTCAGCCTGTTTGATGCATATGAACTAACCATGGTTCTGAAGGCTTTTCAAGTTCATTTATGGAATTCAGCTCCCCAGTTAATGTACAACAGCTCAGTTGCTGGTATTCATAAATGTATATACTACTTCATAATATTGCATGAAAGACTTACCAATACAGTTTAGTACAGATTAAGCACCATTTTAGCTCTGCTTAAGTTTCATTCATCCAGGTAACACAATTTAATATATAAAAGCTGCTTCTACATAAACACCTCTTTTTTTTTTTTAATCTGGCCAATAAAATAACAAACATGTTCAATTTCTACATCTTCTATTTATGTACTATCAATAGAACAGTGATGGTAATAATTTGAGATGATTCCTAAGTGCCTGACAACCAGGATACCTGATAAGACTCAATTAAGTTACATGGCAATTACTTCCATTCATCTCATTCAAATGTGGTTTCCCACACTCCATCACTGAATGCCCTGAAGTTGTTTCTGGTATAAAATAAAAAGTACTCTATTCCAATAAAGTACTTTGTCACAGAACTGGCAAAGAACAACTGCAGATGCTCAAACTCAGCCAGACTAGCAAAATCATACCATGTCAAAAAGCCCCACAAACCAGATCCTGAGTGAAGAAAAGGGATAGCATATTTCAGTTTTTCCAAGACAGAGTCACAACCTTCTGTGTTTAGGTTGTTTTTTTCCCCATTTAAACAGACATAATTTAAAAAGCTTAACCATCGTTCTGCATCCGATGTATAAAGCATTTGAACCTAAGTTAAGAAAGCTACTGCTGCTGAACCACCTGCAGGTTCTTGGGCAGACAAGACTTGGAATTCCTGATCAAAGAATCATATTTACAGTAACATGACCCAGACAAGTCACAAAACTTAACTATACCTGTAAAACATTCCAGACATTTTCATATTCATATCTCACTAATCTTCTCTAGAAGCATTTTTTGTGAGTCAAGGTAGAACAGTTACATTCTACGCAACACCAGCACAAATCTTCAGAGAGATCTCTTTCAAAAGTGCTTTTTAAAGAGCACTACATTCCTTACCTGTTCAATTATTAAGCTGACTTCAAAGCAGCTCCAGACTTTCCTCTGTTAAAGGCTGGTACATTAAAATACTGAGTACCTTTTACTGTTCAAAGAAAGGAGTCTAGCAAATATGCTATAGACTCTTTTTTTGTAACTGGAAACTTGATTTTTGAACTGGCCAAGAAAACAACCAAAAACCTTATCTAAACTTACTCTTAAGGAAAACTGTGGTAACATAACAAATGAAAGGTGTAACATATGGATGGTAACATATATTCACTAACAATGAAACTTTGAGTATCGAGTATACTGAAAAAGACATACATAGGAAGATCCTCTGGTCATAAGAGAAAGAGGAATACTATGCAATCATTGATTACTCTCCTTACAGTCCTCCCTTGCTGAGGGTATCCAAAGCAAGCAAGATCCCACAACCATTCCAGACAACTTGGACAGGGAAGGACAAGGACAATATCCCAATTCTGAACACTGAGGTCCAGAGTTATCTTTGTTCACCTTTCTTCTCCTTTCTGTGACAGACCTCTTTGTTGACACGAAAGAAGGTGCACAGAAGCACCATTAATGTCAAACAATCATGGATGGATAACAGGGATTTTAGGGATAGTAGTAATTTTTCACAAAACAATAAAAAACTTCTGGGTCCAACCATCTCATTAACAGTTTGACTTGGATATTCCTGGTCTTTTCTGTTTAAGCAGAGAAAGTTTCTTCTACTCTTAATACCCTTGATTTGCTCAAGTCTGCCATGTTTTGAACAATGCACTTGACATATCATGTGCTTTCATCTAGGCAGTATTATCTCTTGACAAGGAGACCGGTCAAGGAGATTTGTCAGTTAGAGGAAAGACAGTGTGACACCAGTTATCCAGCTAATTATCATACAAAGTGGAAATCAGAAGGTGAAATTGCAAGTGGAATCTACAGAACAGGGAATATGGCATTACCACTAAACAGTGATGAAACTGAAGTAATGTCTTCATGTTTATGTGCCAAGCATAAAGACAGCAACATGTAGGAAACATATTCTACAGGAATCTCAAGTGATAGCATGAGATCATCTTAGATGTACATTTGCTCTTGTGGACTATAATGTGAAAGACAGAAGCATGAGAACTTGACGCGTAAGGATCCTGTCACCAGCAACAACAGAAGAGATTCAGCATGCCCCATCCAAAACTAATTATCAATGAAGAATAATGATTGTCACACACTGGAAGCATTGTTTGCTTCATGGAAGAGATTCAGCACTACTCATTACAGAAAGATATTCACAAATGATGTGAAAGAGGTCAGTAACTTCTTTTACCATATTGCCACTCACAAAAAAAGTTGCCACAAATGATTATATATTCACACCATGCTAGATTAGCAGCTTGAAACCATTAGGAAGGCGTAACACAGCCAGTAAAATCATTTGAACGATTTATACGTTCTCCTACCAACGAGCCAGCTATGTAAGAGGCAGACCACACTACTAACATTGGAAATGTAAAATCTTTTTATACTTACTTAACGCTGTAACACTGAAAGTGACTATCTGGATACTGAGGTTGATACGGTTCTTGACCCAACACTGTTCCAAACCACCACGCATCATCAATAATGGATCGGAACCTATCAGCTAGAGTAAAAAAGTCAGTTCAGATATTCTACTGAGAAGAGTTATTTAGTCAATTAGTTATAATTAACTATGCTTCTACTACATGCAGTTAGAAAAACTTTTGATCAATGTATTTAAAGATCTAATGCCACTGCTATTCAATAAAAGATGAGACACATTACTCTGATAAAAAAAAATGCAAGCGCTAAAATCTAAGTAAGTTTGCTACTTCTTTATAAAATAAGAAACGGGAACTAGAGTCTCAATATATGTTTTGAAGAGGGTATCTTAGATCTGTGGTAGTCCCTCCAAAACGCTTGTATAGCAGTAGGCTCAAGTTTCTAATGAGCAAATGGACCCTACCTGATGATTTCAAAGCCATTTACTCAAATACCTAGGAAACACGTACGAAACACACTTACAAGCTTGCCAGTTCCTTTGCCGTGCTTCATCATAAAACTGACGTAATATAAGGAAGTCAATAACATCCGGCATATCATGGTATCTAGGTAAGAAAAAGAATCCCTTTCATGTATGCGCATTAGGGCTGTAGGAACAGGGTTAAGCAGCAGCATATTTTTGAATAACTTTCAGAAAATAAAGAAAAGACATGATCCACATACCTGATGGAAAATGATTTGTCTGTATGTTTGCCGGTGGCATGGTCTATAAAGGCAAGCTTCAGGCAACACAATGTGGGAGGACCAACTTCATATCTAATTCCAACAATTTTTACCAATTCCTGATCCTGCAGGTAAGGACAAACAGTTTCAACAACCATTATAGTTCTGTGCATAGTCCAGACAACTAATTTAACACTACTTAATCAAGCACATGAAATCTACCCACATCCAAAAAGCAAAAAAATATTGAAACTGATTTGGTATTTCAACAGAAGACAGTCTGCCAGACATGGCATTTTAGATAGAGGTGTTTATACTTGGGTTCACCCCAGGTAACTCTGCAGATACTCGATAACTGAAGACACTTTTCCCTACTGTTTCCATAGGGAAACATTATGGGAAATGGCATGACCTCCCAAATTAATGTTTTGCAAACAGTTCAATACAACTATTCATTCACAGACCACTAGGATTGAACCCACAGTATCTTCAATGCAGACCTACCCTAAGGACGACTTTTCTCCATGGCTCCTTGTGTGGATTCAGTTCATAAATGTTATTTCTCCTAACTGCTTCAATGTAAGCTTCGTGTCCTTGTCGGAAATATATCACCTAAAACCAAATAAAATATTTAGAAACGATAATAATGTTAGTTAACAGACACATTTAAAGTTCTGAATCAATATTCCTACCTCATCGCCCATCTGAGGAACAAAAGGGGATCTTCGAAGAGCTGTGTCTGTTATCCAAACAGGAGGATGGCAATCATATGACAAATCCAAGTTTGCTGCTTGCGTTGAATCATCAGCCTTCACATTTAATAGAGAGAAAATTAGACATAATAGACATATTGCTGACATGACATCAAAATAAGTAATTCCATTTTAATTTACAGACAAAAACTAAAAAAGGGTAATTATTTAAATTAACTATAAACTTCAGTAAGTTACAAAGAGTCATTATTGTAACATACAATAAATTATAAATTCAATCCAAATATAAGTGGCCCCTATAAATACAGTGGCCGTAACTCCCTACATGCTCAAAAAGGTACATTACTTAAAAAAAAAGACAACAGTTCAACAGGCTTTGCCAAATCTAGTATCTGGTAAAGTTACTAAATAAATCACATTTCCCCTCTGACACCAGCAACCTCGAGAACCCTTTTTATTTTAAAAAAATCCAAGCGACTTCACTTGGAATGTTGATTCTTCAACACAAATCAGCAGATACCTTGCCTTTGGAATGGCCTCAAATTAATTAAGGGTACACTAGGTAGTGGTACCAATATCCTTGTCCATTGGCAATCACAATTACTTTTAACAGTTTCCAGTGAACTGGTCTAAAAAGAAATTTATTAAAGAGTGAGTAAAAGAAATTAACTGTATACCTCCTCCTGCTTTTTTGGTTTGGGCTTTTTTCTCCTTTTTCTTCTTCTTCTCTTTGGAGGAGAAGATTTCTCTGCTGACACTTCATCCTCTGAAGTGCTGCAGTACCTGACAGCTTTCCGTCGAGAAGTCCGCACGGGAGGCTGTAGGTTAATCCCTGAATCTGCAATCCAGTCAGAGTACCTGCTTGAAGAATCGCTGTCCGTAGCGGATGGGTCAGGGAAAATACAAACACAGAACCAGGTTGTCAACATTTCAGAATACTAAGTTCTCTGGGACATGTACCTGCAGATACTGACTACTGTTGAAAGCAGCATCAAAAGAACTCGAATGGCTTTGAGCTGTTGTAACAATTAATTCACTTGATGTCTTAACATCTTTTTTTTGAACAATAATTCAAAGCATGGTTTTTAAGCAGCCCTCAAATATGGTGGATTCTTAAAAAAAAAATAAAAAACAGTACTCTTCAACAAAATTGTACAATGACAATGTGGGCTATTTAAGAGCTCTCCCTAAAGAACACATTAGCCAAACACTTAAACATTTCTAAAGTTATATAAAGACACTTGCCCAGATCTCACAGCTATACATTTTCTTTTTTAAATATCTCTCTATTAATTTCTTAGTTCTACTACTACAGAGTTCTAGAAAGAGTATTTTAAAAGGCACAGTGGAAGGATTAACTTCAGTTAAAATTATAACCTTCTCAAAATTTTCCAACCATTTTTAAAAAGGAAGTAACTGACTGTTGCTGTATCATTTAAACAAACAAAACTACCTATCCCTCAAAAACTCATCAGAGCAAAATACACATTCCAGACTACCTTGCACTCCTTGTCATCTAGCAAAAAAGCAAAAGGATTCGACAGCATGCTAAAAGACAGAAATGTTTTGGTGAAATTCAACACCAGGTAACAATGCAACCTGTCAGTTAGGTATCCCACAAAGTATTACTGCCTATGAAGGACAACAGAACTTTCATACAACTTAACTCGCCAAAGTTCAAGTAAAACTCATTACAGTAAAAGCTGGGATTCATTTGTTTGCTTTTACCTAGAACTACTATTACTGTTGCTTTTCTTGTCGCTTCTCCACTCTTCTTCTTCCTCAGATGAGCCAGAGCCATCACTTTCTTCAGCTTCCTAAGTTTAAAAAGACACAAAGTCAATATTCTTTGCCTCAGTCTTCACTATCAACTGCTCTGCTCACCCTTCCCTGGGTCAATGGGCAGCAAGACAA
Organism: Gallinula chloropus; assembly: GCF_964237585.1. Lineage (NCBI taxonomy): Eukaryota > Metazoa > Chordata > Aves > Gruiformes > Rallidae > Gallinula > Gallinula chloropus. Next base: position 117,206,364 of record NC_140085.1, read on the forward strand.
GGCACGAAAGGGTAAAGCCCCTCCCACTGTAGGGGAAGATCAGGTTTGTGACTACCTGAAGAACCCAAGCATATATTAGCCTATGGGACCTAATGAGAGCAATCCCAGAGTCCTCAGGGAATTGGCTGATGTGTTTGCCAAGCCACTCTCCATCACATATGAAAAGTCATGGCAGTCAGGGGAAGTCCCTGGTGGCAACATTATGCCCAGTTTTAAAAAGGATTTTCATTGTTTTTTTAAAAGCCACATTTGCATGAAATTTCACTTATTGAGGAACTCAAGTTCAACAAACAGGACTCTGAAGAGAACTTACCTGCTCTATCAAGCCAAAGCAATCATCTCTTTCCTCATCAGAAGACTCCAGTTGCTCAATATTATTCCGTGTTCGGTAATTAGGATATTTCCGTCTATGGAGTCTACGCTTTGATTGTATTAACGAAGACTCAGAGTCACTCTAAATTACAGGGAGAAAATAAGTTACACATGTACTTATGTGGCAAACTTTTATGTGGGCAGAAGAGAGGCTAAAATCACCACTGAATGTAAAAACTCCAACGACATCATCACACCACAGCCTGATTGTGTAAAAAACTCATTTTCACAAGAAATAGTTTTCCTGTAAGCCAATGGTTTAAAATTGAAGTAAAATGACAAGGGAATAGCAATACAGCCTAAAATTCATCAAAACCTTTAACTCTCTCACTTGTACTTCAATGCTTTAGCATGGACCTACAACTGTCTTTGAAACTCCAGGAAGACCAGAACAACCCAAATGAAGCCTGCCTTAAAAAATTGCTACCAAATACCTTGGCTGGAAGGAGGCAAGATTGAGAGAAAAAAGAATTCTACGTATTCACAAAAATAAATCAAACCTTGCCCTGCAGTAAGAGGAAGCTGAGTCAGCAGGAACTTTGAAGACCATACCTTCAGAACTATTTGCTTTCATTTTTTATACCGTGACTTGTCCCCAGGCACAGAATGCCCATTTTCCTAGAAGCTGCTGCATACCTTTTCCAATGACTCAAACGACTTCTTCTTTTCTGTTGCATAAAGATCCCTCTCCTCTTCCCCTTTTGCAATTCGATATTCTTCCTGCTTCCTACAAGAAAATAATGAAAACCTAATTCTATATTTGTTTTCAACATTTGGCAATGCTGAAAAGTCAAACGATTTCTCTTTAAAGGATCTCCCTAGAAAACTCTAATTCCATTACACGAACAACTTCAGATGTTCCTACTGCTCTAACACTGTAACATATGCCTCCTCACTTCCAGATAAAGAAGATGGATATTAAGGAAGTCTTCCTTGCAAATACCACAATAAAATAAAATTTTTCAACTCCATTTTTAATCCACATTTTCCCTGTGCAATCTTTCTACCCCTCAACACCAGAAGAGCTTTTTAAAAGCTTCAGATATATGACAGGACATAGGGCTATACCGTTAAAAAGAAATATTTATCTATCAGTACTAATTCTCCTTTTCACAGATGCCCACTGATAGTACTTTTGAAAGCAGCTAAATGTTTTAACATTTGAAGTGCTCATGTGCTATGATCAGAAGCAGCACTGACCTGGAGTCCCACAAAAAGCACGATCTCTCAGAGCTCTCTCATATAAGCAAGCTTAACCTACAGCCCTTTCCTTTGGAAAAAGCAAGAATCTAGGTAATCTAGCTGTCATTTAAGATTACTTAGAATACTGAAACATGGGAGAATCGTTCTCTAACTTCCATTTATTTTTGTTGAATGGACTACTTGGAAGTTTTAAAGCACAGCTGACCACAGCACTGACCTATTCCACCTATTTTACTTTATGTCTAATAGCACTAGGTTTAGAAAAAACAACATGATGCATTCTCTCCAGCCGTATCGACAGCCCAGTAAGCTGTCTACAGACCTGAGTAAGCTTGGTGGTATTTCTGGTACAACTACTCTTCGTCTCCAGGCCTGAAGGTCTCGCTCAGTAGCCATCTGACTTCGAGGAGCATTCTGATGCATCTGACGTACTCCTTCAACTTGCCCACTACGCCGCAGACCAATATTTGGGGGAGACTGGATGTCGAAACTTGGTCTTCTAAAAGCTGGAATATACAAACAAAAATTTTTCCCAGACTACACAGAATTGGAACCTTGTTTCTTCTTACTACAAGATAAAAAAACCACCCCACTTTACATATTCTTATCACCACAATCATAAGTAAATGACTAACTGCCACCTTTCTTTTCTATAGGACAGTTTCCTACAGTGAGATTACACATATACTTTTAAAATGTCTATTGCTACTACTACTTTAATAGAGTGAAAAGAAGTATAATGTGGCAGAGGTGTTTATCGGAACTGTTTCACTCATCTCTGAGAATGGTGAGTTTCTAAAAAAGCACTGAGCTTTCATAATAAAAATTACAAGGACGCAGATCAGAAGAGTGCCCAGTATAAGTCTATAAAGAAGGGAGAAGGGAAGGCAATTTGAATCATCGTAAAATACTTTTTTTACAAGCTTTAGAGACAAATAAATGTAGCTCCTATAAATGTTATCTGAGTACTTTACAAGTAACATTAAATATGCCGCAGTCTGCAAGAAATATAATTAACGCTCTTTAGAAAGAAAAGCAAAAGGTTTTGTTTTATAATTTAATTACAGGAATAGCAGTGTTTTAATGAATAAAAAGATTACAATTAGGTATCACTACCCCAAAACAACATTGAAGTTAAAACCTGTTTGTACTACTTCACACAGCATAATAAAAATGGAGGTAGAACAATTAGTTAATAGTTTATCATCAAATACAAACCTCTTCTAGGTGTTCCTTCCCCATTATGTGGGCCACTTGAAGCAGATTCTTGATCGGCTCCAGTTCTTTGATCTTGTTGTAGCTGTAATTGTCTAATCATGCCATCAAGAATGCTGGGCTCCAAGCCTTGCTCATCCTGATCAACTGTCTGCTGGCCTATAACTTGTTCAACCACTTCACCATCACCTTGCAAGTGCAATACAAAGAAAGTGAATGGGTTCAGTTAAATGACTATAGCAAGTGGTTTAATCTCATGGTTCATATCAGTGTGAGACAAGTTCTACAACTAAACACAACAAAAACCATTCATTATTCAAATTGCTTATTCAAATGACACATTTACAGAGAGTCTACAACTCAGGCACAGCTTATGCATGTCACTGCCTGCAGAAAAAAAATAAGATATCCATTTGAAAAACTGAACAACTGATTTTCTTTTGTTCTGCTTTGTTTAAAGTCATATTATTCATGGTGAGATCTTTCAGTATCTTTAGTGAAAATAAACACTCAACAGTTAGCACGCGAGAAAAAAAAGGCATTTTTAAGTCATCTATGCCATATCTACTCTGGTGCCACTCAGAATTACTAACTTCTGGATGTTGGTCTTTAGGGATACTGTTCTTACTTGTTGCTACATATCCAAGTTGAGGAATCAGATGTTCATCGGCACAATTCTCTCTTCCTGGCACCAATCTTTGATATTTTGTTGGATGAGGGTTTCCATCCACATCAACTAAGAATGGAGGGGGCATAAGATGAGGAGCCTGTTGAGTCTGCTCATCTAGGACGTAATTGTTAGAGTCTCGGATAAGTGGCCGATAGTCAGTGTGGAAGAACATCTGATCAGGAATCTAGAAATAAATTAAATTTTTCATGTTACAAACTTGAAAAAAAGAATACATTAAAAACAGAGAAGAACAAGCGACACTAAAATATCTAGAAATCTCCTTAAAGGCAGAAGAAAGGGAAAGTTCTCAAGAAGAAGAGTTATGCGTAGCTACAGTTATTCTGTGTGGGTTTTGCAGCACTCATTTTTTATAGTGCTTTTGCAGGCAACAAAATCCTTTTAGAAAACAATAATCCTGGTATCTATAAAGGAAAGTTTTCCGCTTCACAGGGACGGAAACGTGTTTGGGTCAGTGCTCAGACACTGCACAGTTTAGGGTTAAATATACTGACTTGCTTTGCTAACAACTCCACCTTTGAAGAAGGGTCAAAGGACTAGTAAAGAGCAGGCTTTCCTAAAAAGTATCCTTAGAGCTGAAAGGCTGATAAAGAGGAAGGATCCAGCTCCAGCAGGTGCCACAGTCAGGGCATTGCTACAGAGGCCTGAAGGCAACAAAAATATGCAGTAACTAGGGGAGAGGTAAAGGTGGGAGGGCGAGTTCTCGACCACCCACCCAATTAATGGACTGTGTAAATGACCCACACACCCACCTTCAAGGAGCATGCATGCTAATTTGAATATGCTTGACTAATAGTGGATGAAGTTGTAACTCCTAACAAATTAGTGTAAATTTAGGCAGGTTTTTCTAATCCTGTAACAAGTTAAGTAGGTTGAAGATTCTGCGTGCCGGGTGCTGGCTTTGTGGAATTACTGCCTAGAGCCCATCTCTGCACAGATATGGAATAAATCAAACGCCTCTGCTCTGTGTCTTTATACTGTCACACTGCACACTGGATAATGACCCCAGTTTTGGGACAAAAATCCAAGGTAACTTAAAGCAGAAGTGCTGCTTTACATTTAAAAATACATCTCATTCTAACTTTTTTTCCTCACTCAATTAAGAAAGTTTCATTGGTTTCCTTGCAAGGAAATACTTTTCTGAGGTTCAACATAAGCTCTCAAAGTTCTTTCTTAATCATGCAATGTCCACCAGAATTTTTTCTGCAACTGGAACAGTCTGTTCAATCCATGCAGCTGAAGGAAAACAGTTACACAAGAGTTAGATCGCAGTCAGAATCTTTGTTCCTAGCAATGACAAGGAAGATGTGAGACCAAGTTTCATTTTCAGCTAAGAATGTAGTGCAAGAAAAAAACAGGTCTTTAAAATGACAAACATTAAACTACCATTGCAACTTAAAAAAAAAAACCAAAACTGAGGGTTTTGGCATAGGCCAGAACTACCCTTTTGGAGCTATTTCAAAACCAGAAACCCCTATTTATCGCGTCAAAGAGAAAGCAGGCTGATAGATTCAAAGCAGCAAAACGCTTGCGCCACACACATTTTTCTAACTTCTCAAAATCCAGAGTGTTGCACGAGTATTTACTTTTCCTCATTTTAATCAAAATATTACACTGAATTTGGTTTTGAGTAAGGAAAGGCCTAAAGAACTGCAAGTTCTAACAAATGTAATAAACCAGCAGCTTATTCTCGACATACAAACAGTCTGGTTTTTTGTTAAAGTAGGTAGTAGCACAATAAACTGTGGCACATTCCACTCTTTAAACATGAAGCTGTTTTCAGAAATTAGAAATAAAAGTAATATTGAGGTTGAACAATAAACATGCAAATAAGCTGTCTGGAAGGTGAAAATGTGTTCCAAAGCTCTCGGGAGCTACTCCCAAGGGAATGCCAAGACACTGGTCATTGCTGCTATGCCAGGACCATATGTACAAGAGAATTCACAGACATCAATGAACCTATTATATTTAGATCCTGTACCCACACAAAACTCTTTTTGTACATACCATGTTACAGAGAAATGAATATAGTTATCTATTATCAGTCAGAAGCTTGAATAAACAGTTCTAAAAAAAAGCTGAACTCACCTTTTCATAAGGCCTGCTACAGCCAAAACCAAATATCAACAGATGCCCATGAGAATCTGTACATGCAAAATGCTGCCCATCTGGTGAAAATTTACAGTCAAATACTGCACCGTGTCCTTGGCCTTCAATCTGGATTGAAGGAAAGAAAGTCAAGACTATCTGACCATTTATTTTTAAGCAAACAATACAGCATTACAAGTTACTCCATCAAAAGCAGCCATGCATCTCAAATACCTCCACTAGAACACAAATATTCTCAGTACTTTAGTATATTTCTTTCCCCCCTTCACATGTCAGTAAGTCCTGAATCACACAGCTGTAACAGATGCAACTAAAGGGTATAGAAACTTACTGTTATGAAAAAAAAAATTTTTAGGCTTTTTAGCTGTTAACATACTGCTTAAAAGTAATTTGCACCTAGCATGTACTGATTTTGTTAAACCACTTTCAAGAAAAGCACAGGGAATCTTAAAGCTAAAGAAAAAAGGTCACTTCATATTGACTGTAACCAGGAAAAAAAAAAAAAAGATTAAATGGATCACAATTTAAGTCGCAGAGAAAAAAGCCTCTTATAAAGTGTTAATCATGAGCTATCAAATGGAGGGAATGTCATGGGAGCTCTTCAAGAACAGCACCAATCTATTAATGCTTATGGTAGTAATATTATTGTTTTAAATGAAGTCAAAAATAAAAGTATTTGTCCATAAGACTCTTGAATTGATTGTCTAAAGCAGGACCTTTCCGTCTCATCTCAGTTACAGAAAAAGGTTACTATGAATGAGGAGCAAGATCTTTATTAAGAAGTGGAAAAGCCTGGTGTCAGCTATTCACAACACCTCACAGACTGATAAGTCCTGATAAAAGTCTGAAAAGCTCAGACAACGAAGTCCTGCCCTGCTCCCTCATTCCTCACACCCAACTGTAAATTTTCACCTTCAAGAATCAGAGAATCACAAGGTTGCAAAAGACCTTTAAGATCACCAAGTCCAGCCATTCCTGTCCTAAGCTAAACCATGTCCCTAAGTACCTGATCTACCCTTTTTTTAAACACATCCAGGGATGGTGACTCAACCCTATCCCTGGGCAGCCTGTTCCACACCCCAACAACTCTTTCAGTAAAGAAGTTTTTCCCGACATCTAATCTGAACCTGCCCTGGCACAGCTTCGTGCCATTTCCCCTTGTCCTATCACCTGTCACTGGGCTGAAGTTAAAAGGTTAAAAAAAAAGCTCTAGGGAAAAAAAACTAATAAATGTTGCTGGTTGGGTTGGGGTTTGGTGGGGTTTTGTTGCTTGTGATTTGGTGGGGGTTTTTTTCCCCAAAAAGTGCAGGGCGTGTGCATGTTGGTGACCACACTGCTGTGTTGAGGAAAAAAAAAAAAAAAGAAAAGAAAAAAGAGTTTAGAAAAGGACTTACCATGTTAAAATAATGCTTTGTTTTCGTGCCTTTGGTAATGTCCCATATAAAGATGTTGCCATCATGACCCGCAGACAGCATTATCCTGGAATCAAAAGGATGGGTCTCCAAAACAAATACTTCATCTGCATGCCCCTAGAATTTAAAAATCGCACATCACATGCAAAGAAGAGAACATAAACCCACATCAGTAGGATATTTACAGTAAAGCCTAAAGCACTGTACTATCCTCTCCTCACAGTCACGCTTTTGGAAAATTAAACCCCTACAAGCTGCCCCCAACAATACATAGACTTTCAGAAATTCCACAGTGCATCTATGTGGACTACTACCTGTGGCACACAAGTAGGGCAAAATCCCAGGTAGCCAGAAAGATTTTATCATTCTAACAGAGCTTTTGCCATAGGACAGAACTATTCCACAGGGAACTATGTTACTGCACAGAGACTTTTATTTATTCTACAGGAGACACAAGTTCAACACAGCAGATAGGACAAGGATGGTTCAAAATTAGAAGGAAGCAGCTAGTTTTGTCAAAAAAAAAAATCAATCCAAGAAACACTACACTGACATTAACAATCATATAGAGCTCTCAAGAAAAGTCACTTCTAATTATGAAACCAGCACACACACGTCATTGCAGGCCCACCTACTTCAGAAAGCAAGTAACATTACGTACCACCAAGTCATGAAGCAACTGCCCTGTACAGGAATTCCAAACTTTGAGCAGATGGTTATTCACAGCCGTAACAACATAGTTATCATTCTGGTTCCAAGCTATCATGGTTACTTTAGGCTTCATAAATTTGTCTTCTTCTGAACATGCATCACTGTTTTTAAAACATTGAACAGGCAGGAAAGACTTTTAATTAGACCATTTTGATTTCAAATACACAAACTAACCTGTTTTCCCATGTTAACAATCAGGCAAGAGAAGGTAAGTTAACAATTAAATTTGTTTTGAAACTTCTTCCATAAAGTTCATTCCTCTTAGAACAATCAGCTATAAAGCAAATCTGGACTGCTAGAACACTTATTAGGCCCTAGCAACCTCTTTCCCATTTGAGATGCAAGGCAAAAAGGCTTCCCGTTTCCATAGAAATTACAATTAGAGTCCTAACAAAATTCTTTTAAAAATCTGGACTTTTTACAGTGAAGCTTTCCAACTAACTCTGTTTTAGAAACTAACCTCTATGTTAGTTACACTTTTTCTTATTATCTGATTCCCAACATTATTGTATTGAGGATAATATTCTGCATTAACTTCAATCTGTTTCCTCTCTTCTCTCCCCAAAATACATTCACAGGATATTGTATCACCCCCTCTCAGCATTTTAGTCAACCAAAGGAATAACCTTTCTTTGAAACACACTGTCAGACAGCATTATCTATATTCCACATCAACTAGTGGCCTCTCTTACAAATACTCTCTCAATTATACACAAGTACAGTCATACGTATTAACTCAGGAAGATGCCACAGTCAAATTTCAAATATTAATACTTCCTCCTTTTTTTTTTTTCATGGATGCATCACAAGAGCTTGTGATCACCCTCCAATCAACTACTACACCCAAGGTTTCATTTTGTGTTTGGTGTTCCCTCCCTGCCCCCCATTTAATTATCTATAATTTCATTTTGGTTTTGTATCTGCAAAAGTTGACTGAACATTCTGTACCACTCTAAGTCATCTACCCTCCAAGTTTACTCAATGCCCTGTAACACCCTAATCTTCACCTATGCAACCTGTGTGGAACCAGCATATTTCATTAATATGCTCTTTAAAAGTAAAAAAGAATCAAAATGGCCAGCAACATCAGTCCTTGATGAAACCCACCTATTACCTGTCCTCACATGTTCTGGAAAGTGGTTATTATCTACCTTATTTTTCTAATCTAAAAATATTTCTCTTGTGTCATGTCAGGTGTGTAACTGAAATCCAGATACAGAAGATCTATTGCATTTTATGTTAACATTTTTCCTTAACAAAGGAAATGTAATGATTTGGCACAGTGTACATTTGAAAGCTATATAGGTATTTATGTGGTTACTCAAGCACTGACTAAAATTTAGAAAGTTATTACATGACCAGAACATTAATTTCACTCCCTCAAAGACCACACCACCATAGTACCGCTAAGCCTTGACTGCAAGTCAAGAGCGCTTGATGAGGGTTCTTTTTTAAACTTTCATGACCTTACACAATAAGTAAGGACAACACATCACCTACCCTGGCAATCGATCAGACATATCCAACAAAATACTCCTCCATTCTGCTTGCTCAAAACGCCAGATTCGAGCTGTTCCATCTCTACTGCCACTTATGAACCTTGAGAAAGTTTAAAAGACAGTTAATCCTCAGAAGAATTTTCTTTAAAGTATATTCACTTTATTTGTGGTGGTGTTACACATTGTAGAGTATCAGACACTGAAATAGAAGCAAGAACAGCTCAGTAGAGCAAACCTCAGTTGCTCCCACACACAACTGTGCATAAAAGAGAAGACCACCAGTGGTTTACTTTAAGATACCAAGGTGTCAACCACAGCAGTTCAGGCTTCCATTTCATGAGCTACTGATGCAGAAGAATGGAAATTCCTGGAGACAGGAACTGAAACACTCTATGACATGCAAAGATAATCTCCCTAATCCATGAATCACAACCCAAAGAAAGATAGTTATTATGCCTCCCACAGAAAAAGCTTGCATGCTAGGTATATCCTGACTGAGCTCTAATTTGCTGTGACTCGCTTGAATAATCATTCTAAATCTTCAACATCTTCCACAGTTTCACCTAGAAAACGTCTAGAAATTTGCCCAGGGAAGCTGTGGTTGCCCCTCCCTGGCAGTGTTCAGGGTCAGGCTGGATGGGGCTTTGGGCAAACTGGTCTAAGGGAGGGTATCTGTGCCCATGGCAAGGGGTTGGAAATAGGTGTTCTGTCTTTCTATCTTTAAGTTTTGTTTGTTGTGGGGTTTTTTTTGGTACTGCCTTGAAAAGTAATCCATGCAACCAACATGGATGGATGAATGCAACATGATGGCCCCAAAGACAAGTAAATCTTCACTCAATCTACTCTGTAAAATTCTGTTAAATCCACTTCCTTAAAAAAAAAAACCAAACAAACAACAAACCACCAACAACACTGGGATAGAAAAACAAAAATTATTAAAACTTATTTTAGACTACTTGCATTGCATTTTCCCATTTCCTATTTTGACCTAATACTTCCTGAAACTGAAAAAAGGGGGAAGAGGAGGTTTATGACACCATAAATGTGTCAGGTTTGTTAAAAAGCAGTAACATTCCTCCAGGTAAATAAAACCCCACCCACTTCAAAGGTATTGTCTATCAAAGATTAGTAGAAAGCTGAGACAGACAGCCGAAATATAACTACAGTCTCCTGGATTAGTCCAAATTTCCCCTCTGAGTTCTAAATATGTGTCATTTTCTTACTGGAAACCTCAGGCAAGACCAGTAATTCCAAAAGAATGTATTATTTGTTCACACTGGAGCATCTTTCAACATACCTATCACCACTGTTAGAAAATTGAATGCTGTCAACTTTGTCCTGTAAGGAAAAGTACAATTGTTAGAAATTATTTTTTTTAAACAGGAAATAAGGTTTTGTCAAATCTCCAACTGGCAAAAGCTGAAAGAATGAAAAAATGGCATATTGTAGAATGTAAGTTTTACCTGCAATGTGAACAAAGTCCAGCAAATACCAGAATTCACTAAATCAAACGCATTTAAAATATAAGCTTTTTAAAAAAGTCCCAACTAAATGCGAAGGCCTGACAGATAAAGTAACTGTCCATTACTAAACTGGCAGTCAATTAATTCATATTTGAATATTGCCAATATCCTAAGCCAACTACAATCAAGAGGAATCTGTTGTTCCCACTCATACTTGCACATTCCTTGAAGAAATACACAATTAGTTATTACTCAACACAACAGAAAACTACAGGAAAGTAGACAGTACACTCTGATCAGTTTGTCTACAAAGCTGAAGGACTTCTCTACATACAAAATATGTATTCATCACGCACTATCACCATGACACAAATTGTTAAAGTCAGACTCAGTAGTAAAGAAAACCTATCAAGGCAAACAAAATGACCATGATGAGTATTAAAGTGTCAACCTTAACATTCCTTAAAAGACAGAATCTGATAAATTAAGGTACACAAATAAAAAAATGAGACTGTTTTATCTGGAAGTTCTTTTCCTAACAGGTATCAGTTATATCAAAAAAGCTAGTAAAGACAGACCACAGACATTGTTTCCCCATGGGCTGTATGTAATCTAAAACAGCAATCTGACTTCTTAGTTAGGAAGTATAAAGTAGGTTGCACAGCCACTGAATATGTGAATGAAGGTCAAGTGAACAGAAGTAAAATTCTGGAAACTGAATCCCATTTAAAGATTTAACACAAGAGGTTTGAAACAGTAAATAACTTGAGGAATGAAATCCACGTTCTCGGCCTATCTATTTCCTGTGTACAGCATATAGAATGTGGGTGGCTCAACACAGTTGCATCGGAGGGAAGCAACTGAGTAAGACACACACTTTACAGTTAGAGATATACATTCCACCCAGTTGGAAAGACAGAATTCTAAACATCATCTTGATACATTCCAGCCTTTTTAAAGTGTTCAAGTCATATTGGGATGATTGGCTGAAGTTCTGCATAATTTCTAAAAATATTCCATAGAAGAACAACACTACAGACTCACAACATTAACTTGCAACTTCAATGCAGCTTCAAGTGACTAATACATTTCATTGTCTTACGTACAGCATGGCTTTCCAATTCAGCTATTTTCTCAGGTGTTTCAGAGCCAAAAAAATACATCCTGATGACATGGTCAGTGCTGCCAGTTGCTAAAAACATACCACCTGTAAAAATCAAACAATAATTAAGGTACCGTATAATAAATTAAAAGAGATCATCAATATTTGTCAGACGCCAGGTTAAAATAGTAATTGTTATCTTAAGAGTAACACTATTCATGCTCTTCCACTGACACAGAGAAGCAGAAAGAAATCCTTCTCCTGCCCCAGAAAGCTCTCTCAGCCATAGTAAAAATAAGTAGTCATATTCTGTGTTACAAAGGTTAAAAACCCACATAACTAGGGGAATGCTGAAACATCAAACACTACTAATTGTGCACAAAAGCTTTATGAGGAGTATAGCTAGTCATCATCAGAATCATCTAGATGACTTTTACTGTAGCATATATCCCATTTGTGACATGTGAATTGCTTCAAAACTGGGCAGAAGCATAAGGAAACCAGCATTTAGCTGTGGCAGCAGCAACACTAAAATCTGCCTCTTGGGACCTGTAAGTGCTGTCAACCCTCCACCTCCCACCAAACAAACAAAAAAAACCCCAAACAGAACCCAGGGCTATATTCTGGCAATGACAGCAAGATACACTTTGATTTGTATTTTATTTCTGGAATTCCCAGGTTTCTTCTAATGTTCACACTGCCTGGTAGCAGTAAGCCTTCCCCCAAGTCACCCACATGTTGAGAATGAAAGACTACAAGGCAGGAGGAAAGCACATTTATGGATACATTTGTGGATCCTTAAGAAAGGAGAGATCTTAATGACCACTTCCACATACAAATGGCACAGAAACTGGAGCTCCTACTACTGGCAGTAACCCCTTCCACTGTTGGTTATCTAAGATACCCCAATGAACAATTCTGTAAATCCCTGACATTATACCAAGAGACTAAACAAAAATAAAAATCCAGTAAAGATGGATAAAAAGTAAACAAGCATCAGGTGACTTCTGTAAAAACACCAATGGCAAAAAGGAAAATTGTTATCACTTAAATAATGTGACTTGCTTTAGCTAACAGTGGAAGGCTATTGGACTATGTCATATGCTAACAATACATGTATATGCAATTTGTTATTACACAGCTGCTGGTCATGTGTATTTTAAAGCTGCCACAACCAGAGTATTGTAATAACTACTTACGAAGAACGAAGAGAAATCACCAAGTTAAGTCAGTCTGTACATGACTTACCTACACTGAATGAAGAACAGAGCATCTGAACTCCTGGTCTAGGTTTCTCTGTGAATTTCACTGGCCGATTGCTTAAAAAGAAAAGATGCTTTAAACAGGATATGCCACACAACACTTGGCTTTTATCAACATTTCAAAACATACAGGTATGTTCTTCAAACTTCTACCTAATAGCTACTTCTTCAATACATACAGTAGCATCTGCAAGTCTTGTGCAGGAGGATGAGTAGTAAGGCTCATCTTTACCATACACAAAAGAAATCTGAAGCCCACAAAGCTTACGACTTTTCCTGCAATATGCTATTTACCTACCAAGGGTAACATGACATGCCAAAAAACGTTTATTCTCTCTCATCCTTCTCCAAGTGCAATTCATGCCCTTCACAACACATCCACAAAGTACTAAACCCTGGCCCTCATGACATAAACCACCAATAGCACATAACCTGGGACCCCCCAAATACTCTTTCTGCAGAATGTTGTGCGAAATCATAAAACTTTACAGAAGTAAATAAGTTTTGCAACACTGTGTACACAGTGGTTTTAAAAGACTGGTTTCCTGGTCTGCAAGTCATGTACAGTCTTCCAGTTCACACGGTCACAATCCCACAGAAAGGAACTACTAAGTAGTACAGTAAGGAGAAATGCAGCAAACTGTGCCACTTGCAGGTTTCCACTCATTATTCTACTGCTTTTCTGTTTGCTTTCTGGTTATCAAAGGAAATTATGAGACCTTCAGTGTGAGACTACTTCTCATGTTTCTATGATATACAGCAGAGAAATTCTAATTGTAAGAATGCTGCTTTGAGACATACCAACGCTTAAACTAATTTAAACAATGCTCAGACCTCATACGGTCCTCTAAGTTAATTTTAGAAGGAGAATAATTAAGGATCCAGTTTAAAACATTCTCCTTCTATGACTTACAGCCCTGAAAGATTCTTCAGGTGAAACTATGCCTTTTATAGTTTCTGCTGCAACTCTACTATCATAAGATCACAAGTTTGACTTAAAAAGCAAAATAATCTTCTGCTTTCTAAAGTACTGTTTTTTGGTTTGGTTTTTTTTAATAGCTACTCTAATGTAAAATGGATTATTTTAAAACAATAACCGTTATTGGCAAAACACTAGACACAGACTGATCACCCCAGATCTCTTCTTTCCAATAATACTGTTTTTTCCCAAATAAGCAGCAATCGCATATGAAACACTCAAAGACTATCCTGAACATACTCTGCACGCCAGTCCTGTAAGAGACATCCTAAAACTACAGGACTGTGGAACACACAGACAAAAAGCCTTATTACACTTTTCCAACGTATTTATACTTGCAGCAATTCGAGATGCCCTACACTTGTACTCAGTATAGTAAGAAGTGAATGCATTTCCTGACTAATCTCCCAGGACAACAGAGTAACAAATTTGTAAAGGATATAGCTAATAATGGTGTTTAAAGTAATTACATAATAGAGTATTTCCACATTTTTATAATCACAGAAAATAAAACATTTTTAGCCAGTTAAAAGCCCTCAAATTACTTTAATCAAGCACAGTATGACACAGAGTAATCAGCTACCCATTTACATACTTGAATTTCATGGAGTCTGTATCCCACTGCCAAAAGCAAACAGTTCCATCAGCACCAGTAGAGACCATATATCGCATGGAGCCTTTCACCATTGGACTAAACTAAAGACAAGAAAGTAAAATCAGACACACACTGAAAGATAAATTTATAATCTTCTAACAATGTTAATATAAAACTTAGATTCACTCGAATTTTTCAGCTAAAGCTGCTAAAGCAGCTGTTGATAACCATCATTTTTAATAATTACAAAATAAAGCTCCTATGCTTTAAAATAAGTTTGTGGTCTATGTTTCAATTATTGCATTATATAAAGCCAATTCCTTCAATGTTTTGTTAATGAAGTCCTAACTAACCACAGCCATTAATTTGCTGACAAACTTTAATGAAGTAATGAACAGAGCTGACTGAATGAAGAAAACGGAAGCTTTGCTAGACAGGCTTACTTTTAAAATTTGATAATTAAGCAGAGCATCAGTTATAAGACAGTCCAAGCACACGTAATCCAGCACGACATATGAATTTGTAGGAAGTCCTCACAGGTACTTCTTTAAGACATGGATTAATTGCCATGCACAGAAATGCCTTCAGAAAACTTTAACCAACTTGTGTTCTGTGAACTGTTCGGTTACTACTACTGCTGTTGGAATGGCCATATAAATGGTACATGTTACAATTACAGTACTATTAAGAACACAAAACATCCACCATATTACAATAAAAGAAACATGACTTAAGTGCCTTGCCATTAAAAAACAAAGAAAGAAAAAATGTAGTGACTGCCACAGAAACTCTGTGAATATGGAGACCACATTTTTGAGAAAACTGCAACATTATTTTTTGTACTGAATTTCACAAGGTGGCAGGAAGCCACTCTACACCCCCCAACATAAGCCTTTTTGACTCATTGGCAAACACAGCCCATCAGGACAATGAGCTACCAGTTTATCTGTTAAATAAGCAATTACAAAGGCTGAAATGGGACTAAATCCAAAGGACTACCAATAGCACATAAAGCATCACATCGCCTTCCAATCGAAGTGTCACACCAAGCATCTTTGTGCTTCTGAAATAACTTGTATTTTTGAAATTAAGACAAATACCCACACCACAGAAGTTGTAAGAATCATATGCTGGAGCAGATCACTCGTCCACAAGAACCAGCATACCACACCTCCAGGAACAAACAGTAGGAGGACACAACATTTACCAGAAATACTTTTTTCTTATAACAGCTGAAATATTACAGGTAGTGATTTTTTTTTAATGAAGGACTGCTGTCATTACCATCAGTTAAATAGTCAGGAATTTCAAAGAAACAAGGAAATTTTGTATTTCAAAGTAGGTTTTTACTGTGGTTTTGACTTGTTTTTGACATCAGTATTTACATGTTCAGATTTTAATATTCCCACAGGTAGTAACACAGAAATATCATCAGACATGTGAAAACCACAGTGACAGGCACAGTTGAAGTTATTTGCAGTTCACATGCCAGCGTTCATGGAAAACAGACCATGGGTTCCTCGCACTTAGACATGAAAAAGTCAGATATGCTTGGCAAGCTGCTTCTTAAACTGGTAAGAGCAGCCACCAAGTACTTTTTGTCCACAAACAGAAAACAAGGTACCAATCTTCCTTTTCAAGAAGCTGTAACACAAAGCTAGAAGCCTCTATTGATGTAAAGAACTCAATAACTATGTTCCTTGGTTTCAATGCAAGCGAGGAAAGCGGCTATTTCTCACCCTCAGCTATCATACTGATATCCCATCAATCTAAATCCTACTGCTAAAGCAGACTTTAAACTTACGAAATCAGGTGCAACAGCATCTTTTCTTTTTTTGCTCAGATTTTTTCTTGTTTTCTGCTATTTGATTAAAATACCTTCAAACTTTCCACACCATGCTGCCAAGTACGATTCTCTTTCAGTTACACAGGCTGGCAGCTTCTTAGAATCCATCTACATTATCTATGGTTCAATATAAACACTTAAAACCCCCATACCTGTAATGAGGTAATTGACCCTGTGTGTCCATGGAGGACCGCAACCGGTGCGCAGGTTCTCAGGCACCACACTCTGATCATCTTATCACAGCTCCCAGCTGCAATCATAGTGTTTTCATAATTGACAGCCATATCGGAAATCTCTGCTGAATGTCCTCGCAATGTGGCAAATAACCTGCCATTATGAGTTGACCAAATCTTCACCAAACAGTCATCTGAGCCCTAGAAAGAAATATTTATTACAGTCAGCAACGATCTTCAAAGACATGCAGGATATAAGTTTTAGGTTTCCTAACAACAGCTTGGTAAATTACACGTCTATTTAAAACTCCGTATCTTTCCACTTATGCAGCCTACAAAGCCATACAACCAACATTTTTAAACGTTCATTTATGGTTGAGGATTACACTGAAATTGCCACAGATCTGTACCATATAATGCAAGAAGTCTGGGCTAAGTTTGAGGGGGTTCCTTACAGTACTGGCAAGGGCCAATTGAACTACATCGCTGAATAAAGCTCCTACATTGATGTTAACACCTGACGGGGTACATTCTTGCATGCTTTGGCCTGTAATTACATCAAATTGTTCTACTTAAGCATGGCGACTGAGCTCATCAGCGACGTTTTAACGCTGCTGATCTCCACCTAAAGAAGTTCTGGCATAACATGCATTTCAAAAAGTTCTTTTCCTTGCTTCCATCTAGCACTCTTTTCAGATTTAGATTTTTTTCAGTCAACTCACAGTGAATATTCTATGTCCAGTCCTATCGAATGCAACGCAATATACAGATGAAAGGTGGCCGAGAATGCGTCTGTGCATCTTGACATGCTGATACATACTTCCTGGAAATGAAGTACTGAACTTTGCATATCCAGTTAATTGTTTTGCTCGATATACTTCCACTAGAATATGAAGAAAACAAAAAATAAACATACTAAGGTTTAAAACAGTTCTATTCTAAACCATGATTTTATTTCACTTCCACTAATACATCACTTAAAGATTTTCTAAAAGTAACTTTCAGATTTCATAACGCCAGGGCTTTTCACATTTGCAACTTCTGTATGTATAAAAGCAAAACAGTATTTAAACTTGGTCCAGTCAAAACTTCAGCCTCTACACGAGAGCTAACGAAGTCCCTAAACACGATGGCCTAAATGTAATCTTTATTTTCCAGTGGCTTTCTATACCCTCAATCACACAAGAGCTTTTCTATCTAAAAGAGAATTATTTTTATTTTCTGTAGGTTTATCTACTCAACCCAGGGCCTTTATAAAAGATAAAGATGTCATATAGAGGCTATGGTCTCACTAGTGCTCTGAGCAGACCTTTGTACCCAATACATAACTCCACTCAAGTCATATGAAGTTCTCCAGATAAGCCTCCAGATCCAGTTCTGAGGTATATTTTTCAGTGTCGCAGCAAAGCCAAAATACACATTATGCACTCACAACCACAGTGAGGAGTGTTGAGCTTACCAAGATTAGGTGGTGTGCCATAGTTCACAGGAATTTCAGGAGGTCTTCCTCTGTGAAGAGCAGCAAATGCAGAGCCCTTCCAAACAGTGTTCCTGCAATCTGTAAAACCAAGTGGTTGAAATCTGTTCTAAGTACAAATTAAAAATGCCAAGAGTTGAAGACCCAAAACATGACAAAAACCATAGCTATAGGTACTGAAACAACTGAAAAAAAAAAACCAACCCAAGCAGGAACACCAAATGCTACAAAACTTTTCATGAACAGTATAGTGTCAGAGGAGAGAAAAATCCATTTAATAGAGTATCATAAGGAGGGAAAAAACCTCAACCACCCACCGAACTCTGTAACACAAAGGTAGCTTTTCAACTGAATTTTTTCCTACCCATTCTGAGTGCAAGGCATTTAAGACTTAACATGCTCATGAATATTCAATAAATATTCAGTAGTCCAAATTTGTTTAACTTGGTATCGAGAAGTCACTTCCAACCTGCCAATTCTGCAATTCTTAAAAATTCTTCTTTATTTTGACAGACTCATGCTGAAATAACCACAGTCCTGATTTTCAGGAGAGGACAGTCACTGACAACCAGTGTGCATCCTTTAAAGCAGTTCAGACAGATAACCAAAACCACTACAGTATCCAATAAACCAGTCCCACATGAAAGCATTTAGCTACCAAACAGAACTTCATACAAACATATCTGAAGACGTAAGTCTACAGCTAAAATCTACTTTATCAAGTGAAGTATGTGTTCATGCATTGCAAACCACTCCCTTTAAGTTACAGGAACAGGCTTTCTTCCTGCATATGTACAGAATTCACAAGTACTAATTTTGGTGTTATTTGCATTAACCAAGAAAACTTTCAGATACCTGGTGTTACTGTCTCATGCTTGCATGGAACATGGTACAACAGCTACAGATTCAAAACCAACATGGGTCAACATACTACTGGGAGCCTCAGGAGCTGTTAGAGAAGTATCACCTGTGACCTGATGATTCATTACTCTGCAGTAACACTGAAACCTGACCACATTCAGCAGTCTCAGCACTCAGAGTAACAATAATTTTTGTGATGTGACTTAAAACCTTCTCTTCACAACAATCAATATATACACTTATACCATAAATACACAGACTGCTGGTGTTTTGGTTGATTAAACACAGTACAAAAGCGGTGGCAGATTTTCATGAAAGCTCACCACCTAAGTATTCCAAAGTCTTCACAATATACTTATGAAACTGTATCCTACCCGTTTCAAATAATAAACAAACCATACCTTTTGCTGTACGTAACAACGACTGTCTCCCTGCACCAAGTAAGGAATTCACTCTCGAAATGCTGGGTGGTATCTCCTTATCCAGAATAGGGCCAATACGCTTGCAAATTTGTAACAAATGGTCTGGAGCCACATGTTTGTTGGACAGCACCTGACAGAAATTTAAGTTTAAAAAAATATATATGCAGAACAGATGAGTCTAAAAGGATTAATATTCACAGGTATATTAAACATTGTTTAAATAATTTTAATTTCATCTTACAAAACCAGTTCAGTTAAGCTCTGATCTAGTAAACTCTGTGAGCACTCTCCAAGAATGGGAGAGCTGTAGTAAAAGTAACTGCAGTAAAATGACTTGCTGCACATCAGTATTTTACTACCGCACTGTTCACACATGGCACCCATCTGTGCAGCACCCCACAATGAGGGTCCTTTCTCTAATTCACCCAATTATTTTTATTAAAAATAAAAAATAAAATCAAAGCCTTCATAACTCAAGATTGTGGAGAATCTTGTTGCAGCCAAGCACAAGAATTTATGCAACTAGTATTTCAGTCACACAGTACTCGTCCAGTAAACTGCAGTCTAGGAGGTTTGAGTACAATCCCTCTGGAAATAGTTTCCTTGAAGAACCAGTACTACACAGCCAAAGACTGCCCTACTTCCTTACACCAAAAGGATCACCATAGTCATCTGTCCATTCAGGAAGGATCCCATACTATCTGCATCTAACAATCTAAAAAACCATAATAATAAACATACACTCAGATGTCTCTGTCAAGAACAGATGTGCGTGGTTTTTGATTATTCCCCCCCTCCCTTTTTTTTTTCCTGAGAGTTCAATGGAAAAAGAAATCCTATCCTAACTACAAAGACAATCAAGCAGAGTTAAATATGCGAAGTAAAGCTTACACAGACAAGTAAAGCAAACCATCAGAATCAGAAATTTAAACTGTTGAGGAAGGTCTGAATCAGCAGGCACACAAACAGCCTTCACTCTCTGATCTGGCCACGTAAAAGCCAGTCAGGCCCAGATGCCACACTGCTACCTCACCAGCCAGACTATTGCCAGGCAGTACACAACCCAGGGGAAGCAGAGGGCCACAACACCACACGTGTGGACGCTTGCCCATGAAGCTCAGAACACAGGCTGTGGTCATGATTCTACTCCCTTGCCTACTGACTGAACTTTGATGAGGAAAGGCCAGACAAGGCTGATCTCACCATCATGGTGGGAATACAAATACCACCTGCTGTCACGTCTTACCTGCTCAATAAAAAGTTGCCCAAATGCATGTTGCGTATTGAGAACACACAATTTAAGCCACAACCTAATACTTGTTTTAATCATAAAAATCCAAGTAACATATAAAGCTTGTGGGGGTATAGGTTGTATTCCTGGGGGTCAGTGAGGTGGTAGTATCAGTAAAATAGTTATCTTTAGCACACAGCCAAATATATCCAAGCAAATCAGCTCATTAAGATGTTTAGGGTGGATGATGAGAAATATATCTGATAGTCCACAGGTTAAAAAATTTGCTTTTTCATAATTTCTTTTGCCTCCTCTATTAGTATAGAGCCATGACATTCTGGTCAGAAAGCTCAGCACACTTTATGCCAAGTGTTATAAACCACTTTGTTAGCATGCCATCATCAGGAAGTATATATTCCAAATGTAACGCACACATACAAAACCTTACAATTATTTTCCTTTTTAAGTGGTTTTACTCAGATTTTGGAAGGAACAGTTATTTTAAAGTCTTGCTTCAATTGCATGATGAACAAAGAGGAAAAGAAGTAATTGCACCACATGATTGCATCTGTCTGTGGTCTGTGCAAATTCAGACTGAGACCAGTGGTAAAACAAGAGGCTCCCAAGGCCCCTCAAAAGCAGAATCAAAATCCTGCAGAATCAAAATCCTTCAGAAGATTAATCAGGATATTCTGAAATACTCTTACCCTGTGTAGATATTTCCTTTAAATTGTGTAAGAAAAGGTAGAACCAGCACATATTAAAGAATTAATCTGTCAACTGTATATATGCATAATAAACACAGTTAAAAAAGATGTACCGAAATCAGAGCCACCCACACGTGACATCAATTACCACCATCCCTTTTTGCCAGAACAACTGAGGTCAAAATCAACCCAAACAGTCAATCCCCCCCCCCCCCCAAACAATCCTTTTTAAACTTAACACTACTTTCATGTTTGCTAAATTCAAGTCAGAGCTTTAAAGTATTCCTGTTTAGCAAGACTAGGCTTTTTAGTGACTTAAAGCATTAATTTAAAACCCCATTTGCTCAACTGACCACACTAACAAGTAGAAGAAATGGAATCCCATTTATTGCTTTAAGCAGCACTTTTAGAAAATGTTTTTTAAAGGAATTAATTCCTTGTCTAGGCAAACACAACTCAGAGACAAGGGAATTTAGCTACAACACACAAACTGAAGGGTAAAAGAGAAGTCAGTCAACTAAGCAGAAACGCCTCAATCTTCACAAGGGAAAAGTGAGTATAAACATTTGTGAGAAAAGTAAGAACAA
Source organism: Gallinula chloropus (assembly GCF_964237585.1). NCBI lineage: Eukaryota > Metazoa > Chordata > Aves > Gruiformes > Rallidae > Gallinula > Gallinula chloropus. The sequence continues at coordinate 117,228,278 of NC_140085.1, forward strand.
CACAAACTAAAATAAAGCAGAGTAAAGCCACAGTGGGTCAGGCACCATCAGGCCATCACTTCACAAGATGCAACTGCCAAATATACTTTGCCATTTAAGAAGTGGTAAAATGAAACACCAAGAGAAAGACTGCTTTCCATTCCAAAACAGATCTAAGTTAAAGAAAGCGTTCAGAGCAAACTACATCAACTGCAGGAAGCATGAAGTACATGCTGCTGAGAGATCACTCACATCTTTCCAGTATTTAGAAACAAAGCTATGACCAGTGAGTAGTCAGAGATAGAGAGCCTACTCATAGGCACCAGAACTGCCAACCCTTGATTTCTGAACAGCGATTTCATTTCCTAATCTGTTGAAGGGGACCGATGAAGGAAGCCAACCAGAAAATAAATACCGACAAATCAAAACACAGTTAACAAACTTGCTCATGGAACTCAGAAATGAAACCTTGCCTCAGATTGGTTCTTCCCTATATGTAGGCAGTGGCATGTACCAATGCACAACGCCAAGCTCCACCTCTGCTATGTAAACAATATCCTGAATTTAAAACACCACTTGTGTTTTTGTTAGTCTAATGTAAAGAAATTAAAGGCTCTCTCCCAAATAACTCCAGTATCTTAACATAGCCGGAATTAAGCTACAAGGTAAAACTATGGGCCTACTTTTAAGGGCAAAAGGTTTAACATCAACGTTATCATCCTAATTAAAACTTTAAAAAAAAAAAAAAATCAAGTCTCACCAATTCTTCGTAACTTCTATAATGCTCGTTTCCTTGCCAGTCCAACCTTTTAGGAAGCAACTAAACGAAGGGGGGAAAAACAGTGAGCGGTTAAACGGGAAGGAAGGGTAGATCACATCAAAACAATGTGTGCGGAGGGGAAAAAGTCGGGCCAGTAAAGTGTAAGAAACTTGAATGACTTGTAAAGTAAAGGAAACTTTTGACTACAGCGAGAGAGATGAACATCAGAGCTCACACGGACCTGGTGCTGCTCCAGCTCCTGCACTAGCACCTGCAGGGAAAAAAAGAGGAAAAAAATAAGAGTTAGGGACAAGCAAGCCTCCGGCTTCTCAAGCGGCTGCTGCCGCAAAAAGGCTCGGGAGGGGGAGGGGGGAAGGGGGACCGGCTGTTCACACCTCCCCTTCGATCCTCTCTGCGGCAGCGAATGGCCGAGGGGTGCGAGCCTGTGAGCCCAGGTGAGCGTGCGGCGCCCCTGTACTCACCTTCACCGCTCTCCTGCAGGGCCCGGTGGTCAGGAACCGAGCTATGAGGAAGTAGAGCTCTGCAAGAGACACGGGGAGAGACGGGGGATGAGTCCGGGGCTGGCTGGGGCGGGGGGTGGGGGGGGTTGGCTGGGGCCGGGGCGGGGGGGGGGGGGGGGGAGCCCCCGGGGTGACTGTAATTCATAAGCACGGTCAGGAAGATGGCGGCAGGGAGCGGCGGCGGCACCGGCACTAGCTCTCGCCCTGGCCCGCGGCCGCTCGCGCCCCGGCGGTTTTTACCTGATTCAATGAGCGGCGGGGACACGCCGCCGCCGGAGTTGGAAGAGGCCGGGGGCTCGGCCATGGCGGCCCCGGCCCGGCGGCTACCGCTCTGTTCGCTCACTCGGCACAATCGCTGCTGGCGGCGACCGTTGCTGCCCGGGCAGGGATTAGGGCTCAGGCAGCGCCTGGTGCGGGCAGGGCCCGGCTCGGCATAGCCCTGTCAGCGCCGCCCCTCCCCCCACCGCCAACCGCCAGCCAACCGCCCCCCCTACTCCCTCCCTCCCTTCTCCTCCACGCGCGGGAGCGAGCCGCCCCCGCCCCCCGCCTCGCTCGCGCTCCGGCTTCCCTCCCCCTCGCGCTGGGGCTTTAGCGCAGTCTCGGCAGCGCCTCCGCCATCGCCGCCGCGCCACCAGCCACGGCACCACCGCTGCCACCTGCGCCGGGCACGCCTCGGGGAGGGCAGGCGGGAGGGGGGGGGAAAAGTAGTTCCCCTGGACGGGCGGGCGACCGGGGGCGGGAGCGCGGCGGCGGGGGAGGGCGCGCGTGCGACCGCGGAGAACGTGCGGGGCAGGCGGCGGGGGGCGAGCGAGGAGCCGAAGGCGCCTGGTGTGTGTGTGTCGGGGGGAGAAAAACTAGAGGCCCGGGCGCGGAAGGATTGCACGCGCGAGGCGGTTGTGACGGAGTGCCAGTGGGCGGGGCCGCCCAGCGCGGGGCGGGGCCGCTGAGCGCGGGGCCGCGCCGGGCAGCCGTTGGCTTGGGAGCGCGCGGCCCTAGCGGGATGGGGGCGCGATCTTTCCCCACCCCCGTCCCCCGAGTAGCCGCTGCCGCCGGTGGTCCCAGGAACCAGAGGCCAGACCCCAGCCCCGGCTAGACCAACCCTTCCGCCAGCCGGCTTGGGACGAGCCGCAGCCCGCAGTAGGGTGCCGAGAGCCGGCCGCGCGGCTTCCGGTTCCCCGGGGCGACGCAGGGCCGGGGGAGGGCGAAGCTCGGGCCCGAGCCTCGAAGCGCGTTGCCTTGCGCTCGGCCTCGGCCGCCCGAGAGCCGGGCACTGCCGTGCCCCTCCCGCGTCGCTGTAGCTCGGGAAGGGCCCGGGCTGCAGCGCGGGCGCGTCTGAGGCCGCCTCGTCGCCGCGTACGGTGCTTTCGCACGGGCTCGGTTGTCTCCTGGCTCCCGTATCGCACTCGGTGACAGGTCTCCTCCCGTGCCACCGGGGCTCCGCGGGCGCGATGCGGCGGCTGCTCTCCACCCTGCCGCGGCGCAGGGGATGCAGTCCCCTCCCTGGGGAAGGCATCGCTTCACCGGCGTCACCTTGCGCAAAGCGGCGGCTTTGCCCGGTGCGGTGCGGTGCCTCTCCACACGCAGCTGCCAGCACCTGGTAACGGGGGCGATTTGATTTTCTCCCCTTACCCGAGTTGCCTCTCACCTCTGCCCAGGGTGAGCTCCAGTGCCGACGCAGCAAGGACAGAACTCGGGCTGTACGTGAAACCTGAGCTGTTTGCGTCTGGGTTTGTCCTCCACCTGTGTGTGGCACCTCGGTACACGCTTTTAGAACCTTTGAAGTAAAATATTTTTACATATCGCTGTAGAAATACGTGTGATTTTTTAGTACTCTCACCACCTCAGCTGCTCTTTGAGCTTTCGACAAAGAGCTTTTGTACACCCAAGGTGCAGACCCAGCAGCGGGCAGCTTCCCCAGACATACCCTGGAAGGCAGCCTGCTGCCTCTGCCTCCTGCTCTTCATCGCCTCCAGCCTGGGCCCTGCTCCTGTATTGCAGTTCAGGTACAAGAGAAAAAAAAAAAAGAAAGGTGGCCTGTCCATTAAAAATCTCCCTTTAAGGCAGATGCAGAGTTTTCATCCACAGCAAGTTTCAGCTGCATCATTAAGGCCACCTGTGTTCTTCTAGATTTCGTTGCCAAACATGTCAGTGTTGGTTAGCTAAGCTTGGATGCACTTCAGCGTCCTGGCTGTGTTCATGTTTCAAAGGGCCACTGATCTAGTTAACGCTAGAAAACAAGTTCCAGAGAGGTACAGTGTGAACACATAGACACCAGCATGCCCTTAACCAGAACACCTAGTACCAACATAGGCATACGATTGGGTAACTTCAAAGAAACAGGTTTGCTCTCTTCACGTTGTATTTTGAAATGGATGGTTCTCCGTTAGGTATGCGTTCCGTGGTGCTGTACACCAGTCTTCATTAGCTGTCACTCCATTCCTTAGCGGCACAGAGCAAATATACACCCGGTTCCACACGGGGAAGAGTGCTTTTTCTGAAGCGTGCCTATGGCAGCTCTAGTCACAAGAATTTAAATGCCTTCCACTCCAATTCCCCACAGCAGAACTGACAGCTAAGTGCCAACATACACCACTCCTCTTCATTTGCCCATAGCCAAAGTGGTGGGTTTTCTCCACGTTGGCATTTCATGCTGTGTGGAGAACGGCAGTAGTACCTGCGTCTGCAAAACCTGACTCTTTACACTAAGTTTGCAATTACATTTCATTCTCCTGAAGTGAACAGCTCATGCTGGCTGGAGAATGAAAGCTATGGGCCTTTTTTCCCCCACTCTTCTCAAAGGGTGCCCAAACAGTACCTATCTTAACATGAATTAACAGAATCCTTCCACACACATCAGCTCTGGAGAATCAAGAGTTGTGCAAGGCAACCGTGTCTGCTGCAGAACCCATCAAAATCCACACCTTGATCCACCAATGTACTTGGCCAAGCATGCTTTAAGCAGTTAGGAAAGCCCATCTCATTCTGTAGGGCATCAGGTGGGCTGTGCCACTCCCATGCTCCTGCTGCAACTACCCCTGTCCCATCCTGCCAGCATGGAAGTTCCTGTTCCTCTCCCCCGAGAGATACGCTGCCACCACTTCACCCTCCTTGAGTCCCTTCACTTCCATCACAAAGTAAGGGATAACATTTTGTCCCCCAAGAGTAAATATCAGGGAGCAGTTAACTAATGAAAACTGGATAATAGAGAGAAGATGGTGGAAGTGAGCAGTGTCTCAGAGACTTGGAACACATGAGAAGTAGGTGTGCACTGAAAGGAGGAGAGGTTATTCTGGGGCATTTTCCCACAAGCATAGCAGTGCTTTAATCTAGTTAAAACACAAAGTAAAGGATGAGATGTGGCTGTATCATCCTGCTACTAATTAAACCAACAAATAAGGCACCGAGGAGGGGGGGGGGAGACAGGTGGGCAAGGGAGTTTAGAAGAAGTGGCATAAATGTAGTTTTGGAATGTCCAAGAACTCAAAGCCACTGCCAAAGCCAAGTGCCCCTTGCCTGGAACTGGACCAGAGGTATACCCTGGCCCAGTGCTGGAGGACATCCTATACATCAAGCTAAAGGTAAGTTAAACATTGCTTAAATAGTGAAGAGGTAAAGATAGTAAAATGCTTTCTCAAATGTAAGCACTATTAGTAAGTTAGAGGTGAAACTAAAATGGTTTTTTTTAGAAGTAACTGTTTGACCATTTGAAGCTGGCACCAAGACTGTACAGGAAGCACATAGCGTGCTTGCAGGTGTTGCTTAAGAGCATAAACAAGTTCTAGGTCAAGGGGAAAAAAAGAAAAAACAAAGCAAGAATGTTTTGATCTCAACTCCTCCCAAGCCAAGGCTGACAGCTGCCTGACTGGCATCAAATAGACTGGTAAGAGAAAACCATGCTACTACCTGCTGCAATACAGCAAAAGAATGTGAAATGGTGGGGGGGGAAACCCCCAAACAATAAAACCACCCTGCACTCTGTGTGAGAACTGAAGTAGTGCTGTGCTGGACTTGATTTCTTACAACTAAGTAACATATACTTAGCATGACCCCTTCTGATGAAAGGCTGTTAAGATGGATTTAGCTTCCCCAAATGAAGGATCAGGAGTTTTGTACCCTACGACCACGCTCTCAGCACAGGTTATGTTTTATTTGAAATGACACCCTGTCAACCTCCAACTTTACACAGTGGTTACACTTGCTCCCAGCACAGTAAGCTCACCTAACGGCTCCTCACCTTCAAAAGGGGAGTTTCCTTGTGCTTCCTCCATGCTCCTGCCCAGGCTGTTCCACCCCTGTGGGTGCCGTTACACTCAGCTACCTGGGGAGCTTAGCAGCCTGCATTCATTTTTGCCCAGACCTCTGAAGCTTTATTGATTTTCAGGCAGGATTTGGGCTCATTCCAACACGGTTCCAACACACCAGCAGCACCACCTGATCAGTTACCATTTGAGAGGATGGCTTTGCACATCTTCCTGAAGGCAGTTACTTACACACCACTGCACATGCAAACCCTCAGATGCCCAACAGATGAAAACATCTGATGCTTACTAATTATTGACTTTTGTTTAGGGTCACAGAAGCAGCACTAGGCTACCGGCTTTTGGTGTGGAACTCCAGCTTAAGACAGCAAATACAGTTTTCCACTTCCCACCCCCTGCATTACCACCCATCTCTTGAAAAGCACATTTTTAGCAGTATTAAGAACATGGCTGAGAATCAAAGACTACACCACTTACATTGTGAGTTGTCATAGGCAACGCAGGAGCTACAGAAACATCCTTTCATAATCAAGATTTATTTGGCTTTTGTTTGGTGATCACAAACACTATGAACAATTCTACAATTGTTTTTATTCACATAGCCTTTTTTTTTGTAAAATCTAAAACTATGTTGGCTTTTTTTCCAAAGTCTATTTCAATTAATTTTCATTTGATCTTTGTAGACAAGCTGTACTTTAAAACTGGATGCTGAATTCCAGTATCTCTAACATTGACATAAGTTGCATCTGCCAAGCAGAAACTTCTACACGGTCAGTATTTAAAGATGTAATAAAAGTTTCCAATCTTCTGCATCACAGCTATAAAGTTGTTGGAAAAAATAAAGCTGCAACTACCAAAAAGTAACTTTGTCACAGATCAACACATCACTCGGCAAGAAATCCAACACTAGGGAGCAGTTTTATTAGATAAGCAATTCTACTGATGATACAACCACAGATAAATACCTAGGATGTTAAGACATTCTTAACATGTCAGTATGAATTTCCAAAACCTGATTTGTGTTATGCTTCATTTAATAGGATAGTAAAACTGTCCCTCACAGTCTGTGGAACGTGAAGCCAAATCAAGGCTTCAAAGCCCTCTCCTTAATGTAACATGCCATTAATTTCTGGTTTCATAGAAAACAGTCAACCAGTACATGATTTTACCACTTAAAAAAAGCATTTACACTTATCTAAATATGTAAAAAAATGGGTTGAGTTGGGATTCTTTCCTTTTTAAAAATGTGCTTTCTAGAACTACTAAAAAACTTGCATTTACAAAATAGTTGATAAAAATATTCCTCTGAATTGTACAAGAAGAAAGGTATAAGGACCACCAATCAAAGACTCGGGACCAGGTGTTACTCAGACTTAGCTTCTTTCTCAGCTGCTGCATCGGATGCTGGGGTCTGAAAAGATGACAGAAAAGCAGAACATTTCAATGCAGAAAGTTTCTAAGTGAATTAGCCTCTTAGTTCATAGTATTTTTAATGCACAGGTTAGTTAACCTGACGTACGGAATGACTATGACTTGTTTCTGCATGCCCTGCTTCACGGTCTTAATGAACTGATGTCATGATCTGCTTATTTCTCTTAGGTAATGACCTACTAAAACCAAGCTGTCTTGAAAAAGCTTCTCTCCTGAGATGCATCCCTGTGAATTTCAGAATGTTGCTATTGCTACTACTCAAGACACAGGGCAAAGTTTTGTTGGTTTTGTTTGTTTTTTAAAAGAAGGAAGCCCCATTCAATAACTGCTGCCTTTATGACAGCAAAAGGGGACTTTTTAACGTAGTAAGCTGAAATCCCTTCACATAGGGTGTTTAGACTGAAGACACTAGATACACTGTGCACTGGAATTCCCATGCAGCACCATTAACATGTTCTCAAATCTTACCACCCTTTTAAGTAACCAAGACTTATAAACATAGTCCTGCATTACATTAAACATGATTTTGTAAAACTACATTCGGTGAAACAAACTGTAGCAGCAGAGCTACACTGTTTTCAAGTCAAGTTTCTATATGCTCAACTTCCAAACAAGTTCATGCCAACTCCGCTTAGATCAGAATAACTCGCTGGATTTGCAATGTAGGTTAAAAAAAAGGAACATATGTGTGAACATAAAAATTAGACTGGATTATGCCAAAGCTCTGCAGCATCATCAGCACAACAGATCACTTAAATGACAGCAGTACCTGAAGAGGTACCCCAACGCCCTCAGTCTCTACTGCCACCTGGGGGAAGCTTTTGCAGGAGGAAGCACCGAGGCCATTTCCATTCCCAGGCGTTGTCTCTGTGAGTGTCATCAGAAGCCACCACTGGCCCTTCCCCCAGATGGTGGATTAACAATTAGCACCAGTGACACTCTTGTCCTGATGGAAACCAGTAATATCCAACAGGATAGACTATACCCCTCTGCCCATTCTAGGGTTAGGTGGTATATGAAACCTGACATTTCGGCTTTGAGCCTCGGACGCCATCATCCATTCCTTGTAAATCTACACAGTCTCTGCACTAGGGTACCAAGTGGTCCCTCCTTGGGAAGCACTGCCCAACTGAACTGCGGCTGGTACGGCTGAAATACTGCACGCACACGTTCGAAGACCACGTTGTGCGACAGTAACAGCCAGAGCTGGGCTGGAAGTTAAAACAGCTGAGGAATTCCTAGTCATAGCACAACTTTTCACAAAGATCACGCTGTAAGCTTGCAAATGAAAAGGTTATCCCAAGGTAAGTTGTCTTGTACACTTGAGTAACATTCCGTGCCTTCCTTACCCATTATAGGCATAAAAATGATATACTCTATTCCTGTAGCTAAAGATCTATCTGCACACCAACAGATCAGCGTGACAAAAAAAAAGTCTGAATTCTTCTTAAAATATTATTTTTCAATGCAACAACCAGAGAGGAAGCATGAATCACACATTTAACTTAAAAAGGAAATTAGAAGAATTAGCTGACTGTCCGATCAATGAACTCCACTGAACTAATTAAAATAGGCATTCAATATTGCAGAAACCTGAGGCTAACTCCAGGCTTGTCGATACATGAAAACTTGTGTTTCAGCCAGTTGTTAACAGCTGCCCGAGTAAGAGGCACTGCTGCTCCGTACAGATCTTGTCCTAAATATAAACTAAACTATGTCCACATCCCAGAATACGAATTCTGTGGAGGATGTTTTTGAAGTTAGGTGATCAGTGACTCGAAGAATTTCACGAACAGGGGCATTTCAGCACAATACTACAGCCAAGGCTGATTTGGCACGTTCATTTCTTCAGCAACAATAACTACTAGTACTTCTGTCCCTGCACCAACCTGTCCCTTCTACCAGCACCATCCCTATCTATGACTCCTATAAATGTTATCTCAAATTTGGTCAAATCATTTCAACTTTGGGTTTTCAGTGAAAACTGTTTCCAGTCCCAAGAACATAACTGCATTTGCAAAAACCTTTTTGTAGCAAGAAGGAACCTTTCTTCCTGCAACAGTAAAGGCAGACTAAAACCCAACCCAAACCCTCCAGAAACAAACACCTCTCCATGCACAAAGCAATTCTCACCTTTTTCCTTAATTTCAGGGACTGCTGCCTCATCACTGCAACTCTTACTGGGGCAACCAGAATTTCCCAGGCATGTCTACCAATGTTTTAATAGCCCACATCTTTCTTTTAGCAGAAGTAGGTTCTATTACAAGAACTCTGTATGTTTCTGATAAATGTTTGGATAAACGAGCACCTTAAGTCATCCAGCTACTTTGCATCAAAGAATACAGACTTTACCTCCTCACTTTTAGCTTCCCCATTTTCTGCAGGCAAGTTGTCCTTTGTCTGTTCTTGGTTTGTCTCTTCTGTCTGTTTTCCTTTAGGCCCCTTTTTCCCCTTTGATTGAGCTTTCTTGTCCTCAGTTTTATCCTACAATGAAACAGATTTCCAGTAAGTAAATTCCTATCACCTACTAGGTGAACTTTGAAAATAATTACAACCATTCAAAATGAGGATGGACTTGCTACACGGCAAAAGCTACTACCAACAACCAATAAGCATCTTCAACTACCAAAAATACCAACATCTTCAACTACCAGAAAAGTTTTCCAAACTATATATAGACAAACAGTTTCAGTCAGTCAGTAAAATGAGAGGATCAAAATGGGATGAGAAGGTAACTGGATTATAGTGGCTAGACAGAGCAATTTAGAATACACCATTTGACCTCGCAGTGCATAAAACCCAGCAGCACAGTCCTTCTACTTTCTGAATACAAAGCACTTCAAACACTTTTTCCTCTTATATTGATAGGTAGGAATGTCAGTAACCTAACTTAAATACATTCACCAGGAGTATAATTTTCAGTGCTCTGTTATTAGTACCTCTGTCACAGCACCGGTACCGACACAACTGTTGTTAAATGGGTAGGGAAGAAGTATTTGTTCAAGAGGTACTTCGATACAAATACTTTATACATCCTCCAAGGCATTCCTTACAGCAGCCAAATACTACCGAGTTTGCCTGTTTTCCAGCTGATCCCCCTACTAACTAAATGTTTTTATGAATTATGAATTACATAAATGCACTGGTTTTGACACCATCTGCCAAACATTACTCTATGATACTAAGAAAAGATTTCAATAAATTCCAAACTTTAACACTGTTTTTCTGGGCAGGCGCAATGAGGATGAGTGGCAAGAGAACCTAACACATTTATACATCTAAGCAGAAGAATATTGCAGCCATCTACCTTAAAATGTGTCTAATCTCATAGAAATGTTGTGTGCATTTCACAAGCATGTTCTTCAAATCATGCCCTTATTTATCGTCTCTGACCTAAAACTCACTCCAAGAAATAAAGTTGCCATTTTTGCACATTTTAGGTTCTGTAGAAATGTGTGTCTCAGGTTACTATTTGTAACCCTATGGTCCGCAGTATTCCGTACCATCGTCACTCCAAGCTTTCTTCCTTACAAAACCCACACAGCCTCCTCCCTTCAACACAAGTGCCTTTTCAATAGCCATCTGAACACGTTTCCTGTTTCACATGAACGCTCACCTACATGAGCATGAATGGTCAGGTACATGAACACTCATGTTAAATACTGTCTTAATGAAAATGCGGTTAGGTCAACCAACTGGAACTACTGAGCTGAAGTTCCAAGTGTTTTTAAACCACTGGATACAAACATGCATACACAGGAGATTCAAAGTAAAAAAAAAAAAAACCAAACAAAAAAACAATAATGAAGCACCCTGTCAGGTAACTAAATTGTCCAATATCCACAAAACTTGAAATGTGTTAATGGGAAAAGAAAATCCTTTAGAAAAGTTATAAAGGCTAGCAGCCCAGAAGAGGACTTGGAGGATGAAAAGTTCAATGTGAGCTGGCAATGGGCACTTGCAGCCCAGAAAGTCAACAGTGTCCTGACCTGCATCAAGAACAGCGTGGCCAGCAGGTCAAGGGAGGTGATTCTGCCCCTCTGCTCTCCTGAGACCCCACCTTCAGTACTGCATCCAGCTCTGGGGTCCCCAGTACAGGAAAGACACAGAGCTGTTGGAATGAGCCCAGAGGAGGCCACAAAAATGATCAGAGGACTGGAGCACATCTCCTATGATGACAGACTGAGAGTTGGGCTTGTTCCACCTCAGAAAGGCTCCAGGAAGACCTTACTGCAGCCTTCCAATATCCAAAGGGGCCTACAGGAAAGCTGGAGCAGGGCTGTATAAAAGAGGAGGGAATGATAGGGCAAGGGGCAACCACTATCAACTGGAAGATAGTAGACTTAGATTAGGTATCAGGAAGAAATTCTTCCCTGTGAGGGCAGTGAGGCCCTGGCACAGGTTGCCCAGAGGAGCTGTGGCTGCCTCCTCCCTGGCAGTGTTCAAGGCCAGCTTGGATTGGGCTCTGGGCAACCTGGGCTAGTGGGAAGTGTCCCAACCCAAACACTTCTATGAGCCTATCAAATTCAGGTACCAATTTCACAACATGCAGACATCTGTGTTAAGTCAAAAATGTATTTTTCTTAATGAATATTTATTTAAAAAAAACAACCTCACCAAGTAACTCCATAACGTGCAAACTTCTCTCAACCAGAAAAAATAGTGTCAGACAAGTTTTAAAAAGTTACAAAGTTAATGCGAAGAAGCATCTTCTGATGGATCAAATATATTAAAAAGTTCATAATTAAAAAAAAAAATAGACTGGTATGTAACTGAAGTATTTCTGCAAGGCACGGAAACAGAGTCCAGAGATAATACCTAATATGAGAAAGTACCTAAGCTGGAGAAGTGAGATGCGAGAGATCTCTGTATTCACAATGAGAAGCTTCCAGATCACAAGAGACTTTAGCAACAGTTTGAGTTTTAGAACAAAAAGGACCAAATGTAAAACAAGTTATCAATTTATTTGAATTGCCAATGGTAATAAAGACCAAAATAAAGGCTGTTCACATACTGACATCACAGCACCATTCCATGAGGGTCTCGTGCAAGTTGTTCTAATTAACATTCTGAGGGAACAGTGGTTTGTGATGTACTCTGTTTACACGAATACGCTCCCAGCTATGAACTGTGGAAACGTTTCTGTCTAGAAGTAGTTACGGGCAGCATCACGCGTATCAGTCAGCATCACCTAGCAGCATTAAGGGTTAGATGTACCACACAGTGTCACCAGGGAGGGCAAAAAGAGTTAAAAAAAAGGAATCAGAACTGAAGTAAAATTGGAAATCCCCAGGATTTGAAATTCCCCAAATTCTTTAGGCTTGCTGTTTTGAGAATAGGAATGCACTGATACTCAAACCATTGGAATGAAGGTGCATTACTAGCAAGTAGCCATTCAGTAGATTGAATAAGATGAAAACATCAAGATGTCTGAAAAAGCCTGTATTCATGTACTTGAAATAATCTTTGTCCAAACATTAAAAAGCTTATACCCACAAAGAACACTTAAAAACACATACTGACAAGCCAACCAATACACAGCCTCTTTTATTTCTCCCAAGAAAGAAAAAAATGTACACCTCAGTTAGTGGCACTATGAAAACTGCACTGGGAAACTGAAAGCTTATACTAAGCCACACTTACACAGACACACAAAAGACCTGAAAGCTAGACTACGTAAACAGAAACTCAGATCTTTTTCAGGGGCTACCTAAGCAATTCAAATTATTTTTTCCTAGTAAACTGCTTTAAATCTAGAGTATATTTTATCCCCTCTCGTTAGGCAGCAATGAAATACAATCACTTTGCACCAAACTATGCTGCAACACGGATGAATGGGTGCCCATGTTCCCATGCAGTACTACAGAGCGCGTAACAAGAACCAAACGGTGCCGTGATGTACCTGTAGATACCGGCAGAAGCATCTGAAAAACTGAGACTTCAGCTAAACGAGCGTTCCCGTGTGAGGGAAGACAAGTAAAAGCCTCCAGACACCGTGCATGGATGACACGAGATGGGACACCACCAGGCACCTGCACCACGAACTCCACCACCTCCTCTCTCCCCTCCCCTCTTCCCAGCGCCTCTCACCTTTGCCGCTGACTTTTTTGGTTTCGGCTCTGCTTTGGCAGGGGCAGGTTTCTGAAAGGAGAAGAAGTAGTAAAGGAGTAAGAAGATTCAGCCCCTCGGTAGGCGCTCTCCTTTCCGGGAGAGGAAGACACACCGCTCCGCCTCAGCCCGGCGGGGACACCCGCCTCTCGCTCCCGTACTTACAGCGGACAGCCGCGCCGATCGCCTCTTCGGCTGTAAACAACGAGGGAGGGAAAGGAAAGGAGAAGAAACGGCGTGAGCGGGGGGAGTGGGCACCGAGAGCGACCCGGGGCGTTTGTCACAGCCCCCCCCGCCGCTTCCGCCTTTCCCTGCCCCGGGCACTTACCTCCTCGGGGGCCTCCCCGTCCGCCACGGTCACCTGCCAACACAAACAGCGCGCGTCAGGCGGCGCAAGCGCCTCAGGCAGCGGGAGAGCGGGCGGGTACGTGACGACGACGCTCGCCCGCCCGCCCGGGGAGGGCGAGCGCCGTCGTCACGTACCCGCCCGCCCTCCCGCCCCTTCCCGCCGCTGTCGCTGCCCTCGGATTTCGAGCCCGGAGAGGCAGAGCGAGCCTCCCCGCCGAACCTTCCAGACACCGCCGCTGTTACCAAGCGCGCTCCGTCCCCCCCCCTCCCCCGCAGCCAGGAGTTAGGAAGCTGCACGGCAAAGGGATGGCGCCGGCTCCGAGTCAGGGAGAGCTGACGGTGGCCTACGCCGGAGCCCGAAAACCGGCCGCTTCCCTCCGCGCCATGCCCCAGCGCGGTCAAGACCGCCCTCCCCACCCCTCCCCCGCCCTCCCACGGCCATCCCCGCGGCCGCAGCGCTCGGGCGGTCCGGGCAGCGCGGTTCGGCCGCCGGCTGCTCCGCTCGCTCCCGCCTCGCTTCACCTTTCTCTTCGGCATAGCGAGGCTGCGCGGCGGCGGTTTCCGGCCGCGACCCCCGGAGCTGCGGCGGTTCCTGCCCGGCTGCTAGGCGCGCCGAGTTCCTCACGGCCAGCCGCTGCGGCTGCCTGCGAGCCAGCCTCGCTGCGCAGGGAAACCACCCCCCCCCCCCTTCCCCCACCCCCTCCATCCCAGCAGCGCCAGCGGCACCGCAACAGGATCCAGCCGGATTGGAGACGGGAGGGGGGGGGGGGGAAGGCGGGTGGCAGGGGGCGACTACGGGGGGACGGTCCCCGCTCTCCGGCGGCCGCCGGCCCCGCCTCTCTCTCCCGCCTGAGGGGTGCCCCCAGGGGCGGGGCCGGCTGCCGCTACCGCTCGTCCCGCGCGAGGCGAGCTCTCTCACCTAACCGCCACTACCTCCCCTTGCCCGGGGCGGGGGGAGGAAGCGGCCTCTTGATTGGTCTACCCCCCGTCACGTGGCCACGCCTGTCCCCATTTCCCCTCAGACAGAGACCCGCCTGCCGCCCCACGTGCGTGGGGCCGCCCCCTGCCCGGGAGGCTCGTTAGCACCGGGGAGCAGGGGGGTGGGGGGTAAGGCGGGGAAGGCGGGGAAGGGGAAGGGGAAGGGGAAGGGGAAGGGGAAGTGGAAGCGGAGGCGCGCAGCATGGCGGAGAGCGGCGCCTGGCTGCTGGTGCTGAGCTCCGTATTCCTCTGCAACGCTCTCAAGATCCTCCTGCCCTCCTGCTCCTCCATCGTAAGTGACGTCACCGCGCCCGCCCCGCCCCCTGTCGGACGGGGGAAGAGGGGCGGTGGCGGCCGTTACTAAGTCGGGGCCGCCCTGGGAGGGGCGTTGCGGGTCGGCGGCCCCTGTCCCCGCCTGTACCTCTCCCTGCTCGCCAGGACAAAGCGTGGGCAGGGGGAGGCGCCTTGGGCCCCGGGCGGCTGCGGAGGGGGTGAGGCCGCGGGGCAGGGCCGTTCCAGGGCCGTTCCAGGGCGCTGGGGGAGCGGCCGCTGTTTCCCGGGGGCGGCTGAGAGGGCAGGTGGTGCGGTTCGGGGGGCGCCGGTACCGCCCGTAGCGCATCCGCAGCTGCAGTGATTCCGGCCTGGCCCTGCTCCTCGCCTTGTGGGAGGAGAGGCCGGAGAGGCCGATGCTGGGAAGAACCGGAGGTGGCGGGTGCTGACAGAGCGGCGGCGGCTGCCTCCATAGCCGCGATTAAGCAGGTCTTTGGAGCAGCGCTCTGGCTGATGAGTTACCGGTGTCTCAAACGACGCTCCGGAGGCTTCAGCCCTTAGGGCGCTTCAGGGAATGCAGAGGATAGTTTGTGCCCAGCGCTGCAATAAAGAACACCTGCTCAATAGGCACCAAGGCTATGGAGGCTTCAGCTTAGTCTTGCGTGTTTTCAGCAGATGGACATCTGTGTTGTCAAGAGGGGAGGTCAGTGGATACAGAGATTAAGGAGCTAGGCATCATAGGAGAAAGCCTTAAGTAGCAATCACTAATCAGGCTGCCTGCCCCCTGGTCCGATCTTAAGCATTTTAGTGGAAGCACATGCAGGTTACAGAATTATGGACCAGTAAACTCCCTGACTGGCAAATAAACTTATGTGTGAGCAAGCACGCTCTTTCATGTCAATAACTTCACTGTCACGCAGGTTACTGCATGCTGTTGGATGAAGGGTAAGAATCCTTTAACACGTGAATTACTCGTAGCAGTTTGGGAAGCTGAACTTGGTGTCACTATAGATGACTAATAAAAACGTCTGCTGAACTTTATGCTGTGGTGCGTGACAGAAGGTGGGGTGTGATGTTCTGATTGTGTGAGGTACTGAGAACATCTGTGGGGGAAAAAATTGCATGTGCCTTGAGAAAGAAAGATTTGCTAAGGAACAGCAAGAATAAGGTTTTGTGTTCTTCGTGTCTCCATTTCTATGGTAATAAAGAATTCACGAGCCAACAAGCAGGTGGTGTCTCATGAAAAGAAAGAAGGAAAGTAAAAGAAGGGGAGAAAATATTTGCTAACACACTGTACCAGCCTTTTACATTTCTGTCAACAGAAAATAATTTTGGCCAAGAAAATGATATGGTGTTATAAGAAAACTGCATTTGAATGTATGGGCAAGATGTAAGAAAAGTAACTCATGCCTGTTAGTGTGTCTGGTTTTGAGGCAGTGGTAAGGTACTGCCCTGGAGTGGTCACAACCTCTGCCAGTATGGCAACGTGTGCGTTTCCAACAGCCTGGACTAAGCCATCTGCAATCAGCAGAGAGATTCCTGCCCGATTGGTGTCACATGTTACTGATGACATCCAAAACTGGGCTTCAGCAGATAAAGTTTCTGCATGAATTGGTTTAGACCCTTGTGGAGGCTCTTAGAGCTGGAAGGAAGAATAATGCACAAGCAAGGGGCATTGCTGGAGCTGTAGAGAGTAGGGATGAGAAAGAGTGCTTCCCGGGTCCTTCCTCTCCTGCACCTGGTCATCCAGGTGGTGCCGGATGAGAATTGCAAGGAGGAAGGACAGCGGTGTAGCTCAGGATGCTGTAGCAGGCAGGGCCTGCGAGGTTTGGAAGGTCTCAGAAAGCAGTGCCGTGGAGAGTGGGAAGATGAGGGGAAGGCAGGAATAGAGAAAGAATAGGCAGTTAACCATTACTGGAGAAGTTGACTGCCCTACAAGAATGATTTTCTTTTACCCTTGCTTCAGTCAGAACAAGAGTAAAAATGTTAAGCTAAGGTTTTCCTGCGCCTTGATGAAAGGGTCTTGCTTTCCGGGAGGCTTTTGAGCATGGAAACATAAGTATATGCTTTATACATGTTAAAGAAAATAGTGTCATTCTGGATAAATAACTGATGCTGTGCCTTTACTTCTTAGATATCCAGATTGTTACAAAAGGATGCAGAGCAGGAGTCCGAAATGAGAGCTGAAATTCAGAACATGAAGCAAGAACTCTCAACCATTAGTATGATGGATGAGTTTGCTAGATATGCCCGTCTGGAAAGAAAGATTAACAAAATGACTGACAAGCTTAAAACTCATGGTAGAGTGCAATATTTGTTCCCTTTTCTCATTTCTGGAAAACATTTTTCCAATAATGTTTTTAGTTTTAAGTATATTTCTCCTCCCACTTTTGTCTTCTCTTAACCACTTCCAGTGCCTCCTTCCCCTCCTTTCCCTCCTTCCCTTCTTTCTTTGTGTAGAGCTTGCTTTTGTCTTTCAGTTGTGCATAGTTCTGCATACGCTGATAAGGGAATGATTTAGATACAATATTTTCCTTACAAGGAATATCCTGGGTTTCACTGTGTAATTATTTACTCTTTCTCAATGACACTCATCACTGAACCATGTTTTGAACAAGTAGAGGAAGTCCTCTGCCCTTAGCAAAAGAGGTAACACAGTAAGGCTGCCTATCTTCACTGCCAAAGGGACACATTGCTTGGCTGGGGCTACTTGGTTGGTGTGCTGCAAATGCTAGAGAGAAAGTGTTGATGTACATATGAGGTTACAGATGAGATCCTTCCTGTCGTTTTGCAGGTTGTTTCATTTTCCTGTCGTGTCGCAGTGTGACCTTATGCAGCAGCTTTTATAATAGAGCTGTCGTGCTCTGTCTCGATTGGGATTTGTACAGTGGTATAGCCCATCCCCTTGTGGTAGAAATTACACGTAAACATACGGCACCAGAGCTCTTGCCCTGCTCTTTGCCCAAACTCACTAACGGATCCAAACAGGACAGGAGACTGAACGCTTTGTCTGCTGCCTCTTTAGTGTTCATGTGCTCCTTGCTCAGAAAAAGGACAGTGTTTACCACTGGCAGTTTCAGAAGACTCTGAGCCACCATTATGTCTGGAGATGCGCTCTCGGCACGGGGCTGCTTTATGTTGGTCTGAGGTCCCGTACCCAAGAAAAATAGGCACAAGAGGTTCAAATACTGAGCCTGACCAGGATTCATTGAGCAAAGGAATAGAATTAACTGTGTTCCGGGATGAAACAGGGCAAAAAGCGCATCTGCTAAAGCCATCGTTCTCCCCTTTCAGGGAAGGGAAAAATTTGCTTTGTGCCTCATCTGAAGCAGGTTCTTAAATTAGTGACCACAGGGACTTCTCCTTTGGGAACAGTGTTTTTGATTGTGTGTGACACTTCTCTGCCTGGGATATCAGCAGTTTGCAACTTATCCTAGTAGTGTTAATAAGAAACTACTCTGTGGTACAGACCTAGCACCTTCTTGCAGAAAGGTCCTTTCCATATAACTGCAAGACATTTGAAAAGTGATCTTCAAACTGTGTAAAGTGCTGAAGAGTGAAATATTAGTAATTTAGTAGCTTTATGTAAGCATCAGTCACTATTATAAATAACGCAGAGTAATATTTTTTCTCTTAACAGTGAAAGCACGAACTGCCCAATTAGCCAAAATAAAATGGGTTATAAATATTGTATTCTACATCTTACAAGTAAGTGTTTTATTTTAAATACAAATTACTAAACCAAATCCTCAGTAGTGTTACGATTCTCTCCTGCATTTACTGGCTGACGGTTAGTCACACAGGTGTCATACAGCGCGTGCCCAGCTGGAGGAGTTTCTTGAAACAGAAGGGAGAGATGTTGCTGATGAGGTCTGGCAGCTGTGGATGGGAAGGAGTTTGGGGATTCGTTTTAGCCCTGTTTCTGGTTTGGAGGTGACAAGATAAGTTTCTCTTATCTCTGTCATTGCTGGTTTTTTGTTGTTTGGTTGGTTGGGTTTTTTTTTTTTTAATTTATATATGCCACCAGACCCAGGAAAGTTCTGAAACCTTTAAATATGCTTTGAGAATAAAATTGCCTTTTGATGAGGATGCAAATCTCCACTTAGAGCTGCCATACGTCCTGCCACAGTGCCTCATTAGGCTGTCTCTGTAGTTAAGGCCTGATGCAAAAGAATTGTCTGCTAGTAAGGATGAGGTTGGTCAGCCTGAAGATATCTTGAGGGTAACAATAAAGCTGGTTGGATTCCTAAGAGGAAAGGATTAGGGCTGAAGGCAGTCATCAGCATTTAACAGTTACTACATTTGCTTGTGCTAGATTGGAATGATGGTCTCAAAAGAAAGCAGCTTTTCCAACATCTCACTACTACCTCTTGGTACTGCATATGAAGTTTATACTGAGCTGAAAAATATTTTGAACTTGCTCAAGAAATGACAAAGGAGCTATTTTCCTTAATGAGAATTTCTGATCTGCTCCTTCAGAATAGCCATGGAAATGCGCTTTCGTGGGTATTGTTATCCAAACTAATAAAAAATTTCCATCCCAGGCTGCCTTGATGATCTCTCTGATTTGGAAGTACTACTCGGAGCCAGTGACAGTGCTTCCCAGCAAGTGGCTGGCTCCACTGGAGCGCCTGGTGGCCTTTCCCACGGGGGTGGCAGGTAAGGGCTGTACAGTCGAAGAAAATGCATTTCCCAAACCCGGGTAGATATGGAATAGATCCCGGAGAAGATTTCAAATCAGAAATGTTTTTATATTAAGGAGCCCACTGAAATAGTGGAATTTCACTTTAAAATGGACAGATACTTAATATGTTTGTCTAACTTGCATGTTTCTTACAAACCGCCGGGGTTTCATTGCCGTGTAACTCCAGAGGGATTTAGGTATGCTCGCTGCTGGCATTTTGTTTTGTCTGTTCCCACCCTTTTCCCCATCACATTTCTGTTGGACCTTTACCTACTTGAAATCCTTTTCTTTTGGGCAGTTTAATGAATTAACGGTCAGAAGGACGTCACAGGTTGTAGATAGCTGTTTGGGTGAAAGATGTGCTGGCTGTATGCTGGCGGGATCAGCAGACAGGCAGAATGACAGGACAATGTCATGTGGAGAATCACCATCAAGTTAGAATGCTGCTGGTGAACCTTCATGTTAAGATTCTAACTGTAAGTAAGTTCTAACTGCCTTGGAAGAAAGTGTATGTTGTTGTATCTTTAATGGCTGTCTAGAGAATGGTTTGTATCCAGCACACTTACTGGACAGGAGTCTTGTTTCTGTGAAGGGTGGGGGAACTGGAAAACATTTAAGCACCATTTGAAGGGATCTAAACCAGTTCACGTCCATGTCTGCCGCCAAATCTCCTTTTTAGCCTGGGGTAAACTGATCAGCTTACTGAGAAGATCGCCTTGAATTCTAGGTGATAAAGTCAACAACACAAAAAGGTCTAAAAAATCACCAGAAAGGTAGTTTCTTCATGTGTGTGCCCCAAATAGCCACCTATCCTGTGGTAACTAAGTAGCATGATCCTGTGTAGCCTCCAGCATGGATGTGCTGCTGCCTGTTGCAGTTGGGGCACACCCTCTCATCCCTCCTACCAACACAGACTTCTGTGTTGCTGGTTGGAATGTCAGGACGCTTTGACATGGCAGCAGAAGGCATCTGGGTCAGTAGTAAAGGTCACAGCAGCTGTGTGGTGAGCAAGGGGAAAGAGAGAAGTAGGGGTTTCATACTTCGAAAGACTTATTTAAACTTGGGAGGAAACTTAGTTTTCGCCTCTGTCAAGTCCTGCATTTAAGTTCTAGCAAAGTATTCTGTTACTTGCCAAGCCTCTGACTTCGGGAGCTGGCCATTTTCTGTTAGGAACACAGCAGTTGCATTTAGCCGTGGGTTCTACAGACCACGCTTTGGCTCATGCCTGCGTTACTTGGTACTTGTATTCTCCAGACATGCTTCAGGTTTTCTCAGGACCAGCACAGTTAACTGCATGCTTTGAAGCGAGACATTTATATCTAAAAAAGAAAGATGTTTTGTTCCTGTTCACCTCATAACTCTTTAATTCATTTTATATGCTTACAGATTTGTTTTCAGACACTTGTGTGCTTCAGGGTTACTGATGCAATGACTTAAATCATGGTTTGTATCTCTTTCAGGTGGTGTTGGAATTACATGTTGGCTTGTGGTTTGTAATAAAGTTGTAGCTATCATGCTGCACCCTTTCAGCTGAAGGAATCCCAGTAATCCAAGGAATCCTCAACTACTTATTGCTGTTAAATGAATTGAAAAAAAAAGAAAAGGAACAGTTGTCTCTCACGAGACCAGCTCTGAGATAATCTTTGTTACTTCGTTTGGGTGTCAGTCAGTATTCTTTTTGATTTATCTTTCACTAGGGTTTGTGGCTGTTTTATCAGTTTGGTGGTCAGTTTTCAAAGAACAGCATGGCTGTCCCATAGCGCCTCATTTTGTGTCTGTTTTGATGAGTGTGAACACTGATTCATGGCAGAACTCTAAGACCTTGTCATGGCATATTCACCGATGCCTAGCAGTGGTGGGGCTGGATTCGTAAGTTGGAAATACACTGGGAGTAGGAATTAATTTGTGAACTTTGCTGTTTCCTTCCTGTGTGATTGGAGTTTCACTCCCAGGTGGGATTATACCTATTGACAAGTGGTATTAGAGGATAGAGACTGGTGTTGTGGCTGGCTTAGCAAGAAGCTGCATTAATTTCCTCCTTGTTACTTTTTACACTACAGTTGGTGTGTTCCTGGGCCCTCTCAGGAAATGCACTATTGATACATGCGCAGAATCAACCTTTTTATTTCATAAGAGATCCACTCAGTTGCCAAGCACAGGATGGATGGCTGCTTTTTCCTCTCTGGCTTCTAAAATTCATTGAACACTTGCTTTTTTTTTTTTTTCCCCCCTCTACTTTTTTGGATAACTCACCCTGCTTTCCTTGAACACTTTCTCTGCTTCCCAAACTGAATGAGTATGACTGAAGCTGTTTGTGTTTCAGGAGGAAAGGTGTGGCCATCCTTCTCAAGCTCCATGTTAAGAAAGGGAAAGTAGAAGGCACCTTTGGATGACAACAAGTTTTAGCATATATTAATGACAGTCGGGGGTAGCCCAGTACAACTATGTAAATGTAAATTTAAGTGTCTCAAGTAGTAACAAGAGTGGCAGCAAGCGGGAGGAGGAGGAGGGAAAAACAGTTTTCTGTTCTGGAATAAATCTTTGCTATATTTAAGTACAGGGAACAGTCACAATATTTTGAATTTAGAGGTGGACAGACTTCTTCCTAGTACTGTGCCTGTAGAACAGCGATGAAGTTGTGTTATCTTCCCCCCTGCAGCAGTTGCTTCCCTGTAAGGCAAATGGGTGGGTTTATAAAGTTCTTGGTTGCTTTTTTTGATGTGAACCTGAACAAAGCTCTAAGCACCACCTTCCCCTCTTCTGCTGGGCTCTGGCAATTCTGGTTCCGCTTCTGTGCATTTGTTACATTACTTCAGGTCCTTCCTCTTCCTGCAGGAGTGAAGGAAGGGGCTAGGGCCCTTCCCTGACTGAGGAATCAGTTTAAAAGCTCATGATACATTGTATAGATGCATGAATTTTATTCTTTCTTAAATGTTAATTTAAAAAAATCGGTTTTATATTAGAGATTGCATTTAGCCAACGTGGAAATGGATGCATTATCAAGAAAAAAATGTAAAAATGTTGTGTTTGAACGTGATGTATAGTTGTGATTTTATTAATGGAATAAAGCTTTTCAACCCATCTTAAATTTTCTAATTGACTTTTCAACATTAGGCACAGTTTTCCTAAACAGAAAAAGAAACAAGCCAGAAACCAAAGCCCAAACCAACACCAAGGCCCCTGCATAAGGAGATACTGTTGGAATCAACCAGGCTTTTTTTAATTTGTTAAATATTATTTTTTTTAATATTTGGGACAGATTATTTAACTGTGACATCGCCGTATTTCTGCACCTACAGATGTGGCGAACGATATTGCTACTTCGCTTGTCACAGCATTTACCTCAGTGAGGTCCAGAGAGGCGGCAGCGTTTCAAGTCTGCACAATGGCCTTTGCTTAGCACGGGGTCATCAGATGGGTTCACAATGACCTCTGCTGTGTATTGCCGCTTAGCACGGGGTCATCAGGTACGCAGCTCGTTGGCTGCTCCGGTCCAGCCTTTGGGTGAGTCAGGGCAAAAAGGCTTCGGGTCATCTCGTCAGTACAAGGGGGGTGTTGGATTACATAGGCGTGTTTGCTCTTCCCTTCAGGACAGCAGTAAAGGCTTTGTGGAAGTAATAACAGTTCACAGGGGAGAAACAGCAGCCCTTCTGGCCACACAAAGTCATTCTTAAGCAACACTTCAAGAAAACCTCGGAATTTCTGTAAAGAAATACGCTGCAAATTGGTTCCGATGTAAATGTCCTAATCGCCTCTAAAAGCCTTTGGAGTATAATTTTTTGAAGTTTTGTTTTTTGGTTTTTTTTTTTTTTTAAGTGCTGCTGCCTTTTAAATTAACAGAATGCACATTAATTTTCCCAAACTTTAGAATTTAGCAAACGTTTCACAAATTGCCATGAGGAACAAAGCATAATCCTCCTACCCTTGCTTACATAACCTTAAACGCAGGATTTTTAAAGGCTTTTTGAGAACTGGATATGCCTGACTTCCCCAAAACAATAGTTTACTTTGCACATTCATCTTTTGGATGTCAGCTGTGGAAGTTACCAGGCAAACTGCTTTGATAAGTTCTAACACTGGGAAGGAATGAAGCTTTAGAGCTCTATAATCCTAGTGAAAACAATGCGATAGCAAATTATTTTTATTATGTGTGAATTCTAGAAGCTATTTCAGGAGGGAAGAAAATAAAAATCTATTTTCTTTTATTTCATTGTTGGTACTAACCCAATAACGAACCTTGCAAAAGACGATCGCTCACTTCAGCTAGCTGAGAAATAACCAGCTTCAAAATTCAAACTGCAGAGAGAATGCAGAGAACTGGAAATTGCAAACAAGGGCTAAAATTTGGACACCTGGCAACAGGTAAAAATGTTAAGGCACTCTTAGGAAGAAGGCACATACTCACATGGACCAAGAAGAAGAATATGCCTTTGTGACCACTGATTTGCCTATCATATTTGAAAAATCATTGAAATAGCCAGTACTTGTAAGATTTAATATGCATTTAATGAAGGTGAAAACATTGGGTTTTAAACATTGTTTTAAATGATCTGCATATCTGAAGCAAAGATAAGTTGCTATACTCAATATCAAATAAAATAACTGGTTTGTGTGTTCTCACGAGGCTCTTGGGAACGATTTCATTAGCACTGAATGCTTTACATTATGACCTCGTAGTGGTGGTTTGAAATTTGGGTTGTGTAATCCCATGTCCTTCCACTTCTCTTCCTTCATTCCTCTCCTGTTGGAACATGAATGGTTGTCTCTTCAAACACAGCCTGGTCCAAAGAGTTCTTTCATAAGACTCATCTCAGCCAATGTCAGATGAGCTTCTGCTTCGGTGGAGCCGTCCTTCTGCCTTGTTTTGCTAACTTTGCCAAAAGATGGTTCATAGACCCCAGAGGAATTTTTCCCTTTGGATTCAGCTGTTTCACCCCAGGCCAGACCTGTGTACCTGTGGTGGCAAAGGCTGCCCTTTTGGGGCTTTGTACCGGCCGGAGGGAGCCCGCAATGCAAAGTCTTGGTGGCTTCTGAGAGTGTGTGGTCGGTGTCCAGCATGATGGGTGTGTGGTTCTTTGGGCCTGGAGTGAGACGGTTGCTCCCTGCCTTCTCACTGCTGTTTAGCTGCTCACCTGGCTTTTTGATTTCCTTTACATGTGTTCCTGCTGCACACCTGGCGGTGTGGTTTTCTTTCACACCACCACTCAGAGGCATCCGTTCCATTTTCATCGGTTTTTTCAGCTCCTGTTTAAGCAAATATGTGTCTTGTTCTTCTTTCCTAAATTCCAAACGGGTGTATTCTTCCCTCAGTAGTCTCCTGTCCCTTAAACGCTCTAAGATGAAATAGGGAGGTTCTTAAATTGCATAGGAACATGAAGAGTTGTGAAGCATTATTGAGAGCAAGTTTTACTACTTTAGTTGCTTATGTTGTTACTGTCGATGGCACTTTAGTCTCAAGGATTACTACAATGCTATTTACTAATAAAAGGAGGGGGCAACATTTAAACAAGATCATTGTGCCATTAAATACAGGGACATATTTTTGTCTTTTTGGTTATGTTTAATTTTAATAAATGAATTAGCACTCAGAATATAATCACTAGTGGCTAAATATAGGGCCAGGAAAGCCATACACAATGCCACAGAGAAACCACATGAGATCTAAACTCTAATTGTGATTATTGTAATTTTCTCGCTTTTCAATGGGACTTAAATCTAAACATGGTTTTCTCTCCCTTAATTCACAGCATGGCTAATTCTTGTGTGGAGCAGAATATACTGCAACTCTTGCACATAAATGAATTGGCTCCACTTTTAGGAGGAAAAGGTTTGTGTATAATTAGTGCTGACAGTAAATACATTTGTCTGCTGCAGGGGACAAATTGGAATAGGTTTTGCACTTTGGAGAGACTCAGTACCTCCAAAATTTAGATAGAGTCCAAGCTCAAAGAAGTATGAAGTTGCAATAATTATAAGAGCTAAATAAGACTTCCGTAAATAAGCCTAATAGTGGCAGTGGGAGAAAGTCAGAAGAGAGATTCACAAGCAGGATCAGAAGACCTGTGTTCTCTATCATTTTAAAAGGGGATTTCCGAGACAAATGGTGACTTCAGTTATCTGGCGGGGTCTGAAAAGGCAGAGTACAAAATGCAGGAGTCAATGCATTCCAGATTACTAGCTCTGTTAGTGATCCAGTCAGTGACCTCAACAACCCAGCTCACCCCTGTAAATGCGTGACCTTTAGGTCATGTAATGCCTCCTACCAAATGTGGAGTACTTAGCACAATGGCATTCAGATCTAGTTTCTTTCTACAAGCCTGGCTACAATGAAAACAACATGGAATATTACTAGAAAGAAAAAGGAATAGATGTGTTGGCCTCTTCTGTTCTATAGACTCTCTTCAAAATAAAGGTGCTTACAGATGAGCCTCTTGCATCTAACTGCTTATATGAGAAGAGAGTCAATGGCTAAGATTTACATAAAATCTATTTACAGTGATCATTGTCATGATTCCCTGCCCTTGAAGAATGCTTTTTCCTTTCTCAGCAACAGACCTGAGCCAGAAATACACATCAACATCAACGATGAAGAAGATTAACAGACAATTTGAGATCAGTATTTCATTAGTGTGGAATTAACGAACTATTAACTGAAGTATACTTCCGCAGATAAACAGGTGTGACCAGGAACTCCTTTTAGAATTCTATGAAGATTCTTTACTATTCATACTTATTCTGTTCTATGAAGATGCTTTACCCTGTGTAGCTGCTCTGCTGTCACTGCAGCACTGCCAGCACCTGCATTTCAGTGAGGCTTAATATATTCTTTTGTTGAACTAGTTCCTGTCAGTCAGGTGCCAGCTAGTGGCTGTCACACCCATGGAAATGACCAATTTTGTTAGACTTTCAAACAGGTCAAATGAGTTTCTGAAAAAAAAAAGCATACATATATACATCTACCTGCTGTATTTAAAGGTTCTGGCTTGGGTATTTTTTTGGTTGATTGCTTCTCTGTTCTCCTTTGGGTATCTGTGTATGTTCCATTTGCTTCAGCTTTTGCATTCTTATCTTCGGAAGACTTGTTCTCCTGTAACTGGCAATTAAAGGTAAAAATAATGAGGGAATACCTGTTTAGTGACTTTTAAAAATATACAGCCAGTGCAATACTTTCAGAAAGACTAGTGATTTCTATTATATTTTTATTTTGTATCACAACATTTGTCCTATGTATTTTCCGTAATACAATCCCATTCACACAAAATCTACATCCTAGAAAATGAGAACAATGGATCAGGCTATTCAGGCACACTGCTGAAACTTCTGGAATAACATACAATGTAGCTGAGAGGTTAGACAAGAGATTGGACCCAGATGTTTCATACCTTTGTTAGCTGAACTGGACCTTTTTCTGTTTCCTGAGTCTGGAACTGTGCCAGTAACAGGGATCTAAAACTCCCTTTATCTACTTGCACTGATCGGTTTATTCTAAGACCTATTGAAAAAGGACAACCATAAGTAATACAGTAGTTTCTGGAATTACATTGTTAGTACAGACAAACGATATATCTGATGACTGATAACACTGGTATGTGGCCTGGGATTTAAACTTATCTTTTTTTCCCCCCTGTGTGTCTTAATACCCTTCAGTAAAGAAACTCTTTGTTCCGCCCGATCTATACGTGCTGAAACTGGAACACAAGCATAGCTGCCTGGCCTTTGCAGTGTTTCCACCCATGTATCAGTACCTCACCAACACACCTCATTTTTAGATCTAAAAATCATAGAATCACCTGGGTTGGAAGAGACCCTTTAGATCATCGAGTCCAACCAGAGACTAACCCGACTAGTCCACCTCTAGATCGTGTCCTTAAGAACTTCATCTACACGCCTTTTAAATACGTCCAGGGATGGTGACTCCACCACCTCCCTGGGCAGCCTGTTCCAATGCCTGACAAGCCTCTCAGCTTTATGGGAAAAACTCTTCAGAGGAAATGCCTAACGCTCTCTGAAGGATCTACGGTCTTTGAAAAGAGATTCCAAGGCCGTGATTGAATGTGACATCGGAAGAAATAGCTGGATGGAGATGGGATGGGGAAGGTGAGTATATTGTTCTTTTATTCTCTTTTTGGAATAATTTTGACATGAGTACAGTAGCTGAGAAAGTTGCCAGCACAGCAACAAAAATGTGATCTTACCTGTGTCAACATTCGACCTCATTCACAGTTTTGATCTCTGAAATCAGAGGAAGCCTGTCCATTTTCAAGGGTTTGCGTGGTAAAAAAGATGTTGATCACTAATTTGAGGATCACTTTTGAAGGACCGTTTCTGATGATCTGGAGGGAAGCGGTTTTCCCTTTTGAAAGGGAACCACTAGCAAGCAGTAACTTTGCTGCTTTTCCCAGGGAACTCAGTGGAGCGTTCCTCACATTCAGAACTAGAGGGAGCTGCACCTCTAGAAGAGCTGGTGTGACCTTCCCACAACTGAGCAAACTTTACTCTCATGGAGAGCTTATGAAATTAATGGCTTCGTTCAATAAATCAGGTTTTTTTCACGTGCATAGAGCTTTCTGATAGCCCAAGCAAGCCTGCCTTCAGCTATTGATCAGGAGCTTTAAAAAATGCAGCTCCATATTATTATTTTTTTTGTTCCTGCTGCGTAAAAATTTTTGCAAATGCAGAATAGAAAAAAACTACTCAAAGAAGTAAGTCTTTCTAAGTTTTTTATAGGAAAATTCAAATCAAGAGTGAAAAGGGAAAGCAGTTGTCACTAATTCCAGTTTTCTAAATCGTCTGTCTCCATTAACTGGCAAAGAATGAAACCTTTATTGCCCCAAAATACCAAAGATCAGACAACTTTGCTTGGAACCTTTTCATTACAAAACAGATCTCTCTCCAACTAAGCTCCCTTATCTTGCTCAAGGAGAAGAAGAACTTAAATAGTAAACAGCAATTTAAGTGCTGTAATCGAAATAATGATATTGTACAGATTCATATGTGAGTAAACTGGAATTCAGAGCTTCATTAAAAAAAAAGTCTAACTTGGAATGCAAAGCAGGAATTTGTGTTTCTTAATTTTACAACTTGAATTACCAACCTTTTCTCTGCAGTTCACTTGTAGTTAAGGCAGAGTAATGGATTTGTAAAGGCAACAAAGAGGAAAGAAATAAGCTACTGACTTCAATAAGGCTGATTCCGAAATTTGAAGAATCATGTGGGCATGTGCAGTATTTCCAGCAAATGTGGTCACTACCACGTAAATTTTAAGTGCTTTTCTGTACCCATATGAAGAAAGTTCCAATTCCTCCTTCAGTTTAGGAGCACAAATATCTGACCAGTATTTTAAAGAAGGTACTTGATCCAGGAAAGTCTGTGTTTAGATCATTACCCAAAATTAAGGGTGTAAGTTTATTGTGCATAAAGCTCTCCTTTAGAATATTGATGGAATGTTTATTATCCTGAGGAGGAGGCAAAATATAGTACTTGAAAACTGTTATTAGTCTCAGTATAAAAGACATTTATTAATTCTAGATATTATATCTAAAGCATCTGACAATTAGAAATTGGTAAGTGCTTCAAGAAAACTGTTTTCTTCAACATTTTTGTCCCTGATGAGTCTAGTGAGTACATGGGCAACATAACAGCTCCTGACTTGTATGCTTTGTAATTGTTTTTAGCTGCTGCTCCCCCAGTTGAAGGGGTGATATTCACACATCTAAACACAGGCCCCTAATGCCTCTTGAGATGCCCTTGAGTATTCAAGGTACCCATGTAAGGCTGACTGACCTTACACAGGACCTATGTCCTTCAGGAGCAACAAGTACAGGGCCAGACAGAATGCATTGGGGCATCTCAAATGGCACCAGATGCCTACAGTTAGGCAGCTGAATCCCACACAAGGTAGCTGCTCTTGGAATGGTTGATGGACACGGTTGCATCTAACAGGTATTTCTCTCTGATACCTGTCTGAGCATCCACATAAAAGAAATACTTGTTACTGAAGAGCTCTTTCTTCCTTGAAAGAATGAACTTCCTAATGTTCTTTCCTATCATTCCACTGTATTACTCTAAATAACATCAATTCTGTTGCTAGACTTAGTTGAGAGTGTATACAGTAACTGGGTTATTATGATCTCTGGTCGCCCATTTGAATTTCCTTGTGCTAAAACTCAAATGACTACTAAGGATAATCATTCTCTCCTCCAGCTAAGCTGGCAGTATGATCACCAGGCTGATGCCATTAAACTTCCTCAACCTCGTATCTGAAAACTCCTCCTCTCCCCCCAACAAACCTCAAGTTGCAGAAGCTCCAGTGATGGACGTCGAAGCATCTCTGCTAGATGCTACACGGTGTAGGGATATTATAGGTGAGAAAACAGGTTCTAAAGACCTAATTAAATCCATTATTTTTGCTTGCAGGAAACCACTTTGAATGAAAGCCTGCACCAAACCCAGGAACTTGCCACAGGAGGGTTGTTTGTGAGGTGATTGGATTTAGGGAGGCGTGTTGTAGGAGTTCTAGGTCTAGGGCAGCCACTCTCTGGGCCAGGTCACAGGGAACAGCCTGAACACAAATTAGCCTGCAAAAGCTTTGTGGGCTGACAGCTTCACCTCATTAAAAACAAACAGGCAAAGAGCTCTTGATGCAGAGGCACTTAAATAGCACAGCTTCAGCGTCACTGTTCGTTCACTACAAACATGTATGCAAGATGCTATTCAGGATGAAATTTGGGTAATTGTAAAAACAGGCCACGTGTTTGTATTCAGAAAATAAATGAGCAAAACACCAAGCACTTCTCTATATTATACGTGCCAGAATATTTTTAGCCCACGTGTAAGTACCATTTTGGGGTTTATTTTGGAATATATGCCCCAGTTTTAAAACAATGTGTGTTTCATACAATTAAACAAAGGAAAATGAGTATACACATACCTTTTTCAGGAGGCTCTGACTCACCTATGTCTTCTGGGAATTTCGGTATCCGGTTTACATAGATATTTTTAACATAAAGTTGCCGATCCTTTTCCTAAGAAGAAGTGAACACCATTAAACTTCTAACATGCATTAAGAATGACTTTTTACAGTATAATTTAGCCAAATTGGGAGAACACTGTCAGAAATGTCGCTTTGTGCCAGGCCATGTGGAGACATAAAGAGGAATCTGTCATTTTCTTTCATGAATCAAATAAAATTTCTCCCTTTTTAAGGCTCAGAGCACACCTACATGACCTGTTTTGTAACACAACGGTCAAAAGATGAAGACTTCCATAATGATATTTTTTTAACTTTTTTTGGACTTAGTTATTTTTTTAAAATTAAGTAATTTTTCACTTTACTTCTTTTTAAAACTTTTTAGTTGTTCAGGGCCCTTGGATACAATGCTCTCAGTTCTGTCTTATGAGCTATTGCTCGGGAGATGGCATAAACTTCAGAGGCACACCTTAGAATTTATTTAGCAAGGGTCCTCTTTCCTTATTGAAATCTCTGTTAAGCACAGAAAAGGGATTGCAGTAATACTCTCACTGTATCAATTTTAGTGGGAAGAACAGGAGCTGCGTTTTATTTGGAGGTATGGGTTGATCCGAAATGGAATTGTATATCTGGATACCTTGAAGGGTCTGACTAAACCAGGTGCCCCAAACTATGACTATGCAAAACTAAACTCTGTTCTGGCACAGAAAAAAAAGGCTCACAATCATGCCTGGACTTAGTTGTGCTAAAACAACAGAAGGTTTTCTGAATGTAAATATAACAGGAAGAGACCTGGACACACAGAGAAAACTGTGTAGAAAACACATGAAATAACAGAGGAGCACTAAGGGGAGAACTGGGTTTTAGAATAACTTGCATTTTAGAACAGCTTTACATTCATGTTCCTGGGACAGTAATTACTCCCATCTCCCAGGTCTGCGCATAGCAGAGGAGATGAGACTCTTGCAGGGAAGCAGCCCTGCAGGTGCTGCTCCGGGGATGCCGATACAGGGCCTGGGAAGGGCACCGTGCTTCTTCCCTCACCTTCCCAACAGCTCCCTGGGCTTGGGCAGCTGGGCAGCCTGGCTGCTACCAACCATCAGGTATCGGTTTCTGCACCTGATGCATAGGTGAGAGGGACAAACAGCACTCAGGGCAAATCCTCCGAGCTGTCTGGTTTGCCCTTCATGTCTGGGAAAAGTCCTCATTACAGTATCTTTCACAGACATTTGGTTCTATTTAGAAAGGGAAAGGTCCCTAGTGGAATCAACAGATGGACTGGTCACCTCATATAGGAATTAAAAAAAAAGGTATATTTTAATTGTGTTACAAACACAGTTTAAATTATTAAAAAGCCACAAGGATTTTAATGTATTCTGGAATATGTTCTTTATTTTTCTCCTTTGCAACTCATATGACATGCTATTCATGGCAATTTTTGTTTCTATTTGCATTTAGTGTCACTTTATGCCTGATTTACAAGCATGCAGTAAGTATTGAACTGGACATATTTGTCCCAAAAATATTTGTCTAAAAAACAAGCTGGAATTTGAAACAAACTACTGAGACATTTATATATGTCTTTTCATTAATCTCTAGTTTTACAGATTGTAATACTTGGCTCATTTTGGTTTAAAAGTGTTTCTCCAAGGGAGCTCATTTAAAGTTAGTAGATGGATGTATTGACCTATATCTATCAAAATAGTAACAAAGTTGTGGGGAGATTTGATTCACTATTTCACTACTTTTAACAAATAGGCCCTACAATAATTTCATCATTTTATGTTTTGACTTTTTTGGGCAGACTACAGACCCAGCTAGGAAACAAAAACTCCATTGCTAAATAGTATAAAAGAGGCAAAAGGAATGGATAATATTAAATATTTGAATCTTCTTGTAGGAACAGAAACCCATTTAAAAACATGAATACCTTAATTTTTTGGTTAAGAGAGTTAATTTCCAGTTTCAAGTTCTTTGTAATTATCCCAGCTTCCGCAGCTTTTTTGTTCTCATTTGCCAACTGACGACTAAAGGTGCTATTGTTCAACTTCAGCTGCTTTTCTAGGCTCTTAAAAAAATTATATATATATTACAAAATGGATGTACTATTATGACTGTTGAAAAACTCAGTTCTTACCAGATCTAAAAAATAAGCATGCTAATATAATGAAAGGCAAATTATATTATAAACAATGCACAAAAAAATACTTTGAAAATGAGCAAAATCTGGTTTAAAATCTAATTTTATTAAACAAAAAAAGTATATTTGGCATTCAAACAGGAAAAATAAGGTTGTAGAGTACCTTTCTGATGGATTAATGTATACAATAATCCTTAAGAAATGTTAAAACATCATTTCTGTTCACACTGAGATCTAGTAACTGCGGCAGCATAAGGAGGCTTAGTGTAAATGAAAACCAGGCAATTTATCAAGTACTTTATCAAGTACTTTATCATCAGAACCCAGTGCCTTGCACTGAAATTATAGTTACTAAAATTGTAAGGTGGACACCCAATCCTGGAAGCTTTTTATAGCTTCTCACTAAGACTTCTGTAAATAGAAAGTTTTCCAGAGAGAGACTGAATTCAGCTGCTTATATTTTAATTTTCTTTCATGTAATAAATGTACTTCAGACCTTACTGTTCAGACAGTGAAATACTTCTAAGATTACCTGGCTCTTTATTTAATTCTATGCATAATGCACCCCATAGAAAAGAGAAATTAATTTCTGAAGGACAATGGAAATTTCACTCTTCCAGTTTGCTATTAAAAACTGTATTTCTGTCTTTTTGTGAAAGGTCCAGAAAGAGTGAAGAAGCATGAGATATTTGAAGGAGCTGAATTATCTCCTTTTGAGCTCCCACCAGGCTCCTACTGCAATTGCATAATAATCCAGCAGCGGCACCAGCGCTAAAATCGAGGACACCCGAGTGCTGCCTAATCCAGCAGCCACCCTACAGTGGACTACACTGAGTAACAGTAATGAGCCAAGGGAAGATGCAGGTATATCCATGCTGCCCACCAGCACCATGTGAAAATAACTGTGCTAGTTCCAGACAAGGCAGCTTTGGTTGTACAAGGTAGTTCAAGATCAGCAGCAGCCCCGTGGTGTCAGGGTATGACTCAACACCATGCTCTGCCAGGGTCAGTTGTGGGCCGTGCTATCTGTGGCTAGATGGCCCAAGCAAGCCTGGGTACCCCTTGCCACTAGCAGGCATCAGAGGAGACGCTCTGCTGAACATGGCCCTTCAGCTGTATGTCATGCTTCTGATCTACCAGGGTTAAGGCATATGACTTAATTTCTGAAACATCTTTATTGCCAAATTTAATCCACTCATAAAGTTAGATTTTAAAATACTGGAAGGGGGGATACCACTGCCCTTTTTAGTATTTTATACTCAGGACAGCTCTGGATTAAAAAGAAAATTCATGTTACAGGATTGTATCAGAATCACTAACGTAACAAGAAGCAGCTAAAAGCTTTCCAATACTCTCCCACACAACCTCTTCTATGAGTGTTCCACAAATACAGCGATAGGTAGATATTACCTGTATTCTCTTATTATTCACTTCCATTTTTTCAATAAGGACTGATAATCTGTGAGCAAGTTCTTCTCTCTCTGCAAGGCCTTTGTCTTCTGAAAGCACACACAAGGCCTGCAAAGCATCTTTAGTTTTTAACAGTTCTACTTCAACTTTTCTGAGCTTCCTGGATGTATTTCTCTCATCCTGCTGAGACATCTTCAGGAGATTCCTTAAATCTCTCACCTCATTATAATGACCCGCTAAAAGATCTGGCAAGTTACTTTCTGAATTCTTGTATCTACCCATTACTTTGGAGTGTCGACTCTGAAGCTGCTTCAAAATGTGATTTTCTGAGCTTGCTGCTTCTAATTTTTGTCGCAAATAAAATATTTCATTCTTCAGCTCTTTAATTTTATGAAGTCCTGCTGAAGATATTTGCTGAGCCACTGCAGTTTTTTTCTGGGAAATCATACTACTCTGCAGGCTTAAAAGTGAAGAATTCTGATACCGTGTCTTCTCAGCTGGCAGTGTTCTTTCCACCTGCATTCAGACCAAAGTAAAATGACATTGATATATAGCAATCGCTTGAGACAGCAAAATCACTGCATGTCTTTACTGCTCATGTAAGCTTACACAATGCTCACCCAAGCTGTTAGCTGCAGTATATTTGCCCAAGATCTGTACTAAGACGCCAATATTCAAGTATTTCACAGATAAACCTATTCCCAGTCAAGATTTTTTATCTCTGTGTGTGCATTTCTGTGGCTGCACCATAGGAGGCCAAAGTTTCTTGCTTTCATTCTCTGAAGCCATTTTAATCCCAAACAGCCATCAAGTTCAATTTCCATTAATAAGGGTAACTGATGGTGTTTTCCAAGGCAAACAGCAATAATACTCTGGAAATAACTTAGAAAAGTGTATTTATGTGAGCACATTACTCCAGCATCAATGGAAAGAATTTTTCTCTCTGTAAATCATGCAGTTCACTAATGTAGTCATGATTTGGGTGACTGATAGAAGAAATTCACCCCATCAAGAAAGATCCCCCAGAGGGGGGGCCTACACCTTGATTGCGGGCATGATAGAAAAAGAAACCCACTGACCATAGTAACCTACAGGTCTGCAAGAACGCAAAAACCAAGGCGATATAATAGCATGTGGCTATTTTTTCCTGCAGCTAGGATTTCTAACTAGCTCTCTGGAATTTTCAGTCAACTTTAAATTGAAGTATATTTTGAACCCTTACATGCTTATTAGTATAGAACTAATGTTAAAATTAGTAAAGAACTAATATTTATATGCAGTTGTATACACTGTTTCTATACAGCAATTGAAAAAATATTTACAGCCTAGCATTCTAAGTGTATTACTGCCATTTGCCTTTCTTTATGGCCAGCATTTTGAGTGAATTACTCTCATTTTCCTTTCCTGAAACATAATTAGAATTTTAAAGTAGTGAAGACTGTAAATCTGAGCATGTCTTGTTCTTTTAGGCATATATTCAATTTCACTATAGCCCTCAAGACATTTCAGGCAGTATGTTGCAAGAAGTTTATTATAATAATTTATAGATCACATAATGCTGTATGGATAAAATAGGCGTGCTCCTCGCCTAAAAAAGACCAGAGGAAAAGTGCAAATCTTTTCAAGCACTCCGCAGGATGCAACATCAATCAGCATAGGAAAAGTAAAGCAGGATACTGCCTAAGGCATCACCACACCATGGCCTTGCTGCTTCCATGACCTAAACCAGAATATTGGAAAGCTATGGGAAGAGTTTTACCTAGGAACACTGGGACAGAGATGCATGGGGCAGTGGGGGAATGGCTCTCCCTTGCAGCAGCAGCAGCAACACCAGCGATACTTCTCTCTGCCCTTCCCTGCTGGCAGCAGCCTTGACAGCCTTCCCTGTTCCAATCCAGCTTCAGTCCAGCTCTGCTCCTCCCCTCCCCAAGGCAGGGCCTGGGGCCTGGTCTGGGCCCTGAGACCCACATGCCTGGCATGCGAGGCAGCAAGTTTAGAGGGAAGTATGATGGGGGCCAGTTACACAATTGGGCACGATAAGGTAGGATCAAGGATAATGGAGTGAAGCTGGAATGGTGTGGAGGAGAACAGTCATGCTGTCTGTCCTTTGCTGTTGCTCCTGAAGTACACAAGGTACCACAGCTTTTAAGGATACAAACCAGTCTTTGCTCTGATGGTCCTGCTGACAGAGCAGAGCAAGCGGGGGCAAGCTGGTAGGACCTTGTTCATACATATGATTTAAATGGATTAAGAAGAACTATCATGGAGGTTCAAGTAAACAGAGTAGAAATCATAGCAGTCAGTCAAGGTCAGACAGTTCAAGACCTTCTGCTGTGAAATAAAATTAACCAGGGGTAAAAACCAAAGCAAATGGAAAGTATGCAAGTATCATACCTGCATGTTCTCTGCAATAGGGTTCCACTGCAGAAAGACTGCAACATAACCACAAGCCTTGTCACACAAATATCTGCAAAATGAGCCCGACCATTACATTACTATTTTATTTTGCCAGAGTGGAATGTGAGGATGTAAAAGAAATGGGAAAATACCTTTGTGCAAAAGCTGACAAAAATACTGTAAAATCTATACAGGTCTATACAGGATGAAAATGTAGATTATAATTGTGCTCCTGGGACACTAGTCAATTCAAGTAGCCATGAACAAGCAAAAATATCAATTTAAAATATCCAACACAGCTAGTAGCCAATAATGATTCTTCTAACAATAGATTTTAAAATTCTGGTTATTCTTTGTGGTCTGTGAGTTTCATGCCAATGATTCACTGACAGCAGTGTGTAACTTATAGAAGAATCAGTAAAATAATCAGTGATTCCTCTCTTGTCTTCTTTTTTTCCCTTGTTTTGGGATGGGGGTTTTTTTGTGGAGTTTTTTTGTTTGTTTACATTGATTTGCACCTTGTAGATTTGGTAGATCCAA
This sequence comes from Gallinula chloropus, assembly GCF_964237585.1. Taxonomy (NCBI): domain Eukaryota; kingdom Metazoa; phylum Chordata; class Aves; order Gruiformes; family Rallidae; genus Gallinula; species Gallinula chloropus. Next base: position 117,265,072 of record NC_140085.1, read on the forward strand.
ATGAAATTTTCAAGGAAACAGGAAAAGGGTCATTGGTTTTAAACTCATTTTTTGACATCGCATGGTGGGATTTAAGGAAGTGTGGTCTAGATATGAAAACATGCAGACATGGAAAGATTCTTCACTCTTAGCATTAACATAAGGAGAATATACTTGTGCTATATGGTCATTCTGTTGAAGCACAAGCTTAGTTTTTCATGGTACACCATGACTAAGCTGGCCTGAACATGGCTTTTTTTTTTGTCAAAACTGGCACTTTTGTGCAAACATACAATTTTTGAGTAACTTTCCCCCAGAAAGGCTTTTTCAGACTCACCATGTGATACATGGGCAAAACGAGAAATTGCAGTGTATGTGGGAGAGCCACGTTCAAGTCCTCAGTTTAAAACTGAGGAATAAGAATTGCAAAGGTGTTCCCACATCTCAGGTGATTATCCTGCTTCTTGGATCCCAGACGATTGTGGCATAATGAAATAGAGAATCTCTACCTCTCTTCCCACCCCCAGTGTTTGAAACAAGATTTATTATTTTTATTCACTGAAAAAGAAATGTTTTCCCTGTCTTCCTAATTACTGAAAAACTGCCAAAGAAAGGGAATGGCTGTATTTTTCAAGAGAGTCTCATTTTATTACTACCAGAAAACAAAGTACCTATTTTATTGTCTCTGGGAAATATATGCTGTCCTTTTTTTCTCATTTTCCTTCCCTCCTCCTGTGCATTTGTCTCTTCAGTTCCTGATATTTCTAAATATTTGCTGCTTCTAGGTGTTTCAGAGCAAGTCACTGACTTGCCCTCAGAATAGTTAGTGTGAGAATTTTCACTTCTCTGCTCTCCACTGCATCACCTACAATCATTACCTCTGCTGCAGCTGCTGCTTCTGACACTCCTGTGCTTTGGGGAATCTTTAGTATCCTGGCTTTTTTTTGTGCCGTGGTCTGACTCATTATCTTCTGCTACTGAAATACAGAAGAAACAACAATCTGGGTTCACCACTGTGTTATGGTGGAAAGGCTTAACAGTTGACCTCCGTAACCTATCAGGAATCAGAATGTTACTGAGCTTTCTGAAGAATTTGTAAAGATTTACAAGGTACTTTCATTTAAATGTAAAGAGACACCAGTTTGTTTCCTGTAATGTATACATTTGCTCCATGATTAACACAATATAAAAGAAGTGTAATTATATTTATGCTCAATACCTACAAAATTTTTACAGTACAAAATAATAATTGTTCAGGTCTCTGGAAACAAGATATTTCTGTGTTTTTATAGTATTTTTAACTGTCCATTCATGTCATCAAAATATAATTTAGTCCAATTTTCAATATTCAGATCACAAATTAAATCACAAAATTAACCTATGCATTAGAGATAGAAAGACAAAAATCTGAGCTCCCATACTAACATTAAAGGTAAAGGATATATCAGCACCTAAAGCTGCACAGCAGAGTGCCTGGTTTAGAGACTGAAATAAAGGTTTTCTTAAAACTTTTGGGATACTGCTTATTTTATTTATTTTCAAATCAGAATAATTTATAAAACCAAAAATCTTGCCAAATAAAACCTCACAGTGTAGTAAGAGTGCCTCTGCACAATTTCAGAAGAAGCATTAGGGAAAATGTCAATGTGTTTTGTAATGAAAACAAGTTTTTCATGGCCTACCTGTACTCAACACATTTGTTTGCTTTTGAAAGACAATTATCTCCATGTCTACGCACCCATATGGTTTGGAAAATGTCACCTGTAATGCAGTGTTGTTGTCAGACATTGTGGTTCTCTGATGAGATGATGATGTAATTTTATTTGATCAGGTTCTTAGTACCATTGTTCTGGAACTGTCTTTTCTGTAGTTCAATTTTAAAACAATTTTAAAACAAAATGACCCCCCTGATTGTTTGGCTTTCTAAAACCCCCATATATTTAACATAAAATATATAATGCTCACTAATATTTTATGCCCTTGTACATATCCGTTAAACCTCAATTTTTTTTCTCTACCGAGGCTACTGGAGAGTGGAAGAACAGAATACTTCATGCTCCTGGCAGCATTATTTAAACACCCTGGTTCTGGTAAAAATTGTTTCTAGGGTTATCATTCAATCCATTTCATTTTCTTCATACCACGTGAAGACCACATAGTTACATAGATGCACAATTGTAACCACCAGTAAAATAAGTTGTGTATTTGGGGGTGTGGGTGGGCTGGTGGTGTCTAAAGGGAGCATAGCAATTACGTAGAAGAAATTTGAGAGGGGTGAAAATGATATTTTAGTTTGGATTTTTAAAAGTAGCCTTCACTAAAAAGAAATTAGAAGGCATTTTTAGAACATTTTAACTCCTTTGTTGGCATTTTTGCATTGTGGTGGCATTTTATTTTAAATTGATTTCAATTACGTTTCTTAAGGGGAAGAAGGGAATCCCATAACTCCCAGAGAAAATATAAACGTGTAATTTAGGCTTGCAGAAAACGTTCAAGGCTGAATCAAAACAGTTGCATTACTCTTCATTGCCTTACATGAACAACTCCTCCTTGCGGAAGACTGAGGAATCCCCAGGATCCTAATAAATTTGAGCTGCTGTGATAACACCTAAGAGATGAGACCTCACATTTTAAAATGAGGATTAGGCAAAGGCCAACTTGGTACACAGCTCTGTACTTATGTTTAAATTTGATTTGTCACTGTCAGCACTTTCTGGCCAAATTGTCTTTAAATCAAATTATCTTAAATTAAACTTAAAACCACTGCATTGATTTGTTTTGATGAGAAGTGTGGGCTGAACCTCACCATCCAGCTGCAAGAGCAGATGTTGAGAAGTAAATAGAATGGAAAAGGAGAAGATAGAAAAACAAAATGCAGGCAAGAAACAGAAAAATTAAAGATATTACTATAGAAATTTTAAAAAAGCAGTAGCTGAAGGGTGACCGGAATGGATAAAAACTAGCAGAATGTGTATTGAAGGAAGAAAGGAACAAAAATAATTAGGGTCAAATCTATCAGTCAAAGATGAAAATGCCATTTCAAGTGCAGAAAAGCTGCAAAACTGTCATGGGGAAGAATAAATTGTAGTCTGTGTGCAACAACAGGGTAAGTAAATGTAGGTGGAGTCCTGGCGGGAGAACACTCCCTGCCTTCCCAGCCCACCGTGGTGCAGCAGTTCCTCGGCTTCACAGCTGAGCCCTGAGCCTCAGGGGAACCAAACTGGGTGCCAAGGACCCCTGCTCACGTAGCAAGGCGAGGGCATATCCAGCACCCTCGAACCTGCCTCTGGGCTCCTCCAAGGGCCCCAAAAAGCTCCTTGGTGTAGTCCATGCAAGCCACAGCTCCCCCACCCTCTTGAGTGCAGGGTTCCCCAAGGTGCTGAAGGGGTCCAACTGCCGCATTGCTCTCCGCAATCGCTTCAGAGTTCTCGGCCCCTCCGCCCCACGCCCAGGCACCCCTGACACCCTGACAGCCAAACTCAGCACCTCAACTCCCAGCCCCACACCCTGACACCCAGCCTGACACTGCTCTGCTCTGCTCTCCAAGTCCAGAGCGGGACAACAGCCCCAGGCAGGGATCCTCCATCTCTCCCCACCTTCTCCCTGCCACGGCCTCATTGCCCACCCCGGCCCCCTCTCACCCCCTCCCGAGCGTCTCCCCCGCCGCCATTACCGGCCGCCTCAGCCGTCAGGCGCGCGTCCACGTTGCCATGGGGACGGGTGGCGCCCGCGGGGCACCCTGGGAGGTGTAGTCCTTTTCCTTGCCCCCCACCCTGCAGCGATGTCTGCCTATGTGTTTCCACCCTCTTTTTCTAATTTCTGGGGTGTTAACGGGAATTTGACAACAAGGTGCGCAGGCAGCTGGTCCCTCTGCGCCATAAGGTATAGGTGGTGGAGCTTCATGGTGGCCGTGGAGGTGCCGCAGGCCCTGTGTTACATCATGTTGTGTAGTGTGGTGTGTGCTCTGAGGGTGCACAGCCCGAATCCAACAGGCTTCGGCTTTACATGAAACATTTTTATACCAAAAAAGGGGGGGGGGAGGAACCCATTGGAATGAAAGCAGCCCAAGCAGTGTTTTTCTTCAAGGCTGGGCACAATGGGAATTGTGCCTGAAACCCTCACCTACAGAGGCCTAGGCAGAGAGAGGCTTTGCCCACATCCTATTTTTTTCCCTGTGTACTTCAGTGGGTATTTCAGGTGTGAAGAACAGGCGAGAGCATTAACTGGAAAAATCTGCCCACTCCTGACCATGGACTCAATAGAATCTCAGTCTGGTTTGTGTTGTAAGGAACCTCAAAGCCTATCTAATTCCAGCCCGCAACCACCAGCCCAGGTTGCCCAGTGGCCCATCCAACCTGGCCTTGAACACTGCCAGGCATGGGGCAGCCACAGCTTCTCTGGGCGGCCTGTGCCAGGACCTCATATTTACCGCCTTGAGTATTAGTTACTAGTATCACGATAGTTGAGTGGCTTTGAAGGCAGTGACCACTACATCCTTTGTACTTCTTCAGAGCACAAGTAACCAAACAAATTAATATGGAAACAGTATGCTCCAAACAGCCAGTCATTTCCTTTGAATTTACTGGCCTATACCTGCATCCAAGAAACAAGCATGTGTAACAACTTCTGGCAATAATTTATATTTTTGCACTGAGGTGGGGGTTTTTTTGGTGTTTTTTTCAGGAAAATACTCTGAAAACAACCAAATATAACAGGTTTTTCTTTTTGCTGGACTTCCTATTGCCGCTCAAAAGAAAGAAATGACAGATGGTGAGCCACAGTAAACAACACAAACTTCCCATACTGTTATTTTTAGTTTTTCAGCAAGGTTTTTCAGGATCCCTGTTCCATACATGGAATACTGCGTTTCCAACTTTGCAGATTGGTTTGCACAGACAAAAATCTTACTGTCCTGAGCATCTTTACTATTGTGCATTAAGCCCTACCTAATCAATTTCCGGAAAGAAAGTATTATATGCCATTTTAAGTATTTTCAGGATTGGATACTGCTATATTTAATCTTAACATTTAAAATGTGTGTAAGCACTTTCTAAAACCTTGTCCAGTTTCACCTCTGACATATAGTCAGCTTTACTGAGCTCAGTGGCATGTTTCTGGCAGAAACAAATTTGGGCCTTAAAAATTGAAAGTAATCTCTTACCATTTAACATTCTTAAAATACCTCTCATGCTCAAATACCTCCTTAAGCAAACACTTGCAGGCAGCCCCTGAATTGTGACCATCTCTGGGGTAGTAGGTGACAACCAAATCACCCTCCTCTGTATTAGGAAGTGTACTGACGTGTATTTATTTCAGAGAAGTCCCTGAGCCCTGCAGTGTGGATGATGATCTGAATTCTTTAAAGCTGAGAGCGTTTGTAGCTGAGGCTGATTTCAATATGATCTCTGCTATAATTACTCCTGCATCTATGGTCCCCTTGCCCTCCCCTTCCTCCTTCCCCTTTTTATCATGTAAAATTTGCAGCTACTATTCACAAGCCTCCTTGCTGCAGTCAGGGAGACAACACAAGTCCTTTTATGCAGGAGATAGCTGTGACAGTGCCCATGGAACATTAAACGTTACCCAAAGGCTTTGTGATTGCCCCCAGCACTAAGTTACCTTCTCCCTGTCCCTTCTCCCTTATCACTTGTCCCTTCCCCCTCTCCCAAATATTTCTCCAGCCCTGTCTCATTGGTGCACTACTCTCCTTTGCCTTTTTTGGACTGCTACCCTGTCAATCTAATGCAATAAGGCCAGGGGCAGGTGCAAACCCCTCGCTAGGGCTCCTCTTACTAACCAATCCTCTACTGGCCACTCGTCCCAAAATACCTAAGAGCCAATGAAGTGGGAAAACCCGGGACCACGGGGAGGGGGAGAGGGCCAAAGCTGCTGGGGGATGTGGGGGGGCAATCCATTTAGGATCCGGCTTAGCCCAGGAGCTGCCAAGCGCTTGGATTCCTCTTGGGACTGTGGTGACTTGTGGATAGCAGGCGTGCTCTGCTGATTCATTTTCATCACTGTCAACATGGTGATCAAAGTCTTTGTAGCCACATCTTCGGGGTCTACAGCGGTAGGTGTCTTATTTAACCTACTCCTCTTTCTGCTGGGATCAGGTTGGTAAATTAGCCTAGAAGATCCCAGGACAACCTGAGTTTGTATAGGGAAAAACCACTGAATTTCTTATAGTCTGCATTGCGCATCTTATTCTTGAAAGCTGCTCAAGATGTAGAGAATTCATATTAATGCAGGCTTGCTTGCATGCGAGGTTTTACTGCAGGTGTAACATTTACATATAAATTATCTGTCACTTAAGAGATTTACTTCTGTTCAAAAAAGTATATGCAATATATCTTCACTGAAGAAGGAAAAAGCGGATATGGTATTGTCACCAAAGCTAATGTAGATAGCTTATGGTAGAAATTAATTTATTTGTTTTTAAAAGAGACTTTAGGACACTGCTTCTGCAAAAGGGGAGCTCTGTCTAAGAAAGATCCTGGAGCTAAAGTAAGCAGAAGAAAGTTATGCAGAAAGAAATTCTTCCCCACCCCCCTCCCTTTCCCTAGGTTTTTGTGGGGGTTGTGTTTTGGTTTTTCACGGGTTTTTTGGTTGGGGTTTCTTTTGGGGTGTGTCTCTCTTGAAATGCTATACTGATGATTTTTAGTGTTGAGATCTACTGCTGTAGCTGTCAGCACAGTGTATCAGCTGAAGGGAAGGGCATGTGAATAGTAGGGAGGTTGGAAGTCTGTGGGAGGTGGGAACCGGGAAGGGACTGTTTCCTTTTATATCCAGTTCCCAGATGATCTCAGATTGCAGTTTTCCTTTGGCAGTCACTCACTCCCAGTGACATGGCTAAACAAACTGGCTGGTGCTTGCACATAGCTGTAACTACATCTCTGTCTCTCTGACATAAGCTCCATGCCTTTAAGAAGCTTCCAGAGTTGAAAAGCTCCACAGAAGACTCCCTGTTCATGGGGCCATCATCTCTAGAAAATAAACCAAGGGTCATTCACTGAAATTCAAATTGAAATATGGCAGAGGAAGTTTGCAATTCTCTCATCAGCTTGTCTCACCAGCCTATCACTAAGCCCGAGGCTCCAAAGTTAGTACCCACACTTTAGTATTCTTTTTTCTTATAAGAAACCTCAGATGCAAGGGGAAAAAAATGAGGGGGGGGGGGGTCATAAACTGCAGGTTTGGTAATTTGTAATCTAGCAGTTACTGCTCAAGCAGCTTTATAAATTGTCATATGCTTTGTATTGGCAGTCTTTTCGTAGACTCATAGCATCATGGAACATTTAGGTTGGAAAGGACCTTTAAGATCATCAAGCTGAACTGTTACCCTAGCACTGTCAAGTCTAACACTAAACCTTGTCACTGTGTGCCACATCTACATGTCTTTTAAATACCTCCAGGGATGGTGACTCAACCACTTCCCTGGGCAGCCTGTTCCAGTGCTGGACAGCCCTTTTGGTGAAGAAGTATTTCCTGATATCCAATCTAAACCTCCTGTGGTGCAACTTGAGGCCATTTCCTCTTGTCCTGTTGCTTGTTACTTGGGAGAAGAGACCAACAACCACCTCACTACAACATCCTTTCAAGTAGTTGTAGAGAATAATGTGGTGTCCCCTCAGCCGCCTTTTCTCCAGATAAACAACCCCAGTTCTCCCAGCTGCTCCTCATAAGGCTTCTTCTCTAGACCCTTCCCCAGCTTCATTGCCCTTCCTTGGACATGCTTCAGTACCTCAATGACCTTCTTGTAGTTAGGGGCCCAAAACTGAACACAGTATATGAGGTGCAGCCTTACCAGTGCCAAATTCAGGGGGATAATCAGTTCCCTATTCCTGGTGACCATACCATTGTTGATACAAGCCAGAATGCTGTTGGCCTCCTTGGCCATCTGGGCACACTGCTGCCTCATATTCAGATGGCTGTTGACCAAAATCCCCAGGTTCTTTTCTGCCAGGCAGCTTTCCAGCCACTCTGCCCCCAAGCCTGTAGCATTGCGTGGGGGCTGTTGTGTCTGAAATACAGGAACCAGCACTTGGCTTTGTTGAACCTCATGCTGTTTGCCTTGGCCCATCGATCCAGTCTGTTCACATCCCTCTGTAGAGCCTTCCTACCCTTGAGCAGATCAACGCTCTCACCCAACGTGGTGTTGTCTGCAAACTCCACCACTGAGGCCACACTCAAGCCTCTTGACCACTTCCCTCAGTACCCTTGGGTGGACCCCATCTGGCCCCATAGACCTGTGTGTGTCTAAGTGGTGCAACAGGTTGCTAACCATTTCCCCTTGGATTATAGGGGCTTCATTCTGCTCCCCACCCATATCTTCCAGATCAGGGGGCTGGAATGACCAGTCTTACTGCTAGAGACTGAGGCAAAGAAGGAATTAAGTATCTCAGCCTTTTTCTTATCCTTTGTCGGTATGTTTGCCACTGCATCCCATAAAGGGTGGAGATTCTCCTTAGCCCTCCTTTTGTTGCTGATGTATTTATAGAAATATTTTCTTGTCTCTTATGGCAGTAGCCAGATCAAGTTCTAGCTGGGTTTTGGCCCTTCTAATTTCCTCCCTGCATAACCTCATGACTTCCCTCCTTTTTGGTCTCCTGTTTTGGTATCCTTTGGTTGACAGAAGAAGAGTCTTCCCTACCTACTTTGTCTCATCCATTTTCTGGGGAAGGTTGTGACTGAGACTGAAATCCCAGTGCAGACATTCAGCATGTGTGTGCAGGGCCATTGTCATCTTGTGTGACTCAGGCACGACCTGCCAGTGCTCCAGCTATAGGATTTGGGATGTAGTCCAGCAAGGCAGTTGTACCAGGGCTTTGATCAAACACTGACATTCAGAGATCACTTACGCAATTAAAACTAAGCGCATCATATATTTAGCACTAGCTGAACCCAGATCTTTCCTCTGCAGTCCACATTCCTTGTATCTCCTCCCAGCTAGCAGCTCTAAGTAACTCCTTTCCTCTTGGAATGCATTGAAGGGATGTGTATGAGCTGAACAGTGAGCAACAGGCAAGCTTTATCCAGCCATTTTGAGCTGTTCAGCATTGCCACTGTGGTGGTTCATTACTGGTAAGAAAGATAGCTAGTGCTAGTGAACTCAAATGGGGTTTTAAGCTTATTAGTGCCAATCTCCACTGTACATTAGCAGCCCACAAAAGCTGTTAGTCGATCCCAGACATATGCTGGAAGGAAGGGTATGGCATCTTTAAATGGTAAATACGCCCCTCTATATCCACCTCCTTTCTGGTGCATTGGGTCTATGTATGGCTGAAGCAACCTCAGAAGGCAGTGTGTGTTCAGATTACATAACTGCAATGCCAAGTAAACACGATGTTCAGCTGGAGTAGTTTTCCACATTTACTCATTAAAATGGATGGAAGGTATCCTTTCAATGAACCTTTAATGAGTTTTGGTTTATTTAAAATTCACTCGTGTAAGAAGCCAGCAGAAACCTCAATATATCACTAAAATTCTATTAAAAACAAATTTTCTATCAGCCTTATACAGTATTTTTCCTCAGAAGAATTAATTTAATCCCTACAGAGATTAAATTGGATGTCTAAATTGTCCTAGTGGCTCTGGTGCTCACTTCAGTGTGGCTGATCTCCATCAAATATGTGCTGTTCATTTTGAATTTCAAAATAAGAAAAAAATATATCAGGAGAGGATCATTGCTAAAGAATGAAAACCATTTCTATTCTGTGTCCTACGCGATAACACTACTAATTGCAACTGGTTATCATGTTAATAAATAGTTTTGAAAAGTGAACGCAGCAAACCTGTTAACATCCCGGTGCTCTGGATCAGATGCTCAAATGATATAATTCATTGTGGCTCTAAGGCAAATCTTCACTCTCTGTTTTTCCCCAAATGAATACAGCAGTTTTATTTTAAAATAACTTCAGCTTTGTTATCTTTCTGCTCCAAACTTAGCTGATACTGAACTATGCATTACGGCAAGCAGAAATGGAGACACTTATTTATAGCACTAAAATGTATGAAATGCTTGGCTTGAGGCAAGTGGCAAAAAAGTAGAATTATTTTATTGCTATCCATGGGGGTGTTCAGAAATGGGAAACATCCTGCAAGGTTCTAGGGTACCATGAATCACAAGAGAAAAGGCGATTCATGTCTTACACGGAGGAAGGCTTCCAAAGTCTTGCTGCTTATGGGTAGGGAACCTCTAAATTCATTTTATTCCCAGCATTTTTGGTGAGATTTTGTGAACTTGCCCACCTTTAAATGTGCACATCTCAGAAAAAACGAGCAAAATGGAGACTATTTGAATGAATGTCCTCTGAAACGCAGGGTAGGGGGCTGTCATGCGTGAATGCCAATCTAGACATACATAAACTTGTGCTCAAATTTCAAATCAATTTCAGGTCTAATCAGATGTTAGAGTGTGGTGAATAAGAATAATTGTCAGGAATAGGTTTGTCCATAGGGCGTTAGAACCAGAAGCTGGTTAGAACCAGAACTTTGCCTACCAAAATTCCTCATGCTGTAAGTTGTTGACAATGTACTGTTTCCTTCTGCCATAGGTGACTGCTCAAACTACATGCTCTGGATTGTGAGGATATAGATGATAATATTTAATTATGCTTCAGGTGAAGATAATATTATCTATAGATCTTACACTCTAGCTAGATAATATTTATCCAAACCATTTTTTTTTTCTTATTTTAAGGGACTAGCAGCTGAGGATGGTGGAACTTAAGCTTTGATGAAAGGGAAAATGACATTGATGAAATAATATCCTGCTCACTACCACTATGCCCAAGTAATCTGAATTCTTCCCATGCCAACAGACCCATGTGAGGGCACAAACAAGCTCCCGCAATCTCATCCATTCTGGGAAAACCTTTGCATGTCCTCTGTGTTCTTAAATCCTGGATGATTTCCCTCTCTGAGTGCTGTTTGCTGGAGAGATTCTTTTGGCTGTCCACCTACCTTGCGCCAGGCAGACACGAGGCTTGCATTATGGTTTCATACTCAGCATGTGTCCCAAGTCTTTCGCTCTGCCCAAACCCCAGTAATTGTAAGCCAGAAGACATGGTGCATCTTCTGCATAGCTCATTGCTGTTATCTTAATGAGAAACATCTTGCTTTTGCCTCCTTATGCAGGCATAACTGCATATAACTTTTTCCTCAGTGTTCTTTTTTTTTCTCCCCACAACCCTCTCCTAATTTTTCCTTTCCATCCTGGTGCTGTCTGAGCCTCCTGTGTATTATGAACCACAAGCTGAAGAGAAGAATTGTTTCAGGTTTAATCCTGAAAGTTACAGCGTCCACAGTAAGCAAGGGAGCACAGAATCTGTAGCTCAGTTTCCATTATCTCCTCAGAGGAGGCACTGTCTGGGGCACTAGCTATTCCAGGAGCCGTATCTACTTCAGTGCTCGTGTCCAAAGAGACAAGCTGACGCTGGAATTGCAGCTGACAGCACTTGAGTGCGCTGGCTTTCAGAACATGCGGTGAAGCTCTTAGTACTGGCTCGTGGGGATTTTATTAACCATTTATGCAAAGGCAACGGTGCCCCTTCCTCCGGTGAAGTGTCCCTCAAGCAATCCTTTCCGCCACCGGATGAAATGTGTTCTGCGGAAAACTGTGCAGCTAAACAGCTGTTAAGAGGATGACCTCTGTTTAAAAAGTGAAAATAAGAGTATTAATAAGCACCTTTGAGATCTGCCGACTGTGTGGCTTTTGAAAACTTTGGATGAGTGTTTCCATTTTGGTGACGTGCTTTATTGTAGCTCACCACAGGCCTCTGTTGTTGTCACGGGATTTTACGTTTGTCATTTTTTATAAGCAAGCACAGATGTAGAGATAGATGCTTCCTTATTTAAACAAGAAAATGAAATTTTATCCTTAATCATGAAAATTCATTCTTCTAATGTGATAGGCTATCACTCCAGCTTTTCAGGTTTATTAGATTACAGAAATGCCATAGCCCATGAATTATTTCTTGTCTCACTGTCTGTCTCAATCTGATTTACACTAACCTGGTGTCACTTTAACTTCAGTTGTTCAGATGTCTGACTTCTGGACGACATGGTTTCAAATCATATGATGGCTCATATGTAAAAACTACCTTGATAGAGCATTCTAGCTACCATCTATTCAGGACACTAACTTGCTGCATGGGGTAACATAACAGGGAGGAGGAGAGAGTTGCATCTGGAATGTGATTGCGCTGGATAGTAGTTTAGCTGTCTGAGACTGAAAAGCAGCTGGAGAGGATTTGTGCAGATTGGTCCAGAGTGCTTGTTTCAAATGCCCCAGTGCTTGGAGGACTGAAGTTTGGCCTTGCAGCTCTTAGACAAATTAGATGTATAGAAAATGAGTAAGTTCTTTAAGTGTTGCTTACTCGTAGTGTACTTTTAATAGGGAAGTATGGTGAGTATTACATCCTCCAAGTAAAAGGATATGTTGAAAGCTTGAATCCTGCATCCTAGCATCAAATGGAATAAGGGCCATGACTGAATTTTAGGTGGCACAAAGCCTGTGTGTAACAGGCTTTATTTGTATGCAATATGTTCTTCATGGTCCAACTGGAACATCATTCTGTAATATGGGAAATATTCAAGTACAAGAGTTAAACTGTACTGGATTTTCACTGAGCTTTCACTCACATTAAAATATGCCTAGTGTTAAAGAACAGGGACAGAGAGAAACACATGGCTCACAGAAAGCTAAATGTCATCTTTAATGAGTAGGAAAAGGGAGACTGCTACATGCTGAGGAGAATATGTACAGTCTCAGACCTGTGCTGACTCTGGCAGGATTAGTTTAGATATCTGCACACCACACTCACAGATCTGGGAACAGAATAGGAGGCTTCCTGCTGTGCCTCGTTTTTTAGATGGAGGTATCACTGCTTCCAGGGAGGAAAGAGAGAAAAAAAGAGAAAGAAGAGAGAAAGGGAGGGAGAGAAAGAGAGAGTAAGAGAGAGAGAGAAAGAATGCAAGGGCAAATGAAAGAAAGAGAGAGAGAGAAAGGAAAGAAAGAGAGGGGAAGAAAGGAAGGAAGAGAGGAAGGGAGGAAGGGAGAAAGAGAAAGAAAGGGAGGAATAGAAAGAGAGAAAGAAGCAGAGGGGAGGGAAGTATGTGGCAGCACTCTGGGTGCTGAGAATCTGAGTGTTGAATCTCAGCCTCAGAAAGTTCGGGGGCTACTGAAGTAATGGGTCCAACTGGACATAATTGCATTAGTTCTGCATGTAATAGCAATTGCTTTTATAAAACAATTTTCTTTTTAAAGAAGGAATTTTGTTTTTCCTCTTTTCTAACCAGATCAAAAAGAAACAGCAAGAAGTAGTGGGCTTTTTAGAGGCCAACAAGATTGACTTTCAGCAAATGGACATAGCAGGTGATGAAGACAACAGGAAATGGATGAGAGAGAATGTCCCGGGTGAAAAAAAGCCTCAAAATGGAATTCCCCTCCCTCCACAGATCTTCAACGAGGAGCGGTACTGTGGGGTAAGAAGCTGTTTGGAATTAAATACCTTGAGAGACTCTTCTTTCACAGAAAAGGACTCTTTTCCATGAGTAGGAAATGTCAATCAAACTCCTTAAAACAATCGGAAGTTGACTTTGAAAGAGCAATTCTTAGGAAGCATTTTTTTAGGCATAGAAAAGCAATGAATTAAAAGATTTTTCTCTTTGAAGAGAAAAACACAGACAAGGAGAGAACTGACTAGAGAAACTGTGCTTGACAGACTGTATGTGTTACCCCCTGCAGACCCAGAGCCTGTGCAGGACACAGGGCTGGAGTTTGCCGCTTGTGAGGAGCTCTCTCTTTTCCTATCACATTCTCCTACCTCCTGCTGTGTTGCTCACTCACAAGCTTTTCTGCTGTTGGCTCTCTGCTTGTACTCTCACTTCAGCTTCTGAAGGCCAAGGGCAGTCTAGGAGGTACTGTGGCTTCTTCACACGGTATCCCCAGATGACCAAATGTAAACTTGGAGTAGTAAATGCTCAATTATGTGGTTTGACAATACCAAGCAACTCAAGACTGGTGGGGTTCATAGCAAGGCTGTTCTCCTATCCCTGGCAGTGTTGCACTTGGCTTCTTGAACTCTCAGTGAGTTTTGCATGGTGAGCGTTGACATTTTGTTTGTTTGATGCAGACTCATCTGGGCTGCTGGGAAGTCAAGTAAATGTCTAAGGCACCAGGGGGTGTGAGCAGAAATCTTTTTTTTCCATTGTATTTATAGAAATAAATTGGAATTATAGTTGGCGGGGGTAGTTCTAATATGTGGTTTGAATTATTGAAATTACATTGCTTATTGAATAAGCACACAGCTCTTCATAACAGAAACTGTAATGCTCATCAGATGCTTTTATACTTTTGTATATGCTTGTAACAGGTTACTTCTCATGAGAGTTTGTTCAAACCAGTGATAGATAATCATGCACCAGCATGAATATTAGGGTTGTGAATCAAAAGAGATATCTGAGGCAGCTTTTTTCTCATGGTCTGGATGGAAATACATAGTCTGGAAAGTACTCTGATACGATCACTGAAATGAACTTGCAAAGTACTCTGAAACGCAGATCACATAGTGAGCCCAGTTTTAAGTTACCCCACAAATCCAGTGTGAACTACTGCAAAGGTTGTTTTGAGAGAGAAGGGATTTACATGCCACTAAGTTTTCAGAATTAACTTTAGTGCTCTCAGAGAAAAAGTTGCTAGTATGAATAACAGAGTGCAACTATTTCCTCACTGTCTCACAGGAATCTTAAACCAGAGCTTGGTCGGTTAGAGTTCACATGCATTTCGGCATCCAGTCTGCAGCAATAAAAAGTAAAATTTTATATATCCTACTCTGGATTTTGTGGCAGCCAAAGTCACAATAAATATTTCTGATATTCCCTGGAGAGGTTATGTAGTGAATTAAGGAGTAATTGCCTTACAAAGTGTTGCAGCTGGTCAACCTTTCCAGTAAACGGTACAGTTTTTATCCATGACTAAAGCTATTTCAGGAATTCAGATAATCTACATCTTGAAATAAATTTAAGAAAGACTCCTTTGCAAAGAGCCCTCCATGTGGAAAAGGGTCCAGAAATTGGTTGCAGCTACTGATTTAAGATCTAAATCAAATTTACAATTAGTCTATAAGCCTCCAGAATTCTAATGTACCCAGCTCTCAAAGCTCATAACTAATGATCCCAGTGGGTACATAGCAAAAATTAATTTATAGCATCATTATTTCCAAATAAATAGAGTAAGGAGATCTGTATCAGTACATGAGCCTTACCCGTCTCCTCAGGGGAAGGTGCCTTAAGGCAGCTACGCAGGGAGTGTGAAGTGGGATTATGTAGGCTGGTTGAGAACATAGCCAGGGCCTGCAAACTGGTGCAAAATTCTTCCGAGTAACACAATGTCTTCTGCAACATCTCTACAATATAAAGCTGGGGATTTGCTTTCTACTTCACTGTATAACCTGTGCAGGTCCAACAGAACCATCGTTCTGAAATCCAGAACTGTTTAATGCTGTTTAAGGTTGTCCTGGTTGTGGTCAGGCCAGAATTAACCTCCCCAAGCGGTTAGCCCAGGCTGTTTTCCACACCACCTGGCATCACTCTCCCAAAAAATAAAGGGGCTTGTAGGAGAGGGGCGATTTGGCGCAGCTCTGGGACAACAACAGTCCTCTTTTCAGTGCTCAACTTGGGGCTCGAATTCACAACCCCTAGCATTAAAAATCTTATCCTCTACTGCTCACCCCCAATGTATCAACTAACTGAGGTGAATCTGCCCCAGCCAGTGGCTGAGCACCGCACGCTGCTTGTTCACTCCCGGAGGAGAAACAGGACAAAGGTTTATGTGATGCATCTTAAGTCTTCCCCTGTGTCCCATTTCCTTTGTCCTCAGCCACTTTATTAAAAATAGGGCTGGCAATTGCAAAGATCTGCCTGAGTCATGGATTCCAGTCCAGTGTCCTGAATTTACGAAAGTCCCTGCAAAATATGTAATGTTTGTTACTGCAGTCTTCAAGGGCCTCAGTCTCATGGCATCTAGAAACCTTCGAATGTGCAGATTGCTTATAGCCATTTCTTGGTATGCCAAAATCAGCCTTTAGCTTAAACAGTCCCAGTCCAATGTAGTTGCAAATGGGAATCTATTAATCTTCATTTTGCTTCACTAAACAACTTGAGCTCTTTAAACCTCTTTTTTTTTTTTAAAGACATTTGCTTTCCTTGTCCCCAGGCAGTCTTTTTTTTTTTTAGGTCAAACTTGTTACATTTAATTTCTATTAATTCTCCTTTCTGAGATCACTCTTTTTCTGCACTTCCTTTCCTACCGATTGTCCTGTATGTGTGGTGCCCACTCACACTTGTGCATGTGTATATGCATTAGCAGCATGCTGGCCTGGGGAGCAGAAAATTCAAGATAAAAGGTTTCCTCACCTTGGGAACAAGGGATTTGGAGAGAGACAGGGCGTCGTTCAAATATTTTAAGGGCTACAGCAAAAATGAATTCGCTATTGGTCTGAGTTAAGCACAGACCCTGTTTAGAGCAGGAGGTTAGACTAGATGGCCTCCTGAGGTCTCTTCCCAGCTGAATTATCATTTCATTCTTGGATTTTTTTCACTAAGGGCAAATCATGCCTCAGAGATTTCATGGTCTTCTATAATGGGGTTACAGCATTGGTGGGTAAGGATTGTGCAGCTGATGTCATCTGCCTGGACTTGTGCAAAGCATTTGACACTGTTCTGCATGACATCCTTATTTCTAATTTGGAGAGACATGGATTTAATGGATGGATCACAAAAAGTTGCGATCAACGGCTTGATGTTGAAGTGGAGATCAATGATAAGTGGTATTGCTTAGGGTCTTGGTGGATGAAAAGCTCAACAGGAGCTGGTAATGTGAGCTTGAAACTCAGAAAAACAACTGTATCAAAAGAAGCATGACAGGTCAACAAATACTGCATCCAGCTCTGAGACCGCCAACATAAGAAGGGCATTGAGCTGTTGGAGCGAGTCCAGAGGAGGGCCACGAAGACAATCAGAGGGCTGGAGCACCTCTCCCATGAAGACAGGTTGAGAGAGTTGGGCTTGTTCAGCCTGGAGAAGAGAAGGCTCTGGGGAGACCTTATTGCAGCCTTCCAGTACCTAAAGGGGCCTACAGGAAAGCTGGTGAGGGACTCTTTTTCAGGGAGTATAGTGACAGGATAAAGGGTAATGGGTTTAAACTGAAGGAGGGTTAGATTTAGTTTAGATATAAGGAACAAATTCTTTACCTGTGAGGCCCTGGCACAGGCTGCCCAGAGAAGCTGTGGCTGCCCCCTCCCTGGCAGTGTTCAAGGCCAGGCTGGATGGGGCTTTGGGCAACCTGGGCTAGTGGAGGGTGTCCCTGTCCATGGCAGGGAGTTGGAACTATGTAATTATTGAGGTCTTTTCCAACCCAAATGTTCTATCATTCTATGTTTTGCTCCATGCCCACTGGTCATGGGACAAGCTATAAAAGTTTGAATCAGACAACAGAAAAAAATGTGTAGTTTTCAGGAGATTGTTTCACTGCCTCATTAAAGGTTGTGACCAATGGATTAGAGAAGAACCTATCAGGTATAGAGTAGTGGTCTCACCTTGTACAAATGGTCCTTTGAGATCTCCAATACTTTCTTCTGCAGTTCAATGAAATTTTAGGAGTGAGGGTAAGGAAAGAGGGGATATTAAGAACAGATGAGGAGCCTTCATTTTCATGCTGGAATAGACTGACATAATGAGTAAATAAATGTGGTCCTGTTGCTAATCCCCTTTTCTCCTGATACGTAAAAGTATCTGCATCTTCTGTCTGACCCTGAATATTCACCTCCTAACTTGCACTGTAAACCAAAGGTTTCTTATGGATACATCTATGGAAAGGCACCAACTGCAAACAGCTTGTCCACAAGGTCAGAGAACCCTATGTCTGTCTTACCAATAATTAGAATCTTACTTTTCTTTTGGATCTTTGGTATTGTCACTTGAGCAAACAGATTAGAAATGGTTTCATTTTGTGTGTCTGGCTATTTCAAGTATCCATTCTAATCCATCAGTTTTGGCAATTACGTTCTTATTTGATCTTTTTCTTAAGTTGCTTCTGTGCTTGTGTCTAGACAGACGTCTGCATCTGTGTCACTTTCTAAACATATTGAGCACTCTGCTGCTCCAGTCCTTGCTTTTGCTTAACAAAAAACCCTAGAAAGAAATGAAATGTAAACTACTGTTTTTCTCTGAAAGCTGAAGTCTATGCTTTTCTCTGTAAACTCTTTAAAGAAGCTCTGAATTATTAGGTAGGACTTTGATGCTTCACATAGCTGCTAACATCAAATATACAGAAATCATAGGGACCTCTGGAGGCTTTAGCCCAGCCTGCTTCTCAAAATAGTGATAGCTTTAATGTTGTCCTGTGTTGCTTGGGGGTTTGGACATCTAAGCCTCAAAAGTCTCCAAGGATGGCATTATCATGCCATCTCTGTGCACTCTGACCTTGTGTTGTATCACTCATGTGGGCAAGAACTTTCTGGTGATGCTGGGAGTTTGCTGGCATTCCCAAAGGATGATAGCATAGAGTGTATGCATCGGCACTCTTATCATAAAGAAAACTCAGGGAGTAAAAATGTTTCACTGTATTTTTCAAAGACTGGTTCCAAAGACAGATGATATCACTTCCCTCTGCCTAGACCATTTATGTCTTCTGTGTAATATTATTGTTTTCCCGAAATAAATTGTTCCTGATAATTTTTCTTAGTGCCTGACTAGGGAACAGTTATATGTGGTCATTCAGTGAATGGAGATGCAAATGAGTCACCATTAAAAAAGTGCAAGTGCAAAGTTACAATAGAAAAACTATTCCTTGATCCCTGTAGCCATGCTTTAACCCCATGCTAAATATGTAATAGCTTGCTTCTCAGTGTGAGCAAGGTAAGTGTCCTTCCCTTTACTGCAAGATACCACACGTACTCTGGAATGTCATTGTAGCCTACCATTTTCCAAGGAGTACCTGGTTGTATCCTCTTCTGATAAGGGGTTCATCTGGTCATTCACACATCTTGCTTGTGACCTCAGGTCTGGTTATCTACAAGGCTATGTGCCTCTGGAGATTTTTAGTACATTTACCATCTGCCGCTTTTCCTCTGGGGAGGAACTAACAAGATGTATAAATTATCATTTCATGGCCCTTCCTTGTTATAGTCTTCTTTCCATTTCCCAGCTATTGAGATGTTGTGCCATAGTTTATGTGTTATGCAAGAGGGGACAATTTTCCTGTGTTTGTATGGCTTGTCAAAGGCTCACATCAAATTCCAGCCCTTCAAATTGCAGGAAACCCTCACATTCTTGTTTGCTGTATTGATCTTAAGTTTATGGGTTAGACTTCAGACACTGGTTTTCTTCAATGCTTAGGGTGGGCCTGACTTAGATAAGGAGAGCCCCACAGCAACATGAAAACTGCAATGAGAGAAATGGGCAGCCTGGAGCAACCCCAGGTTTTCTGCCTAGTCTGGGCAAAATATGCTCTGGGCTTTCTCCCAAACCCAGGCTAGGTCTGTGTGAAAGCTCATCTGTCCCTTAGATAAATCAGTGAAATGGGCTGTCATCCTGCCTGTTAAGCTGTGTTGTTTCTTCCAAACATTGATTCCAGCCTTGTTGATATTAAGGTGACTTCCAAACCATCCACTCCAGCCTGTCCCTAGGATTACCCTTGGCCAATAATTTATTCTCTGGAAATGCTAAAACAGCCCAATAAAACAACGCGGGTCCTAACCCAGCTTTACAAACAAGTCTCATGGATGAGTCAGCACCTTATTATTTACAGGTTTCTATTCTGGGAGTTATTCGGGATGAGAGGGAGGATGATAACACGGTCAAGGCAGTAGTCTAAGACTCAGCAGACGTGTCCAGGCCCTTGTCCTACACAGAGCTGCTGTGTGATTGTAGGTCAGTCGCTTATGGCCAGAGTTTCTGTTGAGATCTTAAATATGTGTTGATTTTTACCTGTGTAAGATGTGAGTTATGAACGTCTCAGTAACCAATTAGTGATAGCAGAGCTTCCTTAGTTGCTAGGAAAGCTGTACAGGTGAGTATAGCAATGATCACGCAAGTTCTAGACAGTAGGATGGGAGCCATCCCTCATGTCTTTTCAGATATATTAGTACTGAAGAGAAAACAGGCATTTAACATAAGGATTTGTACCTTCATTTCACATGAGGAGAAGACATTTTGGCTGGTGCATGTATGTCAGAGGGAACAACATGGTCCTTTGCTAAGTTTGTCTGAAAAGCAGACGCATTTTCTAACCACAGTGCCTTTCTTTAAAATGAACAGTTTCCTCATCATCATTTTACTTGTGCTATTACATTGACTGATGCCTTTTGTTTGCCATAAACCTGTCCAGAGTTTTTGAGGGCTTACTTTGTGTTCCTATTCACTGCAAGTTTTATTTTAACATTTAAATGGGAATAGCTTTGCTTTAGTGTGCACAACTGAGGCACATTAAAACGAGATGCTTAATTTTATCTGATTCTGACACAGATGTGATATAATTAAAGTGTAGGTCTCTAGAGAAATTTGCCCATTTGTTCATTTTTCTAGCCAATGTGAAACTCCCTTTATCTGAATTTTCTTCCTGGGGCTTAGATAATACAGATACTTGCACAAATGCATAGTCACTCTCATCGATATAAGATGTGCTTGGGCTAGTCTCTTCCCCTTGTGCTTTTTGTTTGATTTTGGTTACCAATTCTCTATTTGTTTGTTCCTTTTTTAGGATTTTGAATCCTTTTTCTCTGCTAAAGAAGAAAATATTATTTATTCATTCCTGGGTCTTGCTCCTCCTCCAGGCACAAAGGTATGCACCGCTGTCCTTCAATGGGGGCATTTATTTGATTTTAATAAAAGATGAAGACAGGCAGTGTGACTTAGCATGTCAAATAAGGGGCAGCGACAAGCATTATATTAGCTGCTGGTGCAGCAAAGTGTTCTTAAGGGGGAAAACACAAAAGTGGCAGGTTCAGTAAATACTAGAAAATACTCCTCCTCCCTTCCCTTCTTTCAGTGCAGGTTTGTTACCATGCCTCCAGCTGATGATTTTCTTGTTGCTGTTGCTGACACAAAGCAGTATTTCATCATGTTCAGCCTGTAAATGATGCAGAATTTCCTAATGCAATTTCTGAGTTGTGTTAATTACAAGAAACCTTTGCTTCCCACTGACAGTGACAAACCTGGACCAAACAGGGTTTGTACCAGCTACCGACGGAGGGGCTGGGGCGTGGACCCCTCCCATCCCCTGGATCCCAGGATGCCATGTAGTCCCTTTGGCTTGTCTACCTATTGTTTTACATCCACTGTATTTTGACAATATCCTGATACATTTCTGACAAAAGAAAAAGATACTTATTTGCTTGTTTTATCCTCTTTTTTTTTTTTCCTATACAGAAAACAGTATTTTATAACAGGCCCTTACATTTCTTTTATTCTAAGATCTCATTAGATGATAATCAAATGCTGCCATCTTTAACTTGGGTGATTCAACAAAGGAAATTAATCAAGAGAGAAATGAGCCAGGGTGATAGGAGAGAACTGTGCTGCATTATGGAGACCTGGCTAAAAAACTGCCCTCGAGCGTGAGATCTGCTTTCTGGTCCAACTAACTGTGTAGCAACTTAGAGTGAACACTGCTGTAAATATCTTTGGTTTTCCTCTTGTGGAAAAGCAGAGACAAAAAGGAACCTTTTCTAGGTGTTTTGAGAGCTACAGATGAAGAGATACCCAGGGGAAAGCCAGAGTTGCTATAAATGTCTCTGACGCCGAGTCCCTGTGTGATAAGGAGCAAGTGATTTAAACTTTGTGCTTGAGCTGTGCCATTTCCCACTGAGGGAAATAAAAATTACTTGCCTACCTTACAAGGGTCTTGTGAGAATTCATTTAATTAACATCCACAAAACTATGAAAGGCTTAAAGGACTGCAGGTATTACGTATTATAATCATTATAAAAGATACGTGGAGAATCAATGAGATAAAGAAAATTGCATTTTTCTATCTCCCCACTTCATATATTACCTGCTCCTTCATGCAAGGCTCTGTTAGATAGTGTGTCTGTGAAGCAAAGTAGCAATTCTATTTAATTCATTCATTCCCAGCTGTCAGCAGAGGCTATTACAGTTTCTACTTTGTGACAACTTTGTAAATGTTGAAAATAATATGCTCTGCACATATTGCTGGGCAGATAAGTGTTAGTGCTATTGGTAGCAAGCAAGTAAGGGTTAGTCTGATTAAGCGCTGCATTGGTGGTGGTGATGTGATTGTTTCAGTTCAGAAAGGACAAATAAGTGAGAATGTTTAAAAAAAAATATTTACATCATCTCCCTTTTAGAAACTGTTCCTGAATTTGAGAGAGACACATACAAGTGTTTGAGTGTTTATTGGCAGAGGTGTTTCTCAGCATCTTCACTGCACCACAGTCTGGCTGTGCTTTGTCATACAAATAACCTTGCTGCACTGCTTCTGCTTTCCTTTCATTAGGCTGTCAATTCAACCTTGGCATGAAGTACAATGGATGGCTCGTGACATTGATTTTCAGCAGCATAAATCTGGAATAATAAGTCCGATGTGGAAGAGATGGTGATGCTGACACATATGACAGGGTTTCTTACTAATGCCTTCTTAAATAATTGGATTTTGTTTTTTTTTTTTTTCCCTGGAATATGGTGACAATTTATAAAAGAAGCAAACTATAAAACATGGAAACACCACAAAACAGTCAGTTAGCATTTGCTTTCTAGGGGATTTTACTCCACTGTGGCATTATGAAGATTAATATGAAGCTGATACATGTTTTATGCTCTTGCTGCAGAAGAGTCTCTTTCCTTTTTACATCCATCTTTTTGGATCATACTGCACCAGCGGTAGAGAACCTCTTTGATGACCATGATGCTGTTTCATAGCACAGGGCATGAGAATCCTGACACAGAACTGTTTTGAGCCTGGTTTTCTAGAGCAAGCAGAGGAAATTTTTGCTACTCCCTCAACAAATTACAACTTGCCAACAAAATGCTTGTAGTTAAATCCATTGCAGTGGCAGCCAGCTGAGTGCAAAATCCGTTGCTCCGTTCTACAAATCCGTGTTTTTGTAGCCCTGACTTCTGTCTGGGTTAGGTGGCTCGAACTTGTCACCAGGCCTAGTTGACCAGTGCTAATACTGAACTATTTCTGCTAGGTATTGGAGCTCTGATAGTGCCAGAGTGTAATGTGCAAACTGATCTGCGCTTACAGGGTAAATCTGATATGTCTAGGACACATCAAGGTGTAGATCGACTGTAAGACACATGTAAAGAAGCTCTGAATACACACAGGCGTAAAGGAGATCCTTCTGGGATCTGCTCATACTCACAAGGCAGTCTTTACACACTTAAGTATGCTTTTACTTACAAAAAAAGCTGTAACTGTTTCAGTAGAAAAGAGCAAATCAACATCCAAGTTCACCAGGCTGGCTAGAAAACAGGCCAGGGGGCAGCTCCCCAAGTAGGCACCTGTTCCTCTCTGTAGGCAGCTGTGTTTGGATCTCTGCTAAGGGTTCTGGTCAGGTACCACTGCACCGATGGCCTGTTGCTGTGTCCATCATCGTGTTCCAATTTCCAATACAATGAAGTTTTTAGATGCCTGGATGGCATGTGGAAATTTCTGCAGATCTTGGTGGTTGAAAGGCCAAATCTCTAAATGCTATTTGCACAGATCACCGAGGGAGTCAGGCAAAGATCTTCACACATTTTTTCCTTTATCCCAAGGACATTTTTATCATTAAAAGGTGCTATGTGGCCATAAAACTCTGTGACGCTACAGAAAATCAATACGTATTTTTGGTACTTCAGCATTATCCCACCTCATCCTCTCCCTCCTGTTGCCTCCCTGTCATACTGGTTATATTTTCCAAAGCATTATTTAATAGGGATGAGTTCACCCAAGAGAATAAGCAGGTATTGTGTTTGTGCTAATAACTTCTTTAGTCTATTAATATGAAATACCTTCTCACTTGAAGGAACACCTGGCCTTAAATACTTCTAAACACGTTGCATGGCAGGATGGGAGTTGTTAAAGGATAGTGATGCTTTCTGCCTGCCCCAAAGATCACTCAAGTTAGTGATAGATTTCTGAATGATCCCATCTAATTTTGGGTAAGTGTCATGAATAGCGATGTGCCGATAGTATAGGTGTGTACATTTGAGCTATAGTCATTGTAGTTTCTATGTTTAGGGTCAGATATGTCAGTCTCAGCTCCCCCAAAGTTGAACCTGTTTCTTTTTCAAGTCACTTTCACGCATAGTCTGAAACTGTTCCCGGTATTCCTGAAAGTGCTCTGAATTACTGGTGGTGTGTGAATAGCCCACTAAAAGCTCCGGCTGCACCACTTGTTTTCCAAAATGGTTCAGGTGAATTGTTTTGCCAATGTGATGCCTCTGACTTAAGCTAAGATGACAAACCGTATCCTGTGTTGCTACACCTTCCCAGTATCTTGGCAAGGTTTTAAGGCAGGTGATTAATTGCTTTTTATTTTCAGGGACAATTGGGTTTTTTGAGAACTTAAACTGCTGTGAAGTAGTGCTTCTGTTTCCCAGCAGTCCAGAGAGCCAGTAGCTGTAGCAAGATCGTTTGGGTTTGGAATTGCTCTGTGAACACAGTGAAGCTGATTTACTTGAGCTGAAGGTCTGTTTTCAAATCTTGTATATGCTTAAATATTTGATCTTAGTATTCATGGGCCTTAATATCCATAATCTTGATATCTCAAAGTCTGCAGCTTTAGTCTTTAAGTGGAAGAAGACTTTTACTAAGACAGCTTTAAATTACACATTTATAGTACCTGCACTTTATTTAAAGATAAAATGACCTGTCACCCAATCTTTATAAATAATATTTAATCTTAAATAAGTTAAAAATTAAATGTTGTGCTTGCATTTAGAGCTAGTATAATGATGACATTCCAGACATCACAGTCCTCCATATAATCAACAAGAACTCTGTGTGTATGTGTGTGTGTGTTCTGGCTGATAACATGCTGCTTCTAGAATTTATCTCTTTCAGCTACAAGTTGGGGTTTTTTTGCCTTACGCTCGGAGCAAGTATATGATTCATCTGAGATGGTTTTACACAGTGGGTTCATTTTAATTGGAATGCCATCTTCAGTCTTTATGTATTTTATGTATCTGCCAAAAAATATCGAGCACATAGATTTTAAAATGAAATGTTATTAGACACACTGAAAATAAATATGTAACCAATTCAGTTTTCATTAATGCTGTACATTTCATTTTGGGAACCGCTGCAAAGAAAGTACCTGTAAGGGAGTTCTTACTTGCCTAAGAAAACAACAGTGCTGCACAAAAGAACTTCAATATATGTCTCTACTAATATGTATTTTATTTTCAAATATTTTGTTAGCTTGTGGCGGAAAAGTAAAAGATAAATTAAGCCAAACAAATGTCTCGGTGGGTGTGTTTTTAATAACAACGCCACCCGCATCAGAGAGCAGTGAGCCCACAGTTTTATGTGTGTTTGAGACTGTATTGCCAGAAAAACAAGTAGTCTTTTATCCTTCCTCCTTCCTCTGACTCCTTCTGCTTACTCCCAGCTGCTTATTCCTCCCTGTGAGCATCCCCCATGTGCTGGCAAAAACATCCATGCAGCTGTGTAATGGAGTGTGCACACTGCCGGGGTTAGAAATGTTGGGGTTGTGTTTTAAAGCTTTAATCTTGATCAGCCTCCTGCCTCTGTTCCCTGTGCAGCCTTGGAAACCTGGAAAGTCTGCTGCTGCCAGGAGGGCAGGGGCCGTGCAGTGCTGGGAAGGTCTGCAGGGAGGGTGATGCTTGCTGCTTATTGGGTTTGTTGCTTTTGCTGCTGTTGTTTCTCTGTGCAGAGAGGAAGGGGAATTTATGAGCCTGTGTGCCGGCTCTCATTTCATTGCAAGCTCCGTACATATAAAATATATTTTCCAGGATTCAAGAGAAAATTGCCAAAAGGGCACCAAACCTTACAGGCAGTGAAGTTTCTTTCGGGAAAAAGAAAACTGCAGAAGTGTTTTGTCCATCTTTACTCTGTCATGACATCTGCTGTCTAACATCCTTCCTAACATTTTTGTCCACATGCAGTAAAGCATCACAGCAGGAGGGTGTGTCTTATAGTGCACACCCATGGACCCCACATGGAACAAAGATCCCTAAGTCAGCAGTCACCCCAGCCCACTCTCAGGCTAAAAGCCACATAGTCATGCTGTGTCAGGCTTCTGTGGGCTAAGTACACTGGCTGAAGACATGTAAGATGTGGTCGATGGAGGAGAACTTGTGAAGCTTAAAGGACAGGGGATTGTGACTGGGGGCTTTAGTTTAACTGTAGAGACAAATGAAATTATGCAGAAGCATAAAAACACAGGCTGACCAGGTGGATGAGCTGTAAGGGCTTGGTCACAGGGATGAGAAAGCTCATCTTCTGTCAGGGACATGCTGTTCTGGCCAAAGTGTGTAAGGTTTAGGATGTGAAAGAGCAGAACCTCCCCTGAGCCCAGTTCTCTTTAGCTGGAGGCAACCTCACCAAATAACACTTCTTAGAAGTTGTCAAAAGCCCTTTTAATGGATTAGGTCCTCTGCCCCCGCTTCCCTACTAGAAATCTCTACCCCAGTTTCACGCTGATGATGATTGAAATTTTTATTAACAGACGGTTTCTACTCATTTTGAATCTACCTCAGTGCTCTTCCTTATCCTATCCTCCCTGATGTTTACTCTCATCTATTTTTAGAGAGCCATCATATCCCCTCACAGCCTTACTTTCAATAGATTAAAGTAATGAAGCTTTTTTGGTCGCCTTTTCATAAGACAGGCTCTCAGATATTCCCGAAGCACACCCCCCACCCCTGTCCCCTCCCGTCCCCCTTCTGCACCTGTTCCAGTCTGAATTTCTCTTTCTTCAGCCTGAGTGACTGGAGCAGTACAGGGCGATCCAGAGGAGGTTTCGCCTTGGCCTTGTGCGATGGCGTTAATTATTCCCTGTCAGCTCCACCAGCTACACCTCACCTCATGCATCCCAGGATCACGTTTATTACCTCTTTCATTATTGTATTACACTCATGGCTCAGTTATTCTGTAATTATTTAAATGCAACCATCTTTTTCTTCTTTGATGACCGCCAACTAATAAGCTCCCAAAGTGCAGAAGAAACACATTTCTAATCTCTGTCCCAGAACTGCCTGTCCCAAATAATGTGACTTTGTGCTTCATCCTATTGCATTTCATCCTATTTCTGCTGCTCCACTCGAGGCCGTACAGGTCTTCTTTTATCTGACACAGTGTGTGATCCAGTGTGACCTTTCGCAGGTACCTGGCTGAAAGTAAAACAGCACTTAAAATAACGAGCCTTCTAGGAGGTACTTGTGCTGGAATAAATAGGTTTCACAGATTGGTGTGTGAATTGAGGAACATTTTCCTGATTTTAAACAAGAAAGTTAAGACATTATATATGAAATCCTTTATTACTTCTCTTTTTCTGTAGCTTCTTGGTGAAGTTTAATTGGGATGCATGCTGGGGAAAAAGGCTATTTTTTTCCCTCTGAAGCTAGAGTGTGCCATCAGTGTGAGCATTGGTTTCTATTAAACTTTCAACAGAAAAGTCAGAGCATCTACTTTGCTCTGAAGAGGAAGAAGTTGAATTCATGTTTTCCCTACACAAACCTCATCCCCTTACCAACAGATCAACAAACCAACAACAGTTTTGTTCACAGGAAAATGTCTGAAAGGGCACATTTTCATGCATGTGAACACAAAATTAGAAAGACACCTCCCAAAGTTGTAAAGTCAAGAGTTTTGTAGAAATGATTTGTTGTTTATGTGCCCCAAGGCTAACAATGGCTTCTCCTTTCATGCCAGGAGACTGAAAAGGCCAATGCGACGGATGAAACTGAGGCACACGCAGAAGACAAGGCAGATGAAGGAGCTCATGAAGAAGCTGAGTCTGCTCAGTCACCAGCAGAAGATCAACAGGTAATTTTTCCTTTTTCCTTTTGTGTTACAAGGGCTTTACCTGTGCGAAGAATGTGAAACATAAGCCCACAGGCCCTCCTAGTGTGCCTGGGGGTGGAAAGACTGATTGCAGAGTGGACCTGCTTGTCTTTGACATTATGGTGATATGAAACCTAGAAAAATCTCCAGGGAATGTGCATAACAGCAGTTGTCTTCAACAGTTTCCTTTTGCCATTTATTACCAAAAGCTTTTTTTTTTTTTTTTAATGCTCATTTGGAACCAGACTCTAGTTATGGAGAATAATTTAGGGCTGGCTATCTGAGTCCTATCTGTGTGGAAAAATTTGCTGCTATCAATGGTCAGCATCTGCAGGGCTCGTAAATCTTGTTGTTAATGTTTGTTGTCATATACCAGCATTGGCTGCGGTAGCAGCAAGCCAGATTGGACTGTGTCTTCTCCAGGCCATGCAGAAACCCCTGGGCAGTGCAGAAATGGAGACCATTGTTACCCTTCCTGCCTGCATCATGGCCTGATATGGGCAGATCTCAAACTGCAGTGCTCAAGGTTCTTGGAGGAAGCCACCTGAGTTGCTTCAATTCCCTAGTATAATATCCTGCTAACACTGGCACAGTACTTGTGGTTGAAAGGGTAGATGGGTCCTGCAGAAAGGGGCTGTTGTGTGCCAGTGTCTTCCTCAGTGGGGTGCTTATGTTACCAGCCATGTTCTATACCCAGCAGAGACGAAGCAAACATGGATCCTGTGCCTGGAGATAGGGATCCAGCTGCTTTGCTTCTCCTGCTGCTCTGAGAGTTTGGCATTTAATGTTGGGTTTATTTTGATATTGGAGCATCAGGTGACTCTCTTCCCAAAGGGGCAAGCCTAGTGCTGGATCATGCACTTACACTTGTTGGTTTCTTTTGTGGTTTGGAGATCAGATGGTCCCAGTGGAACATGTGTCACAAATGCATCATCTCTCTCACTAGAGATGAAAATAAATGTGTTTTGGGTTTTTTCCATCTAGCTGCAATGTTTTTCCAGAGCAAGCACCTCTCTCTCAGCCTTTCCCATTGCCTTTTTTAACAATGACTGAACCAGTCCTTGTTGGGCTGGAAGAGCACCCTTTTGCCCAGCCCCATGGCAGGCACTGGGAAATACCATTTAAAATTTCACAGT
Organism: Gallinula chloropus; assembly: GCF_964237585.1. NCBI lineage: Eukaryota > Metazoa > Chordata > Aves > Gruiformes > Rallidae > Gallinula > Gallinula chloropus. The sequence goes on from NC_140085.1 coordinate 117,294,220, forward strand.
GGCGGTGAAGAGAAGCAGTCCTCAGTGGGAGCTGAAATTTCTCCTTAAATTGCATCCAAGCTCTCTTCATGTCTCTAGGAACTTCAGCCAGTATGTGAGTGCCATCAAATAACTTTCTCCTCAGTTCTTTGGAGAAGCCGGTGTAAGACGGCCGTGCATGCCCTGGCTGGGTTAGGTTACTCGCCATTCTGGCTGGCAGTCTACTCTAATGTTTTTGAAATGAGAACAGAATGCTGGAACACGTTTGCAAATGTGTCAAGCAGCTGTGTATGAGAGGTTTTGTAATGACATAATGCAGCACCACTCCTATACTCCTATAACACAAGCACCTTGCTGCATTTCTCACGGAAGGAATTGGACCTGTGAGCGGAAAATATATTCTCCTTCAGTTTTCCAGGGAGGGGAGTCGCAGAGGAGAGAGCACGAGGCAAGACTGTGTTTGAGCAGATCTTTCTGTGGTTATGAGGGCATAAAATACGGTTTGTCGTACAAATCCTCTCCTTTCTTGGCAGTGGCAAAATGTTCTCACGTGGTCTTACGTAACGAGGAAGAAAAATCTTCCTGAAATCATCCAATTCTGATACCCACCTTCATCATGCCAGGTGTATATTAGCTGCTAGGGGAAGAAAAAAAAGAGCACTGTTTCTGTTCCCAACTCCCTCGTTTTTAGAGAGGGTACTCGCCACTGCAGGCAGTGAGGTACCAGTGCTTCCTGCCAGGGATGCACAAAAGCCATTTTTCACCCTGTTCTGCCACCCACTCCACATGTCATGTAGGACAGATCACTTCAGTGATGTGGCATCTGTCTGCCTTGCCACAGTTCATCCCAATTATCACTTCTGTTGGGATGGCATAAATCATTCTATAGAAATTCGGGTGTTTTCATTCACTACAGACAGCACACAGAGGAGGACTGTAGACGAGCAGAATAACTTTGAGGCAGCTATGGTGAGATGAATTTGGCCTTTTGTGTCTTTATCTCATTTTACCCATATAAAAGAAAGCTAGAATAACATTTCCTTACCCAGACAGGATTTTATTAAGTCAAATACATTTAAAGACTGTCAGTGTGCCATTGGATTATCTCCTCTGGATGTGAGGCCCTAAAGGATATGTGCAATATGAACACAGTACTTTCAGTATTTACCTCTCTTCCTCTCATTCTGCAGCCGAGCACATCTTGTTTGACTGCTTGACCACACTGAAGAGATGTTTTCCATGTGGTCCCCCCACCCATGTCTTTTTTTTCTTCTACCTTATTAGGAGCTGGTCTCTGTATTCTGTGTTCTAAAAGGGTGACCTTTTCATCCGCATCCCACTGTGTTTTGCAGCCAAACAGTTGCATCTTTTGAACAGTAGTCGGGTCCCTTTTGGAGTGTCAACTTGCTCTTCAGACAAACCTGCAAATCAAAATGCCATACTTTAAACATCACAGCTCTATGTTCTACTTCTGAATTAAGATACCACTGGGGATCTCATATTGCCATTTTGGCCTTATTTAGCACTCAGTTTTAAGCCATCTTAAAAATTACTCTCTGGTGCGAGGTGTAACTCAGCTGGCTTTTCTCCAGTGACTTTTCAGGAGAACCAGTGCCTTGGGAAAATTTAAGAAGAGCCATGGTGAGGTAAAGGTATCTCGATCTTTGCCGATAAGCATAACAAAATCAGCTGTGACTGTCTCAACTGTGGAGCTGGGCAGAGGGTCCCAGGTTTCAGAGGACTTCTCCAGTGCCTCAGTAGCAGGGGTGACAGCTGATAAGTCACTGTGAGTACTTGTGAAGTTGGCGGCCCTCCCCTACTCCTCTTGTCCTTGTTGGGAGATGAAGCAGTCAAGATGCTCCAGCTTTTCATCTCAGGCTGGTATGACCCTGCAGAAACCAGTGAGAGACCCCAACCCTCTGAACAACAAAAATCTTAAGTCAGCAGCTGCCTTCTGAAGGTGTCAGGGATAAGCACACAGTGGGACAGGTTGTTGTTTGCACACCTCAAATTGGACTGTCCAGGCTTCAGCAGCTCCAGCCCTTCATTCACAGGAGCATTCAGGAGAGCACGGAGCAGATGTCAAAATAGAAAGTTCCTTACACAGATCCAGTGGTAAGTAACAGGAACAGCTTTCAGCCTGGGTCACCAAGGGACAGCTGCACTAGGATTTCTTTAGATTAGGATTTTTTTTTCCACCTTAAACCTGTTGTGTGCTTTACTTCCCTAATCACTTCATCAGGCTGATCCTTGACTTCTTCTCAATCTTTATTTTTTTATTCCTAATCTCCATCCTCTGATGGAGAAGGTTGAGAAACCATTTTGTTTGGATACAGTGTCCCTTTTTCCTGCTTTCTTTCTCCCTTCTGAGTTTTTTGGGGAAAGACTGCATCCTGCAGAGCAAGGCATGTGCCAGTCACTAGATGTGATTTTTCTTTATTTTTTACTGATTTTAACTTTAGATTTTAGCTTGGGGGCTAGAATATTTTGTAAGAGCTGTCCCAGTTAAATTAGCTTGCAGTACAGATTAACATCACTTCAGGGCAGAATTATTTTAGAAACATGTTCAAAAATCATGTTATAATACAAGTCTGTATCCTGCCTCAGCAGTTCCCCGGGCCACATATAAACCCGGCACCACAGCTCGCTGCCTCATCTCGACTCATTTTGTGTGAACTCCTATCAACCGCTCATGCTTTCTGCATGGTTCTGTTCCATTTGCCCTTTCTCTTTGGGATTTTGTGTAAGATTAGCTCTTCTCCCCAATAACCAGCTTGGTATCAAGCATTAAATTCTATTCACAGTACCTGTATGAGGGTTTATTTTCTTTTATTATCTCTCTTCTCTTCATGACCTTTGCGTGATCTACAGCCTAAAACCAGCTTGTATTATTTCTTATTCCCCAGTACTGTTGAGCCAAAGCATCTGTTGCAGCCTACAACAGTTAACAGAACTGCAAGCCAGATTCTGAGTGGTGATGTATAACATAGATAAGACTGTATAATTCTCACTTAACTTTCATTTTGCAGACCAGATAATTACAAAAAAAACAACCCCAAACAAACACCCCAAAACACCTGTAAAAGCAAACAAAACCCCAGGTCTAATGCTTTGCTTGTCAATGAAGCAGATTTGATTGGAAGTAATTGAGAAAAAAGGGAGCTGTATTTAATGACTTCATAGCCCTTTATCAAAGTAGAAGATTAGTTTGTCACTTAATCTGGAGGACGTTAAATTCCACGTAATTTTCCTAAATTCACTGTTTAATTTCTGCTGTGTTTTGCCTGTATGGCCTCTGATATTCTTTCTTTGATCTATCTTTTAAACATTTTCTATCTCTTATGTAGGAAAGCAAGGAAGAACATGCAGGAACAGAGGTACGGTATATTTGGGCATTTTGCTTTCATGGGTTTTTTTGTGTGCATTTAAGTCCTTTTCAGTCTCATTGCTTCACTCAAAAGTTAGTAAATTCTTATTCATGAGGCTAAATATCATAGTATTATATTCTACTGGAGATAATTACTGGCCAAATCATCATCTTATTGTTTGGGAACAAAGACAGGCCTTTAATCGTTAAAAGTTGTAAATGGAAGAGAAACTGTATTTCACAGATGCTTTAACACAGTTTGCTAAGGACTTCCAAGGCAGCTATGTCTTTGAGAAGTGCTAACTGAAACCACCCAGATTACATTTTCACTGCTGTGAATGTGAAAGAGTCACCTGACAGTTCAAGCAGTTGTGCCTATAAGGAAAACATTTTCCTTGCCAGAATTTGAAAGATCCAGGTGCAAATCCTTATACGCTTTTCTACTTTGCCCAGCATTGCAAGCTTATGCCGTGAACATTTTATTCACTGTTCCAAGTAAAATGAATTATTATTTTAGGCTATTTTCCACTGCAAACTTGCGATTAAGGGGACACATTCTCATTTTCCCACTTCCAAACTGCAATGCGTGCATGTATGTGTGTGTGTGTATACATACAGGTGCCCACTGTAGGAGTTATGCACTGTGCATTGCTTCAAGAGAGAAAAATAGCTGGGTTTTTTTCCTGTAGAAGGCAATTGACTGCAGGTTTGGATGGAAATTGCTAACATCTGAGAGTTGTCTCTTGTATGCCGGCTTGCCAGGCCCTGTCTCAAGGAGCGCTCATGAAAGGCACTTTTCCTGGGGGAAGAGGCTGAAAGGGGCAATATTCCTTGTGCATGGGAACATCTGATCCAGCTGACCTGTTCCGGGGGTCCATGTTAACGTTGCTGTTCTGCAGGGATGATCCCTTAGTGCAGTGGCTTTGCCTGCAAAACTTAGACTCTAAACCAGGCATCTGAGCGCAACAGGTCCATCCCCAAGTGCGCCTTTAAATAGGGTTTTACTGCAGCGACTCAGGTGTGACTCTCGTACCGACCTGGGAGGAAACGTGTCTGAGAGGGAGACTTAGGGGCTGGGCTGCTCCTGTGCTACCTGCAGTCCTGACTGAAAACTGATCCTGTATTCCTTGATTGGTTGATTCCACCAGGAAGAAATTCCCGTAATTTTTGTCGCCTAGGTAGCGTAAGCAGGTATGACATTTTGAGATAAAGCTTCCTTATACACACAGGAGGAGTGCCTTTGAACAAGGGCTTGCTGGAAGAGAAAGAGCGGAGAAGCCTGCAATGCCATTTTCAGATGTTCCTTGGAGTAGGGCTACACTTGAAAGATTCATTTACCAGCTCTTAAAAGACAATAAACACAGGTTGTTGTCTGTGTTACGTACACAGTAGCTTTCAGATGGCTGTTTATTTGGTTGACTGGAGGAAGGGGCTACTGCCTTTAAATTGTGGCATTCTCTTTTATGAAATAAAACAGAAAGGGAAATAAGGCTCTATTTATCAGACTCCAAATGATTTTTATATTGTTTAGTTCCCGTGCCATGATTCCTGACTTGTTTGCTGCATATAATTAAAAAAAAGCATATAATTAAAAATACCAACCTTTTTTATCGTATTTAGATATATATTCATTGTCTTATTTTGATCTCGAACATTTCTTTACAGCTTAACCGTATACTATGTTCTAGCCTCTGTAAGAAGAGTGGCTCTTTTGCTCCTTGCACTTGCTATTAACTCCACCGAGCCAGAGCCCTGGCATGCTAAGATTAAAATGTCTATACATTACTTCTCTAGAGGTTTTATTTTTAAGCTCTTATAATACTGCATTTACTGGAAACGTAACAGTTGCAAAAGCAGAGCTCTATATTTCAAGACTCTTCATTTTTGCATCAATTCTTACATGATAACTACAACTATTTTCTATAAAAAGGAAGAAGAGGAAAAGCAGGAAGATGGAGAAGAAAAGGAAGAGGTGGCGGAGCAAGAAGAGTCTTAACACACTTCCTTATGACACATTCTTTCTTGAACAGGTTTTCAGGTAACTATTATGATATCCAGCACAGTTTCTAAATGTTCTTAAAATAACATAAACCTGAAAATTTTCTATGCACTGTTGCTATATGCAATCACAGAATCATAGAATGGTCTGGGTTGGAAGGGACTCCAAGGATCACAGAGTCCCAGCCCCCCTGCCACAGGCAGGGACACCAACCTCCAGGCCTGGATCTACACAAGGTTGCCCAGGGCCCCATCCAACCTGGCCTTGAATGCCTCCAGGGATGGGGCATCCACCACCTCTCTGGGCAGCCTGTTCCAGAACCTCACACTCTCTCTGTAAAAAACTTCCCCCTAATATCTAATCTAAACCTTCCTTCCTTTAGTTTTAATCCATTCCCCTTGTCCTGCCAGTGTCTACACTTTTAAAAAGTTGATTCCCCTCCTGTTTCTCTGCTCCCTTCAGGTACTTGCTTGAGTGGCCAGCCTGTACGTGCAAAGTGCCCAACTGAGAGGCCAAAAAGCACACTTAGCTGTTAGACTCATTGCAGCTGCTCTTGCATCTGGTATAAAAACACATCCCTCTCCACTCTTACTCGGCTGTTGGCTTCACTGAAACTTTTAGGAGCTTCATGTCTCAAATGAAACCCTCTCTCAAATTTTGTTGAAATGTTAAAAAAGACAAAACCAAACCAAAAAAACCCAAAATGGTGAAAAATAAATGACACACACTATAAAATTACTTTGATTGCCTTAGAAATTAGTGACTTGAAAACCTCAAGCCAGGAAGCATCTGGGAGGCAGAATTTGTGCCTGCATAGACATATGAGCATCCAGCATTGCTCAGGTTTTGTCAGCACGTGGTTTCAAATTTAATTTTCAGGTTTTCTTCTTCCTCCTACTGTATCTTCTCCTCTGCACATAAATAAAGGTCAGACAGTCAGTTATAGGGAAAAACTTCACCTACAAGAAAATTGGAATTTCTAGCAGATTTTTCCCTTGGTTGGCAGGATTTCCTCCTGATTGCAGACACAGTGTGTGACACACTTTGTCTAGAACTTGTGGGATTCCCAGCTAACTCTGCCTCTGAGCAGTTCCCATAGGTGTCTCCAACCATGCACTGATGTGGAGACCTCCCTGCCTCAACAGGACAGAAAATCTGTTGGTTCTTTCATGCGACCACTCCCAAATCTGGGTTCCTCTGTTGCATGGGAATTAACTCATCCCAATGTTGCCCACTGTTCAGACAGGTAAAATCACAGGAGTGCTAAATTCTAATCTCATTTTTCTTATTTTTGTTCAGGAAGCAGAAGCTGGAGCCACCCCGCCAAAGAAAATGAAATCACTCTCAAGCAAATCATCGATACTTCTCATGCCTGTAGACTTCTGAACATATAAATACATAACAGAACAAAGACACCATTCTTTCCTACCTGTGGCCTTTATATATATATTTGGTATTCCAATTGCTTGTTACAATGGGTCTTCTTATGCATTTCAGTTGATTGTTACATGTGGAAACAGTATTGTCCATGTTGCATTTAGGACTGTCAGCTCCTCAGGGCAGGAACCACGTCTCTCTCCATGTTTATGTGCTGCCAAACACATTGCTGCCACTCAGCAGATAGCTGCACTCACACAAGTGCCACGTTCAGGGAGAAAAGAAAATCAGCACTGGAAACCACGAAGAGGCTTCCTGTATAGGTGCTGGGTGAGTCACCTCTCCCCCAGCTGGCTTTTGATAAAGATTGAGATTTCCATTGTATGGCGGTTTAAATAAATAATGTGTTTTCTGTCCTATCTGTTCTTTGTCTGCCAAAACATTCATTTAACCCCAGCAAGCCGCTCTGAGATCTGTCAAATGAAGTTTTCTCCTGCATTACGGTTGTAGGCTACGCAAAATGCTTTGCCTGGCTCTGCGTTCCTGCTGGTGCTTCTAGTGTTGTGTGTAAGACCCCAACCATGAAAAGATGTGATTTTCGCTGAAGGAAAGAGATGTCCCAGTCCTTTCTACTGAAGCCTTGTCAGTCCTGTATACACCTGTATTCAGTGGGCCGGGGAGGCAGAGAAGATTAATCCACGTTCATTCTGTAACTGTTGGTTAGAAGTTCACCGAGGCAACAAGAGCTTGGATTTCAGTCCCTTGCCCAATTACTTTTTATGAGATCTATAAAAACTGCTTATAGAGGAAGGGAGGGGATGAGAAATGCTTATTGCCAAAGTAGCCCAGAGCTTGATAAGCAAAGCAATCTCCAAAGGAACCGTGACTTTGTGTTTAACCCTGATCAAGAAGAGGGTAGCCTTCCAAGCTGAGATCTCCTACACTGGGAGTGCTTGCACAATGACCAAAAAATAAAGTGCATGAAAAATTTGTGGAGGTTTCCTGAATGTCCTGAGTGGGCACATCCTTTTGTTCAATATGCATTGAAAGTTGCAGTTTCTGAGAGGGATACGGATGGGGAAGCAGTGGTCTCCACCTGTACTGTTCTTACACTCGCAGGTGGTGCCAAGCTCAGAACTGGCAGGTCCAGATGAGGGAAGAATCCTGGACTCCTCACTTGCAGCGCACCAAAATCACCCCCTCAATGTGCAGCAGTGTCCAGGACCCAGGAAAATGCTGGGCACCACGAAGAGGGTGGCAGGCAGAACTTTGCTGCCACATAAAGCCTAGCTAAGTTGACATCTTGAGCACTTTGTGCAGTCTGCTGTCTGCATCTCAGGGAAGACGTGGTGGCATAAGAAGACATACAGAGAAAACAACAATTATAGGGGATGAAACAGCTGCTCCACGAGGAGACTGAAAAGAAACTTCAGTTTGGAGAGGAAGCCAAGGCATTTACAAAAATCATAAAGGCTGTGAATAAGATGAATGCAGAACTGTTAGTCAAAAAATCCTGCAACGCTATCATGAAAATTAGTATACACAGTTAGCATGCACAATGAAATTAGTAGATCAGCTTAGAAGAGATAAAAAAGAGTACTTTTTTTTACACAGGGACTTCTGGAATTTGTTGTCCCTGGATGTTCTGGAGACTGACAATGTCAACAGGCCCAAGGCGCTGTTGAGCAATGTCAGGAGCAGGAGGCTGGTGATGCTACATCGTGGGATGTGTCCACCAGTATCCCTTACCCAGTGAATCATGGATGCTGGAAACAGGGGCAGAAGAAATCAAATCTAGCAGATTTGCTTTCCCTAAATAGCCTTGCCCATTTCCACTGTCAAAGTCTCAGCACCAGGTCAGGTGAGCCACGGGTTAAATAATGTCTTCTGTTCCTACAGGCGATTACTCTTCCTGGGGAAAACGCTGCCCGTCTTGCCGGCAGCCGAATCCGTGTCAGTCATCACTGCAGTAATTTTGAGCAAATGGAAGTTGTGGTTTGGAAGTGTTGTGGGCAAGATGAAAACAGAACTGTTAATCACCCTGCAGATGTAAAACCAGCACAGTGAGCTGGTGACCTGCAACAGCCAGGGTGTTTGCAGTAGCCTTGACATATCCCCGGGCTGCCTGAACGTCACATGGACGATGAACCATGGGCTCCAGTTTTCACCCTGGTGATGTGTAGGACAAAGCTCGAGCATACTCAGCACACCAGGCAAGGCCACAGGCTCTGGGCTTGAAACAAAACCACCACACCTCGCATGGTCAGGTGTTACTTGTTAAGGCAGAAATATGGCAACCATCTTCTCGAGAGGGTATAATCTGCAAAGCCCGTCAGGGAATGTGAGGAATGCTAAGCCTCCCGTGCAGGAGTGACGCATTCCCCCCACTCTTCAGCTGGTGGGGACTGAAGGTACACAGCTCAGTGTGTCATGAAGAAGCAAACGGGACAGCCGATGGTCGTGCTCACAACGCAGCTAACTGGCGCGCCTTGGGATAACGCTCTCTAGCGTGTGCTGGTCATCTTTCCTGCCAGATGAAAAGGAGTATGTGAGTATGTAAAGGATAAACTGAAAGCTGACTGCTGCTCTGTGATCTTAGCCATAATTCTAATTCTGCTTACATAACCTTACTGCTTTCTGAAGTAATTTAGTGCAACTAGGCAAAGAATTAAGTCTTTTCTAACTACAGCTGAATGGAAATCAGTAGCACAAATATGTGAGCTATTGACATAAATGCATTTGAAAACTTCTTGTCTGCATTTTGATGTCATTTACATTTTAGTGGGAGAAAGCAACTGCAGTTGGTTAACAGGGTGTGCCTGGTACACAGCATTTCACATGCTTCAGGAAACTGTGGATGCAAAATCATCCCTGTGCACCACCGTTACACACAAACCAGCATGCTGCTTTTTGTGAACACTGTGGTATGTAAAGTATTTGCCTTCGGTGAGCGATGCTAGAAACTTCTAGTATACTGAAACAAGCTAAAACTAGAAAGACTCCAAACTGTGCTTGCTACAGATCTATATATGCCATAGGATGGTGGCTGTTCACACTTTAAAACAATCGATTGCCAAGTTTAACAGACCACTGAGGTGTAAAAGAAGTGCTGCAAGTATCCTCACAAAGCAACTAAATAGACAGTGCTGGTCAATGGATTGTTTTCTGGGGGAAAAAAAAAAAACCAACAAAACAACCAAAAGCACATCATGCTGTTGCTAGTAGTAAAGGGCTTTGAGTAACAGATCCAGAAGGCAACCTGGTCCATTATGTCTCTTGCATGACAGCATTTCTGATCCAAGTTGTCTAGAGTTTTCTTGGGAGAAATTCAATGGAAAGAAATTAAACTGTTCATTAATTTTGTGTGGTGTTTTGACCCTGGATGGAGGCCAGATGCCCACCAAAGCCACTCTATCACTCCCCTTTTCAGCTGGACGGGGGAGAAAATATCTGTTGAGAGGCTCAGGAGTCGATATAAGGATAGGGAGAGATCATCCTGCAATCAGCATCACAGGCAAAAGAGACCTAACACAGAATAAAGGAAAGAAACTCTCTAATTTATGACACTGCACTGCACACCCAGTGACACCAGCATTGGGTAATGAGAAGCGTGGCCAGATCTTAAAGCACCTGCCCCCAGCCCTCCCTTCTTAGCAGACTTCCCTTTAGTCATGATTTTGCTCCATTTTTCCACCTCCTGTTTCACAGGGATGGGTAGGGAATGGGGGAATGGGGGTTGAAGTCAGTTCCTCACAAGTTGTTTTCTTTCTGAGGGGGGCATTCCTCACACCCTTCCCCTGCTGCACCATGGGGTCCCACCCACGGGAGACAATCTTCCAATAACTTCTCCAACCTGAGCCCTTTCCCACAGGGCTTCAGCTCTTCACCAGCTGCCCCAGCGTGGGTCACTGCTACAGGGAGCAGTCATAAATCACAGAATGTCTCTCAGTCTCTCAGGCCCAGACTGCTCCAGCCTGGTCCTCCATGGAGGCACAAGCCCCACTCCAGCAAACCTGCTCCGGCCTGGGTCTCTCTCTTGCTCATCTCCGTGTTTCTGTCACTCTCCACGGGCTGCAAGTGCTGGCAGAGGCTTGCTCCAACACAGATCACAGCATCTTCTACATGTCTCCACCTGCGTGGGGCCTCTCCACAGGCTGCAGGTGGGGTCTCGGCCTTTTCCATGCGCTGCAGGGGGACACCCACTCTGCCATGGGTTTCTCCATGGGCTGCGGGGGCATCTTTCTCTCTGGCACCTGGGACACCTCCTCTGTGCCCTTCCCTGGCCTTGGTGCCTGCACAGTCTCTTACATCTTCTCACTCCCTTCTCTGTGGGCAAAATGCAGCTGCTTGTGGGTTTTTTCTCCTAAATGTGATTCCCAGAGGCGCTGTGACCGTCACTGATGGGCTCGGCCTTGGTCAGCAGCGGGTCCGGCCTTGAGCCGGCTGGTGTTTGCTCTGTGGGGCCTGCAGAGACCTTCTGGCTGCTGCTTGCAGAAGCCACCCCTGCATCCCACCCCTGGCTCTCCCCAGAACCCCGCCATGCAAAGTTACTAGATTTTGCCAATGCATCACTAGAATCACAGAATCATCGTGGTTGGAAAAGAACGTCAAGATCATCAAGTCCAACTGCCAGAACTACACCACTGTAACCTCTAAACCATCTCCTGAAACACCACATCTACCCATTTTTTAACAGTTCTAGAGACAGTCATTCTGCCACCTCCCTGGGCAGGATGTTCCAATGCTTCATCACTCTTTAAATGAAGAAACTTTTTGTAATATTGGATCTGAACGTCCCCTGGCACAATCTGAACCCACTCCCTCTTGTTCTTCATTAATTATTAGGGAGAAGAAGCCAACACCCACCCCACTACAACTTCCTTTCAGGTAGCTGTAGATAGCAATAAGGTCTCCTCTCAGCCTCCTCTTCTGCATGCTAAACAGCCCCAGCTCCCTCAGCCTCTCCTCATAAAACCTGTTCTCCAGACCCCCTAATCAGCCTGTTTGCCTTTCTCTGCACCTTCTCCAGCACCTCAATGTCCTTCCTACACTGCAGCACCCAAAACTGCACACAGAACTCAAGGTGCAGCCTCACCGGGGCTGAGTACAGGGGTAAGACCACCTCTGTGGCTCTGCTGGTCACACTGTTCCTGACACAGGCCGGGATGCCACTGGCCTTCTTGGCCACCTTGGCACTGCTATCCCCCAGTCAGTGTTTCTGGGCACCTTTCCAGCCACCTCATCTGTTCACCTGCATTCCAAATAGTAAGATTTGCCAATAGTCTTCTGCTTTCTGTGAGAATATCAGCGCTAAAGGAGATAAGACTATTTATTTGCATCCTTTGACAACTTCAGAAGGCTGGATATAAGCTTAACAAACAATCTTGGAGGCTGAAATTCAAGATAGTAATTTCCTTAGAAGACAGCTTGGAAGTTTTGTGATGTGATGTCAAATATTTAGAAAAATGCTTGCTGTTTCTCCCTCCAGCTGCAAAGTCATAGGCATGGCATAGAGCAAACAGAGGAAACAGCAATTCTCCACTGAGACTCTCGGTCTTAGCAAGTTACTGTCTCCACTTTGCTCATGGGGAGGTAAGGTGCAGTGGTGGGGTGACGAATCGGGGGCAGCGGAGTCCAAATTGGATGTGGACTGCTGGCCGTGCATTCCCTGCTTTAGAACATAATAACCACAGTTTTGCATGCAGTGATGACTTTCTGTTGCTAAATATTTTGAATCATATAAGTTGGAAAAGACCCTTAAGATCACTGAGTCCAACCGTAAACCATAAACTCCTCAGTGGGAATGAAGTCAAAGTATCAATGCACTGTTCAAAAGAAGAAAGTCTAACTGTATCTTCTCTCTGATACGCTTTTTTGCTTCTGTGTTGTCCCTTCCACAGTAAAAAATGTAAATTTCTACTTTTTTATCCTATCATATTGTTATTTGAAAGCTATCAAAGCCCCCTTCTCCCTTACACTGTATCTTCACTGCTTTCCAAAACACCCAGTGCAGAAGCCCCGTGGCTGTGTGCTGCTGTGGGTGCTTTCCCCTCTTGAGAGTCACTAGCTCAGCGCCTGGCCAGCGAGAGGGAGCAAGCCTCCATGCACCCCCTGGGCCTGCTCTCCCCACCTTGGTGCAGCAGAAAGGGACCCCTGGGGAGAGTCAAGCTCCTTGGACCCATCAGAAGGCTGGTAGGTGCCCATGGCCGGAGTGGAGCCTGAGGAAGCCTTACTCCCATCACAGACACCATGCACTAGCAGCCGCTGAAGCACACTGCTATTGGCCTTAGAATAGAACCCGTCTCCTTGCTCTTGCAGACAGCTCTGGACAGAAAAGCTTGGTAGTTTAAGTTGACATGATGGTGGCCCGGGATGGGCACTGGACACCTCTTCTCCTCTGTGGGCTGGGAGGACTTCATCTCTCCCGCTGCAATCGTGTGCTGCCTGTCCTGCAAAAGCAGCTTTGAAGAGCCGGTGGCAACAGGGGTGGCGGGGTAGGGGAGGGAAATAAGGTGGGAAAAAAACTCAGGTATTATAAAATACAAAGGTATTTTAAGAGAGTAAAAGGCTGCACAAGAAGCAAATTAAAAAGGAAAAGATTTCTTTTCTACTCCCCATCAGCAGGCGGTGTCCAGCCACTTCCTGGGAAGCCGGGCTGCAGTGCGGACGTGCAGACGGCGCTGGTGCTGTGGCACCGCTCAGCAGCTGCCAATGCCCCTCGGTGCTACCAGCACCTCGCCGGGTACCAGTACATGGCACAGCACTATGAGGGCTGCTCTGGGGGAATTAACTCCACCTCAGCCAGACCCAACACAAGTTCCAGCTTCCAGATTGCTGGGGAATTTTTTTAAAATTTCTTTTTGACCCTCAAGCTTTTCAACATTTGAGCAGCAAGGCTAGAAGAGAGTTTCTAGAAGGTTCTCTTAATAGTAGCTTACTCTGACAGAGCATTTGTGTGTGTGTGTGTGTGTGTGTGTGTGTGTGTGTGCGTGCGTGTTTGTGTGTGACAAAATTTGCCCCCAGCACCTACCAGCTCCTGGCAAGGCAGGGCAGAGGCTGCAGGCGAGCACAGAGACAGAGCAGCACGCTGAGAAATGGGGAAGCCTGCTATTGCCTGCCCTGGCTTCCAAAATCACATTACCCTGATAAAGTTAGAACTCTCCAGGCTTGCCAGGCAGCACAAAGCACATGAGCTGCTGCTTTTCTCATCGCCCAGTCCTTATTTCCCTTCCTCCCCCACCACAGGGACTTCTCTTTCTTTTTTCTTTTAAAGCAAATCACCTCCACCATAAGCTTCAAAGAAAGAAATAAAGCAGATGCATCCTCTCCTAGCATCCCTCTGGACAGGAAGACAGCCCCCTCTGCAGCAGCCCTGGCTGCTGTGCTGGGCACAGCAAGCAGCAGGCAGCAGGTCTGTGCATGGGGCTTGGGGTGGCTGCTGGAGAGAGCCCAGCTACTGGCGGGTGCTTCTCCAAAAGAGGGGTGCTGGTCCAGCCCTTACAGCATACTCAGCAGCAGCAGCTTTTTTGAGTGTGTAAGCTTGCTGTAATGTTCCTTACCTGGTCTGGGATGGAGGGAAGGAAAAAGGAAGACAAGTGAGCAAGTAAATGGGGGCAAAAATCCCCTTTGAGCTAAGAAGCATCTTCTGGTGGCTGCACGTGAGCAATTCCCAGCAGCCCATGATGGAGCACGGTGTGTTAGAGGAGGTTTGGCTTTTGATGTGCTCCAGTACTTTTCCATAAGGATTACAGCATCGCTGGATTTTAATGATGAGGCGTGATGCAGTAATATAGGCTACACCCCACTTAAATGGGTCTGATACCAGCATCCATGTGCTCCTAATTAGATTTCGATGAAAGTTAGAGGCAGTAAAAGAAAATGTTACTCAGCTTCTGGCCAGCCTCGGGCAGGTTTCAGGGCAGTCACCAGCGTGGCCCATCACAGACAGCTATGGGAGCTGGAGGAAGCGACTCTGGAGTGACCTTGGGGGCCTGGGTGGACAAAACCTGGATGGGGAGTCAGGCAGCAGTGCTGACTGCGGTGGGGTGGGGGATGCATTGCCTGGCTGTTGCTGGAGGTGGCAAGAATGCCTCTACCTGATGCCTGGCACTGGGCGTGGGGGGAAGGAGGGGCAGGGCGGTCACCCATGGGCTGGAAGGGGCATGCGCAAGCCAGCACAGACCTCCAAGGGTGGGTCCTGGGCACCGTGTTCAACCAGCAGCCCCAGGACAGGATGCATGTGCTGATCAAGTCTGGCAGTGGCAAGGAGTTGGGGAGTGTTGCCAGTGCGGAGGAGAACAGTACCGTGGCCCAGAAAGAAACAAAAGATCCTGAGGTACAGAAGCGAGGTAAAATGTGGTGGTATGGTACAGACTGCCAGCATCATCTGCTTTTGGGGGCATATAAATTCTGCTACGAGCTGGAAACCTGTCCTCCCAGGATTGGCAGAGAAGGAGAAAGTGTTGTGGGCACGGGTTCATCTCCAAGCCGTGAGGAGTTGTAATGTGATGCAGCGGTGGCAAAGAGAAATGTGATGAGGAGATGTGCTAAGGAGCTATTTTCAGAAACGAAGGGAATACTGAGTAACGTTGTGAAGCGCTGCAGTGGCACCTCCCTTGGGGCAGGTGCTGTGTAATGCTTGGAGCCCTGGTCAAAAAGAATTAATTCACTCCAAGAGGCTGGGGAAAAGCTATTCCAGGTATCAAGGCCTCGCGCTGTCCAGTTTATGAGGGGAGGAGGCAGGACCCTGGTTGGTGCAGTCCAACAAAACTTCCAAATGTCCAAATTTGGAATCCCCCCAAATGCCTGCTATTGAAAGTTGGGGTTTTATTTTGTCCTCAGGAGCAGAGAAAACATAAAGCTGGAGAAGGAACTTTCTCCAGGGGAAGGGGAAATGGTGTCTCTTCAGCAGGTGCAACACTGCACATTGTACATTACGTGCCATGAGGAGCAAGGAGAGAGTATGGCTGTACCGACAGCATATTCTGAATGTACAGGGCAGGCTGCCTGGGTAGAAATGGGAATATTTCCAGCATCTGGGAACCTCTCTCACCTGAAGAAAGAAAGCAGCTGGCGAGCTGGGGAATGGTGGGTCCCCTTCACACTGCAGTGCGGCCTTTCCCTGTGGTGACACAACCAGGGCTTTGCAGGGCTTTGTGAGGAAACTGCGAATTTACCTTGAGAAAGTGGCTGCTGATGGCAACCAGGGCTTAACTGGGGGAAACTTGCTGCCTGGAGATGCCCACCGTACATCAAGGGTAGCTGAAGAGAGGGAATTCAAATGGTGCTATAAATCCTTAGCAAAGTTTTCTGCACTCCTGCTCTTAGCAGTGCATTTTCAACCCATAGCAATGATTGCCTGACTGTTCCTATTCCTAATGTCAGCATCAGCACCTTCTCTCAAGTGACTCCTGCTAAAAACACAGGCATTTTGGTGCTCGGTGTCTTAAGGGCGCATGTTCACGTCTTCTCTGCTGCTATTCAAACATCACGAGAGCCTGGCAGACACTTGATCCACGTCGGCGTCAGCGAGCAGGACTCAGAAATGTGCACTGAGATAATCCCCCGGGAGGTGACAAAGCTGCTTTGGTTACAGACAGGCCCACCCCATAGTCACCCGTGGGGTGTGTCCGAGTCCCAAAATCTGGCAGCAGGGCTTATCGACATGCCGTAGATGAAGGTCAGAGACTTTTCCTAAAGGGTGGCCTGTCAGGCTGTATTTTTCATTTCCAAATTAGATGTGAAGCCGATGGCAGAAACTCAGCAAGTGTTTCTTCCTCTCTTGGTGCTGTCACCCAGTGGGGTGGCACCTGGGCAGCAGGTCCTGCCCCAGAAGGGGGAGAAGCGTCTCCAGGGGCGATAGCTGCTGTGTCCCTTTCTCAGCCTCCTGTGTCAAAACAGTGACTGCCTCTCTGAGTGTGAAGCTGTTGCCCACTCACTAGCAAGAAGTCAGCCTGGTATGAACTAAGGGTTTGCATTTATTTTTCACTATTTTACCCACTGAGGGGTCATGGGGTGCAATGGAAAGGAAGCTGGGTTGTTTGTCACCTCGTGAAACTAGGCGCTGTCGCAGATGTGTGCATGGAAGGAAGGAGCCTTGGAAATACTGGTGCAATGCGGCAGTAAGAGGTGACTTATCCAGGCAGAAGGCTTCACTCATAAACGGTGACCTGCCCTTTACGTTTGGCTAAGACTTTGCCAACCAAACAGCTTTTGCAGGATGAGGCTGGGCTCTCATGGCCACTTGCTTTCGCAGGACCATGAAGGCAGCAGGGGAGGGTTACGCTCACCAAGCCCTCATCAGACGCCGCCACTGAGGGTGGTCAGCTGCTCATGCCTCAAACTGGGCTAATGGAAAACCACTCGTGAACTGCTGTCACCCGGCAAATGCTCCCCAACCTCAGAGCGACTGGGAAAGATAAAAGTTCAATAACACGCCGTACTTGTTGATATAATGAAAGAAACAGCCCACGCCACTGGCGTGCCAGTGAGTCAGCGATTGAAGATGACAGAGCACCAGAGGGCAACAGCCTGGCCGCAGAAATTGCCTGCAAATGGTGTACCCGGGGGGCAGGGGGAGGCTTTTGTCTCTCGGTGACTTGGCTCACTTGCAGAAAACAACCCAGCTACCTTTGGAGCAGAAATAATGACTCCAGCAATTCTTTTCCATGATTCAGATGATTTTTTTCCCCTATCAGTCATTTCCTCTGAAGAGGTTTGATTAAAAAAAGAGAAAAAAAAAAAAGGGGCTTCACCACAGCAAAGCTGAGTGATGTCCTCAAATTTTGCCTGAAATTTTATTAAAAAGAACTATTTCTTCTCTTTCCTGGGGCAGGGGTCTGGAGATGTCCTCTGTGGCGGGATGCTTTTTCCCCAAAAGGGGAACTTCTAACAGCAAAAGAGGTGATGTGTGGGTTATGGGGTATTTTGGGCCCCCTGTGCATCCAGACAGCGTGGGGCACAGAGATGGGGCATGAGAGCTGCCAAACATGGCCCCATGGCTCTCCTGCAGCTCAGCAGTGGAAGACAACCATCCGACAGGGAATCTGGCATTCCCTGAACCTGTCTGCTGCTCGGAGCCACCCGGCTCTGGAGGAACTGCCTTGCTCTGCCCTGATGCGTGCCTGCCACATGTCAACCACGCCCACGTAAGTCTTGGTGCTCCCAGATACAAGGTTTAACCCAGCACTGCTGAATTATTTGGTTTGTTGCAACCTGGATGATAGTGCTACCAAGTTGTATGTGCCACGGTACTGTTACTTAGAGATAACTTATCTCTGAAGCTATTGGTCTGATGCTTGTGGCTGTATCCCGGTCCTGCAACTTGCTGGAGCAGCCCTGACCCCTTGTTCTGTCTGTCTTGGTTTTGTGGCTGACCACAATGCTATGAAAGCTTTCTGCCTAAGGTGTGAAATTTCACAGGGGGCAGAGCAGGGGAAATAAGAAAGTAGACAGAAGGTTGCTGTTTTGTATAGTGCAGGCAGGGACGATGAAACAGCTGAATTGCAGGTTGGGGCGGAAAGTGATGGATGGTCCTAAAAAGTCACTTCATATTAAGATGCTGTGTACTAAGTACATTGTGGAGGGTATGGGTTCACGTTCAAAATATAGCAGAAAAGTCCAGTATGTACCTATTTAAAGCTGCTGAGCTATCTATTTTTTAAATATTCAATCATTAGAAATCTTCTTAGACATTTAAGAAAGTGCATCAGATGATTTTGGGTTTGTTTTTGTTTTGTTTTTCTTTTTACTCCAGGTGTGTTTTTTCTACATTAACAAGTAGCAAGGCTTCATGATTGCTTCCAGGATCATAAGATATGGATCTCTGTGGACTTAGAAATTTGGGGGAGGATGAAAACAAAGGCATCACAATTCAATGTTTTAGATGGAAACCTTTTACTAACTGAGCAAGAGATACTGTGGTCCCGGACTCCTTATAGATTTGATGACTTAATAGTTGAAGCCCAATACAGATGATTCAGATATGTACAAGTTTCTATCAGGCATTCAACCCACACTGCTATTTTGTGGCACGCTGTTGTTGCGTGTCATTAGGCTTTAATTTCTCTGCGATGACTCTGCAGACCCCGGGGCGTGAAGGCAGTGGGGCTTCTGTGGGTACCCCACCATGGATGTGTGGGTTCATCTGCCTGGCCACAGCTTCTCTGTGCTCAGGTGGGTGCCAGAAAGGAGGACAGTGGCAACCCTAGTGCCGATGCAGTTCTGATCCTGATGTGAGTTTGACATAGTTGGTTTTGCTGAGGTGCTGTCAGAAAGGGTCCGTGTCTGGAGTGGTGCAGGTGAATGCCCTCATGGGTGGCACTGTGTGGGGCTGTGGGCTGGACCAGCAGTGCAACATTCATTTGCCCAGTAAAATGCCATGGGATATGAGTTTTGCAGTGGTTAGTGTGTTGACTGCTTCCAGATAGAAATCATTTTCCCTTTCTCAATTACAACTCTGTTTCCTGGATCCCAAAAAGCAGGGAGTTGGTTTAAGGAGCAGGAGGAAGCAAGGACAGGTACATCTATTGCTCATATGTGTTTCACTGCGCTGTGTGAGAGACGGGTAAGCTTTGAGCTTTTGGGCAGCTGGTGTTCCCAGCTTGACCCGTGCGAAGGAGGAGCTTGTGGGGGAGCCGACACCCCCATGTCAGGGTGCGCACAGCACACCCTGATTTGGAGCCGGTTGCAGTTTCATCCTCTTGGAAAAAGGAAGGTTGAGAGAGGGAATATAAGCTAGAAATAAGACAAAATGTGTATAAGCAGAGCAGGTTTTTTAATATCCTTTTCAAGATTAAAAAATGCCATTCATAAAAACTCACCCGACAAACAAGAGATCTAAGTGCTCAGGTGGACAATGTGCATGCTCCCACTACGTCTGCATCCTCAAGATCACCATTCCTGGGGCACAGTGGAAGAGGGCTAAAGCTAAACATGCCAGTCATGACAAGCTTGGCTGCAGGGAGACCCCAGTTCTGTGGCTGTCATTGGGCAGAGCCAAGTCACAGATGCTAAGGGGGCAGAGGATGAGGAACAGGGCTTTTTGGCTTGGTGTTTGGTGGGGTCTGTTCCCTGTCCCAGTGGCTACCTATTTTATTTACTCTTAAATACAGCTGGGGTGCCCCTTACCAACGGTGAGTGCTGTGAGCACCAGCCTAGCATATGAAAATAAGGGAGACCCCTGCCCCCAACTAGGCATGCCTTCAGAGAAAGGAGCGTGTGAGCAGCCAGTGAAGGACAGACTGAAGGCACCTGTTGGCATGGGGGGCTTCAGTGCTGCAGCTCCCCGCGGTCCCAGCGGAGCTGGAACAGAGCTTTGCACCCCTTGCTCCACAGGCTGGGTCCTCATCCATGAGTTCCCTGCTTCAGGTACTGGACCAGCCCTCCAGCAACAAAGGAAAAAAGTTGGAAGCTGTCCATATAGAAGATGTCAAGTGAATTAGATACCTGGGAAATCACAGGCAAGGTGGACATCTGGCTACCAATATTCACTGTCATTCACCTGAAAAAAACCCAGCAAAACACCTGAAAACCCAAACCAGAAAAAAACCCGTACAATTTTAAAAGTATAAATATTTAAAAGGCATTGATAAATGCTTTTGGAGCCAGTGGTTTTCTTCAATTTACTGAATCACTGCAAATAATAGTCTTCGGCAACAGTCACTAGCATAGCAGAGCAGGGTTTCAGGCAGGTGGGTGGAGGACTGCACTGATAAACAAGGTTTGCCTGAAAACAAAAAAGGTTAAATAATTATTTTGTTTGAGATGCTGACATGGCAATGCATTATAGATCAGCCCCAGGTTTTTAAAGAGAGAAATTTTCACGGAATGGCCTTTTTTCCTTTTGTGAAACATGTTTTGCTTCTTGGAATTCATCCTAAAATGAAAAAGGAACATTTCTAAGAGGAATGACGTAAAAATGATTTCATTTCTGTTGAGCTTTTAGGAGAACATTTTTTAAATGTTTCGTTCTGTTTGGAGTTAATATAGAGCAATTTCCCTAGTGCCCCATTTTTACCCTATTGCCATGCCTGACAGCAGATTAGCTTGTGTTCAGCTGGATTTGTTGCCTTCTGCTCCAGGTCTGGTGCTCCGAATGCTGCTTTAAACATCCTGGCTCTGTTGCCTTCAGTAGCAGCTGAAAACCAGGTGAGAAGTCTGAAGGCAGAACTTGGGCTTGGTTTTCATGCCTGTTGAGTTGGAGCGGCTCTGCGGGCAGGCGCGGCCTCACGTGGGCTGGTGACATCAGGCCGTCCATTGCCATGGCAGTGAGCAACCCCAGGCCTGAATCGAAGCCTCCTGCTCTTCTGAACGTTACCCACCAGGACAAGCACTTAACAATGAACCTGATGTGTCAGTGAAACTTAAACTTCCCCAAGAACACTGTCAGCCTTTGCTGGCTCTTTAGAGGACATGTGCAGGACACATGCAGGGCAGAGCGGGCAACTGCCCATGAGATGGGCTTATCTTGCCCAGCAGGCTGCTGCTGAGGCTTGTGTTTTTAAGATGGGCCTCCCATTGCTCCCAATGGTGCATCTGCCATGGGTCCCACTGAGGTGAGGTGCAACCCTGATACAGGCATGTGCTGCCACATAAGGCATCACATCGTTGTCCCTTGCCCTGCTCCTCACCAGCCACGTAGAGGTGGCCCCTGGGCTGAGCGCTCACTGGTAAATTTGGGTAGGTGGCTCCAGATCTCTCCTTTGCTGATATTTTGAGGAAAAGCACTTGGCAGGCTTTCTAGAAAGGTGCTGGAAGTGTTACAGGAACTATTTTCTCTCTGAGAAATACTGGTGTTTCTCTAAAATTGAAAGAAGAGACAAAAAAAGAATACAGTACTTTGTTGTTTGGCTTTTTTGTTTGGGTTTTTTGGGGGGGTTGTTTTGGGGTTTGTTTTTTTTTTTAATTTGGAAGCTTTAGTCTACTTGGTTTTAACCTAAATGACCTGAAACTTTCATGTTGACAGTCCTTGCTTTGAACCAGATAAAAAATATGCCATTTGGACACCTTCCCTTTGGCTTTTGCTCTCTCATGGGCCCAGAACAGGTACATGCTGATAATAAATAAAAAAAAAAAACCCAGGACATTACACTCAGCAGGTCAGAGGGGTCCACTTGTCAGAACTGAAGTGAGTGAATGTTTTTTTGGCACTCCAGTCAAGCTCCATCAAAACGTTCATCACAAGCTATGTACCAGATAACGGTGCTGAGATCAGTCAGTGCTGAGAAAAAAACCTTGCAGGCAGATAAGGCTGGAATGGAAGGAGTGGATTAAACTGTGTCCTGGGCTGCATCAAGAACAGCATGGCCAGCAGGGCAAGGGAGGTGATTCTGCCCCTCTGCTCTCATGAGACCCCATCTGGAGTGCTGTGTCCAGCTCTGGGGTCTCCAGTACGGGAGAGACACAGAGCTGTTGGAGAGTCCAGAGGAGGCCACAAAGATAATCAGGGGTCTGGACGACCTCTCCTGTGAAGACAGGCTGAGAGAGTTGGGATTGTTCAGCCTGGAGAAGAGAAGGCTCTGGGGAGACCTAATTACAGACTACCAATATTTAAAGGGGTCCTACAGGAAAGTGGGAGAGGGACTGTTCACCGGGGAGTGTAGTGACAGGACAAGGGGCAATGGCTTCAAGCTGAAAGAGGGTAGGTTTAGGTTAGATGTTAGGAAGACATTCTTTAGGAAGAAATTCTTTACTATGAGGGTGGTGAGGCCCTGGCACAGGCTGCCCAGAGCAGCTGTGGCTGACCCTCCCTGGCAGTGTTCAAGGCCAGGTTGGATGGGGCTTTGGATAACCTGATCTAGTGAGGGTGTCCCTGCCCATGGCAGGGATGTTGGAACTATATGAACTTTGAGGTCCCTTCCAACCCAAAGCATTCTGTGATTCTATGAAACTTGTTTTTCAATCATTATTTCTTGGAGATCACATCCTTGTTTGGGCACAGTTCCTTCAGGAAGCCCTGGCTCAACTTGTCCTTACCACATCCTCACAGGGAGACTGCAGATCTCCATCCAAGAAGTGGTTGCAGACACCAGATGCCTCATGCTGGGCCTGCACCCAACATCCCAATGGCTGGGTCCACCCCCCAGACCTGCACAGTTCCACTGTGACTTTTGCCCATCTCCTGGGCTTTTCCTGACTGCCTCACTCCTGACAGGTAGGAGATAACACAGTGCCATGCAGAGAGACCAAATACACTTCTGTGAGGCTCCTTGTTTTTCTGCAGAGGGGACGTGCCCCACGAGCTGTCATTCAGCTCTTCCTGCAAAGGGGGAATAATGGGCTGCTTGGGATGGGAGTGCGGAGGACGGGGCCAGGAGGCAGGTGGTGGGCATGCAGAAGGTCAGGTGGCTGAGCCATAACTCCCAGTGCAGGATGAAAAGCAAACCTTTCATGTCAGACCCATCCATTCCCTGCCCACAGGTTGGGTCATCAGGTTGGGGGGCAGAAACCCTTTGCTGAAGGGAAATCAGGACATCCAAGCAGGACACATGCTTCTTGGCTTCACAGCTGTTGTGGCCAAGGGTCCTGCACCCAGTTGTGAGTGTATTTGTTGGGGTGTTTTTTCTCAGAATATGGGACAGGGCAAAGAACCCCAGACACATGAAAAGCCTCCATCTACTTTCAGTTAATTGTGCAGTGGGCAGGGGCCAAAAAACCTGCGTTCCTTACTGCTGCAGGCCAAAGCCCTCAAGCATGTGATTTGATTATCATCATTACTGTAAGGCGGTACTTGGTGCCTGCTGCAAGAAAGAACATTTCAGGGGGTGGAGGGGTTTAGTGACCACTGGTTCCCAGGGTAGACGTGGTGACTCCTGATTGTGTTCAGTCCCTGCACCTCCAGGATCCTCCTTGTGGAGATGTGCCAAAGGGTCCTTCTAGGAGAGACCCGAAACGCGACAGGCAGCAAGGGGGATGGCTCTGGTATATCATAACCTACCCTATTCATGGAAATAAGGCAAGTGTCTTTGTTAAAGCCTAAACAGCTCGAGGTCTGGTCTCCAGATGCTGTACCAGGAGGGATGTGGGAAAGTCTGGTGGCACCTGAGAGGACCAGTGGTGCCCTTTTATCCAGGGTAATCTTTTGGACCCTGGTCTCGTGCTTCAGGAAGGATGTAGAAGTGATGGGAAGAGTTAATGGGACCTAGACTCTGGAAAACAGGCTGGTAAACAGGCAATGTCATCAGCTCACATTGCTCAGCCTAGCAAGTGGGGGACCGAGTAACAAGCTGGCAGCTCTATGTAGGTCACCTTTGCAGGCCAAATCTTTGAACCCTGGCCAGCTGCAAGGTCAGCAGGGATGTGGACGACCAGTGCCTGAAACCCACAGTGCTGTGTCCGGCAGCGCTGGGTCCATCCTTGGAGGCAGGGAGGGCTGAGACCCACGCGGAGCCAGGGTTGAACTCACGCTGGCATTGGTGAGATGGCTTCAGAGTCTTCAGGAGGAAACCTGGGTGAGTTGGAGAGAGCCCCGGAGAGAAACGCAGCACTGTGCTCATGGAGGTTACAGCTAATGAGTCCTCACAGCAGCAACAAGGAGACCTCTGGACCCCAGAGCCCCTGCACCATGGGCAGCATCAAACAGCCTCGTGCGCTGCACCGATGCAGAAGGCGTGAGGTCCTTGTCTTCTGCTCACAATTTAAGGTGATCACACAGAAAATTCTGGGCAGCTTACTCAGAAGAATCTCTGGAGGCAGCTCAATGGCAGTCTGTGTCTGCTGACAGAGGGACAAGGCAACTCCCCTGGGTAGGATGCAAACCCAGCCAAAGATTCTTGTGTGTCTCACAGGCCCTAAATAAAACCAGGGTTCCTTTCCGAAAGACAGTCTGTTGTTCAGCCAAATCCCACCAAGTGCAGATGAGAGCTGGGTGGTAGTGCCCCTTGGCATGTGCTGGCCAGCAGAGGCTGATGGCCGGAGCTGGCAGCCTGTGGCCCAGCTGGCAGCAGGTCCATGTTCCCTCAATGGAACACACACTGCGGAGGGGCGTCCCAAACCTGGGCATGGCTGCTCTGCTTACCGTAGATGCCAACCACAACTGGGGCTGTGGGTTCATACCAGCTCTGCCAAACACCAGGCACAGCTAGCATCCACCCAGCCTGCAGTGTTAACCATCTGAGGAATAAGCAAACCAGGAGCCTGTTGCTATGAGCACGTTTCTGTTCCCATCCTTAGATGTCTGTGCTGTAAAGTGCATCGTTGGATCCTTTCAGCAGATGGATTGCTCCAGGCTCCACTGTTGATTATAGAATCACAGAGCAGTAGGGGTTGGAAGGGACCTATGGAAATCATCTAGTCCTACCCTGACAGAGAAGGATCACATAGAACAGGCTGCACAGGATCACATCCATGTGAGTTTTGAATATCACCAGAGAAGGAGATTCCACCGCCTCTCTGGGCAGCCTGTGCCAGTGCTTGGTCACCCTCGCAGTGAAGAAGTTTTTCCTTATATTCAGATGGAACTTCCTGTGTTCCAGTTTGTGCCCATTGCCCCTTGTCCTGTTGCTGAGCATCACTGAGAAGAGTCTGGCTCCATCCTCTTGATGCTCACCCTTTAGATATTTATAAGCATTGATGAGATCTGCTCTGTCTTCCCTTCTCCAGGCTAAACAGACCCAGCTCTCTCAAATGAGAGATGCTTCAGTCCCCTAATCACCCCCATAGCCCTCCACTGGACTTTCTCCAGTAGTTCTTTGTCTTTCTTGAACCGAGGAGCCCAGAACTGGACACTGCACTCCAGATGTGGCTTCACCAGGGCAGACGAGAGCAGGAGGATAACTTCTCTCAACCTGCCAGCCACACTTTTAATGCACCCCAGGACACCATTGGTCTTCTTGGCCACAAGGGCACACTGCTGGCTCATGGAGACATTGTTCACAAGGACTCCCAGGTCCTTCTCTGCAGCGCTGCTTCAGAGCAGGTCAGCCCCTAACCTGTTCTGGTGCTGGGGTTATTCCACCCTTGGCGCAGAACTCTACACTTGCACTTATTGAACTTCATTAGGTCCTCTCCACCCAAATCTCCAGCCTGTCCAGGTCTCCCTGAATGGCAACACTGCCTTCTGGTGTGTTGGCCACTCCTCCCAGTTTGGTATCATCAACAAACTTGCTGAGGGAACACTCTGTCCCCTCTTCCAGGTCATTGATGAATACGTTGTTCAAGACTGGAGCCAATTCTGACCCCTGGGGCATGCTGCTAACTGCAGGCCTCTGCCCAGACTTAGAATGTCTTATGACAACCCTCTGAGCCCTGCCATTTGGCCAGTTGTCAACTCACCTCATTGTCCACTCACCTAACCCATACTTCCTAAGCACGCCTGTGAAAAGGTTATGGGAGTCAGTGTCAAAAGCCTTACTGAAGCCTACCTAAGCTCTCCCCTCATCCTGCCCACCAGTCATGCCCTCAAGGCTATCAGATCAGTCAGGCATGGTTTCCCTTTGCTGAATCCATGCTGACCACCCCTGATAACCTGCTTTTCCTTCTCATCCTTAGAGTTGACCTCCAGAATGAGCAGTTCCACCACCCTTCTAGGGGTGGAGGTGAGGCTGACTGGCCTGTAGGTTACTCATAGTAATTCATCTGCACTGCTATTAATACCTATTTGTAGCATAAACTGCGCCCATTGAAGGGATGATGCTGTTATTTTAACCAAAGCCTTCCTCTTGGCTGAAGTACATTTGTGTAGATTCAGTGTAAAAAAACCCTGGATATAATACCTGAAAACTGAATTACCTTTGCAGTGAAGTGAATAGCCTTGACACTGCCAATGCAGTCAGGTAATAAATCAATTAAAGCACCCAGTACCTACCCCAAGCATACACCGAGTATACAGGCTGCCAATCGTTCACCCTCTTCAGCTGCAAGGGATTGTCTCCCTCCTCCACAGCTGTCTCACCAGCACAGGCGTGCAGAAAAACACAAGGACAGCGCTTCTGCTTGTGTTTGTCTTACTGCCACAAGCCGAAACGCAGCAAACCTGAACCCAAACCAAGTGACAGCACCTTTCCATGGGCGTTCGCAGCCTGACCTTATCTCTGCCAGTCTTAACGCTTGGACAAGCTCGTGAATGGAGAGGTATTAACTGCCACTTAGCAAGGCCACGGCCAACCAACCAACGTTACCTGTCAGGAGTGATGACAATACTGAGCCACCAATGAATGCAAGCTGGGTTTTGAGCTGCCAGTGTTCTGCTCGAAGGGGAAAAGAGCAATGTGGGTGGGGGAGCTGAGTTTTGAGGGCGACTCCAGTTTGGAAGGCGGAAATGCCTCTTGGTTCAGGCTGAACCTTGCGCTCTGTGAGCCCCACGCCCTCCCCAGCCCGCTGGGCCGCATCCACGCTCTCTTTTTTTAATTTGAACTAGCCTCTTTTGATGACTCAGGGAGCAGGAAGATTACAGTTTAAGTACATAATTTTTATTTGATGTGACAGGTTAAAGCTCTGCGCATTTGAAGAAGGCTCAGATTATTTTAGTTCAGTTCCAACGCTGATTTAGGCCCTGACTCACTCTTTGAGGCCTGATTTCATGTAGACATATGTTGACTCGAATATACTGCTAATGAAACATAGGCATGTGTTTACATTACTCCGGTTAAATGTTTTGCTGGTGTAGGGGTGGACTTAAACACAGCATGTGCGATCCTGAATCAGAGGCATAGAGGATTAGATTTTGCTTGGTTTTTTCTTTTCCAGCACAAAGGCTAGGTGTTTCAGAGTCTAATCTTCCTCCCTTCCTGCCCCTTCCAAAATTTATTCTGGGTAATCCCCAAGTGCAATGTGCGCTTTTCAATGCGCGTCCCTGCCGGGGACCAAAGGACCTCGAGTCTCCCTGGCTTTCGTGGCAGGAGAGGCAAGCTGCTAAAGCTCACACAGCAAGCTGGGAGCAGAAAACTTTCACTGGCATAGCTGAAGGGGGTAGAAACAGGTTTAATGTGAAATTCAAACTAATTCCCAGTTCAGTAAACTCCTTGGCCAGGGCTGCCCCAAAGGCAGATGTGATGTGCAGGCAGAGGCGTGAGCCCCAGCCTGCCCTTGGTTTCCCACTTTCCAACTGATCCTGCCCATGTCCTGGAGGAGGGCAGGAACTTTGCTTGCAGAAGCTTCTCTTTGTCCAGTATCTCTTGGACTCTATAGGTCAGACCGTGGCAAAGAAAGCGTTAGCGGTTTCCCAAAACTAAAGGAAAGGCTTTTTTGGGAACTTGGAGTACAAGAGAGCGCCATGCATGCAGAGAGAGGTACAGGCAGTCTAGGTGCTGTGGCTAATGCTTTCTCTTTCAGGAAACTAAACCTATCCAGGTTGGGGGGTGTTTGCCTTAAAAAAAAACCCACCCTGATTTTTGGAGCAGTCCTCTCTGCAAACCTCTCCGCAGCAAATCTGTAAGTGGATCTGAACCTCACTTGTCTCTTGTATTTCTCCTGCAAAGTAGAACAAGCAAACAGCCTTTTGCTCCTCCACAACATCTATCCGTCTCCAGCCTTGGAGCGGAGGGGGAGGAGAAAGGGAGCTGCCAGCAGCCCATAGTGATTGATTCGCCTCTTGTTTTTTATGCTGCGCTAGAACAACTTGTTTCAGAAATGACAATGACAAATCAAATATTTCTTGCTAGAAATTCAGATTCTCCACATTGTTAGTGGGTATGTTGCTGTTAAATGGGCTGCTTTATTGGTAGCATTTTTTGGAAGCATTATTTTCTCCTTGAGCTTGCAGCCCTTAGGAGAGAAATGTTATTTCCCCAAAAGCCATTTTCCTTCAATAATTGTTGTCAGGTGAATCTTTCTGTCATCGATCGCTGTCACCGGGGGACAGTTTCCCTATAAGCAAAGGTTAAAACGCTGCACTTCTCCATGTGCACCAAGAAGTGTGGGAAGTGGCCCTGGAAAGGGACAAGGTGTCTCTCCCAGAGTCAGACCAGCCCTGAAGCAAGGGCCTGGCTCTGCATGGGGCCGAGAGCTGTTGTGAGCATCAAAGTGTTGGGGGTCAAGAAAACGTCAGGATCTGAGGAGAGGGGTGATGCAGTGGTGGGGCATTGAGGTTTGGGGGCTGGGTGTTGCCTTTTTGCCGGTGCAGGTGCCCCAGGGTGGGGTGGGATGCACGCAGGGTGGTATTT
Organism: Gallinula chloropus; assembly: GCF_964237585.1. Taxonomy (NCBI): domain Eukaryota; kingdom Metazoa; phylum Chordata; class Aves; order Gruiformes; family Rallidae; genus Gallinula; species Gallinula chloropus. The sequence continues at coordinate 117,323,042 of NC_140085.1, forward strand.
GCTCCCCTTTGCCCTTTTCACCAGGTTGTCATTCCTCATCAGGGAAAATGCTGCGGCTCCGAGGGTGCCTCAGCGCAGCCGTTTTATCAGAGGGAGATTTCTCTCTCTCCCACTGTGCAAATGAAGGCAGTATTGCTCTTAATTGGGAGCTGAACTTTCCGCGGCGCTGGGGAGGGCTGGCTCTGCTCTGACATAATTTCCAGTTCTGGGAGTACCCCTCCCGCGCCTGGGAGGCCATCGCCTCCCCCTTTCCCATCCCAAATATCCCAAATAAAAACGTTTGTGGACAGTTCCTAACTTTCCCTTCCCCGCCGATGGAGCTGCAGCGGTGCAGTTGGTCTGTTACCTACGGGAGAGAAGGGAGGGAGGCAGGGAGAGGGAGGGAAAGAGGAAGAGAGGGAGGAGGAAGAGACAGGCAGGGAGCTCAGCTTACCGGTGCTGCATCGCATCGCTGCCTCGCTGCCTTCCAGAGACGCGGAGGATCACTCCCCCCCTGGCTGGGGATGGTTGGGCTGTGGGGGGACCTGGGAAGACTTCACAAACTGTAGCCGGAGCCTCCCGGAGGGCAGGGCATCCCGCCCGCTCACTGCAGCTCCCTCGCAACACGGCCAGAGCCGCCGGAGGATGCACTGCAGGCGTGTGAGGTGAGGAGGTGCCCTTTCCTTTCCGTAACTCCAACTGCAGGTATGACCGTGGGCAGCGGGGTGCCGTTACAAGCCTTGGATCCTGCCGCTGACTTTCCAGAACTCGCCGATCACCGCGGCTCGGTTAGGAGAGTAACGCAAGAGGAAGTGTGTGACCCTACTCCCAATATCAGGATCAAAGTACAGACCTCCCTGTCTGGGGAGGTAACTCACTGGAGCTGAGCGGCATGTGTCCCCCACATCACCCTGAAGTTTGGCTGAGGGCTTTGGACTGCAGCACTCATCCTCTGGTAAAATGGGTGACTGGGCTAATTGGCATGAGGGGTACACTGATTTGATTGTAAGAAGGGAGCAGTAAGTAATCTTTGCCAGGGGATTTAGTGTGTGTTTTAACACAGGGAAACATTTGGGCAGCCTGTGAACCTGTCCCCAGATAAAGACGGGGATCACTTAGGACAAGCACAGGGCAATGCTTTCCTCGCTGTCCTGCTTGTTTGCTGAGACCTTGGATAAAATGCTTAAAAAGACCGGCCAGGCACAGGTAAGCAATCGAAAAAGCTGTTGTTTGGCCTGATCCTGCACACGCGAAGGTGTACAGTCAGCACTTCTAACGCCAGGTAGTTATTTACAGGGGATCTGCCAGTGTTAGGGCCCCACAGTCGGATTTCTGTTCCTCTGCTTTCTGCCTTAGCCATGCTAATCAAAAAAGTCCCTCCTGGTTAGCATTTGGCACAGGGCTGGAGTGATGAGGAGACCCCTGAGTGCTTGCCTGTGTGTCTGCACTGGCTGGAAACTATACAATGCCCAGGAACATTATCCCCCAAAAGCACTGGATTGCTTCTTTAGCAGACATGTAAATGCAAAAACTGTGGTATTGATAAGGGAAGAATGGAACGGGATGGGATGGAATGAGTTGGAATAGAACATTTCAATTGGAGGGGACCTTCAAATAAACTCCAAATACTGAAAAATGACTGTGCCAAGAGGCAGCACGAAGTGAAAGGGCGCAGAGCGGTACAAGCATGGGGCTCGCCTGCTCCAGACACGTGCTGCCCCAGATTAAAACAGGGAAAAAAAACCCATCTGAAAGGTAGCATCCCTACATGTTCTCATCCTACAGTGCTACTGGCATGGCTGAGCAGTACTCTATTTGTGAAAGATTTAAAAGTGACATTGGAATGTCTTTATTGGTAATTTTTCTTGTTTTGAATGGTTTTTTGCACAGTCTGTATAGCTATTTCTGCTCTGCAGTGGTCTTTTACTTCTTACTTCATGTATCTTGAGATTGTTTCTGAGAGAAAAGAGCAAGATCCTCACCCTGTCTGACATGCCTTTTTCAGATTTATTTTTCTTTTTCATTAAGATGCAAATATAGAACATGTAAATGAGGGTGCAATAAATAATGTTTGGGCGGGCACACATACATGCATACCATTTTTGAAGCACAGTTCTTCTATAGCTCAGAGAACCAACTTTTTGGAGTCGTATCATTGACTTCAAGAGCTTAAAGAATACCTTTTCTCATTGATTTATTTCTTTATGCAGGTAAAAGAGTGGCTGTGAGTTGGATTTTGTTCCTATCTAGCACAATGGAACAAGTGGGTTCATACTGCTAAAAAGCTGTTCTGGTTCATCCTGTGGTGGAACATCTTCAGTGGGAGCTGGGGTTTGGAATACAGCGAGTGAAACAGTGACTGTAGTAAAATAGCTGATTCATGAGGCAATTCTTAAAAGTTAAATATGCTCATCAGCATTGGTGTTAAGTGGAAGATGGGGATATTGTGGGAAGAGAGGGAGCATTAGAAGAAGCGAGTCTATTAGCAATGAAGAGAAACCTGGAAAGGGACAATTGGCACACAGGGGTCGAAGGGAAGGCAGAGACAGAAAGATTTTCAGGCCGAGTGTCTGGCAAAAATGACTACCAAGATGAGAAAAGATCATTCTCAGAGAACAAGGAGGGAGTGTCCCAGAGGCCCTGATGTTTTCTCAGCCTGCCAGAGAAGATAGCTCTTTGCTGGTTTGCCTGCCAGCTGTTTATATCACCTGTGAAAGTTGATTAAGTCAAAACCATCTGAATAAGTTCATAAAAAGGACAGAAAGCACCTGCACGGACAGTGGGACTGCAGTGGCTTTTCTGTGCAGTTTCCCTGCAACCATAGGCTGAGCTGTGCAACTGGGTGCCTAACAGCCCATATTGCCACCTCTGCTGCAACACCTTTCTCCTTCCTGAAGAAAGGATCTGGCCTGAATAAACATCCCAGCTGACGTTTGGGTGGACTTTTTAGGGCCAAGCGAATTTTGCAAGCAGATCGGAAAAGCAGGATGATATTTTAAAATAGAAATAAGCTTTCTTGACTTGGCTAAAGTCCCTGGAAATACATTTCTTTTTGACTCTTCAGATGCAGCACTTCTTTCCTGTAGCATTACAGGAGCAGATCCACCTCCTGCCAAACCTTTTCCTGGTTTTCAGAGCAAAATTGCATTTTAGTCTGGGGATGCTGTTTGGCTTTTCCACATGAACGTCCTGAGCAAGTGGTCATGGTTGGGTGGATGAGATCAAGCTGCATCAAGAGCTAGTGGCTCTTGATGTTTTTTTACTTAATAAAGAGGAAGATGCAGTCTCTGCCTCAGAAGACACCTGTGCCACAAATGCCTTCCCTCTGTGAGAACACCCTTGCTGCCATGATCTTTATCCTCTCCTATGAAGACAGTCTGAGAGAGTTGGGCTTGTTCAGCTTGGAGAACAGAAGGCTCCGAGGAACTTTATAGCAGCATTCTAGTACCTGAAAGCTGGGGAGGAACTGCTCATGAGGGCATGTAGCAATAGGAGAAGGGGCAATGGCTTTAAACTAGAAAAGGGTAGATTTAGGTTAGATATTAGGAAAAAGGTCTTCAATATGAGGGTGGTAGATCACTGGAACAGGTTGCTCAGAGAGGTAGTGGAGGCCCCATCTCTGGTCAGGCTTGATGGGGCTCTGAGCGACCTGACCTAGTAACGATGTCCTTTGCAGTAAGCAGGGGTGTTGGACTAGACGACCTCCAAAGGTCCCTTCCAACCTTACACATTCTGCTGCCTGGGTAGCGGCCACGCGGAACTCTGATCTGGGCCACTCCAACAATTTTTGTCACGGAAATCTCCACACTCAAGATGCCACTTCATTTTCTGAACTGTAAAGACTGTTTTTGAGCAGATGAGAGCCATAAATGTTTGTTCTTTCCCTTGTAACAATAAAGACACACCTTTTTAACGAATTAATTTTACAGGCCGAACTCCTCCTATGCCTGTGTGCTGCTTCTGAGCAAGCTGCAGTGCTGGGGTTATGTTTATATGTATATGCTGGTGCTGATGTTATCCTCTGTAGTAACGAAAACGTGACTTGGAGGAGGAAATGGTGGACATTGTTCTTCGAAGCGGTAAGGTCAGGGAGTTGCAGTGGGTCAGGTGGCTCTTCTGAAACTGCCATAGCAAAATAAGTGGAGGTTTTGGGTACAGGGTATGTGTGTATAAAACTCAGGGATGATTCTTACCCAGTTATTGGATTTTAGGCACTTTATATTTTAATGTCTCTTTTTTTTGGCCATAGTTTTTCTTTTATTGCTAGGAAAAAACATGTCTTTCCTGATTATAACTCTAGTAATGTTTAGGCTGTGTTGGTGATGCTGCTTGAAGCAGTACAGTTGTACGTCTCTATCTACACATCTGCATTTTGTACATATGCATGGGATTTATGTGGGATAAATATCAATCTAGAATTTAACACACCACTCTAAGATGTTTCTGGTTTTTCCTCTCCCACTATATAATTCAGAACTTGACATGCTTATTCTCTTTATCTTTTATTTAATTATTCTTTTTCTTTTCTTATTAAAATCCAGATTAATAAATCAAACCAGCACAACGGTCTACAAGGGAGATTCAATCTACTGCTAAAGTTACAGGGTCAATCAGCTAAATGGGAATTATCAACATAATGACAGAGCATAAGCCGGTCAACATGATAGGATTTGCAAATCAGTATCAACAATACTGCTTTTCTATCTGTTGTCTAATTGATTGCTTAACAGCACAGGGCCTGGAGATGGGGTCTCCTGCTGTGGGTGGACTCTGCTCCCCAGAGTCAGCTCACTGGCTATAAAATGTTGTGGCCTTTCTGGAGAGACTGAGCCTTATTTTAAGCATCCAAAGCACCCTGGGTGAGAGCCCCTTTCCCCACGGACACCCTGCCATGGCAGGCTGGGGGCAAGTGCATAGGTGCTTGGGGAAAAGCTGAGAAAACTAAGCCCCCCAAAAGCATTCGGAAAAAAAAACCCCAACCAAAAAAACAAAAAACCCCAAACCAGACACCCACCACACACACAAGAAAAAAAAAAAAAAAGAAAAAAAAAAGAGGATTTGGCTGTAAATAAAGTGCCTAGCAACTCAGTGCTTAGATGACAGGAACTGGCACGTAGGAAGCAGAGGAACAATATCCTGCTTTGACTCGCTGACGGACTGACAAGGAGACACAATTCTGATGGCAGAGGCCAGCAAGAGATAGCAGAGGGAAAAAGGTTTTCTGTGGTCTGACAGTGAGGGCAGCAGGAGAGATTTTTTTTCCATTGTCCTTTAACCTTTTCAGCTTTCCACCCTTCTGGCCTTCCAGTCTGGAATTTTGTTTTGGGTGAGGATGTTGTTGATACACATTGCCATAAAAAGCTCCCTCTGGAAAGTGGCATTTTAAAGTACCAGAAAGGGGACATTTGCCCTCATCACCTGGGTGGCTGTTCACGCACAGTTCCTTTGGTAGGAAATGGCTCAAGAGGCTCCGTGGGATGATGCCACCAAGCACATGGGGCAGGAAGAGCCCACCCAGTGCTCCCAGGGAACTAGGCAAAGTAGTCTGTCCCCATATGATCTGTTATTGCAAGTAAAGGTTTGTCACCTCTACTGGTTTTGGTAGCCCTGCCTGGGACCTGAGAGGGCACTGCTGTTCCTGACAAGGTCTGGTAGCCACCGGGCAGCATCCTACTGTGGGAGCACGGGGATGGCTGAAAGCTGCAGGTCCAGGAGCACCTGGTCATCCATCTCTGACTTCTGAGCTAGGTCTAAGGGGGACACATGATTACCTGTGGGATTAACAGTTTCGTCTCTATAATCGGTGGCCTCGCCTCTGCTGAACCCACTGCCTTGCCAGGGACATTGCCTTGGAGAGCGCCAAGCTGGCCCCTGCCCCTCTGAAATGCTTGCATTTAGGAAAACCCCCAAAGTTTCCTGCTGTACTTGATATCTTCTTATTATCCATGCATGTTTAATCTCTTTTTGTGTCCTGCTGAACTTCTGGGAAAGCAGTTTAGAGACTACATTCTGAGGAAAATGAAAAGTTAGCAGGTATCATTAGTACTTATAGCGGGGCACATGTTATTTTCAGTTACGAATAAAGGAAAATGGGGATATCACTGCTGACTTAGCGCAGTATTTGAGGTCGTAACTCCTGCACACACGTGCCTACCTTTAGGTCTGCCTTGTTGCAGCCACTTGCACCTCTGTTGGCGAAGCAGCAACTCTTGCAAATGGTCAAAAGCCCTCCAGTCGTGGCGACTCGGGTCACTCCCTGGCCAATGTGTATGACATCAATGCAAAGCCAACACCCGTCATACAGTGAGCTCTGTGGCATGATTGCAGCTTTGCCCCAGAAAAATTAAAAAAACTTTATTTCTTTAAATTGGTATGTTGGATCTGTTTCTCAGGGGGACCCTAGACCTACTTACCTCTCTCAGCCTCAGGCCAGACTGCTTTTCTTGATCCATATGGCATATAGTTTTGATCTCTTGGTGCCATTTAGATAATTATTAACAGACCTAAAAGAAGTGTCAGGCTAATTTTGATAGAATAACTAGGCTTTGTCACAGGGGTTACCATGGCCCTGTCACTGTGTAGCATGAAGGAATAGCACAAGGGTCAGTGGTGTGGGCAGGAAGGTGCCGTAGCCAGTCTGCTTGCTGCAGCAGGATGCAGGAGGATGTTCGAGGAGAGCGGTGGGCTGCAAGCTCTCCCATCATCCTGTAGTCCATGTCACTTGGGTCCCAAAGCTTTTGTGGAAGCCTTGTTTGGATCTGGGTAGAGCCATGAAACACTGTGCCAGGCAGTTTAAACAGACTGGACACAGATCAGGTAATTTTTTGGCAATGCTGCCCTACATGAAATATTTGGCAGTTGGAGTAACAGGAGATAAAGCCTTGAGATAATTACAAACTGCCATTTCTGACCCAGGTCAGAGAGAAAAATCAACTATAACTTCATGCAAAAGGGATTTCTGTAAGACTGGAAAGATTTATTTTGAAGCAGAAATACAGGATGGTGTTCAAGATGAGATATAGAAAAAGGATTGGTTGCTAGTAAGTCTCCATTACTTTCTGGACCACTCCCTGTAGACTTATTGTTCACTTCATAAAATTGTCTCCAGGACTGTTCCTTGGAGATACGTGTAGAGTGTCTGGAAATCTTGAATCACAGACTGTATTGACCATCAGATGAGGAAAGATACATCTACAGTTGTGGGATTTGCACAAACTGTAAAGTATGTTTTCCAATTTACATCAATTTACAAATGTTTGTATTGCCTGGGCTTGCACACACACACACACACACACATGTGTGTGTGTGTATTATAAGGTATGCTTCTTCATATGCGGGCTGGAAAAGACAGTCTGGCTCTGGAGAGGGAGTATGGTAAATCCACACCAGAGCATAGGCTGGGAGGCAGCTTTCCCAGTCAACCAGAGCAGGAACCTTATCTATCTATCTAACTATCTACCTATTTATTTATTTTAAGGTCTGTTACCAGTGATGAAACCATCAAACAAGAACTAAATATGGTCAAGTCATATTCATCCGCTGCTGTTGAAATCAGGTAAAATGAACATGTTATGTTATGGTTTCTTGAGTATTTCTGAAAAGGTTTTAATGGGTTTTAATGGAAAAATGCTCTCAATTGCTTTCTTAATTCAGTATTTGAAGGGCTTTTGTTTATACATGTCCTGGAAATCCTGCAGCAGAGAAATGTTAGACTATTGAACAGTCTCCTGAGAGCTGGCAACAGCAACAAACCTCTTCTGCAGCTTTGTTGTCAACCTCAGAACATCATCCTTTCCTGAAGATGCTATTTTCAGGAGATTCATGTGCTTCCTATCAGACTGCTGAAGAACATGAGAACAGATGCAGAGCAGATTTTCATATACTCTTTTGTGTATGCCTGTGTGTGTGTGTATGCATATGTATATTCTCACACAATTTTACATATGTATTTAATTAAAGCAATTTTTAAGTTAATCACAAGACTTCTGTGAGCTGTACATACAAGAAAAGAGAGATCTGAGGAATACTCTATTTAAAGATAAAGCTAATTTAAATATAAGTTGCAGAAGGAATGTGAACTTTTGAAACATTTTCAAAATTCATTAGTGAATCATTGCAAAAATGCCTTTTGCTGTGGGAGGAATTTCAGTAAAGCAGGACTCCAGTTCTGCTTGTTTTGTGCTGTTGACAATACTGACTGAAGTTAACAGGAACATTCTTACAGGTAAGATGAGCTGGATTTGCTCCCAGGAACACCTGGCTGGACTTTTGAATGTACAGTAGGGCAATGGATAAGCCTGCAATGTAAAACCTTTTCAGTGCTTGGAAAGGGGAATTTGAGCAAGAGGAGGGCACTGAGGTGGTTTTGGGGAGTCTAAGCAGAACTGGGAAGGCAGAGATCAAATTTCCATGAAATCTACAGCTCCAGGGACTATAAACCTGGTTTGCTGTGTTTGAAGATGGGAAGCCAGATCTGATTCCTTTTTAAGAAGGTGGGAAGTAGAAAGCAGTGCGCTTCCCCTGGGGAAAAATTTACCCATCCTGGTGCTCTAAAATAGTAGTCGGTGGGCCCATGGGTTAATGGAATGAGACACAGAAGCTTTATACTATTCTCACCAGGTTCATTTATAGAAATATGTATTTTTTTCTGGCACTGACGTTTGCTTTGATAATTTTTCTTTCTCTCAAATTTTATACTAGATGTGTAACCAGATACACAGAGCATTAATCCATTAACAAGGATGAAAGAATGAACATTGTTGTTATTGTTTGGATGTCTTTCACCTAGAAAGGAGAGGAGGGTAAGCACAACCCCCCTCTCGCCTCAGAATGTCCTCGTGAGTTACCTAAACTCTAGTAAAGGTGAAATATCCAAATAATCTAACCCACTGCTGTTTTCTTCCAGGGCAGCTGACCCAGTGTCAGAGATGTGATTCGTGGCCCCTCCAGCATAAAGATTGGGAGCAGTTTCCGAGTTGGTACAAGACTCACATAGGATGCAAAGAAGATGAAGATGGGAGGAACCTGTCTGTGTCCATCCGTCGTCCAGCACTTGCTGACTCTGGGACACAGGCACTTTTCAAACAAAGGGAGAAACATGGTATTTAAGAAAAACTATTGCTGTTTTCAAAAACACCATGTCAAAATCATGGTTTGTAAGGTGCTGAAAATGGGGAGGGAGGTCTGCAGCATCAGCCAGGGTAGCCTGGTATCAGTGGATAAGCTTGTGTGGATTTCTGAGGGTATGCTGGTGGAGCAGGGGGACAGGGACAGGACACAGATTCAAGCAAGCATGATCATGAATTTGATTGCCAGCAGAGTATCTTGTGGGAATGATGCTAAGAAAAATGCATGTGGGTGCATGAGTCCCCTGAAATAGGTAGCTTTCAATTAGAGGTGACCTGGCTTTAAATCCCTGAGCAGGGAGTTTGGTGTACGGCTCTGAAAGGAGCTAGATACGTATTTTTTTAATGTGCTGTTCCTTCTTGTTTCTTTCAGATGAATTGCAGGAAATTCAGACTGTTTGCTTGCCTTGCAGTGCTCAGCTCTGCTATCTTCGTGGTTTTTTACAATAATTGGACCGAATTCTGTATATTCTGTGGAAACAGCCAAGATTATATATTCCCCATCGAGACTTTTAGGAGAAGTGGAGGAAACTTCTTGCATCTCCCAGATATAGACTGTCATAAGAACCCACCTTTCCTTGTCCTGCTTGTGACATCCTCGTACCATCACATCGATGCCAGGATGGCCATCCGGCAGACCTGGGGGAAGGAGAGAATGGTCGCCGGCAAGCACCTGGTGACATATTTCCTCCTGGGAAGCACTGGGAATCTCAGCCATCAGGCCGATATTGCTGCTGAAAGCCAGAAGTACAAAGACATTATTCAAAAGAATTTTACAGACACGTATTACAATTTGACTCTGAAGACCATGATGGGAATTGAATGGATTCACAGATTTTGTTACCAGTCCAGCTTTGTGATGAAAACAGACACAGACGTGTTTGTCAATGTTTTTTACCTCACTGAGCTGCTTCTAAGGAAAAAGAGGACCACTAGTTTCTTCACAGGCTTTTTAAAACTGCACGAGTACCCCATACGGACGACGGAGAGTAAGTGGTACGTGAGTAAGGAAGAGTATCCGGGAGAGACCTACCCGCCCTTTTGTTCCGGGACTGGTTATGTTTTATCCACTGATGTTGCCAGCCAGATCTACAACGTTTCAGAGAGCATTCCGTTCATTAAACTGGAGGATGTATTCATAGGGCTGTGCCTTGCCAAATTAAAAATTCGGCTGGAGGAGCTGCATTCAGAGCAGACGTTTTTTCCAGAAAAGATTAGGTTCTCTGTTTCTCACTTTAAGAAAATTGTGATGTGCCATGAAGTGGAACCGTCTGAGCAGCTGAGCTACTGGAAGCAGTTAGTGACAGAAAACGACGGAGGAGTGCTCTAGCACCTTGCTTGCTCGAATTAACAAACTGAAATGCTTCGCGTTAGCAGGGCTGCTCTTGACTCCACCAAAATTTCCAATTAACTCTAGACTCATCATGTTAAGGACTTTTCTGCTGGTTATTTTAATCTGCAGTTCTGCCTCTTCCTCTTCCATTTACTCCCACCTCTTTTTATCCCTCTCTACACGAGTTATAAGTATCTTTTTCCTGAAAGGTGCAGGCCTGTAAACCCGCCCTCTCCATGGACCAGCTCTCCACATCTTGCTGTTACAGGACTGGGAACATTTCTGCAGTGCCAAAATAAAACTCAAAGTACTTCTGTTCAGAGCAGAAAATTTGCACCCTCTCCCTGGTCCCCCTGGATAGATCACCACACTTGCACCCATTTGTGCAGGCATTTAGGAAAAGGTGTTCGTAGGTGTCGGGACGTTCCCCTCCTGGCATAGGGAACTGCAGCCCTGCCCTTGCAGCCAGCTCGCTGTGGGCAGAACTGCATACTGGCACAGATGCCTCCTTCAGTCCACATAATTTTTTGCAGAGATGGGAGAGTTTGCCCACATGGTGGTCCAGGGACATCCTTAGGGATTGCTGGTCATGAGGCTGCCGCCTTTGTTTCCCTGTACGTGCCTCCTGCTGAAAATGATATGTGGCAGAGCCGGATCCATGCTCAGTGGAGAGTGTCCTGGTCTTTTTATTTAAATAGACCCTGGGGACATCTTTTGCATTTGTGTCTCAGTCTGATTGCTTGAAAGCTACTGTAAAGGGTTTGCCAGGGCTGAACCAGAGTCACTTCCAGCAAGCTAAGCAGCACATCTGACCATGACATTACTCCCTATAAGAAACTGGGAGCGTAAGGTAGGCAAGACAAGAGGATTTCTCTCTTTTAAATGAGATCTAGTGGGAACGTGTGTTCCCAAACCATCATTCTGGCTGGGAGGCTCATTTCTTGTTTCATTACTAAGAAAAGACTCATGAAATCGCTGGGATGTTTGCAGGTTTCAGAAATAAGGAATTGAGTCTTCACGGTAGATGCTGTGAAGAATATATTTGGGCTATGTTCAGGGCAGGGGGGGAAGTTCATAAAATCATGCCTTATGCAAGATCCTTATTTGATTTACTTTCATGCAAAGAAAAATGCCAGTTTTACCAGAAAAGTATCCAATGCCTATTCTATGTGTGGAATGTTTTTTATCAGAGCAGTAAAAGCAGGGCTACTCCCTATGGGAAGGTGAGCCAGGAGCAGAGGGGATCTGACAGCCTTCAGGCTCAGTGCCATGGACCAGGACAGAACCGCAGAGGGTGGCCAGGTCCAGCCAAGAATGTCCCGATCATAAAGAATCATCATGGTGAAGAGGTAGGCCCGAGATCAAGCCAGCAATGGCTGCGCCCTGGTGATGACGTGTGGGGCTCAGGATTAGGCCCAGCATGGGCAACCAGGGATGGATGCTGCCCCAGGGTGGGGTGAGGACATGTGCTGAAAGTGGCAACAAGCATGGAGGAAAAGACAGGGAAAGATATCACATTACTTTGGGGTTATTAATTTTTATTGTTTCTTTCCTTTTAGTTTAAGTTTGTGAGGGCTGTCCAAGTGTCTCTTTTTACTTGCCTGCATCTGAAGAGCAGGACAAATATTTTCAGCGGGAATAATCCTCATCCTTAAAAGCGCTTAATACCTGTGATAATACATTACTTATTTTCTTCTGAGGTAGTGTGACCTGAGTTCATGCATCAATTTTTGACAATTCATGGTGGAAGAAATTATGTTTATTTGTTTGGTGGAAGAATACTCTTCTTTAAGTTTCCTGTTCAGAAAATAGCTGTGTATAGGGTGTTTTCAGACACATGGCTATCCAGGTGGTTGGGTGGGTGACAAAGGAGGTTGTGCCTACCCTGTGCCAGGGGCTAGGCAGTCCAGCTCCAGGCTGAAGAGCATCTTTCTGCTTCCCATCCCAACTTCAGGGGTGCATCTCCCTTGGACTCAAAGCCCTGCTGTAGCACACCTACTTTTGCTGCTGCCTTCAGTAAGTGTGGTGGGTCAGGCTGATAAGCCTAGCAGCAGCATTTTAATCATAGTTCTTTCCATGTAACCTGCAGAAATGTCTTTTTGCCTTTCGTTGCTATTGCACCTGAGGTGCAATCTGGCTATTGCTTTAATTAATGGAGAAATGTTGAGCATAAAGACATGTTTCCTGGCCTCTCCTAGATCCCTCTCCTATGGGGCAGAGGGTCTGTGAGCTGGGACAGTATAGTGCAGTCTAATGTTCATCCTGGCCACATCTTGTTCAGTTCATCCTGGCCTCTTGTTCTCAGAAATAATCCTTGCGGGTCCCAATTCCACCCTGTGTCTGGTGCCAACCTCATCCCAGCTGGCAGGACCAGCCCAACTGCGCAGTCCCAGGGTGCTGTCTCCTGGCAGAATAGCTTTCAGTTACATGCAGAGGGGATGACTTGTTCACCTCCAGCAGGTGTTGAGATCCAAGAGGGATGGTGATACTCGGCTCCTGGTGTGGTGCAGCTGCTGGTCTTCTGTCAAGGCTGAGTTCATGGCCAAAGGGTAAAGAGTCCCATTAGAGGAGAATATTTTGGGTTGCTTCCCTGAATGAGGGCTGCTTGTGAGGGGCATTTAAAAATACGTTGTACACGAGCAGTTTGTGGCTTTGCATCATTGTAAAAAAAGTTACCCTTGAGGGCTAGTTTCTGCTAGACTTCTTAACCGTGTCTTTTATTTTAGTCCAGGAGTGTTCCTAATTACTTGAATATAGCTACTAGCTGGGAAGGTGGTGCTGTTCTCTGTTAATCACATTCACAGATGCTTCCCCTGTATTTTGGGGGCTAAATTCATAGCTGCCATGCCATTGGGAATAAGGTCCTCAGGCATGTTTTCAGAAGCAATCCCATTCTGAGCACTGTTTCCAGGGAGTCTATTTGTAATTTTAAGTGACACGTGCAAGATGCCTGTCTCTTTATCACTGCATTTGAAATATTTTCTCCCCACTGAACTTATGTTGGCTGGCATCTAATGGCCCCCCTACCTGAAGCATTCGACTTCTCACTGCTGAGTCTCCGGTTAGGAGGTAATGAGAACAAGTTGATACAGTACAGACTGAGATAACCCGTTCCTCTCCATTTTCCAAATTAACTTCCCAAGTGAGCGCTTTAGGTTGCCTCACATTATCTTCCTCAAGGTATGAATTAGAACACATAAATTAGAAATTGACTTCATACTTCTCCCCATTCAGTGGGCTGCTTTGAATAAAAATATAGTAAATTAATAATGAATTACTTAAAATAAAAGGTTAACCTGCTGGAAAAGGTGATTTAAGAAAAGTAGCTGATTGCACGTAAGCCAGATTAATTGATTTAAATCAAGATATTGTGCCACTCAGTTTATATGCATCAGCTAAATAAAATCAGCTTTTGTAGCTCAGGCCTCAGGTCATGGTGTTTAACACAACTGAAATGACATTGATGGACTTCAGCCAAATTATGTGTATTTTTCTATGAAAGACCATCGCAGAAAAAGCCAAAATATCCCTAGAACTGTAAACACAGTACTGCAGTGTACATACACATATTTTTAAAATTTTGTGTAGGCTAATAAAAGATTTTAGGTAATTTTGAAGCAGTTTATCTATAAAAGTAGTTCAGTAGCCCAACATTTTTATGCTTTCTGGGTCACATGATCATTAGATCAGTTCTTTATGAACGGCTTTGGAAAGTTACTCTGAAAAGTTATGCTGGAGCTTCTTTTCTAATTGGAAGGAGTGTAAAAATAAACAGAGCTGACAGTGTCCTAGAGTTGGTTAGAGTTGCACATTACAGCATAGCCTATTCCTTCCGATACAAGATCAGTATTTGAGTATAAAAATGAATAAATTTTTTCATAATTCCAACTCATCACCTAACATACTCATAGTTTAGGTTAGGATTTTCAAAAACGTCTGTGAAGGATTTGGTCCCACAGGTCACCTGATACAGTACTACTGAGGAAGAACCCCTCTTCCAGGCACTTTTGAGAATATAGAATAGATTTTTGTAATGAAACATTTGCCTTACGTAAAATGCTGAACAGAACACAAGGGCTAACCATCTGCAATGGATCTGGTAGGAATGCTGCTCTGTCAGATTTGTGCCGGCGACTGTGTAACGTTGGTGTCAAACACGTGACAATGTTTGCATTGTTTGCATAGAACAGAAGAATGTTGATGTATGATATTTTAGTAAAGTATTTTGTTACCACGGTGTTGTGTGTTCGCTTGTCTTTTTGCTTGGGAATGCATTTGCATTTTGGGATGTAGTCAAGTGAGGAGGTTAGCTCTTTTTCCAGCTAAAATGAATATTCTCCCCTTCTCTAAAATGCCTTAATATGTACACCTTAAAATGGTTGGTTTCTCTTCCGGAGGCAAATACATGGTTCCCATCAAAGAGAAACAGATAGAAACCAGCAGTGCTTTCCTGACTACTAAGCATGCAATCCTGCCATGTTAGCCACCCTTCCCATCAATGTCATACACCTTTAAGCCAAAGGCACATTAAAACCAAACCTTATGGATAGGCTCTCATGTGAAACTAGAACATTTTCTTCAAAATGACAAGAGCATCAAGTGCATGTTTATTAAAACATAGCTAAGGAAGGGCTAAAAGACAAGTTTAATGCCAATTGATACCTTTTGGAAGATCAAGATCCAGAAATAACACAACCCTAAAACGTGAAACAGTTTTACCAGTGTCACCAGAGAGAGCACTGTTTGACTCAGGCTGACTGGCTTTCCCCTTGGGACCTGGAAGCACAGCGCTGTCCCCCGTCCCTGGGAAGGGAAACGTCAAGTAACAGAAGACAGTCAGACTGTTTGCCAAGCTCAAGCAGTTACAAACTGAAAACTGCAACTAGAAAAGGTCCCCCTTACTATCTTTATGTTTTATCTTTTTTATTTGCTTGCATTTTGCTTGTTTGTTTGCAGCTGAACTTAAATTCATTAGTTCATTCCTTCAATGCATTTCCAAAAGTATCTACAAATATTATCCCTCTGGATATGGGAAAACATCTGAGTCATAGGACTTACATATAAGCAGTACCTTGGGGATCCAGCCTGAAAAACGAGGCTTGAATTTGCACATGTTCTGACTGAGCAAATACAGGTTTTTTTTTCCCCAAAGCCCAGTAATACAGTGGTTTTAAGGCTTCTTCTAAGAAGTTCACTCAAGTACATTTGCTCTGAAAAATGTAATTGGACAATTACAGTGGTTGAGAAATAACCTTGCCATTGCCTTATGCTTCACAAATTCAAAAATTGATTATTTTTTGGGGAAAAAAAATAATCCAAGCCACTTCTTAGAATGTCTCCAGCTGTACACAGTATTCCTTGTGTTCAGCTACTAACCTAACCTGGCCTCATTTAATTTATGACATTGGGTGCAGGGGTAGAGACCCGTGTAATCAGCTTCCTATTCTTCCATCACCAAAAGCACTTTGAAATCACAGCCGCCCTTACACTTAGAAACCATCAGTGTACAACTGTAGGCACAGAATGTCATAAATTAGTTATGTGGTGTGATTTACACCTCCAGCTTGTAGATCTTCCAGGCAGCTCTATTCCCTTCATGTTTAATTTAATTGTTATTGCTGGAACAGCAGTTGTAAGTAAATGTTTGACTCCAGTACATAAAGGGACCTGCAGCTTTTACATGTGCTTCTCCTGGTAAAGGTCCAACGAGGGAATTAAAGAAAAAGAGTGAGCTGAGCCCTGAGGCAGGAGTAGGAGTGAGCTGCAGTGTGCCTGAGTAATGTCGCTTGCTCCTGCCTGGGATGAGGAGGCAGCAGAACAACAGCGTTTGGTGCTGGCAGGGAAGAGCTCGGTGCTGAAGAAGAGGGTGTGTGATGTACCTCTTTGCTCCCCATTTTGGGGATCCCATCCCCTTACACTGTGGCCAAACCCTTCATGCCTTGCAGGCGTTACTGGAGTGGCAGGCGGTTTGCTGCTGGAGGATGCTGTAACCGAGCAGCATTGCTTTCTCCAACTTTGCTGGAGGAAGCACTGCATGGGTTAGGGGAGAAGTGGGGACTGGGAACTTTGCCTTATAAACATACTAGTCTTTACCATATTCTTGAGATTTTTTTCAGTTCTCACCAGTTCCCTCAACTTTTAGGGAATCTTATTTTGTAAATAAGTGCTGCCAAGGAAATGGCCAGATATCAAAATGAAGTTTACTGCTCCTCTATGAGAGAAAGCCAAAGTACAGCAGTGATCATGAGCGTTTCCATTACCCTGACACATAAAGAGAAATGGAATATCTGAAACCATCCCTGCCAGGGACTTATGCTCTCTTACTGCAAAAGGGCAGCTTTCAGTCACAGACTCACTATCACAGTGCATAGGAGACATTTATTTCTAAGAAAAAACCCTGCCATTTTTACTTAGTGATCTTAACTGAATGCCCGAAGGGAGCAGTAAGATGTCAGTCACACAGATGTATTTCATGAAAATGCAAAAAAGACACATCTCTTTCGATACAATGTCTACTTTTATGGTGATAATCTGCTCTCTCATCATTGCAGTGTCAGTTTGGATCACGCCTGTAGGTCACTTAGGGAATATTCATTAATATTCTATTTTCAGAGGTGTAGGTATTAACGTTTCTCATAACTGGCAGCCTTGCAAAATCCAAGGGGAAAGAAAGAAAGAAAGGAAAGGGGTATTATTTCCTACTCCCATGGTTATTATCCTGGCATTATCAAGGAAGCCCTGTGGGACTTGGAGCACTGGGCACAGTGCTGGTGTGTGCATAAGACTGACAAGGCTTGTGTGCTGGTCATCTGGCATGGCCAGAGCTGGATGTACCTTGCGCTGGGTGATAGGTGTGGAGCGGTCCTGTTTTAAAGGAGCGCTGGGTAGATCTGCACTTTGCCTGAACTCCCTGAAGAATCTGGCTGTGCATAATGAAGCTCAGGAGGGAGTCTAAAATCATGACCCTGAGCAATAATGAAAAATGTAATAGTGATTATAATGAGCGTAGAGAATGATGTTTACATTTTCTTGGCATGCTATCTTACGTTGAAAAGTTCCTTAGAATAAACTGAATGATAATGAGAGCAATTAAGCTAACTGTTTGGACCAGAGACAAAACATTTCTGAAGCTAAAGAAAATGTTGCCAGGGGAACTGATGTATTAGACAGCACGAAACATTTCCTTCTTAGATTTACACTCCTCCTAACAGCACCAAAGTTGCATCTTCTTTCTGTGATAAACTTATTTACTTATCATTGCCTGGACTCCACCATAAATGTCTTCATCTACATTCCCTGAATAATGACATTTTTCATTTTACCAGCCATAATTCATCACTGATTTCAGTGCTGGAGGGGAGGAAAGTACCTGCCAAAGGGGAAACATGTAATGCTGCTCAGAAGTGCTGGTAGGGAGGTACTGGAGAACTACATTCCAGTTGTACAGATTTATTAACACCTAATAAAACCTGCAAGGATATTCATGCAAATAAAGTGTTTCATCCTGTGACCTCCTGTGTGTGAAAGTCTGGAAAAAGATTGTATCCAAAGCTTTTCTCATTAAGGGCCCACAGCAATTCTTCACAGCATTGTTATGGCTTTATAACAATGAGGCAGGCCTAACTAAAGGGTGATACATCTTGTCTGCCTTAGACCTTGTATCAGGATAGGTGATGCATCATCTAGTAGTATGCTTTTATCTCTTTAAAGATGACAGGAAAAAAATCCTTGATAGATAAGCTTAGGATAGGTGCCCATGTCATAGCTAGCTGGCAGTAACTGGGGAGGAGGTCCTGCATGCTGTGCATGGTCACTGGTGTTATAAGGATTGCAGCTTCTCTGCAAGTGTCTCCACAGTCCCAGTTCGTATCACATCAGCTATTCCATGGGGATGTCACAGGGTACTATCAGGATCTTTCAGTTAATATATCTGTCCAGCTAATTTTTCATGTTAATATATATTGTGTAGACACCAATGACCCTACGTGGTTCGCCGAGTGTCCACTGTGCTTGATGCTGAAAGCCGAAATGGGCCTCTGTAGTTGTCAAACCCTACATAGTGGAAACAAGGTGAGGAAAAAGCAGGGGTCGCAGCACCCAGCTTGACTGAGTTCAAGAAACGTCTCAATGATGCACTTGGTCCCATGCTCTGACTTGGCTGGCCCTGTGTGGAACCAGGAGTGGGACTTGATGATCTTTCTGGGTCCCTTCCAACTCAGCATAATTTATGACTCTATGATTCTTAAAATGCATCTCAACAACCACATAGGTTTTTTCTAGAGCTTTTCCTCTAGTGCATTTGGGTCCTGATTAAGGAGAAAATGTGAATCAAAGCTTAAAACTATGATGAGTCTTCAATATATTAACAGGTTAATGAAAAAAATGCTAAAAACTGAAGTTTGTGAGAGGAGAAGAGGGATCTGAGTATCTCACTTGACTTCCATAGCTAACACCAATAAAATCTGTTTTGAATGAGAAACATGCCTTTCAGAGCACTAAATATTTTGGCAAGCAGTAGAGGAAAGATGTAAGAGCAAAGAAAGAGGAAAAAAATAGGCTTCAGAGTTGGAAAAGTTATAGATTAGCATCTCTTTGGCCTGATCAGCTACTAGAGAGAAGCATGCTGTAGGCGTCAAGAGACAGCTAATGTTTGAGAACTGACAGCTAATTCAGTCACTAGGTCAGCTTGTCTCCTGCCTTACCCTTTTCTAGATGTTTCAATTCTCCTGTCCTTCACTAGAGAAAAGAACATTTATTTTTTAATAGGAAGTAATTTCTCAAAGTCTTTGTAATGTTCAAACCCCATTTTAAACCAGTTTCCATGGGGAAATGAAGAATTTTTTTTCCTGTTTCTTGCACTGACCTTATATCAGGTTTAATGGTTTTTTGTAAAAGCCTCTTCTCCACTTTTTAATGCTCACATCCTCTGGTCATATTTTTTTTTGGCTCAGCTAAATAAGCTAATGTGCAGCATGGAAGTGTAGGTGATTTCCCCTGCTGCGTTCTGGTTCACTAGAAGTAATTTACAAATGAAGGTGTGTAAATGCTCTTCCTTTTCCATCATGACAAATTCTCCAATTCTCTTGTGAGAAAGGAAAAAAAAAAATACACTTTTGGCCACAATGGCAGGGACAATAGGCTTCACTAAGCTACTCTCAGAAAGACCACTTCACTTAGAGCTTCTTGGGTGGGTTCACGCAGCAAGTTGTAGAGACATATATTTCGGGCTAACACACCCCAGAACAAAAAAACCTGAGGGTTGCTCCAGTAGTTTAGGCAGTCTACACACAGTACAGAGGAAATTATTTGGTGCACAAAAAAGAGTTTGGAAGGTCTGGGGAAAAAAAACCCCACCAACAAACCCTAGCAAAAAATAGCCCCACTGACAGGCAGAAGAAAAAGGAAGAATTGGAAAGAAGCGTCTAGAGAAACTGGAGTGGGAGGTAGGAATCTGCCTGGTATGCAGGCTGATGATTCACAAAATGATTTTCCATTTGCATCAGACTGGTAAACTTAGGGCCTGATCTTTCAAGCTCTCATGAGCATGGATAGTCTTGTATGTGCGTGATGTTCTCAGCGGGGATTCAGACACTTTACCAAGCTGTTTAATGCCTTATCCCACACGTATCCTAACCAGCACCAACGGCTGTATTCATCATGGTATCACAGTTCCTTAGGAAGGTCAAGGTACAGAACGAACTGGCAATGGCAGTGAGAAATAAGTAATAAAACATTCATACATGCGTTGGTTGCCTGAGCAGCCCCAGGGAAAACAAAGGACATTTGAATCCAGTCACTGTGCTCCAGACTCACCCAGGAGGATTTCAGCTGATGAGGCCAAGCCAGCTAGTGCGCAGGTGGAGGTGACAGGTGCTCTCCTGATGACTCCCGCTGGGGTCACATCCAGAGCAGGACATAAGCACGGCGGATGCTCTAGACCACAATGCACCCAGTTCCCGCTGTGGGCATCAAGCATCAAACTCTGCCTGGAGGGGATGGGAATGAAATGCCAGTGACTGGGGCCAGCAGAGTGCTGTCTGCATCTTCCTGTGCATGCATGTTTAAGGATACAGCTAGTCTCCAGACCACAACAGGCCTGTGATTAGCGGGTGTTTTAGCAGCAGCTGGAGCACAGGTGCTGAAACAAGACATCCAAAGGGACCTTGGTAAGCTGGAGGACTGGGCCAACAGAAATGCCATGAAGTTCTGCCTGAAGAAGCACAAAGTTCTGCATATCTGGTGCAACCGCTTTGCAGTATAAGCGGCAGTGGTACCGCCTAAGTGACAGCGGGCAGTAATCTTGATGAAGAGACCTGGCTGAAATGAACACCAAGGTGCACACAAACCAGCAGTGCCCTCTCCCCACAAACATGGCAAGCCACATCCTGGGTCACATTCAGAGAAGTGTTGCCAGAAAATTCATATAAACTATCATTCTCTTGTAATAGACACGTCTGAAAATCTGTGTGAGGTTTTGTGCCCTTTAATTCAAGTAGGATGTAGAGAAGCTAAAGAGGGTCCAGTGGCAGGGCATTGGGTGGACCAGGCTCTAGAGCACAGCACTGGTGAGAAGATGCTAAAGGAGGGCTACAGTTAGGCAGAGAAGAGGTTAACGAGTGATCTAACAGCAGCTTAAATCTTCCTGAAGAGCAATTACAAAGATGACAGAGCCAATCTCTTCTCAGTAGTGCCAAATGATAGTTTTGTAAGAGTTTTAAAAGCAGCTATTATCCTTCCCAAAGCATTTTTACAAAGAGTTATCTTTATTAATTCAAGCTGAAAATCCAGTCAATCCATTTTAACCTTCTGCACTTTTCTTACTTGGGAACGAGAGATGGAATCTGCTTATTAGATGTTTTCCCTTTTCTTCCTCTAGCTTTGTTTGGATGGAAATTAAACTACTATTATGAAAGTAGGCATGTTTGTTGGACAAGTGTGAGATTTTAGACTTTAAAAAAATTACATGTTTGGAAAAGCAAGGAAGCAAAAAGAATAAATTATAACTGGTTAAAAAACTTCCTGGAGGTTTCATGGCTTTTTAAATTATTATTATTTTTTAACAAGTTGGGGTGATATTTTTCCTAATAATGCAAAGTTTTTGAAATTTAATTTTGGAAATTGATCAAAATTCCCCACACAGAATGTTTCATTACTCTTTGCTGAATTTAACCTTTTTATTTTGAGTCAGTGTGGCATTAATTTCTACTTCCTAGAACTATTGCTATGCTTAGTAGGAAAGACTTACGTCCTTTTTTTATGATTTAAGCTTCCCAGCATGTGGACTTATAAAAATCTCCCAATGTGTCACATCAGCTCAACCACAGCGGTGTGCAATGTGAAGTTCAACTATCAGAGGAATGTGAAAGCAGCAGCCATTGAAAGAGCATCTCTTGCAAGGCAGCTTTGGTGACTAGACATGATTGTAGAATTGGCAGGAATAGGTGTGATTTAACTGAGCAAACAAACACAAAATATTTCAGGATTAAATGAAATGTTTTAATGAACACTTTCCTGATGTAACATAAAATATTCCTCAAAACAAAAGCTGAAAGGAGGAAAGGAATATGAAAATAATTAAAATAATTTGTAAATCTCCTCCAATACTTGGGTACAGTGTTTTCCATCAAAAGATGCAAAACCAACTCAGTTTTCTCATCACAGCCAGGGTCCTGGAGGACGCTGTTGGACCTGACCCTCCCTCAGCAGCCCCCCAGGTCTTCCCCAACCTCATTGTGGCCCACAGCCCTATGTCAGTCCCTCTGGGTCTGCCAGTCCCCGCCCCAGTGATGCTGCAGCATGTCCCATCCCTGCTTTTTGCCCTGTTGCCTGGATGGGCGCCGTGGTGCCACGCTGTAGCCTTGTATTCAGCTCTGTCCCCAGACCCAGCTCCTGACTGGATCCCCTGGATGTTCCCTGGCCCTGGCTCCCTCCCTCACACTGCCAGGGGCTGCTGATGGACCCCAACAGCGGACCCCAACAGCCCCAGCTGTGGGTGACAGCCCCTTGGTGAAGGCACAGCTGGTGCAGTGCCCACAGGCAGGTGCTTCGGCTCTCTGCCATGTTGCCTGCAGTGCTGCAACGGCAGGGAACACTCCAGCCTTGGCGCAGGGCATCGGCACTCACCTGTGCTGTTACAAGCAGAGGAAAGGTAACCCCATACCTCTCTCTGTGCCCCGTCTATCACACAGGCAGGGCGGCATGGCTATCTGCTGAGATGTCAAACAGCGGCACCCATCCAGCTTTTTGGGCTGGGACAGGGTGAAGTTTGCTCCCGCGTGTGTCATCATCTGCTGCCGTACTTCCTCCTGCGTGACTGGTTAAACGTTAACCCAGCGATAGGCGTATTTGGGCGGGAGGAAGGGGAGAGGCAATCCTTACCTCACCATATCATGGGGACAATGTCAGGGCGGGCGTGTGCCCCGGGGCCTGGCAGATGTTGGTGCTCCTTTCTCATGGCACCTCCGGCACCTGGTCCTGCTGCCTGAGGGAGGATTCCTCAGGGGTGAGGAGGCCAGGGCTCACCTGGGGTTCTTTGCTTTTAAGCTGCCGCTGACGTCTTCCTCTGTCCCTCGGGAGGAGCCTGTGAGTGGGGCCTTTCATCCTCAAAGAGAAAGCGGTTGGAGACACCCTCTCGGCGCCCAGGGAAGGAATCCAGGTAACCCCTTCGGAGCCATAGTTCACTCCCCTGTAAAAGGAGCTGGCCGCTGAAAGACAATTTAACCCTCTCCCCTGCCTGCTTCTGTCACAGCCAAGAAGTCAGCCTGGGCTGGCAGCAGTGGGGTATGCAGGGGTGTTTTGTGATCCCCATCTCTGGCGGTGCTCCCAGGCCTTTGGGGTGGGTGTCCTCCTCATCACAGGGAACCCAAAGCATCTGAACCCTGTTCTGTGCTGGGCCAGATCTGGCTGCTGCTCCTTTAGGGCAATATTATCAAAATTATTCCATTGCCTCTGGCGCAGAGATGGAAGGAAGCAGGCTCAGAGCGGGGCCACAGGCAGCATACTGGTGATTCGAGTCGCCCACCCACCTGTGGAGAAGGTGAAAAGCAGCTCAGGCCAGATCTCAGGTATTTAATTCATCATCAGCCAAACTATCCTGTTTCATCTGGGGATTGGCTAATATTTCCCGTCCCTTTGAACGCCCATTTCGAAACAAAGTAAAACAAAACGTTATTGATTCCTCCCTTTACTCTCTCGCTTTACTTCACACCAAGCTCTTTACTGATTTTGGCCTGAGTTTGGGCACAAGATTCTTGCAAGCTTATTCTTTTCCATAAAACCTCAGCTTGTGCTGGTGCAGACAAATTTGTAAATGGACGGATAAAAGCTGCTGTCCTGGCTGGTGGGGTCCTCTCCAGGCCTGTGGGCCCTGCCTGGGATCACAGCTTCCTGGAAAAGTAAGCTCTGGGGCCCTGGCTTTTGGATTTGTTTGCTGGTGCATTTGTTTGGGTTGTTTCACTTCCTGGGACAGATAAAAACTACTGACTGATTTGTGTACGTGCTGAGAGCTGTCACGATGACAGAGCAAGGACAAACCCCTCCCGGCCGTGTATGGCGACTTCCCCCACCCCAACTGCCTGCTGGGGACTCCTCCACAGATGAAATGTGGAAATGAGATAAAACCAAATCCTTCTAAAATGAACTGGACAAACCCAAACCAGCTTACAGACTAGCCCCTTTCCCAACACACAGGTGAAGAAACCAGCCCACGGGTTTGGCTTACAGTATTGATTTGTTGACAGGGCTCTTAAGATGGTGAGGTAAACTGAAAGCTGGCAAAATGGGAAAATGCAGAGCAAGCTGCCAGCTGGACAGGTCGCAACTGCTGCAGTAAACTCGGTGTGACCCTCTGCTTAAAGCACTGATCAGTGAACAGAACTCCAGTATAGCTGCAGGTGAACGTGTTTGGAAAGATGGCAAAAATGATTTTTTTGTTGTTTGCAGTGGTGCAGCAGGCAGGGAAGGTCTGGGTGTGGGAATTCTTCCCATGCAGGCACACTGTGACAGGCACTGCCACTCACCCTAGTGCCACCCCACTGATGATGTTTTCACAAAAGCCCTGCCAGGAACTAAGGCAGGGTCTTTGTACAACACTGCAAAGTGAACTGCTTGTTTAAGGGCAACAAAACAGCTGGGCCAGGGCTTTGGTTTTTGTGTCTTGGTGTGGTTTTGGTTTGAGCAAAAGGGCAGTTAATGAAGTATGCTTGTTATCGGAAACTCAGGGTGTCTCTGTGGTGATACTAATATTTAGGCATTGCACAGGCCTGCCACAAAGGACATCCCTGAAATCAGAAACACTTTCCTGACAAAAAATTTGTGCTGGCCACAAAACCATGTCCCCTGTCCCTTTCATGAAGGCAAGCTTCAATTTCCCAGCTGAGAAATTTGTAAACCAAGCAGCGCACTCAAACAGTCTCCCACATATTTTGAGGGGGAGGAGAGTAATATCAGACAAGTGAATCACAAGTGCTGGAAAAGCAGAAAATGCAAAAGTAAGGCAACAGTTCCCACCCAGGCTCTGTATCTTATCTCTGAGCATGGTGGAGAACTGGTGGTGTTTTATTTTGGAGTGTAAGAGGCACTCTCAGGTTTAGAGAAATAATCCTGGAGACCCTCTTTGCTCTAGCAGCCTTTCTGAATGCTCAGTTTCTCATCCTTGCCCCATGTGGGGTGGGATAGAGAGTCCAGGGTGGCAGGAGCCATTCCTCCTGGCCAGGGTGGCCTCTGTGCATTGAGGACCTGATGGGACAACCACAGAAATGATAGCACCAGGCTTTCCCTGGAAATGTATGAATAGGAATCCCATTTTTGGTGTAAAGCACACAGAAAAACGTCAAACCAAAGTTTTTGAGTGTAGTAGCACATTGTAATATATTCCCAGTACCTCTCCTAAAGGCTGCCTGGTGCAGGACACATCGGTTTCCTGAGGAGGTATAACAACCCTTCTGAATGGGGTCCTGCTCCCCTCTGGCCCCAGGGGAGCAGTGGGGACCCTGCACAGTTGCCCGGCATGACAGAAGCGGTGGAGCACAGGGTTCATCATTCTGCTGCTGGCAGCACAGACACCGCACCCACAATACGCATGCAATTGCGGGAAAGTTTAGACAATTATTTCTCCCAGCTGCTCATGATTAACTTTAATGATGCCAGTGCACTTCTGACACAGTCAGTCCTGAAGCAGTCGTGCTGTAATAGCCAGGAGGGACTAAGGTCATGAGAGATGCAAGGTCCATAGGGGAAGGCTTCTCTGCAGAAGAAAGCTCCTCTACTTCTTTTGAAAGACTTGTTTTGAGAAGAGTTACTTCCCTCCTTCCAAAACCTCCCTCACTTAATCTTCTGCCTCTGTTGGTAATGCAGGTCACACAAAGTCACACTTTATCACAGGACGCAAAGCAGCAGCTCATTACCGAGCTCCTTGATAAGTTCTGCTCTTCACCTTCTCCAGCCTGCGGTGACCGCCGGTGGCTTTCTGCCTCAGGGACCGGGAGAGAATGCTCCAATGGAAAGGTTCCGGAAATTCACTTTCCTTTCTCTCATCTTAACTGCCTCGCTGCCAGGTAGGACACATTCATAACCTGTGAAATGAGCCACCCTGGACAAAATGTGTCAACTAATTTTAAAGCTGGGTAAATGGCGGTTACTGGTGATATCAGATTGAACAGTCGGTCCCAAGGGGGTTATTTAAAGTGTTTGGAACGTTTAAGTCTCCATTTCAAGCCTGAATGATCTAATGGCTTAGAGTGGGCTTCAGTATGCAGGAGTGAGCAGTGGATGAGGTGGGGAGGAGATGCCCTCTCTCACTTCCACTGAGATGGGATGTCCCACTTATTTCTCTATTCGTTGCTCTCCTCTTCCTCCTCTCTGCTTGGGACTGCTTTTGAGAGGGCATCTGTAGAGAACTCAATGTCAGCAGCTAATTTTATTTCAAGATATACATGCAAATTCTCATTTTGCTAGTTTGACTCCAATTTACATTGCACATTCCTGAGTTTCAAAGTGAATTCAGATAAAGTATATCTTGGTGTCAGAGCTTTAAAGAAAATGTTAATATAAAGTGAGTAGCTGGGTAATGGAGACAAGGCTGTTTGGTTTTTTTTTTTTTTAATATAGCCTATATGGGGTTTTAACAGGCTCTGAAAGGAGGAAGCTGCAGTGGGGCCAGAGGGGAGACATTGTCATGGCTTAATAATTGGTGAAAAGAAACACAATGTGGGAATAAACGTTGAGTTTTCTGAGCAGAGTGGTGTTCCCACTGGAGTTGCACAGGGATGTGTGGTATTCAACAAGCTCTTAAACAACCTCGTGAAGAGGAGTGAACTGTGAGGTGGCAGACTTTGCAGGTGGTGGAGAATTACTTAGGGCAGACAAATCCAAAAAGAGACTTGGAAGATTTGCCAGAAAATGTCACGATGCCAAGTGAGTAAGTAATAAAGGAGCAGAAAACATTCAATGCAGAGCATCACTTAACTGAAGATGTCTAGTGGGAGAAAAGAATAGATACCTTGGAAAGAGAGCAATTTGCTGGAAAAGAGAGAAAATTTCACCACTTAGTGTCTTCAGCGAGGGGAATACAATGGAACCTGGCATTATACAAATCCAGAGAAAGCTTGCATCTTGAATATTGGATGTTTTGTTAGACCCTCAATTTAAAAAAGGACTCGCTAGGTCTGAAAAAGGTATAAAGTGAGGCAGAAGTGATCAAAGGTTTGAGGAGACCTTTGTTAGACTGGGATATTTTTCTGCGTGTGAAAAAGAAGAAATAATAAAGACTTATTGAAATAGGAGGGGAATGCTGAAATGATTATTCGCAATTTCTCATAACAAAAAGAGCTAGTGTCAGCCTTTAAAACTATCAAAAAGAAGTTTTAAGGCAAACCAATGACTGTACTTTTCCTCACAGTATGTAATTGAATAGTAAAGCTCATGGTCACTGGGTATTATAAATAGGCTGAAAAGAACTAGAAACAAATATCATGGAGGATAGATCCATAGGTGTAGATGCAGTCCTTGTCTCAAGCAGCCCAGAGATCTCTTATTTTTGGGCACTGAGAAGTTATAACAAGGAAGGCTCAATTTTTATTTGCTCTGATTCTTATACTGTCTTCACAAGCACCCAGAGGAGAGCACTGCATGCTTTAGAGGGTTTCTGTCACCCTTCGCTAATGCTTTTGGCCAGGCACGCCTGCAATGGATGCTTTATTGTCCCACCTGCAAGCTACACGGGGCCAGCAAGTGTGCTAACTGTGGGGTGCAGCCATGGGAGCGCACCCCTGAGCAGGGAGAGAGCGTGTATTGCAGGGCAACCAGTCCTGCCCTTGGAAGAAGCTTTGCTGCTTGCAGGTGTCGGGAGGCGTGGGGCCGGGTGGGCTGGCTCGGCTGGCACGGGCAGTTTGAGCATCTCCGCGGGCAGGCAGGGCGTGCACTTTGGTGGCCATTGCACTGCAGACCTCAGGGCCAAAATGAAGTGCAGGGTCCTAGCCGGCCACCAGGATATTGGTGGTGGTGCTGCTCTGGTTGTCCCAGCCAGAGGACCCTCACCGCTGGAGACAAGAGACAGGGCAGGAAGAGAGCAGTAGCCCAGCAGCAGAACCAGGAGAGACTGCAAGAGACAGCTGTCAAACAGTGAACAAGAGAAGGGATGGAAAAACACACTTGGGGGCTGTGGAGACGTTCACATGCAAGTGGGTGGAAATATGTGTTTCTGAGTACCAGCAGATTGGTATTACTTGACAGAAACATCCTAAGAGCATTTAAAAAATCTTGTTAACATAAGCAAACAAGCTAGTCCTCTGCAGGCTTTGACAAGCTCTAACCTATTTTCGTTTTCAAAAAGCTCAGCTGCAGGGCTGTTGGTTTTTGAAATAGACTTGAGATGTGCTGAAGAAAAATCTTACCAAATCCTACACAATTTGTTGCAGAGCTGTTGCTGGAGCAGTGGACCAGTAACAAGGCAGTGAAAGCAGAAGAAAAGGTGGGGTGAGCAAGAAAACAAAGAGTGAAAAGAAAAAGGAATTTAAAACAGACTGGAAGAGGGGAAAAAAAAAAAAGGAGAAATCCAAACAGAAATAGCAGAGAAGGAAGGCAGGAAGACAAAGACTAGCCACAAACACTAAAGGATGATACTGGTATAGAGAGGGGAGATTATTCTGAAATGCAGTAATGAGGCTGAAAAAAAGGAATCATTATGGCAAAAGGTTAAGTCCCTCCTGTCCTTCACTGCACTGCATTGCACTGCACTGCACTGCATCCAAATAGGTCACTTTTATAAAGAGGAAAGACAGAATCAGCAGAGGAGAGAAGGGAAGGAAAAAAGGTAGCTACGTCTCGGTGCCCTTGTTGCTGAAACCTTCAGTACGAAAAAGTGTTCCTTTGGAGTAAGTTCAAGCAGGAAAGAAAAAGCATTGGTGATGATGGGCAATGGCTGTTCTTTGCCAAACGAGGCAGTTGTCATCCAGGAAATGAGATGCATTTTTATTCCTTCAAAACCCTCAGTGATGTGACAGTGAATTTATGTGACAGAGGAAGGAATAAACTTCTCATACAGGAGTCCATATCTTCTCTGCAGGATGTTGGAAAGGACCGGGCAACTGAAAGACCATAAGTACTTATCAGTTTAAGCAAACTTTCATCGCTGGTGACTGCTTTATAAACATTTAGTGATATGCCTCCAAGAATGTGTCCTAACTCAGCTTTGTTCTTCAAAAATCAAGGGGTAATGCAATATCATGAAGACAGCCTAACATTTCCCTATTGCAAAAATGATATTTGCCTGGGTGGGATTTCTTATTGGTTGCATGTGGAGAAGCAGATGTTAAACCAGCTGTTAAGAGCTGAACATGTAATTCCTGTAAAGTGCATTGACAATATAGCCTGAGGCCTTAATTTGTCTAAAAGCAACCATCTGCAAGGTATTTTAAAGCACTATGTAAATGAAACTAGCACTAACATTTTCTGTGTAGTGCAAGAAGCAAGGCCCAGCAGAAGGATTTACAGCCCTGGCTGAAAGCACGGGTAACTGGGTTTAGATCCCATTTCTGCCATGAATGTCCTCTTTGACCTTACACGAGCTACTTTATCAGAGTTCGTGCGTGGGCTGGACAATGGAACACACTGTTGGTTCAGGACTCCATGTGCTATTGCAGGATAAAAAATAAAAGCGGAGAGATAAAGAGGCAAAGTTAAAACCACTGAAAATGTTTTGGCAGCAGGTGGAGAGGCTCATGAAGCTCCTTTTTTGGGTGTGTTGGGGCTTTACTGAGATCTGAACGGAAGGCAAGTTGAGCTATGACCTACTCTGCAGCCCTTCTGCCACCCATAGAATTCCCATACAGGGTTTATGAACCTGTTCCCTGGCTCACCGAAGTTAGTGAAAGACTAACTAGATTAGATAAATGAAACTCCTACATACATGCCTATACTGTCCTGGCTGTCTGAAGAAAACAAAGCAATATTAGCCATGTATTTTTAGAGCTGATGATCCCGGATTATTCATGTTTAGGGATAATTTTCAAGGATATAATGGAACTCTCAGACATGATCTCGTTGCAAATGAGTAATTAACAGCTAGCAGCATACCGAAAGTTCCATCTTATATTCAGAGCCGTGGCAAACCATGGCCCCTTAACACAGTAAAGTGTTTGCACAGGCGTAGAAATAAATTACAAATGCAGAGAGATCAGTCTGCATTAAGAGGAGCAGTGTGGATAAGGACTGTAGCTCCTGTTTCATGCACAACTAAATGTATTTTGGTGATAACTCTAAGGAATTTTGTTCGTGGCTGGGGCTGTCATCACAATAGCTGTTTACGTTCACTTCAACCAGTCAGAAAGAATTCAGTCAAAGTGTAAAAATAATAAAAAAATAACTTAGCATGTGAACATGTCATAGACACCACAGATGTGCAGGGAATAGTATTGTAAAGGTTGGCTACAATGTGAGTGAAGAAAAAGTAGGTAATTCAAAGACACATTTGAGCTTAGGACAGTGTCTCAACCCTGGTGATACAAGTTATGAATAGAAATCCTGACAACTGGATGTTGAGTGTCAGGGAAGAGGGCCATGTTACGTGACAAATGGTCTCATTAGAATGCACTGCATTGGTGCATGTTTGTTGGAAAACCCCTCGCTCTGTAAATGATGCCATCTGCAGACATG
Source organism: Gallinula chloropus (assembly GCF_964237585.1). Lineage (NCBI taxonomy): Eukaryota > Metazoa > Chordata > Aves > Gruiformes > Rallidae > Gallinula > Gallinula chloropus. Next base: position 117,353,630 of record NC_140085.1, read on the forward strand.
TAGGCAACCCCTAGCACTCAGAAAGTGACAAATAGAAAAGAGAGGAAATACCTTCTAGACATTTTTGTGGTTAACTGTTTATAAAGCAATGTAGTAAAGTGTGCACATAAACTTGTTTACTGAGTTTGTCTTCAAGCTGTTTCATGTTTTAAAGCATTTCAGTTAACCTTTACAAGTCCAAAGAGAGCTTTGAATAAATGCTACTGGAAAAAATGAGCCATTTAAGTTGAAGAGAAATATGTTTTACTGTATCTTATCTGGCTTTATTGACTATCAGTGGAAGTGAAGTTTGCTTTTCTTTTAATGTTTTATTTCTCGTACACAGACAGACTTTGGAGAATGTGGTGCATGGAAGAGGTAACATAACCCAGGAAGGTGGAAAAATTTTTTAAAGGTTTATGTAAACATGAGGGAACTCAGAGTCAGTCATACAAAGAACCAGGGAGAGCTAGGTTTGTATAACCCTGCAAAACAAAGAATGAAAAGGCTCTTGTCTGTAAATACATGAGGCGGGTGGGAGGAAAGAGAGGAGCTATTTATATTAAAGAACAATTCTTGGCACAAACCTGGTGAGATATGCAGTGCCTAGGATTCAGTGTGAGCTGGGAATTAGAAAATAATGTTGACATGGGAGCAATGAGATTGCAGACCCTATGCCCTGAGTGCATTCAGGGAAGCTCTGCTTGCAATGCCGTAACAGAGATTGGGCTCTAGTTCTAGTTCTACAGCTATCAAAAACACCTCCTTTGTGTGGAACAGTACAGCATACTCTCCCCTACTCATGTCAGCTACTGACTGAATAAAAAATTATTTTTTCAATAATTTATAATTAATCCATTAATGAATAAATGACATAGAATGTACAAAACCTGGGTTGAATGAAGCCTTTAAAAATCACTTGGTTGCACTTAATACTTTTAGCAGGAGAGTAATGGCCATTTCAGACTTTTATTTTTCCTAGAAAATAACTGAACATTTAAGCTCAGGCCAAATTTGCAGACAAAAGGTTTTAATTAGACTGTTACGGACAGTATCTAATTGCTGTAATTATGCAGACTACAGCCTGAATTGTCAGGGATGGCACTGGCAGTCCTGGGGATGTTTCAGATTAATGTTTCCCAGTAAGTGATGAAAAGCATTTGACACTGTCCTGCATGACATCCCTAAACTGGAGACACACGGATTTGATGGATGGACCACTCAGTGGGTAAAGAATTGTCTGCATGGTCGCACTCAAGGAGCTGTGGCAGTCAATGGCTTGATGTCCAAGTGGAGATGAATGATGAGTGGCATTCCTCAGGTTAGAGTATTGGGACCAGCACAGTTTAACATCTTTGTTGGCAACATGGACAGTGGGATCGAGTGTATCCTCAGCAAGTTTTCCAATGACACCAAGCTGTGTGGTACAGTTGATAAACTGAAGGGAAGGGGTTTGGTCTGGAAGGACCTTGATAGGCTTGAGAGGTGGGTCCATGCAAACTGCATGAAGTTCAACAAGGCCAAGTGCAAGGTCCTGCACATGGGTTAGGGCAATCCCAAACACACCTACAGGGTATGCTGGGAATGGATTGTGAGCAGCCCTGAGGAGATGGACTTAGGGGTGTTGGTGGATAAAAAGCTCAACATGAGCCGGCAATGTATGCTTGCAGCCCAGAAAGCCAATTGTATCCTGGGATGCATCAAAAGAAGTGTGATCAGCAGGTCAAGGGAGGGCATTCTGCCCCTCTGTTCCAGTGAAACTCCACCTGGAGTACTGCATTCCGCTCTGGGCCCCCCAACATAACAAGGACTTGGCACTGTTGGAGCGAGTCTAGAGGAGGACCACAAAGATGATCAGAGAGGGCTGAGCACTCCTATGGAGAAAGGCTGAGAGAGTTGGGCTTGTTCAGCCTGGAGAAGAGAAGGCTCCAGGAAGACCTTATAGCAGCCTTCCAGTACCTGAAGGGGATTACAGGAAAGCTAGAGAGGGACAGTTTACAAGGATATGTAAAAGGGGTAGATTTAGATTAGATATAAGGAAGAAATTCTCTGTAAGGGTGGTGAGGCACTGGCACATGTTGCCCAGGTTGTGAGGCACTGGCACAGGTTGCTGTGGCTGCCCTCTCTCTGGAAGTGATCAGGTTGGATGGGGCTTTGGACAACCTGGTCTAGTGAAGGTGTCCCTGCCCATGTGTTGTGGTTTTACCCTGGCTGAGAGCTGAGATCCACGCAGCTGCCTGCTCCTTAAAGGAAAAGAGCAGGGGAAGGTGGGGAGGCAGGGGTGGGGGGTGGGGGGAGAGACAAGGGAAGGGAAAAGGAAGGGGCAAATAACAACCCCAAAACCAAGAAACCAAAAGGCCCATGGGTTGGGATAAGGATAGTTTACTAAGATAACAGAAAGATAAAATATAACAATGCTAACAGGACTTTAGAGCAAAAAATCTATGAAGCTGTTGATACACAATGCAGTTTCTCACCAAACCACACAACTCAGGCCATGCCACCCAGAGCCGTCCCAGAACCCGACCGTCCCCCAAAAACCACGTGTCCCGGAGCCGCCCCCGCTCCTCCTCCCATCAGCCCCCCGTTGTACCGAGCAGGACGTAATTGGCATGGAATACTCTCTTTGGCCAGTTTGGGTCACCTGTCCTGGCTTCGCCCCTCCTTTCTCATGAATAGAGAAATATGAAGAGCTGAGAAAGTCCTTGACTGTCTGACTCAACTAAAACCATCAGGGTGTTATCAGCACTGCTTTCATTTTAACTCTCAAACACAGCATTCCATCCGCTGCTACAAAAGAAGTTAACTCTATCCCGACTGAAACCAGGACACCGTGGCATGGTGGTTGGAACTAGATATCTTTCCAACTCAACTAGATATCTCTTCCAACTCAAACCATTCTGTCATTCTATAAAAACCCACTGGTGAGGTAGGTCTCACCGTCAGGACTGCTTAGTTTCAAAGAGCTTTTGAAATATCCATGAGGATACTAAAAATTTGACTTGACAATACCCTATGCAAATGGCCCAACTGTGAATGGAGCAGAGAGTTGGTTTAGAGTTTTCCTGAGGCCTGTTGCCACTGAAACCTTTCAGTGTCCCCATCAAAGAGCAACTGTGTCACAGTGGATGAGGTGTGGGTAAGCCAAAAGGGAGCAGACCCAAGCTTAGAGGCATGTGAATGGCAAGAGGAAAAGAGACAACAGCATATGAAGGAACAAAAAAGGGTCAGAGTGGACAAAAGGAAAAGCTTTACCCCCACAAGGGCAGTTAGGCAGTGGAGTAGGTTCCCCAAGTTCCCCAGATAAGTCGTGCAGCCTCCACTCTTGGAGATTTTCAAAACTTAACCCTAAGGCGATGAGCAATGAGGTCCAACCTCATAACTGATTCTGCCTTTAGAAGAGAGCTGGATTGGAGACCACATGAGGTCACTTCCAACCTGAGTTACCCTATGGCCATTTGGTCAACTACTCCTCCTCAAAAGGTATTATCAATACCTCTGCCTTTGCTCTACTGCTCATGGACATAGCGTGCTCTGGGGAACTGAGCCAGAATCCAAAAGGATGAACAAAGAACAAAGACCCAGAGAGGCAGATTCCTAATTTCACATAAAACCTCTTTGAATCCTGTTCCCTAATGCATCAACCAAACAATCTGGGCCATTCTTACAGTTTGAAGTTGTGTCCCTCATGAAGTCTAGGGTATACGATGTTCTTTCTCTGAGAAATACTTTAAGATTTGTCCACATTCAAAATCATGCTCATCTCTCCTTGCTATTTCGGAGACTGAAGTCACAGCTGCCGCTTTGAAAAAAAGGTCTTTGCCTTCATCCTTCACTTTCTGCTTGGTACAAGCAAGTGCTTCTGCCTTCCCACGCACAGGGGATCCACCATCTGCCTGGGCAACAGCTGCACATTCATTCCTCTGAGGGCGACGGGGGGCCCTGGGTCTGAGCAGGAGGAAAGGAAAACAGAATGCCTTCATTAGAAATGAGCTTTCAGTTCTGAAAAATAATAGCCAAAGTTTGTACGACCTTTTAAAGCAAAAAGCTCGTGAATTACAGCAGCTCTGACTAGCAGAAAGCCCGAGAAGGTGGTTAAGAATGTATGTGATGCATGCATGAGAAAGAAGGGGAGGCAGATGAATAGGCTGAAGAACACGGAAGGATATATACTGGTACTGCAAAAAATCAATGTCAGTCTGAGGTATGGTAAAGGGACCAGTTACATATTCCTTTACTTAAAGTCTGGAGAACTCATGCATTTTCTTGTTTAAAAGTGGAACATTTTTCTTACAGCAAAACTGGAAGTATGCTTTTAGTGAATCACTGAAGAGAGAAAGTTAAGCGATTTTGGAGTGGGAGGATGAGAGACCAAAAATCAAATGCACCTTTAAAGAAAACTATTTAATCAAAGCTGGAGCTGAAAGATTAGATTGTGCATCTCCATTTCTGAACTGGTTAAGATCTTTTAATCTGTATAAACCTCTGTGTCTTGGATTTGTAATGATTGTCTTGGGGATCCATTATAACAATGTAGCATTTGACCACTATTTACTCCTAACGTGACTCTATTTAGCATTGGGATTAACATTACTCCACTGCAATGTCAATTCACCATACAGATCTTTTAACTACTTACTGACTGGCATTGAAGAAAATGAGACAAGAATCTTTTCCTTTAAGTATCGGGTACTGAGAGCTGTCAGAGGTGAAGTGCCAGCTCAGCTGAACAAACACCCTTTCCCCAATGCATGGTCACTAAGTGCTTAATACCCCAGCGCTCTAGCAAGTAATACTGTTGGAACCAGCACACCAGTCTTTTTAGCTGTAAGTTGCTGGCAGTAAAAAAAACCCAAAGGCCTTCGGTGGTGGTGTTGTATATGTATTTACAGACTGCATTTTTGTCTTCCCTCTAGGTCTTGGCTTTTGTTACTCTATTATAAGCGGCCCCGCTAATGCAACAGTGCTTGCTGGTTCAGAAGCCCGCTTTAATTGCACTGTGTCAGCAGGATGGGTAATTCTTATTTGGCTGGCCAATGGCAACCCTGTCCTCACTGTCATCAATTCTCAAGGAGCTGTTGAAACATCAGACCGCTTCACCTCTCAAAATTACACCAGTAGCAGTGGGTTTACCTCAGAGCTGATCATCCACAACACACAACTGAGTGACTCTGGAAAAATTGAATGCAGCACCCAGCAGCCCAGTGAGAGCAGCTTTGCATTTCTTTCTGTTCAAGGTGCGTATAGCCATCAATAGAAAGCTATTTTATTATACTGCACTTAAAGGAATCCTCTGATGGATTGGCTAAATTATCCTGGCTAGTACATGCTCTCATTTACCATCCTTTGCCACCTGTCCTCCTTGTCTTCATTTTACTGTCAAAGCAGATTTCAGAGTCACATTCAGAGTGCCATTAACAAAGTTTTGAACTGCCCTTGTTTTCTCCTGTTACACATCTTAGTCTTTATTGGATTGCATTGAAGTGCCCAAAGGGTATAATAGACCTATCAACACTCATTAAGAAATGATCTTTGGGCTAGGAACAATATGAATTACACCATATGCACATCTTTGTACATGGACCTTCTGCTGTCTTTAGGGCAGATCTCCCTCCTGGTTTCTGACTCAGGCATCAGTCTGGATCCAGCTTATTTGAGTTTGATTTAATGGTGTGTAGAAGTAAAGGCCTTGAGACTCAAGGTGATACTCTTCATATGATTGCTGCTGCAAGCTACCACTCCCAAGAAACACAAGTTCCAGTGTATCAATCCCTGTGTATGAGACTCCTTCCTCACCTCTGAAGCATCAGTAGTGAGAGAGTGCATCCAGTAAGGCAAGATCTAACTACCAGAAACTGTCCTGATAAAACCCAAAATTTAGAGAGAAACACTGTCGTATTTCATTATATAGTCCTTCAGCTGGAAATGCATCAGGATGGCTAAAAAATGTAATTTCCTGCTTTTTATTGGAAAGGTACTGAAAACTGAGACTTGTGCTTTAGGCATACTGGACAATGTGTCCATGGAGTTAACTTGCAATATCTGCAAGTTTATATCATGCATATGATAAATCCGTGTTAATAATGATGGGTATTTGACTTAATCTCTCGAGGCATAGCTATTTCTGGGTAGAAAGATAATATTTAAAACTATCAGCAAAAAAGCAATGCAGTCAAATATTCTGAAGGAACAAAACATCTTTTCCCTCCTACAGTTAATGGGACTTTATTCATCAAAAATAGCACCTTAACAGTAAAAGAGAACCAAACAATTGAAATTGTTTGTGAAGCCTTAGGATGGGCTCCAGCTCCAGACATTACCTGGATGACAAATGACTCTTTCATTGATAACTTGAGGTATGTTACCAAGCAAAGTCAAGGACCTAACGGCCTCCACAATGCCCTGAGCATCCTAACTTTGACTCCGACAGACACGGAGATTTTGACTTGTTTAGCTGACATAGAAGCACTCCCTAACCCTCAGAATGCAACTGTTACTGTTTTTTTTGTCAACTCTCCGATAGGTAAGTGAATATTTGTTGTATTTTGCCTATACTCTTTTCTGAGAACTGTGCTTTTTGTTGTGTTTTGCTTTGGTTTATTTTGAAAAGCCTTTTATTTGCAAATTAAGTACTATGAGATGTGCTAAGATGATAGAATTAAGATCTAGTCACAACCTGATACATAGGTAGGGTTAAATTCACATCTGTGAGAAGACTGGTAAGAGTGTAATGAACCACAAAGTTCAACTTAGAACTGAGAGAAACAATTGAAGCAGTCCATCTATCTCTGACTCCTGCTATGGGTTTGCTGCTAAAGAAAACTGGCCTTTGCTCCTTGACTGGATAAACAACTAGTGAATTTAGATGTTAAATACCTTTGATTAGGCCATGCCTGTCTTCAACTTGTTAGGCCTTATTTACTCAAAGCCAAACCCTCAGGTGAAATTGTTCTCTATAATATTCAATACCAGTTTTACCACTGACTTGAAAAAAAAGCCCTGGATTTTGCTCCCAGTTTCTGCACACAGCCCAGAATAGATTCTGTAGTAGCACATAAGGTGCAAATAGAGTATTTTTTATGTGAGCAGTGACCAGATGTGATGGAGTTGTTGTAGCATGGTGTTAAGATCCCTAGGCTGCACTGAGGGTGGCACCTAATTGCAGACCTACATTTCCATGTAAGAACTTCTATATACCTCCTGCATAAGTATGTCCAACCTGCTAAAAGAAATCCTTTGTATTTGGTGTATTCGCTCATTACAGAAAAAGAATCAGATCATCAAGAGAACCTTATCCCAATCTTTACTTAGATCAAAGAGACATTGGGCCTGCTTTTCTTTTCCTGTCATGGTCTCTCATATCTTAGAGGAAGGTAAAAATTATCATCACACAGTAACATATGTGGAATTCTTTGGACAGGGCCTTTGGTTGCTTTAGATTGGATTTTTTTTTTAAGGAAAGTCAAGGCTGCTTTAAACCAAATCTCTCAAAAACATTTAGCAAGACCTTTGATAATCCTAAATATTTTTGCTAAGGTTCTCAGCACTTTTTGCATTGCTGCTAATCTTTGGCCTTGCTGGCATTCTATGAAAATAAAATCCTGTAATTTAACCCTTGCATAGTGCTAGGAGGTTGATCAGGAAAAGGGTAATTTCATCTGGTCTGTGCTGCCAGTGTGAAGCAAAGCAAGTGGGACTAACACTACAAATTTGCATTTCAGTCTAATGAAATCATATGAAAAATGTTTTTTATTTTCCAAACTGTAACACTATAAGAAAGAGGAAGTATCTTCCTGGCAGTCTTGAATCTATGTTTCTTTTTATGATGTGGTGACCATTGTGAACATCTACAATGATGCTGACAGCTTTTCTTAATGAGCCGATTCTTCTTCTGCAGTCCTTGAACAGACATATACAAAGACATTTTGTATAGTGGATTGATGAGGGGGTTTGTATAGAAGTTTTGGTATATAAACAACTGAGGAGGTTGAGTAACTGTGCCTTTTATTTTAAGTGTGAGTCATTAGCAAGCCTTTTTCAGAAGTACTTGCTCTGTAATGCAGTTGAAAAAGGTCATTTCACCATTCTTAATATGACTTCTTTGTAGTCAGATTGCTCCTAATTACTGACTAAGCAAAATAGAACTATCCTGAGGAAATTAATAAATTCCCCTGCCTACTCATTCGTGAAGTACTGAGGTATCCACCCTCAGTTTCCATAGCTACTCATTGTAAATCAGAAGAGGAGAAAAACAGATGTCATGAAGCACAATTAGTGTATAATTAGTGATTGTATGGGACCATCATTCATATCTCTTTGGAAAAAATCATTGTGCATCAGCAGACACTGAAAAATTGTCAGGATATGAGAATATGGAGTCTTTAAATTATTAGAATGAAATAAAGGCATGGCATTTACAACAGAGGAAGTTATATAATGTATATATCACACTTAAAATCTCAGACCTCGTCTGACGTTTCATATACAGACTGAGCCTTAGCTCGCTGTTGTCAGGAAAGAATACAACTATCTTCAAACTTCTAAGGGGTCCTTCCAGAAACTACTGAAATATCAATTTCACCCCTTATTTAAAATCTTGAAGAATCCAGTTCCTTCCCGTTGTTCACAAGCAATACATGTCCATTCACAAGAACTACAAACAAAAACCTGAGTCCTCTTCAGCTAGCCATGTTCTGGTCCATGAATGTCCTGCATCCCTGCATGTCTAGATCAGTCTTAATCTCAGACTTTTCCATACAAGATGAGGCATTTTTTACATCAGCCATTCCTCCTCCAGAGTTTGTCTGAGCCCTACATTTGGGAACTCCTATGGAGTTATCCTGGCAGATGCATTCACAGAGCTGTTACTGGGAAATGGGATCCACAGTAGAGTTCTTTAGCTGGGCCCACACTCACTTTGGCAGCAGTGATGACTTCATGTGGCCATTGACCAGCAGAAGGCAAACATGTCTATGTCATGGTTTAACTCTGGCCAATAATTAAGTATCACACAGCTGCTCACTCTTTCCCCCTCCAGCAGTGGGGTAGAGAAGAGAATGGAAAGAACCATCAAACTCATTGATTGAGATGAACACAGTTTAATAGGATAAAAAAGGGTGAAAATATTAATATCAATGGTAATACCAATAATCATCATCATCATCAACCCCAAATGATGAACAATGCAATTGCTCATCAGCTTCAGGGAAAAAAAACAAATCTTGATGCCCAGTGTGTTTCCAAGCAGCAAACCCACCTCCCAGAGAGCTTTCCCAGTTACATATGGAGCATGGCGTCATATGGTATGGAATATCCCTTTGGTCAGACAGGGTCATCTGTCCCAGCTGTGTCCCCTCCCAACTTCTTGTGCATCCCCAGCCTACTTGTTGGTAGGGTGGTGTGAGGACCAGAAAAGGCCTTGGCTCTGTGTAAGTGCTGCTCAGCAGTAACTAAAATATCTGGGTTATCAACACTGTTTTCATCACAAATCCAAAGTATAGCCCTGTACTAGCTGCTGTGAAGAAAATTAACTCTATCCCAGCCAAAATGAGCATAATATGCCATAAGCCTGATTTTCTTTGCTTTTTGAGTTAACCAGAAAGCTGCAAAGCAGCTTTTTCCAGTCTCTCATTTCTCCTTAGTCACCAGAAAATCCCCTTTTCTGCAGACACTAAGCCTGAGCTTTGGGAGGAGCGAGAAATCTGGATAGCAGCAGATGATCGGTCCTATAGAAAGAGGAACTGGCTTTGGCCACACTGAGCACCTCATGTAACTTGGTGTGGGCATACTTATGGGGCTAAAAGGGGTTTAATGCTCTCATGCTTTAATGCCCCTCTCTTGCACCCCTACTTGTGTATAGAGCTGTAAGATCCTGCATTAGCACCTTCTAGTTCCAGCTCCATTTTCATTCTGGATCCTCCAACACTGGAGAGAAAGTACAAAGCTGAAGTGCTGGGAGTGTTGGTGGTGTAACCTGTCCTTGTCACTTCAACTCAGTGGAACCTCTTTCGGAATGCAACCTGAGCCTGACAGGGAACAAAATACCTTTGTGTGGCAGCCAGCCTGGAGGTATGAGCCAGTGCAGGTGTGTTTAACTCCTCCCTTCACACTAGGGTTAAGCTTTCCCCTATAGCTAAATAGCTGTCTTTCATATTTTAGGCATCTTGAAATCCCCATGGCATGCTTGGATAAAATATGATATATGCATGGGATAAAATATAGATATTTCTTGTCATACTTGTTGATCAAAATATTACAAATGAGTTTATCATCCATTGTAAACACAACAGATTACAGCCTACAGAATTAACTACTAGTTTGCAGGTTACTGAGTGCTTGCTTATTCTAATAGTCGGAAGAAATTCAAAACACGCCCATTGAGCACTAAGATTAGAGAAGACTGGAACAAATTACTTAATCATAATGACCTGAGCTTCAGAGAATGCAGACTTCTAACAGGGCTTCAGGCTTTTTAGGAGGCTCTGGACCTGTACCTTTGCTGTCTGAAACCTCCAAATCCCAAACATATGCACAGGCATATCTGTAAATAGAAAGGATTTACATTGTTCCCTACCATAGGTGAACCAGCAGATACTCTGGTTCATGCAGCAGGGGCATAGCCCTGGGACTGGGCAGCTACCAGTCACCTATTTGCTGCAGTACCTTTTCCAGAGGCTGTCAGATAAATGTGTTGTTCACTGGGACCTCTAATGATGAAATGACAGTTATAAACCCAGTGTGACAGAATGGGTTTGGATAAGTTTGAATTTTTATCATGCCTGTAATTTGGATTAGAAAACTGCTTCTAAACTTGTTTCATAATTATTTGGGACTGCTTTTCAAAGGATTCCCAAATTAGAGGCGCTTCTGAAATATGTGGTCAAAACAAAAGGGCAGGATGATGTGATAATCAGCACCAACATTTTCCTTTTGCATCCAGGATGTGAGAAATCTGAGGTGTTTTTAAAATTCTGGGTGGATTTGAGCTCTGCAGGAAAAGTGCTTAGTCATAGCAACTGATTTCAGGAAGATAATTAATTATCTTTAAGGCTCCTCATTTAACCGTGTAGATTACAGCAAAGATAAAGGGATAAGTTAATGTTCATAGAATCAGTTTGGTAGGAAAAGACCTTTAAGATCATCAAGTTGAACTGTTACCCTAGCACTGTCAAGTCCATCACTAAGCCATGTCCCTGAGGACCACAACTCAAAATCTTTTAAATAATCCAGGAATGGTGACTTGACCACTTCCCTGGGCAACCTGTTCCAGTGCTTGACAGCCCTTTTCATGAAGAATTATTTCCTAATATTCAATCAAAACCTCTTTTGGTGCAACTTGAGGCCATTTCCTCTTGTTCTATGACTTGTTACTTGGGAGAAGAGGCTGACACACACCTGGCTACAACCTCCTTCCAGGAATTTATAGAGTGTTATGGTATTCCCTCAGTTGCCTTTTCTCCAGATAAACAACATCGGTTTCCTCAGCTGCTCCTCATAAGACCTGTTCTCAAGATCCTTCCCAGGCTTTGTTGCCCTTCTTTGGACATGTTCCAGCACCTCAATGCCCTTCTTGTAGTGAGGGGGTCAAAACTGGACACAGTACTCGAGACATGGCCCCATCAGTGCTGAGTACAGGTGGACAATCACTTCTCTACTCCTGATGGCCACCCATCAGGTGTATTTTCTGATACAAGCCAGGATGCCATTGGCCTTCTTGGCCACCTGGGCACACTGCTGCCTCATATTCAGCCGGCTGTTGACCAACACCCCCAGGTCCTTTTCTACCAGGCAGCTTTCCAGACACTCTGCCCCAAGCCTGTAGTGTTGCATGGGGTTGGTGTGACCCAAGTGCAGGATCTGGAACTTGTCCTTGTTGAATCTCATGCTGTTTGCTTTGGCTCATCGACCCAGCCTGTTCACATCCCTCTGTAGAGCCTTCCTACCCTTGAGCAGGTCAACGCTCTCACCCAACGTGGTGTTGTCTGCAAACTTACTGAGGGCGCGCTCGAGCCTCTTGGCCACATCATGGATAAACTTATTACAGAGAACTGGCCCCAGTACTGAGCCCTGGGGAACACCACTTGTGACCAGCTGCCAACTGGATTTAACTCCATTCACCACAACTCATTGGGCCCGGCCATCCAGCCAGTGTTTCACCCAGGAAAGCATCTACCTGTTCAAGCCCTTGAGAAACCATTTTATTCCAGAAGAATGTTGTGAGAAACGGTGTCTAGGGCTTCACTAAAGTCCAGGCACACAACATCTACAGCCTTTCCCTCACCCACTAAGTGGGTCACCTTACCATAGAAGGAGATCAGCTTAGTCAAGCAGGACCTGCCTTTCATAAAACCATGCTGACTGGGCCTGATCACCTGCTTGTCCTTTATGTGCTGCACGATGGCACTCAAGGTGATCTGCTCCACAACTTTCCCCAGCACTGAGGTCAGACTGACAGGCCTGTGGTTCCCCAGGTTGTACTTCCAGCCCTTCTTATAGATGGGAGACCTCCAGTTGAGACATCCCTGGTTAGCCAGGGCTGCTAATAAATTATGCAAAGATAACAGATGCCCTACCAAGTGTGTTGCAAAATCAAATACCTGCTGTTATCAGTGAGAGAAATCCCAGGATGGGATTCATCAGATAATCATATCCACAGGCTAGAAATCTCCAATTGTACTGGTGACCTAAGACTACTCCTGTGGTGTGTGGGGAGAAACAGTCACTCCTCCAGACCGGCTCATTTTATCCAAAGGGAGGAATACACATTTGGCCAAATTAGTTATAACCCAAAATACTGATTTTCTCTCTAACACCAAGAGCTAGGCAAGACACATGATATCTGCAGTATAGACATCTAAATTGAATCTTCTCCCCTCTGCCCAGCCTCAAGTGTCTCCAAAGGGTTCTGGCAGGGCTAGTGTATTTATAAAATTAAATTTAGGTTGTGAGTTTGCAACCCAGTGTTTTTCAGAAGAAAAGTGGCAGTGGGAAATGCTACAATTGCAACAAAGAATTTGCATTTGGAAACATTTTAAATTTTGGGGCACCATGCATAAGTATGGAGCAGGTCATTTGGAAAACACAGACCAACTGTTAAATAATCAACAAGCAGTTAATAGTTTCTCACAGAGAAGGTAAAAAAGAGACTCTGCTAATACACTATTTTTGAGACTCTGATAATACACTATTTCTCCATTTAATTTAACAGAAAATGGTTACAGTGAAGACAATAGAAGCTCGTGGGTTATTGTACTTGCAGTTGTGCTTTCGTTTCTTGGTATTGTTCTTCTGATCACTATTATTGTTGTTGTCGTACGCTGCTGCTACCTAAAGAAGAAAGGTAAGTGGACCTTCACAATTGGTCTATACATTAAAAAGTATCTTAAATTAGATATAAATCTCCTAGTTATGTCAAGTACTAGGCAAAGACCTGTAAGCAGAAGCGCGAGCAGGCAGATCCTGCTCTTAACGATGACCTGGTTAAGCTCCTCCTTACTTTCACCTTGCAGTTTATCTTATAGATTAGTTCAGAAATAATCAGTCCCAGCCACTGACATTAACTCAGGGGGGTCACGCTTTCCAGGAGTACATTTACTCTTAGTGGTGTTTAGCGCCTGTGCCGAGGTTGTTAGTTGAAGCATGCCTTAGGTGCTGAGGCATGCCTTAGGTAGGTGCTGTGTGCCTCATCTCCCATTTCTGTGTGAGCCATTCCACAGGAACACCGCACGATTTTGTAAACAGGGGGAGGTGCCCCTGCGGTAGCTGGAACACGGTGCACGCTCTGAGAGGAGCTCACACTTCATTTTTCTGCATTTTTAACACTTTTTTTTTTTTTTTCTAATTTTATTTCCCAGGATCTACGTATCAAAGTGAAATAAGGTAAGCTGGATGAGGTGGGAGCATTTTTGTTTTAACTGAACTCTTTTGGGGTGCTGTGGGATGGCGAGAGGCATGTGCCAGATCCCATGCCTGACACTCAGGAGACACAGATGCTGCCCTGCTGTGTGACACCGGGTGTGCAGGACAGGGAAAAGGGGGGGACACCAGGGTACACAGGGAAAGGGACTGGCCTTAGAGGCAGAAAGCGAGGGCCGCAGCTCCCAGCAGGCTGTATGTTAACATAAGGAAAACATTTCTTCACTGTCAGGGTGGCAGAGCACTGGCACAGGCTGCCCAGAGAGGCTGTGGAGTCTCCTTCCCTGGAGACATTCAGAACCCACCTGGACATGCTCTTGTGTGACCTAATCTAGGTGATCCTGCTCTGGGACGGGGGTTTGGACTAGATGGTCTTTCTAGGCCCCTTCCAACCCCCTAACAGCCTGTGATTCCGTGAACTCGCAATAATAACCCCTGTGAAAAGAATCAACTCCCTGGAGACGCTGTCTCCCTGGTTCAGCAAGCACGGCACCTACAGGCTGGAGACGCACTCCGGGCTGAAGCTGACGGGCAAAGGGAAGCCCCAAACCTCGGGTGTCCCGGGGAAGGCAGGGGAGCAGCTCTGACTCACCGGGCTGGCTGCCGGCAGCCTGCCTGGCGATCGCCCGCGCCGCCACAGGAGGTCACTGCGAGCCCAGCAGCTCTGCCGGGGCTTGGGGCGGGAAGCGGGGGGGGGGATCCCCGCGGCTCCCGGCGAGGAGCCTTGCCGCAAGCTAAAAGGGATAGGATTGGCAGGCAGATCAGGCGGCCTCCCCGGCTCTTTTAGGGTTCCTTAAACGTTGGGCTGATACTAAATAAATACAGAAGTCTGTCCCGATGATGAGTGTCAGCGCTTAATCTAGTGATTATCAGACGCGCTTGAGCACAGAGCTGATGGTGCGTTATTGCAGCTGAGTTGGAAAACCTTAGAAATCACAGGCTGATGGTTATCAGCATGAAGATCCTACTCACTGGCGCCAGTGCGACTGTGACAGCAATGGCAGTGGGTTTATTTGGAGTTATTTTTTCCAAGCTTCTAGGGAGCATTGTAAATTCATACTCTGCCTGCGCTTGTGGGGCTTTTAACCCCCCCTGTCTCTTAAAACATTGCACCACCTTGCCTCACGCTTCAGTGTTACCTAGCTTCATTCACAACCTCTAGTGAGGAAATTTTGTGGAGATCTGTTGACAGATTTCCATTTATAGAGCACTTTATTAATAAAGAAGCAAAATAAGAAAATTAGGGAAACACTATTTGCAACGGATGAAATTGTGCTCAATTATGCCATGCCATACCAGTAAACTTCCACGTGATTTCTTAGATTGTGATGCTAAATTGATCATTTTACTGACTGCTGCTATATAACTAGGGTAGGACTAAATCAGGAAGGAATTGCCAAGAGCAATTACAACTTGCATATTGGTTTTGCTATGAATAAAGGCCTACAAAGCCTTTTTTGCTTGGATTCCATCTTGGTTCTGCCAAACACCTCCTGCAGAGGTTAACCTTTTTAAGGCAAAAATCAATTGAACACGCAGGGAAGCATCTGCCTGGCAGTGGCCACTGGTACAGCCAGGTCCTTCTCAGGACCCTACCTCTTTGATGCAGGTCTGCACAGTGCTTTCTTCCAGATAATCTGACCAGGTCCAGAAGAGGGCACAATGATACTTTCCCCTATGTCTGCATCTGCTCTGGGCAAATGCAATTCCATCATCTTTACAGAACGTGTGTTTTTAGATCTCAGCACAGTAAAGTTCCTGTTTTCCCATTAATGTTAAACATAGTGAATTCATATATGTTGATTACACCTTGAAAATTAAGCAAACACTTAAGAAAATATTTAAATTATGGGTTGAGTCCATGTCTCAGCCTGGACTTAGAAACTCAGTGTTGACAGTTCTGCAAGGTTTTAGCATGTGCAAACAATGACACTGTAATCGCATGAATTATTTTAATTCTTTACAAACACAGATTTTGTAGGTTCACTGGGTTAGGTTTTTGTTTTGGTTTGGGGTGTGGTTTTTGGGTTGGTTTGGCTTTTTTTTTGTCTTGGGAGAACCTACCTACAGTAAAAAGAATGACGATTGTCCAGATTTTGGAAGCTGCACTGTAGTAGTAGCAGCAAAGAAGTGGTGAGACCAAAGATATATTGTTTTACTTCTCACGTTTATTTTTAACTTGGCTGGCTATCTTTCTGTACCTCCCACACTTTTTTGTAGCTGCTTTCAATTTGGCTACTACACTGAGTTTGTTGAGAGCTAAGGATCAGATAAAATAGACTGTACAGTATGTGTATGTAACGTGTAGGTGGTATTCCTAAACAATTGCTCTTGTCTTCTAGCAACCATGACAGGTTTCTTAGGGGTATCTAAGATGTTTATCACCTAAAAAAGCCACATAGTCATAGCTGGCTTGTCAGATGTACATGTGCATCAGCAATGCTCATCTGAAGCTCTACAGGTCAGCAAAGTAATTCCTACTAAAAAGTAAAAAGTAAATATAGCAGTTTCCACAAATATTGCTAAATGAGGATATTTTGTCCCTTCCCTACAAATCCCTGGGTTGTTGTAGTCCTCCTGTCAATTTGTACTTGCCACACCGGAGACCTAGGCAAAGATGGACCTGGGACTGTCCTGGAGAGGAGTCCATGGTAGGAGGAGGTGAACAGTAGCATCTTCTCTGGCATAAGAGTTTTGAGTAAAAAGGCACCCTGTGCTCACTGTGCAGCTCTGCAGGCACCTGTTCTGCAAAATCAGAGATGTGCAACTTTAACCAAGGAAGTTCTGTCAACTTCACTGTGACTGCGCTCACACGTAAAGTAAATTTCAAAGTAAAAGATTAACTTTGAAGTGTACAGATGAATCACTTGGAAGCTCACTGTGGTGAAGTGAGATAGCATGCTTGGGTTTTTGCAGTTTTGGGCACTGGGCTCAAATCACAAAAATGATGAGTGACCTAGCTGGTGCTTCGTTATTGAGTCACTGAATATCCTGTAATTCACAGTTAGAGACCAAAATTTATTTCCTAAAAAGCCTGTGAACTGAAACAGTCTTCATTCTTTGAAGGTGTCTCACTTTAATTTCCTGCTTTCTGATAATGCAGATGATGGAAACTTTCTAAAGACAGTTTCATAGGTAATACTTATATGGGACAACATTTGTACTAGCTAATTACTTGGAAGACCCAGATATGTTTTTCACTTATTTTTTCAGAAGTAAGACATACAATTTTTTCTCTGTAGCCTACTACTCAGGAGTTCTCATATCATAACGAGATGTTCTAACGACCGGCCTTTTTGTTTGTAGAAAAGTTTCATCTAAGAAGAATAAAGAGGGTGATTTGGAAAACAGGCAGAGGCATGGTAGCGAAAATCAGGGATACATTCCAGAGGAACTGCGGAACACAGAAGAAGTCCCAAGTGAGTCTGAGATGGTGAATTGCATATTGTCAAACTGCTTCTCTACACAGGCATTTTGAACAATTGTGTGGCAAGATTTCACAATATTTTGTGAAGGACTTGTGCTTGGCCTAAACTTCTTTAGAACATTTTGGATTTTCGAGAGTATGATCCTTCAAAAACATTGAGAAAACATCAAAGTTCTTTGCAGTTCAGTTTAGTTTTTGTCCTGGGTTTCTTTTTTGAAACACCTTTGTTCTTCCAACTGTCTTCTGGGTCCAGAGGTGAGAGTTCTGGATTCCCATATGATGGTAAATTTAGGCAGTATTTTGTGGTTGGTCTGTAAAAACAAAAAATCCACCACCACCACAAAGTAAGAACAGGGAAAAAAAGAAAGAAGGAAAGTAAAAAAAGCAATTAGCAAACTATGATTTTACTGATAAATGACTAAGGCATTATAAATTCCAGTTCTTAAACACAAAGACTCTTCAAAAGCAAATGTAAATCTCCACCAAATCATTACCCACCACTTGCATTTATAACCACATTATTATCAAAACGTTTAATCAAACACTTAATGACATAAAATTATTGTGCAGAGTCTATAATCCAGGCACACATCCTTTTCTAACAAATAAATTGTGAAGACATAAGTGCAGTGGAAAGATTTAAAGAGTATGAGGTACTGTAAAAAGTATCAGTTATAAAAAAATATAAAGAAAACTAAGTAAATCTGGACAAGTTGATTCAATTAGGTCCTAGATGGGTTCCTTTCATATGCATTAGTGCTCTGGGTTGACCTTAGTGGACCATCTTAGAGCAAGCTGGGACTGGCTCTGTCCAACATGGGGGCAGCTCCTGGTGTCTTCTCTCAGAAGTCATCTCTGCAAGCTCCCCACTACTACAAAATACTTGCCATCTTAGCCCAACTAGAGTTTAGCTTACAATAGTAAATTATATTTAGCTGTGTTCCTGAATGGTTTGTGTTTCATGCCATGGTGGACACTGAATAACAGTAATCTTGTATCTTCTTGTTACAGGAATTGCCTCTCTTCCTCCAGTGTCTTCAAAGTTCACTGTCACTGCTGCAGATTTACATACCAGTTCTGTACCAAAGGTAATTGCAACGCTGCTATCTTCACCTTTCCCCTGACTCTCAGTGTCTGTTTTACTATATCCAAACATAGCTTTTGTGTGGAAGTAGACATTTATAAGTCAATTAAAGTTATAATTGGGTAAGTGGAATGATCCCTTTAGAATTCCTGAATGTTTGTTTTATAAGGATAAGGGCCCTGGGTGTTGGTTTTGGATTTAGATTGATTTTTTTTTGGGGTGGGTGTTAGGGGGGAGGGAGGTGGGAGGTGAGGGAGAAACAACCACCTCTTATAATTGTCAGAAAGTCTAATAAAGCTTTTGTCATACATCTGTTCCTCTCAGCACCCTGCCACATGTTCCTCCCACCTCCCAGGCTAAAGTTACAAAGCCACAGACTTCCCTTCATAGAATCATAGAATATCTCAAGTTGGAAGGGACCCAAAAGGATCATGGAGTCCAACTCCCTGCTCCTCCCAGGACTTGCTAAACTAAACCATGTGACTCAGAGCATCATCCAGACTCCTCTTGAGCTCTTGATAGACATTCAGCTAGTGACTGCTTGCTCTTTTCCATTGCTTTTCATATCTTTCCTCCTCCAAATGTCAGCTACGCCTTTCTGCTGACTGGGACAGATTTCCCATAGGTAAAGCCAATCGTCTTTTCATCATTCTTGAGATTCAAAAGTCTCTCTGCGAGCCCACTTACTATCAGCAATTAATTCTCTCATCCTTGCCAGCCAGAGTAACTCTGGCTGGGCTTTTGAGAATTCACCTCTGCGTGTATTATACATTACAGCATTATAATGGGGAGGTTTGCTTTGCTCTTGGCATGTAAAAATCCTGTTATATAAGTGCCTTTGCCAAAGTGGAGATCTACAATGTTTTTGTTGTTCTCCCCAGACTGCAGGAGATGTGGAAATAAGATGCAGGCACTGTTGAAGGTGGCGTTTGAGGTTCCTTTGCAAACAAAACCTGGTGCAGAGGCAGTAAATAAACATTCTTTTTCTCTGGATCATTTCTTGATTAAAATTTCCAATTACACTTCTACACTGCAGAAGTTGCTTCTCTCAGAAACTTTACAGTGTTCTTGGAGACTTTCGTTATCTCAGTGGTAACAGAGGGAAGGGAAAGCATGGAGCTGACACTCCATTCACACTAGAGCTTTGCCCCCTTTCCAAATTGCCAAGATGTAAAGAAGCAGAGCCCAGTATTTATTCCTCTGTTGCTTCTGCTCTCAGCTACCTTCATTCTGAATGGTGGTGCTGGGATCTCTTCACTTCTAGCACAACAGTAATGGGATCTTAATTTATGCCATATATTTCTAAAATACATTTAGCACTGCCATGATGTGTTTTTGCAAATATTCTCTTGGGAAAGTGTCAGAGATGTGGTACTGAGTTCACTCCCTAACACAGTGATAACTCATTTATTTTTGAAGAGCTGTTTCAACATGTACAACGCAGAAATCTGTCTTGGAATGACATTGCATATAAATCATAGCAGAGTGTGTCTAGTTCTTTTGGCATACAAAGAAATTTAGGAAGTAATCAATGATTAAAATAATGATCAAAATAACAGTAAAAATAATAGCAATAATACTGATGTATTTATGGCTGGTAGTTATTATGTTTGACATAAATTACTTGTCAAACAAAATACTGTTAAAGCAAAGCTGAAAAGATTGTACAAAAGAGCTGAGCAACAGTTTCAGCCAGTTTTTGATGTACCTATGAAGAGAGTTACAAAGCAGTGACTGCACAAGGCAGGTGGAACATTACATTCTGCCCTGAGAAGCAAGAGAGCTTGTGCTGAGGACCCCATATGCAGCTTACACATGTTTCAGGGGGAAGCGATAACTTCAGGTAGCTGTTCCCTGGTGGTTGGGTGGTCTTTGATGGTGGATGTGCACTGGTTCTGCATCGAGGGGGCATTAAGCCATTTGGTGTCATCTGAAAGGGATCCATGTTGGATGGTCTTAGACAGCTCCACAGTGAGAACCACAGTGTTGTGAGTGGGGACTGTCAGGAGTCTGGGTTCACAAGCGTTGGGTTCACACTCCTGATTCAAACTGAAAGATGAACGGAGGTGCAGCCCTTGCATGTCAAATTGTGGACTAGATGGCCTTGGAGCTCCCTTGCAGACCAGCGGCTAGGGAAACACTGAAATCCATCAGAGGCACACAGCATGAAGTAAAACTGTTTCTGTTAAACCAGTTGTCCCTGGACAGTATTGGTACAAGTCTGTTACAGTGGCTTCTGCCTGCATCAGTAACCGCACACACGCTTTTGTAAAATGTCAAGAGATAATGTAGAGGTGAAAATTATTTGTAACCTTTTTCAATATGTTGGAGGAATATGTAACAATCTGAAAATGGCTTGTGAAGACAACTATTTCTCAGTTTGAATGGGGCTTCTCAGTATATTGTGATGGCCCCATCTTGTATCCACACGAGCTGATAAAGGTTGATATAGATTTACCTTAAATTGTGTATTTGCAGCCCGCAATTTAAGTTTATGGGATTATATGCAAACATAATAAAGCATTTCCCAGATTAAAAAAAAGTGTTTTTCTTTTACATTCGTATCCTTCATTGTTACCAGCATAACAGAGGTGTTCTGACAAAAAGACTTGTGTTACTGGATGCATTTTAATAAAGTTCAATCACCACTGTTGCCAATATATTGCATAATAAACATTGTGGTGCTCTTTCGTTAATGCA
This sequence comes from Gallinula chloropus, assembly GCF_964237585.1. Lineage (NCBI taxonomy): Eukaryota > Metazoa > Chordata > Aves > Gruiformes > Rallidae > Gallinula > Gallinula chloropus. The sequence continues at coordinate 117,374,734 of NC_140085.1, forward strand.
TTTCTTGTCAAGTAGGAGAAATCAGATGACAAGCCATTTAACTGTTTGCTGATTAGTGCTGAACCAAACAATTTCTTCAGAAACTCCCTGCTTTCCTGCCGCTGCATTTTCTAGTTGTGTTTCTCAGTTTGCTTTCCTTGCCTGTACTGAAAATAGTCCCAGTGGTATTGTGTCTTGATTCTTCTGGACTTTTTAATGAGAAATAGAGGGTAAAAGAAAACAGGAGGAAGAGAAGTTATCCAGAGAATTTTTTCCATAGTCAAGGAGGTCATAAAGGGGTGGACACTAGCAAATTGCCTCTCTCTCCCTGGATAATCAAGAAAAATGAGCAAATGTCCTTGCAGTTCTTCTGTAGAGGTCAAGAAGAAGGAATGAAGAACCCAAGTCCTCCCTTAGGAGCAGGGTAAGGAAAGAATAAGGAGCCCATCTGCTGATGGAAAGAGTCACAGAGACTGAAGACCTAGAGCCTTGTGTCTACCTCTGCAAGATGAAAGAAGTTAAGGTTTCTGTAGTTGGCTTCCTTGTCCCCTTATGAAATCAGGATTAACCACAGCAACAAGGCCAGAAAACAGGTCCATATGGGTAAAGTTTTAAGGGAAGCTTATGGATGTGGGGATGAGATGAAAAGCAGATGAACTGCAGTGAATGAAGCCTTTTCAAGTTAGCCTTTTGACTGGACAAAGATGATTGTACCTGCTGCACAGCCCATTTCTCCCACCCCCGGGAGAAAACTATGTGGAAAGTTTCAAGACAGGTCAGCGACATTAGTCAGTCTCCCTGCATCTCTGAGGGGGGTATCAGCTTCAAATTTGATCCCATCTGTTTCCTATGTAGAAAGTTACAATTTTAAATTATTTGAGAGATTAAGAGGGACTTTGTATCTCAGGCTTTGTTTCTGCAGTAGTCATTGCCCGTGCACCCAACAAGCTACAAAGCCAGAAGTACCCTGATGGGTCTCATTGTAAAAGGTGACCATGAAAAAAAAAAAGAGGAACAAAAAATCACTTAGGTCAGCTATTGGCTGTTCAAAAGCTTTGAAACAGAAACTAATGCAAAACATTCACAGAAGATAAATGTGGCCCAGCAATTGCACTGATCAATTCACAACATGAACAAAAGATTTGGCAAATCATCTTAGGGAAAAGTAATACCTCAGCAAAGAAGGGCAGGGGGAGAAAGGTGGGCAAGACATTTAAAAAATTATGAATATCGAACTAAATTATTGAGCTGAGGAAAAAAAATCACCAGTCACTGGAAAAGGAGGCCAGGAGCATCAGTCAGGGGTGCTGGAAGGAGTTCATTCTGATTACATTAGCCAAGAAAAGGTCAAATGGAGAGTCGAGTTACGGGCTGCTGTTTAATTGCATATTTTGTTACTGTCGGTGATGGGAGGAGAGTGATCCTTGCTGCTGGTCCCAGGGCTGAGCTGCAGGCCAAACGTGTTAGGAACTGAGCTCCCACCTGAAGGGCTGTTTCTCATGCCCTGACCCATTGCACAGAGCCGCTTCCCAAACTGAAGTGCAATGAAGGGGATCCCTTACCTTGGCTCTAGGAGATTTTGGGTCAGTCCAATAGAGGGTTTAGCCTGACAAGGGCCGTAGAGACATTTCTGTCAGGTCCTGAGTGCCACCTCCAAGGAAATGTAATTTTCAAGTCCCACTGGTACAAAAGGAGCTCTGAGAACTCAGCATCTCTCAGGACTGGACAGTCTCCTACACCAACTTCATAATTAGTCATTTAATATGCCAGAAATGTCTCTATGATAGATCAGAAGACCATTCCATAGGAGGGAGGGAGTGCTCATTTATAGTGGGCCAGATTCATCCCTGGTGTAATTCAGCTGACTTCAGCACAGCCTTGTGAGGCCTGTGATTGCCACCACAGCCATGCTCCTCCCCTGCAGTCCGGAATGAGTCATGGCTCCATTGATGGAGAAGGATCTATTTTTCTTCTTAACTACTCCAAATGACACTCTATAAACTGGAAATATTATTTAGCTGTGGTTGTGGTTTTATACTGGGAAGGAAATGAATGATGAATTGTAGCTCCATTTATTGCACTGTATATAACTGCTCTGACTCCGAGGATTGTTTAAAGAGAAAAATTAAGCTATCAAAGTCGAATTAAACGGTCAATAAAACAGAAATATAAACCAATAATGATTTTAGCCCTACTGATGGAATGACTATGTCATGATATCCATTGGTCAGCATATCTTGATTAAGAGAGTAATTAATATTGATGATACAAATATAGAAAAGGCAGGTGCAGTTTATGCTATATTTTTTTCCAAGAGTCTGTGGTGCGAGGGCAGGAGTGAAATTATGTGGGAGGGATTAACCCACGAAGAAATGAGAAGGAATTCCCAGGCTATATGTCTCTTGATGGACAGCAGAATGTGCTGAGTTTAGGAAAAGTGACAGGATGGAGCTGTTTTGCTATTTGAAGCAAGTGTATCTGCATTATTTTGAGGGTATCCAGAACTTTTGGGCGGGTGTTTTCCTGTAAATGAAATGAATTTGGAACAAGAATTAAAAACTGAGGGCAGGGAGAAAAATAACCTTCAGAAACAGAAAGATGTGCCTCCCTGATTTTTTGTTCTAACAGTTAGCCAAATGTGTGATGCATGCAGACACGTTTGGAAGTACTCCTACCACATTAATTTCAGCAATTTGTTCTAATGCAGCTAGGCTTGGGGTTTTTTTTGGCTGGCTAATAGAGGGTGAAGCCTTCAGTTTATCACACATTTCCACAGCGTCAGTGTCTGAGGAGCTGCCATCTGTCAAATCAATTTAAAGATCAGAGCCCTGTTTCATAATGCCAGATGTGTGTTCATCACTCATATCACTGATGTCATATGGGTTGCAAAAACTACTACAACATGCTCGTAATAACAGAAGTCCGTCTCTCATTGACTGAAGACAGTGTTCAAAACATCACTTGAAGGATTCAACCCTGAAATCAGCTGGTACACACACTGATTTTACTTTCTGATTCATCCATGCAGTGCCAGCTCTCTTTTTGCCCGGTTGAAGAGCTTGAAGGGATGGAAAGATTTAGGCATCTGTTTCCCCAACCAAACCAACCAACTATGCAAAGCTTTTCCCAGTGTAATAGTCCCTTTATAGCAATCCCCATAAAAAGGCATCCTGGGCGGATGACAAGTTACCATCCAGGCTTTGAAACACGGGACTGTCAAACATCCATGGCTAACTAGGTGCCAAGCTGGAGATGTAAAGCCATGTAAAAGGAATGCTGGCGGCATTGCATCCTTACTGAGAGAGGGGACCACCTTGGAAACTCGCACCTGTAACGTGGGGATAGATCTGTCTTTTTCCCCTTCGATGTGTAGGGAGTAATGAATAATGAAGCCAGTTTTTTTTTCTCAGACTGGGACTGACGGGACCATTAGAGAAATGAATTAATCTGAAGAAGAAACAGCTTTCAAATCAAAACCAAACAAAGGCTCTATCAGAGTTAGCAGATCAGTGTCTAAATATAAAACGGTTGTTGCGGTCCCACTCCTCTGCGCTTTGCGTTTGCAGTGCTTTGTTACAGATCTTCTGTAGCATCAGAAAACAAGGTTTAAATCCCTGACCAACAGCCAGCAGCCTCCATTGCAGTAAAGTTATACCTAGCGAGCTGTGCTACTTCAGAGAAATCTCCACAAAAAAATGGGCCAGTACACAGCATGAGTTGATTGAAATTCATGAAATTATTCATTAATTGACATCAGAGCACAGTGAGAATAAAATATAAGTAACCCGGGGCTTTTGCTCTAAAGCAAATAACTATGAAAGGTGCAGGAGGGCAGAGGTGAACTGTCATGGGCACAGTCCTCACCTCCGGAGCAAATTTGCTGCTCGGTTCCTCCTTTGGTAGTGAGGACAAATGGCATGAGATGGTAGGGGCTGGATGGATCATTCTTGCAGATGAGATTTTTAAAGCTAAAGAGGCATTTTCCTCAAGAAAGGGAAAGGATAGGGCAGTCTAGGTCCATCTGGGACAAGTTCTCTGGCTCCCTCCAATGCAAAATCACATGCAAACCATACTGCAGTGTTGCCTACTAACACTCATGGACACTGACTCTTGACAACATTTCTTGATGAACTCTCTGATTAATGTCTTTGTTTCCTTTAAGTAAATCTGGGTGCAATACAGTTTTGTGCAACAAGTTCTGGGAAATATTCCCACCTTGGTCTTTTGTTAAACATGGGATTCAAATAATGACCTGTTTTGGGAAGTTTCAGAAACAGTGTTCAATGAGGTGCTTTTGGACACCCTCTGAAACTTTCTGGTTCCTCAGTGTGCTAACTGGTTCAATATACTTCATACTCAAAGGACACTCCACGGCATCTGGGAATACTTGCTTTCCACAAACGTAACACTTGCCTTCAGCTTTTTTCCACAGTTTGGGTTTTGTTTTGGGTTTTTTTCCATTCTACTTGTATATTTGTTTGGTTTGGTTGTTTTTTTTTTTTTTTTTTTTTTTTTGTGGGGGGTGTCAAGCGGGTGGACCAATTGTAGAGTTTCTCAAAACTTATGTCCTAGTGAGAAAGCCTGCTGTAACAGACCTGTAATGGAACGATTAAGAAATGCCAAATAACTGTTCTACCATAAATGGAACAAATCTCATCATATATTAATCTCCAGAGTAAGACAGACCAGAGGGAACTTTCTGATGTGCTCTGGAAACGAATGAGAGATGTATTTGTTGAGAACCAGTAAGGTCTTTGGGCTGAACTGCAAGAAATTAAGTGCAGCAGAGAGATCTTGGAAAAGGTCTTTTGAGCAGAGACAGGCAATCCTGTTACTTCCCAGAGCACCTCTCCTCTCTGCAGGAATAAACAGTAAAGAAGGGTAAATTTAGAAAACAGCAGCATGTTCTAGCAACAAAAAGGGATGGGGAGGCGGGGGGATGGGGGGTAAGAAAGAGAGTTGTGTTTAGAACAGAAGGCAGCTGTCTTATGAAACGTTTCTAGGGTAGTTATATTTATCCCATGGTTTTCCTTGAGGTGCTGGGACTCATTAAATACCAGAGACATGTTGTCCACACTGGTTATCTAACATTTTCCTCTATGGCTTATTCAATAATGTATATGTACCAAATGCATTATTCAAAATGTTTAATACTGGAAGAATACCAAGGCAATACAGACTGTTCATGACTGATGCTCCAGAAACAAAACACGAGGAGATTGGTCAATAGCTAGGAATGAGCTGGGGCTTGATGAAGAAAATTCCACCGGGAAGAACAGAGTATCCAAGGGCTTGAAACCAGGTGGGGAAGTGGCAAGGAGTAGAAGTCAGTAGACAGCATCTCCTTGGAGGTAGATAAAACCAGCACCAGGGCTGGCTACAGCAAACCGTTCTGCTGTGGGGTTTTGTTTAGGAAGCTCTGTGGAGATACCTGTTTATAACAGGTCGGAAGAAATTTTCGTTGCTTGGAGCCAGTTGGTAATTGTCTGTGTGAGGTCTCACTACTACATTTAATTACTACTATTACAGGAGGTTTCTCTGATGCATTGGGGAATAAATTTTTCTTTGCCTTTTCCTCTGCAATGACGTTTTGCAAAAGCACATGGGCAATTAGGACTGGAAATCCACGTCACTGATTTCAAATGAGGATGGGGCTTTCAAAACTGCCCTGCGCTGCTCCCACCAGGCTCAGCTTGGACGCAGGCTGTTGTTGGTGGAAGTGGACTCACAGCAGTCATGGGAACTTTGGAAAAACAGCCTGCCTTGAATAAACACTGAGATGTGGAGAGCGGGCTTTCAGATATGTGAGAGACTGGTGTGCTTGTTGTTGCAATTTCTGATGTGTTCAGAAAGCAGTGACAGGCAGTGAGTTTCTCTTACAGTTGAACAGGTAGTTTCTATCGGGTAGTATCTATAGTGGAACGCCCAACATCGTGTTTTGCTTAAAGGAATACAGACTGCAGAGTCCACAAGAAGCTCCCAGATAATATAAGACCAGTTAGTGAATTCCCGGAACTGCCAGCAGTGTGAAGCTTTTGCTTTGTTCTGCTGTTCATCCTTTCCTTTGTATTTAGATTTTGAGTGGGTTGCTGATGATAGATTTCATTTTGCTGTGACTCCTGGCGATGAGGGTTTGGCAGGTAACTTCCCGAGTACCCTTGTGGGACTGCTTTCCTAGGATTTCTTGGCACTCTGTAACTGCTTTTACTCTTCCATAGGTGCGACCTCAGAGACGTACCGATTACCCCATCAGCCCGAAGAAAATTAGAAACGTGACACTTGTTTAGGATGCATTTCTCCAGGAAATTGCTCTATCAGTTGCACTTTACAGGTCTGGATGGCTTCCTGCAACAATGAGAGGTGAAAAACAGTTGTCTCATTTTAAGTTATAAGTTATTTTTTCTTTTTCTTATGTAATGAAATAAAATGGCAACCTTTATAATGTAGCATATGATATCCCAGCAAAATAATGGACACAAATGACAGCCTTAACTATAAAGACAATCAATTTGATGGACTCAACAAGAACAAGAATCTGTGCTTCAGGTCACAAGGAGACCAGCAAAACCCCTGCCAGACAGAAATTTTAGGTTATCCACACAGCAAGATCAAGGGCTGGAACTGGAAGAAATCAATTAGTTCAAAAGAACTGGTTAATAATAATACAAGTTAATACAATATCTACTGCTTTTTAAAATGTACTTTATGTACAGCTGATCATCTTATCAACATAATTTTTCATTTTCTGTTCTGTAATAAAATCAAGGGAAGTTTTTGGAGTTTTCCACTTTTGGATAAGAAATTAATTTGTTTCATTTCAATACATTATTTTGTTAAAGGCATTTGTCTTAAATCCGATGGTCCAGAATTAAATAAAAAACAATCACCCATGTGCCAAAACCTCCTATTTTAATTGAAATGCAGAAATCTTAAACTGTAAAATGTGGATTTGACTTCTAGGAGTTGTTGCTTGAATTCTTCATGTCTGTGTTCTACTTGTGGGCCGAGTTTGGCAGCCAAATGACTTGTTTCACAGCAAACGGTGGCTGCTGGTATTCTGGCTGGACCCTGTTACTTCATCAGGGACAGAGCTGATAATGACCATGGGAAATGTTCTTTAGCTATGCAACCTTGTCAGCAGAGCAGATCTGGCACACAGACCCTCTATGTGCCTTCCCAATCTAAAAATAATGATTTCTACCTGAAATGTTTCCTCTGAGATTTTGGGGTTTTCACCATGAAAGTTCAAGCTTATCAGTTTTTTACAAAAAGGCTAACTTCTTTCAGAAAAGCAAGTTATTTTCAGTGTACTCCTCTTTCTACCCACTCGAAGCATTCTGAATTATTCAGTGTTTCGCATGCTGGTCTTTTGTACGAACCCGTGCAGGTGCTCTGTGAGCGCTGAAAGAAGCCACCACACAGAACTACTTTCAGCGGTAATCTGTGCAGCAAAAATAAAGAATTTGAAACCTGATCTCAGGCCAAAGAAGCCGTTTTGCATGTTTAGCATTTGGCACCTCCTGAAACCATGACAGATTTTTGCACTGGTAGCTGCATTTCCAGTCAGTCTGTCAGATTGATTCCCGGTCTGCCGTGTGCGACGATTGTATGCAAAGCTGTTTCAGATTCCGACCATCTACATTCTCTCTGTCTCGTTTGGCTATGGAGGAGCTTTGAAATGCAATCCCATGGAATGCAATTGGACCAACAGCATGGTACATGAATATCTGGAGCGTTAAACAGAGGAAATAGGAGACGTTTTCCCTGTGGAATATCTGCACTTTTTCCCTTGAAATAACCACGCACTGAGGGAAGCACCTACCTTATTCTGATGCAAGTATTGCCATGGCTGACATCCTCTAGTTACTACTGCAGCTTAATGCATGCTAAACACAAAGTGAAATCTGCTTTATTGGAGGAATGACCCTTGGGTGAGAGGCCAGCACCAGCCTGTGACTCAGGGGCACCAACCATGGACCTTCAGCTTCCTGTGCATGGGTGCGGTTCGCACCCCTTCCCCTCTCAGAAAAACAACCCTGCCATACAACAATCAAAACCAGACAGAGGCAGTAGTTTGTCAGCAGAGACTGTTGGCTCATTAGAGTGTGCTTTGAAAAGGAATCAAACTGTCCTGTGTTGTGTATCTCAAAGCCCTTGATTTTGAGCTTAGCTTAGCTTTGATATCGTTTGGTATCGTATTAATGCAGCCAACCTAGAAGCAAAGAAAACCTTTCCTCCAATTAATCTACATCCTTCCATGTTAATAAAAATCAGTGCTGTGTCGAGGCCATGGGGAAGAGGACACATGCTCTGAGCCAAAAGATGGACTCGTGTGTCAGCAAGACTGTGCCTTCCCTGCTGTGGAGTCCCCACTGAGCTATCCACACTGTGCTACCTGGTGCTCCAGGCTTTGTAGAGGACATCAGCAGCGCTTCCCAAATTAGTTTTCAGGCTGCAGTTGAGCAGAAGCACCTCCAGGCACTGCTGCTGAATGAATAAGCTGAGGTGAGACCCCCAATCTGGGAACCAGGGAGGAGCCCACTTCCCTGCCGACAGCTCCAAGCTGTAGTGGCCAGACATCAGGGGCATGCAGACAGGTCACCCTCCAACTGTGCATCTTGCCTGGGGGCTAAGAAGTGCTCCTGTGTGCCACACTTACCTCAGGGACTGCTTGCCAGCAGATGATTTCCAGTGGACAAGACACGGCGGCATTAGGAATTGCCCGCCCCACCCCGACTGCACGTCCTACTGACTGAAGCAAAGAAAGGTTTTTCACACAAACAGGCACCACAGCCATGGAAACATGCACATTAACCAGAGTCTGGAGCTATTTTCCTTCCTGTCAGCCACAAGAATGCATCCCACACAGCTAAGGTATACTCTTAACAATGTTAGCATGAGGTTAAAAATTCTTACGGTGTCCTTGAAATTTATAGTTGGGGGCATTTGTATTCTTCCAGATTTGTTTTCCTCAGGCATGTTTTACAGCCTGTATATCATCTCCAGTACTAGCTGTTACTTATGTTTGCAAATAGAACTCCACAAACAACAATACATAAAATATGGAGACAATTTTTAGCACACAGGGAATATAAAATATGCAAGCACTTTCAGAAGACACAGTGGACTAAAAGTATTGAATTTCAGGCACTTTATGGAGACACCAATCTTTTGTACACATGCACATTGATTTATAATTATGACTTGAGGGACATTTTAGTAATCTGGAAGTATCTTTTTTTTTAGTACTCACAGACTGTGCACAGTTTGATGGTATAAAGCCTCTCTGTGTTTCCTTACAAAATGTTCTGATTTGAATTCCATACATGCATATGCAGGAAAAAAATGCATTGGAGATAAACAGTATCTTACGTTCTACAGTAAGGTTTCCTAAAGTTGTCACACAAACTTTATATTTCACAGAAAAATTCAGGTTAATTCTAATACAAAAGCCACTCAAAATTACTGCTGGCTTCATGTGGAGGTTCTTTTCTACAATAAAAAACTCACCTCAGGTTTGTGTAGGCTGAGCAGAATCAACAGATGAACTCTTACTGAAGGGTACTTACAATATTGACTAAACATTTGATTTCTTACTGATTTTGTTGAAGAGAACCTCTATTTTCAATATTTATTTGGTAGAATATATAATTTGTGGTGTTGCTAACCTAAAATACACCACTCTTAAGTTTTCCAGCTTCCCAGCGACGGAGATAGGAACTCTTTGGTTACTGGCCTCACTATCCTCAGAAGGATCCTGCATGAGGCAGCGAGGACTCAGCATCCTGCAATCTTCCCCAGCAGAAGCTTCTCTCAAACTGTAGGATGGTCCCCACAGAGTGTGTCAGATAACTCATTACCCTTTTTTCTCCCCCCAGATAGATCTTACCCATCTAAAATGGGACTCACCCCCAACTCTTCCTCCCCAAATTTCTCTAAATCCCACACACCCATTCACAGAAATACAATAAACTTAATCCAGTGGCCTTGTGGCACCAAAATGGTCTCATATGGTCAAACGATAACAAAAAACACCACCCCAGCTGCCAGAAGGGAAACATTTCTCCCAAAACACCTTTGGCATCTTGATACTCTTTTTCAGATCAGCCTCCAAAAAACCCTTCTAAAGATGAGGCTGAGAATTGAAATTCATAAAGGCACTTGATATGGAGGAACATGCTCTCAGTAGATGTGACTTTTATGATTAGGCTCTCCTCCTACTCACCACGATCGACTCTTGTTCCCCAGGCTATAAACTACCTGTCTCTTCTTCCCTCTGGGTGACAAGCAGCTTCATTTAACTTTAACTTTCTCTGTCTCTCACTTTCCTCCCTCTTTGCCATCCTTTCTTCTCCACAGCTACCAAATATCTCTTCTTTAAACAAAGGCCTAATTGATACATACCTAATTAACATCTGAGCGTTTGTTCTCAGCTTGTATTTAGCTCTGAAAATTGCTGCTTCTATTTCAGACCTGAATAAGGGCTTGCATACCTGAAAGTTTGCCTAGCATTTCCAGCAGTACCAGCTGATCCAATAAATCACGGCACCTGTACCCACAAACTTTCTCCAGTCATCATCCCACCCACCGGGACTTCAGGACGGGACTATGCCAATTGCAACTGACCTTCCTAACCTGCTGTTGGGAAAAGCAAGAGAAGCCAAGTCAGCTGTACACTAATATGTGGAAAAGCTAACTGTCGTGTTGTGAAAGTGTTGTGTCCAGCTTTGGAGCCCTCAGCACAAGAAGGACATGGACCTCTTGGAACGCGTCCAGAGGAGGGCCACAAAAATTATTAAAGGGCTGGAGCACTTCTCCTATGAAGACAGGCTGAGAGAGTTGGGCTTGTTCAGCCTGGAGAGCAGAAGGCTCCGGGGGGACCTTACAGCGGCCTTCCAGTACCTAAAGGGGCCTACAGAAAAGCTGGGGAAGAACTGTTCACAAGGGCATGTAGCAATAGGATGAGGGGTAATGGTTTTACACTAGAAAAGGGTAGATTTAGGTTGGATATTAGGTAACAATTCTTCAATATGAGGGTGGTAGATCACTGGAACAGGTTGCTCAGAGAGGTAGTGGAGGCCTCACCCCTGGAGATATTCCAGGTCAGGCTTGATGGGGCTCTGAGCGACCTGATCTAGTGCCTACTGTGTGGGGGTTGGACTAGATGACCTCTAAAGGTCCCTTCCAACCTTACACATTCCATGATTCTAAGGTGAGATTTGAGGGGAGCAGTCTGTGTTGCGGTGGTCCGTAGCTCTGAATGAGGTTCCTGCCCTTCTGCCCCAGAGGGATTCAGTTTTCTCTTACCTGCTCCTCACCCTGCTCTCTGCTCTGTGGGAGGTGCAGGCTGGTAACAACTCCCTTACGCTGCCCTAGAAATCATGGATTATTTATGCTAGATTAGCACAGATAGTTATTTAAATGGATATGGATATTTGCTGGCTCAGTGGAATATTGCAATAAGCTATTCCTTTTCAGCTAAGAGAATTAATGACTGGGTGCTTCCAGTGTCATTCGGCATTAGCTTTCATAGCAGAGCTCACATAGCACAGATGTTATTTATGTTGTTTATTTTGTACTGTGGTATGATCACTCACTCAAATGAGACTTGCACTAAGTGCTTTTTTTTCTTTTTTTTTTTCCAAATCATGTTCCAGCAAAACACTCTGTTTGTTTTTGGTTTTGGGGAAAGAATCCCAAAGTCCAGGGAAAACAATACTGAGATGTTTTCATTAGAGAAACCAGCCAGATCCATCTCAGCTCTGCCTCCAACTCATTAGCTTCCCATCACAAAAAGCCCAGGGGCTGCTCTGACCTTGTATCGGCTTCTCTGCGCTATTGATCCCCTTAGTCCCAATGACTTTCCAGTCAGACACTGATGCTGTGTGCTCAGGTCCACTCACTCGGGCCACATCCAGGTCTCTCTGCTGCAAAACACCAGTGTTGCTACCACCCATTTTAGACCTACTGAGAAAGGGAGACTTGTGGGTCAGACCTCCTGCCCCACAGTTGAAAGTCTTTCAGAGGTGGTGACAGACTGTATTTTTCTTTCCCAGCGGAGTAATGATTTACAAGGTGCTAAAAGCTGCCAGATCCAAAGGACAGGCAAGGAACCCCCCTTGAAGAGGCAGTACCTTTATTTGGTTTACTACAAAGCCACACAATCTGTTAGAATGAATACTGTGCCTTTAGGTTTGTCTCAGCACGTCTCGCGGGTGTCACAACACTTATGCAGATGCCAGCAATCTTTTTGATGGTTGCTAGTCCACACCAAAAGAGTGGTGGGGTAACAATTTCTGTTAGAAAATTAGCCTTATGTACTCTGGATTGTGTTATTTTTCAGTGTGGAGCAGTTGGACACACTCAAACCATGAAAAACAGGGACTGTTCTGTTACGATGTAAGCAATTTAGCAGCTGTTTTTGCAGAGATCTGCGTCTTGGAAATTTGCAAGGCTGCTCCCCGATCCTCTAAAGACATCCTCATTAAGGTCTACATTATCAGCAAAGCCCTTTGATGCTGCCTATGAGGAGGCGGTACCTCAGCCTGAGCTCAGAAAAGACTTTACATTTGAACACAGCTTCATGGTCTCCATTTGCGAAATGAACAACTCAAAGAGGACAAAGAGAGATGCAGTGACTGTGCTGAGCCATCAAAATTCACTGGGGAGGCATCCGAGCTGGCATAGGAACAGTTACTTTCCCCTACTCCTTTTATCCATTGCCAGAGCAGGGGGCAAACACAGAGGGATGATAAGGATGGGACTGCTGCTCGCCCCATGGCAGGGTAGTGCCGGTCTCCAAGTGGAATGGAGGAATATACTTCAAAGAGTATCTGGCACTGCAAAACAGGTTAAAATAAAATTAACCTCCTTTTTTTTCCCCCTAGAATTTATGTATGACGGTCACATCGTGGATTCTGGCATACTGTGGCTATTGCTGCATCGTGCAATGCTTAGAAGCATGAAGTGAGGTTTTACTTGGGCACTGGGCTCCTGTGGCACAGTGTCACAGGGCTTTGGTGAAGAAACCTCACCTGAGTGTAACCTACTGATGTATCAGCAATACCAACATAAGACCTAATTACTGATTACCTTTCACCTTAAGATCCTGAAAAGAATGGTGACATTCTATATTGTATTGTGCAAGCAAATACGAGGAAATTCTATCACTTTGTATTAAATCTTGCCAAGATTCTGTTCTCTTCATTCATGCAAAATCTCTACTGATTTCAGTAGCATGGGACTATTTTAAATTTAAAAGGTCTTTCTCATTGTGTAGGACTGCCCAGACTTACAAGGAAACATACTGCTTCCAAGGCTTACGTGTTTTGCCATTTTCTCCCAAAGTATAAAGATTAGATGCACGGATTAAATGTGTTTACAAGATGCATGTATTAAAGGCAGTGGAACATTGGGAGGTGCAAGGGCTGGAAAGTACAAGGCGAAGGTGGAGGAGGCTGAGGTAGCACACATAAATTTCCACTGCTCTGAGCCAGAACCTGGGCTGTTGGCCGACCTGGTGACAGTCGCAAAAGCTGTTCTGCTCTTTTCCCTGAGTCCCAAGGGGCTGTGTTCCTCGTTGTGAGGACCTGGCCCCTGCCTATGCCCCTGTTCCCTGCAGCTTGAGGGTGCCTGCCCTGCCTGGTACCCAGCAGGCTGCTGCTTCAACACCGTGTGCTGCTGCCAGGCCCTTCCTGAGGTGCGCAGGAGTCCTCAGTTTCCTGGCAAACAGCTGTAGGGATTCCTCGGGTCGTAAGAAAGATGATTTTGAGGGCAGACTGAAAGCCTTGGACACGTTCCATAGTTTCTCCCTACCTGCACGTTACAGCCACCAGCCTCCTCCCACCCACTCAGCGACAGCTACTTCCAGACTTAAGCACAGCCCCAGCATGAGGCAGCGAGGCTCAGCGTCACCCTTGGGTGATCCTGCCGCAGGGGCTCTTTCTGCCATGACCACAGCACTGACACTGCCCTACATTGCTCTCTCTACAGGCAGGAGCTTGCTTTACCTGTCCAGCTGCTTGCTTCGTCACATAACGTGGGAGCAACTGGCCTATCAAGTGGTCATACAGGGAAGAACGAGCCGAGCAGTTTGTCTTTATTAATCTGTGCTCATCTCTCCAGGAAGGCCAGAGCTGCTCACTCCTGTCACACCATGGCTCTGCCCCTAAACAGGAATGTAAGGAAAACCTCTGTGTCCAGAAACCTTTTTGGTGCAAGGGTTTTGCCACCGAGCCACCGCCACTGTCACATCTGAACTGTGCAGGCCTGAGCTGCACTGCTGCAAATAGAGTTTTGTTTTCCTCCACAAAAGTTTCCTTTCCCCCTTCTTTGCAGATGCATCTTTTCTCCCCCTCTACCCTTGGTTTGTTGTCACCTCTCATGGTTTTACTTGTTTAACTAGGAGCCCAAATGCCTCAGAGCAGATGCCTTGGCTCCTCAGCTGGCTGTGATGCTCCGTGAGTGGTCACTTGGCACCACAGCAAGAGCCGGAAAGGAGATCTACATCCCCTTACCCTCGGTGGCCAGACTGATGACAAATCTTGCCCTGCATTGCAGATGTGATTCAATTATTGCAATGAACCCAATCAGAAATAATTAATGAAGACCTTCTAATGCATATTGGGAAGATCATCTACCAAAGCAGGGAGGTTTTCTTTCTTCTCTTGCTATATTGCTACACTCAGCAGCTTCGGAGCTAGTAAGTTACAAAGCCTTAGCTTCCTTATATTCAAGTTCTAATCTCTTTTGATAGAGCAGAGGTAGATGCAATTAATGTCAGGTGATTATGAAGTCATTGGCAGAGCTCTGAAATGGAAACTGTAAGAAGACCCGTGAGCTATGGTTACCATTGCTACATTACTTAACATGCTCCTTTGCTTGTAGTTGTTAATTTCGCTGCAGGGTTTAGCAGCCCCCTGTGTCCTTTGTGCCCTTTGTAGCTGCTTGATAATAAAAGTTCACAGTAGATGAGTGAGTGACTGCTGGTGCCATCTCTCATTCTCCCCGTGTTTCTCTTCCAGGGAAGCACTGCCTTCAGGCACACTCGTGGGTCAGTGACCAAGTTAATTCAAAACATTGACTAAATAGCTGTAATTGCAACAATTTACATGTAGGTGCCAGGCTACAGCTACGTGGGTTTTCCCCACCGCATATGCCCAGCGCAGAGTATTCAGCTCATGGTGCCTGAGTTGATGTTATGCTGGATACCTCATAGGTAAGAGTTCATTGACCTCTGCCCGCTCCACTTGCTGAGTTCTCAGCTTTGTGCACACAGTTGTCAAATGACTATAGTTCCTAGCACGGGGCTGTTGGGTTTTTTTCCTGCCAAGGAGCAAGAGGACTTTATGAAGGCTTAAAGATCTAACTAAAAGGTCAATTGGCATAATCAACAATTTAAGTAATAAATCTATTATCACACTTTCAATTCCATTATCAATTAATGATTCCTTCCCCTGGGTTATTATTGGCATTTCAGTGCACAGAGCATGGCAATTCTCAATAGGCAGGTACATTTTTTTAATGTACTTTGTGGTCAAGGTAATTTATAACGCAAGAACTCCGAAGGACATAATGGTTACTTCGTTCTCTAGGCATCAGTCATGTCCTCCTGTAAATTAGAAGTGTGTATAATGGAACAAGGGGAATAAACATCTCATATGGAAATGGACTCCAGTTGGGATGTTGATGTGCTTGCACATCTTTTTGCATGATATTAATTGAAACCAACAAGAAATATATTCTGGTAATGCTGTTGGTCACAGCCCAAAATAGTTCCCTCTCTTTTGCATCAGCAAAGGGGGAAGGACAACAGTGAAGGGAGGGACACGTTTCAGCAGCAGAGAGGAGCTGACTCTGGTGTCTTCTCTCCTGTGGCAAGCCCAGCCTCATTCATTTGAAATGATTCTGTTTAAAGATACCATGCTGGAAACCCTCTGGGGTGACTGAGAGAAGATACCAGCCTATTCTGCTAACAGCTCTCCCAAGGGTCAAATTGTACATTACTTGTTTCCCAGTTTTATACTAATCATGATTGCCTTTTCCCACCAAACCCCATATATTGCTGATATATGGTGATTAGGTTAGTGATAGTATTTTGTCATGGCTTTTTAATACCGAATCTAAACGTGGTTTAAGCAGATAAGTAGCAAACTGTTTACAGATGCAGAACCGAGAGTGTAATTAACCATCCTGCTTAATGAGGTATTTGTTAATGGGTATCACCCAAGAGCTTGAGGATATGTATAAAATACGCTTTCACCTACCTCTCAGTCCTTGCCCTGATCAGAGCCTTCTCAAATGGAGCTTTCAAGAGGAAACCACAGCACCAGACCCCTATTAGGAAGTAAAGATTTAGAACTTATTGAATAGCCTGAGTTGCAGTGAGTCACGCTGGACTGGGAGGGTTTTCCCCTCACAACAGGGCAAAAGATGTCCATCATTAGGCAGCCCTTGCCCTCAGGCCCTGGATTTGAAGGTTTTCTGCCTCCCAGAAAACTTGGGCATACTTCAAAGCCCAGGAAGTGCTGTGGCCTCTAGAGGTGCACCACCAACAGGCAATTGGTACAAACATGTGGAGATTGATCTCCACAACCGAGTAACCACACAGGTACTTCTCCACCCGAGGAAGATTTTGTGACTGGACAACAGCAGGAATCCTGATGGTGTGTGTTAGGACTGCAGAGACATCCCTGCAAAGAGAGAAAATGTGCTAGAGATAAAAACTACAGTGAGTTTATTGTATACACGGAAGATCTCTTTCTTCATCTGAAATTTGTATAAAAATATTTTTACATATCTATTTCCATGCCAGCTGGCAACGTAGCAATGCGCTATTGACAAAGATAATACACATATAAAAACAGTCTCCAGGCTCTAAGTCAGAATCCCTTGCACATGGCGTCCAGGAATTTATATCAAAACATTGTTCTGTGTTTCCTTCTGTGGGCTGTATTTCACAGCTGTTCCTGGAGCATCATAAGGATCCCACTGATGCCAGCCCTGGGCAACAAGCTGGGGAACCTGACAACCCCCAGCGATCCCTTTTGGCCTAAATTATTGTTTGAATCTATGAATCTGTTTGAAGCTTAAAGCAAAGCAGGTAAATGCTCATCAGAATGGCAATGTCCTCTGTAAAAGAAGCTAGGATGGTTTTGACCTTTCCTGGGTAAGAGGTATGTTATTTAAAACCCTTCCCTTCCTCAGTATCAGGTGAACTCATCTGCTTACAGTTGCATAACATCATTAAAGTTTCAGCTTCTGAAACTTTAAATACAAAGAGATGATAAACTAAATATTTAAGAGAACCTGGGATTAGATTCCACTGACCTTCACAAACTCCTTCGAGTAATTTATGTAAATGAACCCGCTTACTATTCACAAAACTGAAATGCCTGAAAAAAGTGCAAATCCAGGGCTACTCCTGAGTTTTTGCAGCTGAGATCAGAGCTAGTCCATTAGGGCTGTGGCCATTACCTCGTCACACTGCCAAGTCCACTGCAGTGCCTGAACTGCTCCAAATGGTCTCAAAATGCTTTCCTCTCTGATTGTCTCAGTCAAATCATAGTGTGTCGGGGTAAACGCTTGGTCCACCCATGCCTCATTGCACTTGAGTGGCCTGGGGACGCACCAGCTACACAGGAGCATGTTAAATCTAACCGTGCTTATTTCCTGGCCCTAAGTTACACGACACAGCTATTTTTAATTTCTGTGCAGCAGCAAGTGTTAAGCAAGCTACCTGTGGCCTAGGTTGCATTTTAAAGAGGGAGGATCAGAGCAAAAAATCTGTAAAAGCTGCACACTGCCAGACAGTGTTCCAGGTGAGGCTGGATTTGGAGGATCCCACCTCTGGGCCCTGTTCTCACCCTCCCCCACTGCCATCCATAGGGGATTGTAATCTCCTAGGGGAAGGGTTTCCACACCAACCCTGAGGGCCATATCCACCAAGGCTAAAAAAAAATTGCTTAGGGTGCCTTCCTTTTCCTCATCTAGAAAATGAAAGGTGAGGCTAGGAACGAGAGAGTAAGGGGTGCTTTGTCAGGACACAAATCAGGGTGGTCAGTGATGTCCTGAAATTTCCTCAAGGGAAACTTGTCCTTTCATGGTCCACAGAGAGATCCCTAAGAGCCAGGCCCCTCCAAGTTCACCTTCTGATGGTCCTTTGGTAATACCACTGAGGAAAACTCTGTGCTGAATAAAATGGCATTGCAGTGAGTCACGTCTCTTTTGTGTTCATGAATCTGTTTTAGAGTTATGTTGACCTTTACAGGAACCTTTATTTAATAACACCTCAATTAAAGATACTGGGTCAGAGAAGGAGCACTTTCTAGCAAGGATGGAAGATGGACAGGGCTCTGCAAAAAGTCATCAACCATTAAACTGAAATGTCACCGCTAGCCCATAGGAAACAGCTAAATGAGCTGTCCTTACTGGCAACACAGACACTGTAGAAGAAAGATGAAGGAAACAGAACCAAGCATTTCTTCTCTGGTAAAAGTGAGGTGCTTTTAGTAAGGAGTCATCCTTTCCCATCAGCCATCCGGCAATTGCTTTTATTTCCATCTTTTTATAATTTTAACAGAAAATATGCAAATAATTTAATTCAGAAATACTTGGCCAAATTAGCTATACATGTTCATCAGTGTAGGCATTTAGATGCCCAACACACATGGTGGGTTTTTTTCTCATGTGCTTTACATCTCCTTTTCTTTCCATGCCTCATACTCCTCTCAGCAAACTAACCTTTGCTACCAGGAGAGATCAGTTGCACAGGACAGGCTGTGTTAAAGTGCCTGAGCATGCCTCGTTACTAAATGGGTGTTTCTAGAAGCCGACACAATCTTTCTTGAATCTGTTGCTGTGCTTCACAGCTCAGAAATGAAATAGTGTTGATCTTAATTTTTCTTGGACTAGCTCAATTTCTGGATGTTAAATAAATATCCTTACCTTGGTAAGTGGAACAACCCCCACTTTGTGAATAAACTAAATGTAGGAAAACAGGCCTAGAAGGGACCTCTTGGAGTATTGAGTCCATATTGTGCTTCCTGCCTCCACCCAGCATTAATACAGTGTTGATGCTAACCAGCTCCATTTAAAAACAGAGCACGTAAGGGCCAAGAGGCCCCAGAATCTGAGAACTCCAAAGCTTCATATTGATCCAGAAATATATTTTTAAGAGATGATTAGCAATAGAGACAAATAATTCTTCTTTTTAATGACCTTCCTATGTGTGAATCCTAGCACTGGTCAAGCTTTCCTTACCCAGATGACTGCTCCGCCTTGATCCATGCACTAAGCAGTTACATCCTGCTCCACACTGGCAGGGTCCCGTCCCCCAAGGAGGTGAAGAACCCCAACAGGGATTTGCATCAGGGAAGAGCAGAGATGAAGTATGTTTGCACTGGTATCCTCATTTTGGCAGCTGATAATTATGGGTCGTTTGACCCTGTGATTCCTTTTACCGGAATATGCTATGTGTAATTACTATCAGTACAGCAATAAAAAGGTTTCTAGGGCGAGTGGAAAGAGAGGGTTTGAATGCCTTGACTTTTTCTTTTTTTTCCTGTAAACTGCCTGGCAAAATTTGGGAGCGCTACAACACAAAGACCAGAGGTTGTTTTGAAGACTCTGTTCTAAGGACGAAAAGCAAACAGGACAGAAACTTCAGCTTTACACTGTTACAGACACCAAGAAAGAAAAATAAATCCAGCAGCAGTGCAAGGGGTCTTGTAGCACTACCCTTCATTTTTGGTCCAACCAGTTGGAGTAGGAGAGAAGGTTATGATCCATGAGCTTCATGCAGAGGTTAATACTGGGAGTGATGTTACCTCTACCATACACTTTGGCCCTTGGGAGCTGGGAGCTTTCTGGATCCATTCTCTGAGCTGAGTAAGGATCTAAAGAGTACAAAAAGGGGAAAAGGCTCCATGACCCCTCTGCAATGTTCAAGAGCCAAGGAGACTCTTCTAGAGGTCTTATTTCACCTTGACATAGGAAGCATAGATATATACATAAGTACATATATATTTACATATATATATATATATATATATATGCAGCACCTAATGCACTCATCTTGCACTGGAAAGAAACCCTTTATTTTCATAAGATGCCACTGAGACTTTTTTGGGGAGTTTGATTTTTGCTTTGTTTGTTTAATCCACGGGGCACATGCTGAGCCTGGAGAATTTACCCGTAACTGCAATTCCCCCAAAGTCACTGAAGTAAGGGAAGGAGTGTACTTTAAAATTTCCTTATCTCTCCATCCTGAAAGTTATAATTGTTGTGGATCTTTTTAATCACATTAATTCCTTTGTCTGTACGGAGATTGAAAATTGTTAACTGCTAATTATTATGTCTTTTTACCTTTTAATTAAAAAGTTAGCTGCCATGGGTAGGTGCCAAGAAACATGCGAATGCTATACATTTTCACATCCCCTGACTTCTGCAAAACAGAACCAATCAAAGAGTCAAAACTTAAAACACTCCCTAGGCTGTGAAACGTTTAGAGAACTGAACTTAAAACTGAGAATGGCTTTCTTTGCGCCAAAGTTAAGGATGCACCTATGGCTTACATCCTTCAAAATTCTTTGGCCAGACTGAAGAATCAACGCTTATATTTGGGTGGTGGTTTGTTGGGTTGGATTTTTTTTAGGCTAGAAGATGACTCACACTGTACAGTAAGTCATGTCATGCAACTCTCTGGGGAAAAGTCTCAATTTTTCCAAATTACATTTGATATTTTTGTGACACCGACAGCGGTAAGATTTTGTTGGAACCATTGACTCATTCCCTTTGCAGGGGAACAAAGGTTAGATCGCAACAAATGCCCTAAGGTATTTTGCTGCTTAACTCTGCACAGCTATTAACTTCTTAATTAAAAGGTAAAAAAGACATACTAATGGGAGTTGAGCCTGTGGAAACTGCCTTTTTCTTACATTTTAAATTTTTTACTTGGGCAAATTAGCTGATATGTATGATATGACCAGTCATACATCATACAGTGTCTAGGGCTATGCTTGTTAAATCTATTAGTACAGAGGAACAAACCAAAGCCTGTAATTACAGCATGTTCTCTGTAATTAAGGTCATATTCCAGATCCCCTTCTATTTTCCAATATTCAAAGGCACGCATCTTTCTGAAACTAAAGCTTTCCATTCGAAATCACCATCCTTGATTTCAGCTGAGAGACAATCTTTTGCATTTTTTTTTCTCCCAGAAGGTTTGTGTGAAATTGCTCCTTCTCTTTAAAAATCCATTTAGGCAAAGGGACGAGAAGCACAGGTTTCACTTCAGCGTACTGACCTAAAGTGCCGGGAAACGCCAGTTTTTGCAGGCACAGCCAAAATTCAAATACATTCTACCAAAGAGAGCGGCTTGGCTCTGCTGGAATATAGAACGCCTTTCCATGCACAGCCCCATTTTCATTTTGATCTTTTTTTTTTGGGGGGGGGGGGGGTGTGATTTGAATCAAATTTTGACTTGAAAAACACAGCAGCCTGAGCCATCACCTTCTCCTGTGCCTTGGGTTCCTTCTGGAGCGGTTCTGTGGCTAACCACGCTTCTAATAAAGCAGTTTCCCTCACCGGACACCTCCGATGGTGGGAACTAAAGTGAAGCAAGACGGTGCAGCTGTGTGCCATTGCCAGCTGCAAAGACTGAGTGCACAATCAGCTCTTCAGCTATGTCGACGCAACACACGCTTCTCCAAGAATACCTTGCTCGGTCCTTGATTCGATTCACGTTGTGACTGGAAAACAGACTCTTCAGTCCCTTTGTGCAGGTGAAACTCCTCGGGACCCTGTGAGCCTTTCTGCCTCAGGACCCATCTCAGATGCTCTCCTCTCAGCTGAGTCTTTCAGGTAAGTGGGAGTAAAAGGCAGTAAAATTGCAGTCATATGCCAGCAGACAAGATTGAACACATACTGAGTGCAGACGTGATGAATAAGAAGGTGGTATTTTAATAGTAATTTTTCAGAATATAACAGCTCTTGAAAATAGATTAGCTTAGAACATTTTCTCTATTTAGAAGTGTCACTGCATAGCTGTGCACTCAAGTAAAAGCTGAGCTCTGGGGCACCTTTAAGTTAAAGGACTGCCATAGGTTAGAAAGGTTGCCAGAAAAGGGGTACCTCAAAACTAAAACTTGATGCCATCAGACAGCTTAAATGTCAGAATATAAATAAAACAAATGTTAAGGTTATCTTCATTCTAAGAGCCTCCTGAAAAACTGAAGTTGCTGATGCATTTTCAGAACTCCAGATACGTCAGACCAAGTTGTCTCATAAATTAAAATGTCAGAGCTCAGCTTGTACCCGAGATTAGGATGTGTCTGTGTGTCCGTGTACGTTCAAGAGCTATTAAGTTCAGTAGGTCCACATTAAGAAATAGGAGAGGCACATAACATTTCAGCCCACAGTTCATGTCTAGATTGCTTTGGTTGGCTGTGGAATTTTTCTCCAGTGACAGAGCACTGGGACAGGCTGCCCACAGGGGTTGTGGAGTCTTCTTCGCTGGAGATATTCAAGACCTGCATGGATGCCTGTCTGTGCGAGCTGTCCTAGGGAACCTGCTTTGGTAGGGGGGTTGGTCTCAATAATCTCTGAAGATCCCTATAATTCTGTGACTTCTGTGCATACGCAAACCTGGGAGGCAAGGAACAAGATTTGTTTAGAGGCGGAGAGAGAACAGATGTGTCTCTGCAGGTAAAGCACTTTCACTGGGGAGAGGGGAGTCCTGTGCTCACTCGGGAACCTGTATGAGGACAACTTGTAAATCTCATACTCTGACTGCGTGCTGCAGTATGTGCAAGACGTCCTCGAAGCAGAGAGCCATTACATGGAGGGCACTGCCATCAACATCAGCACCACTGCTCTAGAAGAAGAGCCCATGCCCGGTGCTGAGTCTGAAAAGAGTGGTGACAGGCTATGGACTCAAATTTAACACAAGACACAAAGAAGAATGGGATTCCCACCTTCCTCCACTTCTCCACTAGCTAATCTGGGCAGATCATTCATCAAAATGCCAGCTCATGTCAATCCTGCGCACAGGCACTGAACCAGGACCCCAGGGATGTCCTGCAGTGGGTGGGCACTGTGGTGGGTGCGTGGGGCTGAGTGACATGGGACCTCCGTGCTTCCTCAGATGCAGCTCAGTGTGCTCTGCAGCGTGCCTCTCCTGGAAGCCATGAACTCCTCAAAACAGGTCAGAAACCATAAACATTATATGTTCCCCGACTGAATCTAGTGGAAGGAGCCTTCTCTGCTAAGATGCTTCTCTGCACAGTGGGCACAGCCTGAATTATTGCCTGGAGATTTTCTGCTTCAGTGTGACACTTTTATTTTGATGGTTAAGAGCGAGACCTTCAGACTCCTATCAGCGTCGATGGGAATGGAGAATGTTTCCCTGTCTGCAGTCTGTACCGCTGTCCACGTGACCGCCCGCCCTTTGGCCAGAAACCCCCCTTTAATTGTGCTAGCATTGTGCCACGTGCCCATAAGCTGACAGACCACCAGCACTCCTATCAGGGTATGAATACTAATGTGACGTACCCACAATTATTTTTCCCTGGAAAGGGTTGTCACATCATGCAAAAGCTTCTTCGGGGGCTGAACTTCATTATGTTACTGATACTATATTACTTCGGGTTCTTGTACTGTACTGACACTCCTGAAACTGCAGAACAAACTGCTGCTCATGCAATGAACTCTTACTGTGCTCATTGCCCATTTGGTCCAGTCACAACAAGAGCCGGGACAATTAATGTAAATTTTAAAGAACGCCAGATGCTGGTGGGTGTCCTGGGAGTATCACCATAATAGAAGGGGACTAAAGATGGTATTTTAAATGGGGTCTTTCTGCTTTTCTGTTATCACTACTAACCTGGAGAAGCCTCAAAAAAAAAAAAGAAAAAAAAAAAAAAGAAAAAAAAGGGAAACTGTTCAGGCTTCAAATTCACAAAAAGTAAAGTCCCTGCAGCCCCGCAGTGCTGTGGTCCCCAGTTGTGAGTGGCAGGATTCATACTTAACCTGTACCTAAAAATCATGCATCCATACCTTTGATGAGGTGATTCTTCTCCAGCAACCTCACGCTATGAACTGTTTTTAAAGGAACTATGCATATCTGCAAACATGGCACTGGCCCTGGTTAAAAGATGAAATCACAGAATCACAGAATGTTAGGAGATGGAGGGAACCTCTGGAGATTACCTAGTCCAACCCCCCTCCCAGAGCAGGATCACCTAGATTAGGTCACACAAGAACATGTACAGGTGGGGTTTGAATGTCTCCAGCGAAGGAGACTCCACAGCCCCTCTGGGCAGCCTGTGCCAGTGCTCTGCCACCCTCACAGTGAAGAAGTTTCTCCTATATTCACATGGCACTTCCTGCTTGCAAATACTAGTAGAACACTGCCACAACCTGCAAACATGCTGCTGTGTTTAAAAGGGCAGATGAAAGTCCTCCTCCAGCTTTTGGGTCAGCACTGCATAGGTTCATATAATGCTGCCCAGCCCTACTTCCCTGCAAGACTGGAACCCCAGATACCCTCACTGAAAACCCCAATTGTGGAAGTCCCGGAGGCTGGCTCAGACGAGTAATCAGATCAATGACCGAGAAGAATTGCGCTGGCACTTTGTCAGGAGCCAGCAAGTTCCTCCAGAGCAACAATAAATCACAATTAGACATTTCATTCCTGTCCAGAAGTCAGGGCAGCAAGTTTCTGAACTGATACAATAACATGTTTATCAGCCCAAGTAAATGGATATGAATGGATTCACAAAGGTAGCCAGCCCAGGTCTTATGAGCCTGGGAAATCAAGTGAAATAAAAGGCAGCACTACTCTTCTTCTTCGGAGACAATTTACCTCCTCCTCCGGCTGAGGACTCCAGTGGCCATCCCCCACCTCTTCTGCTTTCCTAGCACCCTGAAGGAAGCAGGAGGCGAAACACACATCTACCACCCTCCTGGTACCAACCCCCACCCCAGGTTGAGTCACCCCCAGATCCACAGCCCTGTGCAGGCCATGGTAAAAAGTCGCTCTACATCTTTCTCACAAGCCCCCTCTAAATACTGAAAGGCCACAGTAAGGTCTCCCCTGAGTCTTCTCCAGGCTGAACAAGCCCAACTCTCTCAGCCTGTCTTCATAGGGGAGATGCTCCAGCCCTCTGATCATCTTCATGGCCCTCCCCTGGAAGCAGTTCAGTAGCTCTGTGTCTTTCCTGTGCTGCGGACCCCAGAGCTGGATGCACTACTCCAGGTGGGGTCTCCTGAGAGCAGAGGGACACAATCATCTTCCTTGACCTGCTGGTCATGCTGCTTTTGCTGCAGCCCAGGATATGGTTGGCTTTCTGGGCTGCAAGCACATATTGCCAGGTACGTCCAGCTTTTTATCAGCCCTCAAGTCCTCCTCCACAGGGCTGCTCCACCCATTCACACCCCAGCCTGTACTAACACTGGGAGTTTCCCTGACTGAGGTGCAGGTCTTGTTGAACTTCGTGAGATTCACATGGGCCCACTCCTCAAGCCTGTCGAGAGTCCTCTGAATGGCATCCCTTCCTTCCAGTGTGTTGATCGCACCACACGGCTTGTTGTCATTGGCAAACTTGCTGACTGTGCCCTGAATTCCACTATGTCGTTGATGAAGATATAAATAGTGTTGGTCCCAGTATGGACCCTTGAAGAACGCCACTCATTACTGGTTTCCATTCAGACACTGAGCTATTGACTGTAACTTGTTGGACATGGCCATTCAGGCAATTCCTTATCTATTTAACAGGCCACCCATCAAACCCATATTTCACCAATTTAGCAGGAAGAATGTTGCAGGGAACTGTATAAAAAACCTTAAATGAGTCTGGGTAGGTGGTATCTATAGCTCTTTGCTTGTCCACTGACTCAGGCATTACACCATAGAAGGTCACTAGATTAATGAATTATTTTTTTTTAAATTAATGTGATGTTTCCCTTTTTGCAGTCACCAGGGACTTCATCTGACTGCTGTGACTTTTCAAATATGATGGACAGTGGCTTAGCAAATACATCAGCTAATTTCCTCAGGTCACTGGGACACATCCCGTGGACTTACGTATGTTCACATTCCTCAGGTGGTCTTGAACCTCATCTTCACTTCTGACGGGAGAGACTTCATTCCCCAAGTCCCCATCTTGAGGTTCAGGGGCTGAACAGATGTGAGAAATGAGATTATAATTGAAAACTGAGGCAAAAAGTGCATTGAGTATCTCAGCCTTCTCTATGTTGGTTGTCACCAGCTTTGCTATTTTATTTACCAGGATGGCAAATTTTCTTCAATCTTCCTTTTCTGGTCAACATACCTACAAAAGCTCTTCCTAATATTTTCACATCCCTCCTCAGCTGTAGCTGTGCCTTAGCTTTCCTGAACCCATCCCTACACATCTGGGCCGTGTCCCTGTATTCCTCCCAAGAAACATGTCCCCGGTTCCACTGTCTGTGCAGTCTCTTCATCCTTGGGTGGAGGAACCCAGCCAAGCCTGCTGGAGAAGAGCACTGGAAGGAGCGCATGGCAAGACAAGGGCCAGGCAGGCATTTGGGCAGGAGCAGAGTGAAAGCCACCTCAGTGGTGACTGCAACGGGGTAGCTCCACGTGCCTCTCCGCCACTGCACGTCTGCTGATGGGTGGTACCTGAAGGTGAAGCCGCTGTGCCTGTGTCTCTGCAGCCCAAAGGAGCGAGGGGGTTTCCAGACAGGTCTCACAAATTTTATTTACACTGCTTCTGTTAAGACTGGTCCTGTACAGAGGTTTGATGGAGGCAGTCTACTGCTGGTAGGCTCCTGCGAGGTAGTCCCTGGAAGCGGAAAGGATGGGGAAGCTTCAGGGGCTTTCCAAAATAGCACGTTAACTTTTCTTACGGATTTGAGGGGGGGGGGGGGGGGGGGGGGAGGGGAAATCGAGGGAGTTAAATTCATTCCCAGAGCAAATTGAATCTGTATTTCTCCTCGGCTCCGTGAGTCAGAGCATCTGGATGTGTACGGCCAAATATAGCCGCCGCACTCCATCAGGAGACGGGCGCTGCAGCGCCGCCGCGCACTTCCCAAAGTTTTCCTCTAATCCCTCGTCCCGAAAAATTACCAGAAGGACCCTTCCCGGGGCACCCGCAGAAGCAGCTGGGTGCGGAAGGGCTGCGCATCCATCGCGACTCACCCCGCGACGTGAGCTTCGCCGCGACAAGGAGCAGAGCCGGGCGGGGGCGGGGGCGGGGGGGAGGGGTACAGACCCCTGCACACTGTTGACCATTCCGCCCAGCCCGCCCGCGTTAACTCGCGTTTCCAGGCCGACTCCAGCACGAACCATCTGAAGCACCGCGCCCGCGCCCAACCAGACGGCCGAGCCCATCCCGAGCTCCCAAACCGGGGCGGTTACCTCCCGCGAGGTCGTTCCCTTTCCCCTGCAGCGATGCTCCGGGACCACCCCGGAGGGGAGCGCCGCTCGCTTCCCGCGCGTTTGGGGAAAGCAGACAGTCCCGCTGCTGGTAACCTCTGCTTTCTGAGACCGAGCGAGCACCGGGGCCCGCGCCTCGGACCCTCCGCCCCGCCCGCTGCCCCGAGGGGCGGGGGAGGCGGGATCCCCCCCGCTGCGCGGGACCGGGACCGCCGGGGTACCCGCCGCCGCCGCCAGGGGGCGCCACGCCCTCTCGGATAGGGGCGCGGGGGGCTCGGCGCGGGCGCGGCGCTGATTGGCTGGCGCCGGCCGGGCTGGGCGCGGAGCGCCGCTTCTTAACGGGCGGCGCGGGGCGGCGGGAGCGCTGTGCCGGGCGGGCTGCTGCGGGCCGGGCTGCTGCTGCCGCGGCGACATGAGCGAGGTGAGAGGCGAGGGGGGGACGGGAGGGAGCACACGCACGGCCCAGCCGCACCCCTCACGGGCGGTGGCAGCGCTCGGCGCGGAGCGTAGCGGTGACACTGTGCGGGGTGGCTGAGGAGGGCTGGGGGCTTCGCGGGGCTCCGCCGTGCCGTCCCCGTTCCCCGCACGCAGCCGGTAGAGCTGCCGGACCCCAGGGGCGGCTCTTGGGGTGCGGTGCCCGGCTGCTGTTAGAGCCGGGCTGCGGGGGGAGCAGCTCCCCGCAGGTGCCTACGCCTGGCAGCGGAAGGCGAGGTGCTGCTGTGCCCGTCGAAGGGCTCCGTGCGCCGGTGGGGGAGTCACTGGGGCTTTTAAAGCAGCCCCCGACCCGACCCTAATAACGTGAAGAATTGGTTTAATGCTGTTCTCTGCAGCTCTAGTAAGTCGTTGTGAAAGTTATCTGCTGGGGCTCGTGGAAAAAAGCAAAAAGCCCTGCCTGTAGCTGGATGCTGGTCTAAACTTTATAAATAGTGTCCTGGGAAGGGCTGCAATTAAGGGAAAAATGTAAATAGTGTCAGACGTTTAAGGATCACTTTTACCCTTGTAAATAAATAAACTGAATTTTTTTGCTTGTGTGGTTTTTTTTTTTTTTTGTTTCAGTTGGAAAGTTCTCTGGAGCAAAATAGTTGTTTATTTAAGAGCGTTGTCAGGCAGGATGACTTCCCCACGGTGTAACCGGTTGAGTGCTGGGTGGGTTCAGCTGGCAGGTCTCACCTGCTCCAGTGCAACTCTGGGAATCAGGAGGGATACTTGTGCTTAACTGGCACCTGTTTTTGGAGGCTGTTTCCTGGTACCAAAGACCTGCTGTTTCATTTTCTAATGGGCATTTCTTAGCTGCAAAGCTAAAATTGAGAGCCACACAAAGTAAGTTTTGACTAGCTATTGTGCAGGTGTTATGCCCCTGTATATTTAGAAGAGGTGTAAACCTGTGATGGTAATGTAGCAGCATGGCCTCTGGTTGAGGGATTTATGAGGAGAAGCCTACTTCTTGGCTTGCAGGTCAGGCTAAATGGGGAACGCAGAGGAAATCCTCATTGTGCTTTGCTGCTGCTGCTTGCGGAGATCAGACAGTCCAGGTGTAATACATCAGGCTCTCTGACTTCTTGGCTGCTGCTTGTGTTTATACCAACTTGATGGAGATCAGGCAGTGTGGGTTTTGTGCAGTCACTGTCCCTCAGTCACCCAGGCTGACTGAAGTGTTTGGTGAGAGGCAACAATGCTATTTTGCTCTTTATAGGTAGTGTTCTGAGAAAAACCTTCCGTGAGGAGTAATGACTGAGTGATACTGCTGTACTTGCTGTGACTGTGCAAGGCACCCCTTTTGTTACAGCCCTGTGCTGGCTTGTATTTGCTCAGTAATTACCCCCTCAGTTTGAATTGGATTACTTGTCTTTTGGATCTTAATCCTGATGAACATTGAGATCCTCCCTAATACCAGCATAGGGGTTCTCCACTCATAACACATTTCCTTGTCCCTTGAGAGAATAGTGTTCCAGCGAACTCCGAGCTGGAAATAATGTGTCTTTCTCTGGTGCAGCACTAAGCCTTGTACGTGTGACACTTGGTGTCTTTGGTGCCACTGTCATTCAGCTGACAATATTGGAGCGTTTATCACTCACAGCTCCAATGAAGAAAAGCTTCCTTGCTGTTACTTCCCTGTCAGCTATGGCTAAAAAGATGGCTCTTTAAAAAAAAATAATCAGATGTAAGCCACTGCTCGACCCCGAATCATCTCACTGCAAAAGACTGTTGTTAAAACACAAGGCAAAAAAGATTAGCAGAAAGCAAGCTCCTTAGGCAGCTGTTTGCTCTGTTTGGATGGGGGTCTTGGGTGATTTCACTTGCAATGCGGTAAAAATTATATTGTCTTTGGTTTAATCTGCTAGAAAATCTGAGGGTAGGGTGATTGAAAAGAGGCTCATCTAGAGCTACTGAAAGATTATCCAAAATAGAACAACCGTGTTTGGAGAACAGGAAGGATTTTTTGCTTTATGGCAACAATTCTCAGAATTTGAGAGGAGCTTGAAATGCGGTTGCAGCAGTCTTTGAAGAGAGCTTGCACATCCCTTAAGTTATTTACTGAGACTTTGCAAGGATTCTTATGTTACTGCTTCAAGCAAAGTTAACTTATTCCTGGGTTTGGGCAGTGATTACCTGCAGAGAAAGCTGACCAGGAAGCAGCTATTCATTTGACTGCAGTACTTTTCTATTTTCTAGCAACCAACTCATCTTTTAGGAAGAATAAAGAACTTTGTAGAAAAACCTTACACTTCCTCTGCAGTATTTGTTTGAATGTGTTTAAGATATGGTCATAAAGCCTGGCTCTATACAGAGATCTTGAGGTATAAGACTTTGCCTGTGGCGTTGCAAAGAATGGTTACTGCTTCCTGCTGCTTGGTTTTGGCAGCAGATAAATGGCCACAGATGGAGCTGTATGGAGAATGTCTCAGGAATGTCACTATATGCTGAAAAGTGGTTTTAGGAGTTGAAGTGCTTTGAAAAAAATCTGTCCTCAGGTAACCAAGGAGCCTTTTCTTTAGGTGTGTAGGTGTTTTCCTGTATTTTTAATGAGCCTAGAGAGAAGAGCTATGCTGAAAATACCAGCTACTGTCAGTGAGCACCCATGAGATGCAGCCCTTCTGTTGAAGGTCTCTGGTGAACTGGGGGAAGCAATCCTGGGTAATGGGTTCATAGACTAATGACATGGCTGTTCACAACCAGTAGTTTTACCATGAAGTCTCTAGACTCACAGTTGACACAAACTGGATTTACCACAGTGAATCCTATTTTATCAGTTGCTTAACTATCTGGTACATTGCAGATGATGTCTGGTCATAGTGACTGTATTCCCCTGGCACAAAGGTTCACAAGAAGTATTTAATCACACAAATTTTTAAATATTCACTGCTACTCTTGCCTCCTGTGTCAAATAATTCTGGTTGTCATCAAGAATTGGGTCTGGACTGGGCAGGAGTGCACTTAAGCAGCGTGGTGTTACAGCTTTTGATGCTGTTCTAGTGGTTCGAGGGTGAAGCACATGTGTAAGGAATTGGAGCTTACAATAGCAGAGACTTTTTCGTTGGGTGCACTTTTCCCTTTTGATATTTGTGTCAGAGTGGTATTGCTGGTGTAGGGGAGGAGTTCAGCTTTAACATGCATTATTTAGTTGTCTAACTTTGGGAGAGCTGTTCAGAAAACCTGCCTATTCAGCCCACATATACCTGTGATTTAAGGGAAGACCTTGGATTGGAAGAACCTTGCACAATGGCAGTGAAGCGCTCTACTGACTGCTGATGCGCACTGCCTACCCTACGGTTGGAGAGATCAGCTTTGTATATTTAGAGAGCAACCTAGCTACAAGAGAGTAGCAAGAGTATTCTAGCTTTCCTTTTGAAATAGGCATGAAGCAACCAGGCACATGAATGTAATTAAACAGAAGAGCTATTAGAGGTTTGACTGTAGAGTGCTTAGGTCTCTAAGTTAGGAGGCAAAGAGCTGTGGGCTTGGTCTTGTTGCAAATTTAGGTTGTTTAATCAGGCTTTGAATAGAAAGAATGTTAGGTCTTTTCTTCTTTGAGCTACAGCAAGATCTTTCCCTTTGCCTTATTTTGCCTTTGGGTGCTTGAACCATGAAGCAACTGATGTTGTGTTGACCTTCAAAAGATCGTGAGGGGTGCTTGTGTGACCTGTAATAGGTGTGTAGGGCATTCATGGGGGATGAGCTGTCATGTTGGGTCTCCCCATCCAGAGAGCTCTCCTCTCCAGTCTAGAGTATTGAATCTTTATTTTGGAGCTCAGATCACCTTCAATGTGATGTACCCAGGCAGCCAGCTTGGAAAAGATGGAGGCTTCACTGGAAAGTTGGTATGGGCTAACACTGGGGTCAAAGATATTTTTCTGAAAATCAAGCTTCACCAGTCCTTGAGGTGTGCAACACACCAGTTGCCAAGGCAGTCTCTGCTGTGGCTATCTTTAAACCCAATACTTTATGGGCATGCTCCTAAGCTGGCAGGCTAACAGAGGGTGTAATCTTCCTTCCAGGCTGAGAGAGAACCTGGAATGTGTCTCTCTGGACAAGCATGCTCATCAGGAGGCTGTTGGGAGGAAAGGGATATGTCCAAGTGTGGAACATCAGGTGTATGTGGAAGCTTCTGTCTGAATCCATAGCTGCCCCAGGTAGTTAAATGGGAAAACTGGGGTTCTTTCATGGTCTGTTCTCCTGAATCCAGCTGTTACTGTTCCACTGAACTGGTATTTAGGGTCTTAGAACCAGGTGTATTGAAACACTGATGTGAGGGTTGTACACAAATAATGCCAATGGCACTAAATCAAAGTGCTGATGTTTGTGAGGGGAAAACATGTTGTGTTTGTTTAGAGGAGCTCCTGTTCCCATGTATAGTGTTTGTGGTCCTAGGGGCTTGTGTGTGTGTGTGTGTGTGTGGAATGCATCTGAGACAGCCAGTAGTCTTAGGAGAGCCCTCCTGGATGCTTTTTTCAGATACTGCTCAGAATCCCAACTGCTATTTAGTGGTCTCATTAAGGTTATACCCTCAAGAGGCAGAAAACTCTGTGGCTCTAAGTGCAGCAAGAACATGGCAGGGTGGAGGAGGAAATTCTGCAGCTGTTATAGGGTGGGGGTGGGACAGATAAGGCACATGAACATCAGTTTTTAATTTTAACTCACATCTATTTATTAGCTGAGTGATAAATTGCAGCTCAAAAGAGGAGGAAGGGAGAACAATAAGTTTTAGATCTGTCACTTTGCCTACTCCTTCCATCAGTGTGGTTTCAGTGGGATCAAGCATCTTCTAAAATAGCACTTAGAAGTAGTGCTGGAAATTGATCTTAATTTGGTGAAACTGGCAGACATGCTGTTTAGAAAGCAGCACACTGTTTCTCTTATGCTGTATGGAATGCCAGCAGATTAATAAGGGGCAATTAGCTTTAATAGTATGCTCCAGATATCATGTTTCCCTGTAAAAGCAAAACCTCCTGCATTTGTATTACAGGAGAACTCCAGCCTTCATTCTGCTGTACTTGATAACAGAATGCCATTTCAGGTTGCAAAGGCATATTAGTTTCTACTCTAATATACCTGGCACTGGCAAGTTTAGAAGAGTCATCTTCCAATGGGGTGTCTACATGAATTAGATGATGCTAATGATGAAATGTGGTGTTTGTATATGGGAGTTGACCTGTACAGGAACAGTGGTGATCTTTTCATCAAAGGGTGCTGTGTGTTTGTTTATTGATTTTTAATAAAATATTTTATTTCCAGGCTGCTGTTTGCTATTGTCTGTCTTGGTTTTTTTAGGGGTGAATTGGAAACAGTTTTTCAGTGTTTGTGTTTTACTACTTTGCTATAGAAGAACGCGTCAGAGTGGCTAGTCCTAGAGAATGTGCTTGTAAGTCACAAGACACCCCCTTGGTTGGAGAGGACCAGGAGAAGCCTGTGTGCATCAGAGGAAAGCTGTGTCTCTTTTTAGCTTGTCACTTGCAACAGAGACATGTAATGCTTCTCTGCAAGGCACAGGATCTTCTAATGAAGATGAATAATGCATTCTTTCCCCTTTCTAAGCAAAGGTGTTCTGTTTCTTCAGTTGCTTGGATGTATTAGTTAAGTAGAAACTATGTCAAATCATAACTAACAAATCCTTTTCCCCTTCCTCTACTTAATTAAGAAAACTGGTATTTATTTCTCTTCTGGAAAGATGGGAGAGACCGTATAAAGGCTACCTTACTCTTAATGGGAAAATGAATGGCAATCTGAATGGAATAAGCTCAGAACAAGCAACCTCAGAAGAGTTGTGGTTACAAAACTTATTAATGACAGGATTTGAGGTCAGAATTTATCCCTGTTCTTCACATCTGCGCTCTCTGAGACCAGACTAGCCTACTTACAGATAAACTGGGGAAGTGTCACATTGACTAGATATTTGGTGCTCTCATCTGATCAACTCATTCTGAGTGGGATATAGTCTTATTTATGCACTAACTAACATGGAATTTGGAGGAAGAAGCACAACTTTAGTCAGAAGAAATGAAAACTGTCTGCCTACATGCCTTGAATATTAGTTACAGATGAACTTTCTCCTTAAAAAGTGTTATTTTAGACACTGAATATTTTTACATTATCACCTTAATATATAGTGTATGAAACATGACCTTAATCAGTGCTGCAGCTGATACTGTGAGTATTGTGACAGAATGATGCTAGATCTCTTCTGTTGAAGATGAAAGTGAAAAACAAAAGGAAAAAAACCTGAAAGATGGTGTCTTTCTGTCTGTCTTTGGAGACTTCAAAGATTCCTGGAATAATACAGCAAGCTGAGAGAAGTGGCACCAGGTATGAGGGTTTCAGATTCTTCTAATGTGTGAAGTTACAGAGCTACTAACTATGACAAAAAATAGGCAGGTGTATATTTAGCACTTCTAACACAGTATTAACGTTCAAATACCTGACAAAGGTCTGAGCTGTTCTGCCACCGGCCTGATTTTGCTGTTCCTTGGCTGACAAGTTTGATTCCAGCTGTGCTGCAGAGCCAGCTGCTGGATAGTGCCAGCAAGGCTAGAAAGCTGCAATGGAGAAACTCAAACTCAATGTTCAGGTTATAATGGTTTAAACTGGGAAGGGTTACACACTGCTGTGGAAGCTAATGTTGAACCACAGCATGTCTCTCCTAAAAGTGAAGATATCTGTAGGGGTCCTGACTAGATTGGTGTAGATGTATTTGTAGGGATTTCATTTGGACCTCTTCTAGGAATGATGGAGCACAGTTCAGAAGTGCCCAGGATAGCACTGACTAGCTCTATCCCTGGAAACAGCACCATGTTTGCTGAAGCTAGTAAATCTTGGCAGGAGTCAAGGGCTGTTCTGGAATAAATTGATGAGATAGCTGGAATAGTCCTGTCAAGTCAGCATCTCCTGTAGGAACTTGTAGGTTTGCACATGTGAAACAATTTTTCACAGAAAGTGCATTAGATTTTTAGGAATTAATGAAAACTTTTAAGGAAACTAGACATCTGAACAGCATCAAAAATCACTGGGCAGGGTTCTGGAAAGCAGATGCTACCCA
The DNA here is from genome assembly GCF_964237585.1 of Gallinula chloropus. NCBI lineage: Eukaryota > Metazoa > Chordata > Aves > Gruiformes > Rallidae > Gallinula > Gallinula chloropus. Next base: position 117,409,659 of record NC_140085.1, read on the forward strand.
CTGCTAATGCCTTGAGATGATTTGCATCTGTGTCCTCTATGACCTACAAAGTAGCTTTGCTATCCAGCAGGTACCACTGGTCTGGGTACCTGACTGTCAATCTGCCATGGTGATGCTTTTGTTCTCTATGAATCTTAACACTAGAGGGATTACCAGGCATTGAAATCGTGGTTAGCAGTATGCTGACTATGGGAGAACATACACTTCAAGGGAAAGGCCACCAAGATCCTAACTCCCTGAATGGTCCAAGTGTGTAACCAAGATGAGGTGAAAATTAATATATCTGAGGACACTTTTGATTTCTTGAGGATTTTGGTGATTTTAGACTTTTTCCCTAGTGATGCTCAGGACATAAAGGAACACAAGTAATTTGTGGGGAAAGTGCTATCAAAATGTTCCCACAAAAAGTTTGGCTTTAGTGAATTGGTGTTTCTGATCTGGATTTACTCAACTGATCATCCCTGATGGGTGCCAGTATCCATATACTAATGTACCTTTGTCTCTACTAAGAAGTTCTGTGGGTTTCAGCAAAGCCCTCAGTAGGGTGAGGTTGGGTTGGCAAGATCCCATCTAGAGGATGACAGATTTGGTCTTGTGACTGTCCGAGGTGGAATTTTCTTTAAAAGGGACCAAACAGGGTGAGTGTGGATGTCATTTGATGCAACATAATCTGAAGGAAAAGCTTGCCTGAGATTAACCAGAGTGTAATGCCTAGCTAAATGTGAAAACACATATGGTTCAGGTTTGGGTGGGGCAGAAGGGGAGAGGTACAGAGACAGAAAAATGAATTCTCCAAAACCACGAGTTTATCTTTCAGTTTGATTTTTAGGACTTTTCATTCTCTAACTTGAATGTTTCAAGTAATGGGATTTTTGCTGTCTCTCTCCCTTTATCTTGTAAAAAATTTGTTTTTCTTTCACATCCCTAGGATTACATGAGTTTTATAAAACACTGAATAATCTGGATGTTAACTCTTTAAGCTCATTATTTTAACACTAATTGAAATACTCTAAAGAATGCTTTTTTTAAACTTAAGAGATTACGTGGTGTTCAGGAAAAATGAGTGACATAGAAGTCTAGTTCTATAAATCAAGAATCGGTCTGATGCCACAAGTAAGCATTAACTTGATAGGAAGGAGGAGGGGCATACTAGACAAGAGAAGATGGCTAGGCACACAGCTTTCTGCAGATGGCATGGTGGTAAAATAAGATGTGGCTTCATAGCTGCTTCGTACATATCACTGCTCCACTCAGATCTGACAGATGCACGCTCACCACCAGAAAGAGAGCAAGCACATTGCTGGCTTGGCACACTTCAAAATGCATGTGCCAGCACACATGTGCTGTGGATAAAGCAGGGCTGCCACGTGCCTGTGGTGGGCCAGCTTCATGCCAATTTTAATTTGTCAGTCAGACTTGGCTAGCTCTCACTTCTTTCCTCCAGCATATCTTGCAAGCTACTGGACAGCACTGACACTCAAGCCAAGGTGAATGAAGGTCTTGAGTAAGATTACAGGAGACTCTCCATTTGTTTCAGAGGGCCTTTGTTCTCAGTGGTGCTCTGTGTTCTTTGCTTGGACTAAAAGCTTGGTGCATTTCCATGGTGGAACTGGGCTGCTGGGATAGATCTGTAGATGCAGAAACACCGATAGGAAAGGATCTAGCATTGATGTTGTAAACTGCAAAAAACCACATGTGAATTAGCTGAATTCTAGCAGGATCTTCTGTGGTCATGCTGTATAAGCTGTTAATAGATGGTTTTGACTGCAGGGTCAGACGCTGCACAGCCGGGTCAGTGAAGGTTACTTGCGTTCTGCTTGGAGCTTCTCAGGAACCTATTTCCTGTCTAGTTGTGGGATGGGTATGTTAGGAAATTAGCAAAACAAACGTATGACTGCTCAGGAGGAACATGCTATGGTCCTTTTTAATGGCATTACATGACAGGTTGCTGTGTTCATGTGTGATTAAGGTGAAAATGTCTAGTTGGGTGTCACTGTTTTGCTTCATATGCAAGGCACGAAGAGAATGGAGCCTGATACAAAAGCAGACTGCAGACAGAAGGAATGGCTGATAACTGCTTGGAGTGAAGAAACTTGCATGTTTTCATTGAACTTGAATTGGAAAACAGCTCTATGGAGGGACAGTGTTTGAAACAATGTGGGGGAGCTTTTGCTGAATCTGCCCCACTGTTTCCTCTGGACTCCATCCACAGCTAGAGCACTACAGTGGCTGTACAGCATTTACTCTTAGGGTAGGTAAACTGGTGGGTAGGTACTGGGGCTGGGGACCCTGGGAACTGCCTACAGCTACTTAGTGAAAATTACTTTCTCATCTTCTCTGCTGCTAGTGCAACTGAATCAATCAGCTTCATTGTCAATGAGCAGCTGCTGGGTCCTGAAAACTTCAGATTTATGGAGCTACCTATTTTTTTGCAGCTCTTAGAGCTAGTGACTTTGCTTTTCTTGCTGCACGTGATCATATTTGATTGCCGTCCCTGATTCCTGTCAGTCAAGGTGACCTTGTGCCTGTCCATTTGCCTTTTCAGTATGGCAAGCTTGTTTCTAGTAGCTTGGCTGCTTTTTAGACTCATCATGCCAATACAGTTTTGCTCTGAACTGTAGCACTTCAAACAAAGCATCTCCCCCAAAGTCTCAGTGGGTCAGTTCTGATCCAGATTTGAACAATGCTAGACTAATCTTCTGTCAAATGAGGCCCGATTTTGAGGCAGTGTCAGCCAATTTAGGGTTCCCCATGCATGAATCTCCTCATGGCGTGCAGCCAGAGATAACAGGTTTGCGTCATCTCTCTGTGCAGCCCCTGGGCAGGGTGCTTTGCCAAGGCTGCAGCATGTTCTCAGTCCAGTGATTCCCCTGCTACTGGAATAGCCCTGAAGAAGCTGCTGTCATAACTGCAGATGGCTGGGGGGTTGCTGGGAGTTGTTCTCCATGACCAGACTGGCAGCCTGGGGGTTTGAGGAGTAGAGTAAGTGACGCATGAACATCCTTGCCTTCTCATCTTGCTGTTGTCTTGAAAATCAGGCAGCTTTGCCCTAGGGTGAAGGCAGAAAGTTCCTTTGCATGGCAACTTGAAACTGCCATGATTAATACCTTTTAAAAACCTGGCTGGCCAGTTTCTAGTGTGGTCTAACAGACTGTAATAACATGTTTACTTTTGAAATATGCAGGGAAATAGGAAGAAAATGAGAACACTTTTTTAATTGTGCTACTGGAAATAAAGCGAAAAATGCCCATAGAGAAAAATCCCAGAGTTTTTGCTGTCTGGAAAGAAGCAGCAGCCTGTTTTAATAATGATAGTCAATGTGATCAGATATGAAGCAATTTGTCAGTGCAGACTTGCCATTAATAACCCAAGCTGTCCCTTGAAGACAGCCACTAACTCAATTACAGCTGGCTTTGTAGCTCAGCAAATTAAATTACCCGAAACTTCAGAAGGGCTTGGAAGAATGAAATAGAAAGTAAATATTTGTTACAACAACACCATCCATAATGAGTTATATTATGCATAGGCAAGGATCCTGACCCCTTAATTGGTTTAGAGCACTCTTCCTATCTGGGAATGCTAATATTAAAGGATACCCAAGATACTGCCTGAATGCAAATGCTTTTCCCAGGGGTTCTGATTTCTTCCTAATAAGATGTCACAGTCAGTCACCATCAATGTACCACCTGCATAGTGACCAAGGCTTACAGTGGGCTATGAGAATGTTCCTGTGTTGATCCATGTTTTGCTCTGCTAAGTAAAGACTGTTGGGAGGTAATGCAACATCACAGGGAGATGCAGCATGACGTGTTTAATCCTATGAAGCACTGACTTGCTCTCCTTTACAGTTCTCCGAACAAAACTGCAGTTTCTCCTCCCCATGGTATTGCCTGCCTGTTTGTTACCCTGGTACAACTGTTTGTGGACCACAGATGATGTTTACATGACTGAAATGATCAACAGAACCAATTAAACTATGGATCACTTCAATGATTGTTTTCAATGCAACTCTGCCAAAGGGTTATTTTTAACTTAAATAATTTTAGTGCTCCTGTTTTCTGTTTGACCTTGCAAACAATTGGGTTCACACAAAGGAGGCCGTGGAGATGGGAAGGTATGGCTCAACTGGGCTAGTTTGAGAAGCAGGAGTTCTTAAGGCAGGCTTCCTGCCCCAAAATAACCTTTCTGTAACTGCAATGCCAGGTCTCATGCTAGTGAGAGATAAGAAATAATACAAAGAAAAAATGAAGAGACCACCTGAAGAACCTCAGTCATTTTTCATTTATGCCATCTAGCTTAATTTTTATGTAATTGGAAATATTCATCTTGGGTCACCTTGATATTTCCTCTTTATCAGTTTCCAGTGTAATTGGGATATGCACCACCCATATCCAAATGAGAGCTGAGGCAATGTTTTGGCAAGTGGTGTGAGAAGGCTTATTCTGTAGCTGATTTTGCCCCCTCTGCCCTTTGCTAAACGAAACCTAATACGCAGTTCGGGAGCTCCACACTACTGTGTTGAGGTTTCAACCCTATTCATGCAAGTGATTCTACTGAATTGAAGACAGCTACTTGTCCACATATGAATTAACCCTGTAAATAAGCCTTGCAGGATCAAATCCTCCATTTCCTGGAGAAAAGAGGGATTACTTCTCATGGCTGGCATGGTAATTAACAGGATTTGGGAAATACATTCTTGCAGCTGCTTTCAGAATTAACTTCAAAGATTCCATTAATCCCTGCTTGAGAAAAAAAATATGATTAAATGTCTTTGGAGAAATATCTGCTTAATAATGTTTTAATTCAAAATATGCTAATAACCTAAATATTAAGCAAGCCACTGTTTGTGCTAATTATGTTGATTACACTTGGTGCTGGTGTAAATATTCTGTTTACAATATTATATTAAATCTGAATATAAAACCTGCAGGTTGTCACTGTGCTGATTTATATATTATAGCCCAGCAGGGGCAGAAGTTGGGGCACATTGGAAGTTCTTCTCTGTGCTATTAGAAATTTTTTTTAAACCAGCACTGTAATTGGGTTTTATATCCCTGATAGGTATTCTCTCTCCACCCATTTTTGTCAGGTACCTCATTTAACCTGGGTGCTGAAGCTGTGTCTGTACACCCAAAGTGCCTGTTCTGAGGACTTAGCTCTAACCAAAATCTCAGTCTGCACAAAAGTGTCACACCAATTGAGGAAAATGCCCTGACTCTGCTAACATACCTGTGACGAACGCGCTCTGCCCATTGGATGGAGTATGCATTTTGTGTAGGCATGTAAATGTTATGTGGACAAAAAGAACACTGCAAACAAAACCCAGGGGTAGGGGCTACTACCCAGTCCTTAAACTAGGCTAAGCCCAAGCTTCAAGGTTCCTTCTGCAGTTCCTATTGCTTTTTCTGTGACTGATTGTACAGTGGATCAACTGGAGGGTCAGGGCTTTCCACCAGCATGTCTGTGCTGTCCATGGGAGTTGTGGATTCACCCTGAATAAACAGTATCTAAACCTTCATGGCCTTCCTGGGGAAATGCAACAACTGGTAGATCAGCCTTGTTATTTTCTGACAAATACTACTGTGGCTTCCAGGATGACAGTCTAGTGTGTATTCCTTCAGTGACCACAAAAGTCATAGTAAACCAACAGTGGTCACTATGCCAACTTTTAGCCTTTGTGGTTTGAGTCCCATCAGTTCATCTCATTCCACTTGTGGAGTTGAAAATTATTAAAATAGCTACAGGAGAGCCTTAATAAAATTAAGGACAATCAAGAGCTAGTAAAGTAGAATGCTGCTTGACCTGTGAAGATAATTTACTGAAATCATCAGAGTGCTTGGGATAGTTTAGTTTTTGACAGCCAGTATTGAAAGATGGATTCTGGCACTCTTGCTCTGGCAATATTATGCTGCCCTGGCAACACAAGATAGCCAGAAAAACTAGCACTAGAAAACTGTTGTGCATGCATGACACAGGTAGGACTAGAAACCATATCCTAAAGAACAGAGATCCTAGGGTGAGAATGGCCAGGAAAAAGTAGTAGTCTCCAGAAAGCTACTTCTACTGGAAATGTACAGTCATAACCAGCAATGCACTGCTTTGTACTGATGTGTAGGTTGCTAAGTATTTTTCCTTTCTGTCAAGTGCCCAGAAGATGTGGTTTGTCATTTCTTAAAATGATATGCAAGAGAGAAGTGACAGACACATCAGATTTACCCATCCTTCAGGTAAAATACTGGCTAGATGTTCTGTACTCGATGCAGATACCTTGGATTTGGGCTTTGAAGGATATTTGCATTTCAAATGTTTAGTACAGTGTCTACAAAAAGTGAAAAAAACCAGAGGAACTTGTAAAGGAGACACAAATAGACCAGTGAAGAAATTAACTTACGTAGCTTCTAATGCAATTTCCATAACTATATTCAAGCTTCTCTTGGATTCCTCTTTTCTGTCTGCAGATACTTTTTAGGTGACTAGCTGTTACTGCTATGATTGAACCTGTATGTCATGGAAGCTGGTTTGGGGCTTACCAATGGGCTATATTGTAGACCACTTTTGTAACCTGAGAGGATGAGTGAAAGAGCAGAATGTATGTGGCTCACCACCAACACGCCTTATTTCTCCCAGCTTTCCATCTTCATGTTTTTGATACAGAATTCAAAAAAATAGTGGTGCTAAAATTTCAGTCCTGCTATTTAGAGGCCAAGTAGCCCATGGCAGCATCAGTAAACAGTAATTGTCACAGCAGCATAATATTTTCTGCTTTTAACCACAACACAGCAAATAATTTGGTAACAAGGAGGACAAAAGATACTACCATGCTTAAGATAAAGTTAATGTCTTTCACACCTACATGTGTGAAATGCTGCCAAGTGCTATATATAGTTTTGATTCAGTTTATGAGGTTAGAAAGTGGTTGTCATAATGAAATGGAAATCTCCAGTAAAGTAGTTTAATTTCATTAATTGCTGGGAAATACAAGATTGTACAGTGTGTGTGCACTCATTGCAAGTCATAGCTGCTTGGTTCTAGGCCCTACTTAAATTTTGTATCTCTATTGAATTTCTGACATACAGCTAGTGTTCTCTGCTAGAGCATGACAGAAAGGCAATTGCAGAATTCACATTGATTTCAGTACACTCAGGATATCAGCTCATCACATAATTATTTTCAAGTGGCATTGTATATATGGTGTATTGATCTACTGGCAAAAGCTAATGTTTCCCTCAATGCCCACTGCTTGTTTTTAAGTTGAATACATTCTCTTCCTGTTTTTTGTAATATCAAGTTTACATATGGTGTTAAAGCATGGAAAACTCTTGGTCCTTAAAACTGGAGGAGTTAATACAACTGGATAGAAGGTACATGGAAAAGGAGACTTTGCGGAATGAGTAGGTACAACCTTTGCCAGGGGTGTTCTGTGGTTTTAGTCCAGATTAATTCATTCTTCAATGAATGTTAATGAAGTTACCTCAAAATTACACTACAGGAAATTGAAGAACAACTATCTACCTTTAGGCAGTAATGATTACATACTAAGTAGTCTCTGGCATCTGCCTAAGCCTATAGTCTAATGAACCTCAACTGTGGCTTACCTCAGTAGTCTAAAACTCTCAGTATCTTCAAAGATCAACCAACACTAAATAAAGATCAGCATGGAAAAACCTTATTTCTTGTGGCATTCTTGGATAAACTCAATCCTAATTATCCTAATTTGAGGAACTGTGCAGGAAGTTTAGCCCTGAAAAACAGCAGGTAGAAATTGCTGTATCTCCTGGTCATTTTGCTTTTGACTAGGAAGCTTTCTGTGCTTGGAAAACATGGAAAGTCCTTAAGCAGATAGTTATAGTGACATTTTTATTATTGGAATGGATATAAACTTTATAAATTTGTAAAATGTATTTACCAGTACTTTTTTACTTTAAGGCTAAAGCAGCTGAACTTTGAATTAAAGCAGAAGGCTAGGAGAAAAAAAAAAGATGCTTATGAAATAGTTTGATTCAATTTGTATCTCTTACAGAGAAAACTTTGTGTGGAGAACAGATGGTAGTGCAGAAGAAGGGCTTGCTTGGCACGCAGCTGGCTGACCTACAGCCATTTTTGTGCTGCCTTGTGCCAACATGTATTTCCTTCTGTCACACGTGTAATGCCCTTTAAGGATGGACCTAGTAGCAAAATGAGGCTTAAGAAAAGCATAGGATATGCACAGACTTCACTGCTGTTGTTCTCATCCATGAGTATAGAACAGCCTAATAACATTTCACATGCATCAGTCAAAATGTTTTTTGTCCTCAGTGACATCTGCACTGACTCTTTCTGCTCTTCATTTTACAAAAACTTCCCACCATTTTGATTCTCTTAATTCCACCCTTGGATGCTCTTTCATACTTTGATGTAGAAACAACATCCTTTTGAAAATCCGCAGCCACTGTTTTGCTGGGCTACAGCCTGCTGTACCTTGTTGGCTCTGCACTGAGAGGAAGCAGCAGAATAATGTTATTACTGTAAGGGCCCATCTGTCAAAGAACTTTCTGGCAGTTTCACATCCCTGCTCTTGGGCTTTCTGTGGCTTATTGTAAAATAAACAACCCCTCTTCCCCCAAAAATTCTGTAATCAACACCTGGTTAAAGTCCCTAACATTGAGGTGCTAATTCGAAGCATAACTGAAAAGGTCAGGCTATTTAAAGACAAGAACAGAATAGAAGATTAAAGGCAAAAATTAGGCTTGGGGGTAAAGGAGGAGCTAGAAGAATCAGTAGAAAAGCTACTGCAGTAATTTAACGTTCTTCTTCAGAACTCCTCTGGGCTGCGTGTTCACTTTTGACCTTAGTTTGTACACCTTGGGGACTAATTTAGCACAGTTTTTCATACCACGTTCACTAGCCGTTGTGTATAGCACTGACAATTTAACAGGAAAACAAACCTGTTCTTTTCTTACTGGGGTTTTGGGCATATGGCAGTAGTCCTTTTCCCTTTCTCGCTTGACAAATTGGGAGTGACTTTGATTTTAGAGAAATTTTTAATGATGTGCCTTTGATGTTCTGTAAAACCACTGAGTTAAAAATTAATATAGCCCCAAGCAGTCATAAACTATGTTTCCTCCTACGCAACACAGCAACAAAACTGTTTATCCTGTTTTACTGTATAATCATTATGGTTTTGAAATCATGTTCATTTTGGCTATGGTGTTTCTTCTTCAAGGCCTAATGGAAAGCTTATTCAATGCTTCTGTCCTATTGCTTGCCTCAGCAAATGCTAGGGAATTTTAGAAGCAATCTTTGAAGGAAGCAATGTGGCTGCCAGTTGTAGAAAACAAAGTTAGACTGCTTTTATCTTTTAGAATATGGCAAGCATCTTTGTTCTGGTTCTGTCCAAGCCAGAGTTAACCTCCCCAAGCAGCCAGCCCAGGTGAGCTAAGTTAGCCTGGGCTGTTTCTCACACCACCTGACATCACTTCCCCATAAAAGGGGCTGGTTGGGACCAGACCCTCCTGGGTGCCTCCAGAGCAGTGAGCATAGCTCGGGTGTTGGATTGATCTTTGCGTTGGGCAGCACTCTGTAATCAGCTGGTCAGTAAGGTACTCTGCATTAGCATTGGGTGTGAGTGTAATTGGCTGTTATTGTTCTACTTTCATGGTGCTTTTGTCAGTACCTGTCCTTACCCCAACTGACTGAGGCTCTGTCTCTTTCTCTTCAGTGAGTGAGCAGGCAGCATGTGGTGCTTAACCACTGGTTGGGGCTGAACCACCACAATCTTGGGTTTTCTATTTAAAAACAAAACCCAGAAAATAATCTCTTACATCTGTGGACAACATATGTTTACACCAGTTTTCGAAGGGCTTTTATCCATTGGTTCTTAAAGATAACCCTATAACTCCTCCTCACGTTTAGTGCTCTTGTACTCTGATGGACATTAAAAAGCTAAACGTTGTTTTGTGTCCTGTGGTAGCATCATGAAAGAAACAAGAAGCTCCAGCTGCCTATGCCATCAACATCTTGAAAATATTTTAAAAAAATAGGTTCACTGAATGTAGTGAAATAAAAGGCTAAAGGTGGATGATCACAGGTGGATGATTGCTCTCTGTATGGCTCTTTCTTAAGTTTAAATGCTTGGTTAATGAGAAGCTGACTTTCAATCCACTGCACTTGCTTAGAAGACAGCACAGTGCTTATAGATCCAAATATGTATATAACTGAAGGAAAGGCTATCAGAAATGTGGTTGGCAGACTTTCAGACTTCTGTATATGTGCAATGGTCACTAATGGGTGTAGAATACTTCGACTGATTTCAGACTTAAAGTTTTGACCTCATGAATAGAAAAACCTTCATTGACCTAAGCCTAAGTTTTATTTTGTGGGTTTTTAACAACTTTTTTATCTCCCTGAGGGTAAATCCTGAGACACAAAAATGTGTGGATCCGTATTCTGTTCTGCACTCTATCAATAGCAGACTGAACCTGACAGGTATAGCCTGGGGAGGAAAGAGAAGCTTTCATAAAGGCTAAGTAGCACAGCCTGAAACAGTCAGGAAATAAGGCAACTTGAAAAAGCATTTCAGAATAAACAAGGGTGGAAAGAAAAATATAGCTGCCATTTTATAGGTAGGAAAAATCCAGTAATTTGGGGGGTTTTTTTGAGATCCCAGTAAATCTAGCTTCAGTTGTGGACTGAAATTGAAATATGGAGTTATTAACCAAACTTTACATAAACGCATGAAGGTCTTTAGCAAAACTGGTTGTTGGGTAGATTTATTGATTTATGGCTGTTGGTAACTTATGCATTTTGTAGAATCTATTTATCCATTTAGAATTCCATTTTTTGATGTTATTGTCCAAGTTCTCTTATCTTGGCTCAGAGGCTCCAGGGGGAAAGAAATATATTTCTATCATATAGGGTGATTGTAGCTGTGGTTATAGGCTTAAGGTTGTTTTCTCTAGGGATGCCCTGTCTTATTGCACAGAATGAGAGAAGAGGCAGAGCCAGTAGAGAGATGCGTACTGAAATCTGCCACAGAAAAGATGATGAGAAGCCCTACCACTGGCATGTGGATGCACGATAGACCCTGTGTAGCTGCTCTTATTCTCCTGAGGGATTTGAAGAGCCTTTTTTTCCTACTCTCATCTCTATAATAAGAGCTAACAATTCACGTGAAGGTTTTGTACTTATGTTGTTCACTGGCTTCATATACACAAATACCCTTAAAAATACCACTGCTGTTGGAGATGGACAGAAACCAGAGCAGTAGAGAAAGCTTTAACCAGATATTCTACAGTAAATACCTTTAGATAATTATGCCTCTAAATTTTAATAGAGAATTGATATGACTGCTCATATTGTGGTACCAACTATTTGTTTTGCAGTGCTACTGTAGCTGTTAAATTTCCTGATGTGTGAGGATGTGCTGCCTTGAGATGAATGCGGCTGGATTTATTCACTGAATTTAATACTGTCTTGTACATGTACAATCCTTGAGGATGAATTCTTTATTTCAGTAATACTCACAAACATGAATAACTTTGCATAAGACATGCAAGTTCTGTCATACCTACCGAGGCACCCTAATTCTACCTGTGCGATGCTTTCACTGGGGCATACAGCATGTTTTTCATAAAGTGACCATTCCTACACTAGCAAGTTACATAGTAGGGTAACCATGCTAATACAGCCCTAATACAGCTAATACAGGCTACACTGGTGTTTGACATCTGTTACTTAGTATTGTGACTTACATTGGTTTGTTTCATGGAAAGTCATGAGGCTGTGCCTTGGACACGGTGAATTGAAGTGGGAATGTCCATCCCTACTTGTGGCCAAAGCAGAAAGTTAAGTGCTATGGGCAAAGTTAGGTCAGAAGAAGCACGCAGATGGAGGCACAGCAGGGACATGAAGAGATGTCCTGCTGTAGCTTGTACCCTTGCACTGCTGGAAACTTGGTTACACACATTTCATCAGCAGCATGTCAGAATTACAACCAGTTGCACCCATAGTTACACAGCAGTACCCAAACAGTACTATGCATTCCTGTTCTGACTGGTAGACTTTCATGCCAACATTGCATGGGAGTGGATGACGGGGTTGAAGAGAAATCAGGCTGTAACTGCTAGTAATTCTAAATTCATTCAAATTTGTTCTAACTACTTGTGGTTTTTTTTCTCCCTCCAACAGAGACAAGGAACCGGAGCTACAAATGGAAAAGACAAGACAGCTGGTGAGAATGGTAAGGGTAGACTGTATTTCTTGATGGAGAATATTGAGACAAATTGAGCCACAATACTTCTTACTGTAATGATAAATATGAGGTAGCAGTGACCTTGGTTTAATATCTTATCCTTTGAATGTGTTTTAAAACCTGGAAGGGCTTCAGTGGGATTTTCTTTATATTTGTGTTTTCAAGTCGTCTATTAAAGCAGAGATCTGATTCTGAGCTTGTAGTATTGTAAACCAAAGGACTCTGTAAAAGTCAGTGCAGATACACATGAGGCTAGAACGAGGCACTGTTAAGTATGTATGAAAAGGCCAACAAGAGACTAGGCTAAGTATTATGAGCAGGTGATATGTGAATGGGGAAAGTGAACAAAAATAAACGAATTACGAAGTACTTGCTCATAAGCATAGTTTCTGTGGTCTGATTCATCCCACCTAATTTTAAGCCCATAACTAAGATACCAAAGTTAGGAACCGTTTGCATAGAGTTCATTTGAGTGTTGCTGGAGATAGGTTATGGCTGGAGCAGCTCACTTGTAAGGACCACATGGAAAATAGGCTCCTAATTTCATCACTACTTGAGAAAACCTGGACTCATGTTGCACTGCTCTAAGGGATGAGTTATTGGGTTTTTTGGACTAACAAAGAGGCTGGCAGGAACCAATTTCTGCCCCTTAAGTGGCACAAATGATTCTAATTGGAAAATGTTTATTTCTTTTTTCTATGAAAGCAGAACTGAATTTCAGTGAAAACAGCAATTGTTTTATTTCCGATAGGAAGCAGAAATGCTTTACATACAAATGCTCACTTGATTAAAATCCAATTACCAACAGAAACGTTTTTTGAAGGAAAACATTTTGATCAACTTTATTATGAATGAGGCAGCATCAATTTGTAGATGCTCATGAACAGGGTTAGGACTGAACTATATAAATGTTACCTGCTTCTGTTTGATCATCCAGTTCTAATTAAAAGAACATGTTCTAATAGTCCATCCCGTCTACTGAAATCTTCTCTGAAAAGCCAAGAGTTTTCCAAGATGGGGTATTTGAGCAGTCATTTTGGATATGCATTTTGGCCTTTACATGTTGCTCAGAACAAAATTTTTGTGCCCTTTTAGGCAACACATCCTAAACATTGAGACTTTTTTTATGCTTAGTTTTCCTATCAGAGAGAGGTGACTTTCCCATAAGGGCTGTTTGCATAACTGTACAGCAAATGAAATCCATAGACAATGTTCCCAATATGATAAAACACAAATTAGAGTGGAAAAAAGAAATAAATATTTTGGCTTGTTGTAGTGTCTTGAATTAGTGAGAACAAATGTACCCTGACAGCAAAGCCATTTGCATTCTCAAATTAACAGGAAAGGAAAGCAAGCAAAATCGTCAGCCATTTGGGCAGCATGGGAAGCGTGTTTTTCTCTTTACTGTTTGAGCACATTATGAACTGAGCTCGTTTGCCTTGAATTTCTTCCCGAATAAATTGTCCTGTTGTCATGTTTAGCTTAGATTTACTGATCCTGCAGCCTTTTTAAAAGCAAATTATTTTTTCTCAAAGGGAATTGAGTGCGAAAGAGCTGCACAAGTACACAGGAGTCTAGTTATAGCATAGCTTTGAGTATAATATAAACAGGCAGATGTGCAGTTAATCTTAGATACCTATTATTTTTTTAATGACATTATAACAAAAAACTGTCACCTATGCAAAATAGAGGAGCAGTGGGGGAGACGGAATAGTCCTCTGATCTCCTCTCTAATCCACATGCTTGCATGAAAATAAAGCAGAATCAGGACTTTGAACATGAGATTACATTTCTGCTTCTTTGATTTAGAATTCATAGCTCTTCGTCCTGATTAGCTTTGTTTAGTTAAAATTCAACCAGAAGTGATTTGTTCCTCTGAAAACTGGGGTGTGCAGTAGACCTACATATACAATATGCATCCTCTGTTATGTGTTTTTTGGACAGAAGTCTGCAATAGGTCATCTCTAAATTTTCATTGTGCCTGTAATCAGTCTCTTCAGATATTTTGTTTCCCTGTCAAAAGGAAACTTTCCCTTTTATTGAGAAGTAGGGGAGAAACCAAAAATCCTTTCTTCCTGTTAGAATAAAAAAAGGAAAAAAAGATATGCCATGAAAATGTTTGCAAAGGCAAACTACTCTGGTTACTGTCCTTGCTTTTGATTACAAGATCAGGAAGAGCTGCTGAAAACTAAAGATGCTCAGCTGTTTTCAGGGGTTTAGATTCACACAGTGGAGATACTACTGTGGGTCAAGCTTTGTTCGTGCTTTGTTTGTAGAAAATGAATTTTGAGCCCATCTCTAGGTTGGCTCAAAACTAAGCAAATAAAACTAATGACCATGGCAATCAGCATTCTCCCTCTTTGAAGACATGTATGGTGTTGCTGTCGCTGTGAAGCATGCAGGGAAATTCAGTCTCTGAAGATTCCTTTATAGGTGTGATAATTCTGGTAAACACTTAGGAATGCATGCTCTTGTTTGACCTTCATTAGACAGCAATGTTATATCCTCAGTTGTATTTAGTTCCTACCACCACAGTGGTTGTCTCTTAGCTACCTTCCCCTCCAGTGGAGGATTTTATCACACAGAAAACAAAGGCTTAGTCCCATTGTCTACCGAACTGGCTCTGCTTTGTGCTAGCAGCCTTGCTTATTGGCTTGGGGTGGGGATGAGCAATGAAAAAGACTGAGTTCCAGAAAAGCCAGTAGTATAGAGCAGTGATATGTCACAGTACAAGGGTTTGTGATAATGGGAGAAGAAAATGCCATACGCAAACTGTACTGGTTGTCATGTTGATGAATGGACTGTTGTACCTACATGGGACCTTCATTCATCAACAGTTATCTTCCCTCAACTGCCTTCCTGAGTAGTCTTCCAGACTGTGAGGTGGTAAGGTGTAGGGGACGAAGCTCCCCTTCTCTTTCAGAGCATTGGTCATTAGCAGACAGGATTTCTCCCCACTATATTTTGTATAATATATACCACTATATCTTCTTGGGTTTTGTGCAGCAACAGTCTGGTAGTTCTTGAAGCTGTATCAGTATTATTCAGTATCATAAATACTCCAACATGAGTGAGTATTCCGTAACTTTTACTCGCACTAGGAGTTTTGCTGTTTATGTGCAGTGACCTCACTGGATTCTGGTAAAATCCTAGATGACATTTGTCCATCTTGACCTTTTAAATAAGTTGCAGTTTGTCCTTGTACAGGTTATGATCAAAATCAGAATTCATGTCATCTTGGGGAAAAGTGACTATTGCATTCAGTGTGCTCTCATGGTGCATTAATGGCTAGTGAATCAATGGAAGAGCTCCTGATGGCTTCAGTGGGCACTGTATAATGCAGAGTAGCTTTTCTATCCAAAACATACTGTATTTCTGTCAAGGAAGTCTATGTAATTTCATTCTGCTGTCAGAGTGGGAAGAACAAAAAAATATCAGGAATGAATTACGTAAACTAGTTTTCCTGGGTGAAAACTGGTCAAAGAACTATTTTAAAAGAAACACCCACCTATTAATTAGCAATAACAGTATGTGTACAAAAGCACCTGTATAAAAACATACTGTTGTACATAGAAGCTACGTAGCTAGCTGCTGTAACCTCACCGGGTCTTAAAGGACTCCAGTCTACCTGAAAGCCAAGATATATTTGTTTGTGTCTGCCTTTACAAACTTTACATGTAAACTCTATTATAGAATGCTCTTCTCTAGGGTAGAATATCCCAGTGAAAGACAGCAGCACTATCCCCACGCACCCCCTCCTACAGGAATCTGACTTGGTCTAATTGAGTCAGTGTGGGATAAGAAGCTGTAATCTCTTTCTTGCTCACCTGGTTTGATTAATCTGGCCCATGGTGTTTGCAAATGTATCTTAAATGGGAAAAAAATGTTCTTACCTTACTATTCTTACTACCTTGGCAATGTCACAAGGTTCTTTTGTGGGTTAACACTTGTCACTTCTCATTCTATTTCATGTTACCCTGCGGTTTTTTTGCAATGTAATTTGCAAGCTGGTATCAGGCAATCTGCTCTTTTCAGCCTAGCACAACTGGCAAGGAAATAATTGCATCAGAACCAATTATTTCTACCTTCAAATTTAGAATCACTCTTTTTGCTATTAATAGGTCTCCCCCTTTCATCTGAAAGTACATAAGGCATATGATTATTAATTGATATTTGCTAATAATTTTCTCAGAACATCAGATTTATCATTCAGCAATATGAATATTTATAATAACAAAATGTGTTTTCATGTGACGCATTTTATAGCTTCCTGGCTCTGAGGAAAATGGAAATGAATAGGTTGTGCGTGAACTTACGTGTCGTGGTGGGTTGAGCCTGCGCAATTAAGGCAAGATGGTCAGTTGTACTGACAAAGTGAAGCCCTTTTCAGTTTCTACTCATTCTGAAGCTTTTGTCTTGCCAGTGTATGGTCTTAAAACTAAATGAATACATGCTCTGCATTTCTTCCTCTCCGTACAGTGAGATAAACAAACAGGCAAAGTTAAATTCTTAGCTTTTACATCCAAAATGGAGTCATCTGGATTCTAGAAAAAAAAAAGAATTATAAAACAATCCTGCGTGGTAGAGTACAGATCTTACTAGTAAACTTTTCTGGTAGAATATGTTCCTTGCAGTGTTTTCAACAATCCGTTCATCCACTTCCTCCTACTCAAGGAATTTGGGAAATTTCTGCACAGTGCAGTCAGGAATAACGAATCTTGCTAGGTCCAATAGAGTGAATAAACATCTTCACAGTTTTTTATGTAGAGTGCTTAGCTTAATAGAGCTTTAATTCTTGGCTAGAGGCCAGGATAATTATTGTAGTATGATCTAATATAAATATCTGTTTAAGAACTCAAAATTAATTTTCCACTAATATTCTCCGATGACGATGTAGAAATGTCCTGTTTTGGGGAACAGCCCTACAAATAAACTTACTTGTGGAAAAAAGATCTTTTGGAAAGGGAGGGAATGCACAAGGTTAACTTGTATAAATATTCAGAGGATCTTATGGAACTCATTTTCTGTATCTGCCTGGGTCTTTAGTAAGGTCACTTTCTTTAGTAGCAGGAAAGGACAGAGGCTGAGCTGCAGTGTTGTGGTGCCCTGTGCTTTTTGCCTTCACTGTGAAATACTGCTTGTGTGGCAAAAGATGAAAGGTCTTGCAAGCAACTGCTGAATCAATGTAAGAAAAACCCCAACCCTTTCAGACTGCTGTTCTCTGATATTTTGCCCCCACAACACTAATCAGAAGTTAGAATGGAGAGTATTGTGTGAAACGAATACTTGGGTATAGGTTGAGTGGTGAGAGGAAAATTACCTTGTCCTCTTGTCTCTTTTCACTATGGTGTTCTGTTAAAATTCTCATCCCTTGAAAGTGATGCTTCACAGAATAGGATCCCCCAGACAGTAATGTGGTCTCTCTTCCACTTCCAATCTGTGCCCAGAGCCAAATTCTGTCCTAGCTCATACAAACCTAGCTGGTACTAGTGGGGATTTAGGAAGTGAGATGAAAGTTATTTGGTGTACCTTGTCGCCATCACTTAAAATAGAAACTGTATCTCAGCAGCATTCCTAGACATATAATGCAACCATCAAATAACCTCACACCTTCACTGATTCTAAATACAAAAGTGTTTGAACCTTCAGCATAGTTACATAAGTTGCATTTGGTTGTGTACAGTTTGCTTAGGCTCAGGGGAAGGTGTAAAAAGCCTTTGTGAACTCAACACCATCATCTGTAGCTGAGAGTTTCAGATGAGATGAGAAAAATTCAAAGTAAAGAATTCCAGACAAATTCCATTGTGAGGCATAGCTGTGCATGGTAAAAACACTGCAGGAAGCCTTATCTGCTGCATTTCATTTCAGGCTCTTTCTTGGGGACAGCTACACAAAAGTTTACCTAGAGCCAAACCAAACGTCTCAGGTTTGGCCTGTATCCCTTCCTTTGCCCAGACCAGGCTGTTTATTGAGGAATCCGTTCATCTCTTCAGACAGCCAACGTGTCTCAGCTAAAGACAGATCGAGCCTTTAATAACAAGACTCTCAGATTGTTCACAGATCTTCCCTAGAGAGGATGCTGAAAGGAAGAGAGGAGAATTATACATGAACTTCATTTCCTCTCCTAGGTGAATTTCCATTTCTTGAGGCCAGGGATAAGTATAGGTCCTCTCCAGAGGAACACTGTGTGTTTATTTGGGGCAATCATAACAAGGATTGCTCACAGAGAAATTCTTATCAACAACTTTAGATGTTTATCTATCAACAGAAACTTCTAAAGCAACAATTTCTTCGAGATAAAGTAGACACTTTCTGTACTAAATCTTCAGCTACCTCCACATGTGGCTGTACAGCATGCAGTGGCCATCTGGTTTCATGGAGAGGATCCTCTGGTGGAGTTTAAAGTAATGAGTATGCCTAATTTAAATTTAAGTGAGAGCAGATACTGTTCTGCTACCTGACAAGTCAGGTTTGATACTGTGTGTTACTCCTGTGCTTCATCTGGTAATGAGGAGCTTTCATTTTAAAATGTTTAAAAAAAAGAGAGATGCTTCTGTCTCAAAAAATCCAGCATATTGTATTAAAAGCTTTGCCAGGGCTAGCAGTGCTCATATAGCCTGGCCAGTGTCCCATCTCTGGAATCCCCTGCAAGCTTTCGTTTTGCACATCGTAAGTACTCCCGTAGCTACCAAATAAGTCCATCTACTGATACAGAGAACACAGGCTGTGCGCATGAAGAGCGTCTGTGTATGTCAGCATACCATGTTTATGCAACTTGCATGTTGTTTTGGAATTGCTTTCCTCCCTGGGACTGCCCTGGAAAGGGAAAAACTGATTTCCTACCGAATGAAAGAGTACCAGGAGAGCAAATTAAAAGCAGAAATCCCATAGGGAAAAAAAAACAAACAACAACAGCACAACCATAGAAGAATGATTTCCGCTTTTTA
Organism: Gallinula chloropus; assembly: GCF_964237585.1. Lineage (NCBI taxonomy): Eukaryota > Metazoa > Chordata > Aves > Gruiformes > Rallidae > Gallinula > Gallinula chloropus. Next base: position 117,428,835 of record NC_140085.1, read on the forward strand.
AACTCATTTTCTAAGGACTTGTATTTTGAAATTATATAATTTTTATTTCTCTCTTTTCCTTGGAGAGGAAGGTCCCAGCTAGCTTGCACCTTTGATAGGGAAAAACCCTAACACTTAACACTCCTGCTACAGATGCATCTGTCTAGGTACTTATATGGTCCTGACCACCATAGTAACTGAGTGTCTTCCAAGTATTTAAAAATAGAGATAACAATAACAACTTTTGCCTCAGTCCACTTCTTTCTTTTCAGCTTGCTACAAGAATAGCTTGATTAATTTATGGGAACTTTGTTTTGCACAGTGCCAGCATACAACTTGGGAAACTGGTGTTCCTCATTGGGTACACTCAGTTGGAGAGTATCACATGCAAAGATTCAACTACACTTCTAAAAGTGGGAGGAATGAACACGTGTGTATAAATATATGGGACTGCATGTGGTCACTCATAGGCTGCTTTTTGCACCTCTGCAGGAGGTAGAAATTAGATCTGTAGCACTTGTAACTTAGTTTCAGTAGTTAATAGGGGATCACAACCTTGTTGTGTTACATGATGTGCACCCCTCCCTTCCCACAAAGGATTGCTGTGTTGTCAGCAAACCAGGTTCAGGGAGAGTGTGAGGAGAGCAGTGAAATTACCTGAAAGACTGGAGACTTTAAAAGTAGAAAGAGCACTGTTTGAGATACCTAAGCCTCTTCAGGATACCCATGAAGATCTCAACATGGTCCTTTGTCCTTGGTTTGCTTGGTTTTGGTTTGGATATTTTAAATACAATTGCAAACTTGTTATACTCTACATTTGGCCATTCTGACTCCTAGTTTCTATCCTTAGCTGACCACCACTACTTCCCTGTAGGAAGATTTTTGTCCCAGGTTTTGTCCTTTTGACAACAACAATCTGACTTGGATCCAGCTTCCTGCAGTATTGGGATCCTGGTGCTTCACAGGTGCCTAATTCAGTAGATGTTTGAGCACATGAAGGGTGGTAGGAGCCCTGATCCTCTCTCAGAAGCTGGTCTGTAAAGATCAGGCTAGGTCATTAGGAAAAAAAGTCAGTTGTAAATTAAGAAAATAATAATAAAGCTTTGTTGGTGGTTTTCTGCCTATTAAATGACTCATAAATATGCTGGAGTTCCCGTCAAGTGTTAATGAGGAAAGGCAGAACTGAAATTATGCCTTTGACAAGTGCCATATTTCTTCTGGAAATCAGTCTGTAATTATCACTGTGCTGCCTGACTATGCACTCGGGAGAATGAGACTTCTTTCCATGACTGGCACGTAGCTGACACACGCTGGCTTCCTTCCACAAATGTGCACTCATTTGAAACTGTGCTGTCATCGATACAATAAGAGGAACGTTTAGTTCTGCTCTGCTGCTGGTAGGAACCCAGATGAAGGACACGGGTCGAGCCAAGTCCCTAGATAACCCTAGTAAAACCAATATTGGTACCTCTGAAATGTTTCTGTTCCATCACGGATGGTTTGGGGCTGGGTCAGGACTAAAGCCAATGGTGTGTGCAAGCTAGTGCATTTACAGTGGCAGTCCATGGAGCTGGACTGACTTGCACAAGTTGCAGATGTATCACTACATGTTTTTAGACACTAACAACAGATGATTAAAAGGCTACAAGAGGTAGATGTAGCTCAGCAGCATGTTTTTTAATTTAGTGGAAGTGAAAAATGAAAGAGGAACACAATCAATGCACAGCAGTGGTTACCAGGATTTACTGCTGTGGAAACATCACTTTTCTTTTTGACTGTACATACTATTTGCCTTCTTGTAGTAAGCTTTTGTTTTGTTCTGTTATTTTTTCTTTTCCAGAACACTTAGTTTTGTAAATGAAATTAAAATGCTTTTCTGCTTAAGTGTTCCTTGTCTGTTGGTAATTCAGTAAATGATTAATCAATTTTTTTCTGAAGGTTTTAAAGATTTTAATTTATAGCACACAGCTGTCTTAATGCACTTAGCTTGATGCTCCAAAATTAGCTTGTAATTTGGTGTTATCAAGCTCACTTGTATAAGCAGGCACCAGAATTTAAAATGGTGGGAGTGGTACAGCTGTGATGAAAATTTGGTCCTCAGCCGAACTAGTGACCAAAGCAAAGAACAGTTAGGTCTGCAAGTAGGGATTAGATGCTGCAACATGAACCAGCCTTTGGTCCCATTGCTCAGTGTGAACTTCAGGACCTTTATGTAAAGTCCCCAGATTGTCCATACAGTGTCAGTGAAGTGTGTCAAAGTGAGACTTCAGCCCATGTGTTTTTTGGGTTCCTACACTGAATGGGACCTGGTAGGATTAGCAGTAGAAAACTGTTCCTCTTTATAGGTTAGGGGTGAAAACCTCTTGCCTGGCTGTATTGGTGTACATCTGCATGAGAGACCTAAAAGCTCCATCTCTCATCAACAGAGAGAAAAGTATTCTTTTGTAACATGTTATTTACCAGAATGAGCTTCTCCGGAGAGCCTGTTGTTTATAGATCCTAATCTGATTTAGGTATAAAACTGCTCCTGATTTGTTCAACTCTATCAGGGTTGAGGAATATGTGGGTAGTACTAAAATAAGTGCAGAGCCTTGTGTATCTCTGGAGTTAAGTGGATGCTCAAAAGGGTTTTTCACAATCTCGGGTTTGGGATTAAGGAGAATTTAAATGCACAGGTCCATCTCAATCAACTCCATGCTTATTTAGATCTGACTGATCCTAGCTACCTTATGTTAGCTCCTCCAGCCATTTTTATATGGGGATCTGGATGTGGAAACATGCAAGTATTTCCTGCTTTAGGTCTTTGTTAGCTAAGATACCGGATTTGATAAAAACATTGACTTTGATCAAGCGCATTTGGTAGTGCTTCATTTTTTCCTCAGACCACAGTAGGTTATGAATAGGAAGAACCAAGAAAAATATGTGTTTTTCCAAGGAGGAATTATCAAGAAAAGAAGAAACTTGGATAGCACCAGGTATGGAAATGACATTTAAAGAGCTACAGTGGAAAATGGGATGGGGTGCTCTGGCAGCTCCTGGGAGAGATTGTGGGTAGTGCAGAGGCTGGAACTCAGCTCTCAGCACTTCTGTAGGGTCACACAGTAACATTATTTAATTGTGGTTGATGAATGAGTACTCTAACTATATTTTGAGTATCTCATCTTTCATTCTAATTTATACCTAACCCCCCTGAGACTGCTGGTTGACTCTAGGTGGGGAAAGCATTAATTATTTGTTAGGTTTTAGTGAAACACTGGCACTCCACAGTGACCAATTTACCAGCTCCTCTAAAAGCTGCCAATAAAAAATGAACACGTACAAATGTATTCATTAGCACAAACTAATTAAAATCCAGGCTAATAGCCAGAGAAACAATAGGTTGCTGTAGGATTTTGGAATTCATTGTGTGTCTGCACTAATTCAACAGTAACTATCCTGGCTCTGCAGTTTCTAATCGAAGTTACAGATCTCATACTGATAGCCAGGCAGCCTTTTGGATTGCTAAGGGCCTTTTTATTTGAAGTAATTTCTACTTTCATTTGTTCTCTAGAAGCGACATAACGTTTCTGAGAATGTGATGTAACAACTCTCAATCACAGTGTTTAGGACAGGGTACCTCACCTGAACATCTTTAGTTTTATGGCATAGTGGTGGTAACTTCCAGTACGTTGTGACTTCGGTCTTCTGTAGTTTGAAGCTTACATTAGCCTTGATCAATCCCTTCTTACACTTTTATATGGTTCTTAAGGGCTTGTTCTAATTTTTCCAGCTTTGTATAGGCACTGTTTTATCCAGCTAAACAATGCTACGCTATTTTAGGTAAATTAATTTTACTAATAACTTTCTATTTTGGTGTTCGTGAAATACTTTAATTCTCATTAAAATTTGTAGCACCTTAAGAAGTTGGGCCGAGGTCCCAGATACTGCAGAGTTTCTGATAGGAAGCAAGAATTAGCTATGGAGAAAAATCTGGGTTAGATTCTCTGTTTTGTGGTACAGCTAAACAGGGGGATGAAGGAGAGGGGTGCATAAAGCTTGAAGGCATGTTTATTCTTGTGATCTTCGACTGACTTCAGAGAATTGAGTATAGATTATCAAGTGTGGTACCTTTGAGAAAAGGCATAGATGCACATGCAATACCAGATCTTCAGTTATGTTAGTGCCCCAACTTGGGATGTAGTGGGAGTGCATACACTCCCATCCTGGCTTGTACAGATGGCTGTTCATACAGTACAGGTGAGACTCGTATATCTCCCTCTTCATCTCAAATAACTGGGGGCCAGAACCCACAGAAGGAAGTATGTCTGAACAGAGCTGAGGCAGCTGGATTCAAGGCTGCCTGGCATCCTGCAGCAGCTACCTCTTGGTCTAGCAGCCAGCAGACTAATTAATAGCAGACAGCTCAAAGCATGGGTGCGTTTTGATCTGAGCTAATGATTTTGTTCATAAAGCAAAGAGCTTTATCTTTCAGTAGCAAAAATTTCTTGGTGACCTTTATGATGAACCAGTTCATCACTGTGATTCTTGTGTGGTCAGTCTCTGGGAGGCAAAGACATGCTGTACTGCCTAGGATAAGCTGGAAGAAAAGCATTCCTGGCTTTTTAGCCAAGAAGGTAAGAAGACAAATGGAAGACATGGGGTTTCACACCTTTTTATCAGTGGGTGATAGATGTTGCCAGTGGAGGGCACAGATGGAGGCTTTGCCACTCGGTCATGATTCATCATTCTGTCCATCAGCACCACTTTGTCTCCTCTCAGGCAAACTTGCCTTTGCCTTAAGTTCCTTTCTATGTCAAATTCAAGAGAAAGAAATACCTCTGCTAGACTCCAGTGGAAAGAAATCTGAAGATAAAGGATCCTTGAACAATACTGTATATGCTTAGCACACAGGCAAACAGGCCCATGTCATACATCCAGTAGGAGCAGGTGCAAGACTTGGAGCTATTCTGCCCGTATCCAGGAGGTTTGATGAAGCTAGCCTGCACTGACTGTTGGACCTCTCCGAACTTGTGACCATATGCCAGAGTGTCACTCTCCTGTGTCTCTATTGTTTAAATGTTTATGGTTTTAAAATGATGGACCACATAAAACACAACAGACTGAGTCATAAGAAGGAGTCCTCTGGAAGTCTTTCAGCCAAAAACCATCCCACTGTGGAAGAACTGCAAAAAGAAACTTTAATTTCTGGCTATTTGCTCCATTCCTCCCATGCCACAGGCAGACCTTGTGAACAATGCAGTCTAGAGGCTGTTCTCAGATGCAGAAGAATTAGTGTAGGTATTTTTTGTCTTTATTCATCACCTTAAGATTACTACTGCTAACATTTTCTCTATTACATAGTGGAATGGCTGAGGTCCAGAGTGAGTTTGAATCGGAATACTTTCCTTCCTTTTATTAGTTCTTTTTGCTTCTTGCAGTAGATGATACTGCACACACACAAAACAAGTCAGTGAAGAAAGCTGCATCAAGGGTTGCCAGTCCTTGTTTGTAGTTTCTCCCCTATGTATGTTTGTGTGAGCTTGTAACTCCCACTCCGTTTGGCTCTAAGTTTCAGGTTTCAATGAACCTAAATGTAAGCACATACACAACTGCCATTATTTTTGAAGTGGGTACTAGGCAAGATCACTAAGAAGTTACTGTTTTCCTCTCCAAAGTATAAATAGATCTAAATTTATTTGAAACTCTGCATGGAAAGGTGTTTTAACTACCATAAATCTGAGCCTAGTTTCAAGCTTCACACAATTCTTAGGACATCGCAATAATTTTCTACGCCTGTAAGTAGCTTTCTCCAGGATATTGTGTAATACTATGAAGCATCTTTAGGTGCAGATCTCTTTATTGAACTTGCAGAATAGAAACAAGCATCTAATTAACCTGAGATGAGATAGAGAGCAGCTGCTTGTATTCTGATGTGTGTTTATGAGGTTTCTGACCTAGCAGCAAGGGGCTGAGAACAGCTTCCACTGAAACAGCTTAACATTTCATAACTGCTGCAACAGTGAGTGGTCCAGCCTAGAGCTGCCAGCCTCCTCTTCCAGTGTGAGGGATAGCTTTTGCTGTTGTAAGTGATGCTGTCTGGATGTGACAAAATAGTTGATAAGCTCGACCAAGCGTGCCAGAACACAAAACAAAAAGCAATGTATCAGTTCAGGCAGCTTAAGAAAAGGTGTTTCTGTGTCATCCCCCCTCCCCCAGTGGCTTGTTTCAGAAGCAAATCTGATTGAATTGGTTTTAAAAAAAATTTTTTTAAAGTTCTGGTTATTGTTAGTCAGAAGTTTGCACAGACTGATGTAAGCAACAGAAAACAAAGCCTCAGATCCTCAGCTGGGTGAGAACTACCATAGCTATGCTGGCAGTGATATCTGCTGGTTTGTGCGAGGCTCTAGAGGCCCTCGCTATATTGAAGTGTTTAACCCATCATTGCCTTGTGTAAGCGGATAGTTTTCTGCCAGTGAGATCCCTTATTCTCACAGGCAACCAGTTGAGTGTGCCCATGAGGTTGGGATGAAACACAAGATGCTGTGGGGTGCTCTGAGGCAATTCTGAGCTACTGGTCCTCTCTGCCAGTCAGTCCAGGCTGCTATGATGCATCAAGTTAGTTAATCCTTTATCCATAAAAACTGATGTTTTCATCTTTTCCAGAACCAGCTTCTTCTCTGGGTTGCTTTTTTAATATCTCCTTCATGCCTGTGTTTGTCTCTCTCCCCATTCTGTCTCCTCCCCCAGAGAATTTCATGTTCCTTCAGCACAGCTAGGTCAAGTGCCACTTCTAACTGCCCTCCTCTTATTTTCCCAGGCAAAATTCTGGTCTTGGTCTTTGATAAAGAATACACATTTATCAAAAGAAGGTTATTGACTAATGCTCTAATTTGGAATCAGGGTTGACCCTCATCCAAAATCTTTCATTTCTCTCTAGGCTCACAAAACATTTATTGTTTCCCAGACTAGACTTAAGCAAGGACCAGGGGAGTAGGCAGCAAAGAAACACCTGGAAGAAGAGCACCACATTTAAGAGACAAAGCAGACTTTAAAATACCAGGGTTGGAAACAACGAGTCTTTTAATTGTTCTGTCTGCCACATTAGCTTGGAAAGAGAGGAGTATTTAGTGAGTTTCCTGAGAGACAGAGAAGAAGAAAAAATTTCAAATGGTTCTGTTTAGATTCAGGTGTAAAACTTGATCAGTGAAGAAAATTAGGTGGGCTTTAGGGCAGCAGGGACCAGTTCTGGGATGTGCCACGTACTGTGCATACTGCATACGCCAACACTTGCAGTGTCAGTCCTAACTAAAATCCTTCATTGCACTAACCCAGTTTGTGTTTTCTGATGCTGAAGTGTGTGAAATCTGCAGTCTTTCTAGATGCTGACCTTGTAACATCACGGGGTTTGTAATCCTTGTCAAGAGGGGAAGGAAAAATGAATCTATATAGAGTAGAAAACATGGGCTAGAGTAATGATCTGAGGTTGGTCAACTGTGTGTGTCAGCTAAGATGCTGTTTCTGATCAGCTTTATTCACAATCCGGCATGTCTGTACATCCAAGCAGAACTCAAAGTGTCTCTAAAAGCTTAAATTCACACAAGGGGAAATGTTTTCTAGAGAAGTTTTAAGGGAGCAGCAGTTAAGTGCCAGAGAAACCTTTAAAAACAGAATTTATAAGAGCGAGCTTTGATTAATCTTTGTCTTCTATGTAATCATTTTAAGTGACTCAACTATTTTCTTTCTTTTTCTCTTGAGGTTAAAACTTCAAGAAATCATTGGCAACTCTCAAAACACCAGCACAAGAATATTCACACTCCCTTTTTGATCCCTTAAAAAATTTCCCAGCTATCCACAACGATTTTTATTTAATTTATTTTACATTCTTTTATTACATACACTTTAGTTTGTTATAATCTGGACTGGTGGCAAGGCCAATTATCAGAGTTGCTGAACTCTGGTTAAAAGCTCCCTTTTCAGTTGTACGCAGCCTTGCCAAAATCTCATTGCTTAGGTTAAAATTTGTCATGTTGATTGCCTCAAGCAGATTTATTTTGGAAGGGATCAGTGAAGTCATTCCAGTTGCATCAAAAAAAAGAGGCTTGAGCAAAATGCTAGCATGTCTAGCAATTAAAAACAATTTCTGGTGGCCTTTTTTGACTGTTCTGAGCCTTTGTCATTATGAACAGAAATGTAAGATTTGCCATCTGGGATGTGACTTTTCTATCTTCAAAACTGGCCAAGTTAAAAGTGTTTAAAAAGACAAATCTTATGTTTGCATGTGTTCAGTGAAGCAGTTAATTATTTTTTTAATGAAAATTCAGCATCACTGAGCCAAATAGTAAGCACTGAAACAACCAAGCCAAGGCTGTCTTTGCAAGGCTGAAGAAAATTATAGTTTTCCTTAATTGTCACGACACGCTTCTGTAAGCTGCACTTTGGTCAGGAACTGAAACTAAGAGCATTGCAGCGCTCCTTCTGTGTTCCACAGTTTCTTAGGAGGAAATGTACCACCTTCTTTGGAACCAGATGGTCACAGAAGCTGGAGCAGGGAGGTCAAAGGATGGAATGATAATGTTGTTCAGTAAGTCTCAGGAAACTAGAAGCCCAGAGTATAAGGGAGGCTTTGATACTTTTGAATGGAAACTGGAACTGGGAGGAAGGAATACAAATTGGCATGTGAGAAACAGAGGAGGCCAGGAGCCAGCTCACGTGGAAAGGGGCTGGGTTGGAGCTTTCAGATTAGGGGATGACCTGGTACGCTTTTGGGGACTAGGACTAGCCCAACAAAGAAACAGCATTGTTGAGGTCTACTGGGAACCATGTTGATAATCTGGGTTTGAGAAGAGGTGGGGCTAGCCTCGCCTGTACAGATGAGGTGGAACAGAAATATCCACCACATCTAAAGGCATCAATGAGCAATGAAGTTCTTAAGCCTCCAGTCCATACCTCCCATTGACTCATTGTTCCTTTTCTGTCAGCTGTGCGAAATCCACTGACAAAGTGTGCAACTCATCATTTTGGGCTGATTCAGTAGAGGACAACAGCCTGCTACCACTGTCAGTAACCTATTAAATCAAAAGGTCTATATGGTGGATCTAAGAGTTCCAAGTAGTCATGGTGAGGAACCATGTGGGTGTTCATATGTTGCAGCAGAATATAATTTTTTTCTTTAGGTTTGGGAAACACAACATGCTCCTAAAAGACTATGAAGATTGAAAAGTCAAGAATTGAAACAGGATTTTCTGGAATTAAGGTTTTTCTGTGCAAAATTAACAGCATTCATTACATGAGTGCATGACAGTATCGGTGTAGCTTGTTTATCTTTTCACGCTCAACTTTGCAACTTTAATATTCTTTTAAGATGGCTTTGTGTGTGCAATAAACATAGGACTTAAGCAAGAGGGAAACCTTTATTCCCTGGCCTCAGTTAGAACTTCACGTCAATTAGACTATTTGGCACTGGGTTTAATAACTCTCTAATTGCAATTGCAGCACTTTGCTAAATCAATGCCCACCCTTCCTGATAAAATTGCTCTTAAATAGCAGTTGTTAAAAGGCACCAGGTGAAAACCTAATGAGGTGAAAACAGAGATAGAAAGAATGGGAAACCTTCTTTTCTCCCAGTCAATGAAACTTGATTTTTATTTTGTTTTAAAATGGAGGGGGGCAAGGTGTTTGCAATTTTTTGTATTTAAAATGTTTATATTTAAAAACAAAATCATTCCATTGCTTTCTAAATTTCAGGGAGACTGTGTGAATCTGCAAGGTTATGAAACACTTACCATATATTTATAGCAAAGAATTTTTCTTTGAACCTTGCTGAAATTTACTTTGCTAGCACAAGTCATTGTCTGGAAGTTGTGTGGTTGTTTGGTTAGGGTTTTTTTCTTAATTGTGCTTGAAATAAAAGATCAACATCCACTCACAGGGTTTGTTGGGTTTGTGGTTGGGTTTTTTTTTTGTTAAAACCAAAGCAAACAGAAAACCCTAACCACAAATGAATAAACATGTGTAGTGACCATCTGCCAAAACCCCTGCACAGCATAATGCCATTTCTCTGTTTCACTGTGTTTCCAGCATGAGGCAGAGATCTAAAGGGGAGCAAAGCCACTCACAGACATGCAGGAGCATGAGATGCATATGGATCACCATTTTTCTCTCTCTCCTATTCCTCCATCTTGAGGCCATGCATATTATTAAGGGGAATGGGGCTGCACCAGGTGTACTTTAGTAGGGGTGGTGCTGTGTGATCCTCTTTGGTGGGACTGTCAAGCAAAGGAGGTGCTTCGGGACCAGGATGGTCCTCCCCAGAGATGGAGGAGGCTGGGAATGCTTCAGGTAACAAAAAGTAATTTGTTCCAGCTCTGAGGGCTGGAAGGAAGCCTGGTTGGTGGGCCAGTGTGGTACTTCATAGCCACCACTTTCACTGGCAGCTCGGAAAGCACTCATTGCACTTCAAGCACGTATTACTTTTCTTTGTGTTCTCAGTGTGGGTTTAAGTGCACCATCTGTCAGGATAATAAGATCATTTTCCCTTCCCTGCTCCATAACCTTCTGATATATATATATATATATAAAGAGCTAGGAATATGGGCCTACTTTCTCCTTTCACTGGAGCTTTATTGGAAAAGCATCCTTGCTGCTCCTCACTACTTACCTGAGAATAAGCCCACTGCAACCCAGCCTTAATGATCTACACTTTTAGTCAGATTCTTGTCAGAACATGCTACTGTGTTCTTAGGGGAGAAAGGCCCCTCTGCCATTTATCTGAAATAGCATCAGGTTTGAAAGAGGATATTGCTGAGTCAGTGCCTGGGACCTAGATGGTCTGGAAATTTTATTTTTTTAATGAGATGGGGGGGTGGTGGAAAGCAAGCGGGGTTTGAAGTACAGTGTAGTACCTTTGGTACCTGACCTTGCTTATTAATCTCTGTGACTTTAAAAAGGCTTGGAAAATTATATTACCCTATACCATCGGTCTTCACTCGATAAATACAGACACTAAAGTCAGGGATGAGAAATCCCACAGAGCTTTGGTATTGACTTGTTAGATATTCCAGGCTTTAGCCTCGCAATACAGTAACTGTCTATAAGCAATGAACAAGCTGCTGAGAAGGACACCTTGCCCTTCTGGATTCATTCCCCACTCTCTTAAACAATCTATTCATTGCCATTTTTTACTCCCTTATGCCAAACAATAAATTGTCCTATGTGACAATAAGGTCTTTTCTATTACTTTGTGAGACGAAATTTGTGGAAGAGCAGAGCTATGCTCACGTTCTGTCTCGGAGCCAATAGTGGTGTTAACCTTAGCATCAGTTTCTACAGTAGAGGAGGGGAAAGAATAAAGAAGCCAAGGGTGGGGAGGGGTTTGTATTTCTTCCATTAAGGATTGATGCAGCAGTAACTTGTGTGCTTTGCCATTTAAAGAACATGTGTGTATACTTGTCCTGTAAAATCAGAATTCTCTACTGAGTGCGCATCAGCTAAGATGTCAGTGCAGAGGCCATATCTCTTCCTCACCTGCAGGTACTGAGCAGGACACAAGGAAGAAGGGATTCATCTTGGGAAACAGTTGGTGGTCACGATGTTGTTTTTGTCTCCACTTCATGCAGACTATAATCTATGTCAATGGGGGCCTTCATTGGCTTAGCTCAGCAGAGAAGTATGGCTAGCAATGCCTTTAAATGATACTTCATTCTTGGGCACATCTAGTACATCTCATCTGACTCATTTTATTCCTTCTTTATGTAGTCTCAGTCCTGCAGTCAAGTGGTGGCTGCCTTTGACACACACTGGGTGCAGTGACGCTTCTTTGAGCATCTCCACTCTTCAGCAGAATGGCAGCAGCCATCACCTGGCTCGTTATTAGCTAAATAGCAGAGTAGAGATTTGGTGTTTACAGGAGTTTGCAAATTTGGTTACAGTTCTCACAGCAACTGTCGTCTGGCTGCATGTTCATGCACAGGGTTTTATATTGCTTGTCATGGTGTTAACTGCAATCCCTTATTAGGGAAATACAAGAAATACTATTAACGTATACTTAAAATAAAAGGCTTCTGGGCATCATATAGTCTCGCCATAGTATGTTGCAACACATACATGCACAAAAATTCACTGTCCTTGAAATAAATAGAAAAGATAAGAGGTGCTGATACAGGTTTTTTTGTTTGTTCAACTATATATATCTATAAAAAGAGAAATTACGCAGACTGTTCAGTCAGCTCCTGAGGGAGCATGAGGGGATCCAGATCAGCTGCACAACTGGCAGCTTCTCTGGCAATCTCAGCAGAAGGAACAAATGTTCATTTTGACCCTCTATTGGAGGTGAGCTGTTCTCTTCTTGCTAGCAATGAGGTGGAAGCGCACAGATGGAGTACTGTGGGAAGGTATGCCTCTATTTTATTGTCTTCCTTCCTGAAGCAATTAAGATTTCTTCGCTGCTACAGTTTCAGTGTAGTACCTTTCATAAGGACTAAATAAATAATTTGATGAGATAAATTTTCATATGAAATTTTACAGTGTGTAGTTTGGGCACCACTAAGGATCAAGGAATGTTATTAATTTGATTAAGTATCATTATCTATATCTGAACTAGCCACCACGAGCTCCCTTTATAGCTAGTAGAGAACTAGCTAATATGTGAAGGGGATTCAAGGGAGAGAGTCATCCTAAAGTAGGTCAGATAAATCGCACACTCAAAGTGCATGTTTTTCTCCACTGGTTTCTTTCTAAAGCGATGTGCTGCTGAGCTCCAATGTGAACACCTGTGAGTTAGGTTAGGTGAATTTTTCCTCAGGAACTGGGCAGACAGAGCTTTTTATCTAGAATCCAGTTTTTAAATGCTTGGCCTAATGAGCTTCTGCACAACATGTAACATGTCTTTCCAAATGGCTGTTGGGCATGACAGTATGGAATACAGTGACAACGCCCTCTGGCATATAATTCCTTTTCATCCTCCTTCAGAGTCATATTGCCTCAGGATCTTCATTTGTCTCCTCCTTGCTGCTATTTCGGTGCTATTGTGCATTCTCCTGAGGTGCCCCTCTCTTCCTAAGGAAGTTAAGCAAACCAGCCTGCTGGGGAAATAAACATATAATGTGGCATTCTGTGTTCAATGAGACATGGTAAACTCAAATTAATGATTCTGTTCAGATAACAGCCCAAGCACAAGAAAACAGTGGAAATTTCCTAGAACCTTCCTGCAACAGAATTTCTTTGCTTTGTGGTGGAAAACTACAGCTGAGTAACTGCTTTCAGGAGTCAGACACATTGAAATTCTGTACCTTTTGTGAATTTCACTCTATGGAGCATTTGCTGTGAGTACTGACCAAACTGCATCAGTTCTGCGCTACATCTGGTTGCAGTTGTGGATGCCGGAGCAGAAGCTGCAAAGCCAATTGATGCAGGAGCGTGTAAGGTCTCTTGGCAGATCAGGTCTCATGGTGAATTGATGTCTCAGAGTATGCTGGCCTTTGCTCAGAGTGTTGACCTTGGAGCTGTCCCGGGAACCTAGGGTTTATAGCCATGGCATGTCTCTGGCTCTACGTGTGGGATGTATTTGGTTTTATAGAGGGGTGACAAAATTTCTTTTACCAAATATACTTACAAAAGAATCTCTTAGAGCATGATAGTTCAACTCAGCCTGTGGGCTGGATCAGGTACCCTCTGACAATTTTGTGCTGTCTCAAACTGACTCCAAATGCTTCCTTGGGTGTTTTTAACCTTACAAGCTCAACTTTTATTTGCAAGACTTTGAGAATAGCCCAACTGCCTTTGCAAGCGCTGCCAAGCTGTCATGTAGTGAAAGATGTAAAAAATCCGCTGTACATACCTGTACGAAAGCAGTGGGGTTTTCATGGTGGGGTTGTGCTGAAGTAATTACCCTATTACCAACAGTGCCCAGGTCTGCACAAGTAAAAGTTGCAGTGTTTGGATGCAATTTAAGATGTTGGTTTCTTGCATTCAGTCTATGCGGTAAGGTGAATGTTTCTTGCAGATAATTTTACAAGGTGTTTTTTGGAACCATGTGATAAGGCATAGGAAATAGTTGCAGTTTTGTGTAGCTGGATTTTGATGATCTCCACAAGAAGCAGCTAGAAGCTCTCTGCAGGCCTGAGAGTAAACATCGGCTGATTCAAGGCCAGAGCTGCTGCTGACCAAGGCCGAGTCAATCAGTGATCATCACAAAGCCTCTGGGAATCACATTTAGGAGAAAAAAAATGAAGTTAAGTCTGCTAAGAAGGGAGGGATGAGAGAAGATGCTTTAGGACCTGGCTGCGCTTCTCATTGCCTGACTCTGGTTTCACTGGGTGTGTAGTGTAGTTGCAATAAATTAGTTTTCTTTAGTCTGTGCTGAGTCTGTTTTGCCCATGACACTAATTGCAGAGTGATCTCTCTCTGTCCTTATCTTGAATCCTAAGCCTCTCAATATATATTTTCTCCCCTTTTCCGGATGAAAAGGGGAGTGATAGAGCAGCTTTGGTGGGCATTTGGCCTCTAGCCAGGGCCAAACCACCTCAGAGATACTGAAATTGCTCCCGTGCTTAATACTGGAACATTGAATGGCAAAGCTCTGTTCCTCTACCTTACACTGTCCACTGTTGAGAGTGTGATTAAACACTTCATAATTAGAATTTAGTGATAGATTTTACAAGAGGAGAATATCTTCTGTGACTTCCCAAGCTTTCCTGTAGCAGTTTTTATTAAAGTTACTGTGATAACTTAAAATAGCACTCTTGTTAGTTACTAACAGATCTGCCTGTGTGCAGGGACACCTAGACACTGCCCTTATTTTCCACTTTGAAGATAAGCAGGGCGAAGTCTCACTCTTCATTTTCTTCATTTTGTGTGTGAAGAGAAACACCTTTTGACTCCACACCACAGTTCTTTTGATTGACTCCCCTCCTTCCTCTGATTGACAGGTTTTCCTCTGTAACCTATGCCATCTTCCCCAGCTCATCTCACTTTGGCAGTGCGTGAATTTGAGCCCCCTTTTCTGCTGCTTCTGTGTGGCATATTGTGATCGCTGCCATTTCTCTGAGCTTATTCCCAAGCTACTCTTACAAACTGCAAAGAAGAAGGGGGGTGGTGGTGGGGGAAGCATTCCTGGAAAGCGAGGCTGTTATGCAACACAAGGGAAGCGGTACCACGTTGGAAGATGAACGCCTCTCTTCTGCATTTGCCTTGCATGGGCTCTCAGGTACTGTTGGGCATCACGCAATTAATAGCAAGTGCCAACTCAAAATGAGCCTTATCTCCGATGCAAAGTGGAGCAGCATGGCTTGCATCCCCAGGGATAAACTTTCTTTTCCTCAAAACCCCAGGGTGCTCTCATCTGCCTTGCTGCGAGGTAAGGTCCCAGCCACCCTGTACAGCTGCAGCAGCCAGGCAGGAGCAGTCCCAGCCATGCCAGTGGCTGCGCTGAGCTTTACATGCTCCAGAGAAGTAGTGGATGATGCCTGAGCCGTACCATGGCCTTGGGTAGTGCTGATGCAGCCACAGCCTGGGAAGCAGCCTTGAGGAAGCTCCTCTGTTGTTATTTAAAACTTTATTCCTGGAGACACTTTTGCAAAGGTCACAGTACTGAGGGGCGGTGGTGAATTTATTGTTCAGCATTTGTAACCACATTAGGGTTCCCAGCTATGACTTTGAGCGCCTGAATGCTACCATAATAGGAAAGTAACTGATCATATATTAATCAAGCAGTCGACTAGCGAGGCAAGAGGGCAGCTTGCTTCACACGCTGCTGAAATGCAGCTCTCCCCACAGTCCAATGGTAACGCTGTTTAAAGGCACAGTGTTTACTGAGGAAGTGATAACTGGAAATTGCACAGGAAATTAAAAACACATCATAGCGCTTCCCATTTAAAACTTGGCTGGGAGGTTGGGGATCCTGTGTTTGCAGCTGCAGAGAGAGACTCCCATAAATTTGGACTGAACTTGTGAGGATGTTCACGGCACTCTCTCTGCAAGGCTTTAGGACTTACCCCTGCTGGTGGAGCATCGTTCTGCAGTGACAGAAGGGCCTGACTGTGCCAGCACTTGATCCCCAGCACCACTTTCTTTTACCTCTCAGAGGTTTCCATTGCATTTGCCAGTCAGTGTAGCACTCCTCAGATGCAGCTTTAGGTAGTGAGAGATGGGATTATACAGCTAAAATAGCCGTTTTAATTTGGTATGTTCCTAGCTAAACTTCCACAAAGTTTGGACTCTATGTAGGGATATGAATTAGGGCCCTTAGTTTCATTTCCAGAATACCTTGTAGATCCCCGTTAACACTTGCATATCTACCTATGCGTTGGTTATGCATTTGTGAGCCATTCTAAAGGTCTGTTGGTGATGCATTAATTATTATGAAGATGAGGAATGATTGCTTAAATAACATTGGCATTTGAAGATGAACAATATTTGTGTCTGTATTCCTGAGCAAAATCAATTAGTCTGTGGTTGGCTACAAATTAGTTGGAAATAAAATTTTTGTAAATGGAATTTTATCACTATTCCTTTTTCATTATATTACCCCAATATATATAATTTTGTGCTACTTCATTTATCTTATGTCAGAAATAGTACTGCTGCTCTCTAACATTATTACAACTGAGATTAATCAGACACTTCAAAAGCCTCATGCTGAAATAAAATTTTTAAAATTGTAGAAGAACAACGACTGTTTTCTACAGCCAAGCTAATTTTTCAAATTCAAGATAAAGATGCTGCATTACAAAAGTAAAGGTCAATTTGAAGAAGAAAGGATTCTGGTTGCCTGAAAGTCATTTTTTATACCAAATTGTACTTTACACTTAAGTTGGAAGATGTTAATTTTTTTCTGGCTTGATACTGGTTGTTGTGGTTCAGATAAAAATAGCTGTTGCATTTAATCTGATCACCAATTATAACCTTTATTTCCCTTCACACTTTTGAAGTCACAGGAGACTGATGGGCTCCAGGGTTTGCTCTTCAGAGATGGTTGCTGTATGGACATTACACTTTCCAAGGATCTACCACTTTCAAATAACGAAGCATGGAAAATCATCCCCCTTCTATAAACCCATAATCTGCCCCAACATCCAGCGCCTTCCTACTGACATTCAAATAGAACAGGCAGCCTTTGACTGTGGAAGGTGTCCCTTGAATGTCCAAGTTCATTATGGGGTGAAGAAACAAGAGCAAATTTAGTGATGTGGCCATTGTCACGAAATTAGTGTCTCTGCAACATTTTTAATGAGTAGGAAGAAAAATTATTGTGTTATTCCTAAGATAATTAGAGAAAAATTTTGTCCTTAAAAGTGAAGTAGCTGAACATTTGAGTTGGATTATTTATATAACAGTCAGATAATGATACTGTGTTGCACAGATATAGGTAGTGAAGTTGCAAAACCAGTGCAGTGCTCAAGGTTCTGGGACATGTTTGTTCGCGATACAGAGAGCAACAAATCGTAATTGCTGTGCTGATGATCTATGAGAGGCCTCTAATTGGCATTTCAGTTAACAAAAAAAAAGGCTAGGAAATAAATTAAAGAAGGCAAGATCAGATTAAGGGTTTCTTCTGCATGCCAGCACTACTTCCTTTCCTCTCTTGGGTTTGGGCAACATCCAGCTCCCCAACACTGACATCTTTTCAGCTGCCTTGTCAAGTGAGAGTCTGCTAAGCAGCAGCAGGGTGACCAAAACAAAGGTTCAGAGCCAGGTTTCTGGGTAGTGTGGCCCTTGCAACTAACCGGAGAGCTCTTAGAGTTGAGAAGTAGACGGTCTCTTTCTTCAGCAATAAGTTCATGTATAGTATGGTTTCTCCTCATCTTGAGGAAGACAAGACCCCATCTTTCACTTCCTCACACCTCAATTGAATACAGAGAGGGAAGAATGATCAGAACTCTTGGCTTTCAAAACTGGTACTTGTAAGGTGATAATTCTGGCCTCTGTACACCTAAGCACCCATATGTTTTCTCTAGCTGGCTGGTTGCTTTGTGGAGCCTAGTCAGATAAAATGACTTTTCCCATCACATAGAAGTGATGCTCCACATGAATGTCAACACCCGTGAGATTTCTGCCCAGTTTGGTTCTCTTTGATTAGGGACTGTTCTGCCTCATTGGACAGACTGGTGTAACAGCTCGGGATCAGAGTAGGATAAAGATTGTCACAGCGAATGATCTGTCGAGCAGTGGGAGGTAATGATCCTGTCTGAGGTAAAATACCGCTTCCGGCATGTTATGGGGCACCGTCATTCTGTCCCACACTTCATTTAGTCTTTTACCAAATGCTGCAGTTCAGCCCCTGAAAAATGAAGTACTTTTATGAGCATATTCCATCTTCAGTAGAGTCCCATAATTCCTGTTGGATGTGGGCCAGGTGAGCAGGGGCGGAGGATCGCACTTAAGACATGAAATACCAGTCAGAGGCTCCAGCCCATGCAGTTTTTCATGCCGAATGTTTTTCCAGAAGGTGACAAGCAATCTCTATTTCAACTGGAGGATGTAAAAATGCTGAGAATAGAGTTCTCTTTTTCCAAAAAGGTCCTTCCATGAACACTCTTAGGAAAGGCTAGTCTCTTTAGCTTACATGCAGAGGTCACGAAAGACTACTTTAGGATTTTGGCCCATGTGGAATAGGCAGTCTTTTCTTCTTCTAATGTGGTTGCTATTAATTTTACTTTATAGTTGAAAAGTAAATGAAATAAATAGCTGAAGGCGTATTTGTGAATAATTACACTTGCATTTCTTGAGAGTTTGCGTGGTAGATTTGTGTGTAAGATTTGATTGTTTTCCTTGTTGCAGGCAGTTTCATTATCCATCCAGTGTTTGCAATGGATTATGAGGCAGCATAGCAGATTATGGAGACAGCATTCTAATGTTTCATCTGGAAATGGAATAAATAGATCTTTTTCAATTGCAGCAATACTAAATGAGCTTTCAGGATGCTAGATTTGGAAAAGAG
The DNA here is from genome assembly GCF_964237585.1 of Gallinula chloropus. NCBI lineage: Eukaryota > Metazoa > Chordata > Aves > Gruiformes > Rallidae > Gallinula > Gallinula chloropus. The sequence continues at coordinate 117,447,727 of NC_140085.1, forward strand.
CTAATTAGATGGTGTTTCGGGCTCTCTTGCTGGGGTGTCTGTTGCATATACGAAAGCAAAATCTTCAGGCAGGTTGTCTCAGTCTTTAGCCCTGTGAAGCAGTCTGCAGCACCACAGCACCACGCTGGTGCTGGGGGCACAGGACTCACCAAGCAGTTGATGTTGTGCTCCAAGGAGTTTGTTCCACCACACCTCAGATTTTCCTGAATTGACACATGGCCAGAGTAAGTCTGCATTAAACACATGATTTTGAAAACCTCATCAGATATTAGACTTCCATTATGGCCAACCCATGGCTATTGGCGTGCGATTGTTCTCTTTACCTCTCCTGTTGGTGGTGATCAGAACCCAGCAGGGAGAGGCACTGTCTCCCCTGGCATGTTCAGAACAAGAGTGGGAGTCTCTATCCAGGAGAGGAAATTTGGACTAAGCATGAAGAAATCTCTCAGAGAAAGCCATGAAAAATAGCTGAGTGTGGTAAGAAAGGTTGGGGGTGCGCTAATTAAACCAAATCCCCTCAGAAAGTTGAAAGTGCAGGCCAGTGCTTTTCCTTTTTGGTTTCTGAAGCCCTCAAAATCCACAAGTAGCTTGTGAATTGAAGTCTACTGACAACCGTGATATTCCTTCTAGTTCCCTCCTGTGGGCTTGTAGTAGTCCACACATACCCATGCACATAGTCTAGAAAGTGTAGGTATCATGAAAAGCATGTGTGTGTCTGAGGATGGGAGGGGAATCCAGATCTACCTGTATTACTACATAAATGTAGCTTGGAATAAAGTGGCTTGTTATCAGACAGAACAGTTGGCTCCCACCAGTGGGAATGAAAAAAACAAGTCCAAGAGTAAAGTCTGTGCAAGTGCTTATCTGTGCTCTGCCCTGCTGAGAGTGAAAGTTTCCAGGGTTTTCAGATCACTCCCAAGTTAGGCATCCGTTGTGAAAGGAAAGTTAGGAGTGGGAAATAATGAATGAAAGTGGGACATGTCTATGGGCTTGCCTTCAGTTCTCCACATAAATCTCATGATTTCATGATTTCAACCTTCAAACTTAATAGCCTGCATGTTTGAGATACATGAACAGCTACTGGCAGGTAAAAGCTATTGTGGTGTAGGTGTCTATGTCATAGGGATGGTGCACAATGGCTTTAAGTCACTGATTTTGATGCAGTGGGGTCATCTCTAGTCTGTGCAGGTCCTGAATGCAGGCTGGGTTTTCACTGTAATTAAGTGGGTCAAATCTTTATCCATAGAGTCATTGAATGATGTGGATTGGAAGCGACATTAAAGATCACACATACACCCCATCACACCCACCCACCCCATGGGGAGTTTATACTTATGTTCTCAGCTCTGACTAACCAGTAAAATGAAAACAGGGTCGTTAGCAGCGTATGATACATTTTCAATTGTTAGGCCACTTTTAGTAAAGCAACGTAAGGTAAAGCTAAAATCTTTTCCTACAAAGCCAAAGAAGGCACACAACTTAGTTTTCTTCCTGCATTGATGATCCATCTGCTAAAGGGTGACGCTTATCAGTAGAAAATGTTTTGGGGAGAACTCCAGGAAAATTCAATCCCAAAATTTAGAATACCCCACTGAGGTCTTTTCAGTTTAACACAGGACTTAAAACTCCTTAAGAAAATATGTCTTAATATGTATTTTTATATTTAAAGTGTATATGTATTTATATATATTCTCTGTATGTTCAAATGTGGATATACCATACATGCATATAGAAAGGCATAGGGAGAAAGAAAACACAGGTATGTCATATACATGCTGTATAGGTGATAGACATGTTGTTTTATGATGTACATTACGTATGTTTACATAATCATTATATATATTTTACTATACCATCTGTAAGCCAACAATGAATTTCTGCATTGCCAATATAAATGCCTTGGCCCTTTTGAACTCTTCTAATTTCTTCATTTACAAGCCTGTCATGGCTGAAAACTTCTCCTCCTACCATTTTTCCTTAGTGACGGGAAAAAGAGAAATACAGAAATAATTCAGAAGCAATTTTGGAGTTGGTTTCAGCAAAAATAGGTAAAAAAAAATCAAAGGAAGTCAGAGCTTACGATGTAGGAAATTGCTGTAGATCTTCAGATATGGAAAATAGTTTTGGTACAATTGATTTTGACGCAGTGATGATGATTCACATCAAACAAAGATTAACTGACCTGGAAATTCTAGAGAAAAAAAAATACTAAATGCTGGGTTTTCTTAAGTCTATAAAATCTTAATGCAAGATTGCCAAGTCACTACTGCAAGTTAACATACTGCCAAGACTTGGCTGTAATAGGAAACGAGATGTGCAAGCCAGATCTCATCAAGAGGTATGAAACCAATTGTATCTACGCATCCATCCATCTAGCTTTCCCTATTGACATTTCCAAGGGACAGTAATTTATACACTGAAAAGCTAAAATTGATGCATACACTGCACTTTTGGTTTCTGCTGTTAAAGACTGACAGTTGTGTCTAGTGAGTTGTTAGGGAGGAATCTAAAACTCAGAATGTTACAATGACAATTAATATCATTAAGCAACAAGAAGACATTAGTCTCATCAATTTCAAAGCTGTTTAAATGCTCATTGCATTACTAGTATAAACATTTGGGGAAATATTTTTGCATAAGAAGTAAGAGTATTTCTCCTTAAGTAATATTCTTCTCTTTAGACTGAGTTAATAGGACCCCATTGACAGAGGAGATTTTCTGATGTATGGACAAGTAAAACAGTTTTTATTTTCCTATTACTGGTGTCACAAAGTGGTTGCTGTTAGAGCTGGCTGATCAGGCTATTGATTTTTTTTTCACTTAAAAATTTTAAATGAAAAGTCTACATTTGCATGTTCCAACTGAAAATTCTTGGTTCTTTACAGGATGATGTAAAGACCTTTTTTTTGTTTGTTGTGATTTCTTGTTTTAGTTCCCTTTAGCCCTCTCCTGGTTTCAGCAGGGATAGAGTTAATTTTCTTTCTCTTAACTGGTCTAGTGCCAAGGTTTGGCTTTAGGATGAGAATCATGTTGGTAACACACTGATGGTTTGGTTGTTGCCAAGCAGTCAAGCTTTTTTCAGCTTCTCATACTGCCCTGCCAACGAGAAGGCGGGGGGATCAAAAAAGCTTGAAGAGGGCACAGCCAGGGCAGCTGACCCAAATTGGCCCAAGGGGTATTCCATACTGCATATGATGTCATGCTCTGTATATAACTGGGGGGTTGGCCGGGAGGCAGGTGGCTCAGGAACTAGCTGAGCACTGGCTTCAGCTGGGGAGCAATTGTGCTGTGCATCATTGGTGTTGTACATTATTATTATTATTACTATTTTCTACCTTTTCTGTCCTAATCAACTGGTTTTATCTCAACCCACAAATTTTACCTTTTTTTGATTCCCCCATGCCACTGTGTGTGGTTATTATAGCTGCCTGCTGGGTTAAACCATGACAAACCCATAAATACCAAATCAAAACCAACCACCCAAAATACCAACAAAATGGTACTGTTCTTATGAAAATGGTAATTCCTTATGGAATTTGGTTAAAAAAATAATCTTAATTTCTCTGCCAAAAGGGGAAGAGATGGTGTCTGACATCCCTTTCCCCATAAAAAAAAAAGCCAATAATTGTTTTTCTGTACTTAAGATGGTTGTGTTGCTTGACTAGTTGGACAAGCTGTGCAGATTCTTGGATTTAATGCCTGTGGAAGTGTGACGTAATGTTAGTAGGATTATTTTCTTCTATAAAAATCTTTGTTTTGGTAACCTAACTTTTTGTTATACTGTATAATAAAAGTTTTGGTAAGCTCTCAAGCTGTTCTTCCTCCCCAGACTTTCTCTTCTTACGTTTTCATCTTCTTAAATGTTCTTTTATGTAAAACAAAATATTAAGTGAATGTTTCTTTTGTGATAATATAGCTGCATTTATTTCGTTATTGTAGTTAAAAGCAGTATGGAATATGCCAAAACTTTCCCTTTAAATATTTTCCCAGTTTAGAGTGGATTCTAGTCATGGAAAATGGACACAGAAATTGAGTTCTGAATATGAACAAGAAGTAAAAGCAAGAAATACTGCAGGGCTCATGCTAAAGTCGTGAAAGAGTATCCCCATTTTCTAGCAGGAAGGAGAGAGTGAGGAACACGTTTCTTTTAATTTTAATAATACATTGAAAGTGTTTGTTTCCCTTGATTTGCATTAACAGTACTTGGGGATGAGCATCTCAGAGGTATTCTCAAGAATAAAAAGCAAAATGGTTCACAAGGGGTGAATTCCCACCACTGTTTTAAGCAGAGCTGCCTGCAGACTCCTGGCATGATGTTCAGTGCGGGGCTGGGATACAATTATATAAGTGAGTTTAATAAACAAGTTTGTAGAGGAAACTCAGTGGTACACCAAGGTTAGTGGAGTGAATGCGTGTTCTTCTTTTGTTACTCTGGGCTGATTAGGGTTATCTTTGCAACGAGGACAGGAGTTTTCCCAGGGCTGCACTGGTAAGACGTAGGTGGAGGAAGGAAAGTTCAGATGGGTTGTACACATGGAGGCCAAACGCAGCTGAACTGAAAGGTGAGGATTGGTGATGAAGGAAGGCAAAGAGCCAAGGATCGAGGCTGAAAGGCAACAGCAGTGCTCGTGGAGAAGTGAGGGAAGCAGCACTTCTCAGAGAAGAGAGATTGAACATAAATGATTCAGAGGGGAAGAGCAGGACATGTTGAGGGTGATGGGGCAGGAAACAAGTGAAAAAGGTGGAAATTTGCCTTAGGAGCTTATCTCTGTTCCCATCCCACCTCCTGCATTAGAGGAAGAGAGTCTTAATCCCTACTTTATAATATTTTAAGGTGCCTTTGTTTTAGAGTAAACATGGGGATGTAACCTTCACCTGCTGGGGTACACAGGAGGGTCCCTCTGCCCCTCACTGTTAGCTTCTGGGGCAGGAGAGGACTTGCTCAGGCATCGTGGTGATGCTTGGTGACTTTGGAGCACCATTTGGATGTCACTCCTTGGTGCCTGGCTGCTAATGGTCTGTCACAGACCCTGCCTCTGTGGGGGGGTTGGGGGTTTCTTCAGCTGCATGTGCCAAAACTGGTGACAGGTTTTGTTTCTGAATGTGCTCCCCATTGTAATGGCTGTGTCTGTGGAGGAGATGGCAGAGTTTCTCACCTGCACTGTCCAGTGAATATCCGTGTTTGGAAAAACTGTTAACCATTTGTTGTGTTTTGTTTTCTTTGGGCAGATGGGCAGAAGAAGGTTCAAGAGGAATTTGACATAGACATGGACGCGCCAGAGACAGAGCGGGCGGCTGTGGCGATACAGTCCCAGTTCAGAAAATTCCAGAAGAAAAAAGCGGGGTCCCAGTCTTAGTAGCTACCTCACAGCTTAAAACAAAGTAATCCCGAAATGATTTATCAAGAAAATCAGAAGTAACACTAAGATGCATGTACAGAAATTACCGATATTTAAAACCCCATTGGCAGATAACAAACCATGAGCTTGTGTGTGACTTCATCCCAGGTGTTGCACGCCCATTAACCGCTGTAACTCACCATTTTACTCGATGTTGTAATAAAAAGTTAGGGTGAAGTAATGAAAGTGACTGCCTTCATCTGTCGTTTCATATTAATCCAGCAACTACAGCGTTACAAATGAACCCAGCCCAGCTGCCGTTTCTCCTCTTCATGTAGAGCTTGCAGACATAACAGCACCGTATGTTGCAAGGTTTTTGCTGAGGGATGAGAGCACACGTCTCAGCCCTGCTTACCTCATTTGGAGAATTCCAGCTGCCAGCCAAATGTGACAATAAAATTACTTTCTCATAATGAGCTGAAAGTAAAAAGTTGCAGACAGAAGCTGGCATGAGGGGAAGAGGTACAGGCAGCAGTGAGCAGTTTATTTTTGTCTTGCAATTATGCCAATAAAGTGGCTTAAATGGGGAAATTGTCCCTGTCCTTCCTCTTGCATGATAACATTCAGATTTACCCAGCCTGGGCTGCATTGGCTGTTATGGGGGGGGGGGGGGAAAATCAGACACAAAATTCAAAACCCGATTCCAGAGACCTTTAGAGGAGCGTAAGAATCTGACCCTTTAAATTCTCTTTTTGATGCAGTTTTTCACTCTCTACATAATCAGTAGTTATTTCTATGCCATCTCTCTCTTTATGTATTATTTTCAGTATGAGTAAATGATAACAGGCTCCCTATCTCCATTTGCAGTGTTCTGTATTTAACTCTATGTGAGCCCCTTTATCAATGTACTAGCCCATCGATTAGCAAAAACGGCTACAAGAATATCTGTCCTAAGTTGGGAAGCATTTCTGTTTCCTCCCTGTTGTAAAACAGTAACAGACCACTTTCAGGCTGGTCCTATGGAAGGATCTTGCCTGGCTTCAGGCCTGATCAGGAACTGGCTGCCCATATAGTACGCAAGGAAGGTTCAGAAAAGGTTTAAGTAAGTCCCTCATGCTCCGAAAAAGGAGCTATTTAAATTGAGCAAGTGGCACACACACACCCCCCACAGTTAAGATATCTCATCATCTTGGCTTCACCAGCAGATTTAGGGGTTCCAGTAGGCATCTTTGTCTCTAGGGAAATCAGAGACAGAAGCCTTTTCTGATGGACTGGTGCTGGCACTGGTTCTCCTAAAGAAGGTGTGATCCTCACCTCCAGGCTGACAGAGGCAGGCGTGTGGAGACGTGACAGCCTGCCTGCCTTTGGCTGAACAGCCCAGAGCTCTGGCTCCTTCAGGTGCGAGACATTCCGGTGCAGTTCCCAGCTCCACCCAGAGGGATTCATTTCTTTCTCTCCCACCTCCCACAGGTGTATTCTGGTCACCAGGGCAAAGGATACATGTATCATTAGTGTCCCCCCCGTATAACCAGAACGCTGAGACCAAAGGGTAGGAATAGAGGGAAAGGAAGGATCACGCCAGTGGCAGTCACTTCCCAGGGGAGCCCACCATAGCAGCAGTACTGGAAGGAAGCAAAGATGTGCCTGCAAGGCTGCAGGACTACAAAGGGAAGGCCCCTAGCTTTACACGGGTTAAGGCACTTGAGGTGCTGGGCCACAATTGAGTGAGGACCCCAAACCAGATAATGGTTGGCAGAGGGACGGTGCTAGTTGGGAGGAGCTCTTGGAGATGCTGAGCAGAGGAAGCCTCACAGATCCTTCGGGTGATGTAGAAGACCTGCAGAAGTGACATGTGAGGTGCTTAATAAGCACGGCAAGACTGAGTAGGAATGCATGGGGCGTTTTAGATCTTCATTTGGGACTAAGCTTCTAAATGCTGCACAGACCCTGCCTTAGGCACCTCTGTCTGTCAGATCCGGGCCTACACATGATTTACCCATGCATCAACTGCAAAGTCAGAGTTCTCCAAGCTGCAGCTTGGTGCTTTCACTCTAGGAGCATATTTTAACCACACTGTTTCTCTGCGTTTACGAATTCCACAAAGAAACCTCGAGTAATGCTGCTGTTGTGTTCAAAGTGTGGTTTGTGGAGGCCACGGATTCCCCTCTTGTCTTTCACACAGACTGTTCACCATATAATAATCACCTTAGCATAATAATTTTAAAATTGTAATGGTTTTGGATTGTTTTGGTGCCATTTTGTTTAGCTGAACATATAGCTGTAACAAAGGACTGCATTTGCGTCCTGCATTATGTCGTTTGAAATAGCATGAGCTCTGTAATGGGTACTTAATTGAATAAAAGCTGTGGGTAAGCACTAGGCTTTTATATTTGATCTGACATTCCACGGACTTAAATTTCCTACACAACAGGAATAATCATATGGTTGGGACACAGAGCAAACGATTACATTATTGAAGCGCAGCAACAAGGGCTGTTAGTAAATGAATTATGGCTCTTTCAGCAGCAGGGCTATTCTTTAATGTGAAGTTCAGAGTGCACCTTGCAAATACAGTCTTAATATACAGTGAAACATAAGGAGGAAATAGTGAACTGGCATGAAGTTTGGATTAATTGTGGCTGCCCCTGTCAGACAATTTCCGTTTTATGAAAATGCTTTAGCATCACAGATTCAGTTCACGTTCCCAGGAGAGGAGAGCTTTCCTGCTCCCCAGTCTTGCTTTTCATGGATCCTTTGTTCGTATCCAAGGTGTCAGTTTTTAATTTCCTTTCTTACCACTTACTCATACTTTTCAGAGACGTATCTGGATATTGCTGAGGTTAGGAAAAGAGTTTCAGTCAAACAGAAGCTTTACTAAGAGATATAAATGAAACTTTTATCAAAGGCTCCTCAGGATGGTAGCCTACTGGAGAATTGTGGGGACGTAGGGAAGCAGAGCTCTTGCATAAAGTAGAAATTAATCTTACAGCTCTCCCAAGAGGGGACGTTTTTCTAATAACTCAACTTGAGGAATTCATTGTCAAACTGAAATGCCAGTAGAAGAGAGTTTGGCTTAACCTGGCAAAATCAGTAACAGCAGATTGCCAGGACTGGGTGAGGTTCACACACATCTTGTAGAGGAGCTCAGATACACAGTGGCCACCTTGTCTGACCCATTACTCTTGCTGGCCTCAATTTCAGGGGAATAGGTGGTGACAAATTAGTAACAGAGTTTATAAGGGGCTCTAGGAATATTCAGAGATTCACAGAATCTGTCTTTATTAGGTAGCTCAAGAGAAACTATGACATGACATAATACAACTGTATTACGTCAAAACGATGCAGACAGCATTTTGGGCTGTTGCTGATGGAGTAAACAGGTGGGTAACTCAGGTGCACCTGGATTTCCAAGTTTTGCCAGGACTTTGGTGAAAGCCTCTCAAAGATATTAGGTGGGTCTTGCAGAAAAGAAGCTGGTAAAGGGACAGGAGCCAAAACATGGGATGACATTCTCACAAGACCAGGGTGTCATCAGTAGGACTCTATGGTGTGCAAGGTACTTAAAAATCACCTGAAAAGAGGAATGATGAAAAGTGAGGTGGCAGCTTTTCATATCAGAGCTTTCTACATGAAAAAATCCCATTGTTTAACCCTTAGTTTTAGAGAAGACTCACGGAGACCCACAAGGAGAGGAAGGTCATCTCAGGTCCATAAAGGCACTGACAGCCCTTACTGCCCCCTGGGTCTCCCCTACTCTAACTGGGGCCAGGACCCCACATCAATCCCCTGGTGCTCCCCACCCTGCCCAGGGCTGCAGCCCCCACATCAAATCCTCAGGGCCATCAGCCCCTGCCCCAGTGACACTGCAACAGGGCGGGTCTCCAGTTCTCCGCAGCCCTGCCCTACCTGGCCATGGCCCCACCAAGCCAGGCCCACATCTTGGCCTTGGCCCACCCCAAGAGAGGTGTCAATGCCTGGTGCTGGAGCTGCCCTGGTGCTCTCTGGCTGCCCTGTTCCTTACTCGAGGTCCCACAGTCCTAGCCTCAGTGAGCTGCCAGCCCCAGTTTGCCCTGCAGTCTCTCTGTTAACATGTGTCCCCCAGTATATCCCATTCCTTCCCCAGGAGGACAAAGGGATGTACATATCTTCTGGTCGTACATATGAAGGGCAGAGGTCCCATGGAAATATTTCCCTTCCCTGGCTTACTTGGCCTTAGTCACCCAAGCTGCAACATAACTCACCTCTGTGCCGTGCTTTAAGCCAAAGAAATTGTCAGGATCCCCTAAGCAGGTCCCAGGTGGGTGCAGCATGGGATCCCTGGGAGCAGAACATGCCTAGTGGGCTGCTCATTGAACCGCGTGGCAGTGGCAGCTGGGTCATCCACTCCAGCCGCGGCACAACGCCTCAGCCTGCAGCCTGCCTGAAACTGCTGCAGGGAGCATCAGCTGAGCACAGCAGCCCAAGGACGTCACTGAAAGCATCTGCTGAAGTATGCTCTGGGGGGTGGATGGGCGTAAGGGAATCCTCTGAGCAAAAGAGGAGCACAGCTGGGAAAGGAGAAAAGGAAAAGCGCTGCCGACACTTACTGAGCCGTCTGAAGGTGATTTCTCTTCAGCTCAGCTAATCAACTCCTCGCATCTGGCCTGTTCAAGGGCTGATGCCTCAAAGGAGTGCTGGTGTTCTGGCACAAAGCTGGCTGTGTGAATGCTACCCAGCGCTTCCCAAATGCCAATCCAAAGCCCACTGGATCCTGAGGAATCGCGCAGCAGAGGTGGGGGTGTTCCCACATGAGACCTCGAGTGTTGACAACAGCGATGGTCCCCGGTCCTCTGCTTCAGACGACCATCTGGAGTGGGTCACAGTTTCTCCTTCATGAAAACCAAAGCTTGAGGGGGAGTGTGGAGGAGGGAGGACACAATGCACACCCAGGCTGTATAACATTCCACATTTGGGCCATGGCTGTGGTGCACATCTAGCCCTTGGTAGTGGTACTCTCTCATGTAGACATAACTAGATACCTCTGCATCTGAGAGGTGTCTTAGATACCCTCTGCTACTATCAGTCATTACCTGCCAGCTCCCTATTTTAGACCTGGCAGCTGACTATGGAAACTTCCAAACTTCCAAACGCCTCAGTGGTTCATCTGAATCACCATTGAAGGTGGATTGGGCTAGGTTGCTTCATGACTCCTTAAGACCCACAAACCTTCAGATGCAAGGAGAAACTTCCTAAGGTGTCTCCTGGCAGTCAGCAGTTTCCTGTGAGGCTGCAAGAGATGCTCAGAGCTCAGTGTCACCTCAGTGCCAGCATTGTATGGCAACGCAGAAAAGTCTTTGTAACAATTACTCACCATTTACCACTCACCACAGTTTTGACCTGATCTGAAATAATTTTGAATGCAGTTATCATTAGCCTCAGGCCACTGAACAGGCCTGGGCTGACCCAATATGCATTTGCAATACGAAGACATATGACAAACCTCAGATTTTAATTATGGTTTAACCAAAATTCTTTTTTTTTGTTGTTTTTTTTTGTCCCAAATATCAGCTCTATACTCATGTTCAAAGCCTGATAGGAAAAAAAGGTGAGTGTTAGTGATGTGGTTAATATTTAGAGATCTATCTACTGTAAACATTCAAATGCAGATATCCTTCCCAAACCTAAATTCAGCAGAATTGACATGTGCTGGTTTATATGATCAAGACAATCTTCACAGTGAAAGGTTCTAGAAACTTACCCTAAAAAGAGAAGCCATGACACTTTTAGTCCCTTAAAGTCTGGTCACAAATGGGTTATTTAGTTCAACTCTTAAATTGTGGCAGTAATCTTTTTTTTTTTTTTTTTTGAATCCCTAAACTCTTCCTGACAGATGGCCTCCTGCCTTTTAGTATCTCTGGTGATGGTGAGGCTAAAACCTTCCTTGACAGCTTGTTCCATGGCTTGAACTTTTCTTAAAGCTATAAAGGTTGGTTTGTACTTAACCTAAATCCTCCCTCCTGCCATTTGGATTAATTTGTTCCAGACCAGCTATACCCAGTTTCCCTAACCTCATCTCGTCAGTCTCCTTTTCCAACACTTTTTGTAATTTTTTGTTCTTCTTTGGACTCTGCCAATTTATCTGTGTGCCTGAAATGAAATGCAGCCGTCCAAATGAAACGTAACCAGTGCCAAGCACAGCAGCATAATTATCTTGACTATTTTACAAGTGACGATCCCCTTGCCACAAATTTACGTGGCTTTTGGCATTTTTTGTGATAGCAGTATTTTGTTGGCTTATAGTCAGAACATCATTTCCCATGAATATGGAGCCTCTCTGCGGTCTCTCTGTCTAGTCAGGATTTTCTCCTAGAGACTGTACTGGCTGTTAAAACACCTTTCTTACTTTTATAGTCCCAGTGCACCTCTGCAATACTGGGATGATACAGAAATCCAGGAAAATGTCTTTATCTGCAGTTCTTTGGCTTTCAAATCAGGCAGAAATTGTATTTGGTTCAGGGGGTGCTTTTTTGTCCTTTCCTCTTTCCTGTTACTAAATTATTGCAGTCAGGTGCAGAGGCTTCAAGGATCTCTAAATCAACCTTTTTTGGACACTCAGAAAAGGTTCCAATGACTTCCTATTTTATTCTCAAAAGTTATCTTGCCTTTACTTGTGATGACTAGTTATTTGATAAGAAAAGTCTGAGTATCCACGTCTAAAAATAGCTCTTGAAATAAGCCGGAGGACTCTTGCCCCTTCTCAGTGTGTTGTGATTTAATGCTCTTTCAAAAAGGCCAAACCGATACTATTACTCACATTCAGTAGTAGTTTCCATCATAAATATTCCCCCTGAAGTCTTCTGGACTAAGGTGACAGAGGGAGGGTGCTTGAGGGGTGATATGTTGGCCTCATCGAGGTCACAAAGTATAGCGACTTTCTGAGCTTAGTTTGCAGCTTTTGGCGAAGTGATATCTCTGTCCTTCTGTAAGCATTGTCATTTCTTCTGGGGCACCAAGTCCACATTTAATTCAGTGAATGATATTTAAAAAAAATAGCCACAAGATGGTGGCAATGCTTAATAATATTAAAGACAATAACAAAACCAACAACAACTACAGCAAGGGGGAAATAGACACACCTGCAGAAGACTGGCATCTCTCCTGAGCACGTTGAAGCAGTTCAGACCACACACACAGGCCTCAGCGACACATTCCTTTGTCTGTGGCATGGGCATACCTGTGATACCCCTCCTGGTGTTGCAGCCAAACTCAGCTGTGATGTTGGCAGAAAAGGGGCACCTTTCAGCAAAGCAAGGACCTTGCTGGTCACGTCCCTGCTTTGCCGTGCTGCTGCCCAGCGTGAGTGCAGCCCCACCTTCCCCACTTCTGCAGAGGTGACATAGTGCTGCCTGCAAGTCAGACATGGGAAATGTGTCTGGTCCCCATGTTGGTGTCAGGCATGTGGAAGTACCTTTGTAGGAACAGGTTTTGTTTGTTTTCCATTGCTGATTATCAGATACTTAGGTAAACTCAGGCTGGTCCTGTATATGAGTTGGGGTTGGCTTGCACAGTGGTTCGTAGCTGATGGAGAGCGCATCTCCCTGCCTGGCCAGGCAGTTGGCTGGCCTCAAACAGCAACAAGTCTCACTGCCCAAACACCAGGTAGGCTGAAAACAAGCCACCACAGCAGCATTAGACTTTTCAGTTGATCAGCTCCAGGGCTGTAGAGTCAAGATGCTCCCGTAAAGCCTGGCGTGGTCCCAGCATCAGACGCCGCTTCTTGGGCCCAAGGAAGAAGCCTTCTTCTGGGGAAGAGGACAGAGTGGATATACTGGTAGGAGATAGTTGTAAAGTTTGGGAGTGGGGTTGAGCAAAGGTGATTCCTGTGGTGGAAAGGGTGGGAGTATGGGAAAGGTGAAGGGGATGTATGTAACAACAGTGCATTAAGGAGAAGGCGTGGGTAGAGAATTACAGCAGGAAGGGTGGGTGGAGGGGGAACATTGGCAGGGAAGGGAGGTGCTTGCCTAATGTTGAAGAGCAGGAGCATTTAATTTCCCACTCACTCTTTTGCTGATATAATAAATTACTTAGATATTTCCCATTCAGTTATGTAAAACTAAACAGTATAGTGTTGTCTTTAGGGGATACCTGGGCAATATCGCCGGCACTGAGGCATTGCAATATGTTCAAGTTATGCAAGGCAATTGGCAGGCATTTAGGGATCACAGCTGTGCTGTGTAAATTCCGTCTTAGAGTTAAAAATAAAAATCCCAGTATTTGATCAGTCATCCTGCAGTTTGCCCTCTAGACTATCCATTGACATACGGTACCTAGAGTCTCTGGAGAACACCCAAAACATCTCCTGAGTCTAGGGCTTAAAAATGAATTGGGAGACATCATATTTGGAGAAATTAAAATCATTGTTCAGAAGGAAAGCAATTTTATTCCATGAGAATTGTTCTGCCATCAATATTCCCTTGATCATAGAGGCTTTTTCTTTACAAAGGATAAGGTAAGGCAATCAATTGTTTTTATCTGGTAAATGAAAATGGATAAAATACAATTTGGAAGCAGGTAAACACAGAAGTAATTTTCCACTCAGCATTAGCTCACATCTCAATGGGCATTAGACCCGCATTTATTGAAAGATAGGTTATTGGCTGGGACATTGGGATTTTAATAGAATGTAACGCAAACACCAGTTCATTGACATCTGCCGCATAGCAAAAAGATGGATGATTAGATCCTCTATTTCTGCTCTTTTTCAGTATTGCTGTGTGGAGGCACACAAGGGAAAAGCATGCATTATGCATCACATTCTATGTACTTTTATACAAATGAAGTATATGGTCGTTTCGTAGTTAAAGCAGCACTTTCCATTAATGTGAGTTTTTCTTGGCATTGGAGAGCAGCCCACATTAGCTGTGTTCTTACATACATACATGAGTTGGTGCCCATCATCTGAATTAAAGGTCCATTATCTTGATTCTCTGCTGCACACTGACATTGTAACCCTGTCAGCTTTGTAGTCAATAAGACTAATTTAAACAAGTAATTTTCAATATTATTTATAGTTTAAGTTTGTAACTGCCAAAGCTTTGAGGTTAGGACTAGCAACAAAGGAAAAAGTGAAAGTAAAAAGTGTAAAGGAAATTCTGAAAGTGAGAAGGAGAATTCTCTTGATGTCGTTTGCTGCCTGCATACAAGTGGTAACAATCTTCCTTTGAGGAAATGCAAAACAATAAACATCCCTTTTTATCTGCCCAGCCTTTCTTCACTGCTAAGGCACAGCCAGAGCCCCAGCTCAAATGTAAATATATACCCGTGATGTGCAGCTGCCATGCAGGAAACAGGCACTGGAGAGCAGCCCTGGGTGCACCAACGCGACTTAAACTTTGTTTCTGCCCTTGGATTTTATTTGCATTGCGTCCCACCTCCCTGCACAAGCTGCCCAGCAGTGTGGAGTGGGGAGCTGGGCTGCAGGACTGCAGCTTGAGTGAGGATGTGCTGCATAAAGGTGAGATGAAACTCCTGGATTTGTTTCCCCACTTACAGACGGCTGCTCAAAAGGATACTCATCAGGGAAACCTTGGGGACATTGCCCAGTGCCCCTTGCAATTCACATCATTGCTGCAGAGCCGCTGCCTGCTTGCCAGGTCTGGAGCATCCTTCTAACCAGCTGCCTTACAAATACCTGACAATATGTAGGCGATGGACCTGAGACTTGCAAAATGCCACTGAAAAATATATTGCATCTCAGGAATACAAAACAACGTGGCCAAGGAAGATGCATTTACATGGAAAGTTGGTTTCTGAGCAGCTGCGAGTCTTTCAGGGAGTGCCTTAGCTGCCGTGGCATGAACAGGCACGCGCTGGCATTGCTTTGTCTTTGTCCTAGCAACCAAATTTCATCCCTTGATTTTTGTGCTGCTTCTTGCTAAAACATTCCTGGATGAATAGCTTTTCTGTGGATACACTACAGATAGGGGTTCACTGGGTTATTATTTTTAGACAACAGGTCAAGGCCTCTGATGCAAATGGACTTTAAAAGGTTACTTTTGTTTGCATGCTTTAGGCTATGTTATTCCCTCTTGTGAATCTGTTTTCATGTGCTCCATTGGCCAGGGCATTCTTTAGGTGAGATAATTAATCAAGGCCAGTTAATTCCCTTCTCTTTCCTGACGTAAACTAGCCTGTTGATATCCACTGAAAACCAACTTTACCTGTTGGCATTCAAGAACACCTTTATTTGTGACCCTAGGAATTAAGTATTACAATAAAGGCTACTTTCCAGCCTGATAATTTCTGAAAAAGGAGTCATTTTTGTTTTCCTCTTATAACATCAGTCAAATTAGAACAAAGGCAAAACTTGCCAAGCTTTTGTAAAGCTGGATTGCACTTCAGACTGTTATTTTTTGCGCATTATTAAGTTTACTGAAGTCCCAGGGGATGAAATTTGCAAAAGCAAGTACCATTTAAAGTCATTGGCACTTATGCACTTTAATCTCTTGGGTGCTTTTGCAAATCTTTCAGAGACTGTGTAAATGCGCTATATTCAACTGCAGCAGTTCTGTGATGGATGAGGTCTCTGCCAAGCAGGGAGGTTTAGCAGTGCCTCTCTTTCGCAGTGCCATTCACGGTTATTAACAAGCTCTCACCTAAAGCAAAATAAATCTGACTTAATTTGCACCAGCTTCCAGTCATTAGCTGTCCATTTACAAACATAGCTGCGGTGACATCTGATTGTTTTCCGACGTGTCTGTTGCGTCGCGAATAAATCCAAACAAATTCTGTCTTGTTACATGTCTGCATCTCTTAGCGGTTGTGCAAGATTTGCCTGCAAGGAGAGGTTTGAGAAGGATCCCTTGTTACAGAGCAGGTATATTTCCTCTCCACTGTTTGAATTTATCTCAAACCCACTCCATGTCTTGCAAGCTCAGAGCAGCAGAGCCTGTAATTCCCAGCAGGTGCAATGGTGTTGCTGAGGTACAGCTACTACCGACGTCTTTCTGGGCCTATGGAGTGCAAGATCAATCTAAGGTGTCTGCATTCATCAGGGGAAGAGTACAGCAGCCTGGTAATCTTTGTGCCAGGGAACGTGCTCCCGTGAGCTCCTTGCTGCCATCTCCATCAGATTAGAAATGTCTGAGCTCAGTGAGGGAGCATGTCCTCCTCAGCTTCTGCAGTTACACTGGCCACGTCTGCTCCCGAGAGTCGAGCTTTAAAGCTCTACTCTGGTTAACAGGACCTTTCCCTGGTGCTCCAATTCCCTTTTCTGGAGGGCAAACCAAGCTGACCCGTTGCCTATTTAGGGCCTGTTGCAGGCTTCCGTGGCTGCAGCAAGCTGCCTCCCAACACGTCCTTGAAAGTATCCAGTCTCGTTCTCCAGTGAGACGCTCACCTCAGTTTAGTCATATGGAAAGAGCTCCTGCCCGAGATAGAGACAAGCTTATCCCCTTTCCAGATGGAGTTGATCCAATCCATTACTCCTTCATTATTTATATAGCATCTACGTTCACTACAGCAGTGCTTATGTTAGAAATGCTTATGTGATACCAGATGTAAATAGTTAATAGACTGGAAAGTTACAGTTAATGGAGACTTGGAAACACATCTAATAAATCCCTCAACAACAGAGGCCAGGCGTTGGAGGTGGACTACTTGCGAACCAGTTTTCACCAAACTTGGAAAAAATGAGAAATTAGTAAATGATAGCGAAGACATCACTTTTAATGAGGATATCAGGCTGTTATTATATAACCCAGGATATTTATGGCTTCGCTTCATGGCAGTTTAGGGGGTTTCATGCTGCAGTCAATGGCTACAGCTTGACACTGTGCCTCTGATTAATCAGGACCAGATATTTTAGAGAAATCTGTTTCTCGCCTACATATAACCAACCAAATCAATTGATCTAAGAGAGATTTCTTTCTGAATACCCTGTTCAGTATTATTTTCCTACTTAATACAACATGAGAGTCTCTGCACTCAGCTGAAGTTTTGGAAAAGTGTACTGCATCTCTGCTACCTACCTTGGTAACAGCTGCATTGCTAAAATAAGAAGCAAGTCTCAGTCTCTGGGTTAAAAGTTCTGTCTTTTTTTTCTTTTTTTTTTTTTTTTCTTTTTTAATGTAGTTTCCAGAGTCATGTAGAAAGCACTATTTCTCCTGGAAAAAATGAGGAGCCACTTTTTAAAACTTTGTCGACATGTTGATGGATGATTGTCTTTGTACTTCAGTAATGGAACAATTTCAGTGGCTGGGATTTTTTCTGGGCTATAACCCTTGTCTTTTGTCTTGGAACTCTTACACTTAATGAAGTCAGAGTGAGGAGAAAAACAGGGGCTATATCTTTTCTTAGCTATGGTATTTAACTACAGACCTTACTGGATTATCTAGTTAAGTTCATTAATTAAACTGTCACTCAGAGAACAGGTTATTTTCAGCCCTCTTCTGTGGACAAATGATCAGTTTCAAAAGATGCGAGCTGTGAGATATTTAGAGATGAGGTGAATTTCTGGCCAGCGCATCCAACTGTCGTATTTAGCTGTAGGTATCACCCATGTGGGTGCCAACACGTGTGTTTTAAAAATTCTGGAAGAAAAGAGCATTGAGATTCACTATTTTCATGTGTACAAAATCTGCGCTTCACGTAAGAGCTCTAATGACTCCTCACATGCATTCAGTCCTTTCAAAAGCATGCAGCTGACCTTTAAGAGAAATCACTCTTTGGAGCACCCCTCCTGCGCAGGTTGTTTCTGCTTTACAAATGATGCTTGGTTCAAGGTCCAGGGGAAGCTAATGGGAAGTAGACTCACCAAGCAGTCGTTTTCTCTAATTGAATTCCTGGAGAGGAATAGCTGGAGGAGCTGGGGGGCGATCTGTTTGCTAAGGAGAAATGAGTGACAGAGATCTTTGCTAGGAGAGGTACTGCCTTTCTTGGGTGAAAATAAGGGACAACATGAAAAATCAGGGATCCTTCAGAGACAGAAGTTTCCCTTAGCATCCCAGTACGGATATTTTTGTTCTTTCTGCATTTTCCTATGGCTGTGACATATAAATTTCAGCTGTTACAAACTTTTACTTTCTTGTTTAAGGTATTATGTAAGTTCACTGTAACTGTAATGCATATTTGTGTTTCATAATCTTTTCTTGAAACTTCTTTGCATGTGTGAGCGAAGCCTAAGCCTTAAGGGATTTAATATTTAGCATATTTCTGCAATCTGGCAAGGTCGTCTTTCTGCTGATATATTTGAGTCAGGAATTTACACAGCAAATGCCATAACTATTAAGGGAGAGAGAAAGCTAGAATTCTGAAAAATTAAGACATTTGAAAATAGAACCTGACCTTCTCTAGTACAGGATTCCCGATGCCCTCCCCAACATGCAAACACCCTTTACTTAATATTTCAGTTCCCATCACGCATGGTGCAAACAAACATAAATCAATCAGAAGTTTTCCCCCTTTTGCAAACGTCTACGGTTTTCAAAGTCACCTTTTCCCTTCTTTCCTTCCCTTCAAAAACCGTAGTTCAAATAGCGAATGAAAATTTCCCTCTCAGAAATCAGAATGTGGATTCAGCTATTTGTGTGGCAGTGCATTAAATAATTTTGCATATTCTTTCTTTTTTTTTTTTTAGAGAAGAGTTACTAACACGTAATCTGTCATCTGTTCTTTGTTGTAATTTAACCTTCAGCTAATGCGTTATGTCAAACTTCAGCACACACGAGATGAGATTGTTCTAATTTTAAGACTGTCATGGGTTTTAGTATTAAAAAAGTGGCATTCACCCATCGGCATCTTCACCATCTTCAAGAGGCTTAAGAATTGCAACTTAGCAGATGCAAACTAATACAAATAAGTAATTGGTTGTGTGTGCAGAACATTTTCAGTTTCTATGTGCTTTCCTGCGCAGAGATGAGTATTCTGTGCCTCACAAATTCCTGGTTGTCAAGGCTGACACGGACAGTCTGCTGGCAGAGAGGGAAATGCGATGGAAAGCTTCTGTCCTTTAGGCTTTAAAGTTAAACCGATGTCTTACAAGGAGCATGCTTGCTGTTCCTGCAGTGTATGAGCTAAATGATTGTTCAGTAATTCCTTTTTCTATTACACTAGGGGCAGAGTAACTTCCTCAGAAGTTAGCTCCAGCTTTGCCAGCTGCACATCACGATACATTGTCCAGCTACGGACAGTTTTATGGGAGTACACTGTTTGTATTTACAAACACTGCTAACGATTCACTTCAGTCTTGAAAATATTTATGCATGCTTGTTCCCCTTTCAACTAACTGTATACCAAGAGACAAACTTTAGAAACCTTTTGGTACTGCTTTAGCTTGAGTCATCAGTGGCCACAGAAAAACAAGCTCCACTCCTTTCGAGAAGACTGTGCTTACTTCCTCAGCTAAAAAAGGACATATATATTGCTGATAATGCATGAAATACACTTGCTATCAAGGTCTACCTAGGTATGAAAAGTCTTGGAAAACAATCCTCTGTCGCTGTCTATTTACTGACAAGAGCAAGCACGAACTACACCACGCTGTATTTTTATGCTACAGCAGTCACATTGCCTTCTGTATTCACACATCTCTAAGCAACAAAAATGGCTTTAAAATTGTTCTCACAAGCTATGCTAGATTTATATTGATGAACTGCTCTGCAGGCTGCCTTGCAATTAACCCCTATGGTTCAGTGCCATGCCGAGGAACTGGAAATGGCTTCAGCTGAAGCTGTACTAAATCTCACAGCTATTCTGTCCTGTGCCATGCAAAATTGTTCACGTCGTCATTGCAGAAAGTGCTACGCCTTTTCTTCTGTTTGGAGGTGCAATTTGCCTTATTGATGGACCATTATTACTGCCATTACTTTTATTACTTTTATAGTCAAAGGGCATGAAAGGATGTAGTCTGACCAGCTGTCGTACATAAGTACTAACCTCAAAATTAGACCATGGCTGGTGCTGACAATTCTGCTTCCCTTGTGTGTTGGACTAACAAATGGCTCCAGATGCTTTGCCACATACAGCTGATATTTATTGCCAGAAAATAAATATATAAAAAAGCCATGGAACCAATGATCATCAAACATGAAATGATCCTAGCCTAGGCTGCCAGGATAAAGCTAGTGTGTGCTTAAGTAAACTGCAATCTACTGGAACAGAATTAAAACTTTCGCTCTTTGGAGTTGCAGTTCTTGTGGTGACTGAAGGCACATATATATACTTGGCATGAAAAACTGAAGGCCATTTGGTGGTAAGCTGCAAACTTTTTATGATGATGTCTCAGGATTTGCTCTCAAGCAATGGCATCATTTTGGGGAAATGAAGCAGCATGTGGTAACTAATGCTCAAAGCCACTCAGAAGGTGGTGGCTGGTGAGGAAAGCTCTCCCCATCACTCTCTGGGTAGTCCCAGGTCTCTGCCCCTCCCTGGCTGGACTTCCAGTCCTTCATTGGCTACAGACTCATTGGTAGCATATAGCAGAGGCCCCAGCAGCTTGGTCTCCGCTCTTTGAGCAGTAGAGCTCGGGTGGCAGTCTGCAAAGCTCTGGTCTGGATCTTTGCTGAAGAGCTCACCAGAAGGATGACACTGCGTAAAAGCCCAGGTCTTAGTACAGACTGCAGGCAAAACCCTTGCAGCAGGGAGCACGTGGCTGATTAGGCTCCTTGCCCCATGCTCAGGTGGCGTGTGAATATAGAAAAGATGGTGTTTTAAAGCAAGATAGGTGTAGTCACTCCACAGAGTGCTTCTGTAAAGGACTCAGGTTTTACCCTTTTAATTATTTTTTCTTCTTTTGAAGAATTTCTGCTGACTATAACCATTTTCCCACCTTGGAGATTTCTTTTCTTTAGTCAGATTTGCCACCAACAAGAACAGAAGGCCATAAACTCCACGACCCCTGTCACCGGCTTCCTTCTGCTAGAGGATTTCTGGTTGGGGCAGAAAATAACTCCATTTTGATCTTTTACCCTGCTACAGTACATTTTTAATCCCAATACTTGAAGCAATACATGTTTCTCAAAAAAAAAAAAAAAAAGGCAATTTGGCAGAAAATGACAGCAATTCAATACTGGTTTGACTTCCAGAAAGGTGAGATTCTCCTTTTTTCTCCCTTCATCTCTTCCCTCATCAGACCGCATCTCAGCTCAGCTTTTGGCACCATTTTGTCCTACCAGAGCAGCTCCCCCGTCCCTTCTGTGCCTGCTGCCAGCTCTGCACCGTCCCTCTCCTTCCTGCGCTGTCACCGGATAAAATCACATCATTTGTAGCAGGGCAAAATTGTGTGTCTCCACATAATGGATCAATTCTAGAAAAGCCACTTTCAATCAGGGCCAAATAGTCTTCTGTGGGGAGGGCTGCCGGGTGCTCAGCCCTTCTGAACGCATGACCACCCATGTCCCTGCCTCTGTGGCTCCAGAAATCAGCTTGAGGCAGTGGTTCAAATCACACTTTAGCTGTATTTTGTATGTGCCACTCCAGGTACTTAAAAGCATTTTTGCTTCCAGCAGCGGTGGAAAAGGCGATAGGAGAAAACACTGGTACTTCTGAATTTCAGGAGAAATCCTAACAGGGTTTTTGTCTCGCTCTCCCTACAGCCCGTGCTTCACATGAGCTGTTTGTTGAAGGACAGAGGGAAAAACCTTTAATCACAGCCCACACCAGCTGGTTTTCAATCAGCAAACTGCCATCACTTCAATCAGTAACCTACGAGGGGGAGACGCTGCAACCTAGCTATTGAGCTACTCCTTCCATCAGCATATCTGGAGCAAGTTTTCTTTGACACCCATCCCCCATTTTACTTTCCTTTGTGCTACTTCCCACCTTTAACCCTCTCTTGGACAGAGAGATAACTTTGTGACCAAGGTTAAGGTTCTCAAAAACCAGTCAGAAAAGGCAAGTGATGGTGTCTGATGAGCGGCAATCAGCCTTCAGCCATCAGACGCCCTTCTGTCCGCATGAGTGGGGAACTTTTCACAATTCATGTTTCTTTATTGCCTGAGCTAGCTAAAGGCCACGAAATGCTAATGTTAACGCCACAAGCACATTACTGCCTCTCTAATTTATTTCAGCTAACTTGTGTTGATGGCATTTGGGTAAGCTAAACTGCCAGTTGAACTGAATTTGTTGCGCAGTTCGAAGTAAAAACCATGCTGGAAATAGATCTGTATTCAGAGGCTCCTAATTAGGAAAACATCACGATAGTCAATGCAAATGTTTTCCAAAGCTCTGCATCTGTGCACCATGCATCAATTGCGTATTGAGATTGCAACATCCATTTTCCAGGTCGTAAAAGCCATCTAACGAGTAAAAAACAGGCATTTTCGCCCTGCCTGTGTGAGCAAACCTCGGGTTTTGGTGCTTAAGCCTCTGTGTAAATCTCAGTGAAAAAAAAAAACAAACCCAAGAAGGAAAATAAGAAGGAAATAAGAAGGAAAATTTGTGGGGTGGGGTAAAGCAGAAATCTGTGCGATGTTGATGGGCTAGAGTTGTGGTTTAGGCATGCCTGCTCCCATAGCATCGGGCTGCACACAGGCACAGTCTGATATGCAAGGGAACAACCAGGCGGATCGCTTTTGCCAGCCCAAATACAATGAACGATTCTGACCTGTGTTATGTTCCCCCTCCTTCTTCTCTTGTTTAAATGTGCATTTATGTCTTAAAGTACACATACAAGAGTGTATATTTGCACATCTACATATATACAGATGTACGTACATACATGTATCCATATACACCAAAAATGTTCTGTCCCTTCCTGGGCAGTATGCAGACATTAAAGGCTTGGGGTTCAGTTTTTAGATAGAGCAAAAGTAAGGCTAAAAGTGGACCAGATTATCCATTAGTTGCATTATGCACAGTCTTTCTCACAAATCTGTGGTGCACCTTTATTTTTTCCTTCTTTGACCTCACTGTGGAGAAAATCAAGGGCATTTGTTGCACTGTGCATGCTTCCAGAGGCAGTATCAGCTTCTTTGTGATCTCATCGCTTCGACCTGGTGCAAGTCACTGCACATGGGGTAGGCTGAGCATGTTAGTAATAAGGAAGGAGAGTCTCTCCTATATATAAAGTTAATTAGTCTGTTAAATACTCCTCTGCTGTCTTACTACATCTTGCTACTGAAGGGAATAAAATTTCTATAAAATATGTGAAAAACTATTCAGAATATTATTAGCCATTAAAAGCCTTATTGGAAAATAAAACAAAAAATAAAAGGGAAAACCCCCCACATTTACTGTTTATTTTCTCATATATGCCAAAATTAATAGTCACTGAGATACAATAAAAATTTACTAAACTGTTTTGTAGTGTATTAAAGTGGAATACCAGACTTTGGATAAAGTAGCAAAAAATAATTATTTCAGTGACTGGCCTAAAACACAAGTTTTAATGTTCTGAAAACAAATTTTAATATTCTGATACATGTAACATCATTTCTTGTCAAGAGTTTGTCATTACAGCATTTTAAATACTTTGGAAGCATCTGAAATGCTGCAGAATGTTTTTCCCATGTTTCTGAATTGATACAAAAATCCTTATGGATCCGTGCAAACTTGCCTGTAGTGACTAAACCTGACTAAAAATAACTAGTCCATCAAACTGAAAAGAACAAGCAATTTTGTTCGTGTTGATTTGGGGATTTGATTTTTCTTTTGAAAATGGTAAAGAACAGCAATCCTGAAAATCCAGGCAGAAAAAATAGAACGGTCTCCTTGTTGCTCTCCTTCAAGATACCAGGTACCTCCTGTTTTCTTAGAGCAATCTCTGTCCTCTCACATCTGTAGAAAACCGCTTTCAAGGAAGAACTTACTCAAAAAGTCACTACAGTTCTATTTGTGGAACAAATGAGACTTTAATGGTTCACAGTCTTATTTGAATATTCATGCTAATGTGCATTTTTTTCCATTTAGGAAATAATGGTGTGGTAACCAAGCACACTGATTAGCTGCAAAATGCAGTTCTTTTGGGAAACTCATTTACACTAATCCTTGAGGAGACTGAGGAAACTACCATGTTGATTAGGGAAATTAAAAACACTGTATGTTTTCATCTACCTGTCCTGGCTCTAGTATATACAGCATACCATTTACAGCTTTCCAAAGATATTCTTGCTTATGAACTCCTGACTGGCCATCGTTTGTTATAAAGGAACACACAAGCAGAGCAGCCCCTGCAGATCTCACTAATTGATGCTATACAAAATGCTATTAAGGTATGAGTGAAAATGAGGAAGAAAAGAAATGCAAATGGAGACTTTAAGGAGGTGTTCTCACTCATTAGCTATGAATCGTCATAATTCACACCAACTCAGCATCTTGCTCATGACTAGACTTACAGAAGTCAGTGGTTCACATTAAAGAAGGATGTTCCCGCTCATAATCCTTAGTTAGAGACACATGTACACATGGGACACATGCCCACCAAACACTTTATTTTGCTGACTGCTGAGGCTCTTTTAAAACAAATTTATTGCAGTAATTTAATGTACCCAAATTGTGCAACTTCAGAGGCCAGCCTGGTGCCAACACTGACCATGACAGTTTTCCACAGTCATTTTTTGGACTGTCCTGCTGGAAATCAAAAGGAAAAAAAAGAGTCTAACAAATGTTTGTGGCAATAGTTTTTTGACAGGGCCTTTAAATCTTTAGTCAGATATGAGCTGATTATGGTTTTTTGCATATTTTACTTGTTTCCTAAAAGTACCAGTAATGCAAAATGTATAAAAGCTGTCTTCAGGGACTCTGGTTTTAAATTTTGTCCGTTAAACGGTTCAGTTACAAAGTGTATTTACAGATTTTAT
The DNA here is from genome assembly GCF_964237585.1 of Gallinula chloropus. Lineage (NCBI taxonomy): Eukaryota > Metazoa > Chordata > Aves > Gruiformes > Rallidae > Gallinula > Gallinula chloropus. Next base: position 117,472,841 of record NC_140085.1, read on the forward strand.
TCCCCCTTCAATTAATTGTTTTAGAGATAGCAATCATTGGCTGTCATATATTAGAGAACACAAGAAGTAAGGGGAAGAGGAACCCTAAAGCATTTCTACCTCATTATCCATTTATTGAAGCACTTAAAGAGGGTGTGCTACCCATACATTTTCATGTGAGATCTGTAACCAAAAGCACCGGCCATGCTGAATTAACAGGAGCTTTGCCTCGGAGACTAAACTTCACAGCCTGGGCTTTCGGCGTACCCTCGTTTTGCTTGATGATCTGGGACTCGTGGTTGCAAAACCGAGAAGTTAAAAGCCTTGCTGACAAAGCTAATAAGGCTGTGAGAAATTGAATTACACAGCACTGCACAGAGGAACAATGGGAGAAAATAAAAAATCTGCTGGTAGAACTGAGAAGAATTAGTGCAACATTTGCAGGACTGGTATGTTAATTCTGCTGTCTGTCTCTGCTGCCTTCTCATATTTTCATCTCTCGTGTTTTTAGCTTGCTCCATAAATAAAACAGTTGTGCTTCCCTTAGTCTTTAGTGAAACAATCAATGAATACTCAGAATCCCTGGGTTACAGAATTTACCAATCTTGAAAGCTGTGAACAGTGGGCTTGGTGCTTTCCAGCTGCTGTGTACTAGTCCAGCTGAGAGGTGCAGTTGGCTTGGCTGAGGGACGGGATGCCATCCAGAGTGACAGGCTTAAGAAGCCGGCCCACGTCAACCTCATGAAGTTCAACAGGCCAGGTGCAAGTTCCTGCATGTGGGTGGGGGCAACCCCTGGGATCAATACAGGCAAAGGGATGAAGGGACTGAGAACAGCCCTGAGTTGGACTTGGAGGTACAGGTGGATGAAAAGCTCAACATAAGCCCGCAGTGTGCACTAGCAGAACTGCATCCTGGACTGCATCAAAAAGCAGTGCAACCAGCAGCTCAAGGGAGGTGATTCTGCCCCTCTATTCTGTTCTGGTGACACCCCAGCTAGAGTACTGTGTCCAGCTCTGGGGTCCCCAGTACGGGAAAGACCTGGAGCTGCCAAAGTGAGTCCAGAGAAGGGCCACAAAGATGATCAGCGGGCTGGAGCACCTCTCTTATGAAGACAGGCTGAGGGAGTGAGCAAATTGCCATTGGCCTTCTTGGCCACCCAGGCACACTGCTGGCACACAGCACATTTTATTGAGCCACTTAAAACTAAAGAACTTTTAACTTTTTTTTTTATGTCACCAGAAACTCACATTTAGCTATTTTTCTTCTCCAAAGCTCATCTTGCTTTGCATTAGGTTTCATCCTGCAGATATTTTTGCTGATAAACTCACATTTTTGTCCTCTAATAGGACACTTAGGGAAGTCAATAAGATTTGGGAAACCACTTTGCCCTGTCTGTACTTAAGCCAGATCACAGTGATGTTAAGTGGACTCCTTTTAATAATTCATTGCAGTAGAATCTGGTTTACTTTTAGCTAGCTCTTACAAAAGAAAAAAGGCATTCGGCTTCTGAGCCTCATCTTGCAGAGCTGACAAACTGCTCCCAGGCTACTGCCCAGATGGTCCTACAAATGGGACTGCCAGGCAAAATCCCCCACTTCTTCCCTCCCCTTTTCCTCCTGACACCCAGAGTACAATACCTCCATGCCCTATGCTGGCAGCCCGTGTACAGGAGGAGATAAATTGAAAAGCCAATTGCCTGTGTGTGTTCCCTTTATAAAAACAAGGGAAGCCTACTGATGTCCATTACCTACTGATGGACAGATTTAATTAAGCCTTCTCTCCTCAGTCACCACAGACACTACCAGATCTCAAACCCTCATGTACTCACCAAACAGAGGCAATTGCAGCCTTTGGGACTGTCATAGGACAACCAACCCACACGCAACCCTGTAAAATAACAGTGGCTTTCCACAGATGGCAAATGGGGCTGTTGCGGGGGCAGCACGACGTGTCCATGAGAAAGCTTTGAGAAAGCAGCTAACACTAGCCCTGTTGTAGCTGTGGTGGGCTAAGGCTACTAGGTGAAATGAGGTTTGCAGGGTAGGAGACAATTATTTGGAGCACAGATGGTATAAAAAAAATGAAAAAAAGAGAAGTTCAGGGTACAAGAGCCCTGAAAATGACCTGAAAAAAAATCACATCTGCCTGAAAGCATGTCTGCTTTTCCAGCATTTGGTCTAATAAAAGCTATTCCCCATACACTTTACCTCAGTTATGTTTATGTATAAAATATGTATTACCTAATACCTGTATCTGAATTGAATTTACACTGGTTACATTACAAGCATATGTTAATTTAAGCATTAGTACATACATAGATGCCTGTAACAGTGTGTCTTAGATGCAAAACTGTGTCTATAGCTGTAGAAGACCCCTCCCCAGAAAAGAAAAAAAAGAGGTGAAAAAAAAAAAAAAGAAAAAAAAAAAAGAGGAAGACCAGTTTTATTAGTCACGTAAAACAACATAATGCCATCAACTGGAAAAAAGAGTGGTATTCAATTTTACTAGCTGGGGATGTGGCCTGTAGCATGAATTCCCATTATATGGGAAAGGAAGCCGGGATCTAGGAGTACTTTGGAGAAAGAGCCATCCTGCAAAATTTGTAGCTTCTGTGGAGGTTAACATTAGGACAGACAAGCTCTGAACAGCCCCCCAGAAGTGTAACGCCAATTGAAAAAGATTTCAAAAAATATGGACGTTAGTGTCAACTAGTATTACTCTGATGATGCACAATCAAATAGCTTCAAAAGTTTTACCTAAGACCTCATTTTTATAGTGGTGATTTGTCAGTCAGGAGCTGGTTTTTGCCATCTGATGGGAGCTGTTGGGGTTAACTGGGGTCAAACTCAGCACAAGAAGCACTTAGGAGCAGCCACAGGAACACTGCCCAGGTCTCAGCAGAAGCCATGAAGAGAAAACAGAGGACTTTGGTAAGCAGTTATTTGGATTACACTTTGGCTTCAATTTGTCAGCTGCACCACCACCAGCAAGGAAAGAGAAATGGAAATGTCACAAAAGATCGTAACCTTTAAAATGTATGTGCATTTATTAGAAAAAGAAAAAAAGACCCCAAACCCAGCACAGGCCCATGTGCATGTACCAGCCTGCAGCAGCATTTTCAGCCTTCGATGGCTTCACCACTGCAGCCCGCAGTCCTACCGCTCTGGGCTGGTACCTGACCTTGGGACCTCCTGTGTGTAGGGCGGCATCCATCACTGCTCCTGCACTGTCCCCAGAAGGGACCAGAGGGTCCTGCCATGAGCAGGTTTACACCGCTGCCTTCCCTTGCCATCTCTGAAGCATGGTACACAGGAAAACCCATCACAGTCCACCCCAAACCCACCAGCAAACAGCATGGTGACACCATCAATTTTTAATGGTAGAAGTGCACCATAAATACAGTTTTGTCTTTGCCACTGGAAAGCATTTTGGCTGCACATGTCAAATAGATTCCCATGTTTGTCCTCTGAATCCTCTTTTAAGGAGATTGCTCAGCTGTTTGAAGAATTGAGGTTACACTTGGCATCTTCCCATGTGGCCAATGCTCTCGGTTTGTGAAGAACCTGGGATGTTTTCTGTGTGCGTGAAAAAGCTATTTTGAGAATGAAGAGCATTGGAATAAAATGGAGCAAAAACCTACTGACATTCTGAACATTTTCAGACAGCGCAAGACATGACCTGCATAGGGAAAACAATGTCTGTAGAAACCATGCAGCAAATATTGTGGTAGAAAAAGAGGGATAAATAGCAAGCTTTTGCTAAAAGTATAGGAAATAGTAATTTTTTTTTAATAAATCACTCAACTTTCCAAGTTTTTCTCCAGAACAACTAATTTGTTGTATGGATTATCTTTTTAATTGTCTTTTTTTTTTAACAAATGTACATGTGTGTATTGATTCAGCAGATCTTTTCAAACACGCTGAGCAACATGGAGATATAATTGACATTGTAAACCTCTAAAGGTTTGTTGTTTTTTTTTTAAATTGACACTTCTTCAGACAGAATATATTTAGGTTTAGACCCCAGAGTATCCTGCTGGTTGAAAATATCAGCTATAAAAGTTATCTGGAAGTCATTAAGATACCACAGATGCTCTTTTCAAACAAGGTCATTGGTTAGTAAAACATCAGAAAGTTTCTGCACACTGCGTAGCACATCAAAAATAACTAGGCTGCAAAGCCAGCCATCTGAAGTTGGAAATGCCAGAATTAGATACCCCTGCAGTACTAATGGTACTTGCTCTTCCATGATGAAATGTGTTATGACACAGGTTTTAACTTCATAAGCCTTTATCCTCCACCACCCCCCCGCCCTCTTGTATTTCTATGCATGGAAAATGACTTCTTATTTTCTTTTATACATTTGCATTGTATTTAGAAATCACTGATTTCAGATGCTGAACTGAACAGAAGAATAATTAATTGGCTCCCTGGAGATTTAATTTCATGCACACTGCCACCAGTGTCCAAGTGCTCCACAAACACTTCTGAGTTTATCTGCACGAGGTCACCATGAGATGAAGCAGTAATTACCTGCACCTTTTATCCAAGGAAACTATGGTATAGGGAGATGGAGGCCAAGCTTTCACCTGTTTTTTGGGATCATATTTGGAACATATTTATAACATTATACATATATGCAAGGCTGAAGTGAAACTTGGTAGGTGGCTGGACAGTAACCTCTGTTAAACCTAAAGCCAGAAGTTTGCTTGTCACCCCCAGCAAGGTGAGCAACCAAAGAACCTGGGGAAAAGGGATTTCTTTTTCAAATGTTGAAGTATTTGTCTCCTTCTCAAGGGTCAGGAGAGGAAAAAATCCCTAGTGTTTTCTATTAACAGCAAAGAAGAAAGTGGGTCCTTACAGCTAATGCATTCTGGGTGCAATTCTGCTCCCACAGGAAATTCTGTTTTGAAATCACAGAGTAATTTAGTCCAGAGGAGACCTCAGGAATTATCCCTCCACTGCTCAGAGCAGGGCCAGCATAGCTCAGGTGACTCAGGGCATGTCCATTTGAATTTGGAGTACCTCCAAAGGTGGAAACCCCACAACTTCTTTAGACAACCTGCAAGCTTGGTTGAGCAGCATCAAGCCCTGCATGAAAACCAATGAAGACTGAAGTCTTGTGTCCGCAGAATGACCTTGAAGAAAGCATCTGACCCCTGCAGCCCTCCCTTCCTGGGGGGAGGTATGATAGGGTGGGGAGGTGTCAGATAAAGCATTCAGGCATCTGAGTTATTGGTTACACACCTGATATGTGCTGTAGAGGCTCCACTGAAGGACCACACCAGCATCTTTCCCCCCATGAGGTGAACAGCTCCTGAGTCTTTCGTACTAGAAATGTTGTTGTGTGCTATTCTGAGTGGAGAGTACTATCTTCTCAGGGCAAATAAGATTAAACGAAAAGCTCAGAGACATCTGACCTTAATATTCTGCCATCTTTGAGGCAGCATCATGTCACTGTCAGAACCACAATAATATTTGACACTGCCACTGTTACTAAATGCTGAAGTTTTCAATTTTGATTAAAACGGCAAAAGGTAGGAACTGGACTGTCAAGCATCATCTTGACACCAGATATCAGCTTTGTATAATTTTGTCTACATGGCAAGACCTGGTAAATTTAAAGTTGTGTCAACCAAGGTCCTAGGTCTTGGTTTCTGTCATTTTTCTTCTCCAAGAGGACCACTGTCTTTACTACACACTTATATGCCTGCTTTTCTTACCCTAAACTAGTACTAAAGTCTTTGGGACTTCAATCTCCATAAAAATAGGAAAAAAGTGGTCCTGTCAGACCCGAGTGTGTCTTTTACTGGATCTATGCAGACCTTGGAGATGACTTTCTATTATCAAACCATGTAAGAAACAAGTCAACATATTGCTAGGTAAATGGGCAAAATCTGCTCTTCTCTCCTGTGGTCCAGGCTAATGTTCTCTATTGAACTCTAAAGACTGCTTCAGAGCTCATGTGCCAGAAATTATTTCATTCTTGTACAGGTAACAAATAAAACAGGAGCCTCAGGAGCTATGCTTTTTGTTAGTGTGTTTGGAAGTTGCCCCAGGGGTTGGGATATCCCTGATTTCCATGGACCTTGAGCCCTCTGATAAACACAAACACGTCAGCACCAGCAGATTGCTCTGCTGGTTCAGTCCCCCATGTCAGTTGAGCAATCGTTAATTTGCATGGCATAGTTTCAAGCCTCTCTCAGGCCCACAGCTAAAGAATTGCTGCATGGTAAACCTCACAGAAGCACTGTGCAAGTTGGGTTTACCCTGGGCTCAGTATTGGTGAATTTCATTGTGCCTGATGAGACCCAGTCCTTGCCCAGCGTTATCCTGACTGCTCCATTTTCCAGGCAATGCAGCATGGAGAATACATGTCAATGTGGTAATCGTTGGATGTGGCCAAACCTGCTTTCTGTTCTTCAGGTAATGTGAGTGATGGAAATGCTTTCATTCCTCTCCCAAGGCAGAGAAGGGAAACATGTAGCTTTGCCAGGACAATGGAAATTCCACAAGTTGCCTCTCCTTATAAAATAGCGGGGGGGGGGGGGGGGGGGCGGCGGGTGCCGTGAGGACAAATCCAAAGGTTTCCTTTCTGTTTCCAGCCTGCTGTGGCTGTAGACGGTGGCTTGGGCTGCTTCCAGGCAACTGAGGGAAGCTGCCAAGCTCACCCAAAGTCTGGGATCTGCCCTGGTGTCAGGAAGAGACTCCTGAAGTTCCCACTGAAAACCTGAATACCACACACCTCTGCTAGACCCTGAATACAGGAGAAAGAGTCTTCCAACAGATAGATGCCATGGGATGCCCACGACCTGATTTAGTAGATGGTTTGTTGGCCTCAGAGCCTCAGACTCAGGCAACTCTTGTTTGTCTGGAGCCAGCTGATTGAATTCACAGGTTTTGTGCTGGATGTTACTGGAAATGAGAGAATCATTAAAATTTTGGGTCCGCTGAGTGATCTTTCCCAGTGAGAGCCCTAATCATCATGCTATGCTGAAACAAGTCTGCTGAGAGCAGTCATGATTAGCAGCAGTAGTCTTTCTGAGAAACATATTCTTTGTGACATTGTCAGCTTTGACATAAAACTTTCTGCATGTTCCTGAGGAGGCAAACACTCACCATCTCCATATCTGCTCTGGGTGCAACCTAGGGAACTGGATGTGGTTTTGCTGTGCCATGTCAGGAGGGGATGGGACAGCTCTGAATACAGCTCCCACCAGGGACCTCCTGTGTGCACGAGTGTCTGAAAAGTGGCTCACAGCAGTGAAGGGGAATCACAGGCTTGCTGTACTCTCAAAGTTGATACAGAGAGCTTGGTAATACTCAGACTTCATGCATTTCTTCTAGTCCTAAATGACACCCTTCACCTTGACCTGAGCAGTTGCCCCTAAAAGTCTCTGACTCTTATTCTTGTGATGAACAGATTACAAAACTCAACTTCTTGCTGTGAGGAGTGATGAATAAAATATGAAGTTATAAAAATAGCCAGGAGACGTTGTCTTCCAGATAGGACAACACTTGCTAAAGGGTGGTCTATCGAAAGTTAAGATCTGCCTGTGCCCCCGCACACAGCTAGGACAAACACTCCGGAGTGATGTGACCAGAAGTGGCTGGTTGCCGTGGTTTCATGGTGCTTCCTCCCACAGCGTGCAGTGCTGTGGCAGTGATAGGACTGTGGTGACAGCACTTGCACCTGGTCTTGGCAGTCTCTGCACAGCTGATGAAGAGTGTGCGTGTGCACGTGCGTTCACGTCTGCATGCTTTAATCGCCGATAATCTACTCACGGCGCAGGTGTCAGGTGGCTCCGTAACACCGGATTGACCAGAACTGACCTGCAGTCCCACCCATTCCCAGTGCACCCACTCCCCTGTTTGGTCTGGCAAACCCTGCTCAGCTACACTGCACTCCTGCCCCCGGGGCCAGTGAAGAGCAGACTAAATCCCAAACGTGCCCGGCATGTTACAAACCACCCACAGGAGCAAACATACAATCGGGTAGTCATGTCTGCTCTTCCTTTGCCGCTAAATCCCGAGTCTTCCTCAGGTGGAGTCAGACCTGAAACCAGCTCCAGCTTTTCTCTAGAGTTCTGCCTCTGCTTTCTTTGAAGTGATGGGAAAGCCACCTAGTTATTTTTAACAGCAGCTCATCAGCTCTGTGTTGCCGGTTGCGTTGGTTCATGGCTCCTCCAGCTGAGTTGATCCTGCTTATAAATACTGTGAGGGGTTCACCTTCAAGGACGGCTGTTTAATTAGAAGCGCAAAGAGCTATGGCCCAACGTGTCAGAGAGTAATGAGCAGGCTTCCGTGGCTGGTGGAGAGCAGCTTGCCAAGGCACCCATTCGTCTCTCTACATGGAAGATGAAACGCAACTGAAGCTGTCGCCGTTTTGAAAGGAAAAGCTTATTAGAGACCAGGCAAGAACAGCAGAATAAAATAAATGGCTTTTGGTGCTTCATCAGTTTGTATGTAGGTTCAGGTGTGATTATGTAGTCTGCTATCAACTTTAATTAAGCTTTCCCTTTGCTCCTGACCTTGGGGCTTAAATACAATTTGTTCTATAGGAGAGACAGGTGGTACAAGCTCAGTGTTTTAAAGTTCAACTTGATTTAGGTTATATTTAATTTAAATTTCCTTATGGAAGCATATAATTTTACTATTACTAATGTTGGAGCAATTACACTGAGGTGAAGAAGCTGTTACAGAACAGAGCCTTGCAGCCTTCTAATATTTTTTTTTTTTCCACGAACAAAAGTATCCCTGCCTTATGCTTTTAGAATAAATTTATTTAAGCCTGACAGAGTCCCAGTGAGCTCCCACTTTTCTGTGAGCCCCTGGCTTCCCAGACAGACAGGAGATGACAGTTGGACATCAGGAACCAGGTCACCAGCGTGCAAAAGGCACAGATGAGTTTCAACAGACCTGGGACACGGAGGTGAGGTCCTTCATGCTACCAGCCTGCTATTCCACTCAGGCTCCCAGATGTCTGGCAATGGTGTGCACTGGGACATGCCTTGGACACAGAGGAGCCCCTGGTCCTACTTTTCTGGATTTACAGAAACAGCAGTGGCCACTGTGGGAAGGGCAGCATCCCACAGGGGAGCAAAAGCTTGGTGTGGGGCAGCAGCAGTGGCTAGGGCAGTGTGGGAACTGTGGCATGAGAGGGATTGGGAGATGCTAGAGATGCTGCCAGCAGAGATGAAGCAAAGGAGAAGATGTCCCCTAGGACCAGAAGCATCTGCATCGAGTTTCTGCAACCTCAAAAGCCTTTGAAAATTGAGGGCAGGACTGGAAGAAAGGATGTAGCCTGTGAGGGGATGGGAGGAGAGAGGATTTTCAAGCTCCCCCTGAAGCTGGTGTCCCCCTGTAGCTGTTTAGGGAAAAGCTGCAAGACTGTCCGTAGCCGGGCAGTAGCTGGTGGAAGACCTATCACAGTACATGCTTCAATGGCTGCTTGGTATTTCCAAGCCCTTGTCTGTGATGCTCCTTCCCTTCCCCACACCATCCAAGGCCTCTGTTGCATTACATATAGCACTGAAACCACTGCTTTCTCTATCAAATTGTTGATTCAGGTTAATTTTGTTATACCCCCAGGACTGAAACTGTTAAAAAGAGTATACTGAAAAAAACCTTTTGGTTCAAAGATGTGGCTTGACTTGATCAATGTTACAAAATCATATGACTATGTTGTACAGACTTGATGACAATCCTCCTTATTGACTGTATTTCTTGTATTTCTCAGTTTTTAACCTTGTTTCCCCACAGGGAAATCTTGTGGATTTCTCTACAATCTCATGATTATGCGATATCCTTTTATGAAACACCTATCTTACTTGCTTTCAGTTACATAAAAGTGTCCAAAGGTTTGAACTGATGGGGTGGCATTTATGTTTTGTGGTAGACTCTGAGAATGAAAACTTGTCAGTTTCAGTGTAAAACCGGTAATTTCAGTAATTTGTCGCAAAGCAATTAGGGGTTTTTTTGTTTGTTTCAATAACGTGAGAAACTGGCTTTGGCATTACTCTTCCATTAGCAAGGTAGAGATCAGTTTCTTCCACACTTGGTCCCAGAGATTTTGGAATCCTATATAAGTAATATTTTCAATTAAAAAAAGAAAAAAATGTCATAGGCTAGAAACCCTGTGTATTTGTTTCTCATCCAGCAGCATCAGAACACATACCTGCAGCACCCCTCCTCCTGACAAGCACATCACAGAGAGACAAGTCTTTTTAATCTCAAATTCTGCGAGGGGCAGGAAAGCTGTCCCTGCTCGCCCTGGCCTTCTCTGGCCATCTCCACGGTCAGGGTCATCCTTGTTGTATGTCTCCTCAACTACCATCACGTCTGAAAAGTACCAACAACCTTTAGTGGGTGCCTGCTAGGGGGACAGTCATTCACCTTGGTGGGCAGAGGTGCTTAAAGCAGAGCCAGGAGGAGGTTGCTGCAGGATGTGGAGCTGGGATGTCAGGTGCTCCTGTGCTGAAGACACTCCTGGAAAATTTACAGGACCCTTGGCAGCCACAGGAAAAGTTCTAGCACCTTCCCACACTGAACTCTTGAAACAAAGGAGCATAATGTACATTGTGAAAAGAGAAGGAATGGTTCAGAAAGTAAAAAAAGCCCAGGGAAGTGCACTGCATGACCCCTCAGCAGCGTTAGCGGTCTGTGCCGGGCTGGCGCGCTTCCTACAGAGGCGTTTTCTTTCTGGGGAGCTGGTGATGTTCCCCTTGGGAGTCTCAGGCAAGCCGGAGAGAAAATTAATGCTGAAAAGCACTCTATTTTTCCCTGCTGGAATGCCTCATAGTTGACCGTGAGAGCCCATTAAGCAACTGCTGTGACCTGAAACAACCTAACTAACACTAAAACTATCAACGGACTGCCCAAATGGTGCACTTATTTTTCTTTCTGCTTTTCCTTTCTTGTTTTAAAAGGGAACTCTTCCCTTCTCTGGGAGAGATTTTCAGCCTATTTGGTAAAACGATGTGCTGGAGGAGTTTGTCTCGCCAGGCGTCCCCTTTATCCCACCCCCTTGCTGTTCATGTCTTCAGAAAAAAGAAAAAAAAAAAAGACACCCTCCCCCAAAAAATCCTCCACAACCCCAAACAAACAACAACCAAACCTCAAACAGACACACCCAATCAGCCCAAGAGACCCTCTCCATACATTCCTGGCTGTGCAGGCCAAGGGTGTTGGGCATCAAAGTCTGAAGACATGTACCCCAAATAACGCAAAGAAGCTGGTGGAGACCGGTTACTATCCCCCCTGCTGCGAGCCTGGGATGGGTGTCATCCCCCAGCACCCTGGGAAAGCGGTTGCACAAGGCTCCTCTGCACTCTCTGGTTGTCCCAAAGAGTAACCCAGCATGGCTTTTGTTTGTTTTTCAACTATGTTATGTGGTGTAATAACACCTCTCTTTGGTCCTAACGCCGAACCCCTCATTACCATAGCACTGCTGGGGACCTCACCTGGTTAGGAACAAATAATTGGTCAAAAGAAAACTTCTATGCAGTCAAAACTTCTTTGGTTCTGAATAGGAAAAGCTGTGCTGAGGCTAACTTAATTGTGTTAATCGGGCAATGTAAGTGAAACAGTGATGGAATGAAGAAGGATAAAAGGGTTCTTAGAAAAGGCTGGAGTGAAGGAGTTGCTGGCTCATTTGAGAAAAAAGGGAGAAAAAAGAAAAAAGGGAGAGCTAATTACTATCTGTGAATCGTTAAAGGGTTAGCTGAGGTTGGGGCATGGGGAAAAAGATGTGAAAAAGGAATGTGAAAAAGAGTAAGTCTCTAAGGAGTTACAGGCTTTAGTAGTCAGAAGACCGGGAAGAACTTTTGCTCTTGAGCTCATCTTTTGAAGTCTCCTATCACCTTCAGGGCTAAGATGGAGTCACAGTTCCTTGCAAGGTGTGTTTGCTTGATAGCTAGATGTTCCAGAAAGTTAACTCTACCCCGGTGGAACCCCAGGCATCCAGTACTTTAGGGAGTGTTATTTGAGATTGCATGCTGGGGCCAACTGGGGGTTTTTTCAGTTAGATGAGGATTTTACATGAGGGCATTTGGTGCAACAGAGTAAGTACATCACATGCTGCGATGTGGACTTACAGGCTGCATGGATTTTGATGGTTCTAATACAGGGAAGTGTTTAAGATGATGCTGGTAGGGACACATCAGCATATTTTCTCTTATCTTGGTCCTACAAACCTGCTCCCAGCGGTATTGATCTGAGAAAGGAGATTACTTCTACAGCCAAACCTTGACTAGATGAGAGTAGGACAGGCATTTCCTTAAAGCTTCTGTATAGATGCTTAACTAGCTCTACAGCTCTGGTGCTGTTTGGGAAATTAAAAGCCAATAGAACCTCAAAGCCAAGGGGACTGTACATGTGTCTACTGTTCTGTGTGCCGAAGAGCTGGCTGGATCCAGGGTGCTGAGCCAGGATCCCTGCAGGTCTGAGCCTCCATGTGCTGAGCGACACCCCAGCTCTACTCTGATTTAAATCTGCAGGAGGCTTGCCATGAATTTCTTTGAATGCAGGGCCCCCAAAGGCACCTTACTTCATAAGGAGGGTGAATATTGCCAGGAGTACTGAATACAGGCAAAGAGGAAGGCTCGTTAAATCAAGGACAGTTGGCACTTTCCAGATTGTCAGCCAAATGTAGATTTATGGAGATACTGGAATATTTCCACTATCAGCAGTCACCAGAAGCTTAAAATGTGAATGTTACCTCCTGCCATCTCACGCCTGTTCTTGTCTGTCACAGAAGGTGAATTTTGGTGGGGAACACTGCTGTGGGACCTGCCATCCCTGGGCTTGAGGGCAGCAGAGAGCCATGGGAACAAATGAATCAAGTCTTGATTTTGCCCAACAGCTTTCTGCCTTATTTTCAGAGGACAAGAAAGATGCTAGAATGGAAGATGAAAGTGGCCTGAGAGTCGAAACTCTGAATGCTACTGAGAAAATCAGGTGGGTTTTTTGCAAATGCTGTACTAATGCCCCATCCAGCTCAAGCTGAGCACGCTGCAAAGACTCTCATGCAAATCAAAAAGAACTGGATTGCCCAAAAATGAAATCTCCAATAAAGACCTGGGTTTATGTGGAGCTTTTCAATGGGAAATAGTAAAAGAAACTTCTTTCTGCATATTTCAATTATGTTTGTACTAGCAAATTTTTTCTATTAAAAAAACCCCAAACAACCAAAGGAAATGAATAATCTTTTTTCAACACATCATTTTTTTCATTCTGTTTGGAAATACTTAATAGGCAATTCTCAAGTTTCTTTTTTTTTAACTTTTTTTTTTCCTTTTTTATCAATGGAGAGAAGTCAGGATTTTTTTGTTGTTGTTCTCTTTTTTTTTTTTTTAATGTTCTCCATCACCATATTGGTCAAATTAAACAGACTAGATGGGAAATCGGTCCTTTTCCGAGTGACATCTCGGCACTTCTCCATTGGTCTGTAAGAAGTACATACCTCAAGGATGTCTTCATTTGGCTTCTTCTGCAGGACTTCCCAGGGCTTTAGCACATGGGTTTGACAGAGCTAAGGATGAAAGTGCAGCTTGATTCATTTCAAAACACTTAAGTATTTTGCTAATTTAGTGCCCTTAGAACAACATAATTATAACAATAACAGTAATGAAACAGTTATACACAGCTGCATTTTTCTGTTTTAACACAAGTTGGGCACGGTGCAGAAGTGTTTGCATTAGCAGTGCCCACACCAACACCAGCCCAGGTTATTGCAGGAGTTTCTCAGCCTGCTCAGCTTACCAAGTTTTATTGCCTTCAGACCCGTTAGTATTTCCAGCCAGCGCTAAACAGTGTGTCTGTATGAGCACTAATTCTCTGTGCCCTGTTCTCTCGGTCAGGGCACACAGAGGTGGCTGGGATGCACATGAGGAGGCACTTAGCAAGGCGGCTCGGATGTTGCGTTAAACCCGGCAACCATAGTATTCAATCATTTATGCTTGGTTATAAAACAAGCAATATTGCTTCTCATGCAATCAGAAGATGCAACAAGGTAATACGAGCTGACAGCTCCCCTGTAAAAAGAGGTTTTCCTCTAAAGAAAGCTGTGTTGATCTTAGACCTGGAATAACTTTTCCCTCCCTTTCTCCTGTCACGGGAAAAGCTCCCCCCCACCCCCGAGTCCTTACGTAAAGGACTAATTTCTGCGAGTAGCTGCTCCCAAAAGGACTAAAGATCTATTCCTAGGAAGTAAGTAAAGCAACGTCAACGCATTTCTTCTGATCCAAAAACACCCACTGAAGCCGAACGAAAAGCCTCCCGGTGCCAGATGGAGCCAATGCCGAGAGTCCGGGGTCAGCTTGATTCAGAGCACTCGGGACGTGCAGCCGTTCTGGCTCTCTCTGCCCCACAGCAGCGGAAAAGCGAACCCCACTTTTTTTCCAAAGGTATGGCCCCCCACTGTCCTTTTCTGCCCAAGGTTCCTGGAGACATTGTTCAGAGCACGGTAGTGGCGTGGACATTACGCATAGGGAAAACCAAGTACAGCAGAGAGCGGCGGAAGCAGACGTCACAAATAAAGGCAGAAGACCCTTTTATTTCGCATAGACAAAATGCAAAGAGTGTCTCATTAAATTAATATTAAAAAAAAACCCCAAATCAATCCCCTCACTCCACTGACATCACTCATCCTAATTAACAACAAAAAAAGAACAATCAAGGACCCATTTTCTAATTTAAAAAAAAAGTGCAAACATGACAAAAGACTTTTTTTTTTCCCAAATCAATGTTCCTGTTGAATTCACAAAGAGGGTGATTTTTTTTAAATTTTTAATTTTTTTTTTTTTTTTTTTGTGATTTTTGTTCCCTTTTAAATCTTGTCTGATGGAACTTCCAGTTAAAATGTTTTGGTTAAGTCTCCATGCACTTCGTAGAAAATCAGTAAAAACACAAACGCTTGTGAAGATCAGAAAACTGGACTCTTTTACCCAAAAATTCAGATGTCCAGTCAGATGAAGCTCACACTCAGACAGAAAAAAAGCAAGAGAGTCTTTGCACTGTCTGTTGGTCATATTATTATTTTTTTTGTCAAATATTTTGGCAATCTTCTTCTTTAATTATAAATATTGGAATTCAATAAAAAAAAGGTAGCTTTCATTGGAATTTTTTTTTTTTCAGTGTAAATATTTACAGCCACTGTCCAGCCATGCTCTTTTTGTTATACCAGGGTGTAAGATTTTGCGTAGGGATTGTTTCCTTTCAAGTGGCCCCGGGAGTCCAGCAGGGATTCTTGGGAGCTGCTCATTTTTGCTGCCTGTCCTAGCTCAGCCCCTTCTCGCTGAGGTAACGTCGCCACAGCACCAGGTTGCCATGACTGTACTTCTCTCGTGGAGGACGTCTCCATGGGTATCGGCTCCAGGACAGTGGGACGCTTCAAGGTTCGGCTTTTCTGTGGCTCCAAGCAGGCTTGCCCCAAACTCAGGTCTCTGCTCGTGCCCTGCACGCCACGGTTCAATAAAAAGTCCATCCTAAGGTAGGGTGGCAAATGCATGAGATCACCTGGGGAGGCAAAAGTGAAAAACACATCCTTACTTACAGCCATGGGCTGCATTACACTTACCTGCTGACCAGAGATGAGGGGGAAGCCAAGCTGATGGATTTGGCCACCGAGGCAGAGTAGCTGGGATCAATGCAGCTGCAGCATTTACAACTGATTTATTGTTTGTCAGCCACTTACTGTGCTATGGTCTTACAGAATTGAGGGTCAACAAACTCTTTTTTGGGCAGACCCTTAGGAGCTTACCCTTTGTTCTCATAATAGAACGGTTGCAGCGGGAAGCACAACGTGTTTTATGTAAACTCACAGCACATAGAAGAAAAACTAAAAAGACCAGAAAGGATTTTCTGAAAAATCCTAAAATAAAAAGTTGTGGTTTTCATTCATTCATCAAAGCTTGGAGAATGTGGAGGCTCGGTTGATTTCCATTTCCTATTTTCCATTTTAAATTAAAACCTTCACAATTACAGTTAATGACCCCCAATCTAGAGTAGAATGACAGAATTATTTAAAATGGCTGCAGAAGTGCTAGGGATATAGTTTTAGAGAGCTTTCTGAATAAAGTGGAACAGCATTCCTGTCCTGACACAGCAACATTTACCTGCCATCCATCATCACCATGCTTAAACCACTAACGATTTTCTACCACCATGGCCATGAACACGCTGCTGTTATGCTGTGACAAAACCACATTGAGGCTGGCACCCTAGCTCTGGCATTGGCCTTCCTTTCTGTTTGATACTGTCAAGGAAACCTCTTGTTCGCTCTTTTCCCTGGTTCCTGGGCATTTTTATGTGAGCCCCGTGATAGCAGCCTGCTTGGTCCGGAGGATCTGCCTTTGCACAGCTACTGAGTCCAAGCTGGTGCCTGGGAGCTGCTGCCTGGAGTGAGGCAGGGGTGGGTGCTACCTTCCACACGTCTGTACGTGTGACAGACCTGTGGCAGAAATCAGATTGACTTATTTATTCCAGCCCTGCCTGTTAGGCATTCACAAAGCTGCTTCGAGGAAATGAGGGGCAATCGGGCACATGATGACATTACATTCCCTTCTAAAAATATTTGATGGTGTAGCTTACAGTATACATGAAAAAAGGGTACTGTTACAGGCACATTCAAAAGCAGCATCCCCCCGTCTTTACAAGACCACTGCAGTATATAGATTCCTTTTTTATGGCTGGTATCAAAACCACAGTCTCATCTCCAGGTGGGATGCATCCTGAATGTTTAAAGTGGAAGCCTGTTGGCACTACTACACCTGTGTCTACAGGAGCTATTTAAGGGCAGTAGAAATTAAGGAAGACCTGTGCCATAGGCATAAACAGTAAACCAGGAAGGCACTTCTTTGTAAGGAAACAATATATAACAATTTCATTTTTCCTAACCAAGCTAAAAGCTGCCCGACGACCTAAAATAAAACAATTCTTTTACTTTCTTGTGTAAGTCAAGGCACTGCAAATCTTACCTGAAAGACCAACGGCATCTGCTCTATCTCGAATTTCAGGTCACAGAGAGAGAATTGCTGAGAAGTTACATTTGTACAGAACCAGTGTTTATTCCTATAGAAAGCCTCCAGGCACTGTCTGACACCATATGTTTTATTCTAGCTACATCTCCGACAGAGATGCGTGGTATACGGTACTTAACCCCCGTGGAATCAGATGTGCGTATCTCAAGATTAGGTTGACATATGTACCACGGCAACACTTGTGTAAGGCTGGGGAGAAACGGGGAGGTTTGTGCTTACAATCATACCGATTGCCACTTGAAGAAATTAGTTGTGGTAACACTAACTGGTTTTACACATTTAACTTATTTTCCTATGGTACCTTTCATGCCAAACACCTTCAGTGCATGAGACCTGTTTCAGCTGAGATGGCGAGGTGCCAGCAGCTGGGGTACAGCACGTCAAGATAGGGACACAGGGACTGAGGGACACACGGACTGGCAGGAGCTGGCAGGCACCAACTCACTCCCCTTAACCACCGGCACTGAACCGAGCTGCCTGTGGGTATGTCCATGCTGCTCGACAGCGTTGCAGCTCCCTCTGCACCCAGACCCTGATCTCCCGGCTACTCACGCTGCACCCCAGTTATTTTTCGTCTGGGTTCCCCTTTGGACTGAGCCCTTCCAAAGCTCAGTTGTGGGGACAGTTTACTCCAAAGACCATTCCCCATGGGCTGCAGGGAGAAGAAAGCCTGGGTGCGAAGCGCTCAAGTCACCTGCTCCCTGTGGCAGTAATCCTTCCTATGGAACCTTGTGGGGGAGCAGGAGATACTAACCCCTGCCTGCTCTGCCCGCTAGCGATGGTGGTGAGAGCCTTCATTTGACATGGGTGATCGCTGCCAGGGCCCCAGCAAAAGCAGGCCGCAAAGCACACCTCTGACATGGCAACAGTAGGCCTGAAAAACTTTGTGACTAACTATAACACCAAAATAACGCCTTCCCTCTTTGTCAGGGATGTTTAGAGACTGCTAGGTTCAGAAAGCAGGGTTTCTCTTGCCCCTCTCATGTGAAAGAGAAGTTAGACCCAGCAGAACAGACTGGTTTTCTGAGCTGAACCCCCACCCCTGTTTCACACCACAATGGCAAAGAGTCTGTCACCCTAACATCGTCTGTGATGGGCTGCTGCCAGGCAGCACAGAGCCTGTTGCTTTATTAAGACCAGCCAGGTTATTTCACATGCATTCCCTCTGAACTACTGTGTTCTCAGAGTTAGGGTTGGCTTTCTGGGAAGGAGCTGGTGCGGAGCAGAAGCAGGAGCATGGCTCATTGTCAGTCCCCCGTGGTCGCCTCAGAGAGACAGTGTCTGTATCTTAACACTTCGCTACTTCTCCAGAGTGACGGATACGCATGGAGTATAAAAAAGATGAGTGTTGAACCTTACAGAGATGAAGGCTGGTTTTCAAGCTGCCGTCTAGACATTTCTCATGTGTATTTAAGAGCTTCAGGGTATGTAAAAAAGACCTTTTTTTTCCTCCCTAAATCTACATAAGAAAGCATAGTCAATAATCTGTGTAAACAATATGCGGTCCTTTAACTGTAATTTTCTAAATGTCTGGGGGCGAAGTTCCAACAGGATTGCAGTAATGAGAAACCAGAGAGTGTAACTCATTCTCCAAAGCTGGATACACAACACACAATCTCTGACAAAGCTTACACAGAGCACTCATTATTTGATACGATGTACACATTTTCCCATCATCAAAAGTGCCAGCGCTCATTCTTATCTGCGAGCAGCATCTTTCCCTGGAACTGCTTATAGAACAAAGCAGATTATTTAAATCACTGGGAAAATAAAATAAATTTGGGGAATGTATATTTTCCTTCATTGCTAAGATTCAAACAGTCTCACAGGATGAAAAAAGTCTTTGATTTCTAAGAACTAATGTGTTTCTGACTTAAAAACACGCTTTTTGAAATATAACCACAGGGGCTCCATTTCTACATCTATTCTGAAGGTATTTTTGAGAAGCTTAAAAGCAGATTCTTGCCCTGTGTATGGACTTGCTTGGAAGGACTTTGGCTCTCATCTTTCTGGACACAACAGTACAGATATTGTTTTTGTTTTCTTGCTGTTCAGCTGAACAATGATTATTGTTTTTTTCAGGCAAAGCATTATGAAGTTTCAGGATGGTTCATTGCCTTTGATGCTCTAATTACCTCTTTTCAGCGGTGTGTGTGCCTTATTAGTAATGAAGGCAAACCTTTCAAGTGCATGAGCACTGCAAATGAGCACATTTAATAATTCATACATTTGGGCTTAATTAGTACAAAAGGCATTCTAAAACTATAGTTCTGGTACATTTTTTTTAAAAGGGTACATTTTTTTTTAAAAGGGAAATTTGCTTGATTTATAAACACTGAGTTTGTGCACAATTGATAAACATCCAGTCAAAACGAGTGTTGCAATTTAAGCCAGAGATAGCTCAGTCTTTTTTTTTTTTCTGATTGGCCAGCCCTGTAATGAATTATTTAGCCTTCATAAATATTTGTAAACAAATGCCAAAACTCACTTACTATGATTTTACCATAAACAGCACATTCTACTAAAATGAGAGAATTTTCTGAACTAACACAGCACCAGGCAAAAGTTATTTAGCCTTATTTCAGTGCAACCAAGCTGATAAAAAAATATTTTGCAAAAAGAATAGATATTTTTGTCCTTCTGGAGGTCAGCTGCAGGTATGGCAAGGGTTGGGATGCATTTGACAGGCTACACGGAGGAAAAAATATCACTGCTTAACTTTTCTGGGATTTTATTCAAGATAGCTATCCTGCCTGCAGAACTAAACCAAGCTGATATGTACTCCTTCCCCCTCAGGGATTTACCTCATACCTCTTTCAAATGCCAGAAAGCTTGCATGTATTTTTGCTTTCATTTTCTCCAGAAAAAGCTAAGGATTTGTGCTATATTCAGTACAAAGATCACCACGGACTGGAAAAAAGGCACTCTTACCAGGTTGTCACATGATAACTATATGCATTTTCCCATGAATCATATCACTGAAACAAAAGCGGTTTCTCTCCGCAATGCTTGTGACACGGGTGCCCTCAGTGATGATGACTGCCTGATGATTCCTCAAGTTTTGGTTGCCATGCGAAGGAAATCGCACGCTGTTTGAAAGATGGTTTTAGAAAAGTTTATAACGTAGGACTGGTGACTATGGCAGGATACTTCACTTAACAAAGGTAAGAATAAGCCCGGGTGAACAGGGCATTGGCAGGGCTTGCTTGAATAAGCAAGTGGGTTAAAAAAGCTCTTAAAGATCTCTCTGGCGTGATCTCAACAGGATCAGAGATCATGCCAGGGTGGAATCCATACAGCTGTCTTAGCATGGGCATGGTGCTTTGCTGACGTAGTTACACTGATTTGGGACCTGAGTGCACAACTCTTCATGATGCTGTGAACTGCGGGGAGCAGGGGGGCGGGGGGTGCACAAGCATCGACAGAGTGCCATGGTTTTGGGCATCTCTTGGCTTGTCCTGAGCTTGGATGGGCGAGCACTGATGGGATATTGTGTTTTGCTTTGAAAGGAAGCAAGGGAGACAGATCTACTGACAGAAAGGCTTTAAGTTTGGGTTTATACTGATTAAAAAGTTTAGTGGGGTTTTCCAGCTCACTAGCACAGTAAATAAACCAGCGAAGCCTTTGCGGATACTCAGAGGCTGTTTTTCAGGAAAAAACTCTGCCTACAGAAAAAACTTGTATTACCATCAGGGAAAAGGTGGAGTATTTGCAAAGCCACATGGAGGTTTGATAAAAAAAACCCCAAACCAGAAGTGATATTCAGAGGTCTTTGTCACTCCAAAAACCGATACACCATTAAAAACTAGCAGGAAAATCTTTCTAAGCAGCAGCTTGATCTGAAGCCAGGCTGATAGCAGCAATAACATTTCTTACAATTGCTGCTGTCAGTGTTTGAAAGCCTCCCTGTCCATCAGTGTATCCTGCACTGAATGCACAGGACAGTCCGTGCCATGCCGCAATCATTCCCACACCGGCAGGCTGCAAGCCAGGCCCGTGAGGCTTGTAGCACACTGCAACTTCAGGTAGAAATACACTTAATGAGCAGTAAAGCCAGTCCTGGGGTTATCTAGATCCTGTGACCTGCACAGGGTCAATCACGCATCTCATTGCCTGACTGGTAGAGGTCTCAGCCTGCTGGTGCTTTGGTGAAGAGCTCAGCACAAGGCCTGTCCTCCTGCCTTTATAGCTGGGAAAAGCGATGACCTGCAAGGGGGATCCTTTCCAGCCATAGCGTCATTCCTGCCCCAAAGCAGGGGAGCTGTGGGTGCAGGGAGTGACTGAGTTTTGTAGTGTCCCCCTTCACTCAACACCCAGATGAAGGGTCAGGTAGATACTTTTTGGAAACTTGGAGGACAATGAGATGAACCAAAGCAGTAGGCATGCTATAACTTTTATGCCTGTGGGTGGGGTTTTTTTGTTTGTAGGTTTGTTGTTTGTTTGTCTATCCCCAGGATCTGTTCAGTGTGGAACTGCCTTCCCAATGCTCTTTGTTTAATCATTATTATTTTCATGTAAAGATTGCAATAAAATGCTATGACTAAGGAATAAGAATTTCTGAAGGATGCTTTGTGTAGCAGGGTTTCACTGTCTGGAGCCAGTGTTGATCAGTAGTGGAAATGGAAGTGAAAGTTCCCCACGCAATTTACTGACTGCTCGGATGAATGGGAACCTCAGCTCGTTCTCGGTCAATGGGGAGCACACCATCAGCAAGTTCAGGAGCTCACAGACCTCTTCTGAGCCCATTTTTTCAATACCAAAAGTGGATTTCACAATTCTGTAGCCCTCTAAGTCAATCCAGAATGAAAGGTAAAAGCTCCCTTAAATTACAGGCTTAGCAAGCAGAAAAGAGGCAGGAGGGGAGGAGGGAGGTGGCAGGGTGCACCTCTCTTGCTAGCAGAGAAGCTGCTGTGAGAGCAGGCAGGAGCTCTTTCTTCCCTTCTTCAGGGTACCTTCAACCTCTGCTCAGCTGCCCCAGAAAAATGGTTGAAGCGCTCAACATCTGAGGGACACTTTTAAACCAACTGAATGCACCACATTAAACAAGGCCAATAATGTGTCTGGATGAATTTTAGCTGCCCGTCAGGTCCAAAATTGCCCCAGCTCTGCCTTTTGTGGCTTTGCAACTCGCCCCATTGCATCCTTTGGTCTTCTCTCATGTCTTTATGCCGTTCAAGTTAATAGGTAATAGATAATAGTGATAGGTAATAGTGAAAATACCCCAGAAAAAATACGCTAAGTTTCCCATTTCTAGACGGAGAAAGCAGAATTCCCTATCATCCCTGCAAGGTTGTACTTTTAAATTGGAAAGTTTCATTTTCTTTATGAACACTGCAATCTCCTAGATCTGTAGCACTTAGTTAAATGCTGCATGTTGCAGTCTGCTAAAACTATCATTTTCATAAAAAACATTAAAAATGCCGGCTATGTTTCACACAGCAAAATAAACCCAACAGTTTCTGTTGACTACAATCATTGGAATTACCTCTTAAGAAGCACCAGGGTATCAGTAAAACTGCAGTTCAGAAGACAAATGTGCTACTGATACAAACCAGAGAGGTTTTATTCATTTCAGCAAGCCTATAAATTGATTTATACTTACTGGAGATTCAGTCTAAGTGACTGAAAATGGGGATTCCAACTAACATGGAACATTTTTTTTTTTGAAAGACAATTAATGTGGTCATTTAGATTTAAGCCTTCTAATTGCAAGAAAAAGTCCTTAATCAACATGTCTTAAAGCAAAAGCATGGCTGCCAGAGTTTAACTGAGATCATACATCCATAATACATCAACGTAACGAATTGTGCATCTGTCTAGCTGCATGCCAGGAGACTTGCCCATCACATTGCTGTCTACTCCTTAAAGGTCTAGTGAAACAGAAACTGAAATACAGTTTTGGTTTGTATTTCTCTAAGCAGAACCTTGGTCTTACTTTACAAGACCTGTTAGATGCCTCGAATCTTTCAGAAGTAAATTTAAGGAGAACTGACATATTTTTAAGGGCTTTTCTGCTGCTGAGATGGTGTAAGAAAGGCAAAATTGACTAACTCCAGGGGCCAGATAGGTTTAGACCCTATGGAGATGCTATGTGGATGTTCAGCTAAACACAACCAGTGTACCTGCAGCACTGAAGCCTTCCTGTTTTGCTTTAATGCAACGTCGATGTTATAAAAACTTGCAAAAGTGACCTTGCCATGTAAATCAATACAAACTCCAAAACTAAAGCCAGAAAAATTGTCAATAAATAATGAAATGATGATAGAAAAGTATGGAAGCTCTCCACCCCCATCCTCACCTTGACATGCAAGCCGCTTCATACATTTTTAAGGGTGCCCTGAGACAGCTCTCCCCTGCCCACTGGCTGAGCTGGCAGAGCCGTGCCAAAGCCCTCGCTCTGAGGCCTCTAGTTTGAAACGCTGGACTTTTACGACTTGTCTGCTGCTGCTGGGTGCAGTGAATGGAAGCTGTTCAATTATACATCACTTCTCTACAGGGTTAAATCGATTGTGACTCCATGGAAACTAGCATCCTTCACGGGTTTATTCCTGGGATACCTTGGGAGCTCGAATTCCGCACAGAGGCTGGAGAGTTGAGGAGTTCAAACTGTCCTTATGGTTCACTGAAATCAGTGGGAGCCACTCTGTTGACCTCAACAAGCTCTGCAACGCACCCATGAACTCACAGCTAAATCTGACTGTGCCAAAGTGATGGGTAAGCATTACACTCTACTAGTAGTAATGGGGAGATCAGACTACAACAAATGAACCGGTATCAATGCTGTCCTGCTGCTCTGCAGAAGATATATTCATGGACAAATTACTGCAACTCAGTGTCAACATCTTCATCAGTTTGAATTACCTGAGAGGTGCTGATGAAGTGCATCTTTGCATTTTTCTTAATTAATCCACTGGGACCAGAAGTCCAGCTCTCACATTTAAATTAAGGATGCTGGCACGAAAGGACAGGACCTAGAGGTGGACATGATCTAGAAGTGGACTAGTCAGGGTTAGGCTATGGTTGGACTTGATGATCTAAAGGGTCTCTTCCAACCCAGGTCTATGATTCGATGAAAACACGAATGATACTGAAATACATCCACATGTAAATATAGTTATGCTGTAAAGGTCAGTGTAGAAAGAAGCTGTTATGTGGGTGGCAAAGGCCATCATGACAGTCAGATTAAGAATGTATTGTTAAAAGAAAAGTTTGTTTCTGTAGAGGTAATGGTTTCTACTTCACTTTCAAAAAACAGCACAAGCGTGGCCTTCCTTGCAGGTAGAATTTGGTTTACATTTCCAGACAGCTATAGATCTCCTCTAGGTCTCAGAGTACATTACGGTCCCATGACAGGGGAAACGAACAGAGACCCTGCTGTGCATGAAGTCAGTTAAAGCAGAAACAGAGGTAAAGATGGCGAGGACCTTAAAAGTGAGGCTGGATCAGTTCCTGTCTGTATGGGAACAACTGCTTCTGGTTACCTTGGGCTGGTGGAAAGGCCACACCAAAATCACACCCTGTGTCTTGATACTATCAAGTGACATACTTTGGCATTTTCAAAATTGAAATGTTATGGGCAGGCTGTTCCTAGTTTTTGTAGAAGCCAGCTTTAACACGCAGACTCTTATGTTAAAAGCCGCTCTAAAAATGCATTATTTTAATTTAAGTGGACACCACATCTTTGGTTGGATTTGGAACATTTCCTAGTAGTTTCAGAAATTTAGCATTGCAGTTATGGCTCTAAGAACTCGATGACAAAATTTACTGATAAATGCAATCCTTGTTTCAGGCATAAAACTGCCCACCAAGTACAACTGAATCCAATGCTTCCAAACCTACAGAAAACATGGCTAGTCTATTTTAATAGTTGCAGTTGATTAAAAAAAAGTCCATGAAGCAAAAATAATCAGATGTACAAATATGAAATGAAATTCAATTTTTCAAAAATACTACTTTTAATAAGAAAAAAAGATTGATAATAGAAAGATAGGAAATGGGCATTCATGAAAGGGCATTTCCCTTTACATGTGACTTTTAATGCAGAAGAAAGCAAAAAACCCCAATCAGATTAAAAAACTGTACTGATTGGGATACTGCATTTTTCCAAAGTCAACGTTAATTTTCAAATCAAAATAATAAATTAGCAACAGGAAAAGATAATTGTGCTGCTACATACTCTTAGTAGAGTCCTAAGAAACTGGCACAAGTTGTTCCTCTCCTCTAATAAAAATAAAGAAAATAATCAAATATTCCTAACAGCACTCTCACTGATTCATAGCTGTAAAAATAATTTTAAGAAATAATTTAAATTACTTTTCTCATTAATTACTTAAATTTAGCTTTCAGGCATCGTGTACACTACCTAAGATGGAACTGCGCAGAAAGTCTGTATTTTTAACCAATCAATCAGCTGCCCTATTTAAACTCGTGATTCACACTGATCTAGTTTTCCTTCATGATCTCATAACATCTTAGCTTCTGAACTGGACCAGTTTATGTTAATTTTTATTGTACTGTCATGTTAAAAAACCTGCACTGGGAACCTTCCTCTCTGTAAATCCACAAAAAAAAAATGCAAGCCAATGATTTCAAGTACGTAGCCATGTAAAATTAATCATAGAATTAAATTATTTTAATCCTTGCAGAGCATTTAGCTTTTCACAACAGAAGGAGAAAAAACCCTCCTGATTCTCTGCAGAAATAAAACCTGAGACAGGATAGAGACAATTTACTCTCATTACTGATGTGCCGCTTTTATGATAAGAAGCAAACGGCACAGTCTGTCTGTCGCTCTGTGTCATGTTTCCTGTTTTCCAACGGAGCAGTAGAAAATAAAAAGAACGTGTTAGAGGCACAAGATAATTTAATATGGTAACATTCATGGTGTGCATCTAGGGGAGTAATTTCAGAGTCTGTCACATACGTGTAAGTAGGTATGCATGGAAGTAAATTAACACATGTGTTAAGAGTATTTTCTATAGTTAAAACCATAGGCAAGCAGTTCTTTTTCCCAATTACAACTGTTCTGCCCATCTTGCTGTTTTCCCAGTTTCCTATTTCGGTTTGCCTCTTTATGTAGTTTTCTCAGAACTGGATCTTGGTTGCCAGTTGTGGAGTCAGGATGATGATTTCTTCGTTGTACAAACACACTGTATGTGGTGTATATAGGTGTATATGTTTATATGTATATACAGTGTCGTATTTGAAACCAGGCAGTGCAAGTGTAGAACTGAAAAAAGAAAACAATCCATACATATGTTGTCCTTCTCTTGCTTTGCCGTGGGATTTCTGAACAATAAAGGTCAAACATAGATTCTCTCATCCCTTCAAGAAATACAGTTTTGGATCTGTAAACTGTGGAACTGTGGAATTCTGTTTTCAGTCAGTGCAGAATAACCTAACAGGCATGGGAAAATGAGGCAAAAGGCGAGCTCGAGGCCCTAAGCCAAGTCTCCCAGCCACTGCTGAATGCCCAGTCACTGAATTTATATCGGATTCGGTTACTGCTGCAGCTTATGGAGCGCTGTCAGCAACTTTTCAATAGAAAGCAAGCCTCTAAATAGACGCCATCACTATGTCACACTTGTCTGCATTGGTAGAAGAGGGAAACAGCTCCTTCACCCTTGAACTCATAGATCACTGGAAAAGAGTTCACATCTTTTTATCTCGAGTTACAGGGGTGACATTGGAAATATACTGTGCTTTCTATTACTTCATGGTTCATATTTTCCTTATTGTGCTAAGCAGCTTATTTTTAGCTGTAGTGACTGAATACTGGAAAAGAAGATTTGTGTCTTGACTTGCATGTTTAACACAACGTTTATGCTCTGCAGGTGATGTCTACCCTCTATTTTAAGGAATCCTTGTAAACAACTATTTAATAAAGTATTTGCATTCTGTAGCCTAAGGCTTCTCTACAAGCTAAGACTTTCCTGTTCCAGTCTGCAGGATTAGTCAAAGCAGCAAGAAATTTGTAAATTGGGTCAAGAATGCTAATTAAGGCATCTTAAATACTGAAAGAACTTGATCATTCAGCAAAGCTGGAGAGGTTAGACCGCTGTTCATGTATTTTCTCTTATATATGCAGTAGGCTTAGGGCTACACTCAGGCTGCTTGACTTAGGTGCCCAGCTGAAAAACCCAGCCCAGAGGAGTGTCCATGCTTGTTGAGAGCAGGCCTGTCCTGTTCCCTGGCTACTGTGAGAAGGCAGTGGCTGCCAGCCAAATCTCCTCCTCTGGGACAAAAAGGCCAAGCTGGAAGGCTGGCAGACAGAGGACGGAGCTCTGCCCTCGCTCATCAACCAGCAGCGCAAGGACAGCAAGACGGGAGTGCTTCTAGTGGAGCAGAAGCTTTGTGAAGTGGTGCTCCTGCTTTGTGTGAGTATAGGGATCGAGGAGAGCACTACAGAGAAACGAGGTGTTCTTACCATCTTCATGGCTGTGAAATCAGTCTCAGGAAAATCTTTTTTTTTCCCCAGACTCTGCCTGGCTGCAACTGCCTTTTTTCCCCACCCACACACAGGTTTCTTTCCAAAGTGATTCCTTTCATCAGCTGAAAGTTTGTAGACGAAGTTCTGAGATATAAAACCTTTGGAAGCTTTAAATGTATTTTGAAATCCCCTAGTCTGATATACCCACTGAATGATACTTCTTCTTTGGAAGTGTATCTGAGATGCTGTTAGTCCTTCAGGGTTTACACATTAATGTGACCTCCAGAGAGGTAAAGAAATGGGATTGTCAGAATGAGCTCATGCTTGTTTTCTGACATCAGGTATCATAGAATCATAGAATACATGGAGGTGGAAGGGACTCATGGCATTTTCTGCCTAGTTCAAGTCAAGCTAACCCTAATAGTTCGTGTCATCTATTTAAGGATAATGAAGGTGAACTGTACTTAAGGATAATGTCATATATCCCTGTCAGTGGCCAAGGGGAGCTTCTCTGGAGTTGGTCTGTCCTGCAGTAGCAGATCTTGGAGCACAGGGGTTTTCCTGAGGAAAAGAAAAACTGGCAGAGCGGAGACACCTGCCAGAAGCTGGCAGCTCTCACAGGAGGCCACTGGAGGCCACTGGACACCACCCCACACCTACATAAGGCAGCCTAGGCAGGACCAACAACCAGGAGCATCATAACCATAGTGACCATACAGGGTATGGTGCTGCAGTTGGTGCAGGAGGGCGTGTAGGGAGATCACCACTTCAAAGGAGGGGAATTCCACTGCCTGAGTGGGAGACTTGAAGTACATATAACCCAGCAACTGGGCACTGCTCTGTGACAGGACAAGGGCACCCATCCTATCTGACTCTCAAGGCAGAATTGTGGGGACTTATCTGAGAGCAAAGGCTGCAGCTCTTGCTGGGGAGTTGGAATCATCTACACCGGTGGTGGCTGATGGTCTCCAACCAGATGGAGCTTCTGGTGGGAGAGGCTGCAGTGCAGACCTCAAGCTGCAGGAAGATTTTTGGCTTTCTCCCAAGACAGTGATAGGTGGCAGATCTGCCGCCCAAGGGTGTTCCCGGGTGGAGGACCCATTGCAGACAGAAAGCAAACCATATCCTGGGCTGCATAAAAAGAAGCATGACCAGCAGGTCGAGGGAGGTGATTCTTTTCCGCCGCTTCTCTCCTGTGGAACCCCATCTGGAGTACTGCACCCAGCTCTGGGGCCCCTGGTACAAGAAAGATAATGAGCTATTGGAGCGAGCCCAGAGAAGGGCCACTGAGATGATCAGAGGGCTGGAGCAGCTCTCCTATGAAGACAGGTTGAGAGAGTTGGGCTGTTTCAGCCTGGTGAAGAGAAGGCTCCAAAGAGCTTCCAATACCTGAAGGGGGCTTACAAGAGATCCAGAGTTGGACTTTTAGCAGGGCAGGTAGTGACAGGGCAAGGGGTAATGGGTTTAAGTTGAAGGAGGGTAGATTTAGGTTACAGTGAGGGTGATAATGCACTAGCAAAGGTTGCCCAGAGAAGCTGTGGCTGCCTCTCTCCCTGACAGTATTCAAGGCCAGGTTGCATGGGGCTTTGGGCAACCTGGTCCAGTGGAATCACAGGATCACTAGGTTGGGAAAGACCTTTGAGATCATCGAGTCCAACCGTAGCTGTCCTCTACTAAATCATATCCCTAAGCACCTCATCTGCCTGTCTTTTAAATACATCCAGGGTCGGTGACCCAACCACCTCCCATGGCAGGGGGTTGGAACTAGATGATTGTTAACATCCCTTCCAACCCAAACTGTTCCGTGATTCTATGATATTTGAAGAAGTTCTTTTTACTGATGATTAGCATGAGAGAAAAATATCATTTGAGGATCTGCATTTTGCAGTACCCCTGTGAAAGAGAGGTTTCTGCAAATAAGACATCTGATTCTATTCAAGCACTGGTCAGATATTATTTTTTTCCAAGCATGAATTCCATTGCCAGAGGATGCAAGTAAGTGGTCACTCCACGTGAAAGACATAAATAGCACTTGGGAAGCACAGAAATATCAAAATATTTTCCAGTTAATAGCTGTTCTTTTCTCAAGCACAATATTTAGGAATAAAGAGAGGAAAAAAACCCAAGAGGTTTCTTGGCTTAGGCTATTACTGAGATTTAAAATTATAATAACAGGAATCTATTTTTAATAAAGTGCTACTGTAATGTTTATTGCAGTTAAGAATAATTGTTATGATAACTCAATTTGTGGCTAATATTTTTTAAGCAGGAAAGAGAAACATAATTATAAAACTTTTTCAAACTCTACAATTATCATCCACTTTTTAACATTAGAGATTCTTTGATGACACAGTGGGAGGTAGAGAAAGAGTATATTTACTTCAGATTTCTGTCCTACCCAATTTTGGAAAGCACGGTTTGAATGACAGCTTTGGAGGATGGACTGACTCCTTTGCAGCCTCCCAGGGAAACTTTGGGTAAGAATTGTTGAAATTTCTGAATATTAATATGAAAAAGTCCCTCAATTTTGAACCAGAAGGACCTAGCCTACTGTTGAGGTGATTGCCCAGTATGTCTATTCCTTGAGGCTCTGATCATACAAACCAAACTTCTAGTTAGTGACAACTGTGGAGATGAGAACACTAATTATAATCACAAACTTCTGGGGGCTTAGATGCTGAGAAAGATGCAATGCTAACAGTGTACTGACATCATTTTTATACCATGAAGAATATTAACACTGAACAGAGGTTAGGAATTAAAGACTCACTTTCCTAAATGATATGATTTATCCCACATGTTTAAAATAACTACTGTGCTATTTCTATTACTTTGATAGTCTCTTTCAGTGTGCCTCTGGGAGCAGGTGACTATTCTGATGGCTTACGGAGAACTGTCACCATCTGCAGTGGGTCAGCTTCAAGACCTGGGCAGCTCTGTGAAGTCCACAAAAACCCATGTGCAGGTCTGCATCCACTCTTCCATTTTTGGAAGCTATGCAGAAGGTGCTGTTAAGCAGCCATTGCGGTTTTATTGTTGTCTTATAATATGTTATTATTAAAGCAAAAATAAGAATGCTATTAAAACCTACAAATAACAACCTTTTTCCAAAAATCTGCCTGTGGAGTTGCGAAGATCAGAATGTAAGGATGCAGAAGACATTTTTTCAAAACACCAAAAGTAGGAATTAATTAGAAAGTCTTACTTCCATGTTCCATTTCCTGTAATTACAACTTTTGAAAAGTTTAAGAAAGATTCAACTTCTAAAATATTTGCATTGAGAATATTTGATAACACCTCATCTATATACTTGAAAGTTTTGGCCAGTGTCAGCACAATGATGCAGAAAACATCTACAGCTCTGTACAGAGAACTAGAAGTAGTCTTGTGGCTAAGAAAGCTGGCCTAGACATCTGATGAGCCTTCCAAATATAATTCAAATGATGAGGTGATCAAATAGATGCTGTAATAGCTCTGTCAGTTATGGCTGACAAAATTTTCACCAGTGAATTTCATCATTACCTTTCTTGAGTAAAGTTTCAGCCTTGCCATTGGATAAATTAGTTTCACAATGTCCTATCACAATCACTATCTGATACTGTTTTATAACTGTTGGAATTTATTTTAAATAAAAAACCCTACTCACTGCCAACTTCTAAACCTTTATTGCAGCTATAAAAGTTGTTATAAGTAGCATTATAGGCAATTTGAAAAGTGAGACCAGAGATTAGGAAGAAGGAAGCATCACTTATTAAAAGAGACATTGTACAAGAAAGAGATCAAGTTGGGGGAGAAGCAAAGCACCACAAAAACAGGTGGAAGTTATCTTGAAAGAAAAGACTGACTTCAAGGAAGAATAAAGATGTGCTGAAGAAGCATAGTCAGTCTTTCATCTCAGATATTCTCATCTACTTAATCTAAACTTTTTTGTTTCTTCTTCATGTTTCCAAATGTAGAATTACTTTGATTAATTGTATTTGAATTATTAATTACTTATGCAGAATTTCTGAGGGGGTGGGTGAAAGAAGAAAGATGCCCGGTAGGTCTTTCCTCACTGTTCTGAACACAAAAAATAACGGTCTGTCTGCTACTATTGAAAATTCTTTCAAATCTTTATATTTTGTTTAAAGCACTTCATAAAGTAACTTTTAATAACATATGATTCAATATCTATGGGTCAGCATTCAAGCTGTTCCAGTGGAACCCTCAATTTTTTTCAAGGTATTGAAGTAAATCATTCATTTTGTGATATATTTAATTTCCTTACTGCAATGGAAAGCCAAAGCTAATCAAGAAAAGCAGGTAAAAATTCAACAGAGCTACAGATGGCTACAAGTCTGTAATTCAGTAGAGGGGCTCTGATGATGTTTCAACCCCGGAAGCTTTTAACTCCAGCACAGGGAACAAATTTTGATGCTGTATGCCCTCAAGAACATAATCTTTATATGGAATATATTAGAGTATTTCCAAATGCTAAATAAGCATAAATAATGTATTTGGAACATGAAAGAAAGAGAGCAAGCTATTTGTTAAAGAAATGATAAAAAATGTTTGTTGACTGACTGGAAGGAGAAGGCTGCAATTTTGATTTAGATGTGAATGCAGATGCTTCCCTTTAGCAGAGTAAGGACAAATATTTATCTTACTTTTTTGAGTTAGAAATGAAAATGATTTCTATCTTTATTTCTGCAGCTTCTGGGTTTGTAGTTCTGCTCTGTGACTACACAGAAATCTGTCATTTCTCTCACTATTTTACTTCCTACTTATATTCCTTCTTACCTATCTGTATGATACTCTAATTTCCTGGCTTGTGTTTTATAACTTTCTGCCCTCTGCTTGGTCTTCCGATGTTCTTTTTTTTTGCTTTCTCTGGAAAAATCCTTTCTGCTTTCTTTTCAGTTTCAGGTCCTGCTTTTGAGTGGCTTTCCTGATACCATTCTCTATCTTCTGTTCCTCCATTGTCACAACTGCTTTTCCATTTATGGTGTATATTAAGCAAAAGACTGTCGTTTATTCATTACTCTTTTTTTTTATATGAGCACTACTGAATACTTTCTGTGTACCTAAGTAGCCCCACCCACACTGGCAAATGGATATATTCAAGAAAAATTAAATAAAATAAACCATGTTTCCAGAAAGCACACTAATGTTATTACGCCTTTTTCCCATTTGAATGCTCCTGATATCATGTTCTCTGACAAATGTTCTGAAGGTTTTATAATGTGCTTAATCACAGAGTACCACAAATACCCTACCGGTGCTATTGTGCACTGGAACCTCACTAGAAGCAACATTCTATGTGAACTGGAAATTTTGATTGAGTCCAACAGACAGATGTCCCTGAGACACCTTCAGTCAGCAAGAAGTTGACATGGGTGTAAATTTGTCTGAAGGTAGAAGGTTTTGTATCCCTTGAGCTATTGCACTGTCTAAATTTTCTCCTTTTTTATTCTCCTCTCCCCTTCAGATAATCCTAGTTTGATATTAGGAGATGTCAAAGAGAGAGAGTATAACAGCTCAAGAACATCACCAAAGGGTTATTACATCTTTGACGAGCTACAAGGCAGAAGGGATAGTATATCTTGCACAATCTGTCGTTATGAACTGTTCTGATAGAAAACCTTTGCTCTCAAGCACGAAGTATTGCTGCAAGACACGTTTTATTAGTGGGTGGCTTGAGTTGGAAATGGGCATATGTACCCCCATATGATCTTATTTATCCCAGAAGCGTTTATTGCCTGCTGTAGAGGAGTGGATTTGATGTCCCTTTCTGATCTAACTGTCCAAGTTCCTCATTTTTCTATACATGGGAGAACATACTCAAATGTTATATTAGCTGGGACAAAAAGCACTTATCTGTGTAAATAGGGGATTGTATTGTGCACGTTCCTCCTTGTGATGTACTCTTTCCTTTTAGCCAGAGTGGGCATGGGATAAAATTCTCACCCCAAGGACCAAAATGTTACCTTTAGAGTCTCACCTGGCCGATGTGCCTTTGGAACTGCCATGTTCATCACTCGCCCTCCATCCTGAGGCTTGGGGGGGGATGCGGTAAACCTGCAAATCCCCGACTCTGATGGCGTGCTTGAGGTCAGGCTGTCTGTGTAGTCATTAGTCCCTGCCGTGAGCTGCTCCGATGATGTGTCTGATATGAAGCATTCTGTAATGGTGAACTTGGCATGTCTCAGCTGCTCTTCCATTTTTGCGTGCTCGTATGCTCTCGCTAGCTCTTCGTATGTTGAGGAGGCACTTTCTGTGGAGACCATGCTGCTTCTTGCTCGATCTAAACAGAAATGTAAATAATGTGAGAAGGTAAACACCTGTACAATCCTTTTGGGTAAAAAAAAGGGCTATGAACATGAGAGTATTTTTTAATAAGAAGCAGAGCTTTAAAGGGGATTTAATTAAATTGTCTGCTTCACTATAAATGTCTGCACAATTTTAGTTTAGTCAGTTACTTGATAATTACAGGTAATCTAAAGTGAAGTTTATTCTGCTAGCAGCATTATGTGGCTTGGCATTGAAGTAATGTTTTAGACAAAATAACCTTTAATACACAAAAAAGATTAATTTCTCTAAAAGTTAAATGCCTTAAAAATTTTAGAAATGGATTCAGTAAAATAAGGAACAGCTTCTTTACATTGTCTTTTTACTGCATCTCAGAAATATTTCTGTGAGGTGATGTCTAGGTGAGAAAGGATAGTCTTTCTGTACCTGTTTCAACCTTAAAACTTTCTCATATGGAAGAAAGGTCTTAAGAAAGCAGTGTTTGGGAGCTACCAGCTGCAGTCATTCAAGTGCTTTTTTCCAATGTTGCTGAAGCTAAGGGGGTCTTCCTATTTGACACACAGGCAGACACACACAGACCTAGAAGCTGTTCTTTCATGCTGATGAGTTTCTGAGAACATCTATCGGTATTTCTTAAGCTACTGATACATGCCAAAGCATTCTGGAAAGGCAGTGCTCCTTTCTGTGGGAACAAATCAGTGGTCTGTTGCACCCATCAAACTTCTACTTCAGTGGGCTGGAAGAGCCAAGGACTTTCACAAGTTCCTTGGGCAGAAGTCATGCTTCATCATAAGATCTATACAATTGCAGACATTGTGGTGACATTCAATAGACAGGCATGATGAAGTAGCTAATTCATTGTTCCAGAGGCAACTGTGTCGTTACTGCAAATCTATCTATTTTATTGTGTTCTGGGATCCTTTTGACAGTTTCCATTGTGCACAAAGAACAACAGTCCTCATCCATGGTAAACAGGACCATGCATTATTTAAAATGACAAGTACTTCTATAATATGCTGTAGCTTGTTTAAGATTTTGAGCCGGACCGAACTTGAACAAGTCTTTTTTTTTCTTTTTCCCACAGGAAACATCATTCTGGTTTTCAACTTTGATTTGTAAGTCAGACCAAAATAATGTCTTTCCAAATTTCTGATCAACTAGAAAATCCCGGAAAACTCCAGTTGCTCTGTGCCATAGAACAGTGTCTGTAAATGTGATAGTTACGCAAAGATCATGGTTTGGTCCATGAAGCTCAGACAGGACTTGCAGCTTCCTACACGCCATATCCTAGGGAGACTACTCCAGGAAGAATCTGCTTAAGCACCTACTTCAGGTTTGATGAAAGTTCATCTAAGGTCAAGGTGAACTTCATGAAACCTAAATTAATCAGAAAATTTATAATGGCTTCTATTTAGAACATTAGAAATTGGTTACAACTATGAACTGCCACGATACATCTCTCCTAAGTTTAAAGGCCACTGCTTTGTAAACCTGGAATTTTTTTCAATAAGAAGTACTAAATTCTGCCGGATATCAACTGCATCACCTAGATTCAGAAATCTGAACTGATCTGAAAAGAGAGGAAATTTGCACATTGCTGATTCTTGTACACATAATTTGGCTACATCTATTACAATGTTTATTGGAAATGTTAAACTTCTGAAGTACTGTACTCTTTCCCCAGAAACCAAGTGTCTTAATGGAGCTATATTTTGGCACCAGAAAACCTTTCTTGAGCATGGCCTAAAGATTGCTATCCCTTACATAAATCACTGTGTTCAAGAGTAGATCCAGAGTAGGAAACTATCCCCTTTAAAACATAGATTATGAAGTCTGTTTACAAAAATGCATGTAGTTTATCTAATAAACCACACAGCAATTTGAATTCTCATCCCCTTGCCACACATACTGGAAAATGTCCTTGCGTGACACAATGTTGGAACACACGCAAGTGCCCCTGAAATCTGGAATGCCTACAAAAAGGGAGATAACATTTGCTATTTATGTATGTATCTGTATAGCTAGTATCGTTAATCTGTAGAGCCTTGTCATAATTACACCTGAAGAAATCAGGATGAAGTTTGTCAGCTTGCTGTCAGAGGTATCTGTTGAGTGACATCACCCTATGGAGACAGCACAGGGGCCTGCAACGAGTTGTGAAGAGATGAGAACTCCAGTTTCTAAATTATTGGATGTAAGGGTAGTCAGATGCTTGTTCTTCCAGAGGGAATAAAAACAGCCACACCTACTGCCTTGTAGGTCTAACACAGCTTTTTCACATGACAATCAATTTTGCCCTAGAATCAGGATGGAAGGTAGGCAATTCTTTCTGAGGAGGGCAGAGTAAGCTTGGATTTGCTTCTGTAAGGCATATCTTTGAATAGTATTTTACCTTTCTTCATATTTAACCTGTACTAAGCTTTCTTTGTGAGTATTCTTTTGCTTAATCATTTGCTCATTCATTTGTCCTTTTTTTGGTCACTTGTTTAGTGTAGGGCAGAGAAGAAAGCTTCTTTTTCAGTTTACAACTGCATTTATAATGTGAAGACATCAAGAAGAGATTAAAGTTGCAGGCAGAATATGTATTCAGTGTGTCCCCACTTATCATCTAGAGGAAAAAAACCTATGAAGAACATCAGAGCTGGCTGCTGCAATATTCAGTGATATGAATGGATTTGGACTTGGGCTCTAATTCCAGATTTTTCCTTCTCACTTTTTCTGCTTTGAATAAGTTCTATGACTGTATAACATGAATGGGAAAAGGAAAACATTAACCTCAGTGTAGCTCAAACCTTAAAACCTATGGCTCAGTCATATTCTTGGTTGCCAATACTGCCCCTTCCTGGTCAATGCCATTTCATGCAGCAAATTCTCCTACTATTTCCTTCAGATACAGGAAGTCCAGAGCTTCAGCTACAGTGAGAATTACCACCACATCTTTCAAAGGATCTCAGTATGTGTGTGTGGCATGAGAAATGGCAGCCACAGTATTTGTTATCATTAGCACTATATGTACTTATGGCACCCCTTATAAGTAGCTTACAGTAAAACACCCTAGCAAGGGGAAAAATAATGCCACTTAAGCACCAAATGAAGTACACCAAGAAGGTTATTGCAGCTACTGCTGTCCCATCTCCCAGTGCAGCCCTTCGGAAGTGCCCCATACCTGTGTCCTGCGAGGGGCTGACGCTGTAGCTGTCGCTTTCCTTGTCCACTGATCCTGCTGGCCTGGGTGTGGGCAGCCTCCAGTCTGTGGTGAGGGTATGAGCTGATATGGTGGGGTGAGGTCTGTTGAGGGTCCACTGACTAGCGTAGCGGTTGCGAGCTGTGGGTCCAGTTTTTGCACTTCTCCTTGTGGTAGGATCTGTGATGGAAAAGAGAGGGACTTTGCCACTGGACTCTTGAATTGATAAGGAAACATGTCCTGTCAGAAGCAGATGACATCTGAAATCGCTTTGGTTAAGAAAACACACCAAGCATTCTTTGTGGGGGAAAAAATGTATAGTGAAAGTGCTGTCCATTAGCAAATTGCTAATGCTTTTTTGAAATACCCTATTGCTAATGAAACCATACATTATAAAAAGGGTGCCACTGAAGAGCTGAGAGCCCCACCGATCTCCTATGGACACCTTCATTATCCCTTTACTCCAATATAAGCAGTTCTCCAGTCACAAAACCACTCTGAGATGGGAAAGAGCACAAGACAAAAAGGTCAGGAGGGGGATTTCACACCCCATCTCAAGCAAACTAAATTATTGGCATAGATGTCTTCCCAGAAACACCCTACAACAGGTAGATGACTGTTTCTAAAAACCTGTGCTCAGAAATGTGGTGACATAGTTTCCTGTTCTGGACCTTTGACTAATAGTTTTACTGTATTACAGTTCCCATCAGCTGCAGATTCCCTTTCTTTTTAACAGAAAGCCAAGACAAAATGTAATATGTAGTGCTATCAGACTTTCAGTGGGAACAGGTTCATAAAGATATGTCTGCTAAAAAAAAAAGGTAAGTAAATACAAATTTAAAAATCATCTGCTACTTGTTTAAGGTTGTCAGTGTTTGGGTTTTTTTATTGTCCTAGAGATAATGTGGTAACCAAAGGAGTAAAAGTAAACTATCTGCCAAAATTTACTTCCTT
The DNA here is from genome assembly GCF_964237585.1 of Gallinula chloropus. Lineage (NCBI taxonomy): Eukaryota > Metazoa > Chordata > Aves > Gruiformes > Rallidae > Gallinula > Gallinula chloropus. The sequence continues at coordinate 117,510,714 of NC_140085.1, forward strand.
GGTTTTGTTAATAGTTCTGTAAAAGTGAGTCTTGTGCTCTCTGACAAAGCAAGTGGGATACAAAATTCATTATGTGGCAAACCGAAAGTGACTAAATCAGCACTGAAGGATTTATCTTCGAAGCTTCTGAAGGGATATTACTAACAATAGAGAAAATGGGTATTAGAAATGAAAAATTCAAATCTATTCAAATGTTCTTTGATATTCAAATGGTGAAATTGTCAGTCTTCAAGGTAAGAGACTTTAGCAGAAGCAATTTAAAGAAAAAAACAATACCCAGATAATGACTCTGAGAATTGCTTCTGCCTGAGCATTCCCGGTAAGAATTTGTATTCTGCTGCTTCAAAGAAACAAGGTATTTATTTACAAATACCAGCTACGGTCTGATCCTTCTCCTATTTCACTTCTTCCCCCTACAGCAGTGGAAAAATATGAACCCGGTGCCATTGATAATTGATCCTCCTGGTAGTGCAACAAATAGCTGCCTCACATGGATAGCATTCAAAAACGGGCTTGGCACGACATGAGCAGCCTGTCAGCATAAACCACCCCTGGTACCAGCTGTGGAAAGTTGGCACGTGGCTGTCCGCGCAGCCAGAAGCGAGCTTCGTGCCTGCTTTGAGGGAAGACATGAAGGACAGGAGCGTGCTGGTGGGAAAACTCTCAGCCTGGCGCTGGGGCTGCTTGGTCTGGAGAAGAGAAGGTTTGGGGGAAATCTCATCATCTTATACAGAAACCTGAAGGGCAGGTGCCAAGAGGACAGCCAGGATCTTTTTGGTGACACCCAGTGAGAGGACCAGAGGCAGTGGGCACAAGTGAAAAATAGGAACTTCCCTCTGAACATCAGGAAGCACTTTATTGTGAGGATGCCTGACCAGTGGCACAGGTTGCTCAGAGAGGTGGTGGAGTGTCCATTCTTGGAGGTATTCAAAAGTTGTATGTCTCTGGGCAGCCAGCCCTTGCTTTAAGAAGAAGGGTTGGACTAACCAGTGCCCGGAGGTCCCTTCCAACCTCAACTGATTCCGTGATTCAGTAGTAGGCTTTCATCAGCAATTTGAAGGAGGTGGGAAAGCCTGCTGCCAGCACACAGTGCTCATCCTGCTGAGCATGTGCTGAGCAGTAGCACTGCACCACAGTGCTGGGCCTCAGCATAAGGATCTCTGTAACACGCTGAGCTCCAGAGCTGCTGGTGTGGTGGGAAACATCATACATGTGGCGCCCCGGTTGTTAAGCCAGCTCTGCTGTCCTGTGCTGAAACTGAACTGTAGCTCAGGTGAGCAAGGCAAGGTTCAGGGAGCATACCTCTTTTATAAATAAACACAAAAGAAGTGTGAGAACAACTTAACAAGTGCTGTAAAGGAATATTTGCCAACTGGTGAGTGTGCCAGGGCAGGAGGATTCACAACCTCAGAGCCACCCCTCTTCACACAGAAGGCTGTGGGTCTAAACAGTATCTCACAGCCTAGTCTCTATCAAAGCTATTTTAGTGTGTTAAATCTAGAGAGAATGACCTAAAAAGTCTCTGAGCCAACCCTGTGCACTGCTGCAATCAGATCTTTACAGCAAAATTAAAGTGAAGGTGGACTTCTGTTTTCAAAGCTGGGCCGGAAATGGATCATACTCTCAAGTTAAACACCATTTTAATTTGGGGGAAGTCACTCCCTGTAAACTCAGTGGACTGAAGCACATTACTGCACACAAAAAGGGGAATAGGAATGGAAGAGGCTGGTGCTATAAAATGCTGTGGTGTGGCACAGGCAGGCAATTTCAGGGCAGTGCCTCCTTATCAGTAAAGACAGGGTTGGAAAACAATGGAGAATCTATTGTTTACTCAGATGATTGTGATCTTCCAAGATAATCAGAATGATATGATATGTTTTGCTCTTAGTGAGCAGGTGAGCCAGCACCTACATGAACTAAAGGAACGAGACAAGTGGTACTAGAAAGAAAACAAATGTCATATCTTGATTTTTCTGATTCTAATGTCATGACTCTCCATAGATGAAAAATGGTGGTACTAACCTAGCCCTCAAGAAATAACTACCTATAGCTTAACACTGTCAGAGTTAGAAAGGCAGCAAGGTCACAACTAGAATAGCTGTCATTTTATAAAGGCTGGGGTGGAAATTAGGATGAAATTAAGATTTTTCAAATATACTAAATTTTAGGTGATGCAGATGGACTGACCTTTCAGCATTTTTGTTGATCAAACTCACCAAGTAAAAAGATTCTGAAACATCAGGAGACAGAAACAATCCAAGAGAGGTTAGAAACTGCACACTGCTAGTGAGCTTCACTTTGGTAATATTCGTAACACATAGTGTTCCTTCAATCTAGTGATTTTCATTTCCATATACATAGATATGGAATACATTCGTGAGCAAAATTAAGAAGAATTGATTGCAGCAGTATGTTAATTTATGATAGAATTTTAATCACTGGTAGAATAACTCAACATGAATATATATGGGAAAAGTAAACTGGAAATACAACTTTTTCAGAAAAGCAGTAATTGAGAAATGTATTTCTTGTGTGATAGAGAGGTGAAGAGGGAAGATGTATTTTGAAATACAATAAAGATTGATCACTGAGAAAAAATATATTAGACACTAAAACCCATTAAGCTAATTTACTCAATAAATTCTAGAACTTAATATCTAGCATGCATTTGATTTAATGAAAGCCAGGTATGAATTATTTCAAATTATACCTACATTTCAGATGCATATGCAATTTTTGGCATATTGAATCACTAAATGCAATTGTATAAGAAATGTTCTCTGCTGACCTAAATAGATTTCAAACCCATGAGGATGCAAATGCAGGAGCACAGTATTCATTTTCTTATAGCTTTCTCCTCTCCAGATGACATATTCTCTTATATGCTTACTTGTTCCTGGCCGGGCATCAGAAACATCCACTAGTGGTCCTGTAGCTTGTGACACAGACTGGTAATGTACTGTGTGGGTGACAGTCAGTGACTTCTGCTTAGACGTCTCTCCAAAGTCAGCATCAGTGAGCAGAACTGTTGATCTGTCATCTGCAAGTAAAAAAAACCCAACACATCAGGTCTTGAATAATGAATTTTGGGTTTGCCTTCATAAGAGCTTTACAGCCACTGCCTAGACTTATTTTCAGCTGCGTGTCACATCTGAGAGTAACAGCTCCTTCATCTCTGTAAGGGCTGAGGATGGCTCTCAAATGTGTTCCACAGCTTGGTAGCCTCTGGGTTTAAACTCAAAGTTCATAAAAACCAAAGAAAAAGTGTAATTTAAATTACTTTTTTATTATTATTATTTCACCTTAGAGATGTGCAACTAAGACAGACTATTAAGCATCCTTCCAAAAAGCTGTTTTGTGTGTAACTGGTTTTGGCTCAATATCTTTCTTTCCTATCTTTTGAACACTGCCCTCTTCCCCTTCATTTTCGGAGAGCACAGTTGAGCTTTTCAATAACATATTCAATTTACTTATATTGATTAACCTAATTAGTAGCGTCCTCAGCAAAATCTCCCATGTCTTCCCAAAAGGAGGTTGTTAGGTAATGTTGCTAACTAACCCTCTACCAGCCAGCTTTTTTTCCAGACACAGATTATTGTGAAAGGGATGTCTGTGACCCCGAGATTACTCTTAGGGAGCTGCTTATTTTTAAGCATGTGAATACCACAGGGAAGACAATGGGAATATACTTGCAGGGCAGCTATTCATCCTTAAGTCCCGGGTTTTGCTGTTCTTGGAGCTAAGGGCTAAGTCCTACCATCTGTCCCTGCACCAAAACTCACTTCTGTAGGCTTGGAAAAGAAGCTTGAGGGAGCTTTATGTGAGTTGTATACATTTCTCACCACATAGTCAGTCCAGCTGACTGTGTGCTTTCTTGCAGCTGCAGAGAAAGTTGCAAGGTGAAGCCTTGACCTTGGGAAGGACTGGGAAAAAAAAGTGAGCATGGTTCTGCTGCCTATTGCTTCCCTATGGAGTAGGATATATGCACCAAATTTCTACACAGGTCTTGATCCCTGCAGAAAGCCAGTGCTGTAAAGCATTTTTTTTATGTTAATTTTTTTTCTCCACTTGTGTTTTCTGTATTGTATATATTTTGCTCCAAAAAGAAATCTGGTCCGCTTGATTGTGGAAGATTTAACAGCATAAATCTCCCACTGACTCTGTGCTCACAGCACAATTATTTGCGTGCTATCAGATTTTCTTTTGCCCTCTTTACAGCCTTGTTACCCACTCCTAATAGTAAAAAAAAGGCCATGAGAAGTTCCCACTACGCTGTGCTATACAGCTTTGTAATGTATTTTTCAGGGGGCTGGCAGCAGCGGACCTTCTGTGCATTTAGTAGTCAGCAGAGGTTGATGTGCTGCTTCTAAGTGTTCCTGTTTTTTGTGGGGTTTTTCTTTTTTTCAACTTGACAAGACACCATTAAGGCGAACAGTTCTGCACAATAACATAAGTAGCATTTTTTACCCAAAGAAGGCCATAAATAGAATGAGCATTATGAAATCAAATTACTCTGTCTCTGGCAAAAGAGGAGCTCTTATTCAGGTTGGGAATAAAGCCTCTTGGCAGTAGGTTCTATCAAAGATTGCCAAAGTGCCTGCTTGTTCTGAGTGCTTCGTGGGGAGCTGGCTATTACCAGAGCCCCGATCACCTTGCCACAGTTGAGGGACTAATGGTATTTCCACGATAACCCGCTATTGCTCAGCAACCATAACTCAACAGTAAAAATTGCCTTCAGGATGTAGCCTGGCACAAAGGACGGCATCACAGAGACAAACTTCATGAAACTCAAATCAGCATTAAAAAAGTCAGTATTTCAACTGAAGCACAGGTGCCCTCTTCAAATCTGCAGCACAGACTGTGAAATATCCCCCTAGGCCACCCACACCCACCCCCCATGCCAGAGCAATGGCAGACCTGACAGGGCTAGAGCAGCTTGTCCCTCCCTATTGTGACAATGGACAGGAGATGCAGAGATGCTGCTTCCAGCCGGCACAGCTTTCCTCTTCGGCCACACCATACCTGAGATGCTGTTACACTCTCAGGCACCACAGGTTTCTTCCAAACAGATTTTGAGCCAAAATATAAGTCTGACAAGATCAGTCATTCTGGAGGGACTTGTCACAGTGTGTACTCATACAGCCACAATAATCAGGTTGTGTTTTTATTTCACTCAGATTTTAGACATCTTGTGTTTAAATTATTTGGAAAAAAACCCATAACACCAAAGAATTATGTTTTTCATGACAGTTCAGCTATATGCCAGCCACATGAGAAATCTTGTTTTCTGTTATGCCAAACAGTTTAGCTTTGAATTTTGCATAGATACACAAAATGTGAAAACTGATCAAAATGTTGACATATCATTTGCTATGAACAGGTGGATACAACATGCAACGTGTAAGTTTTAGGAGTTGGCTGTTGCTAATTGTTAAATACTGATATTTTAGTTTCAGAATTTCATTTTCCTTATAAGTAATGTCAGTGATCCAACTGTCTAAGCAAAGCCAAAAGAGAAAATGAAAATCATAAAACTGCCAGCCTTCATTTACATTTTCTTTAAGTGTTTTTTTCCACTAACTTAGTTTTCCTAATGTCCTGCATTATTTTAAATACCACACTGAGATTACTTAAAGTGGAAAATAATTCAAAGGAGAGGAAAAAAAATCAGTTTTCAAATATGGCAAAATTTTTTTTTCATTCACGTGTGCAGTGGGGAAAAGGTTTGGGATAAAGGAAGTCCACATAATTTGCCTGCTACATTTTCAGTGAAGACAAGCCCAAGAATTTACCAATGGTCTCCATCGTGTCCCTCTCCTCAATCAGAAGCTGTGCTCTAGGAATATCTATGTGCATCCTCAGTGTTTGCTGCTGCTTATTAAGTGTATCTGATGTCCTGGTGTTCTTGCTAAAGACAAAAGAGAAACAAACAGATTAATGTTCAGCCTAAATTAAAAGATACTTGCAGACTTTCCCATTTTGAATCCACCCAGCTCAAACAAAAAATAATGTCACCATAATCAGCAAAATACCCATACATCTTATTTTCCCCTCTTCAGAACAAGTGCATGGTATTCATTTATTGCAAGTGAAAAGCAGTTAGATGAATGTAGAGCATCGAGGGATTTGGTCTATTCTTTATCAGCAGGAATCTCCTCAAAATTTCAAAGTTTTCTTCTAGTGCTGTCATGCAATGAAATTACTAAAAACACTTTGCAAGATGGACTTTTCATGCTATGAGTAAAGAAACATACAGCTGATCAAACAGGTCAGTAGGAAAATGATGTTGAGTAATTTCTAATTATTTTTTTTAACTTTTCATTATTTTTCATGAAATCAATTCCAAATATCACTAAAACTGATAAATGAAAAAGCAAATCGATACCTAGGGATTCCATTAATAAATTGCATAAAAACAAATGAAGGTTTTAGTCCTATTGATGTTTCAGGGCTAAAATTGCAAATCTTGTTTACATTAATGGATTATTTCTAATTGATTGATGCAATATTCTAAAAATGAACATAAACCAATTATTCTATCATCATGCCAACTGCAACAATTTCATTTTGAAGTTTGTGTACCAGAAAATGACTTTTGAAATGAGCTGCCTACCAAAAGCAGATGAAAATGGATAACAAACCAGAATGCTGCAATCATTTCTACCATGGAGCTTGCGCCCAAAAAATCTTCAGGCTGCGCTGAAACCCCAGAAACTTTTTTGCCCTTTTAGATGTAATTACTCTTTGGAGGAGAGGAAATATTTGCATGTACTTTTTTTTATGTAGGGAGTTCTGAGAAAAGTTAAGACAAATCAGCCATTTGTGTGATCCAAGTGCTCACACTTCAAAGAGCTTTAAAATCCAAGTGGAGGCTCATTTTCTGGTGCAAAATACCTGCAGATCATTCTGTTTAATTCTCCTTTGGCAATGAATTATTGCTGCTCATGGAATCAGCAGAGGACTATTACGCTGCTAGATGATAAGCTGACTTCTGTCCTGAGTGCAGGCTTCTACACAGGAGATTAATGCATGTGTGATGAGCCCTCATCTCTAGACATTTTGCCTTAACTTCCTGCTGTGTCTCCATAGAATCAAAGAATCATAGAATCATTAAGGTTGGAAAAGTCCTTCAAGATCATCTAGTCCAACCATCCCCCTACCACCTATATTACTAACTAAATTATGTCCCTGTGTACGTCACCCAACCTTTGCTTGAACACCCTGAGGGACTCCACCACCTCCCTGGGCAACCTGTTCCAATGCCAATCTTTTTGAGAAGAAAGAACCACTCTTTCTGAGAAGAAATTTCTCCTAATTCCTAATCTGAACCTCTCCTGGGGGACTTGCAGCCATTCCTTCTTGTCCATGTGAGGAAACCTAACTATTGGAGGTTTGTATGTTCTCCTGGAGTCCTTTTTAGGAGGAATTTCCATGTCATGTGCTCAGTAATTCTACTCCAAATCAGTGTAAGATTCACAAGGCACACAGATACACCTCTATCTGATTCTTACCCTATGGCTTTCCCTAGTTTTGTGGTCCCCAGCATCAACTCCATCTGTGCATCTCAAACTTTACAGTCTCTGTCATTACCTGGGTGATTAGGTGGTACTATTACCTTCATGTACAGATGGATATCTGAAATTCAGCCAAACAGCCTACTACTGGTGCCTCATTTAATCATTATGGAAGCAGAATATCAGGAGAGCTACCCAAAGGCTGACAGACTTTTTTCCATATATATCCAGTGGAGAACAGTAGTTACAGTGTCTTATTAAGCACATAAATTTTCAAAGACATTTGGGATCCTAAAATGCAGATAAGTTACACACTGATGTTCTAGAAGGCTCTGCAGAGTTTCTGTATGGATTAGATGCCACTTTCTTATTGCAAATTGCTGAAACATTCAGCGAATCAGAGACTGATATATTATCTGCATGCCAAATATGCTTGAATACATGCCCTGGAAAAGTTGAACTGCTTATACAAGATCACAGAGCAAACCTGTAGGAAGTTGACTTTCTGAGGTCCAATTTTAATTAATACATATAGAATCTATGCAATACATATCTAATAAATGCTCCCCTCCTCAGCTCACCAGGGATGCAAGAGACACAGGGACCTAACCAGGGATCTTCCTCAGAGAATCCAGACCCCAGAATCCCAGTGAGAGCTAGGAGCTCTTCTGTAGTACAAACGCTCTATATTCCTATTATTGCAAAGTACTCCACTGCACAGAAAGGATTGTTTGGACTGGAGGGAGTGGGAGGACAGTTCCCCAGGTTTGCAATTATATTGCTCACCTGCCAAGAGCGAATTCTGAATCCCATTCTTGGCTCCAGGGATAGTTTTATGCAAAATACATGAGAATACCTTCAAGCCAGAACTGGAACCTAAGCCTCCCAATATTCAGGAAAATTCCCTACTATGCTTTACAGTTGTGTCTTGTTTGGTGTGGTCCCTCTCCTCCTCCGTACCAGTCTAATTAATACTCCTGTACGCAGCAGCACGGTGACATGAAGTGTCCAAATACAGAACAGGCCATTGGCAGTAGCAAGAGAGTTGCTGCTGATTAGCATGCTATCCCTTTCTGGCTCACAGAATTGTGAATTATTTTCTGCAGACCACAATAGCTCAACTTTCAGGTTATAAAAAGCTAAAGTGCCAACAGCAATTAAGTTCCTCTAGGATTTGGCAGCAAGGCAAAGACTTTTAGGATTGCAATTTTTAAGTTTTGTGCACAAGTAGCCTCTAACCTTGGAGAATTGAGGCATCAAAATATGACAATATTCTGGGAGATATGGAATCCAGTGATTAATTCTTGAAAGAGAGGACAGCCTACAGATATAAAATTCCCAAACTGATGCATGTGCTATGGCTACTCTTTACCTGACAGACCTTGTACGTGTGTATAATACAATTTACTCCCTCTGCTTCAATGCATCACTGAGGTCCAAATTGCTAAGAGACTGGGAGCCTGTCTGGGGAATGGGTCTGTATGTGTTTGCTGTAGGCTTTTGCTCTACAAAGGTTTCTGCTTTCGACCACTGTGGAAGACAGGTACTTGGGTGCGTGGGCCTCTGGGTTTGACTGAGTACAGTTTTTATGTACAGTCTGTGGATTAATGGGCCTTTTTCCAGAAGAACTACAATGCATAAGGTAAATTGGAGGAGTGCACATAATTAAGACAACACCCCTTTTTTAAATAATCTTTTTTGGATCTTTCATGAAAACATTTCATACTTGAGTGACTGAAAATATCTGTATGCACAAGAGAGAGTTAAGCCTGTCAAGCTAGTTATGTAAAGGGATTAAATATGGTGCTCTGTAAACCCAAAGTCATTCTGGGTCCTTGGCAGAAACTCAAGCCACCTCACAGTTTACTGATGTCTAAGCTGGTTGCTGTGAAAACATATGGAAAACTAAATCTTGTAAATAATCAGCCTGACAGAGGAGTATTTGGGGAGAAAAGATTCCTCACCTGGTGTCTAAAATTAGAAAGCTCAGTCAATTGCTACACTGATTCGCAGTGAACTGTTGCAAAGAAGTTGGCTAGACTGATGTTTTCACCCAAAAGAAACATTAAAAAGCTGTAATTGCACAGCAGCAGTAATTTTTATTTGCGAGTTTAAGGTATCAGCAAGTCGTGCAGCTTCCATTAAACTGCTGTCTTCTAGGGCTTATCCCGCACCCCAGACATTTGACTTACACAACCAAAACCAGCAACTTCCAAAGCGAAGACTAAAGCTCCATTCTTAATCTGCTTTAGACAAGCTCATAAAAATCTCCTCAAAGGGAAAGGTACAGAAAGCTCTCTTCATCCCTCACACCTTCCTACCAAGCAGGGCATCATCTTTTCTGCACTCTGCCCAATACTTAAACAGCAAGGCACAGCCCACAGCAAACCTCTTTCTTGATGCTTGTATCGCAGCAGATTTTGGTGAAATCTAAAAGATATAAAAGCATCAGCAGCTTTATAAAATGTGACTGTGGCTTTGGAAATGGGTTATTATCCTTTGATTATTAACATGCTAAATCTTCTGTGATGGTGGGTAGCTCAGGTTTCAATTGGACGTGTTTCACAGGTTTATCAAAATGACAGGACATTTAGTCTGTAGAAAGCCAGCTTCCCAAAACAGCATCACTTTGAGAGCTCCAAGTTACGACACATCTGCAAATATAGACCTATATCCCTTCTTTCCTCTAAAGTCCTGTTTTAATAGTCATTTGACTTTGTTCACACTTTGAGAAGAGAATCAGAAAACATGGGTATTTAATTAAATTGCTTAAACCTGCAATGTGCTGCTAGCAGGGGTTTCTAACTGGCAGATAGGAAGGGTATGGCCTGACCTGCATGACCAGTCTTGTTAACATCAATGGGACTATTCAGATATATTTGCAGGCTGATGGCATAGAGCTGAGTTTACACTAAACCCATCTGTCACCGTGTCTTTGGTAAGCACAATAGCCGGTGAAGTCAATCATGGGTGAGGAAGGTTGGAGTACAGTTCATTTGGTAAAATATATATGACATTCTCAAATTTATTGTTTGAAAATAAAAAGATTTTCTAGCAAACCAAAACTCATTTGAACTTAAAAATAATCCCTTGGCCATCCCATTTTCAAATATATGCAGCAGTTTTAAAGTTCAATATTTTCCCCAGACAAAACAATAAACATCAAAGATACAAAATTTCCATCTTTGAAAGAATTGTGGTGCCAGAATAGTCATTCTGTTGCAAATCAATAACTGAATTAGATTTCTTGATGCTGAGCTGATGGAACAGAAATGAAAAATAATAAATGGATTTACCTCTTCTTCTATGCCATCGGGTATTAGGAGCTAGCAATAGTGAATTACCTAAATAGAACTGTAAAGTTAAGAGATATTCACATCCAGGCACTTACTGCCCTCAATCAGATGATCTCTGAAGAGCAATTACTTTGGTACGTATTATGAAAATGTTTTTCTGAATAGGAAAAATGTCCAAACAGACCCACACAGCTTCTATAATTTAATCTACTATCACAAAATTTCTCAGGTTTTTGCCACTGCATTCCCTCACAGATGCAGTCCCCAAATTGTCTTTATGCTCGCATTTCTAACCAATAACACATCCTGGTTCTTAACAAACAGTCAAATGGTCTGTTTTGAAAAATGATTTATGAATAGAAGGTTTACTTCTCCATTTGTCCCTATAACACTTTTTTAACATGATGCCATAGTTGACAGACATTTTTCAATTTAAAAACATTAAATCTATTCTTACCTCATAAGCATTTCAGCCAAACTCTTTGCATCTAGAAGAAAATGGAAGAAATGTCATCACAAATGAAAATCTATTTGATAAATGGACTATTAGGAAGCAAGTGATTTGAATCAGCCATGTGTAAGACCACTGCTGTTTCTCAGATCAGTGGTAAGGATGAAATCCTCTCTAAAAGTCTCTACTTTTGCTGAAACTGCACTTCTGCCCCAGACAGTCCTCTTTAGTTCCTCAGCAGCATCAAAGATGCTTAGAGAAGTAAAAAGTTACTATTGCTTTAACCTGAAAAAAACTACAGGAACCAATTAGAAGTAGGAACAGCTTAATAAATAATAGGGATCTCTGTTCCTGAGCACCATGTATAGCTAGTGAACAGATGAGGAGGGAAGAAAAGGCAAGAAGACACAAGTGTTGACATCCATCTCCGGGGAGGAGCCAAACCTATGCTGGGTGAGTATTTCCATTTCCAAACCAAACCTGACTGCATGGAGCTCTGAGCAAGGGAGGTCTCCTAGGAGACAACTTGTTTTGTTGCTCTCAGATATGAGTGCTTTTCCACTAGCAACAACTCAAAAACTACTACTGGGTTTTCAGAGGACAGTCTATGCATAGAACAGGAGGAGGCTTATTCCCACATGGATCAGCCCTGCAAAATGAGGCACTGCTGCAGGAGAAAAATTGCTCCTGCTGTTGCTGTTGCCATTGCATAAAAGCCTTTGGGGATATAATTATTCAGGTACCTATCAGATCAGAAGACAAAGATGAAGGTTGGTTCATCTAGTGTTCTCCAGGTAGCTTTCTGTAAAACTTGATCAACGTAGGATGATAATTTCTCTAGTGATATTCTGCAAAAATAGACAGGCATGCTTTCTGCTCCTGCAGCCTGCCACTAAACAAACTCACTTGAAAATGCTGACTCCAGAGTCCTTAGGTATATCACACAGCAACAAAGAAGCCTTTTGTGCAACCAAGTGAAGCAAATCTGAGAAGAAAACAATTCCAAGTTCTAAGCCTGCAAGCAACTCTCCTATTATGTGAAGCTTTTAATGTCTTCTTTTATCTGCTGCTTGTAAATCTACTGGCATCTGCCAAGACATTTACTGAATTGTCTTTGTTTTCTCCACCTCACCTTTTTTTTATTCCTTAATCACCTCTTGGGTCTCCTACACCTGCAACAATTTCCTTGCTTGTGATCCTATTCAATATCCTGCCTTTAAAATTCAGAGGATGCAGGCAGAAAGAACACACCATCTTAACGCATTTCTCTGGTTACATTTGTATTCCTTTTTAAAAGGAATGGGCAAAGGGCTCTTTTGATTAATAAAAAAACTCAACAAAACCCGTTCCATCCACTTTATAAATTCTATTTGTCTGCCAGTCTGCCAGCTTGCCTGTCTTAAGCTTTATTCCTCACCTACGACTGGAGAAGATGAAATTCTGTGCTGCTTCTAGGTTTGTTTGCTCCACTGCTTTGTTACTTTCCTCTACCCCCTTTCAGCACAACATATGGCAGATTCCTGGTGGAGGGAAGGATCCTCCATCTGAGATGTCCCATCTAATCCACGCTGTGTTCTGTTTATGAACTTTCACTTTGCTTGGGATTGCCTTTTGCTGTTAACAGTCTTGTAAGTGTTGCTGTCTAGAAGATGACAAACCAAACTACCATTACTGCTGCTCGCAGATGATGTCAGAGATAGTTTTGCTACTGACTTCTAAGGACCCAGGAAAGGACCCAGTTCTTTAGAGGAACACACACACACACATGCGTGCACATACACACACATGCAGAAAAAGGGTCTGGTTCCAAGTCATGGGGTTGGGGTAGGTTTTTAATTTTATGATGTTTCTTGTTATTCTAGAAGCATAAGGATCATTAAGATGTAACTATGCACACTTTCTCAGTCTAGCATAGACAGCAAGGGTGATTTAATATGCAAATATTGTTTTTATTAAGCTAGTAGCTTTTGCAAAGCAATTGCTGCCTTCTTAAGTGAAGACTGTGGATACTTGTGCAAGTAATTCACTACTGAAGAAAAGCCAAAAGGACAAAGTTGAAAGTTGCTTGGCCCAATGTCCTTCAGTTTACTTTTTAGGTTTGTTTATCAAACCTAAATGACAATCTCAAACAACTTCCCTTGTATGTTCTCAGGTGCAGGACAGCATATAGCTGTGTTCCACACATTCAAATGTTCATTAACATAAATGCATTCTTGGTCAAAGAGAAACAAAGGAGATTGCCCGTCTTCAATGGAAGATAACATACATGAGGTATGTATGAGGTATCATACAAGAACATGTTACATGTCAAAAGCTGAATGAGGAATTACTGCAGAAAAAAAAAGTAATTCCATCATCAGGGTTTAAATGTTCTAACTATTCAAGCAGACCTTTACAGTGGTCTGAAGTGTTACTGCAGTTAATGACGGCTGTACTGGGCAGGCAGTCTAGGACTGGATCAAAACAAATGATAAAATAAATAGAAGATAAGAGATCTTATTTACCTGTCAAAACCAAACCCTGAAGCCTGAAAGCAACTGCAATGGTACCAGTCTCTCCAAGAGAGCAGATAGAGGAGGCCATGAATGACAGAGTGAAGGGGAAGATCATCTGCTCCAGCCAAGCATCACCCCATGCCTTGGTGAAAAAGACAAACTGGTTCTCACTGTGGGTTTGACACATAACTGTGGTGACAGGCACCAACCCAGTGACAGCCACCACTTGGAGCAGCTGCGACCTGATCTGTGGAACTACTAAATTGGGCAAAATTCAGGGTATTTGCTGAAAACTATGCTTTCTTTATATACAGAGTGCTCCTGGGGAAATAACTTATACTGAGTGTGACATGGGAGGAACTGCATACCGCTACCTGTCACTACCAGGAGTAAAAGGATTAAGAATGGAGACACTGTTGTTCTTATGCTACAATTTACCCCACAGAAACTGGAAGCACAATCCCAGGATACAAATGTTTGCAGTATGCAGAATGCACTGAGAACAAATCTGCAATTCCCACTACTCTCTGTCAAGCAGGTCCAAAGAAAACACATCTCCTGGAGCCACAGAAGTATGGATTAAATTTGTAACTTGTGTAAATTCTTTTAGAAGGTCCCAGTGTGAAAACTATTATTTCTGATGTAGACAAGAGGAAGATTGACGGTGAAATCTTGATTTAGGAAAAATGAGTCCTGTGCCTCAAAGAAAACCCACCAGGTGATACATATCAATTGATAATGACAGGATTTCAGTTTCAAAAGTAATTCGGATGAAAGTTGAACACAATAACTACGAAAGCAAAACTCTTTTTTTGTTGTTTTGGGGTTTTTTGTTAGATCAGAAGAAGTTGCACACAGGAATTTTTTTTTACAGAACTTACTAGAGAGTTCTCTGGAACAGCAACACTGATTGTCAGGAAGCCTTTTAGAATATGAAGAACAGAAAATGGTTAATATGGGATCAGTCCTCAAAAAGAACAAAGAAAAAAACCTGAACTACTGAAGTCCTATCAATGTGATCTTGGCAATGAGCAAAATGACAGAAAAAATCGAATGAACCTTAATGAAATGAATTAAAGGAGATAGAATAATTGAGGCCAATCAATATAGTTTTGTAGTCAATCAGCCATGTCGAACAAAGTTGATATTTTTAAAAGGAGATTAAAATTCCCTGAGAACTGATGACATTGAAAATACTTTCACTGAGACACGATTAAATAACATTAAAGTATTACATTTATATTTCTCTAGAACAAAGTTTTGATACCACAAAAGGTTTTAATAACACAGTAGTATGATGTATTTTTAAAAGTACAATTTTAATGAGAATAATTATTTAGCATATCTTTTGATCATGCACCTTGGGACATCACATCATTGGTTCTTTTATTGGTGGTCTGGAGGAAATGAAATAATATCTGATAAAAGTTCAAAAATGACACAAGAATTAGGTAGCTAAAATGTAATGAAAATGCCTGGTCACTAAGGCATATCAATCCACTTCATTAGGTAGGCTGGCTACAAGTTAGCAATGTATGTGTATTTGGATGAGGTCATATATGAAGAATACAAGCCACAGCTATACAATGAAGACTATTATCCTGCTGCACTGTAATCAGGGAAGTCTCAGATGTTCTAAAAAGATGAGACACTAAACACAAACTCTTAAAATAATGCTATACCCAAAAAGATGATCCTTGCAGGTAGAGAGAGAAGACCATAACGGGAAAGAAGAAGGGCTGTTACCTCTCTAACTGATGCTGTTATGTCTGCTGCTGGAACACTATGTTAATTTTTTGCATACACAGATGAGGAAAGCTACTTAAAGACTGCAAAGGGATCAGATAAAAACCTTGAAATGAATAAATTATGGGGAAAATACTGAGAAAAATAAAGATTTGTCTGTTTAATTTACCAATTAAAGAATTAAGAAATTACTTGATTACCACCATGAAAAAGAAATATGCTCGGAGCCTGACACACGAATCATAAAACTTCAATCCCTCTACAGCAGACAGAAGTACAACAGAAGCAGATGATTGGGATGTCAGGATGTAGCTTGACAAATTCAGGTAAGAAGTGAGACACAACTTCTACAGAAATTTTAGTTAAATATTGATATGACCTTTATCAAAAGTATTGATGAGTTGTCACTGCCTGTGTTTAAGTGAAGGTCAGATATTTTTCTAAAGTCCTGTATTCTGAGAGGAAATAATTCAGAGAAGTCTTACGTTATGCAAAAGCCATACTTGCCAGTCATCATCAGCCTTAAGGGACTGTAATCTATGGATACTTGTAAATTAACCATGAAAAACTAGATGTGCACAGCCATAATTTCCTGAAGCCAAGGAGCTCAAAATATCCTGGTTGTTACTGGATGAAATTCCCCAGTATTTCTGAGAAGATAACACTTTCTTCACCCTTAACACATCACTGGTTTTTATGAAAAAAAAAAAACCAAACCCAACCTGCACAGACATAAATGACTTAAAATATTTCAAATGAGAAAGTGATCATATAATCTAAAGCACCCATATACCCTGATTTTCAGAGCTGTGTATGAACCATAAGGCTAGTTGTCCTCTTTGATCTATAAATTTGCCCATGACCGAGACTCCTGTATCTTTCTTGGTTTTTTGTTTGTTTGTTTGATTTGGGTTTTTTTCCAAAACATAGAAAATATTGTTACAAAAGACAAAACGAGACTCAAAAGAGAGATGATCAGATGCTGAGTTGAGATGGAATGCACAGGGTTGGCACTGGTTTTCATATATATCGTATTTTAGTTAAAATGCAAATAACTAAAGAATTCATTGGCTCTTGGAAATTATTAGAATTATTTTTGCAGATGATAAATCACGTTACTATTCATCAGTACGTTATCTGAAAGGCTTTTCCCCAAATACCTTTGGGCTAAGGCCTCCCATCATGTTCCAGTGCAAGGCCTACAAGGCCAAATGCAGACCTGGTCTGCAAAGGTCAAAAAACCTGTCTGTGGCTCAGCCAGGGGCATTTGCCAGTCGACTGATAGAACTGAATTAATTCACAGATCTAAAACTTAGTCACATAGCAAACACCTGACTTTGAGTAAGGATTACAGAAATGTACAGCTCAGTGACAATGAAAGCTCACTGAACAATGTAGTGCTGTCTTTATTGCTCTAACACAACATAGAGTAAAAAAAGAGTTAATAAATCTGAGAATATCTGGATGTGATTTCTAGCCTACTAGCATGTGGCTACTTTCACTTTATAATGCAGGAATCATGTTTTGCATATTCTGGAAAACTGAAATCCCCCATTTTCAGAATATCTCATTTTACTCTTTGAAAAAAAATATTATTGTTGAGATCATTCACAAGGGAAACAACCAACAACAACAACAAAGGAAAAAACCAATCACTGACACATAAAAATCATTTTCCTTTCTCCCATGCAAAATAATAACAATAGATAGAAGACTAATTTCTTAGAAACTTACTACCAAATGAAAAAGAAAGAATTTCTGTAGAAAAATTTGTTGCTTCATGCCTCTTATGTATCGCAGGAAAAGGACAGCAACTGGGGATTGAACTGTTTGGTCACGTGCAGCCCCACTTGCACTTTCAGGTTCAGGGAGTATTCATGCGCAGAAATAAGTGCCACATCTCTCATCTTACCTCGCAGCCTTTTCAGCCTCTGCTCCCTCCTCCTCCTCCGCACGATCAGCAGCATCACAAAAAGCAGCAAGACCCCAACCAAGATACAGGAAATGGTCACCAGCATCTTTAGCCCTTCGTTGGTTGACAGCCCTTCCTCACTTTGCACAACTGACTTAATGAGTGGAGGGATTGTACCTGGAAACAGTGTCATGATATTAGATGCCTATTAATGAAGACAAAAGATTGAGTTCTCAGGGAATACGGCATGTTACATGCTTCAGGTTCATGCAGAACATTAAGAAGGATTTGTCATGTTCAGGGTGGGTGCTACATTTGCATGTGTAATGGCAATGCACACGCATCCAGTCACAAGTTAACTGCAGAGACTCATTGATTATCAGAAATCAACATGAGGTGCATTCATCAATGAAAAAACCATGTCCATTATACAGTCAAATACTACAATTAATTTTAAATTGCATTAAAGCATTACAAAGCAGCTGTAAGAGATCTCAGAATTATTACCTATGATTATTACATCTCACTATGCTGCAACATATTCATACTTTGTGCTGGGCTTTTCTTTGCAAGGAACGTATTTGACAAAGTTAATTTTGTCCTATGTACATCAGATGAATCCTTTGCACAGAAACATTCTCACATCACGTCTTAGGCGTACAGCAGTGATATTGTCGTGGAATTCAGATAGCCAACCTGATGCTAATTTGCTAAAGAGTGTCTGACATTATACTCATCAGTAAAACAGGAGAGTAACATTGGACAGAAACAATCAAATTTTGAGAGGGAAATGAATCTACGAACTACTGGCATCGGCAGGCAGCTCACTTTTTCATTTTAGTATGTATTTGCATTTTGAATATACATGGCTTCCTTGAGATATATAATACTTGAACTTTTCAATTCTTTTTTTCTTTACTTCTGAAGAACGTGGGAAGAATGCAGCACTTTCTTTGGAAGGCTGTTTAGTCATGGAAGGCTTCTCACTCATTTCCTGATTACTATTAAACTGCTGAATGCGACCATAAATGAGGCTATAAAATGCAGATTTGTTTGAAATGGGTAGAAACACGCAAGTACTGTGAACTGTGATGACTTTCGATGGAAGCTATTCAAGTTCAACCAGCTACTGAAACACAAAAGTGGCTACTTGCTTGCTAAAAGGTTAGGAGGTGAGATAGAAACACAAGCACATCCTTTTTTACATTTTAATTGCTGCATTGTACGATACAGTTATATCTCATTATGTACCATATAGTATCAAGGAAAAATAAAAGTGATATGATGCAGTACGATGTGAGCGCCATAACCACAGTGAAAATGTTGACTTCAGTAGAGCTGAAGTTTTTTCAGCATGTTTTTTCAGTAGAGCTATTTGAGTTGCATATAATGAGTAGTTCCCTAAAGGGATGGAGATAAACAGAAAAGCTACAAACATCCAAACCTATCCGGTACTTCAGAAAATTTATTTTCTTACAATTGCATTTTGAATATTTTTCTACTGTTCCATAATTTTCCTTCTTTTTCTAATTTTTCATTTCTTCGAGTAAATACACAGCAGGGTATTTTTCATCTTGTCTTGACTAAGATACTGGTTTTGCACTACTCCATGGGCAAAAGAAAATGATTAGATGAGAAAATGGAAAGAAATTCAAGCTCCTGAATGTAATATTAATAACTGTGTCTAAATTCTCCTAAATCCTACTGAATACTAATGGGCCAAATTTTGCTCTGATTCAAACTCACACAGACCATTGGCTAAGGAATGCTGATTTCAATGCTACCTAAAATTTTGTCTTGCTCTCCTTAATGCTTTGATGTAAATCAAATTAAGAGTGGCCTAAATTTCAGCTAAACCTTGAGTGTTTAAGTGAGTATCACTTGCCATAACAAGTGAAGTGTTAACTTCATAATGCTATATACAGTCAGTACAAGCTTAATTAAAAAAAAAACCCTCCACCAAACCCCCAAAACCCCAAAACATACTGTAAGTCTATATATGCTTCACATTATCTGTTTGTGGATACTTAGCAATTGTATTAGAAATTACTGAAACCTAAACCTGCTATCATGGAATTAGAGTGGTTTGGGTTGGAATGAACCTCAAAGATCATCTAGTTCCAACCTCCCTGCCATGGGCAGGGACACCCTCCACCAGCCCAGGTCAACATGGCCTTGAACACTGCCAGGGAAGGGGCAGCTTCTCTGGGCAACCCATGTCGGTGCCTCACCACACTTCTATTGAAGATAATTTTGTCCTTATATGCAATCTAAATCTACTCTCTCACAGTTTAAACCCATTGCACCTTGTCCTGTCACTACACTCCCTGATACAGAGAACCTCTCTATATTTCCTTTAGGTCCCCTGTAGGTACTGGAAGGCTGCAATAAGGTCTCCTGGGAGCCTCCACCAGGCTGAACAAGCCCAGCTTTCCCAGTATGTTTTCATATGAGAGGTGCTCCAGCCCTCTGATAATATTTGTGGACCTCCTCTGGACTCATTCCAGAGCTCAGTATCTTTCTTGTACTGGGACCCAAGAGCTGGATGCAGTACTCCAGGTAGGGTCTCACCAGAGCAGAGGGGCAGAATCTTGACCTGCTGGTCACATTGTTTTTGATGCAGCTGTGGAAACAGTTGGCTTTATGGGCTGCAAGTGAGCATTGCCAGCTTGTGTTGAGTTTTACATCAATCAACACTCCCAAGTCCTTCTCCTCAGGGCTGGGCTCCTCTTAGTCCATTCTCTGCCCAGCCTGTAGCTGTGTTTGGGATTGCCCCAACTCATGTCCATTGAGAAATCACCATTTCAACATCTGTCATCATTCTAGGTGTTGTCTAGGTGTAGATTGGTCAAAGCTTTCCTTAAAGTCCCAGACAAACTGGGAGATTTTGTTTGTGGGGTTTTTTTCCCCAGGTCAATTCAGTGTCACCCTTTTGTAGCCTGCTCTGTTGGTGCTTCATAGAGGTTGCAATCTGAATGTCTTTGCCCTCATTTTCTCCTATGCTTCAGCCTTTCAGGCACCATCCTATTGCATCTTGTGACTTTAGGACTATCTAGTGTTTTCCTGTGTCGCAACTGTTTTTCTTGGTAGGAAGTTCCCTGGTGGGTAGATTCAATTAGCATAGTTTAGAGCAGCTACCAAGCTGATTTGATTTAATGTCAGGGCTATTGAGTAGCTGATCTCTGAGTCAGGAAGTTCCTTTGCAGTACTACAGCTGCACATTGCTAAAAATAACTCCTAAGTATTGAGTGTAAATGTTCTGAAAAACAAGGGGCATGAAGGTCATAAAATCTGTAAGCTGAAAACAGCTGAAATATCTATGAATGGAAAGCAAAAAGCTACACCCAGATAGGCTGTTAACCTTTTGACCTAATTCACCATGAAGAGATTTAAAGTAAAGGATTCTTAGCCATGACATTTCTCAAGAACTCTATCACAAATAAGAGTCAGCTACTGGAGTCCAAACAAAATTACTGTAAGACCATGTAACTCAAGGATGTCTACAAAGTTGACAAAGCCTTTATCTTAAGACTGCTAAAGCTCATAAGCTTGTTTTTAGCATTTTGTATCGTGGAACTTTCATACATGTAGTATCTAATCTTCAATGTACTGTCCTTGTATCCGTTTTATCCTAAGGGAGGCTGTGAACCCCAGAAGCTGGAAGGAACAAGATGAATCAATGCTAGAGGCAGGGTTGGCACTCAAGAGCAGAGCTTGCAAAAAAATTCCACTGGGATGCTTTCTGTAAATGCAAAATTCACTGTCTATGAAAGCAAAAACTTCTGCATGAAGTATTGATAGAAAATGTTGATTTCTAATCAGACACTATTTTCCAACTCTGAAGTACCTTAAGCCTATGCATCTTACCAAGGAACAAATGAATGGGGAGCTGGGACTATGTAGGGACAAATTTTGCTTTAGAAGCACTGAAACAGTTCTTCTATTAAATCCCTTATGTAAGAATAGACTATCACAATTTTCATGAATGATGATAATAATAGTAATAATCAACTTACCATGTTTCTTCTGCATCAAGTGTAACAAGTTAAGAAAACTTGAAAACTGAAATTTGCTTTTCCAATCATGTTTTTCTTTCTCAACCTTGTGGTCAGTATTTGACATCATGCTGCCTCTCTAAGGCACAATATAGCCTTGGCAAAGCATGTTTGACAAACAAAACCAACAATGCTGTAAATGAGAAATTTGCTACTGCTGACCAGAAGCAGTGCCCCAGGAAATGTAATGCTACAAATATTTTGTTTCATTTTCTCACTTCTTAAGTTTTCATGCAGTAACATACAAAATCAAACGGTGTGAAGGTTACAGTATGTGAAACTAAGGTGTAAGTATCATAACCAAACCAAAAAGCAGGATTTGACAACATTTCAAATCAGTTCATTCTAAGCATACATGTGATACCACAGTCCCTGGGCCTGCATCTTTATCTAATCTCATTTTAAGGTATGGTTTAAGACTGTTTGCCTCAGTCATATATATGGTGACAATAATAGGGGGTGTAAAAAAAGATCACTGAAAGTTGGATGCTGCCTGTAGAAAAATGCCAGAAAGAAAGGAGGATAGGCTAAGTAAAGTAGTAAGAAATTAACCCATAATTCTTGATACAGCTATTACTGACAACGTCTATTCTGCTCATAAAACAGGTCTTAAGTCTATACAGTGAGACCTGGCAGATCCTGTATAATAACTACTTGAATCTTGGTTTCCAAAGTGCTGAGACAAAATCTTTCTCTGAATTTTTTTAGTGTCTGAAATAAGTGAGGACCATGATGCAGCTTAGAAAAATGACATTTTCACAGAAAAAAAAAACATTTGGGGGGATGTGCTATTTGCAAAAGTGTGTGGCATGACAGGATGCAACTCATAAGTAAAAGCAATTCATAAGTACAGGCTGGAATACTAGTAGAGGATGTGTAAGATGCAGAGGTTTAAACCCTGCCTGATTCATCCCCATGCTTCTAACTGGGAATGGTCCCTGTTGCTTGCTCTTCCCTGCAATGTACACGGGTAACGTCCTGGAAAGCATTCGTTTGTGTGGGACAAAACCGTGACAGGGAGATAGGTTGCCAGTGTGGAGCTATGAATGATTAACAGTTTGGTGTTGCCGCTGGGAAATTATCTGTTCTTGTTCAAATTTGCTCACTAGTCCTGTTGTTTAATCTAACAGTACAAATGTCATCAAGAGAGCAGGATATCCCTGGCAACGCAACAACATTTTACACTAAACGTCTCCAGAAAAGCTCTGGCAAGTCACACTAGAGCAATTCAAGAGATTTCCATCTGGAGCCAGCTGTACTGCCTTTTTGCCAGAAATACGACCATTTCCCACTACAGAGTCAGCAGGTGCACACATGTGCCACTATCACTTTCAATAAATATGCCTGGATGTGAGCTGGAGTGACAGACAAATTGGCATGCTTGCTCTTGCCCCTGCTTGTTCTGGCTTTTGCAGGGTGGGCAGTAACCCCTGAGAGAAGGGCAGGATGCTACAATTCCTTCATCCCTGTGCCCTGCTGTTGGGCATGACAGAGCCATCTGTCATGGCCATTAGTTTTGCTGTACCCTGCCTGTAAATAGGGATAATAAAATTGCCATTGCTATGCCCTTGGAACATGTTGTCCAGAGGCTTTCCTGGACACCAAGCTAGTTAGCAGCTCCGTTGTGTCACATAATGGGTTTTGAGCTGTGTCACAAGGACATTATATGGAATAGCAATGAGGTCAGTCACCGCCACGAATGGCTGCAGGAACCAATTGTATGGGAGACAAAAATTTCATGGAAGAGATGCATGAAATGCTTGCAAGTGCTACTGTGACCACTGGAACTAATGACACCTAGTGTCCTATGGTTACACGTCTCATGGGTGATTGACTTGGTGCTGGAGCTCTTCCTTAGGGAGGACAAGTAAGCAATTCCTCTTTTCTGCCTCACAGCCTGTGGTCATGAAATCAGCAGGCATTTTACATCTTTGAGACTATTACCCCTCTGTCAGCATGGCTAGCAGATTCAAACAGGGGTTTATAAGGAGCAAAAAGAAAGACAAGCCAAAAAAGACATATAAGAAACTAAAGTAAAATCTATCTCAGACATGTAAATAAAAAGATATACTTACTGCCATCGTAATTGAGTGTTGCAAATTTGGCTTGTTTCTCTGCACAGCCAGCACTGTTGCACACTCTCATTTGCAGTTCATACCAGGTTGCTTCCTGGAGGTCATACAGTATGTAGGACTTGGACAGGGATGTCCGCTGGGCAGTTGTCCAGACTGTTGTTCCAAATGGCCGGTACTCCAGGGTGAAAGAGGTGATGGGGCACCCACCGTCATTCCAACCTATCAAGTTCAGCTTCACTCTCGTGGTGTTAATACTAGCAAAGAGTTCTTGTTCCTTTGAAAACTGTGGCTCTAGAAGCAATGGCATATTTTAAGTGAAATGCTTAAATAGTACAGATATAGGACTCCCAAAAATGTAAAATTAAGAGAATAATTTCTAGGACAATCGTAACTTCATCTTAAATTCAATGTCTATATATTCAACATACCCCTGAACCTTTCTAAAATGTTTTTTCACACTTTGTGCCACACTTACAAAGCTAGATTTACAAATCCATACATAAAAAACCCTCACTCTATACATCTCTGCATGGACTTGACTTGCCAGTTTGCATGGACTGGCATAACTCAACTTGTAAATCTAGTGCAGACACTTCATAACAGTAAATGCTTCTGCTCACTGCTATGCAAAAAAGAGCTCAGAACACCATGTAGAAATATCGTAGAGGACAAAACATTTGGAGCTTGTCCACTGGTTTTCTGATCTTGTTTCTAGTCTTCTTTTGAAGTGGAATTGAACACAATTTTGTTTGAGAGCAAGGAGGCTTTCATTTCTGGAAAATGAAAACTTCGAAAAGCATACAAGTAACAATATTTAAAAAACCCAAAACTTTAATATGTTGACATCACACATGATATATTTGAAAATAATATGTATTTTGCAATTTGTATTTCTGAGTTAAGATGTTTCCATCCAGAAAAAGTATGACATTTCTGTTTACTTGTCCTGCTTTGGGATCAAATGTTGATTTCTGTTGATATACAGACTAAGGGTTTTTTTTGTCAGTTCTATGTAATGCAGGAGCAATGACAATAAAAATGGCACCATAGAACTAAAATAATGATAGTAGGGGAACAAGACAGGTCATAAGCAACTGTTATTTATATTAAATATTACTAAAGACCACTTAAAATTTGTATTGCTATTTGCTTAGCAACAGCACAATATTTTCCCTATTGGAAGTTACACTTAATGTGATGAAAATTATCTATAATGCACTTTTTTTAGTCTATATTATAAAGGATAACTTATCTGATGATAGTCTTTCCTATTTCTGTGCCTTGACAAAATGCACCAAAATGTACTCTCTTTTCGACATTCTACAGGAATCTAAAAGAAACCCCTGATTCCTACTCTGTATTATGAACTCTTTCAAGTGGCTCACAGAATAGCTTCGGTCAGAGATGCTCCTGGAGCTCTGACATGAATGAGAATGATCTTGTCATTCTAAATGACACAGTACCCGATTCAGTGGGTAAATGTAATACAGGTAGTTTCCTGGCATGTATATCAAGTCCCAGAGAAACCCAAAAGGTCGGGAGATCTGCTTTCTCACAAGCCATTTGGATGTTATCTGAAGCATGTGTAAACCTTACCATTCATGCAAAGAAAACTAGAACACTCAACTTCTACTTCTTTAAATGTCCCTTTCTTTAATGTCAGCAGATCTTTCTCCCTGATGACTGATAATCTCAGCATGTAAGCAGCCACTCTGCAGTCTCCCCTGAGCTTCAGCAAGTCATACCAATCACGTCTACTGCATACCAGGTCTTCCCTATGCCACCAAGTGTCAAATGAAATATCCACCTTGCTGTGATGCTTGGGAGATTTGCAACAGCACAGGTACGATGCATATCATAAAGAAAGGAGGATGCACCTATCACAGTAAATGATCTTTTTTTATGAAACTGCTCCCAAATCAGAGTATTTTTTGCAACTTGTGAAGAGCTGTAGATGAGGTGATCTTTAGAGCATTATACAAATAATTGCATTCTGTTGACTTAGGGGTAAGACTTTCTAAAGTGTCTCTTTAAGAAAGTCTGCTGCAAAATTTGCTCATAATCCTGACACATATGGAAAAATGTGGAACTACCCTCAGCAGCCAGGACCATGGGACCCATTACTAAGCTAGCTAAGAATTCCACAAATTCTGGCTGTTTCGCCTTGCAGAGCTTTATGCAAACTTTTCCTTTGTTTATAACACTTATCCTGTTTAAAGGGTGCTACGTGCATGGCTCCTGCAATACTAGCTTGGAGCAGAAATGAGACATTGGGTCCATTACCTCTACACATAAATATGCTCCCCATCCTCCTTTAACCTCCAGACAATTAAACCCATGAATTTTTAAAATATGAGAGGAAACAATTTCCTTATGGCACAGCAGTAGTTGGAATTGCTATAGCCTATGATATTAGAGACATCCCCTTCCCAGATATATCTTAATTCATCTTAGAAAGAAATTACTAGAGATATAAGGAAGGAGTATTAGCCAGTACGTGCTTCAAGTCCCACAGAGATAGCCTCTACTGTCACAGCACGGACACAACTGGAAATGTTTCCAGACTTGAAATACTCAAGACTGTCTTCTCATCAAACCAGGATCTACAGCAGAATGCAACAACGTTAGGTGAGCAAAGCAGATGGGAATCAACGTACCTTTTCCAAGTGTTTTGGCCTCAATGATCTCGCTGATGCGTCCGGGCCCCACTCCGTTCTGAGCAGTCAGAGTGAACTTGTACCAAGTGCCACATTTCAGTGTTTCTAAGCGGTAGGACCTCTCACTGGGGCTAATGGGAAAACTACCCCACTGCTCACTGTTATCTTCTGAGTACTGCAAAATATAACCTGTAAGAAAAGCACAGATGGCAATGATAAAGTATACACAAATCACAAACTCTGCAGGTAATATGACAAGTCATTTTAAAGACCAAATAAAACCAGAAAAATCCCATGCACATGAAGTCATACAGCTCTCCCCTGACTAAAACACACCAGACAAAACATTTTTCTACCCTTACAACTGCTTAAATATCATTTTTATGATTGCTTCAAAGGGAAAAGAAGGGGACAGACCTTTCTAAATACCCTTCAATAGGCAACAAAGACCAGATGGTGAACCTGGACCTTCAAAAATGAATGGGTAGATATGACATGTCTGGAAAATCAGAGAGAGTAACTGTCATAACAGCTGAGGGTACGCTGGAAGAAAGTGATTAAATCTGTGATTAAACCACCAGAATGTGAAACTGCAATTTACTGAAAGCTGTTATCACCACAATAGTGCACATTAAGCTCTGACAGCAATACAGAATGCTTTGTTGATTTTTTTCGTTGCCATTCATAATTGTATACTATTCCTATCAACATATGATAATTCAGTAAGAAGTTGCAATTAACCTGAATTATATTACCTCGAATTGAACTGCCACCATTGTCTCCAGGTATCCAGGAAAGAGTGATAGAGGAAGATGTAGTTTTGGATACAGTGAGTCTCGGCTGGTCTGGTGGAACTAGATGGGAAACAGTTAAATATAGAAAATAGATTCAGATGATTAGATGTGATCTTAATTCCTTCTAACAGTCATTTATCAAATAACTGTTTTGAGTTGCAAAAAAATGCAAATGACTTCTGTCAAAGTGTCTGTTTAGCTGACATCCTTGGTTAAGACAAGAGCAGACAAGCTCTCATTTTTTATATTTAATTTTCTACACAATTTTGTCGTTCAGTTCTTAACCCTTGCTGTTCTCTGATCTTTTGTTATCTGTCCTGTGAGACCTAAATGGCCTATGACTTACCCAGCCGTTATTTTACACTATTTTTCATATCTGTTTTAGGGAGAAGGTGAATTTTTAGTGGTGGCAAACAGATGTCCACTTGCAAATAATGCCCCACTCATACGTGTGTTTGAAGGCTACTATGGCAAAAGTAAAAAAAAAAAATTAAAAGAGCATATCAAGAGCTTCTCCAAGTGCAGCTGTGAGTGCTAACTAGTTAGCATAGGTAGATCTGTGATCAGAGGCAGATCCATACCTCTTCCAGATCGCATCATATGTTCACTAAGGCAATAAAGAAGACAGAAGTCTATCAGCAAAGGCTGGATAAACCCGGGAACACTTCAGTTCTGCTGTTCCCCATAAATGACATGGCTGTGTCTAAACTGTGGGATGTAAGAACCTCATGGCTCCCAGGATCACCTCCTGACAGAGCACAGGAATCCCATCCTCTGCCCAGTATCCAGATTACTTCAGAGGAATATCCAGTATGAAAGGGTAGAGAAGGAGCCATGCTATATCCCAACAAGTCACCCAGGGTAGGGAGAACTGGGACTGGAAATAGAGAAAGGGAATTGGGACTCTAAATGGGACAAGGAACTGGGACAGTTTAGACTCAGTTGAAGCAACCCCAAATTGCACCAGTGTACAGTGGCTAGCCTTCCAGAACTCAGTGCTCAGGGGCAGAAAGTGGCAGAGTAGCCAAAATTCTCTTCACCTTGAGAAACCTACCACGAGTCTACCATATAAAAGGTGTCTACTGAGCCAATATAATCATGTCCTAGTTATAGTCTGGAGGGCTCACCTATGAATTCTGCCTGAATCATTTAGCAAACGTTGTTGTACAGGTGAGGTAACCAGAATATGGCACAAAGCCAGTGACACCATGGAGGATCGTGTTTGCTAAAATACTGATGAATGGTAAGTGATACTCCAAAGACCTAGTCAAATTAGTATTAGAGACCTGAGGGGGAAATACTAATAACTCACTAATAATACCCAAGTGCTTTGCACCTTCAATTCTAGGTTTGGAAATTGAAAGGGGAAGAAAGGGAAGTTCCTGTTTCGAATCCTTTGCACTGCTCTGGTCATGTATAGCAGAACCGTGTCTGGCTCACCTTATGGATTGTTTTCTGAATAAGTGTAACTAGAGGTTATTCCAAACATAGACAAAATTGAGCTTTTCTGCCTCAAGAGCAGGGATAGAGGCATGGACAGGGGTATGAGAAGCGAGGCAAAACTGGAATGGAAAGCCAGGGAGAAAAGACACCAGGGTAGTCACACATCCTCTGTTCACCGCCACTGCAAGCCTGGGAAGGGGGGTTGGGGGTGTCAGTGGCTGCTGCTGTCAGGAGCTGCCATTTCCCTGCTGAAGTTATTGCTTGACAGATACTAGCCCGTAAGCAAGGCTGGACATATCCTCTCTCGACATTATGTCCAGCAGCCGACTGCCAGAGGACATTGCCTGCTTTGCCGATGTTTAAGGGGTGGCTGGACCTGCAGAATGACACGCCAGGAAAAGCTCCCTGCTGCAGTTCACATTCAAGTCATCACATTGCAAAATAATGAGTGCTGATGTGAAGTGGAGTCTGCTGGTTTACAGCTATCAACAAGTTCATAGAGAAACTGTCCTCACTAAATACTGCTGAAGAAAACAAAAAAAAAGACCAGTATATTCTAAAGGAAAACTCCCTATGTGAGATGGATTTGTTCCATTATTCTGACTGACTCAGCTGAATCCATGGAGAGAGACTGCACACACTACACTGGGAGGGAGTTAGTATAAAGCCTTTCATCACAGCTTCACCTTACCTACAAAAGATGATGGTCCCACATACTAAATGCCAGTCTTTCTCTGTCCCTCAGGGAAGTAATATCGATCTGCTTTTAGCTACTGTGGTAGACTAACAGCAAGGATATGCAATTTTGAAAGTCCTTAGTGAAATATAAATGGGAGGTTTCTATTTCCTAGCGTTTTCTCTCCCTACTTCCTGTTACGGCCATGCTTCAAATACAGCAGAAGAGCATTTTTAGGCTATGTTGGAGTGCAGAGAAGCTAGTATACACTATGGCACTTCTTTCAAGGCTTAGTGGACTGGTTTCTGCAGAGAGAGTTAGCTTGTCTATTGAGAGACAGGAGAGTGACTGGCTGCAGCTTGGCCCACTTTCCCGACTCAGGGATTTGGTTTCCTGTGGTTCAGCAATTTGCAGCAAACTGTAGCACTCTTAGGATCTGCTTTACTGCCCATGAGCAAGGAAATCCACTGGGTAGTGAATTCTTGGTATGCAAGCACATGTGCATTGTTTCATGCCACAGTTAATGAGTATTCCTATGTTTTCATTGCTTTTATACATATCAACACCATATACATATCAACACCAACATTTCAACATGCATATAAAAAGGAGCTGGCAATACATGCTACTTTAAGTTCTACTGAAATTTCATTTTAAATGGTTCATCATATTCACCATCAGTAAAATTCTGCTCTTGCAAAATGAAGTTTTTTTCCAAGGTCTCAGTACTGAGACAAATTTCTGTTGATAGCTTTATGGAAGCTGAAGAAAAGTCCCTCAGCTATTTCTGAATTTTGCAATATTTAAATGCGACATGTAAAATTTCTGAGGATAAAGCATAAGTCGATATTTTCTGTGTGAAAAAGTAGAAAATAATGGAATGCAAGTTGACAGTCCTAACAAAAGTTTACAGAAACACTAATCTGCAAGTGTGTGAAATGATCCACCCAAACCAAAACATTTACTATATCATAAAATGTGATGGCTGAGTCAGAATGACCTGCATAATATTTTATTTATACATTTGGAAAGATGAATTTGTATTAATAGAAATTAATACTGATGTTTTACATACACTTTCAAACAGGTGTATCCATGGATTACCAGCACACAGAAGCTAATACTTGTGATAGCTACTATGAGATAGATCCAACTGTCTTACCTTGTACCTGCAAATTCAAAATGATTTCATCCGATCCCCAGTTGTTACTGGCCACGCAGCTGTAGTATCCAGAGTCTTCTGCTTTCACAGTACGGATGACAAAGCTGCCATTGCTGAAGATGCTTCTCCGCCCATCAATCGTCACTAGACTGGGTGTCCCGTTACTACCTCACAGGAAACAAAGTGCATACATTAAAGAAGTTACAATCAAAATTACACAGAATTGGATTTTTTTTTTGAAGTGACTAGGAAGGAAGGTAGGCAAAAAGGAGTGGGGTTATGTCCTCCTCTAATAAAGACAGCAAAGGAGTATTTTCTTCTGGCAAGCACCTGGCATTTACTTAGAGAACACACATATCCTGGCCCAATTTTGAGTGAAAACAAGAACTCACTCCCTCTTTAATTATCTGTTATTTCATAAAAGTGCCAGTAGTTTCAGGATGCAGTGCGTCCTTATGAAATTTTAGTTCTTTGTATCAATGAACAGGATGGTTTCATAGCACTGCAGTATCACTGCCTATGTAGTGCTAGGATGAAAATTATTGTCCATGAGTATTTCCAAATGACTCTGTCAAAATGTGAAACTAAATATCTAAACAGAATATTGGAAAACAAGGTATGTGCAAGACATGTACACTGCACTCCACAGCATGATTCAATTCGTCAGACTTTTTCCTTTCTCAGAATAAACTATTCTGTGTGCCTAAAGTAGAAACAGAAAAGACTCCTAGCCTTTAGTATTGAATACTTACTTTCCCACCTTCTCCATAACTTTTCCTCCCTTTTGATACCTTCTAACTACCACAGACAGTTAGTTTTAGTTCAAGGAATTTCTGAATTCCTCATCTACTGTGCCAGGACTGTACACAGTCCCTGCAAATGGTCCTTCTTCCTGATGTAGTAATTCAGGATCACCCACATCACAACCCTCAGGACTGTAAGCAAACAGACTTTATTTGCGCTATACGTTTAATTGCTGGTTACCTATCCTTCATCCATTTGACTGTCGGCGCTGGGTCTCCAACAGCTTTGCAAGGGAGGACAATGTCCTTCATCCAGGGAGTTGTTACCGTGCCGCTAAATGTCAAAATCCTGGCAGGAGCTGAGCAAGAGACAGCAAGAAAGACTGTAATGAGGTGTTCATTCATACAGCCCTTGGAAGGGAAACACAGGCATCCTCCAGAGTTAAATGTTGAAAACCAAACCAATCTGTTTCAAGCTGTGATTTTAGGAAACTAATTCCTTTTAACTTATACTATCAACATTAATTCAAGCATAAATATTACAGTTTCAGTGTTTGGATACATCACTGTTACAATAGCTATGGCCTTAAATAAAATAAACCTTCAGGTATTAACATATTAGCAAAGAGTATCCAAAGTCCATAAATATGAAAAATCTCTTAAGTCAGTTTGTTTTTTGTCAGCTCTCATATTATCTAAATGTATCAACAAAAATAACACTCCTGTAGTTTAAGTTCGTAATACACAGGAACACTAGGGTTGTGTTGCAGCTCCATTGTACATTATCACCCAAGAATGATCCTTAATAGTAATAGACTTCTCAGCCTGTAAATATACATTTCATGGGCACATACTGAATACAGATACATAAAAATACTGTATTTTTAATCCTGATCTACATCAGCCATTCACACTCATTAGAATTTAGGCTTAATATTTCATTTTGCACCAATTAGAAAAGCATGATAATGAGAGTGAGCATAAAATGTAACTGGGACAATTCAGCTCAAGACAAAAAATCGTGCATGAAAAGACAGGCCTTAAAGAGTTAAGGGAAATTGTTTGAGTAGGGTGCAGTGGGACTTGAGATACACATAAAGAGAAAAGATTTCATAGGTTACACAATCAGTTTGGACTGTGTTGCCTAAGTTCACTTCAAGCATTGGTGAAGACTAAGCTTCCCAAGAGATTTTACTCTTGGGAGTAGAATCTTTTTGTAAAATTTACAAAATTTTGTCTGAAAACACAAGAAGTAGCTGTTTAAAGATGTAGGGTAACGGACAAAGTGAAGGTTAAGTAATGGGACATCACGTTCCTAGCGGCCAAACATTGATAAGTCCCATCCTGGCTAGAGAGCAGCCGAAGCCCCTGGCTCCCTCCTTTTGGCAGCTCTGATGGTTAGCCCCAGCTGGAGGGTGCTGCGGCGTATGCTGCCCTGAAGAGATGGTACACCAGAACGATGCAAAGACACTGCTAAGTCAGTAAGTCTCATGATAAAGCCTTGTTTTCCACTGTGGAGCTCCTAAGGTCATGTCTTCTAGAAAAGATTTACACATGCCTATACTGACACAAGCCATGGGCTGATTAACCAAGCTAGAGTGAAACAAAAACATGCTCAGTTTGCCCAGAGACATGGTCTGAAATGCTGATTCTGTTCAAATTACTGTTAGAAGGCTCATTTGTCTTCAGTGGTGTCAAGTTTTTGTTGCAGAAGATGCTTAACGGTATACATCTGTAAGCATCTGGACTGCTCCTAGCAGTTGCAGTACATTCCGAGAGGTTAGAAACCCTAATTCCTGCTCCATGCAACATTCCCTCTGTGACATGAAACCTGAAAACTCATTTAAAATGAACTATTAATCCTTCCCTCCCTGCCTTTCTCACCTCTCTCCAACGCTTCACAAAATACCCAGCTATTTGCTGCCAGTTACTTTAGGACAAAGCATAGGCAATGCAGGAATCATGCTGATGTTTCAGCATGACGTCTCGCCACTTTCCTTGCTAGCCCTTTACTTTGAAGAGTTATTTCAGCAGTGAATTCTTCCTTAAGTGACAGGCTGGCTATCAGATCTCCAAAGCACAACATTTATGTTGTAGCTCCTGGTTTTCAACGTCCTGTGTGTCCCATTTTACAATGATGTTTGGAAGTAACAGCAACCTCACAGAAGCCTAAACCAGTGGTAAGATCACAGACCACAACTCAGAAGTGCACATTACAAAAGCATACCATGCTATTTTTGTGAAAGTACCCATGGCTTTCAATGCATTTTCTTATTCCTTTCATGTACTTGGTGCTTTTAAAAGAGATGGTAAAACAGCATGAAAATTCTTAACTCCACTTTTCTTTATAGCTTAACTTCTAATAATGTTCTGAGTTCACTAACAGCTACAGAAAAAAAAAAAAAGAACACTAGAAACAAAATAAATGTCTAGTGAAGTTCACCTGAAAGCAAGAGATTTGAAATGCTAACAGGCGTTCATGACCTTAAAATACCTTGAATCTCACAGACCTTTGTCTCCCTTCTGAGCCAAAGTTACACAGCATGCGGGCAATTCCGCTGCAGGGTTTTGTTGTTGAACCTATCCAAATGCTTGCTGACTACCCACAAGCCTTACTTCAGATGCCATGGCACTGGATTAGGACAGTGTCTGTTCCTATTTTTTGCAAATTGCTCAATCCCTAATTAAAGATAAAGAGGTGTCTTCACAGAACACTGCACTCTCTTATGATAATGTGGTTTTGTTTGTTTACATTATGAAGCCAATTACCTACACTTACTGTCATAGAATAAGAAACAGGCAGAAATTCCTTGCAAGAGGCTGTAACACACTTTTTTTTTTTTTTTGTCTAGAGGATAACACTGAATTTTGATGGCAAACTGTATAGGGAAACTGAACAAGAGCTATGACAGTTCATTTTATCCAAATGACAGCTCAGCTTCATCCAAATACAAGAGCCATCAGTGAATAGCCTGGGTCAGGAAGTTTTTTCTTTTACTGTCTCAAAGCAGATTATCCTCCGTATTCTAGTATGATAAGCCATTAAACAAGTGGACCAATAGGTTATAGATACTACCATGTAAGACTTACATGTTGTTTAAAAACAGTAAACACACAAATCAATGCAGACTGCAGACTACAGAGGCAAATCTGTTCAACATCAATGCTCAGGTACTCAACATTAAAGTCAGAGAGTTCTCCCCAGAGGATTAGATGGCCATGGGTCTCGATCTGTTATCATCATGCTGCTGGCAAATGCCATTCTCTGTCAGTCATGGTCAGAAAATAAGAGAAAAAGGTGCAGGCAAGGTTTTCTGTCTTTTAGATATATTTGATAGGCAAACCCACAACTTTCAAGTTAGCAATGAAGTGTAATTAGCTTGTGGAGACCGAATTTTCATTGCTGTGATTTTTTTCTGTTTGTTGGGTTTT
This sequence comes from Gallinula chloropus, assembly GCF_964237585.1. NCBI lineage: Eukaryota > Metazoa > Chordata > Aves > Gruiformes > Rallidae > Gallinula > Gallinula chloropus. Next base: position 117,545,165 of record NC_140085.1, read on the forward strand.
TTGCTTATTTCTGTCATATAATTACAGAGAATAACTATCTGTTCAGAGAAACAGAGATGCTAAAGAAAGAAATGTTAACTTGAATTAAGCTTAGATTTAAATTGGACTATCCATTTCACATCAACCCCCTACTTAGACATTCTCATTGTTCTCAAAGGGGTTCTTAAAGGGGTTATAATTAAGTTGACATAATTCAATTCAAAGTTAACTCTCATTAGCTGTCATGATGGAATCATTACTTGGACAGTTACTGTGAAATAAATACTGTGGATTAAAAAAGGAAGCAAACAACTTCATAATAATGGTTTGTAGGGTGCTCTGACACTGGGCATTTGAGGCAAAATCAGGCTATAACAACTGCTTCTAACCCTGTGGTTTGTTACTTCAGACATACTGCAGGTGAGAAAGGTCTTCAAGGCTATTAGCTCTGACCTTCCTTCACTGTGAATTCACTGCCCTTATTACTGATCAACACTTTCTCCCAGCTCTCTAAAATGACCAGTGATGCATTCATACAGGAAATCTTGTACATGATAGAATAATTTCTATCTTGGCTACATCCAAACGTTATAAAATTGCCATCTATTGTTATTCCTAGTGTCCATCACAACATCCACAAATGGATTATTCATCACTTTTTCAGTCCTAAGTGCATGTAAAATAGGCTTGTCATGAGCATCATTTAATGCAGACTTTATATTGGAGTATCACTACTAGATCTAACACTGACTGGATGCATTCTAGCATCTTTCAAAATAAAGCCCTGTTCACACTGACTTTTCTATATTGAAGTTTAATTAATTATTTTTTCTTAAAGTCCTTTTTTCTTTTAATTTTTTAAGTTCATTTATTTGTCATAATGGATCATGTTAAAGAATCTTTGGAGGAGCAGAATTAATTGCAGTTTCTGTTAAGCTTGTTCATTTGAAGTGTATGTGGCTTAGTGTGTAACTTCTCTGTTATGGGTAAACCAAGAGTAATCACATACTACCTTTCCTCAGAACTAGAGGGCATGTGTCTTGGTACCTACAAATGTTGCATGGTTCTGCATTTATCTTGTCTGAACACTTCCCACTTTTTTAAATGCTTAGGAGATGGAGCAAGAGAACTTCTAGTGCATTATGTGCAGGGGTCCCAACACATTCCTGGGTTTGCCTATGTCCTCAATCTCTTAGCACTGCACCAAATTGTTGACTGCTTAGTTTTGCTCTTATTCAAGTATCGACATTTATGTTTTCTTTTTGATTGCCTTGTTTGGTTTTTTTTTTTTTGTTTCCATAACCACAAAGTCTTTACTCACATGTAACAGCAGGCTTTAAAGGACTGTACTGGAACCTTTGCCCTGTTTCCCTGAGGTGTTTTTCATGGTCTTCCTTTACAGATATCCTCTACTCTTCTCTTACCTTTTAAGACCTCAATTTTGGCCTCACTCATGTTCAAAATGCAGTATGCAGTTATCCTACAAGAAATTCAACAATGGAAAAGCTCCAGGCTTTTCACATCCTACAGATATTTCAAAGCCTTTCAACTGTCCTTCAGGTGACTCCTCTAGCACTGTGTAGCTACTAAGAGAAAAGTTCTGTAGGACTGTACAAGAAATGCCAGAAAGGAGCAGAAAGTAAAGGTGGCTTTCTTAATCAACAGAAAAATATATGTAAAAAATAGTATGGAAGCAAGCTTTTTCTTGCTTGTTCCAACATAGGACTCTCTATGCTAGACCATCCCGACATTTACACTGTTAAATCTTCCACTCTGATCCACAGTAGTGGATAACAATAATGTTGAAATATATCCATATCATGATATTGTGAGATGTGCATAGAGAGGCACAAGGAAAAACCTCACATTGCAAGGCTGAGGAACTCTCATTGCAACTTCTATGTATTAGGAAGCTATGTTGCATGCTGAAATAATACCCTCCAAACATCCTCACTGCCGTCCATGACAACAGCTCTGATAGTTAATCTACCATCATCAAACTGGTGTATCTACTTTTGCTGCTTTAGGGACCTGTGCAATACATTGTTCATATTGGCACATGCTGTGGTGTTACTGATTTGAGTGGGGAAAAATCCCACACATCAGTCTGAAGACCCCATGTAGAGACTGATTATTGACAAGATTCATCTCACCTTGCTGTCTAAAATGTTAGGTCTTTATTTCCAAGCTAAGGTGTTACAGCGTTTAAAGCATCAAGTCTCACACTACAGGTAAGGCAGTATTCATAGGCTCAAGCAATATCTTTTAATAGAACAAGCAGTAAAGCTGGGAAAAAGTATGTAGGATTTGAGGCACATTATCCCTTCTTCATATCTGAAATAGAAGCAGCAAACTTCAAAGCTAATGCAAGTTGAGAACAATTGTTCAGAGTTTAGATATGTTAATCAGACCATTTTATACAGAAGTGGAGTACTTGTGGAGTACACAAGAGATATTAGTAAGGAGGAGAATGATAAAGAAGTTATCTTGTGTGGCAAGAAAAAAAAAAGCATTCAGGAGGGGAGGGGGATCATCTGCAAACCCTCTGTACCCAACAAAAGAAGATAAAAATTGCTCCAAAAAGCATTTTATTTCCTTCTAAAGTAGGTGGGATGAATTACCCCTAGAGAAGCACGTCATTCTCTCTCTGCTGACTACAGCAAAAGCTTGGGCAATTAGCTGGGAGTTGTCACCTAACTTTTGGAGAGAACTGAAGTTACTCTTGACAAATCCCACTCTCAGTAAGCAATGAGACATAAAGAAGCCACGTGCCTATTGTAACAGTAATTAGCATTGTAATGTTCTGGATTGCCTTAAAAGGCACTGTCACCTTACCTTTAGCTAGCGGTTCCACAGTGATAATCTCACTGCTGTTGCCTCTTCCTGCAGCAGTCACTGCGACCACCCAGACGCTGTACTGGCGATTCCGGCTGAGATTGGGAATTCTGTAGGAAAATGAGTCGGGAGAGGCTTCAAACTCGCTGATTACCTGTGGTGGGAGAGACAAATGTTTCCAGACTAAAATAAACAGCATTTGGAGAAAGTCTGCTAAACTGAGTGCTATAAAGCTTGTTACTTCAAAGTACTTCGAATGAGTATCAACTGCTCCGAACAGATGGCAGATGGCAATAAACAGAGCAGACGCCATAACCTGTTGTAATCAATTTATAGTCAGTGAATTTGGGCCTATATTTTGTTTACAATTTATTTTTTTACACTCAGATTAGGAATTTTATGTGTCTGTTTGTTATTACATGGTTAGATAAACAACCTAAGTGAACATATTTGGCAAATTTTTGCTATCAGTAATTCTGACAAAACAATTTTGCTTTATACAGAATTTTCCCAACAGAGGATTCTGTGCTGTATCTGCTCTGAAATCTGGAGTTTACTACTCAAGAGAAATCTTTGATCACCTCGAACCATTGTCCCAATTTTCCTTATCCATGGTTTTGGTGGTTTATTCCTTCAGTTATGTAGTGAATCAAGAAATTAAAACTGCATTCTGTAATAGGTTCCTCAAACTTCCCCTGAGTCTGGGTTTGTTTAATCACAAAATTACTTCCATTCAAAGATTCCTAGCAGAAGGTCATCTCAGCTATTTAGCCACATTAGCAGGGAAGGACAAGTGCTGGAAGAAATGCCAGTTCAGGCTACTCTTGCACTGTCACTCAAGTGCCTTGGCCGTGGGCTGCAGTGAAGCCGACCGGCTGCTAAGCAGTACTTGCAGTGAGATGTTCTGCAGTCTGCTTGAAGTGACCTGTGCAAGGAAAGGGGCGGAAGAATATATATGCATTCCTCCGGTGAATGTGGGCTTTGTGCACCTCAGCATACCCTCCACAAGGTGCCTGACTCCTTGGCGGAGGGGAGAGGGAACCTCGTCAGCCCCGAACAGTTTTACACCGCTGAGCATAGCCAGTTTTATTTCTGACACAGGCACTATGATTCTTGTACGTAAAAATAGCGGGGTAATGAGCCATTACAATGAATAATAAAGACTCGCTTCCCTGTGTGATACTCATCATGGTAATGGCTAACTAACACTAGGCTAAAAATAATTAGAACCTTAACGACACAGAAAAGAAGAATTTACCAGGAATCAGCATTAAAAATAATGCATCAGTGTAATCTAAACTAGATTCAGGCTGGCAGAAAGTGTGCAAGGACTTCCTTTGATATACAAATACCTGCTGGTAGTAAAGGCCAATTTCATCTGATTAGCATTTCAAAAGGTAGGCTGACCTGAAAGCGCTGGAATATACAGTCTTTCAAAGTGAATTCCAAATAAATAAGGGATGTTTCTGAAGTATCATTAAACACCTCACCAGTGTGAGCCTGTAGCCAGGTTCAGCTACTGAATGGGTCACTGCATTTCTCTGTTCTTGAGCTGGCATCTCAGCCAGGGGAAGAGGGGAGTTCATCTCATGTCACTTTTGAAATCCCATCTCATGTCACCTTGACTCCCTTCAAAGACCATGCAAAGAAAAGGTAACTGCTAAGGCAAGGTTCTTCTGGCCTAGTTGAGACACATACATCACAGTGGGATGAATCATGTCCTTGACATACCTGTGCTTCACCACCAACTATAGATATGTCCGTATAACTAGTCCAGGTATAGATATCTATGCTGACCCCATCTGAACTTAGTGTGCTTATTACTCTCTGGCTTTTACATGAATGTGTGTCTCTATTTGCTTTTGCAAGAATGCATCCTGCTTCCTCCACAGACACTAACTTTTCCTGGGGACAGGTTTACCCCAGCTAACAGTATTCTAGGCTCAACACAAGCCCAAATAGAGACCTTGCCATACTTTCTAGTCAATCTCACTGCTCCTGTCAAAATGCCAAGTCAGTTTGTCCCATTGTAGCAAGTGTTTGCCTGGGCTTTCACTTCCGATAAGAAGAGGTCAGTGCAGGCAGACACTGCCATTATTATGCAAAGTATTACAGCAGGTTTTGAGAACCATCTCTCTTGACATTTACACAAGAATATTGGACAAATGCCCATGGCTTGACAGGCTGGATCTATGTGAGGTCATATATAAAAATTAATGTATTGATCATGGTACAGGAGGCCGAATTTTAATATACATGAGGCAGCATTTCCAAGGGTTAATTTGAAAGTCAAACACACCAGGCTGTCTCTGACACTTAGGCTCCACTCATTAATGCAGCTATCTAGCACAAGCTAATTCTAAACCACTTATTAGCATGGGAAGGTAGACACAGCATTCAGGAAAAGCTTCCGTAATGCCAAACTTTAAATTCCAGCAAGTATCAGTCCGGTTAAATTTACACTGTTGTTTCCTTAACTCCCATCGTTTAGGAAAGGCACATATGGCTGCCTTTGGAAGCCATTCCTAATACTGCAGATCTCCTGCTTAAATGCCTCACTGCTCTGGTTCCCTCTGCAATGACAGAGGCTGGGATAGCCAAACAAACACTCTGCACACAATTGCTAAACACAGCTCAGAGCAATCTGGTTCGAGTTTTTATGTTTGGGATAAGGTGAGCAGCTAAGCTGGAAAGGAAAGGAAAGCTTTGGCCTTGGAGCTACAGCACTAGCACTGAGCATGCCTGCTCCAAGGGGCTGAAGTATAACACAAAACTGAAAAACAAACACCCCTCAAAAATTCCTCTGGTTGCAATGTGGTCAGCTAGAATTTTCTCAAAACAGGGGAGCTCTCTCTCCCTGGAGCTCCAAAGATGGAATAATCACAGAATTAACTTCTCTGCTGCCATTAAAAATGCCTATCTTCAATTCCTTTCTTTCACCCTCAGAGAGCCATATTTGCAACTGTAGCTATTTCAAATATAAATTCAATTATTTGTTTAACTAATTTATAAATTTAATCTGTTAAATGTATTTTCACTAACTTAATTATTCTTATTCTCTTAAACTGTTATAGCAACAGATTTTGGTTTTTAACTGGTTAACATACACTTTCTGTTTCTTCATTCCTAACATTCCCTTTCAAATACTTGGGGATGCTCCAGTGACAAGCAATTGATTTTACTTTTAACTTTTGACTGTCATTTCAATTAGACTAACATGCCAGAGACTTTGATTTCACAAGAAGAAAAAAGGGAGCTTTGTCAGCAAAGGGAATATTAAACAATTAAAATAAGAAATATTTTAAAGAATGTCACCTTGTCACATATTGGTCTTTCTGTGTGCCACTATGAAACATATACTGTTGTTTTATCCCAAAAGCAGTAGCATGCTTGCTCGAGGTTTTTTTGTTTTGGGTTTTTTTTTTTCCTAACTGCTTTTTTTTTTATTCAGCTCATAGATGATGGATTAATTTTTGTTCTGTCTTTACTTCACAAAGAAACACACAGAGACGAGTTTCTAAAAAGCCAGACAGGGCTGTGAAGAATAACATTAAATCAAAGTCCTTTATCAGGATGCAGTCAATCTACTTCCCAAACCAGGCAACAAGAGATGCTTAGGAACAGTCACTGCAGGGAGCATCATTTTCCTCTGATGCAGCTTCAGCTCTGCTGGTACATTGCTTTGTACGCTTCGGAACAGTATGCCATCTCCTGGCGTTTCTGACTGCTTTAGATAGCAATTAGACAGGCAATGTGCACAAGCTCCAAGCCTCCAGACTGTTTGTTTGTTTATCTGTTTGTTTGTTGTGGTTTTTATCATTGGAAGATTATTCAGTCAAAGCTATCCTGTACCTCGACTACAACTCATCTACAGACTCTAAGGTAAAATAGGTGCACTGAAGTTATCTCTTCATTCTCTGCATTGTAAGGAGAACTGAGGAATCCATAGGGAGACTTTAAGGACAAGAGTGAAAAGCAAGAAACAGCTAAGGTTTGTGTTGTGTTTATATGAGTTGGCTGCCTAACATTGAAAACAAAATATACCTAAACATACACTACCTAGAGTGGCATGTGTGTTTTCACTATCAATTTATGGATAAAATATGGTCATACAATCATCTAAAAATGGGTCTGGAAAGTTCTTTAGAGTCCACCCAGGTCTATCCTCATTCTTTAAATAAGGTTCAGCTATATCTGCACCATTTCAGACAGATGTTTGTCCAACCTGATTCTGAAGACTTAGAATAAATGGAGGGTTTGCAACTCCCCAGGCTGACAGATCTATTCCATTGCTTAAATAATTTTACTATTAGAAATCTTTCTTGAAATCTAGCTTGAGTTTCCTGCTGCAGTTTAAGCCCATATCTTTTTTTCCAGTCTATTAGGAACACAGATTATTACCTTCATCTTTGCACTACGAAATGCAGTTTTATCATTCACTTCCCCACCAGTACCCATATCTTTTTACAACTTAATAACATTGATGCTTTCAACACTGCCCAGAAATCATGTTTTCTCTAACAGTTTCTCTGGTAATCTCTGCTGTTACCCTTCGGATGCTCTAATATTCATCCATACTCTCCTTAAATACAGTTTCTAAACCTGTATTCAAAAATTTCAGGGTATGGGAATTGGCTTTTCATAACAGTATTTTAAAGGTAGCTAATGTTTATCTTGGGATGCACAATAACCTTAAAAACCTCTTCTGAAGAATCTAGCTAGATGACTTGGTATTTTTTGTAGTTGGCTATTCATATTAACCATTTTCTTGCAATTACCCATGCTACATTTTATTTAAGTTTTTCCAAAGTAATTTCCCAGTTCATCAAGATCTGTCTGAATTCTAGGTTTGTATCCAGTTCCTTCCAGCCTTGTATCTCCTGCAAATTTAAAAGGTACTCTTCCTATTTCATTGTCCAAGTCACTAATGGAACCGCTGAATAAAAGTGGACTCAAGAGACATACCTATGCTGCTCTCTCCTGCCCACAACAACAAACCACTGGTTTCACAGTCTCCTACAGAACAGCAATCAGCTTTATATCTAGTCTGAGCTGTCTTGGTAAAACTGTGCTTGAAAGTAGGTTTCTCTAAATGGACATGCATCCTCTGGGCTTGTCTCCATTGCTAAATGGGTGAGAGACATGGAGTATGTTGAGTACTCTACCCTCACGAACCACACTGCTTTTTAACTTGGTCTCTAGCTTGGTAATTTAGTACTTTAAGTAGCTCTCTTCCAAACCAATCCACTTTAGAGGGGTTAGTGCTAAGCAGTATAGACAGATGTCAGTCAATGTCACATACTCTTGGGGCCAGGTGCTGTTCCATGACCCTTGTTTGATCAGCAGTGCAGACGAGGCCTACAATGAGGATCGAGTCTCATCAGGATTTAAAGCAAGTTTCTAGTTCTGTAACATCAAAGCACAGACATCTCCATCTTTTTGCACAACACCATCACAGAATTGTCTACCCTGCTCTACCTCAGACCGTCATTGCTTCTAGAAAAGTTCTAGAGATTCCTGAACTGACACATTATCCAGTAATAGGTGCTATGACAAGTTGTTTCTACCTGGAAGCAGTGTGGGTTAATATGAAATCAATACATCACTGTATTTATAAAGAATGAACTTCAAGTTCTGAATCCCTGAACAGAGGAGACAGACCACTGATGTGCCCTCTTGGTGAACTCCTTAAAGATGTGAAAATCTACCTGAGATCATGCATTAGTACTTTTCTCCAGGACTGGTGGCTTTTGCCTTGCTTCGTTTCACAAATCGACAGAGCTGCAAACAACCACCAATCCCGGGCCACAGTTTTCAGTAAAACTCTGGATACCACAGTGATTATATAATGGCTTCTGTTCTATTTTAACTCATAGTTTGAAACCTGACAGCTGTTTGTTTTTTTTTTACTGGAGATAACCATTGTAATCAGAAGCTGTGCACAAAACAGAATTCAGCTTCCATATAAAATGTTTGGGGTTTTGTTTGTTTATTTTGTTTGAGTTTTTTTCCTTAAATGCAGAACTGAAATGTTAGAAAGTGCAAAATGGAAATTTTAGAAACAGGGAGGCAGGTTTCCTATATCCCTGCCTGCAGGAAAATCTTGCAAACACATTTCCAGGAGTTATGCTTAGAAGACAGCCCTCTTCCTGGACTTTGACATCGTCCATGAAGTCAAGAAATCTATTGCTTGGGAGCCACTGAGGTACACTACCTGCTTGCCCCTTTGCAGCAACTCACAGAGAGTGCATCAGCCTCCTAAGGCTCATGATGAGGGAAGCAGAATGTGGTGTCACAGGTAGCTCAGGAGACTGGCCCCTGCGCTGCCAGGGGCCTCCTTTGGTGGCCCCAAGAAATCACCAGGTTTCTGCAGAGCATTTCAGTCAACTCACAAATTTTTTGACCTCATATACTCTGGTTTTGGCTGGGATAGGGTTAAAACCAGCACATCATCAGAATTAATTACACTCTGTCACATATCTCTTGAGATTTGCTCCATGACAAAAATAAGACAGGTAGAAATGTAAAGGTGATAAAGCAATTAAAGGAATTAATTTGCTCTATCTGAGATCTGGTAACAAAGCAATAATAACTATGCAAAAACTGATAACAGTGCATGTGACATGTAACCCCCATATATTTTAACTAATATTCAAAATAATTTTTAATAACCCCCACTTATACTCTATTTAAATATTAAGAACAAGAATTAATAAACATAAATATCTGAGTAAAGAGTACTGTATAGACACAGTAATAAATACTGCTTGTAGTACACAAATCAATTAACATATATGTTAAATTCAGCCTTACATATTCTACGATTCTATGATTCTGCTGACTCTAAATAAACTTTCATTCAACAGTAACTTTATCTACTTAGCCAACTTCTGCCAGTTCACTCCCCCATCTTTTAAGAGATTTTAAGTGCCTTTTGAATCATTGAAGTCTACAGTGTGTAACAACAAATCAGTTCTGGTCTATAAATGCTTTTGTTCTATTTTTCATGCCTTTTATTCAAGTCTTTAAAACTGGAGAGGAAGCGAGAGTCAGAGAATATCAGGCAAAGCCATCTCATGTTGAGCTAGAATTTGGGCATATCTCATGGAAAATCAAGACAAGAGTTGTGCCTGCCTTAAAGAATTGTGTGGAAAATACCTGGATGCTGGGAATTTATGTCAGCTAATTCTGATTCTTTAAAGATCTAGGTAATATAATGGGTTGTGTGTGTGTATATCGATCAATGTTTATACATTGTATATACATTGATACACACATAATGTATGTATATTGTATATACATTGATAGATATACACACACATAATGTATGTATATTTATATATATAAAAAAGAATCACAGAATGGTTTCGGTTGGAAGGGGCCTCAAAGATCATTTAGTTCCAACCCCCCCTTGACACTCTCCACCAGACTAATTTTTCCTCATATCTAATCTAAATCTACCCTCTCTCAGTTTAAACACATTACCCCTTGTCTTGTCACTACGCTCCCTGATAAAAGAGTCCTTCTCCAGCTTTCCTGTAGGCCCCTTAAGGTACTGGAAGGCTGCAATAAGGTTTCTCTGGAGCCTTTTCTTCTCCAGGTTGGACAAGCCCAACTCTCTCAGCCTGTCTTCACAGGAGAGGTGCCCCAGTTCTCTAATCATCTTTGTGGCCCTTTTCCGAACTTGCCTCAGCAGCTCAGTATCTTTCTTGTACCCCAGAGCTGTATGCAGTATCCCAGGCAGAGTGTCACCATAGCAGAGCAGAGGGGCAGAATCACCTACCTCAATCTGCTGGTCATGCTTCTTTTGGTGCACCCCAGGATATGTTTGGCTTTATGGGATGCAAGCACAGATTGCTGCTACATGTTGAACGTGTCATCAATTAGCATCTCCAAGTACTTCTCCTCAGGGCTGCTCTCATTCCATTCCCCACCCAGCCTGGAGCTGTGCTTGTGATTGCTCTGACCCATGTACAGGACCTTGCACTGGCCTTGTGCTTTGTGGAAGATTCTGCATGTCTTTGTATTGGGAAATATATCTCAAACATTTCTTCATAAGAAACCAAGATATTGGGCTTGTTTTCACTGGGACCTTTTGAAAACTGTGTGGCTGGAGTTGGAAAGTTGTGGTTATCCACTTGTGGAAGAGAGGAAGGAAACCTGGAGAAAGAATCTGATTTGTACAACTTTTTCTACTGAACAGAAAAATATCCCCTGTAATACATCATGGCTGGGTAATCTGACTATACTTTTTCCCTCAGTATGCTGCTCTACAGATGGACAGAAAAAGCTGCACAGAGATGTGAGAAGTAGATGAACAGTCTAGCCACTGACTGAGCAGACAGGATATACATGGGAATGGTGTCTTGTGCAGATTCCATACACTTGTTTAATTTTACAGCAGGCTAAACCATGCAATTTTTTATTTATTCATGGGTTCAAACCAAAAGCAAAGATATGAAATAAGTCTAGAATCCTAACTAGTTCAACAGTATGTTTCTCACAGAAAAATAAGCATACCAAAAAAATCAGTAACCCATCTGCCCGAACAGTCCCAGATGTTGGTGAGTTTCCAATATCAATTATGTTTTCAAGTAAAGTGACTTGGGTTTTAGCCAAATATCTTTCCCTTTTCTCCATCACTGCTTCACATCTGTTCGCCTCTCCCATCCTCCAAAACCAACTGTTTCTCAGAAGTATTTCCAGGCCAAGATGAATCTTTTCTGGGCTTTCAGTTTTTTTATCTTTCTAAATTCTTTGGAGAAATCCAGAATTGTAGAATTACAGTTTTCAAAGATTATCTCAGAAACAGGTCACTGCTAGGTATCTGGGCTTGACTGTAGGGTTTGAACTATGAGATAACTCCTATTCATCACGCCTGTTTCAGCATTGGGGTCTGCTATGTGTTCTGGTTCAACATTTGGCTAATCCAGCTAATACTCTTATCATGACAGCATCATCTGGGACCTATGTGGGAACATTCTCACTCAATTTATCTGTTTCAACAACATCTTGCTTTGGAATTTCTTCTTCTTTCTAGTCCTCATGCTTCTCATAATTTTGGATCTCTGTCAAGGTGGGTTTAAGGAAGAAATCATAACTCTTACCAGAAACCCACAACTAGCAACAGTTTGATCAATCAATATTTCAAGACTCTTGCCAGGATTCAAGGCCAGAAAATATTTTTTTTTCTTATTAGAAAAGTATTTTTTTTAATTTGTACCTGAATGTGTTGCAAGCTTCTTGTAATATTTTCCAACCTGGATACTCACAGTGGATAGTGAAACGCAATCTGCACTCTTCATTAAATAGACCTTTTCTACAGAATTGAGCACAATTTTGGCTCAGGTGCTTTGGGGAGCACCTCCACAGAGGTACCACTGTACTCTCCTCCATGGAAACTCACTTCATACTGTACAGTAAGGAATTTGGTATAAAACAAAGAACTTTAAAAGCCTGTCAGAGATATGAATGCTGAGCACTCAGAAAACTATGATGGATATGAAACATTTAATCAAAGGCAGGGAATTCACATTTAAGAATCACAATCCTACTTTTAATGTGTTGAACAGTTGTGGGTTTGGTTTGGTATTAACAACATGTTTATTGAATGCTATGCCCAAGAGACCTCAGCTATAACTTCATGGAGTACAGACAGTTTTTCAGAAGCAAGAAGTAATGGTTACAGCTTGAGTAATGCAGCTTTTCTGATGGAGAAATCATACATTGCACACATGTAGAACTAAACAGATACATGCATCTTTGCAAAATGGACAACTCCTTAAACAGTGGGGAAACCAGTCCCCTCTGCTTATACAGGAATGTGCTGCATTAGTGAAAGTGTACCCCCGAAGTGGCAGATGTCTGTGCCACACTCCCTTTTGCTGTGGGGGTGGTGTGGGCAGCAGAAACATGTGACAATAACAGTGCTCATAAGCTAACTAATGAGCGCTTGGATGGGGAAAGCTTGAGTGGGCTCACAGTCTTGCAGGAAGGGACCTGTTGGGAAGTGGAGAAAGCCAGTGTGCTCCTGACTGGTGTAGCCATTGCCATATCAGTTATCACAGCAGGTGCCCAGCAACTCTGCTTCAGACTGCATGTGGGGATGAGAATCTGAGTCACACAACACAAACAAGGAAGAACAGGAGAACTTGGTCAAACAGGTAGTGGAAGGCAGTTGACAAGATATTAGAAGGCTGAAAGTTGTGACTTCTGACAACAGGAAAAAGACTGTTGCTTCACTTGCAAATCTGTAAATTCAGAATGTGTATAATGCTCTGGGCACTGGTGAGGATAAACAAGACCAATAAAAGGATTCATCAGAGACATCTGATCCTTAACCAAGTGTCTGTGCAAAAGGAAAAAGGTATGTGATAATTATTGGAGACTCCTTCATGAATGGGATGGAGGCACTGATCTGCTAACTAAGGACTGGAGGAGGTGATCATCCCCCTGTACTCAGCTTGGGTGAGGCTGCACCCCGAATACTGTGTTCAGTTTTGGGACAATGTTGTAGTTTTGCATGGCTGGGTTCTGGTGTAGGAGTGGGGAGAGGGTGAGCGGCAGGGCTGCCAGGGTGGCTTCTGCAAGAAGCAGCTAGAAGCTCTTTGCAGGCCCAACAGAGCAAACACCAGCCGGCTTCTTTTCTCGCAGATAACTAGCTATAGGACAAGAGGAAATAGCTGCAAGTTGTGCCAGGGGAGGTTCGGAGAAATGTCTTGTCAGAAAGAGTGCCTCTCCTGCCCAGGGAGTCACCAGGATGGAGTCACCATCCCTCAGGGTGTTTAAGGAAAGGTTGGATGAGGTACTTAGGGACATGGTTTATTGAGCAATATGAGTGGTAGTGGGATGGTTGGACTAGATGATCTTGGAGGTCTTGTCCAACCTTAATGATTCTATGATTCTATGAACTTGACCTGGGAGCTTCTTATTTGGCAAACTTTAAGATCTGGGATGTGTGAAGAGCAGTGATGAGTAGCATTCCTCAGGGGCTGGTATTGGAACCAGTGCTTTTTAACACTGTTGTTGACAGCACAGACAGTGGGATTGCGTGCACATTCAGCAAGTTTGCAACAACCCCCAGTTTTCACTGACAAGATTTGCTCTCAGGCCTCCAGGTCCCTGAACGTTCTTGAAGAGTCTTTGGGAGTGAAGCTGTACTCAAAGGCGAGGGAGATTGAATTAGTGAGCATATAAGATTCACTTAATTAAACATACAGAAGCCCATGGTACTGGATAGGATGCATCTGAGGGTGCTGAAGGAGGTGGCTCATGCCATTGTGTGGCTACTCCTAGCTGTATTTGAAAGCTGATCACTGAGAAAAGGCAAATGCCACACTAATTTTCAAGAAGGGCAAGGTGGATGATGTAGGTAACTACAGGCTGGCCAACCTAGGCTAATAATTTGAGATAGTTATTGAGCACATCCTACTAGATGTCATCTTTAGACACATGCAGAAGACAGAGGAATGATTGACATGATCAGTGGGTTCAGCTACAAGCCAGTAATTAGTAGTATCCCTTGGGGATAATTTTCTGGGACTAATACTGCTTAATGTCTTCAATAATAACCTGAGAGACAGAACAAGAGTGCACAATCAGCATGTTTGCGAATGGCCTGAAATTGGGGGTAATAGAAAGTGCAGGTGTTGTTCAGGGGTATCTAGACAGGCTGGAGAAATGTGGCCAGAGTCAAGTTCAAAAAGAGCAAATATGAAGTTCTGCATCTGGGATAGAATAACCCCATGCACTAGTACTGCCTGAGAGCCGACTGTCCAAGAGGCAGCTCTGCAGAACATCAGGTCTGATAGAAGTAACTCTGCAACTATAAGAGTGTAGCCAGCAGGTCTAGAGAGGTGAACTTTTCCCTCTATTCTGTAGTTGCAAACCTGCATCTAAGTACTCTGTCCAGTCTTGGGCTCTTCAGTACAAAAAAACCCCAAACACCATGGACATACTGGAGCAAGTATAGGATGGGACTGTCAGGGGATGGTCAGGAGACTGGAGCATAGCACATGTAAAAAGACAGGATGAGCCAACTATGTCTCTCAGCCTTAAGAAGAGAAAGTTCAGGAGAGACTTTATTGCCATCTACATATACTTTATCAGATGACACTGAAAAGATGGAGCCAAGCTCTTTTGAAGCTACACGATGGGTAAAGTTTTGACATTAGAAATTCTTATCAACTGAGGGAAAACAATAAACAGTGGCTGAATATTGGAACTGGGGCCGAGAGAGAGGGCCTAGATCTCCATTCATGGAAGTGTCCAAGACTTCATTAGATGTGTCCCTGAACAACCTGACGTGATTAAACTTGCCTTGAGAAGGGGGTTGGACTAAGTGACCTCCAGGGGATCCTTCTAACCTAAATTCTATTATTCTATGGAAGTTTAAAATTGGAAATCCTGTTGCCAAAATATGTATACAACAACTGAAACGAAACACTGGCAGAGCTAGCATTCAACTCTGGAGAAAAAGAAACAAATTAGATTGTCACCAAGATGTTTCCTAAGTTAGACGGGGGAAAGGCTCCAATAAAACTCCTACAACATTTTAGGCCATCGGCAGTATTGTATGTCTTTCATGTCTGAACAATTTCTATGTGCAGTTGCCCAAACAAGTCTGCTTTTAGCTTTCACTATCAGGAAATCAGAGAGCAACAGAGAGGTCATCTTATTCCACATCTTAATATGAGTGGAATGAAGACAAGAACCAACTGACAATGTACTGAAAAGGAAACTCACTGCGAAGGAGAGCGGTCTCCATTTATTTTCCTTTTATAGTGCAGTTCTACATACATGACTCCTTCCTATTAATCTCTGGGCATCCCATGGAGAAAGCAGAACACTGATGCACAATTTAATGACCTGCTTTGCTGGAAACAGCAGGGTAAGCCTGTTTAATAAGTTTGCTTCTATTAGGGAGCAACTGACTAACAGATCACCCCAACAAAACCCTAAAAGCAGCAATAACAATAATGACTGCATTTTTCTAATGAACAAAGCAAAACAGATTTTAATATGTGTATTTGTGATTGAGTGATGCCATACTGTTTGTTTACACACTAATTACATAGTTGGTCTACACGTCTTCAGGTCTTAAACTCTTTCTGCTTTTCCCATCAGTTCTAATGCTTTCTCAGCTCTTCTTGCACCAGGAAATCCTGCCTCTTAACCTTTGTTCCCCCACTTTCTTTCTCTGTTGCCTTTTAAATCTGTTCTGAGATTACAGTTTCCCAGGCTGGTTAGACATTCCATGCTTTACGTTTTAGATGGAGGTGACCTTTTCCAGGCATTTTCTGCCATCTAAATTTTATTTCATCTAATAGCATTGATTCATCTTAATGTAGTGTACTGACCTGAATGCAACAAGAGGTTGTTGGTGTTTTTTTTTAAGAAATCTCATGTTCTCTTGCTTCTTTAAATCCCTGGCAATACACATCTACAACCCAAGGCAGCAGATGCTGAAGCAGCCACCTAGAGCAGTTTCGCCCACAGCCAGGCAGAAGCCAAACCACCCTAGGTTCTTTGCTAGGATTCAAACCATGTGCAATGTCTATGGCACCACTGGGAAAACCTAGAGTTACAGGATGGGATGGCAGCCCATGCTACAACTGATAGCGCTGCCTGTTGCTTTCCCGAGGCCTGGGCAGAATGAGTGTGATGAGCGCCATGCCAGTACACTGTGAATAAGCACACCGAAAAGGAAGGTGGCCAACGTGGGACCATTACAAGTGGTCTTGAGAAGCCAGCTCCTACGAGGAGTTGGACATGGATCTGGAGGGAAGTGGGGTCAAGAACTGTGGGAATGTGGGCTATGAGTTAGCATAGGGGACAATTATTTCCACTTCAATTTTAGATGGGTTTTTTTCTTGATTCGAAGAATGAAGGACACATTAAGTCACATTTTTGTATCTTTTCCTATTTTTACAGAACAAAAAGAAGATAAAGTTCTGCCTAATAGTGTCCATGCAATACTCTAGGCACAACAATTAAACAGTATGACATTGGATCTTTGCTAGAGGACAGACTGCAGTGGAGAATCGTTTTTATTTTTCACACATTAATCATATTTGTGACTTGGAACATTGCAGGCAAATACTGTCCTTAGAACATAGAATATTTAAAAGGGAAATGTCTGCATCCTTCTGTAGAGGGACAGCAGAAGTTTTAACAGCTTCTACCCTTGCATAGCAAACTGAACTGTGCAAGAGGTAGCAAATCTTCATCTCGGGTTGAGTCATATGAGGGTTGTGCTTCGTAGTAAAAATGTGCACAGCAGAGTGAATTTGTTTTCCTGTGGGTGCCTTAAACACCAAATCAGTGTTCTTGTGCAAAGGACTGCCTTGTTAGCCCAAATGTCTGAAGTGTACTGTATCAATTTGTTCTCAGCACACAAGTACTGCTTGCCAAATGCAATCTGCAAAGAATATAGCCTTCCCAGAAAGTTTTTCTTTGACACTGTCACAGAATCACAGAATTGTAGGGGTTGGAAGGGACCTCAAGAGATCGAGTCCAACCCCCCTGCCAAAGCAGGTTCCAGGATGCACAAGAGGGATCCTTTCATTTTTCTTCTCACCAATGCTTAAAAACTAGTGTTTGCCTTTCTGCTTAAATGGTGGGCAAAGCTGTTTTGCAACCAGGGCTTTCAATAAAGGAAGAAGTTCAAGAAATTTTATGCCTCTGTGCCTACAACTTAGGGTGGCAAAAGAGCTGATAAAGACACAGGTCTTCTATTTATTCCCCTCCCCACTCTAATTTAAGACCATTTTCTCTGTCAGCTACTTGTTTCTGCCAACAATGAACTCATACAAGGACTTCCTTGGGATGTCCAGACCAAACCTGCACATGGGTGTTAACATTTAAGCACCCCGGCAACAGGCTTCTGTCACTGCAGAACTAGCCCTGAATAAAATAACTTTTTATTTCACAGTACTTTTAAGGATAAAAGCTAACAAATCAGCTTGTTAGAAATTAAGTTGGGGGAGCGCATCCTATATTAAATGTTTCCTGAGCTTTTGCACTTGTTTAAAGTTGTCCAACCCGGCTTCTGGAAATTGACCACTGCCTCACTCACCATGCAGGGCTAATGCAGGTGGACCTGCTCTGTAAGCCACAACTCACACTGACCTGCTAAGCCCTAGGAAGAAGCCATACAGGGACTGTCCTCATAGACACGTTTTGTACATACATATATACATGTATGTGTATGTACATACATATTTATCTGCATAAACACATACGCCCCTTCATGCACACAGGTAACAACAGGATCACTGTACACTAACACATGAATAGAAAACACAAACGCCTCCAAGTGCCTCTATATGGCAGTGATACCCTCATATGCCATAATGAACACCACAAAAGTATAGCAGGGAGATTCAGTACAGGCCAGGACCAGCAAAAAGAGTAACTCCTCTTGTTATTATACATCACTTGGGCATTCCTAAAGCTAACTATACGATAAGCAGGCTTAAAATAATAACTTTGTATATGAGAGAACTGCATACTAGAGAGGGGGGAAAAATAGCCGAGGGTGTTTATTTTCCTGGTATAAACATACAAAAAATTGTTGCTAGCAAGGCCTCAGGAAGCAACACTGCAGCTCGGTGACTAGAAAAGCCGGCAGCACCACCTGGTGTTCTCTCCAACCTCCCAGAGAAGTGCTCGGTGCCCTCCAACCCGAGCCCTAACAGCAAGATCCAGTGCTGTAAGCTCAAGCCTCTTTAACCCACTGTGTGCCACTGAAGCGTATGAACCGTGAGGGAAAAATCTCTGCCTAGTTGGCAATTACATGGTATGCTCAAGATAGATAGTTCTTTTTGCGTGGCTACAATTATTAAATTAATGGATTTTGGAGTTAGTAGTCTGACCACATTGTGTTGGGTTTGCATGGCAAGGTTTTTGTAGCAGAGGTGCTACAGGGGTGGCTTCTGGAAGGAGCTACTAGCAGTTTTCCCAATGTTGAATAGAACCAATGCCAGCTAGCTCCAAGACAGACCTGATGCTGGAGAAGACTGAGCCAATCAGTAACAGTGGTAGCACCTCTGGGATAATAATTAAGAGGGACAAAAAAGAAACCCCAGCAGCAAATGAGAAAATGTGAGAGGAACAACTCTGCGGACACCAAGGTCAGTGAAGGGGGGGACACGGACATGCTCCAGCAGTCAGAGCAGATTCCCCTGCTGCCCTTAGTGAAGACCATGATGAGGCAGGCTGTCCCCCTGCAGCCCATGGAGGATGATGAGGAGCAGATATTAATCTGTAGACCCTGGAGGACCCCACACCAGTATAGATGGATATGCCTGAAGGAGGCTGTGACCCCATGGGAAGGCCATGGTGGAGCAAGCTCCTGGCAGGACTTGTGGCTCTGTAAGAAACCCCCACTGGTCCTGAAGGTCTACAGCCTGAGCAAGGGACCCACAGTGGAGCAGTCGGTGAAGAGCTGAAGCCCTGTGGCAAGGACTCACATTGTAGAAGTTTATGGAGGACTGTCCCTCATGAGAGAGACCCCACACTTGAGCAGGGGAAGAGTGTGAGGAGTTCTGCTGAGGAAGAAGGAGCAGCAGAGTCTTCATGTGATGAACTGACTGCAAGCTCCATTTCCCTGTGGTCCCCCTGTGCTGGCGGTGGGGAGGAGGTAGAGAATTTGGGGATAAGGTTAAGTATGGGAAGAAGGAAGAGGTGGGGGAAAGATATTTTTAAGATCTGGGTTTATTTCTCATTATTCTACTCTGATTTGATTGGTAATAAATTAATTTTACCAAGCTGAGTCTGTTTCACCCATGATGGCAATTGGTAAATGATCTCTCCCTGTCCTTATCCCAACTCATGACCCTTTCATTAAATCTTCTCTTCTCTGTCCAGCTGGGGAGGGGTACAATAGACTAGCTTTGGTGGGCACCTGGCATCCACCACAAATATAAATGAAGATCTACTACCCTTAGCTTTGGACTTGACTAAACACTGCTTATATTAGGATGTATCTGTTCAAGCATAGCTATCAATGGATATCTGTGTGTTGCCCCTTGGGTACCTGCAGAATTTGTTCATTTGCTGGAAAAGAGGTTTAGGTGAGGCTGTGTCTGCCCAAAGGGTCCCATTCAGACTTATCCTCAGGCCTTCCTCTATCTCAGACAGCTTTGAAAACAAGCCTGAGGCACTTTTGGAAATTTCCCTGTCAATCTCCTAGTTCTAGAACACTGTTTTCCTTGTCTGTTAAACTAAGACTACATTTTGCAACTTGCAGTGCTACCTTTGATGGGAAGTCTGGCTTAAAACTAAAACAAAACCTTGGTTGAAAACTAAATAAGTACTTCCCTAGTGCATATTAAAATAAATATGCATAGTTATTAACAAAGAGCAATCGGTCCTTCTGTTTAAAGATGTCTGGATTCCTTAGTGACTTGGAGAGAAAGACACCTGATATTCAATTCTATTTTTCTCTTGTCTGTTACTTTTCTCAGCAAGTAACAGCATGTTGACCTAGAGTGGGCAGATACTCCAGGCATAAATAAGTTTATTCACAAGCAAATATATTTTTCCTTAACTAGTTATGCTCCTTCCCACATGAATACCCAAGTCACGAAGTTAGGAACTAAGATTAAAACAGAAGTCATACTCAGCAGTTGGGTATATAAAACATGCCTCCAGCTACCACAGAGCTGCACATTGCTTGCAGGTAGTCCTGTAAAAAAGTCACTGAGCAAATCCTAAAAGAAACACCCCATGCCCTAAAAGATACTCTGTTTTAATTGTGAGTTTTGACATGAGTTGTGAATCATGACTCTGAAATAAGTTTTAAGTAGTGCAAAAGTTTTATAGATGGGAAAAAAACAAAAGAACTCTCAAGTAGCCCCAGGATTCCCCTTCACCGTTGCTTAGGGGAAAGACCAAATGTCAGGAAAGGAAGTGGCAAGGAAACCGTCCAGCACTGAGCACCCACAGATACAATTTCAGCCTGAGTCCGTCCTGTGCTTCTGTGGTGGCCCTGTGGGACTTACTGTGGGGTAGGGGTGTGAGCAGAAGACAGTGTACTTCCGAATGATGCCATTCAACTTGAGGGGAGGGAGCCAGGACACAAAGACGATGGAGGCCGAGGCTGCAGCAGCTTTAACACCAGCAGGAGGACCTGGAACTAGAAAAGGAAGATGTGTTAAGGTGGCCCAAGGCAGGCACTCAGCTCTCCTAATGTAACTGAGGAGCAAAAAAGCAGAGGGGAGTGTGATGCTTTGGTAACTGTGCGCCTGTGTACCATGGAGGACACCCAGTGTTAGGAAGCAACCTCTGTGCTCCCCAGGCCAGAGGAGAGGGTTTGGAGGGCTGCTGTGCCCCCATCCCTAAGAGGGGTAGGCTGTGCTTCAGAGGCCCTTGAGGCAGAAGCTGCCTCTGATGGTTAAACTTTTGTGAAGTACCACCTCTTGCCTGCATGCATGAAAGTATATTGTCTATGGCTAGTGAATATTGAAACCCCCTCCATATTATCACTACAAATGGTCAATTTTGAAGACATAATTCATGTCAAATGATTATTCGCTGTATAAATAACACGCGTGTGAACAGTTTAATGGAGACACACAGTAGAGCTGTGAATTTAATGAAGTGGAGAGTAAACGAGCCATAGTCCCTTGCATTTAGCATTGCCTGACGTGACCCAGGTCTAGCTAGTGGTGTGATGTGTAAGCAGACGTGTGGCCACACAGTCTCCTTTCCCCCAGCCTTGCTCTCAGCAGCTCAGACCTCTGCCTGGAACTGCAGTACATGAACACATATCCATTTCTTTAATTACAGCAGCTATTTAGATAAGCTATTAAAAACTGTCACAGAAAAAGAGAAAAAAATCCCTCCTTTCTAAAACCACATGGAAAAAACTTCAGTCAGAAAATGCTAAAATCATAGTACATAATCTTAACTGTATCTCTTTGCCTGCTTGCATTTTGAGAAAGACTGTAATTTCATGAGCATGTGTTATATTTTCCAAACACACACTGGTACTTAAGCAAAACAGCAAGGGCTACAATTAACATAAGAACAAATTGTTTTAAAGTTTCCTGACACACCCCCCCTTTTTTTGTAAACAGAAGGAAATTATTTTTAAATACTTGTAAAGACATAAAAATAAACAATATGAAATATATTTTAATATTGCATATGGAGAATATTTGTGTAAAATTATTAAAATAGATATGTTGTTCTGGAAATTACTACATATGGTATTAATCACGGGAATGTAGGGGTTCGAAGGGACCTCAAGAGACCATTGATCAACCCCAGCCAAACCTTAAAGACAAACTGAAAATAAATTGGAAAAAAAAAAAAAAAGATGGACTTTCAGTTCTTGAACAATCTAATATTTTTCTCTAATTTCAAGCAAAATAACCACTTTCCAATAAAGCCACCATCGCAATGCTTGATCAGCTTGCTTTCCTTTCACAGAAAACAGTTATTATGCAATACAGATGGAAAACCCCTTGTCCAGCAAGCTGATCTTTGTAGATGGGTCTTTAATCTTGGCTTTACTTTGTTTAAGGAAGCAGATATTATAGTGGTAAAAAATTTTGCCTATAAAGAGAAGCCAGACAGCCTGGGTTCTAAATTTGCTTAGCTTTGCAGCTAGCTACTTCAGATTGCAAAGAGCCTTTAAGGAGAACTTCAATTTTCTATCTGTACATGTTCTACGGGGTGATGTAGGAAAACTGACAGAGAGGCACCACTCAGCGCAACATTTCTGAATATGCATTTTCTATTTATAGTGTGTCGAGAAAGCTAATAAGGCATCAAGTGAGAATGTCATGATTATAATTGCATGCAAACCCAGCCCCTCACTGCAAAGGGGCTAATTCAGTTAGCAGTTCTGCCCAATGCAGAGTAAATATTGATGCTTGACAGCGTTCAACCTGTTATTTATACCCAGCTCATTAGAAATGCTATTTGCTCCTGCTGCTGAAGAGTGAAAGCTAGCTCTCCAGGGTAATTACTTAACCCACGGGAGGATTCCTTTATGGTTAGTAATGTTTTCTGGAAATCACTGCAAATAGATGTATGAGGTTAAAGTAATTTATTGTTAAATTAGGGTGTGATCTATAGGGACAGGTTCTGACGGTAATTGGTCATGGCTGTCAACTGCTGAGGGATTAACTCAAAATTCATCTAGCATTTTCCAGTCAATGGACATAATGTGGAAAATATTACTTGTCATTGGACTGCTGTATTTGTCTCGTACACAGAACAGCAGAAAAAAGGGTTAAAAAAGTCAGTAAGTCATATAGTCAAATTTCTGGTGCATTTCTAATCCAAAGAGCCCTCTGCTTTTTGTGGAGGGGTTGGAATCAGGCAACAATTTTTGCAGTGGTGCCAAAATTATTCTGAATGTTGATTTATTACTCCTCTTTTTGTCTTTGTTTGCTGGGTTGTGCATGTGGAAATGACAGCATGTGGGGAAGTGTTTACATTTCCTTAGCAAGAATTCTACAGACTGTCATCTGATGCCTTACAGACCTCCACTATCCTCTGTCCAGAGGTTAAAGTCATTGCTCAAACTCATCCCCTGGACCTAAACAACGTTATTATGCGTTAGCTCAGCATTAAATGAAACATTTGTTACTAAACATGGTTTCCTTGAGTATGTGAGGAAGTAGTTGTGGGGAAACGTGATTCCTCCCTTATCTTGGAGTGGAAAGACCCCAGTCTTGCCATGATAACTGAAGCTGTTTTCTCTCCTGGCCTTTGCATTCCATGGCCTTACATGCTTCAGTCATTATGAGACAGCAGTATCAGGAGACCTGGGCTGCCTTACTGAGTTCTCCAGAGACTGTTAGTTAGCACACTGATTCCCACAGATACCAGCAAAGATAAGCTAAATGTGCATAATGCCATAGTTTCTTTTCTCCATGTTCATCGGGGGTAAAAGGATGGTAAGAAGCCGGAGGACAACGAGGGCTGTGCAGAGAAGCTGAGGACGGCTTCTAGCCAACTTTGCAACCTTCCAGGGAGCAGATTTGGCAAATTTAAGATCAAAGATGGCCTCATTCTCCAGCTAGCAAGGCTTTGAAAGACACAGAAATAGCACGCTGCTTTCATGTGGAGGGGAACACTTTGTATTCTTGACAGTGCAAGTGAAATGCTAATGCAGAGAAGGCAATTATACTGATACAACTAGTCCAGGAAACAGCATTTAGGTGTGCTGGATAATGGGGTGGAGCTCCAGGAGCTTTCTCATTCCCCTTTTCATAAGCAGAAGTATTATCAACATTTTTCTTCACAGTACTGAACAGCAGGGAGGCAAATGCCCAGAGTGTGGTGCATTTAAGAACGATATCACTGATACAAGAGGAAACTAAACCCTGCTCCTAAACAGATTTTTACTTCTGCACCACACGACTATCTTACTGACCGTTATATTTATGAAAAACAAAACAAACTGCTGACTGCTGCCATGTTCATGTAGGTATCCCACCATGCTAGCCAAAATATCATCACATGTGCTGCCCACCCCTCATTCATTCTGAACTGTCCTCATATTAATCATGCCACTTCTATGAAATCCTACCACTTTCACAGGGGAACACTTATTATTCTGTACCTATTTGTCAAATGGATAAAATCATAGATCTCTCACAATAGAAAATATAAAAATGTATTAAGGGGTCATTAAGGCAAGTTGCCATCATGGTGGCTGGGTGATGAACTGCACAGCCATCCTCAGCAGCTAAATGAGTCCAACCAGAGCTCTGCTCCAAAGAGTACTGAAAGTGCACTAGATTTGATTTACACTTGATTTAATTTTAGAACAAATATAAAGCTTTGTCAGGTAGTATCTGTACATTCATCTGTGTCATGCCAATCACCAGGAATCTTGCTGTCCAGAGAGAGTGAGGAAAGGAGGAAAATCATTCTGGATTCAGGCAGTCTTAGAATGCTAGCCAAAATACCATGCAAAGGGGTTTAGTGTTATTCCTCCTTCCTCCCTGCACTGGTCCATTGCTGCAGCTCCCCCCTTGCTCTGAACGCTGACCTCAGTGGCAGAGGAGAGCTGGAAGGACAGTGCTGCTGCACCAGAGTTTTCTGTGATACACTAACAGTATAGGAATGCATTTTCTCAAAAGAAACCGATACGACATACAAACATGCATACTGCATTGCAGAAACCCTAGAAACAACCTCTGCCACACGCTCAGAAAAAGGCAGGGTAGGGGACAAAAACTCACCGAATCCTTAAAAAATTAGGTTTTTCTGCTTGACTTATTTTTCTGCCAGGTGGAACTGCAAGAGGAACAGTTTCTTTTTTTCTGGGGGTTAACAGGGGGAAAAAAGCTAGGCAAAGCCCATAAATATGATCTCATTGAAAGGAAAGCTCTTTTCCTATTATTTGCTAGAGCTGTTCCCATTTCCTAAGCTGATCAGCAGCATTGTCTGACCTCTGGTGTCTAAAAACAGTATCAAACATTGCAAGAATCGAAGTGTCAACTCATTTCATCCAGGCTGGCTGCTTCACTCCCTGGGTTACTCTTATTTTGCTACACGGGAGATTTCAAGCCTGCTAGGAAATTTTGGCCTGATGTCTCTAGCTGAACACTAGCAGAGAAGTCATGGGAGGCCACGATCTGCCTTTCAACAGCAGCAGTGGAACATGCTGCACCCTTGATTATTACAAAGAAAAGTTTCTCCTAAAAAATAATTACGGTGTGATTTGTTCTCGTAGTTTTAAGAATGTGGAGGGCCTCGCAGCCAAAATACCTCAGATATACATATTTTATTAGAGGAGAGTGGAATATCTTATGTCATGATTTTAGCCAGAGGAGGTCTGGAAGCAGAGATACAAGCTTTCCAGATCTCAGCTCTGTTAAGACTGCGATTATTTGTATATCACATGCTGAGAGAATGTTCAAACCTCTTTTAGGCCAGGGTCTTCTTGGTGTACTGGAATTAGTCCTACTGAATAATCCTCTACAGGACTTTCCTTGGAAAATTACAGAAGACATACCTGTGTTTTCTTTCTGAGGAAAAGGGCATCTGTTAGATACATATCATTTGGCAATGTGAATGCCCTTTTCCCATTTAACTTCCACAGCCTTAAGGATGTTTAGACCCAGGATTCCGGGCTTGGCTTATGGTTCACTTCAGGCCTTTATGTATTCCATTCTAAACCTTTACTGCCTTTAATAAAAAGCAAAATAAGAAATAATTTCATTTTTCTGGAAACATCTTTCAGTTTAGTTTTCTGGACAAAAGATTTAACGAGTTGGAACCCCAGTGAGGTATCAGGAAACATCTGAAAAGTTTAGTCATGCTGCCTAATGGGGTGAATTATTGCTGAACTGCCAGGAGAATTAAAGATCAGAGATGAGCTTTCGCACAGCCACCAAATACTGTCAGAGTCTATGTGCTTCCAAAATCTCAGGGCCTGTCTGACCTCAGAAAGGGTGAGAGCAAAAGAACCACCAAGAATTAGGGAAAAGCAAACTAAGAAGAGGTGGGCTGCAAAACTAGAGCTGAGATGGGTGGGTGTAAGTGTCTCTGTGAAAGAGAAGTGCACACAGTAACCTTGAGAGAGGAAATGCTGTCAGAAAGCAGCAAGTTATCCATTGCTCTGCCTAGCCAGCAGATCAGAGGGAAGTACCCAGCCTAGTTTGTAGCAAAAGAGGTTGCATTATGATGGATCTGAAACTGTGCAGGAAGTAGACCTACATTAATAAGCTTTGCCATATGCTTATATTTCCTCACATTTATCAGCTACAAGGCAATAACTTTTTTCTTTTTGCTGCTAATTCAACTTTGATCAAAATAATAGGAAGTATTAAGCACATAAAAATAGAACAAGGAACAAATAACTCATTTGATGATGTAAGAGAAAATTTTCATTTATACTGCATCCCCTGGATACAGCTACAATTGGGGCCAAGTGACCTGACAATATATGTAAATTTTCAAATGAGTCCCTTAATATTTTAATGGAAAAAAATAATAAAATGTATCAAGTCTTTTTTTTTATTGGCAAAAAACCACCACACATCATTCAAATCAGTCAATCTGATGAACCTACTCCCTTGGCACTTTTGTGAACCTCATTAAAAATAAAAAAATGATAAATATTTTAATATATTCATGAATGACCAGTAAACTGGATAAGTAATAAAGAAAAATCCATTGACTAATTTTCTTGAAAATAAATCACAGGAGAATTTACCAATCAAACATTCAAGTAACTTCATTGCTAGGATTGTGTGCGTTTTTAATTCTGCCAAAAAATTCTTGATCCAGATTTTCAAAAGTGTTTAGGGATTTAAAGATGCATTTGTACACCTCTTGGGGTTTTCAAGGCATTAAACAGGTTAGGGACCAAACTCTCCCTGAATTTGAAATTCCAGTCCTTGAGAAATAGATCAGTATGTGGCATCCTACTGAGGCAACCTGAAGTGATTTTGGTAATTAAAGTTAAGAGAAAGTGATTATGAAATCTCATGTGTATGTCTGTGTGTGATTAAAAATTTCTTAAACTTTCAGCCCAAGGAATTTAATTTTCCATGTTTTGGCCAATGAACAAAGGCAGGAGATTTTTGTTCTTAATTTTGCTTTTGAGAGAATAGTTGTTTGAGGAATTTTTTTTAAAATATACTGAAAAAAATCTTCTTATAAGCATATAAATTATAGAAGATAATCCCAGAAGAGTCTCTCTTTCTTTCCACTTTTCAATCACTTTGAAAAATTAACTCAAACCCTCTCAGAATTCTCAAATAAGATCCTGAAGAATCTGGGGGAAAAAGAAGAAAAAGACAAACAATTTCCTTGATCATTAGTGTTATCTGCAAACTTCTGGCTCACCTGAACCAGAGTCTTGAAAACAGTCAGATTGTTTTCAAAGCCATGGCTCAGACTCCTCCCCATGTGCTCCTAACTCAAGAACTCTGGAAGTTTTTGTACAATATTTGCACTGTTTTGAAAGCCTGGGACATACAGACATTTTGTGGAAGTGGGAATGGAAAATGTTTTACTCCTTACCATCTTCTTTAGTGCGGGTGAAAATTTGTTCGCTTCTCACTCCATCGCCAGCTCGTGTAAAAGCCAACACCTGAATGCTGTAGTTGGTGTATTTTTCCAGGCCGTCAAGCTCCAGTGATGGCTGAGTAGTAGTGACATTCTTTATCTCTCCTAGCTCTATAGAATAAAAAGGAAATCGAGTAATAGTCAAGTTCAGTCTTCTCCCAGTTATTGGTACCTACTATGGAAATCGTGGGGATTAAAGAGTGTACCAGAGAAGTAATGTTTCATTATTATAAAATAGCAATGTATTAGAACAATTTAAAATTAATTCCTTGGGTCCTGATTTCTTACAATTCAAAGAAGGCCAAGTTTTCATTTTCAAACTTTTTGTTTTCCATTGTTTTTAAATACAAGGAAGAGAATTGAAAATTTCTACAATTAATGAGATTTTTCATAAAAAGTAGATGACAAAGAGAGATTATTGCAAAATACACCCTAGAGCAAAAATTGAAAAAGTTGTATTCATAAAGATCTTCTGGTTTTGAGAAAGGCCATTTCTCATAAGGAAAACAAAAAATCCCAAGCCCCCATCATTTTAAAATATGTAGCAAGTGCTGCTGCAAAGCACTTGATGGCAGTAATACCAGCTAACAATAGATTTAAACACGGTAAAAACAGATTTACTTGCAGAAAGATGATGCACTTCATATGAAACTTTTTTGCAGCAAGCTAAGAAGTAGAACACATAAAGCAAAAAAGCTTTAAATATATCTAGGGCAGAAAATAAAGCTGAACAAATGAAGAAAATCCAGTTTTAAGCACTGCTTGAACATCATGTTGAGGTCATCACACAGGAGCTTAGACGTGTACTGATAATATTCACACAGGATACAATCCAGAGACTACAGGCACCACTGAAAACATTTAATTTTATGTCTGTCGTGTATTTACTCCCCTTATATTTTAATATTTATTTTTAAATTTACAAAGGAATTGGTAGTTTATTTCAAAAAAAATTGACTTTACCAACAGTAACAGTGAGCCTCTGGGCTCAAATTCCCCTTGTCACACTAACAGAAGCCAGGATTTGTAAGACATTTGCATATTAGACTGAACTACAGTCCTGCTAGATGAAAGCAAAAAAAGGGAATCAGCTCATTGTCCTAGAGCTGTGAAAATTAAACAGGAATAAAGGTATGTGCATCTCAAATCTACTAATATACAATTTACAAGAAAGGACCATAAGTAAAATTGTCATCATGTGATAAATTACAGATTAATAAGGTATTTTGTTTCTCCTTTGATCATTTCACTCATTCTCTGCTCAGGAATCTCTGTCCCTAGGAATTATGCCAAGACTACAAAACATAAGCACAATAGCAGAAGCTGGCATGAAAATAACAATCCTTTTCCAAAAATATTTTCTCCTTTTGCCCTTCATTGTGGAGAGGAAATGCATCCTGTCAAAAAATAAGCAATTACCACTCATGTAGCAACTAGCTAAGCAAGTACATAACCAACCAAGCTAAAATAAAATACAGGATTGGGTAGGTATATTCTAGGTTCATATCATAGTTATTTATAAAAGAAACCTGATGAACTTTGTAACTGAGATATAAGCTTTGCTCATGTAATTTTGGGTACTATGGCAGGTCTATGGAGTGTTGCAAAGCCACGGCAGGAGCCTTCCCCAAGGGATCCTCCAGGCAGCTTTGCAATGCCTTCTACTTTGTTAAAGCTCTACCAAAAATGGCATCATTCACAAGTAGATGAAACTTTCTTTAAACCAAAGAGAAAAGGAAATGCAAAGCCTTCACAGCTGAGAGTAAATGATATAAAGGCCCCATATGACTTGTTACTTGGTGATTGATTTCTCTCACCTCCATCCAAGAGGTTTGCCCAGTAGATAACCCTGAATCCTTGCAGAATCCCATTCAGGGTTTCTTTCGCCAGCGTTGACCAGGAGATAGAGATGGTTTCTGGTGATGTGGCAGTGGCTTGCACGTTTCCTGGAGGGCAACTGGGCACTGGAATAAAATGTTAACCATTTTTAATTTAATGAATACAACTCAATGGTTACCTTTTGGCTACCCTTTCAATCTTCATTGCTATTTCACCACCTGTTATTGAATTAGCAATTACATGCTATTAGCAATGCAAAACTTATTCTTGCTACAGTCCACATACTCCTGCAAGTGCAGCTGATTTCCCTAGAATGACTTCTGATGCACTGCTTTCCCAATTGCTGACTAGTCCTTTAATATTTTTTGTCACCACTTCTGAATAAGAAATTTGTCCTAGTGCTGAAATATGCAGAATATTCTGTAAGCAATTTTAACATACTTTTTGAAGTCCCTTTATGTCCCTTTAAAATTGTTCATGGGGGAAACAAGTGCTTCTATATCAAAACTAGTGGAAAAAATGTTCATAAAATATTTTCACTGACATTCAGAAAAATTGGAAAAAGTCAGGCAAACCTAAGGCATTTTCTGTTGGCCGTTTAGTGTCAACGCAATACAGCAATATTATTATTTGGCATTGCTTTTAGAACTCATGACATCTTTTATGAGAGGGACCCAAAATTTAGTAATGATCCAAAAACCCCCATTGCCAGGAAAAGTAAGCATTCTGGATTCTGAAGAAAAAAGTATTATTTATTATAATATATGTATGTTTGAGTATATTGCATTCTGAGGTCTTGCAGTGATCTGTCTAGGTACAGAAACATTTAGAGTAAATGAAAAACACCAGCCTTCCATGAAGCATATGACCCAAAATCTGTAGCTCTTAAGAATGTTAGATGTGTGCTATTCAGTTCCCCAATGTAAAAAGTCAGATTCCTAGCTACCAGTGACTTCTGGACATTCATGACAATTTATAGTAGCTGAAAATATGACCCACACTATTCTTTAAGATTATTATTTGCTATTATAATCCTGTACAATATTTGGTCTCTTTTTGAATATGGAATCATTATCTTTTTCCACTAGAGGACTCCCTCTCATTGTTTGAGAAGTACTTTTTAAGTGGTTTGGAAAAAAAAAAATCTAAATTGTTCCTTGGATTAGATAGGTTGAATTTTGTCTGAAATAACAATGATTTTTCTCTCATTACTTTGGATATTCTTGAAAAAATCACACATCTCTCTTGACAAGATATAGCATTGTGCAGTACAAAAGGTCTAAGTTTCACAGCAGATTTGTTTGAAAACAAAAGAAAGCCAACTGAATTAACAGTACCACTTCACCTTTCAGAATTGTGCTTCTCAGTATCTCAAAAGTATGATGAGTTTATTATGAAGCTATGATGAGATCATAAAAATTATAAACATGTAAACACCAGAGCAAAAGGCTTTTTAATGAAAGCTATGGTCTTATTCAATATAATTCGCGGCAGAATATATCACATTAGTAGATTTGTATTTATTTACCCACATGATTCTGCATCTCTTGCGATAAAAACTGTACAGGGTCATTGACCACTCCCTTTCCATGCAGCTGTCTACTGTATCTAATACCTGTAAAGTCTGGTCTTCTATTATCCCCACTATGATAATCACTAATCAATCAATAAATATAACAAGGTAAAAGGAAATATAACAACAATAACAACAACAATAATAATACGTCTCATGATAGCTGTTTGCCTAGCACCTACCATCTTCAAGAGTAGTAGTGATGATTTCCTGAGAAGAAGGTCCTATTCCAGCCCGGTTACAAGCCTGGACTACCATGCCATACTGGGTGAATTTTTTCAGGTTATTCAGCGTATAAACTTCACTGTCCCCAGTGGTATCAATACTGATGATGTTGAACTGGAAATTGCCCCCTGCACTGTACTCCCGATAACCTATCTGGTATCCGCGAATAATTCCATTTTGCAAGTGCTTCTTTGGAGCCTAAACAGAAAATGAAAGATTACACAGTAAGTACATGTCTCCAAAGTCAAGTTGTTTCTGCTAAAAAATGTTTGAAATTTATCCAGTCAACATTTCTTCCTACTGAATGTGAGTCTAAGTAATAATTCAAAAATACTTCCTGTACATAAAGTAGTAACTTTTTTAGCATGATATATAAATTTCAGGTGCAGATTGTTCAAATTTGTGCATTCCTGTGGTAAAAGAAAAAAACCTTTATGTGGTTCATACACAGAAAAATCTGATAAGGATCTATTCTTGAGTTATAATTTGAATTTATAGTGTCTTGTCTCTTACCAGGTGAATCATCAAAGTTGAGTTAATAAGGGTATATTTACATTACAGGCCTACCATTGACTATTAATTGTGCTTTTGCTAGAAGCCCTTACCATTCACTGGCTGAATCTTTAGTGAGGTGTTTATTGATCTGTTGAAGGCAGTCACATAAGCTTATCGAGCTTTCAGCCTGGAGAAGAGAAGGCGCAGGGGACACCTTATAGCAGCCTTCCAGTACCCAAAGGGGACCTATACAGAAGCTGGGAAGGGACTTTTTAGAGGGGCAT
Source organism: Gallinula chloropus (assembly GCF_964237585.1). Classification (NCBI taxonomy): domain Eukaryota; kingdom Metazoa; phylum Chordata; class Aves; order Gruiformes; family Rallidae; genus Gallinula; species Gallinula chloropus. The sequence goes on from NC_140085.1 coordinate 117,577,439, forward strand.
ATAGTGATAGGATGAGGGGGGAATAGTTTTAAATTGGAAGGGCTAAGATGTAGATTGGATATTAGGAAGAAATTCTTCACTATGAGAGTGCTGAGACACTGGCACAGGTTGCCCAGGGAGGTGGTGGCTGGTCCCTCCCTGGAGGTGTTCATGGCCAGGTTGGATGGGGTCTTGAGCAACGTGGTTTAGTGAGAGGTATCCCTGCCCATGGCAGGGGGGCTGGAATTGATTAACTTTAAGGTCCCTCCCAACCCTAACCATTCTATGATTCTAGATGCACTAACAAAATTTTATGCTGTGCTTTGAAATGTGCTTCTGTTCATTCAGTGTGTAGTGTGGAAAAATGACTAGATAATGAGTGCTGAAGGCAATAATGAATTGGAAAGCTGGGATTTACATATGAATAGCTACTAAAACAAGGTGTACAATATCTGGCATTCAAGCATATGGAGTGTACAAAACGGTTGACCATAATTATATATCGTAATTCCCAATCACAGTACAAGATTCCATGTGCCTGACTAGCGGGTAACATTTCCTCTACTCTGCCATATAAAATGTAGTCTAGGGTAAAAGAAGGATTGGTAACTCAAGGAAAAACGCTGTTACTGACAGAAATGTCTATTAAAATTCCATTTAAATAGTACTGGACTAATTTCAGTTTGTGATAATGTTCCTGTCTGAATTTCTAAGTATGTGAGGTATAATTAGTATAAGCATTTTAAGGCACAGTTTATAATCCAAAAGCTCTTTCAAATCCTCCAAACCTCTTTCAAATTCCCACCAGATGCCCACGAGCTCATCCGTTCCACTGACCTATAAAAAGGTCTTTGTGACGCAGTTTATCAGCAATGAGTTAACCCGGCAGAGGCAGCAATTACTGTTGTTACTATATCCCCTTAAATCTACTGCAGAGGGAACACATTCTCAAGAGTACTCTTTTCTGCCACAGGACCTATCTGTTTCAGGGAGTTTATAGCCCACTGGACCAAAGTCTCACTGGAGAAAATAAAATCAGTGTGGGGTTTGCCTGTCATCCACTGCCAACAAATTGTTGCTCTGCAAAGCCCAGCACCCTCTCCGTTTTTTGAAATGTATCACTAGATGGATCTGATTGATGGAATTATCTCTTCAGATGCTTTATTTTATTTCGCTTCCTCCTTCTTTCAGGATCAAAACTGGAAGCAAGGATATCATTTCCACTGTAATATTTCAATTCCTCCGGTACTGATAAGCTCTCTGCAAGTGCGTTGCTGTCCACCCAGATGTAGATGATTGAATTAGGAGATTCAGGTCTTGAGTGCCTTGTAAGGGATTAGAACCGTCTTTCTGGTATCTAATAGTATAATTGTTTCCTATTTGAATATTCCTGTGTTCTGTTGTCAAAAAAAAAACCTCCAACCAAACCAAGTTTTCTAATCATGCAGGTCTTTTATTATCAAAACACTTGGCTTGCAAGTGCATTACCTATTCTGAACAACTGCCTGGCTCCATGACCTTTAAATGATCGAAAAAGGTAGGGGTTTTAAGCTTGATTGTGGCATGGAAACTAAGGTCAGATTTTTAATTTTTTTTTTTTCTTAAATTGAGATTCAGATACCTTCAAAAGATAAAGCTGTTTCATTCCATCTGAGAAGAAAAGAACTTCATCACATTTAAATAATTAAATATTTCAGGGTGAATTGTTTCATTAGTTGAAATGCTACTAGCCATAACACTTTGCATAGCTCATACATTTTTATAGACATTGGCAGTGTTGATGAGAAGGGGCGAAAAGACTAAACCAACATAATCTAAACATTTGGAATTGGCTAAAGGACAAACAGTTTGGACTATGCAGCAGACAACTCAAGCAAGAGTTATTAAAGGGAGGACTGCTTTCAGACCATGCAGCAGGTACTGTCTCTTTTCTAAATGTGTATCAGCATGGAGGTACCAGTTTAATCATGTCAGGAGGCCAGTTCTATCCATCAGTGTTGGATTCCATCACAGCCTGGTAAATCCTCAACAGTCTGCGTGGAGAGTTCTTGTCTCAAACATTAAAATTCACACGGTCACACATCTCAACATCTACAACCTCTCCTACTTAAAGGCTGCAACTGGAACATTCCCATGACTTACCATGCGTAGCTTTTAAACAAAAGTTGCTGCCACAAACGTGCTCTGCACATTGAAATCACAGGCAACACACATAAAACACATACACCACATCATGAAGCACATTCATTGTTTTGTGAATGGCATACATTGCCTACTGCCACACGCAGCACGCGTGAAGATGCTGTATTGTACTATATATCATAAGGCATGCTCTGTATACCAAGAAAAAGCGAGCATTCATCTGGTACATAATAGATTACAGAAGCATATAGCACATATATCTTACTGTAAAGCAGATGGAACATGATGATAAAACCGAATAATACATTTACTATTCATTGAAATGTTTTTTGAGCAGGACTACAGCCAGAATAGCCACTTCACTGGGAATTCTGCAATTATATACTTTCTCATTTTGAATTGGAATAAAATGGAAAATTTTGCCATTTTCATGAAACATTTTTATAATTGCTTTAGGTCAAGGGGGTTTGTTCTTTAAATAAAATATCAAAATTTAACTTTTTTTTTCACTTTGAAACATTATATATATAATGTTATAAAACATTTATATAATGATATAAAATAAGCCTAAAGTCACTTCAGAATGAAACATTGGAATGTTCTGCTCCACAAAACTTCAAAAGTTCTTTGTTAGTACTACCTAAATGTTTCATTTTAGACTGATTTTTTGTACAAATAAATTATATGTGATGTATATACCTTCTTGTGTCTAGACACATTATTGGCAGAAAATTCAGTGAAGCAACATTTGTCCATGACTAAGTGTTTATGGAGAAAAAATATTGTTAACTTTGTCTGTAGTCATAGAACACTATGAAAAAGTTAGTTGCAGTCCATGATTTTACTGCTTATCTCATAAAATCCAATATTTGTAAAATAGCATATCAATGAGCTTTAACATATGTAATTTTATAGTTGTCTGCATGTTTATATGGACAAAGAGGAGAAGGAATATTTCCATGCCTAAATTTAATGGGTTTGTTTACCTTGTGAAGTACTACAAAAGATACTGAATATTTTCATGCTCTGTTCCATATAATTCCTGCTTTGTTCCCATTCTCTCTGCATCAATTTAAATTACTAAAAAGTGATGAGTGTTATTTAAAATTAGAAACCAAATGTTCTATGTGGACACATAGAAATGTTTAAATAGATAACAGACCTATAGAACTTTGTTGAACTATGATCTAAAAGCAGTCTAAGAGAAACTTGAAAGGGAGCTTAATTTTTGTAGCAAGCTGCAGAAATAATACTTGTTATAAGATGAAAGATAGTTGATGTGTTATTCTCTGTTCCTTTCACTGTTATTGACTTTGTCTGTATCTAAATAAGATTTGGCAACTTTAAATAAAGCTGGTTCTTTACATAGTCCCTTTTGTATAATGTCAGAATAGCAAATGGAGCAAAAGCTCCACATGCCTCCACAATAAAAATGACCAGGTTATTTCTAGGTTTATTTTATTCCTTTTTTTTTTGCCTCCATGACACTATAGAACTGATCTCATGGGATATCTCTTTATTCTGAAGTACTTCATATTGAACAATGAAAGGAGTGCCTTCTGCACAGGACTGCGTTGTGGGGACCTACACAAAAGTCAGCATGGGACCAAACTATAGTATGTCTGTGGGACCATCTTAAAGTACCCTGTTGAGTAATGGACTAAAACTGCTCTGGCCAGGAGAGAACTGTGATAAGTCAAGGGAAGTGAATGGTCCACTCCTGGTTTGGGACTTATTACTCAGGGGGGGCTTCACAGTCAGCTGTTACAAATTGCCATCTAGAAATTCCAGTAAAGGTAGAGTTACAAAAGCAGGAACCTTTCAGGAATGCAGCTAGGTGTCTTCACCTTTGTCTGCAAAGGAACTTTGATGTCAAGGAAGACAATTAGATTTTAACTGCAAAGGAGCTTCAAAGTCAAGGAAGGCAATTAGGTTTTAACTATGTCCATCACCACAGAGAAATTTAGCACCCACCAGATGAGCCAACCTACAAGCAGAGAAAGCAATGACTACAAATCAAGGCACAGGGTTTTCAAGCTGAGCACACAGGGGCTTGACAGCACGAAGGTGTCACAGCAGAATTTCAGTGAAGTGTCAGTGGTACCTTTTGCTGCCCATCCTTTCACAGGCAGACCTCCAGAATTTCTGTTGTTTGCAAAACAGCATCTCATGGGGTCTTGTTGCATGACAGGGCTATAGGCTTCCTCTGGCCCCAGCAGTGCCATCCTAGCACTTTGCTAGAGGACATGCTACCAGGACCAACTCACTACCACAGTGCCTCTCATGCTGCTTGACCACATCAGGTACTGCTTAGCTGTAAATCAGAAGTTTTAATTTTAAAAGTTTTAACAGAGGCTGAATCTGTGGGAGTATCTCAGAGGTTCACAGGAGACTGGGTGCTCATTGGAGACTGGGTGAGCAACACAGTCCACAGCAAACTCCAATACCAGCATCTGCATAGTACGTAGCACCAGGTTCACCTAGGGGTACACAGTTCTGGGAGGATGGAACTACCTTTCGTTCTCTAGATATATGCTGCTTGGGTACAAGAAGACATTTCCAAGGTCCCAAGTAGCTCACGCCTTAAGCTCCCTCCAATGGTGGAACACAATCTCTACTCTCAGCTCATGAGATTTGCCAGGGCAATGGCATATATATTCAATGCATAGCTTGTTTCTGTGATTGTTTTCTTTACTAGATACTGATCAGCACTTGACAAGTATTCACAAACCAAATTCCAACCATGGTCTTAAGAGTACAACTCCAGCTACTATTTTGGCATTCTTCTACTCCCCAGAAAATACCTAGAGATCAGGACACTAAGTTAAGTGGCCTGGAAGTTCAAATTGAACCATATTTCAGGCAATATTACTGAAATGTAGGTTTGGATTTTTTTTTCCCTGTAGCTGCCTTCACACATCTGCATCTATAAAATTTAATGGCAAATCTTTGGAATTGCAAATGGCAGCTATAAACTTCAGCAGTGAACCAGTATCACCTGTCTTCTTGTGTTGCTTTTGAAAATATCCTCCAAAGTGAACTTTAAAAAAGGAAGCAAAGCCTATCAATCTGCCTACCCACACATCCATAAAAACAAGTTCACACACAGAGGCTTGGAGGTTATAGTTTACTAGATCTGATGGCAGTCACAGTTCTTGAGTGCTTTAAAAAGAAACATCCCATTAAGCTTTTATTTCAGTTGTTGAAAATCACTGTAGACTCTGCATTGCTTCAGTAGCTACTTCCTTTGCTCTGCTGACCGTGTGCTGCATTTAAATCCACAGTTCATGTGTGTATTTTATAAATACATTGTTGTGTTTCACTTCAAACATCAGTTTGATTACCACAAGCCTTTGGTTTTTGAAACCATGTGATGAAAACCAACACTGATATAATTTTAAGATGTGGATGAGGTCAAATAATAAGCACAGTGCTTGTGCATATGAGGTCTGATAAAGATTACTGCTTTTGAAGTACTGAAATGTCTCACTGAAACAGAAGTTTTAATCCACCATTTTAAAACCACCATTGAACTACTACAAAAAATTTTACATCTGATGTCCCTCTGTACTAGTTGGACATCTCAGTAGTTATATGTCTGCCTGTATGGAGACTGTGCACTGCCAAAACCTGTCTTTTCAGGAACCTACTCAAAACTAACACAGAATAGTGCTGGTTATTTATTGTATGAATAATAATATTTTTAAAAGCATCCTACAGTTATTTATACGGTTAATAAGCAGCAGTTTGCTGTTACTATACTGACATTCTGTATGTCCATATAATGGTGCAATGATATCCACATTCGCATGAGTAATTAACATCACTATAGAAATTAATGACTATTATGCCACCATCCTAGCCCAGCACTTAATACTACATATTTCAAAATCTTAAATATATGGAATTATCAATACAATTTGGAAACTGCTATTCATATTGAGATTACACTACTGTAATTAGATAGCTTTATTCTGCCCGCTACAATGTACAAGCAGTATATAGCACAAAGTCATTTAAAACGTGGTTTAAGTACCTCTTCATACCAAAAGCATTTAAAACAATTTGTGGTTGTCAAAACACTGGGTAATACTAGAAAAAAATGAACTGAGTCACAAGACTTGTCAGAATTTTAAATAATATCAATTGCTGATATTTTTGAATAGGTTATTCTGGTTCATTAATTCTCATGGCCTATACTGAGACACTATATTGCTCTCTGTGAGCAGATGTGCCTTCAGTAAGGCCCTGTCCCAAAGCCTATTGTAATGGGAAAAAACCTCCCCTTAGTCTCAATGGGTTGGGGAAACTTTGGCGAAAACCACAGTGAAATTCTGTGAGTACTCATTCTCCAAGGACATACCCTCATCTCTGAAACTGAAAAAAAGTAGGAAATGCTGTTACCATCAGTACAGGCAAACAGCTGCTGCTATTACTATCCAATGGAAGGTTCTTTCTTCACGTAATGCACCAGTCTTAATCACCAATATAGGATTTGTTGGCAAAGGTACCTGCAAGGTCTTTCCCAAATTAAATAACTATTCCATAGTTATTATAACACTCCTAACAATGGAACCTCTTTGGATGTACCGAAGTACTGTCAGAGTCTATATTCTTGGCTGTGTGTATTTACCTTCCAGGTGACCCTTATGCTTTGTGAAGATATAGGTTCAAGTTGGACATCCTGAGGTGGACCATCGGGAGCTGCGAAGACAGAAGAGATGGATCAAAACCAACCCTCACAACACACAGAATTCAGCACTTCACATGGCATGTTTTCAACTTAACGCACCAACATCACAAAGATTTGGTCAATGTCAAATGGAAAACTGAAGATAACCACTTCAAAACCCGGAACCTAGCATTTTCCTTATCCAGGTGCCACCTCTGGCCGACAATGAAATACAACAAAACTTAACAACCTGGAAAATAAAATAAGAGTGAATAATAGTGACTTTTCATGTTTAGCGCTACGCATACAATGCTGTTTCTGTTTTGTAAACACCAGTCAGGACCCTGTAGGTGATAGAAGGGCAGCAGAACCCATTTGAAAGCAGGTGAGATAGGAGCTCCCCAGCTGACCTTCATCATGCCACAGACTTTCCAGTGGAATCCCCTTTGGTCACTAGAGGCTGAGCACCCGCAGTCAAATACCAAATATTTTATACACCTGAAGGCTTTACCCTCTCCACCTCCCCGGTGTAAGGATCCCAGCCTGGAAATGAGGCAAAAAATAACTTCCAGATGAAAAAAGCACACTGCAACTCCTGCCTGAGTCAGAAAGAGTTTTATCTACTATTGATAACACTGCCAAGTGTGTGCATGATGCTGTAAAGGCAAATGAAAAAAGGAGGCCCCAAGTCTAGGGGAACCTACTTGTCAGCTGGGCAGCTGCAAAACAGATCAAGAATTGGCTGGGACTGAACAGAGAGGTGTGAAGTAAAATGCTTGCTCAGCGAGGTAAATCATTGTAAAAGAAAGACTTGAAGAAAGGCATGGAGTAATCCCATGCTGCTGTAAAGGGTTCCCTTGATGCAGAATATGGCCTCAGTAAAAGGTATTAAATTAAGTTTAATAGCATGACAAAGGAAGTAAAGCAATAAAAAGGGTGAGATGGGGCTGTTAGAGGTGGAGCAGCAGTAAATGACAGCTGCAGTGAAAGGAACCAGAACATTTTGTTTTAACTGATGAAAGCAGAGAGACCCAGAACACAGCCTATAATATGTTTAAGTTATTAAATATGCCCTATTCTATGCCATTTTTGACTTTACTTCATATGGGAAATTTCCAAAGGTTGCAAGAACTTTATTTCCATTCCCCTTGTATTAGTGTATAGGAAGGAGAAGCTTTCAGTCCCCCTGCTGAAAAAAAATGAACATAATTTCTCGGGGCACATTATAATGTAGTGGAATTCGAGCAAAGCATTTGATTCTAAAACTGTTTTTTAAAATGTGTTCCTTAAAATCTTGAGTTTTCCTTGAAAAACTCCAAATGATTTTACAGACCTGAGTAGCTAACAGTTCCCAACGTACCATGGTGAAATGTTAAATAAGAAATGATCTATTTTACATACTTAATGCCATACAGAGTTTGTGACAAAGATGTAAAGAAACAGATAACCCATCTCCCTCTACTAGTTTCACTATAAAACAATAGCCATGATGCTTTTGTTTTTCTGACAAGTGTTAGTTCAAGTATATTTTCCAACACAGGTGCTAAACTGTAGATGTATGGAGGGAAAGATGTGGTCTCTAGCTTTGAAATCATGCCATTCTTGGCTGTCCTTTTGCAGTTGCTTTCTAATAGCTGGTGCTGGGCTTCTCACATCGCTGTAATATGTTGGGCACAATCTGTGTCCCCTTGCCAATAGCATAGTTTGAGTTGTTCAGTTTTTACACTGTCTTTCTTGGATCTTTATTTTGCTCCTTTCTCGTTACCTTCTTTCTCATTCCCTGCAACCATGCTGTTCCCCGTTTCCTATTGTAAAGGCAGAGAACAGAAGTAAACAGTGATCAAAGCCTGACGCTCCTATGACTGCACAGCACCTGAAATCAAATCTCAGGAGACAAACATCACATAATCTGCCCAAGCCTGACCTCCTCTCTTCCAATTGTTCCCTAGGTAGATCAGTGACTTTTGAATACAGTTCCACACTGCTGGTCTTTTTTTTTTCCAAATAGATGTCTCTTTAAAAGACAGCGACAAAAGGATCAATTATTCTGAAACTTGGTTACAATGAACTGAATAAAATGTGATGTTAAGGTTCCACCCTGTTCATGGGGAAGCTGTTTTTTTATTTCAAGGCCAGCTGCTGATCCTGACAACTTAATTATCAGGCAGAAAAAACTCAACAAGTAAGAAATGCTCCAAGCATGGGAGAATAAGAGAGAATGTGAGAATAGATCCAAGACCGACCCCTCCACTTTGATGTATATGCACAAGGAAGGATGTGAATTTTGGAGATACAGATGATGCTGTCTGGAAGAATAGGTAGCCTGTTTTCCCTAGTCATTTCACAGTTTTATTGAACAAAGGGAGAGAAATATTGTGATCAAATGGGAAATATTTTGCAAACAAACTATTCACTGTTAGTAAAGCTGCTCATGGAATGCTCATAAAACCCACAAATACTCCTTTCCTTCCACTAGGATGAAAAAAGAGACCTGGTGAAAAAAAAGAATGCAGCTCATGTTGTCTCCTGCTTACTCTGCTTTGCACCATGAGCCCTTGTGTCCTGTTCCTAATCCAACAGTTTCTTGGAACAAAAAACATGTTCTCCTGCCCAGAAGTATATTTTCACTGTAGCAAATTCACCTACAGAGAAAATGAATGGGAATTACATAGTTGTATTCATACTAGCTGAACTGAAAATAAGTAGACCAACATGAATCTTGAAAAAGAAGTAGAGTTTTCACTGCTGGGACACTGTCACCTAGATACTTGCACTACAAAATTCCCAAAGAAGGGTGCACTGCTAACTTAGCATAAGATGTATAACAGGAAAAGATAAAATTAGCAAGATAAAAACATGTCTTCAAGCTCCTGTCTGGTTAAGTCTTTTCGGAGTAACTTCACCCAATTTCATGGCTACGGGTGTTGAGGCTGCTTGGGTCACTCTCTACTATACACCATCAATACATTGTATATGACTGCAACATATACCTCACAGAAGTATTTATGGCCATTCAGTATTTTCATTCCTAATTGCTGACATAGTGCTAGCCCTCTACTTGTCACCTATCAGCCTTTCCTACTGTCACATGTAATCTGTAGGCCTTGGGATGTGCTAGCATGTCTTTATCCATCTGCCACTTCTGCTAGCCCTAAGATATAAAAACAAGACGGCACTGGAAGGCAACAATTTTAGTGCATAAACAAGTTGCTCCAGCCATCACAGTGAAAATGCCTGCATAGTCCTCCTGGTACAGAAACTTGTAGCAATGTGAAAGAACACATGGCAACAAAGAACAGAGGGCTATACTAATTAATAACAGCCAGCAGCAATCAGAAAATTAAATGGTAGGTGGGGTAGTGGAGAGAATACCAAAGGAAGTTAACATTCACGTAGATCAATATTCCTGACTGTGGGTAGCTTAAATTCGTTCCCTGTACTAATACCTGGGCATCTAAGGAAAGCTAGAAGGCCCACAGGGGAAGAACCACTGCTAAAAATAAGATGTGTTGGTTGAGTTGCCGGACTGCAGATATCAACGTCCCATTTCCATTATGACAGGCTGAATATTTGGAGCACAATGTCTTCTTTGACCACTAGATGCCACTGAACAGCTTTAATTACAGGCCTGCACGATGAAGTTGCAAAAGTCACAATGTTTTATGGCAACTGTTCAGTATTTCTTTCGGTGCAGCTGCAGTAACATACACAGCATTTCAAGTAAAGATCCCTCATGTCAAGGAGCAGTAATTCCCAGCGTGTTGCAGATGCTAAAAGACCAGAGCGTACCTGCTTCATCCGTAGTGATGGTGAGCTCATTGCTGGCCTCGCTCTTGCCGATGCGATTCTTTGCATACATGCGAATGTTGTAAGTTGAGGAAGGGTGGAGGTCAATGATAGTGGCTTGGTTTAGCTGAGGGGAAACATCTTTGGTTCTCTGAACAGAATCCCAAGAGTCTATTTAATAAGAGATTAAAATAAAACAGACAAATAAAAGATGGTGTTAACTGTGCTAACACAAGCATGTAGTTAAATAGTTTCACAGAGCGGGGTACCACCACTGCTGAATTAACCCAGATAACGCCTGCTGCTACAAGCAAATCGAGTGATCTGCCTTGCTTGACAGCACTCCTGACTGCTCCAAATGTGTGGCTGTAAATAATGGGTTCTCAGCCACAGGGTCATCAGCAAATCCATGGAAATAGCGACTCCTTTACCTCTTGAGGAGGTGGTGAGAGCAGCAACGAAGCCACAGTTTTGTGTATGCATGTATATGTGTGTGCATACTGGTTTTTAACCATCGATACATTGGAAAAACTGAAAAAGATGGGAGCTGCTACCCCACCGAAATCCTCACTCAGAGAGAGGGTTGGTTGTGCTCCAAAGAGGAGGAAAGGAAACTAATTAACAGGAATGGAAGGCTCTTAGGTCAGGCAGAAAGTTTGATCCCAAACTCCAGGTCAGACCATAGGTGAACAGTGAGCATGAGCCTGGATTAGTTTTCTGGTTTAGGCAAGGGGCTCAGCACCCACTCCAGAACTGATGCTATTTCTGAGGCTTACGTTAGGCTAGAGGAGTGGTTTAATACAAGGGAACGTACAACCCTCTGAGCTGTTTGCATGTATCTGTAAAAAGAGCAGTGCATTGTTATTATTCATGCTTACTATTCATCTGCCTGTTACGTTTTTAATAAATTCTCCAGACATACAATAGGAAAAAGGATGAAAATTGGCTAAACACAGTAACCCCTCCTCGTCATCCAAACATTCAATTGCTGCAAACAAAATAATAGAATCTGTCTGTTTAAAGCATCTTAATGCCTTTTATGAGTTGCTATCCTTCATTTCTTTCTTACTGCAGGCGATGTTCCTTCTTTAACCTCTGCAGCATCCTATGGGGGATGTCACTGGAGTCTCTACAGGGGTGTTTTACAGGATGGGTCACTGTAGGCAGGATCGCTGAAAGCTCAGCAGATAAGAAAGACTGGTTTAAAAATAGAAAGCTCTACTCAGATACAAAATATTTGCACATACTGTGTAAATTCCTTTATATGAGCCTGCTAAAAGATGCGCGAGTTGTCACAATGACATCTGCAGCTTGGCTCGCTACAGAGCCTGTTTGCTTGTCTGCGTGGCTTAGTTTACCCAGAGAACATTAAGGAATCAGACATTCAAGTGCTAACAAATTCGCCTGAATCTGTTTTTCCTTGGTAACCGAGTTTGTCACAGCTTCCCCGGCAGGATACTTTCAGGAGCTCTAAAGGAGTTACCTGCAGGCAGCGCTGCCACAATTTGCTTCCACTTTGCTTTCTTAAACTTCACAGAATTTTAACCAGCAGCCACGCTCCGTTGTGTTAAACGTTATGCAAGCACAGAAGGGGATCCTGTCTGTTCCAGTGCACCTCACCAACAGGAAAGGAATTTTAAGGAAGACCCACATGGTATGGAGAACCTGCTAGGTTCCACCCGACGAGGATAATGATTTCTTTTAATGTCTGTATATTGTCGAATTGCTTATGTTTTTTTACTCAGTTGTTTGAAATGCTGACCTCTGAGTGGAAGGACTCTAGAGTACATATTAACTGCTGAAATAAAATAAATAAATTTGAAAAACTCTTGTATCTCTTAGTAGATTAAGAACTGACATATGAGGCATGAAAACTCACAGTCTTCATACTTCTAAATGTAGGTTTATGGTGTTTGTTTATGACTAATGCTTGGATATACAGAATATATTTTGGTACACATATCCACTTTGTGAAGGGAAAAATAAACCAGCAAAAGCAATGCCTCCCAAACGGAGTCAATCCAGAGAGAAACTGATCGACTTCTCACCAAAACTGGTTTCAGTTTTGACAAATTTGTGTTAATAAGAAAAAAGAAAAAAAAAATCATTTTCTTCTAACAGACCCTGAAAATACTTGCTCTCATTCATGTGGTAAGAAACTGAGTGAGGTACTGACTATTGGTTTTCTGGTTTTGTTGTTGTAGAGTGCTCGAAAACCTTCTTACATAGAAGGACTGAAAAAGCACAGAAAACAAGCAGCAACTCACTAGCAAAAAAAAAAAAACCCATAAAAATTAAAAGAGTGGATTTTTTACCAAATTCTTTACTCCACTCATAAAATGTTACACCCGGGCACTTGTGGGTGTTATATGGAAAGCATGCAATGTGTAAAATGTAGAATTGTATGTAAAATGTATGATTTTATGAAAATCAGCAGCTTACCAGCCATTCTGCAAACAAGCTACGAGGGCCTGTGGGCTCTTGAAGGATGATTTTGGGGAAAGGGAAGGGGTAGAGGAAGGGGGAGGAGGAGGGGGAGAGGAAGGGAAGGGAAGGGAAGGGAAGGGAAGGGAAGGGAAGGGAAGGGAAGGGAAGGGAAGGGAAGGGAAGGGAAGGGAAGGGAAGGGAAGGGAAGGGAAGGGAAGGGAAGGGAAGGGAAGGGAAGGGAAGGGAAGGGAAGGGAAGGGAAGGGAAGGGAAGGGAAGGGAAGGGAAGGGAAGGGAAGGGAAGGGAAGGGAAGGGAAGGGAAGGGAAGGGAAGGGAAGGGAAGGGAAGGGAAGGGAAGGGAAGGGAAGGGAAGGGAAGGGAAGGGAAGGGAAGGGAAGGGAAGGGAAGGGAAGGGAAGAAGGGCCGCCAGCTCCCAGGCCCAGGCCGGCGCTGCCACCCGGTGGCCGCTGCCGGTACTGCATCCGGCCGGACGCCCCGCTCCACCCTTGATTTTTTTTTTGGGGGGGGAGGTGGTGGTGGTGGGACGGTTGGGGGAGAACCCCCACAATTCTGTGAGGGTATCTTCATCCTGAAGGAGCAGGGGTTCATAGTCGAACGCAAGAAAGTGCAAACCACAGTTCTCTCCCTTCAGATCAGGACCTAGAGGGAACTGATGTTCAGTTTGCACCTCAGCTTTCCATAATGACATCAAAATTAAAAAGAAGGAGAAGAGAGGCTCTAAGTGGGACCCACGTACCTGTTCCTATCTTCAAACCTTTTTGTACATCTCTGATGGAAAAGTCTGGTGGCTGCACATCAGCAACTTCAATGAAGGGCCAGTGCTGAGTGCCACCGGTACGTTTCTGTACAGACAAGCATCATGTCTATGTACTGAAACAAGCCCAAACTGCTGAGCTCCCATGATTCATATGGCTTCTGCATGGCAAGGGGACCCTACAGGTGCCACCTACCCATGAGACAGGCAACTCCATGCTCCTTCTGGCAGGGGACTAATGAGTCTTTTTTGTCTGATGGCACAGCCAGGAGAGTGAGGATGCATGAGGGCATCACCATATACTGAAGTCCATGCATGATATACAGTCACCTGCATTTTCTTTGAGACTGAAAACTTTTTCAGTTTTCCTTCTTGAGATGTCTAGGTGATGCATCCTTCTGTAAACTCATTTCTGAGCCCTCAGGACAAGCATCAAAGATGGAAATTTCTCACTAAACACAACTGCACAGTTTACAATTCTACTTTGGCCTTGGCAGGATGTTTCCTGAGCTTACTGCCTGAATTATGAATGCTTTGCTTAAGTTTTCTTCTGTCCCTTTAATATCTAGAAACAGTGAGAAGTCTTCTTAATTCTCTCTTCTCTTTCTTAAATTCTCCCCTACCCTCTGTAAGTTCTTCAATAGCCATCTTTGGTGTTTCATCTTCTTGATGACTTACATTACTAAAATTCTGTGCAAGAGTTTAAAAAACTGACCTCAGTTTCTCTGAACATTCAGTCTCAGATTCTAAAAAAATCTGAGACTTTCTTTTATTTGCAGAGAGATTAAGACAATCTGCTGTTTTTAGGACAAAAAAAAAGAAGTATAATTTATTTTGCTTTCATAAACAAAGAAATATTTTCTCCCACACCAATTCTGACACCCACTGTTCTGTTCTGTTCCTCTCTCCCCTCCCTCCCTCCCTCCCTCCCTCCCTCCCTCCCTCCCTCCCTCCCTCCCTCCCTCCCTCCCTCCCTCCCTCCCTCCCTCCCTCCCTCCCTCCCTCCCTCCCCCCCTCCCTCCCTCCCTCCCTCCCTCCCTCCCTCCCTTCCTTCCTTCCTTCCTTCCTTCCTTCCTTCCTTCCTTCCTTCCTTCCTTCCTTCCTTCCTTCCTTCCTTCCTTCCTTCCTTCCTTCCTTCCTTCCTTCCTTCCTTCCTTCCTTCCTTCCTTCCTTCCTTCCTTCCTTCCTTCCTTCCTTCCTTCCTTCCTTCCTTCCTTCCTTCCTTCCTTCCTTCCTTCCTTCCTTCCTTCCTTCCTTCCTTCCTTCCTTCCTCATTACCTTGCATCCTGATGTTTTCATCCAATCTGATGGCACTTCATTTGCTGTCTTGCTATTGATCTGACATGCCATATTAGAGAGACACAATTTTGCAATGCACGTTCACAGTGATTGCCACTTAATCCTTGCCAGCATTCTGCATTATCACTTGAAAACTTTGAAGTAAATCTAACAAAGGTGTCTTAGAGCTCTGAAATCCCTTCCCATCATGGCTTCAATCAAAGGAAAGCAGCTCAATCTTCCTTGTCTTCCTAGTTGGGAATCATGCTGAGTTGCATGATTCAGAAATACAAGTGATCTTTTAGGGTAAGAAAAGAGCCTATCAGGCAAGAATGACTTTCAAAACCTGTTCTGGAGCAGGTGGGTGGTTGTAAAGAATGGAAATCAAAAAGAAAACAGAGCCCAGAAACTTCTAGGTATGCCTTGAAGGCACACATCTCCAAAGTTGTGATTCCTGACCACAGCCTCAGTTGGGAATTATTACCTGTAATCTTTCAGGTACTGTGCTCACCTATACATTATCAATTTTACTTACAGAGTGATGCAAAACCAGTGACTGATGATTCAACACTCTTGAAATTTTTTTTTACCTGATAATAAAGGCATCATGCTTTTTTTTCCCTAGGTAATGCACAAGTGAAATCCACATCATAGACAAGTGGAAAATAGTAAAGATGGGTTGTCTTTTCTAAATTGGCTAAATTTTAGAATTTTATGAACAAGTCCTTTTTTAGATTTCAGAAATAAATGGAGAAGATAATAAAAGTATGATAATTGCTTTGATAAATAGACTATTACACCGACAACCACGCATTGAGCGTGAGTATTAATGGACTACATCCGCTTACAAATAGGGCAATAAACTCTAATGTAAACCAGTACGATATGATTTCTCACTATCTTTTTAATCATAGTTAGAATATGAAAACCTTGTTTCATTGCGATTTCCTACCCAGCCCCTTCTCAAAGCCTGACTCAGGGACAGCACTTACCCTGACAGCATACTTAATTCTAAGTATGATCTCACATCACAGACATACTTCCAGCAGGTCTTGAAGGTCTTTAGATTTCAATAGACAGTTGAACATTTTTGGTGCTTAATACGTACTAGAACAGGAACATTTCCCTGGCTTAGGGGATTGATTTTTTGGTTTTTTTAATAATTTACCTCATTCACCCCATTAGATGTTCACTGATGTGACTTTATGGTGACCTAGCAGAGAGCTATCTGTTTGCATTGGCGTGCCAATATGTACCACAGGTCTTAATCCTTCAGTGCATTTCCAGTCTGTTATTGAAAACACTGCATGGTGTTTCAGTAAACTACTACCCAGATTGCTTTGTCTCAATATTGTCACAACTATCTTTTTTTCCTGCTACTTTCCCAAGGGAAGATGCTGCGTCCTCATACATTGATAGAAAATAACTTCTAAAAATCAGCACAAGAAGAAAAGACAATTTGTAAAGGCAGGTATTTTTCTATAAGGAAAAATAGAAAATGAGAAGGAAAAAAAAATCCAAGTGGAGAAAAGCTAACAAAAAGGATCAAGAATCTGCTAGCTACACTATCATACCAGCTGTTGCCTAGAATGGCTTGTTTTAGAGCAAAATTTGTGATGTGTTGTGTCCGTCCTCTGTTCCACACCCCCGCTTCCCCCCCCCACCAGACCATGTAGTTTTCTGTGGTAAAAGGGAAAAGAAGCAATTGCTAAACTTTAAGTCCTTACCTCAAAAAAAAAAAAAAAAAAAAAAAAAAAAAGAAAAGGACAAGAAATGAAGATAAATTTTACTGTGGAAGATTAAATAAACCATGGTAACAATTTCCATCAGGCAGTTTCAATGTATGAATTATCTTTTACAATACAAATTCAGTGATGAATGACTAACAATGGGGATTACTTCAGAGGAAGATTTTTTCTTACCCGATTTGTTCTTGCACTCGATATCGTAGCCGGTGATGGGGCTGTTTCCATCAAAGCCCATGGTCCATCTGAGGGCAATGCTGCGTGCTCTCACCTCTCGGATTTCTATTTCAGGAGGGTCAGGGGGCTCTGAGTAAACACACACACACAGTTTTAGCGAGAAGAAAGCTTGTGCTCATTGCAAGGTAACATAAATGAGTGTGGCACTGGCACAGCTTACTAGTGGTAAGCTCTCATGGCATGTTCTCTGGTCACTGGTTGGTACCCTGAGCCAGTTAACCACCTGCTGAAGAATGCTCAACAGAGGGAGGGAAAGCCTCTTTTCAACTAGGAGTCCCTGACATAACTTTGAATACTGACTTCTGTTTAACCTTCTTCTATGCAACATATAGTTGCATTTCCTTAAAAGCACTCCAGATTGGACTGCTCACGCTAGAACAGATTTTTGCCTTGAATGCCACATTTCAGTGATACTTCTACTGTTTTTACACAAAAGGTGATGGCAAAAAAATGAATGCTAAACTTAAAAGTGCTAAATTTGGGGGGGGGGTGTGTGTAAAGTTTCTGTCTCCCTGAGTACGTTTGAAAGTCTTCATTTGATAAAAGTACAATTGGATAATCATTTAAAATTACATTCAGGCCTCTTTCTTCCTCTGGAGTTAAGGATGTAAATAAATAGTTTTTATACTCATCCTAATGCCCCTTTAAATTGCCAAGGCGGTTTAAATGAGCCGTGGTGTAACTGAGAACCCGTCCTCAAACTCTGCCTGAATTTCCCGGTAGGGCTGCCTTGGGCATTCACTGACATCTGCAGTTGCTTGAAATCAAGAGCGGGGAGAAAGGAATTTGCAAGTGCCCAGAAACTGGCTGTGTGCATATAAGCACACAGGGGGGATGGGGACAGCACGGAAATAAGCTGTGCTCTGCCCCTCGGGCTCGGTCACCTCAGCCGCTCCAGGACTCGCTGCAGCCTGCCCCAGTGAGACCCTGCAGGGGGGGAACCCCAGCCCCAGGCCACACAACTTCCTCCAGTTCGCATTGCGCAAACTGATTACGATTTCTTTCGACTGATTAAGCTTGCAATATTTTGTTTCAGGATCCACAGGAGGTTTAACATTCTCTCCAAAGTCAGATCGGTTTTGCTTTATTTCAGACTTGGGTTTTAAACACACTTCTACTTTAAAAACAAATGCAACCTTTTCCCCTGTCATATCTACTGTCCCTACTGAAGATGAGAGTTTTAAATATCTTTAGTAGATTGTCAGCTAATGTATTTAGGAAAAATCCTCCTTATTAATTCATACAGATCTAGAAAGACTTGAGCTTATCCTTTATTTTGATTTAATCTGCGATGCTGGAAAATGAAAGGCTGAGCATCTTAAAGTGGCTCCTCATTTCTTTGACAACGAGGAATACATTTAATTAGGATCAGAGCCTCCCTCCCCCAACAGATTTCTGAGGATGGCATACACTTACTGTACTACAATAGCTGTGTTTTTTTCCTTATGTTGTCCTCTTCCTACCTTGCACAGTGAGCTGAATTATTCCACGATCCTCCCCATAAGAATTGATGGCATGGCAGGAAAAGAAGCCAGAATCTTCACGCACAGTTGGCAAAATCTATAGGTGGTTTGAAAAGAAGTGATTGATTGAACAGCATGCAGAGAAAATAAACCAACAGCTTTTTCTGTATGGTGCAAGAAAAATTGTACAAACTGTTTTACTTGACAGTAATAAATAGATATTGCGTGTTATAGACATACATATGCATAATAAAGCATCCAAAATGCTGACACTTATCAGAACTAGCAACACCTGGCTGAGGAAGCAGGCTATCAGCTCTACGCATGTAGTCAGGGGTTGGAGCACCACCTATTCCTGTAGCTTCTCATTGGGAGTCTTGTTTCCAGTTATTCATAAGTTTGCCAAGTATTTAACAGTTGGCTGAAATGTTCCATACAAAATGGTGCCTCCTGCTGCCTCCAAATTTTTTCAGTTATTTCTGAAAATAACTCAGGTGGCTGAAGTCTGTGTGGAAGAAATAAAGGTTCAGACATCGGTGGTGAACCCTGTAGTATTCAGCACGGTGCCTCATAATAAAATTCTGGGTGGTTTTTCTTTTCAATTTGTAATTTAGTATCATAGAAAGTTGTGCACAGTCTTTGCATACATGATTATAATGATATTTTTCTACAGGACCACTGCTTCATTCATTGTACAACAGGGAGACGATTTGTTTAAACGAGCAGATATTCCAAATGCCATTTTCCTCTCATCATTCAGTGTGCTGCTCCACACTTTATTTACTGCACACAGTTCAAACTGTGCCCTGAAGACAGACTGATTCATTTTCTCATAGCCTTTTCTGTGGCATTCACCTATGCAATACCCATTTCAGAAGCACGAATGAATCTATTTTCATAAACCCTGACATCATGAAGAGTATTACCACCATTTTGTACTGGGAATTAAGGAACCAGACATATGATAATGTTTGTGGCCGCTTGACAAGTTGCCACATATTAGCTGAGCCATGGTAACTCCACGTGCTCTTTAGTCCTTAGCAAAGACACAGAAATATGAGCACAACTCTCATTCACCACTGGTTAAGATAAATGGATTAATTTCCCACTTGCTGCAAGAATATTGGAGAGTTATCATCTGAGATCCGGTAACTTGTCAAGCTGCGTTAAGTTGCACGTGTGGCTGAGTTTTGAGATAGAAAAACAAAAAATTTCAGAGCCCAATTTGATACATCTAGGGCCTTCTTTCCCCCTCCCCCCAGAGTCCTTAGCAATAAATAGCATTTCATCTGTTCATAACAGCTTCCATTGAGTTAAGCTGCAGTTATGAGGGCTTAGTACTTCTGCAAATCAGACCCCAAGGGCTCAAGGCAAGTACCTAGAAAACAAAGAACACACAATTATTGGCCACCTGTGAAAAGTTAGGTTTCAATGATCAGCCTTGCATCACACAGTGTCTTTCATTACTCAACCCTAATTCAACTCCAGAGAAAATCCAAGTCATGCCTGACTGAGGCAGGGGTCCTGCAGAAAAAATAAAAGCTGAGTATACAACTAAAGATCACATCATCATGCACACATGCAAAAGCACCGATTTAAAAGCTTCAGAGACAGCCTTGATCCTGACATTTTCTATTTTGGGGTACATTTTATCTCTTAGAAGTCTAAGGTCTGTATACAACATACAGATGGATGTAAACACCGCTACCGTACACAACTGCTTCAGAAGAGAATTCTCCAAGCAGGTCTCCAGCCTTCCAAAAAGAAATATTGTTGTGTATCCAGGCATTATCTTATTAAAGTCAGTAAGACGAATGTAGGCAGAGAGGTCTAGAGGTCTATCGTATAATTAAATATTATTCATAATGCAAATATACTAACATGAACAAACTCACACATAGGACTTATTCTTCCTCATAGAAACCAATGACAAAACTTCCTCACAGAGAGCAAAGACAGATTTTTATTGGATATCATCCAACACAATTTTGGGCTGTTAAAGACAGAGATACACCTTAAGAGTTACACTAGAATATAGACAATCACCAGAGAGCTAGAGAATTATTTCTTTGAGCCTGGTAAAAATGTTTTTAAGAATGTGACTGAAAAATGGAAAATCAAGATTTTTGAGTGAGAATCTATTTTAATTCTTCTAAATTCTTTCCAATTTCATAAAGGCAGGTGAAAAATATAAGGAAACGGATTGATAACTTGCTCATGTTGGTAAATTTTAAATTTGAGTGTGAAAAGCTGTATCCTGGTATAGTGAGAGCAATGTCATAGCTCGACATTGCAGGTCGCATCAGAACAGTGGGAGTTTCCTATGGTTCCATGGCATCTTGGGGAAATTAAGTCCCCAAAACAGCAGTGACACTCCCAATCTTATCCAGTCAGCCACTTAGGAGTTAATGGAGTTCCCACATGCTCATTTACCAGGCAGGTCAAGATATATGGTCCCCAAACCACCACACAGCTGCCTGTCACGAAAGCAGAAGTGAAGATGCAGACTATGACCATTTGCTAGGAGGCTTGGTGACTTCTGCTACTGTGTACAGTAAGTGCCAAATACTACTGGCAGCAGTAGAAATACTACTTACATATCTATGTATACCTTTTCCTTCCATCTCACTTTGAATCTGATGACTAACCTAACTTTGTAAAATGGTCTCAGGTGCCCCACAATGTCAAAGGGAAGGAGAAAAAGTACTCAAAACAGCTTAATGATTTTTGTGAAGGTAAGCCTAACACATCAGAGCTAGGGGTCAGATATTCACTCAGCACTTATCAGCAGTATACTCAAAACTGAGCTGTGCTGCATAAGGAAGGGTAGGCTAAGGCACGTTGCTCCTGAGAGGGAAAGGGAGGGCAGAGGAGGGCTGCAAGCCAGGCTCACCCTCTTGTTGCCTCTGGAGCATGGGAAGATGGAAACTAATTTTTCTGTGGGTGTGGGATGCAGAGATTTCCTCCACCTCCCTTTGCTGCTAGGTCTCCAGGGCTACTATCACAGATGGAGCAAGTGGTGAGGATCTGACATTGTAGGGCAGAGGTAGCTGTGCATCCCTACCGAAACCCTATCAAGCAATACTCTCACAAATGTAGATGAGCCATGGGTCACTTTGTTTTCTTACCTGCAGAGTAGAGATCACTTCATCTCCAACTTCCTTGGTGGAAACAAGGTAACGGGACATTTCAGGGTTAATGATTCGGTCTTCTTTTTCCCAGCGGACTATGATGGGTTTCTCCCCATGTGCTGTGCAGCTCATTTCCTTCTTTTGACCTTGCGTTGCCAAAGTGGTATTTGGATAGGAAGTTATCATAGCTGGAACTAAAACCAGACAAAAGCAAAAATGAATGTTCTTCAGTGAGCAGACTAGTCTGATGATACAGGGTTGACCCTTCAACTTAGGTATCATGCAGCTTGTCCATACTTGACCAGATGGACAACAATGCAAAACATTATTTTATTTTCATTTCTGTATAGGAGAATTTTCATAAGATTGAAGATGGGCCTCAAAGAGAGCTTTGCAGAGAGGAGCTGGGGCTGGACATTGAGGCTGTAAAGACAAAAAAGATGCAAGTCCAAAGGAAGCGTGGTTCCAATTGTTTTGCTGCTCAGAGGACAACTTATAATTAAAATATTCACA
Organism: Gallinula chloropus; assembly: GCF_964237585.1. Taxonomy (NCBI): domain Eukaryota; kingdom Metazoa; phylum Chordata; class Aves; order Gruiformes; family Rallidae; genus Gallinula; species Gallinula chloropus. The sequence goes on from NC_140085.1 coordinate 117,599,587, forward strand.
GTACATAAAGTTACATTAAATAATAAGCATTCTGATATGGGGCCAATAAAGAATGGGTAAAAATTTATTGATTCTTGTGCAGGTGACATGCCAAAAGGACAGGATGTCATCCAGTGGGACCCGGAGAAGCTGGAGAAGTGAGTCCATATGAACCTCATGAGATTCAACAAGGCCAAGTGGAAGGTCTCGCACCCAGGTCAGTGCAATCCTCATCAGGGAAGGAGGGAAGTACTTGTATAGGCTGGGAGATGAAGTGCTTGAAAGCAGCCCTGAAGAAAAGGACTTAGGGGAGCTGGTAGATGAGAAGCTCAACAATGCACTCTTGCAGCCCACAAGGCCAACCATATCCTGGGCTGCATCAAAAGGAGCATGGCCAGCAGGCCAAGGGAGGTGATTCTGCCCCCCTACTCCGCTCTCATGAGACCCCACCTGGAGTACTGTGGACAGTTCTGGAGTCCCCAACATAAGAAAGACATGGAACTGTTGGAATGGGTCCAGAGGAGGGCCACAAAGAGAACTAGAGGGCTGGAGCGCCTCTCCTATGAAGACAGGCTGAGAGAGTTGGGCTTTTTCAGTCTGGAGAAGAGAAGGCTCAGGGGACACCTTATAGCAGCATTCCAGTACCCAAAGGGGACCTATTCGGAAGCTGGGAAGGGACATTTTAAAAAGGGCATATAGTGATAGGATGAGGGGGGAATGGCTTTAAATTGGAAGGGCCCAGATGTAGATTGGATATTAGGAAGAAATTCTTCACTATGAGAGTGCTGAGACACTGGCACAGGTTGCCCAGGGAGGTGGTGGCTGCTCCCTCTCTGAAAGTGTTCAAGGCCACGTTGGATGGGGTCTTGAGCAGCGTGGTCTAGTGAGAGGTGTCCCTGCCCATGGCAGAGGGGTTGGAACTTGATGATTTTTAAGGTTCCTTCCAACCTTAATCATTCTATGATTCTAGATGCACTATGATTTTCACATTTTGGAATAATTTTTTTGTGTGCAAATAGGAAGAAAAAATTGTTAGTATTCAATGGCCAACCCCTCAAAACATGGCATTTTTGAAACAGGATAGTCCCTTTGATGTCCTCAGTATATTGTCCTTTCCTTTCCATATGATTTGTGCAGCAATAAATAGCACCTGGGCATTTCTGAGTAAGAAGATTCAAAGCCCATGAATCTGTCCCTCATTTCTGGCCTTTCTGTTGCTTGGGAGAAGCTGGAAAGTCCTGGAGAGCACACAGAACTGATCTGTTCTGAATGCATCCGGCCATTCCTTTCAAAGCCGTAGTGTCACTTCTCTAAGCTCTTATGCTCCAGGGCTGCCTTCTGCAATAGTCCCACTCCCCTTGTTTTTATGCATGAATACTTGCCTCTCCTGATCAGAGCAACTCACTCATTCCACATGAACTTCTCTGGGTCCCTATTTTAAGAATTTGACATTGGCACAGGACTTGATTTGAGGCCTGGCCATTCCTCCTGCATAGATTGCATCTATTGTTACTGGACAGCAAAAAAATCACCCTTATTTAAATGAATTACTATAATTGCTATTCTTAAATGTTAATGCTTGGTGGCATGACCTTTTCACATGCCAGAGTTGTTGATTCTTGGATATGACAATATGTCAGGATGCAGCCCTTTCTCTTCGAAGGCTTTCTGAACCAAAACAAACTGATTTGAAAATTAACAGGGTTGTGAAGCTGTGGGTTAGAGTTTCAAATAGGAACTAATTACAGGCAGAACTCTTAGAAAGGTCTTGTGTGAGATGTGAGGATTTTTAGGCACTGATATCTATTGGTGATGAAGTACATCTTTTTTAACTGTTTGGATATTAGTTATCTATTAGTTTTGTCAAAGAGGAGCATTAATAGAGAAGAAATGATGAATAATTAGAATAGAAAATTAGGAGTCTGATTCCATCTTTCAGAGAATGAAAATAACTTCAGTTTTATCTGGCATCTGTCCAAGTGCTAGAACCCACAAGGAGGCTACTTTCAGAAAGACACTTTTTGTGGCCATCTGCTTGTTGTTGCCAAACAGAACCTAACTTACTAGACCTATGCAGTTGCAGGTCTGTGGCCCCTGTAAGTGCCTGTATGTGCACTTGAACACGTGTCTTCATCTTTAACACTGGAGATAATCCTTTTATGCATTTTGTACATTACTAAAAGACCAAATTCAACTGAGTGGCAAGCTACTAAGGAGTCCATCATTAGCTTGTGCCACCTTTTTTTCTTCCAGTTTTCCAAGCCTCCCACATGTCCCTTTCTTCTTCATTAGTTGCATCAATCTGCATCTCCCTCTTTTTTTCTCCATGTGACACACCAGCCCCCTTCACCTCTCCCTCTCCATGATGTAACCTACTCAGGTTCTCACATGTTCCCTAACTCCTACTGCGAAGTTTTCCTCCTCCAACCTTATTTCCTATCTATTCTGCCAGCTTCCCAAGTTACCCAAATGATTTCCTCTACAGCTGCAGTCCTCCTTCCCATCAGTATCTCCTATTTCGTGTTTCTCTGGTGACAGAAGGATCAAACACTTAGCTCATCCAGGAGCTAAGTAGGAGTGGTATATACCCCATAGGCACCTGAGCAATGAGGGTGCTTGTGCCCCCGGACAGGATGGCTCACCCTTAGGAGCAAGTAAGCCTTGCACTGGCAGGTCTACCCTCCTCCTGTTTGACAGATAAAAGCACACAGTACTCACCTAGAGATTTGGATTTGAATCCCACAGACCTTGAGTAGCCTGTTTCAGAGACCCCTTGCTCACTTTCAGGTCTCCTAAACAGTTGTCTACCATAAGTGCCCTGATGGGTGACAGTGCCAAATTAACACTGTGACTATCTTGCTCACTTTTTGAAAAACAGAGGCTAGCTTATGAAGATCTTTTTTTTTTTTTTGAACAAACTTTCTTAATAAGAGCAGCATAAAAACATGTAAAGAAAGATGACTTTATTCCTCAGACAGAGCTTTATCCCTGCTTATCCTTCCCTTCCTCTCACATAATCTTCCACACGGATTCCTTATTGCCATAGCAATGCCTCACAGCTAAATATTTCCCTTTCCTCCAAAGCTGATTTTTTACTCTTCACAATTTATCTCCAATGATCCTAAACCATAAGCTCTTCTTTTATCTTCCTCTATGTCAAAAGATTTCTGGTAACAAAGACACATTCCCAGGGATATTCTTGGCAGTGCATTTCTTCATCCTTAAACTATCTTTAATCAAATTACTGATGCAAATAACTGAGATAAATATGCTGTCTCTTTACTGACAAAATAATCTAGAAAACTGTAAATAAGCAAATGAAATCTGTATGATATAAATGCATGAGATTCTCTCAGGATGTCTTTAAAAAAGTGAAAGCATTTAGAAATATATCAAGATGATTCAGATGCCATATTAAGTGTGTGTAACCTTTATATCTCTTCAAATATACATTATACACACATATATAAAGATATGTATTTATATAAGAGAATTTTGGAAGGGAAGGGCATGTTGCTGTGCACATTCAAGGAATGCATAGCATCATATTTCAGGATTTTGGAGTAGGCTTCCCTATCAGGACAAAGTAATCTAATTTTCTCTCCTCTAAGTTTCTCCACATCTTTGTGTGAAGCGTGCCAGGTGGTCCTGGGCATTGCTAATGGTTTACTGGTCAAAATTGGACAAAACAGTACCTACAGTTTATAGATTATGGAAATGTTCATTTTCAAGGTATGCATATCACTGACAGAAGCATTGATCTAGGAGATTTCTCTGTTTAAAGCTGGGTTTCTTTTGGAAACTTGTTTTTTTTATTCCTTTTCCCAGGCCAACCCATTGCTTTCCCCTTTCTTTGCAGCAACCCAGTAAGGAGTAATCTCATCACTTTATAGTATTAACAACATCATCTTTAGAAATCTAAGGGCATTGTGGAGATGTGCACACTAGTGCTGTAATGAGGGAAGACGAATGCCATCTTTTTTTCTTGTATAGCTTCTAGAACGGAGGCCTACAGCCCTCTGGTGCAGTTTAAACAACCTTGGATTAAAATAACATTGAAAATGAGGATAGAAGTTGTGATAAAAGAGAAGAGCATTAAAGTTGAATTCCTTCCTCACTCTACTTTTGCTCAGGCAAAGTCCATGAAACTACACTACTTACATTTAAGGGAGATTAGCTCTCACACTATAATTAGTTGATTTCTATTTGTTAATTTACTTTCAAATTTAGTAGAATTCCAGGAGTCAGTGAGTGGGCTGCCAAAATTCCTCCCCTAACTTCAGGTTTCCCTTTCTCATTAATGACATCTTTGCTTGCTTAAGAAGCACCTCTCCAGAATTCAAATGGAATCTGGAATCTAGCAGAGAATTTTAAATGAATAGAACTGCTCAAACACTTCAGTTTAAGCATACAGTTACTTGGTAAAACTGTGACGTCTCCAGCAGATGAAAATAATGCTTTTATTTCTCATCCTAAATCACAGAATCACAGAATCACAAGGTTGGAAAAGACCTTCGAAGATCAACAAGTCCAACCATTCCCATCCTAAGCTAAACCATATCCCTAAGTACCTCATTTACCCTTTTTTTTGAACACATCCAGGGAAGGTGACTCAACCCCCTCCCTGGGCAGCCTGTTCCGGGCCCTGACAACTCTTTCAGTAAAAAATTTTTTTCAAATGTCCAATCTAAACCTGCCCTGGGGCAGCTTTGTGCCATGTCCCCTTGTCCTGTCTCCTGTCACCTGGCTGAAGAGCCCATCAACCACCTCTCTACAACCTCCCTTCAGGTAGTTGTAGGCGGTGATAAGGTCTCCCCTCAGCCTCCTCTTCTCCAAGCTAAACAGCCCCAGCTTCCTCAGCCACTCCTCATATGATTTGCTCTCCAGCCCCTTCACCAGCCTGGTTGCCCCTCTCTGGACTCGCTCGAGGACCTCAATGTCCTTCTTATGGTGAGGAGCCCAGAACTGGACACAGTACTCGAGGTGTGGCCTCACCAATGCCGAGTAGAGATGCCTAAGAATAGAAAACTGACTGTGTGGCTCAAAGTGTGAAAGAAATCTGTTGACACAAAAATAAGCATTCAGTTATTATAAATTATTTTCACAAAAATAATGGATATACAATTAATGACAACTACCGATATTCACTAATTTTGAAAATGCACTTCATGCTTTTGCCATATTAATGTTCATTTGTTGTGAACCTCCTCAGACACATGTTCTTTTAGGATAAATATTTTAAAAATTCAATTTAAAATATTCAAATATTTAATGAAAGTGAATTTTGAATATAAAGTTTTAACTATGTTGTTTGGAATTAGTAAATCTGTTGTGTGAGCAATGCAACTCTCAAATAGAAAAAATACCGAGTTAATTACATAACTAATCAACGTGGCATGAATTTCAAATTCAAAAAAGAAATGTCTTGAAATTAATTGCTGTTCAAATTCCAGTCTAGGAAAAATACTTTCAAACACATAAACCTGAGAAATTTGAGGAACTAAAACTTGAATGAATTAATATGTCAGACTGAATTATTTACTCAGCTTTACTTTTGGTAGTCTACAGTGCATACAAAATAAATTCAGAAAAAGGTATTGATATATACCTGAAAATATTTTTTTTTAAAAAAGCAAACCAAATAAGATTACCTTCTACCCTGAACCTGTCCTAAAAGGAGGGTTAGTGGCTTTTTGTATATTTTTGTTAATAACTATTGGATGAAAGTATTTTTGGACAATATGCAAGAACTTCATAAGCAGTTCTATTAGCAAAATAATTTTCTTACAAGACAGTATGAAAAACAGTACTGTCATGGAAAAAGAGACTGTGCACAGCAGAAACTGCATCTTTATATTTCTATTTAGTGAAGACTGATGCTCATGAGAATTAAGATATGTAAATAGCAAAAACTAAACACAGACATGACCAACCTGTGTCCCAGCTGCCTAAGTTTGCATTAAAAATCCTATCTCAAAGCAAGAGACTCGGTGGTATGTAAAAACTGCATTGTTAGAATATTAGGACCTCCATATAAGGTAATCTTTGAAAAAAAATTCTAAACAGAAATAAATCACTGAGTGGGAATGAATAAGTATTCTGTACACCTTAAAACACCATTCCAGGTAGCTATTCCAGTGATATAAATGAAGTTACTTTGATTATAAGTATTATTCAAACATGTGTTTCCAAGATAGAACAGGCCTTGTTTGATGCTAAGCTTTAATAAGAATGACAATGATGTCTTGAGTACTTGGCAGCTTCACCAGCGCCTCATGATCTGATTGAGTATGTCAGGGTAAAGGCTGTGAACATTTAGGGTTCATATCTTATTCACTCAGAAGTGGTTTCAGGTCACATTATAGGAAAAGAAGTTGATTTATTTTGCATGACAACTATGAATTTTAACCAAAAGACACATTAATAAAATAAAAAAGGTCTTTTCTCTCAAATCACATAGGCAATTCTTTCCTCTTCCCAAGGTCTTTTCTTGCATTAGTTTTATGTTTGCACAGTGCAAACTGCTGCCTTCAAATAATACACATGAGACCAGCTGCTGCTTATATTTCTCAGTCTTTCCTTTGACTTTGACATGGTTCTGAAATGAATGTGACTTTCTTTCACTTTGCCATGCAGCTTCAATTCCCATTTTGTCTAACTGCACTTCCTAATAACCAAAAGAAAGAAAATGGGAAATGATAAGCTGACAGTTTTGTTCCCTGCAGTCAGTTATAGTAAAAGCCTGTGGAAATTTGTGACAAACTCTGGTAACCCACATGAGGCACTGGAAAATCAGTTCCATCAAAGCCTGGATAATTGTCAGAACAAAAAAAAATTATCAAAGATCTGTAAAAAATTACATTAGCATGTATGTAATTGTGATTTATGAAGACTTAGACAAAGACCCTCTTCCTTCAGAATAAATTAATAGACAATGTTTGTATTACCGTCATTGCTGTTGTTGGAAAGTATCAGTGCCTAAAAACTACTGTTAGAAACATGTATCTGTTAAGTAGAAATTTCTTGGGCTACTTTATATTCCAAATCAATTATGATCTTTCATCACCCTATATAAAAGTCTGGCTGGGAAGAACAGGGATGTTAAATAGTTAAAACTAGGAATATATAATTTTAGATAACTTCTCCAGTGCTTTGATCTTAAATTGAATTCAATCTGCCATCAAGATGGCATCAAGTCTTAATGTTAAATGAGAGGGTTACTGCTATCATAATTGCAAAATACAGCACTTTAATTTTTTGCGACTTACTGAATGCAAATCAGTAAAAAACAGAGACTAGAATCAGATGGAAAAACGATGATTTTCTTACAAGTTTTCATGCTTTAAACTTTCCCTTTGTGCCTTTTTGTTAAAAATACATCTACAGTTTACAGGTTTAAAATAATAATAATAAGAAGAAAAGGGCAGAAAGTCACTGGAAAACATGAGCTTTAATCAGGATATATTTTATGACCCAGCAATTCCCATGAGCATTTTAGATTTTGGAGGCTGTGAAGTGACATGTGTAAATGTCCCTCCCAGGGCAAGAGAAGCAAGCACTAATTGAGGTATTGACAAGTTTAAATGAAGCAGAAACACACCAAGAAACTCTGGCTACAACAAAAATGAGTATTGGTGAGCAGTGCATGCTGGGACATTAATGGTTTTCATTCACTGCTCATTCATGCAAGTAAGTATACTTTTAAGCACGGTGACTTGGGTCTGTAACAGCTCAGTTCTGAGCTAAAAAGCCATGAAATACTATCTGCTGATGTATAACATAGCTCTGGTAGAACTAGTCTCATCCAGCCTTTCAGAGAGAATTGTATTTTTATTGTCTAGATAGATGCAAATAGACCCATAGCATCTGATACTCTGTTGATGGGAACAGAACTCAAATGTGCTAAAATCAGCAAGACACAACCTCGATATATTTATGTAGGCATTCTCTACAGAATACAATAACCCAAACAATATAAATATGGAGAAATTCTGTACATTAATTCTGTACTAAAAGCAAGGCTTTATCACATAGTATATACACACAAAAGCATTCCCATGTGCATGGAGGTAGGCATGTTCACAGAACCAGCCAGTGGCACTGATCTCAACCTAACTTCGTGTGGCTAAAAATCAGTCTTCTCAGGCTTCAGCTAGCCAAATGAGGGCTTCTGTAGAAGTCCTTGGGGAGAAAGAAGAGCTTCCAGAGAGCTATTCATCTGGCCTTAAAGATGATGAATGGTTTCTTATTGATGGCAAAAGGAACCTAGGATGAGTCGCATAGATTTTTACAGCCAAACTTTAGAAGTCTACCTTAAAGTCAGGTGAATCCAGTGCTAAGAGCCTAATCTTTTTTTCTACATTCTCTTAATTGAGAAGCTTCAGGATGTCAGTAAGTGTTGCTATCTCAGCAAAGGTAGGAAAGGAGATTCAGGTGGGGAGAATAAGAGCTGAAGACATTTATTTTAATGCACATTAATCTGGTTTCTCAAGTCAAGATTCTAATATCTGACCCTGTGACAGAGACCATCCAGGGATGGTTGGGAATGGTCTGACCATCTGTGGAGCTGAAAAACAACCAACTTGATTCCTAATCTATTCTATCTTTGATTTTACGCTCTAAAGTCTATTTTGTACTTAGGCTTCTCAGCATGCAAGCAGCTTTTGCAAGGAAAATAGTTTTCTCAAAAAGCTGGTCAGTAAAAGGGGAGCATTTCTAGAAGAGCGGGCAACCATCTTAAAGGCTGCACAGTCTGGGAAAAACTGTTAGGTTACTTGTGTATTTAACATATGTCCAGTGGAAAGGGGGAAATACTACTAAAGAAAAGTAAAGAGGGCTTTGATAAAAACAAAATTTATAAAGTAAAGATATTCATACAATAATTTTGTGATCACATTTACCCATTAATAAGTGGCTCATACAGCAGAAAATCAGAAAGGAAAATTTTCGCTGATTTTGATTAAATCTAAAATTAGGATACCCCCTTGGGGATTTTTTTCTTTTGTGCTTTTTACATTCATTGCTGACATGTCATTCCAGTGTTTTATCAAATCTAAACGCAAGGCCTTTCCACTGAGTACTTCAGGACTGTAACAGTGAACAATTAATAAAGCTCCACACAAAAGCAATGGATGACAATTTGGCTCCAGTGCCCAAATGCCTAAGGCCAGAGGACGTGGACCATAATTTGAAGAGAGTTATGGTTATTTTGCCTTATTCAAAACAGCCAATATGCTCATCCAGCTGTGATCCAAAGAACACCTAGAAAGGAATTTTAAAGCCAAATCTTACAGTACTGTTCCTGATGTTGATAGTGTCCTGCTATATAATCGGGGTCCCCCTATGTAACTGGGGTCAAGGTATGTGTGTGTTTGTGATAGCATGCATGTATATGCACATGTGTGGGAGTGAATAAGGGGAAAAAAATGTTTTCCATGGGGTCAAATAAGGAGAATTGTTTTATTACCTAGAAAAGAAGACAAAGCAACCATCATCGCTTTCTTTCCTTGACCTTCAGCTGTCCTGTGGTTTTCTTTTTTCAATACACTCTTAAAAAAATGTTTCTATTTCTCTGGAGACCGTTTTTACCCCTCGGCCAAGGAAAGGCATCGTAAATACTAGTGTTTCAGGCAGGAGTAAATTATAGCCATCCATCTCACAAACAAAGCACATGGCACAGGGCTATAGGTCTCTTTCCTCCACAGCATGAATGTTATAAAGAGTCCAACGGCCTTAGTTTTTTGAGGGCTTTTTTTCCTTTAAATTATGATTTAAATGAATAGGAACTCCCATTCCCTCTTCCAAATACGTAATGAACACCCAAAATGGCAGCAATGATACTGTAACCACCAGCGAAGTAAGAAGGAAGTATTTCTTCTAAGCATAGTTTGACATATTGAAAATGGTAGATGTTGAATATGACAAATGAAGCAGCTAGATACAGGAGATATATGAAAATACTTGTTTGATTTTTTTTTCTAACCAGTCTGTCAATTGTTTCTTTTTAAATCACATATGTAAAACACGTACACACACACACACACACACACACACAATCTCTACTTCAATCCAAACCTGCTACCTAAATTATTAACTTATCTTCATATAAAGAGTTTGGCTTTAGGAAATCCAGGAGTTTTAAGTGTTGCTTTGGTGATTCTGGGTTTTGGTTTCATCTTTTTATAATTATATTTCACTATGAGAAGAATTACCACTTACAGTGGAATATTGTGGGTTTACACACTATATAACAACCTTTTTATTCATATATACAGGGAGGTCAGGTTTTGTGTTGAGATTTTCTTGGGGTGGTCTTGCTCCTTCTATGAAGTATTTTAGAGTTGGTAAAAATCTTTCCAGAACCATTCCTGCTAGGACTTTGGACTGCCTTTTCTCCTAGTCACAGAACAGCTAGTGTCTTTGACCCAAAACTTTTTATGAGAATGTGGTTTACAAAAGGAATTGCTGAAAAGGATTTATTAGCTCAACATTCACTTATTAGTCAAAAGATGAGAAAAAAAAGATTACAAACACTCAGAGTAAGCAATATCATCAATGATCACTGCCTATTTGAGCACAAAACCTTGAATCTAAATGCTTCAGCTTGTCCCTTTCCCTTTTCTGTTTTCCTACCATGGCAAACATTTCACTTTATATACAGGCTTGGGTAAGGTCAACAACACAAAGAAAGTACAAGGCAGACAAAACCTATTATTTCCTTATCTTCAGTTACTTCAATTAATATTTTATTCACAAATATTAAATATTTCCTATAACAAATTGGTAATCATCTCACTACAGCTTTTAAGTTGTCTGTAAGGATATAAAGATACAAGAATGGTCAAGCATGGTTTTGAATTTTATTTCTCTGCTATTCTCTTATATTTTTATCACATCCAACCTAAACTATTTCTTCAGGTATCCTCTCACGTTTTATGACTACACAGAAAGAAAGGACTTCTCAGTCCCTGGTAATAGTGCGATTCCCAGTAGACTGGCTGGGTGTCTCAGGCCTGGGAGGAGCAATCAGGACTTTCATGGTCCCAGCTGTGAAAGTGGGATGCCCTACATTCCCTTGTCTCCATCACAGCTAGTCTGAAAATGGTAAAAACTTGGGTCAAAAGCCCAAGGACCCTGAGCGTGCCTGTGGTTTGACACCATGGGTGGGATCAAGCTCTGAGCTCCACAGCTCCTTGTTCAGCTTTGACTACCATGTTCCTAAGACATCTGGGAGGATTTGTAGTCAGCCATGGCTGGCCTAATCTCTTGGAGACCGTTTCATGGGCAATAATTTATGTGAGAAATCTACTGCTGGGGAGCCAATGGATGGAACTTTCTGAATATTTCTAAGCATTGATTGTCAACTGATGTCTGTGCAGTTAGATGCTGTTATGCTCATTCCTTTATTTCTAAGTGTTCAAATTGCGTTGCAAAATTGCTGAGTACAATCAATATATGCCTAAAAATACATCCTGATTATCTGGACAGTGAATTATTTCTAAAGATAATATGTGGTATATATTTTCTGTCTTTTGAGGTTACCCATCTAAAAAAGAAAATATCCAAACTCTTATTTAACAAAGGTTTTCCAAGGATTACTTGGAAACTTCCTAAACTTTTGTGGTTCCTGAAATATCCCTGTATTCATGCTGTGTACTTATCTCAGTTTTTCTGTATGAATTGCATCAACCAAGAGACAGAGGCCCAGCATTAGCCTTATAATAAACAGCTCATTAAGCATCTGAACTCTAGTGAACTGTGAAAAAAATAAAATAAATGCAATCATATCTGCAGCACCAAAGAAAGGAAAAAACTTCTCAGCCCTGTGTCAGTTAAATACATTTTTAATACTGCTGCTAACAAATAATAATTCTTTGATTTTCTTTCCAAAAGCTTGCAAAGTTGCTGGCAGCTCTACTTACTCTTCCAGTTTCTATTGTCAGCTCTGCCAGTCTCTCATAAATTTTACTAGTCTTTTACACCTTGCTCTCCAGAGTTCGTGTTCCCTGCCTCAGATTTTGCCAGAATAAATCCCTATAATGTCACACAGTTTCCCCCCTCCCCAAGTCTACCCTCATGTCTGAGTAGGCCCCTGTTGTGTTTTTTAATTAGATGGTGTCCTTTGCAGAGAATGGGACTTGAAGGCAAAGAGGTGAAAAAAGGGTCAGCGGTGATTTATTGCATGTATCAGGCCTGAGCTAGCTGGTAACTGCAAGACAGTAAACCTGAATAATTAGTTTTGTAGGGAACATTGGAAAATTTGGTAGTCCAATTCAGGTGAAAACAGAAAGGAATCTGAATCATTATTTTAATCTTATCAAAACCTCTCCAGAAGTGTAAAAACAGGTCATCTGTCAAGAAATCCCATATCATTATTGCTGGTAAGAAAAGATATAATTCAAGGGCATCCTCTGAGATGTTTTTCTCTTTCTCTTTTGGGATTACCCGGAACCACAGAGTTCAGAAAAGTAAACTAAGTTGTTGCTTTAGAGACTAGTCTTTCCACTGTAAATTTTCTACAATATTTGCATGCCAGCTATCTTGGACTTGCTTCAGGGAAGCTGGTTTGCTCATATGTATTCTTCATATGTTGTAGTATCAGCATCAGGAACACACACTTTTTGAAACTCAATGCTTAGGGAAAGATGATGGAAGAATAAAGTTTTGGTAGCACCATTTGTCTACATGGTTACTGATGGCTAATTACTGTGTGAATAAAGCAGTATTATTGTTACCATCGGAATGTCTGAATGTACAATCTCGTGGATTTTAAAAAGCACAGCTCTGGAAGATGATGATATTGACAGCTCTTCCAGGGAGACGTTTGTCAACAGGTCCCACATAACCCTACGGGGGTGGCACCATTGAGGAAGGAAAGCTGCTGACAGCCTTGTATGAAATGCCTTGTGCAGACCCAGGAAAACTGAACAACCTTTCTGTGTCTTGTGAATCCCTAGCTCTTGGTGATTGCACTCACCTTAATTCCAGAAGGAGAAAAATCACATTTTCCCTCTCAGTAAAAGAAAAAAAAGTAAATAAAAATATACAGCTCAATAAGTTGTCATTTTTCATCGTTCAGAAGGAAAACTTCAAAACAAAACTTCAGTCTTACTGAACTGGGCTGTTGGAAAGCCAGGAAGGGTTTAGCAATTACCCTAATGTGGGTCACCCACTGACCCTGCTGCCTCAGAGAATGGGAGCAGCTCTGTTCCTGTGACTATCGAGCCATGTGCCAACCATGGGCTGGAAATTACTGCTCTATCACTACCTCGTTGCAGGGGTGTAAGTGAGATCACTCATACTTTTAGAGCTCAAAAGGTCACATGGATGAAATTCTGGTGCTGTAGAAGGTCAGAGGAGCTTTGTCAAGTTTTTCTTGACCAAGGTTTCATTTGCTAAAGTAAGAGTTGGACTGGCAACTCTCCTACATATCTTACTATCCAGTTCTCAAACAAGATAAAAGGGAGGTGCTAAAGGAGAACTAAATTGTAGAATATAAAAAAAAAATAATTACTTTCTGTTGATGTTTAACAAAAACAAGGAAAAAAATCTCACCAGATTCTTAATATTGCCTATTACTATGCACATCCTCAATTCATGACTAACGCATTTTAATTCAGTCACAGGGTTTGCTTTAAACAATTCTGTGCTGCTTTGTGTGCTGCACTTCAAATGTTCAAGATCTTAATTGTTTGTTCTCTTCAGTATCCCTCACCCGAGAAGCTAATGAAAAATTCAGTCATGACAGTATTGTTTATGACATACATAGCTGTGACACATGATAATTTCACAATCATTTCAAGACACCATGTGGTTTCTTTTGACGTTTTGTGACAGGCTGTGTTATCAAGCACAATTGTTTGCACAGGAAACAACTGTAACACGTGGTCCTTGGGACATTATGTTATCTCCTGATAATGATGTCATTAACATGTGTATACTATAATTAATGACTACAAGAGCGATTCATTTGAGTAAGGCTTATGAATCCATTTCATCTAAAAAGGAAAAGAAAACCTATAATCATTTGGGCTCAGATCCTGAAAGCTACTTACTCGCAACCTGCTGCAGCTACACTGGGTGACCCATTAATTGAGGCATATTAACCAAGAAGCATTTATTTCTCAGTTATATTACAGAAGCTTGGATTAGAATCATTATCATAATAATTGTTCTTGTAGAGATCAATGAGAGAAACAGGAACCTAGCAGTGTTCCAAAACCCTTTGTCACCCTATCTCCTACCAACGGTAGCCAGGAAACAATTACAGTTCATCAGTCTACATAGCTAACGCAACGAAGCTGAAGACATGTAGGTAGTAAGCCCACTGCAGTTAATGCTACCTGCAACCCTGAACACACTTCTTACACCCTTGTCTGCATGACACATGGAAAGCAAACTGTCTGAAGGGCACTTCAGACACCTGAAGCTTTCTTATTTGAATTTATTAGTTTCTATCTCCACTGTTATAACAGGCATCCTCTTTACCTGGTGAAATACAGTGTATTTTTGTCATCATATTTTTGCCAATATATTTGACTATACTTGATGTCCTGACTTTAGTCATACCAGGGTTTTTGTGTAATTACTGCTATTTCTGCTGTGCTTTCACTGCAAACTCAATTCTGCTTTTCACTGCTTACAGCTTCTTGGTGAAAAAAATACAATCAGACCCCCTCAAAATTTGTTTGCAAGCTCCATGCTTCACTCCTCTCCCTTAAGGCTAGCAGAATCCCACAGAGACATTTCCATTTCATTTGAATTTCCAGAAGGCTGTGTTTGGGCACACTAAATATTTTCATGGAGATATTTGCATTCAGAAACAGCCACGAAAAAATAGCTGGGAGTGAATGAAATTTCCAACCTGCCACAGACATAGTCCTCAGGAAAACTGCCTACGATGTGTCTAAAGAGATTAAAATGAGACTGTGAAGACATTTGAAAATAGACTGCTTGCAGAAGCTACTACGGATGAAGCTGGATCATGCAGAATCCTCCAGACAGATTAAATCAGGATAGGAGAGAGACAGGGAACCTGCTCCTCCCAGCAACCCCCAAAGAATAAACTTTGCATGGGGTTCAAGGATGCCTTAAGCACTAGCTAGGCTTTTCTAGAACATGGGTGGTGGTATATGTCTCTGCAAAACAAAATCAACAAACTGCTGTTTTCAAGAGACACAACTGTCTCCTGTTGGATCCTTCTCCCTTCTCATGGCTCTGGAGGAGAGCAGTTTGGGAGACACAAACATACCTCTCCTGTCCAACTGCTTCATAACTATACATGGTCAATCTCTGACATTTCTTACATATTGTTTCTGCCTCTTACATATTGTTTCTTTAGAATGAGTGTACAGATTATGTGAGTATATTGTATAAATAATTACTTATATGCATCATTAACTTTGCTCTGAAGCTTAAAACACTAAACATGTACATACATAGTGGCCCTTCTTACTCCGCAACTCCAGAAAAATCATCACTCTATTTCAATGTGCACTATGCTTCTTAAAGTGAATAAAATAACAATATGCATTTTCATTGCTTAAACTACAAAATATTTAAAAAAAATGAAAAATCAGAGATTCTGGAACAACAAATTGGAGAACTATTAGCAGCAGCTGTCATGAGAGACATAATAAAGAGTTAATTTTCAGAAGTCATTCTCTACCTCACAGAGATAGCTGTATTTGTACATGTATGTTCCATACCTCTACTGTTTTCTTTCAGAAATAGTTTTCTTATTAAAAACAAGCATAGTGGCTGTGCTCCTCCTAAACAAAGCTCCTGATTCAGAACCACATGTCCTTTTTCTTCTATGCAAATCTTAAGAACTGTAAACTTCTCAGTTTTGGTCTAATGGAAACTTTTACGAGTCAAAGTCTAAAATTCACATATACAATTATCTTTTCAAACTTCATATTTTTTTATAATTATTGACTATAACATCCTTTATAATAACACATTAAAAGCAAATGCTTCCAACGGGAAAAATTAAATCTCTATATGCGAAAAAACTGTTGGAGCTGTAGAAGCAACCAAGGATTATATACATATATGTGAAGTATTTCTATTACAAGTAGATCACAGGCTTAATTCTGGAAAAGCAGAAACGAATGAAAAATTTCACATAGTCAAAATAGTGACGTCAGAGTTTACTGCAAATTTAGAACGCTGACTTGACTCAACAGTTAGAGGCAAACCCGCTGATAGAAGATTGCCAGCCCACAAACATTCAAATGATATGCAGATTGGCTTAGCATTTAATACCGCAAAAAATTAGCTGAAAACCTGAAAATATTCAGTGGAAACAATGTATGTCAAGTGGTGCTATGAAGTTACTTTTGTATTCATTATTCATATTTGTTTATGTGCATGTGCATATATGACTACAAGAGACACCCACATTCAAAAAAAATTGTTCACCCTCATATTTTGAGTTACGATGTTGGCCTTTTCCATACAAAGTCCTCTGTGGCTTTGCAAATTTTTTTCTCCATTGGTGCCCACAAGGAGGACATAGAAGTTCCAGTGTAGTAAGAAAGGAAAGAAAAAAAAAAAACCACCAACAAACAAACCTTTCAAGAAGTTATATGAATAAATCAGAATTAAAGCAAAGAGGCAATTCTTTGCTGGAAAAATATCACATTAGACATAGAGCATGCTAGACATAAAAATCAGTATATGACTTGAAAAGTCCTTACTCTCACTTACTATCTTGCTGAAACATGCAATGACGTAAATGAAATGGATACAGAGTCCATATCTTAAGCTCCTTTGGAATGCAAGAATTAAAAAAGCAATCCCCTCCAAATCATTATCTCGACAAATACATCTGCCTTGGTATCCAACAGCACTTTGGGACCACCACCCCCCCCCCCCCCCCCCCTTCCCCTGGCTTTATTGGGAGAGATGAAAAAGAGCAGAGTTCTCCCCTGACTTGAACCAGTTAGATGGTTTATAACACTTCATGTAGTGTGACTCCCTCTTTTCCCTTTTCTGGGCATGAAAGCATGTAAGTAAGTTACTCTGGTGTAAGAGAATAACTCTTAAAGGTCACTTGTATTTTAGCATATATGTGACATTTCCTGAGTTAGTTTATATCACACTGCATGAGAAACAGGTTAAAGCACTGCTAAGTCAAGCTGTCTTGGTATAAGCAAGCTGGAAGTACATGATGTATCCCTTAAAAATACTCTAACTCCCGCATGTTCCAGGAAAAAGTGTCCCTGGATGGTCCCATGTTGAATCCCTGTTTCTTCCAAGCTCCTACATTTCACATATGTGTCTTGCGCATTCAAATGCAGGAGCTGAAGCAAAACTTGTTTCAGGCTTATGCTTTGGGTTTCATCTGTCTGGTCATGTATCCCCTTATTTTGGAAGTAATTTTAACTAAACTGCAAAAATTCAACTCAGAAAATCATAGAATCATAGAATTGTAGGGGTTGGAAGGGACCTTGAGAGATCATCGGGTCCAACCCCCCTGCCAAAGTATCTCCCTAGCACATATCACTCAGATAGGCGTCCAGACGGGTCTTGAATATCTCCAGAGAAGGAGACTCCACCACCTCCCTGGGCAGCCTGTCCCAGGGCTCTGTCACCCTCACTGTGAAAAAGTTCTTCCGCATGTTGGTGCGGAACTTCCTGTGCTCCAACTTGCAGCCATTGCCCCTTGTCCTATCCCCACAGACCACTGAAAAGGGGCTGGCTGATTCCCCCTGCATCCCCTGCTTCAGATAATTATAAATTTTAATTAGGTCCCCCCTTAGTCTTCTCTTCTCAAGGCTGAACAGTCCCAACTCAGTCTTTCCTCATAGGGGAGATACTCCAGGCCCTTAATCATCATGTGTCATGTGAGAAATTTACAGTAATACAGGTAGGTAATTTCACTATTAGAATATGCTAGAATAATCTGCAATATCAGAAGTAATCTTGAATATGGAGAAGGTCTAAGGAAGTTATTGAGAACTGCAGGGGACAGCATGCATATGTATCAGTATATGTGTATAGGCACATAAACACATAGTTTAATTGTAGCATCTAACGAATTCACTGTGCAACAGCAAAGCCGTGGTAACTTCCCAGATCCATAGCAAATAGGAGGAAATTCAACCTCTTTGTCAGCTAATTACCTTCCATACCCCGCATGCTAGTCAGACACACAGACACCTACCACAGCTCAGCAGATGCCAAGCCACCAGCTCATACATGCTCACTTGATTGTACATTTGAGCACTGTTTTCCAGAAGAGAGCCTGATTTGTTCTGCTACTGTACCTTAAGAGGTGAAATAACTAGGTAGCAATGGTTAAAAGCAGAGCACAGCGAAAGAAGGTGGCCTACTCATCCTAGTCAAATTGAACAGTGGATAGTTCCAGATTTATTCCCTCTGGCCAGATTGTTCTCTCCTTTCTCAGTTTTGGGGACCACTTTAAGTGTTTTGGGAGGTCAACCAGTGTCATGCTGAAGGGCCTAAGACAAAAAAGGGGAGAGTGTTTGCACTTCTGTGCAATGAGTTATCCTGGTAGAAAGGCCAAAACAAAGCAGACTCAGAAAGGCAAGGGTCACTGTAAGCAATCAAAACCCTGAAGTCCTTGTTCACACCTGTCTCTCCATTGGCGAGGTCCCTGAACTGCGCCTGGGAATAGACAGATAGAGTCAGCAAAATTCCTGAGGGTACCCGGGATTGCTGTGCGCTCCTCTAATGACCTTCCTCACCATTTAGGTGCATGCCCGTTTTCTTTACAAGCTAGGAACTTCATTTAACTATTACTTAAATCTTTGAGATGGGCATTTAGGAAATGGTAATCAGATTTTCAACAACAATATGCAATCACTTACGGAAAGTCTGTTCTTCCTTATTTCAGCTTGGCAAGTCACTACTTAAAAATCTGATAGCAGGAGATTTTCCTTGCTGAAAGTATGAGTTTGTGGCTCTAAGTGCATGGCAAAGAGCCAACTTGTACGGGTTGTAAATGCAACAGTTACACTGCATTGCAAAGTAAGACAAAAATAGCGGAGCACTGCTTTCTTATGGAGCACTTACAGTAATAGGCACTCATTTTAAAAGCCAGTTTTGAGATAAGGCCACAGAATTGAAATCCTGCTGCACTATTGTGTATGTACATGTGTGCAATTACCAAAATCAATGACTAGTAATTAAAAGTCAGGAAAAATAACCCTCCAACAGACGCTCTTTCTACTGCTCTAAAGATTTGCAACGAAATATACTTATGTAATAGTGCAGTTGAGGTATTCTTTTTCCCCCTCTTTGTCATTTTGTGATCAAAAGTATATCAACTTCCAGAAAAGACATTTGATCCTTTCTAAAATGTCCTTTGTGAGGAAAGAGATGGAAATAAGAGGAGAACAGGACTGTTTCTCAGATATTTATCTCAATATGACAAGTCAATTGGTAGAAAAATGTTCTTGTTAGGACACTAATTACATGGTTTAGGAGTTTATTTTAACTAATGCAAGAAAAGTTCAGAATGGGGAAACAGAACTGAGAGAACTTGCAGTGCTGACCGAAAGCCAGATTACTGATATCGACTGGTGTTTTACCAGAAATACCATCATTTTGGTCTAAGCCAAAATTATAAAAAAAAAAAAACAAAATCCCAAACCAAGTCCTAACAATGTATGTTTAAGTTCCTAAATACCCATCTACTTTGCTAAGTATACTTTGGCATGTCACTAATTACGTGATAGACAATTGTATATATCCTATTTTTATAAATCAAGGTTCTGCCTCAAGTAAGAAGAAATGGCTTAAGAACATAATATTTAGGATGCATGTTTTGAAGAACGAGTCTTTATGGATTAAATTTAATGCAAAAAAATTAACTGGGATGTCACAGACAAGAAGAATCATGTTTAATGGGGGCAGGATTCCCCATAGCTCTAATTTATTTATTTTTTCTGCTAAAAATATAGATTTTTAATTTCTTTTTGTTACAGATATTTGAAATCAGTCAGCTCTATCCTATCAGCCAAAGATCAATCATTTCATATGCCTCTCTAAAAGGTGCATTACTGCTAAACAACATAAGAAGTACATTCAGGAAAACCCTACGCCATCTGACCACATCTGGATGGATTTTGCTCCTTTTTATACTCTTTCTTTTAGATGAGCTCCAAACAACATGCTTATGTGAATGCCCACATGCTCATGCACACGTGCACACAGAGACATTGGTAACCAAGGCTATTAACTTATAGAGATCAAACCGAGAAAAAGATCTTGCTGGACTTTACCAGCATAAGGGCATCACGTGGTATTTTTCAAAATGATGTTTTGAAGCTATCAGCAGAAGGAGATTCAATTCTAAAAGCAGGGTGCTTAAACAACATCTTTGGTAATACCTGCCCACCCTGGGCCACTTCCTTGATCACCTGAGAACAACATCAACAGGCATGAGGGAATACATCTGTGTGAAGAGTCACAGCTACCACAGCTTAAACAATTTTGCAACAGCAATGGACCTACTTGTACCTGCCCAATAGGCTCCGTTTTAATGTCCTGGCAAATGCAGACAGTGGACAACTTTCATAAACACGTAAATTCTTAGTGCACAGTGTTGCTTACTCTATTACAGGAGGGTTTGCATATTCCCAAACAAGGTAACAATTTTAATGGAAAATACCATTTCACAAGGGAAGGACTGTAGTTGGAACTATAGCATTTATTCCCTTCCTGAAGAATCTCATTAATGAATTTGGTTGTGTCTTCACCTATATCCATAGTTACATGGCACTGCTTTCCCAGAGGCTACCAGGAATTTGCCAGACGTAAGCTAAGCACTGAATAAGTTATGATAGAGAAGATAAAGTGAATGTCACAAAGATGTACATATTGCCCAGATAACACAATTCCTACATGATCAAAAAATCTAACTCAGTATGGAGAAGAAAAAAAAAGAAGTGAATGTAAGATTAATTATTCTGTGGCATGATGGAGACATTTTAAAAAAAATAAGTGGATTGGCTTACATTAATCACAAGTGATTGGGCCAAGAGTAAGAGCTCGTTCTTTCATTAGCTCCTGGTTTGGCAGACGAAATCAATTTGTTCCTTAACCCTGCAAGACCCTAGTAAGATTTATATAAAAATGGAGCCATGCTTCTTTAGTTACCTGTACTGTGAAAACACTCAGAAATCAATCGTTGTGGCCATAAGTAGACACTTCCTTTTTCCCCAGGAAACATAAAAGCAACAGATTACGATATGCTCAAGCACCACACACCAAACAAATACCTGAACAAACAGTGTGGATAGGAGCTCACCTGCTGATGCAGAGGCTGCATCTTCATGGTTAGGAACGCAAGCCGAGGTGAAAGACACCTCTTTCCCTCAAAGTAAATACATGTAGACTGTGAAAGAAACTCTGCACTTGCAAACCTTTCCTTCTGATTATACCAGACATGCACAGCAGAAAGGGGTATAGGAAGCAGTGCCTTGAATTTTCCTGCATACAGCATCTTCAGTGTATAGGCAGCTCTTCTTCTCACCCTGCATTTTCTGTTCCTTTTGTATGCCTCCCAGGTGTAAATTTAAGTTTTGTTTTCATGTTGATTATCACAGAACCTATACACAGCATTTGTACTGAGTACCACTGAGATTTTCAGAGGGTTATGAACAAAGCTACCATGTAATTCTTGAAAAACTATTTTGAACAAAAAAATAAAGTACTACAGAAAAAGACACTTCCATTATATTTGAAGGTAAAATTGCTCGTTTAAAGAACCACTGATGGAAGCAGTGATAAAAGACTGTCTTTGGCTAATAGTGACATTTGATACTATATTTAAAAAGAAATAAATGCTTCTTATATGAAGCATAAAATATTTGCATATATATACATTTTACATTTTTCTTTTTCTACAGGAGAATTATAGAAATAAATGTATGCAATTGATTTGGTGTCTATATCACTTGATGCTCAAATTTAGTTTATATCCTATGCACTTTTTAAGAAATTGTATAATATTTTTAATTTCCTTCTTTATATAGAGATAAACCATCAGCCATAATAAATAAATAAACAAATAGGTATATGTGAAGAATCATAATGCAGGCCATATGACAGCAGTCAATAAAAAACAGGGAATAAGCTTTTGAGATATAGGTCTTGTGCTGAAAAAGACTGAGCTGAAAAGATTGGAAGTGCAGAAGAACACCTGATACATAAGAAGAAATGCTGTAATTTATGACCCTGTCCACTACTTTTGCAGTTCAGATATAGCATTCTGCAGACCTTAAATAATAATCTGAAGCTGTGAAATGGATAGATAGGAGAATGAACAAGGGATGGAAAAGGATTTAAAAAAAATAAAATGAGGAAGTTTTGGCAGAGGTGTGAGGTTTGCTGAATGGTATCAGTAAGGAAGAGGAAGAAGCACCAGTTATATGAAGGGAAAACGGTGTGTGAAATGAGAATATTGTCCCCTCTGATCTTGGGGCTTTGTCCTGCTGGAACACGGTTACTTTGTTAGTGAGATGTACCTTAAAGCTGGCATGGTGAGACTCAGAGGAAAGAGATGAGGGGAAAGAAAAAGAGAGAGTGAAAACTATAGTACCGTAACTGCTAGCTTTTCTGGAGTGGAAATAGCCATGTGTACTAAGCATACCTGCTAAATTAATTTACATTCCACTATTGCTTTACAATGCTCTCTTCATTTAAGTCTATTTATTCTGTGTTAGTGAGATGCAGGCCCAACTCTTGCTGACATTGCAAATATAAAGATAAGCAACAGTAGATCATGCATGCACTTCCTCCAGAAGAAGCCAACATTAAACCCAGCAAAAACAGTGCATACAGCCGACACACTGTAAATGAAACTAATATATTCACAGCAGCATCTGATTTTTTTAAAATGTTACCCAGGAAAATCATTTGGCTTAACAAAACAGTAGTATGAAAATACAGGGACTTTTATAGACTATAAGATTCAAATGCCCTTTAAGGCAAATATTCAGGAAAAAATTGAAATCAAATTGATTCTAAATAAACAAGTAAACACCACTACTGTATAATGGGCATGGTGGAAAAAAAGAAATAACCTATCAATGCAATGTACTAAAGCTATTTTGCATTAAGACACAACTTTTTGTAGTTGGCTTTTCATAATTTCATAATTTTCATAATTTCATTCCATAATTTGCATAGTTTGCTATTTTAAGAAAAAAAATAGGAAACAAATTTAAAACAATCTTTTCTGTTTGAGTATGTTGAATTCTGATGAGAACTTCTGAGATAAACACTCAGATTTCATTACCGTGTCTACTCTTTCCTCTTCCAGGTTCATACGGAAAGGTCACCACCACCCGTAAACACCATCACATCCACCTACAACCAGCTAGTGCTCCACTGCTGTGCTTCTGAATACTATGGTCTGAGTGTGCCTTGCAAAGTGGTTCCACCCGAAGGAGCCAGCTGAGCAGCTGCGGGTCCAGCTGTGACTGACACCCTCAGGTGGTCTCTGGCCACTCTCCTGAGCAAGGCTCCATCAGCGCAGATCCCAGGAGGGACACAGCGGCTGAGCTAGGTGCTAGGGAAGGAAGATGATGAGCGCTGGAGTCTTGAGGATGTTCAACCTGAGGAGTAATGTCTACTAAACTAAACCTGGTAGTTTAGTAATGAGTAACTCTGAGGTGAGTATTCCCGGAATTCCGGCTGTCAAGTGTCCTGTGCTTACCGGCATATATTTTCCGGGGAAGGTTACTGAGAAGTGGAGTGTTCCTAAAGGGTATTCATTCATATTTCACATGAAGACAAGCCTAAATCTGAACAGTTATGTTTTAAATTTTCTTTCAAGAAAATGTTCCTCCCAATTATCAGTAAGAATAATTTCCAAAATATTTCATCCTAGATAAGAGCCTCTCAGGAGTGCCATTTATTATATTCTAGCACAGTAGCATTTACAATATTGTGCCAAATATAATATACTGAAATTTTGGGGCTTACTTTCTCCATGAAGGTTATTATGAATAGGTTATCTATCTAGTTTGTATCAATCACTGCAACACTGCCAACTCAGCTGGAGGAGGAGAACAGAGCAGACATTATTTTCAAGTCTTATTTCAGCAGTGTTTGGATACATAGGAGCAGGACCTGTAATCCTTTGTCTGAAATGATCTACTGGCCACAGCTGGCCAAACCTGGATACAGAGTTCATCACAATCTGAGCGCCATGCAAAACCTTCTTTGAATAAACTAGCAGTTTAACAGTACACGAGGTATTAAGATTGAGAAGGGAGGATGTGCTGTTAAAATGTCTGTGGTTGGCTGTGTTTAAGTTTTACTAATGTGTTCAGTAAAGGGAGAAAATAAAACAGTAGCTACAGTACAGATCTTGTGAATCCTACCTCTTAGGAGGCTTTCTAAGAAAAGTGAAGATTTTAAGGTATTCAAAAGATGAAATGATCACAGCTTTGTTAAAATAATACTTTTTCAGGAAAGCCTCAGTATTGTGCACTCAATATGAAAATTTCCATGGAAAGAAATCTTCTGAAAACATACATCACCCATACTTTTATTTGAATGTTGCTATTTGAGCAGCATAAAGCCGAGATACAGCTATTCTGAAAAAAAAACCCAAAACACCAAACGCAACAATAAATATGATAGTGTTGATACAAAATGAGAAGATACAGCAGAGCCTATGTGCAGTTTCTAACTATCTAGCTAGTGGGAGAGAAATCTGCTTCACCTTCCTGCTAGAAACATCGCGGTGCTGCCAGCCTTGAAGGAAAGAAAAAGGGCTGCTAAATTCTTTTTCTCCTTGCACCCAATTAGAAAAAAAATTTTTTTATAGAAGAGAGAAGTCCTTACCTCCCCTCTTTTCCTTAAATGAGAGTATTGCAAAGATTTGCATACAAAAGCACTTGAGCATTTGTACTGCAGTACATCTGGCAATTAACTTACAAGAGAAAGCATTCGTTTCAGCCAATTGCCACAGGCTCGGCGTTACTGAGAGAAGTAGAAAGCATCTGAATGTACAGAAGAAAAAGGATATTTCAGCTTTCTACCAGTTACCTTGAACATACTTCACGTTTAATTTCACCCTGTTGCCACAGGCACTGTGTTGTTATGACAGCTGATCTGCCATTGAATAGCTGTAAAGGAAAATCAACAAAGGATCGCTTCAGCGATTTTCAGTGCAATTTATTGGAGCTTGTATCTTGCGGCTGCTGCCGCCTGTCGGGGTAATGACACATGATGGGTGATTAAAGTGCAAGTCCCTAAATCAAAGCTGTGCCAATGGTCTGAAGAGGCAGAAAACAGCATTCAGATCCTGTTCATTTCTCATAGTAGGAGGACCTCATTAGGAAAAAAATGTGCTGTTTTACTAACAAGAGAAAGTACCTGTATCTAGGGAGAATGCTCATGTTTCCAAGATTTATAGTAGCTCTCTCACAGCATCTTTTTGACTTTTAATGAAAATAAATAAGTAATTAAAACAGATAGGTAATGCTACTATCCATCACCACTGACTTGGAACTTAAACTCAGCTGTACTGTAACTGTAGTTCATTCACACCCTCATATTTAACACTGGTTTTGCCTTTGCCAAGACATAGGTGGTGAAAGGGAGAGCTGCCTGTCATGAGGGTAAAGCAGGCAAGGACAGCTCTCCAGCTCATGAGAAAAGACACTCTGGGTTACAAAAGCAGTTTCAGTTCACGGAAATTATTTTGGGGTTTCTTTCCTTTTACCTTATTCTTTTGTTTCCAAGAGATATGTAAGTAATCCAGCTGGAGAATTTTACCAATTTTGGCCAAATATTTCTATTGGACAAAAATGCACTCTACCTTAGATAACCACAAAATAAATATGAAGAAACAAATAACTGAAAAATTCCTTTGTTTAAAGAGAGCAGACTCTCAGGAGAAAAAAAAAAAAACAAACCAAAAAAACGGTGGAACAATACACAATCAGACCAGGGGACTTTGTTTTGTTTTGCCACAGAAAACACTATTTACAGACCATGGCACTGTGAAAAATAGAGGAAATATCAAAATAAGTGAGCTAAGGAGAATTTGACATAGTATGATTGCTGTTCCTCTTGTAAGCATTTTTTAAGGTGTTAGAGATGGTAATTTTTACCTTCCTTTACTACACAGCATGGATAATCTATCTTTACAAATGCAAAGCAAGCAATACCATCCTTACTGATGTCTTGTGGGATATATGCATTTTTAATGAGGAATTTGGCATAAAGAAAAGGATAGCATCTGTGTGTGAATGCTATTCTTTCCATACCCAAGGAAAAGTAGCAATCAGGCAGATCTTGACATTCCTATTTTGTCAACAAGGAATTATTTTCCAAAAGACTACAACAAGCATTTAGAGGCATGCTGGTGAGGAGAGCCCAGCAAGTCCTCCATCACAGATTGCTGGCTTTACTGCAGGTGTTGCAGCAAAGCAAACTCATTTGACTGGCCATGTGGGGGGTGTGCCTTTATCCTGCCCACATAAAGTTTCATGGAGGAAGCTGGGCATAGACTTTTATCTGTTTCAGTAAGCAGATGCTGCGTGTTTCAGCCATGTGGTGGAACAACTTTTAGCTATCAGCGGAGGAAACATCTTTTTTAGATTAGAATACCTTTTCATAAGCATCTTTTGGGATTGTTTGTATTTATAACTACTATTATCTTTTATTTCCTTTAAAGTAGTGGCTAGTTACAAGATCAGGGCCTCTTCGTTCCATGAGTTGTTTGACGATGAAGATGATTAAAAAAATCTAGCCCGGAAGAGGTCACAGTCAACGTGGACAAGAGGCACTGAAGGAGAGAAAGGCAGCAGAAGCACAGGGTGGTGAATTACCCCAGCCAAGACACAGGGTAGCTGCAAGAACAGGTCACTAGACTAACTTCTACACTGTGACCAGGCTCCCTTTCCCAAACTGCATCTTCTTATGTTATTCCAATTCTTGTCATAGATAACATCTTCAGAAGTTTTTTTAAAAAATGTTTAAAGAGTGACACACAGTGTTAAAAGTGTTAGCTGGTATTAGTATGTTCCTGCTGGAAGGAGGTGCAGGCCTGACTGATGGCTTTAGGTTCATGTATTAAACACATATAATGCCAATAGTTAAGAAGCATATTTGGGAGGAAAGTGAATGAAAGAATTCTGGTTTTTTGGCAGATAGGATTTTTTGGAAATGTTTTGGTGATCAGATTAAAACTTCTCATTCTCCACGTTGACATGAAAATAAGTGATGGATTTAGGAAGGGGCAGAGCTAGCATGACTGCCTCCAAAGGATTATTTACATAGGAACATAAATGCTTTAATGAAAGCTTGCTTTTCAGAGGGAATTTTTTCACAATACTATTGTATCATGTTATATATAGCCCCTAAAGTGGAATTATGAAGTGTGACGTTTATTCAGATGAAGGCAGGCAGTCAGTCCATTTTAAGCAGACATGTCTTCCCTTGTGACTCCTAGGCAACCTTTAAATAATTTTATAACTTCCCTTCATGTTAAAAGCTCATTATCTTTTCTAGAAATTCTTTAGAAGTCTTCTCATCCCAAGCACCAGGAGTCATTTCTCAAGACATCACTAGATTCCTTATTCCAGATCTTGCTCATAATATTATAATATTGTATGTCTTGGCGAATAAGGAATTTGGGAACTACTTAACCTTGGTTCAGAAGAAGAAAAAAAAATCACTGATAATTATTTTTGTGTCTAGTTCTTGAAAAGAAAGTGAGAAGGATAATAGCTGCTACGTGAAGATTTTCTGCTTTCACGGCTGCCATTCTAACCCTGTGGTTCCCGATTCAGCATCGACTCTGTCAGCTCTTCTTTTCACATTTTTGTTAGTATTCCTGAAGCCTCTTTCTTTTTCTCTCATCTTTTTCTTTGCACTCCCTCCTCATACAATTTCCCTTGAACCAAGAAATTGGACCAGCTTCTCTGTCCTGCAATAAACTATGAGGCACTAAGTAAATCATAGAATTACAGAATGGTTTGGGTTGGAAGGGACTTCAAAGATCATCCAGTTCCTACCCCCCTGCCATGGGCAGGGACACCCTCAACTAGACCAGGTTGCCCAAGCCCCATCCAACCCAGCCTTGAACACTTCCACAACCTCTCTGTGCAACCTATTCCAGTGCCTCATCACCCTCGCAGTGAAGAATTTCTTCCTACTATCCAACCTAAATCTATCCCCTTCCAATTTAAGACCATCCCCCCCTTGTCGTATCACTATGTGCCCTTCTAAAAAGTCCCTCCCCAGCTTTCTGGTAGGCCCCCTTCAGTACTGGAAGGCTGCATAAGACAAGGATGCTATGTGTATCTGGAACCACTAACATTAGCATTAAGAGTCTTGTTAAGCAAAACAAGTTGGTTTGTAGCTTGAGATGACTTTTAACTAAGAAAAAGCATGTCAGTTTTAGATGTAGCAAGTCATGGAATTATACTAGGTCAATGTTTATTCTGTCTACCGAACTACCAAACCAAAAATTTGTCTATCCTCTTTTGACATCAAAGGCCAACAGCTTTTCTGTTTACACATGGGTGATGCTGGAAATTCTAGAAGAGTAAAGCATCCAGGCTCATTTAAGACATTTGTCACAGGATCTATGAAAGGCAAACATTTATCCAGCAATGTTACTAACAAGGTAGGTGGAAGCTTTTATCAAATATGGAGAAGAAGAATCACCTGTGCATAGGAGGTATGTTTTTTAACTTCACAGTGATGTTACCAATGGTTAGCATCTGCAGACATGAGATATGTGAGGTGTGAGGGACAGTTAAGAAGTGAAAGAGGTGGCTGTAAAGGGATTGCCCGTTGTCATATCTTTCTGAGGGGCAGTCTAGTTTTATAATCATTGACTAAATCCATTTAAACCGCTCTACATTTTTATCAGGTGACTCGAGCTACTGCTCATGGACAACTCGCATATAGACTGAAGGAATGTGTATTGGTGTATTGATGTTAAGCCTTGTTGATGTTTTGGAAGACTGTTTCTTACCAACTTTGTCACCCAGAAACAACTGCCTGGTCTAGATCTCCTCTTCTGCCTCTGACCAAAGGTGGCATTTAGGGTTACCTTGTGGACCAAGATCAAGTAATTAAGAACACTGTGAACTTCATGAAGGAAGTGCAAAGTTTTATCCAGTAGTAGGGCTATGCCTGAGTACTAAGGTCCAGAAAAAGGCTTGTAATGGAGAAGGAAAAGGAGTCAGAATAACCACAGAGGAAAACAACAAATAAGAAGATACAATACCAGAGAGAATAAAGGCAGGTCCAGGCCCTACCTTTGGAGTCATTCCACCTGACCAGGTGCAAGCATTATGTGCCATAACCATGCCACCAGAACAGGGGATCCAGCTTGATTAAAACTAATGCTCTTCCTCCTCTATGCCTGCACTAACACGTTAACAGCGTTTGCTCTAACAGCCGTGTTGGGAGCAGTACATGTGTTGGTGTGGATGTGTGAGGGTGTACAGACGTGCTTGCCTGCTATCTCAGAGCCGGAGGGGTTTTCATTAGATTCAAACAGCAACTGACTCTCCGGGGAAGCTCCTGCTCTTATTTGATAAGGGATGCTCTTTTATCACACATGAAACTGCATGCAGTGATCAGACAGGCAGTGTGCATAGCTGCCAACCAGAAGAAAGCTGTTTTTCTATAGCATATTATGGCAGTGCCTTGTTACTGCGGTTGAGGATTGGTCCAAGAATGGCGAGTTACAGAAACCACAGAAGCTGGAACTTCTACTGATCCACAGAAAAATTATGCAATTAATATACTTGCTTAGCCAGTTGGGATATCATGTTATTTTTCAGAAGACAAAGCCACTATAGTAAATCAGAGCAGAGAGGACATCTGAGGTACTGCGGCTTGCAAATCTAACAAAGTTGTCACTCTTCTTTTCAAAAAATTAGTTATTCATTTTCTGACATCAAAACAAACAAACAACACCCTTAAAATGAAACACCAGTGGTCTACAGGGTAGCTCTCCAATGGAAAATAAATTGTGTTTTCCTTCCATTCAGAAAAAAATATATTTTTTACTTTCAAGGACAAAATTTTTTCAAGCTAATTGACTTTTTTAAGCTAATCTCTGAACTTCAAAGCACTCAGTCAGTCCTCAAATATCCTATGAACATGAAAGCACATGGCTTGATGGCCTCCTTCAATACTGATCTAATAGGTCGTTGTCCTGGTTTTGGATAGGACAGAGTTTCACAAGGTTGGGGAGGAGCAGTTTGACATGGCTCAGGAATGGTGGGACAGTCTGAATGTGGGCTGAATGTCCAGTCAGTCGTTGGGTCAGTAAATTGCCTTGTGTAATCCCTGTTGTGTATATTCTGCTTTAAGTACTATTGTTGTTACTTCCCTCTCCCTCCGCTGTCCCAGTGCACTGTCTTTATCCTAACCCACAAATTTAACTTTTGTGTTCCCATTCTTCTGGGGGAGAGGTGAGCCAGCAGCTGCATGGTGCTCAGCTGCTGGCTGGGGCTAAACCAGGACAGCCATCCAGGAGCATCTGACATGCTGAAGTGTCAATAGTTTATCTTTTCTCTAGCAAGAAAACATATTATGTCTACAGCTTTGTTTTGGTTGTGGGTTTTGGGTTTGTTTGTTTATTTAATAATATCTTCTCTATATTCGCAGCCATGTTCACATTTGAAGAAGTTACAGCTAACATGCCCCGGAAAATGGAATAGCAATAGATAGGTTAAGGTTGTTTATGCACTCCAGATTCAACATAATAAGATGTATTTTCTGAATGTTATCTGATAATGGCTAAGTCAAAATGACTACTGTAACTGTATCTATAATATCTTATAGCATGTTATAGCATCTTGTGTTATCTGCTGTAGTTGTACCTCTAGTATTAATCTATAGTATCTTCAGAATTGATTAAAGGATGTTTTTAATCTATATTTTCCTCAACTTCTGAGATTTGTAACAGTTGCTGTGGCTATTTCTCTGTTATTTTTTTGTTTACCCTTGACCAAAGAATTTTCTTACCTCCCATTTATTGCTCCAGTGTAGCTCTTAGACATGATACAAACTTTTAAATTAAGACATTAAACCTTTTAATCTTTAAGCCCCTTTTTCTCCCTCTTCTAAATAATGTTTATTATTAATCATACTAACTTCCAGATGCTACCACATGCAGCTGAACACCACCATTGAAGTAAAACCAACAAAGCCAACCTCTCCATTCTTTCCCCACCTCCCCTCCCTCCAAACTAAGGTTGCAGTAGACAAGGCTTTTCCACTCAATGGTCATATCTGGATCACAGAGAAGTGTTTTAGTTCTTACTTTTAACAGTGAGGTACATGGACTTGCTGACGTCTGCTCCCACATCATTGCTGACCTTGCAGAGGTAGTATCCACTGTCTTCTTCCAACACATGTTTAATCAGCAAGGAGCCGTTTGTGAGAAGCTGGATACGACCATTCAATGCAATTGGCTGGAACTGAGGAACCCCAGCACCTAAAGCAAGAATCCCACAGAAATAAGATGAAATGGAAAACATATCAGTTTGTGCTTTGTCTGCTTGCTTGCTTTAAGTAAGGCAGAAATTATATCCTTCTGGTTTTAGAAGCTCAATTAAATTAGAATAAAATCACTTCTGACATCATCAGAACAAATGGAAGATTTTTTTTGCCAAAACTGAATTAATTAAATGAAAAGAAGACAGACTTTTGGAGTGTAGCAGTAGTATGAAGAGTAGCAATAATTTGCCCATGTTAAAGGTAAAGGGGCAAAAGGATCACGAACCAGAAGTGCAAGAACCAGAAAGCGGGAGAGAGAAAATAAAGGAGATTTTCAGACCGCTCACGGGTAAAAAGGCACATTTGTTGTACATTTAGAGGCTGATAAATTATTGACAATTACAGCTGAACAGTCATAAAAGTATGCATCCCTAATGCATAGACGAAATGAATTTCTTATGACTAAGAGGGATGTCTGTTGTAGTAAACATGGCATACTCAAGGGATCTCCAGGACCTTGTTTACAAAACTCTGGGTAATGTGGAAAACCACATCGGTGACTGTGTTGCTTGTTTCCTCCTACAGCTGACTGACTGATGACACACAAAGTCTCTATTCTGCCATGTTTGTAGCCCATATTTATTTGGGCTGTTAAAAAAAGAACCAAAACAAAGTAAGAAACCAAAAGCTCAGATTACTAGTCAGGCCTGAGGTGCCATCTTTGGTGTTAATGTAAAAATGGAAGGTCCATAAAAAGACAGGAAGCCAAGGAATTTCTCTATCAACTTTGGTTTTAAGAAAGAACCTTGGAAATAAAATACCAGGTGATTTAGGGAATAGGAAACAGGATAGTGCCATCCTATCGGCATACCATACAGTCCAGAGACCCACCATAAGTTCAGGTTGCGATAACATTAGGTGCTATCTAAGTGAATGTTAAGGTATGGTCCTTGTAACAAAGGGTGTTACAACTTTGGCAGCAGGAGATGGGATTTTTCAGGGAAATCATAAGATAGTCTTTTTCAAAGGAACTCTCTTATACCACTTTCTGTACACGAAGTTAATATCTGTCAGCATTAATTACTATACGCAGTTGGCTGAGTCAGCCCAGGAGGAAATACGATGAATAAATACCGTGGGGAATGATTTAGTATAAAATAGCAAGCTTTAACAACCTGTGAATACAACATCTAGAATATTAAAGAAGACCAGACATGAATACTAAAAATCCTTGTAGTCCTAGAAGAGTTTGCTTTGGGAACCTACACTTACACTGAAGGTCTGGTGGCCAACACTGTGAGCTCAGAAATGTTAAAGGGATGATTTTTTCACAAAAATCACATGCGCTGTCACTGCTATCAGACACAAAGTCCTTCCTGAGCAATGACAGCACAGCCACATAAATGAATCTGCCAGAGGACTACATGCTCATGAATCATGGAATCAGTCAGATTAAGGAGGTCATGTGGTCCAACCCTTTTGCTCAAGCAGGGCCACCTAAATCTGGTTGCCCAGGACCATGTCCAGACTTTTAAAAAATATGTTGAAGGATGAGACTCCACAGCCTCTCTAGGCAACCTGTGCCACTGCTCAGTCATCCTCACAGTAAAAAAACTGTTTCCTTATACTCAGATGGAGCTTTCTGCATTTCATTGTGTGCCCATTGCCTCTTTAAATCTGAAGGACTTAGAACATCAGATTCTTGCTGATTATGGGTTGTCTGTAATGATCACTGGCATTATTCTTTAGAGAGAGCAAGTCCATTTTCATTACCTGTCTATCCCAACGTACAAAACCCCCTCTTTTTCGATTTTTCACTGACACAAAAAGCCAATGACACCAACTTGCCTGCAAGTCTACAGACACCCTTTGTACAATTTTTGTGGTACCTAAAGATGAACTATGATCTGATTTGCTTTACTCCTGCTGGCCTCATCACACTAATTCTTTGAATATTTGTCACAAACTTCGCTCCCAAATCAATTATATAATGCATCTCTTTAAAGGAAGTTGTAGCACATACCCTATAGACCTGTACAGCATCTTAGTTAGACTACATATGGAAATTGCAGTTATCCATTAGCAAAATATGTGCTTTTGTAAAAAAATATTGACCTTTTCACCTAGTTATTTTGTCCAAAAAGTGAAACACTAATTTAATGGCTTTGCCCACATCACATATCTACTAAAAATTTCTTTGACTTGAAAAATTCAGAGCTGTTAATGGGAAACCTTAAAAACAGTCTTGATAGTAGAGTGTCACTACATTCAACCACTATCCCTTTCTCCTTTATTAAGATGAGCTGTTTATCAATTTGCAGTTAATTGCAACTCAGCCAGCTTGACTTGGCCTCCTCCTTCAGCATGCAAACACAACAAAACAGAATTACTTCTTTGTGACATATTCATTATTAAAAACCCATATACAATTGAGATTAAAGGCAATTGGAGCTCTGCAATCCTTTTGCCACAAAGTAGAATTTATCAATGAAAGTAATAACGGTCATTAATATGAACATATATTTTCTTTCCCCCCCTACTCTCCCCTTTTATTCAAATACAATTTAGACTTAGATCCTTAGGAAACCAGAAGTGACATGGAGCATTACATAAAGACTTTTCAACAACACCTAATTTTGCTTTTTAAAGAGTTAGCTCATATGGATTGGACACAGAGCTTGGAGAGTTTGTTTTCTTGCTAAAGCCAATCAGAAGACAACTGGGCAGAAGACGCAATCTAGCAGGCAGCACATTTTAATTAAAAAGCAGTCAATTTCCTATGGTTACTGAGGGTCAAGTGGGGTCAGTTTTAATGTTCTGTTACATGAGAAGAAAATGTTAAAGCATTATGTAAAGCGCATACTGAATTACTGCTTATGCTAATGCTACCTGACCTTTCTTCTTTGCTGAAAAGATATGATTGGCCATGTTATCATGAATTTTGAAGGGGGGGAATCAGCTAAGTGCTGCTGGTGAACCTTGTTCTGAGGTTGTTTCAATTAAAGCAGCATCTCTTTTCTCTCAGCTGTCCGTTTCATCACTCACTCACCGAGGCCACAGCTAACACAGGCACAGATTCTCTAAGGCATACCAGAAGTCCATCAAGCTCAGCTTTGCGTCCATGATAATGGCCAGTACTACGTGCTTAGGGAAATGACATAAGAACAGTATAAACACGACTGATACTTCTGTTATTGCACACCCTGCCCCTCTGCCTCTGATAATACGGAGATTAAACCACTACCTTACAGGTGAGTAAGCTGTTAATAAACCAGAATTAATCTGTTCCCAGTGAACACTGGAGGAATCCTTCCTACCTTTTGAGTACTTCCAGACAATGGTAGGAACAGGATAACCCTCTGCAGAGCAATTGAGAATTACAGCTTTTCCATAGATCCCGTCCTGGTCGCTGGGCTGAACCACAAACCTAGGTGGCACTGTGGGAGGAAGCAAAAGAAGCTGTGAGATTTTGTGTGGCTTTTCAGGTACCTCAAGACAGCAGACTAGTTAAGCAAGGTGGTATAATATTTCATAGTGGAAAGCAAAAATTAAACCCAAGTTTTTGACAATCCAGTAAGATAGTAAAGTTGGGTTTACATGGTTATTTAATTTCTGTGCACAATCGCAGTGTATTTCTTGCCAAATGCAACAAAAGCACCGGTCCTTATAGGATACAAAAAATTAGTTAAGGAAAATCCATAGAAGGGGTTATAAAATGGATAAATCATACTGTCATGGTCATAAAAGAAATACTTTCTAGCAAAGGCACAAGTTTGACAGATGTCTAAGACCAACCGAAATCTTCTTTGTTCTTTATAACAGTGAACTAATAAACTTTAGAAAAAGAATTAAATACGTAACACAAATAATTTTAAAAAATAATGCTTTTAATAGCAATCGAATAACTTAATATTAAAATGAGGTTGTTTGACCCATAACTTCTGATGGGAATTTTCTTTCCAAATAGCCATAGAAAGGTTAAACACATTTTTTTTGCTTTAAGTTGAGGAGAATTCTTACTGGAATAGATATATGTGCATCAATATAGATGTATTATTAGCATAAAATCACCACAGTGAGTCTCACAGACATAGGAAAGTATGTATCTATCTAGACATAAATGAATCAAGAGCTGCTTATCTCAAGGAAATACTCTACATGATCCAAATACAGACACTCTGTGAAGAAAAGAACTTCTAACAATGCTAGACCTATGGTTTACCATGAAGGCCGGCTAATAAATGTCAAAGTCTCAATAAAATCTGCAGATCCAACAAAATTTTGAAAGAAAAGATGGAAACTGTGAAGAGTGCTGAATGACCCACAAAAGTTTCTGAATAATAAAGGTGCTTGATGATTGTATTAAAGTTAGTTAAGATCACAGTTTTTTGTTGACCTCGTTCTTTGGTTCAGAACATGGAGAAGTAAATAACTGAGGAAAAAAAAGTAAATAATTTGTATCGTTATCCCAGGTGTTGGGTTTTTTTGTCATTTCTTACAGTGCTAGAAAGAAAACGTAGCAAGGCAAGTGAGCCAATGGCAGACTTTGTCCCTCTCAAATCAAGTGCAGCAACACACTCAGATCTAATGCAGTTAAGGAGAAATCCTAATAGTTCCTTGCTTTCCTTGTCCCCCTCCCCCAGTATCTGTAGACCACGATGCATGTACAACCTCATGGATTCACAACTCAGCAGGTCCTGTCACTGCTGACTTTGTCTGAAAGTTGAGGGAGACAGAACAATGGGCCCAAGCATCCCTGCTTGCTCTGACCCGAACCCCCATCAGACCCCACCACCTGCTTCTCCAGAAGTTAAGAAAGGCTGTAGCATGAGGAAATGTAAGGTAGCACAGAAGGAAATCATCAGAACAGTGCCTATTTGTTCTGGGACTTGAAGCAGCTCTTAATGGCCATGAATATAGTACAAAATATACTTCAGAAAAACTGTGTGGTGGAAGCACAGCAGAAGCACCAATGCTCTACTATATGACTTTGAAGTTTTTTCAGTATAAACTCTCTCACAGATTATACATACAGCACATCCCATTATAACAGAGAATGCCAAATTTTCCTTAAGGAGAAACCTGGCCTGCTGGTGTTTCTATGGACAGGACTCCTGGAAGCTGAAGGTGTCTATACATATTTTCTCCAAGTTTGGAGAACTGTCCTCA
The DNA here is from genome assembly GCF_964237585.1 of Gallinula chloropus. Classification (NCBI taxonomy): domain Eukaryota; kingdom Metazoa; phylum Chordata; class Aves; order Gruiformes; family Rallidae; genus Gallinula; species Gallinula chloropus. The sequence goes on from NC_140085.1 coordinate 117,636,196, forward strand.
CAACAGCTGGAGCCTTCCTCCCCTTGCTCTGTAATTCAGATTCATCTCCAGCTTTCTCTTTCCACCTTCATAGATACAAGAGGAGAACAATTTTCTGGAGAGAAAACAATACCTTTAGCTGGACTGCTTGTATATTGAGTCCTACAGCTATAATGCAAAGTTCTTTATCACCTAACTATGTGCAAAGAAGTTCCACTACTGTTTGGAACACGACTAGAAGAAATGGAAGGAAATAACAGCGATAGAGGTAAGAGACACCTTTGTACTGGGACATGTATTTACTGCTATCAAACATTTCAGCTTTCCAAAAATGTGTAATATGTTATGTTAATTCATGACAAACATGAAATCCTGGCAACGGAATTTCTGGGAAATCACCCACCCATCAGAGAAGACATTTGCTCTTTTCTGTGCTCGTTTTGTCACCAAACACAAAAGGAGTCCCAAGTATGTATTTTCCAAAGTGGATGAAAAGTACAATTAGTTGCATAACTATGTTTGATTTTATATCGTTCAGCATGGTGGTATCAGCTTGTTTCACTTCGTAAGTACATTTGTATTACAGTCAATTATAAGCTGGTTATCCATAAAGAGGGCAGACGCCCTAAAAAACCACCACCACCACCAAAATAATCTCAGTCTATGATTACAAATGATGCAGTGCAGTGACTGAATTATTGGCTTCCTTTACCACTGAAAACTGTGAAGAGTGTAATGTCTGTTAAAATCTCCCTTGTAACAAAAATCTTTTGTTAGTTCTTTGTTTTATTTGCCTTCTCTTTGGAAAACATTTTCTTTATATTCTTCATTTGCTATGAATGACACCAGCAAGAAGTGCTAAATTTTCAGGAAGTAATTTATTATACTAAATGGGTAGGCATATGTGGAAAGCTCTTAAACAAGATCACCTAGGATGGAATAAAGGCAATCAGCCTTTAAAATACTATTTGCATTGAAGTAATCTTTTAAAGTAAATTTTTTATCTAATACCCTTGGGCATATATAGAGAAAAATGGATGGATGTCAAGTGTAAACGTTGTTTGAGCACTTCTGTGGAAATGCATCCTTCCACATCTTTAATGAACTCATGTAGATATTCTTGATGGGTTGTGCCTTTAACGCTGACAAGTGCTGAACAAGGCTTTTTATCATATTGATTTCACTGTATTTTGGTTACATATGAGACATAAGTTTTTGCTCTGATAGTCTCGATAGTCTCATTTTTAATTATTACTTTCAATACAGAATGATAACAGAATGGTAACTGTGGAAATTAAATTTTGCCATATAAGCTCAAGAAACAGGTATATGATTAGCAATGATGGTTTCCCTGCAGTGCTCCATAAACAAAGCATGGTTCAACCTTACTTGGCAAAAAAACTCTACCCATACCCAGTAATAGAAACAATTTCTTTATTAAGTAAAGCTTTGGCCTTCCTTTAGGAGTGCTTATAAAATGCCAACTGCTAGTCTGATTTTGAAGACATGAACCCTTGACACTTAGTCTTAAGACTGCCAATAGAAATCAGAAAGGGTGCTACAGCAAAACAGAATAACTCATACATTGACCTTTCAATTGCTTTGGTATTGCTGTCTAGGTAAAACCACAGGAATTTCTTTTTATAGAAATGATTAAAAAATAAAGAGAGGAGACTTTTATTTTATTCTTCCTTACTGATACTTTGCTTCTCAATTTTATTTCAAATGAATAACTTGTTCAGTGCTATGCACTATCATATTTGGGGAGACAATGCAATTAACTACTTGATCTAGATTTTGATACTTTGCTTTAGATTATAAATCTATATTAATTTTTTTTCATTATCTTTCAGGAATTCATTAGCCCTTAAAGAAAACTTGCTTAGTAAGAGTTCAACAAAGTTAATTTGGCGATATGCATAAGTAGAGTTAATGCAGAAAAGGAAGCAATTAGATCTGCTCCTCTCTCTTTAGTTGTAAGGGTGTGGACCTCCTCTGCCCCTTTAGAAGTGAAACTCTGAAATGGCTCACAAATATGACTGAACAGTTCCACTTTTATTATCACCTTTGTTTCATCTGCATGGTGCCTTGAGCCCCTAAAGGAGGACATTTAAAATAACTTGAACAGTCAGTTTCCGTTAGGCTCCCTCATTTAATGCAGCTGACAGATCTGTGACAAGAAATGAGCTGTTGAATTGTTTAGTGTATGACCAATAAGTAGATGTGTAAACTATTTAATGGCTGAACTGGAAGAACCTAAAAAGGTGTCAGTGTTATGACTCACAGTCTCAGGTTCTCACAAAGGGGAAAGCAAAGGATAAGAAAAATCAGAATAAGGTGTTGAAAATAACATGAATGTCATAGTGCCATTTTAAGGGAATAAAAATGCTTTTATGATCTCTGTGTGTGAAATAATCCCAGTAAAATCATAACATATGAGTTGGTACCCTAAGAAAACATTTCTTAGAAGTGTCATTGCTGCTCACAATGATGGACTTTACAAGCTACTAACCAAACAAAATCTATGAGTCCCAGCTAACATTCCTTGATTTAATTTTGTTTTATATAAATGCAAAGATCCTTTCTGATTGTGCATTATGCCAGAGACCAAATGCAAAACTCACACACCCCATCCTGGAGTCCAAATATATGGAATTCCTTCTGCCTCCCAAGTCCAGCAATGAGTACTTTGCACTGGAGAGCAATTCTGAAGGCTCCCAACATGAACTCCTCCTGTGGGCTACTGCAGCGAGTTAAGAAATAATCTATGACATTGGCCCAGAATAAAATGTTTCATTTTTACATGGAATATTTGTACTTTACATTTAGATCATACTGTCAAAATGATGGAAGAAATTTAATCAGCCAAAGCAACCATTGATGTATTAACGAATGAGATCATTAAACACTGTACTTTAGGAAAGATGAACAGTTATTAAATTTGGTCATTGGACGTAAGGGGTCGATTTAGCTGGTTTAGTGAAACCATTTGCTATGCAGTTCAAGAAAAAAGATGTACTTTTTCAAAATTAGACAGTGCCTAGTGGTTTGTGTAGATCAGGTTTGTCTAATGAGAACATTAGATAGGAAGTGAATCATTCACTGCTTCAAAGTCACAGTGTAAACACCAGCAAAGAAAGTAAATGAATTTTGACACCTGCTGCAACCATAAACCTCCTCCCCCTGCTTTTCTACTTTTGCTGCATCACACTAGCACCAAACATCAGAAAGCAGACTGATACCCACTTCCTATCTGGAAGATTCAAAGCTCAGGGCCTCCTCACCGTTTACTTAAGTGTCTAGTCATATTTGACATTCCTGGCAAGTACAAAATAAAAACACATTTACATTTAATGCATTAAGGGGGGTTATTAGGTATTTAAAGACCTTATCCCAATTTTAACATGATGTGTTCACTAACAGGAATTTTAAAATCGTAATTTATGCACCTGCTACTATCTTTGAATTCTCTTTGCTGGCAATATCTGTAAAATTTTGAACTCATAATACATTTATGAGTTTTTTTCTTTTTGGTTACAAATTAAAATCTTTTTCATTGCTGTTTATTTCATAATTACTTCATTCCCATTTTAGGAAATCCTACAGAAATGAATAACACATGATAAAGTGTATATAGATTTTTAATCACTCTTTAGAAGACAGCCCTAATGAGTAAAGCTTTAATTAATTCTGCATGATGATATGAGTAGTTGACAGAGAAGATATTTTCCTAATTTCTATCATGGCTTTCGTGACAGGATCCTATTCTTTCCTATTTCTTTATAGCAAGCCTTACAAAGCAAGAGTGTAACAGGATATAAATTCTCAAGATAATAATGATTTATGAGTTTTTAAGAAACCCTTCTAGTTTAAAAATTCTTGGTGCTTTCCCAGAGGAACTGCAGGCCAAGATCTAGCAGAGCAAAGGATTTTTTAGAAGGAAAGCTCTGTTTTCACTCACGTGGACTGCCTACCTGTAGTCCTTGGATGCAGTGAAGATGGTAGGCTTCTCTCAGTGGCTAATTAATAAGCATTTAAAAGATATTCCATAAACTTCAAGCCTGATCTTCCATGGATTTGTATCTCATGGTTGAGTCAAGACTCCAGCTCAAACACTGTGTTTGTAAAATGGCTTGCCCAAATAGATTTTCCAGTGTCTAGTACTACATCTAATAGATACATTTCTAATCAGTCACCACTTTTCAACAAGTTTTTAGGCCTTCAGCTTCACTGGAGGCATTTTCCTCCTTCCAGTTTGTCTGAAATTGGCCAATAAATGGTGGAGAGAAGCACTGACAGATCTACATCCAGGGCAGGTCACTGTGTCCTCACCAAGAAACTCATGGCAGGGAGAATTGATATTGCCCTAAATTCTTCTTACCCAGGCCTGCAAAGCTGCTCAAAAGCTTTCTACCCTCTCTTTCTTTCAGTGAGTAGGTGCCTTAAGTCTCTTACATTTAAGGAAGGGAAAATCCAGCCTTCTTGGCCAGATTTTTTTAGGGGTCCTTATTGCAACTTGGTTGCTTTTACAGAGCACAAAACAGTGGGAAGAGCAAAGAAGATTTACCATAAGGTGCACACAGATTTTAAGAGACCGGTGCTTGTTTTCCTTTTGCTGTTTAATACTCCAAGCAAAATGGCAGTGTATTTTAGATATGAAAAATAACATTTGTTATTTCTGAATACAGGAAATCTACTTAACAGATTTAAAATTTAACAGAAAAATATGAATGCTAAAAACCAGCAGAAACATCAGATCAGACATAGAAAATATTGAGGGAAAGAATCTCGAGTTGTAAAGCCAAAGAATTTACATGGCTTTATGGCTTCTGCAGAACTTTGTGTACTCACTTGTACTTCAAATATAATAAAAAACTTTCCCTTCTCCAGCTAAAGAGGTGAAGAAAATCTTTTATTATTAGAGTGATGAATAGGATGAAAAACTAACAGAACAGCTTAGGAAAAGCATAATTAAATGCTTGTACTAAATTAGGCTACTTCGTTTAACAATTACTATTTTAACAATTATTATTTATATATTTAACAATTATTACTTTAAAGAATCATCAAAACTAGTGGGAAAAAAAAGGACCTATTTGCCGCTGAGTTTTGGGAATAGTAGGATAAAAACCATATGCATTCTGTAAGTGGAAAATTAGGGAATAATTAGGGAATAGCACTAAAACAATGGGAAAACTTGACTTAAAAGGAAGAGTTGCTGAGAAGATTTTGCTTCAAATGAGTTTTTGAGGGCCAGAAAACAGCCTATAAAAGATGGCAAAAGCCCCTGAATTGTTTTAAGATTTATCTTGGTAAACCTACAGAAGGGAGTTCAAAATGTAGTGATCGGTAACAGGCAGAAATAACTAGGGTTACTTATAGGAATACAGTGTGTGTTCTCTTTGTATGAGGTGTCTATGGCTTACTACCAAGAAGGACATGGTGGAGGGAGAGGAGTATAACATTCTTATTTTTTAAAAATGAAGACTTAAAACAGTTTGAAAAATTTTTCAGAAGAAAAGGAAGCAACTTTTTTTTGTTGAAGTTTTGCACAGCAAATTTGGAAGTACATCACAAGGCATAATCTCTACGTAAGTTGACTGTGACTTGAAAGGCAAAAGATTTTGAATGAAAGGTCTCTCTCTCTGAAAGGTCTTTTCCACCTAAAAAGTTTCCTTACTGAAACTATGTTCACATTTACTTAAAGGCAAAAATTTTGAAGTCATCATGAGCAAATGAATTATGTTAATTGCACAATAAACACAGAACAACATGATAACAGGGCACAGTCTTATCCCCATGAAGTCAACATCAATGCTTTGCTTTACTGACATGGTGTTACAAGAAAGACTGATCTAAATAAAAATGGGGATAATTAGACTAAAACAACAACAGAGAAGAGTTTGATACCATTTCAAAGGCTTGATCCCAGTGAACGGGCTTGTGCCTCACAATTTTTTCCAGGAAGTCAGTCTTGCGTCTCTCCCATCCACCCTGTGTACTCCAGGGTTTTTGAGTAGTTTCAAGACTTTCAGATTGAAAAATCGCCTTAGTTTCTGTGCTTTATTGCTCTATGTGCTCTCTGTTATGAAGAGAGGGAGTACCATATTTTCCTTTTTTATACTTCCCATCAAACAGATGTCATTACAAAATACTGATGAATTCCGTTTAATTGGTGCCCTTCAAACTAATTACATCTACTTACCTCTCACAATTAATTGGCTTTGGTGCTCCACAGCTGCTGCATCATTTCTAGCTATACAGGTATAATTCCCATTGTGCATCAGCGAAAGATTAGAAATCCTTAAGGAGCTGGTGAAGTCGATGTTGTCAATCGTCACCCCGAGGCTGGCCGGGATTGGCCTGCCATCCTTCTGCCAGGTGATTGTGATGGGCAAATCCCCGGAGACCACCACACAGGGAATGAAGACCCGCTGCCCGATGGAGAACCGTGGGAACTCAAAAGGCTGAATAAAAGGCGGAACTGAAACAAAAGAGGACAGAAGAGCTATTGCAGTTACAGTCTTTTTTATGAGAATAACATAATGGAACAGATGTGCAGTGCTGAATATGTAAAATCAACACCTATGACAGTCATGGAGCATTGTTTAACTAAAGAAATACCTTTTTTCTTGACTACCCAATGCATGAGCAGAGATCACAAGCAGTGAAATCCGTGGCTTCCAGAGACACCAGACACCACTGGCAGGTTCCTGCTAGAGTACTGATCACCTCTTCTAGAAAACATGCTGTTTGCAACTGTACAGGTCTCTCAACAATGACACTGCCTGGACAGTCCAGGAAGAGCTCAGAAGCTTTCAAGGGCTGGTGTGAGTGCCTTGCTTAGGGTCACAGAAAAATCTGGAAGAGGCTCCGGCTTTTCTTCTGGAACGTGATGAAAGGGAACTTAAGATTCTATAATTGATACTGGCACTTAGTTCTTGGTGTTACAAGTCACATTTCTTAATAGGATTGGGTAGAGTTATGAAGTGAAAGATGTATACAGCACTAGCAGATCAGCAAATTAAGTTAAAGCTGATTTCTAAACAGAGGGACAGTACAAGATGTAAATGCTCAAGCTGACATTTAATTCCTACTGAGCATGTTTTGCTTTGCAGATCCCTTTCCCCCTTCCCTTCCCTTCTCTTCCATTTCCCTTCCCTTTCCCTTTCCCTTCCCTTTCTCTTTCATTTCCTTTTCTTTTTCAGATATTTTTTATAAAAACAAAGGAAATGGGGGTTGTATTCAATAAACAAAGTAAGAATTAATTGGGGGTGCCCCACTTTCTCCAGGTGGGGGTTGGAACATTTACTAGCAATTTGGTAAATTGAGACTCAAATACCAGACAAAGGAACTGAAATCTTCTTCCCTTCTCAGGGGAGCACTCTAAACAGCCAGGCCATTGATCTAAGATAGGTTTCTATCAATCACCTCTGAAAAGACTATGAAATAAACTTTGCAAGCAGTACTCATATAGTCATTTATCAAACAAGATTGTTCCTAGAAGTTATGTACCTTATAAATAGAAGTGTATTTTCCTATTCTTGCCTAGGACATATATACTCGGTAGTACTGTAGAACATCTTAACAGGAAAAGATTGAAGAATACCTACAGCAGCACTTTTTCTGCTGTATAATAGCTAGCTTTAGAAGAAAATGGAGTTGGTGGCTTTATCTAAGTATATTTCTTCTGTCCTTTCACCCTTTAGCAAATCTAAAGCTTTGCTTTTGCCAGAACTGAAGCACAAAAGAAGCAGAGAAACTCTTCAAAGTGGTTGCAATGTATGTTAGCCCATTGGCTTGCCCAGCAGCATTTCTAGTCCTCTGCCTCTGGGATGCAGGACAGGGGTTTGTGTCCATTACTATGTTAACTCAATGCATTTCTTTCAATCATTCCATATGTTGGCTGCTTTTCCATCAGGAGTAAGAAGGTTTATTGCTAAGGAAATGCTACCAACCCACCCCAAGGGCTAAGGTGTTGTTCAGAGGCGTGTTCAAATGCACATCATGGTGCAAGAGTTTGACACAAATCAGATATTAACTCTGCTGTTTTCAGCACAGCCGTGATGCTGTTTGATAAGCAGAAGTTATGACCGTCCCCAGCTGCCACAGAAAGGTAACATCAGGTGCAGGGTAGTGTAACGCATCCTTATAGGCTTTCTCTGACTTGAGAGTGGCTTGCTGTCTGTGGCTGTGAGAAGTGCCGCTGCAATCAATTTTTCTCACACGCTGTAATGCCTTTTCCTGACTGCCGCCTCTCAAATTGCTAAAACCTGTCCTGTTGTGTTTTGAAAATGTGGTAGATCAGGCATACAGGAAAAAAGAACCTCGGTATAAATGACTCTGTTTATCCGAGTGCTGGAAATTAACTACTTTTTCACGTGGGGAACTAGTGTCACAAAGTAGAGGCAAAATGTCCACCCGCCTCTTCTAACTACCTTAGCACAGCTACTGTGCTCACAGGAGATACTAGGGATTCTTTGTATATTGGCAGAATAAGGCCAAATTCCAATTTGCATTTATTGACAAGCAGTTTTTATTATAAGTGGGAATGAGAAATTTCTAGGATGAGATTGTCCAAAGGTTTTGACATAACCTTTTTCCTTGGTGAGTGCAACTGTCTGAAATAGGCTGAGTACCCTCCTCACTGTGTTGGCTAGCACATTTCCACCCAAACCCTTCTTTCAGGCATCGTTACTGAAAGATATGCTAAAATTCACAACAGGGTGGCAAATTGCTTCTGTATTTTCTGCTGAGTGTGTAACAAATTTGAACCAATCTTTCACGGACAAAAAGATATCAAAATTCAGACAACATATTGCTCAAGGATTATTATGTGCATCTTCACTCTGCATCTCCCTGATGAAGAAAACAGAGCAAGATCATTAGGTCACATTGAAGTATTTTTCAGAAAATATTGATTTGCAAGACTGCATTTACCAACTCTGAAATTTAAGTAGCAGACTGCAGAGTATTTCAGAAATTGACTAAAATATTTATAGACAGCACATTTTCCCTCTACTCAGGTTTTTAAGATACAGAGGAAACCAACATTTATTTCTGCTTCATAAAATATAATGTATATTCAACCTGCAGCAGCTTGCAGTCCTGACAAGGAGCTTATTTTAAAAACCAGTGTGTAATTTAAAATCAGTACTTAAAAAAAGTAAATAGTCTAGCGATAACTTTGAAGTATTGAAGAATGTTTTCCAGCTACAATATTTACCATTCAGGATGATAAATGCAGTTCATAGTGACCTAACATAGCAGATACATTTTCTTCCTGCTAGTTTGAAATAATCGCTTATTAAAAACATAGGCTAAAGCAAACCTGAACTCAGGCAAATAATTTCTGAAATAAAAAAGCTGACATATATATGTATATCTCTGCAGTAAAAAGTTGATGTATATCCTTGGCAGAAGAAAATACCAAGCTTGATTAAACAGCACGGGGTTTTGGTTTTTTTTGGTTTTTTGTTAAATTCAAGCTGTATCACTGCCAAACAGCAGTAAAAAAATAAGAGGGATGTATACTTTAACTTGGAGAGAGAAAATTTACAGTAGGATATATATTTAAAACATATTTAAAATACTTCAAGGTGTGTTGAAGTATTTTCCTTTGTTATGTAAGGCTGTAGCTTGATCATACTTCAGAATTTGCATTTGACTTTTTGTTAAATTATGCTTTTTTTAAATAAAAGACATTCCACATTACCTATAGAGAGACAAGGCCGCATGCGTGCTTTCGTACATGGATGGGATTTTTCCTCCTCTACTCGCAATGGGCAGAAGAGTGAAAATCTCTCTTCATGCAATAAAGTTCAATGTCTTGGGAATGCTTTATTGATGAGTGCTTGAATTAAGTGTCTATTTAAGCATGGGCCAGCCTCATTAGTGCTAATGCAGGAAGATTTAAATTATGTTTTTGTGCTTTAGTGAGGTCTTCTGTACCTCTGGGAGATTACTGTAAAGGAGAGCAAGGAGGGCTTCCATGCTGCTCTCCATTAGCAGAGGAACATCCTTAATTTCTTGCCCTCTGTTAGATGGGAGTTACATTGGAAGAAACTGCTGAGCTGCTTCACTACAACAGTGTGTCCTGCAGATAGCCTGTCTCCTGCAGCAGTCTTGTGAATATGGTGCACTTGTCCTGTGGCTGTGCATAGTAGTATGAAAGTCATCCACTGCTTTATCTCTAGAAATGGTTCCCTAATGGATTTTCTTGCAACAGCACTGTCACAGGAGCTCTGCACACAATACAAAGTACCTTCAGCAATGAATACTCACAACATGCATCCATTGGCAGATGCCATGTAATAACTGTCATACTATGTAGCTGCTTAAGGCAGCCGTGTTTAAGGCAGCCGTGTGACCCTCATTTCATGCACTGAGACAGCAAAAGCCAAAACTGTTTTCTCTCTGCCAAAATCCCAACTGCAGTCAAGTAATTTTTACATTTTCTCAGCCATCAGTTGTTTCTCTTAAGCAGCTCCATCCCTTGTGGGTGATGGGCTGAGCAATTGCATGCAGTGGCAGAAGCACCAGCTTGCTTTGCTTCTTTTTTGGACATATTGATCCTTATCAGTAGGGCATGTCATTCATCGAAATACCTGTTAATGGCATTTACTGAGCCAAGCCTCATACCCTGCTCTCTTGTTGTGTGCTAATGCATCCTGTCTTGAAAAGAAGGAATATCAGTATATTCTTTGGGCCTTTGTAAGTGTATGGATTGAAAAAAAATTAAACAAACTAATCCCTGTAATGGCCTCTGCTGTTGCACAACATTTCCCTCTACTTGTATATTTATGTGTTACCAAAATTAACCCTGTATTCAAGCATCTTCAATATCTTACCACAAGCAGCTGTGGCATTTTATCAGGAATTGATGCTGGGCATGGCAGAGCAAATGCTGCAGTGTGTATTTCCCAGGAGATCTTATGAGAGACATGTTACCCCTTTCCTTCATCACCACTCCCCATGTAACACTTAGCAGCTCACAAGCTTCCAGATGTTGAGAGTTTCTCAATAGCAAGACAGGATGTAAAATGTTGCGTATAAACCAAGAGTGCTTTTATGTCATGTCTTTCCCATGGTGATAGGCATCAAACCACCTTTCAGCCTTCATTGTCAGGGGAAAAGTACATGCTCTTGTCATAGGCAGCACCCTGCAAACCTAGGATGGTGGGAAGCTCAGTTCCCTGGCCAAGGCAATGCATTTGCTATTTATTTTTTAAAAGAGAAAATCTTCTTGATTTGAAGATAACAGCTGCAAGAGTTCATTAATACAACAAGCACTTATATTTATTGTTGAAGGGGGGCCTGATAAAACACCTCACTCATAGGCTAGTTATCCTGGAGCACTTGCTAGTTGTTTTTACTATGCTTTCAGAACCTGGTCCAGAGCTATTGCCCTCGTTTAAACTTTAAGTGATCTCTGTCATCAGGTAACACTGGAAAGTTCAAATGAACTACATTACTAGAACCAACAGTTCCAGATTTAGATAGTATGATCTCTTGGTCTGAAAATGATTCCCCTGAAGAGTTTGACTGATTTCACACTAGCTTCCCTTTCATCCTTATCCAACGACTGTACATAAGCAGCTGATTTTATATCATGCTTCTGTTTCCACAGGGTTGATACTGCCTTTTTACTTTGCACGCTATTCATTATACACGATTTGAAATCAGGCCAGCATACTCCAGACTTGCACTGTCACATATATATGATATGTATATGTACTTACTATATGTACTGATTCAATGATATGTAATAATGCTGAGTAGATTGATATAGATTGTAGCTTAAGAGACAGTTACACTGTTACACTTCTAAATGGGGAAGAACAACACCAGGTACCAGTATAGGTTGGAGACTTGCCCGTTAGAGAGCAGCGTAGGTGAAAGGGACCTGGGGGTCCCGGTGGACAGCAGGATGACCATGAGCCAGCAATGTGCCCTTGTGGCTAAGAAGGCCAATGGCATCATGGGGTGTATTAGAAGGGGTGTGGCTAGTAGGTCAAGAGAGGTCCTTCTGACCCTCTACTCTGCCCTAGTGAGACTGCACCTGGAATATTGTGTCCAGTTCTGGGCCCCTCAGTTCTAGAAGAACATAGAACTCCTTGAAAGAGTCAGCGCAGGGCCACCAAGATGATTAAGGGAGTGGAACACCTTCCTTATGAGGAAAGGCTGAGGGATCTGTGCCTGTTTAGCTTGGAGAAGAGGAGCCTGAGGGGTGACATTATTAATATTTATAAATATGTAAAGGGTGAGAGTCAGGAGGGTGGAGCCAGCCTCTTCTCAGTGATGGTCAGTGATAGTACAAGGGGCAACAGGTGCAAGCTGGAGCATAGGAAGTTCCCTGTGAATATAAGGAGGAACTTTTTCACTGCGAGGGTGGGGGAGCACTGGAACAGACTGCCCGGAGAGGTTGTGGAGTCTCCTTCTTTGGAGACATTAAAAACCCACCTGGATGTGTTCCTGTGCAATTTAGTCTAGGTGATCCTGCTCTGGGAGGGGTTGGACTAGATGTTCTCTCAAGGTTCCTTCCAACTCCTAATATTCTGTGATTCTTTGAGGGGTAAAAATATTTCTCTCTAAAAAAGTTGCAACAAGCTTGGGGGGAGCCAAAACAGATGTTGCATGGGAGAGATCAAAAAAGGCATAAAGTGATATAATGAAAGAAGTTTCTGAAGGATGTCAAGGCCAGAATTTCTTCTGACTCAAATTATTGACCAGGTTCAGTCGGTGAGACAGATCAGAAACCATGTTTTAGATACATGCATGAAAACTGAATTCACACTTGCCATAATCCATGCCACAGACTGAAACATAAACAGATTAGCAGGCTGTTTGATGACAGCATGCACCGTGGTCCCAAGAACCCTTGAAGATTTCCCCTGATTTTCTTTGGTTTTGTGCCCATATATTTTTCCACTATCCAAACCAACTATCTAAGTCCTCCCTGAACTGATCTACAACGCAAATCCACCAATAACACATTATTTAGTAGAAAAAGCTAGATACTTCTGAGGAAAGATAAGTGTGAACTATGCAAACAGTTGCAACATGAAGTTATTTAGAAATAGCCCGTTTGGTTTGCTTGTTTTCTAAAAAAGAAACGGGCTCGTGCGATTCTTTTATATGGTTCACAACAGGTGAAGTGCTATCACTTTTGGCATAAGGCAACGAGAAGTCTTCTAAATCAATGAGATATATAAGCTCTACAAGATCAGAAACAGTCCTTTTGAACAGCACACTTTTTATTTTAATGATGCTGCACCCTTCCCTCTAAGGGGCTTCTTTTTCAATTAATTTCTGTCAGAGAAGTGAGAATAGCAGCAGGCTGTTTACATGAGAAGTGTGTCCCATGAGACTGATGAAAAGAAAATCATCACTTACTACTGATGGCTTTTACTGTAGCTGAGAAAACTATTACTATAAATTACATAATATAAAAAAAAGGAGATAATGACTCACTCCTGGTTTTAAAATGCTTTGAGATATACTAAATTGCTGTAGTAGAGATGCTGCTATTATTATTTTATTATTTTACCATCTTGCCACTTGAAGGGTTGTTTTTCAACAGAAATATGAAACTTACAGATGGGATGGGTAATATAACCTCCTTCTTTGTTTGCCAACACTTCTCATTATAAGACTATTTTTGTGTGCCTGCAATCTGACTTTTGTTTGGATAGTATTTTTCCAGGCCAGGTGTCTGCCTCAGGCTGAGTCATTTCAGCTGGAAAGTTTTAACCAGAACTGTTTGGCCATTTCCAAGAATAAGGAGGGAGAGTGGGAAACAGGGATGTAGTATATATTCATCCCACCAAAAAAAAAAAAAAAGAGGAAAAGCAAAAAAAGGCATTGTGAGAACCTGAGAAGCCCCAGCTGACCCATAGCTAGCAGCATGAATTTCAAGTTTGGCAGGTGACAGCACTACCATTAGATATTCCTGTTGTCCCTATGAAAAGTCATCACAATGGTTTCCAAATCTTGAAGTCTGAATAAAAACCAAGTAATTAAATAGACAAAACCCTCACAGTTATCATGTCTTGAGAAGACATTTTTCAGTGACTAACAGCTAATAGTTCCCAGGGTTCGAGTAGCACTGAATACGTCCTAGCACTGCCTTCAGTGGCTGAGGCAGGCACAGCCATGTGGGACAGGTGCAGTCTGGTGAGATGTCAGAAACCAAAGCAGACAGATTTGTCTCACTAATGCTCATACAGCTGCCCATGATAGGCCCTGGAAGCATGAGAAAATCTATTTCAGTGCAGGGAGAAAGAAGATATGAGTGCCAAGGGACCAGAATGGGGAAACAGCCTGCATTCCTGGGCATGCAGATAGCAGCAGCAAGTGATGGTGCAGAAGCTCAAAGTGGTGTCCAGGATAACAAAAGGGAATTAGAGAATTAGATTTAGGGGCAGTGGGGAGAAATCAAAAGTTGGGAGCAGTCTTGGACTGGGATTGCAGAGAAGATGGGGATTGGGATAGTGGAATTGGGAAACTGGCTGGAGCTGTGAGACTGGAAAAAGGAAGCAGTGGGTTGAGGTACAACACAAAGAGTGAGCAAGGCCCATGTGAATGGGAATCAGACTAAAATCCGCTGGAGATGGAGAAGGTGAAGACTGGCAGAAAGGGAGTACTGTCACTGGAGACTGGGAGGAAGACTGGGGCCTCTAAAGGGGAAGACTAGTTTTGAGTCATGAGAACAGGGCACTGAGGAAATGAGGACTGAGATAGGAAAGATGTAGAGGACCAATGGGTTAGGAACCCAGAGCAGAAGAGCCAGGGCTTGGGCAAGGATGAGCTGGAGAAGACTGAAGAGGACAGGTCATACTTAGGACGAATGAACACAAACCACTACATCTTCTACAGAATATTCTTCTCCTTAGGATATCTGACTTCAACAGTCCTCTGCCATTGGCAGGTATTTATGAACCTCACTGGCAAACAGCTAGAGCTGGACCAAATACAGAGTAAGAAACTAGTGCTGCTAAGAACAATTCTGTTCTTGGCAGGGACCTATGCAGCATCTTTAGCAAGGCTAATCTTGATGATTACTTCTGAGGATGTCAGTAACTACTGTTTCCACTTTGCAGGAGGAGGAGGAAGAGGAAAAGGGGTTCAGTTTACTTTACAAAAAAGCTAAAAAGAAAATTGTATTTAACACAGCAAAACATGTTGAAATGGTATTATTACAGTTGCAAAGGCAAGTGGTTGACAGGCATAAAATACCAGAAATGAAGTATGAAAGTGCAGTCACAGTCTCCCCTGTTAGGTATGCATTACAGGGTGGGTAGTTTTCATGGCTTTCTGTCAGTACTCAGAATTGGCCAATTCATTTGTCTAAATATATATATAAAAAAAATAATGCCAAGATAGCTTGATTTCCAAAAAGCTCTGTTAGGACTCAGGCATGGTTCCAACAGGGCTATGTCTGCCAAGCAGAAACCTGTGTATTTTCTTGCCAGCTTATCCACTCAGCTCCCAGCAGGCAGTTTATGGGACTGTTAGCTTCCAAGATCCTGATTTTGGTACACAGACAAGGGACAGGCAAGCGATTGGGGAATGGGGGGTGGGATTTGGGCTGGCATGCCACATCTCTGTGGGACAGTTATTTGGAGTCTGCAGACCTCTGTGGCTATGCAGACCAGAGCACCATATAGTCTTTAGAAATGGAACAACTGATTTCATGTGGCACGTAATTGATACTTCTAATCATAGAATCAATAAGGTTGGAAAAGACCTCCAAGATCATCTAGTCCAACCATCCCCCTACCACCTATATTGCTTATGAAACCACATCCGTAAGTACCTCACCCAACCTTTACTTGAACACCCTGAGGGACAGTGACTCCACCACCTCCCTGAGCAACCCATTCCAATGCCAGTCTTTTTGAGAAGAAATTTATCCTAATTCCTAATCTGAAGCTCCCCTGGTGCAACTTGTAGCCATTCCTTCTAGTCCCATAGCTAGTTAGCTGTGAGAAGAGGCTGACCTCCAGCTCACCACAACCTCCTTTCAGGTAGTTGTAGAGAATAATAAGGTCTCCCCTGAGCCTCATCTTCTCCAGACTAAATAGTACCAGTTCCCTCAGCCGCTCCTCATCAGACTTGTGTTTCAGACCATCACCAGCTTTGTTGTCCTTCTCTGGACATGTTCCAGGGCCTTGATGTCTTTCTTGTAGTGAAAGGCCCAAACCTGAACACATGACAATGAAGAGACATGGCTGGCCTAAGGTTGAATACCACACAAGTTCACAGCTTCCTGACAGCTTACCAGGTGGGGTGCTCTGTAAGCCCCGCTCTTGGGTTCTCTGGCAGTCAGGATTTCATTTCAAAGTCATTGTCTATAAACTTTTGGTTCTCTTGCCTGAGATCTTACAGTGATTTCCAAAGAATGCCCTCAAGATTTTGCATTCATTTGGGTCTTTGTAAATCTCAAAATACTGTACTGAATAGGAAGCCCTCCTGTATTTGAGCACATGCTCATGCTTTTTTGTATCTTTATTTGGATGCTCCTTGTTCAAGACAGAATAAGGATGCTTGACATACTGGAGAATTTGGAAAGTGGGCAGTAAATGTGTCAGAGGACTGCAAAGAAGAAAGGCCAGTTGTAAGCATAATGCTGCCCTGTAGAGCCAAATTCTGTATTCACCTTTGCCACAAATCTCTCAGATAATGCTAATTAAATTACTTAAATCTGTCTTTCCCAGGGGGTTGTTAAACTGGGTGACGTGTCTGATCGAAGGAAACATTAGAACTCTCAGAAACAACTTCATTTCAATGGGAGCACAGCTTTGAACATATAAATGCTATATAACAGCAAGTGAACTGAAAAAATCAAGATGTAGGCTTCTAAAACTGAACAAAGGAAAAACTTTGTATACTTCTAAATTCAATCTGTGCTTCAGTTGCCATTTGCCAAAGTTTTCCTGATCGCACAGGTGGGTTTTGAAGATGAACACATTATTTCAGAAACCTTTTCATACCACAGTGATTATAATCTCAGAAAAGCTCATGAGGAAATTGATTATTATATGTTCAGAACAGAACATGGAGGAAACAAAATAACACCTAACAGCTCATCAGGTATCATCTATTCTGAATCACTCCTTCAGATGACTGGTCTGAGGTCACTCAAGATGCTTGTAGCAGAAATGAGAACAAACCAAAGGGCTTGTGATGTTGAAGAAGCACAATAATTCTCCCTCTGTTTCTCTGGAGAAGAAATAAGTATAATGATGGGCATTGATATTAACTGCCCTTATAATGTCATATTTCAGAGCACTTCTAACCTCCAGAATGCAAGCTGGGCCATGTTTTGTATTTCTTGGAATGAAATAGAAGAGCTTAAAAAGACAGCACATTAACTTTGGAATCTATAAAACAAAAAGGCAGCACAAACATTAATAATGTTTTAAAGCATCAGACCACTCTTGTCTCCTCACTAATATGCTAAACAACACATAGCCATCTAAAAACTCCCTGTCACAATGTTGACCTCCAGCTTTAATAGCAGAACGTCCTGGGTTCAGCTAGGGCAGAGTTAATTTTCTTTCTGGCAGGTGGTGTAGTGCTGGGTTTGGGTGAGAGCAGTGCTGATAACACACCGATGGTTTAGTTGCTGCCAGGGAGTCAGGGACTTCTCAGTTGTTCATATTGCCCAGATAATGAGAAGGCTGGGGGTGCCCAGGGAGCTGGGAGGGAGCACAGCTGGGAGAGGTGACCCAAGCTGGCCAAAGAGAGTATTCCATACAATGAAATCATTCTCAGCATAAAGAGGGGCTGGTGGGGGAGAAGCGTGCAGCTCTAGGACGCGTGGTTTGGGGATGGTCTGGCTTCAGGACAGCTCTGAGCTGTATGGCCTGAGTTGTGAGGTTTGGTGAGAAACTGCACTGTCTAACATCAGTTTCATATATTTTGCTATAAAGTCCTGTTATTGTTATTTCTCCCTCCCTTTGCTGTCCCAGTAAACTATCCTTATCCCAACCTGTGAGGTCTGCCTTTGTCTTTCCTTTTTTTATTTTCTTCCCCTCTTTTTTTTTTCCAGTGGAGGAGAAGAGAGAGAGAGAGAGCAAGAGCAGCTCCATGGTGCTCAGCTGCCAGCTGGGGCTAAACCGTGACACATAACCTTGAGAACTGTTCAGGTCTGGCGTACAAAACTCACTGTTGACATTTTTGGGCTTAGCATATGAGGACAGGCTATTAACCTTTTTTTTTTTTTTAAATAAGAGTGTCTTGTCAAGGCCAAAGCATAATGGAGTAACCAGGGCACTTTGCAGCCAACTTTGGCAACTCCAGATCAATAGGTATGAGTCATGATGACCTGTTTGCTTTGCCTGTGCCATGGATCGCTTTTCACACTGCAAGTTGCAGTGCTTCGATGGATGCCCTATGGAGCATATGTAGAATGCAGCTCAGCCCACCAGCACTCTTCAAATGTGCCACATGTTTATGCAAGTTATTCAGAGTATATTCAATCACTATTTGAGGTTTCTGACCAGCAACAGCCCTAGCAGCTGAATATCCAGAAATACAGTAGAATATCTTCAAGTAATTCAAATAATTGGCAAAAGTTACAGTTCAGCCAAAACTGACAGAGCCAGCAATCTGCTTTCTGGGGGAGGAATTGGCAAGTTTGAAATTGTAACCTAATGGAAGAAAAAACAGTATTGCACCTGAGGCACCATCTAGCATTCTCAGTGACTGGTAATGGTTTGATATAAATGCCCGAGCCCTAAGGATGGACTGACTGCTGGATCGTTTTTTCATTTTGTCTGGCTACGATCACTTTGATAGTCATTTGAAGAAACCTATCATCTAGGAAGCAGCATTGCCCATAAGGTTTACATGATGATCTGTTGGTGTAGCAGCAACAGAATTACTAATTTAGCATTCAGTTCCTAAACTGCATCAATAGATCTGTGATATTATTGTAATGTCAAACACGGTACCACATACATGAAAAGAAATGGTGACATTAGATTTTTATGCCACAGTATGTGACCAGTGCCCCTGATGGTCACAGTTGTGTGAGATGCCATGTCTTTCGCAGTCCAAATTGCTAGGGGTTTAGAGCTAATCCCCTAACCTCCTGAAATAATTAGCAATATCATGACTCCAGACTAAACCCAGGAAACAAGCAGAGCAGAAAGAAGGTATACGATCAGATGTGTGCAACAGTCATTTTAAGTTACTGTTCTCTCTATCTTATCTGAGAATCAACCTTCCTTCCTCTCCTCTCCCCCCACAAAATAACCCAGGAAAAGTTGCTAAGAACTTCAGGAACAGTTAAATTATACCTCAATTCTTCCCACAGGTTCACATGAAGTGCGCTATTTAGTGGCCCCATTGCTCAAAGCGAGGTGCTACTGCAATCAGGTTTTCTGTCTTTTGTGTCCTTGTGAATAGGTCTGAACATTGGCAATACCAGAATAGTCAGAACACAATGCTAAAAAATTCCTATTCTCACTTATTGCTGAAGTCTTTCAGGGACATCTGAACATCCTTGTTGGGGACTATTTGAATAGATTTAAGCATCATATTAGAATTTCAAGTCACATTTATTTACAGTGCTACCTTTCTAAGCATCAAGAGCACTCAGAAAAGCACACTTAATAAGAGGAAAGCAAGGTTAATGCTTTTAGTTCCTGACTCTGCTTATTGGCAGAAATGCACACATTAAACTTCCCGTCTTATTTTTTAAAAACTGGAAAGTCAGTGTCAAATGAAAATGTGAACTTTGCCATCCAGCAGAGAAAGTCACCAGTGAAATTTAGGAGACAAACCATTAATCTACTGATTTAGTTGTTGTAATGAAAACTGCTCATAGAAAGCTTGCTTCTGCAAGGCTTCCACTTAGAAATGCTTTGCTAGTTTAATGAAGGAGGGTAAAAGTCAAGAGAGAACAAGACACAGTGACTGATTAGCATCTATGTCATCATTAAAAATAAACACAAATCTGGATTAACCTTCTTAAGTGTTTGTTATGCAGCTGCCAGGACAATCCTACGTGTGCAAATCTGCATTTCTATAAATGACACATCGGCCATTAGCTTGGCTCTAGTTTTCCAAGTTAACCTCACCTTTTACTGTCACGTGCACGCTCTGGCTGGTGGACAGCTGGGGTTGAACAAGGACGTTGCACGTGTATTCACCCTCGTCTACCTCCTTCTGCACATCTGAAAGCTTCAGTGTCCCGTTGTTCTCAAACGCCACTTGGCGATGGTTGAATGGCAGCAGGTTAGAGTTCTTGTACCACTTGATGGAGTAATACGGGTAGCCGATCACACGGCAGTGGATGTAGGTGTCCCGTCCAGCTATTGCTGTGATGTTCTTCATTGGTCGAATGCTTGCTGGCCCTGGAAAGGTAAAAAGAAACTCTTGAAAACAATTTAAAGGCATTTTTGCTTGGGAAAACATGCACATAACTTTTCCTGAGTATACAAATGTTAACGACATTTACAGATGCAGCTTGCACGACACTTCTTAGCATTTGACAGTTTTTCCTTTTAAGACCTACTTAAGCAGTTTCCCTAATCTTTATATGCTCTAGTTTTTCCCTCACCCTGCAGCATACATACTAACTATGTGGGGGTATATGTTTGCATTATCCAACACTTGCCTGATAAAATCTTTTCTGCATTACAAATTAAAAGGCTGAGGATGATTTAATTAATGTGAAATACCAAAACTGATCGGAAGCTAGAATCCTGTAACACAGGAGAACACTGACAAAGTTAGCTTTTATTTTTGACGTATATAAAGTATAATACCATGAGGATGGGTATTATGCCATGTAGAGCTAGAAATGCAAGCTAAAGTACTGTTTACGTGAATAATTACAATGAATGTTGGACAAGTAAAGGAGGAAAGGAAAAGGAAAAAGAAAAAACCTCATGCACAGCAGAATTAAATAAACTGAACTAACAGAGATGAGTATAGGAAAAATACACTATAGAACACAAGCCAAAGGGTTCTTCCAACATTTAACCATACCATACACTTTCTAGATGGGGCTGGAGAGGCAGGGTGGGAAAAGAGAGCGGGGAAGAAAAGGAGAGGAAAAACAGTAAGTTGGTTTTGGCATTCCAAGACTCATTTCATCACATGCAACAATCTTCTTCTCCACTACAATGAGTTATGTGTGTTTTTTTGAGGAGCTGATTTGACAAGCACCTCTTACGTTTATTCGAGCCTGGTACAGGACGACTCCAGCAGAGTTGTTGGCAGTACAGCGATAAACTCCACCATCTCGAACCTGAGTGTTAGAGATATTCAGGTAACTGACCACGTTGCCTTCAGAGGTGATAATCTGGCTGATACGATGACTGCCATCCTTAACAATGGGATCTTCGTCCAGTGTCCAAGTGATTGTAGGCAGAGGAGTCCCCTTCACGTTGCACATGAGAGAGACTGGCTCTGCTGGACTCACCACTTTCTCACTGAAGGCAGAAATAATTTTGGGAGTTCCATCTGCCAAGGGAAAGAAAAGCAAGAGAATAGTACTTGCATGCTGTCAAGCTGTTCCCTCTATCCTGAAGCCTATCACATGAGCCAAGATCTTTTTTAGAAGACATGTAAACAATTGTTCTCCAGGATGTAACTCTAATTACTGAGAGAGGAAAACAAATTTTCTAGTGGAGTACTTAAATGATCCTTTGCTTACTGCAGGTTTCTTCTTCATCTTCTAAGAAACCTGTTACTTATCCCTGCTGAAAGAAAACCACTTGAATAGATGCACCAGGACTCTGCGCAACTATATGAACTGTCAGGTTCTTGTAGAAAAATGCTCAAGCCATACACAATTAATTGCAAAAGACATACAGCAAAACCTCAACACATTTGGAATTTTTCTTCTCCTGGTAGATTTCAGCTCCTCAGAAAGCCAAGGACAAATCCTGTTGGCAAGAGGCAGGCATAACTTGCATAAGCTAATTTCACATAGCTGTGCCAATGCAGCTTAGTCCCGACACACAATACGCCATTTAGAGAAGTATTAAATTAAGCTTTTCTGAATACAGACTGCCAATAATAAATGGTGATGCCAATTTCTTCTTGTAGCCATTTTATGCTACAGATAAATATTCCTCTGAAATGAGAGTGTTCAAATGCATTCTCTTGTGATCTGTGTCACAATTTGCTCAGCCTCTACCAGACAAGTGAATAAAGAGAATCGATGGAGACACAAAGTTCAAGGTTCTAAGTAGGGAACAGGATTAAATGACCACCTATCCAGTGAGTTCAGAGGGGTAACATTTAGGAGTGCCGACACTCAGCTATTAGTTAGGAGAGATCATGCAATGTATATTTGTTCTCCTTTCAAAATCATACTTTCAAAGCTTTATCTAGAAGGAATTTCAGTGTAATTGGGAGCAAAAGGCCATACACCAAAAGCAGTATGCAGAACACAGGAAGCAATCCAGTCCAAAGTTTGAACAACTACACTGTAAGCTACTGCCTGGTTTTAAAGAGACGAGTGGCAAGTCAGCTAACTAAATTCAGCATTACTAAGTATGAGCACCTGCAAGAAACAGAAGGAAAAGGTGCCTCGTCACCTAGAGGAGGGCCACGCACTTGAAAGCTCACCTTGAACCAAAGCCCTTTCAGGACAGCTCCTTTCAGTGTTGCACTGGACAGAGGGTGTCAGTACAGGACTGACAAGTCTCATGATCTGTGTGATGCGCTACTTGTTTGTTCACACTAATACTGTCTCTTTGTGTATGCTCTGCTGTGCATTACCCATCCGTTCGGGAGGCTTGAACCATGATGTCTGCCCTGGAAATCAGGATTCTTACCTTGCAATTTCAGTGCAAGCTCGCCCAGGAAACTGAGGGAACTAGCATGATGTGTGCAAAATTCCCCATGAAACATGCTGAATCACAGCAGAATTAAAAACAGGGCTGCAAAACTCCCTTGCTTGCCCCTTAGTTAAAAGTATAAGGCACTGCCACTCTCAGACAGCTGAAAGAACTCAGCATCCCTGGAGGAGCATTTGATTTGATATGATTTCATAATTTTCTCCTCTTCCCTCCTTTTTCTTTCATTTCTGTCCCACTAGTTGTGTGACAGAGTTCTAATTCATATATTTTCATCTCTGACTCTCTTCCTTTCCTTTGCCACGTATTAGATACCGTCATTCCTCAGAAAACAAAACAGTAACAAAAAAGCACTTTTTTTTATCCTGAAAAAAGTTGACATAGGACCAATACAGCTGTGAGTGTGCACACTATGTACCTCTGCCACCCCTCCTCTTTTTTTCTTTTAATTCAAGTGACAGGCTTTTTTTGGAGATGAAAGCAGACATTATTTTCCCAGTGAGACCCAAGTGTCTTTGAAATCTTTCCTGCTGTTGCTCTCTGATAACCTGCACTCTCTCGACATCATGATAGATTATCAATATGCTCTTTAGGCTTTCTCAGTCACAGGAGATGGTTGCCGAGGTAACTCGGGCCAGGCAGGTAATCTCTTCCTTTTCTAAAAAGACTCTAAAAATAGTGTCCATGCCATGACTGCACTACAGCCTCATTAGTGAACTGGCTCTGTACAAATTGATTATTTTTCTCACTTGACTATCATGTGGAACATGGTGTCAGTTAGTTAAGATGATGTCCAAGTCTTCAACCAATACACCCAAGCAGAAAAGTCATGCCCAGAAGGAGATGTTTGGATGTGAATAGAAACCACTTCTCTCATATCCTGCTGATAGCTAATGTAAAAAATCAGCACTGCTGACACCCATGGGGAAAAAAGAGAGAGAGAGGCTGGAAGGACTGCTCAGTAGGGATTTTTCCTTTAAAATAATTTTTTTCATGCCATTAGCTTTTGCTCAGAGTGGGGTGCAATAAACCCCACCGGCAGGTCATAAGTACCCTCTTCTCTTGTATAAGATCTGCTATCCCCCATTTTACAACAATGATGCCAAAGATGACATCTGTATTATGGAGACCAGAATTGCTCAACAGGAAGCGACTGACCTTCTAGCACCACCTGAACGTAGTCTTGAGCAGACATCTTGTCCTTGCGCACAAAGCACTGGTATGCTCCACCATCACTCTTGGCCATGCCGTCCATAATAAGGTTCTCCCGGTTGACACCAGTGATCCGGACATTATTACCAGGGTTGATGATTTCACCATTACGATACCAGGAGAGCTCCTGGTCCTCAGTACCCGTCACACTGCAGGACAAGGACACTTGACTACCAACACTGCTTTTTACTTTCCGTGGGCTAATCGTGGCTTTTAGTTGTTCTGAAGATTTAAATAAAAATAAGGGAGAGGGAAAGTGAAACAAAGAACATCAAGTGTGTGCAAGTGGCATTCATGTGCAAGTAGCAAATTAATTCTCTGTTAAGGAGAACAAGAAAAATCACAGCCCTTCTGAAAAAAAACAAACATAAACAGATGACTATTTGCTCTGAACAAGAATTTTGGTCACCAGCATCCATGACACAAAACATAGATCTATAGGGATAACTTATTTAAATGCAATATAATCCTCTAGAACATGCCTAAATGTACAGTAGAAGCAGATCTACTGAGCAACACCATTGGTATTGAGGGCATAGCAATGGCACTACACATGTTTTAGGAGGGTAGAACGTTACTTCAGATTAATTTGGCTGGGACATTTGAACTGATGAATTAGATTCATTCCTAACGCACATCCTCCAGTTTAATTTCCTGCAAAAGGAACCTATTTCACGTATTTCAAAACTACTCTGTGATGAGAACAAATGAAATAAATGTTGATAACCAGGAGATTAGCTTTTCAGAGTGGAAGATCTCCACTAATATGTTAATACAGGTGCACCCATAGATATTTGTAGGATCTGTCTACATGTGTTTCTGAGGGAGAGGGGTATCACTAAATTTTCTGCTTCAACATGTGAAGACTACAATATTTTCAAATCACCCTTAAAAAACAGTAGGATGTAGGTAATACAGTTTTATATTCTAAAAATAAAAAAAATAAAAAAAAAGAAGAGTATGAACAGTGTTTAAAAAAAGTAATAAACTCAAATGCAAAGATAACAACCTTGATCCTGTGTCCTAACAGTTTCCAGTATTACTGAATGGAAATCTCATCTCATGCTTTGATATTTTGATTTTACTTCCTAATAAAGATAAGGGACTACTATCAACAACGATGCCATCTCATGTCTGGTATTAATACTTACCAACCAATTTAATTTTTCCAGCTTGTATGCATGCATATGCACACGTATACATAAAATTTTCCTCAGCTAACTCAATTCACTTTACAGAACATTTTGTAACACACAGGATGGAATAAATCTTTGGTGACCCATTGGACACACAGGCTTGGAAAATAACACACAGATCAGTGGCCTCAGTCATTCTGGATTGCCTGCATGTGTATAACACACCTTTCCTCTACAGTGATCCAGAGGAACAGTTAATCTGTGCTCACATGCATGTTACATGTCACTGAGTATTTCCATGTTTCCTATCGGAAGGACCACAAAGGCTCAAAACTACCAAGGACACCTAAAACAAAATAGACACACTCAAGTGCACCATCTCAGACCCATGATGATGCAAGAAAGTGAACCACATCCTCCATTTCAGTGGAGGATAAAGCCCTTTGCCCAGCAGTTTCTTCCTGCCAACCTGATCTACAAGATATCTACTGGCTCTTTGGTAACCAAGTCCCTAAGTAAAATGTATCACCAGGCACAGGGGATACTTTTGGTACCACTGACGATACCATTACATCATGTTTCTGGAAGTGTTGACATTTTATCATACAATACAGACAGAATTCAATTAGTTCTTAAGAATACATTTAGAAGCAAAGCTCCTCTGTCCTCACAAATTACTCATCTTTGATCTCAGTTTTATTTTGCCCAAATAAATGCTGTGTAATTATTTGTGAAGACATTTCTATGGCCTGAACTGTTCACAAACTTCTCCCTTTTCAGTTTGCTAGTCATGCTCTATAGGTGGAAATGTTAGTTCACAAAACATGATTTCTATTCCAGGAAATAATCTTTTTTTTTTTTTTTTTAACAATAGAAGAATAACACTTTTCCAGTGCAATGCTTCTGAGTAATAATTATCTTTGTAGAATTTGTGAAACATTCAGAATATTCACACATGAATACTCAACTGAGGGGAGGTATGAGTATTCAATATTACCGAACAGCATGAGTCATGGCAATGAGAGTTTGGCAGCTTTATTCATGAGAACATTTGCAATTTCTTTTTAAGCATCCAATTCAAGCTTCTAAATTACATATCCTCCATGTGATAAATTATATAGCAACATTATAAATTGCATCTATTTGCACTTCTGATCGCTCAATTGTCCAAGGAAATCATCTCCACAGAGCCTACTTTCTGTTGTTCCACAACTCTGAGAAGTTTAAGCATTG
Organism: Gallinula chloropus; assembly: GCF_964237585.1. Lineage (NCBI taxonomy): Eukaryota > Metazoa > Chordata > Aves > Gruiformes > Rallidae > Gallinula > Gallinula chloropus. Next base: position 117,662,579 of record NC_140085.1, read on the forward strand.
CTAAAATAAAGCAACAAAACGGACGGTACAGCAAGATGCAGTAACATCTTCCTTGCTGCTCATACCAAAGCAAGAAGTAGCCCAAGAGCTGAGCTCAGTTCAGGACTTACGTTTTACATACAGTCGCCCTATCATCTCAGCAGTCCCATAGTTGTTCCACACCTCGCAGACGTAGTTGCCTGAGTCCGAGGGACGCGTGTTCTCGATCAGCAGACCTGTAACTGTCTGCCGAAACCTGCTGTCAGGCTCCCAGGGAACGTTGTCCTTCAGCCAACGGTACTTTGGTGCGGGGTGCCCTGATGCTTTGCAAGGCAGCTCCACTCGCTGTCCTGCCATGGCTTTACGGTGGTCAAACCCATCTAGAATAGATGGAGCTGAATTCGCTGGATCTGAAAAAAAAGATCCAGAAAACAATGTACATTTTCAATGGGAGCATTAAAATTCTTTCATTCATTGAGCAATAGGCCAATGTTTTTTCTTCTGCATTTCTGACTCACAAGCCCTGTGTTTTATGTACTATAGTTTGCTACACTGACCCAGCCATCAGTTTGGAGTATCTCAGTAGTGCTGGCTGGGATCCAGCAGTATGTACTACTGAAGCATCTCATGACTACTTGGAAATCATCTCACTGGATTGTTTCCAGGTGGCAACCATTTCTCTGGTCATCCTTGATGTTCCCTATCAGAATAGTGGAGAGCCAGAAATGAGTTGCCATAAAAATTATTACTGTTATCCCTGCAGTACTTAACTAGAATGAAGCCAACACATGCTTCTCAGTGGTCTGAAGGCTTTGAATTAAAGGAACAATTTATTTCCATGTCAGGAAAGAAATGGGCAAATACACAGGAAATTCTGTCTGCAGTCTAACTGAACAACAAGCCTTCCTCTTTGGAAAAAGAACTTAATGTGACAAGACCAACATAGAATTTAAAACACTTTCTGTGATCAACTTACTAAGAAAAGCATCTCTCAGACTGCACACTTATGTTGCACCTGGCATATATTTATGTATCTCACAGAAGAGTGGCAGAGTGCCTTCACCAGAGTTGCGTGTACCCCACACCACTCTGTGATAGCACTCCATTTTGCCATTCCTACAGCTTTTTAAGTTTGAAAGCTTCTGGAGGAAAAGGATGATGTAACCTACAGCCTTAGGCAGCATGATGAAAGCCCATCCTGGAGCTATTGCCACATAAATACTGAAAAATAAATAAACAAATACTCATCTAAGTGTTTTCTTATCATATGCACCCACTTTGCTAAGGCTTCTGTTTCACCAAGACACTCTGCATACTGATAGAATCCTTTTACTTCTACGTGACACCTCAATCTCTTTTTGGGTATATCCACATCATAGTTGCCTGGGTGTAGGTGTGATTGCAACCATTTTGACATTTTCAAGTGGTCTTTGACTTAGCTAGCTCAGCTACTGCTTGCAGCACACCTGTGGCAGGTTTCTGTTAGGAGCTGGAGAGATTAAAGCTGCAGTTCATGCTGAATTTGTGCCACTTGTGATAGTGTAATCAGTTCCTGAACTAGTGAGTTTAAATTAGCTTAGATATACCTTCATGAACTGCATCCCCACCTGGGATGGTACCCTTAAGAGCAAACAGCTAGAGGCACTATGCAAATTATATTATCAATCCAGAAATTAAAATTGTGATGGTAAACAAATAGGCTAAGTAAATTTTAAGTGAATAGCCAGATAGAACCCTACTCATCAAATTCAATCAAAGATGACCACAGAGGTTTTTCTGCTTCCTAGGTGCCAGAAAAAAGTTGAGATACTGAAGGCAAAACCACACTGAGTGTACACCAACTTACTGTCTGTCTCATTAGAATCATGTCAGACAGTAGTTAAACAAATTATTTTGGATGCATCAGTATCCTCAAGGTCTGTATTTGGCATCAAGATGGACTATATTTTTGAGCTTCCCATGCTGTTTATGTCTGGCTTAGTGAAAGCACAATCTGCCAGGATGCTATTGTGAAGGACAGTGTCAATTTGACTAACTGATTAGCCAGCTCTTTTCTTGCCTTTTGGGTCATCAGGCCTCTATGTTTTTAGTGCACAGATTCTTTTCTGCAGCCTGAGTAATTAAGTCAGTAAAAAAATAAGCATGTGAGAAATGACAGCTGGCTTTTAGGAAGGTTACATCTACATGAAATCAATTTCTTCAACTGAAAGTAATAATTAAATAGTTAAAAAGTAGAGCTGACTTTTAAAGATACTGTTGTACATTCCTACTCAAAACTCACAGTAGCTTTGTATCTTCCCTGTATGTAAAAAGACTCTGCGAAGGATATATGTGGTCCCATTTGCAATCCTTTAAGTACAAAAATACTAAGTACTTCACAGACTTCGAAACAGGATGGTGTCCACCAGAGGAGGAATTCAAGTAATGGTAAGGAAAAGTGGCTAGTATCACACCCTGACAGCCTCCTAGTTTGCTGCTGGGAATCCTACACACTTTGATGCTGTCCCCAGGTTGTCTACCCCAGGTTCACTTCACTTTACTTTTTCCCTTCTCAAACTCAGATTTTGTAGGATCATCCTAGCCATGAGACCTATCCATAGAAGAGCTAAACCAGGATTTGTCTATGTACTGGACAAACCTTAGGCTAGTATATAGAGAAGATATTTAAAAATATTCAGGAATACACAAAATATGATTCCAGTGACCTGCTTTCTTGCACTCTGTACTTATATATTTAAACAGACAGTAAAAACATCTCTTTGGGATGTCCCTTGAACAGAGCTCCCACACAGAACATATTCTAGTTTAAAAAAAGAGAAAAGCACAAAAGAAACCCCAGGGTTTGTTTGCAATCACCTGCAATGAGGCAAATAATAAGTAATATAACCCAATTCCAGTATCTGCTATGGGCTCTTTTAAATTACTGTTTTATTATACTTTAACACTCAGCTGCAAATGACTTCTAGCAAGGACAAAGGCAGAAAAACGGAGACAAAATACACTTCTAAAAGATTCTACTTTGGATATTCTTTGAAGAACAGGGCAAGAAACTCCTTATGCTTTCAAAATCATAAGGAAATTTTTTAAGGTGGAGGTTAAAAAACAGTAAGGATTTTGAAAGCTGGGTTTCATGGCTAGACAAAAACAATGCTATAACAGGCAATACAGGAATATTCTGTAACACGTTAATGGCCTTGGGTTTAATTTTATTTAGAAAGGCCGCATGATTTCAAGGAGATGTTCTTACTGCAAATGAAATTTGGAACTTTCTTTTGGTCATGGTCATAGTAATTATTCACATGTGTATTTGATATTATATGCATGCTAGCTTTCTCTTTCAAACAATAACCAAGATTAATTTGTATTAAAAATGTGGCCAAGGGAATATGATTAATATCCACCACAAACTATTTCATCTGTAAATAAGCAAAGAATATGGATGTAAAAGGCAGGCAAAAATGCAGGTTTCATGCATGTAGAATTTTCACAAGTATATTCATGGATTCTCTGATGTCAGTTCTTAAAAGATTCATTATTTTAAAATATAAACTCCATTAAATTTAAAAAAAGTGTTAAAGAATTATTAAGAGACAAATCCTGCCCATAGTTGCTGCACTTGTTCAGTAGACCAACAGGACTAGAAATCAGAGCCCACTATAGCTCTAATACTGCAGAAGACACCAAACTGGGAGGAGCTGTTTACTCCATTGAGGGTGGAGAAGCCTTGCAGAGAGACCTGGACAGATGAGAGAGCTGGGCAATCACCAACAGCATGAAGTTTAACAAGGGCAAGTGCCAGATTCAGCACCTGGGAAGGGGCAACCCTGGCTGCACACACAGACTGGGGGATCAGGCGCTGGATGCCAGCCATGCTGAGAGGGATTTGGGGGTCTTAGTTAACAGTAAGTTCAACATGAGCCAGCAGTGTGCCCAGGCAGCCAGGAGGGCCAACCACATCCTGGGGTGCATCAAGCACTGCATGGCCAGCCGGTCCAGGGAGGGGATTGTCCCACTCTACACTGTGCTGGTGTGACCTCATCTTGAGCACTGGGTTCAGTTTTGGGCGCCACAGCACAAGAGCGACATAAAAATATTGGAGAGTGTCCAGAGAAGGGCAACAAGGATGGTGAAGGGTCTGGAGAGGAAATGTTACGAGGAGAAGCTGAAGTCCCTTGGTTTGTTCAGCTTGGACAAGAGGAGGCTGAAGGGGAGACCTCATCACGGTCTATGGCTTCCTGATGAGGGGGTGCAAAGGGGCAGATGCTGATCTCCTCTCTGTGGTGACCAGTGGTAGAACCCAAGGGAATGGCATGAAGCTGTGACAGAGGAGGTTTAGGCTGGATATTAGGAAGAGGTTCTTTACTGAGGGGGTGTTTGGGCACTGGAACAGGCTCCCCAGGGGAGTGGTCACAGCACTGAGCATGACCGAGTTCAAGAAGTGCCTGGATGATAGCCTCAGTCACATGCTCTGACTTGGCTGGCCCTGTGCAGAGCCAGGAGTTGGACTTGATGATCCTTATGGGTCCCTTCCAACTCAGGATATTCTATGGTTTTGTAATAGAGAATAATTAACCCTGATTAATTAAAAAAGCCAGCTATTGCACACAGGTAAAATTTCCTATTTTGATTTGGTGTGTGAAGGAGAATAGAAAAGGGAGCTCCAGATAGAGCATGCCTTTTAGGGTACTTGCCCTGAATTACAAACAAGACAGAGCTTTAATTTTTTTCCCTTTTGTTCAGCAAAATAACTAGGAATTTTCCTGTGGTAACCAAGCTACAAGCCTGATTTTATTTATGTTACCACTAGCTCAGCCTTAGCATGATTTAATACGGAAACAGACCATATTATGGAGCCAGCTAGAAGAATAGGACCCTGCCTATCCTTATAAGAACAAAACAGGCAGATCATTGTGCTGGAAAGCTACTTCATCTGGCTGGGAAAAGCAGCAACAAATTTTACTCACAGAAGACACATACCAAAGAGAAAAACTTCTGGATCTGACTGGTAAGTGATTCTAAACCTGAACAATCATGCTATGTTTTTTATCATTAGTATGTTAAGTACTGACTTGTGTGCTCAGAGGGCTACAGAATCCTTCAGTAATGTCCATTTTGGAGGAGGGCAGGAAGTATGTTATTAATGCAAACCCATGTGCCCACTTCTGTCTCCCTTAGGGCTCTCGGATGAAGCATGGATAGCTGAGACCTAATCACTAGATTACTTTTTTTTTTTCCTAACAGAAAGACAAGAGGACAAGGTTAAAAGGAAAATGACCCCACTGACTGCTAGATTGTCAAGGTCACCACATCCTGACTGATCTTTAGGTTTAGGATCTCTAGACCAACTTAGTAACAGTGAAAAGGAGAAAAAACTCTATGGGGCTTTCAGTGGGATGGTGGGCATATCTTCTGTGAGGCAAAGATACAGGGAGCAAGAAGAGAGAGCCTGGGATACAGTCTCAGCTAGATCTATGGATTTGGGAACACAGTTGTGGATTTGCTCATATGGAAACATGGGGGAGAGTTACAGGAACGCAGCAAATGAACGAGAGGAAGGGGGGATAGAGCAGGTTAATCCAGGGAAGAGATGTTGAAGAGCAAGCAGCAAACCCAGGCCTGGGGTCTGCTCATCCTTCTCATTCACCTCACCCATAACTGGCACCTCCTCTCAGAGAGACAAAACAGGGAGAAGGTCGGATTGGAACAGCCTTGTACTGACAGCCCTATTTGGTGTCCATGTGTGGGGAACCCAACAGTAGTCCATAACACACACAGAGCAATCAGTACATGATTTACAATAAGAAGGAAAAGTTAAAATACCCCATCTACCTTCTCATCTTCCTACCTTCAGCACAAGGCCATTTGCCCTGGGAGTCTGAGCTCACCAGCTCACACTCCTGCCTGCCTGCAGCACCCAGGGTGGCCTGGGACAGGTCATGTACCCCTTCTGGCTAGAAATCCCTCCTGGAAGCAGGGGAAGATACTGTTGTCCCTGGAGAAAGAGTATGACAACTGAAAAGGAAAGTTGAAATGCACCTCAGCTAACCTGAGACTTCTGCTTCTGCAGGGGAAATAGCTACAGCTGAGCTGACTGTCCTGAGCTCCTGATAGAGGTAACAGAGAGAAATAGGCACTATGGGCTAATTCATCTCACCCCAAAGTGGGCATCTTAAGTAGGTCAGATAAACTACTCCTAAAAGTGATTCTCTCCTTCATTATAAAGGGAAGTTAAGGTGACTAGACACTTGCACTGCCCAAGTCTACTTTTAATGGGTTGAATCCCATCCATAGTGCTTTCATAAAGTACTCTAAACCTACTAAACAAATCACTTTACTAAATGCCAGTGCACCTTATAGGCTCTCTGGAAATATCTGATAAGAGATGAAAAACAGAAAAAGGGATTTTAACATGGGACATTTTATTTTGCAGCAGCAGCTCACAGCTGACGATTTATCTCTTCCATGTGGTAGGCGACTTGGTTGTAAGTGCACAGGGGGACAAGAACCCGCCTTGCCAGTTTAGCACGCTAGAGAGAGACATATGCAATACTTAATTTAACATGATATGTAAAGGAGCACCTGATACAAAAAGTCTTGCACTGTTGCTTTGTCGTGTTTCTCCAGTGTATCTGTGCCTTGTGATACATCGGTAGTTGTACAGCCCGTCTTCATTCTGTACGTCTAAAATATACAAGGCTCCCGTGGATGTGATGAGAAATCTAGGTCCTGAAAGACACAAGAATTTGCAGTGTTTAAAATATCTGGAGGTTGTTCCTGTGTTCTACTTGTTACCACTGGGGGTTGAGTTACACAGGCTGGAGGGTCCTGAAGAGCTATATATGAAAAACATCATGGTACATATGTACAGTTTTGATCACTTAGCATCTGTACAGTTGTCTCCATTCTGTTATAAACACATGTTCTACAAGCAAGGACATAAAAAAGCTAACATCTACATGCTACGTGTTTAATCTAAAGCTTTTCCCATATTACAATTAATGGAGATAATATTGTTAGAATGAATTGCCAACTTGGGCTTCACCTGGACACTGTTTCTGCTTAAAAAATACTGCGGTCTAAGCCATATATGGTTTTCTAAAACTTTTAAACCAGAGAAAATGTTAATATCTTCTTTTTTATGTCTTCTATTTTTTTCTCTAGCAGCTGGTAGCTCTTAACAATATGCATATCTGTACCTATGTATTATAAAATATACCTGGCTTCCAAATTAGGGGAGAATACACAAAGATGAAACCTATTATGAGCTGATATTCTCTAATATGCAGTAAGATATATTTCCTTTTCTTCAGAGGGCTATTTGAGCAATGACTTTTTAATAATTAAGTGCAGTCAGGGTGCTTGCTCACAAATACATCAGTGGGAAAGCAATCCAGCAGAGAAAAGCTAGAAAGGAAATGGTATCATTACAGAGTGCAATCTCCTTTAAACCATAATCTAAAAGAAAAGAAAAAAGAAAAAAAATTAACAGCCATTTAATGTCATAGGACAGGACTGACCCTTATTGCAGATTACTGAATAAAGCAACATCAGCCCACCTCTCTCATTCTTGTATGCATACTGAATTATAAAGTAACCACACTGATGACGTGTCTTGGCTGAGCCTGTTCTCCTGAGAGTCAAGACACAAGCACGGAAGCAGTTAGATCAGAACTATTTAAGGGCAAGAGCTGCGCAAGGGAAGGTGTGAAGGAGGACTGGATATCAAGAACTCTTCCTTCAGCCATGAGCAGCAGTATATTCCAGCCTAAGGGGGTTTACAGTTTAGTGAGGTTTCTTCTTGTACAGAGGCTATATTGACTTCATATGTCTCTGAAAATTTAATTGCTTGCATAGAAAAGGCTTGTGTTTCAACAGAAATTACTTATAAAGAAATGTACTGTTGAGTGTAGTAGGAAAAGCACCTCAATAAGCAACATTTCGGTTTCACAGCCAGGTGTCCGAAATATGGCATCAGAGAGGTTACAAGAGAAAAGCAAAGCTATCTTGCATCTTATATTTTAATGTTAGCTGTAATGTTTGGAGGAAATTATATGGAAAGTTAGTAAGTAAGTAAGATGAACCAATAAAGTATGTTTTACCTACCTTCTCACTTACTAATAAGTTATATATTTGGTAGTCAAAAAATAGTTTGGCTTTACCAAACATGCTAACAAATTTTTTTACAAATACCAGCCAGCTAACAGCTAGCAACATGCAACTGAAGAGCACAGTCTGCAAGCACGCTGGCAGGTGCCCATGACCCCCCTTAACAGTCACAGATTTATATGTTAACTGCTATCAGTCACACAGCCCAGCTCCAAAGCTGCAGCAAGAGTGAGTCCTGCCACCTCTTGGGGAGGCAGCCTTATAATGATGCATACAGAAGAGGTACTTCCCACTGGTCAGAGAACACTGGGGTTTCTTCTGGTTGATTCTCACACTGTAACTCCTACATATAATGTCATGTCCTATGCTGACTATTTCTTCCTTTTCATAGTCCCCAGTTACTTGGACATAAATACTTGTCCCATTCCACCCTACCTCCTCGTCACGTAGGAACTCAATACAATACCTGTACCCTTTAGCAAGGTTTACCTTTACTCCTAACTCTTGGATAGAAGGATATTTAGAATTCTGGTGTGAAAACCATGGGCTGTTTGACTTCTGGTGTCACATGCAGATTCTGCACTACTGAAATATTCATAAAGAAAATCTACTTTTACTAAGAAATACGTTCTGAGGACTACAGGTAATTAAAGCAAGTTGTCTCCCTTAGTCTATAGGCAGCATAAAATGACAGCTTCAGGGAATCACATTTAAGGACTTTACTTGGGGTTAATGATGGGTATGTAGCAACAGCAATCTCTTCTTGCTTCTGTTTCCAGCTGTGTGAGCATTAACCAGCTCTGTTTCAGACAGCGTAGCCAGTTCAGACGTATGCTTGCCCACAGCAGCAATGCCACTCGGCTGGCGGGGCTGTCTGGCTGCTGAACCAGCACTGTGTACACCATGCCGACCATGTCCTCTGCAGGCCGATCAAGACTTAGATCAGATTTTTTCAAGCTGGGATCCAACTCTGTTACTAAACTATGCAGGAGTGGATGGTGGTGGAGATGCTACACAGTTGCTATTACATCACAGGACAAGGAACCCATAAAAAGGTGTTAATTGGGAGCGTCAGGACCATTTTGGTCTTTCCAGTAAATCTGCACATCCTATGTTGTTCTGGTTTCAGCAGGGAGAGAGTTAAATGTCATGCAGGTGGAACCCAAACAGCTGAGAGCCAGAAACATGCTCCTTGTATAATGGCTTCATGTAGTTTTCTTTTATCAGAATCCAGTTTCACCTTTGCTAAACAAACATATTCCATTTCTACAAAGTCCCACTGTTGGAGACCACTAGTATGCACAAGTTTAAGATCATGAAAATGTGTTCAAAGTTTAAAAACTAGTTTCTTTCTCTATAATTTCTAAAGCTCTTGCTCTTTTCAGATCCTCGGCACAATTTTGAGATACAGTCTACACAGACCATCATTAATAAATAAATTTCTCTCTTGTCTTAGGATAAGCCTGAAGCAACTATCCCAGAAATTGTTAGAAGACCAAATTCAGAGCCTCCCTTAAAACCGTGGAAAGGTTGCTTCCTTGGTATTTCTACCTTGTACATGTTATTGCTGTTAACGCTTGCTCTGAAACTGAAACCAGGGAAACATGCTGAGTGGCTACTGCCAGGTTGAAGAACACATATAGATTTGTGGGGCTATTTCCCAGTCCCATAGTACTGATGTGTATTTGCAAATGAAGCCTTCCCTCAGTCCTGGAAGCGAGTTTCCTCAGATGCAGTTGTACACCTGGGTCAATGAGAGTGTGTGCCCTTATTAAAAGCCTGACACTTACTACACGAGGTTTGTGAAATCTGATCAGGGCCAAGCAGTTTTTCAGTATTCTCTTGCTATATTTTCTAGAGAAGTTATGAACATGCTTGAGCTACCTAACACTGCTTAGATCATCTTCCTGTTGGAAATTACTCAGGCAATTGTATAATAAAACCTTCACTTAAAGCATTATCTAGAGGTTTTTGCCTCACCCTCTTTAAAGATAGCTAAAAGTAAATAGTTATTGCCACACATCAGATGTTATCCCACAGTATACATTTCTCACCAACACACATTGTGTATAATTGCAGGGCTAAAGCTTTTCCTTTTCCTCTCTTCTTCTTAATATATTTTGCATACTTATGTAATGCTTTAATAACCAGCCCCTCCTTCTGCTGGAAAAACGTGAGACAGAAAAGATGACAGAAAAATAAAAGGGGAAATGCATGTAATTTCTGTCATCTTCTAAATGGAGAGCATTTTCATTAAAACCGACAGGCTGTCAGCTGTGACAAAGCCAAAATGTTGAGTGTTCTGCCTTCTGTACTTCAAAAAGTGTTTAGAAATGCAGCAGGATGGGGATCGACAAGCTCTTATTGCCCTGTTGATCGAGGGGAGTGCTTTCTTCTTGAGGCGCATTTAATTTAATCGCTCTTGCTTTGCTGTAACAAAGTCTAATTTTTTTGACTCACCTACTTAATATGCCAAATAAGGATTTTATTTTTTTTTTATGGAACATCCTTTCAGATAAACTGAAGCTTTTTTGTTTGTTTGGCTGCAAGCAGGCTTCAAGGGAGGAAGGCAGAGAAGCCTCCTTCACAACAATTAAAAAAGAACGCTGTCAAAATATAGCTCATAATTCCCATTTATTATTTCTCCTCAGTAGTGTTTGTATTAATGCCTTGAAAACTTGATTATAATAATTTCAGCATCTGATTTTCAGAGATGTTGAAAGCTTACGTCTTTTTTGGCTTTCAGTGCTTGATGCCTTTGAAAACCTGGTCCGATATCTGTAGCACGTATTTCAGTCAAATAGTTCAAAGGATGTTAGGAACCCTTACTACTTGTGCCTTGGTGAGGTGGGCAAGCATAGAAATATATTATTATTTAAATTTTAAACGCTTTACTGAGAAGCTTATGAGATACATGGATCAATGTACACAAGTCAGTGGAAAAATGGAATTTAACCCATAATTCTTCCTCCAACATCCTCCCTGTCGATAACACATAATTTTGCCTCACTGCAAGACTGAGAAAAAATATAGATCTAAGGACTAAGAAGACCATTAGAATCATTTATTCTCACCTTTCTTGTTTCACCCATTAACTCCTGCACCAATTCCATATGTGGAAGTTAAGCTCTAGGGTTTTTTTTTTTTAGTCATGATTAAAGATTTCTTGTAAGCTGAGAGCATGTGATACCCCTGGGTAAATTATTCCAATGGTTAACCATTCTCACTCTTGAAAGTTAGTGTATTGTTTGTGGTCTATCTGGTTTTGACCCCAGCTATTGGATCTTACTGTGCCTTCATTAAAGATTTCCTCTGCATTCAGAAATCTTCTGCCCATTTAAGTACTTACAGAACATGAGGAAATTACCTCTTAAACCATCTTTCTCCTTAATTAGTTATACAGATTGAATTTCCTAAATCATTTACTGTGAATTATTCATATCTTGAAATATTCCTGTAGTCTTTTGTGCAACAGCTTAACAAGTTTTTGAAGTTCTTTTTCAAGTTGCGATCATGCATGTAAGTTCAGTAATGGGTGTGGTAATAGTGAATGCAAAATGCCACCACAATAATGAAAGCAAAATGCCACCCCTATCCTCTAGAAAAATTTTCCTCCCACTTACACATCCGTGGTCCTCTTATCAATGTTAACTTGCTTCAGATATTAATTGAAAACAGTAAACTCCTTTTCACACTCATGCACTTAAGAGAACATATTTCCCCCATTCTGTAGATACAGCCTTCTGTCTGACACTAGAATTGAGTGTCTGAAAAAGTGTATCTTCAAATCAGACCTCTATCACACAATTCAATTTCCTTAGATAACTCACCAAGCCATATTGTCATTTACACCAGTGTTTGAACACTTTGCACACTTTGTCAGTGTGTCTTCCCTTATCTAAATTTCTTTCGTTAATCAAAACTTCAAATTTTTGTCTCCATATGAGATATTACCAAAACAATTGATTGGAAAAAAGGTATTTCAAAGTGGTAAGACTCTGAAGAGTACAAACAGGAAAGAGGGGGAGGACACTGGGCCATATCTAGGCTTGACCAATCTGAACTAAGGGCCCCAAACCTCATGACATTTTAGAAACACACCCCTAATTTTACGATCTGCTGACTCGTGCCCAAAATAACCTAATGACTTCATTAAAGTTGAGCTGCATTAGCAAATCATGTGTTCATTTCTCTAAGTGAGAAGAAGTCACATTAACAATTATGAAATTGCTCTTATGTAAGGTTTTTAATGCTTTCCATTAGACAGTATAATATCAGAGATTAAAATAAAATTTTACAGGTCTGAGTAATAAGTTAAAATAATTCTGTTTAGGTTTCCTATGTGAAATTGTTCTCATGTATAATTCATAAGAAAATGTGAACACTTTCCTGTGGAATTAGTGCATAATATTCTTGTATGAAAATGAGAATATTTTAAAATTGTGACATTAATTATTCTTTTATCATGCCCTTTTCCCCCAGCATACTGGTAGTCTTTAAATAGGGGCAATGTTACCCTCAAGATGGTTTAAAAAACCATATTTGATTTTCACTTTGTTGGAAATACATCTAACGGCATTATGTTATTGCAGTCTAAATTGGGTTGATAGAAATTAAGAGAACAGATGGCTGTTCTAATCGTGTGCCAAATGATAATATAGAACAAATAAACTTTTATCAGCTGTACTTGTCACCTCCACTGGATAGAACTGCTTCTGCTAAGCAAGTTTCTAGCGTGACCTGTGCATGCAAGGGGAGAAACCTCCCCACAGAGCTGAAGCAGAGAGTAACCTATAACTCAGTTTTATAGCACTACTACAACATCATTCTCAAAGCAAAACAATCTGCTGCTCTGGGCATGGAAAATGTGCTAGAAGCAGCCATGCTTAAACTGTGCCCTGAAGTCACAGTCTGGTAAAAGATGTTGGTACACAAACCAAAGATTAGGTGAGAAAAAAAAGACAAGTATTGGGAAAGAGGGAGGTAGGGATTTGACTTTTCCAAGCACCACCACATAATCCATTCAACCTACATGTGACAATCTGCAGCAGACTTCCAGGAGAACAGGAGCAAGAGGGAAGCCACAGCAGTGCCCTACAGCCCAAGGACAACGAATTTCCTTAATCAATTACAATGAAATTAGCCCTCCCTAGTGTCACCAGCTCCACCCTTCAGGCATACCTGTTGAAGAACCAAATGCTTATTTGCATTACATGGGTTGGTCTTTGTCTCTCATAGATCTGGGTTTTGATAAATGGAGAGGCCACCTTAAGTGTGACTCATTTTCTGTAAGTAAAACGTTCCCAAAAGCCACAATGGTATGATGTTACTCATGCAGGTATTTGATCATGTCATTTTTTTCTGAAAAAAGAAAACAAATATAAAAGCCATAGGAAGTGGTTGTCTGAGGCAAAGGATTCTGCCGCTCTGTTTGACGTATTGTTCCAGGCTCCTCAAAGCTCACAGTATTTCTATCATAAGACTGAGCTTGCAGGTCTGAACTTCCACAGCAGCCAGAATTTTCCCTTATCCTTCTGGTTTGCTTTTGCTTATTTGTTTGTATTTTTTTGTTTGTTTGGGTTTTCTTTGGAAATTTTTTTTTCCCAGAATTAAATTGGGGAATTCATAAAACAAACCAGCAGCCTCACGTGAGGTATTTTTCTATTTTACTAAGATAGATTTTTTTCATTACACCATAACTTTTTACCCGTATCACCTCCTCTATCTCAGTCATGTTCTTCCTCAAGAAACATCTATTTTGGTGGCAGCTCAGTCTGGAATAGTGTATACAAGTAAACTGGTTACTGATCAGCCACCCTGCCCCTTGGCCAGTGAAGGTCAGATCTTCTCAAAGTGTGAGAGCTCCAATTCAACCATCATTGCCATCTCTCTAAAATGCCAGTAGAGGAAAGGAGCAAGGTCATGAAATATATTCATCTTGATCACTGAAAGTGGAAAAGCTTAAAGAGAAAAACAGTTAACACAGAATTGCTATTATTTTGCACCTGTATCTGCAAGGATTATCAGGGGGCAACCATGTCTTCCTGCATCTCTCCAAAGAAAACTAATTTAGTGAAATCTAGATATTGTGCTATTTACTTCTCCATTCCAAAATGACTTACTGTGTCATGTAGCTTTAAGTGCTGTCCTAGCTATAGTTTCCAGATTTCCCTTCATGTTCAGCATGCAATATTACTAGTTAAGACAAGCAACAGTCCTATTTCTTGCATGTAGAACCATAAGGTGAGTAAAATTGAGAAAGAAAGGGGAAAAGCAACAGAAAAAAAGAAAGCAAGCAAAGAACCAACCAAACAAACAAAAAAAAGGGGGCAAAAAAGAGAAGACAGAAAGAAGAAGAGGGTGTGAGGGAAATGAAGATCCAGTTTGGGCTTTTTTAAATTGAGCTGAGATTATCTGCTGAGTCACTTGAAACATTACCAAAGGAACAAGACTTGTGGTACTATGTTGGGTTCACATTCAGACAGGATGAGGCCTGAAGACAGTGGTCAAAAAACAAACAGGTCCTAAAAGCTGGTGATGTCCGTATTCATGCTTTTGGCTGCTTTAAATTCAACTGTAACATGAGTTCATTTGTGTTTCTGTATTCACAGAATAAGGCAGGACATGTGAGCATTAGTGCTATTATACGCACAGTGCTATCATTTTCTGAATAAGTTTGGATACTAGCATAATGGCCATTCTGAAAACCAGATTGTTAGACAAATTACAGAAATCAGAACACATTTTATTGCCCTCTCCATGTTTCTGAGACTGCAAAATTGTATTTCATGGCAATTGTCCATACCAATTCCACTTACATTACATATGCAGCATTCAAGTTTTATAAAGGGGGAATAAACATGCTCTTTAAAAGGAAAAAAAAAGAAAGAAATGCGGGAGCTGTATTTTTGTGTACACAGGCTGGTCATGTTAATTGTTACTACCTTATGATTGGACAGTATAAACATGACTAATCACATAATGTTTATATTTAATTGTTCGCCCTCTTAATCTTTCATGAATATATTAGGCATGAGCAGCTACAGTTCTCTACCCACTGTTGTTATCTGTCAGCCTTCCAAGATATTAAATAAAACTGCCATAATCTTTAATACCACAGTTTTAGATGATTTGGGTCCTTGCACATGCTGCTGTAGAAGCTGCTTTCCTTATTTCATCCAGAAAGAAAGCAGATAATTTTAAATCACCGTCTAGTTTTAGGGGCTTTGATTAAAGAGGATTCAACTTTGCCCATGATATATGGAGCTGTCTGGAGGATTAAAATTTCTTCTCTCAGGCTTTTGGTGGTGCATCCCAAGTAAATAATTAACCTGCAGCTGACCAGTGGCTTAGCACAGATAAACTTATGCTTTACGATATCAAGGAACGTAACCCATCTCTCCTTCTATCTGCATGTAAATTTGAACACAAGCTTGTTAGGTATAGGGAGAACCTCTACCTCCTTTGCCCTGAACAGCAGTTGCTTTATGTCACCATCATCAAATGTGCACCTTAGTAATTCATAGGATTGAAGTCATTGTATATGCACAATACATACTGTTATAGACAACACAATCAGAATAAATCACAGCCTCACATACAAGATTACAAGTGCCACCACCAGCAGAATTATTTTGACTAACTGCAAATAATAAATATTATGCTACATTAAGTAGAGCAGCTGCAGCTCTGTGGCCCCGCATGTTTAGCCAAATTTATTCTGCAGGTAACTGGGAAGGTAATGAAGCATCTCAACCTGAAGGAACAGTTTTATGAGAAACTTAGAACAGTACCCGCTTCCCTTGATGAAAAAATCTGTTCATAGACTCAGAAGACATCTAAGTATTCAGAATTTTTATTGAAGGGATATGCAGTAACTAATAGACAAAGCATCATGGGGTACGTTCTAGTATGGTATTTTCACATAATGATTCATTCTAAGAGTGAGAAATTAGGGAAACCTAAACAGGTTAATTTTGGTTTCAGAATAATGACTTGGGAAGAAGTTATTATCTTCTTCATGAAATTTGAAGAAGTAAAACCTATTGTCCTTTGGAAAAAAAATATTCCAAATGTTAACTATGGGAGGAAGGAACTCTACTAGGAATTAAAACAAAATGAAATAATTTTCCCTGGAGACTCTTGTCCAGTCTCTTGGGGATAGAATGCAGTGTTCAGTGAATAATTTTGTAAGAGGAAGAAAAGCCAAATTATTTATGTAAATTTCTATCTTTCCAAAGAATACAACAATGTTAAGTCTCTGGAGTCTCTTTACAACAGCCCTTTAAAGCATTTCCCCTCCCCCTAGCTGCATACTACTTTTTCGTCTAGAAACTTGTCCTTTCTCATGCATGCTGATATCCACTTTAAAGGTACCCTGCCATGGAATATGGCCTGAACCTACTTCTCTCATTGGTTTACCCTTCTAGACAATACAGTTAAGGCACAGAGCTCCATTTAATACATTTTGCGTTTTTAACTTCTTTCTGCTCTGAGTATCACTCATACACTTAATATTTTTCTGAAATAGTCTCCTGACAAGCGAGTTCCATCTTTTAGGACTTGATAGACATTTTCCTCAGTATGAGGAAACGGGCAGAACCTTCACTGGATTCCTATGCACAGCATCGTAACAATTGATGAAACAATGTTTTAAAAAGAAGAGATTGAGCATCAAGATGACAGTAGTAAGTGCAGAAAGAGATAAATACTGTTCCGTACTGTATAATGAAACAAACTGTCTGCAGATCCTGATCCAGTGAACTTATCCCATAAAGGGACATTAGAAAAACAGCAAATGAGTGTTACACAAGATAGCAACACATATAATACACTTTGCTTGAATTAAAAAAAAAGAAAAACTCACTGATTTTAAATTGGAATAACTGCAAGCAATTCCTATGGATCTGATCCAAGACTGTACTACAGACCTCACCTTTTATGTGTTTTGTAATCCTTACAACATTTCCATGATCAGAAGCACTTTGAATATATTATATTATAATGTTGTAAGTAGATACTGTATTTCTGGGCCCTGCAATTTAAAAAGGATGTGAAGATCCTTGAATACATCCAGAAGAGGGCAACAAAGCTGGCAGAAGGGCTGGAAGGCATGTCCTGTGAGGGACAGCTAAGGACTTTGGGCTTCTCTAGTTTGGAGAGAAGGAGGCTGAGGGGCAACCTCACTGCTGTCTAAAGTTTCCCGAGGAGTGGGTGTGGAGAAGGACATGCTGAGCTCTTCTCCCTGGGATCCAGTGATAGGATGTGTGGGAACGCTTCACAGCTGCCCCAAGAGAGGACATTAGGCAATGTTTCTTTACCGAGAGGGTGGTCAAACCCTGCAACAGGCTTCCTAGAGATTTGGTTGATGTCCCAAGCCTGTCAGTGTTTAAGAGGCATTGGGACAGTGCCCTTGACAACAGGTTTTAACATTTCGTCAGCCATGAAGTGGCAATCAGTTGGACTAGATCATCCTTATAGGTCCCTTCCAACTGAAATATTCTGTGTTATGCTGTCCTATCATGCTGTTTATTTTCTGTGCTTTGTCAACACAGGCTCCTTGATGACATCTTTGAGAAACAAACTTTTTAACACTAAAAAGGATTCAGTAAATATAAGTTCTTAGCATGGAATAAATTCACAGTGTTATTTATGCCAAGCATAAACTCAAGATTATGGGGTATTTCAATCCAACTTAATTTAAAAAAATATATGTCAGATTAAACTAGGAAGGATGTGTAGTGCCAGACCTTCTCATAAAGATTGCTTTGCTTAGATTGTCAGTACAAAGAAAAATATCACAAGCATCATTCTTTTAGAATAAACGTAAGTATTAAAGGGTTTTTTTTATTGCCTTCTTCGGACTGCTCAGAGATCATGATTTGTGGATATCAGGAATGTCATGCAGATATGCCCAAACATATTTCTAAGGTGATTTTAATCATTTGCCTATTTTTAATTGATTGGTAAATTGAGACATTATAAAGCTAATTGATTTCCCTAACATTGCCTTGTATGTTTGTGGCAGATTTGGGAATCCTGCATCACAGTCCTGGGCTTTGAGCATAAAAACATCCTTTCTACTCCTTATTTTACATGCAGCGTTTGAAAGACCTGCCAGATACTACTCAACACTTTGTGTAGGTACACAGCAAAGACGTAGTTTGAATATGAATGAACTAAATGTTACTACTATTCTACTATTTGAAGTGTTAGGAATGTTCCTACGTACGCCTTACCTGTTGTGTTTCACTGTTTCTCATTTTGTAAGGTGACATCAGAATAAATTGTTTTGAAACTATATCCTTTTGCCATGTTAATGTCTCAGACAAGCCTATTGGAAACATTCTTTTCATTTTCCTGCACTTAAAGATAAATATTTCTACAAATAATGAAAAACTTCTACTTTGTTAATGCTTACAACTCTGGTTTAGGATTTTATGGTACCATTTATAAAGCAGCAAGAGCCACTAGAAGGCTCTTTTAAATGAGGAATGTTAAGAAGGGAATTAAGTGTTAGTGGGAATTGCTCAAAAGAAGCTAAAAACACCAGTACGTGTTTATCTCTTCTACAGACATTATGGATGGAGATCCAAAAGGTTGGTATGAGATGCAGCCAAAGGAGACGGCCCTGTTTTGGCTAGAGAATGCAGAATAAACAGATGGTTTCTGCACAGAATTTTGAAGGTCATGGTGCCTGGAGTGAGACCTTTTGTATCATTAACCATGAAGTGAGAGTATCAAAGTTGGCACCCCAAAATGTGCTAATGAGCTAAACAGAGTATATGCTAAACATAGAATGGTGAGGGTTAGAATAGTACTTAACTCTCCACTGAACTCATGTGAAACTTCAACCCTGTGAGGGAACCGCTAGGATTGGGCTATAAAGGGTATTGAGGAAGTTACTCCTGGGAGGTAGAAGAAATTGAAGGCTACAAAGAGGCAGTCAATCGTCTGTGCTCCTTCACCTCCACCCAAGACAGGGACACCTTCTTAGTAAGCAAAGATGATTTCACCTTTTTGGAGAGAATATATGGGATAATATTTTGCTACCATTGTAATTATAACCATTGTCAAATATCAGCTCTACTGCAGTAAGTGCACTTATCTATGGCAATTCTGAACTCTTTATGTCTGTCCCTTTAACAAACTTTCTATGAGTTTCCACATTGTGAAACTCTCAGTGGACGTCCTTTGGGAACTCTTGACAGGCAAATGTGGACTCTGATATGTGGTTATATATAATCCTATAGACATAAATTGTTGACCAAGTTTGGGACCAAGACTGGACCTTGCTGCACTGAGGTTCCTTTCTACGAAAGAGTCTAGAAAGCAAGGGGTCCTTTCTGAACCTCATGATTCAACAGGAGGGCCTCCTTCAGCCTCACATCAGACTCTTACCCTTTACATGACTGTGTTTTAGAACAAACTACTACAAACTCATCTTCTTAATATTAGGTGTTGGCTGAATGTCACACAAGTTGCTTTTTCCCATTTCTAAAACTTACTTTCGAAGAATAATAGCATTAGATTTAAATTAAAATAAAAAGTCAAAGCAGAAGGAGCCCAGCATTGCCTGAACTCTAAGCAGTTTTCCTGAGCAGTCATTCTTTATCTCCACAGGCCATTAAAGAGCATATTGAGTCACAGAGTCACCTTGCTTGTCAGCATCATATGACATTAGCAGAGATGGCCTTCACCATGTTAATGAAATTTACACGTGAAGATCTATATAATTGACATTTCTTGCATTTCCAGAAAATGCAAGCAACATAAAGTTGTCTAAATAGGATTGACCTCACAGAACTGCCTGCACGTATACAGCACATTCAGTCCACCCAAGGTGGGCAGAACCTAAAGTGTCCACTTTGAATCAATGTTGAGTGCAGTGCAGCCATTGTAGTGCACACACTGTAAGTCAGACACATCCATGACCTCTTGCACAACTGTAGATGTAGAACAACAAGGCCAACTACACACACAGAATTTGTCTTTAAAGGATTAGCACAATGGGATAAAATGCACCTTTAAGTAGAAGAGCATTATGAATTCTGTGAACCATATATGTGTGTCTCATTTAAACCATCAGAACATGGCTTGAAAGGGATTTAAAGTCATGTAACAGTGAACTGCTCTTTCTTCTGTGTGACAGTTGCCTCAAAAGAGATGTGACTCTCTGTACACAGCACTTTAAATGCAGAAGGTCTAAAAGTACACTTTTTTTTTTGGACAAATTCATTTTATGTAAGGATATTTGTTTCAATGTACTTCTTTTTTTTTCTGAGAAAACACAATGCAGTTTTTGGAACTTGACATTTCACATGAACATTCAAAAATACTAGTGTTACTAGCAAATGAGAACATTTAAAAATAATTATCCCTATTTTTCAAAAACAGGCAGCAAAAAATTAATGAAGAAAAAGCTCTGAACTAAGACTATTTTTTCTTCTCTTTCTTGATATTCCACTTTAATCTGGGTATAGTCTTTTACACAGCCAATGGCTTAAGGATGTGAACAGCCATAAACGAATCTTATAAAAAGAAAATTAATGTAGCGAAATCTGACAGCTGTATGGCATTTATTCTAAAGCAAATTCTGCATTGGTTCAATCTCTTGAGGAACTGTTATTTGGGTCAACATTATTGCTTTCATAGTTCACAGTCTTTATCTCCCAGGAGAAAGCCAGTTTTTCTTCACTCCAATTCTCTTAAGCGCAGACCCCAGAGTTTCTATTACTGACCTGAGGATTTGCATGCTACACCATGTCCACAGTCAAGACACATTATCTCCCTCCCTAGAGCATTTTCATTAAAAAAAGGTGGAACATATATGCAATCCCTGCAAATTAAGCCTTGTTGACTTTGCATTCTTTCTGGAGCAAAGGGAGCACTGTACAAACCACAAGCCATTGCAGAGCAAAGAACACAGACGATAGGAGAAAAAAAAATAATATGCAAAAGATCCAAAAGTCAATATACTGTGTTTCATTTCTTTTTCTATCTGACAGTAGCATTGGCCCCAGAGTCTAGTAAGGAGCAGTTCAATAATAACGATCTGAGGCTAGTCTTCAATAGAGACTCAACAGCTGACAGCTCTTCTGTTCAAATTGACAAGAGCACAAAGAAAGGCTTGAATAATTAATTCTAAATGGTTGGATGTGATCTGATTGTGTGACCAACCTGTTACATTGACTTGCTTCGACCTAATCTTTCAAAATGAGATATTAAAGCTGAAACTCTTCTGTACTCATTTTCCTATTACCTGGCTAGTTCTTCTGTGGCATATTCTGCAGAGTATACCCATGAGATCATAGGTGACAAAGGAGAGACATGAGTCCACTTGGGTAACAAGAACTCTGTACTGTAGGCCTGTTTGGGCTCTATAAAGTCACCAGGAAAAACAGGGATGGGGAAAGAAAGTCATATTACCAAAGGTAAAAGCTACTCACTAATGAATTTCTTCCTACCTTAAAAAACAAAAACCCCCAAAACCAACCAACTAAAAAAAAAAAAACCAAAACACCCCAAAAAACAACACCCACAAGAAAAAGCCCTTTCTCAATTGCTGAGATATCTTTCAGCTAAAATTTCCTAGAATAATTTCCCATTTAAATAGGGGCTGGAAACACCTGAACATTCAGAGGCAAGCTATGCGATTAATGCCATTTCAAATGTCATCTGCGCTTATTTTTTCTAGGGACATAGTATGTAAAAATGGATGACTTCAACACAACATTGCCTTTCAGCTCAGATGCTGCTGTTTCTGCATCAGCAGTCCTCAAGTATCAGTGGCACAATAAACCTTTGTTTAAACACCTTTCACCATACTTGGATGACAGAAATAGCAGGTACCAAATAAATTCTGGTTGCTAAAGTTCATAGAGGTCTTTTAATATGAGAAGGAAATATTGCTCTTTCAGGCTGGCTAAGGTGTGAGAATAAGTAGTTATATGCCAGTTCTGTGTTTCGAAGGAGTATTTGCTGGAGTGGTGAATGACAAACATTTTCTGTAAGAGCCAGGCTTCCCTCTCCCCTTCTTCAGGCAAAATTCTCATAGAATTTTACTCTGTATGGGAAGGCCAATATTCTGAGGAGCCCATATTTTTAAGCTTGTTCGACAGATTGTCTTCTAAACAACAGATAAGTCTTAAATGAAAGACAGTAATATTTTTCTGGGCAGTGCTGGTCATCTCACTGTGTTCTAGTCCCAGTTTAAGGCACACAGTCTATAGAATTGAAATAGTCTCCAGTGCTTAATTATAATAAAAATCCTCTCTCTTTTTAAAATATGACTTATATTTAAGGTAAATATTAGCTCTTAAAAGACAATAAGTTTTGAAGAAAAAATGGAATACTCGGAAGTAGAACATAGTTTTAATATGAAATTATATTCTTTGGAGAGGCATCACTGGTTTCTTACAAGACTGTACCCTGAGATACATATTAGAGTTGCTGAAAAAAGTATTTCCCAAACTTATAGGAGGAATGTTTTCTTAGACTATATCCTCAGTTAAATATTTATACATTAATCTTTAGTTTTATCTAAGAAAGTATCCCATATATGCATGTGTGCACATGCATGTCCTCATGCAGGTGATAAATAATAGAAGGTCCCTCTTTATGATAAATTATAGATGAGATGTATAATATATGAACTGAAGTTAAGAACAGGAAAAATTATTCACAGACAGGAAGCTGGGGGGTGAAATTCAGTGAAGTCCCACTACCTGCCAGAGGGAGGTGGAGTGCAAATAAAATTTTAGTTCAGAAAAATAGACCTGAAGATTTCACAACTCTGCAGCTTTCTCTGCTCTGTTTATGAAAACATTTTCTATCAAAGCAGCTGGGGAAAAAAAAAAAAAAACAAAACAAATATGAAAAAAGTGAATCTCACTTTAATGTGGAAAATTTTGCAGGATTCAGGGAAGAGCCGCAAGAATGATTCAAGAGCTGGAAGCCCAGTTTTACAGCAGTAGCTTTAACAGCCAAAAACTTTAGCTTATGACAGAAAAGTTTATAAAGACACGTGACAGCAGTCTGAAGGATAAGAGGAAAGACTTTTAAATTAGCAGGTCAAGAGATAACAGCATACCTTATTAGAAGGTGAAAACTAGATTGATTGAGGATAGACAGAAGATGGAAAATTTAGGCGATAGAGTATTCACAAAAAATATCAGTTTCAAAGCGGGTGTAGGAAATCTACAGTAAATTCCATGACTAAAAATACAAAAGGTCAAAACAGTTTAAAAGACTGTTCAGAAAAAAAAGCAGAGCATTTGTCTTTCCTATGAGACTTTGCAATCATGTACGAGTTAGATGCCTTGCTGTGGCCCCATCATCTCCCTCTGAGCAGCCCACTCCCTATGCTTTTGTGCCTGGAAGGCAGCTGAGAAGCATGGCATTGGGGGGGCTTCCTTTGGAGGTATCTGCTTCCACACGTGAAGCCAGCTAAGAATTTGAAGGAGCTTTGGTTCCTTATTTGAATTGATCAAACTTTTATAATGGAATTACTTCTCTGTATATTGCTGGACACACCTGTTCCCTTCTGTGCTAAAAAGCTTCTGAGTTAAGAAATTCCTAGAACACATGATTAGGACTTTATCTTACAAAATTAGTAGAGAGACCTAAAACTTCCTACTACTCATTCTTTCAGAATTGTAAAGCGTACATTTTCTACTCTTTTTTCAACTTTAAAGTAATTTTCATGTCATAATAGCCACATTTTTCTCAGAAACCAAGATGATATTTTTCACGTGTCCCACTTCCCATTTTTGTGGAGAAGTGATCACAGATGTCTCAAAGAATGTGTTCAAAAACACAAGAAAAAATACTTTGCACTTAATTTATTTAAAAAACCCACCCCACATCCTTGATGCTTACTCTAAATAATAATACCTAGCATTGGCCCTGGATGTGGAGAAGCTTTATTCTGAAAGTATGAAGTCCCTCATTTATTTTTGGTTCTTGTAAGTGTAGAATAAACCAGAGATTGAAAAGATTTTGGAACACAATTTCCAGCCCCAGGATTTTTCTCTGCTCCCAGAGATTAAAATGAGACTGAAATTAAGAACTGAACATGTGGGCATTTAATTGCACTCTTTGGGCACAGGAACAGGATCAGTTCTCATTTACAATGTCAGGTATGCACACAGCAATCTTGTGCCCATAGTATCCACTCTATGAAAATGTCATAATCTCGAAGAGGAGGCATAAATGTGCTACTATTTCTATCAAATTTAGTTACAAAGGCTGACAGAAGAATACACTACATGACCATACCCTACTCTACGCTACCTTGTCTGTGTTCCTTCCCATTGATTTTAAAAGCAGCGTTATTTTTATGTTCAGTTTGAGAAGAAGAGCATATTCATGAAAACAAAGAGAAAGCTGAAAGTGGTGGAGGTAACTAACTATACAATGACCAGGATTTTTGAAATGAGATAGAGGTCCATCAATTTAAAGGGATGGAGATAGAGAGAAATACGGATGTGGTGATGGAGATTAGGACTGCTGCTAGTTCCCGGAGAGATACAGCCATGAATTATCCTAATAGGATTATAAGATAAAACAGATAAGGAGTTTTGGTAGACACAGGGAAGCAGTAGTACCATTGAATAAGGAGGAGGACATATAAAATAATAAAAAAAAGCTGTATAAGTGCTTAGGGAAATAGAGAACCAGTTCTTTTAGAGGGAAATTTAAAGACTTGGTTTATTTATGCACCTAAAGGTAGTAATAAATGTGTCAATAGTAATGTTAGAGTAAATAACAAGATAAATATATTTGGGTGTATAAACCAAGGAAAGAGCATTACTGGAATGAGATTTAATGGCTTTGAACTATCCATGAATAAAACTTAGTCTAGACATTTGGAGAAGATTAGAAGATTTGAAGAAGATGGAGAGCCTCCCAAAGACAGAAGTAGACATATCTACTTGTTTCAAGATGGAACCTGAGGCAGAGATGGAAGTGACTGTGTAACATGATCTGGGAGTTTGGAAAGCTTATGAAGTAAAGCTCGGGGCACTATGTTCAAACAAAAACTGTTACTGTTTCTCAACATGTATTGTATCCTATTTTGTTGATCATATGACTTGGATCTTCTGATCATTAATTGTAGGGTTCAGGAAGATTTCTTCCCTCGGACTCTTCTTTGTGTGTCATTTTCTGAGCACAGAGCAGGTTGCTTCGCTTTGCATGCTCAGGATTAAAGACAGTTTCCTAATTTGGGAACAAATTAGGGTTGTTCCTTCTCTCATTTTCACTAAAGTTCCCTTCATATAAAACATCTTGCCTGAAAACAGTACTGTTGGGATTTTGCTTGTTGGCATTCTGGTGGAGGATGGATGGGGCTGCAGCAGTGGGTTCTGCAAGAAGCAGCTAGAAGCTCTCTGCAGACCCAAGAGAGGAAGTAACAGCTGGGCTCAAGGCTGGGCCTGTCTCTGACCAAGGCTGGGCCCATCAGCAATGGTCATAGCACCTCTGGGAATCACATTTAGAAAAAAAAATACAAGCAGCCACTTTTTTCCACCAGAGAAGGGAGTCAGAAGATGTAAGAAACTGTGCAGGCACCAAGGTCAGTGAAGAAGTGGGGGAGGAGGCGCTGCAGGCGGCTAAGGAGAGATTCCCTTGCAGTCCATGGAGAAGACCATGGTGCAGCCCCTGGAAGATGATGGGGAGAAGAGGTCCCACCTGCAGCTCGTCGGGAGGCCCCACGGTGGACTAGGTGGAGACATATGGAAGATGCTGTGAACCATGTTGGAGCAAGTTCCTGGTAGGACCTGCAGCCCATAGACAGAGAGGCCCATGCTGGAGTAGGTTTGCTGGGGGAACTTGTGGCTCTGTGGGGGACCAGGCTGGAGCAGTCTGGGCCTGAAAGACTGAGAGACATTCTATGATTTATGACTGCACCCCACAGAAGTGACCCATGCTGGAGCTGTTGGTGAAGAGCTGAAGCCCTGTGGGAAAGGACTCATGTTGGAGAAGTTCATGGAGCACTGTCTCCAATAGGTGAGACACCATGCTAGAGCAGGAGAAGAGTGTAAGGAATGCCCTTTCCTCCCCCCACTTCCTGCCCCAAGAAGGAAAACAAGTCATGAGGAACTGACGGAAACCCCCATTCTCCCACTCCCCATCCCATGCAACTCCGGGGGGAGGGTGGGGCGGGGGGGAGAAGGGAATTAAAATTATGAATAAATTTAAGTCTGTGAAGAAGGGAGGGGTCGGGGGAAGGCTTTTTAAGATCTAGTTTTACTTCTCATTATCCAGCTCTGGTTTCACTGTGTGTGTGTGTGTATGTCTGTGTAGTGTAATAAATTAGATGCTTTTTTTTTTCCTTTTACTCTGCGCTCAGTCTGTTTTGCCCGTGACACTGATTGCAGAATGATCTCTTCCTGTCCTTATCTCAACTCCTGAGCCTCTTGATATATATATTTTTTCCCCTGTCCAGCTGAAAAGGGGAATGATAGAGAGACTTTAGTGGGTGCCTGGCTTCCAGCCAGGGCTAAACCACCATGAGCACCCAAGCAGCAGCTGAAGTCGACAGTCAAAATAACTTGCTCATAACCATAACACCCTAATCTTTAGGCTATTAAGAAAGAAAAATAATGAAAAACAAAGCCAGTATTATTTAGCAAACAAACAAACCTCAGTTTTACCACCAGAGAAAGTTAAAACATATTTCCAGCCTATTCTCAACACTTCTATTAACACTTACTGATTAGTAATAACTAATGACACTGTATCTCTTCACCAACATGTAAATGTAAACCTCAAGAATATATGACTACAAGAAAACAGAGGCTCACTCTTCAATTTTTCTTGCAGCTGCAGAGACATAAAGCGTGTGTAAAAACAGCCTGTGCAATAACACATTTATCCCATCAAACCAATAACATGAGATTGGAGTTGATGATCCTAAAGGTCTTTTCCAACCAAAATGATTGTATAATTTTATGAGTCTAAGCATTGGCACAGGTATTTCTAGAGTTTCCTAAAGGTTTCATGAGCAACCCTCTCTTTGTCCTCACACCCAAAAGCATTCACAATCAATTCCTTGAAAACTGCAATCTATGGTGGACCCTCTCTATTCAGCTTTTGAGAAAAAGGCAATCTACAGGGGGCTTTTCTTCTGGAATAAGGTGCTATTCCACTCTCAGAATCAACAGAACAAAGCTGTAAACCACGCAAAATGTATGACCATATAAAGATTTAAAGCCTATGAACTCCTAGTAAAAATTAATATCTAATATCCCAGCAGTCCATCATCTAAATAAACTGGGGACAATAAGGACTCACAAAGCTAGGTTGTCTTCTACTGACCTTTAACGAAAGGAAATGGTCTTATCAGTTCACAGGTGAGCGAGTAATCTACCTCATTCAGTGGCATACTCCAATTTGCTAACCACCGCTACTTAGCAAATCTTTTACCTTCTATACATCAGAAATAAAAATGTTATTACATATTGTATATAATGCTATAGCTCCTTTTTGCTAAGACCATTCCAGTACTGTTCCCCAGACTATTCCCTACATGTAATACAGTACCTACAAGTCTCTCTAGCTTTGCTTTTGGCAACAGGAAACCTAGAAAATTAAAACTAAGATTGTGAGAGCAAAGCATGATAGTAAATAGTCATAATGCATACAATTAAGTGGATCTCTGTTAAGCATTATGACTTACAAAAAACTTGCTTTGAGTATTACAAGTAATTCTGAAGTTGAGGCATTCAAAAATCATTAATATTTTAAATATTCTTGACCTTGGATCGTCTGGAGAAGTGACTGACCTAGTTTAGTTTGGATTTTCAGCTACTGTAGTAAGTTTTTCTCACAAAATGACTAAATGGAAAAAGAGTAAAAGCTCTTCTCAGTTCTCATGAGAGATAATAGAGAGGGTGTGAGTTCTACTTTTAAGGGGTTATGGACATCCATGAGGTCTGCCACTTGCCCTTAGAGGAGAAGGACACAAAAAGTACTGCAAAATTTGCATCCACAGACAGGAAGCAGAAACTGGAGACTGCTCCTTTTGCTGGGCAACACCACTTTGATTGTGTCTTCCTTAACATTGGTCATGAATTAGGATTTAGTGCGTTTTAAGACTTACAACATTTTAACTATAAACAGAAAGTGGATCCTAGAAGAATCCGTAAGCAATTTCCAAACATCATGTGAAAATTACAATTATTCTTTGTCTGTATCAAACTTTTTCCTTAAATCTGACCTTTGTGTTGGTTTTCTTCTGGATTCCATGATGATCTTGACTGAATATGCCGACTGTGCTCTTTTATTTTTTCTATGCTTTGAACTTACTTGAAGGGGGAAAAGAATATTGGCATCTACAAAGCGATTGCCTGTGCAGCCTGATCATTTGCTAAGCATTATTAAAAGCTCCCTGAAATCACTCCAGTGCATTGCCCTTTACAAGCCATCAGCCATCAATTCAGACCGTCAAATGCAATTACCAGCACTCTTCCTGAAGCTACTTCCAAGCCATTAGTCTGATCGAAAAGCTGTGTCTTTTTTTTTCCCAAGCGCATGTAAATCTACCATACCAGTGTGCCTGTGTTTATGTGGTGATTCATTACACTTCTGAATAGCATTTATGGTGTTAAATCTCCAAGACAAGGCAAATTTGTTAACTTCTCAGAAATCATCCCTGTTTAAAGGAACTTTTTCAGATACGCTCACATGCACATCTCTCTTCTATGTAGATCTATCCATCATGCATTTCAAATGGACTTGCCTGTGCAAAAGAGATTTAATTTACTGGGAGTTGCCCAGAAAAGTACAATTGGACTGAAATCAAACCGTGCTACCAGTATCTACCAAACATCTTGCTTTTATGGAATATATTGTGACTACTTTTGTGCTTCTGTTAGACTAGCAGTGGATGAGATGAATCCCAAAGAACATTCATCCCAGGCCATATGAAATATTTTGTAGAGAAGTCATAAACACTTTATATTTACCAGATGTTAATTCTGGGAAATCACACTCAACATGTGTATAGTTTTCTGCACTGTAACAGAATTATAACTGAACCTTGATGTTGACTCAGAGAAGGCCAGCCCAGCCTTCTCTACAAGAACACACAACATTGTAAACACAAACAGTTCACACAGGAACATCAAGAGGTATTAAGCTGAGGTAACATAAGGTGTGTTTTCTGGTTTCTTAGTTATCAAGCTAGTTACTCAATGGAACAACCTCATAGGGACGTAAGAGTCCCCATCGCAGGAGGTTTTCAAGGGGCAATAATCTCAGCTAGGCTGTTTCCGACAAAAGGTTAGACTGGATGATCTTTTAAGATCCATTCCAACCTGAGCTATTCTATGAAACAATATCTACATGTTGAGATTTCTCATCACAAGCCACTTAGAGTCTTCTAGAGGGAAAAAAAGTTGTCTTTATGTGGTCCTCCCTCTTCATGAGCAGGAATAAAATATTATGTCCTCTCACAGTAAACAAAATTACTATTATCAGCACAACTTCAGGGCAGATAAGAGCAACTTGTTCTGCAAAAAGATATCAATTTAATCACATTTCACATTTCAGACACGCATGTATTTATCAGCTTGTTAGTTTGTATTTCTTCATCATCCTGTATCAAACACAACCAAAGAGACATCCTTCTGTTCTCATGGTCCAGACAAAAAAAAAGGTTATCCTTAGGATACCTTGAGCTCTGTGCTGCTGTCTGGGTGTTGACATATGAATACATGACTTTGAAGAGTGGGATGTTACAATTGCTGCAGAAACTATTTAAGCTCCCCACTTCTAAAGTCATGGAGGTATGGATTTAGATGCCTGATTTGGATATCCAGGATTGTAAATGCCACTGTATGAGTCTCCAGTGTTCACTGAGAGACACATTC
This sequence comes from Gallinula chloropus, assembly GCF_964237585.1. Classification (NCBI taxonomy): domain Eukaryota; kingdom Metazoa; phylum Chordata; class Aves; order Gruiformes; family Rallidae; genus Gallinula; species Gallinula chloropus. The sequence goes on from NC_140085.1 coordinate 117,692,539, forward strand.
ACAAAGTAGTGGGGGGAAAAAACCTGAACAACCCCCACTTGCTTAGTTTCCTCTTGGATGAAAACATAGAAAACAGAACATTTCATGAATATTCTTACGGATATTCAGCTCTCAGCCCTATAACCTTCTCTTCCTATTGTACAATTGAGCAAATGACCAACTTTTCATTTATTTGTGTGGGAAACGTCTTTCATGTGGTTTTTCATTCTATAATTAGATCATAATATGCCAAGATTATTTATCTTCACCCAGTTGAGAAACCAGAACAAATCCTCACAAATTGAAGAGGTCCTGTAGCAACAACAGCAGAAGAAATCATTATAAATGCAAGACAGCAAGATAGACAGGTAACTAGAAGATGCACCATTCCCTACAAATAATTTATAACAAATCATTTATTTATCCAATTTCACTGTTTTCTCTGCTCACAATGCATTAGCAAGATCTCAAAGTCCTAGGATTGACTTCTCACTTGAAATTATTCATTATTTTTCCCCTTTAAAGATGAAAAAGGTTTCTTTTCTCCTTTCTTTTTCAAAAAGACTTTTACCAGGTTTGGAAATTGTATAGAATTAAACTAGACAAATTTATTTGAGCTTCAGAGTGCTGAAAGCTTATCTAGGTCTTAATTTTGTGGCATAATTATTCTTAACTGTATTTTTAAGGATGCTTTTCCAAGCTCAATGCTTCAGTAATCCTATGTACCCTTTAAGATTTATTCCACTCTGATTTTAAGCAAATCGGTTATCTAAGTAGCACACACATCTAAGTGACAGTAAAAATACCAATCAGTCAGTATCTCTGTATTTGTTTCTCATATTAAAGTTCTTTTCTTTCTCTCCTCTCTACACATTAGTTTGTACTTTGCTGCAGACCACATGTGGGTCGCTTATAGAGTAATCTGTGTGCCTTCACCTTCCAGGCATGTCCTCCTTTGGGCTGGCTGCGCTCTAGCTTTGCAGTACCAGCAGAACCTTCCTCCAGCATGGTCAAGGGTGTCCATGAGACACACCCTCAGCTTTTAACAGCACAGTGAGAAATAATTTCAATCATGAAGTTGAAAGTCAAAGACACATTTTTCTCTGTTACTGAGGCCTTTTGCATCTGTTTTGACCAGAAGCTTCTCTTCTTTACTGGCTTTCTTTTCTACTGAGAATAATCATTGCTTCTTCACATAAACCTTTCCTGAAACAAAGGAATGCCTCTGAGAAACCCAAGAACAGCAGGGTCTCTTGTATTCTGTTCTACAGCACATACTAAAGTGCAGTATTTCAAATAAGTATGAATTGCATTAGAGATCATTTGGAAGACATTAACTGCAGGGAGTGCAGTTCAATGCTGCTATTCTGACATTGGAACATAGTGTCATATTTGGGCAGTGCAACACAGGGGTCTAAACCAAGCAGAAGACCTACTTCTCTTCAGTTGACTGCATGGAGAGACATGTTTTCCAGCCATGTATTGGTAATTTTCTTCAGCTGCTTAGTGTCAGTACATAACTTAGATGTGAGCAGCTACACCACCTGAATTAGGCACTGCCACAAAGCGGTATGAATATGGGATCCCAAAATACAGTATTTAAGCACTCACTGATGCAAACATACTCCTCTCTGAAAACAGTTCTCACAGGTGGACAGTGTCATGAAACACAAGACAGACAATGCAGAGTCTGAAACAAAAGGATGCTGCAGTCCAAGGATTATCGTGAGGGCTATGCCGCAAAAAATGACAAGGGCTGAGTACCTTCATCAAATGCTTCATCAGTAATTTCTTTTGTGAAGCAGTGTTTAAAGTTGTTGCAATATTAATAATTCTGGTTCCCCAACAATTGAAGATCTTTAATCGTGCCTGTGGCATAAAGCAGTATGTTTAAACTTTAGACTTTTTGTCAGTATTAGAATACATATTAAATGACATGAAATTAATTATATATTGCAATATATGTAAAGGGTATAGAACTATACCTATTGCCCCTCTTGTCCATTCTGTTAACAGACAGCATATTCAGAATGTTTTCCTTTGTGGGTTTTTGGGGGTTTTCTCTTTTTTTTTCTTTTTTTTTTTTTTAATATTCTCTCGGTGCTTCTCTTTTTCTACTACATGTACTAAGCTACATATAGTTTAAGAAATATGTATTTGCCAAACATAATGTCTTTTTCTCAGAAATGCTGCTCATAAAGAGAATATGCATGAAGCACATATTAAATTGATGTATGCTAGCAAAGGGAAAGAGAAGAGGGAAGGCAGCAGGTCTTCTGAATTTTTACAGTCCTCCATAATTCTTTCAGTTATTAGGTAGCAAGACTATATGGGTTTATAAATAAACTAACCATTGCTACAATTAAAACACACAATGGCCACATTTCTTAGAACTGTTTCTCAAAAATCACTTACTTTTGTGTCACCAAATGACTGTGAATTAAACAACTGTTTTAAAGACTATGTCCTGAAAAGCATCATCAAAGAAATGTAGCATGACTTGCTTTTACCTCCTTCTACCAAAAATGCTATCATATACCAAATAAACTAACTTGCAACAAGAGACTAAAAATCTCAGAAAAAATCCACAGTCTTGGCACTGCAAATAGCTAATCAGAGATATATAAGAAAAGTAATATTGTAGGAGTTTTTAGAAGTTTAATATTTTAATTAGAGAAGGCTTAATTTTTTTGTACACACATTTCTGAAGTCATTGCACTGGTAGGAAGATGGAAACATTAACATGGCACACCTAGACAATAAATTTTTCTATTGGGACTGAAAATAAATTAGTTGTTTGATTACATTTTGCAAAAGGATGAAGCTAGTGTTTATACTGGTTTAATACTAGACATCATATTTCCATCCATGTAAGAATTTATGGGGAAAATTAAGTATTTTCTATCTCAGTGCTTAACAGCTGGAGTGATCTTCCTGTGGCTATAGTATTTAGCCTACAGTAGTTCTAAACTTTACATCAGTTCTACCATTTGCTTACATGTCAGCTCATATTTTCCTCCACAGTGAGCCTTCAAACTACTAGTATAGTTTTGAAATGTTATAAAAATGAAATTTTCTTTATATGGCAGGATTTATACCACAGGGCACCTCTAGCTATGCTGAGAATATGCAGTAGAAGCATGCTATTTTACACTTCAAGGTCCTAATTGAGCTTCTTTTCCAAGGAAAGTCCATGGGGGTGAGTGGAAGGTGGCAATTACAGTCCCACAGGTATGACATTCTTTGGAGTCAGTGCCACCAGAGCACGCACCTGGACACAGGAGCTCAGAAACACTCTTGCCATCACACAGGTTAGACAGAACCTGAGTGCATTTTAAAAAGTTAGTGCAATACAGATAGCTGAATAAGCTGCAATAAATGCATCACTGTGTGAGCCATAGACTGGAAGAGCCACCTTATGTGTGCCTGTACACAGCTGAGAAAGGGTCTTCGTGCAATGCAGGAGAGATGTCTGTATAAAACCATTACTGAAGCAACTAATTTCTACATAAACCTCATCAGTCACTGATGTTTCAAAACTTGCCACCTAAAGAAAATTCTTCCTTTCTAAGCCCAGCTTTGGCATTACAAGGAAATGTCAGAAGAATCTGTGTAAGATGCATAAAACATAAATCCATTAAAATGTCCTATAGCAGAGCCCACAGATAGAGGAAAACAGTAGTGGTCAGCTCAGAGCTGCCTAAAAAATGAGGTGACTAAGAAAAAAGTTTCACAGCAGCTTGGATGCAGCAGTGGGAAAGCGTCATACTGTGTATGTATATGATCTTCTAAAGGAGAGTGTGATGAACCTAAGGATTGCCTAAGGACAAGAGTATCACTTCTCCACACCTGTGCGGTGGTCTGGTTGCTGTGTTTTGTACAGGTTTTGAATGCCTGAACCAAGCATAAGAGCTTGGACTGAAAATCCTCAGAGAGTCAGAAGAAATGCAAGGACCAGACTGTTCACTGCCGTGAAATGGTAGGTAACTGGGCATGGACACAATGAAGTTCAGATGTTTAGAGAACTTAACAGGTAAAAATTGAGGATCTTGCACAGGTAATCTAGTTACAGAATCAATCAAGGCAACTTTGCTCTACTTTTCTTTTAGTCACCAAAATGATGTCTAAAAGGATATCAGGACAGCAAAAGTTTTGTATTAGGTGGCTGGAAAGATATTATTTTTTTATTTGACAAAAATGTAAGTTTCTGGCTTGAAACACACACACACACATATGTTGCATGCTTCATAAATATGAAGACAACAGAGATATATTTCAGAGTTGGGTCTGAAACACCAACCACCTAAATAATTTCAGGACAGGAATTCCTGCAGCCCATCTGCCTAGCCCAACTGCACATGTAAGTATTAGCTATGTTCTAAGATACCTGGACTTGCACTCCCTTTGAACTAGTAGTGGCGTAATTTTACCGAACCTGGAGATGAGGCTTTGCTGAATGGTTAAGGGTTTTAAATTAGACTCAGCATATGTGAATACAATAGGTGGTTGACTTGTAGAAGACCTCAATTGTAGGCTTCCTAAAGAACAGAAAAAGCAAATTCTGGACTACATGCATGCCGGTTTAGGCAACTATGTGTTTGTGTGTGTGTGTGTGTGTATAAAAATAATATAATCCTGAGGTCTTTTCTGCTCTAGCTGAGCTTCCCCCTTTTTTTCCAATTTGAGTTCTACCAAACAGAGGACTTTGTGATGCATTCATTTGAAATTAAGTCATCCACTGTGTTGTAAGATACCCTAAAGAGAGTTGCTTTACTATGCTATTTATATTAGCTGCGCATGTAAAGCTGCATAGCTTGCTTTCTTGCACAACGCAATTTTTCTTTACTTTTAGGGTCATACCACATTTCCATGATGAAAACAAGTCCTCTAAGCATATATGAGGCTACATAAGACTGTAGCTACTTAAATGTAACAGTGTACATGGCATTCCCCATAACCTCATTCATAATTCTAGCTAACATAACTAGTGTTCCTAGGTTGATGTATTTCTGATTAATGAGGCATTAGTTCTATATCAGGTAGCAATTTCAGAATAGTCTATTTCCAGTGAGTTATGAATATGACTTGATTATTACCATTTGACCTACTCTTGTGTTGAGATGATTTGTGGCTGCATTTTCCCAGAGGACTGACCAAATGTCATTTCCTTGAAATACCACTGTTATTTTCCAGTAATTAATTGAAGATTAAAAAAAATAATAAATGTGTGGTAGGCATGGAACCTGTGCATGCTATTTGGTAATCTGAAATATTTATACACTTGGGTACAAGAGAATTTCCTTAACAAGAATCAAAATGTGCTACATAAAAATTATCCAGGTGTTGACCTAATAGAAAACACAGCTGCTTCTATCTTATAGACATTTTCAGACTGGACATTAAGAAGCATTTCTTTACAGAGAGGGTGGTCAAACCCTGTAACAGGCTTCCTAGAGAGGTGTTTGGTCCCCCAAGCCAGTCAGTCTTCAAGAGTCATTTGGACAGTGACTTTAATAATACGCTTTAACTTTCAATGAGCCCTGAAGTGGTCAGGCAGTTGGACTGGATGATCTTTGTAGGTCCCTTCTAACTGAAATACTATTCTATTCTATTCTAGTCTAGTCTAGTCTAGTCTAGTCTAGTCTAGTCTAGTCTACTCTATTCTAATTTCATTCTATTCTATTCCCAAGTCTATGAAATGACAAAACACTAATGTAAATTAAAAAAACCCAAAACAACAAACCCACATCACACTTTAACCTTTAAATGGTAGCCAGACACAGATAATTTATCATCCTGAAAACAGCTAAACAGTTAATGCTTTCCAGTTCTCCCAAACTATAACTCTGCTAAAAGTTCTCTGAGAAAAATTGAGATGAGCAATAATACACTTCTCTACACCATGGAGAGGAGTACTTTCAGCATCTCCTGTATCTTGCTAGCTGTGACATAAAGTAGTTGCTCCAATTTTGAATTTATATTCATCCTCCTTATGATTTTCTCTGCTTGGTTTTTTATGATGATAAGGTGAATGAATTTATAGTTATTTATATATTATATAACAACAAAATGAACATTATTATCCCCTAAGCAGATATTCAGAATATTATAGGCTTGAAAAGTCATGCCTGATTTCATCAATTAATGAGATGACCAAGCAATAAAACTAATAGTAATCTTGAATTATTTGTGTAATGCCAAGATGATAACACTGTGAAAAATAAGTTGCCTATACATTGGCATATATATCTGTAAAAGAGAAGTACTTCTTTTAAAAACGGTGACAGAAATTAAGAACGTCCTTATTTAAAATTCTCTTTGCCTTATGACTTGCTGTTTAGCTTGTCACACTTTGTTCAGACTCATCTTTTTTGAAACAGTATCAGAATCTGAGAGGTAACTTCGATGCTACCTAACTTCCCTCCCCCCCTGTCTGTTCTCTCCACAATAAAGGCCATCCTTTTCTAAAGGCTTCTTCTATTCACTGCTTTGTGCATCCTGAAGCAGAAGGTCATCGGACTAAGAACTCGCCACCCAAACTTCAGGAAATTTCAAAAAGTGAACCTGCAGGCTAAAAAGAAAAAACTGCAACAAACACCAGCAGACACAGCAGGAAAACCGTCACAGCAATTTAAATTTAGAAGTCATTGGGGGAAGAGTACATCTTCTCAAATTTATTTGTGAAAAAGGGGTCCTGATCTGTAAGAGAAGCTTCCCGATGCCCTGGAAATCACTATCTTCACTGCACAGGACCTCCCAGTGCTTTGCAGACCAGGGAGAGCTCTGAGTGGCTAGTTGCTGGTGGAAGAAAAATCATACGCATGATGCTGGCTTGCAGGTCAGTAGCAGACAGTAGCTTGCCTGCTCTGGATTTCCAGACTAAATTTCTCCTCCCTAGGTCATTTTCCATAATTATCTGGCTCCACCTGTATGAAGATTTTTGTAAAACCTGGAACATGAAGTAGTGCAATAAGATAACTGCAGCTTGTGCTCTTTACTAAATGCAGTCAGCCCAAAGTTAGGTGACTTTCCACAAACAGGTAAAGTACTTTTTCTTTTTGTAGCCAGGGCTGTACAGTCTCACACATGATTTACAGTTTTTCTTCATGTGCTCTCATGGTCTGGCTCTAATTTTTTCATATATATTAAAATACCTGAACCAGGTGCAGCCTCCTAACCATCATCTGCACTGCCTATGACCTAAGCAAAAAGTCAACCCTTTCGGATGGGGAGCATACCCTGAGGGCAGCCAAGTGCACCGCCAAAAGTAGGGAAACAGGGAAAGTGATAAGCTTCAGCATGAGACGAGGCAATGAGTAAGGAGAGCTGTCATTTAATAAGGTCTGTTCTCAGTAATTACAGCGACACAATTTGATCAGCAAGGACTAAGTATCTTCATCTGAAAGGGATCGGATGAAATTAGTGCTGATGTAATAAGTACCATTTGTCACTATTAGGGAGAGAGGTGTTGACAGGTCTCTGCCGTTGCTGTGGCAACGTGGCAGCGCTGTTTCTCCCATCATGGGATTAAACTCTAGCAAGTTACACAAGTCTGGGAGGCAGAGGATGCTTCGCTGTGATACCCACTAATCCTCTTCCTCAACTTGGGTCACACGTGATCACCTAAGGTTACTGACACTGGGATTCTGGGGCCTCAATGTGGAGCAGTGGTCCTGATCATAATGGTCAGGTCAGGCGTGCCATTCTTCAGCTTCAATCCTGCCTTAGTTTCCCTGCTATTAGCAAAATCAAAGCCACACCCTTGGGATCATCCCTTCAGATCATGCTGGCTCTATCACCTTGCTGCCAATTCTCTTGCATCCAGCTTTCACATGAACCCCAAGGCAGGTCAGAAGTTCCTCCACTGTCTTGATAATTTGACAGCAACCCTATATATTCACTGGGCTGGTCATTTTCTCCTGCACAATCCTAAGGAAATATTAATAGAGCTGAAGCTTCATTTTCCCCAAACTAGACATGAAAGGTGGACACCTTTCCAGACAATCACTTTCTACCACCCAGCCCTGTAAAGGAAATTTTCATTTTAAGCAGAAGCACAGCTCTCTCCAGCAGTAAAACTCCAGTTGCATGCAGAGAGGTTATTCACAGGTAGATTACGTATCGTTACAATATTTTCCACTGACACATTCCATGATGTGAAATAAAAAGGCAAGATTTGCTCCCAGCAGAGTAAAATACAAAGTGTGAAATACTACATGAAAGAAAAAGATTCTCTTGATCAGATACTCATAATCAACGCACATAGCCAAAATGCGATCTTAATTACTATCAGTGGGTGGAAGTTTCCTGAATGTTAAATTACCTGCAGCAATTACGAACTACTGAGTAACCTGTTTACAGCTTCCTGAAATTATCATCACATAATTTGGCAATCTGCCATATTTTATTTCATTAAAAACTTAATGTACCATAACATAATAGCCATAATAAAGCTGTCAAGGGCCACTCATTGCTATTTACTTAGATATCATCTGTTTATTATCTCTCAAAAATAACAGCTAAACCGAATGGAAACCTGGAGACTAACAGGTCACATGAGAAACAGGGAATATGAAAAGCTCAGTCTTTCTTTTGTACAGCCCCAAAATCCATATTTATCCCATTTGTCTCACAGTCAAAATTACTCACAGAAAATACCTAATAACTTGCTTTTGAAGACCTAAACTATTTGCTAAAGTATGATACATTTAGATGGGACAAAACATAACTTGGCAGAATCCAGTAATAATAGTATCTAGCAATACTAGCATCTTACACTATATATAACATCAACAATGCCAGTGAACGCTAACATGATTTTCAAGCTATCATATGGAAGAAGTGCTTCTTCTGCCAGAATACCTTTAAAATTAAATATTGAATCATTTGAAGAAATTCTAGTAGGTAGAACTGATGCAAAATCAAAAGAATGAGTGACTATCACAAACCACCAAGCTATTGGATGACTAGTTAATACCTCCAATTAGAGCCACAGAGCATCAGCCAAAATAAGGTGAAATTGTAGCCATGCTCTTAACAGGCACTAGTTTCTCAGAGGTTTGATGGAGTGTAGGTCTAGAAACACAAGTACTTAAGAATCATCTAGAAACCCAACTGTTCTACTTACAACAGATGTGTTGGTTTTCTTCAACAGCTACCTGCTCAAGCACTGACATGCACCACACCTCTGTCAGTTCTGAAGAAGATGAGGGGCTAAGAGATGCAGGCTTTTGGAAGAAACAAGTGGGCATTGCTGTGTACAGGGTGTAGGTGGAACAACAGTACCACCAACAACAGTATTTGATATGAGTAGCTGGACAACAGCACTAACAGAGCTGAGATACCAGGAAAAGAGCTGCACCCTGGCACTTGGTGAATTTAATGCACTAATCTCCCCTGTGTTACTGACAAATGCTGAAGTAGCTTAACATCATTACATGTATATTAAAAATACTCTTAGAGCAGCACATTAGTTAGCATATTTTCCCCACTTGGGGTTAGTGGGTTTTCTGGGGGTGTTTTTTATTATATATCAATAAAATAGATAAAATTACATTATGTTTTTGTATATCACTAAGTTATTGAAATCCCAATGACAGAGCATTTTATTTGCAAAACACTCGATGACAATTTCACAAATGGGGCAAATAAACCAAGACACAATGCATTAAATTTTCAAGTAGTGAGGGATAAATTAACACTCTTCTAGTGCTCATAGACAGCTAAAAGAAGCACTGGTTGATATTGTTTAGGTAATTCACAGTTTTAATCTTTGAGCTTTCAAATAAGGGAAGAACTGTTGGATATTCTCTATTTACCAGAAGTATTTCTCTGAGTTTTGGAGTAATGCATCAAATAGAAGACAATCATCACATATATAAGTGCTGAAGAAATCTGAAGGGAACCAGTAGTGAAATAAAACCCTCACAGAAAAAAAAAAAGGCACTTTTCATTAAAACAATTCTGCTGACATCATTTTACCCCTGGGTTGGACATTAACCATAAGCATGATTTACATTTCTTCTGGTTACAAGTGCTGCACAGCTACACTAGTGTGCATTTCCAAGGGTAGCAGGCAAACTAGTATTCAGGCTAGGATCCACTGCTTATGCCACACCATATTTAACATGGAATATTAGCTAAAAATGAAAAGCAAATACTAGTTTGACTTTAAAATTCATATCTGAATACACCCTCTCACAAAAAACCACTACAAGATTTAGACAAAATCTTCCATGCTATTTCATATACGCTCTCATATCCACCTGTCATTTCTTGGAACACATACATGTTTTCCCACTTTGCCTCTAAGTAGAGGCTAGAAATTGCAAAAGAAGTGGGGAGAGCAGAGGCTGTTATCCTGCATTTGAAACTCTCCACTACACAACCAGCAGTAGGAAAAATCAAGACTTTTAAGTCCTGCAGCTGAATTAGGGAACAAAATCGGAAAAGCAAAGTCTGTGTTTTATGTTAGAGTAGGATCGTAGAATCATCAAATCAGTCACTTGAGTTGAAAGAGACCTTCAAGATCATCGAGTCAAACCACAGATTAACCCTGCTTAGTTCACCTCTAGACCATGTCCTCAAGCACAGCATCTCCACACCTTTTAAATACCTCCAGGGATGGTGACTCCACCACTTCCCTGAGCAGCCTGTTCCAGTACTTGACTACCCTTTCAGTAAAGAAATTCTTCCTGATATCTAACCTAAATCTCCCTTGGTGCAGTTTGAAACCATTTCCTCTCACCCTGTCACTTGTTACCTGAGAGAAGAGACAGACCCCCACCTCTCTAGACCCTCCTTGCAAGTAGTTGTAGAGGATGGTAAGGTCTTCCCTCAGCCTCCTTTTCTTAAGACTAAAAAGCCCAAGTTCCTCAGCTGCTCCTCATAGGACTTGTGCTCAAGACCCTTCACCAGCTTTGTTGCCTTTTCCTGGACAGGCTCCAGCATCTCAAAATCTTCCTTGTAGTGAGCGGCCCAAAACTGAACACAGTACTTGATGTGTGGTCTCATCAGAGTGGAGTATAATCAGATAATCACTTCCCTACTCCTGCTGGTCACACTATTCCTGATACAGGCCAGGATGCTGTTGGCCTAACATGAGGCTAACATGAGGGTATGAAGGCTAAAATAAGGGTACAAGGGACCTTAAATCCATGTTCTTAACTAGAGTCACTGGCTTTATTGGAACAACCCCAGTCCACTCAAAAGCATTTGAGATAAGAAAATTTGTCTAGTTACACCATTGGGAATTAGACAATGATGCTACTTTATCACAGCTGAATCTAGCTACTAGCTTATGGTTTTGACCTAAAATATGACACACCAAACCTGAAACTTAACTCACATCAGAAACTTTAATTCTGTCTTTCCTTGTATTTAATTCCCTCTTCCATCTAAATGGACCAGTCAGGGTCAGTCTGCTACCGCACCTATAAAACCTATCTTTATCAGGTCTCTGCATCTGGTGAAAAAGATTTTCTGATTACTGTGAGTATGTCTGCAACACTCCGTATTCTGACATGTACCTGGACCTGTCCTGATGTTGGAAAGAGTACTGAGCAAAAGTCCTGGCCAAGTGCCAAGCTCAGAAGGCTGTAATGCTTCCAGCATCCGCAGAAGCTCACTCATCCCCATACATCTCTGAACTGGGAAATGTAGGCTTCCCCTTACAAGCTGTGATATTAGCAGTATTCCTAGCATTAGATCATCCAGAGTCTGGCACTGGACTCCATGCATTCCTCACGTGTCGTTCACTATATCACAGATCTTCATGCAAGATGATTTACTAGCTGTGTGGGAAGGCGTGCAGGCCGGCAAATGCCCAGGTGCCACCAGGTATGCACTGTAATTACTGCTCCAACCTTAAGTCCCCTGCTTTTTTTATTTATTTTGGTTGTGGGGGGTTTTTTTTAAACAAATTATTTGTAACCAACTTATTAAAATGCATCCTCAGAGACTGTTCAGGACGTCCTTCATGCTGCTATCATTAGAAGGGATGTGCTGTCATTACTGCCTGAAATTTCTGAAAAGACTTTAAAAAAACACCACAAAAGCACATCAACACTTATGAACATGCTTTGGCAATAATTTCAGCTTTTACAAAGGCTTAATTTAATTTGAAACTTGTACTTAAAGGCAAAAGGCTCAAAATAGTAGCTGCTTACAGCAGAGCAGATGGTCCAGACAATAAAAAAGACAGAACTATTTGAGGAACGTGAGATGTTCACTGATACAGATAGAGCCAGTTAGCAACTGTGCAATGAAAATGGTATTTCACTGGAATAAACTAATTTGTAAAACAGACTTCAAAAGCATGATATGGATTAATCTTTTTTTTTCAACATAAAAAGGTGGTCTGAACCTCTACAAATGGCCAACTTTTAAACATAAATTTGTGTTTCAAAATGGTATTTTATTTTAAAATGTAAGATAACCGTAGTAATTTTTTTAAATATTGGGGAGGGGGAACTTAAGACTACACACACGCAAGGCAACTCAGTGTAGATTCAGATATAAATCCTATAGATAATTTATCACAGGATAAGAGAAATTTAAATTATGTTTTTTCTAGGACAGAAACATTATTTGCTATTTCAAATGAATGTCTCATGTAGCCAAGGAAAGGGGAAAATAATCGCAACAAAGAGGAAAACAGGTTACTGGAAAATCATAGTTAAATATTGAAGTTACCTGATTAATAATGGGGATTTTTTAACAATGCTATAATACATGTCAGTAAGTCCTTTAGAAAACCACCTCAAGATGGGAGCATTTAAATGACATCTTAAATTTGCAATAATTGTCAAAATTACCTATTAAATAGTTATATAATCTGCATGTTAAGTTTACAACTCTTTTCATTAACTAGCAATTTCTCTCTTGAACATTTACCATGTTCTGTCTTGCAGTTAAAATAAAGAAAATGTGATATTTAAAATACATTTGGTCACCTTACAGTACATTTCCATTCAGTTGACATGACAGTTCTTTAATGATTATTCAGAATAAAGTGGAAGGGACTTCTTGTCCAAACCATCACTGGCTTCTGCTTTCATAAAGCAAACTCCACATACAATCTTTTTTATAGACTAAGGAAGGACCATACAAGTTTCAGTTGCATCCACACTGCTTTCTCTTGAAAGGCTGTTTCAGAACTTTGCTTTTGCTGATGCCTGGAAGCTTTCTTCCATCTTCCAGGCTAAATATGTTTGGAATCAATTTATATCAATTATCTCCTTTAGCTTAAACAGCTTTTCACCCTCTCTGACATTTTCACATTACTCTCCTTCAAGAAGGCAATGGCATTTCCCACTTCCATGGCATATTTATTCTAATTAATTAAACCAACCTCAGTCTTTCAGCATTGTTTCCTAAGAAATTTCCTTCATCTCTAAATCCTGTCAGTAGAGCTTCTCTACATTTATTCCAATGTGAATTTATCCCTGTTGATGACCAGCCATGAAGAAAATTAAATGTAATTGTATGTTGCTTCACATAGCAATACTAATGGTTCCATCTCTCTTTTGGAAATACAACTTCTACCAACTATTCTCTGTGTATTGGACGGTACTCCACTGATTTTTGAGATGTCTAGCAACCAAGACTATCTGATGTCTGGAAGTCACAGGATTCCCAGACATAAAAGAAAAAAAAATACAAATCTATTTTTAATAGAACATTATCCTTTATGGAGTTGAGTGATCCTGTCCCATCAGAAGCCTAGAAACTCTCTTCACTTCTCCTCTCTAATGACTGCCTGTTAATCACTGAAATGCATTTTTACTCCTTCTGTAGGTCCAAATCCTGTGACAGAAGTCACCAGTTTCCATGATTTCAAAGGCAACTTCAGTCTTCCATAGCTCCTAAGCTTTGGTTAGCAGTTAAAACACACAATAATTCTTGCTGCTAATGAGAAAGCAATCACTGGCACAAAGAATTTCAATGCTTCCACATTAACAGCTACCATTATATGCTAATCACATTTTAATTGCTAACCAAAAAAGAACAGGCTACAAAAGCAGAAGATAAAATTCATGAAGCAGAAGTTTCAGTTTATCTCTTCTTTTATGTTTAATTTCCATTAGTTTCTATCTGACCTGCATCTGTTTGAAATACATTAGATTACAGAAGTCTCAGAGCCCTTGGGTCAGGTAATGCTATAAAAATTAGGCTGAAAATGTTTCATTTTTAAGTGAGCCTATGCCAAAATTTCAGACTTTCACACATCCAATCAGGTTTGGGGTGGGTTCAAAAATTTCTCTTCCCTATCATTCTCATCTTAAATTTTCTAAAGTGCTTGTTATGCCAGCTGTACCACCAATTTAATGCCACTGCATTTCTCCCAGATCTGAGCTTGCATGGTGAAGCAGAGGCTTTTTAACTCTGGCACAGTACCAGCATTAACTCAGCTGTGCAACTTCCAGCAGTAAGGTAAGGACCAGAAATTCACCTCTCTGTACTTTGGACAGGTAGTGAAACGCCCTTTTCCAGAGTAATCCTACAGGGGAAAGAAATTTTCTGGAGAACAAAACAAAACAAAACAAAACAAAACAAAACTAAACTAAACTAAACTAAACTAAACTAAACTAAACTAAACTAAACTAGCAATCCCGTTCTCTACCTTGTTGCAAATAATTTCTACCCAAATGGAGGTTATATATATTTGAACACTTGAAAGCTCCTCTGCCCACAGGTGGCCTTGGAATGATGTATATCTGTACTGTTAGAAATCTCTCTGAGCAACAAACTGTGGATAGTGGTAATTGATGGAGAGGTAGGTGGGAACCAAACTCCTCTGAGTGGGAAAAAGCACTTCAGGAGGAGGCTTGAGGAAGGTGGTTGGAGGGAAGAGGTTAACCTCAGTGCAGGTACTGAGGGCACATGGCCTGTGGGTTCCTCATCGCCAACTACCTTACAGCAAAAAGTAACAGAATAATTCACATATTCTATAGGAAGCAGGAACATATTGATAAAAGGCAATTCCAATCAGTATATTTCTCTCCCGTGGGCCCGTATTTTTGCACTTTGTTATATGTATCTAGTATGCATTCTTCCAACAGAAGAGATATTTTCAGTATTTCCAATACTGATTTGAAAGACTTGTCTTACAGTAACAGCATGATTCTTTTGTTTAGTTCAAATTTAAATAATTTCCTGCTCCAACAGTCAGTAGTACTAAAAATCACTTTCAAACATACTTGTTTGGGAAAGAGACAGAAGTTGAGCTATGAACTTTTTGCTACATTTCTGTATGTTCCACAGTCTTTCAACATACAAATTAGCAGAAAAACTGAAACTAAAAGAACAGGAAAAATATCAAACCCTGAAGTTATTTAAGTTACCCTGACATGAAAGCACATCCTGTAAAAATACTGATGTCGTTGTGAAGCATAGATACAACACCTCTGCCTTGCTAACTTCCCCTCACATTTGTCAGCAAATGGGCATCTTATTAATTAAGTGGAGTTTGAGTAAGTTTTCTAGCTTCTACAAAAGGAATTCTGCCCTTATCAACCATTGGCACATTATTTACTGGGCAACAAAACTATAGAAAACAATCTATCACATAATGTGATTAGGAGAGAAACAAGTACTACCAGTTACCAGGAGTCAAGTCAGAGCCTAGGAGGGGATGCTCCCTTCCTCTGTCATTGACAGGATGCTATTTGCAAAACCAGCCTCACAGTTGCATTTACACACTACTTTTCTATTGCATTTCCAGGTTCAGTTGTTTTGCAAGAGGACATAAACAATTATCTTGGTCTTTCTTAAAGAACTAACTAGCTTTTAATTTCACTTGCAAGCTGTCCATCCCTCTCTCTCTGATTTTTACTGGCATCTAGTGGCACAGCACTATTTTTGTTAAAAATGCAGTTTCCTTATTGGTCAAACCAGGAGCTGTCCAGTAAGAAAATACAGCTTCTGGACACTAGAGGGTTAAGAGAACAGGAGTTGAGCCTGAGTTTATAGGTCTGATGGTGTCACTAGGCAACAAGTAACTTGCTGCAGCCAGCTCTTTTCAACCTCCCTGCTTCCTAATGAAGCCGGGTCTGCAGGCTGGTAATAAAGAAACAAAGCATGTTTATTCCCTCCTAGCTTGCCACTAAAACCTAAACCAACAAAAAACCCCAAATCGAATGGTGATGATGCAATCGCAGGTGCACCATGCTGGAAGCAGTTAAAACCAGTCAGCTTTTGGAAGGTGTGGATGATTGCGGAGGTCCTACGTTTTTCAGACATGTTTCAAGAAAAGGGCTGTAGCTATAAATCCCAGAGAAAGAGAGAAGGGGAAAAAACTAAAAAAGGAAAGGAAAATGTCACTTAACTATTTTGAGTAGTTTTGAGCTTGTAATTACAAAACAGTGCTCTTCCAAAAACCTTTTAAAATACGATCCATAGTACTTCATGTTTTTTTAATTGGAAATTTAGTCATGTTATGTTTCGGTGTCTTGCATTCTTACCTATTCTAAGGGATTAAAACATGAACCAAATTTATACAACTAATTCTGTACCCTTGTCCTGTAGTGATTATATTACTTTTAGTAACACAATAATATTAAAGACATAATTTCAAACTGAAGTAAATTTCATGATAGATTGTTTCACAAACCATTTGTTTAACACAAAACTTCCTGTGAGCAAGGAAAGAACAAATGACCATTAAATTCCATGGGAATTTTGCAAAATTTGAATACAAATCAATGAAAAAATAAATGAGTGCCACACAATCATCAAGGTGTATTTTGTTTTCTGTATTTATCTACCGTAATATCACGTCTTTTTTTTATGTGATCCAGGAGATTACATGCTCTTGCATTCCATGCTTCCAGTTTTTTATCTTAAATCTGAATTCCACTGTCATAAATTCTGCACCTCAGCATCTACACAACCCTAAAATGTTTGACAAGCTAGCAAAGTTATTTTATTTGAAGACAGGTCTTTGTACATTTGGTAAACTTAGTATCTCACAGCAAGTACAAAAATATGAGCATACTGCATTACATTGTCCGTACAGCAGCACTGTGTAGTTATGAATACACACAGGATGACCTGTGCCCTGCTAGCTTGCAATTGCAGCACATTTTCCCCAGAGGTAAAATTCGGACACAGTAAAGCTAAATTGACACTTCGTGTAAAACTAGGCACTCTGAAGTCCTGGCTAAGGTACAGCCTCATTCGCGTTGGTTTTTACAAAGCATATTATAGATTTAATTAATATGGCCACTCTCAGAATAGAGATTGAAAGGTGTTTCCAATGAGGTCCTAATTCTGACCGCTGTTCAGTGTTTCCTGCAGGTTTTGCATTTCAGAGTAAGCTCAGCACTGCTGAGTCTTTACTGCAAGAAGGTTTTCATTATTTCAGACAATAAGCCTTATTTTCTCCTTCAAATAACTTTTTAGCAAGTCTATTTTCATGCACACTGTCTTTCAGGTTTAAAGCCCTCCCTTCTTATGCTGCACAAGCAGCAAATTCTTAATCTTCACCTGCTCCATACTACAATAGGTGCCCACGCACTCACTACAGCCTAGAAAAGCCATGACAAAGCCATAACAAAGGAGTAAGGAAGAAGCTGCCATGTTCAAGTAGCACTAGGTTCTGTGTGGAGCTGAAAATAATTTCAGCCACTAAGAAAACACATGTTCCCAGTTTGATGATCTCTCTTTACAGCCAGAAAGCAAATAATCCGGTACATAGAGAACAAATAGTTACACTGATTTAGTAATGAGAAAGTTACACCCAGCTCTCCAATCTCTTTTTGAATTCAAGCAAGTCAAATAAGTAGGTTCTAGATCATTCATCTACCTAAAAATCCCAGATAACTCCTTGAGGCAGGAGAACAGCAGAAAGCTTCTCAGTGGCCAACAATAAATTTATGCCCCCAGAGAGCACGTCATAAGAGTAAAATACAGTACAGCTACGGGGTCATAAACTGGAGGTGGTAAATCTCTGATTTGCCTAGGTATGGCAACAACATCCCACACCCCATTCTGGGTGAGACAGTACTTGCTCTAGCAAGGACTACATCTGAGACCATGGATACCAGCTGCATTTCAGTTTCAGCTGCTTGAGCCCTGCTTGGACCTTCAGTTCACACAGCCATTAGGAAATCATAGAGTTAGCCTCGGGGTAAGTAGTTTACAATCCAAACAACATCACCAAGTCAGCAGCTGAGATCTCAGTTCTCCTTATAATATTCACCTACCCCATGAGAAGTAGAGGTGCAACCCCTGACACCTCATACACTGACTGTACACAGCAGGCAAAAACTGTCCTGGTTTGAGGAAGGAACTAACCTGCTCAGGTAGAAAGTCCATAGCGTGTGTGTAAATTGGTCATTGAGCACTTGCAGTTGCATAGCAAGTATTGCAAAGGAGGGTGGTAGTATTTATTTAAGACATTTGTGACTGTTTTTACATATTATCACAGGGCATTACCCTTCCCTACAAAGGAAGAATGGATCACGGGGTGCATGCCACAAGCCCTTTCATTTTGCTCCCCAGCTCAGTTAGAAAACCACTGCCTTTTCTTCTCAGCACTCTCCTTTTATCTTGTCTTACTTGGAGTAATTTACCCCCAAACTCCTTCCCTTTCCCACTTCAGCACTGGCTCAGAATGCTGATGAGATACTGTGTGTGTCACCCCGGGCAGTTACTTAGGTACTTCAGGTAGGACAAATGCCTGGCCCACAAGCTTTCTGATTGACCAGTCAATCCTGTTACCTGAAACAGCCCCAGGTGCTATGTCGGAGCTGTCTGGATCAGAAAAAAACCCCAAACCCTACACATATGCACACAAACAAATACAACCCTTGTGCAGATAGTGAGCAGGAACAAAACCAGAGCCACAGCTTTTAATAGAACAAAGACTGAGAAAAGACATTTGCTTTCGAAAAACATCTCTTGGTTGCTTCTCAGAGACCTACAGTAATTAAGGATAAATAGCAACTTAAATGTATTTTGTTTTATTTGCAACATTGAAAGCTTCAATTTTCTTTCATTGAGGGGGAACAATGTGTTGCTTTCCAGTAGGAAGAAAATTGTTCTGTGATTATAATGACATCATGCTGCCTCTCACGGATTTTTGCAAGTCTAACAGCTTGAGAAAGAAGAAGGGCACATGAAGTGTAGTACAGCCTTTCAGCTGTTTAAGTAAAAATTCCTATACTTACGTGTATACAAAAAGTAAGGAGTAAATGAACTTTTTTTCCCTTTGGCTCTGAACTCTGATCCAAAGTTCAGTCTCTCTGAACTTTTGGATCCAAAACAAGGAGCCCAAGAGCTTTGAAGGAAAATGAAAATCACATTAACGTTCAAAATTTACAGTGTAATTTCATCACCAGACTTTTGGTCATATTTTATATTAAAAAATATTTGATTACTTATGGTGCAAGCAATGTTATAATGAGTAAGAACCATTTTCATGTTACTTGAATTAAAATGCTAAAGTTACAAAGCATGAATTAGTACCAACAATTTGAGTAATGGTCATGGAAAATTAGAGTTCTTATATTCAACTATGCTTCATAGTTAAGCAACAGTATTGGTAGAGTCTATTTACATTTTAGAGTCTTTGGCACCAATACCATAATGTTCATATATTTTGGGTCCTCTTTAGATGTAATGTAAAGCAGTGGTGATTCATAACCTATGCTAAAAATTAATAGCTGCATGCTGCCAGTCATCTTCTTGGGGTGTGCAGGGAGACCACTTGCAGGGAAATCACAGTGATGCACCAACCATCCTTGATCCTTCCACCTCCCCTCCTAAAGCAAGGCCTGTTTCAGGGCCCTCCCAGGTCATATGCCCCTTACTTCTACCACTAGTCACTTCTTGTGATTTGGGTCCCTCGTCTTTAAGGCAGCACAATTCAATTCTGCTTGCTTTACTGAGGTGTCTAAAGCATCCTCCAAGCAGACCCAATACACAAAGGAGTGATTGCTTTGAGCTCTTTTTCCTGGGAGTCTAGCAGTCTTGTCATTCTCAAACTAGGAGCATGAAGCTCACTTACAAAAGACTGAAGCAAAGCCTCAGCCACCAAGGAATTGCTGAATACCATTACTCAAAACAACACTGCAGAGATGAGTGTGTTGTTTCTTTGCATATCACTGTTATTTGGGAAAGGCTTCTTTACAGAGAAATGGAATAGTACACAGGTATTTAATAAAAATTCTGCTTATGCAGTACCAAGAAGGTTGCTTTCATGTTGTAACACTTGTAAGGGAAAGAGCCTTAGCCTATCACTTGTGGCTAAAGGAAAATAGATCCACGAAGATTTCCCCAGAGTATGGTAAGGTTATTAGTGGTCAAAAAGTGAATTTACAGGATTTATAATACAAAGACACACTATGGTGGTTTGTTGTTTGGGGTTTTTTTTAAATTCTGATTTCTATCACAGCTTTTACAACTGCACAGATTATCTTCGTAAGAATCCCAGACAAGCTGTAAGATACTATCTGATTTTACCTTCATTTTCTAGCTCCCCCTTGTCCAAACTCAGAAATCTGCCAAGGAAAACCTGAGCTTTATAAATTGCAATGCCAATATTTAAATCTAATGTTCAAACGACAAGAGAAGCTGAGAAGCTGGCAATGATAATGTCCTGTGAGCAGCTCGCATGTGCCTGTATATTCAAGAGCCACACACACTTCAGTGAATCACAGATGAGCTGCTATCTCTGTTGAGAGAGCTGTAACCCCCCAAGTCACCAAGAAATGAATGATTTAGCTGCGTCACAGGAGAAACAGTACAATCCAGAAATAGATTGGGATGGACACACAAAATGGAAAACTTTGCATTGCGTTTTCCCCAGCCAGCAAATCCCCTGCAAGCAGGAAGCTGCGCCTTGGGCAGCTGTATGGGACCCCAAGTCCCGTCCAAGTGAAGTATGATACCCAAGTGCAGAGGCAGCTGAGATTTAGATGTGTACAGAAAAGCTGAATTAGGATAGGAAGTCAGACCATCCTCACCAGACACAGGTGGGAGGACACTGGACAGGCTGCATCTGCAACTGGTTCTTAAAAGAGAAGGCCTGGCTATAATCAAACCCTGAACTTGCAAATCTAACACTCAAAATGCTGTTGCACTTCTGCATTGAAGGTTACAAGCACCTTTTGGGTACTGTTTCTGGCTGCCATGGCTGCCAGGGTAGCCTGATTTAGTGTGCACTTTTCTCATCTTTCAAGGGCAGGTTTTCACTGAATTAGTGGTGATGAAAAACATAAGATTTAGTTAGTACCTATTCCAAGAAGCTGATGAAAATGAACTGGGACTAATGTAAATACGTATTTTAAATAGCATTTCTGTATTCTTTCCTACAGATATCCATATTCAGAACATGGCCATCTGCAAAGGGTGTGATAAAAAAATCCTGGAACAGTTTTTGATGGTCCTGACAGGCATGAAATTTCATAATAAACCAGCAAGAACATACCTGTGGACACCCAAACTATTAGATTATACTAGCTTTTCTGTTTACTGTTGCCAACACAGGAAGGACACACAAAAAAAAACCCCAAACCCAAATCACCTCGAGAGGATTTTCCTGGCAATTACTAGTACCAGTCTCTCCTCATCTGCAGCTCAGACTGTGGCATCCAATGGACCGAGATCAATCAGTCCACCAAGATCTGCCTTCTGGATCCCAGAAAACTACATCCTTCTGTGACTTCTTGCTAAACCACTGCCAAATAGTTCCAATTTGGTGCA
The DNA here is from genome assembly GCF_964237585.1 of Gallinula chloropus. Lineage (NCBI taxonomy): Eukaryota > Metazoa > Chordata > Aves > Gruiformes > Rallidae > Gallinula > Gallinula chloropus. The sequence continues at coordinate 117,714,226 of NC_140085.1, forward strand.
ATTTTTTTAAAATTAGATAGCTTTTCTTCCCCCTTCTGCATATGCCTCTGATTTTATAATAAAACAGAATCTATACTGAAAAGCAGATACCGAAGGGAAAGCACAGAAAAACAAAGAACATTTTAAAAACTATATCTAGTGAAGCCCAGTTCAGATAAGGCAAATTACTCATAGAACTACGCAAATTCACTAGATTTCTGCATTTTTAATTGTAAAATACCGTATCAAAATTCGAATTCCAATCAGGATCATTAAGCCTACTCCCTTTAAAGCCTGGAAATTATTTTTCTCAGCATCCAAAAGGTTCTTTTTTGTGTTTTTTAAAGCTCCTATAGTCAGTTTGCTATAATTACAGGATGAATAAAGATAAATATGTAGGAAGGCATCCCTCCTTACAAATCAGCTGGATGCCAGTTGTTATGATTTAAAAACATTTCCATGCTTCTGCTCTGGCAATGTTTAAGCATTCACAAACATTCCAAAATTCTATGTGGGAAAGGAAGTGATAGCAAATACAGGGAACAGTGAATGACAATTTCAATAAAAGAATGAGTGAAAACAAGTTGGGGGTTGTTCTGAATGACCTTTAATGGTCCCTCCCAACTCAAACCATTCTGTGACCCTATGAAAATAGCATGACTCTACACTTCGGAGAGATCCTTGGAAATTTTTGACCTTTTACACTCCCAGCTATGGCTGTAACTCAGTCAGTGTACCTTGGCAGGTTATGCTTTCTCCCACTCTTCTCAATAAAAGAATTTTAAAAAGTAAAATTTCATAAAAATAAATTTCCCAGTAGAATTTTGAACATAAACCAATGCTACACACAATTAATGTATTGAGCTAATATTCAAATTGATAATTGTATGCTCTTTGCTAGTTATATATTCTATTCATATTAACAATTGCTGGGCTATAATTTTCTGCTCTAGTGTCAAGATCATATAAGCCTGACTTCTACAAGCTTTAATTAAGACATACATAATAAGAAGGTTTTTCCAAACAAACAAGACACAAAATGAGTAGCATCAGAGGGAAGGAAAATTACATGATAGCTTTACTTTATCTTTTTGATACTGTTGTTTTATCCCTGACATTATATCTGTCAGGAGCATTAAGGTACTGAGATCCTGTCCAACTCCTCTGACATCCTGGTTAACAAGCAGTTGCCACCCAGCAATTCCCTGCTCCCTGGGTTCATCTTCTTCTGCCCCTTAGTGGTCCACAAGTCTCAAAAGTGATAATCAACTTTCCTTATCTCATTGGGTGATACACAGTTGGGATGAAATTCATCTTTTTGTTTTTATTTAAGCCCACAGGGAGGAATCTGCTGCCTCTGCCCTCAAAGAACCTAATACCTTGTCTGAGGGAAGGGTTCCTAAAACTACATAATCTTTTAAGGCATTTAAGTAACACGTATGTGAACCCTTCCAGAGAAAAGATCAAGATCCAGATTTTCAATAAGGAGTTCCTCTGGGAAATCTAAATTATCTGAGAATCTGGCTCTGCCTGGTTTTAATGGAGAAAGGGAAAAATGTGTATTATACATGAAGTGGAAAACAAATTCACTCCCAGAGCTGGCAAGTTGTTACATGAGAAGCAAAACTAATGAAACCAACTTTCTTACTTGTGCTGGCTTCTTTGGCATGTAACAGAGCATGAGGAGCTCTTCCCAGCATTGGGGTATTCACACCAACCATCTCTCATTCAGATCCTTGGGGATCTAGCGAGCATTGAACGCACGGTGTACTCATCCCCTCAGCAGGACTAGTGGGTAGGGATGTATAACACACCTGGGGTTATTTGTATTCATGACATGAGGTGGAACCTATTGGTCAGTGGGCTCAGAAGCTGCTGGGCCGGGGTGGGAGAGCTAGGAGGATATGGGCACAGATGGAAATACCAGTATCAAGATCAGATAAGTCTTGCTTTCTTTGGGAACTAGTCTTTAACAGCAGTTCTTTGATTTTTATGTGAACTGGGCTGAGTTTTCTTCTTGGTGAAAGAAATTCATTTGACAGTACAAGAAAAGTGTAGAAAAGAGTAGCTAACTATATTAAGTATGCTACATCTGCCGTACCTGTTTATATCCAAACATGAGACAGCACAAGTATCATATGCATCTGTGCATGAGTTATGAACTACATTTACAGTAATTAAAGAACTGGTCATAATGTTGTACAGTAATCATGGGTAAAAACGACCATCTGCCTGTTACATTTAGGACAGGAAAAAAACGATTATAACTTTATTAACTTTAACCATGTTCTGCTGCTCATTTACGCCGAGTTAAATAACATAAAAAGTATCAAATCAAGGATCTTCTTCATGTCACAGCTTCAGTCCTACTGATTTAAATATGACAGCAGAAAGATCTGAAAAATCGTTACTGGAAACTCTTGCAGTCTGTGTTCGTGTAATCTGCTCAGTGCCGATAGCGGGAAATATGAAAGCTGATTTCCACATTTTATGATAAAGTTAGCCATATTGCCTGTGTCTGAAAACGAATCTGTTATTTGCACAGTCCATGTCCTTCTGTGATAGCACAGCACCAACTGCTAACTGGAGCATTTTCATTTAGTTTGCATTTGTTAGACGTACATAACTGCACAGAGCATCTGAGTGACATTCCAATCCAGCTCTGACATTTCAGCTTTGATCTTGTCACCTAATGTTAAAGCACCACAGCTGGTTTGCCTGTTTATTTCAATTTTCTATTTATTTTTTTTTTAAACAACTCTAAGGCACCAGATGCTTTGCTGTGTGACCTTTCTCTTTAGACTGGTCATCGAATCATCAAGCAACGAATATACCATACCTTCATCTTCTTCTCTAGGATGCAAGCACTTTTGAGAAGGTGAAGGGGAAACATTAGAAAAGCTTGCCTCTGTCCTGTCATGTTGTCTTAGTGTGATATGAAATTCTGTGACATATGACATTAAAAAAGGTCACTTTGACAACCTGACTACTAGAATGCCAGCCTATTTTTCAGTACTGTTGGCAAATGAATGGCAAATTACGCAATGTCTGCAACTATCAATAAAAATATTTTCTTCTTTTGCATTTTATAGTTTTATGACCTTGTGGAATTTTAAAACATGGTGGGCTTTCCACAGCTTCTCTCCAGCTTCCTCAGTATTTTCCTGTAGAATTTTCTTAGTAAAAGGAGGTTTTGTTTATTTATTTTTAAGGGATTTATTTGATGTGTTAATGGTTTCCCTATTCCTTCTTATTACATTGATAGAAAAAGAAGCAAAATTGCATTTTTCATACATTTCAAATTATAGAGAGGAAGAAATCAAAGAAAGGGATGTAAGACAGGCTCAAATCTTGCCTATGAAGAATGATATACAGATGGCATTTATTTATTAAATTGCTTATTGATGTGGGTTTCCAGATGGTGGTATATCAAAGCTTTTCTTAAGAGCATAGGTAGATCTTGCAGAAATTTATCTGTTTAAATTGTATAGATTTCTTGGAGGTCCCCATTCTTTACAACAGCAGTTAAAATTCATGGCTCTAGAGCATTGTCCAAGTGTTTCTTCTGCACATAGTAAAGATTCTAACTTTTAGTAGAGGCTATAATGCTGTATTTTTTAATCTCTCCTGATTTAAAACTTTTCAGATGGGGGAGGTTTTTTAAAAAAGGACATAAAAAGGTAAATATTTTGAAAAATACAAAAAAGGGTTGATTTGGGGGATTATTGTTTTCTTAAAATACATATTATGGGGCTAGCTTTGATTCACTTTCATTATATCCTCTATTCCGCTAAATCTGCATGTGTCTTACTATATACAAACAGAGATTTCATAATCATAGTTGTCAACTCACTCTCTTAAAGACTATGGCATACTGTATAGTATATACTGAAACATCAGACAGTCCAAAGTCATAACAGAGTGGAATCAGTAGTATGAAGGAATACATGAAAGTATCCTCAAAAGCTAAATTTTGGGAAAACTGTGTTATCCTAATGCCAATCAAAGAGATTCTATGGATATATACTATGAGCTTAATTTTGAAAAATGGACAATAGCTGATAATTGCCCTTAGCACATGGCAAGAATTTTGTGTGTTTTACCATTACATTCCTATCCTAGCCATCACCTACATGTGGGTCTCACACCTCACAGATTTTCATGTGATGAAGGAGAAGGCCAAGGACCTGTTAATTAATAGGATAGCAGAAAACAGTCAGAGATAAGACCAATTCATAACTCCATGCCTATCGGTGGGAGGGCTCAGGGGGAAAAAAAAGGCAGTAAGAATTGGTCAATGGGAAAAATCCAATAGAGTCTTTGTAGAAAATTTACATTCAGTAAAGCCAGAAGCCAGAAGATAAGTAAGCTAACATCACACAACTGCAACAGGTTTAAGCCTTGTTCTAACTTCTTAACTTCCTAACTTCCTAAGAAGATAATCTTAACCAAACCACAAAACCAGGGCTACATCTTCGTCCTTCTTGACTCCACAGCTCTGTCCAAACCAGTAACCCTTGCTTCTCTTCCTGCAATGTTGTTTTCTTATATTCCATGGCTCCAGGCTCTCCCACTTTTCCATCTTTCTTATCTCTTTTTCAGTGTGTCCTTTCACTCAACTTCCTGTCAGGGTTACGTAGTACTCCATTTCTGAACACCTTCATTTTCTTTCAGGCTCATGTTAACCTCAAAACGCAGTTTTGCTGACCAACACTTTGTGGGTCAGACAGCAATCTCTGTCTACTGCAGGGACATATTTTTACTTTGTTTGTTTTGTTTTCTTTTTTAACAGACCAAAAGCTCAGTCTTACTGTCATATTTTTGTAGATGCCTATCAACCAATAACTACTTCTGTAGTATCCAAGCCCATAAAATGAGTATCATTTTTCATAAAATCAACATAACTTCTCACAAATTCTTTTTCATGTAAGATGTCTAAAATATGTCTTTTCTTATCCATGTATATACTTTTCCAGGTTCCCATCATTTCATATAATGATTTTTGCAGTTTACTTTTCTTTGGCCTTGACAAACATAACTTTGCCTTTCTCATACCTAACCAGGGTGTTGCTGGGAGAAATCTTTTCCTTGTCTGCTGCTTTGGCCGTGTAAATTTTCTCTTTTTGTTCTTCCATTGCCTTCCCCTTTGTCAACCACATAAAAGAGCAGCTACTTGTCATTGGCATCAAGGCACTTTATTTCCTATCCACATATTCCCCATCACCTCTCGCTCCAGCTCTGAAGGGTGATTTGGTATCTACTTGCCCTGTGGTGCCAACTCCCTGCACCTCTCATAAACTCACACCTGGGAGGATTTCCTCAGCCATCTCCAAACACCAGCCTACTTCAGCCTTCTTCCTAAGGCTCTCTTCCATTCTGATGCCCTTCAAAACATAGCAGCAATTACACTTCTGCTGCATGCCAGACCTACCGTGTTGACCAGCACTGTCTCATTACTTCCTTGCTTCCCCCAATTATCTGCAACCATCTGCTCTGACCCATCCTATATGGCAGTTGTGCTGCTCTCTGTTTGTATAGAGCCTCAGAGAAGCAAGGATTTTAAGGGGAGGTAGCATTTTTATTAGGTCAACTGAAAAAAAGGAAGAAACAGGCAACCTTTTGGGGATTTCTTCGGGTCTACCAACTTTCTTTCATTTAGTCTAAAGTGAAATGCTTTGTCTCTTTACAAATAATGCCTCTCTTATAACCTTAGAGGTAGACAGATGAAATACCACCTCTATAACTGCATAGGGGTATATATTAGGAAAATATTCCCTTTGGTTGCAAATCCCACACAGACAACAACAGCAGCAACAAAGTATTCATATCTGGAAAAAAAATAGTGAAGTTTGCCTCTGAGGAAAAAGTAGAATTTGGGCTGGGGTGATACCAGTCATTTTTTACATTCTTATTTAGAGATACACTTATTATGGAAGAAGTCATCTGCTATGGTCACTTTCTGAATAGAATTAACATCGTTACAGAGGATAAACTTATACTTGCCATAGGACCCAACAGGAACTCTTCCCACAAAGGAAGGTCAGGGTAGCTTCAGTGATTCTAGTATTCACACCTTAGGCTCTATGTTGCTGCTAATCCCAACGATGATTTGAACATGGGACAGGAGTAATGACTGCAGGAGAATTACCTTAAAAGTTATGGAATTGCCAGCAGACTATTTTTACAGCCAAGAATCGATTTACTGTTGCATACAAAATGCATTATCTTAGAAGTTGCATGAATTATCAAAGCGTTGACAAATAAAGAGGCTGGACAGCTTAGGAGCACTGAAATTAATACTGTAGCCATTGCTCACTTGGTTTTTTGAGACAGAATATTGAATTGCTGAACAGTTACTATACAAAATGAAAAACACCCTTGTTATTTTTTGATTTTTCCTCATAATGACAGTAATTTCTCAGTATCATATGGCAGTCTATGCCAATCTTGCTTATTTACTACCTATGAGAAATGTTGAGAGTTACATAAATTATCTTTAATTATTGCTTTAATTGTATTATTGTAATTTTTCCACCAGAAAAAAAAAACAAAAACTGCTACTTCCTTATACCCACAGATGGCGTGAGAGAGAAACCCAAAGAAGCTCTTTGGAAGAATCTATGGCTCTCTTTGGAAGAGCTTATTTAGAAATAAGAACTATAGCTTTTCAAACGGAGAGGCAGGTATCAGCTCTTTGCTTAGCAGGTTCCAGGTTGCTCTTTTATTCCATTCTTTCAACACAGTGATAACTAACAGGTTGCCCAGAGAAGCTGTGGATGCCAAATCACTGCAAGTGTTCAAGGCCAGGTTGGATGGAGGTTTGGGCAACTTGATCTAGTGAAGGGTGTCCCTGCCCATAGCAAGTGGTTGGAGCTAGATGGTCTTTAAGGTCCCTTCCAACCTAAACTGCTCTGATTCTATAACTGGCATCATAATTTTGCCATGACCTTTACTGAAAGTTCGTAAGTCTCCAAGTATGTAAGGTCAGGTTGGACAATAACTCTGTCCAGTTTTCACACCACAAAGCATATCTTAAAACTGTGTACAAACTGATTTTCAAACATGAAGGGCTCCATAACATTTGATATGCTGAAAATGAAAGTAACACAGATTATGTTTTTTAATATTGTTATTAAATATCTTCACCAATTTTTTTGAGATTTAAAACTGAGAAAAACACTGATACTCAGCTATCATCCTATCCAACAAATGTAACAATTTCACTGCATCGCTTGTGTTCAGAAAGCAAACTGAATGAAGATTTTGTACTGAGATATCTCCTGGAAGGGACATTTCTGAAAGAATTAAACCAAATGGCTATGCAAACCCCAAAAGGAAAAAGCTTACTGAATTCAAGAATCTGTTCTTCATGTTTATATTCAGCTCAATGCACCAGTGCACTTTTTTCCATTCCTTAGACTTTCACCAAGACAATTCATAATTGTTAACATAACTGCCTAAAGCCTTTAGGTGTAAATCAGTAAGCAATGAAGTGAGGTGGAAAAGTAGCTTCCCTCTGACAGATGCATGCTTGAAAATGAGGTGATAATAGGTAAAATGGTATTAAGAAGACTAATGACATACAATAACAAGCCTGTCTAATTGTGAAGATTTAATTAAAGCAGAGCTGCTGTGATGCTGATGTAATTATTAAAAGAATATCTGGATTTCTGTGTCAGATCAATCTGCTCTTTCAAAATAATATAATCTAGACCTTTAAAAAGGGCTAGATCCTAGAAAGTCATATATAATCTACTTAATTACTTTGGGTTGAGATTATATGAATGGACTTGGGTGAAAAAATTGTATTTCTGAGATGCTTCAAAAGCACATTATATGTTGAGTTCTTGCCATTCTGTAACACGCTTAGTGCCTGAAATTGTATGAATGATAAAATGCTGGATGAATGACAAACTGCAAAACACACATTTTATTATAAGGTTAGATGGTTTATGACACCTCTAAAGGTGCTCTTGGCTCTTTCCCACTGAATTATATTTGCAACTGCAGCTAGTACCGTATGCTGGTTGGCCAACGTGTTAGAGACTAGAACCTGAATTCAAGGAGACTAGTCTGCAAAGCAGATTTCTCCTTATGCTCCTTGCACCATCAGTGAAAAACTACATACTCCCTTCAGTTGAGTTAGAGCATGAGCCCAGTTTATCTTAAGAAAACCTGATCTAAAAACTTAAGAAGCTGGTATGAATTTGTCATTGTTCCTCTTTCCAGTCTAGTCCCAGTGTCCAGTCTTACCAGGGGCCCAAATACAAGTTATCAGTTTGGAAGGATATGTAATTAGCTCGCCTCAGTCCCCAGAAATGTTTGCTTGAAAATATCTAGCTAATTCAAATAAAGAATTTTTCTTGCATCTGCTATCATCTCAATACATTTTCATGCAGTCCTCAATGCCTACTTCAGCACTTACACTCTCTCCTTTTTATTTGCTATTCAGTATCCATTTACTGTCTTGGTTTCCACTTTGTGGTGACCTTAATAATTGCTATCCTTAAGGAACTCAGGCTGCATCTCTCTTCAGAAAATGCTAGAATGTGTGAGATCTACTTGCTGTAACTTGACTCAGAAGTCCTAATGCCACCCTTTCCTTTCCATCCCTTGATTTCCTTATTCATAAGGAGTAAATGTTTGCACCCTAACCCCATCAATACCTTTATGCTGTGGGGGATACTGACTGCCGATTAAATCCAGGTTTTAGATTTTTCTGAAAAACAGACCCACCAATTGTGCAAGAATGACACAGACATACAGTTCTGCATGCCTCCACATCCATATCTTACTATAGGTCCAAAATTCTCATATATTCTGGACAGATCAGTGGTGTAAAAGCAAGTATACTACATCTCAGCCCACGGGGGTTTTTTGAGAGGTTTTTTTTGTGTTTAATGCTCTCAAAAATTATATGATCACCTTGAGGTTGCTTTACAGATGGAATAGCAGCCAGTAATATGGAATGAAAACAGAATCGTGGTACGTCTCCATGCCCATGCTTAAGCCTGCTACTCACCTTGTAAGGTATCTTCTCTCTCTTGCTTTGCAGTATTGCCATTGAGTGGCCCAAAGGTTTCAAGGACAAACTAGGGCTTTATAAAAGCATCTCACAGTGATTTAAAATATCCCCCACACAGCTACTTAGGAGATAATATGAATTCTATCATTGTCTGATTCAAATTAAGCAAAATTCACCAGTGGAGGGAAGAGCTTTCCCTTGTCCCTGTAAAAAGCAATAACAAAGATTAACAGCAGATGGTATATGAACTATTAGTCATTTGGAGAGTCATTCGAAGTCTATTTTAATTCTTTCACATGTGATTTTCATTCTTTTTCCTTCCAATCACTGTTAGATTTTTCCTGGTTATTTCAGCATTTCCCATTCTAGCTAATACAAGAAATGAACATGTAACTGTGGTCCTGAATTTTACAGAAGGTTTGATTTAAATTTGATGCTGTGATACCATAATATTTATAGACAAGGGGGGAAATGGACAAAAATGACATTTTACATAGGCCAGAGAAATAATGTAGAAGTGTTTTTCTATATTTAGAGTTATAGGCCTGAGATGGCAGACTACAGGCAGAGGGATTCATACCTCCTAAGCACTAGATTGTCCAGTGATTCCACTGCAACAAGCTGTTTTGCTAGTTTCTGTTTACTCTGGGTTTTGGATTAATTGATCCAACACATTAGAAAGAACATCCCCCTAAGGTTTCCTCCATTTTCAGCTTGTCAAATATTGTTCTGCCTTCACACTCTGTCTTTCAGACACTCTCTCCTCACCCCTTCAACACTTTACACAGGACCTGTACATCCCAATTTATTCTAGCACTGTGTTATGTTAAGACATCTTGTTTTCACCATCAGTATCAGTAATGATAGCTTCAAGGAGTGCATGATTTAAAGGCTGCTCTTGAGCATGAAAAGATTGCACAAATTAAGTTTCATGAGTTTCAGAAAAACAGTGGAGAGTTTTCGTTATTGCTTAGAGAATTATTTTTCTACAGTTGAATTAAACAGAAATGACAAAAAAGTCTTTAACTGCTTGTTTTACAAACCTCTTACTCTTGCACTGCATCTTTTAAACATGTACACTCTAAATTTGAACAAAACATCAATCTACTCTGCGCCAAACTGTCTTTATTTACCTTGCTTTTCTCCTTTTTAGTTTACTTGTTCTTACTTCTGAAACTAGAACTGAGAGAGAGGATTCACCCTCAGTACATCCGTTAAAAAAACCCTCTACCTCATTCCAATTCTTCCTAGCTTGTTGAAATCGTGCAAAAATCTATTTGTGATGGCGTGATTTGTTCCGTTATTACTGTGCCATGTTAAATGCCACCACAATTGATAGTATACACTTGCTTGTGGATGAGCAAAAGATTATGAATGGACATTGTCAAAGAACTTCCTATAAGGAATTTATTGAGATGTCCAAATTCAGGAAGGAATGAAAATTGTTCAGTAAAGATAGCCAGAATTACCATGTTTGGAAACTTTGGAAAGGCTACACAATATGGTCTGAGAGCAGTGTCTGTTTAGTGGTTGTTCTGCCAATGTCATGAGATACCAAAAGGCTTGCTCTACCACCACAGGTGAAGTACTGAGGTAAAGGAGAGGTAACTGTTTGCTTTCCTGGGATCCATAGCTGAGCTGATGAAGAAAAACATTTTGTTTCAACGAAACAGAAGGGAAGAATCACTTCCATTCTGTCTGCAAGTACCCTCACCCACAAATCATTCAAGAAAGTCTATATAAGATAGACACATGATGAACTAACTCTCATGATCAGTAGCTATTCAAATAGCTTCTCTATGCAAATCTAGACATCTTCTCTGTCTCAGGCAACACTTTCACACAGAAAAAGGAAAGGCAGAATTAGGGAGATGGAAATAAATCTGGACACAGAAAAGGAAATGAAAGATGCCAAGTAACCTAATGGAGAAATTGCAATTTTATCCTTTTTTATGTGAAGCAAAGTGCTTGGTTTTGACAGAGGACAGCTTGCCCAAACATAACTTTCATTTTATTTGTGATCATGAACTTGTTCCACTGCATCCTTTGTCTGTAAAACAAGTGACAAAAAGGATGTGCAATGGCTTCTATTTGCAAGGTAAAAATATAGCTCCATTGTAATGAATGACAAAACTCACAATAAATTTAAAAGGACAAGTTTTCATCCAAAGTCTTATCTGTTTCTCACTGTTCAGCAGTGGTTAAGCTAATGGCTTGATGCTGCAAATTTTTATGTGGGTGAGTAACTAGGCTCACTGCAAGATCTCTCGCAGCTAAGAAACTGTCCCATTTGTAGTGTTAGGAAAGAAACGGGCAAATAGCAGCTTGGGGCGACATTACTATGATAGCAGATCATCCTACACCTTTGTCTTACTTGTGAGCTCTCCAATCTTAGTGCACTGGCTGACATTTGACATGGAAGAATGCTCTGATCCCAGAGGGATCCACAGTAACTGCAATGTTACACGTCGTGCACAAAATGCAACGGAGCTTTGCATGCATTCACAGCTTTCAATTATGTCTCCACAACTGAGAGTCAATTGGGATCTTTGCCAAGTGGCCAACCAAAGGCAAAATTCAAATTTAGATTCCTGTGAAACTTCTGGATGACCCACACCCTGACAAATGGTAGGTACTGTTTAATTGGGCCACGGTAGACATAGCTCATTAAATTATTGCTGTCTACAGTGCAATGTCCTTTCAGTGCTATATAATGCAAATACATCAGATTTGTTTTCCTTCCTTCGCCCTAGAGTGAATCATCTCTTCTGTTCACAAGACATGACTAAGATAAGATTTATTGCTCACATAACTTATCAGTAAAGTAGACTTCAGACAAATCTTGATTCCAGGGATATATTATTAATTTCTGCACATTTGGACTAGAGTCAGAACAGAGACCCCAAATGTAAAATAATTGTACTTATCAAAATATAAGATGCATTAAAGATAGAGGTCTTAGTTTCTTCAATGTTGTTTTATGTACTGATGACTGCACTGAATGTTATGGAATTAAATCCAGTTAATAGAAAGAAAATAACTTATTGCCATAATTCAAGAAACTCTAGGTTTAAGAGGTGAAATTATTTCTATACTATAAAGAAACCTGTGCCTTAGACTCTTGACCATCCTCCTGGTTATCTTCCACTGGAGTCTTTCCAGCTTCTCCACAGACGTATCCACAGCTGTACTACAGCTATGACCTCACAACCACCATCAGCCAGAGGAGGATGACAACTTTCATCACTCTTCTGTCCATAATCCTCCTAACATAACTCAGTATTTGATTTTATTTATTCACAATGAAAGTTCAATCTGGATTTCAAGGTATTTTTATTAGGAAAGAACGTATTTCATGATGGTCACTTCAGTAAAAACTCCATGGTTAAAAATTTCATAGTATAAAACCTTTTTCATTCTCCCTTTTCATTGATTTAGGATATTTCTTTTTTCATTATTAGACATGTTCTACAAACATAATGATTGGTAATGGTAGTGCCACTCCGACACAGAGCCATTGTTGTGAACAATAAGTGCTTAAATGGACTGTACAAACATTGAACAAAAAAATTTCTCATTAAATAATTTACTCAAACATTAGGATTCTGCTTCACAACACTAATCTTTTGGTCTAAATTACTTTGTACTTCTGATAGGACTATTGTGCTATATATCTGGGACATTTAACATAAAACCATGAAAAACTGCAGTAGTTTCCATGTCTGAAATAACTCAGCAGTAGAGTAATTTGATAGTAATTGCTGTATACAACACAGCTGTATTGCACTTCCCTGTTATTGACATTCTAATGTCCAACCTGAACCTCGCAAGGTGCAACTTGTGTCCCTTATCCCTTGCTGGGGGCGGGGGAGTTTTTCTCTGTCATCTTTGTAACTGCCCTTCAAGCTGTAGTTTGCTATTCAATCACCCATAAACTTCAGAAAGTTATTCAGATTAGGTCTAATGGGCACTCAGAAGAGGTGAATAGTCTCTTCTCCCAATCTGCTGTCTGCTCCTGGTCATGCACCCAGAATGCAGCTATCCCTCTTTGCTGACAGGTCACACTGTGGCTTCATGTCCAGCTTGCTGCCTATTGCACATCCAGTCTTTCCTGCAGAGCTGGAAGGAGTCCCCAGCCTGTGTCCTGCCAGGATGATGGTCTGCTGCAGGACTTTGTGTATGTCCTTGTTCAGTTTCCTAAGGTTCCTGCTGGCCCATCCGTATAGCTCGTCTGTGTCCCTTTGTATGACAGCCCTGCCCTTCAGTATGTTGATCCCAGTTTAGTGTCATCTGCGCACACGATGAGAGTGAACTCCATCGCTTCCTCTAGGTCACTGTTAAAACGTAATCTGGAGAGGTCCGGCACAGACTCCATTCCTGTGGCACTCCATTTTTTCATTTTTTACTAGCTTTCAGAGTACAAACCATCAATTAACTATGACTGCCTGAGCCCAGCCATACAACCTGTTGCAATCCATGCAACTGTGCATGCATCCAGACCATAGTGTATGATATGAATGCAAGAACATTTCCACAAACATTGCTGAAAACCTTGATAAAGTTGAAAGGAAATTGCTTTCACTACTCTCTCCTCACTCACAAATCTAGTCATTTTCTCCAGAAGGCAATCAATCAAGTTGGCCACAAAAGATTGGTTTACCAATCTATACTAGCCATTCTCATTCACCGCCCTCTTACTTCTCGTACCCTGATACATATTCTAAGAGAATTCTCTGATTTTCTGTAATTGAATCAACCTCAAGCCTACAACATCAGTTTTAACACAAGCTCTTTCCTTTTAGACACACAGTTCATAGTGTCAGTTCATTGGTCAATTATACCACTAGGAGTCCATTGACTTCAGTGAAGTTACTCATTTATTAAAAAAACCCCAACAAACCACAACAACAAAAAAACCCCCTCCAACCATAAAAACAGAGTAGTGCAGCACTGGACCAGGTTGCCCAAGAAGGTTATGAAATCCTAATGTTTGATTATCAGCCACTTAAAGATTTATTCATTTGAAAAAGTGCCTTTAAGGTTGTTTCTGGTAAGGACAATAAAAATAATTTCAGCTTCTTCTAAGCCCATATGATCCACTTTCATGGCATAGAAAATCTCAATGTTCAGGAATTATTGTGTAGAGAAGTAATTTGCAATTGTAACTTGTCCCCATATTGCCATACGAGATTGTACTTAGGAAGACAAATATAACAAAATGAACTATAAATTTTCCTCCCCAGTATGAATGATCAGGGACCTGAAAATACATATGTCTGACATAAATATGTGATATATGGTCTTTCACTAGTGAATTTTGGAAAACTGAAAAAGTCTTTGTGATCACAGAAGATCTGAAGTCCTGCATGAGAAAGAAAATGGTCAAGATGGCAAAAAAGAGTAACAGCATTTCTTTAGAGGTACTGCTGACCACTTTGAGTACTGAGTGGATCAGAAGCAAGCCAGACAAAAACATTTCACATTTCTTTATATTTCAGCCTTTCTTCTTTTTACTTCAGTAAATGAAGAGAAATAACATGCTACAATAGAATTTACATTAACAATACAAAAATTATAGGTTCTAAAACATTTTAAAATTGAGGTAGTTGCTTTGTATGACCTGCTGCTATCTGATTCTGCTCATGTTTTGCTAATTTTTTTCCTCAAAATATTTTTTACACCATATTGGGATTTTTTGTATTCAACAAACATGTCAAAACTATAAAGTAGTTTTATTTTGTAAATACTACAGCCTGATAAAATGAATGTAACATTTTTGACCAATGGATTTTAAATTTCTTCTCTACTATATTATTTCCTGTTATTAGTGGTCCATCTCTGGCTTCATCACACTATTTTGAAAGTTCTGTTTACCTGAAGAGGAAATAAAAGTTCTCTAATTTAATGGACTTAGATGCTGTACTATTAGCATTAACATGAATTTTTGCTTTCACATAGTGAAGTCAACATTTGCAGTGCTAATTTTCTAGTCATTTATATGGCTACAACTCCGTTGAATACATGGAAGGAATTCCGGATTTACAGAAGTGTAAATATCAGAATCATGTTATGTACAACAGTGTTAGCCTATTGACTAAAGCACCAAAGTTTCTTATGCAATGGGACAAGACACAGTACATCACTGCAGAAATCAGGAGAACTATTATACCAATATAGAATCATAGGGGTTGGAAGGGACCACGAGAGATCATTGGGTCCAACCCCCCTACCAAAGCAGCTCCCTACCTCATATTGCACAGATAAGCGTCCAGACGGGTCTTGAATATCTCCAGAGAAGGAGACTCCACCACCTCCCTGAGCAGCCTGTCCCAGGGCTCTGTCACCTCACTGTGAAAAAGTTCTTCTGCATGTTGGTGTGGAACTTCCTGTGCTCCAACTTGCAGCCATTGCCCCTTGTCCTCTCTCCACAGACCACTTAAAAGGGGCTGAACATTTCCCCCTGCATCCCATGCTTA
The DNA here is from genome assembly GCF_964237585.1 of Gallinula chloropus. Lineage (NCBI taxonomy): Eukaryota > Metazoa > Chordata > Aves > Gruiformes > Rallidae > Gallinula > Gallinula chloropus. The sequence continues at coordinate 117,729,706 of NC_140085.1, forward strand.
AGATATTTATAAACATTAGTAAGGTCCCACCTTAGTCTTCTTTTCTCTAGGCTGAACAGTCCCAGTTCACTCAGCCTTTCCTCATAGGGGAGATGCTCCAGTCCCTTAATAATCTTTGTAGCCCTTCTCTGGACTCTCTCAAGGAGGTCCCTGTCTTTTTTAAACCAAGGAGCCCAGAACTGGACACAATACTCCAGGTGGGGCCTGACCAGGGCAGAGTGGGAGGATCACCTCCTGTGACCTGCTGGCCACACTCCTCTTGATGCATAGTCTATGTGTCTAAAAGTTTATGGCCTTTCTCCTCAAGGTGAGACTTTCTATGGCTATTCTGCTGATCAATCACTGGGCTGAAGTGTTATCATAATTAGTATAAATACACATCATATTACTAAGACTGTACAATGGAATTAAACTATGTCCACAAAACCTTGTTTATAGAGTGTTATGAAGTTAATAATTAATACAGCAGCTTATCTCACCACTGTTACTGAAATAAGAATACTGAAATATTGTTTTATCCCTTTTCAGTGTGAAAATTTGAGTGATTCCCATCCCTTTCCTTTGAAAAAAAATATTCTGACAATGTTCCTTTCAAGGAGGAATCTCTGAAGTTCTCCTGTAGCAATTTAACAAGAACTTCCTTTTTTTGACAAACAGTCCACAACTGTTTTCAAAAACAGACTTCAAAAATATAACCTTTTCTTTATAGGTGTTATGAGCATATGTTAAAGCAAGACGTGAGATATGGTAGCTAAAACAACTGGGATCTTTTTTTCTAGTTGTAAAAGGAAAGCTCAATAACCACTTCTATACATACGTGGCACAGTTCTGTCACTGACAAAACCATTTGACTTAGCTATCTCTTCCAGATATCCCATCTGAAGACTGAGCTGTTGTACAATTCTAGCTTGACAAAAACTTATCCCAGGGAGGTTTGCTGTCTATACCAAGGGAGTCAGGATTTTATCATTAGACTATAAGGATTAATTATGAAATGAACCAAAATTAAAAGAATATGAAAGGCTGCAGAACCTTATGTAATAGAGGATGCTAGGAGGCTTTATGCCCCCAGGTTTTCATATACCTGCAGATGCATCAAGTGATGCAAAAGAGCATGCCATGAACTTTAAGTTGACCACATGCAATTTTCACTCTTCCCCTGCCTTAGATATCATTAACTTTTGGCCTCAAAAAAACAACTTGTTTACTCCTTATTTTTTTACTATGTCCAGCACAATTGCTTTGTTACAGCTTTTTAGGAGAAAAAAAAAATCAGCACACACTTACTTTTGCAAATGTTAAAAACATAAGAAAAAAAAGATCAGTATTTATAAGTGTAGCTCCTAGGCATTGCAGTACATAAGCAGCACCTCGTTATCATCCATGCTGTATAAATATATACAGAGACTTTTAAGGACTCTTCATCAGGGAGTTTGCAATTCACATGGACAAGAAAGAAAAATAGAGGAAAATAGAAAACTGAATTACAGAGAAGACAACTTGTCCAATGTCATACCACAGCTGTCTAAAGTCACTTTGTTGACATAACAAAGCCACTACTGGCAGCCCTACTAAAAGTTCCCATGTTTTTAAAGTTTTAGCCTACAGCTCTATCTGTGGGACCATGCTGCGAATCAACTTTCAGATGCATTGAAAGTACCAACATAGTGTTGGCTAGTTACTAGAAAAGAAGATAGAAGATCTTCTGCAATTTAAATATTGTTACTCCAGTCTGACAGGTTATCAAACAGGAGGAACAGCAAGCAGCTAGATGTTGAAATGTCAAAGAATAGGATGAAACTACTCAGTACTCAGATTTACAAATGAATCCATTTCAAGCAAAAAGAAAAGTTTCCTGGAATTGTTGCCAACATTAACAAAGTCTCACGGCCTTCTTATTCCTTATTGCAACTCCATTCACAATCGCTCTGAAGAAAGGCACAAAAGGATAGAAAAGGTAAGTAGTAATAGACGAAATATTCCCATCTCCAATCCTAACAGTCAAAACATTCAAGGATGCAAAACCTCCTGATGTGCAAGAAAGCTGATAGCAATTCTAACATGAAAGCCAGCTGCAGGAAAGTGTTGAATGGTTTATTGTTCTATTATTATTATCATCAAATGAGAGGTTCAGAGCCTTGAACAAACCAGTTTTAGACGGAATATAATTTCTGGCAAAAATACTGTTGCAAAAACATGTTGAAACAACCACAGTAATATGACATAAAGTTGAGGAAAATTAAAGAGAAGAGAGGAACTAGAAATTCTTTGCTACAACAATAAAAAAAGTTACTTTAGAATAATTGCTTGTAATATATTTTGTTTGTTTAAAGAAGAAGATGGAAGAGTGGATTATAAAACACAATTTGCTCCCTAAAGTCTATGTAAGTAAGAGGAAACAACATTGTTGGCTCAATGCTTTTAGATAACACCATGCAATACACGCAAGGGAAGCACTAATAGTTTAAGAAAGGGAAAAGAATTTTATCTGCTGTCAAGAAAAATTACCGCAAACATAAAGATTCACATATATAACAGCAACAGTAGCTTTAAGAATAGGTTTTCCTGTTACAGATCAACAGAATGAGCAGTGAGGGAAAACCATTTTGTGGAAGGGAGTAGATAAGGTTCATGTATGTGTGCTGGTTTAAGAATAATACAGGCTCTTAATGAAAACAGTGTTCTATCTGATACAATTAATTTCTAATAAATTTTTATATGCTTTGGAATATCCATGTCCTTAACACTATCACTTCAGTTTCTGAAAATGTTTCAACAACCTCATCTCTCTGACTTCAGATCTACCACATTTCTTTTCTGCATACTACACCGTGAAATGCAACTTCACACGAGAGGAGAAAGTAATATGTTACAAAGGGAATTTATGTTCATAATTACTTGCATTTCTCTAGGCTACTGAAAATGCAGTTCAGGCCAACTGCTGTATATGATTTTCAGAATGAATTAGAACTCACAATTGTCCTTTCACATAAAAAAGTTAGAACTGTAAATCACAGGTAATCCAGCAGCTTCACTCAACAGTAGTTATTTTCTAAAGAGACATCCTTTTGTCTTGGGAGAACAGCAGACCTGAATGAATAAATCCAAGCACCCTGAGAATGCGATGCAGATGTAGAGCTAACCGTTTTAACAACAGAGTAAGGTATCGGAAAATTACTAGGGAAAAGGAGTTAATTTCAAACATATTATGCAGAGCATATGGGAATAAAAATCAAGGTCAGCAATTAATAAGAGGGCTGGCAATCAAATGTGCCTCCTGCCAAACATAATGTCAATTCTGACACCTACTCTTCCACCAAAACCCATAAGGAAATGAAGCATTTTGAACTTCAGGTGGTTATTTTCCCCTTTGGAATTGTGGACTGGTACTAAAGTACTCTTAATTTTTAGGTCTGGTCATTAGTGTCTTGCCAATACCCCTAAAATATGTTTGATGTGGGAGCTGCACATCCCAAAGTTTCTATGATGCAAACCCATTGGGTGTGACAACTGCATGCCTTTGTTTCCTCTCTTTCATTTTCCATTCTCCATCAATCTTCACCACCTTCTCTCTCGGGACAAATGACTTTCCAGATGCTTATGGGTAGATCCAAGACCATCTGTCCACGTTTTCATCAGGCTGTTGTACCCAGGTACATTTTGAAGGACATCTATCCATGTTAAACTATTATGGCTACACAACTTCTGACTTGGGTCTGGCTCACATGTGGCTGGTTCAGACCACAGACAGAAAAGCTTCCCTTTGCACTCACCCCCATAAACCTAGCCTTAGGCTCAGCTATTCTCTGTCTCCCTTTTCCCAAACTGTTAATATATTTCACGTTAACTGCAATGGCTCAGCACATGATATGTGTTGAAAACTAATGTATCTTAAAAGCATGCGTGTAGATACTAGAAACAAGAGGTTCTGGTTTCAAAACTTGACAGTGACTTTCAGCGCACATCTCTTTAGCATGTCATCCAGTCTTAGTACAAAAGAAAAACCGACTTTAAAGTTGAAGCTCTGTCAAAGGACTGTTTTGGAAAAACATCTCTGCAGCTAGTAAAAGGCACAGTGCCCAAGCCTAGGTGAATACAGTTTTTCAACAGCTCAAGAATTGGCAACAGCAGAGAACTGAGTCCACCAAGAGCTACGCAAATACTAGGAACTGTCAAACTGTTACACCTAATTTATATTTCTTTGAATGTGGAGAGGTTTGTCACCTGTCAGTTTAAAAAAAAGGTGCTTCCAACAACAACCACGATTCTGAGTATCTCAAAATATTTGATTAGATTAAATTTGATTAGAATAAATTTAACTACAGTAACTTTTGTATAAGGCATAATAAGCTCTACTATTGGTGCTACTTTGTTCCATTAATTGGTCATTCAAAGACCATAATATTGTTCCTACCTTCCACAAAGCAATGACACATAAAAAATACTAGAGGGTATAAAATAATTTCTTATGCAGGTATAAATCATCTTCTCAGCATTGAATACTTAGTGCAATACATCTCTACCAAGATAAGACCTTAAGCATCAATTATAAGGAAATACTGATTTTACTTCTTAATCCTAAAACCATATGTAAAAGCCAGATCTTCCAAACAGAAATTAGAACACCTGTTTTATCTTTATCCTCTTTCTACAACAGCCTAATGACTTGTTTGCATTGTTCCCTACTGCTGTGCACTGCCTTGATTATTTCAGTGACTTTTCCACAATAATCAACACTTCTTTCCTCATCAGTGTACTGGATGATTGGTTTCTTTTTCCCGGACTAATTATTTTACATATTTCTATACCACACTGTATTTACCATCTGTTGACCCAATTACCTAAATGATCCAAATCCTCTCCAGTCTGGTTGCAATTCTCATTATTTGCTTTAACTTCCATTTCAGTAACATCCATAAGCCATGAGGGCTTATTTTCCATTCTACATCCATGTATCAGTGGATGTTAAAACAGCAGGCTAGAGGGTCAAATGCCACTGAAGAATATACAGAATCTTATGCACTGGACAATTATATCTTCAAATGGTACGAAACACAGCACTAGCCAATACATATACAGGAAACTTCTGCCATACTTTCAAGTAAGGTTCAAATGTTCATTCATCTGCTCAGCCGATTCCTCACTTCTAAGGTTTTCAGAGATATCTTTGAAGTATGTAGCTATCATTGCAGACATAAATAATTTGCTTCTCAGCTTTGCCAGATTTGTCCAACACTAACTAACTACTAGAAGAAAGAAAGGCCAACACACAACCAGCTGCTCATATCCTCAGGTGCTCCTGACAACATGAGCTGTTTTACTGATATCCTGAAAGGATTAAACATTTCACCAGGTAAAAGTGGTTTTCCAAAGTGTATCGTATATTCCATAGAAGCATGGCTGTGGTACCTACTCAAGGTGCTACAGTAGATGTCAGTGGCTTTGAATTTTACAAGAGAAGATACTAATACAGTTTTTTTCGGAGAAGGAGCAGGGTTGGAGGAGGGTTTCCAGGAGATGGTAAAAAGCCTTTTCTCACTGTGATTTTTAAGTAAGTGGGAGAAATCAGAAGGGAATGGTATATGCACTGAGAGAGTTAAAAGGCTGGAGGGCTTTTAGGGTGAGGGATTTGAAGTTGGCTCTAATTGCATGCTTATTCCTTCATTATGGTTGAAGGGTTCTGGTAATTCACCATTATTAAATATTCAAGGACTGGTCCAGAGGAAGCATTCTTTGGGGATTGCTCTCATCACTCCAGTGCCAGTAGAAAATCCTGCTTTGTGCCTGTTCATGTGTGCAAATAAAGCTCTGCTTTTCTCTTCTTATTGACTTCTTTTACTAAGAAAGGCTTCAAGCATTGTAGTAATGTGAGATTATTTAGAAAATTAATGCTTGTGCATCTTTCGTGGAACTTTCCTCATACTAGCAAGAAGAGTGTGTTTACTTTCAGAAGCAGAGAGAAAAAATGTTCCTCCTCCTGAGTAGAGACTTTATACGTCCACACTGCCTCCATCCCCACCATGCTAATACTATCCCCCTACCTGCATTTTCCTCACCTTCAGATGTCATAGCATGAAAAGTGCGTTCTCTTGCTTCTCTGTCACAGTGGACCAGTATAAAATATACAATTATAAATTATGCAGTAGTTTCAAGTCACCTGAAGAACAAATCGTTAGTTATTCTAGATGTCAATGTCCATTACTGGAAACACTCCATCAATACCAGGACTCTGTGATAATAGGGACTGTTTACACATATGTAATGGAGCATCCTTTCTCCAAGTCTGCAAAACAGAGGCACAAAATACCTTCTTCTACTAGGCAGAGATAAATACCACCTACAAAAACCTAAGAGTTCTTGGCCATCTCATACTACACTGACATACAGATTAGTCTCATTTCTGGGTAAGATTTTCACTGAGGTCTGAATTCAGCAGTGCAAGTAACATCGTTAAGTCCTTCAAATGGTGCAGAGGGATCACAACTGTTATACTGTAGAAATCAGTTGTCACCAGTAAGCACCTTCTAAGAAGGCTTGAGAGCTACTCTTGGATTTACCATGACATCCAGCTCTACATAAGTGTTCACTTTAGGATAGCAGTTTATAAGGAGCATATAAAACACTTTTGAATTCAAATATTATGGGTTGCTATGCAGAAAATTAAAGAGTAATTACAGATCTTGAAGAGTCAAAGCAACTATGTCTTGTGTCTTGGGTTCTGTTGAGGTTTATTCATCAAAAATGACATTTACTTTCTCTTTCATCTGAAGCCAAATTCTGTTTTCACGTATATTTTGATAACCCAAGACACAATCTGAAGAAATGGAAGTGGCAAAATCTTGTGTTGATCATACACAAGCAAACAAGAAACCCTGAATTACAAAATTCAATCTGTGGAATCAGTATTATATGTGGAAACATGAAAATCTGCGGGTTACTCAGTCCATTTGTTTACATATTTGAAAATTTAAGATGTTATGGAAATTTTCTGTGTTGTTATTGTAACTCTACCAGAGTTTAACACAACTTTGTTTTGGAATTCCAGATAGAAATGGGGAAAACTTAGGTTTGTTCTCTCATCCTAAAGAAATTAAGAAGATTCTTTCTTCGTGGAATAACTGAATAAGGAAATTCCAAATAGATCTATGCAAGAATTTTCTGAAAATGGTATATCCACAAAAAAAAAAGCAATTTATCCAGACTCCTGTTTGTAAATTTGTCTGAAATCCACCAAAGATTTTCAGCTAAGTGAAAAAAGTATTAAAGGCTGATTTTCACAAAGCTATGGTTTGGTGGTCTGAGCACTTCAATACACAGATGATCAATTTCTTCTCTGATTGAAGAAGCTCAAAACACAACTATTCCCCTCCTTAGAGAATATCCTGACTAGAAGCCTGTAAGCATATTTTTTCTCTGCTTTGCATAACTGATTAAAGGAAAGTGATAATACTTTCACATCTGCAATAAGTATCTTATCTATTGCTGTTGGTGGGTTTTCTTGGTTTTTTTTTTTTAGGGTTGCTCTTTCTTCACACTAGTCTTGAAATATTAAAGTAGTAAATGAAGCAGTGAAGGGGAGAGGGAGGGAGAGATTCTTTGGTCTGTTAGTTTCAAAAATAATTTAAAAGAATTTCACGGTTCCGAAATTTGCACTACTGAACATTAACTTATTTCCATAACATGAAAGCGTAAACAGGAGAGACTAACAATGTACTTTATCTTCCTCTGAACCTAAATAAACTATAGCTAGTTGACTGGTGTTCCTCCTGACTAGGTAGACAATAAGGGTTTGATTAGCTTCTAACAGGAATGATCTGCACCCTTGTCTCCTATGTATTTTACACCTGATCTACTATATAAAAGGGCACCTTTTTTTTTTTCCTGCAGTATTGAAAATAAAAAGAAAAAAAAATCCACACAAAAATGTAATAAAAGCTAGATTTTTCATTTTTAAAACAAAAAAGGCAGCCAAACTGGATCAGACCATACAATCTCTGTTGGCAAATTGTAGTGGATGGCCTAATAAGCACCATAAGAAAAAAGCAAGCATGTATTGATATTTCAGCAGAACACTTTCCCACTTTCTAGCAGTCAGGAACCTTCTGAGCTTGATGGCATTTTTGTATTTAATAGTCCTCAGTGAGATGTTTCCTCTCGAAATCAGTCCTGAATCCTCTTTCCTGAGGTGGAAGCAAACCAATCTACACACCGTATTACAGTGCAGCATGGATTGACATACAGGTACACCACAGATTTACAGAACAGCACAGTGTTGGCTGCTTTGGAGCTTAGGCCTTCCTCAGCTCCTAAACATTCGATAATTTTGACCTGAAAGAATGGTCAGTTGAGAACTACGATAACCTCAGATCTGACCACTGAACATTGATAATTACCTAAAGGCTCACTATACTATACATACAGATACTACTATCTACCTGTGTTACTGTGTGTTGCCTATTTTATTTTGTCACAGTTACTTCATCTCTCACAGTCAGCCTTCATCTATGTTATTCAGAAAAACGGCATGCTGTCAGCACCTTCTGTCACCTCCTTCTTTACGCCCTCTCACGCTCTTGCTGGTGACTTCCCAAAACCAGTCTCTAAAAACTGTGACCTACTTTTTTGGGTAGGTTTTTATGCTGATGAAGAACTATCCTCTTCTTCATTTTTTTTTTCTTTGGTGCTCTTTTGGCACTTCTTATGTTATCTTGGATTTCTTCATATCTAAGTGCTTGAGAGTGGCTGCAGTTAGCAATTTTCTAAAACTCATTTTGCCTATGTGTTCCATGGACCTTCTCTTTGGCAAGTGATCCTTCATGGTTCTTTTGCTACTGTCTTATCTTCCCTTAGCAGTCCTTTCACATATTCCTAATCTATTGGCCTTCTGCATGCTCTGGAAGAATTTCGCTTTCCGTTGTATCTGTAAGTGGATGTATTGTTTTCTAAATACCTTTTCAATTTACTGCTAAAAATCTATCTAGCCTGATTCGTTATGTTTTTACAAAATGAAACCTGCCAGAGGTTATTTCATGTTTTCCTCTTTTATACATAGCACGAAGCTTCTGAAGATTACCGTCTTTCTTCTGTTATCCTTCCTTACCCCCTTGTTTGACTCTGATGACATTGACGGTTTTTAAAGCATGACGTTGCCTTCAATACATGGTCTTTCAGCAGGCACCATGCCACTTCTCAAGGTTTTGTGCTTTCAGTTGCCCCTTCTAGTTTCCTTTTCCAAGGTGCTTTCTCACTTTTTTGGAGCTTTTTGCCATGGAGAATACGGCAAAGTGAACACTGGCCTTTGTCACTTCTGCAAGGCCACATGGAAGGGCTGCACCGTCACTGCTAGGCAGCACCTCCATGTCTGTAGAGCTTTGGACAATGCCTGTGCACACTACAGGCCCAAAGCAAGGCTGACATTTCCTCTCCAGGGTCTCCCTCTATGAATGTGTTGTTTGTGGCAGTGCAGGCGGTGGGGAAGCCTTTCTGTTCCCATCTAGGTCTGAGACTCAGTCTGCATTGCCAGTTGCTTCACTCCCTTCAGCGGTGTGAATTAACCCTAAGCTTTCTCTGACACTCAGACTGACATGATCTATTTTGCAATACCGTGCCTCAAAGAGTTCAAGGAAAGGCAGTGCAGCACTTTATCTGGTGGTCCAGTATGTGCCTAACAGATCAATTTCTGAGTTTTATTTTGATCAGGGATTGCAGGAGATGGTGGGGAAAAAAAAAAAAAAAAAAGTTGTACTAGAGCTTGTTTTTCTTCTTCTATTTTTAAGTTTGCACCCAAGCCAAGAAAACTATTCTACAGCCCTAATTTCAGCAGTGTTCACAGAAGAAGCACAAAAAAATTTTCCAAATTTTGGTGTTTTTCTAGTTGACCACTATTTAGTGCTGAAAGTTTGATTTCAGAATATTTGCATATCTGTATTTAACAGCTTAGAAAGTGTAAATTAAAAGTTAATTACATTGAAATATGAGGGGCAATATAATTATTATCTCAACATTATTAGTGTCAAGGAAACATATTTCAATACTTGAGTTAAACTGTGTAGTTATTGAGATCTGCATTAAATTATATGGCTTATGCAATCCATAAGGGGAAACTAGATTATTGCTTATTCCTTCTGCCTTTACTATTTCTGAAAATATATAGTCCTCTGACATATCGTAATATCTAATTGCCTTTTTTTTTCCCCTTTTCTCTGCCTTTTTTGGCCCTGGAGGCTTACATTGGAACATCAGTGCCTTACTACAGTGAGTTATTTTGACGTGATCTACCTCTGCTTTACTGCAGACAAAGCAGCCTTGGCTGGGACTATAACTTTGACAGGCAAATTCCAGTTACTTTAGTCATCAACCATTCTGAATTACCAAAGGAAACCTATTAACAAATTTCTGACATGAAAATACTGCCTCTTGTCACTGTCATGCAATAACTAGAATAAGCAAGCAAGCAAGTGCTCATTTTCTCATTGAGCTGACACATGTCTTTAGTCTTACCCACCGAGCTTTGATATTTAGTGTGTCACGTACCTGCAAGAACTATGAAATTTAAAATGCAAAACTTTTCCAAAGAAAATTCTAATCCAGTTTAAAACCCTATGGTGTTCAAAAATGGCATTTGGGGGTTGCAGGCACCTAACAGGTGAAAGCTGGAGGACAAGGAACATTTCTTTTCTCAAACCTCCTCTCCTCTACTTACAGCTCTAAAGCCTGAAGCAAATGAAAGATTCAGAAACTGAAAAGCTTGAAACGTCACAATTCAAATAAAAAATGTCAGCAGAAGAGCTTCCCCAGTGACTTTTGCCCAGATACAGTGAAGTACCTCTGTATTTGCCTACATTTTCATTGTAAACAGTGTCATGGATATCTATTTTAAAACAATGAACTCCTTTTCAGCCTAATTTGAGGACCTTATCTCACTTTGGGTGAATACCTAAATTTGCGAAGGGAAAGGAAAGCAGATCTTTTATTTTTAATAATATGGGGATAGTCTATCAGTCTTTCACTGTCTCTTTGAAATCCCCTCATCCCTAATTTCCAAATGGTGTCTAATTCATCCAGCTACAAACTGGAAGTGTTTTCATATTATGGGAGAAATTTTTCTCTATCACGTCCATGATGAATGTGATATCAAAAAGTTATATCTGTATACACAATGGTTCCCGAATACTTTTACTAGTAGATGATAAGGTGATAACCCTGGCTGGATAATTTTGTATAATCTTTCAATGCTAGGAAAATATAATTATTTTTAAAATACTTTTGAAGTGATAGCCATTGGTGACAAATACAGATTTTAGTATGTAATGCCAGTGATAGAATGCTGAATGATTAATTCTGAAATGACCTTCTTTTCAAAAGAAGGTAAATTAACTTTGAACAAAAAATATTGTTTCTCTGGCATTATATATTTTTGTTAATCTTCATAACTAGGTGGAGGGTTATGGGTAGAATCAGCAAATCAAATCCCTTAGAAACCTCTAAAAATTATGAACTTCAATTAAAGTTCCCGTGTTGCCTTGTGGAGATTTCACCTCTTACATCAGGCAATGTGGGAACAAAAGTTAGATTTTTAAAAGTTGCTTACTGCTACAATACTTTGTGCAAATCCTTTGGGCTGAGAGAAGTGGTAGATGTTTCCCAAATCTGTTAATGAATTTCACACTAAATACTTTGTAATCTTTAGAAACAAGGGACTTAACCTAAATTGCTTTTCCATCATTTTGAAAACATGGCAGTCTTCCCAACGGTAACATCTAACTTTTTTTACTGCTGCTCTAATTCTCAGCTGTAAAATCTGAGTATAACAGCATTGTCCTGGTTGAGTTTCCTTCATTTCATACCTCCTTACAGTAATCACGGTAGCCTATGCTGATAAGCAACCAAGCTAATGCACAGATGGTGGTCAGAGAGTAACTTTCAGTTTCAAGTACTCCAATTAAACTATTCCCCTGGGACTTCCACTCGCAAAACAAGGTCACTTGGGGCCTGCCCAGTGACAGTGACAAACAGTGCTTCTAATTAAAGAAACTCAAAACACTGCTAGTGCTGTTTGCAGTTTCTCAGGGACCAGTAAGAAAAATATTTTGGCCTCACACTTTGCTGATTATTATGAAATAAATATAAACTTGCAATTAATGAGGAGAGGCAAAAATAAACATTTGGTTTTAATTTCGTTCACATATATGGTGACGTAAAATCATCTAAAATAGGACTACCCATGACAGGCTCTCACAGAGAATGGAAACAACCACATTCAGTGGACTTGTGTTGCTGCAGAGCATATTTAGAGGCTGCTAGAGAAACATTCATTACAATGTACCACACTCATGCTTCATTAATCCATAACCAATGTATAGAATTGCTCTGTTAATCTTAAAGATAAATTACTACTGTCAGAGCTTTGTTACAGACTTATCTCTGCTACCAACACTTGTGTGCTGAGACAATAACAGCATTTGGTCTTGAGTAAAGGGAAAAGGAGTTAATATCCCAAGTAACTAAAGATACTCAATTCAGACAGTTGATCTTATTTTCCAGGAGCTGCTAGTGTGTGTTTCACTAATGACCCATTGCAAGTACCAAATACCGGTACTAACCTACAAATTTTTAACCTGCAGGAAAACCCGTTAATGATACAGTGTGATTGTGGGCTTTAAATGAGTTTCTTCAGCTTCTTTCTTTCAGTCAGAAAAAAAAATGTACCCAAACTCCAAGAGATAAGATCAAAGGTTAAGAAAGATTCATCTGTGATTAACTTTTTAATGCATTGCTCTGCAGAAAACTGTGCTTAATGGCCAAGTTCATAGGCTTGGACTGATTATTTTTTAAATTTTTTTTCCCCAGCTGGATTCCTGGTCAGATCAAATTAATGATGGCTTTGCAAAACTGTGAAAAGTCTTGCAGACTGCATTTGAATTCTTGTGATCGTCTTATCTCACACTTGTGCATGTCTGTTTAAGTCTCTACAAGTGAAGTGACACGTTCAGAATGGGCTGGGCAAACATCAAAATGGTCTGCATCTAAATACATGGAAAGCAAGTTTACATAGGTCCCCAAAGCTCTCTCTGCTGACACACTGGGAATGCAAGGAACTGAAAGCTCCAGGGAACATAACATTTCCCAGTTTATAAGTCCAGCCTTGCTTCATAGTAAGTAAAAGCTGTCAACCTCTCCTACATTGTTATCCAATAGAACACATTTTAATGTGGGATGTGTGTCCACTCCACACAAATGTGGTAAACATTTTTGTCAACTAAGCACTTGGGTGATTTGTGGAATTGGGTCCAAGAAATGCAGACTGCATTGGTTTTGTAAGTCACAAATTACTGACATATTTTATATAAGAAAGTGACCTTTTCACTTTTTTTCAGTCAAAAGCCACAAAACAAAAATGATTCCAAAGCAATATTATTTCATCCTGTTATGAAACTGATGATTGCATTGGGAAGTGTATAGAAGCATAACATCAAATCGGTAACAAAACCAGTTTCACTCCTATAAAGCCAATGTATTAGCACAATTAGATTTTCAATACATCCAAAACCACCTGTTTTCTGTTAACAGTGAATACTGTAGTTCAATATGTTCTACTTCATCTTTTCTATGCCCAGTTTAAATTAAACTATGCTCTTAATTGTTTTGGGGAATGTGTGTCATTATCATGAGTTTGCTATGATTCTTTTACTAAATCCCATGGGAGAAATATGGCATATAAGATTAGCAGTAAGTAAGCTGCCCCTGGAAAAAAATACTCAACTTCAGGAGAAATAGCAAGCAAATTTTTTTTCTGAGGGGAAGTAAGAAAGTTGATGGACAATATACTATAGAACACCAGGTATTTGGGGATCCTGAGACCAATGTACTTGAGTTTGCTATTAGACTTTATTAGGGCAACCATACTTAAATTTGTTGTTTGGGTTTATTTGGCACCTTTCGTGGGGCACTTGTTGTCCATGGAACAAGCTCTTATCTCTTTATCGGTCTGTTCTATCTACCCAGCGTCTGATTTCTCACCACCTGTCATAAAATTACATTTTCATTTATTTCTAGATGTATGTCACTACCCATCACTTAAGACTCATTTCTAATCCATGAATTCTATTAAAACAACTTACATTACACTGATTTGGGATATTTATTTCCTTGTTTGCATTTGGAGGTGACAGAACAGCATAGTGACAGAGAAGCAAGGAGACAAAAGTGGCTTTGGAAAGTCGCGAGTTAAAGAATCGAGAAATTCGGACAGACATTCTGCCTCAAAGTGGATGGGATCTGTAGCCTAGGGAGGGAGGATGAGGTTACAGCCTTTAAGCCATGCTATGCAGGAAGATCCACAAGAAAATCTAGGTCAGTCTCTTGCTAAAAACTGCAAACTGCTCAGTAGTAGTGGCAATTTATACTTGCTATTTGTGAGAAAGAGAGAAGATCCTCACTTGACCCCAAGCACAGTGCCAGACAAGAATGGAAGAACAGGTGTGGGCATAGTTTTAGGGAGTAAATCTCCATTAGGTGCACAACTTTCAGATATGAACTCCTCCTGACTTGTTTATTTCTTATTACTGATAACTTCAGAGAGCTCTTCTTTTGTATCTATTTTAATATCTGCAGTTGAATATAATTCTGTATTGCTTAAACATTTATAAATAAAATTAATTACTTCCAGCATAGCAGAAGACAGCTGGGGAGCATACCTGAGGTAGTTTCAGATGACCCAGCATGGAGCATCATGATGCCAAATTGCTCCTTGCTCTAAAGATAGCTCAAAAGAAAGCTTCTAAAGGTGGCACCCTCTACTCTGCATAATGGTCTGCAGCAGCAGTATGTGACTTTGCATGTTGAAGTATCACCAACATTCCTCATTGGGTAGATGTGACAGAAGAGATTGAAAAAACATGAGAATGTGGATTAAGAAGACCTACAGGGGAACGTTAAGGCATTTGTATGGTGAAGTGAGAATCAAGAGCTTAGCTTCTGACTGCTCACTCTTTTACCTCTCTCTGTGTTTCAGCTCCACAACTGGCAGAGAGTATGATGGCTCAGCTCTACTCCTGAGAGCACTGGAAAGCTAAATACCAGTATTCAATAAACAAAGTACATTAAGGTCTCTCAAATACTCTTTGTATATAAGATATAAAAAATTCCTATGGAAATCAGGAAAGAGGTTAGAAAAAGACAAAGATTCTGGGTTTTGCAGTCAAGAGAGGGATGCTGTAACCTTTCTGAGCACGCTGTAGAATTCAAATTACTTTTCCTTAATGAGTGAAATACCAAAAGTTTGCTTGACAAGGATTTTTTTTTCTCAGACTGTGCAGAGATGCATCACATTGTCTTTCCTAATGAAAATTAAGTGAACGAATGGCCCCATTATTTTCCACTGTTATTCTTTTTTCTGAATTTCAACGGTGCATTACCAAAATGTGAACTGCCTTGTCTGACTTTCTCCTGTATTTACAGATACCATTAAAAGCATCCAGGTTGCACTGATGTGTGTTCTAATGGCCAATGGTGGCATCTAATGGTGTGAACAAAATGGAAAATACCTGATGTTCCTTTAAATGGCAAAAGAGTGGTGTGTGACAGGTCATGGATGTAACACAGACTGCCCTCAATAAGGATCCCCTGGAAATGTTTATGTCTCCTTAGCATATTACTCTCAAGTGCTGTGTTTGTGGGTTTGATAAAAGCTAATCATCCTTGTCTAATGCAAAGACCATTCCAGGGCTACCTGTGTGTATTGCCCACTAGGTGTCATACTGGAAGGCCAGCGCTTAATGCACACTTGTGAGTCATGCTCAGATAAAGGAAGCAGCATGCACCCCTTGCAACACAGACCACACACACACCCCCCACAATAGAATAAATTTTTTAAAATGCATCCACTGTATATGCATTAGATCTTTAAACAAAATGAGCACATTAGTATTCCTGGATGCATTCCCAAGGCATATGTGAGTAGAGTTTCAAAACTGGTATTCCCAAAGAAATATGTTAACTAAAAGATATTTCAGTACAGAAGATTCCTAAGGGGATCTGATTATCTTTAGATGACAATTATTTGCACACTGCATCTTCAAAACATCAAGGAGGGCTTCTCACTACTGTCTATGTTATAGGTAAACATTAAAATGTAAACAAACTGCCCAAAAGTTAAAGAAATTACTGAAATCGTGATTATAAATGAAAAATTACACTTTCAAAACCATCAAACATTATCAAAAGTTAGTGAGCAATTCAATGGTTAAGGTAAAAAAAACCCACAATGAATATATTACTGTACTACATGTCATTTGTAGTGGTTTAAATACATTGTACAATATTGTAATACCATCCATCAGCATCAAGGAATACATAAAAAAGAAAAATAACATAGGGCTACACTTTTGTATGCCTGTATGTAAACAATATTTTCTTCTGCAGCTGCAGAAAATTTCTGTGACCTGACTGTCGCTTCTTAACGACATGAACATTCTCATACTGGGCATGCTTAGAGCTCCCAACGACAGCTCAGAATGATGTACAAATCTGCTAATAAGGGCAGAAAGGTTTTAAAATCCTAATTCCAACATAAACTAAACCAGCCTGCTTCCCGAGCCTAAATCTAACTTAGACCCAAATGTAACTCATTTGGTAGGTTGGCCACCTCCCAGAGGAGTAACCCACCAGTAATCCCAACTGGCTGGCAGGTATGCAGAGCTTTGGAAATAAATGAAGGCAAAATCTCTCAAGAAAATACTACCATGAATTTCAATTATTTGTTTTAAAATTTAAATTAGAAGTAGTTTAATTACTTTCCTTAAGAAATTCTTTTATTTCTTCCTAGTTTTAAGTGGTAAGATGCTTTTCAATACACTTCAGTCACCTTCCCTAGACTAACATTAAAAAACAAATCACACCAACTCCTTCTTGATGATAGCTTATTTGCACAGGTTTCTAAAAAATCATCTCAGGATTGTCTGTCCCAGTTTTAATTAGGTTAATCAGTTGTAATTACAGGTCTAAACACTACCTATGCACTTGCCAAAAAAAGCCTTACATATTTTTCTTACTGCCTCATATCAAATACTCCTATGAAGCACTTATACAACACCTGCTTCACATTAAGATCTGCTGAAGACAGGTAACAGTGATACCAATTTTAGTATCATTTGGTAATATCTAATTACTGACAGAACTTCACTGTAAAATGGTTATGAAAGTAGTAATTTCGTGTGTCCCTCAGAAAACATCACTATAAAGTCCAAGTTTGACTTACTTAGAACATCTGATTTACTTCCATTAGAATTCATTTCAAGTAGCTGCCCAGTTTTGTCACAGTAACTTCAAAGAACATGCTAATTAATTCTAAATCAGAATGTATGTAATTATAATAGTTTTCTGCTGGAAAACAAATTACCTTGTGCCCTTGGGGTGAATGAGACAGAAGATGCTTCATATTCCTTTCAACAGCATAAATATTTTACCTTTTAGGCCATGAAAATAATGTGTCAACCATAAACAACCCTTTTTTTCCTTCTCAAATGTTTAGAGAGACTGTTTTCTTCCTCTTAGCATGAAGACACAAAACGAGTTGACAGTCTGCTTGCCAGTCAGTTTAATCTCGCTCTCTCTGTGGGTTTGTGGGAAAACTGTGGCATGCCAAGTTATTTTTGGCCAAATGTTACAGTATAAAGAGCCTTCAGGAGCTTTCATTTAGTGAGTGGACAAACTGGCAGCTGTTGTACCTGCAGAATGTGAATTGATGTTGCCATGGAAATAGAATAACTTTTTTTTTGTTTTGTTTTGTTCTGCCTTTGCATATTTGGGTTTTGCCCTAGTACAGAAGTCAGCTTGGGAAGAATCTTCAAGAACTGATTGAAAGACAAGAAGGTCTCTTGGAGAGAGACTGAAAGTTATTTGCATCTATTTCGGGTAATAGTCATTTATGAAGAAGCTGCTTGAATTTCTCTTCCTAAATGGGAAGTAGGTGAAAGACAAAAACCCACTTTTCATCTTTGTCTGCTGTTGGCTGCCATGTATTTCCTATCGCATTTTTCATGCTGACCAAACCACAAAAATGTGCCTCTTTTAAAAGGCAGTGGGGAAAATTCTGTTTCCTTTCTTTGACACAATCCTTATTATTATTTAATCAAGAGTAATAAATTCACATAAGGCTTGCAAATTTATAGTAAAGGAATTTATACTTCTGCATGTAACCCAGAGCCACAGAACTATGCAAAAGACAGACTTTCCAGTTGCATGACAACGGTAGCCCTAGAAGTGAAATTTATGTGCCTTGAGATGATGCAGTTCCAAGAGACACCTCCCCACCCCAGCCTGTCTCCATCTTTAAAAAACAGCCAAGGAGACATTTCCACGTGGTCATAAAATCAGGCAGTATATTAACCTTGGACTCTTCAAATCGTCTAAGTATGAAGTCACCGAAAACATTACAAATCATGTTTTCACAGAGGGAGGATTTCAGAGAAAGGAGGCAATATTGACAGAGTCAGTAAGGTTTATTATCTATACTAGTTTAAAGACTTCAGCAAAAAGCAAAGGAGCAGTAAACCTCAGAATTTACTTCGGTTTGACAAAAAGCCAAGAGATCACCAGGATCCTTGCAGACGGACAAACCTCAAGAAGTTATTAAAAATGCATGAGTTGAGTACAAATGGTTGCCATATGACTTCTGTGCTAAGAGGAATACAGCCCATGCACATTTGTCTGGAGGCGGGGGATGGCGGTGAAAGACAAATCCACAACAGGTTGGGATTTTCATCTAAACAGATTACAAGCACAAATCTTACCAGAAGCCAGCAGGGCTTGTGCCCTTCACATAAGAACTTAAAAACTGATAAGCACTTTGTGGCACAGAAAATAGGATTTTGGAGGGGGTTTTGAGTGTAGTTGAGATCCCACTGGTTTTCCTATTGTGGTAATTTTATCTCCCACTCAAATCTCAGAGGGGAAGCAAAATCTTCCAATATACTGGCTGTCAGCACTTTAACAACTACAAACTGATCAAGGAAGGAAAATGTGGCTTTTTCTTGTTGCTGAAATATTCTTTAGATTTAGATAAATCTAAACACTACTACCCCTCCAGGTCTTCTCATTTTCTTCACTTTTCTTCATTTAGTTCCACATTGACTTTAATAAATATTTAACTACATGCACCAGCAATTCCCATTTGCTCTCTCCTTAGCTTAAAGATTAATATGGATATCTGAAGAAAGATCTTAGCTTAAAACCATGGGAAAAAAAATTGTTCATACATGCATTTAGGCACAACCATGTTTACCTGATTTGCTTAATGGGGCAGAAGGTATCACAACTGCATATTCGCCTACAAGTCAGAAAATATTGAATGAAAGATGAAGAAAGGCTATTTCTCTGAGAAAGATTCTTATGGAGTTATTTATGATTCTGATTGAAATCTTGTCATGCTGGAATCAATGGGAAAACTGCCACACTCTCCAGCAGGACAAGAATTCCATTCCTGTTCTGGTTATTGCTTTTATTTTTTCCCCATAAATGAGCATACTTGCCGAGTTACATCATTTTCTTTTATATGCCTAGTGCAAAGGATGAAACCACAGTCCAATACACTAATGAGGCCTATATTTTCTATCAGGCGTGTCAAGGACAAAGGAAGCGCTGTACACACACTGATGCTACACACAAACTAAGGTGTGGCAGCACACCTAAGGACAGTTGATGCAGCTGCAGCCCATCTGGTTGAGGCACTGGCATCGATGATAACCCAGGACAACATACAAACCTATCTGAGACTTGCAATACTTAAAAGTGAAGCTTTACAATTAGTCCTTCAGTAACTGGAGTCAGCTCAGGTATACTTCTAATTTAATACAAATTCAGCCTATTTACTGAACTGGAGGTGTGTCTGTCTAGAATTCATACACTGGTACATACAAGCACCAAAAGTATATTTGCAGTTCAGGTTTCAAATCCCCCCAAGTTATTTGCATATTTGTCCTGGTTCTGGCCAGGCCAGAGTTAACGTCCTGAAGCAGCCTGGCCAGAACCAGGGCAATATTGTACTAGTTAAAAACAATACTTTTAAAGCCACCAGAGTTGTTTTCTAACCTGATAATGCAAATAAAAGGGCTTGCTTTCCAAAAAGTCCAGGGTTCACTTTTGTAATACACTGATGATCAGACCTTCCAGGATCCTGAACCACTCCGGCTCGCTGGGTATAACTAGAAATTGCATTTATCGCAACACTGTAATACTCATATTCTTTAAGGCCTTGACAGGAAAGCCTCGATCGAGACACCTGCATGAATGTTTTTGCGTTGGTTCTAGAACTGTGACCTGTAAATTTGAGTTGACATTTACCAACACCCCTTGTTGCATTCAACTGATTCAGGGCCCAAGTAATCTTGTGGTGGATTAATCGGTTTCAGTGGAGTTCTGTGGTGATGAGCTTGAATCCAACCTCCTGTATTTAATACAATTTTAACATTAAAGACTAGTGAATGGCAAGAAATCTCCAAGAGTAAACTGTGTATCAAATTTCCTACTTGTATTTAATGAGTTCTAGCACTGTATTTTAAAATGGCACTATATTTAGGCTGTAGTATTGCATCCATAAATATAATGTAGTGCCAATAAATATTTCTCTGTTGACATGTAATGCAGAATTCTCACTGCAACCATACATCACACTTTTTGTCAAACTATCAGTCTGTCTGACTACAAGCTAATATTTGTGTTTCTTCTAGCATTTTTAACCTTAGAAAATCTATCTTTGGGTTTTATTATTCTAATGGAAATCTCTGGGTCTTTCCAAAAATTTTCACAAATAAAACTTTCTCTAGTGTATTAGGTATTGATATTTAATATATAAACAGTAACTCCAATTATGCCTTTTTTTTCTTCTTCTGCATTTAAAAACTACGCATCTCCCACACCAGTTGTCATCAGTTCTCCTGCAGCCATCAACCATTCTACATCAAATGTGTTTTCACCTTCAAGTTTCAATCTTCCTCACCTATTGCAGAGAAAACGGCAACAAAAGAAGAGTAAAGAACGCAAACCTCCGTTTTTTAGCTCCTTAACATACATTTAGAAATAACTGGTCATATTTTGACCAGTAGCAGATTAAGGTAGGTCTGCAGAAGCAGGCTGTAACCCCAAGGAAGATCACTTTTACAGCTGTGACCATGTGCCTGCACACTCTGGTTGCACAATTTCACTATGGACAAACCAAGACTTCCTTGTATGAAAAGCACAAAGACAAAAGAACACAGGAAATGACCTTGCAATTTAAAAATCACTCCCCAATTTTCACCGATTTCATATCTTTCATCTAACAATTAATATAATTCTTTACCCTTCCCCATGAAGATACTTCTCCTATCCCTTATAGATTTCCTACTGTTGTCTCACTCTAAATGCAGCCTTCTTGCGAAGTCTAGCAAAATAAACAATAACTGTGAATCCTAGATCCTTGAGAATTATTTCTATTTGTTTAAAAAAAAAGAAAATCATCAAAAATTTTGGGGGGTGGAGGGGGGAAGGTAAATGCCATTTCTTGACTGCTGTTCTTCCAACAGCATCTTTTCCTTTAGGTGGGATATGCTATATAGTGCCTAAAGAGTATTCCCTTTATTAACTCAGAAATGCTGCTTCCCAAACCTCCTTCAAGGCAATTTTCCAACTAGCTTTCCTAGCTAGTAGGGAATACCTAATTCTGCAAACCTGATTCAAAGGCCATAAAGTCAATACACAGACACTGTTTCTAATGACCAGAGGCCCCTCTCTTTTGCAAGTCAGCGTATTTTATTGTACAAGAAAATACCCAGATAGGAAGAATTAAAAAGCAATCATCTCCTGCTGAGACTAGACCAAATTACAAAATGCCGTCTTTTAAGTTGTGGGGGTTTTGGGGTGGGATTTTTTTGTGTCTGTGTACAAGCTTTGTAGATGAAATGCCAAAAGCAGAGGATCTGATTGCAGTGACCTCATTACTGCTATAAAGATCCTTCAGTGGACAGTAAATGTGATGAGCTGCTAAATAATTGATTATTTCAAGAACTTAATGCTGAGTGCTTTTCACGCATCAGTACAACGTACTATTTTATAGGTGTTGGTGTGTCAGCAAAACTGAACCACTCACCTACAGTTCTCGCTGAGTAGAAAAAAAAAAAAGAAGTGGGAGTTGGAGGCAGTTCCCTTGAAAGCTGAAAAGTGTGGTTTGCCATCAGCTTCTTCAAAACCAAACTGCAGTAAAGTTTTGATTCAGCTCTTTGCACTTAAATGCAAACTTCTAATATCGGTATTGCTGAGGAGATGTTATTTGTTTATGGCAATAAAGCAGCAAATTCTCATATGCTTGGAAGCTTTTAATGGAAATTTTCCCAGCAGGTAGAAATCTTTACTTCACCCACGTACAGCATGTGTTTCTGCGGCAACAGCTATTGCTGCTGGCCATGGGCTGGGATAATGCAACATATCTTGTTTCTTCTCAGATCTCCTTGTAGCTTGCCAGATAAATAAAGGTCAAGAGAGGTGCCCGAATTGTTAGTGAACAGGGCAGAAAGATTCCACATTTGGAAATTAGAGGTGGAAATGCTCCATTTAAGTAAGTACTTCTTAGGTCATTTGAGCTGCATCTAGCTATAAGCTCCCCAGTACCAGAATGATATTAACATACTGGAGTGAACTCAGTGGAAACCAAGGGGCTGGAGAACATGGTGCAGGAGGAGAGGTTGAAAGAAGTGGACTTCACTTGGAGCCCACTTCATCCCCATTCAACCAGGAGAAGAGAAAGGAAGCTTTTACTGCTCACTGTACCTCACTGATCAGAGAATACACAGACACTGGAGCTAGATGCTTTTGGGGTTGTGCAGTGGTAGGACAATTTTATTTTCTTTGTTTTCTCCCATGAGTATGGATAAATACTGCAACAGAAGCCCAGAGAAGTTGTGGGACCTCTGCCCTTCCCTTGGAGGTATTCAAGACTTGACTAGTCAAGGCCATGAGAAACCTGATCTAATTAGATCTTTTTGGAACAGGGAGTTGAACAGGGGTAGCTTCTGGAGGACCCCTTCAACATAATTTATGATTCTCTGAGACATTAGAAGGAAGAAAAGTTTCAGCATCTGTAACCAAATTTCCAACCTAATATAAAACATTACCCATTCAAAATATATACACTATATCACTACGAAAAAAATTCTGGTTCTAAGCTGTTGTGAACATTAGCATTCCTAATAGGGACTTAAACCAAAAGAACAGACATTCAAATAAACTCTTAATAGGGAATGAATAAATAATTGACTTTCTGGTTCCCTCCCATCCTTGGCCATGCTTACTTGTATCATATCTAAGGGTAAATCTTCCCCACCTCTGGAATAAGCTTAATTTTTTCTGAAATTGCCATCATATCTCTTAGGCATTTAGGAACAAACTTAACGTTCTGAAATCATATGCATTCACATGTGAAAGAGAAACAAATAATAGTCACAACCAAGCTGTGAATAGCTATTAACATCTTCGAAGACTGTGATCTATCTACAGACAAATCAGAAGGAGAATACATTTTGTGATTCAGTTATTCATTTGTTGTCAATTTTCCACAATTCTGGCCATGTTTCACCCAAATGATATCACTGACTCTGAATAATCTAAAGTTTGTAAATTGTAACAGCAAAATTCATTAGTCTGGACTCACATTAAACATAACATTTAAAATGAAAATCAGAGCTAAACTGGTTGCATGAGGGTATCCATTTAGAGTCTAATAAAAGTGTCTTAGAGATCCAGGCCTGAAGCTGAACCTTGGTGCAAGTAAATTATCAAAGTTTACATGACATATACTGATATGAATCATTTACCTTTTTATTGCTTCTTCCTGTCTAGTTTTACTCACCTTCACTTGGCATCCTTACTTATTTAATATTACTGGATGGCCCAAAATGATAGTTACTCTGATGACCACAGAAAATTAGAACAACGTGATATCAGCAACAAGAAGCAAATGCAAGAACAAAGGCTAAAATGGAAGAACGTAAGTTTCCTGACTCCTTTTCTCTCTCTTATTTCTGCATGATAATACATGCCTCTCACATATTTTCTTCATAAGTTCTGTAGTAGTAGATGTCCCCAGATAGTCTGGACAATTGTGTGTGTGCAACAAGAAAGTAAGAAAATACTAATCAATCTTTTTCTTTTTTTTTCTTAATCTTTCTGTGTGCTGTGTGCACATCCTTATCAATATGCAAACAAGTATGTAGCAGCAGTGCCGCCAGGAAACAGAGTTGGTCCTAGCATGCTGAAACAGAACAGCTTCTCTACAAATCAGAAAATTCACTGTGAAACAGCAAGTACTTTGCAATACATTTACTTCTGGAATACTATTTACAATTATCCCTTAGCAACTCAAAATAAATGTTTGTTATTCTATACTTGAACCAAAATAGAGATACCACTGGTCAGCAGAAGTCAGTGGCAAAAGCCTCGTGCTCAACCTGTACTGAGCGTTCTGTAATCTGGGGGCAGAGTAATTCTTATGACTACTCCTCCAAGAGAGCAAGGTGTCATCAGGTCAGATAGAGACCCCATTGCTTGTGTCATTGATATTTCTCTCTTCTTCCTTTCCAGCACTGTGGAAATAAAGGGAGGAGCAACTGACCTGGATACAGAGGTCTGAAGAACAGAAGGACTCATAGCAGGTGAATTACATAAAGGACATAAGCAAAAAGCAAAAGGAAAAAATATGTCAGAACCAGAAAAGAAATAGGGATGGAAAAGGTGTATAAACCATGAAGAAAGGTCTTAACCTTGGCATTGCTCTCTGAAATTATCGGTACACAGACATTTTTTAATGCCCACTTAAATACCCTTTTGCTGCCACCTTCCACCACCTAAGTCCTTCAAGGACAATGCTGTTGTTCAGCTAGATGTCCAAAACCCAATTGATAACTCACATGGGTCCTAAAGAGGTGCGTATGACATGGATATTATTTAAGCATTCTTTTCCATGTAGGAAAATGCACTTAAAAATTATATTGAAATTTTATTTCGGTTACAAAAACAAGCAGGCAGCCAGAAGTTGGACAAGGCTAGCAACATGGCTGGTGTGATCTTATTCTTTCTCTTTTCCTCACATCCTCAACTTCTTCATCACCATTATATGCTTTCTTTGCCTTAAACAATCTCTTTTTCATTGCACACCAAAGATGGCACCAGCAGCTCTAGGCAAGACTACAAACAGGTATGAATGGATCAAGGAAGCATTAGCTGTAAAGCAATAGGGTATGTATTTTCAGTTGGAAGGATGGTTGCTGAAGTTGCAGGAACACCAGACATAAGCAAAAAGTAAAAACATAGGGGAATGTACAGCAAACTTGGAACAATACCTTATTATGACCATATCAGTGATCTCAGATACCTCAAGTTGCAGGGAAACACCAGAGATCCTTGGCTGTAGGGTGTGTCATTGCAAAGGCTTAGGGAGGTTGAGATATATTCAGTATAAATGGAAGGTTGTCTTTTTCTCATAACAAGTATATAACAAACTCTGTGGAGGACATCTACTGCAAATGGCAAGTTTAACAGCTTACAGCTCCTCCAACTTTGAATAGCTTTTCATTAAGACATCAGAAGGAACCTCTCAGATTTCAGGATTATCTCTATGCACTGTTACAAACATGAAGACATCCCACATATTCAAAACACACTTAGATCTTTGTACACATAACAGAAGTTAGGTCACCTTGCAACCCACTGACATTTTCCCAGAGATAATAAGCAGGTGACTGAGCTGCACCCTTGGTGGGATTTCCAGGAAATCACTGGACATCAGGTTTCATAGGCCAATAAAAGCCCTTCAGTACCCAGTTATATTTATGTATTTCCCTCCATGTCCCCTTATTTTCTGTAGCTGTTAGCAGCATCACACATTTGGAAGAAGCTCATCTGTAGGTCCTGAGAATGTATGCCTCATTTAAATGCACAAAAGGATGTTTTAGATTTTCTTTCTGTAATGTTAACTGTACATTCACGTGACAGAGGTTTTCATGCTCTGTACTTTATTACCTCCTATAAGCAGTGGAGCTCCATTTAAAAAAGCACTAAGATAAGACCACAGTAACACTGTAGAAAACCAAAAATCTGCAAATAATGTCCTAACTCTGGGGAAAAATTGGAGGTAGCTTTTTATTTCAGTGGAACAGCTTTTTCAGTCTAGTTCAGTCACTCCTGATAGTAATAATTATTTTGCTATACTCCATCTCTTGTCTATATGAAACATAATATAGGTTGACTCTCTCAACTTTATGCAGAAATCTTGTATATTAGATAAAGCAAATAACTTCATTAATATTAAGAATAGTGTGAGATATTAACAGTAAGATGAACTCATCAACAAAATTTTTAAAGTAAGATTTTTTTCTCCAGAAGCACATTTTTCCTCTTATTTCATATATGAATTTATGTATACACATACCACATATGTCTAGAATTCTTATTTGATGTGTTCACTGAAAACTCGTTGATTTCTGATGAAGACCCAAAAAATCAGGAACTGATCTGTATACTTACTTGAGATTACACACAACATTGTTTTGCTATTGCAAAAAAATCTTTAATGCCCTTGAAAGATTTTTAGTATTCCTCTCTTTCCATGCCTTTTACTATTTAAATTTATTGCTCAAATGCTCTACATTTTTTAGCATTTCATTTTATCTCATGTTGAGGTGACTGCAAGAAGATCTTGAAATTCTTATTTCCATGCTTTTAAGTCATCAATATGTACAATTTAGTCAATCTTTTTGAAGATATCTGTGTTTTCCAGTTGACTGTATAGGCAAATGCTCTGAATGTCAAATACTTTACATTTGAATGAGACAGAACAACACTCTGAAAAGCAGCTCTGAAAACTTAACAGGAAAATCTATTTATCCCTTTCTAAAAAACAACTGAAAACTAATCAGATTACCACCATACTCCAACAGCTCTTTGGAGCACTGAAGACCTCTTTGCCCATGATTATGTATTCTACTTCACTCCAACAGGTACTGAAGTGCCCTTACCACGTGATGTGCAGAAATGCCAGGAATCAAATTGTACCTAAATTGCGATACTTTAGGGACAAAGACAAAGGCTCATCTCAAGCTTAGGTGTTCCATCAGGCTAGTATGATTAAGGTATAACTATATGTAATGTAGGGTCATCCATACATAAAAAAAAAAAAACCCAACCAACAAACCACCCTTTTTCAAACAGGGCTTAAAATACACACTAAATAAAAGTATCTCCCTTTGGAAATGACAAGTTGGCAGATATGTAAATGTCAGAAATACAAACACATAAAATTCCATCAACACACAAAGTTGAAAATAAAAAGCACATATAGTCTAATTTCTGCAATATCCTCTTGGGACCACATGGGTTTAGTATTGCAGGATTCAAAAAAAGGAACAAAGTAATGACTGATGGAAGAATATATTTACTGTGTTAAACCCAAAACAACAATTAACCAGCCTAACACACCCCACTTCACCACCCCCAAGAAAAAAATAGAACCTCAAAACCACACAAAACCCAACCAATCTGAAACTACAAGTGAAAAACGCTGATGTCTGATATTGTGGAAGTGGAAGAAATCTCTTTGCTTCCTAAATTTTCCAGATTCCCTTTCTTTACTGCCTTTTCACCAAGCAGGAACATTTGGCTTTAAACAGCAGAATTAGAAAGTTAGAAGACATTCCAATACTAGTCTTTTTTTGGTTTTTTTACTAATTGTGACTGGATATTTTAATTGTGACTACTGAGAATCATCCTAAAAATTATTATTGGTTATATAAAAGGTATTACAAATCAAAAAGTAATGACTTTCAGAACCAAATTTTCAAATGGAGGCACCTACACTGGGCATATAAAATATTTCTGCACCCTGATTTGATAAGAATACTTCGGACACCTGGTTGTAAATATGATCCTGACTAAAGGTAAGATGAAAAGCTGGCTCTACAATCTGACACAAGTGTTTTTAGTTACCACATGCCCAAGAAGCTCCAATGCAGGACTGCTGTTCTGAAAACTAATGGCCCAAAGGCTATTCAGCTCAATGGGAGACTTTTCAATGACTCCATTAGATTATTGGATTGGGTTCAAAAAGCTTAATTTAAAAGTCTTTCATGACAGAATTTCACTCTAGTGACAGCATTATCCCAAATTCTGCTGTTCCCAAAAGCAAAAACCCAATATTCATTTAAGCATCTGAGTTTATGTCAATTGCTACAGATTTCAACTCTAGAATATAGGGTTTTTCCCATCCAGCAAATGCTGATTTTTGTGTTATTCTCATCTCTAAAGAAAAGTTCTATATATAGAAAGGCAAAACAGTTCTTTTCACACCAATTACTGAGTTAAAGTAATTACATTTCATATGAGAAATATTTTATATCTAATTCAGTATGTGAACAATTATGTACACCATGCCAATTATTAGTTAGCATGTGCATCAGTTAGCTTGTGCTCCTGATGTATCACACAGTTCACATAGATATATATAAAATGAAAAATATGTAATTAACAAAAAGTAGTCTACTTCTCATCAGAAGTTGCTACATTTCAGCATATGTTAATATTGTGTAGGGGCTAAAATCGGAAACATCAGTGTTCTTCGCAGAACAACTGTTCACAGAAAAACGTCTACAGATTCTGAAATATGTCACTTTAAGGACCAAATCAATATAAAATATTTCAGCATTCACAAAACTTTCTGGGCTATTTTAGTTTGGCTTGGTTTTGGGTTTTTTTGTGGGTTTTTTTTTTTTTAATGATGCTAAACTCTGTTTTTCTGTCTGTTCAAAAATAAGCATAGTTATATGGAGGCTGAAGTTTGGATCATCATTCCCACCTACAGAATAACTCCTTGAAGATTTGCAATTCCCAGGTGTAATGTAGCTTACTTTCCAGGAGGGCCCACAGGTTGCCTTGCGGGAAGTGAAATTTGAAAGCTGAATGTCATTATTATTTCCTGCGCAGAGCTTTCTTATCCAGCTGTATCGACTGTAATCCAAACAACTGACCAAAATAAATCTCTGCTGTCTCCTGAGAAATATGCTTCTCAAACAAGCTGCACCTATGGGGAAGCATCCAAGCCATAACTCCATTCAGCTAGTGCAGAACAAGGGAATTGTGTTTTGCTTATCTGCTTTGAAACAAAATATTTCTGGGAAAATAACAAAATTTAACTGAAAATTATTTCAGTCAAACCAGCCTCAGAAGTCAAATCTGCAGAGAGAGAATTGGCAGCGGGGAGAAGGCAGTTGGGGGGGGGAGGCAATCCTGAGATTTGCTGACATGCCATATCCATGATTTAGTCCAACAGTTAGGACCATAATCATACCTCTAGGCTGTGGCAGAGCAGAGCATGCTGTGCAGCTGAGAAATGGAAAAAAAAATTAAAAAAAAAAAAAAAGAGAGAGAAAGAGAGAAAGCTCATCTTTCTATTTCCTTTCCTTGGGCCAGTTTGCCAGTATAAGTTAGATCACTCTCTGATGACAGATGGCTATAACCCCTGAAGGGTCAAGAACCCTAGCCAAAAGTTCATGAAAGTCCACATAAGGGTTTGCACTGACTTTGCATGCAGTTAAACCCCAAAGAGAGACAGAGGGCAAAAGAAGCAAAAATATTTTTAAAGTAGCTTAAGAGAGTTGAGTTCTGGGTTGCAGAACTGCTTTCTCTATCAAAGATGCAAAGCTCTGACCCTGCCTCCCAAAATTTGGTCCTAACATGAGTGCCACCAATTTAGAAGAATTACAGGATGCAATGAAAGAGGAAGATGGCCAAAGGAGGATGCATTTATTTCTATAGACTGCTGATTTCCACCCCGCAACCAAGTCTAGACGTACACATCAACTGAATTTAAAACATGTCTCTGTCTAGTATCTAACCAGGAAATGCTCTTTCCATCTTGTTGCTTTCTGCATTGTATTCACCTTAGTTCTGGCAGTTTATAAGCGATTAAAAGGAGGAAAAATAAAAAATCTGGGGTAGCAGAAGTAAATAGTGGTGGGACACACCTATCACAAAACAGAAGGATGTCTGTGAGAAGGATTTGCAGTGAATAGCTAGTCAGCTCATTGCTTCTGAAGGCTGTGGGAATGTCACTGCTACTGTTTCTAGAAATGTTTATCCGGTGGCAGTACTTGTAACCTAACACTGCCACGGGCACATCTGGCAATGCTGCCTGGCCAAAATCAACATCTGCACAGACATACCCTTCTGAAGAAAACACTTACAGCAATGTATGGGGAAAATGCCACTGCAGATAGTCAAGTAGGAAATACCTACAGTAATAATTTGGAACTATTATTTCTCATACAGTCTTTTGCAACTGTATACCAGCTATACCATACACACCAGTAACCAGATGCTGCTTGTCTTAAAACCTTTAAATGAAGAAAATACATAATTTCATTATTTTAAAAGATATGTTTATCAAAAGCAGTAGCTCAACAGAATGTGCTGTGTAAACCTAATAATAGGAAAATCTCTTGAAGTTGAACACTCAGTGCAACACCGATATCATTCTCATTTGCTTTTTAATATCGTACACGCGCAGAAACATAGCATGTTGTCAGCCAAGAATAGAAGCCTGTTGAGAATGAAAGTACATCTGATTTCTTAATAAATTAGAAGAATAAGGAACTCCTTTAGGAAAAAAAAAATCAACAGAAAAAAGACCTTGCAGTCACTCTTAGATGTCAAATACCATTAAATACAACTTTGTCTGTTGCTAGAGAAGATAAAAGCTGTATTTAAAAGCCTTGCCAAAAATGTCCTTTTCAGTACTAATTAGCATCACTGGTCAAAGCCGCTAGAGCAAAAGAAGAACAGAGAGAGGGAGGACAAGAGAAATAAGTACCATCACTGACACTAACAGGATTTTTTTAAGCTTTGTCTCATGATACATTAAAGGATATTTTTCTTTTAATATAATGTCCTAAGCTTACAAGCACCATGAGCAGATGCCCTTCTCAATCTGCTCTAAAATCAAGTCCAATAGCACACAAAGAAAAGCCACAGCAGAAACTGCCACTTCCTAGAGTTTTCCCAGACAAGAAATTAGCAGTTCTATAGCATAAAATGAAGCAGAAACCCCTTTGTCGTGTTTGAGAGCACTCTTGGTTCCTACTTCAGGACTGTTCAGCCCACGCCCCAGATCACAGGGAAAAGATTAAAGTACAGTTAAAGAACCTGGCAAACAGAAATGAGTCCTCACAACTGTGTGGCTTCTGTCTTCACACTTTTTACAGTCATGTTAGTTTTATGGATTCATAAAGCAGGGAATCTTACTGTTGTAGCAATCACATGCACCAGGAATTGCAATGGACCTATTTTTGTTTGCTTGCCTTTTTCAACTTTGACTGTGCAAAACAGACCCTTGTTAGGAATTAGAAATCATTAAAGGTCAAGAGATGCAGGTGTTTCTGATGTTTCATAGTGGAAAGCAGGTTATCAGGTCTGTTCAACCACATTGCTAAAAACAACTAAATCTTATCTTTTGGAAGCACTGGCGACCAGCCTCTGCACTTGTCTTCCTTTTCCCTGCTACCTCCAACTGTGCACCTGGCATAGCCTCAAAAAAAACCCAACCCAAAAGATCAAGCCAAAAAAACCCCAAACCTTTTCACTTGCATCATCACCAGCATTTCATTTGCATTCCTTTCCACGGTTTAGTGTCTTCCAAAAATACAGGGGCTGCTAACTTTCTGTTAACGCAGAATTAAGTCTGTAGCAATTGTGGAAGCAGTGCAGTCATATGGGCAAAATAAGACATGAGAATTTCATAATTATTGTTAACTCAAAATATGGGTCAGAGCCTAAAAACTGATTAGCCCCTAGAGCTTTTTGTGTCTCTTCTTGTCATGAGTGACATGACAGGGGAAGAAGAATAAACAAGCCTTCCCCCTCACACTCAGCATACAGGCAGCCTGGGGCAAAGAAACCCTCTATGCACAGGCTGGAGACAGCACTGGCATGATAGCTACACCAGCTTTCCAAATCTATCCTGTCATTAAGTTTCAGTTCTTTTTATGAGGGGATCCTCTTTCATGTTCCTTTCAGATTGACTTTGTTCCCCAAATTCTCTGGATTGGTGCTATATGCTTGAACCAAACTTCCCAAAGATGAAAACCTCATCATCTTGCCACTGTTTGCATTTATTACTGGAAAACTCATCAAGGCCATGCAGGGCATTTGAGATGCAGGCATCCTGTCATTATGGACAGGATCTCTATGTGATCATTTTAGAACAGATAGAAATGGCTTTACTCCCCATCAGTCTTGTGTGGGAATCAATGACTTGAGTCTACACTTTGTTGTTCAACTACTGAGTCACATTGTATCTGCTATTTCCATTTCATGAATGTTCATGCAAATGAAGTGTTTTCCCTTGTGTTCTGAAACAGGGTGTGTCAAAGGTCCAAGGGACTGTTATTACTTCAGCATATGTACTGCAATAGTCAGTCTCTTTTTCACGTAACAAAAACTATCTTCAGCATTTCCACAGCAGACCAGCCCAGTAAGGCACAGCATATGAACAAGCACAAGTTTGATAGGATGCACCCAAAGTAATTTGAGGTCTTCACCGAGTCATTTAGCAAACAACCATCTGGACAGCTCAAGTCCGTATTAAAATATGTACAATAGCTGACAGGTAGGGTATATTTTACAATAATGGCAACAATTTTGAGTAAATAACTCCATGGGTTCATAGGCTAATTTCTAGAATAACTACCAGGTTATCGTTTCTGAAGAGAAGACTTAAGATAGCTTTGCATTTTACCACATTCAAAAACCCAAAATAACCTGAAAATGAAAACACTCCTACATTTTTTTTCAGTTTTGAACTGCAGGTAGAACATTTATCTAAGATACTGAAATGTGAAGAGTTTGATGTATGCTTACATGCACATACTACACATTTAACTATTCCACTAAACTCCAGATATGAAAATCAAAATGCTAAGAAAGAAAATTAGGGTTGCTTTGTATGGCAGAAAAAGTGATTTTTATGTCAAAATAAAAAATTTCCACTTTACCAAAATTTTATGTTATTCTTCATTTCTTTTTAAGTAATTGAGCTTTGCAACTGGTATAACAGGAAATTATACTTTTACCTGATGTTCATTTTCTCTTAATTATTAATATCAATCAAACTGCTGTTAAGGAAAATGAATGCCTCATCCAGATCTCTGTGGAAATCCACCTGGCTCATACTCCTTGATGGGTACCAGAGCCTCAAATTGCTGAAGGTCCAACCCACATGGGATGAGAAGATGAAGGTCAGTAAAGATATCCAGTTCTTTCCCTGTAAATGGGTTTTGCTTTGCATCTGAAGTTGAGACTACTAATGGCTTGATGCAACACCAGAAGAAGCAACACGAGATTTCTCTTTCCAGCATGTTTCATGCAGTCTCAGAAATGCTTTTTGACAGCATCTCATGTGTTGAAGAGGAATTCTTCAATGTGCAATCAGCAAGGGGATCTCTGTAGATGCAGGTTGGCATATGGTATCTCAAATTTCTCGGTGACAAGTGGCATGTTAGCAGAGCAACAGAGTAGCAGGGAAAAAGACATTTTGCTAATCACTCCCTGTTGCCCACACCCTCAGGCAGAATCATATTGCTTTATGCAGATGAGCTCATAACAGTTTCTTCAATTTAGCTTTTATATAAAAAAGTGCCAGCTCCTAACGCTATGTCAACAGGCACCCGAGGGCCTTCCACTTTACATTGCAAGTGTATTACTATTTAAAGATGAGCTTTTAGCTTAACATCATTGCTTGCCTTCAGAGTTTAATTACCGCCCTCCCCATGAGGCCCAATGAGCCATCCACTCCTCCCACGGGAGTTCTGCCTGGCAATGATCTTTAACTAAATAAGTAAATGCCAAATAAGCACTTCTTAAAGATGCAGTGTCTTGTTTTCTGCCCAGCTTTGAAGCCTGCAGAAACAAGGCTCTGATTTGCATCTCGCTGGCAGCAAGCCATGCTGAATTTAGCGATCTCAGTTATAAATCTCATCTCCGACATAAACTAGAAAAGGGATTTAAAAAACAGAAAACTTTTTTCTTTTGCTGTTTCTTGTGCTCAATTATCCTACATCACTACCTATAGGCAGACATAAATCACTGAAACAAGAGCCTTTTGTACCCCCAGTCACACCATCTGTGTCTCAAACAGCTACAGCACGCTAGACAATCTGCATTTCCCACAATACTGCTCTAAGTGATCTTTCCGTGTTTCTTTCCACCACCTCTGTCTCTAATAACATAGTAGTATTACCAAATGAGTAATTCCCTTGAAATAAATATGCAAGATTTAAAATGGGTCAACATAGATGCACTTACTTCTGCAACAAGCCAAACTACTGGGCAAGACACAAAGGCTACCAGACTCAACAGTGTCCATAGAAACAGGAATTTAAACAGACTTTTCTTTTAAGGAAGATATAACATAAATTGGCACAAACAGATATTTCTGAGACATGGCAGTATTACAAAGCAGCTATAGGCAGAAAAGATGATCCTAGTGCTTGGAATCCTACACCCAAATACACAGTGGCACCCACCACTCAAAAAAACCCAGCCAGTGAGAGATGAATAAACAAGAATCTAGGATCCACCAACTATCAGTCACTCAGCAAACCAAGAAACAGGGAAGAAATACAGCACCGCAAACCAGCAAAGAGCTGTTGCCAACGCTGTGAAGGGGACATGATGTATACCTTCCTTGCACCCTTTGCACTTCAAAGCAGCACCTACAGCTGTGACTGAGCTGGAAAGGAAGGGACCAGGTGATCTGCTTCACCTTAATTCTCTGCTAATAGGGAAAGAAAAAAACAAACCACTTCTGGCATATCCTAACAGAGTAGTAATCATATCACTTCATTATTTCAAAAGGTCTGGACAGTGGCTGTGGTTTCTACAGTACTGTTCAGCACACGTTGCGAATGGTAGTGTGAACGTCTCTCTGGGATTTGTGCCTGGTTTCAGAAACAAAATGCAGAGTGGCTTTAAAGAAAAGTGGGTCTGAACTTAAAATGAAACTTTCCAGCACATGATTATATGAATATAATGAGGGTTTTTTTGTAACAGTTGCAAGAAAGTGCTTTCTTCCACTGCATCACGGAATATAAAATCACAATGTTCTGGACTAAATAAAAGTACTTCTGTTAAACATGGAGAGGGGAAAAATGCTGTTTTGTTTATGCATCAAGTTGGAAGAACATGCAACCTTCCAAGGAAATGGAGTCCACAACAGATTCCCTGTCTTCAGAAGAAAGCAGAAAGCTACCATTTCTTGCAGGGTCTCTATGAATTATGGATGTGTGGTTATTATGGCAGCAGGCCTCCAGCAACATTTTGCTATAATGCTGATTTTATTCTTTTGTATTTTTTGTAATTTGTATTTATAAGGAAAAATTACAAGCATCAAAACTCAGGAATGTCCTTAAAATAGCTACCGGCTCTCTGAAGGTGTAGACCATAGTTGAATAAAATCAGTTCTTCCTCATTTTTCAGCTTTTATTTTTATATTGTGTTCCTCACCAGAGCACCTGACTGTTTTAGAAACACTAAAATGAAAACTAAGCACGCATCTCTTCACCTGTCAACTCCTGTGCATGTTGCAGGGTTTGTTTAGTTACTGCAGCAAAGCCAAGCCAGGCAAGTGATTGACTTTTTCCTTTTCCTTAGACAAAATCATTCATGATAATTTCAGTAGGAGGACATGGTTGTCTCTTTCAGTATGCAGTTTTAGCTCTGTATTGCCATTCTGAAACAACAGAAACGTACAGAAATTATGTCCCAACACAGGTTCTCCCTATTCCTTTGAGAAGATTCTTCACTGGCTCAACCAGATTTGGAGAATGACATCATAATGGGTGCTTTGCTGCCAGTACACTTCTTTGGACAAGATGAAGCTAATGAAGTTATTCAGGTATGTAGATCCTGGCCATAGATTAGCCATTTCTTCTGTCCTCCATAGCATGTAGCTTTTGAATACTGAATAAAAATAAAATTTAGGAAAAGTTCTTCCTGAGCTGGGTGTCTTCTCA
This sequence comes from Gallinula chloropus, assembly GCF_964237585.1. Taxonomy (NCBI): domain Eukaryota; kingdom Metazoa; phylum Chordata; class Aves; order Gruiformes; family Rallidae; genus Gallinula; species Gallinula chloropus. Next base: position 117,765,789 of record NC_140085.1, read on the forward strand.
GGCTTATATATTATTTTATTAGCAAAGCGACTAATTTGCACCAGTGTGATCTCTGTTGGCCTGCTCGTGGCTAAAGAGTGTGGCACCTCCTCTTTAAGCCTGTGCTCTCACCACTGCAAGGGAGCGGGGTGAAAGGCTGGAAAAACACTGGAAGGGAGGAGTAAGCAGATACACAGGAACTGCTTGTGGGCACAGCCATGGAAGAGGTCACTGCTGCAATGGTAGTGAAGGGAAAGGTGATTTTCCTCACCCTGCATGGGCTCTTCCCTGGAGGTAAGGGCAGGAATGCTGCAGCTAGCAGGAACGCCCAAAACAGTGAGGAAGCCAGCAAGAGACCTTGAGCCAGCCCAAGCAGAAGGATGATAAAGCAAAGACAGCCATGGTGGATGACAGCTGCTACAGAGCAGCAGTGAAAGGTTCCATATTTTCTGGACTTTAAGCACCTGTCGGTATGGAGAGGTGCCAGGAGAGAGCAGGGAGCAGGGATCTTGCATCACAGCTTGTTCAAAATAGTCTTGGCTAGGTTGCTGTTAATCTGTGGACTATCCTCTGCTGTTTCCCTAAGCGACTTCCTGCTCCTCTCATACAGAAGCAGAAAGCTAATCAGGTCTCTCATGTTATTATATCACTGATTTTAAACTATCTAGAAGAGCATCAACAAAATTCCTCAGGTTTCATTGCCGAGAGTTAATAAAAAACAAGCAAATTCACATTAAATCATCCCTTAAATGTTGATATCCAAGTATTAAAGAATCGGATCTTCAAAGAACATGAAACTAAATTGCTGTCTTTTTAGCTAAAAAAACCTCATGATTTTGCACCATCAGAAAAGACAGCCTTGAACACCTCTACCAAAGGGTAAGCGTATGTTTCACCAAAAGAATACTTTGAACATTAGAACTGATTCAGCATCAGCTTCCACCTTCTTAGGTTTTTTAACACATCCCCACATGGTATCCATAAGGCCCAAGCAAAACACAACCTCAATCAAGTTGGACTGAAGATGCATGTAATGTGTATGCAACGTCTTTAATAAACGCAGAAGCGTTGGTGTGGTTCCTGCTGAAACAAAAGCTCTCATCCTGCTAAAAGCTAGGGGGAGCTTAGGGGGCATCACAGAAACTAACTGACGGTGTATGGTGGCTGTAAAATATAGCCCCATTAGTCAGAACTCACGTGGAGAAGATTGCTCACATATCTTTCAAAGTGATCTGCCATGATATTCTCCCTGTTTTTATACAGTTAGTCTGTCAGGGACAGACACTATCTGTATTAAATATTCAAACCTGGAATATTTTTCTGTTATGACGAAGTTGCCATATTCCACTACTTAAAAGTTTGCTACATGTAATTCTAGTAAAAGTTCAACTACCAGCCGAAAACTTAAACATTTAAACAAGATATTTAGAAATAAAATATTCATAATAAATTATTTTTAAAATAATGTTAAATATTTAAATAAAATATATTTAAATAAATTTTAGCATTTGAGTCACCATCCCTGGATGTGTTTAAAAAAAGTGTAGGTCAGGTACTTAGGGATATGGTTTAGCATAGGATGGGAAGAGCTGGACTTGATGATCTTAAAGGTCTTTTCCAACCTTGTGATTCTGTGATTCTGTGATATTCACAGAGCACAGTAAGGCCCAACATGAGTAAAAATACAGGAAGGTGGTTGCTTGAACCCTTATTTATTCCCCACCATGCTGACTTTCACATAGCGTTACACCTAACATTGGAACATGACACCTAACATTGGAAATCGCTGTCTTCAGGCGTCATCCAAACTTCAGGACGTGTTGCAGTGATTTCCTTGCTGAAAACACTGTTTTCCCTCTATCAGCTCCACTCCCGATAAAGTCTAAGGCAAGAGTATTCATCGAAAGCAGGTTAAGGGCCATGTGACTGTCTACAGTTAGAGGAGCACATAGTTAGGGAGAGGATTTCTTTTAACAGCTTAAAATGTCTACCTTACAGACAGGAGTTCTCATCCTGATTTGAAACAGTTGGAAGTATTACACAGCCCTAAGACACTTGCTCATCTCTGTGTTTTAAGAAGAAAACAACAGAATTTCTTAAAAATATGTCTGCAAGTGCATCATTCTGTAAGTCTTCAGCTATTTTCTCCACATTCAATAATTACATCAAACAGTTTCCTATGTGCTACCCAATTTTTTGACAATTTCTTTCTATCCCAACTGTAAAATCAAAACTCCCCTGTGTTCAAAGACCCTCCTTGCACGGTTAAATGAAAGTGACAAGTTATGCCACAAGTAGCACAAACTGAAGAGCTGGATGTGATTATTCAGCCTTCTTACAGATTTACTCCTTCACTAAATATGATAATGGTATTATTTTATATACATACCATAATCACTGAAATATGTCAGCTATCTGTAAACGAGTATTAAAGATCAGATAAAACCAGATTTCTTATGTTTCAGACATGGATTACTATTAAAATCCAACCCGGAAATTGAAGCAATCCTAAGCATCATTTTTTTTTATCAGCATTACAGCTCCAAACCATCTGTACTTAATTGTAAGACAACGAATTGTCTAAAAACCAGTGAGGATTAAGCAGACAAAGCTCCTTATGGACAGTTCATATTAGAGAAATTTAAAGACTGCTAAGATCACAGCACTTCTTGTGTACTTGTTTTATTTCAGTCAAGTCCCTGTGTTTATCTTCTTCTAAAATGGAAATACACACAGCACGTTGATCATTGCCACAGCATCAATAAGAGGTTTATGAGGGTCTTAAACTTTGATGAAAAATCCACTGCTAGCTTAAGAGCTTTCTGACATTTATTCCTAAAGTTCATGCCAGGCAAGAAGACTGACCGTGACCTCCAGTGCTCCACTGACTTCCCGAACTGGAGAAACTGGGCCAGTAGAGTAGGATGGGGAGTATTTTGCATACCAAGGTTCACATATAGGAAAGCAAATCATTCCATTTACAAATAATGAAGAACAGATAATTGGTTAGAGCACGTGGAAGGGGAGAAATGGAGATGTTAGTCACCAAGTGGGCCACCCAAGCACAGATTCTTCAGTGTGAATAGCACAATGTCAATCTCCTCCTGATAAATTCCTGCAATATACTGAGCAGCTCCACAACTTTTTCCTGTTTCTCACCTATTCAGCTATGCTTGCATTCTTTTTATTTTATTCTTTTTGCTAGCCATGATTTGTTTCAATAGCTGGATAGAAAGTACTACAGTACTCTTCACTAAAACATCACTTGCTATGTCTTACGAAGAAATCTGTACTTTCTGAACAGAAAAACACCAAATTCTTTTGGGATTTTCATGCCTATAAGTTCCTCTTTTACGACCCTTACTCTCTTATAACTCTATTTTTTTCCTCTTTACAAGCTATACTTCCTTTTTCAGATCCAGCTATCCCAGATGACCACAGTACTTGTCCCCTTTGCTGCTGCTTACCTTCTCTCCAACCATTCTTTAATATTCTATATAATAATTTTCATAAAAAGGAAATGCTGTCAAACTGAGAAAGAGAGCAGAAAATGCAGTGCAACTACCAAGATCATTAAAGAGGCTTCCAAAGTTGTTTCGAAGAGAACGTTATTTTGGAAAAAAAGAAAAACCTCCTTAGGAAAAAAAAAAAAAAGAAAATCAGACATTCTGTAAAGCACATTAAAAACTCAGAAAAAGCTTTAAGTGGCATACCTCCTGGGATCTCTTATGCAGTGAATGAAATGAATTTACTTTTAAAATAACTGGTAAAATATTTAAAGATAAGTAAGATGTTACATCTAAACAATCTCCTACTACGAATAAACAGGCATATTTTTAAATATGGTAATAAATAATGGTGTGTCTGGCATACAGAAAACTCTAAATGTATTTTGTATCATACAAAAGCTGTATGCTATTGGCCGAGTGCAGATGAAAAGTCTGTCTTCAATATATTTTCTTTCATGTGTTAAATTGGTACTTGTAACACAAAAATGTGAAATACCATCTAGGAGAGACAGTAAGCAATCTCATTTCTACATTTTCTCAGTTAAAAGTTATGTTTAAGACTAATTTGAGATTCACACAAATGGCATATGATTTTTTTTTTTTTAAAAGGCTTTTTCCTCCTTCTCAAAGACTGTCATTACTAGCTGTTTTTAACATCTGTATTTTCATTTTAGGTATATGTGTTTCAAAAACCTATAAATGGTTTTAAAAATAGAGAAATACAACAAAATTTTTGTCAGTTTTTAAAGAAAAGGTAGCTATACAAGCTTAAATTTAAATAAAAAATTATCTTGCTTGCAATTTTAAAAGATGACAAGGAGAGTTACAGTGATCTAGTGTCAGGAATAGCAGCATAACTTCCCTGTGTGTGTGCCGAAACAAAAATTAGTCAATGTATAAACCTACAAAGCAGCACATCCAGATCAAACGTCTGTGGCCTCATAACTTCTTTGTCTCAAACAAAAATGTTTAATCTGATTTTTATCCTCTTTTTTATATACACACTTGCCAAAATGTTCTGAAAAGTAATCTTTTTAAAGGCCGATTTGTATAGATATGCTAAAAAAGGACATTATGTCCATACCTCCCGGGAGAGACAGAGCTTCCTGAATGAGACAGCTCGGAAGAATCACATTAATTTTTTAGATGGCCACAATCCTGAGTTATCACTTCCATACGTTTAAATTGGAATCTGCTCTACAGTTAATATAGAAGTTGAACATTATATACCTAGTAGTATTTTCAAAAGTACATTTTTTAAATCATGTTTCTTTAGAAAACAAAACAAAAACCCCTCAAACTTCTTATGCTCTGTAGGATATTTCTTCTAATAGTGAATTTCATTTCTCATGCCTGTTACTCATTATTACAAAAGGAAATAGTGAATAATACAAAGTCATTTTAATTCAGGTATTTTTTCTGTGCTATTTTCTACTACTTTGTACCTCTAACTGAACTTCACTGACTTACTTTAGTTAGACAAAGAAAATCTGGTTGAAAAGAAGGACCTATTTCTTGAAATATTTTTCCTCATTTCCTTACATTTCTTTTTCACTTGGGATCATGAGAAAGACTGTCCATATGATTTGATGCACAAAAAAGTTAGGTGTCTTTTCTAATGCACAGCTCAGCTATACATATGGATGACACAAACCCAAACAGCAGTTTCGCTCTCGTCCATATACTGAGGTAAGTTCTACACAGACCACACCAGCTAATGCTACAGTTCCCATATACACACACACCACAATGCCATCAGTAAAACTGTTACAACCCACAGGGGTGGAGGGGGGGGGGAAGTAAAAAAGAGGGAAAGCCATGAGAGCCACAATGCCAAGCTGAGTTTGGCTTCCCAGCCCCAACTGCTGAGATTCCTTTCAGCCCCTTAGGAAAAACAATTGAAAATACCAGTAAGTGTGCATCCTGCACATATCCATCTGCTCATTTAATCAAAAAAAAAAAAGAACTTTCAAATTCTCTAGACTGCCTAAAGTGGCAAGGAACTCCTCAAATAGCTGATAATTTCTAGCTTTTAAAATTTCTCTAGGATTCAATGTAGGTGCTAGCCACAGTAACTAGTTTGAACTAGTTCTCTCTTTTTTTAGACAAGGAACACCAGGGCTGTTGGAGATCCTTAAAATTCACATAAACTTTGGATTATCATCAAACACTGCAGAATAATGCAGACTGTAAACCAGAAAATTTTCGGGGAAAAAAAACCCAAACACAAGCCACACCTAAGCCCCCAAATCTTCCATTCATTGAAACTCCTCAAAATGAAAGATTTTGACCAACAGCATCCTGGCTTATACCAAAAATAGTGTGACCAGTAGGCCTAGGGAGGTGATTGTGCCCCTGTACTCGGCATTGGTGAGGCTGCACCTTGAGTCTGCGTCCAGTTCTGGGCTTCTCACTGTAAGAAGGACATTGAGGTCCTGGAGAGCATCCAGAGAAAAGCAACCAGGCTAGTGAAGGGCCTGGAGGGTAAATCATATAAGGAGCAGCTGAGGGAGCTGGGGATGTTTAGTCTTGAGAAGAGGAGGCTGAGGGGAGACCTTATCACTGCCTACAATTACCTGAAAGGAGGTTGTAGAGAGGTGAGAGATGGTTTCTTCAGCCAGGAGACAGGTGATAGGACAAGGGGAAATGGCACAAAGCTGCACCAGGGCAGGTTCGGATTAGATATTAGGAAAACATTTTTCACTGAAAGAGTCGTCAGGGCCTGGAACAGGCTGCCCAGGGAGGTGGTTGAATCACCATCCCTGGATGTGTTTAAAAAAAAGGTTTATGAAGTGCTTAGGGATATGGTTTAGTACAGGACAGGAACGGTTGGACTTGATGATCTTAAAGGTATTTTACAACCTTGTTATTCTGTGACTCTACTATCAAATTTACCATTAAAAAGAAAAAAAAAAAAAAAAAAAAAACAGAAACACTGAAATATTTAGGCTTGTCAAAACAAGGTAGCATAAGCTTTGTTCAAGGTGCATTTGAGCTGCACTGACAGTTCAGAATTTTTCACTCCCCTTCCAAGCCAGGATCTTCAGTCCTGAAGAGATCTCTTAGGACGAGCCACAGTGACTCAAGGAATGTGTTTCCCTCCTGCCTTATAAAAGATACTGCTCAGAGAGGAAATCTGGTCATCAAAAGCTGTGCTGGGCCATCTACGTGACACTTTGAAATGGTTAACCTATTGCAGTTGTCTTATAATACTAAGTATTATTATAATCTTATAATCTTTATAATTACTACATATGCCAGTGGGATCCTGTTCTGTTTTCTGCTGTACAAAGGCACACGGGCATTCAAGGTCATGCAATACCCAATCCTGTGGATCCAGGTGGATAAAAACACTATTTAAACATGGGAAGCTAAAAATAGAAATAGTAAAATCTTACAAAACTGTGAAGCATAAGAAAAACAGTGTAGTATTTGTATGATGGTTAAAATAACAATAAAATAACAATGAAGGTTTTGCAGATATTGCTTCAGAGCAATATAACAACATGAACATTTATTTAATAATTAACTTGTTTATAGTATATTCTTTATAACCAAACCCCTCTAGTTCTGGAAACCAATACAATGAAGCAATTAAACTGATCTTTATAAAAATCAAAAGATGAGAGGTCTCTTTCTGTGGCTAGAAACTCCTGAAATACCACCACCCCACCCCCAAAGAAACATAAACTGCACATATGAAACACACAGCTCATCCTTTTAACAATTATTAAGAACAAAAATTCCAAGTACATTGTTATACTACTATTTCAATATAAACACCAGCCCCAGGGAAAGGAAGGAAGGAAGACAGGAAGGAAGGCAGGAAGGAAGGCAGGCAGGAAGAAAGGCAGGCAGGCAGGCAGGCAGGCAGGCAGGCAGGCAGGAAGGCAGGAAGGCAGGAAGGCAGGAAGGCAGGAAGGAAGGCAGGCAGGCAGGAAGGCAGGCAGGAAGGCAGGCAGGAAGGCAGGCAGGAAGGCAGGCAGGAAGGAAGGCAGGAAGGCAGGCAGGAAGGCAGGAAGGAAGGAGGGAAGGAGGGAAGGAGGGAAGGGAGGGAGGGAGGGAGGGAGGGAGGGAGGGAGGGAGGGAGGGAGGGAGGGAGGGAGGGAGGGAGGGAAAAGAGGGAAAAAAAGGAAAAAAGGAAAAAAGGAAAAAAAGGAGAAAAAGGAGAAAAAGGAGAAAAAGGAGAAAAAGGAGAAAAAGGAGAAAAAAGAGAAAAAGAAAAGGTTTCAGATTTATAAAAGTCCTCATTATGTCCTGACTGCCTTAAAACAATAAAATCAACCTAGGCATAAAACTATCAGCCTGGGCATGATGCACCTGTCCCTTGCTCTCTAAATTGGCTCCCTACTGGATATCACGTCAAGCGTCAGAGCTCGGTCTGAACTTCAAGCTGCATAATGAGTGGCAACTGGGATCCCTAGAAGACTGCCAAGAGCTTGAGGAATGCCTTTACCTCCTCTAACATTTGAACACTAAGAAGAATCACAGACACTAGAGCACTTGTCTAGAGAAGTTTTAATAGCATTTCTCATGACACTAAAATTCTGCAGTGCATGCGATGTTAATAGAGATTTCAAGTTATTGTAAAATATTGACATTAACTGCCCAGTCAAATCAGAAAGTCACCTGTTAACTTCATTCCTTTCTCTTTTCCATCTAGTTAGTGTTTTGGTGAGCCTTCCCACTTTTTTTTTATGAGATACTTTGCCCTTAGGTTGGTTTCTCCTTAATTCGGGATCTGATATCATTATCCATCAACTCTCATTTCCCCCAAGGTGTTTTTTTTTTTCTTTAAAACTGTTCCTTTCCTCAGCAGCTCATTCTGGCCTTACTTGCATCAGACTTTGTTCTCCCACTTTTCTGTTTTTCTCAAATCATCTTCCTCAATTTCTTTTCAGTTTATCTACCACTGCCCATTCCTCCCCCATATTCCTGCATGCTTTTCCAAATCTCTGAATTCCCTCCACCATGTACACATACTCACAGTTCTGCTCCCAATAGCTCTGTCTGTCTCCCCCTTACCCTGTCTCATCTGTCAAACAAAGTATATCATATTCCCTAAATAGGATATAGATCTCTGAGCAGGGGATGAGTGTGGGTCCATTCTCCTCAGGAGTTGCTTGTTACTGAGGTGGTGAAACAGAAGGACAGCTGTTCTTCCCTGTTCCCTTCCATCCACCTGCTGGGGAAACCATGTAAGCAAAGGGATTCCTGCCCAAAATGGAAGAAGAAAGAGCTTACATAACTTGCCTAGACAATACTGAGGAGTGTTGGGTCACTGACCAAGTGATGGGTAGCTCTGTTAGCTTACTCTGACAGCAGACCAAAGGCAACAAAAATTGACTACAGGAGCTAGGCCAGCTGAACATCCCAAGGAAGAGACCAGCCCAACTGGTCAAAATTCCTGGGAAATGTCTGTCCCATCAATTCCAATCTAGGACCACACTGCAGACTTGGAAAACGCTGGTGAAGTGGTTCAGACCAAAGTCTTACAACTGCATTCTTGCAGCCATTTACCTCAGAGAACCAACTCAAAACCACAGAAAACTAGAATGAGACTCATCTTGTCCAACTTTGACAGTTTGAGATGATCAGGTAGGCGGGCACCTCTAATCAACAGAGTAGGACCTTTTCAAGAAGGGATGTATGCTGTTCTGAGGACTGTGCCTTAGATCAGGGTAGTAAAATTACTCACCTATTACTACAGCTTATTAGAGGGACGAGACTAAAAAGAGCTGGTTTAGGTCAGATATCGAGAAGATGGTCCCTTTTCCACCATACAGAGTTTCCTGCTTTGAAACACTACCCCAGTATGGCAAGCACTCCTACTTTCCAATGTGAAGCAGAAAGTGGTTCTCTAAGGTGGAAAAACATACCGCAGAAAGCATTAAAAGAACTTGATATGCTGTTGGGATGCAATAAAACTTCAGGCAATGACGATGAGGACTCTAGGTTTGATTTAAACTGTAAAGAATCCTATAAGACAATGAACTTCTAGGGAGAGTCAGCTCTATCTGGCTACATTTTAACTACATCCTTAAAAAACATTGTGTTCTGAGTCAGAGCAATACAGTTTTATGGAATCTGAATTGACACATTACTTAGAAAACTGATTTAGCCGTGGTCATAACTGCTCCAGGAAAGTAGTTTCTCTCCTGCAATAAACCAGGATTATTGAGTAGTTGTCTAGTAATCAGTTTGCAATATGATTATTATTATTATTTACCATCACCCGACTTCACTCTTAATTTAGCAACGGTTGACACATGAACAAAATTGCCAAAAGATTTTTTATCTGACTTTCACAGTAAAAATATTTTCTGAAATAATTTGAGAAGAATTGCATTTTCACACACACACACGTTTATTTACATACATATGCAGACACACAATTATATATTTTATTTCAGAAGACATCACAGCAGAGTAAAGACTTAGATGCTAAGTCTGCTTTGGTTTAACTGTTCCAGTCAGCTCTCCTCTGTTAATTCTGATGCCTACAGTTGTTTGTTTCATAATTCACCATGTGAGTGCCTGCTGGAAGTGATTTTAATACCTGATTGCTCTTGGCTTCAAGTAACAGAACGTCCTTCATCAGGGACAACAAGATGGGGTTGGTAAGAATTTATGAGCCAATGGCTAGATGTGACTACTGGGTAGAAATCACTTTTATTATGTGCATAAAATGGTGTTTGGATTAAAGGACAACTACATTTCTCAAGATGACAACCAATCCAACACCTTAGACAAGAGAACAATGCGTGCAGTTTGGTGCTTGATTTTACTGGCTTTTATGTAGGTTTTCACTTTGACTCACCTAAGAATGTATAGGGTAACTGACACAATGGCTATCTAGTTTTCTTGTTTCATACAAAGGTAAGTTTGACAAAAATATTTTCTGTAATATAAACATTGAAACCTACTTAGATACTGAAGATAAGACTTTAAAATAACTCTAAGGAGACATGAGTCACAGCAGTTTCTTGATGACTTTCCTTCAATCACATTTCTGAGAGTAATCAAGGTGGTCTCAAAGGTGTTATTATTACAGGTTTTAATAAAGTTAGCTGATATTTTCTACCAAAATGTATGCGGCTTGTATCAATTAATACACCTTGCTGTTGCCTTAAAGTTACAGTTTGAGACATAATAACCTAATAGATCTATTCTAAAATAACTCTTTTAGCTACTATAAATCTTATGCATGTTGCTGTATGAACAAATGTAGTCACAGGGGTTTTCCTGTAATTATTTTATTATAATATTGTGAAGAACAGAGAGGAAAATAATAGTGAAGATTCACCACAATAAAACCCCACCTTTTGGAAAGAGAAGGCATTTGAGGAGATTTTGAGGAAAAACAAACTCATCCAGCATTAAGGGATAAAACAAGAGATGATCTGGAAGCTTGCAATGTTGCTACCATTCCCCTCTCACACATATCAAATGACATTTTTACATTACAGTTTCTCTGTTGGTAGACCCAGTTTAGAAGATCCTCCCTATCAGAAAGTTTAGACACTTTTCCTGCCCCAGGTCCATGATGGTTTCTACTGACTATCACACCCAAAGCAAACTAATACCAAACTTAGTCTTTTCTATTATTGTTTAAAATGGAAGATTACATATTCAGAGTCTCGTCATGCAAAGTTGATCACACAACAGAGCTGCCCATGCAGAGTGAAAGGAGTGATCAGCCAAGAGAAGAATCCTAATGTGGAAGTACAGCTCTAGGTATCTTAAGAAATCATTTTACTATTCAGGTCTTAGTAATCACACCAGAGAAACGGTTGAAGTGCTGGGTAATCTCCTGTGGAGGGGCAAGGAACAAATCACTTGTGGAGGGTGGGAGGAAGGTCAAATGGAAAACTCCTCTGACTGGACCTGCTGTCAAAGAAACTACATGAAAAAAAAGAGCAAGGATTGTGATGGGCAGGAATGGCTTACCTTGGAAGGCAGGACAAGTTCCTGCCCCAATGCCCAACTCTTGGATGGTTAATCCCACTACAAGGTGGTTCCCTTGTGGCCTGCTACAATGTACAGCGTCATGCACTAAAATAAGCCAGGTGACACAACCCTGCAGTGGGGCTGGAAACCAACATCTAGAGCTAGAACTCCCTAGCTGGTCATCTAGAACCCTTAACTGCTCTGACCTGAGTGAGTGCAGCTGTTCTGCAAAGTGACACTGCTCTAACAAATCAGGGATTTGTTTGGACGGCACAATCACTGGATGAGCATTTGACAAGATATGGTCACTTGGAGCTTCTCTGCTCTCACTTTATTATGAGCTTTGGTTAAGCAGCCCCTCACCAGCAAGTAACCACTTTTTCCTGAAGTACTCAGGTATACCAAAAAATTATTTTTATCAGGTGGAACATGACTCAGGGCAAATTTGAAGCATAGCCTAAACAACTGGGAACAAGAAGGAAGTAGAACAAAATGCCTTATTTGTAAAGATATTAAGATATCAAAGATACAATTAAGTAAGAGAGAGTTAAATATTTCTGAAAATGCCACTATGCTCAAGGCAGCTACATACCACACAAATCTCTCTTACAGTCTCAGCGGTGCTAAGATTTCCCTTGAGAACATCGTCTGTATCAGAGTTCCACAATACTCCTGCCACAAGTGTGTATATGTGTTTTAGGACAGGCAGAAAGGTCATGACATGACTAAGAAGTATCTGATTGTATTTTTAAGTTTAAGGACTTCCCTGTCTTCTCAGCCATTTGTGACTAGCTTCAAAGAAAGAAATAAAATTAGTCCAGTGTAAAAAGAAACGTGCCAGGGAGAACAAAATTATGCCAGCTGGTCTTTGCCTTATGTTCTTTTCCTATTAGACCTCAAGTTTTTTAAACACAAAAATTTGTATCATAATTATTCAGTTGCAGTCTTGGAACAGATTTTGTGCTGATTCTATTTAGACACAGTCAAGAAAACATTTCTTGACTGCTTTTTTTCCAGCTCTTATAAAAAAGTCACCTCATAATTTATTTTCCTCAGATTTTTTGCACCAGATATATTTTAGTACAGTAAGACTCCTCATTACAGGTAACTGGACACCTCATGCTCCAATAGGAAGTACTATACTTTCTTCCCTTCCTATTGTTTCCCTCCTAGCCTTTTTATTTCCCAGGAATTTAGACATCATTTAACTGCTGGTCCCTTAACTCAGTGCTGCTATTTCTGTCCAATTAAATGAGACTGGAGTTGAACATTAATATTATTATACATTTCCCTCCTTCCTCCAGTCAAAATCCCTCACAGGTTAAATGCTTTAGACAGGAAACCTGCTTCAGATTTCAAGGAAAGCTTTCTTCGAGTGCTCCAAAGATGCAATTCGATACAATTTCTAATTCTATACAACTTCATTTTCCTCTCTTCAGCAGATATTGTCCTTTGGAAATAGAAAGAAGAATCTGGAAAGGTGGGGTATGGCAAAAACATGTATAACATTGAATTTACATTCCCTGCTGATTCTCAAGAGAAAAGTGCTGAAATGTGAACAGGAAGCTGACTCTGTACAAGAGCTCATCACAGGTGCCAAACATCAGTTAAATCTCTAATGGATTTGCTATTCAAGATGGAAAATAACTGAATAAGTAACTGTAAGTATATATTAATTTAAAGTTAGCATAAACTGGATTGCAGAGGACATTTAAGCGAGAGCTTTGTTCTGGCCTCTGTCTAGTAGTAAACATATAAAAGTCCACTAGAATATAACTCTATGTTAGACAAACAGGCTAACATCGCTTGATAGGAAAGGATTGTAAACTCTAATTACTGGGAAATTTGTGTGGTGGGTTGGTCACGGCTGGAGGCCAGGTGCCCACAAAAGCTGTTCTACCATTCCTCCTCTTAAGTTGGACAGGGAAGAGAACATATCGTGCAGGTCTCATGGATCAAGACAGGAAAAGCAAGAGATCATTCTCCAGTTACCATCATGGGCAAAGCAGAAAAAAAAATCATGTAATATATTATCCAGCCAATCAGCGAAGGATAATGAGAAAATAAAATTAAATCCTAAGACAGTTCCTTCCACCTTTCCCTTCTTCTCAGGCTCAACTTCACTCCTCCCCACAAGTGGCACAGGGGGACAGGAAATGAGGGTTGCGGTCAGTTTATCACACGTTGCCTCTGCCACTCCTCCCTCCTCAGGGGGAGGACTCATCACACTCTTCCCCTGCTCCAAAATGGGGTACCCCTCACAGGAGACAGTCCTCCAGTTCTCCAACATGAGTCCTTCCCACAGGTTACAGTTTTTCACAAACCTCCCCACTGTGAGTCACTTCCATGGAATCCAGACCTTCAGGAACAGACTGCCCCAGCATGGTCCCCCACAGGATCACAAGTCCTGCCAGAAAACATGCTCTGGCATGGGCTCCCTCTCCCCACCGGACCACAGGTCCTGACAGGAGCTTGCTCCAGTGTGGGCTTCTCACGTGGTCACAGCCTCCTTCAAGCACATCTGTCTGCTCCAACATGGGGTCCTCCATGAGCTACAGGGGAATCTCTCCTCCAGCACCTGGAGCAATGTGCCTCATCTTCCTTCTTCACTGACCTTTGTGTCTGCAAAGTTTCCCACATCTCACTCCTCCCTCTGGCTGCAAATTTGCTGCTAGCTTGTTGGGTATTTTCCCCTTAACTCTGTTATTCCAGATGCACTGGGCTTAGCCTTGAGTGGCAGCAGGCCCATATTGGAGCCAGCTGGCACTGACTCTTTTGGACCTCAAGGAAGCTTCTAGCAACTTCCCACAGAAGCAAACCCTGTAGTCCCTCTGCTACCAAAACCTTGCCACACAAACCTAAACAAATTTGGTTTAACATACTTCATTGTTTAAATTCATGCTATTTCAATGACCTCTCAAAAAATTGTGCTAAGATTTCTTTAATCAAGGTTGTGCAATTTCCTAAAAACTGTTCAGTCACTAATTTTATAACAACTCCCAAAATTCCTTACTTGTATGAAATAGCTTAGCATCTTTTCTGTTTATTGCTCACATTACTCATACCTCACACTAGGGCTCCTAATACCTGGAACACTTATTTGAAAGTTCATTAACAAAAATTCCTTTTAGAATTACTTTCCTTTGATACATATATAGAACCATGAGCCTTAGCAAAAATAATGTCCTGCATTTATTATTCTTGCAGAATAGGAACCATACGGTGAAGTGCCCATGTGTTCACCAGCATTCATTTCAGTTAAAAGATTGCATGAGAGCAACTACTTTATTCATTCTTTTACAAACTTCAAATCACGGCAAACTGTATCTCATCAGTAGTTTAGAAAGTGAAACATCATAAAAATTCAAAAGAAAACACACCATTTCAAAATAAAGTTGTCTAAGGATGCATATGTACATTGCTCCTGAGAGAATATCAGATGTTGAACTGATTTAAATCCCCTAAGATTCATTTGTTCAATAAGTGTATAAAAGGTATTAATAAAACAGTTCTGTGAAGCAAACACCTTTTAATTCTACTTTTACAGCTCCATTCACTGTTAAACGGCTCTCAGCATTTCTACCATTTTATAAACTATATCCAATCTACCTTTCCTCAATTTGAAGAGTCTGCCATCATCCAGCATTTTATATCTAATTTATGATGGTGAAGCATTATTGAACACACACACACAAAAAAAAGGCTATATGTGTCTTAAAGTTACAATGCACCTAGTAGCAATAATGCAGCAAAGGTGAATTGTCCCCACCTGCACATTTGACCAGTGTGACACTGTTTGAATTCTCTGGCTTTATAGTCCACTAGTAATGTTACAGGATTTGTCAAAATAGCTAGAAACCCAAGAATGCGCTCCTGCAAGAACATTGGGTTACCTAATATTACAGAACAAATGAAGAAGTGTATGGCAATGTGTCAATACCATGAAAAAGAGACACTGTCTTCTCCAGTTTCACATAACCATAGACCAACACTAGATATACTTAAATCATTCTTTAAATATCTAAAATCATCAGTATATTACCTCTTTTATTCACCAATAAAACTATTTTCAGTCTCTTTGTTATTTTTCCTTTATATATATACCTTTCTGAGCCTAAAGGAAGGTCTGATTGCCCACATTTAAGTTCCCACCTCACACTGTGCAATCTGAACACCTGAAATGCTATTTTAATTTTATATCTGTAAAAAGAATATACATTTCCCAACATTTTGACTTATACTTCTTTTCACTTTCCCCCCCCCCTCCTATCATTAGTTAGGCTTTCATTTTTGAACAGTATTTAAAGGACGAAAATAAGAGCACAGGATACTTCAGGTAGGAAGGAACCTCAGGAAGTCTCTAGTCCAAACTTATTCTCCAAGCAAGGTCAGCTCTGAGGCAGGTTACTCCATTTGGGTCTTGAAACTTCCAAAGACGGAGATGGCATAACCTCTCTGGGTAACCTATTCCTCCACCCTGCTGTTTCCATGGGGAAAATGTCTTCCTCACACCTAGGCTAAAGCTCTCATTTCTTGTCACTCATCCTCCTGCCATGCACCCAAGCGTGAGGTTCTGGCTCCAGAACATGCTGTAGCCTCCTGTCCAGCTTGCTGCCTCAACCCCCAAGGCCTTTCCTTTATTGCAGAGCTGCTCCCTGGCCAGGCACTCCCCAGCCCATTCCCTGTCAGGAGCTTCATTCCCCCCAGGGCTGGGAGAGGAAAGTGGGATCATGAGGATGGAAATCAGGAAGCGAAGTTCCTACTTGTCAGAGATAATAGAAATGTAGAGATGATATGCATACAAATGAAGTAGTGAATCTGAAATTTGCTCCCTTCACAAACACCCACTCTCTTATTACAGGTTTCAATAAAAATAATATATATATTTTTAAAGCAGCAGATTTTGCAGCTTCCATTCTTAACAAAAAAAAAAAAAAAAAAAAAAAAAAGAGGACAGAAGAGATCCCTGAATGTGGCTTCTTTAGGATTTGCCATTGAGCTCCAGTCCCGTGCTGAGGCAGACTGAAGATCACTAATCATGGTGTTTTCCAGCCAAGAATAGCACTGTTATCAGCCACATGCAGGCTTTGACCCCCAAAGGCTGCCTATTGTGTGGCAGGCCAGCAGCATCTTGGGCCGCCAGCAAGGACAATAGATTGACCTGCTCAGCCTTTGCAAATTGAAGCTGCCAGGAAAAAAAAAAAAAGTGCAAAGGTTTAATACCACTAGCTAGTGGAGAAGGAAAAAAAAAATCACAAAAACATCAGGATTCTTCAACTGCCACTGGCAGAAGCAGATACCTGCAATGAATCTGATCCAGAGAGCAAAGAATAGTGTTTCAGGACAGAACAATTGAATGCATTTAGTCAATTAGGGATGCTGCAGGTTTAGATTATATATTCTATTTTCAAATAAATAGAAAGATGAGACAATAAACCACAGACACATTGGAATGAAACAGAAGTACTGCAATGAATATTCAGCAAAATGCAAAAGCAAGACAAAATCTAAATTAAAAAAAAAGAGGAATTGTAAAAGTATTTCTATTTTATAAGACTACTGGAAAAAAAGAGAAAAAAGAAAAATCACAAGGAGATTTGATTTGCATAAAGATGCTTTCCTTGCAGAGATAGTATGGCATTCTGGAATGTTCTAACTGCTAAATAGGTTAGAAAATAAGTGACACTAAAAGAACAAATTTTCAACACCGAAGCTGAATGTTTTCCACTGGGCCATGAACTCTATCCATGTTGAATATGCAGTATGGGGCCTGTTTATGCTTTTCTAGCACACACATACAATTATTGGCAATTATACACATACAGAGAACAAACTATACAAAAAGCATATAAGGTAAGAGTGCTAATTTAATTTTAACCAGCAAGATTTTCAAAGGCACATATCCCTCTCATTTTTCATCTTTAATGATACATTGCATTATGCTGACAAACTGGTATTCAAGCCTTATTATATTAATTAGTAAATAAATAACTAAAGCTTTTCTGCATAGAGGTGAATTCCTCCTTGCACAAGGAGAACTACAGCCAGCTTCAGTGCTCACTTGTCCAGTGTGTCCTGAATGCAAATTTCTGCACTTTCTAGGCCTTGAAGATTGGAAAATTCAGCTGAAAGGTCTCGGCAGAAACATACATATTTGGAGGACTAGTCCGTGAGATACAAACACAGGGACATTGACTGTTAACAATGCTTAGTAAATGATAGCAAATACCATTTGGCATTTGCAGCTAGCAGAAAAAGGAAATTCTAAATAACTACACTCCTGATATTGCAAAATCAAAATACTTTCATTTAAGCAACATTATACATTACTGATAACAAGTTATACAGCATGTTGTTTCTCACTAAAACAGAAAGATCTTTGCTGTAGAACTTAAAATCCAAGTCACTCTTACATCATAAACATATGCCAAAAAACCCCCAAACACCAGGTTGTTACGCTTTGTACTTTATTACCTTATTCTGTATGTTAGAATTCATTATTATGCTTATATCTTCTGGTATTCACCTGAGCAATGACATTAGAAAGTAGTCATTGTAGTTTCAGAATAAGATGAGGATCAGTTTTTTGACTGATCTGGCAACAGTTAAAAGCAGCTGCTTCTAGGCATTGGGGTTACACTGTTATGCCAGTTTAATGCAAACTATACAATCAATCCACAATGATCTTTTGAGGACTGAATTAACATTTGATTGAATGAACTCAGACATTTTACAAGCCAAAGGAAGCAAAATACTTAGAGTTACCATGCAAACACTAATTAAAATAATGTCAAGGATGGGAGTACAAAAGCTGAAATAAGGCAGACAATTGAAAGCAAAGGACAGCACGGTTATCTTCATCTCACATTGGATTTCCCTATTCAAACAAAAAGCCCCACAGAATAGATGGTAACAGAGAAGACCCAGCAGTGCTCAGAGTGTGGGCCCTGGCAGCAGCATGGCCCCCACCCAACTGGGAGGCAAAGGTCAGGCCCACTCATGCTGGGCTGACCACAGCCCTCTGACCTGGGCTCCTGGGACCCTGCGCTCCACCTAGCAGACCTGAGACTGACCAAAAGGCTAAACCAAAACTGGATTCACACATCTACCAGGCTGCAAGGAAAGGCCTTTTTTTCCTGGATCACAGTAGAGTGGCCAGACCTCCCTGTGTTCCCTTTGACCTGTGGACTAGAAGCAGGGAGCAAGGGGGAAAAGGCAAAGCAAGACACTGGCAGTGGTACCTTGGCTGGGGTGCAAGCAACAGTGCACCTCCCTCATACACACCTGAAGCTACCTCCTTCCCTACATGAAAGTTGGTAAAACCACTGCAACAAAATTGACAAAATACTACAAAATTCACAGAATAAACAAAATTTGATGGAATTCTCTCCAGCTACTGATCCTGATTCGTGTTTGTGTCTTTACTATGCTACATAATCCATGGAAGTGAATAGAAAAGTTCATGGTACAGTAAAGAACAACACAAACATGAAAACTGGCAACTGAGCTGACATAAAAACAGTTAATTCTACTTCATACAATGCAGTAAAAAAAAGTAACATTGCATTCCCCAATCTGACCTGCCACCATACCAAACTGTTGGTATCACTAATTAGCAAGATGCCTAGATTATTAGTGGTCACCAATTCTTAAGTTTAAAGTTGACCATGTCATATAAATTTTCAACTTATATTTCGGAAACACAACGCCTCTGTTGTCAATTCTGACAGGCTGACTACAATTCTGAAAAGAGACCTCAACACCGGAATTTGAATCATGGCACTCATGTGCCACTTTGGAGGACTGAAATATTTTAATTAAACACATAAAAACGTAGATGTTAAGAGATGATAACTGGTTTAGTTAGAGATGAGAATTTTAGAGGTGAAAGTTTAGCTTTATGGCTGAGGCAGAACAAGCGCATGCTCCCCAATGCCTTGCAGAAGTAGTTTTTGATGCAGACAGATCTGCAAGAGTTAAACATCACAAACTTGTGGCTGTTATGGCTGAGGTCTACTTTGTATCAATCTATCTCAAGAAGAGAAGATCATTTTCCATACTGTTTTTTTGAGGTGCTAGTTAAAACGACAGAAGAGCTTTTTTTCTGGCTGGACTTACTTCTCTTTGGTAGGAAGCATGTGATAGAGTTGCTAGATCCACACAAAGACTTTACTTGACCCTGAAGGTCCATTGGCTCAAACCACAAATAAAGACAAATATACTTGGCTAATGTGATCAAAAGGGCCTGTTGGGAAAGTATAAGAGTCAAAGAAATACTTCATTGCAGTGAGAGCAAGAAATTGGACCACGTGCCCTGTGAGATAAGCTTCCCCCACTGCAGCCACTTCTCCTGGATACTTGCAGCAAGCATTGCTGGGCACCTGCAGACCTCAAACTTGCTCAGATCCTGGCTCAGCTGGGAAAGACCTCTTTAAGGGAGAGAAAATGTCAACCATCCAAAGGCAAAAGTTTGCCTAAAATTCCCATATTATTAGGTAAAGACAAGCCTTCATCCTGCTTCCCTAGTCTTGAGCACCTGGGCTGGTAACACTGACTAATCTTTCAGAGCATGGAAGGAGTAGAAGCACAATTGAAAAGCAATACATGTGCACTTTCACTAATGCTTCATCACTTTCCTAGAGTAGCTAAAATTTAGTAAATAATCAAATTTTGCATAGATCCCTCTAACTGGTAGTGTTGTCATGCATTTGATTTTAATCCAAACTAGATCACCTAACATTCATACGGGATTTATGTTTTGAGGAAGGAGACTGCAATAATTTAGGCAGAGCTGGATGTAAACTGACACATTAATCTATTGTCTGTATCAAGTACATTTGTATTTTCTTGTAATCTGTGCCCTTTCTCCTCTAGTAGGGAAAGATATACCACCATTCCAATTCAAACTATCTTGTATGGTTCTCCAAACAAAATTAACAAGCTCTAGCATTTTATGCAAGGACATACAATCTATTTGCCTAAAACGATGCAGACAAAGTCAAGAACATATTTTCACACTAGTTCTGAGCACTTGATGCCAGAAGCATCCAGCAAGAGGCACAGACAACCTACAAAAAATGTCAGTGTTTTATAGCTCTTGCTTATCAAAGCCTCAATCCTCATATTCCTGAAGGAAATGAGACAGGGTAAGTCAGAAGGGAAAAAAGTCTTATATGGAGGCAAAAAATGTCATCTTCATATGTATTATCTGAAAAATTATTAGCACCAGGTACCACAGCAAATTTGAGATGAGGTGGTAGTGGGACTTTAATGGAAATATATTTTTATCACCAAGTGTTACTGCACATGTAGGTTGGATAAAATATAAGCACATTAGAGTTACAGCAAGTGCAGCTTAAGCATATGAAACTATTGAATTTCTACAACAGTAATTCAAGAATGGTAAACCTTACTGAAGAAGATGGAAGACGGAACCTCTCAAGGTAGACATGGAGGTAAAAAGTCATCTTTCTTTCTTACATCTACAGATGTTTGCTTATACATAAGGCTGATTTCATGAGACACACAGGGAGATTTAAGTCCACTGATTCATACTCTTGGCCTGAGACCAAGAGTAAGTGTTTGCAGGTAGTGTTCCAGCACCTCAGAAAGAAATGAAGGTGATCAGAAAATGTGGGGGAGGGAGGAGAGAAACCAAAAAAATCCAGCTTCAGTAACATGAAAAGCATGTGCAGATACACAAGGTGCATTATTCCTGTTGTGGTTTTACCCCAGCTGAGAGCCGAAAAGAAGTTAATTCCATCCTGACCGAAAACAGGACAATTCCCTTGATACCAACTGCTAAAACTTAAGCAAGTTGTTCATGAGCACAATTTGAATGTAAAAATAAAATAAGATCTGTTCCTATTGTGGCTGGAAAGTATTTGTCAATACAAAAGGTGTTAAATGAATTTCAGTTACTCATGTTCTGGAACACCTGCAATATGTTGATGACATCATCATAAAGGGCAACTAAGCAGAAATAAAATTTTGAGAAAGAGAATATTCCAAATTCTTCTGAAAGACAGTTTCACCATAAACAAAGTAAGGTCAAGGGACCCACACAGATCACATTTTTAGGAATTAAATGGTAAGATGGATGCCGTTAGATCCCAACAAATATGATCAACAAAATAGCAGCCATGTCTCCATCAAGTAACAGAAAGGAAACACAAGCTTTCTTAAGCATTGTGGGTTTATGCACAATGCATATCCCAAAATTTCAGTCTGACTGCAAGCCCTCCCCACTACATAACCCAGAAGAACAATTTACAATAATGTCCTGAGCAGCAACAAGCCTTTAAACAAATGAAACAGGAAATCATCCACACTGTAGCTCTGGGGTCAGTCTGGGCAGGGCCAGATGTAAACAACATGGTCTCCACTGCAGCAAGGCAGAATGGCCCTACATGGAGGCTCTGGCAGAAAACACCAAGGGAGGCTCTGGCGTTTTGGAGTTGGGGCTACAGAGGATGCGAGGCCCATGACACTCCAACTGCAAAAGAGATACTGGCAGCATATGAAGACATGCTGCAATCAAACAAGCCAAGTGGTTAAAGACAGTCTGGTATGTAGGGCAACGGCAGAAATATAAATATGAGGGTGCCTGGCAGACTCCCAGAAACTAGCCAAGGCAACTACCACATGCTTACAGTAGTGGAAGCAACCACTGGCTGGCTGGAAAGACATCCCATATCCCGCGCCCCATGCCACCACCCAGAACACTATGCTGGGCCTTGAAAAACAAGTCCTGTGGCAACAGAGCACTCCAGAAAGAATTCAGTCAGACAACAGGACTCATTTCTGAAATAACGTCATAGACAACTGTGCCAAAGAGCATGGCACTGAGTGGGTGTATCACATCATACACCAGCCTCAAGGAAAATTGATCATACAATGGACTGCTAATGAGTACACTGAGAGCAATGAGTGGTGAGACCCTCATTGAGATACACATTTAGCAACGGCCACTTGGGTAGTCAACACTAGGGGATCTACCAAACAAGCTGACCCTGCCCAATCAAAACGTCCACATATTGTAGAAGGGGATAAACTCCCCGCAGTGCACGTGTAGGGTATGTTAGGGAGTCTGGGTTAGACCTGCTCTAGGCAAAGGCAAATACAGTAATATTGTTGTTGTTGTTGTTAGTATTAAACTGTTTTTATCTCAACCCATGAGTTTGGGTTTTTTCCATTCTCCTCCCAATCTCCTTGTGGGGTGAGAGGGGTGAGCAAGAAGCTGCATGGTGCTTAGTTACCAACTGGGGTTCAATTACAACAGTGTTGTTAAAAAAAAAGAAATTAGAGTAAAAACTATTATTTAGTAGCCTGTATTTCAGGGAGAAACAATGAAAATTGTGTGTGTTCTACTATATTAAAATGATCCAGCATCATACAGGATTAAAGACAAAAACTGTCACAGAAAAAAACAGAAAATCTTTTATCCAGAAAAGATTTTTTTGTACAATTTTTGTGGAGGTTTCTTTGCTTTTTATATGCAGTGTATGACCACCTGCTCTGAGCACTAGCAATTTTTCAGAGCTGTGTTTCTTTTTAGGCCATTTGAAAGAGCTGGCTGCCCAACCCCAAAAGCAAAAGCATCACTTTAGTCAGATTCCCTTCTATAGATACATTGTAGAAGTCTTCAAGTCACAGCATATTTTAAAATCGTCCATTCACCCCCTGAGTCGGTGCTTAAGGGGTCTCTCATACAGAGTCTACTGTATATTTCGTTTAAATTCTAGTGCCGTCATCTAGGCCAAGAATCTCAGCTTTGGGATTCTTTGCCCGTCACCTTCAATATGCGTTACTATGGGTACTGGAAAGCCTATTACTGTACACAGTGAAAAGCCACAAGAAAGAAAAGGCACATAGATTTGTAGCACTAAAAAAAAAAATCAAAGGGGAAGAAAATTTATGGCCACTGGTAGGGTATAATTTTGTACAATATCTTTGTCTTAGAAAAGCTGAAAATCTTAATGTAGTTAGAATCAGAAAAAAATGAAGGCAAGATCAACATTTCTACCCCATAGTGTCACACAGAACATTTATTGCACACTGTGTCTTTCCTTTGCTTCTCACTTCTGCTGGAATACTATGGGAAGTAAATATCATTCACATAAGAACAGCACTCTGTCAACAAGTCTTTTTTGCTACTGAAATAATCAATGAAGAAACAGCAATCTGCCCTGCAGCCTTCTGCACTCACTAACATCTACAATAAGATTTCTACATGTTGGCAGTCAATACAGTTCAATTAATGTTTAATTCATGTTTTCTTCCTGAAGCAAGATGAAAAGACAGAACATTTATCAATAGCAGAGCTACAGCAAAACCAAACACTTTTTAGTCCAATATTATGATCCTTTTTGAGATGCAAGGCATATACCTGAGAAAAGCCAAAATGTCACTTGCCATTTATTTTGCAGAGCTACATTAGGTTCTGCCGATGATTAAATAAAATGTTAGTGCAAAAATATATAGTGACAGGAAATCTTCAGCAAATACTGGAGCCAAACGGGAGCAGAGCACACCCAATTTTGCTATTTTCAGTGCAGATATTCTGGAAATTATACAACCCTCTCATATTTAAGTACATGTCAGCTAAAAACTCAGTCTCACGAAAAATCTCTTTTTTTTTTTTTTTTTTTTCCTCCTATCCTGTTTCTTTCTGGTTAGGAGTTAGATTGCTGGCCATCGAAGTGAATGCTGACTGCTTCTAAGAGGCTGGCAAGGAACTCCCTGCTGAACTGCCATGATCCCTCTCTCGACAGCAAGCATCTGTCTTGCTGAAGATACAGAGCGTTTATCACCATGGCAGGCTTTACTCAAACATCCGAAGCTCTAAAAATAAAGAGTTTAAACCTAATTCATGTCTATGGCCTACCTAATCACCCAATAGGCTTCAGCAAATGCTATTTCATTGTTTCTTTTTTAGCTTCCTCCCTTTTTAGCTTCTTCCAGCAGATACAGTTATTCACAGTGCAGTTACACATTAACCTCTTAGACCTCAACATGAATCCAAGTCATTCAACAGGAAATACGTGTGAAGAGAGAGCCTGAGCCAACCAGAGGTGTCTTCTATAACGAACATCTTCAATATCTTGATTAGCTGTGATAGTTTAGTACATAATATGATCTTCTTCTTGTTATCTTGAAACTATTCTCATATCATAATGCTGTAAATTTCCATGCAGCAGAAGGAAAAATGCTTTACATCAGGTGCAGGACCAGTGGAAATGACAGAAGAAAGGCAGGCAACATTTTTACATGCTTCTCAGAGTACCAGACAAAGTATTGTACGTAAAGGTCACCATTCTGTATTGAAGACATAGTCTACAGCACATGCCAAAATACAGAAATGCTGCTCATCTAAGGTTGATTAGAGCAGGAGGTACCACATTAAGTTTTGCAGGGTTACCACCATCCTGGAAAGAAAATGGATTTAAAGGAGCAGAGCAACAGCAATTCTGTCCTGAGGTACACACCAAGCACAAGCAACTACCTTCAGAAACTTTAACGTCAGGGTTTGGAAACCCCACCAGAGACAACTGCAGACATCAATAAGCACATTGGTCTTTTTCAGCTCTCCCAGAAGGCATACCTAAATTTTGGCATGTATTATGAAAATTCATTAGCAAAATGTCGAGTGTACTGACCTGGATCAACAAGTAACTAATATATCAAGCAGGACATGATATTCTGGATGAGACTAATGAGAACGTCGGAAGATCTCAAAAACAGGTCATGGGAAGAGAAGGTGAAGGAGTGTATGCTGTTTAGTCTAAATAAGAAAATACATTGAAAGAGAAAATAGCAGTTTTTAAACACTCTAAATTTTTAAGATACAGATCAAAATTGGAAGAGAGGTAAGGTTTGCTTTATGCAGCAAGGGCTTGACAAGGGGGACTTGGGTTCAGTTCAGGAGAACAATTCAATTGCATGGGAAAGGAAAAGGTGACCTGAAGGTGTCTCTTTCACTTTAATAAGTTGGCCCAGCATCTTTCAGAAACATCACTGATGTCAGATGATCCTACCTTCGTGCATAGGGAAGGGACAGGTGACTTGTTAAGATCCTTTCCAGTCTACTCTAATTGTAGGATTGCACAGATCGTTAGCAAGAAGAGATGACACTGAGTCTAGACCTCCATCCATACATGACATCTATAGCATACAGCCTACCCAGTGGAGGCCCCTGAACAATCAAGCACTTGATGTAGGCTGAAGAGCATGGGGTTTCCGGGATAATTAGAACAAATCTACCAATAGAAGGTAAAACATTGACAGAAATAGCTGCATACGCAAATAGCATGATTGTATATGACTGATACACCAGGGCCCAGTCATGCACCTAACAAACCCGTTCCCTATGGACTGGGGTGTGTGACCATGCACGTACCTGTCACATGCAACAGGATGATCCTGGCATGCTATGCTACATGTTAAGGGACACAGCCATGATACTTCCCTGGTCCTCACAGTTCTTAGCCCACCAGACAGAGTGGGAGACAGGACGAATGGGATCACAGCCAAATATGTTTTAAAGAGTTCAATTTCAAGGAAAATGCTTGAAAGGAAATATACTGGAAGGGGTTTGGGGGGTTCATTTTTTGTTGGTTTTTTTTAAACAACCCACGTGCAGAAAGGTAGCAATGCCTAGAAAACCACTATCTCCACACCAAACAGCATGGATCACCTCCCGTCCGGAGGAAAAGACTGGTCTGACTCAATTAAAAACTTCCTAAAGAAAAGCATGTCTAGGCAGCTGCAAAGCTGAGAGCTCAATAAAGCAGTAAATGATACTTCCCCACATCAGGTGATGGATTTTGATTCTTTCACTTTTATCAGATTATGCTGAGTACATGAGAAAATAAAAGCAGAAAGGATGTTTCTTGTCTCATAAGCACAGTTCAGATAAGGATAAGAAGGAAAGTTGTGCTTCCTTTTCAAAAGGCAATGGACTGAGGAGGTATTGTTATTCGGCTGCCAAGAGCTCTCTCCCTTATGTATAGACATCAGTGTTTTCTCTGAAATATTGTCTGATATCTTAATTGGAGTCTACCTTTCACACATGCCCATACAGAATTGAGGCTGTGATTCACTTTCTTGCAGGGAGAAAGACTGCCATAGGCCCTAGCAGAGCTGATATTGTGTGGAAGGGGGTGCCCCAGTGTTAATTTACACATCCTGATGCACTGACGGGCTCTGCTTCTGAGTTTCCTTTATACTATCCTGGATCGTTACTGCATGGAAATTAGCCCCTGTTCCAAGGGAAGCCCAGTGCAACTTCAGTCTCTTGGGATTTCCCAGATCAGAGGGGCTTGCACAAGCTGGAAGAGTCAAACCTGCCAAAGAGATGAGAGGATAAAACAAACCAAAAAAGAACCCCACTGAATTGCAAGCAGGCAAGTATGTCTAGTTACTCCCAATAAAGCATCACAAAGATAAAGGAGGAGTCCTGCACTTGTCTACTGTGGAAGTGGCCACTGCAGTTGTATTTTTTTAATGTTATATCTGTGATCCAAAAATAAGCCAGCTCTACTTATGGCAAAATTAAAGGACTTTGCAGTAACTGTGAATTTGGCATCTTCATTTACTCTCTAACCCCATCATTTCAGTTTCGTCTGACTGCAAATTTTTCTGTAAAGATACCAAAAAGGTAAATTTAATAACAGAATTGTTACATTACTAACAGCTATTCATACAGGAAACTTCCAGTGAAAACCAGTTGAGTTGGGGGGGAGGGAAGCCACTTTTTATTTAGAATATTTTATCTACCTCTGTCCATGTCTAATACTTACCTAACTTGTAAAGCAAGTACCTTATAATGTCAGGCAGCTGAAATTACTCAAACATTTGGCTTATTGATGCTCTGTGAGATCACTCAAAAGGAAAGTCCCTGTAATAAATGTCACTTCCACCATGGTAGTCAGCTGTACAAGCAAATGTACATTTAAATCTGTAGTGTTAGCATGGGATAAACCTGATAAATTAAAATTCCAATAACCACTCAGGATTTTTATCAAAACTTCTGTAGTATTAATTAGGTTAATTTACCAGTATTTAATATTTTGCTCTATCAATCCTACTTAAATTGACTAATTATTAAGTTTAGAGTACTTATGTGTGTGTCTGTTTGTCTGCTTTTTCCCCCCAAAGGGTGTAAAATAGCTGTAATCACATTTTTATAAGGGGAAACAATACTGTAGAAAATTCTGCTTTCTTTCATTTTTAGTAAAAAAAAATAAGCCTATTTGCCTTGACCAACCAAATGTACCTGCTAGGTGAAATGTATTTCCTTCATAAGGAAAGGATTTCAACACTTAGTTCACCAATTTGGCTAATGTTTAATTCATTTCCTTGTCTGCTAGCTAGATTAAAAGAAAGAACATTTGTCAACAGGAGGGAGGCAGGAAAAATCCAGCTTTGCACTCCAATCCTACTTTACAAGAGTACCAAGTTCCAGTTTCTAGGTAAAAGATGTCTTAGGAAGGAGGCCGAAGTTGAGATTGCAAACCATAAAGGAACTACTGGGACACAGACATCACTGATGATAAATCCTTTAGGCGAAGTCAAATTTATGATCTAGTTAAAATGGAATATCCTGGCATCTAATGTCATCACAGCACTAATGGGATATATCTGTTGCAACAAACTGCCTTTCCCGTAAAATACATTATTTTCTTTATTTCCTTTTTCTCTTCTTGCCTCTAGTTTTATGCCAGGCAGGGAGCACTAGCCGAGCATACTGCGGGTGAAATTCCCCCCCCCCCCAGGTACTTCGCAGCATTTGTGCATTCACTACCTCTGTAAAATAGTGCCGGTACTCAGTAACAGAAAACACAGGAGGGACAAAAAATGCAGACTTATGTGTGCTGCTAAGACCTAAAGAGAGAGGGGAAGTCTAGAGGAAAACACCTCTTATTTTTCAGACATTTGTATTTCTTTTTGAGAAAGGAAATTTCTTTTTGAGAAAAGCAGTGATTAATCACAGCCAGGTGTCATGGAACAAGACACGAAGTGAAATGTGTATATGAAAAGTAGACATTATCAATGGAATCACAAATCCTACCTCTGCTAATTGGAGATCTCCTTCAACCAAAATGGAGACTATACTGAAAATACTCATTTTAAGACCTATGACTTCTATTGTAATAATTCAGGGTTTTGACAGCAATACAAGAAGCTAAGAATCCCCAGATTCTGCTTTATTCCTTATATGTCTACCCTTTCCAAAAATACATTGATTTTTATAGGTATGACAACCTGGTTCAATTCATCTCTATGTGAGGCAATCTTTCATATCTGTACATGAATACTAGAAGATATTTTGAGCACACCAGAAAGGGTAACAAATGCAAACTGCTGTAGGCTCACATATCTGGCAACATGACATCTAGAAAACTGTAGAACTGCTGCAATTTCTACAGTACAATGACACTGCATCAGATAATATACTACCTGATAGAAACTGCTAAAAAACATATAAAGGAAGTATAAGGAGAGAGAGAGAAAAAAAACGTGTGAAGGAATATATACAACTATTGCTATTTCCCCCCCCTCCCTTATTTCCCCCTACCCCAGCTGCTTTGATTTTAGCATAGCACAGTCTTTGTTGATATTGCAGCATGAAAATGAAAGGGGGTGGGGGGAGGGAATTAACTCTAAGAGGAAAGAGAAACCTTTGCAGATTTCATTTATTCCTAGTTCTTCAAACTAATCCATTTGCAAGTCAATCTTATCAAAAAGGAGATAGGATCCTTATTGCAGTGTTCCAGCCAAAAGAAAAAAAAACAGACCCCTAAACCAGCTCACATTGAGCAATCTCTATAGCCAGAGGAATTCAAATGGGGAGTTTTTTTCTCTCTGCATCCCCCACAGCACAGTTACTGGCTGCAGCCTGCACACCATTCATTTTCCAAAAGAACCTTTCGATTCAACTAAACACTAAACATTTCAGCATTAAAGAAAACAGAAGCCTGTGCATCCGTCTAGGTTCAAACCCTAACAGAGGTAAAGAAGACAAATAAACGTGTTCTTTTAAGTCTCTGGACAATACATTTCTTCATACACCTCTACACTTCCTAAAAAATAAGCATAAGCTCAAAAATGTTGTATGTTCTGACCTCACATTTGTAGAATTTGCTGCCGAATATTTCTCTAACCAGCACTACTGCCTCTAAAGCTAAAGCTTTATTATTTAATTGTTCTCTAGCCCATGAGCACAGCCTTAAAAATGAAACATGAATATAAACTGAGGCCATGTAATTTCTGAGCTTACAGCCAGAATTTAGAAACAAGGCCACAATGTTGTAGATAACACAAAAAATAATCATGAAACTCTAAGTTCATATGCTAACACAAATCTTGGTCCTCCCAGTATTGCATTAATATGAACAGCCATATGTCTGTTTTGTCACTACATTGTGGTGCTAAATTTAAATGGTAAAGGTGATAGAGCAATGTGAGATTTGCTAGAGCATCACTGATAACCTTTCACAAAAGCATAGGTACTGTGCTTATTCAGGTCTTCTCCATTATCAAAAGCCATAACTTCCCTATTTCTGAGTTTCTTTTGTGATTTTAAAGGAGTCAGCTATGCATTCTCACTAGACAAAAATTATTAGTGTGTTGAGACTTGAAATTATGAAATCATAATACCACCACTGGAACTGAACACGCAGGGTACCTCATGGGACTGTGGGCAAGATGTCGCTGCTCACCTTCCCATACAATTCCTCTCCACCCTCCATTTTATTTAAGGTAAAATAAACTGCTGGCAAAATTCCAGAGTTGAAAACCACACAATACAGACATTTTATGCAGGTCTTAGGTCCAGCTTGCCATGTTCCTGAGAAACCGCTTTCTCTCCTCTCCTGTCAGGAGGAGAGGCATTAAAACAATGGCTAATGGGGTTGATATTCCACTGCCATTCAAGCAGGTCTTAATTGCAGCAAGGGTAATTTCTGCCAGCTTTTCAAAGCTACAGCTTCTTTGGCCAGTTCCATTAAGTTTATTTTTACAGTGTATCATTCCCCTGTTTGCCATCAGGTCCTCTCATAATGAAATGCCCACCTGAATATTGGCTCATCGAAGAATATTAAGGGCATCTCACTGTATTACTGATTGCTCTGAAAAGTTATGTTATAAACATCAAGAGGTGTTCATGATCACCCAAGGAAACTTTTCTGTTGGGCTTAATTATAGCTCTTTCTTTTTCTCATTCAGGAGGGGATAGTCAGGATTTAAAAAAAAACATGTTAATAAATCAACTTGAGGAGGAAAGGCTGAACATCCAACTGATTTACACGGATGCTGAAAAATGGTAGTAAACTGGGAGCAACTTTTTCTGCCTAAACTCAGTTTCTTTCCTGTATTTTGTAAGCGCCAACCTTGTGCCATTTTGAATGATGGTTCTTTTTTTTTTCTCTTTTTTTTTCCCCTCCAATTTAATACCTGTCACAACCATCACACAACCAAAAGCCTTTAGTTAACCCACTGATCCATGGAAAAGCAGAATCTGGAGCCCGCAGAAGTGTTTGCTTACTGAAACCTATATTTGCTTATAGCTTGCCTATAAAAACTGATGTTTGGGTGTATTTTGAATCCTGTGCTTTCTTTACCTTTTGATGAAAAAGCAGTGAAGTACAAGCTCAGCTGAGGCAGTGGGTTAACAACATCTAATTTTTAACAGTGTTGCGTGACAAAAATATCCCTGGAGATTTGAGAGGGTGGGAAGGAGGACTCAAAAGCATATCAAATTAA
Source organism: Gallinula chloropus (assembly GCF_964237585.1). Lineage (NCBI taxonomy): Eukaryota > Metazoa > Chordata > Aves > Gruiformes > Rallidae > Gallinula > Gallinula chloropus. The sequence goes on from NC_140085.1 coordinate 117,796,991, forward strand.
ACATCTTCTAGTCCTCGGGGGCAGAGACAGAGGGGGAAGGGAAAAACTGTCATCTCATTTCTCCAGTCAGTACTGCCTGCAGATGCAGGTTAGGAAGCAGGCCTTCTAAGGAGAACAGAGATCCATTTGTTAAAATGCTCTGCCCCCAGTTCATCTCCTCTCTCTCTTAGTGCTCTTCATTAGCATTTCTTCAATTTTTATAAGAAGATTTATAATGTTTTCTTGGGTTTCTGGTATTTTAAAGGAAGTCTTCTGAAATATTCATTCAAATGATTCAGAAAACAGAGCCTGAACAACAGGCTTAATTAAGGAAAGCTCTTTTTATCCCTCCTCTTTTTATTTTTTTCCCTTGAAATAAACCAAAAACTAATTACAATTACATTTTAAAAGTAAAAGCAATAGCAGCATCAGAAACTATCAATAATTAACTAAGGAATTAAATTGATCAGCTAGTGGTAGCATGCATGACAGCACAAGTGTCCTACACTGGCGATTTGTCACACACTCTGATACCTCACATCACGCGTTGGAAGGTCTGAAGGTTGAAACATACGGGTGCTGCTCCCAATTATGGGCCTGCAAGAAAGCTACAGGCTATAGATTGGCTGGTTGTTAATTAAGTGACAAAATGCAATTTCTGTCTCTTCCCACCTTTGTACTGGATGACCTTCCTGTTCCCTCCCTCTGGAAAATAAAATTAGTTCCCCTGGCAAGTGACATTGTTCACCCCCTCTAGGTTCTTCCCATCAATTTGATATAGTGTTTGCCGCTACCATGTGACCACCACCTATAACTTTCAGTAAAGAAACAGTGATGGAACTGAATATTATTTTTCTAGGACACAGAATGCGATGAAGTTTTCAGATTTTTTCAGTTGCTATAAGCTGCATTACCATCTTCATCAGCACCAGTAGCACGTTACCAAGCCATGACATCCCTGTCTGTAACACTCCCTAGGGCTGTGCAAAATGCACCACCACAGCTCTCTTCTATTATTCTCCAAGCACCCGGTGCACTTGTAGTCAATGCATTGGGAATGCTGGCATTCCCAGGAAGTGCAGCTTTGTGGAGAGAAATGTCAAGTACAATTGGGAAAAAGCAAAAGGCAGATGAAGTTAATATCTGTTAATGGGTGCTTCGTCACACGGTGTCCGACAAGCCCATGTTGCTCAGCACAGTGCCTGAGTGCACACTTGCAGCACTCGCAGGAGCTGAAGGGCTGTGATCCAGTCATGTTGGGAGCTATGGTTGTGGTAGTGGTGGTGAGTAGGAGAGACAGACAGCGGAGGGCAAGAACTGAAGGAGTTTCAGGTAGTACTTAGATCAAAGCTTCATAGCTTGGATTTCTGATTTTTTGTAATTGTGATTTTGGACCAGTTCTGGGGGATGAGTTACTCTTTATCACTAATTGGGGTCTGGAATGGGGGAACCTACAGCTGTGCAGCAGCCTGTCCCCACCAGCAAAGTAAGATGGCACTGCAGAGTTAATAAGAAAGAAACTGGAAATAAAGTAAGGAGGAACATAAAACAATAAATGACAAAAGGACCCCATATAAAAAATAGCATTTCTGCACATGGCGCTGGCTTTGGGTTATTTTTGTTTTCAAACTTTAAAACCCTACATTCTAGGTAAGCAGATTTAAATTTCTCTCAGCCACACAAAAAACCCTAAGTATAACCACACACATAGTCCAATGGCATGACACAGTCACTCCTGCCCATGCCAACACTCAGACTCAGGAAGTAGCTTGTGCAACCTGCTAACAGGACAGAACATCCCACATGCAGCTTTTCTCCTGCCTGGGGATGGACAGTGTCCTGTACAGATACCTTTGCAACATCCCTGTAGCCCATCTGGAAATGGCACACATACTATTTGGCTCACAGCAACATGACAGAGGGGAACTCTTGGGTGTCTGCTAGGTGAACCAGCCAAAGTGTGAATAGATAAAGAAAACCAGCTCTAAAGCAAAAAGTCCCAGAAGAAAGCTTCCTCTTGATAAGTAAACTGGCACAGTTACAGATGAAATTGACTGAAGTTTCAAACATTTGTTTTCCAGTGCTACATGTCTATTTAGGCGTTTAAAGACAAGAAAAAAACTTATATTTAATGAGTAAATCAGAATGCTTCACTTAGCCCTCAGCAAAAAAGGAGAGTTTGAATGCTTATTTTGTGTGGCATCAGTTTCCTCCCGTTTCCTCTGCAGGCAGATGCAGCATCTCTTCCCTTCCTTCTTTCCTTAAACTCAGCATTTAAACCAGTAACCACTTTTCCTCTTACTTTGACTGCCTCCACAGCTGGATCCTTTTTAATTTTGGACATGCCCAAGTTCTAGGGATGTCCAGAAAAAATAATAGCCAATTAAGTCATCCAAAGCCCTTAACATAGTTAACATTCATTTACAGCATGAAAAGAGCAAAACACCTTCCTGGTACTTGCCAATTACACGATATTTCAGCCAAGTGTATTCAATCATGCCAGAACAAAAAATTCCAAAGTGTGCATTATGTTCATTTCTAAACCCTGTTAACTTAATTAACTCTCAGTTAATTAAGATCAGTGCACTGATCTTAGACCTAAAGCATGTTTGATGAGGTATTTTTCATTAAGTGAAAGGAAGAATTTGAAATGTGCAAACCACTCATAACGACGGGAAAGACTTGCCTTCTAAAACTGCATACAATGCATACCCAAGTCATGGTCAGTGAAGGTTTACATTCTATTTGTACTTTGTTAGGCTCTTGTCAGCTTTACTTGGATCACAAAACATCATTAGGGCAATACTATCCACCAAATACAGAAGATAATATTCTGCATTGTCAGTACCATTTAAAATGCAGGACAAAGTAATATGAAAAATGATTAAACCATCCAATAACAGCTTGTATTTAACCTGTGTTGCTACTGATAAATTCAGGCACCGAGTGGTTGGTTGGTGAAATTATTAGAGGCACAAGTCCAGACACTCAGATCCTGTCACCACGGGGCATACAGCCATTTCTAAAAATAAATACAGAAAAGCAGAGAAGGGGCTTATCGTGCATCCTTCAGTCTGAGACATCTTTCAGTCCTGGCATCTTTTATGTGGGAGTATTCGCTGGACCTTTTCCATGTTGCAGCTGGATACAATGCATCCAAGCGCAGAACTAAGTTATGGACCTGGATACACACCAGAAATAACTAGAAGATGGTTCACTTCACTAGCCACTAACAGCTTTGGTGTTTGCAAATTGATTGTCATCTCTTTTTTTTTTTTTCCCCTCCTAAAATGAAATCTCATACCAGGATGTAACACACACTAAGGCAGAGGTTACCGTTGGCAATAGTAAAGTAACCTGGCTACCTCCCAGAGCAGGTGCCATAAACCCAAATTGTTATTACCGGAGGAGACAGGCACGCCTGGCTGTCATAGCAGGTAGTTAAATGGGATAATGACTCCCTGCTCTTTCCTAGAATCCAGGCTGCAGAAAGTTGGTTCCCCGCAGCATCCTGTGCACTGTAAGAGGCAGCTTCTAAAAATCACAGCTGGATGAGTCTGCCCTCCTTTCTCTGCATAAAGTGGTTTCTGAAGCGTATTCTAGGCCAACTGAAGAAGCAAAACACTATATTAAACTGATGCTGCCCACATTTTGCTGCTCCCTCACCTATTGCCCCAAAATAAAACACAAGCAAATAGCACTCATGTATAGGCACAGAGAGGCATACATGGCATCTAGAGAGTTATACTGACACAGTGAAACACACGCACACAGGGCACCCTGTAGCCATTCCTCTATCATTAGGTGTGTTAAAGCACAAGAAGAAGCAGATACCATGACAGGTCCAAAAATAAGTTCATCGAGTTAAGCAGAGTTATGGTTTGTGACTGCAGGCTGTATTTCATGTGACCAGCCAGTTGCCAGCACAGTTAAGATTTCCCAGCTTTCCTGAATGTTAAACTGAGAGGAAACACTTCACTGCCACTCTCAGAATAGAAATATTTAGGCTCCAGAAGGCTATGCCATCTCTGTCTCTTAGCATGAGCAAGTGCAGAAAAGCTACAAAGACCATCTCGATTTCTGTTTCTCCTTTGTGATTTAAGAGGTGGGCAGAGCAGTGCATAAACTCCTGTGCTTATTTCTGCTGTGACATCTCTTGATGTACCATTTACTCCATCCCTCCCTTCATCTCCACATTCCCTGCCCAAGAAGTGATGGTCAGTACTCCTAGGAGTTCCCATGTGGCTGAATGACCACAGCAGGTTTAAGCAGCGCCTTATGAATACAGAGCTACTTTTGCCAAACGAGCTATAGTGCCACCTCTGCTGCTCGGCCCGATTCTACTCTTTTTGCTTGCACTCTAGCTATCAATATTCCTCATACAGCTACTCCATAGATATATTAGAACATTTTTAATCAGCATCTGGTTATCTTGTCAAAAGATATTCTTATTTGCTCCTTAAGAAAATATACCAACATATCTTATCTCCCCCACAACTTGACACCAGCAGATATTTGCTCTTTATGCACCCATTGCAATTTCCATTCATATAATACACAGTACTTCAAAGTAACGCTTTGGACCTGATTAGGACTACAACCCTCATACATAGAGCTTAATTTTGCCTACTAGAAGATGCTTGGTTTAGCATGAAGACAATTTGCATATTGATAGATCTCTTCGCCTTCCAGTCACCATATAAAAAGTTAACGCATTGCTGTAATAATTCAGCGTACATCAAACCTGATTTCTTTTGATGCATTCAGCCACCTACTGTCATTTTAATGCATTTTCCTGGCACATGCACGCACACTGTTTCATAGGAAACCATTTATGTAGGCATTGAATTAAATTAATTTTTCCCTCAAAGTTGAAAAATTCAAAGAAATATGTATTCACCTCTTCAAAAGAATCATTGTTTTCAAGTAAGGGAAAGGGGGAAAGCAGCTATTCCATTTCTTCAATGTTTGAGTCAGCAATAATCTCATACTGAAGCTGCAAAGTTAATCAGTCATTTCTTTATTTCTCTTGTGTTGGCATCTACTCAACATGGGGGAAAGCACACGGCTCCTCAATGTTTATCATAGAAAGAATAAGACCAAGAGAAAGAAAAGCAAAGGTGTGAGAAGCACGCAGGCCATTTACCAGAGTGAGGGAACCCTGTTCATTCTCTCTTAATAGGAAACAATGAGAGTACAGAGCCAGAAAGAAAGTGGTACAGGGGGTAGGGCAGGGAATCATACCCAAGTGCATGACGTTTATATGCCATATTTTCCAGTCTTAGAGCAAAAAGTTTCTACCATGTTTTCTTTAGGAAATTAGAGAGGAAATTCATATGCATAAAACCCTCTATGTGACTTTGTGCAAAGGTATGTTTTCATCTTTCTGACATTTAACAACTCAATTTGCCAACACTATTTTCTTCTTTCTTACACAAAGTATTTGCTGTGTTTGCTGGCTATTACTTAAGTGCTGTGTTTACAATGTTGTCGCACAGACTGTGTTTACAGTCAGACATTTAACTAATTGCAGTTCATCAATATCCCCACTACTATCTGATGACTTCTTGGCACTAGCTATGCTTTGCTATGGAGGTGCATGAAATTGTATTACCACTCACACAAAGGCACTTGCACCTTTTACAAAAAGATGCCCATGTATATGACACAGCAGTCTCTGTACTTAGCAGCTCTCTGAATACACATGTGCTATACACATACATGTACACTATACCCGTCCAAATCACCTTGCACTGCAAAAAAGAATTCCCAATAAAAAAACAAACCCAACCCCATTAAACTCAGAAAAAGAGAAAAGGAATAAGATGTTACAATGCTATAATTTAATTTCACTAGTCCTTCAAGGTGTTAAGCACAGAGGTCGCTGTCCTTTTACAAAGCTTCTGAAATGCATAAACTAGCGCTGAGAATTTTGTTTACCCAGATCTCTTTCCAGTGATTGGAGGACACGGGAGAAGAGCTGGCAAAGATACAGCACTCTCTTTCCAATTTTGTCTCCCTACTGGTGTTATCATTAAGGCTGAACCTGCAAGTAGAGAACATCATCCACGCTAGCAGTGCTCAGAGGTCCGTCAGATTCACTGTCACTGACTCACAGATTGATTTTGTTTCTCCATTTCTGGGTCAGTGAATTCTTACGTGTGGCTATTTGCCAGGCAAGTATTAACTGCAGCAGAACCTTGACTATTAATCCAGTGTACTTCAGCTTGGAAAATGAAAAATAATGATAACAACAAAAAAAGAACAGAATTTGTCACAGCATCTTTGTCATTAGCACACAATTGTGCACATGCACATATACTCAACTTCCAAAATTTCACCTTGGGTAAGAAAACATTCCCTTGGAGACAGAAAAGGTTAGGAAGTGCAGAACATCTCCACATTATAATGCTGACAGGTTTCTGCCCTTGATCTCTATTTATTTCCAGCATGTTTCCTATGAGTTTGAAAGGCAGAGGTAATTTAAGTGTACAATAAATTTCTGTGCAAAATGAATGTGTGAAAATGGAGTTAAAAACCAGGACTGTCCCAGGATTTGAAATATCCATTAATAAAAACATATTCCTCAACAGAAACAGTACCTATGGGATAGTGAAGTTTTATCAAATTCCCTGAGTCGTTGTTTTTTGTTTATTTCTTCTGGGATTTCCTTGGGGGTCTCTTTAACATTTTAAATGAGGTATTTTGGAATCACCATTTGTCAAAAAACATGGTGATGTGAGCTCATACACCTTAAACAGGTAATCACAGATATAATTGCAGTCTTTAGTTATGTTACTTTTGTGACTGGAAAAGGGGCAGCATCTCCGCTGCTTACTGCCCTGTTAGCTGCTCAATTCTGCTCTTTACAGAAATGGTACATTTTGCCTTTTTGCTTTAGCACTGATTTCTATAAAACCTACTTCAGATAGAAAAATGGCCCAAACAGAATATTCTAATTATTATAAGACAGATATTAGCAGCACTTTGAAACCCAAGAACATGCTAAACTGACTGTAGGGAACCCCTTTGAGTCATCAGGTTATTCTCCCTAAAGACATATATGTTTAGACGTCCATCCTTTCTGTACTTGGTATCTGGCAAGGAATGACTCCACAAGGAAATAAAGTAAGAACAATGCTGAACAAACATAAATACATTATTTGCCTGTCCGCCTCCATGAACTGGTAGAGGCATCTCTATCAAAATGCCAACAGGCAAGCAGAGTCTCTAAATTTTACAGTGCTAGGCCAATACACTGAGAGGTCTGCATCACTGCAGTACTTATGCAAGTGGAATAAACAGCCCTTTTTCAGGTAGCATGAGCAGCTGAGCACACTGTGCTCCTGCAGGACCGAAACGCTGGCCTCGCACCACATGTTACATACCAGGAAGAAAGAGGGGCCAGTCGCATGGGGGAAACCTGCCTTTAGGAAAGCAAACTGTGCATTCCCTGCAGCAGTGCAACCTCACCCCTTCATCAGGAGCATTAGCTGCAAGTGCACAACTGTGCTGATTTTGTCTTGGATAGAGTTCATGTTCTTCACAGCACCTAGTACGGGTCTGTGTTTTAAATTTGCACTGAGACCAGTGTTGGTAATACAGACATTTTCATTATCCCTGAGCAGTGCTTATGCAGAGCCAAAGCTTTTTCTGCTCTTTACCCCACCTCACCAGTGAGCAGGAGGGGACACAGCCAGGACAGCTGACCCAACTACCCAAACCATACCATACAACGTTATGCTCAGCATATAAAGCTGGGGGAAGAAGAAGGAAGGGGAGCGATGTTTGGAATGATGGTATTAGTCTTACCAACTAATGGTAATGCATGATGGAGCCCTGCTTTCATTGACATAGCCAAATAGGAAGTGGTGAATTAATTCCTTGGTTTGCTTTGCTTGTGTGTGCAACTTTTTCTTTACCTATTAAACTGTCTTTATCTCAACCCAAGAATTTTTACTCTTGATGCTTTCCTCATCTTACTGGGGGAGGATTGAGCAAGAAACTGCAGGATGCTTAGTTGCTGGCTGGGGTTAACCAAGACAACAACACAATAACAAAGGAATATTTCAAGAATCTCTCTATGAAGGAATAAGTCAGAACATACAAGCCTCACTCTGCCATAGCCCCAGCTTTTGGCAAGAGGCTTAGGAAAAAAAGCCATTCTGATCATAGAATCAAACACACGACAGAATATGAAAACCAGAATTGAAATACAAATAGAGAAAAAGCCTGCCTCCCTTCAAGCCTCTGGCCAGCTCCAGAATTAGAAACTCAGCACTGCTGATACATTTATATTCAGTCAGCAGGACATGGCTTGGTAAGGCTCATGAAGCACACTGCTGCTATGCCGCCCACCAGCAGTGTTCCACTTGTCTTGGTGGCCATATCTAAACATGTTTCCTATCAAAATAAAACAGGAATTATTTTGTTAGTAAACTTTTTACATCTTAGTATTTAGGTAATAAATGACAAATGGGATTCAGTGAAACAAATGTAAAATGGGATTTCTCATGTACTTCAAGTAGTATCGTGGGCCCACAAATCCTAATGCTACGTGGACACAGGTGATGACAGGGTAAGATGGCAGGAGCCATCGCTGGTGTAGTCTTGCCAGTACTGCTTGCTTGGGAAATACATGGTCTCCTCTGAGTATTTGAGGCCAAATTATCTGTCTGGCACTGGCCAAAATCATGCCTAAGAGACCGTTAATAATTAGGCAGAGTTTGCACAATCAGCACTGGAGTGTCTGGCACTTCAGATCATTCCCTACTCTTGTTTTATTTTTCAGTAGAGATGTGGCCACTGAGCTCTATCTACAACCATTTCAGTTGCCTTCAATTATTCTGGTCACTCTAATGCAACTTTGGTTACTCTAAAGAAACTGAAATAAAGCCCAGTTGGAGTAAAAAAAACACTCTCATTTTTGTTTTAAGCAAGAGATTAATCCACCTATGAAGATTTCTCAAGAACATTATCAATATGTAACCTCATCTCTCCTCTCACAGGGCACAGAAAATTTGCCTTGATGATTTCAGCATTTTCTTCACTACTTAGCTGTCTCTAACTTACCAATTAGAAGGCTACCCAAGAAGTGAACTGAAATGAAACAGAGTAGGAAAATTACTACAACACTTCACAATGTGTTCCAATGCTTGTATCACCTATGGCTACCTTTGAGCTAGGAGATACTCTAAAAATTAGCTAATGTAAACATTCTCAAGTTAAAGGTTGCAGTTTCCAGATTTTATTGCACTTTCATGAAATTGGCAAAGTTTCTCCCTGAGCATATGTTTATATCAACATAATATAATCACTGAAAGCTAAACTTTGCTTTGATAAGTAAAATAGACATTTCAGTGACTGCCAAGGGTTAAACAGAATCCAAAAAAATCTAACAATGTTCTAACTTATTCACAGTAAGGTGAATTTTCAGTATGTCAGATTATTTGGGAGCTTTTATTAGAACTTCTATCTGAGCTCTAATTTACAACATCTTTTTCAGAATAGAGACTGAGACACAATTTCAGCCATGATCTCACCATGGCTACTATAGTATAGTAGACTACTGCTGTTTGATATAACTAGGAACAATTCAAGAACAATAGCACTTCTTTCTGTCACAGGTTTGCAATAGAAACGCACACTTAATATAGATCAAGAAAGCCTTTTATTACTGAAGAAGAAATCGTTAGTGAGACTTTCAGAGTCTCCTGAGGTAGACTATTCTGTACTGATGAGACCCCATCTGGAGTAATCCATCCAGCTCTGGAGTCCTCAGTACAAGACAGATATGGACCTGTTGGACTGGGTTCAGGGGAGGGCTGGAGCACCTCTCCCTGTGTGGAAAAGCTGAGAGAGTTGGGCTTGTTTAGCCTGGAGAATGCAAGGCTCTGGGAAGAACTTATGGCAGCCTTTCAATACTTAAGGGGGGCTTATAAGAAAGACAGGGACAGTCTTTTTAATAGGGACTGTAGTGGTGGAATGAGGGATAATGGTTTTAAACTAAGAGAGGGTAGGCTCAGACTAGATATAAGGAAGAAAAATTTTACAGTGATGGTAGTGAGACACTGGCACAGGTTGCCCAGAGAGGTGGTAGATGCCCCATCCCTGAAAATACTCAGGGTCAAGTTGAATATGCTTCTGAGCAACCCAATCTAGTTGAAGATGTCTCTGCTCATTGCTGGGGCCTTTGACCACATGATCTTTAAAGGTCCCTTCCAACCCAAGCCATTCTGTGATTCAGAGTCTAAGAATGACAAGAGACCCCAGTTAAACCATCATTGTGCACTCAGTGCCATTTCATTCCTCATCTCCTCCTGAGCACTCAGAGCTTTGCAATCTTTGAGATTCAGGTCCTTTTAGGACTGCAGGTGCGTTGCTGATCATGCCACCTTCCAGCTTTTTAGCAGTCATCACACATCAGTCAGAGCAGCTAACTTCCTCGCACTCCTCTCCCTTCCTTCCTTCCCTCCCTCCCTCAGTTAACATACGCACTTGAAACTCTACTTAGTATTCCCATTGTATTTCCAAGCGACAGCACATATTCATAAACATTCCTTGCAGTTTGTAACCTGATCAGACACATCACAATTTTCAGTTGTCAGAACAAACCCGACAGTAGTTTTAACAAAAAAAGGATAACATGGCCTTACCCCATCTCTAATTCCAATGGGAAATGCACAGCATTTTCCACACAGCTCAAACAGTGAAAAGAATGAGCAAGATGATGAAGTAGCAGTAGTACAAAATCTAAAATGAAATAATAATAAAAAAACCTGGATCTTGAGCACTGTTTGGCCTCAGAATGCAGCAGTCCATTCATTTTATATTGGATGAGATGATTTCCAAAGCTAATGAACACCCTTTGCTTTGAAGTACAGGTTGAAAAATGTCTCTCCAGTGTGGGTATTACCCAGTGCATAAGAGAGGGAGAAAAACTGTCTCTTGGGTCATTAATCCCACTTTAGGATTAAATACTTCTCCCTTTCACTAGAGTTCAATCATGATACACTTGTTGCAAGAAAAACAACTGTTTACATGAAAAAATAAAATTAAGAACTTTAAACATATTTAAATATATATTAATGTAATTTATATGCTAGATATAAAAACAGAGGGAAAAGCTTGTAACATGGGACTGAAGCTCTATGCAGACCACTAAGCATTCAGAAGACTCAATAGTCTAAAAAGAAATACAGGGAAACAAGACTGACATCTGATCAAAGGATAAAAATATTAATTATAAAAGTGATGCTTCAGTCTCTGAAGGTACAAACAGATCTACTGCTCAAAACATGATAGGTATACCATGCATTTTTAAAAAGTACACCCATTAGATGAATAACTTTCTCAAACTATCCTGATTTAGTATAAATGTTCAGGAAAGTAGTTATTAAGACTGAACATTAGTTTGGGGTGGAGCGGGGCTCTATTTTTTTTTTTTTGTATGAGAGTTAGTCTAGAAACTACCTTGATCATAAGATGACGAGTGATACATTGGACTAGGTTAGATTGATGGACATCCACAGCATAAAAGCAGCAACATTTTCAGCATAAGCATTTGAGAGACTTTGAGAGACATTTCAGTGACTGCCAAGTGTTAAACAGAATCTAAAAAAATATATCACTGTCCTAAATTAGTAAGAAAAGATTATGGAATAAACAATTATTAAATAATTATCTCGAGATCAGTATCAATTTGATAGAACTAAATTACTTGCCAACATAGATAAGGTTAGTTGGAGTGATTTCTATCCGGTGTTTGATGCCTCCATATTTCTTCTCACCTACTGACAAACACAGCAGCTAAAGTACTTACTACTCTATGCATGCAAAATTCATATCCCCTTTGTCTCCTTTATATATCTCTTATCAAGCTAACCACAGGAATAGGTGTCTTCAGTGGAAAGAAAGGCAAAACATCCTTTTCAAAAACATCAACAGGCTTTTGGTGCATTAACAAAAGTTCAGGCTATATAGAAGACACAGGAGCGAGCCTGACCACTTGTTGAATAGTTGAATGCCTTCTCCATATACTGGCAGGTCACTTTCTGTCCAAAGCAGTCCAGTAAACCCTGGCATGTTGCCCCACCACTTTGCCGAACAGGCACATCCAAACATGTGCCATCTTTCTGTAGGCGTAGGTTATACAACAGAGAGATTTTTCACTTCAAGACTCAAATTTGCTTTCCATCCAAGAAGGGAATATGTCATCTGCAGAGATCTGGAGTCAGATAACAAGATGCCCTTCTGTGTTATCTTAGTATTGTCAAGAGGATAAACTTTAAAGACTGACTGGCAAGAAGCCATTCACTAGCCCAAAAGATTTAATCTTAAATTTTTGTAAATGCTTTAAAATACAACTGCTGAGATCAAGGAGAAGTGATATGTTGTCAAATAAAGAAAAGCTCTACTGCTTAAAGCTGCCACAACTCCAGAAATAAAAACCCTCCCTGAAAAAAACCAAGTTTTCTTCATGCTGCCTATACAACTATATCTAGGAGTACCCTAGAAAAGAAAACAGATCTTAATTATTTTTAGAAGAAAAAGAATAAACAAGAAGACAGAACTGGCAATATCTTTCTGTGAAATATATTCATTTTCCAGTGACAAATACTGATTTGTTGACATCAAAATGTTCTAGGATTATATTCATCAGGCTAGATTTTCCTCAAATCAAAGAATAAACAAACAAGAAATTTTAATATTGTAAAAATGTTAGTAAGTCCTTATTAATTTAAAACCTTTAAGACAAAAGATTTTACAAATTAAAGAAATAAAGCAGTTAATCAGTCCTGTATTGCTTACTATACCTTTATAAATGATTGAAAACAATGTTTTATTTTCTAATTGGCTTTGTTTCAATTTTGCAGTGAAAAGAAATTCAAAAAATCCCACTTGCTTAATGAGCTTTAAGAGTAACCCTCCATCTTTTCCAAGGTCAGATACCTTCTATTCATAGAATTAGATTGAGAAAAGGAAGATTTGACAGCCCTGCTTTGAGCAGGGAGTTGGACCAGAAGACCTCTAAAGGTCCCTTACGCCCTTAATGATTCCAGGAGTCTATGAATAAAACTTGCTTCTTCAGAAATTGTTCCTGGCTATCTTAGCCCAGCACATGGTATCAATTACCATAATACTCCAGTTCTTCACAATCTGTAATATATTTATTTTCACAATCCTTTTGAGAGGCAAGAAACTCTATTATCCCCGTTTTATAGATTGAACATTCAGGTACTGAAATTTAAACGGTTCCTGTTAAATATTTCTATTCTATTCCTCATGCTCAAGGTTCCTTGGATGCTGCATACATGTGGACACTTCTGTTCAGAATACTGAAAATATCCTTAATTTTTTTGTGGTAATTTCATTTTCATAATTGTGATCCTTATCACCTCAATGATGTCACAACACTCCAGTTTGGGTATTTTAATTTAACCATTTGAAAAACTTAAAACTCATGTCAAGACAGCATCTGCTGACTTGATAGCCTAACCCTGGGCATGGCAAATGCCAAGAACTAAATAAGTAACACAATCATTTGAATGGTCTGTTAAATATCTAGTCAAATTGTAGATTATATTTCATAGACATCACAGGGGTGTAAAACCTTGCTGCTACCATTAGCTTTGATATGAAATACGTATTAGAAACTCTACTCAGAGAGAGGAGTGGAAAGGAAGCGTGAGTGTCCTTAACCAGGGAATCAAAATTGAACTGCAATGTAGAATTTTAAACAGTTCACAGAGATTTCCATTCACAAAGCTCATCTAATAATTCAAAGATGGTTCCTCAGGTTTGTGATCACAAAGGGATACTTGCAGGTTAGTAAACCAACCCAAAACAAGAAAAAAAAAAAAACCCAAAACTTAAAACTTTATCAAAGAGAAATTTTGACCCATACTGCGATACAATAATCTACTTCTAAAACTGTGATCCAAGAGAGATCTGAGGCTAACAAATCCTATGACATTGTTTAACTACAGGTATTTTGCATAGGTCTAGCAATTTATATGTAGAAGCATATGCTTCGCTTTAATGCTTACAGAGTCTCAAACTTTTACTGCTAATACATAATAAAAACAACAACGTGAAAGTAGTAAAGGTAGGTAGGTTAGCAGGAAAGAATATTTCCATTGAGCTTGTACAAGCTCAGTAATATTTTCTCATCTGGACTTACTGAAATCTTAATCACAACCCCTTGCTATGTTTATATCCCTGGGAGCCATATTCTTTTGCTTTACTGTATGCTGTTCTCTTTGTGGCAGATTGTTTTAAAAATATTTTAAAGGAGACACTCAGCGTGCAGCTAAGACTCTTTCCATCAAAGGTTGAACAACAGAGTTCTCCATAGAAAAGGTTCGCTCCATTTCGTGTTCAATCTCCTGAGTAGTGTGAATTTATTAACCACTTTGAAGTGGTAAAAATGTGATGTGTGTGTGTGTACAGATGATCCAAACAGTATAAAAACCAGCCAGGAAATCAATAAAGCAGCTTTTTAACAAATGCATTTCCAACCGATCAAAAGAATAGCCTAACGGCTACATATGGCTGATCTAACACTCATTACATTATCATTTCAAGGAAACATCTTTTGCAACTGAAAGGTGAAGTCTTTCTGTAATGAGCTCCTTCTGAGTCAGCAACAAGAACACTTTTTAGAGTGCTGAGACAAAATAAATATGTGGCAAACACCAGGGAGGAATTATTCTCTGCAAACAAATGTTTTTTCTGCATGCAAGGGTTCTCGCTTTGAATTGCTTTGCTGCTTAAAAGCAAGGAAATGTGGAGAGAAGGGGGTCTTTAATGTAGGACCTTTTCATTAACAGAAGAAAAATGTAACTCATCGGTGGTTGCCTCTGAGGGATGGGTAAGAGGGGGAAAATGTATTCTGCCTGGCATTAGCAGATTCAAATATATACTGAATGCAGAATGGGATTTGAGCCAGGCCCAGAGAAGTTCTCTGATATTTTCCACAGGTCTCACACTTGGAGGAATGTTTCCTTCACTAGCAGTATCAAAGCAGA
Source organism: Gallinula chloropus (assembly GCF_964237585.1). Lineage (NCBI taxonomy): Eukaryota > Metazoa > Chordata > Aves > Gruiformes > Rallidae > Gallinula > Gallinula chloropus. The sequence continues at coordinate 117,811,999 of NC_140085.1, forward strand.
ATACATTTTGCAAATTAAGGAGATGTTAAATCTGACATAAAAGGCTTTATTTAGATTTTAAGAGACTATAAATGGTGCAGGTCACATCCTCAGATAGTATAAATTACCAAAGGTCTGCTGAGCCACAGATTGCACAAACTGATGAATTTGCCCTACCTTATACAAGTGGGTTTTTTTGTTTGTGTGTTTTGTTTAGAACACCTGTTAGGATGGGGAGAAGTGAAAATGGTTCACTGCTGTAGTAGACATTCATTTGGTAGACCCAGAAATATCTGGGAGCAAAGACAGTATAGGACATACTCCTTTTCTCCTCTCCTTTGCTCAAAAGATTATCTTACAAATAAGACCATGTCTGAAAAATTACTGCTATGATTAATGACAATGCATAACAAATTTTCTGGGAATTGGACTTTTTTTTTTTCTTAAGGTAATCATAATGTCTTGGGGCCACTACATTGCCCTATAGTTCATTCTAAAGGAGCAAGAAAATTCAATATCCTCAAAATGTCTTTGGTTTACACAATCAAATTACACTTCCAAAGGAAAATGCTGGCTCACAAAGTATTGCTGTTGCTACCCTCATCAGTTAAAATCACCCATAGCCATTACTTAAACCTTTCATTCTGGAAGCCTTGTGCATCTCCAAGCAAGAGTACAGTATGGGAGACAAAATATTTTTCCGTGGCATTCATTAGGGGACTACTGATGAAGCAAGTTATTGACATAAGACCTGAGGCTGACTTCTCTGTTTTCCACGGGGTCTTGTTTGTCTGGAATAATATCATTTGGCATATAAATCTCATTGGCACAAGTGCACAGGGGGTTCCCACAGGGACCCAAAAAGGAATCAGAAATTCTTGTCCCTTTTTCTGCCCTCACAACGCTTCAAGGAGAGTCAGGAGATCCCTTCTTCCTGTGTCAATCATGCCCCCTCAGAACTAAAAGTAAAAATAGGATTCATCTCCTCTAATATTCCATGTCTTCACTGTTAATGCCTACATCTGAAGTTCTTCAGTCCAGGCTTGCTTGAAACCAAGTGGATAAAACCAGATGAATTTAGGGCACAATTTTTCTACCCAAACAGAAATGTCTCCTTCTCTAAAAGATAAATCACGCCCTAGAAATGTCTGTTTCTCTTGTCTTTTAATGAGAAGATGACTAGCTCAGAGATAGGCATTTATACTGGAGATGTCTATGTGTGATGAGCTAAATCCCACGCTGACAGTCCAGAGAGGTAACCTGCTTTGCAAGATTGCTCTGTTTTGGTGACATGATATCTGCGCACCAGCTCCTGCAACTCTCTGTAGAATCCAACAGCTTCCAGAGGAAAAGAAAATAGCACCCTTCTCGTGGAATTCATAAATGAAGATGGAAAAAGAAATCTTTAAATCCCTTATCTCTCTGCAGAATGGCTTTTTGCTTCCTGTGGCACCTGCCTGGGTTTGTGCACATGCCCTCTTCTCTCTGCCAAACCTCCCATCAGCTTCCATCAGGAACTGGATACCATTTTCTGCTCTAGCAGTATCAACCTTCATGCTTTTGTTGAAATGGCACGCCAGCTTTCACCTTTATTTATTTTTCTCATCGTCCCTTCTAAACCTTTCTTACACACTCCTTTCTCTTTTTTCTATTGCTTCCTATTTACCATCGTGCTTCAGTCGCCTTAAAGCGTTTCAGGCGCTTCAGATGCTGAAGGAAGAAAGCAGTAGAAAAATATGTGGAGAGAGGTAGAGGGAGGAGAAAAGTGTGACAGTTTTATAGTTGCCCCTAAGGCACAAGGCTGTCCTTTTACCTTCCCCTAGAGGTCTGGAGTTTTTCTGTTGCTTTAACCATCTGTATTCCTCAAAAATAAGGCAAGCAAACCAAGCGGGTAGTTGAAAAGTTCCTCACTTTCATAGCAGAAAATTAATGATGGGGGTGCAAATTGTCTGTGAAGCTTTCTGTGGATCACAAAGAACATTCTATGGCCACCAGATTTTTTTTGTTGCAAAATAGAAGCATTCCTCCTGTGGTCACAAGGCAAAAAGGTTTCACTTCTGGTATCCACATGCAGAGGAGCAATCACCAAAGTGATGCAGGCCCTGTGCTTTCCTTCCATGACTTATTTCTTTGCTGAAGCTTTTGATAGAGGAATACATTCCCCTCCCAAAATGCCAGTTCAGATTATTCTACACAAGGTTACACATCAGGAACAAAAATTGCAATTTAAGTGTTACAACCTGCATAGCTGGTAAATTTTCCATAAAGTGGATGACATTTCTACTATTCTCCTTGCTTGCAATATGAGGTACCGAAGTAGATTTTTTTCCATTTTAACATTTCATACTCTTTTATTTTTGTATTCATATTACTTTTGCCTTGCTACAAAGAAGACTGCACTTTTTAATATGTTGTAATTTATAGCATGGTCCTGCAATGGCTAAATATCTCTTAGATTTTTATTCTTGGCCTGTCCCTGAGGCATTTGAATTTGCCTCAACAGGAATATTTACACTCTAATTTTCTGCTACAGATGGTAGCTATTGTTAAAATGTTAACAACTGAATAAAATAACCAAAGGCTTTACAATTTGACCCTCCGCTCCACCCTTCCCAAAAGCATAGCTACTTTATATGATAATGAAAAGAAAATTGGAAAACTTTGAGTTTCCCTGAAAGAATCTCTGAGGTGCAAGTATAATTTTTACAAGGATTAGAGCCGTATTAAGTCTATTTTAATATACTTTGTTTAGCTTTCTGTGCTTTAGTAACCTAAAATATATGAATATGTTAAAATGTTCAATGTACAGCAATAACTCTTATGATAGTGAAGAAATGCTCAATATACAAATTAAGCTGCACGATTTAAAGGATAAGACAAGCCAGTGATAAACATTAACTTACTTCTATATAAAAATATAAGAGCAGTATAAAAGAAATAGATCATTAAGAGGAATGCGATGTCCTCAGCATGGCTATTCTCCTATTGTGCTGGGGTTTTTGCAAGGCAGGCATATTTTTTTTTTTATTCAATGTTGTAAATCAATAATCACACAATGAGACTCACATCTTCCAGTCGAGTTTGCAAGACTGAAACTTCCTGAGCACATCTGCTGTTGACAAACACTGGGGAAAGTAAAGCAAACAGAACTGAAAGGTCCTAGCTGCTCCTGCTGCTGCTGCTGCTAAGAGTATTTGCTCTTTCGTCACTTATCACCTGCCATTTTACTTTATGCAGATGGCACCCCAGCTGCTATGTGACTGGCCAAAAAAAAAAAAAAAAAAAAAAGAAGAAGAAAAAAAAAGAGGTCAGTTTACACACAGTTCAACAGGTAACATACTATGAGCACGGTGGAAAATACATTCTCCTCCAGCTCTAAAATAAGTGTTTTTAAACTGGCTCAACGCAAACTGCTCACTGAAGACTTTCTATAAAACCCCTTCTGTCAATTCAATATAATTTTCCAGACCACCAAATTTTCTGTGTTATCCTGTACTTTTATCCTATACTATCGTTTATTACCTTAATAAGGTATTTAAACTACACTTTAAGAGTATCTATTCAAGTGTGGCTTGCATGCCCCTTGCTATGTTATTACCTCACATGCAGTTGGGATAATAACACTGGCATTGGCAGCTAGGGGCCAAAGCCAATATCTCTGGCGCTTAATGGTGTAACAGAGCAATCAATGTACTATCAAAATAAGTCAGAGGAAACAGAAGAGCAAATAAGCAGCACAACACTGCCCAATTTTCCTTCTGTGTTTGCAGGGGGCACTCCCAGGCACATTTCAATCATTCCCATGCATGGAGGGATGGGACAACAGAGGCAGCACTGATGCAAGCCCTCCTCAAAGCGGAGTTCTGGAGGCATGCACGAACAGCCTGGTTGGGGGCTGTTTCTTGGTTTTGACTTCTCAACAGTGAAATTCAAGAAGGACCCTGGACCCTTGGGATCTCAGGGAGTGTGGGTCAGTGGTTTGTCAAAGGCACTGAGCTCCTGGATGGTTCTTGGGTCAGAAAGTGGAAGTGGCTCATCCTTTCCAGCAACGCCTACCTGGCAATACTAAGCCGTGGGTGAAATCCTGGTAATCCAGGCAGACCAGTTCTCCTGGCCTAGCATGATTTATTCACTAGCAGTGTAGTGTATATTTATCATTTACTTCTTCTTTTGAGGGGTATGAGCACTGGCCCCAAATGAAACCACACCACATGACCTGTGTTTCTCAGGTATCACAAACTGAAGAAAACTTTGTTTCACTGCTGGTTGCACTTGGGGTAACTAAACTAAACCAACAGATACACATATACCAAGTTCACATCTTTATTTTGCAGCGTTGGCTGGATCTCAAACCTACAATAAAACAAATACAGACTTTGAATATAAAGAGAAAGACCACCTCTAAAGCATCCTCAGTTACAAGACTGCAATTTAGAAAGACAGAAACACTTCTGCCTTCATAAAATCCCTTCCTAAATTTAGCTTTTTGAATTAAAATAAGCAAAAAACTGGGTGTGATTTTGAGAACTGTTATTCCAAAATACCATTTTGCCTTAACATATGAAATACGCTATTTACTATAATAATTTCCTATTTTACTTAGAAACAACAAAAAAATAGGCCCTGAAGGTGTTTCTAGATAGAATTCACAGGTAATCAGAACAAATAATGAATATGAGCATGTACTTTTCAACAGTAAGGGATGGAGAAACATAAACATGAACAGTTGAAAGGTACAAGTATCGCAAAGAGTTTTCTAGGCAATTGTATGTTTTGCTCCATTTATTTACTAGTTAAAGCAGTTAATAAAGGTTAATGTTTATATACTGCATATTTTTCATAATTATTTACATTGCTCAGTAATAAAATGAAATCTCCAAGTTTCTGGAAATCTGATTTGAACAAAGAAAAAAAAATTAATAGAGTCTTTATCCACAATCAATGAATCATCTCTTCAGAGGAAATTTTAAGTTTAGAAGGGTGATAGGCAGAAGTAAAACTAAAAATAGTGTTCTCAGAATCAAAGCTATTTAATCTTGCTTTCATATAGGACTGTAAAGAGTAAATACCACCAAAACACGAACCTCAAAACATTTCCAGGTTGTTCCAAGCAAGCTCTCATTTGTGCATGCATGGTGTTCCCCTCACCAACACCTGTTCATCCCCTTCTCCAATGTCAACCTCCAAACATATGAATTACTGAAAGTAAACATGCAGTCCGCACCATTTCTAGATGAGTTTTGTGCAAGTAAACTCTATCTCCAGTGCACACAGGTGAAAGTGCTTGATAAATAGACACACAGGTGTCAGCAAGTGCTAACTTTGTGCATACAAACAGACCATTTCTTGAATATTCAGCATTCACCTAAGCAACCAAAGTACCACACCTCTAATGCCAGCAATGCCTAAAGCTTCAGTCCTCTTTGCAACTCTATAATTGTGAATTATATCCTACGTCAGGCTCATTTAATGGTACACTATCATCTCAAATTTGCAGCTGCCAAAGCGAGACACCTGTAACAGGGTAAGGCAAGTAAGTAATCTGAAATGTCAGCAGTATTGTCACTGGCTCCTGCCATCATTTGGGGGCCTTAGGTGTTGCCATAGTTACTGTAGGTTTATGGCACTGAGCTGGGGGAAATTTGGACTGTGTTCTGTCATTTCATAGTAAACATGCCACCAACCGTCAGTGTTTCTGCTGGATCCCCATAACTTTGTTTTTTCAGGTGAGAGCATCAGAGATACTTTCAACAATGGCTCTATCATTCAGAAGAAATTTCGGGTGGAGTGATTTATTGTCCCATTATGTGTGGCCTGTGACAGAACAACAACTGAGATTCTCACCACCAGCTGGGCTGGAAGGATGACCATCAAGAATATTTTATTGTCAACAGAATGGTTATTTTTAGGCATACAGAGAGATCTATTGTTTCCTCAACTATGGTTCAATGAGCTATGTATGGCTGTTTCATTCAAATAGAAGCAAAAATGCTCAACAGTGGAAGAAAGAGTAAAAACTCTATTTAATATTAAGTAAATGTTTTAAACATAAAGTAAATAATCTCCTTAATTGAAATAAACCAAAATACACCTAAGTACTCATTTTCTCTTTCATGTCTCCAACTTGCTTGTCCAAGTATGGTCAGCTAGCAATTATTGATTTTGTCACACTGCTTCTAATCAGTATTAAGAAAGCCCAACAGGCAGACTTGTGAAAGGATTGACACTGCATGTACAATCCAGTCTGCTCTGCAATCAAAGCATGATTATAAGAGTAGGTATGGAAGACTGTACAAAGTTGCTTATTGCTTAACTGTTTTAAAACCTCTGACACAGCAGTACACCATAATGACCTGGCACCATTTAATACTTCTGCGCTGGGTCCCTGCTCGGCCTACGTTCATTTTGCTGGAAGATGTTCCATAGTTCACGTGCCCGGTGTAGCACATGCAGCAGCTACTCACCTGCAATCCAGCTCAGAGTTGTTCTGAACTTTTTGACAGTGCTGCTTCAGATTAACTCCTCCCTTTTTTTCCCAAGCCAGTTAGTCACTGTATTTCTTGTTCTATTACTGGGTAATCAAAAAATTAGCAGCAATCATTCTATAATGGCAATTCTGCAACATTATATTAGTCAGCTTCCTCTGTCCCAAGATGCTCTTACACAAATTACTCCTTTTTGAATAATTTAACCTATTTTTTATACTCTGAAGTATCTCTCACATTTTGATCCTGACCTATAATGATTAGTTCAGGTAAATTATTTTCACTGCTATTCACTTCAAAAAAAAATAATCTTACTCATTTCTGAAGTGGTTTCTTCTACCTAGACAATTTGATTCTCATGGAAAATTTGTTTGTGTCACCCAGGTTCTTTTTTGTTGTTGTTGTAATTAAGCATATTTGCTTTCCCCAAAACAGTATCAAGGACTCTTAAATCAGTGGTATGGAGGTTACCATTGTAAAGCTCCTTCTGCACACAGGTACCCCAGCAATGGCAATCTTCCCAGAGCAGACAAGAGACTTTACATCACTGTTTCTAAAAGGCTGCAGTTAGTCATATAGCAGGGCCCAATTAAAAAAGTATGCTGGCCTTCTGTGTACACTAAGTAGATGCTCATAAACCTATAGCTGAATTTAAAGAAAAGTTAGTGAAGCCCACTAACACAAAAGCTTTCCCCTTGGTATCGGCACACTCAACCTCCCTTGGGATGTATCAAACAAATTCTACGCATGACACAATGCTCATATATAGCATTATACATTTGTCCAAGTCAGCAACTAAAGTCTTATGCTACGCTAGCAAGTGGGTCACGGAAATTTTTTGTAGATACCACCCAGTAAGTGCAGAACCTTCACTGGTGGCTCCAGACTCTTCCACAGCACACATGAACAAAAAGGTCAGCAGCTGGCTGGTTTTCCTACCGTGGGAAAACAAACAAAATCCAGTAGCCCAATAGCCGATTTAGCAACAATGGAGCACTCAAAGTCCCCTGTATCAGATTAGTATGCGTACTTAAGGAAAAGACCAAAGGGAACAGGGCAGCTTCTGGACACTGTGTATAGGGAGTTTAAGACTGTAATAGAAAAGCAGAGGGGAAAATCTGCCTGCAACAGTACCAGAGCACCAGGAACTTTGGACACCCTGAAGGATGGACGTAAGGACATACTCTCTTTTACTGAAAGCTCTTCTGTTTCCAAGTGGTAACAAAACTCTAGAACACAACTTTTGTTCCGTTTTTGAAACTCTACACTCTGCAAATGGTCAGCTCAGCACCAAGCCATGGGAACCTGGGACTGCTGAGTTGCCAGGGGGCACAATAGCAGCACCAAGCATAGGAGAGGTTGCAGAACCTCTCAGCAGTCAAAGGTTATCCTGTTGTCAGGGCTCGACTTTTGCGAACAGCAGCTTCCATGCTCCAAGAGCAGCACTGGTGCCACACAAGGGATAGGAGTAGCACCCCTCAGAAACAAATGGTGAGAAACCAAAGCAGATGGTTTTGCCCCACAAGTGGTGCTGAATCTTCTGAACTACCAGTGGTCACCTCAAGCCTGGTTTAAAATACATCTACTCACTTAAAGATTTATCTATGAGGTTAGACAGCAGCAATCAGTACTTGCAAAATACCCAGAATAAGCAGTCATCAGACTGGCTGAATACAGTCAGCAAACATCCACAGGGGACAGAAAATAGGGAATTTCATATCCTCCACAAGACGCCAGAAAGCAACCTAATACCTAAATGGAAACAGGTCACCCTGTTCCTGATGCTCTTTTCCTTGTAAAAGGAAGGAATGAGGCTGTTGCACATCAACAGGCAACTCAACTTCACTTATGAAATTGAGATGTACCCCAAATTGTGGGAAGAGTTTCAGTTAAGTGCAGAATACACTAAAATTACACATTAAGGGTGCGTCAAAATCTCTGCTAATCAGCTCTCTAAAATGCAAATCAATATTACCACTACAGAAGGTATTAAAGGGAGCGATAGTTATTCTCTATTATCTTGTTTAGAAAGGTGTATGGCGTGTTTGTTGTTCAAACAATTCATTGCATTGTGGTATGTATTATAGCTTTTCAACTACTTGGTGAACTACACAGCTGAAGTATGCAGTCAACATCCAGCTTGTTTGATTCTAAGTCTCACTCAAGATACTTTCACATCTCTATCAACAAGAGCAGAGAACAGTTGTTTAGCATGAGAGTAACGTGACTGAGTATTTCAAGATAGACATATCATCTTGGAAACTTTGAGAAAAGAAGGGACTTCACGAAAACCATTTCATTTTCATCATGAGTAACACTGAACCACCAAAACCTGATAAAAATATGCTTTAATTCTTGACAAAATTGCTTGCCTTCAGAATCAGAATTTCTTATTAAAGATGCAGAGTACTGTATTTACAATCATTCATAAAAATGAAGCTGAATTAAAGAATGAGGACTCTGTTGCAGAAAGGCATTTAAGCATGTACTTAGTGGTCTGTAGTGGCTAATACTGGGTTCTATGCCTTGAATAGTAGCACCTTTTTTTTTTTTTTTTTGTCTACTGAAAGCCTTTGAGTATTCTGTGTAGACAGAAAGAACACAGATCCTGCTGTATACCTGACAGTCATTTCCAAATTGCATTTAATGATGTGACAAGTGGTGTGTAATATCTGTGAGAATGATTTTTAAGGGTTTGCTTAGTACTTCCATTATCTTGATTATGGTTCTGTGATAAGCATCTTTTAAAAATCTTATTTGCTTCTGGTTTTTCCTTTGTAGTTTCATTGCTCTCGCTTATTCTGAATTGAATTGCATGCATCATCTTTCTGCCACAGCCTCCTACTTTAATCGAGTAATTTTGAACATTATTGTCCCCTTGCCATCCCCAGATGTGTACTTGCAAATTTCACTGCCTTGTTGGATATGCTTTCCCTTAGGTCATTGTTGCATGAGGACAGATTCACTGCAGGAATAAAATGGACACGTGCTATCTCTTCCAGTCTTAAAAACCTCCTGCGATCTGTCTGTGGGCAAGCGCAAAGATAAAATTAAATTAAGAAATATATTTTTAGTGATAGTCTCTAAGGATAGGTTTTGATCCTTCCTTCTTAACCCTCCTTGGTAGAGATTAGTATCTGCTTCTGTTATAGGCAGGTAACACATAGCCACATATAATTATGTACCAAACTTCTGAGAAACCATGAAATCACACAGGACCTTGAGAGCTTATGAGCCTGCCTCTGAAGGACCCTGACAGGAGCACGTACGTACACACTGCAGTACACATAATGACAGAAAAAAGCTGAGCTTCAGCACAGAAGTTATTTTGCCAAGATGGTCAGCAGAGACTCTGTAAGAGCACTGTGACCTGCACAGGGACATGATAGGCTTCCTGGTGAGTGCTCCAGAGACAGGGTAGCTTTCTTACAACTGGACAAGTACATATCTGTGAGCACAGCTGTCCCACTCATGACACTTTTCTCATTCTAAGGAAAGGGGGAAAAACAGACTCGCTGTTTTCCAAGTACTGGGATATCATTGGTTTCTGAATCTTATTTCATTATTTCCAAACTGATCTATATTCCTGTCATTGAATTTTGTCTCTGCCTAGAATATCAATATTAGATCCAGAAGGTAGGACATGTAACAATGATTGGCACCAGTGAATTGCTGCAGTGACTAGGGTGGGGGTCAGCAGCAAACAAAAATATCTATCTAAAGTGGTGGAAGTGCACCTTAGGACTTTTGAAAGACACTACATAAGTCCTCCAACAAAGCTTCATGCGAGAGGATCCTCAGCAAGCACTCAGGGTTCTTCTGACGGCACAGACTGATGGCCATATCCAGGACTACAAGGTATAAATGGCAGTTCTTAGCAGAGAAAACAGCAAGAGTAGTGAGGGGGATGAGATGGGAGAGAGAAAAGACCACAGGAAAGTGTCTCAGAAACTCTTTAGCTGCCATAGATGCCTGTTTTTATTTAAGATGAACAGAGGGGAAAATCTGCATCACATACAGAAAGCAAACCCTTGACATCTTAACTAAATGATTAGTTGCATTATGTTATCTTGGATATCACTGAGATATGAATATGTGGAGAAAATACATGGAAATTCCAGACTAACTCTGGGAATAATCATTTGCAACAAAGATTCAATCAGTATATAACATGAAGAGGGGTTTCAGCTGTTCTGCTCAGAGAAATGAATGCCAACCCTTTGGAAAACATGTGACCTCTTACTTGGGTTCCAGGTGGGCACTTTTCGGGGCCAAGCTCTTCTGGGAAATGTATTCCATAGGGTTTAGTTTTAAAGGAAAGTGCTGCTACATTCTTTGTGATATTAGTTTATATTTGCGATATTAGATTATTATTATTGAGTTTACTGAAAGTGGAAGTGTTGAAAAGGAGAATTTAAAAATCACCTACAGACCTACTGATGCCAAAGTAGTATGTCCTGAAAAACCCCACTTTCTCTGCTGTGTAACTATCACCACACAGCCTCAGAGAGCTCAGAAAGATGATGTTTCTAAGTTACACACAACTTCCCAAGAGTGGTTTATATTACAACCAAGTCAGCAGCTGAGATGCGAGTGACCTTTCGACTATAACCACTGCTCCTCTCACAAGTAATTTCTCCAGAGCTATATTTCTCTGCTTTATCTTAGCAGATGATACTACTGCTGCTGCCAATGCTACTCTAAAATTCCTTTTATCTATTTTCAAGCTGTTATGTGCCTAATAATTATAATGTAAATGTGCTTTTATAGCTACTGGGCAATTCTTGTTTTTTCTCTCTTCATAATAAATTACTCATATTAAATTACAAACAGCAGCCTGAGGCTATAGATTTGAGGCCCAGAGGCTATTAAAAACTTTCAACCTCATGTCTGACAACTGGGGAGTTAAACAAACATCCTCACATATGTTAGAGTTACAATAAAAGTGATAGTTATCTTTGTATTATAAAGGACGTTACCTATCCTGGAAATTTATTTTTCTTAAAATTTTATGAGGACATGAAGATACATTTTACAGCTTTTATTATTGTTTTCAATACAGTGTGGTTTGTAGCACTATCACACAGACCTAAAATTAACATTTTTGCGTAGGTTTTTATTCTTGTTTCGTATCTTGGCAAAAAAATATCTATGGCCTCTGAATTCCTTGCTCTTCCTCAGTCCCCAACAGTGCTGAACATACTGTGATAGTTGTTTTCAAGGTTTGCTTCTTATTCTTCACAGACTTCTACAATAATTTTAATGTTTATTATTTATACTGATTTAAACCAATGCAAGGAATGTGAGGTTGCATACAAGTATAAATCAGATTCATTTTGTTTTCATTCAAATTGATCAAGAATGACTCCAAGTTAGAGGAAAAATAAGCACATTTCAACAGTCTTAAACATCAAACAAGCCAACTGGCATAAAAACACTTGATGTTAAGTTAAACCCAACTTTCTTGGGCAAACAAAACCATGAACAGACGGCCTATGAAACTACAAACAGATCAACCCTGGAAAATCAAGGCGGCACAGGAAAGTTGTAGAGCCTACTATGTACCTCCCAAAAGCAAGAAAGTCCTACTCTGATGGAGGTAAACAAGAGAATCTTTTCCTGCTTCCAGGCACTTCCTTTGCTATCAATCCGTGGCCAGCTCCTTTGTGTGCAGGCATCACAGAGCCATTTGGGACAGCTCAGCTCCAGCTTCCCATTTAGATGTCGGAGGCTGCAAAGCCATGGGGTATGAAATGAGTTTAATTTGTGAAAGTAGGATGAACATGAAAGCAGATCTAGTCTGATGGCAAATACTTTATGAATTGCCAAATCAGCTTTAGCCACTTAGAGAAGTCTTTCTAAAGCAATGCATTTAACAGCTATTAAAGAGCTGTTTGATTTGGAACATACAGAGATGATTAAAAAGCACCTAGGAGTCCTTTTTATCTTATTTTCATGGGAATACACAAATATTATGCCACAACAATATTCAAGAGCACCACTGTTTAAAGTGAAGGCATTCTGTGGTAGGTTGTTCAAAATATTCTGGTTTTATCCATAATGCAATCATATCAATCTTCCCAAAAAAAGTGTTTGAACTGCTCTTTACTGAAAAAATATATTCAGAGAGCTACCTATGTTTTTGTTTTGTATTGGATATTCACACTGATGTACTGGACATTTATACTTAAATATTGGATATTTATATTACAAATAGAAACATAGACCATATATGTTAGAAAACACATTGTAAGGTGTTTTTGGTTTTGTTTTTTTTTTCTTTTCTGGAAGAACAGACTTCTCTGTAGCTCTGACCCAAAACTACACAGGGATTTGAATATCTCAGAGAAAAATATCTACCTCTCCACTCTGACTTAATTTTCATCTCAATTGCTGGGAGGAAGCGGGGCGGGGAGGAGATAAAAAAGAAAGACAAAACGACACATTACAGAATGATGTTTGATAGACAACAAAAATAAAGACCTTTACACAAACAGACCTTATTGTATAAAGTAGCTTAGCTAAATATAGTGGAGATTACATATCTGCATAATGTTCACACAGTCCTGTCTTTCTTCCTGAGATTAAGCAGAGGCATGGGTAAACATCTAGGTAAAATATTACAATCAGTTCAAAGAACAAAAGGTCATATATATTGAGTGGAAAAGAAACAACATTTAGAAGCATAATACCAATGGTAAAATAAGTTGCTATGAGCTCATTTTTCAGAAAAACTTCATATCTCCTTGTTGTTCTGCAGAAGCACTTACAATAAGAGCCATTGTTACAAAATAAAATGTTCTTAAAATGAATATAAAGCAGTTGAAATCTGTTAGACCAAAAAAGAAAAATCGAAACACTTATGGTCAGAAGGAAATGAGGTATTTTTTCCCTTAATATTTCCCTAATAGATTATTCCAAACACGTTAAGCTGCTTTCAAGAAATCTAGGTGACTCTAGAAAGATTATGCAAATAATTGTCTCATTTCTGCTCTCTTTTGGTGAAGTATCACCACCATTTTTAACATAGCACAGTCCCAGCAGCCCCTATCTCTACCACACAGCTGGCAAGCATATCTAAAGGATTATGTATAATATGCATGTGAGCCCATGAAGAAAATACATTTATTCAGAACCAAAAAGTAGAAAAGCTTCAGTTCTCTAGCTACAGAGCAAAAATGCTTAAATAAATTTTTATTTTTCTTCCATCCTTATTCCTCAAATCCCAACCTTTTGCTACCTGCACCTTCATTCTCACAGCAAGGTTAAAGAGTCACCAAATCCACCCTACTTGCTGCCAAAACAGTGCATATTTGAAAAGGGACTTTAGTGTTTTCTGGATTTTTTTTTTTTAATTAAAACTAGATGGACACAGGGATTTTTTTCTTTCTTCCTCCCAAGGTAAGCATTTGTCACTGACCTTTGTGATAGTTTTAGATGCCCATAAGACAAGGCTGCCATGCATTCACATCTGCCAGTAACCAAGAGAATAATTCATTCTCCTCAAACTTGTTACTAGGCAAGAAAATGTGCAAATGCTATTTTAAATTGAGAAACCATAGGTAAAGCATAATACCCTCCCCACACACACACACACCGACTTTTAAATGACTGCGTATCCAAAGCAATTAATACTTTGCATCATTCATCACTGTTTTGAAAATACTGTTGCCACAGTTGGGACAATGCCTTAAATATAGCACCCAAACTCCAACTTTACTTGGAGTATGTAGTTTCACTGAAGTATTTCGCTCCAATGTCAAAAGTCTGCAATGAATGTGAATGTGGGTGGGTACAACCCCCTTTCAACTCCTCTTTGGAAATAGATGACTTATTTTGAACGTCCAGGACTGAAAACCTTGCAAAGAATCCTCTATTAAGGCATGGGACCTGTTGGGTTTTTGTCATATTTCATACTGTTTGGATTCCCCACAGAGTTTAGTTCACACCTTGTGCACCAGCAATAACACTAGCTAGAAAAAGATAAATGGAGTTTAATTTTATGGGCAAATTCAAACAGAACACTTTAACTGAGTGGTTCATGTACTGATAGCAATCAGGTCAAGACAACGTGAAGCCTACACACCTCCTCAACTTCCAGAAAGGGTTTTGCCATGTCCATTGAAGTCCATCCTGCCACAATTAGGATGTCCCTCGTGTCCAAGAGGTCTAGAGACAGCCTAACTGCTATGCAGTTATGGGAAATCAACTCACAGGCACTGCTGGTAGTACTAAGTGTTGAGCTTCTGGAGTGGGAGATTTTCCCACCTAAACCATATCAGCATAGAAGTCACACAAAGAAATTAATGTTACCGTTACACTTCTGCATCACACTTTTTCTAGTGGATTATTGTATCATTCACACCTGTACTATCATCCTGCTTCCCAATACAAATACCCAAAAAGTCCCAGCAAGTGCTTTGAAGTTTGCCACAAAAGCCTAGCTCACCAGTTTTAAATATTTTGCCATGTGTGATCTCCTAAATATCACCTAGTAAAAGTATGGATCCCACACTGTGAATTTCAGTTTATTGTTTAGTAAGTCTGCCTTGCTTTGCTGTGCTGTGCAGATACCTCTGAGGTGCAATCCCAGAAACTGCTAGGTTGACAGGTTTGTCATTTGTCTTTCTGGATCTTTCCCAGTCTTCTTGCTCTCATTCTACTATTATTTTCAAGAAACAAAATCATGCACAATAAAAGTATCTCTAGGATTTTGAAAATGAACAGAGTCCTTCACCTCTCGTGTTGAGCTGCCTATAAACAAGGTAAGTCAACCCTCATGGACTTCAAAGCCCCCACAGTGAGATGGGTTCTGACACCTGAAAGAGGCAAAGATAGCACATAATTGTGTGGCCACATCTCTGTCACTGCAGGCACAGCCTGGCTCTAACAGAGGTAGCCTAGGGAGAACAGATAAAGATGGCTTAGCTATCTTGGTGCTGAAGAGCAGACTGAAGCATATACATACCCTCATCTGACCCACTTTGAGATAATCAGATAAAGGAAAAGAAGCACAAAGTGAAGCAAGTATTACTAACTCATGGCTATCGTAACCTCTGCTTCCTCATTGGAATTACTTCCCTTGACCTACCATCCATTTCAGAGCATTCTTTAATCTTCTTTAAATTAGAAATTAAAATGTAGGCTTGAAAAAAGGGGGGGGGGGGGGGGGGAGGAGAGAGGTGATAATTCCACTGAGAGACAAATCTTCAGCTGGTAGAGCTAGATGTTGATTTCTCTCAGCCAAGAATCTGACCTGTGAGGCCAAAACTAAGAAGATGCTCTTACCAGAGGGGTTAATTCAGACAACTCTTTTAAAATGCAAATTTTCTGCTTTTTGCTTTTCTTGATTTCAAGCGCAGCGAAGCAGGGGCTGTAATTAGAGAATGGGTAGTCGGCACTGTTCACCAGTTGTGCGTAAGCTTTAAACTAATAACTCAGCAATTAGAAGAAAAATGAGCAGTAATTACACACATTTTACTCACTGCTAGACAGATGGAACATTTTCTGCTCGTTATTGGCAAACTGTCACTGCGTTTATTTCATTTTTAGTGTTTACTGTTTGTTGTAGTTTGATTAGGAATAATTACAGGCTAGGAAAAATATGAAAGAAATGAACAGCCTTGTCTTTTTTACATCTTTAAAGCAATACAACCATTTCTTCCCCCGGTTTCTCCAAGATGAACACACCCGCTTTTTAAACCTTACTTGAAATTAGGCTGCACCTTATAAAGCCTGGTGAGAGAGCAGGGTGAGACAGTGCAGGAAAGGCCACCTTCTCCAGAACGGCTGGCTCAAATGCTGATCAGCTCACAGTTTCCCTCATGGGCACTGCTCCATATTGCTAAACTACTGCACAGTTTGGTTTATATTTATTGCAGCTACTAGGTTTTAGGCAAAAGTAGCATCTGAGGCTGGATCACAGCCCGCAGGGCAGGAGTTGCATAGAACCATCAGTGCTGTTGCCCCAGGTAAGCAAGTATGAAAGAGGCAAGATGCTCTTTACACCAAGTTGTTGGAGCTTCTTTCTCTGTCCCCTCCCATATAATTCTGGATTACTGAGCCTTTACATTGTCCTACTCTTAATCTTTGGGAACAGTGTGGAGGTAGGTCGCTTGTTTGTGTAAGGACTGAGCTGCAGAGCAAAATATTCAGAGTGTAAGCTAAGCACTCGGAGACATTTCTAAGTGTTGTTACCCCTGGTGCAAAGCAAGAACTTCTTATTTTAATTTTGTTCACAAGAAAATTCTCTAAGACTTTAACTGAAACACATACATGTTCAGGTCACATCTTGCTCGCTTTTTCACGCATCACAAGCATCACTGAGATGATCAAACAGCTCTTGCCTGCCCTGCTCTAGACTCCTGGATATTTCTCATAATTATGTTTTTTTACACAGTAGTAGATGTGGAAAACAGCAATATAAATGTTCACATCAATACACCCTTCTGACGTTATAGGCTTCACACATCTTGTAACAAGGTGCTAGGATGTATGAGGTAGATCAAACCTGCTTTGCCTCAGGAATGTATTCAGTGATTTAATAGGTCAAGGTTACAAACAACCACTTATATGAAGATGTCCTCTGTTTCCCTTCCACTATTTCCAGCACAATTTTCCTCATCAACTCTCTAATCACCCCTTCCTCCTTTCGTAGTTTGGTTTTTTTGGGTTTTTTTTTTTTTTTATAACTAAAGGGTCAAAGCACCAAACCTGAAAAACAGACTGATGAATTTCCCAGCAATTATCATGGGATTTGAATGTTGATGATGAACTGTGTCACCGAAATTGATTTAAATTCACAAGTACTGACACATATAACCCTACATGGTTGAAAGAATTATGATGCTAAAGAAGTCCTGAGAAAATCTGAACTATTCTCATCATAAAATACTGCTTCTAACTTTACATGAGACAGCAGTGGATAATCTCCCATTCACTTTAGACGTGCAATGTCTCTGAAAAGTTTCCTCTCTTTACAGTAGCATCTTTAAAACAAAATTTTAGCAGATAAGTAAATCCAATATTAGCCAGGTGGCATGGACAACCTTAGAGCTGTAAGGGTTTTCTTTCCATATCTACCTCTCACAATCCATAGCCAATGTTTTTCTCAGAAGATGAGAAAATCCATGGGCTCTCTATGATGCCATAAGAACATAAACAAACTACAGCATATGACATCAGATTAAGCAGCATATGCATATGCAAGGCCTGAAACATACTGTTACTATGAGACAGTAAGATTAGCTTTGAATGTATATGATTGTCAAGTCTTTTCCCTTCTGAGTACCCATTAGTTTTATCTTCAGGTCTTCAGAGTACCATGCACCGGCTACTTATTTTATTCTGTACTGCCATCTGAAAGACCAGAGACTCTAAAAACCCTAGGGGCAGGCCAACACTGCAAAGTTTGTAATGTCACTACTGCAGCAAGGCAGAGCTTGCTGCAGCAAGAGAAAACAACAAAATAGTGATGGTGAAGAAACAGAAAAAGCATGAAAAACAGCTGAAAGAGCAAAGCCTGTGCAATAACAGAGGACTTCCAATGATATAGCAAGAACATAACTGCAAGGCACTGGCACCTTTATGTATTGGGGCAACTGTTACGTATGCAGCTACTATGGATATTTCTTTTTTTAAAAAAAAAAAAAAATGACTGTAGCATCAAAGTTTTCCATCAAAGTCTTATGATGGAAAGCTATTTTAACCAGATGGGAAACTGGCCCCTATTTCTGCAGTCGGAACCAACGCGAGCCAATGGAGCTGAGACACTTCATCAAATCAAGCTTCTGTCCAGCAAACAGCCGCTAGAAATTGTCCTTGCAGTATTATTCACTACTTGAACACTTGGGAGCACACTTCCGCCAACCACAAGGTAATAACATCAAGGTCAGGGCACTGCATTTTTTTTTTATACTAAATTCATAACAACTGCAGTTGATATTTCACTTTAGCTGTGCTATAAAGTGGATAAAATAAAACCACTAGCAGTTTCATTTTTCTCATTTTCAATAAGATTTTGAAAAAGGAATTTTCCTCATAGTCATAGACAGCAAAGGATTTCTGTCTCGTTGTAAAGCTGCGTTCTTAATTATATTTAATTACACACACTTAATTACACCTGGCACTCTCCATCTCCGGCTCCTAAGGATTTTCCTTGTAAGATGATTAATGTGCGTGTAAGTGTGGAAAATTTCAAAACTAGGGCTCTGAGAGTTGCTTAACCTTGGTACTAATGTATGGCAAACTCAAGCATCTGTACATCTATTCCTGGGTTTCATTTCTTTATTGTACTGTGTCAATACAATGGTATGCTGGTAACACGCATACATTACCCAGACTGGTAAATAGAGCTCTAATTTCTTTTGTGTCCTGTGACATTTGCCTCAGATTTTTTGGTTTGTTTTTGGCGCTTTTTTTTTTCTCCTAATTAAGATTTTGCATCATGAATCCAAGCCAAAGCACAGATTCATGACACTGATCATAGTATCTACACAGGGATAGTTAAATAAAAATAGGATTTTTTTAATAAGTGTGCTATAATAATTGAGTATTATAAATAGTATTTAATAAACCTCAAGTATGACAAACTCCTTGTTAGCTGGCAGATGCCAAAGGCATCTCTCATCTATATTTTCAGGGTACAACCCTCTAATTTCTATTCTGCTCCTGTATGTACTAGTTTTGGAAAGGGAGATGCTCAGACTATCAGAATTGTGTTTTATCAGGGCCTCCACAGGAACCTGCATTTTTAATTACATGCTATATAAAATTTTAATAGTAGTCCTGGATGGCTTTCAGAGCAATTTTAAAATATCCCGCTTTTATCCTGGAAGACAAATTTTCAGAAGCCTAATAAGGAGTGACCTGTTTTGACCTGAAATTTTTTGCTTTAAAGACAGTAATAGCAGGACAGGTTAACATATATAAGGAAAACAAAAACAAAACCAAACAAACAAACAAAAAAAAACCAATAAACCACCCCTTAGTAATAGATATTTCAGGATTTCAACAAAAAGTTGAAATCGTAATCTAGAGTAAGGATTTTATTTCACTTGCATGAGATTTGTGATGTTTAGCTCTTGAATCTGGATTGCACAAAATAAAATGAAATCTACATTCTAGTGTTGCAGTCCACTAAAAGTACTGTTTTTATAGAGACAATTTTACTTATGTTTTGATACAAAAAAAAACATCTAAAACTACTACTTTTCTACTTATATTCCATCTGAGCCTGTGGCAGCAGTCATAGAGTCCTACTGGCTAGGAAATAAAGAAATAAGTAAACAAAACCCTAACCCAGCTGACATAACCTGTTCAAAAAATAAACTGGGAAATAACTAGCCGCTGTCTGGTTCCTTCACAAGAATTTCAACAATGTATGATGTATTTCAGTTTACAAAAGTGAAACCCCCCTCACTTCCACTTCCATTACAAAAGTTATATAGACACCGTTGTTAGCCACACTACTACAAACATTTCTACAAGTTAAACAACCTTTGAGAAACCAAAACTATTCCTTGGCAAATAGGCTGCAAGTCATGGTATACAAATTGAAACTTTAGACTATGATGCAAAGCAAGTTTGGTTGGTTGGGTGGTGGTTTTAGGAGAAAAAAATACAAAAACTAAGCTTATGCGTGGATAAATTATGAATGTGAATATAGAGTTGAAAGCTTTTGTTGCAATAAAATAGAATCCTTTGCTAGATATTCAATGATAACTTATTTAGAAACCATTTGAAGATAGTTGAGGTCACCTTTACTGGTTGAAACATTTATATAGATACAGCTTTTATAGAGCCTAAATCCAGCCAAGCTAACCCAAACTATGAAAACATGACCACTTATCTCAATTCCAAATATGTGGAAAAGTGTTCTAAATGACATGAAAACTTGAATGAATAGCAGTTTGTTAGGGAGGAAAGCAGAACTGGAGAAAACAGGTCATCAACCAAATAATGTTACAAATAAAGTTTACTTCGGGGGAAGTACAGCACAGCTAAATTTCCCTTTACTCTTCTAAGCAAAACTTGCATGGGCTCAGCACAAGTATTTATGAAGTGGTTATTGCTGACTGTGCTAGAACATCAACTTCTTTGCTGAGCAAACTAAACAAATTGTTCCTCCAATATTAAAGCATATATTCCCTTTCCCAGTTCTGACTCAGCCTTGAGTGAAATAATATTTGCAATTATTAGAGAGATGACCAATGTAGTTTCACTGCCAACTTCTCTTCTTTCAGTGATTGATCCAAGGTAACAACATTAATGGTTTGTTTTATTAATGTGCTTCGTCAACTTTAATTATTAACCATTATCCATAAAGACCATGTCTTAAGGGTATTCAAGTTAAAGGGTATTCAAATTCTTAAAATTAAAACTAAGTGAATGAGAGATAAAGCATCCTAATGCCACTTGCACAGTCAGTTAGAGAAGCTGATTATTAAAAACTTTTGATTAAAAGTGTGGCCAGCGGGGTCATGAGAGGTAATTCTCCCTTTCTACTCTCATGAGAACACACCTGGGCAATGATGTTAAACTGAAGGAGATTAGAATTTGATTGGACATAGGGAAGATTTTTTATTTTTCACAATAAGGGTGGTGAGACACTGGAACAGGTTGCCCAGAGAAGTTGTGTATGTGTGGAACACTTCCGCATCATTGGAAGTGTTCAAGAACAGGTTGGATGGGACTTTGAGCAACCTGATGTAGTGGAGTGTGTCCTAGCTCATGGCAAGGGGGTTGATTACATGGTTTTTGAGCTACCTTTCCACCCAAACCAACAACATTTAATTACCAACAACATGAGAGTAGAGATCCTTTTTGAAGAAATACATACAGCTCTCAAAGATACAGACAATGGTCTAGTATGACTTACTGGTCGAGGAAAGTGTCATTCTTTTATACTTGTTTCTCCCAGTTTATGTTGAGGGATTACAATAAAGAAGAATCTTTCCTCTAGAACCTATACATAATTGTTAGGGCTACAATGAGCTATTCAGCTTTGCTTTACACACAAAACAGATTTGTTACCACTAGTCTTTGCTTTCAAATGTTATTGATCATGCCAAATAAGAGTCCTAGCCTTATGTATTTCAATATGTAATTAAGAAGGTGGTCCATAAAGGGTTTCAACAGCTTTAAGCTGTGCTGCATGTGTTCCTTCAGCAGTTGTTGCACTACGACATCTAAATACATCTCTTATATTTAAAAGGAGCCATTAATATCAGCAGCATAATGTGCTGGAAGCTGAAGTGGAGAGACAGTTGAACCCAATCCTGTTTGGTAGTTTAGATATATCTATTTTTTAATTTTTTTTTATTCTCAAAGAAGCTAACTCATTTCAGTTGCAGTACATGTATGAATGAAGGGCACTATTAGCACAAAGAGTTTCCAGAGTTCAAGTATAAGTGACCTCCTTGTGAATCAATAGCAGTGTTTAACTAACAAAAATAAGATGGAATTATGTCCCCACTGAAGTCAAAGGACATATCCAACTCACTTCTACCTCCATACTCAGAAAAAGGCACTCACCTGCTTTACAGAGAAGATTTAACTCCTTTTCCTTCATACTACTTCATCTAATTTTGATCTCTTACACTACACAGAGAAACCCTGGGGTTTGATTGTTTTCATGGTCCCTTCCTTTGAGCACTGACCATTGCAGACCCTCACTCCAGCTGAAGAAAGAGCAGGAGGGGACACTTCTAACTCCTTACATCCACTTGCTGTCTGACTGAATCCAGGTCAATTACTTAACACAACATCACTAGTGGGCTCCAGTTTTTATTACCAAGAGGAACCAAGGGAAAATGTTTGCCAGCCTATTCTACAGCTTCTTTAGAAAACACACATTCAGAAATGCACAGAGTGAAGTGAAATCAAGAGGACAAACAAACAAAAAAAGGAGTTGCGTGGAGATTACATTACCACTGGAGAAGACACATTAGCAAAGGAAAGCTAACTCTTTTTGATTCCAATTTATTTTTTAATATGAGAAGAGTCTCTGATAGAGTTGACAAATGTAAAACAGATGTTCTCCAAGTATAACCACTTAATGGTCTTTCCTTCATAAAGAATTAATCTGCTTCCTTCCCTTGCCTTTTTTAACATTTTTCTTCCGTTTTGGTTTTCCACTAGAGCTTTGGTAATAGTGAAGATCAAAGGGATACTAGACAATGGCAAAGATATCAACAAATGTGATTGATTTTATGGCCTGCAAGAATTGTGCATGTGTAAATTTTTGAAACAGGTACAGGTTATACTGATAGATGCAGGACAAAAAAAATAAAAGGGGGGGAGTAGGAAACGTTACCATTAAAAAAAAAATAAAGAATTTTACCAGCAAGATGACTGGATGAAGGTCAATGTTAAACTGAACTGATGCTGCCTTGTCAAATGACTCTCATAATAGCTGCTCTAATCCAGACACCAGTATAGCAGCTAATATAAAGTTATTGGTGTTACTAATTGTACTGTGTCACATATTGCACCATTGTTCTGTCAGGTTCCTGAAGAAATTTCTGACAAATACAGTACTTACACTTTTCAGCCAGCTACTAACATTTATATATGCAGTTCTGTGGAATAATTGTCAAAATCTAAGGTATTTTGAAAAACTTGTTTCATTATGAACCAGTCCACTGTCACAGGAAGCATTTCATCCCCCTGTCTACTCTCAGAAAAGAAAAAGAAATAATTAGACATAGGGAAAAAATGTAGAACAGAGGCATTTTTAATTCCACTTATTAGTAGCTACCACATGCATGACAGGGCAAGACAGAAAATCCCAGTGAGAAATAAGCCACATGGTGGTGGCCAACACTTTCAGAAACATTATCCTCTTTTGCACCTAGAGATACAGGCTGGCACCCAGCAAGGTTTTCTAAACAGCTGGAGGGCATTCAAGCACTTGTGTCCCATTTATTTAAATGCCTACCTAAAGGTCATAAAGAAGACCAGTGGAAAAGTTGGGAATGGAACTCGGATTTTCTGAACCAGATGATGACTCTCTGTACATTTTTCCTGCGATCAGCATTTCACACTATTCACTGCTATGAAATATAGCTGACTATTAAAGGTCATTTTATTTTTTTGGTGGGATTATAAGCAGGAGTATTCTTAAAGAAAAACAACTAGATACTTTTGCCCTGGAGTACAAAAAGCAACCTGAGAAGAGAGCTTCCCAGCATGATTAAATAAAATAAGGTCCTTTGTCAAAGGTGCAGCATCTATTGCAGGAGGAGCTGAAGAAGGTTTCTGCTGATTCACTTGCTGCCTGTCAAGGCTGAATTATGAGCTGTCTCAGAAAAGAAAAGGAAATTATCATCAGATGTTTTTTCATGAAGATTTTTCATGAAGATGATCTACATTTTTGGCTCACTTGCTCTTCAAGGTTAAAAGAGAATAATTGTGGATGAACATATACTTTCCCTGGCAAGTACAAACAGAATTATAGTCACACTTTCTGCGCAAAAGAGTTGGAAGGCAAAACTCAGAGTCATGCTCAAATTAAGATTTAATCTTTGATTTCAGAGTGTCCTCCTCTAAATAGGAGTTCATTAGAAATGTTCACAACCGCAGCTTTTGATGGCTTGTTTCACAGTCTTGTTGCCAAAACTCATCCATACAACCACCTTACTTACCATTGATCAACCATCACAAGAGAGCTTGGGGGGACCAAAGAAGAAAAGACGGAAGATGCTTCTACATAGGTTATGTTGCTTGCAATAGATCGGGTAAGGTTTCAGGAGGGGAAGAAAAATTATGGCAACAAATTTGGTAGTAAAGACCAGATCTAAAACAGAAAAAGTGGGATATCACACTTTTTCTTTAGACCTTAACAGAAAAACAAAAGCAAGGTGATATTCTTTAATCTGCAAAGCAATAACAGCTATTTCTAAATGACTCGACATTCTCTGTCCAACATTTGGGAATCAGTATGTTAACAACTTACTTGGTTAATATTGGATATCCAGGCATATATTTATGTTGCATTAATTACTTGGGGTAAATACAAATACCTGCCTGAAGAAACAGAGATAGCCAAGCTAAACAAAGTCTATTTTAAAAGGCAGAGAGCTTTCTGTATTTTACACAGGGCTCTGGATAAGAAGGAAGTTGATATTAGATAAAAATGCAAAATTAGGAAAGGATTCATAGTTTGAAAGGCAATGGGTGCCTGTGAAATTGAACACAGAGACTGGATTATATAGCCTAGGACTCAGCTGAGCAGTCCACGGAATTGGAAAATTGTCCTTCTTTTGATTATCGATGTACATGGCTGATTTAATAAAAAGAATCTGGATGATGCATAGAATTGGAGCCTCCCTGTACTCCCTACCCAGTAAAGAATAAATCAGCTTTCAAATATACTTAATACATAAAGAGTTGAGTAAGACGAACAAGGTTAACTCGGGGGACAGGAGAGGAAGGCTGACTATCAGGAAAATGATGTGCACTGACTGAACTGATGGTAGAAAATAAGGGTGTTGTGGATTTGTGGGTGAATTTATGTAAGTATTTGTCAGTGAGAGCAAATATGGTTGACTTCCCAAAAAGACCAAAGTACAAATAAGGGATTTGTTAAACTAGTCTGCTAACATCAATATCTCAGAGACAATTACTTTTGTTATCATGATTCTAGACATAGGAAAAGGAAAAATGGAAAGGACCTAATACCACAATCATATATGAAAGGAGAGCCAAGCCACGATCTTTACAAGAACTTCAAAAAAATTCACCCCTTGCCATTCTAAAAATCACCTCAGTGCCAGTCCCCCAAAAGCAGCACAGGGGACCCACATGCTAACCATTACTCCATGTTTCAATGGCCCATGAGCCATTGCTCCCACCAGGTCAGGGTGTTTGGCATAACGCAGCTCTCTCTGGCACCAGCAGAGTTCATTGCCTCGGATAATAAAGAACCAGCCTTACGAATCTCAGTTAGCATCAGCAACTCAGCATACATCAGCTGTCTCTAGAAGGGTGCAGGCATTTATTCCCTATAATAAAGGATGAGGAAACTGAAGCATACCTGAAGCAGCTATAAATACTGAAAAATTCTTCACCTCACTGTGGCAGATGCTACATCTTCAAACAACTGCATTTTGTTCAGATGGTTGCTTTTAGCCAAGCTTTTTTCAAGACAGACCTTTTCTATCAACATTTTATCTTACCAAGATATCATAAGACATCAGACAGTTACAGTTTCAGTGGTGGCCATCTGCAGAACAGGTGGAGTTGTTATTTAAGTCTATCAGTTAAATGCTACTGAACCTCTACCAGTACACAGCTTAGATTTTATACTTATATGTAAGCTATTATATGAGAACATCTGCAGGCAGTACAGGGGCAGGAGTTTAAATACAGATCTGTAAGCAAATCTAGAGCTCATATCACTTCAGTGACCTCATGTATTTAACTGGTAATGTAAAGACAAAAAGACTTGGCACAGAGTATATAAACTATCATTTCCAGCAAAGAATGAGGATCCATTTTGT
Organism: Gallinula chloropus; assembly: GCF_964237585.1. NCBI lineage: Eukaryota > Metazoa > Chordata > Aves > Gruiformes > Rallidae > Gallinula > Gallinula chloropus. The sequence goes on from NC_140085.1 coordinate 117,837,965, forward strand.
TTAGAGACTATAACACCCTTTGTAGATTTTTAGGAAGTAATTATGAATTCCTATCACTGAGCAGTGCAAAATATTCTTTAAGGCTCTTCAGAGATTTGTTAGAGTTGTAACCAGATCACAGGAATTATTCAATTTCAAACTGTATGGCAATGCGTTGGGAATGTGTCAGCGTGGAGGTATGGTTAGGAATGAACTGAAAGGGAAACTGCTTTTTACTGCCTGATTAGAGGTACTGCAGAAACCCTATAAAAGCTCTCTAGTCCTATACACATAGATTTCAAATACCTTGGAAAATTCCACAAGAATAAGATCTGGTTTTGGTCTGTGAGGTATTCCTATCCAGCCAAAGTCTTATTTTTAGAAAAGCTAAGCAGTCTGCACACTGTATCCACAAGCCTACTTATCCAACTTTTCCATTTGATGGATGTATTTAGGTCTATGTGACTAAACTTTGCCCCTTTCCATCCAAAGAAGGAGGAAAATAACATCATTTACGTACCCGAGGTGACACAAACTGTCACATTCACATATCAAGTCTTGTAATAGAACTCAGTGTACATTTGCATGCCAAGTTTACTAAGTATTGTGAAACCTGTAAAGTTCTGGACCTAATTCACCTCCTTGACCTAAATGGTTAGCCAGAACAACAACATCCCTTAAAATAATTCTGTCAAAATTCTAGTACTGCAACTTGTAGTGATCACTTTTAAATTTAGTTCTGTATTCAAAACACATCATTTTTTCATTATTTTTGGTTTCATTGTTTCAAGAGCCTAATTCCACTTGCCCCATTTCTCTCCCAGTGACACCACCAGTCCCTTCAGCTCACCGACTGACTGGATACCACTGCATTTCTATCTGTTTTCACCAAGTTTCTAGGCACTCCCTGGCGTGCACTGAGCAAAAAGCTATTGTCTCTTACGCTCAGTCACTGGGCTGTCAAACGAGCTGGAGGTGCATTATTTTTTTAATACCTCCTCAAGCTGACAAGATTGAACTAAATTGCATTATTATGTACTTCAGAGCAAAAAGACGGCCTGAACAATTCCTGCAGTTTCCTACAAACACTTTTTTAGAGAACAGGGCAGTTTATTTTTACAATATCACTACCATCAATTGCCTGTATCTTTTTTTCCCAGCATGATTGCTACGGGAAAGCTAATTGTGATATTAAATATGGTCTTTCTGCCTGTCTGTCCTCAGGGTAAAGAAAAGTCAAGAATGAAGCGTGGTATTACAATCAAGCCTGACACATGTACAGAGCATGACCTTCTCCGGGCTCTCAGATCTTGTGACTTCCCAAGCCAAAGAGAGCTAGCCCAGTCAAAATGCAAATATAAGCAGTATGGATTATACTTGATATATGACCGCAAACCAGCAAAAGAACTTTCTCTGAAAAGAACAAAATTATTCCTTTCACAAGTAGGCAAAGCAAGGTAAATTATCTGCAGGGCTGCAGAATACTTGTATGCTGTAACATTCTGCAGAATTTGTTCTGCGATCCAGCTTCCATGCAGAAATTATTGTTTGAAAAAAATCTTTTCTGAAATCCAGTTTAGAATTTACCTACAGTGGCACAAGAGGAAGAGTCCCATCTCAACCCCTATTGAACACTAGCTTAGAAAAAAGAACTATTTTTAATATACCATGACAGATTGAGCAATCTCTTATCTACAAAGCTTTCTTTACAGCTGACATGGAAAATACATCAAAATCAGCCCTTGAGAAGTTGTTCACTCTAGGACAGGAATATGGCTATTATTTTGAAATTAATTTTTGCACAATTTATGCATTTTACCATGCTTGGCCAATGAATAGACAAATGTTTACACAGAAGCAAAAATTCTAAATCACGGAGGAAGGAGGAGGGATGGGGAAAGGTGGGGGATGTCTCGCAGCAAACAAAATGTTGGCATAAGCCAGCATGCTAACCCATGGGAGGGTGTTACAACTATCATTATTTCTTTTTTTTTCCAGTGCACACTTCTCCTCTATTGAACTGATGTATTTTAAAAGTTTTTGAACACGTTCACGTTCCCTGAAAAAAATCTCTCGCATTCAGTACCATGGACAGCGAGTTTCTTTTTCATTTTCTTTAGAAAGGGAGACACCCATTGCTCTGGTGAACAGAAATTATCATCTATGTAGTACAGCTCATAGCTTTACTCCAGTGATTCAAGTTCATTGTTTCTGGTTGTGTTAGAACATATCTTTCTGCAAGTCATTCCAACTTGACATAAATCTTAATTGTTAAAGAGTTGTTTTCATTGTGAAAGTCTTGCATTTAATCCTACAGCCATTGTAACTAGGTTCAGTTTTTGCATTTTATCATCACAGCGCTTCTAGCCATTGGTACTACTCAGCAGCTGTTAATAAATAATTTCAGCCTAGATGACCAATACGCAGCTGAAGAGTGAGCTCCTTCAGTCTCATTTTGGGATAGTCTTTCCAGAACTCAGACCCTTTTCTAACATGTCTCAGACATTTCTTCATTCAGAATACAGAATTCAGCCGCGTGTTTCAGCAAAGCTAAAATAAAAAATATTATGACCACCTCAATTCTACTTAATCCCATGGCTTCTTAATTATTTCACCACACCAGTGCAGGGCATGCTGTATGCACACCACCCCAGAACACCTCCCAAGTGAGACCCCATTCCAGCCTACATACTTGACACACACTCTTTGTTCCTAACAGCATAATCTGTTCATTTATATTAAAGCAGCAAAAGCATTCAAAGAAGCCTACTTTCCTGAGATGAACATAGCTCTGCATAACTTGGAGCACCATTCTTATCACAGAATCACAGAACATTAGGGGTTGGAAGGGACCTCAAAAGATCATCTAGTTCAACCTCCCCTGTCAGAGCAGGTTGACCCAGATCAAATTGCACAGGAACACATCCAGGTGGGTTTTTAATGTCTCCAAAGAAGGAGACTCCACAACCTCTCTGGGCAGTCTGTTCCAGCGCTCCCTCACCCTCACAGTGAAAAAGTTCCTCCTTATATTCACATGGAACTTTCTATGTTCCAGCTTGCACCCATTGTCCCTTGTCCTATCACAGGCCATCACTGAGAAGAGCCTGGCTCCATCCTCCTGACTCTCACCCTTTACATATTTATAAACATTAACAAGGTCACCCTTCAGTCTCTTCTTCTCCAAGCTAAACAGGCCCAGCTCTCTCAGCCTTTCCTCATAAGGAAAGTGTTCCACTCCCTTAATCATATTGGTAGCCCTGCGCTGGACTCTTTCAAGGGGTTCTATGTTCTTCTTGAACTGAGGGGCCCAGAACTGGACACAATATTCCAGGTGCAGTCTCACCAGGGCAGAGTAGAGGGGAAGAAGGACCTCTCTTGACCTACTAACCACACCCCTTCTAATACACCCAAGGATGCCATTGGCCTTCTTAGCATAAGGGCACATTGCTAGCTCATGGTCATCCTTGTTGTACACCAGGACCTCCAGGTCCCTCTCACTTACACTGCTCTCCAACAGGCCAGTCCTCAACCTATACTGGTACCTGGGGTTGTTCTTCCCCAGACGCAAGACTTTACACTTGCTTTTGTTAAATCTCATTAAACTTCTCCCCACCCAGCTCTCCAGCCTAAGTCTTGCTGAATGGAGGCACAACCCTCTGGTGTGTCAGCCACCCTCCCAGTTCTGTGTCATCAGCAAACTTGCTGACTGTACACTCTATTCCCTCATCCAGGTCATCAATAAACATATTGAATAGTATAGGTCCCAGTACCCAGAGGGTCTCCACTAGATACAGGCCTTCAGCTAGACTCTGTCCCATTCATCAAAACTCACTGGCTTCTTCCCTTTAACCAGCTCTCAATCCACCTCACTACTGTCCAGACCACACTTCCTCAGCTTAACTACGAGGATGCTGTAGGAGATCGCATCAAATGCTTTAATGAGGTCAAAGTAGACCACATTTACTGCCCTACATCATCTTTCCACCTGGTTATATCGTCATAAAAGGCTATTAGATTAGTCAAACAGGATTTCCCCTTGGTAAAACCGTGATGACCGCTCCTAACAACCCTCTTATCCTTGATGTTCCTAGACACAGCACCAAGGATAAGTCTTTCCATCACTTTTCCAGGGATGGAAATGAGGCTGACAAGTCTGTAGTTACTTGGGTCCTCCTTCTTGCTTCGTGGGGCTCTTGCAAACAGTCATCAGCAGTGTAGACAGAGGCAAAGAAGGCATTCAGTAACTCCACTTTCTTACTATCTCAGACACCAGGGCACCCACCTCATTCAACAGACAGTCTACATTACCCCTAGCATTAGTTCTGTCTCCAGTGTACCTGAAGAAGCCCTTTTTCTTGTCCTTGGCCTGTCTTGCAAGTTTTAATTCCAAAGAGGCCTTAGCTTTCCTAGTTTCCACACTACATGCCCTGACAATAGTCTTATATTCCACCCAAGTGGCCATCCCTTCCTTCTATGACCTGTAGACTCTCTTCTTCCACTTAAGTTTGCCCAGCAGTTCCCTGTTTATCCACACAGGTCTTCTGCCTCCCTTTCTTCACTTCATTCCCATCCGGATGCTCTGATCTTGAGCTTGGAAGAAGCGGTCCTTGAATATGGACCAACTATCTTGGGCTCCTTTTCTTTCCAGTACCCTGTCCCATAGGATTTCCCCTGGTAATTGCTTGAAGAGACCAAAGTTGGCCTTGCTGAAGTCCAGGGTTGCAGTCCTACCTTGCTATTCTCTTCCTACCACATAAGATCTTGAATTCTACCATCTCATGGTCACTGCAGCCCAGTCTGCCCTCAACCTTCACCTCTTCAACCAGTCCCTCCTTGTTATTAAGTACAAGATCCAGCAGCACTCCTCTCCTAGTAGGCTCATCCACCATCTGCATTAGGAAGTTATCATCAATGCACTGGAGGAACCTACTGGACTGTGAGCAGCTGGCTGCGACAGCCTTCCAGAAAATGTCTGGATAGTTAAAATCCCCCATAAGAACAGGGCCTGCAATTGTAAGGCTACTGTCAGCTGCCTGTAGAAGGCCTCATCAACTTCTTCCTCTTGATCAGGCAGCCTGTAATAGACACCCACAACAGTATTCCTCATGCTAGCCTGTCCTTTAATTCTCACCCACAAACTCTCAACTTGTTCCTTGTCCATCCCTGGACAGAACTCGATACATTCTAGTTGCTCTTTCACATAATGAGCAACTCGACCTCCTTGTTGGCCTATCTTTCCTAAAAGGACACATTCACAGAATCACAAGGTTGGAAGAGACCTTTGAAGATCATCAAGTCCAACCATTCCCATCCTAAGCTAAACACATGTCCCTAAGTACCTCATCTACCCTTTTTTTGAACACATCCAGGGAAGGTGACTCAACCCCCTCCCTGGGCAGCCTGTTCCAGGCTCTGACAACTCTTTCAGTAAAAAATGTTTTTCTAATATCCAATCTAAACCTGCCCTGGCACAGCTTTGTGCCATTTCCCCTTGTTCTATCATTCCAGTCATGTGAGTTGTCCCGCCATGTCTCTGTAATCGCAACTAGATCATGACTCCTTGACTGCATGCACATTTCCAACTCATCCGGTTTGTTATACTGTGTGCATCGTTGTACAGGCATTTCAGGGAGCATGCTGACCATTTTTGCCTTAGAGGGGGGGTGTGAGGTCTTCTGGTTCTCATTATTACCAGAACTGCCTCACTGGTGGGAACCTGGTGCGTTATTACTTCTGCCATACATGGTCAGTTTGATGGCTGCCAGCATGACAAATCCTCACGAGCTGCCATTCATTGGGTTATTTTAAAAAATGGAGCAGAAGGCTCCTAAGTTTTGCCCCTCCGTATCTGACCCTTAAAATTGTCTGCACAGATGGAGGAATATTGTTATACCTGTTAATCCTAGACTGAAGATAACGCACGCTTTCTTTTAAGGCAATGATTGTGTCCTATGTTATGCATGTCCTATGTTATCAAGTGCCACCTTGTCCCTTTTTCATGGCCTAGCATACAGGCCCTTGTGCTGTCAGAGCAATTTGCCAAGAACCATTTCATGTTTTCTTGTAGGTGATACATAAAAATATGGACAAGTACTAAGCCAAGAGACTAACAGAGTATACTACTTCTGAGGTATGTCATGTGGCCTGGGGGTTGTTTTTCTAATCTATGTAATAGAGTTCTGTGCAGTTTTTGTAAGCTGATAAATGTTTTTAATTAATTCCATGACAGTAAGTAAATTACTTAATGTTACAGTCCATTACCAGAGTCCTCCTTTTCTATCATATTTTTTAAACTTAAAAAAAAAGATTTAAAAAATCAGGTTTTCCAACAAGACCTAGTTACCATAAAACTGAATACAGTTTTAAGTTTGGTTTTGTTTATTGATTTGGTTATTGGGCTGTTTTGGTTTCTAATCCCAGATCAGCTTTTCTGTGATTCAGAATGGAATTGGCAATTCACTAATACGTTTTGAAGTAGCATGAAATTAACGTTCTGTGCTATATTTTGAGGGAATAAGTAAATCTGATTAGTATGAGACCTCCCTATCTTACACTGCAATTGCACTTTGCTGAAAGCTATAACTGTATCTGGATTATAAACTAGCTGAAATTTATGAAAATGATCAGCAAGTTCTGCAAACCATATATAATTACTGTTAACTAGTTATAGCAGTATTTTGAGTCAGAAATATTAATGAAGAGGAAAAAGAGCAGGTTGGCTTGACCATGGCAAAGGTTTCATATTCTTACTGTAGCTAACTTTGGAGCATTGAAACCCTTTGTGGAAGGTCAAATTTTGAAGTCACTAAGTCTATCTCAAAAAGCAGAATGAAAAGAAACTTATGCATAGCTGGATTTTAAAAATGCAACTATGTTCCTTCACTTTTACATGTCACAATATTTTGAGAGTACTTATCAACCTCTTTCTTCTTTATTGCTGTACTTTCATGAAAACTTTGGTAGAAAGGAAACATATTTTTTCTTATGTCTTTTGGTTGTGGTTGGTTCATTCCTGTTCACCATGTTCAGAAATGTCCCAGGACCTAAATGAAGGAACCTCACTCACAGTAAAAGATGTAAAACTGGCCTTTCCCCACAAAAATTATTTGCTTTATACAAGTTTATATGCCTTTCTTAATATATAGTACACGCTGTGCACACATGTAATGATAGGTGATACCCTTTTTCTTTTAAAAGGAACAAAAAAAAAAGACAGGAAATAGTGAGAGCAAGGTGGAATCAAGGCAAAAGTTTAAGAGACATTAAGGCCCTCTCCCCAAAACAAATACACAGAAAGCCAAGAATAGCCCTAAAAATCCAATAAAGTCTCGAAACTTCCAGTCACTGTCTTTGTTCAATAAACTGCACTATCACCATTACAGGTCTTATTAAATTCCAAACTCATGATAAATTTGCAAATTACCTTTTACTTTAAGGTTTTAATCAATCCTTTCCTCCCCTTCTCTTCCTCAAAGTTCTCTCTCAACTCTGTGGCAAACAACCATCTCAGTTCATCCACTTAGCTTAAAAATGAAAACAATATTTTGCAAGTACATATTCTGCATTTCTTAAGAATCAATATGGTGTTACAATTTAGCAAAAGTGACATGATGATGGGTTACAGTGAGATGAGATAAAATCCTATTGCTAAACCTAACTGTAGGACACCATGGGAATACTACATGAATCTTCATATTCATGAAGCTTAATTATAGCAAAATAGCCAATCTGTAAAGTACAGCTACGTTCAAGTACTGATTTCAAGACTAAAACAGGAACAAAGAGATGTTTCCCAGGAGATGCTTCTACAAGATATGCAGCAGCACAAATGTAAGCAAAAATCAAAAAAGACAGATCAACAGATACTATAATATGGAAGAACTAGAGCAGCAGCTGAGGAAAGAATTAACATACATTTGGGAATTGAGAGAGTTTAAAATATAGTATAACTATATGGCATAAAATATCTACAGCAGCTGAACTGCATGTTACCTGGCTATCATAAAGAAAAGAAAAACCCAAGGAGAAACCCACATAGAAACCCACAAACCCCCCACAAATCCCACACCACCACAAACGCCAAAAAAACCACACCACAGAAAATAAAGCACAAACCAGAAATATTCCAAAGTGTAAAGGTCAAAGAACATCCATCTCTTTGCCAAGAACAATAGCAAGCTGGCACATACTTCTCATAAGTCAAATTTTCTAAAGCAGCGGTCAAAGAGGGCATATTATGTCATTCCTAGTGATTCATCAGATTTTGCCATTGCTTCAGATGCTGCCAATGTTAACCAGGACATAGGAATTAATGTGAAAGGGAGCAACACTAAATTTCCAGACTGAGTGCAACCTTTCTGTCTGAAGACAGAACAACTAAACCAGGTGTGCAGGTACATACCAAGTACATATTATGGGAGGGTGGGAGCAAAGAGTCTATGACACTCATTTGCCACTGAAGACCTTGGAAAGGCAGCAAAGTGTAGTTGGAGACTTTCTAGGGAACAGCATCAGAGTAATGCACTTTGATGTGAACCCGCCAGCATGAAGTGCAGAAAGCTCAGTGCAGGATCCAGGCACTAGACCTGAAGTAAATAACACAGTGAAACAGAAAATTGAGAGACAGAGATGTGAGCTAAATTGGTGTGACTAAAGATGGCCAGATATTGGTGGTATTGAAAAGTACCTGAATACCTAAATTTAACCTATGAAAACTTCAATAGATAAAGACCGACAATAACCTGATATCCTGAAAAGTAGTTGCAGGAAGAAGGTAGGGGGAAAGAGGCAGAGGACAGTGAGTTAATAGATTCTGGAGACTTTTTCCTTTGACCTACTACCTCATGATGGCCTGAGAGAATGCCAGGAAGGAGCACTCTCCCCTGGCAGCACCCCCTCTCAGGTGAAAGAAAAACACTGTCACTATACAAGTGATTTCCATGAAAAGTCACTTGGCAAGGATGCATAGGTATGTGCAAGGTTTGGCAACTGCCCCATAGTCCAAAAGGCTTAGGTTCATTTTCTCTACAGTAAGCAGTAAAAATGTTATATCCAATCCTAACTCGATGACTCTCTTCTCCAAGACAGCAAATGCTTTAAGTGGAAAATATCTAAATAATCTCCTTGAAGAACTTCAGGCCCTAGAAAGGGACAGGGACTGTAAGATTGGAGTTTGCGTTTATTGTGAATTCTTTGTTATTCTAAGGGATTATTCCAACCTTGTTTTGAAATGCCTTTTTACCAACTTTCCCAAGAAAATCCTTCAGGCACTTTAACATAAAAAGTGACTGACTGTATTAAAACTAAGAAATACTTACAGCTATTTTTCTGTTCCTATGAATATCACTCAAACCTTCTCATTTAGAATGTAATTAACAAGCTATCCCTTGTGTTATTACAGATAGACAATTTCAGAAGAGTTTGCAAGCTGGATCACATCTTTGAATTAACAAAAAGTCCCAACAAAAATTTATACATGAGAGACAACTCATAAGAACTAGCTGTAAGTCCTATCATTTCAGAAGCGACCAGCATTAAATCCAGCAAGATTTAGCTGCTGGCAAGGCACATCCTTGCACCCTCCCATTTCAAAAAGCACATCAACAGGAACAAGAGAATAGAAGCACGGGGTGGGAGAAGCAGAAGAAAACTGATGTTTCCTTGGAGATTATTTGTTCTACAAGTTTAAAATACAAAACACATACCATGTTATCAGTAATTCTTAAAATATAATGGTAGTAGTGCAAGGGAGAAAAATAATTGGAGTTGTCTCAGTGTTAGCTCTAGCAGGAGTGGAAGAATGATTCCATGAGGCAAAATGAGGGATCGCTATCTTCAATCCTCTACAGAAAAGAGAGCTTTTTTGTAAGCCTTGCTTTCTGTTGTGCACGATGAAATTTTTCCTAATGAACCATAGTTCCTTTTGGCTTTCCTACACACATACACACACAAAAGATATGTTGCTTCCTCGCTTCAGACAGTTTTTTGTTGCACAAAACATTTAAGAACTGCCTTCGCTGGAATTTCTTAGATTTAAAAGCTCAAATGTATTCATGTATTTCTTGACTTATATTTGCACTTAGTTGTAAACATAAGCCAGGAGCGATATTTTTTTCCCCAAGAATATTTCTGAAGACACAAATTTCAGTCTAGGAACAACCCTCAGATAAGTCTGTCAAATGTAAGTCTGTCTATAAGCACACTCCATGGTGTCTTTACGTGTACACTTTTGTCACTGCCCCATCAAAACAAACAGAATTGCTATGCTTTGGCATGAGCATTTTGCTTTGAAAGGAGGCCTGGCTTAAGGCCATCTGTATTATTAACCTTTGCACATCTATTTTAACGTGCTGATCCTAGGTAGGTATTGCAAGGTAGTGTACTTACCTCACAATGCTATAATTTTGACAGAGAAGTAAGAATTTCTTCTTAGAAAGGGGGATCAACTAATTGCCTGTAACTGCTGCAGTGTAGAAAGGTTTTTACAAAGTATAGAAAACAAGGAATTTTATGAAGTTAAAAACTTTATTTTTCTTAAGATAAATGCACTAAAACATCTACCATCTGCTTGCTCCACATAAGAGCACAGGCTCATATTTTAAAGTTACAACTGATTACCTGTTAGATCTTTACAACACTTAACATTTTATTAAGCTCCACAACCCAGTGCTCTCTCCATCTGGAGACCTTTTAATCCCAAAGCTCTCCAAATGCATTGTTTACAGTCATGACTGGAGTTGTCCTCAACCCAGTCACTCTCCCTGCTACCTTCTCACCTTGCAACTGACTGAACCTGGTCTGATCAGTGTCCAGCAACACCCTTCATCCAAAGTTCAGAACAGATATTACTGCTTCACCTTTCTTTTCTTATGAGATACCTTGCAGTCAAACATCACGATCATCTTTACCAGCGTCTTGCCCTCCCTTGGGCTTTGCAATCCTTTTTGCTCTAATCCCTACTACCATGTGTCCCTCAGACCCTCCTCCTTGGTCTGACACATATGGACATTCACACAAAAGTCTGTTTTGGGAGATGATTTCCTTTTCTTTTGAAATCTAAACTGAAGCTGAAACATTTGACCTGATTTATTTAAAGCAAGGTGACATCAGGTACTTACACAATGCTAAAACCTTTTTTGGGTCCTGAAGGTTCCAGCATTTCCTTCTATTACTGAAACAAAAATCTGAATTGTCACTGTTGTGGTAATTAGTTCATTTGTATATATGTATCAGCACTTCTACTTTTTATTTTATTTATTTATCATAATCATACTAGATACTGCTGGTTTTGAGTTCATAGAAGAGTAGCTAGATATTAATAATTTGCAAACTCTTTTTTATTAAATAAATAGCACAAGTCAAATGGAAATGAAATATTTTTAATTTGTTCGGAATCTCTCCAATTTCTGATGTCCAACCCAATGTCCTTCTCAGAGTCTGCAGGTTTCTAAGTAGAAAGTGGAATTTTGCTTGCAAGTCATTTAATTTAGTCCATGATGTATTACTTGAGGATAAATTTTATTTACAGCTGTATGACCTCTCCAATGGCATATCTTTATGTTTTACACTTTTTGTTTCCCAGCTGGGGGAGTTCTATCTTCACTCATGTATAAATGCATTATTTTAAAAGTCCTCCAAAATCCTATATTCCACTATTTAACTCAGTTTCAAGTTTTTACATGTTAGTAACATTCTGAACAATGTAAAAGCTGTACTTTCAGCAGCTTAAACTTGAAAGTGAAAAAAGGTAAACTACATCTATTTTGAAATATATGGTATTACAAAAAACGTTGCTCTTTCACAAAATATGACTCACAAACCTATGACTTCATTACCTACACAGAGCAGTAATTTTTTTTGGATGCTTCCAATACCTACTTTCTGACCTTCAAAATTTTATTTCTGTAACTTTAGATGCTAGAAAAAACAGGACACCCCAGCTTTCCAAGCAGCAAGACCCATCATTGAAATGCTAATTTTCATGTAAATAGAAGAGAAATTATAACAGTTGCATTTAAACTGTAGCTATTAAGCCAGAAATGATGTTACTTATCTTTTGGGGGGATTTCATAAATCCCTGTCTCAGCAGCAAGTGCTGAATAGAAACAAAACAGACCAGCTCTGGTCTTTATTATAATTTCTACATCTGCAAAACAGAAGACCCTATTATTTATTATAAAACTGCTTCCATAGCAGACAGTGCTAGGTGCTCACTACACTACAAATGGAAAAGTACGAATGGTTCTATAAACAGTGCTATGAAAACAGGGGAGAGGGAAGACAGACAGACATCTGCCTAGGGAGCTTGCCACATAGTGCAGAGAAACCAGACAAGACACATGGTTCAAAATAACATTAGGTTTCAAATGGGTCTGAGGCAAAAGCAGTGCAGCTCTAAAGAGCATAATGTACAGTAACACATTCTGTGCTTCAGATATCAGGATCATTCAGTTGTGTTCAAATTTAATCCTTTGGGGTTTATTGCTTTAGCTAAAAATACGCTGATAGGGCAAACAAAGCTTTTCCTTCAGTGTGATAAATACTCCGTGAGGAAGTATTCTATCTTTTCTATCCCCCCAGCAAGGGGAAAAATTGAGAAAAGCCAGTTTTGATTCATGTTTTTAAAGTACATTTTTAAAATTGTGTTTATTTGGCTTTGTAGCCAAACTGAAGACAAAATTAATTATTCATGAAGTCACAACAAAAGCCCTAATTACAATTCTTTTACCTATTACTAAAGAACCAAATCAGTCATTGCCATAGCCTGTTCTATTAAATGCACAAGTACAAGCTTACATTTGCCCTTTCCATCAAGACACAGACAGAAAACAAATTTTAGCTATTAAAAAAATAAGTTCTCTTTAAAGAATAAGATCTTCAAAAATGCATCTGTCATGAAGCAGACAGGTTTTGGCACTGAAAATTTTATCATCAGGAGAAAATTTTCACTTATATATGCAGACGTGGTTTTACAGCTAAATTTTGATAATAAAATCTCTCTTAAAGCCATTGACATCCATTTCTGATGCAGCTTTCCATAAAATTGAACACAATAGATTTTCTACGCTGGCAGCCCCCTGCCCTGATAAGAACTGTCCACAGAGGAGTGATATGCAAGCCACTTGCTCATATTGCATACTTGACATGTCGTCACTAACTGTACATCACCATACAGGAAAAGTTTCCTCTTGATTTCAGTAATACCAGCCAGTATGTCCAGGAAAAAAATTTCTGATACTCTCTGTGTATAGGCTCTCTGGGCAATAACATGGAAAGCACTGGGCTTTCCCAGAGCATCAGTATTGCAAATTTATTTGTGACGTGTGCCTCTAGAAGTGCCCAGTGAATACACAAAACAAAATGTTCCACATATATGTACTTTTGCTTTTAATCCAAAAAGATAACTAGAGTAAGATTGGTGGCAACATTCTGAATGGAGCAGACCTCCACCTTTTCCTTACCAGAAAGGCTGTTGGATGAGAGAATCTGCTTAGCGTTTGTTAATGGAGCAACTGCCACCATGGCTGCCCAACAGCATGCTGTGCTGAAGCCATTGCTCTACAGAGGGTAGAATCTGATATTCATCTCTGGCTGCTCCACTAATGAAACGACGTCTGTTTCTCCCAGTCTTCTCCTGCCTTTGGTAGGTGTCATTTTAGGTCCTGACCTCAAAGATGTTAGGGTTTTAGAGCTTGGGCTTAACCATTGGGAGTAACTGGTCAAATTCCAATCTGTAACAGGCAGGATCTCCAATGGTAGAACCATTTTAGGTTTATTAATAATTCATGTCATCTTAAAAGCAAAGGAAAATAAACCCCCCACCACTTCCCACTTTTTTCTTTAGAAGGATGAATTTCTCTCTGCTGTTCATCTTCATAAAAATAATTTTACATATATTTTTCCTCTCTCCAGTCTTTAATCCCAATAGTAAATCTACTTAAATTTTCATGAAAGACTTATTTCAAATTTCATAGATGGAAATCAAACTTAAAACTTCAAGTTTAATTATCAAAAAATATAAAATGTTGCATCTTTAAATGAAAAAAATACACACAATTATATTCATTATGCATTAAAGGTGGAAAATAATAAAATAAGAGTTTTAGAGATTACAACAAAGCCACCTCTCTATTTTCTCAAATTACATTTTACTTACATCTGGACACACTGCTCACCAGAGCAATCATATACACAAGGACAAGACTATCATCAAAAAGGATCAAATGATGTTATCAGCCATTCTTCACATACTAAAGACATGGCGTATTGTAGTAAGAAACTCCATAAAATTCATTAGGAGCATTCAAAAACATTTAGATATAAAACCAAACAGTCTGTTGCAAAGATATTCTTTGTCTGAAGAGAAAAAGAAAGAAAACCCAAGCCAGGCAACAAGCAACTTTCTTGGTATCAAACATCTACTCTAAGGGGATGTAAATAACATAAGCTGAAAGAAATGTCACAGTGTAGCACATTATCCAAGTATTTTGTAAAGGAAAAAGAAAATTAACAGAAAGCTACTCAACATTCCTTTTCCATTAAAAAAAATCTGTATTGAACAACTGTATGGCAAATATCAGGAAGCTGGAAAGCACTGAGCTTTAGTAATGCACAATACTATTTTAGAACCTATGAACTATATATTTATTTTCATGTGGATTAGAAACATGATCTAAATATTGTCAGTTAATCAATAATATAACAAGTATAAATCATAACCAAGCCAGACTGCCATTCTGAACCATGTTCAAATCTAGTCAATAATTTTAAACTATAAGCAAAAGGGGTTTATCTTTTAGGATACGGCTCTCTATGTGATCTGTCCTAAGGAACCTGCTTTGGCAAGGGGGGTTGGACTCAATGATCTCTTGAGGTCCCTTCCAACCCCTACAATTCTGATTCTGTGACTTTGGGAATATTGATGAGAAGGAACTTACCACATAAAGAATCTTCTGTAACTTAAAGCTAGAATACTACACAAAGCATTATTCAAGTGTTCTTAATGTTCAAATTATTTTAATTTAATATTATATTTTAAGAAGTGTTACAAGATGAACTTTGACAGCAGCATCCACAGTGAAACACTTCTAATTTAAGTCAATTAAAAGTGACTTAAAAAGTGATTTTGAGGGGTGGGGAACCACCAAAGGAAAACAACAAATTCAGTTCCTGAATTTTAATAAAACAGTGTGGTATCTCTCATCTCCTCCCTCCCCCTCCAAAAAAGTCATGTCAAACTTTAGTATCTCTTGCTCTGGGGGATAGAATGATGCATGATATAACCAGATATCATTAGATGAGACACAGATTTCTCTGACCTCCACACTGAAATATGCTCCAAATTTTGCTTGCTTTGTTTAAAAGCAAAATTCAAGGATAACTGTATTATATGGAGTCACAATCTACCTTTGTATGTGTTCCGTCTGCATAAAAAAGCTAGCATCTTCTTTTTAAATATGGATACACAAGAAAGAGATTTTCCATTTTTAGACAATTGCTTAGAAGGCACAACCTCCTGTTTTACAAGCAGAACATGCTAGTGACAGTAAACCACAGCCAGAAGGCAATAATCCACTTACAAAGGGCAACAAGCAGACCATATTGTCCCCATTCACATTCTGATGCAGTCACCTATTGCTGAAGAGTCTCTCCAAGTAGACTTTTTTCAGCAAGAAGGAGCAGCAGCAATTAATAGGAACACTCTCCCATTCATCTCTCTCTCCTCTGCCTTTCCATTACTTATATGCGTATACATACATGCATAGAGCACAGTCCCATGGTACTCCATCTTTAGTAAGGAATGCTAGGTAAATTTTCTCAAGATCTTCTTTGTGGAGAGAGATACAACAGCTCTGTTCCTGAAGGGCAGGCAGCTGCTGAGAGATGCAGCAGCACGCTGTGTTTGGTCCTTAGAGACAGGACAAAGAAATACAGAATCCCCAGAGGAACTGCAGAAGATAACGTGCCTGAGACCTTGGTAGAGTCCAGAGAATTCTCTTTCATGGTCCTGACACAGACTGTCCTGTCATGCAGCAGCCCCTCAACAGATAACTGCTACATTACATAATAAAAAGTGTGCATTGCAGATCCCTGGTGCTAGATGTGATGGTGGAATGCAAACTTCCTAACCCCTCCCAAGGCTCACCTGCACTGTGGGAAAACAGGGAGCATGGCCAAGGACTTTTAGACCCTTCAGGCAGTATCTGCCCTAGGCAGTTGCCTCATTTGCTGAAGCCTAGAGACTGACTTGTCTCATCAGGATGCTGTGGTGAATAATAATGCAAGTGCCCATGCTTACTATAGGAAGAAAATACTACTGGAATTATTTTCACTGCACAAAAAAATCATTGAGAAGGTTTGCAAAATGAGGTCATTGTATTCATTTTCACTCTGATTAATAGCCATGGGTTAAACACAAAGTTTAAGCACCCGGGAAAGTTTTATAACTCATCTTTTTGACAGAACTGAACAAACAAAAAATGAGACACCTTGCTTTTACAGGGGAAAAAATGTTTGATGTTTCCATTAAGAAGAGAACTACATGGTGTTCATCATCAAGCATGATATTGTACCCAGGTGAGTCAGGTACTTGTCTGCTGCAATGTTCAGTATATACACAGCCCTGCTCTTCTCTGCCTTCCTCTTCCCTCCCGTACACAACTAATGTGAATTTTCCCATCGATGTGAAGTATGGTTGCAGAGAGACTAAAATACAGCACATGCTGTAAAAGAGGAAGAACAGGCACATTTATGAAAAAGGAAGCAGTAGTAGCAGCACTAAATTGGAGTGATTCAGTCTTCCCAACACAAAACAATTACGGAGGTCAAGTGTTTCTTTTCCTTTTAAAATAGAAATTATCCATCCTTTGAGGCAAAAGAAAGGAGCTATGCCTTTGCATAAAATAGGACCTCTACAATAGCTGCTTTGGTTCACAATAGGAAAGTCAGCTAGCATATTGTGTAACAGCTACAACATTTTTCCAAACTTTCATCGTTTCAAAGTTTTTTTTAACTATGGTTCTTCAGAACAAGTCATATTTTTTGAAATGTATAATAATTGAGCACATAATAGAGCAGTCAGTGGTGACAGTCCAATGAAAAGAGGATTCCATTAAAGAGCAACTCGCTTTTCAAAACATCCATAGATAGCAGAATATCTAGCTGCTTTACATCAGCAGCATCTAATATGCTTTTTCAGTGACCTCTGACACATACTTGGGTATGTGGAAAGTACATACTTTCCACTATTTTCAGTCTTAATCAGCTCTGTCAACAGGTATTATAGTGCTTTTTTATGATCCTGCCTAGTCATAACATTTTCAGAAATTAGGTGTGAAATCAAGACAACTAAATCTATTTGATTAGGAACACTATAGATAAAAATGTCAGGTTCCGTAATTGACGTGAGCAGAGTTTCTCTATAAGCTTTACCAAACAATGGTAATACAAAACTTACAGTTAAGCAAACACAGTGCCATTTATGACTTCCCACGTGCATGAACTGGCAGGGTTACTTGAGGAATAAACTGCCTACCACTCAGCTGAGGCCCACTTTTGTGAACTTGTCTTTCCCTCCTTCCCTGCTCCACATCTTTGTTTTTGTAGGAAAATTATATCCTTTCTTCAGAGAGCTGCATTATTGTCTTTTTTTTTGGGTTTTTTTTCATCCAGACAGTCAAGGTGTGCAAAGAGTAAAATCCAACTCATTCAGGAAATTTCCTTCACCATAACTTTCTGGTCTAGGTGCTTTTCCACAGGAAAGAGAAAAGACAGGTTTCAGAATTTCAGTTCACAGAAATGAGCTGTCTGTCATCATGGACATTTCTGAGGAAGAGGTTTATACTTGCCCACAGGGACACATTTTGACCCCGTTTATGCAAGTGTCCCTCCAAAGGCTCCTTATTCTGCATTGAAGGAACATGCTGCTTTTCCTCAGGTAGGCAGGTAAACATTAAAAAATGAAAAAAAGAAAGCACCAAAGCAAACAGCTAAGCAGCTGTGTCATCCATTTAGAATAGGAGGGCCAATACCAAACAACTACAGCAGTAAAAATTGCCATTTGCTGATCTGTGCATTACTACATCTTCAACCTGTAGCCAGGTTAGCGCTATAGAGGATGATTAACTGGTGGAAGGCTAACCAAAAGATCTGACTTATGATATCTATTTCATGCTAAGTTTTTTTCCAAACCCATGGGCATCTGTAGTCTAATAATTTCATCTAAACCTGATGCCACTAGTCAAGTCACCTATAATGTCAAAAACCGTAATACTCTTTATTAAATTTTAAAAAGCACCATTAACTTGAAAAAGTTTAAATCATAGTTTTCTATTTCTGCTACAGCTCTTTCAATTAGTATTGTAAAGTGTTTGTTTAAGTCCCTTAAACTATAGGCGTCTCTGGTATTTCACAGGTCCTCCTTTAAATCATAGAGAATCAATTCAAAAGGTCAGTGCTAATTTAAAAAAGATTATATGTGCACAGACATTTGTTTGACTACAAATTACACTCTTACGTCTTCTGAAATAATCTCTCTCATTTATTTTGGGGTACTAGGGGTATTTAAAACAAAAAAAAAAAGTGTGTTAGGAGGAGCTTCCTGCCAACAGTCCAATTTCAAAAACATTAAATGCCTTCAAGATTGGCTGTGTCAGCCTACTGCTTCCTGAAACAGGTTTTAAACTACAGCCAAACGGAACTATCAGAAACAAATGGTTACTCAACTTTAGAGATGCAGTGCTGACAAAACATAAGTTACCTTTTGCCTAAAGGCCTCAGGATTTTTCTACAGTGTTCACAAAACCTTGAAATGTAGATTTAAGTTTGACATTTTTCAAGTCAAATAAGAAAATGGCAAAAAAAATATTATACCCTAATTTTTTCCTTAGTTTTCCCACTTCTGTCTCCCCTCACTTAAGCTTCTCTTTTGTAATTCCTTGGTTTGCATGTATTGCATGTTGCAACATTTGGGTACACTGATCAATATTGTAAGAAGTTTTATTTGTATGAATGTAAAATGAGTGACTTCTTACTTTTTCATGTCTTTAAGTAAAATCCCCAAAAGCCAAATTCAAAAGCACTCAATAGAATCAAACATAAACTACAAACTCACAGACAGAAACATTTTGAATGTGTCCCCTAAAGTTTGCGCAGTGGGGTCCAGATCACTGAATCACAAGGTTGGAAGAGACCTTTGAAGACCATCAAGTCCAACCATTCCCATCCTATGCTAAACCACAACGTAGATGATGTCTACATTCAGAACTTTAAATCTAGCAAAAGCTTTGGGCATATTATTTTCCCTGTGCTCCTGCAGTGTCTCGGTTTGTGCATATGGAAAATGGAGACTGGAGATAACACTTATTGAATAACTACTTACTGCATAAGAAGAGATTTATATAGGAAAAGTGTAAAGCCTTATGCAGAAGATAAATATCATTAATTGTTCACCACAGTACAGAAATATTCTGACTCTCCTAATTCCTAGGCATAATTATCTGTTCTTCCATAGTTTGCAAAGTGTATCCTCAAAGACAGAAATAAAGAATGAGTACGCTGATTTGCTTCACTGTGACATTTTAATATCCTTTGAGCCACTGAAAGATGCTCGTGGTTTATCAAAACAACTTTTTCATGTTCCTGCAGATTGAATGTTTTATATGTCCAAGAACTTGTCAGCACTGGTGTCCAAGAGGGAGGGGGAAGGGGACTGACTGCTTTTTGTCTTTTTTAAGTTTTCTAACATAACTTCACAGCCACCCTTTTAACTACAGCAGATAAGATGAAAAAGTCTATTTACTTTTAGAAAAACTTAATCATGCCATCTGCTATTACATGTGGGCCCAAGATTGGAGGATAAGGTAGCTTACTTGATATGAAAGCAGCACCAGAGTTTGTGGCCCTATAGTTTTTCTAGATATTGACAAGGGCCTAAGAAAAACAGGTATGGGAGCTCACCTGAGAGATGCATCTAATGGGCCTGATCTAACCTACCACTAAGCAGAGGAACATCTGCATTTGGCCAACACAGGCCACTTGAGTGCCATGTTAGCTGTTGCATAATTGATCTACAGCTGGTTCATTGTGGGGCTCTTCAGCTAACAGCGCCTTCTAGCACTAGATCTGGCAAACCTCTCCATGGAAAATTAGTCCAGTGCTTTGTTTTCCCTATTATAAAGGCATTTCCTAAAGTTTAGCCAGACATTCAGAGATGCAGGTTTTAACTAAGCCCATCAGCAAGAAATCAATGAAAAAGACTCATTCAAAACAACTGTGCATTGACAGATGCAACTCCATCGAACACCAGTGTAAGGAAATGTTATATAGGACAGGACGGCGGGAAGCAAGTGTACAGCTGTGACAGATACTGAACCACATCCAGATCAACCTTTTTCCTCCTCTGCCTGTGGCTGTCACAGTTCTAGAGGGGCTCTGTCACAGGTAAACACTCTTTCAAGGACAGTGCACCCTGCCCAAGGCTGCAGAACAAATACCACATTACCACCCATAAATCATTCCCATATTCGAGTTTAACATTCCTCACATAGCCACCATCTGAGACGGGAAATCAGCATGCAAACCTACATTTTATCATGTGCTAGGCTCATAAAGACAGCAGGCCATAAACATTTTAAAGGTGTATTCTTAACAGTCACATCAGCTCCCTATTTATGGGAGTCAGAATTTGCCTGAGTAAACAAATATGAATCAGAAGATAGTCCTGCACCGGGTGTCAGTCCTATGTACTACTTGTGACCACACAGGTCTATGTGGTTCCCACTCAGGCGTCCAGCTTCTCCAAATCCCCAGCACTCCTGGTTTCATCTCTCACCTGATGTTTAGGAAATGAAGCATTCTTTCTTTTGGGAACAGATGGACACGTTTGGGCTGTCAGAAACAGCTGGATATGCTGAGACCTGGCCTGATCACCTTCTCCTCAGTGCCCTCCCAATGCTTCTAGGGTGACATTGAAGAAAACTAATGAGACACCCACTGCAATGTGAGAAGCAAAAAGTTGCTTTATTTTTGCTGGCAGTATATCAGCTTGGCTCTTCTACACGCGTTGCCACTGTTCCATTCCAAACTTGATTGCTCTATTCCTTATTCTAAAAAGTAGCTTCCTAAATCAGAGTACGTCTAGCCTACTTTTTCTTCCCCTGATCTTCTGGTTTCCTGCTCCATTCTATTCACAGCCAGTCTTTCCTAGACTGCTTTGTATTTCCCATCCCTATTGATTATAAAGCCAGTAAAACTTCAATGGCCTATGTAATGCCGGTTCTCACGTAAAACTCGATTACTGTCTTCTAATAGTCCAGATATGGGTCCATACAGGTGGGGAGGAGGACATAGCCTCTTTTGAGTTGCTGGACCTTCTCAGACAGTTTTTTCACAGTTGAGACAAGGGTAGAAGAGAGATTTCCTTCATAATGCTGGATCTGGCTAGCCAATTTATCCACTGTTATCCCCTCTTCTTCTTCCCAGTCCATCATCGCCAATGATTTGGATAACAACAGATCTGACCAGACCATATTAGAGCAAATTCATTGTAAGCATTCATTATATTAGTTTGATAGCCACTGGTCACTGTGTTGTATTACAATGATAAAAGAATGTATAAAATAAGTGACACACGGCACAATTGCTCACCAACTAGAACAGTTCCTGAGCTGTGCTGCCTCCCAGCCCAACCCCCCAGTTTTATACTGAGTGTGACATCATATGGTATGGAATAACCCTTTGGCCAGTGTGGGTCACCTGTCCTGGCTGTGTCCCCTTCCACCTTACTAAGCACTCCCTACCTTTTGGTTGGCAGAGCAGTATGAGAAACTGGTCATTCCTTGACTGCTTGGCCATAACTAAAACATCAGTTCCTTACGAACATGATTCTCATCCTGAATCCAAAACACAGCCCTACACCAGCTGATAGGAAGAAAATTAACTCTATCCCATCTGAAACCAGGCCAGGCTAATAGATACTTCATCATTCAAATTAAAATTATTTGGAGCAAAGTTGCAACCCAGAATTTATTTTTATGAGTATCTATGAACTCCAGAAGGCATGAATTCTGAAGAGAAGCATTAAAAGATGTTCCATAATAACTGTCAAGCAGGCAAGGAGTTACTGGGTGGAGCATTAGAAAGGTCAGGGCTTAAACTATCCTCTAGATTAGGATCTCACTGTGACACAGTGCAGCAACAAAGTACTTCCAAGTCCAGTAACCAAGTCCCCTAGACACAGGATCATGTATTTCAATGCTCCTCATAAATACATTGGACTGAATACACTACTGACTCTCCGCTGTAATGTGTCTGAGGTTAAAAATGCCTGTGTACTTAGCTTAATAGGTTTCCATTAGGGAAATGCAAAAATAGCATTGATTTTATTTAAGAAGAGCATCTCAGATAAATGGTGTTGTTAAATGGCTGCACACAAAATTTTTCTGAACTCTGACAATTTTGTTTCACAGAAAGTATCCTATCTCTGGATGTTATGGAAGAGTCTGTTAGCATTCTCATGTTAATTAACTCAAAATGTTCACTACCAGTTTTCCAGAACAGGACTTCATGGAGGGAAATTGAAAAATTAACAGCACAAAGTTTTGCTGGGACTGATTATGGAATGAAGAAATCAACTAAAAATCATGCAACTTTCTGATAAGAAAATTCTTAGGATAGAAATACATGAGGATTTTTCAAGCCGTTTTCACTTTGAAAGGAAAAGAAAATATTTCATTTTAAAAATACCGGAAAGGAAAAGTTCTGGCTTTTCCTGCATCCCTTGAAGACCTTTATTTCTTTGTTTTGGCTGAAACATGATGTTTTCATTAGGAAGACAGCTTTAATACCCAATACAAGAACAAGTTTTTCCTAACAGTAATTTGACAGAAAAAATGCTCAAGTCACTGGCATATACCTTAAATTCCACTATCCTGTGGTTTTCTTCCAACAATTTATTATTAGGTATCAGATACAGAAAGAAAATAAATCTAATCAAAGTGACACAGCAAAGATGAAACACCTCATCTCTTAGTTGGCAGATGCTTTCCTGCTGAGCTTCTCCTATGTCCTCACACAGGGAGCTCCAACCCAAGGCAGTAAGATCTCCATGGACAGAGATCTGAAGCACTTGAGTACATGTAGTATTTGGTTTATAAATGAGGATTTAAAAGATTCCTGCCAAATTACCAAAAATTGGGTCCTAAACCTCCCCACACTTAATCTATGACTTTTTCTATTCCAATACTTGGGGAGAAACAGAAAGCATGGATCTAAGTAAGGACTAAGTTTTAGGATTTCCTGCCTGACTATTGGCAGTAGCCTCAGTAGAAACAGAGGAAAGTTTCTTTGTTTCCAGTTTCCCTCTATGTAAAATAAGGGTAATAATTCTAATTAACTGAAACGGGCTTTGGGTTTGTCATAAGGGAAACAACAACATCTCACAAAATCTTCCTGGTCTGCTGATATTTAGAGAGGTTCTCTTTCTCACTCATTCTACTAAAAACAGTGAATGGATGCTGTGACACAGTACGTGTTATCCTATCATTTCTTATTTATGGGTGGGCTTTTGCTTCCCAGCCATGAAATTGCCTTTCAGCAAATTGCAAACATCCACTTTGAAAGGAAGATCTGTTTTGTTTCTCTTGTTCTGAATTTTTCCTAGAAAATCCCTGTCTGTCTTGTTTTTTGGCAAAAAATATTTCAAGATATCTGGCATATTTATTAATTAAAAAAAATTTAAGCAGAACAAAAATTATTATGTAGATGGCTCATCCCCTTATTTCTCTGGATTATTCCATAAATATTTCACATTTAAATAAAATGTTAACATTTATTTTTTCCTGTCTTTTTTCCACTATTTTCTTTTACCTAACCCCTACCCTCACATTAGCAGCTGCTTCCATATTTTATTATATTGCCAAGTGAATTGCAAAATTTTTCACATAAATACATTATAATCTCAAGATATACTTTAAATTATGTTCCACCTGCATATAAGAATTGTTATGCTTGCAATCTTGTTAAGTTTCATACTGACAATTTACAGAAATGCTTTGCTTTCAAACAACACTACCTGTAATGTATATTTCTTTGTACAGGAAATGTTTATATAGTTTTATTAATTTGTTTTATCTGCAAGATCTTTTTTTAATTTTAAGAAATCAGATTTATTTATAATAGAATTGTGTAATTTCATATAGTGATTATCAGCATTTCATTTGGTCCTTTTTTTTTTTTTAATCTTAGAAATACTTTTCGGTTTTTAAACAAATGTATTTCCTGACAGTGTTGTGTGAAAAACCTATAAAATTGGAAGAGAAAATGGAGTACATAGACAGATTCTTCAGTACAGACAAAACACAGGCACAAGTCTAAAACAGAGAGAAGTATTTTATTTTCATTGTTATAATTCAGATATTACCTAAAGGATCAGTTGCAGGAAAAATATGGAGTAAAAAGATATTACTTTTTGAAGGGTTATATCTCCTTAAAGAAAAAGACATGGTTTTACTAAACAATGGCATTTAACTAGATACTGTTGGGCAGGATGTTTCACAAAGGGAGGGCAGCAAAAAAAATTCCTTGCTCCTAGAAAATTATAGTCTAAAAATTAAAAAAACAAAAATCGGCTCCACAGCTGCACCCAAATGTATTTTCTGAGTGCGTCAGGAATTTGGTTTTCTGTCTTAATGGAGAATGAGGAAAAACATTTGGAAAAAAAATAATTTCCCTAGGCATGCCGCTGAAAAACAAGAGTGCTGTATGTCAGCTCTGTTTTCCCTGCTGGAATACATAAGCCCTGAACAGAGCTTGCCCTGACCTTCCACAAGTAGCAGGGTAATTGTGCTCGGGATTTTATGAATATCACTATCTATTTGCAAAGAAAGCCATGGATAAAAGAGGAAAATGAATTTGAATTTGCAGTGAAAGTGAGCATTGAGTGCTGGGCTGTTCCCCAGCTGGAAGAGAGCCAGACTCGATCCCTGGGCAGAGGGCCAAGGAGACATCCTTGCCATGGTGCATGGCCAAGTTCTGCAGCTGGAGAGTTAGGCTGGGCACAGAGGAGGGACCTCTGCACCATCTTCAGAGCAGACGAACATTTAAAGACTCTGGGGCATTAATTTTACCATCCTTCCTCACTACCAGGCACAGAAGTGGGGCAGCAGTAAAAGGCTCAAGTTTTGCATGGGGAAACTATACAGAACAATCCCTCCAGGGCACCGCAAGGACGGACAAATCCTTCTGAGGAGGAGAGAATGGAACCAAGGCACAGAGCTGAAACCACAAAGATATATACACAGGATGCATCTCAATTCTGAATTCCTCACAGTCCTCACAAGCACACCCCTGTTGTCAAATTGCTCCCTCTTGAGCTGCCCTTTTAGATTTCCATGGTTGAATATGATTTCTGTCCAGCTTCAGAGAGCAGGGTGCGAAACACTCCCTCTCATAGTGATGTTTATTGACCACAGCTGCCTGCAAGGCAGAGATGAGAGCCATCCCCAGGGAGGAGGATCTGGACCAGATTTTGGGGGAGTAGGGAAGGGAGGTGTCCCTTCTCTGTCTGGGTCAGGGCTCATCCCCCAGCCATGCTGCTGCAGAAGGGCTCAATAAGGATGGCTGCTCACCTGAGACGTCAGCAGCACCGGCATGAATTTTTAACTCCTCGGTTCACCGAAGCAGCAGTTGCTTTTGGTCTGATTCACTGCACAAGATGTGCAATCTTAGTTACATGCAGAGGTGAAATTCCTGCGTTGATTTGTTCTGAGCACACCCAACAGTCAGTGACAACAGTGGCAGCGCAGAGAGAGAAAAAGTAAGAGGGATTTCTGTGATCCAGATTAAATTAGTTTCTTCAAAATGAACTGTGAGTATTCCAGGAAGGAATCCGAATGAACACAGAGCTGTTCAGGTGGCAGCAAGGGAAACAAAACTTGCAGGAGTAGAAAAGCACGCAGTGAGGTAGGAAAGAATAAGTTGCTGTAGATATATACCTACAGCCTTCATTTCATGCACCCATAATTCTCTCTGGCAGCTGCATGATTAATTCAAAGACTTATTGATTTTTTTTTTTCTTTCTTTCTCAATCCTGCTGACCTGCTTTTGTTGACAGGCCTGTGTGGATCACATTCCTCTGCCAGGAGGGAGCATGGCATTGCATCGGTCTCCATGGCCTGCAGTAAACTTTTCACCTCATTCAACATCAACAGTAATCGAGTGCATGGTGCAAACCTGCAGAGCTGGTTTCAAACCAAACCAATATAAACTAACAAACCAGTAGGCTACTTTTGCTGTCAAAAATATCTGTAGTTGCAATTATAATGCAAATTTGATGGTGGAGAAAACATCTGAACAGTTCAGTCTTTCTTCTCTTGTACTCTGACTTTTATAAGAGTAACTAGCTTTAAGTTTTCTACCAAAACCAAAGACATTTGGTACAGCAACTGCTTACAACATAAAATGCTTAACCTTCACATCTACCACCTTTCCAGAGCAACACAAGAGTTTCTGCCCCTGTACAGAAACAGAGCTCGACCTCAAACACCAGATCAGAGGTTTCAAAGTTTCGCCTGATTCTAACTAAAACATCACCTGGCCTTCACAGTAACCTTCCTCCAAAGGGAAAAATGTACATGCAATTAAAATATGCCTTTGCAGTTTAGCAACCCAGGTGAAGCAATGGAGATAATGACACTGATGTCACAGCAAATGAAATTAAGGTCTACTCTACTCCCAAATCTTTCTAATGAGTCATTCTTCTAACGAGCCTTTCAATTAAAATTCAACTCTCAACAGGGAAGACAAATCAAATGAGCATCTTCTTAGGGCTGTAGATGTCCATACAAAATTTGCAGATTTGTATACTTAATACCACTGTATTCCAAAATGATGTTGTAGTTTAAATATGTTGCCTGGTACAACACACTACACTGGAAAATACTGTTTCTGTTTCTTCCACACGTCACCTGTAGGTATTTCTTCGATGTGTTAAAAATAACAACAACAAAAAAAAAATCATGGCTGATAGCAATTTGACATGCTGCCCTTCTCAGAATTGGAGCTAAACCATGTACATAGGCAAAAGCTGTATGGTATAAAGCATTCTGGGTAGTAAGGCACACACTCATTAAAATTAATCTCATGCATCTCTTTTGTCCTCTCATATCACAACTGTCAGAGCTCATTGGTTGTTTGCTCAGGTTAGACAGAGTTTTGATGGGAGACCGCAAGCACACAGCACTTAATGTGGTCATCTACTTATCCACCACCATTTGGGAAGGTGACAAGATCACAAAACTAGCAGAGCAGACTTATGAGGAAGAAAATGACGCTACACTCACTATTTCAAAAAGTAAAAATGAAAATAAAAAATAAAATTAGGCTTAAAACCAGTACACCTAGCCTTTTGATATCAAATCTGATAGCACTGAGTCTTGCTGCCTACACATCAGGACACATATCCCACCCCCATTCCTCCAGATAATGCATACTAAACCAAAGCAAAAAATATTACTTCAGATATTCAATTCAAGAAAAATTATATGAACCAAAATCTGCCTGGAGAATTGTAAACAAAGAGCAAAGATAAAATGGAAAAATTTTGAGTGAGCACCTGTGAAGGTTAGCAGTCAGTCTGATCCTTTTTCTCCTTTAATAAAGATCTGGTAAACATCAAGTTGATTAAAATGCAGGCTGTATTTATTTTTGAAGGTTTTACAAACCCCAGAGAGAATTAATATTACAGGAACTGAGTGGGCTAGAAAAAGCTGGACAGATGATAAAATG
This sequence comes from Gallinula chloropus, assembly GCF_964237585.1. Classification (NCBI taxonomy): domain Eukaryota; kingdom Metazoa; phylum Chordata; class Aves; order Gruiformes; family Rallidae; genus Gallinula; species Gallinula chloropus. Next base: position 117,865,727 of record NC_140085.1, read on the forward strand.
GGATTCACCCCAGGAAAATGAAAGAAATTTCAAGTACATCTGGAGAGACAATAATGTGACACACATTTCCAGTGAGAGACTAACTGTGCCACTGAACTCAACCATGCTGAAAGAAACCTCTTCGTGACTGGCAACATGAATAACAAGGTGGTAAAACAGAATAGTTAGGACATCAGATTGGATAATGTTATGCATGGTTCAACAGACCCTCAGGGCCATAGAGAGATTAGATAGGTGCCCATATATGTGTGTGTGCGCGTGTGTGTGTATGTGTGTCAATATACACACACTCGTGCATATGGGGAGAGAAAGAGGATTTAAAAAAAACCCTAAATATTTGAAGCCTTATCACAGAAAGCAGTTACAACCCCTCTCTCATTTTAAATCATAAGAGCACAAGATTCTATTCTGAAGGGAGCCTGAATCCAATCAGGTTCTTCATGAGCTTTAGTTGTGTAAGTGGAGAAAAATAAAAAAAGTTTTGAGAAAAAAAATAAAGTTTTTTTGAGGTTAGCTGTTGTTGGGAGGAGGGGGGTCTTGTGTGTTAAAGTGAGTAGAGGGAAAGGACCCCTCCAACTGATGGAAATAGGCAGCTATTCAAAACAGAGTGGCAACAAAGGGAAGAAGGAGCTATGATACACTTGTCTCCTAGGCACACTTAATTTCTGGCATGCCAAAAGCACCCCTACTATTTGCAAACCTTATTAGTACTAAGATTGCTGGATGCAGTGAGATTGAACAAATTTTGGCTTTCCACACTTTAACCACCAAGACACCCCACTTAAATACATTTTTCTCCTCTCTCTCTCACAAACAGCCCTTAGAGCAACTAAAGTGTCCAGTCATGCTGAGGAAAATCTCCAAGTGTCCTCCCCAGGAAAACAACAGCAACTCTGATATTACCACCTCCGTTTCACACTCACTCTTCCCTGTCCTGATTAAGTGACCAGAAACTGTTCCTTCACCTACAGTAGTGTCACCCATTTTCCTCTGTGCTATCAAAACGTGGTTCTTTGGCATGTGGATCAGGTGCTTCCCATATTCATCCCTTCAAGTCACTCCAAACACCTCTACCTCCCACAAAGCTGTTGAAATCTTTGCATCCAAACCCACCCGATCCTACAGCCATAACTTTACAATGATTGACCGGATCGAAATACTCCAATGTAACACAGTAGGAAGAAAACACTGAGCACAGGTTGCAGAGTAGCCAAAGGAAAGGTCCCCCAGCAAACAGCTCTAAGTACATTGCCTTGCTCAGTACAATTTCAGTCTACGATGAAGAAAAGGAGAGCATGAAAAATGTTTGCACAAGCAGGAAGTTCAAAGTATTTAATGTCTCCACATTCTGTTTTACAACACTATCCTCTTAAAAGAAGAGTGATTTCAGGAAAAATGTAGATAACTACGCATTTCTCAAGTAAATTACTTTTTAGTAGGTTCCTTTGATACCATTTCTCACAGCATTCTGCTTGAGAAACTGGCTACCACTGGCCTGGAGAGGCATACCCTCTGCTGGGTAAAAAATTGGCTGGATGGCCATGCCCAAAGATTTGTGATGAATGGAGTTAAGTCCAGCTGAATGCTGGTCACAAGTGGTATTCCCCGGGGCTCAGTCCTGGGTCCAGTCCTGTTTCAATATCTTTATCAATAACCTCGATGAAGGGATTGAACTCAGTAAGTTTGTGGACAACACTAAATTGGGAAGAAGTGTTGATCTGCCTGAGGGTAGGGAGGCTCTTCAGCCTGGATCAATGGGCTGAGACCAGCAGGATGAGGTTCACCAAGGCCAAGTGGAGAGTCCTGCAATTGGGACATAACAACCGTGTGCAGCGCTACAGGCTTAAGGAAGAGCGGATAGAAAGCTGCCTGGTGGAGAAGGACCTGGGGGTGTTGGTTGACTGCAGACTGAATATGAGCAGTGTGCCCAGGTGGCCAAGAAACCTAATGGCATCTTGGCTTTTATCTGAAACAGGATGGCCAGCATATCCAGGGAAGTGATTGTGCCCCTGTACTCAGCATTGGTGAGGCTGCACCTTGAATGCTGTGTTCACATTTGGGCCCTCACTATAAGAAAGACATTGAGGTGCTGAAGTGTGTCCGGAGAAGGGCAACCAGGCTGGTGAAGGGGCTGGAGAGCAAACCTTATGAGGAGAGGCTGAGGGAACTGGGGTTGTTTAGCCTGGAGAAGAAGAGGCTGCGGGGAACCTTATCACCACAAGAACTACCTGAAAGGAGGTTGTAGAGAGGTGGGCGTTGGTCTCTTCACCCAAGTGACAGGTGATAGAATGAGGTGACATGGCCTCAAGCTGCACCAGGGCAGGTTCAGATTAGACACTAGGAAAAAAATTCTTCACTGAAGGGGTTACCGGGCACTGGAACACGCTGCCCACGGAACTGGTTTAGTCACCAACCCTGGATGCATTTAAAATATAAGTAGATGAAGTGCTTAGGTGTATGGTTTAGTAGAGGACAGGTATCATTGGACTCTATGATCTCAAAGGTCTTTTCAAACCTAGTGATTCTGTGATTAGGAAAATAACCTTGTTGAAAGAGAACGTGAGGAAGTAATATACTGTCTTTAGAGGTGGGCAAGTGCACTTCACGTCTTCAATGAGCTCAGAAAACACATTACCTGTAGCAGCAAACCTACCATTTGAACTGAGGATCGCTGAACACTACTCACAATAGCTTTCCAGGGAGTCAAGGAAGCTTAGCAGATGTAGTTCTTTCCTTGCTTTATCTTTTTGTACCCAATAACAACTTTGACTAGAAGAATTTAATCTGACAGACTTATTTCTGGTAGAAGACAGTTTACATTCAGATTTTTTTTATTTTGTGTATGTCACTAGTATTTAAGCATAAAAAAAAAAGTGTGCTCTTCATCTCACTCCACCTGGAACCAGAAATAAAAATCTTACATTTAATGCATTTGGTGGCATAGGTTAAGTGTCTACTGGATGATTGCTTCTTGGCAAGCCTCAACATCAAACAAAACCAGGAAAGATCATAGCTCATCTCTGCTAGACACAGCCTCAGTCAAACGGCTGGACTTAATCCCTGTGATCATCAGAAATAATCTAATTCTGAACACGGGACTCTGCACACAAGACCTCTCTCTCCATAGAGATTGTTTTTCTTCCCACTACACACAAACATCACGGCTGAAAAAAGCAGCGATCCCACTGTGCAAACTGAACCACGGCTGTAACTGCCAAACCCAGCACAAACGAAAACTGCAGTGCTGTATTTCAGATGCCACCACGTGATAACTGCTGTCAAACATTGACTGCTTACTGTCAACTGCAGCAGTTCAGAAAAGCCCTTTATGCAGAAAGGGATACAAGAGCCCCTGAGCCTTTTAAAGACAAGACTTGAGGAACTGTGTGTAAATAAATAATGCAATTCATTACATCAAATGTAGGTCATTGTACATCAGTGACACTTCTCAAGCCGTGGTCCAGTGTGTCTAATTTCTGTCCAATGGCAACTACACTGGCTGGAAGGCTCATCGGCTGTCATCTGCATGTCAATCACAGCCCTTCAGGGAACTGCGTTCCATCCATGCTTACACACCTTTTTCTCAAAGCTGCTATTCTTTCAATGCAGATTTACATACGCCGTTGTGCACAGTCGTTATTATCTGTCCCTCTCTCCTTTTCTATCCTTTTTAAGCAGTCACACTCTATGTACAAATCAGACAGACTCTTGCATGGTATGTCATTAGACAGGAAAATGGGAATTCAGAAAGGTCAGGGCATGAACCTATTCATGATCCTGCTCTTGGCACTAAGCTGTTCAGATGCATGGAAAAACTCAAAATCCCTCATAGTTACCAGCATCAGGGTAGGAGGCATTCGTAACAGAAGTATAGTATATGTAGTGACAGACCAAATTGAATTCTTCAGCTTTTCTCTTTGTTTCCATCTGCTCATCATTCTCCTCTTTGCTGATCCCTTGCACTGACCTTTATTTTTAATAAACCCTTTCTGCCTCCCTTCCCTGCCTACAGCCACACCCATCCTTTCCTCTCTCTGGGGCTATTTAACACACGAACAGACTCTGCTCTCTGTTTCACCTAGGCAGGAAGAACAGCAGTTACTTTGTCCTTACCTTCTCTTCTAGTCCAGCTTCACTGCTATGTGTGCGACAAACACCACAAGCCAAGAGTCTCCCATGGGCCTTGCAGTTGCTCCACAGGAGCAGAAGCACAAGCTGTACAGTGGCACTTTTCTCCAACGTTGTTCCTTGGGTTTATGGCTGCTGTTACAAAACTGTATTTGGCCACACTCTTTGGTGCTGCAGGGTCTGGGCTGCTTTCAGTGGTTACAAGGTCAACACAAAGCTGATTCCAAAAGTCTCCTTTTTTTTTTTTTTCTTATTTTTTTTTTAAGGAATGGTTTGTGAAGGAAAACTATAAGGAGGAAAGAAAACTTGACCTTTGAGCAAGCTGTATGCAGCTATCAGTCACACAATGTTCTAGGATTATTTAAGCGTTTATATTTAGTGTCGTTTAATGACAATGCGTAAGAGCTGAATACTGATATAAGAGAAGACTGCACATCATTATGCTAGCTATTATACTTCCAAGGAATTTCAGACTCAGTTTCGAGTCACCTGACAGTATGCAATTCTTCAGAAAAGAAGGATCTTTGGAAAAGAGGCCCTGAAGTTACAGCTGTAGAGCTTGGTAAAGCAGTAACTCACACTTTGTGAGCCCCATAGGACTTCCCAGAGTTACTGCCGGTCCTTCTATTTTGTCAACATCACAGAGATTGCTAGGTAAGACACACACTGCAGGAAAGTTTGATTGCTTTTTCTAGAAGACAGAGGTGGGTAAACAAGACACACTTTATGCATTTGTAGCAGATTGACAACTGCAGAGGTCTGCTGCTGTACCTGTCCATCACGCGAGTTTGTAACACAGCTGTATCCAGAAAAGATGGCTGAATATTTCATCCAACAATTGTTATGCAAAATGGATCTTTCCAGTATGAAAAAGATTTCTGCACATTTGCTGTTGGAAGCTGGGGTTTTCTACTTTTCCCCAGAATAAATTCATCCAAGTAATTGGTTTTGCCTGGCTTTAAACATCTTTTTCCCCTCTACCTTGGCCCCTATAGGACACCCTGAAAAAGCTTTTTGGCCTCAGATTTGCTGTCACACAGAAAGACAAAGCGTAGGAGCAAAACCCCAATTATTGAGCTATTTTCCTGACAGGCAGACAGGCATACACACATCTTTTCAGTCCACAGCAGGCATTGCACATGGAAGCTTCATAGAAATCAACATTTCTGGCTCCAAACATGGGCAGCTTCCCTTTTATTGAACAGGGAGTCTGACCTTGGAAATGGATGCTCCTTGGCAGTGCAGTAGCAATACATCTCAATAAGTTTCAACTCCCAATTACTTTACAATAACCTGGAGACGTGACATAAAATTGTGGCCAGGAAGCAGAAGATGCTTGTTCCCAGATATATATTACACACTTTGGTTACCATGGACTTCACTGTGCTATCTGAGACCTAAGCATGCAGACAAAAGTAGGTGCATCCAGGACAGCACACTGTTTCAAAAACAAACATACAAATAAAAAAACACCCCCACACCATCTTAATTAAGGTATAGACCTCAAGTATTCCTTCAAAAAAAGTTGTTTGGGTTTGTTTAGTTTTTTTACACTACAGAATTAAAAAAAACTTGTGTGTTTTTCTATCTAGAATAGTACGTAACAGCTGAAATAAAGGATTCTGGTTCACCAACAGATCTCTCTATCCTAGTAGCCAGAATGGTATTACAGTGAGAATGGTATACGAAATATTTACTCTAGATTGTACTCGGAAGTACTGCACTAGAGTTTATGCCTTTCGGGGGCGGGGGGAAGCCCTTCCCTGTTGGGCCATTTGTAATATATGGAGCTTCCTTCCCCACTGAAAAGCTGCCCTGATTCTTGCATAGATGATCTGTCATCCCTTCCTGTAAAGTGTAAGGCTCTGGGGCTACTTCTGCCTTCTATTTGAAATGAGTGTATCATCTCAGGAAAAGCGTCCTTCTCGTTTTTCCTCTCTCTCTCTCTCTTCCACCCCCTTCATTTTTCTTTCTTTTCAAGCAAACACTATCTAGTTTTCCTGCAAAAACCTATTCCAGCTCAAACCATGATAATCTTCAATCTGTGTCTTTTTATATTCTTAGTCTTTCACAAAAGAGGTTTCCCCTCAAGATGGCTCTCATTTTTGCTGATGTTAATGAGTAACCAATAAATCAGTTATATTAAGAAACAAGAAAAAAAAATCAGAACTTGATGTTTGTCACTATTAACTTGTGAGATTAAAAGCATGGCAATTAATCTGGTCTAGCACAGAGAGAAAAAGCAGGCTAGCAAAGGCCATAAGAGCAAGCATATGCATTTCCTCAGAATATTGATCATTAGTGGAAAACAGCTCAATAGTCATGTTATGTCTTGCATCCTATTCATCAGCACTGGCATTCTAAGACAACAGGCTTGATCAATATCTACTATTTGAGTTCACGGCCAGATTATTGCAAAATTGATTATGGGTAAACTCAGAGCAATTTTACGGAACATGTGTGGGTTTTGGCTTTTGAATGCTCTCACTATCAAGCTACAGTTAAAGAGTATAAATAGTGAAGAAAGCAATCACGCAGTCATTGTGGTTAACCCAGAGCAATGTTTTCCTGCCTCGCTTTTGCCCTTGCATGACAGATAGCATCGATTAGTGAACTAACCTGTGATTTCATTTCTGAATCTAAATCTTTTATATGATGTGATTCAATATGAAACTGAGATTTTTTTAATAACAGCAGTTTTAATGATTTAGAAATCTGAATGGAAATAAAACATAACTGCTGAATTAAGGTATTGTGATACAATTAGAAACTAGGTTTTAAATTTTGAAATTTATAGTAAATTTTTAATGAATGTCGCCTAATCAACCACAGTCAGCATACTTTCTTCCCTAAAGAAGGGATTACAGAGACCTGCATGAGCCACTCCTGTTCCCACAGTGAAGAGCAGGATTGGGCCACTCAAATATATCACTTAAGTGTTAGGTACTAATACTCAAGAAGAAAAAAAATATCAGATTGAGAGGATGCAATCTGTGTTGACAGATAAAATAGGCATGTTTTCTAATAACACAGAATGATTACACTTAAAAAAATATTAAAGATAGTTAACTATGCAGGTATACATGTTCTTTTCCTCCAGCCAATATTAACGTACATATATGTAAGTGTATCACGCGGTAGCCCATTCTAAGATGAAACAAAGTACACACATCCATCTGTCATTGCAATACATAATCTTAATCATAGTTTAGACAATCTTAAACACAATTCTGTATCGTTATATATAGAATACTGGAAAGCTTATTTGCATATTTAAATAGAACTCTGACCCAACTATGCTGAGAGAAGTATGAGTCCTAAAATTCAGATATTACAGGCCTCTTCATGGAAACACACTCCGTTTCAGTTGCTCAGTGACAAAGACAATATGCCATACCAACATCCAAGAGTGTATCAAAAGAAATGGATTTACCAAGCTTAAACAGTGCACCACTAGTACAGGACCACTGATCATCAGTTACATGGCACTTAAATATCTACCAAATCCTTAGAGAGCTATTTGAAATATATTTAAAAAAAAAACAATAAAACATGTCTATAATAGGAATCTTATATAAACATAGATACTTCCATCAATGCCACATTTGTGAGAAAAGAAAGGTTATTAATACACTGAAAAGTCAAAAAAACACTTCTACATGTTGTGGGATGACAAACACAAACACATTCTTTAATATACTCTGCAGCAACATTTAACTCAAGCTATTTTTATTTTTTTTTGCATTCTGCATTACCCTGGAACAATATATTTCAAATTTCTGCACACATAAATCATTTGTGTATGTAGCAACAGCTGCACTGTGTGTAATATATAATTTAGATACGCACTACACTGAAAATATTTTTCCCACATATCTTTTCTCCCATGAATTTCTTACAATGTTTACAGTTTAAAATCTTGGATATTCTTTGCCTGAATTCCCCGTTCTTCCTGAACAATGCCTCACATTTCCTCAATTTGTCAGTGAATAGATTAATGCATATAACTGCTTGAGAATAGATTGCTTCACTTCACTACATTTGGCTTACAGCACAGTTTATTGTGTGCTTAAGCATCCAGTCTTATCTATAAAGATATTTGAGATTAAAATCTTATGAAAAGCATAAATACCAATTGCATACCTCATTTAAACATAACCAAACAAATTTAAACTTGGGATTTCTGAAAATCCATGAGTAACTTTACTACTGCAAAACAATTATAACCCAACACATGTTTTATGACATTCAAATTTCTTTAGCATTTAGGAGTTCCTTATCAAAGTTAAAATGTGAACCCATGGCCCCAGAACCAGAAAGCTGGTTTTATGTCTGGTATAAAACAAAAAACATGTTATTTTCCCCTCAAGCATGCTAGAAAAAGCAGGGCTGTCTAAAACCTTCATGTCACACACAGTCATAGGCATGCAGCAATGCTAATATGAAATATGTTACTGGGACGATGACATACCATTCAGCTATAATTGACTCAAAGTAAATATCAGGCATTTGAGGAAAAGAAAAAAAAAAAAAGGCAGGAACCACAGCTGCCATTGCCAATTGGAAAAAAAAAAGCCGTAACAGCCTACCTGAGACAAGCGAGACTGTGTCTTTCTCCCATGAGACAACAGTGATGTATGCCTCCACAGAGGAGGGGATAATGCACTTGAACACTGCTACATTGCCTCTCATGGCTTTCTGGTCCTCCACACGGACAGTATAGGGTTCCCGTAAAACTGAAGATAGAAGAAGAGGTTTTATTAAACAAAACAATCTCACACACCATCCATTTCCTTATTTCACCTTGCAAAGCTCCCCAAAGAATGTTACTCGGGTTGGTGAATTCTTTATCTCAGTAAGTGATACAGTTTTTTCCAGGCTGATTTCACGTTCATTTGCAAACACTCCCAGATCTTTTTGTTTCCTCAAAATCGGCATTCGACCATATTTCTGTGTTCTTCCCCTGCCTTATTCTGAGAGCAAGAAGAAAGACTTTTCTAAGAACTGCATATTTATGTGGGTAAATGGTGCTATGTCTTCTGCTACTTGTCTAGTTTCTCACACCAGTTTTCTCATCACAAACTGTTTTTTTGCTCTATCAAAAGGTTAAAAGTACATACAAGTACTATCTGCAAACTAGACATCTGGAGAGTAGATGAGAAGGTTCATGTCATTTAGGATTTTGACTAAGTAACAACCAAAGGAGAAAAACTGATAGAGGATACAGCCAGAGAAAAAGTTCTCAGAAACACAAAGAAATGCTAATAATTAAGGTAAAAGCTATATTCAGTTGACCAGCTCTGCAATAGGTTAATGGTAAGAAAACAGAAACTATATTTCAGAGTCGTATTAAAAACAGCAAAGAGGCACTTAGATCCAGGGCATGATTTGTCCAGAGTCTAGAAGACTTTGTTTAATGGGCGAAGAGAAAAAAATAACAGCTGGAGAAATCCTCCACACCAAACTAACATTGCAGCAATGAGATGAAGATGCATTGGGCAGGAAAATGGAAAGAAGGAAAAATCCCCGCACTGAAACAATTCAGTGGAGAACAAGGGGTGAAAAAAATCCTGTGAGCAGCAATTAATGGAGAAGGTAGTAGACCAAAGAAGAAACAGATGTTGTCCACTAGAAGAACAAAATGGATAAGACAGGAAGAACAAGCAGCAACACAGACTCTCCACAGGACCATAAGATCAAGGTACAAAAAATGAAATCACCACAGCCAACACAGTTACATATCTTGAGGTGGTGAACAAAGTTATAGATCTTGAAGTGACAAACAGTTTCAATGAATGCATTGGAAAATGACATGTGTGACTAGGCATGTATATGCCTGAGGGTAAAATTTATTAGGAAGAAAACCCCCAGTGCAGCAGCATAACCAAGTCAGCAATGCTGAAATGCCACATCATAGTGACATTTCTTGCCTACATATACTGCCCACAAATATATACCAACCTCTACCAATTACATTTAACCACATCGATTCTGGACTGAAGAGTCAGTAATCCTCTGCAGAGTTTGCAAAACTATTTCTATCCACTGGGAGCACTGGAATTTCTGAATGTCAGCCACACTTACAATGTTTTTCAAGTACTGAAATGTAACTGCAGGTTTCACAAATGCGAACAGCATGAAGTTTTCAGTTCCAATGCTACCACTGCAAAAAGGAAGACTAAAATTCTCCATCAGTTTGGAATGTAACAGTTTGGAACTCTAAGCAAAAGTAAACAAATTTAATGTAAATTAAGTCTATTTTTAGAAATCAAAACAAATCCATCTTCTAGAAGATAAATACCACTGGTTTAAAAAAAATCAGTATTTTCTTTTTAATCAAAGGTTAAGTTTCTTAACCCTGTCATAACTGTTGAAGTGATCTTATATGCACCTTTAAAGCAGTGACTTTACAACACAGGCTGCTCTGTGATGAAGCAGCCCCCTAATCTTGTTCTACACTGGAAGGAACAGCACATAGATCATCTTAATGAGGCTGAGTTTTCTCTAATGCTCATGCTCCAACAATCATTTACAGAAAAACCTGGTTTAGCAGCAATATACTAACACATTTCAAAAGGTATTTGTATTTTTGAGAACAGTTGGCCATTCTGAACATATGTCCAAATGATCGTTTCAGTGAAAGCAAACACAGAAAACATCTGTGGGGCACAAAAAATTGAAAGATATTTCTTTGTTTCCTTGCATAAAAAGTTTACATTATTGTAATTTCAGAGGCTTCTCAGTTATTTCCAGATCATAGTTTTGCCAGTTCCCATAAATGACTTGCTGGTATTTATGTTGGATTTTTTAAATCCCAAGTCCCCAAGTCATGACTTTATATGAGAATTTCAGCCTTGCTAAAAAGATATATACTCCCTCACCATGACTGCACAGGAAAGCTTGAAGATGAAATGGAGATACAACATTCATACCCATGCAGGACCGGTCTGGAAGAGGACTGGGTTTGACTGGCTAATGGGATGAGGTTTAACAATGCCAAGTGCAGAGTCCTGCATGTGGGACATAACAACCCCATGCAGCGCTACAGGCTTGGGGAGACTGGCTGGAGTACTGTCAAGCAGAGAAGGACCTGGGGGTGTTGGTTGATTGCAGGCTGAATATGAGCCAGCAGTGTGCCCAGGAAGGCCAATGGCATCCTGGCTTGTATGAAAAATAGTGACCAGTAGGTCTAGGGAGGTGATGGTGCCCCTGTACTTGCCATTGGTGAGGCCACACCTGAAGTACTGTGTCCAGTTCTGGGCTCCTCAATATCAGAAAGACATTGAGGTCCTCGAGCGTGTCCAGAGAAGGGCAACAGGCTGGGGGGCAAATCCTATGAGGAGCAGCTGAAGGACCTGGGGATGTTTAGTCTTCATAAGAGCAGGCTGAAGGGCGACCTTATCACTGACTGCAATTTCCTGAAGGGTGGTTGTAGAGAGGTGGGCGATGGTCTCTTCACCCAGGGGACAGGTGATAGGACAAGGGAAAAGGGGAAGAAGCTGCACCAGGGCAGGTTCAGATTAGATGTTAGGTAAAAAATTTTCACAGAAAGAGTTGTCAGAACCTGGAACAGGCTGCCCAGGGAGGGGGTTGGGTCACCTTCCCTGGATGTGTTCAAAAATAGGGTAGATGAGGTACCTAGGGGTATGATTTAATATAGGACAGTAATAGTTGGACTCAATCTTAAAGGTCTTATCCAACCTTGTGATTCTGTGATGCTGTGAATGTCTAGGGCTGGAGATGTTCTTCGCATTATATGCGGAGCTACACCAAAATCCACTATTACAATCATCTGAGAGCTGGAACCCTTATACCTGCTACCCATTTTTGGGGGAAGCACATGAGCTTCAGACTTTCTCCATCTGACTGTGAGAATGGGTAGATCTATATTAGTCTGTGTATGACTGTGCTATGATTGCATGCTCTCTTGTTTGCTTCTGCATCCTTAGGAAATCCTATTGCTGTTGGAGGGCACTGGAAAGGTGAGATGGAGAAGAAAACAGATTAGAAAAAGCCCGCCCAAAATCCTGCTAATTAGGTCCAATCACAAGCTGTATACAGATTTCACATGAAGAGAAATGTGGCTGAAAGTATCCCACAAACAAAATGAACTTGATCACATCACATTGGAGCAACACAGAGTTTGTCATCTGAACATAAAATACATTTACTGCTATGCATGGAAGACTCTTCTAAAACTTTATTTTCCTATGATTGGGGAATTACACAAGCCTTTGGAAAAGATACTAATAACTGTTGTTTGCCATCAGGCACAATGACAGCTCTGACAGACGGTATCAGTTCATCAGAAGATAGGGGACCTGTTTAACTATTTATTCAAACCTCTGATTAAACTGAGAAATTGAATCATATGAAGAAATAAATAGCTTGGGGGTAAAAGGTTGAAAAAAGAAGGAAAAGGTGTAAGGGGGGCATTTCTGACTTGGCTGAAAAAAGTTGTTCCTTTATGGACCAAGCAGCTACAGCCACCTACCACAAATTCTTATTTTTTTAAGTCCTTCTTCAATTTACAAGGTTTAATTCTCAAGCTTCTCATGGGCTTCCATGGATAAATAGGTCAAGGCTGAGCAATGGACATAGCTGCATCCTTTCATCCATGTCTTATACATTTACAACTAAACAAACACCATTCTGGAGCCTTAGCTAGCAATGTTGCAAGTTTTAGCCTCCTCCACATCACCGCATTCGTTTATCTAAGAAACAGGAAAATTGGAAACAAATACTGGAAAAAATGCTGCCCAAAAGATCTCAAAATTGAGAGACATTAACAAATCCACAAAGGACAACAAAAATATTTTCTCTCTAAATATAATTCTGACAGGCAACTTGTCCACAGATCCATTAAAGTAAAACAAAAAGCACAAAAAACCAAAACAGAGTTCCAAACAAAGTTAGTTATTATGTTGGTTATGAACCTTCAGGATCAAACTTTTTTGATCTGTGGACAACTAAACATTTTCAGAAAAACCATAGCCCATTCCACACGTATGTAAGACATGAACTTGCTTCTACTAGTCCTATAGCATTCTCCTGCAGAAGCTGGCAGCCCATGGCTTGAACAGGTAGATTCTTCATTGGATTAAAAACTGGCTGGATTGCCAGGCCCTGAGAGAGGTGGAGAACAGAGTTAAATCCAACTGGCAATCAGTCACAAGTAATACTCCCCAAGGGCTGGTATTGGGGCCCATCCTCTTTAATATCTTCAGTGATGATTTGTATGAGGGAATTGAGTGCACCTTCAGAAGTTTGCAGATGACACCAAGACGGGGGGGGAAGAGTTGATCTGCCAGAGTGTAGAAAGGCCCTCCAGAGGGACACAGACACGTTGGATTGATAGGCAGAGACCAATGGAATGAAGTTCATCATGGCTAAGTGCAGGGTCCCACACTTTGGTCATAGCAACTCCCAGGCAATGCTACAGGCTTGGGGCAGGGTGGCTGGAAAGCTGTACAGAGGAGAAGGATCTGGGGGTGTTGGTTGACACTTGCCTGAACAAGAGCCAGCAATGTGCCCAGGTGGCCAAGGCGGCCAACGGCATCCTGGTTTGTATGAGGAACAGAGCAGCCAGCAGGACCAGGGAGGTGATCATCCCCCTGTACTCAGCTCTGGTGAGGCCACACCTCAGGTACTGTGTTCAGTTTTGGGCCTCTCACTACAAGAAGGACATTGAGGCCCTGGAGCGTGTCCATAGAAGAACAACAAGGCTGGTGAAGGGTGGCTGAGGGAACTGGGACTGTTTAGCCTGGAGGAGGCTCAAGGGAGACCTCATTGCTTTTTACAACCACCTGAAAGGAGGTTGTGGTGAGGTGGGGGTCAGCCTCTTCTCACAGTTAACTAGTGATAAGACAAGAGGGAATGGCTGCAAGTTGTCCCAGGGGAGGTTCGGGTTAGAAATTAGGAGAAAATTCTTCTCAGAAAGAGTGGTTGGGCATTGGAACAGGTTACCCAGGGAGGTGGTGGAGTCACAGTCCCTCAGTATGTTTAAGGAAAGGTTGGATGAGCTACTTGGGGATGTGGTTTAGTAAGTACTATAGGTGGTAGGGGGAGAGTTGAACTAGATGATCTCAGAGGTCTTTTCCAATCTTAATAATTCTATGATACTAGTCAACTACTGTGCAAGAAAGCCCACTTTTCTAGATTAAAGTTTTAATAAAACACATTAATGTCATGGAAACCTGACTTTTATTCTTGCCTTCTAATTGTCTACAAACTACAGATCCCTGAATGTTAATTTATCATGAAGAAGAGAATACTTTCTCTTATTTGAAGAGTCACAGACTAAACCTACTTGCTAGCTGTTCACAGTTTGTCCTACGTAACTCCTATGTAGGCATATCTCCAAAGGAAAGTTGCTTCCAAGAAAAGATTAGCATAGCTCCGACAACAAAGAGGTTATGAGGATTTGTCTTAGCCAAGGGTCAGCTCCCAGACTAGCTTTTGTTTGTTTGAATATTTTAATTAACCAAAGTGGGTAGACAAAAGCTTCAAAAACTAAGCAATCGTGTGTTTACGTGTTGTAACAAAAGGCCTGATTTTGGTCCCATTCTAGTTCTCCACTGGCTGACCCAATCTGCACAACACAGAAAATCTCACAGAATCTCAGAAAATGGAGGCAAAACCATTATGCTTATTTGCATTTTCTAGCTTAAACAAAGCACTGCCTACAGACCAATGTCAGATGCTGAACCATTACACAGGCCACAAGTTTCTCCCTCAAAACAAAGCACAACAGAATGCAAGCAAATGGGAAGGGCTGCAATTAGGCAAACATTCCTCTTTCAGCCCGTATACAAAATCCAACGACTGCATCTTTTTCTCTTGCAGCTCTTTAATGACTAAGCATGGTCTGATTAATGATTTCATTATCATTTTTTGCCTTATACTTGTGCAGAAGCTCAACTGATTATGATCTTTGGAAAACTAACTTCACCATGAAAAATAAATAAAATCAGAGAGGAGAGGGAAGAATCAACTATCTTACTCAATATTTTAAAGTATTCAGAGATTACACTTTCAGCTGATCTTTGATTCACAACTGGTGCTACACTTTGAAACACCCAGGTTTACTGTCTTAAGCCCATTTGAAGCCAATAAAAGACTGTACTCACCGGCCTTAATGTGAACATCCTGACTTCTGATTTTCCCTGAAGGATTTTCAGCTGTGCAATAGTAAGTGTTATCATGGATTAAGTTATTAAAGCTTGAAGGAGGGAAGGGGAAAATTTGGAGAGTGCCATTGGGGTGGACGTGGCGGATCCCTGGGACATCGTAGATCTCCTCGCCCGTTGCTAGGTACCATCTGAGCGTCACAGGGGGGATCCCTGCTGCTGGACAGGGTACCAATGTCCCTGTGGTGCTAGCAAACACTACCTCTTGCAGAGATGCATTGACAAAATATAGACTGGCGTGTAGATCTTCACTGAAAACTGCAAGACAAAAAAGAAAGAGAACAGACCTTGAAAACCTAGGAAATTTAAGCTGCACACAAAACAGTTTGACTCTTATTTACCACAAAATCAAGCACAATGCCCATGGAAGGTAATCAAAACCTCTAGATCCTAATGCAGGTTCTCATAAAATATTTTTCATTTTAGAAGAAAATATCAGAAGATTAAACACACTGAATGGTTTATGTCCAAAAGTAAAATAGGAAATCCCTGGCTTTATAGTGTAAACTGAAGGACAGCTGATCACTTTTGGATTTCTTGACTCAGCATTCTTCGAAAGGCCAGAAAAAATCCACCAGTAATCTACTTCCCTGAAATTTCTAGCAACTAAATTCTGGCCTGGAACAGACAGGTTCCATTAGAATTTATAATATTTTGATTTGGTAAATTTACTCATAAATTAATAAAGAGAACTGAGCAATGAAAAGATCCTATTAATTCCTTAATATTAATACATACATACTTAATACAAGTGCAACCTATTTAATACATTATGTAATTTGGTCATCTTTCTAACAAAGACCTATAAACCTTGGTACAAAGCAGAGTTATGCTAATCCTAGTTCTGCTATCCAAACAATGACTATGGTCCCTGTCCCAACCTTAAGCCACGGACTCTGCAATACTGAAAAAAGTCAGCGTTTGTCACAGCAGAAGATTAGTCTCATTCTTCCAGACACTTCTGTCATGAACTATTCACCTACTACCTGGAGGGCTTGAAAGTTTCCCAACAGTTTACCAAAACACCTTCCTAAGCCTCTGTGTCTGAGAGGTATGAGCATAAGGCATGATTTTTTTACCCCCAGTAAACAGTAGGAGACATTACCAAAACAACCACTCTGCAGTGTGTTTATATATACTGCTAACTTGTAAAAAAACTTGCCAATTTCATTTGATACATGCACAGAACCTAGAGTATCTCACTATACTTTGAATGCAGTGTGCTTTCTGACATGATTTTCTAAAGCAAGTCTGGTAACGAGTAAGTTTTTGAAAAGGTGATTGTAGTGTATCAGGTCCAAGTGGGGATCACAACAGATTTCAATGGTAGTTCTTTGTTTGCACAAGACAGATGCTACTGTACTGCAGAAATAATTTGCAATCCCAATGCTAAGTCATGAAATGCCTTGTCTACCTCTGCCGCTCAGTTTTATGGTAGCTTGTGGCACAAAATGGACTATTTTTTCTTTCTCTCTTATGACGTTTTGAGGAGGTGGAAGGGGGGAAGATATTATCTTCTAAGTATCATCTTGGTATTGACCATCTGGAGAGACCACCTCAAAGGAGAGGAGACCTGGCTCTGGGAATCCCTAGAAAGAAAAAGACTACGAATCTCCCTCTTAAAGCAATATGGAAAGTGTCTGTCATGAAGGAGGCAGCCAGATAAATGGGCATCACAGAGCAGGATGAATGGTATTTGGAGTTTCAGAAGGAAGAAATGTCAAGCATTGTTGCTGAGGAGTCCCTATGTATAGATGAGACAGGTGTCAGTACAGACTAAAGTCCCTTGCAAGGAAAATTCTTCCTACTAGGCACAGCACTAGGATAAGCTTTGGTATCTGGAAAGCAAAAATAGGCATAATAGGACTAAGAACAGGAAGAAGCAGGGCTGAATAAGATGGTGCCACTTTTACATAATCACATTTCTAATTATAGTCATACTTTGAAGCAGAGAACAGTATTGTTGGTAACATAATAGAGAACTAAAAAAAAATAAAATCTGGCATTGTTCATGTGCTGTACAAGCTATTCTCTACAAATACAAGTGAAACAATCAACAGGGCATTTTAATTTCCATTGGCCAAGACTTTCACATAGAAGTAATAAATACAGTTCACATTTGCCAGCTTTTATTACGCTATAGTGCTTCTTAACAGAAATTCACATAAAAAAAAAGTAGATTTGCTGGCCGAGAATAAAGAGGTGAATACCAAATTGCAAATGCCATAAAAATGCAGGATATCAGGAACTACATTTGACACTTCCATAGAATCTAACTTTCTAATCAAAATGCAGCACAGCTGAACTAGAGACTCATACTAGCAGCACATAACAATGAATTTTTCCAGCTGCTTTTTATCCCCTGTAGAAGCTTTCACTACTTTTGACAAACTTTCCATCCATCAGCCCATACAATAGTGCTTCATTTTAAAACAGCATCTGGTACACATTCATCTTAATGGCAGACACAAACACACTAAGATCCCTGGAAAATAATTGCAGTGCTGCAATACACATACATATACACAGTGCTGACGATCCAGATGCATTTTGTGGTGGAAAACAATGCACAAGCTACTTGGATACATTCAACAGCAAAAACAGGATTTTAGAAGCCTGTATGAAAATGATATTTCTCTGCAACGTTCCACTGGAAGAAAGTGATTAACTGAATAACAGAACAAGTGATATTTCAAAACCTAAATTGAAACTGAGACAAGTCAAAGACGATATGTAATTATATGTTAATTTAATGGTAAGATATGATCCTACTAAACACCATTTTTTACACTATGCAGAAGAAAGCTAAAAGTTGCAATGAAGAGCTGTAGGGTAAGTTCATGAAAGTTATAGTTACCCAGTGAAGAGAAATACCTGAAGAAACAAAAAGTATTTTTTTAAAAAAGTAAGTACAGAAGGCTAAAAAAAATCAGA
Organism: Gallinula chloropus; assembly: GCF_964237585.1. NCBI lineage: Eukaryota > Metazoa > Chordata > Aves > Gruiformes > Rallidae > Gallinula > Gallinula chloropus. The sequence goes on from NC_140085.1 coordinate 117,883,978, forward strand.
AAAGTTCTACCAACTCCCTATTCTGGAAACAAGGCTTGTGAAGTATTTGTCTCCCGAAAAACGGCCAGAAATATGAGGGCCCAAGCAAAAAGGCACAGGCCTGCTCCCACAAGCTGCTTGACTGGAATGGGCCTCTCCAATTCCTCAAAGTCAGAACTGAAACAGCTTCAGTTTAGTCTCACTACACTTGGCCTGGTCAGAGATGACATCAACATTTTCAAAGAGATGACATCAGTTAGCAGGCCAAAGGATGAAATGTCAAGGATTCCTCCTAAGTAAGGTTTATTACTGAAACCAATAATACTTGAGGAAAACAGGAGGAAGACCACACATCAGCAGCATTCAGTGGATGCCCCAACTGAAATGGCAAGGTGACAGTCTGCACCTGCAAGCACTTCAGGGAAACAAGGCAAAGAGCTACTCCCTTACAGTTTATCAGATCAATAGAAATAGGACAAGAGACACTTCTTGAATCTCAGATTAAATAGATACCATTATCTTCCTCATACAACAAAAAAGAAAAGGGGAAGGATACATTTTTTTACTAGTTTTGTCAAAATTCCTTAGACTCAACTACTTGAAGCGATAAGGGGATTTGACAAAGTATAATCATGAAGGAAATTTCTCCTGATTTTCTGGGGAGACAGTCCTGCTGCGTTGTGCCTGGAAAAGTGCTGAATATGTCAGCCAGATAGAAAATTTCTTTTAGCACTTGAGAAATCCCCTGTCAAGCAAAATGGTTTATCTCCTGACAAGCTGGTTGGTGGGACTGCAAGTCGATCAACCTCAGAAACAGGAGGTGAGACTGAGCACTGATAACCCAATCTGGGTAGATGTAACTAGACTGGACAGAGGTAGGTATAAAGATCTAGCCTGGGCTTTGTAATTGCTATACCTGTGCCTATTGGCATTCCTAAGACTGGACTTGCTTTTCTGGTTTATACAGACAAGACCTTTATTTTCTTCTCGCGTGTCACTTCTTCCAGGTCTCCAGGGTACTGGAGCTCCTACACGTATACATGTTGTGCACTTGAAAGTCTTCTGTCAGACCCACAAATAACAATCCTGGTATTTCTGCCTATAAGGGTGTTATTTCTCAAGGCTTCATTGTGTATGACACAAGACAAACCAGGCTGAAACTGGTGCTTCACAGTCCTACATTTTAATGGACTAGAAGAGGTGTCACTAAGGCATAACAGAAAGGATGCTACATTTAAACTACCATACTGTTTGGGCTTGTCCTGTAGGAATCAGCATCAGCTGCAACAAATACATGAAAGAAGACATGCAAAAGCAAAACGTTAAACCATCTGTCCAAGGGAGATCTTTCTTCACTGGTCTCTATGACCTCCCTTCAAGAGAACCTTCACTGTAATGACTTCCATGGAGTTTACATGTAACATAAGAAAAAATTTTATCTGTTCAACCTTGTACCAGAATGCAATGCAGAGGGTTGGTGTTGTGCATTTCCCTTTCATCATGTTATCTTCACGTTTTAGTAAGTTTAAATAATGCATTCACAATTTTTGAAGCTAATTTTTTATGCCTTGCATTCTTCCAAACCCCCCTTTCCATATTCTCCAATTCACCACTTAAAGCTCCATTTTTCTCTTCATTTCTTGAAATGAAACAACCTTTGGGTAACAGACAATTCAACATATTCAAAAATATTAATAAAGTATCTCTGAACAATTAATAGGCACTTATATTTAAATTACGTTCCCTGTCCTTTTCTCAGACTAAATAATATTGCTGTAAAGCTTATGCAAGGGGAAAGTTTGTTCCTAAATGAATAACAATTTCAAAACAAAGGGATGATTATTTCTCATCCTTTTCATTAATCGAATCCAGTATGAAATATTTATATAGATAAAATAAAAAGATATGAATCAAAATGAAAATCTGGAACAGGCCATTGAGATTAGTTACATAAAATAAAAATCAATGTAGAAAAGATAAATTACATAATTAAGCAGTTGAGTGCTCTCCCGCACAACAGCAGGTTTGTAGCAACAGCCTTAACTGTCTTACAGTGGAACATCAGGTTTCCGTAGTCCTGGACATTAATATTTCCTCTTATTTCCCCCTCAGCAGCTTTGTGATTGATGAACTGGGTGAGAATAAAGTATTCTCTTTAGATTTGATAGATTGTGTAAGGTGTCACCTTAAAATTTAAGGATTTCTAATTGTTAAATACCAGCAACATAAACACAAGGAACCTGGACGCAAATTCAAGGAGTAGAACAAAACCATAAAACTAAAAAAGGACAGTATAGAATAAAGCCTGGACTTTGCCTCTGTCAGAAACCAGTGGACCAAGAACACTTCTTTTCAGAAAGCTCCTTCTTGGTGCTGACTTTTGCAGCCTGTGCTTAGGATGGCAGATGCCTGGGACTGCTTTGTACCATGATGGGACAACACACTCCAGCAAAAGCTGATGGTTGGCAAAATTTCTTGCCGGCACCTTCTCAGCCACATAAAACAGGTGCAAAGGAAGACAAGACATAGTCCCTTGAGCAGTTAAATGGCTAGGAACCCAAGTAGTCTCATCAATACATCAAGCTCCAACCAAAGATTAAGAAAACCAAAATGATATCAACCACCAGCATGCCTTCTGCAGGACACCTTTTCCTAAGACACCTCCAGGCATTGTGCCTAGGTTAGGACAGCAGCTTTTTTGAGTCCCTTGCACAGCTAACTTACTAGGACAAACACAGCCTAAAGGCAGTTTAGACCCCAGTTTGTGTGGTGAATCACTTGCTTCATCCCCACCAATTAGAGAGAGATTAGGACAACTCAACATTTTTCTTGAAGACCTCTGTTAGCTGCAGAAGGCTAGCACAGCTGCCTCAATATTTTGAGCTTCTGGGTGGATGTTTGTTGTCTAAAGTTACAGGTCCTTCTACTGCGAGGTCAGTCTGGCACACACGTTAGCCTAAAAGTGTCACGTCCTTTGCCAGTCTTCACACCAGCAATTCTACAATACACCTTCAGGTTTCAGAAAATTTGAAACCAAGACTGTTTTTATGGTTTTGGTGGGGGAAGTGGCACATAAAAAGCAACAGCAGAATCACAGCAAAAAAGACTAAGTTGATTTGTTCCCCGTCACCTCCAAAAGGGGGAAAGGAAGAAGAAAAAATAAAAAGAGAAAAGCAGAACAGAGATTATCACCCAAAATGGAGGGAAAAAGAAGGAAAAGTTAACAGGACAGGTGGAAGTCAGAAGGATTCTAACACTCAAGTAGGGTTTTTAAAAGAAGAGATTTTAAAGGGAAATTCTCAGGATCCCAGATCTCACAAAATATGGTATCAGCAAGAATGTTCCTTTTTCACTGACCTAAAATCAGAGTAGGAAGCACGCAAGAAAATATCTTGATCATAACCCTTAAAAACACACAGCTATTATGTAGTTTATCCTTCCTTTGAATGCTTTTGCATCTTGTTTTCTTTAAAGTTAAGAAAAAAAGCAGGCACTTCTACAGGAGAATATTCCACTTGACATTGTCAAAATATGCGTTTGCTTTTTAGGTGTCTAATTTCTCTATGTAGTTTTGGAACCCAAATATAACTAAACAATTGAGAAATTCAAAGAAATTTAAATCTCTTTTTCCATATGGTCACTGAAAAATTTTGAAATCCTCACTACCAGAGAAAAATAAAATATTATTTACTGTAAGATGAAAGGTATTTTGTAAGAATTCATGTAAAAAGTAATTAAAAAAAAAACCAAACCCCAAAACATTTGTAAGAAAATGGCTGAAAATAATAAATCATGTTTAAAGAAACTGAACTAACAGTATCATCCTACAGGTTAATTACCCTGTCAACATTCAAACGATATAGTAGTCTAGAATAATCTTTTTTGCATAAGCATACAGAGAGAACTGATAAAGGAGACTGAATTGCTGTGCTTTTCAAACGAGTAGTAGAAGCATTACAAATGCCATCACAAGTCTACAAATCACTTGGTGCAGAACACAGCTATAGAAGGACAGTCTGGGTGGGCGGAAGTATGCAATGCTAGCGAGCTATGTCACTATATAGGATAATGGTTTTTCCTCCAAGATTCTATACTCTGAGATTTAAAAAAGGGGAAGTTAAATAGGTCTTTTCTCCTTTCCTCCAATATGTCTTCACTTGACAAAATAAAAAGGCCCTTATTTTAAAAGAAGAAAAAAATCTGATTAGGCACCTACAAACAATAACTTTGTTATAACTGCTCAATTATCAAGCAACAGACTATGCAAAGTGACCTAGAGAAATTACTTAAGCTATTGTGAAAAGATCAGAGTGATGAGACATTATAATAATCCATCTGTGATCATGTCTCCCTCTAGGGGTTTTATCTAATGACTAACATAGAAGGTTGATAAATATTATAAAATTTATTAGAGTAAGAGTAAAATGAATGCCCTTTTGCAATTTTGCCTTTGATTCTGACTCCAGACAGAAATTTCATGTGCCACTCTTAATTGATAAGGATTGAATATTGAGGAACAGGAAACAGCACTGGGTGAATATGCTCTGACCAGACTTCAAAGTAAATCTTACTAAAAGAAACTGAAAGAATCAAGAAAAGAGAGAACAACACTGAAGCAAAAATTTGATAATGCCAAAATCAGCACCAAATAGCTTTAATATGGAAAAAAAAATTAAATCACTTGCACAAACTGATTGTAGACTACAAATATAATTAAGAAAGAGATGAGCATAAACTACTACACTACTAAAAATACATTCCGAAGTACCAGTTAAACACCAATATCCATAACAGTTTTAAGTCAACAATGGAGTCAAGAAAAAAGTATTTACTTGCTATCAGCCAGTCTCATCTCCTTGTGTTATTTTCTTGTAAACCACTGAGAAAAGCGGAAAAAAGGGCCCTTTTTCTTTTTTTGTCTGCAGTTGTCATCTCCTACAGAAAGGAAGATAACTGCACTGGTCAGATCACAGGCGTTCATGAACAATGGGCAGAAAAACTTTTTTGTTTTGTTTCCCCCAGAAAAATATATCTCCCAGCAGAGAGATATATGTCCATTGCTTGACAAAACATATTTTTCTTATACTTCTTATCAAGCCTTCTAAACATTGAAAACCAAAACTATGAAGCATCTTTTTTACTGATGTTTTCAATTAGGTAACACTAACTTGTCCAAACATGAGCTTTCCAGGCTGACCTGCTGGGCTTCAAGTGATCCCCAGAACCTGCAGGGAAAGGTGCAGAGAACCAATGCACCTCAAAGTGGCAACTTTGAAACACAAAATCTCTGAATTTGACCAGACTCTCCTTGTTTTTCTCTTTGTGGCAGCTATCAGAGACTCTGATGAGGCCAGATTACAAAGTGAATCCCAAATGTTCCCTGCCAGGCACTCTTCTCAGACTTGATATCCAGGCATAGTGGCAGAAGATAACCCAGGAGAGAGGTGATGGGGAAGGCGGTGTTCAAGAATAAGGAGATGTGGAGCAGTTGCAGGCAGAGGCCTTCCTGCTGCACATGGAGCTCCATCTTCCACCTCTCTCCTGAGGTAAGAGCATAAGGCAACAACAAAGGGTTGGCAATATAGCTGGTATGGAGAGCCTGAAGGAAGCAGAGCACAGGCCCATTATCAGTTTTATCCTCATATAAAGAAAGGTTCTAAGAGAACCAGGAGAGCGTGAATTTGCAAAACCTAACATTTCAAAATCGTCCTGTACAAGGAAATTGAGTTATTCACTAACTTCCCTCTAGCAGGTCCCTACTTTGAGTGGTTATCCCAAAGACTTGGCTTAACATGCAGTAAAATATATATTTGAAGTAAAAAGCATTTGTTAGATGTTTGATTTCTTGATGTCAAAGCAGACTTGTAAATTGTTACAATTGCTACTGCAGTACAAAGCAGAGGAGGGTTGGGGGGCATACAAAGTATATAGTCTAGAACAAGTACAAATGAGCTGGTTTGGTTCTGCACTGTTTTAATGTATATGATTGCATGACTGGCATCATTCAGAAAGTCAAAATTCTTTCAACAGTGTATAATCTCCCAATGCAGAAATGCTTCCCATTTAGTGTGTTGTGTAATGGTAGCCAGTATTTTAGGGCTAAGCAGTAAAAAATTACAATGTGTCCACCAAAAGGAACAAAAAAATCATGTGTTTTTAAATTACTACGCTGATTCAATATGCCAGTGCTCACCCTTTTATTCCAAAGGGGTATTCATTTGAATCAGTTTCAAAAATCAGAACCACTAATGAGGATAATTAAGTATGAAACTGTTTTTGCCTACAAAAAAAAAAATCATCACTACAAAATAAAAGCACAGTGTTACATTATCATTCTCACAGGACAGAAACTTCCATTAAATCAAAGCAGGCTTCCACAATTAAAAGAAAAGGTCCACAGGTGAAACCATAAAAAGAAGCAGAATTCACAAACGAGTTGCATCTCTGGAAGGAGGAGAAGTGTTGGTTTTGGTGGAGTATATTGTAAAGACCTGAGTGCACAGGCAAATACTGAGTGGCAAATGCAATGAATGCAAGTGATAAGGGCCTTTAAGTAGCTAAAATAGAATAATCTGTTTGTGATTTAAATGCTTACTTTTAATTATGTGTTCAATAATGGATTGAATGAACGGGTAAACATTCATGTGGGATAGGCATACCAGTTCTGGCTATAAACTACCAGAGCAAAATGTGTAGGTCATGTTCTTTTTCCTACAGCCAGTGTTGGTCACCCATGAAACTAAGCAAGCCTTCCAATCGCCAAGCTATACAAAACTAGAAAAGGGAAAACCCCCAAAACATCAGATAACCCAGGCTGGTTAACCCTTGCATCTCACTTCTGTTACTCAACTACAGTAACTACCAAGTATCCTCAAAAGTAGCCCACAAAACCTAAGTCAACTAATTCTTGTCATGCCCTCAGGAGGACTCTGGAAGTTCTCAGTAATAAAGTTACACAGTTCAGTAAGCATCTACAAGCTGGAAGTATTATTTGTGATCATGGCTGGAGGTTGACTGTTAGAGGTTTCTGTAAATCCAAAGCAGGGTTGAACATGTACCATGGAAAGCTTTATTCGAAAACTGCGAGGAGAGAAAGGAGGAATACAGAGAGGAAGATCTGGATGATGTACAGCTGCATCCCACTCCCCCCTCCATGCTCAGCCACTTAGGAGAAAAGTGTATTCTCCTCAAATGTTTGGGGTTTGGCTGAGCCTGCACAGCTTGTAGGCAGGAACCGTCCAGAGCTCATCTAGAAATACAAGCATGAGAATCTGAAACACGTGCTGACAGCCATCAGCATAGGAAGTGCAAGGTTCTACTGTTAGAATTCAGAGGAACATTACTGAATACCTTGGCATTAAAAGATAATACAGAAAGGATTAGGTGGTACAGTTTCCAACACAGACATTGTTTTGGTCACTTATTAGTTCCTCATAAAAGAAAGTGCAAAATCTGCCTACCAGGTCAATCAGCAGCCTCTGCAGTGCTGCCTGAAAAACAGAGTTCTTCCAGTCACTACTAAAAGGACCACAAACACTAAGCTCTACTATATTTCAGAATTAGAAAATGTTGAACAAAATCTATAGTCTTTTAGTCATCCCAAGTCACCACCATCACTGCCAGCAGATCAAGGACAAGATGTAGTATTCGTGAGGTGCATCATTTGCATCACACTCCATACCATACTGAGGTATAAGAGCATTTCCTTTGGGAAGCATAAGTTTATTCCTCCCCACTTCCCTACAGGATGTTCTCCATTCAATATCAAACTTAACTTCAAGCCATTCAGCCAAGAAAGAGTCCATATTCCACAAGGCCACAGAAGCAGAATGGGTCAGGACACCTGAAAATGTACAAATAGAAAAAATTCCTCAGTCACAGGCAAGACAACACATACCCTTGTGAATGACTCTGGAGGGAGAAAACCCTTGCACTCTAGAAATGGCCCTGTGGAGCAAACCCTTGCCTGGATTAGAAACCCTTTCAAGAGCAGAGCTGCTCAACGTTTGGATTTCCCATCCTGCTGCATGTTTTCAAACTGCTATGGAACATTTAGCACATCTTAAGTGTTTTGCTGCACTGACGCTGCTTTGCAGTCGTGCGACGTTTTTCCACCCATGGGGACAAATTCTCATTTGACTGTATTCTTCCTGACAGTTTGCCTATCATATTAGACAATGCTGGCTTGGACTGAGTCACAGCCCAACTGCAGGACACGGCAGCCCTTCCCTATGCACCACACAGAGCACCAGCAGAGGAACATGGAATGAAGAGGGCACAGCTGCTCGCCTGGCTCAAGGAGTGGCTCTCAAGTAAGGCAGAGTTCAAAAAAAGGGGAGGAAAGAAAAAGACGGGGAGGGGGAACACAAATAAACCACATAAAAATTACTCCTGGGGTCAGCACAAACAGCCGGTACCACAGATCTAAGCAGGTAGCCTCACTTCTGCAAAGCAAACAGAAGTTGCACATAATACTGACTATTTTAATAATAAAATTGCTGAAAGGCTTCTGAAGTGATTTGGCTCTAGTAAGCATCAAAATAAAACCAGTACTTATGTAGGCAATAAGTAGCTCAAACACTACAACACAACAAGGCATAATGAAGAGAAGCATCATTAGCATTTGGTTATTGCTCATATTTTTCCTAAACCGCTGCTGAGATCACTGTGATGGACTAATTTTTGTTTAAAACTCTAAATGAAAAGAAAGCAAAACGTAGTGGCATTCATGACTACTGCTAGAGAAGATTAGAGCTATGACAAATTACTGCAACCTTAACAAAAGCACAAAAACTTGATCTTCACTCTACTTACTGCTTGGAGAAAAAGAAAGGAAAAGAGAAAATAAAGGCAGATCTACATCAGGTTTTCAGGATTTAGTTTTGTTTCTTCACAAAACCAGACAAACTATAACTCATGAAATGCTCAGTATTTGAACAACTGCAGTGTAGTACTCTTCCATGGGTTTACAATAGAATTCATAAAATTTAGCATGCATGGAAAATACTAGTACTTCAAAATACACACAATCCATTATATTTCTTTTAGTCAGTGAGAGGTAAAATCTCAGGAAGTTGGGTTTTGCTGGGGGAGGAAAGGTTTTAAGAAGAAGAATTTAAGTATATGTAAAACAAATTAAAATGACAGCATCTCAACATTTTTATATGGCATCTAAAATGGAAAAGAGATACCACCAACATGAAAATAAATTCTCTACAAGTGTTTTAACATTGTGAATTGTTATCCCAAGATAGCATTCAGAGTTTGGAAATGGCAAGTATAACATGCTGCTCAGCTGAGGTATAGAAATATATATGAAAATATCAAGAACACAGCTACAGAATGAGCACATTTACATTTTAGATACTCTTGACACAATACTAGTTTGCCTTGAAGACCTCTTCGTTTACCTTAAAATTAAGAGGATGAAATGCTGACCTGTGACTCAGAAATTGCTGGGTTCTGTTTTAGCACCCCTACCAGACTTCCTGCATCACATCAAGGTGATCTTAAGCCTCACAGCCCAGTAATAGCAAAACCCAGCTTTCTTGGAACTTCAGTGAAATGTGAACACTTAAATACCAATAACAATTTGTGCTTGGGCCTTTCCTGTGTTTTCCAGTGATTTAAAATATAAATAATAACAGATCACTTCCTCATTCAAGTGTGAGGAGAAAAAAAAGTCCTTGCACCTTCTTTGCAGCAAGTCTTTTCGGTTTTGTAACACCATTACATCATGTAATATTTATATATTCCTCTATGGTGCATATCTTCCAATCCAGCATCAACAATCTACAATGAGGGACTGACCTATGTGAAATATTGTTTAAAACTTACATCACTGAAGTAACAGCAATATGTGTATCTATCTACATTGTTGTAAGTTCAGTCTAAACAAATCTGTTCCTTCCCAGCTTCCCTAGCAGAATTCTTTATAAAGAATATGCCTTAAGAATAGCTGCATGGACTCATTTATTTTGGTATCACTTTTGGCAGTAGGATGACAATGTTCTACATAAATCTTAGCAAAAGGAAAAAGAATTCTTAAGTTTTCAGTTCCTTAAAAAAAAATCAATACCATTTTTCGCACAACAGTAGAACAGGATGTTACACCAGATGTCCACACACCCATCATCTGTGCTCCAACAATGGCTGATAAAGAATGTTTAGGGAAGAGTCTGTCACAATCCTTTCCTAGTGGTGACAGCTAATTTAAAAGTCCAATATTACACAACTAACTAGAATTACCTTTTCTGTTTGAAGTGTTCTGCACTCATTTTCTTCACCCACATACCATTTTATTCCCCATTATTGTATGATCTCTTCTCTTTTTCCAGCTCTACTTACATGAAAGTTGGGCTCTCTTGAACAGCATTCAGGCAGAAGACTTTTATACTTATAATCTTCCTCAGATTATGTATGCATACATTGAACAACCCATAAACCATCACAGATTCCCTGACAATGTTTTCTCTACGGCATGAAATGCAATTAGTTATTTCCAATTTTTTTCCTAGCCTATTATTAATCAATACAAAGACTTCTCTTACCCCTTGGAATCTTTCTTTCGTACTAATTGGTGTGATACTTTGATGAACCCTTTTTAAAGATCTAGTTGCGTTATAGTGACTATACTATCCTGGCCCAACTGCTTTGCTTCCCCCTCCCAAATACAGGGTAACAATTGGCAAACCATGGCTTTTATTCACTAAGGCTGTGTTCAACATCTGTCCCCAGTGTGCTGCATTTACCAGTTTTCTAAAAACTGTTCTTAAGACCCGCTAAAGTTCTCTACCTTGTTCCTTTAAAACAATGCCACCATCCCTCATAAAATACCCAAAGAAAAATAGCTATCCTAAGTCAATAAAAGCACAACATTACAGCAGTCATCAGTTCTCCAGGTAGCTACACATCTGGTTTTATTTATAACTCTTCAAGGAATCACATCCCCAGCTGACGACTCATTGGAGTAGTTCCTTCTAGGTTTGCTTCCACTTGAAATGACACTTTAGACACAAGGTGAAGAGAGTGATTGTGTTTCCTAGGCAAGCATGCTAGGTTTTGCTGTGGAGATTATCCCAGCAATGGACTGAAAAAAAACCTACTTCTGTGAAGCCTATGCATTTGGAGGCAGTTTAGGTCTTGGGAACTACCAGTGCAGACAGATCTTGCAATTCATGTGCAGTAGGGCTGATGCATCTAACTGGAATCTTCTGTAGACTACATCTGGGACCACAGAGCAACCAGAGTCTGACAACTCCAACCTTAAAACATCTCTGCTTATAGGAGTATCACAACCGAGAAAGTCAAGGAGAAGGTTAGTACAGAGAATTCATGTGGCTGTTTTGCAACAGCTTTACCACCCTAAATAGTTCCTTTGCTCCTTTCAGGTTCACCTAATCTTTTATGCATAAGGTAAGCTACTTCTCAAGATCCATTCTGATCTGCATCTTTACGAGCAGACATTTCACTTGGTAAGGTTTAATAGGTTTTTTCCCCTACATGTTGAAGCACAACACACATTGAGAAGGTGCTTCTAATACTTCTGTATATTCTCCAGCTCAACCACATTCAGGTAGGGTGTACAGAAAAGAACACGATTTCTGGCCCTATTATAGGGGTTTTTTAAGGTTATTTTTTTAATTAATTTTCTAGTGTCAATTCCTTAAGGATTGAGCTATTTTGTCTCAGACACTAATTTCCAAATACTTGGATTATTTGGGAATTTTTTAGGTTCACTATTTTTCAACTTGACTTCATCACCATTTGTCCAAGACTTCAGCCATGAAAGACAAACTGTCACCCACTATGTGTTTTTCTACACTTGTCAACTCCCCCGTCTTAAAGTTTCTAATCATCCATTTCTTTGTCCTGGTTTGGTTTGTATCACGCCCCAATTTACCTTTAGATATTTCCCTTTCTTCCCACAAATCTTACTCCGTCCTTTCAACACCATTTGTGCTTGGGGTTTTTTCCCAGTTCAGTTATTGAGGCTGGGCAAAAGATACAAGAGCTTACAAGAAAAGGCTAAGATGCTGCTGTTCAGCCTTTTAATGAAGTGGCCTACTTCCAGGAAGTCTTTTCCTATTGTTTCCTGTGTTGATGGCATTTCTTATAATGCCTGTCCTACATCCTCCACCAGACCAGGGCAAGAGCAATGAGGAAACTTCTCTGGAAGCTCCCAACCACAGCATTTACACCATTCACCCACTAGCTTCATGGACAGCATTCAAATTGTCACAACAAAGCTAACCCTAACAAGCTGCAAATACACCTTTTCATTCATCAGTCACATTAAATCGTAATATTTAAGTCTTAATAAAATGACTGTATGTGGCAAAATAGCTTCTCCCACACACGCTCCTGCTCCTAATCAGTGCTAATTAAGTATCTGCATCATATAAATTGACAGTAATGTAGATTCTGAAGCAGAGTTTAAAGTGTAAATAATGATGAGATAAAAGAGATCTTTTGAGCAAAATCAAAGTATCAAGTAGTCATTATGTGTAATCACTATCACAACTTAATGACATTTTGTGCTGGAACAGGAATATGAACAGGAATTAAAGTGCCTAATATTTTTTTCTTTTTTTTTTTTTTTTTTGGCATATGTTCATCCCAACTGGTTAACAAAACATCAGTCTTCACTTATATCTTCAGCAGGTTAGTCTGGTGCAAACACAGTACCCAAGCCAACTGCAGTGGCAATGGACATGAGATACAAGGAGGCCATGTCCTGGCTAAGACTCTAACATACATACTTTTAAACTTGCTGCAACTGCAAGTAGCAAGATTAATGGAAAGCCACAATAGGAATCCACTATTCCATCACACAAATCCACACATAATATATATGGGTAACCAGAAGTAGATGTGACACAAACCCCAATTAAAGGGGCAGCAGATGAAGGAAGAAGACTCCTTTGCTCACATGGAGCTGATAAGCAGCAAAACATGACTAAGTAGAAAAAAGCAAAGGAGAAATTCTATCTGCTTTCAAACTTCCTGTGCATTTTTAAATGCTTTTATTCTATGGCCAGTTCAAAGGGTAGTTAAAATAGGAATCCATTTTGTCCAGCATCACAACCTTAGCAAGCAGTAGCTTTCCAACCGTCCATATGTTCATTGACTTGAGTAGGCTTCCTGATAGCAAGTATTCCTATGACTATTATTTCTCAGGGAAACAAGTCCTGAAAGCAGTGTTACTAATATCTCCATACAGGATCAGAATGCAGCATGAGAAGTAAAGGAAAAGGCTGGGAAAACACAATGATGAAAACCACTGACTTCCAAGCTGTCATTTCCCCCAAAACTTGGCGTGATGGGGACAGAGCACAAAGAGGACTATCTCTATTCCACTGTTCCAGGAATGGTGGGAAGGTATCTGGTATTACTGGTTATGAATACTTGAAGCCATTTCCTTGCATGAACTGAACACACAGATAAGATGAGCTGATTGTTTAATTAAGAAAGGAAGAAATTGTAATACTCTCCTTTAGTAACAGAAGCATACAGGAAATAGTTTTTTTTAAAAAAAGAGAACAGAATCCAAATACTTAAATTTTCTCATTGAAAAGTCCAGATTTTTTCCACTTTTCTATATGACCCACAAAGGTCTCCGCTTCAAACACCTGTTAGACTAAAACAGGCAAATTAATGCCCAAATGTACAACACCTGGTAACATAAGGATTATTATTTTGCTAGATCAAACTAATGTCCTACCTGCAGTGCTGCATGGCTGAAGATAACATTGCAAGAAATGACAGACATAGAGGTGCATAATCATCACTCCTCCTACAAAGGCCTTAACCCTATTTTCTTCTCTGTAGCTAAACCACAGGAGAATTGATAGTTTATATTCCCTCCATAATGTGTTTGCATTAGCCACAATATTCTGGCTATGAATAGAGGGTTACACCCCCTCTTTGGTTGCTCTAGGGGTCCCAGTTCTAAAATAAAAAATAAAATGCCCCCCAAACAAACCACCCATTCCATACACTATGTATTTCACATCCAGATTCGTTCAATTAAAACTACTCTCAATTAAATATCCTCAGCTAAATTGTCAGGCACTATAGCATATAAACAGCATTTAACAATCTCTCCAGCAAAACTCTGAACATTTTGGGTTGCTTTATTATTCCATAGTGAAACTGAACACTTGGCTTAAGCCTGTACCCATTTTTAATGGCCTGTTTTTACTCTCCCATTGATCTGTTGTCATGTTTAATCAAGAAGACAAAAAAAAAAAAAGTAGCAAGTAGGGTAAGCTTGAAGTACTGCACATTTAATTACATGAAGGACTCAGTGGGGAGGAAGAGGATAGATTGACCTTTGTATCGGTTTTCATGAGCTTAGGTGTCCTTTTTGGCCTCCTAGAATGTTAACCCTTAAAGCAGGGAAACTAAGTGATTCTATGTTTGAATTAAACAAAAGGCCACCCTGGGGAATGATCTTACTTTTGCATATGATTTTCTTTAGAATATTATTATCCAGTAAAAAAAAAAAAATAAAAATTTGAGAATACAGTTGACTGTAGAAGGGTAGAACAAGAACAAGGGCAAGCAGGTATTTTTAGGCTTTTCTAGTCAACGATGGACCAGCACGGCACCTCCCCATCCTGAACAAGATGCACACACACAAACATAGGAAGTATTTTCCACATTATCTAAAACAACAACAGAACAGTAGGATGTATCATATCATGCAGATATCCTACACATAGAAACCTGATTATTACATGGATATGACAGCTTCAAAAGAGATTTTAAGAGTCTTAAATCCTGTATTTCTCAAGAATAAGCAGATTGGTAATAACTTCTTTCTTCCAGATTCTAGCCCTTGGGATCTTTATCCTGTGTGTTTATACCTCACCAATAAACAAATGTGATTGATCTGATGGGGAGAATAAGCAAGCAAATTATGCTACACATCTAACAAGCACTATAGCAAACTGATATTTTAACAGAATGCTGTTAAAAGCATGATCAGTTTCTCTTTTTAAAATGCACAAATAAAAATATCAGATGACTACAAGAACTACTTTGGAGATGGTGTGGGAGCTCCCATTTATCCTTCCCAGCAACATATCCTCAAACAATGTCTCTTCACCTGAGACATTAAACTTGCAGAATAGATCTTAGATGTAATAAACTGAAAATTAACGGAAAGGGGCATGTATTTTCTAATTTCTAAATTTCTAAATTATCTATATTTTGCTGAAATGCAAGTACAGTTTTACATTATGTAATAATGACCATTCATACTGTTTATATGGCTGAAGTTTGGCTTTATCCTGCTGGCAAGCACAGGTACCATTCATAACAGAGAGGAAGGGTATACCTATAGAGCTCATGTAGTGTTTGAACCATTAATAAGACAGCAGATTTAGCAGCTACGTTCTGTCAACCCTCTGTAAATGCTAGTTTTGTATGGACTTTCTGCAAAGTGTGTATGGATGCACGTTAATTTTCAGTAGGACTGTAGAATGATTCATTAACCACGTAAAAGACAAGAATATATTTGTTGTTAAAACCCAGGGGGAAAAATTAAAAATATGCATATATATGAAAAGAAGTTTTAATCTCATTTGGTTTGCTATAGACCTCACTATTAAAGGAATCATATCTTTACACAACAACTTTTTATTACAGCACAGTATTTATTACATTTGCAACTGTATGTTTTAATCACATAGGCAGAAGCCTTCCCTATGGAGGATGAAGGCCTACTCAGTCATCACAACATTCTGCAGTAGACAGCAGAATCAGAGTGTTCCTTCACGTGAAGCAGTAATAAGAGCAACCACGTAGAAAGGAGAAAAATTCAGAAAAGCACATAAGGACTTTGGAATTGGTGTAAAGGAAGGGAATGGGGGCAGACAGGCAAAAAAAAATACACAAATTGTGTGAGGAATTACTGTAAGGACTAAGGCAGCTGCAAACTCCAAGAGCACTGCCCAGTCTGACACAGTCAAACACTTCTAGTCATGCAAAAGGATAATGAGGTGCAGCTCCACACTCCCTAGATCCAGGCAGCACCAACCTTTGCAAAGCAGAGGAGCAGCACAGCTGCCTGCCCACACTGCAGTCCCTGGAGCTTTGCACAGCCCTGCTCACACCTCATTTTAAGCCATCTCACGTAGCAACAGCAGTTTTGCTGTAGCACAACCATGCATGAAACATGCTTTGATGCTCAAGCAGCTGCTTGGTGCTCCTCTGCAACCCTCGAGCCATTCTGCTACCAAATAAACTACTCAAAGGCTTACTTTGAAATGCCTACACTGAATTACTTTTGAACTTCAGGCGTACCTTTGCTCCAGGAAGCTCAGCCACTGGTGGTAATCCTCCTACAATCCAGCCACCGGTGCCACCCTTCTGGTGGCAAATCATACAAGATCTGTCCTGCTGAGCAAGCAATGAAGTGAGACCCTTATTTGCATTCTGCACTAATAAAAAAAGCCATTTTGCCTTGTTACATTACTTTACCTTCAGCACCTCAATTAACAAAACTTCTCACAAAATTTGATTGCTAAGTGTACTTTATTTATTAGCATGGTCACCTAAGGCATCATCTAAACTACATTTAAGTTAGACTGGGATTTTAGCTGTACAGCACTTAGACCTGTGCACAAAGAGCATTATGCAAAAGCTATTGCAAGTAATAGTGCAGGATGGAGCACAGGGAAGGCTCAAAACAGGGGAAGAGTAAAAGCAAGGGCAAGCACAGCAAGAGAGGTACAAAACATCCTGGAGATTGAAAGTGACAGAACATCACAGTCAGCTCACATCCTCACAAACACTAGCCCAGCATTTTTGGCAGGAGGAGTCTTTAGAGACCACTTTCTGATTTGAATGAGAGGCCTGTACACGTGTGCGAATAAATGGGCGTGCTAGAGCTAAAAGCAAGCTCCAAATAATGTCAGTCCCCAGCAGGAAAGCGTGTATTTTGATCAGTCACTCAAAAAGAGCTAAGAACTGTTTCCCCAGACATCCTCCGCAGGCATCACCTTGGCGGCTCACAGGAGGACAGCAAATCCAGAAAGGTCTCCTTGGTTCCTGCAGAAAAACCCTTGGGAGTCAGGAGCTGCACCTTGTTATGAACATAACAGCTCACCAGTCACATGTATGAAAATGGATACTTCATACAGCACATACATTTTGGTGGAGATTTCCTATACAAGATGAGTATGAGAAAACATCTTGAGTCTTTACTCGGATTTAAAGACCAGAGATCTCCCTCAAACAAATGCAAAGCATAGTTTTGTTAATAAAAAAAAATACAATATATATTTCTTTCTTTCCTTTCTTTACACTTGTCTTTTTTCCTAACCGTATCTAGATTTAGTTCTTTTTGTTGATGTTATTTTCTATTCTGGGATCTTCCCAGTCAGGATGATTAGGAGATTTGCCCTCAGAAAACAAAGAAAGGGATTTTATAACCTTACCTCATTCTTCATTTTTGACAGAAATATTTCAACCACCTCTTAAACTTATAAAAACAGCTTGTCTTGTTCTGTTTCTGCTAACCTCTCACTCTACAATATTTTGTGGTCATGAGCTGAGCAGGATATGTACTGAGGAAAGAGGCTCTTTTTTTTTTTTCCCATTTCATTCACTGTCCTATTGTTCCTGGCTCTTAAGAAAAGGCAATCCACTTTTTCTTTCTGTATGCTATGCATTTTCTGTGTTTTTCACCTTGGTCATGTCACCCCTTCAACTAAAGAACTATAATCATACTATTGTCTCTCCCCATCACTTGGAAGCGTCCTTTCATTTTCAGTCATTTGTATTGTGTCTCTGGACTTCTTTTAGAGATGGGGTGAACAAAACTCACTGCTAGATGAATTCATGGCTCAGTGAAGTCAAGTGGGAATTCTGCCATTGATTTCAATAGTGCTAGGATATCATTCAGTATTTGCAGTCTCATTCTTCTCACCATTCAATCCCACACCTTTTGAATATACATGATATTTCTTCTTCTGAGGAAGACCTTCCTTCTGCTCTCAACCTCTGGTCTCCTTTGCTTGCAGTACTATCCTTCTTTGTACACACTTTGTATTTCATAGAATCATATAATGCTTCGGGTTGGAAGGGACCTCAAAGACCATCTATTTCCAACTCCCCTGCCATGGGCAATTCACTAGGGTTTCTCCATTTGGAACCTAGTTCATGATCCAGACCAGGAAGTTTTGGTTTTGGTTTGGGTTTTTTAATTCCTGTCCTGGCAACAACAGTAGGCTGCTCCATTTTCCTGAGCAGAGGAGAACAGGCAAGAGCTGTTATACACAGCACACTAAATATAGCCAGTGATCCTACCCAGTGGCACTGATTTTTTCCAAAAGCTACCAGGACACCCACACCCCAGAACCACCATTTTGACAACCCCTTCCTTTTTCCACTGTCCCTCAAAATGCATCAACCTAACATCAGTAAGGTGGCAATGAAGCCCTGTGTGCACAGAGAACAAGTGCCAACACTGTGTATTTCTCATGCAAGCTTCAGCCAGTTGCCCAGAACAACTGGGACAGCAAATGCATGCTATTAAGTAGGAAACAAAGACATGCTCTGTTTTGCAGCAGGACTTCTTGCCTGATCAGCACTGGTTTACCAAGCGATGCCAAGCTTGCCTGCCCTTCCCCTGCAGCCTTGAGGGCTCACAACAGAGGCAGGTGAGTCCATACCCATCACATACTCCCATCTGCTTGGTCATCATAGCTCCATCGCTGCTAGCAAAGCAGAATGCTGTGAGGCTGAACATATACAAGGATAAGGAGGTCATTTAAAGGCCCCATTTAAAGGGCAGCAGCACCCTAAGCTGCTTAAAAGATATGAGACACACTGTGATGCAAAACTGAATTTTGGTGCCTGAAGAAGCAGGGTTTACCACACTTGAGTTTTGCCCACACTGCTGAGGAACATCAAGGTTCCTCTACAGATCATGCTGAGAAGTTGTAACACAAACATCAGTAGCTGAAAGCTAGGTAAGAGCACTTCATAGCTGGTAGGTAAAGAAGAGGAAGTCAAGGGTCTTAAACACACTTAAATTTTCTGGCTTTTGAAGGCCCAGTAAACACTGGTCTAACATAAACACAACATTGCCTCTTTGATGCATTCAAGACTAAAGCCTCAGAAGTTCAGATTCCTTTGTGATTTTACAAAGAGTCAACAAAAACTAACATTATTCACACAAAAGAATAAATGCCTAATGCTTTTAAGAAAGACACACTAGTTCAAAAAGTCTATTTTTACAAAGATAACATTCGTAAAGGATGCATGTTGCCCACATTGCATTTTAACTTACACACAGCTGACAGTGAAATGCCTTGTTATTGTTGACTTCCCTCACTGAGTACACACCAACACACACTTTTCCCTGGTTTTAATATCTCACCAGATAGGACTTCCACAGTCCTGTTTGGCACAGTGAGGAGAAAATGCTTTGAAACCAAATGAGGGGAAGGAAATAATAAGGCTACACACATTATGCTTTTACTAACTTTAACGGCAATTAGGCAAAGAAATGATCTGCCTAGGGAGGGAATTGAGGTACTATCATTAGACACATTAAGAATATAATCAATACAATACTTGAGGGACCAATGTAAGATTGGGGGGGAGGGGGTGGAGGATGACAGGGGGGGCGGGCAGAAAAAAAAAACACACCATACATCTCTTGCCCCATTTAAAGGGCAGGCAAAATGACCCAGGAGGTGTAGAACTGAATCTAGGCCCAGAACCTAAAAATATAAAATAGCATTTTTATCTAGCGGCAGGAAAGAAACAAATACAAAGCCAGAAACCAGTAACTTTAAAAAAAAAAAAAACCCACACCGAAGCTCACCTGGTGTTAAAGGCAGAAAGCAGCAGCTATTTTTGTGTTTCTAAACCCCTTAATGCATTTTCTAGTGGTTCATCTTCTAGCAGTATGCTTTTCATGCACTGTACTTCAAGTGACTCCACTTAAATAATAAGGTCTTTGAACTGACCTTGTGAAAGCCTTCCCTTAGAAATGCACAGATAGAAATGAACTTTAAAGGTCAGCCTTATAGGGAAGAAAAAAAAAAATCTGATTTCCAAGCTGCAGCTTCTGTGTGCAGGTAAGGGGGTGACAGAGCTGCTTGCAAATGAGAACTATAAAATGGAAGCAGACCGATTTCTATTTTAGCTAAGAAAACCTAAATGAAAAGTCCTAATAGACTCCTCATCCCTTTGCCACAAATTTGCACATTCCGAAGCGGTCCCCTGGAAATGCACTTTACAACCAAAGTAGTTACTTTGGATTCACGTGCAGAGCCATTGTAGACTTAAGGTGAGGAGAGCAAAGGTACCTTCCCTCCTCAGTCCTATACCCTGTTCTACACAGCATCGCTCAAGGAGCTGCCTACCGCAATGCGTAGGCCAAACTCTCCATGGTTAAGAGAGATCACTTCCACAGACCAGCGCTAGCAACACACACAGCACAAAAACCCCAAGGGTTTGCAGAGCAAGCACGCAGCTTTTCTCCTGCTGGCTACAGACTCTGCACAAGGGAGATGTACGGGTGCCTTTCCAGCCAGTGGTGGGATCACCAGCAGCGCAGAGGGTGCCAGGGCAGTGGCTGAGGAGGCAGAGTACCACCGCTGTCTCTCCACACCTTGCCCATCCAGCACCACATCCGTTCTCCTCTGAAATGTCATTGGCCCAATTGAGGCGAAAAATAATTAGTTTCACTCTACTTCCTGCTAATTACAGAGTGTATAATCTGCCAAACGATGTACACGCTCATGTTGGCTGTGGCCTGCTGCCTCCCCCTGCTATCACGGGCATACTCACTCTGAGGCAGGCAGCGAATGGCTTACCAGTGACAGCTGGCAAACCAGCCTCTGGGAATAAAACATTTTAGCACTTCATAAATTTCTAACAAGGTTTCAAATTGCTTCAGTTTCCCTCCTCTCAGCTCTGTCAGCCTAGCAAAGGAGTTGGGGGGGGGGGCTGGGGGGGGAGAGAAGGAGGTGAGCACTAATTAAATCTGCAGCAGAAAAGTACAACCAGTAAGATAGTTCATTATTTTTAATAAGTAGCAATTAGATTGCAACTCCAAGGAAAGTTGGGTTCTTCCTGTGATCCATTGGCAGCATGGAAGAACCGAAACATAGTCTCCTGCCTCAAATTTTTAACACAGGAACAAGTAAAGCGCTTTAAAGTGCGGCTCCGTTACATGTTTAAACTTAATGGAATGTGACACACAGCATGCTAAAATCTTGAAGGGAACATGCAGTATAGTTGGAGTTAATGTAAAGGTTTTGTATCACTATTGAGATAACAAATGGTTTCCAAATTCCTCCATGAAGCTACCGTCAGGATAAAAAGCTGTATTATCGTTATTATTATTGATTAGACAACATACTACTTTACACTGATTCTGACATCCTGTCCATAGGAATATAGCCAGAATAAAAATAATAGAATGCAAAGGGCTATTGATCATATTTATAGTACACTAGCTCACAGGTGTAAGCCAGCAGCTCTCCTTTCAGAATAAATATAAAAAGCAGAGGGACTGATTTAGAGGCCAAATGTCCCAGAAAACCAAATATTTATGCTTTTGCCAGTACAGAAAAAGTTTTAAAAGATAGAGATTTTACAAGGAAAGCAGAATTACGGGAAGGAGGTAAGTAGAAATAAGTAGTAGGAGAAAATAGGATGAATGTGCTTAATAGGAAATAAACACCACAGTAGAATAATAGTGCCACATTGTTAGAGCTATACTTCTCCTTTGGCCAAAAATGACCCTTAGTGCATGTGTCCTCATTTTACTAGTAGTGGAAACAAAAAGCCATTATCTGTGAACAAATTGATTCTTTTTTCACTCTGCAAAGAATGGTGCTGCTTTCAACTTGATAGAAAAAAAGAGTAGAAAAGGCAGAAAGGTCCCAAATCTGGGCTGTGTCACACATTAGAGTCTTCCAGTACAGTGCAAAATCCTGCAGGAGGGAACTGAAAATAAAGCCAAAAAAAATACCCAATACCAAAACAAATGCCCAGCAGAGCGGATGCTTTTATTTTGCAAGAAAGCATCTGCCATCAGGACTACCTCTTGCTGTGTCCTCAGCGGAACCTCTAAACACATATCTCTTTCAGGAAAAGATATTTTCCTGAAAATGTTTACTTTTAAAGGAAAGTTCAGTGTTGACAAAAAAACCCCATACTGTCATATATTTGGGCATCTCCATTAGAAAAGGCTGAGGCACTGAACACTTTCTTTGCCTCAGTCTTTACTAGCAAGTCCAGCCTTCAGGTCTCTCAAGCCCCAGAGACTATGGGGAAAGGCTAGAGCAAGGTAGGCATACCCTTGGAGGAAGGAGATTGGGTCAGGGAATACTAAAGCAAACCTGATACACATAAACCCATGGGACCCAATGGGGTGTACCATGAGTGCTGAGGTGGGTGGCTGGCAGCCACACTTGGTAATCTTTGACAGGTCATGGCAATTAGGAAACGTAACTAGAGAAAAGCAAATGTGACTCCTGTCCTCGGGAAGGGCAGGAAGGACACAGGGAACTACAGGCCACTTCGCCTTATCTCTGTCCCTGGTAAGGCAATGGAGCAGCTAATGCTTGAAACCATTTCCAGACATGGAGAACAAGAAGATGATCGGGAATAGTCAGCATGGATTTGCTGAGGGGAAAGTCATGCTTAACAAGCCTGATAACCTTCTACAGTGAAATGACTGGTCTGGTAGAGGAGAACAGTGGATATTGTCTGCTTAGATTTCAGTAAGGCTTTTAAGACTCTCCCATAAGATTCTCATAGAGAAGCTGATGGGCTGTTTAAACAGTGAGGTTGGTTGAAAACTGGCTGAACAACTGTACCCAGAGTGGTTGTCAGGGGTATAAGATCTAGTTGAAGACCAGTAACTAGTGTACCCTGGGGGTCAATACTGGATCTAGTCCTGTTCAAGACCTGTTCTCGATGGTGGGTCACAGTCTGCAAGTGTGCAAAGGACAAAACTGGGAGGAACGGATGACACCAGAGGGTCATGCTGCCACACAGAGAGACCTTGCCAAGCTGGAGAAATGGGCTGACAGGAATCTCATGCAGTTCATCAAAGGGGAAGCACCAAGTCCCACACTGGGGAGGAACAGGTCCAGGTACCAGTACATGCTGGGGCTGCCCAATTGGAAATCAGCTTTATGCCTGTACTACCTACCATGCCAGGGCCTCCTTTTGTGAGGAGCAGACAGCAGTGGCATGATTCAACTAGCTTAAGTATTATAAAGAGCTTAGATTTAGAAAAAAAACCAAACTTATCCCTCCATAAGTTAAAGCTTTTTTGCCCCAGGCTTAAGACAATATGCAAATTAAATTACATTATTATGTTTCATCTGTAAGTTAATTTCACCTTTTTCTTAACCCAGATGTTCATCTACAACAACTAAATAAACTTTTCTTGCTCATTTCTGATGTTTAATTTTCTATAAAGAATGCAGAATTCAGCAGGGGTGTAACAAGCAGGAGGACAGGGAAGAAGGTGAAAGAGATAAGAGGAAGAAGAAAAGGATTGAAAAAAGGGAAGGGAAGTGAAAATGAAAAGAATATAGATGCATACAGCATTTTATCAGATCTTGATTCTAGAAGATCAGAATTCCAGATTTAGGCCAACAGAACTAAATCCAAAACCTTTACCTCACTTGACATTTCTCAAGCATGGACCTGAGAGCACTAAAAAAGGCACCTGAAAAACAAGACCACCACCAAGCACAGCCTCACTGCTTTGCTGTGAAAATGAACAGCAAAGATATTTAGATCTCACTTTTACTCTTAGTTTGTCATACCTATCCAAGAGACTGCTCAAGCAATAAATATGGAGACATTCAGTGCTAAGTTGTGATGGAGACCTGGCTGCTGCCAGAATTTCAAGCAAAGGAGATGCTGGTCATTTCAGCCATAGCACTGAAAGTGCAAGTCAGCAAAATTCAAGCAAGAAATATTTAAAACAAAGAAAAAAATAATCAAGCATCATCAGCCATCATGACAGTGCACCAAAATGGTTACTGAACTGCTAATCACTTGGAGTCTTTAAATCAAAGCCAGCTGCCTATATAAGCTGGGCCATTAATAATCAAGCACTGGGGGGGTTGGGAGAATAATCAATCTTCACGAAGGGAAGGGGAGGGGGAGGGTGGAAGTTATAAAAAATGGCCAGGACACCTGGAGCTGCTCAGGAAATAAATCTTCTGCATTATTAAATAATGGAAGAGGCAATAACAACTTTAAAAATGACCTCTTCTTCTCCCCAAATGAGGATGTAAAGGAAAAATTTTATTTTGCTCAAAAGCAAAAAAATAAAAAAATCATATAGAACCTTTTCAGTCTGAACTAAAAAAAGAAATAAAGATAAAGCATGTTTTTATACAAGACATCACAATGGAACCTGCTAACTTTATTCTGAAAGCATATGTAAGTTTATCTGTACTCATTTTTTTTCCCTTTTAAAATAAGTGAAATAAAAAATGCAACTTTAATGAATATATTGTTTCATTAGAACTATGTTTTAATATGAAAAAATATTTTGACAAAGTTTTGACAAGTTACAGCATGAGCAACTCTCAATAGCAACTATAATTAGGAAAATAGGAGCTTGTGTACTAGCAAGGAGAAAGAAGGACATTTTGGGTTTGCTGCAACAAGAACAGGATTTTCTTTTTTCTCAAATTTTGCAGCTACTAAACTTAGAAAATCCAAACAAGCAAATGAAAATAAACACTGAAAAGAAACCCCAAAAAACAAACCAAACCCTTGCCAAAACCATAAACCGCCTCACCTCACAAAAGTGACCATGCCATGCTGCTGCAAGGCTCATTACTGAGTTTGGAGGAGGCAAGTCCAAACTCTGTCTGCTTGACTATCACAAACCATGGGAAGGACAACTTCAACATCAGCACTAGCTTCCGCACAAATGAGGGGGGTGAAGGGAGTTCTCATCCCTTCTCCTCACAGTACAAGTCCATGTCCTTAAGCCCTCAGAAGGGTCACCCAACCCAACTGCTCCACAGACACCCAAATCACAGCCCAGCCTCTCAAGAGACCTCTACATACACATCATTGTCCACTATACCACTCCAATTTAGGATACTACTTCATCACCAGCCTCTGAACATGGAGGATGGACATGCAGGCACCTCTCCTCATCCATCACCCCCATCAATAGAGCTTTAACCCTTACAGCCAGCTCTGCTGGCATACTGTGGTAGTTCAGCCTCAAACAGTGGCTGAGCACCACACACCACTCACTCCCAGAGGGGAAAGAGACAGAGCCTCCGTGGGTTGGGATAAGGACAGTTTACTGACAAAAGCACAGTAAAAGGACAGCAATAACAGTCAATTACACTCACACCTGGTGATAAGAGTACCTTACCAATCCAACAATTACAGCATGCTGCCCAACATCAAGGACTGACTGACCAAATGACCCAACACCTCAGCCACACTCAAACTGCTCTGGAAGCACCCAGGAGGGCCAAGCCCCAACGAGCCCTTTTTATCGGGGAGTTATGTCAGGTGGTGTGGGAAACACCCCAGGCTAACTCAGCTCACCTGTGCTGGCTGCTTGGGGAGGTTGACTCTGGCCTGGCCAGAACCAAGATTCATGCCCTAGGCCAGGGGTATGCATCTGAGCTTCACAGATCCCACAGGGAGGCTGTGCACAGCATCACATTCGGGGCTCTGCATTGCCAGCTCAGACACCCTTACCTGTATGGTACAGGGCAAGGAGCTGTCAGCCCATGTCACTGTGTACATGAGTGAGGTACATGCCCCACTTTGGCACCTTTATCCTAATCAAAGGGCACATGCAATAGGCACTATTACAGCTTGTGTTGCCTCCTCTCTGTATTACAGTGAGCAGCTATACAAATTGATAATATTTTTTTGTTTCACCCTATAGATTTTCTATTTTAGCAACAAGCGATTGTGCTCCAGAGAGTTTGTCCTCTTACTGATTAAAGCAAAGTCTCTTTTTGCAAGTAAGTCAGTGGAAACATTTCAGGTTAACACCAGCCAAAGTTCACCTTTATCTAAATTCTCCGATAGCTGGATAAGGTCACCAGAAACTATTTCTGGGTCAGTCCAAAGCTTTTTCTTTATCCTGGAACACATGCTGCTTCTAATCCCTGGTCTCATTATAGCCAACAACACATACATAGACTTAAGTAACCTGCATTACATAATCAGACAGATACTGTCCTAATAATTTCCTGCAGAAGCACCAAGGCAACGTACCCATTAAGAATGAGCAACACACATCATCTCATCATCAGAGCAAATTAAATAGAAGGACAAATGTGTAATTGGCAATATTTTGTGTAGCACAGCCAGAACAAAAATATAATTGTGTCATTCTTGCCTAATCTTCCCAGGGCAAGCAGCAATCTTCTCTAGTGCAAGCCCCACATGCACAAGGATGACCTGCGTCTGGCAGCACTCCCACAGCAAGTTTTTCATCTTTGACAGGCAGCAAGGCTGAGCAGATTAACGAGTCTGTCTACAGGGTGCCTGGCTTCTTGGTGCCGTCTGCATGCAAGTGCTGGTCCACGGGGTTGCCCACCCACCCAGCACCCCAACTTCCCTCATCTCCCAGAGGAGCGTACAGCAGAGCCATGTGACCAGCACTGGCACATCTCACAGCTCAGCCCTGCCACATGCCACCCAGCTGCTGACACCTCTGGACACATGTATACAGCACAGCACTACTGTGTTGCTCGGTCCCACAGCCCCACACAACAGAGGTTATGGGGAGGAAAGGAGTAGGCAACAGGCTAGCATGGTTGCTTGGCACGTGCGCCTACAGTTAAGCGAGGTCAGGGTACTGCACCGCGGTGCTGCAGGAGTTACCACCTCATCTTTGGGTTTATGTGTGTAAATTCAGTTGCTCACCAGGATGGGAAAATACTAGCAGAGGAAAGTGGTATGGCTGGGGCCAGCGCATAACAGTAACAGGCTGACACCTGTAGTCCATGGGGTCAGCTATTGCACAGCACAGCGGAAAGGAAGACTGAAGGCATCTCATGCTTGCTTTGTGTAAACCAGTTGCTTTGCTGGTCTTGGCTTTTTAATGCCAAAACCCATCCTGATTTATTTTATCCCTGGGCATGTTGCCTTTCCTATGCCCTGGCCTGACAGGAATTCCTCTTCACTGCATAATATCCTATTCCATCTGGTTTTTATTGCCTATAATAACCATTTAATTCCTTGACCTTTCCTTAACCCAAATTTTCCAGATCTCAAATCTAATTTCTTACAAATCATTACCTTAGAAAAATCAGAGTGTATTCCCATCAAAAATACTAACAGATCTGACTGCTAGCTGTTAAAATCTCTAACCCTTCTTCAGCATGCAGATTCAGGCAACAAGTTAACATCTGTAGAGATTCTTACAAAGTTTTGCCAAACTATACAAAAAACCTCCACCAACCACTTCACAACAACCTGGCTTTTTCCTGTATCCTTCACTAAATGAAATTCCAGGGCTTTCATCATGCCAGCATTGCCTACCAGTTATCAGAGTAAGTATTCAGTGGAGTATATTTCCATCAGGTTGGGTCCACTTCCAGGCAGCTCCCTTCCAAGGGACACCTTTGCGTCATCACCCCTGCCTTTGCACCTCCCAAGCTTTCCTAAAGGATAGGGACCAAGGATGGTTAAATCCAGATGAACCATTTATGGATTCCATAAGCCTGCATACCTAGGGCTTTCACCACGCCATCAAATATTAATAAATGCTTTTAGGTTATTCCAAGTGCAGAGACAATGATTTAGAAGTATAAAACTACTAAGAGATGTTTATTTAAAAAGCTTTCATTCCAGACCTTTTATTCCACATGAATTCTTGCCACTGGGGAGGACTCAGACTTGAAATACTACGTACCTATCTAAGCCAGAAAACTGGGCAACCTTAAAAATATATACTTTATTTGTGCCTTCGAACTCCACAGGCGATCCCAGCAAAGTACAGGCCCATGGATGAACATGGCAGATGTGCAGTGACAGGAATTTGATTACCAGGGAGAAGGACATGTATATAGGTCAACTAGAATCTTGTATATCATCAGAAGGAAAGAAAGAAGCATCTACTTGTTATTCAGTTTACGTATAGATGTTAGAAGAGATGTTCGACGCCTTATTATGATTTACAAAATATTACAATACTGCTATGCTGTTGCATTAGGAAGGTGAGATAAGTGTTACACCATGATGTAATGTTGTGCCCAACACCTTAACAGAGAACTTTAAGCATGCCCGCTACATTGAACATACCAATTTCTTTTGACTAACAGAATTAGCAGCAAAATCTAACAAAAAATTAACTTCAGTTTAATGCAGGATGTGGACAAAAATTGCTGGAGCTACAAAGCACCAGGAAAGAATATACACAAGTGGCTTGTTTAAAAAGAATATTACAACTTTTTAATATTCATTTAAGTAGAACTTACACGTTTTTTCTTGATGTTAATGCTCAGTGGTAGCAATGTATCGGGGTATTGTATTTCACCCAGATGAACACGTATATTAAGGATTGATTTTAAGGGAGATATTAACATAACATTTACTGCTATTTTAAAACCGAAGTTGAGACATGGGAGAACAGAGAAAGATGGGGGCAAGTTTCCAAGATGTAAAATGATCTTAACAGGACAGATTTTGAGTGATAATTTTATGACATAATTTTAAGACGTAAATTTTTATCTTCGAGAACATTTCCACAGATGCCTGCAGCATCTGTGCCCTTTACAGGGAGCAAGGGGAAGGCAGACAGAGGCTGCTGCAGGTTCTCCCAGTGCACAACGAATGGCCGTATCAGGAACAGTGCAATGACAAAACAGTAGAGGGCTGATAAGGGAACCGGTGCAGCTGTAAAACCGGGAATATTTTAGGGTAAAAATCAATCACTGCCTTAACACGCACTGATGAACTGCTTATGTGATTAGAATGTCAGACGATACAGGCAAATTTTCCACCCTATTTCCTTAGGTTATACATTCATTCCTGCACTAAAAAGGTGAGCCCCATTGCCAGAATAAGCATTGGAATCATTGTAAGGACACTGGCAGATATACTGTTTTGGTTTACAAAGTTATTTACATACCACAAAATTAAATTAGCATTTGCTCTTGCATTTTGAAACAGCTGTTTAAAAAGAGATATTTTTATAAACAGATGAGACAATTCCTCTAAAAGTTATGGTTGAAAGCAAGCAGAGAACAGCTTTTTATCAAACAGTTTTTGTGTATATTTCAATATCGTATTTAACAAAATTAAGTGTCAGAGGGTGCCAGGCAAACCCCACACAGAAATAAAATAATAATTTTTTAATTCTTTTTTTTTTTTTTTTTTACTCTGTGATACTCTTTGGAAGAATATGCATCTAATTTTGATCAATTATGTTTGCATCCGATTTCTAATACACAAGTCAGAGGAGAGATATAAATACTGTCCTCCTCCAACTATAATTAATCAGAGAGAAGCACACTTCAGAAGTAGGAGAGATGTTGATGTTAAAGCATAGTATTAGTAGAAGAACAAAGCTGGCTGTGAAAATATTTGGGGTAGGAATTAGAAGATTGTTTCAAAGCCAAAGATAAAGTTCTCTCCACAAAACCAAGAAGGACAAACAACCCAATCAATAAATTCAAGAGGAAGATTACATCATCATGATGATACTATTGCCAGCTCTCACAGAGGGATGGGGCCGAAGAAATGAGAATTATCTCCAGTTTCGTGTTCTCAGAACTATCAGACAAGAATAGGACACCATAGCCACAAGTGAAACAATCACACAAAAGCTAACCTTTATGCCTTATTCAAACTAAGGCATGCTTTTTAAAATTCAGCAAGCTCAAGAAGGAAACATTTTGCAGGCAGGGACATGGTCTACTCTACGTACCACATAAGCTAGATTCAGAGAGCCATTTCAATACCGGAACAAAAGCCATGCGTACTCTGACATACTTCTCTGAAAGAAAACAAAGCAAACAGCCAAAAGGAAACAGGCACTGGATGCATGTCATCTCCAAGATCCCAAAAGGTTAATGGGGCCTGGCCTATGCTGAATATGCAATAGCGTGCGACCAATATAGAGTGACCTGTATAGGCTGTAGCTAGAACCTGCACAACCACTTGTAGGGAATCTGTCTGATATGTAACAGCCTCGCAGCAAAGCTGCAAATAAAACTACTTGAGAGGCATTAGGAGCTCTGTTCACTGCCTATGGAAAAGCGCCAAACCAGAGCATCAAAAATAACCTCTCCAAGCATTTAAGCTGCTGCAGGGCCTGAGGTCAAGCACAGAAGGCCTAACGTGCCAGCTGTAGGTGGTATTTAGCATTTAGCAGATAAGCATCTATTTTTCAATAGAGCATGAAGCAGAAGTCTTGGCAATAATTTAGAGATTTTCTCCCATGCAGTAATACTATCAGCCTTCCTATTAGCAATTAACTCCCTCCATTTAGTCCACCAGCTCCTTTGGATGCAGCCACTACAGAGAATACTCACCTTCACCCCTTAGAAAAAAGTCCAATTCAATACAATTTTACCATAGTACTCTGAGGTCATCTTACCTCTCCATAAACAGAACACGGTTTTAAGAAAAGAAAAACATAATAGGGATGGAAGTTATAGCAGTGATTAGAAGCTTGGTCACAGATTTTAACAAAGCTCTCCAGTATCTCCAAGACATTCAAGGCTTTCTTTATACCATGTTTGAACTACACTAAACAGAAAAGGTGAGGAAATAAAAAGGTAAGTCATTTTTGTTATGATATTTTTTCTGAACTTCTGAAATCTTCACATCATTCTATTTATTCCTGTACCTATCCTCAGCTTCTTAAATGCTTTATATTTAATTTGGTCAAATCTTCAGCCATTCTTTTTTTTTATCCATTCCATTTAATGTTTCTTATGGAAAAGATTTTGGCCTAGTATGAACTGAGTAGTCATGTTCCCCAGAACTTTTTTTTTTTGGTCTGCTTTTTCTTTTTCCATCCTTGCTTTGAAGGTGCTGGTTCAAGTACAGTAGAGGGAAGAAAAAAAATCCACAGGAGACTGTTTCGATTTCTGTCCTGAGCTGCCAGTCTATCCCAGTGTAACCAGCACTGCTGTCTGTCTTTCATTATGCTGGAAGATCCTCTTATGAAATTTAGCAGTGTTTCTTATTAATGGTAAGATCTCAACATACAGATACAAATCACTAGTTACACCACATTTTGAAAATATACCACTTGGAGACTCACCATCTTAGAGCTACTTGACAAGATTTGAAAGACTGATGAGCATTAGTTTGTGCAAACTAACAACTGAAGCTCATTTTTAAACCAAGTTAATCGGAAATTATTATTGAACCCAAAAGTGAAGAAACAGGCTAAGTAATGGGGTACTCATTAGGACTGCAAAATGCTCCAGTCAGTTCAAATTCATAACAAAAAATAATTTCAACTACATGACTTTTTATCTTTTACAGGTTATGTTTCAAATTTTATTTCTTTCTCCTTCATTTTTCCTCATTAAACAAGCCCATCTGAAAAAAAATACCCCAAACCAACCAACCAACCCACCCTTCCCATCATGCAATCAGGAGAATTATTATGTGAGGGGAAAACCATTCCCTGGGCAGTTTATCACACAATAAAACCAGCATCACAGTGCAGCATGTTGATAACATGGGCCCTTGAACAGATGACCTGAAGTGGTACTACCTCTCAAGAGATGCATTTGCAACTTCTTATGCACTAGCTAGTATTAGTAAAAGGGGCTAACATGCTTGTCAGAGGACATTAAAGCAACTGTTAAACTATATAAACATACAGGGTGATGTAATGTGTCTTTTTTATTATTATCAGCCACAGAACAAAATGTTTGTATCATTAACACATGATCCATGAATCTGTAAAGCAACTTCAGGAAAATGCTAAAATCTCAGACCTTCAAGTAACAAAATAAACCTGTGGAGTTAAAAGCCTCAACAGGTCAGGTAAAAGCTGAAGAAAGCCTAAGAGCAAAGAGCTTTTGTTTAGCACTTCTCCTCCAGTAGACTTTTAGCCACAATTTAATTCTAAAACCTTGTTCCTCCCCATTCCCTGTCTGATTC
The DNA here is from genome assembly GCF_964237585.1 of Gallinula chloropus. Lineage (NCBI taxonomy): Eukaryota > Metazoa > Chordata > Aves > Gruiformes > Rallidae > Gallinula > Gallinula chloropus. The sequence goes on from NC_140085.1 coordinate 117,916,078, forward strand.
TTTTATAAACTGAAAGGTAGGCTTTCCAGGTCTACACAAAAATGTACTTTGAATGAGGAAAAAAAAAAAATCACAATACTTTTCCATCAAATGCTTCATCAGAAATGCATACTTACAAGTTGTTCTCAGGAAATTCAGAATAGAGGAAGGTGGAAGTCTTATCACATCATTAAATATAGATGTGCACATCCGGCCTGTTGGGCATGAAGACTTCAATGTACCATAAAGAGACAGTACAAGACTTAATTCAAATGGAAACTGGAATTAACTTTCCAGTGCAGGTATGGAGAGATACAGCTGACCTCTTCAAGATGGGGGAAAGAGAGAAGGAGATATTGGAAAAGAACTCAGCTGCCTAAAGGTCACTATCAAGTGTGCTATAAGGCACCCACACAAAGCTGGCAGGTAAGTACAGAAGATGCAGGAGGACTCAGCCCCTCCAGGACAACTGCTCATGGCCAAGTGGAATATGGCACAGAACTCAAAAGAACACATTAACCATCTAGGTATAGGCAGCTGATCTACCTCAGGATGGACAAGGTAGCTGTCTGTTCCCCACTGGCCCCAGTCCCTGTCTCTCCACAGACTACACATCACAGATTGTCACCTGACTACCAAATGGACAGTCAAAGATGGACAAACAGCTAATTGTCTCTTAATTTTGATCTCGCATCAACCCTCACACCCTTTCCTTAGTCTAGGCTTCTTTTACTCAAACCACCATTTCACCAAATGGTCTACAGAACCCATTACCTAACATTTTTATTTAGCATCACATATTTAAAGATACAGGTGAAAGTGGTAAAACCAATCATTCTATAGAAAACATCAGAAAAGAAAAGCCCACCTCTTTGGAAAGCAATAGAAAAAAACACTGCCTATTTACCTGGCACTAAAATTTCACTTGAAGTACACATCCATATGCTAACCACTCACTGCCCTTAAGACAGTCATATAAATAACCTCATCTTGCTTTCCTAGGTATCATAGTCATGCATGCCTTCCTGTTCAGTAACAGTCACCAGATGCTGATGATCTGATTCCATATCTTCTAATTTTGGCCTCCTTTTGGCATTACTCCTATCAAGTTTAATAAATATTTGTTTTACTCCACATTCACTATACCCCACTTGCAACCACCCACAGATGCAAGCATATATGTATTCTGCATACACTCCAGCGATAGCTCCCAGTGAACAGGAAAATTGCAGAGCGGAAATCAAAATCAAAACCAGGAGACTATTTACTGAAAGGAAAAGCAGTAATTTGAAGCAATTAGTCCACATTTCGTGCTTGAGAAGAGAGTCATCAGCACACAGACACTGCAAATATCTCTTTAAACTTAAGGAAAATACATAGAAAGGCATAGATATATGGAGAAATAAATATATTCTTAACTGGTAGCACTCTTGAAATCAAGAAAATACAGTATAGGAGTAGAGGTGTTATTAAAAAAAGTCAGCATCAGGAATAACAGCATCATTAATTTTTTTATACCTATAGACAACAGACATATTTTTCAAGTTACAAGATCTTCCAGGAGAGCAAGAGGGCTCCGGTAAGTTTGGGTATTAAGAGCAGTATGCAAGGTGCTATCACTGAGTAGAAGGGACAGGAGCCTGCTAGTTCTATGCTCTCGCCCTTAATCCGCCCAGTTCCCACTGCATTCATCATGACCAAGTCCAACATAAATAGTTTCACAAGGTCAAAAATTAATGGAAAAAACCCTCATCAGTAATACCAAGAAGCCAGTTAGGGCCAGAGGAGAGGAATGAATCATCTTTCGTTACTCTTGAGGAAATGGGATATTATAATTAATGGGAAAAACTGCATCTATTTCATGCATATAACATGAATGCTAACGGAACCAAGACATTTTTGACAAATTGGACATTGCACACAACATACTTATTAATTCATAAATTAAAAATACATCCTGTTGCCCTACCAAAGGAAACTTTGCTCGGTTTTGTCTGTCTCAATTTTTTTATTATTATTATCCAAGTGGTTAAAAAAAAAGAAAAGTAAAAGGTCACATTTTTGAAGAAAAATCATAAAGGACTTCACATCCATCTTGAACCATCATGCCTTTCTGCATTTCAGATTGAGTTGAAATTTCTAATTGAAATGATTTTTCATGAGTTAAACTATAAAGGAGAAATAAGTGATACATTTAAATTATTTATTCATGTTATTTATAATTAATTAGGTTTTTCTCTGTGCACAGTCAGGCTAGACTAGAGTGTTTGATTTTTAAAACCTTCTCTATCATCAGGCAACAATGGATGACTGCTTTTCTCATGTCACCGTTGTTTTAGTTTGCTCTAGAGATTCAGACAACTCCCATTCACATCTTGGTCGACTTTAATGCATTAACCCTCGTAAGTCCCAAACACCACCTAGACTCATTTCAGCAAGAGGCGTTAGGCAGAGCTATGTGCCAGACCGCACGCATACGAGCTGATCCAGGTGTAGAGAGGAGGAGGGTAGAGTTGAGATCACTCCCAGTTAAACACAAACCTTTCCTCTTCACCACCAAACAAGGAGAGGAGAAAGTTGTCCCCAGGACACTTCTGATTTTAAAGGAGGTGAGCAACGCGACAATAAAGGAAAAAGACAGGGAACAGCTTACAAAAAGCATGGGAGGCAAGAAATTCTGAAGGAAAATATTAAATAAAAAAAAAAGGTAGGTATTCAAGACCTTTCTCCCAAAACAGGTCTCTGGGGGCTGCTACTTCCTACCCTGTACATGATGCAAGGAGCAGCGGAACGTCCCCACAAGGCACATACCAGCCCAAGCAGGAGGCACAGTGAGATGCTCTCCACAGCTGCCTAGATCAAACCACCCTCAGCACAATCTGAGCACTAAGTGCTGCACTAGCAATGTTCATCCTAACTGGAAAGTAGTAGAGAGGAGGGGGTTTCTTGCACACCAGTGTTGAGAGGATAACTCAGGGATAACAAGATGGGGAATGGAATCCCAGGAGGGCCATCTTTAATAAATAAATAAATAAGTTTTCCAGTGTTACTTTTTGCCCTCAGTTTAAAAAAAAAGTTTAAAATCCTGCATTAAAAAAATTGTTATTATCGTTTACACTTAAAAAACCAAGAATATCACATGTTTAAGTTTTTGTGCCCTGGTCTGAAAGGTCAGAAACATCCCTCTTTTTAAAGAAAGGCTGCAGGGTGTATGTAATCATGGCAGCCCCAGACACAGGTAGGCCTTTTCAAGGAAAAGAAAAGGTAATATGATGTGCAATAAATTCTAAGGCAGCTTAGAAAGGCTGTGTTGCGGTTTGTTTTTTTAAAAAGACAAATATAAAGGTGCTGCACTCATGGAACAAGGCAAACTTGAAGAAATCACACAAGAAAAAATTAGGACTAGATAATTTTCATAAAAGTATTATTTTTAAAGAAGGGTTTAGAAACTGTTAAACCTCATTTTCTCTCAAGGCACCTTGTAACACTACAACAAAGGCTGCATTTCTCCTGTAAATCCCTAAGCTCAGGATGTGAGGTTTCAAGGCAGCGGCTAGCGCTGCAAAACTGGTAAGATCTCAGCATGCAGTAACACCCTAGTTTTCATAGAGAGATACTTCAAGATTCCCTAACACTTATAATATCATGTCTAAAATTTACAATTCACTTAAAACCAATAAGATTTTAATGTGAAGAATAATGGAAAGGTGCATTAAAATCTGCCCCACTGACTTTCAGGGGCCAGTGGGGTGAGGAATCAGGATTTTATTGTAAGCATTAAAGAACCGTAACAAAGGTAACGAGATAACTATGTCTTAGAGAAGCTAGAGAAGTGTAAATCTCAAGAAATACAGAGTTTTACACAACAGGATGAGGAGATCTGGCTACAGTGAGAAGAACAGGAGGAGGAGAGAGGTGCAGCAAAGCAGTGCAGGCCCAACAATGCTCGCTGGGCTGGCACCTGCTAGTTCCCTCTTTGCCCCAGGAGGTGAATCATGCACTCTGAGGAAGTCCACTGTCAGCCACATAGCACTAATGCAAAATTAATGCATGGGTTGTGATGGAACATGTAATACCTTCTGCTGTAAGCACGTGGTGAAAAGTTTGGCTGGAACACCAGCTGTATGTCCCTAGCCAGCAAACACAACTGTGGTATTCAGAGTGCTGGTTGTACCTCTGCAAGGACAGGAAGATTGTGATTGAGCTTCCTGAGCCTAAATCAGCTGAGTAGAGGGGAAAGTGGCAGTGTTCCCACGCACCACCAGCTCTGCTTGAGGCCAGCATCTCGGTGCAGCTGGAAGTTGTCTTTCATGGGCCCAAACAGTTCTGGAGGACAGCACTTCAACAGAGAAAGCATGTAAAACAGGGTTTGGATCTGGGGGTTCTGCTTCACATTTGCCCAGCTGGCAGCAAACTCAGAGAGGTCCTGGTAGTACAAACCCAGCCAACAGCCATGATAACCTGAGCATCTGCCCTGCCATCCTGTGACCACCTCATGGTCCCCTCTCTGCTCTGAGAAAGCCTCTCCTTTCTTGTCTACTGAATTCAAGCATTAGCTACTCACATGCACCACTTCTGCACTAGCTCCATGAGACCACACGTTGCCAGGCTTCACCCCTGCCGTGTCTGACATCATACACACAGGATGGCTGTGGGCCTAAGACCTGAGCTAATGGGAAGCACTTCACAGCAAATCCTGTGTGGCTTCCTCTCTCACTGCCTATCCCACTCCTCATCACAGCTGACCAGCACATCAGAGCTCATACAGGTGCTCGTAGCTCCCTGGCACTAGGGATCACCGGGTTCTCATGAGGTTTGAGGCCCTGACAGTTGCTGCACACACTCACTGCATCACTATCTCACACAAGAAAAATTAAAATATTAAAATATTACAAGTGTCACCCTTCCCCCCTAAACAACCAGAGGGAAAGCTCCGCTACATAGCTACCATCATCAACTTTTTCATATAGCTCCCAAACACATACTATGAGTACATCCTGTGAGTGCATCAGTCATATGTCACGATGCTAAAGGTCAGCAGCCAAACCAAACACAAAATGAAGGACCATGAAAATAGATCACTTCAGATTCAGGGACCTATCTTCCCTCCACAGCGTATGCTTTACTGGCACAGCTAGCTCAGAATTTTTAGCAAACATGAAAATGCAAGGGGGACAACTCTGTTGGACACAACTAAATCCAAACCCAAGGCAAGCAATAAGCCATACTGCCATACCTGAAATGCAAGAACAATTCAATTCTTCTAAAAAACACAATAATAAAAAAAAATCAGCCCTTCTATGCAAAGCTGCTGTATTGTGCTCTTCATTTCTAATGTGAAAGTTGTATAGAATTGCACACGGTTCTTCCTCCCCTTAGGGGGGCTCTATTTCACCTTTTGATGTAATCTTGTTTGATGTTTCCCTCACCATACTGGAAATGTTTTCAAAACAGACAATCTCCTATTGAATCTTCCTCCTAAAATAAAGCCTTATTATGGCTGATGTTTTATGTAGGTCAAGAATAGTTTTACAGATCGTCATGTAAATAAGGCTTGAAGCAAACAACCCATCGGGACTCCTGTGCCCGCAGGTACTACAATGTTTTAATTTGGTTGGTTACACAAACCCTACCTTTCCAAAAACAATTTATGTTTTTCTTTTTTAGAAGCACAAACTTTCTTGTTCCATGGCCTAAGGGCTTCTTTTGTTTGTTTGTTTAGTTAAAAAGCTGTGGTTTTGGCAGTCTGCCTGGAGATGGTGTACAGTGCTGGAGGGATTTCAAGTGCTCTCCTATCACTTGCAGGTATTCTTGTCACAGATTTAGTTTGATTCTGAATCCCTTATTCTACCAGCAGCTGCAGGAGACACCCTTAAACATTGAAGGACACCCCTGGTCGGGGGAGAAGTCTTATGCTTCCCTCTCTTACAGTGACTCCCTGTATAGTGGATTAAGGTTTGGCATTGATTTGTATGCAATATGTGTAATCCTGTTGGTTACAAGGGGACAACTCAAGGTGATCAGTCACCCATATTTGACCTGAGATATTTTATTTTTAAAAAAAAAAGAAGGGAGAAGGGAAAGGAGACAGAAGAAGGGAGAAGGGAAAGGAACTGTCTAGTGCTTTTGATACCTGACTTCAACCTGCACAATATTACACTTTTTCTTTTAAAAGACATTTTCAAACAGAAATAGTTTAAAACACCATGCAACCGAACAGTTGTAAACACTTGGAGGTCCTCTGTACAACACCCTTTGGTGTACAAATTGGTGGAGGCATCATTGAAATTCAGAAAGCAGCAAAGCAAAACATGCCTTAGTTCCTGAAGCAAGACGAAGTAGAGTCCAATGCTAATGCTATGCTAGTGGATTGCATTGCAATTCTGAATTTTACGAGGTATGATGAAACAGCTAATAACAAAAATAAATAGAGCCATGTAAATAAAATCAGGAAGAAGACTTTAAGTCTTGCATAACACAGTTAAAAAGTCAAATCTCTAAATTAAATTATTAAAAGATTTGAAGATTATATTGTGGAACTGATTCACCATGTCTCTTAGAGACAAATCTCCCATTTTTAAAAAAATAAATAAATGGAATTTTCTTTGAGTAAGCAGGGTGTGAACAGGGGCAGAAGTCAACATCCTTTTTGTCAGAAGAGAAAGGCTTAACATCATCATTACATTGTCTGCTTATAGAACAAAATTTGCAGAACACAGTCCGGTGTTAAGCAGCAAAATCACCAGTAGAAAGGAAGGGACTACTGCCTTAGACACCTTCACTACAGAAGTTTAGAGAAAAAAGCCTTTTGTTTGTGGTTTGAGTTTGTTTTAATTAGATCATACAGTTGACCTGCAGTCCAAATAGATACAGATGGGACCACAACTGGCATTTTATAAGTCTTCTAACTGATTTTTAACTGCTGAATAAAAGGAGATCCCTCATACTAACTCAAATTCTGTGGTTATAAGGAAAAGAAGTGGAAACCATCAGGGGAAGACAGGAAGGGAATTCCCTCTCCAGCAAAAGTCAGTATCTCTTCTGATCTGTCCCTCTAAGTATATTCAAAATATCAAAACACTTTTAACACTCCTTTTCCTCACTTCTACTGAAGTGCTCAAATCTCCATTGTTTTAAAGCCCAACAACAATAAAGTAATAAGTGAAGCTTGCTTCAGAAAGACGATGTATTTACAAATACCTATGGTGCAGTCATACAAATGACACCTTAGACTTCCCCAATCTAGTCCAGAGCCAGTTTACTTGGTGAAAAGAGGGTGGGGTTTTTTTTATTACATGGGGCAACTTCCACTTGTCCTGCCTTTTAGGATGGACCCACAAAGGCATACAACCTACATACTGGGTGGAGGCCACAAATAAGGATGTATAGCAGTGATTTTTCCATCACAGAATAACAGCTTCAGATTACTAAGAGTCATACTTAGAAAGATTCAGTTGGTAGCATATTGCAGGTTCTGGAAAAGTCATCCATCCTTCACCCACCCTGTCACCTCTACAAATCACAAAATGTACATTTAAAACATTAAACTATTCAGATGTATGAAACACACCCTATACTTCCACTGATAAATACACTGATCTCATCAACATCAACAGGAACTCCAGGCAACATAATTACAGAATACATATAATTTGGATTAGCAACATAAGAGCTACTGTGAATCAAAAGTACGGTTTATTTTTACTCCATTTTCCTCTTCTCTCTGCAGCTATCCTTTTGCTACATTTTGAAACTAGGAAGCTGCAAAGAAATTTTACTGGTATACACATCAGTGTTTTGGGTTGTTTTAAATGCATAGCAAGATCAGCAATTTAGAAAAAAACATATAGTTTTGCTTAAAGGATACAAATACTTCAAATCATTTTTTCAAGATTACCAAAATACTCATCAGAAACCAGCATCATACGCAGGAACATGCCTCCAGAGGCAAGGCGTATTTTTGAAACATTCACATTAAAGCAAAAGCAGATTTTAAAGATGCGCAGAATGATTTAGATGTGTCTGTTTTAATACCAAGCAGATGAAACATTGGAAGATGACGTTGCATGTAAGCAATAGCACAAGTTTCTCCTGGTTGTGGCAAAGGCTGCTCCATCCTGTCTAGCTGGGAGCAGTCCTGCTGTGGTTTTTTGCGTCTTAAGAGCAGCAAGTGGCCTGTCAGCACCGCTTGCCTCCTCCCTCATGGCAGCACTGGCCTGTGTGCTGGAGCTGGATCATCACTGACTAACCTGGTAACCCCCAGTAAGACCGGACAGACAACCAGCAGGCATCAGAGCAGCTGCTTGTACGACTTCCACTTCCCAGAATAGGTAAGTGGGTCAGTTCTACGTTTGCTGCTTCGGTGACAAGTACTTGGGTGCAGGTTATCTTGGGGCTGTAGGTCAAAACTGATGATAGGCTCAGACAGCTGTAGTTACAGGGGAGGAAAGAAGTAAGGATTCAAAGCAACAGTACTGTCTGGGTCTGTGCCTGTTAAGGATGGTGAACCATCACTTCTTGGCCTCTAGGTACCAACAAGTTTCACAGCTTCCAAGTTCATGATGGAATCTTTATAATTCTAAAGACTGCTTTTGCCCATTTCTACCGACATAAACAATGCTTTCATCTTGTTTGCTTTACAGCTCATTTAGTAGCCTTGAAATCCACATGAGTGTCCCCAACTTCATCTTCAAAGATTTTATTTTTTTCCCTCCAGGGAAGAAGTCAAAAGAAAGGGAGTGCAAGGAAAGCAAAGAAAAATAGTTCTTTTGATACAGAACAGAACTCATGAGAACTGTATTTTAAAGAATAAAATCTAGTTTTATTTGAAATGTATGTCCTGAAACCAAAACTTTAAGTATCATAACTGTCAGCTCGATTATAATTGTTTACAACAGCTGACAAACAAGCAAAATTTCAGTAATAGATAAAATAGCTTTACCCTTGCATACAGCACAGACCACTTCAAGACTTCAATGCAAATAAATAAAGCATGAGGATTAGTTTTTTTTTTTTTTTAGAGAAAATATTCCAGCAAGAAATAGATTTCTCAATCTATTTGAAAATATCAATTTCTCCTCTACTGTCACAACATTTGTCTGCATAAGTAGTGCCTCCAGATATTTTATACTCTGAAAAAATGGCTTTCCCTCCTTTATTCCCCCATGTTTAACGTTTCATGTAACTTGGAAAACTGGACATGATCAGATACGTTTGGCAAAGGTACTCATTTTCTAACTCATAAAGTTTTCTGCCTTTTCAAATAAATACACTAGGGAGTTATGTTGGTGTATCAGAGGCTACTGCACTCATAAGCTGTTGCTACCAAATTAATGATATTAAAAATACATACATATTAACTGCACAGGTGATAACACAGAAAAGGGGTATATCTTAGTACCAAACATTTTTTTCTGTGAAGGAAGATACAGCTTCTGTGAGGAGTTTATAAACCACAATAAATGGTGCTGGCTTCCGACTTGACAGACCACCAAGCACAAGTCAACCATGAATTCTCTCATTGTCAAATTTAATAGAATCTCAGCAAAGGGAGAATCCTCATTCTGTGCTGCAAACATTCAAAGTCACAGACTGCTGCTCATTTCTTAATTATGTAAAAACCTATTTAACGCTTATGCTCAGTACCCCATTTTCATCTGACTAAAACTTTTAGGAAGTATTCTTAAAATGGAGAGAGATTGTTCTCAGTCACAAATTAGTAACAGCTGGAGGCTTTACTTTGGACACACCAAAGAAAAAATTTCAGATCAAATCAAAACAAAAAGTACCTGAAATTGTCCAAAATAGGGCTTATATTTTTTTTAAAGTATGCTTTGTAAACATTTTTGTCTAACCAAAAAGAATGGATCAAGCTTTTCTTCCATCCTCGCTTCTAGTCACACGATCCCACATTTGTTTCAGAATCTGCCTGTACTGAGCACAAGACATTTGTTGTAGTCAGGGATTCAGAATTCACTGGAACTTAATTTTTCCCTAGCTGGTTAAAAAAAAAATAAAAAAGCCACACAAAGTATCATCCAAAAACCACCACCACACCGCCAAACAGGCAAAGACAAAAAATTGTAAGCAATCCACATACAAAGACACAAATAGTCTTACTCAATTTTTACATGGAAGAGAGTAGTTCATCAAGTCGAGAAAGTTATTAGGGTTAAAAAGGAATCTGAGTCTTGGTACATCACTTACTCTTTGACAACTATTCACAGCTCTTTCTTTTGCCAGCCTGTATATCACACACAGATAATAGCTTAAAATTCCATGTTAGCAATAAAGCTAAACACTATGGAAGGGATTTTTTTTTTTCCAGTATACATTTCTACTAAATCTTGTAACAATACAGGTCACCCAGCATTAGAAACATGCTGTGCCTCATTATGCGTTTTAACACTCTCTTCTCTTCTGATGCACAGAGAAAAAAAAAGCTTGTATAGACTTATTGTTATTTAGATGTATTATACAAAATTACAGCATTTTTACAGAACCATGATGCCATGAAAGTATTTATAAGGACAAACAAAAACAGTATAGCTCTTTATAAAGCCATTTACTACCATCAGCTTTCTCCAACTTCTGTAGAAGTTGACTGAAAGGATCCCATGAGTTCAATAGGACCGAGACCAAACTAACAAGGCATACGTGCTGAATATCTCAAACTTGAGTATGCAGCACAGCAACACATCCCGCATCCTCCCTGTGCTTTCTTGCCAAACCTCCTCACAGTCTAAAAATTGTATTTAAACAGCAGGGGCATAATGAAGAGGGAACAATCTACCTGTACACTAACAAGATGATCTTTCACGTAGTATCTATATTTCCTTTGGTTCACCTGGTAGTGCCTGAAAACAACAAGGATTTAAGTTTTGACCAGGACACATTCAGAAGCTTCAGGCTAAACAAAGTATGTCAGAAATGAACAACCCTGCGTGGAAGCTGCTAAAAGGTAACAAACACCACTCCTGTTAAAAGGAGAGGTGGAACAGAATCCATCCTGGTGATAGCAGGCATTTTAGATTACAGCACTGTCCAGAAATGTCCTGTCTATGCATAGTACAGCATTTGCACTCAAAGACAGGTTTTGAGCTGAGGGTACAGATACGTCAGAAAACCTGGCTACTCATAAAGCTCAAGATGAAGCGTCACTGCATTTAAATGTTCTTTTCTTATTAGAAACAGGGGGACGATGACCAAAAATCACGATCTGTGTTTCAAAATGAGAAGATATGGAAAAGACGAGTAAGGAGAATAAAACTCTTCAGCAGCTTCTACAAGGAGGAGGAAAACAAGGACAGTGCAGGTTTCTCTCTTTCCTTAGGTCAAGCTGGTACTATTCAGTTGCTTCTACACCTGTATTCAAAAGCAGTGGGACTGAAAGACTGGGGCAGGACAACTAATACCTCCCAAAGTTAGGGATAAGGAACTGAAACTGGCTGGATTATGCAGCCATACCATCAGCTTAGCCTTCCCATGTAATGGCTCTCTAGTGCTCTCTTCACCCCAAGAAGTTTTCCTGTCCTTCGATCGGATAGAGATCAGTGGTCACAGGGTCCCCTTTCTCACACACAGGAAGACAGGCCAAGCTCCTGTGGTGGGGAGGGGAGTAGCTTGTCCTCTTTTTGGACCTCACAAAATATCCTCAGGCATTCTCAGAAAGAATGGTTTTGTTACTCCTGCTCTTGTGTTTCTGGCCTTCCAGGGAATAGGAACATTACCTGGGTATGCCCACTAGGCCAGAAGGAGTCACATCCATCTCAGCTAAACCCAGTGCACCTCTCCAAGTTGATCAGGAGACAGAAATGACTGCCCATCCTAGGAAATGTGTGGGTTTTGTGAACAGCCTGAAATATTACCTGCGCCTTCTGACAGTACACGGGTTTTGAACAGCAAAGAAACAGTGCAGGAAGGACCAGAAGAAACGTAACAGCTAAAAATCTTGTTTCAATTTTTTTTTTCCCCTCCAACTATGAACCTTCTCTCTTTTTGAAGATATCTTTGAAAAACTGTGGCATTTCAACACAGACAGGTGGGGGCGGGGGTCGGAAGTCAGAGGGGAACAGCAGTAGACTTGAATAAAACAAAGCAATGCAATAGTTCTACATTCTATTGCTTATAACATATTCTCTGCTCCTATTTCATTTTCTTCTCCCTGGGTACGCAGGGGTTCCAGTGAGAAGACTGTAGAGCAATTGGAAGTTTAAACAAAGATCTCCTGTGAAATTGCGGGCATTTCAACACAAAGGAAGGCAAGGACAGGACAAACAGCAGTACCTGCAGAACATCGTACGGGATTTCAGTAGGACAACAGAGGAGATGGTGGATGTAGAGAAGCAATATGAATAAGGGCTTCAAAGGCTTGTATTTAGCAAAATAAACAGAGATGGAAAAGCAAGCATCATCATTCATGACCTAAGAGTGAGATACAAGTTCCAAAGGGTTCAACACAGAAGCTGACATGACAAAGGCTCTTCCAAACCTCCTAGATGCAGAAGAGAGCTGTTTCTTGTTGAGGATATACATGAAATGAAAAAAAGCACCCAAGGTCTATAAGCAACTCATAATAGGATTTTAGAGTTGACTTTTTTGCTAGCCCAGCATAGGTGAGACCAGGTGTAAACATGTGGGTGTCCTGCCTTTGAGCTTGGGTTTTCACTTGTAATCCTGGCAGGAAAGAGAAGGGACAGCATAAGCATTTCTTTCTACATTCTTTACAGAAAGTTAAGCAGGGTTCCTGCAAGGAAGCAAATAGTAGGGTTTTATTTCCAATGCCACTGCAGAGCAACAACACTAAAACATAACACCAAAGATGGTTTTACCCTCTCATTAAATTTGGGCAGTATTGGGAGGAGGAGAGGAGACATAATTGTCGTTCTATAACCACAAGCTGAAAAAAAATCCATAAAAGGGGAATTAAAAAAAAAAAAAAACCAACCCAAAAAAACCCCAAAACTATGTAAATTCCCTTTACTCTCTCATGGGAAAGCCCCACACTGTACCTGTTTCAGTCTAGAGATAAGATTTCTGTTCCCAATTGCAAAGGGTGAGGCACAGCAGCAGCTCTTCCTCAGATAGGGGCACTCAGCTTCACAGCTCAAGCTTCATTGGTGAAGATGATACCATCCTCCCACCGACATCAGGCATCAGCTAGCAGTGGCCTATGTGGCACCAAAGCAGCCTTTAGAACAGCATGAGCAGAGGGAGAAGGAAAAGGGTATCTCCCTTTAAAAATAGAAAAAAAAGCAGGGTGCAACTACCAGCCAATTAATTCTGCCTGTGTGGACAGTGAGGCAACACAGATTTGAGACTTTCCTGATAAGCATCTCAGGAAACAAATGTAGTTGCCAATTGCCTGTGGGTCACCGACTGGTATCATCTTTAATGTCCACAATGACACTGAAATTTCATTTCCCCAACCCTCAAATATGAAATACTGTATTCTACTTGCCTTCTGGGGAAGTACAGTAATTCCCCCCCCCCACCTCAAATCCGCTGCCTGCTGTGACTCCTTAAATATCCATTCAGCCTTCCTCTCTCTCTCTCTCCCTCCCTTAATTTTTACAGGATGCAGTGTAGGCAATCTCTGTGACTATTAAAAAAAATAGGCTTTATTAAAGAAATGAATTCACGATTCTCCCCTTCATTCCTCTTCTTCCTGCACAAAACCTAAATATCAAGTTGGTTTCAAGGGAAAAGCAAATGCTTACTTGGGAGGGAGAGGGAAGAAGGAAAAACAGCTCTAGCACTGAATCTATTGTATCCCATCAGATATTTAATCAGTCCCACTACCACTGTATTTTTCAGTAATGTGTGTACCCGGGTGGAAAAACAAGGACAAGAAGGCAAATTTGAGCGCCAATAGTAATTTGTGGGTGGTTTCAAAGGAAGGAGGGTTAAATGTAACACCCATGTTTTATCACCCTTAGCTTTTAGCACACAAGTTTTATATATTTACCAGGACAGCACCTTTGGAAAGAAGGGTGACTTTTCCTTGACGATTACCTGGCAGCTAATTATTAGTGTGCTTCCGAGTGCCTTTTTAAGTTTGCTTATCCTTTCATTTCCAAGTAAGGCAGTACTGAAATTCCTTAGAAACAGAGTATGACATCATAAGAGGGTTTTGCAGAAGCTCTCCCTGTATGTCAATTTATATTAGCCTCATCATCCATAACAAGTGTTTAAAAAGCAGAAAAACAACCATGATGCATAATGCATTGTGTCATGATGCATAATAATTAAAACCCCTCCCCCGGCTCCTGAGGTTTAAAATCTTTCCAAGTAAGCATTTCAGCGTAAAGGCTTTGACAAAAACGCCATTTAGGGACTTTCAAATTTACAGCTATGCAATTTGTCATCATTTATATTAGCAAGAAGGTTTAAAATAAAAAAACCACAACAACGAAAGGAAGATAATACAATGCAATTCTGCACTTGATGAATCTCCTGTTGACTAAAAACCCCTATGCCTGGCAGTCAGAAAAGTTATTAACCTGCCAAATTACAGATGGAATTGGCGTATTTTTCCCCCCGAATTCTTTTAAGCAGAAGAATATAAAGTATCCCGTGTTCCAGTATTAGCAAAGGTTACTTGCCTTTGGAATATTGATTAGCACAACCCTTGTGGGAATTATTTCGCTTTTCCAAAGCAAATTAAAGATCTGAAAAGCAATTCTCAACTTAACTTCAAATGCAGTTATTTAAAAATGGATGATTAACGCAATTACTGCCTGGCGCAGAGAGCACAGCTTTCCAGAGGCAGCCAGCAGAATTCACAGTTAATGCTGAAATCAGATTACCTTGAAAGAGCTCCCTTGATCCAGGGAAGAAAAAATAAAATTGATACCTGGAAGCTTATTTCTAACCTGAATAAAACACAGTTCCTTCTAAACCACGAACTGTATTGCAGTTAGGTGTGCACATACTCTAGTTCCGATTTTAGGAGGTTTTTCTGACTAAACTACACAGGGGAAATTTAGTTAATTGCATCCCTATGACTCGTTCTTCATTCACCTCCAAGGTTTCCAAAGTGCCTGCTGAACAATGCTAATGCTGCTTGAAATAAGCATTTCTGCAGGCTGTTTTCTTTAGTAATGATCCACTCAACAGTAAATTGTTTTTCTTTTGGTCTTCCATACAGCAACCACCTGTATGGAGTATACATGCCATGTTCCTGAACACAATTATACTAACATCTTTTGAGGAAGAACACCCTCTTTGTTAACTGCTGAGGAACCAGCACCTGTCCAAGACAAGCACATTTCCCTGACATCACATCTGAAAACACATAGCAAAGCAGGAATTTGAGCTTAGGTCTTCTAAGCTCCACTGCCAAGCCACCTAGCACTGTTCTGTCTAGTCACAGAGCTATTAAGATCAAATGTAGTTTCAAAACCAATGCAGAAATATTTCCACTGAAACTTTATGTCAACTGTTACTTCATTTTAAAACACCAATACATACACTTCTGCTAAAATGAGGATTTGATAATGCTAGCAATACACATTTCGGAGGTAATTATTTTAGTTACATTTTTTCTTATTTCAGGTTCTAAAAATGGACCAGTTTTAAATCTTTACCAGACACCCTAAGTGATAATGAGCTGTAAATCCACAGAACTAAAATGTTGCTGGGAGCACTACTTATGACTTGTCAATCAGTGTGTCTAAAAGTATATTGGTAGTCTATAGGGCGGTGGTTTGCTGTTTTTCTTCAGTCACATAAACTAGACCACAGACTATGAGCACAACATTCCAAAATCTCATATGCTTCCTTTCTTAATAGTTCTATGAAGTGGCTACGTAACAATTTTTTTGTTTATTGAGCAAATGTGATGACTTAAAGATGGGGTTTTTTGAATAAATGAAGGTAAGAGCAGGCTCACAGATGTGAGCCATTATTTCAAACTGTATTATGTGGCAGTTCCTATTCTAATCAGTTTCTCAGTGAATTGGGCAACTGTGTAATGACAAATACAGTTGTCAGCCAGACCCAAAAGCAAGGAGAAACAGTAAACAAGCAAATCATTGTTTCATCTACTAGAATATTTAGGACTTTTCTGGAAGACAACAGAAGTACACAAAATCAAGTACCTCTATTAAAGTTTATTGCTTAGGAAAACCTCAAGAGTATAGAATGATGCCACAATTCCTTACTTCCAGAGCTTTCTATACCATGGAACAAGCCATGTGTTGCCCATTCCAGGCAGAAGGAATTTTGGAATTTTAGCTTAGGACAGGCCAGAAGTTAAAATTCACATACAAAGGGGGCTTGAAAAGCATTTCCAGCTGCATTTTTTGTTTAGGCAAAAAAAGTGTATATGTAAAAAGACCACTTCCCAAAACACAAATACACATCCTTCAGACATTAATATTTGCCAAACTATCTTCCAGAAAGGAATCTCAATTTTGTCACAGTGCTCAGAGTTCATTAACTGTGGTTATAAAATTCTTATCCTAGAATAAATCCCAAAAACATAAGCCCCCCATACACTAGACCACCACCAACTGCTTGCACCAAACACAAACAAAGCTACAACAGATGAGGACAGGCCTAACAGGCTCTTTTAGAAGCTGATTCCTTGTGTGGTTTAGGTCAAAGGGTGCATGGGTTGAGGGGTAATACAGTCACTTAGATGCAATGAACAGTCTGAGGTCTCAAATGCAAGGATTAAAATGGTTTGTGTACACCCACAAGAAAAGTAACTCAAGAAAGACATACATTTTCACTATTTTGCTAATGTACCATGGTTGACATGACTTGTCCCTTGAGAGCTTCAGTGGTGAAAGAGCATGTTTCATCAAACATCTGCACATTATGATCATGTACCGCAGCATAACTAATTAAACACCACTTTGCTAAGACCTCCACATTTGTTATAGCCTGTCATGATCAAAAGTCATTCATGTTAATGGTTTTAGAGAAGTACGTATGTTCATTTTGAAATTGAATGCCAGACTTTGGTTTTGAGGTTTTACAAAATTATGCTTCTATGATATTTTCTCAAAGAAGTTTATTTGCTAGAGTTGCCAATAAAACATAACTGGTCCCAGATGTAAGATTTCTAGTTGATAAAATTAAATCACTTCAATTGTCTTTTCTGTGGAAATTTCATTGATCTGATCTGTGATCTCTTTCTTCGCCAGAAAGCATTTTTCTGAATACTCTTTCTAACCATTCTCCCACATACATACCCCAAGCTGATGAAAGCACAGGCAGAACTTGAAAGAAATATTGACTTTGTAGAAGCACATTTATTTTCATTAAGTCAGCTTTTCCAAGAGGGAATAAAAGTAAGTCACTCCAGGTGTTTGAATCCAAGCTTCTTTCTGGCAGAGCTAAAGGAAAATTTCTTATTCAATTTTAGTCATCTCTGAGAATGGATCATCCCTGAATATTTACATTTCTGGTGTGACTGGGGAAGGACAGAAAGGGGAACAGTAGGAGAAAAATAAGTTAGAACACAGATAAATTGCTGTCCTAACTTTCAAACCAATTTGTTGAGGCTGACAAGTGCAATGATATGGCACCAGAGACAGCCCTAGGCAGGAGAGGGGAGGATGGCAGGAGGAAGTAGACTTTCCTCCTCCTGGGGTGAGAGCTAGTACTATACTAGCTGTTGTTAATGCAGGAGGAAAAGGCAAAAGACAGGAAAATTTAAATTTCTGTGCCCTGCAAGAAAATCTTCCACACAAGGGTGGTCCAGATTTTAAGTGCATACAGTAGCTAAATAATTTTGATTCACTAATTCCACTTTGAAAATATAGCATATGGGTTGAGTTATCCAGTGGTTTTGCTGGGTCCGTCCGTCCCCCCCCCCCCCCCCAAGACAATCTTACTTCTGCTCTGTTTAGTTGTTGTTTCCAGGCATTACTAATTGCCATTCATGGTAAATGTAGTCAGCTGCTCATGGACACAAATCCAAGAATTAGCTGCAGGCCTGGCTTTATTTTTTATTAAGAAAATATCCAGAGGACTATTTCCTCTTTCTAGCACCCTCCTGTCCTTCTCGCTCTCTGGAGATATAGGGAATAGTTATTACAAACAGCAGAGAACTGAGACATCTACAAGGTACAGGAGGTTTTCAGAGTGAGACTGGACAGGACTCAGACTGCTTGTACTTCTTCCAGACTACAAGTTCACAGGAGCTGGGAGTAGCCTAAAGATCCACTTGATACAAGCCAGACTTGTAAGCAAAAACGAGACATGGAGAGGGGAGATAAATCCCTTACAAAGAGCAGCAATTGCAGGGGTAAGTTTTTCACAGTCAGTGAGGCAAACTAGATACACAGGCTAGCAGGGGTAAGGTTACCAAGAACAAACATTGGGATGATGGCCTCCCCAGTGTTGGTACAGGCTTCCGGTCTTGCGAGAGAGAAAGGTCCGGCCCAGCAGGAAGACTTTTCTCTCTCTTCTCCCCGCAATCAGTTACAAC
Source organism: Gallinula chloropus (assembly GCF_964237585.1). Lineage (NCBI taxonomy): Eukaryota > Metazoa > Chordata > Aves > Gruiformes > Rallidae > Gallinula > Gallinula chloropus. The sequence continues at coordinate 117,934,499 of NC_140085.1, forward strand.
TGTGCACAGCCCCGACCAACCTACCAAAACCCCAGCAACTGTGAAGAACAAGCTGATCTGAAGCAACTGAGCTGATACTGAACTTTAAATCGGCACATTCAACCCTCATCGAACAAACCAGCCAAGCCCAAATACACTGAGAAAGTGTAGAGGTCAGGGAGAGAAGTGGAGAGTCTGAAAGGTTTTACATCCATTAAGACTAGTCAAGGAAGCGTGACTATTTCCCAGAAAGGACAATATGTGCGATACACGTGTCAGGCAGAACACCAACCGTCTGACAAATTTGCTGCTACTAAGGGTTGTTTCGGCACATGCCTGCAACAAAGAACATGGAAACCTTCAATGCCAAGGTTAAAAAGGATGAGAAAGTTCATCAAGTTTCTGTGCAAGACTTAGGAGACTTGAACTGAGGTCAGAACCACGTGCTATCCCGTGCATCCCCCTGACAAAGACAGACCTTCTTCAGAATCTCTCTTTATGTTTGTAGCTACATGAAGGTGGGAAGTCAGACTAACTACAGTCCAGAAATAGGGAGCTCTGCTTCAAATGAATTTAGGAAGAGGTTATACGCCTGAAATAGCAGCCTACCCGCTGTTACTAATTTTTCTATGAATACATCCCAGGAAAACATTACTGCAGCAGACTATGCTGGCAGCAAAGAAGGGCGTTGTATTTTTGTGTACAGTAGATTTGGAGAGGTTGTCTCCTTCTTAGTTTAGGTTTGCTTCTTCAATGCAAATCAGTACTGACCTCTGCTGCTAGATTATCAGCATGTGTCCTTACTAGGGAAAGAGCAAGGACTACGCAATAACACAGAGATGGCATTTTCAAAAGGGTATTCATGCAGCAGAATATGAATTCCTCTAAATCTAGAAGCTTGAACCTTTAAAGGTATTTATATTCATCCAAAAGAGCACTTGCCAGGTGGCCACAGAAAGTGTCCCCACTACACAGACAGGGAAGTGAGTTACAGTACCTCAAATAGCTATTTTGAGATTTTCCTACCTGGATATCCTTCCTTTACTCCAAGATCACCTTTAGAAAGATGACCTCTGTCTACTGCAGAACACCACAAAGCAGATATTTGCCATAAAGACAAAAGTAGGTGTACAATTAGTTCAGGTGAAATATCTAACACACTCCCCACACACATTTTAGCTTATTTTGCAGTAACGTACTCAGGTCACAAGCTTAAGTAGCTTACCCAAGTCTAGGCAGAGTCTGAGGACCTGTCCACATGGGGATACTCAGGAAATGACTCTGAAATTAAACATTAAAAAAAGAATGCGCTAAGCAGCATCCTAAGCTAGCACTTTCATTTAGAATTAGAGCCTTAATTCAGCTTAGCCTAATTCTTTCAGTTCTAAAATGGGGACCTTGACACAAGCCTGCTTCCAGATCTATTTATCTGAGTTGGTTGGAGGCATTAGTGCCTCCAGCTAGTCATCATTGCTTTCCAGATAGAGGTTTCTGCCCTGCACAACTATGACAGGAGACTGATTCACATGAGCAGTCCTCCTTTCAGACAACTATATCAGCTGCAACTTAAAACAGGAGGTTCACATTCATCTGGCCTCCTACTGAAAGGGATCATGCAAACCACTACTCTTGGGGTAACTTGCAGGGGCAACAACCCCTCCCAGCTACATAGCAGTAGACAGACGTAGGTTGTAACTTCTTAAATCTCCAAAGAACAAACATCTGCCCACAGTCTGGTTGGAGGGAGTAGGAACGTGGGATAACTGCCTGGGATACTCACCCAACTAACCAAGGCAGAAGTGTACCTTGGTGAGTCAGGAGTGACTGTGACATTCACAGGGTAGGGTCTGTGACACAGGACTGGGATGAATTCATTGACAAGGCAGAGATTTTTCTTAAACTATAAGCTTGATGAGGTCTCACTATTCAATCACTGCTATACAACTGCACTTTGAAGACCAACAGTGTGAAGGCGCTTTTGGTCTCTAGGACCTTAATTATGAAGACTCATTTACCCCATGTTGTTTTATAGCAGGTAATAAATTGTAACATGCCATTCACCTCACAGGTAAAATTGTATCCTAAATAGCCTGAAAGAAGAGAAATAAGATATTATAGGAGCTCTATGAATCTCCAACACTTTTTAAGGCAAACAAAGGGAAGAAAAAACATCCTTTACATCTCTATTCCCTTGCTCTACCTTCCCACACCTGGGGTACAGCAAAGCAAAATCCCCCTAGACAGGTTTTGGCAACCCTATTTTCAATCTGTTTCACACTTCCCCAGAGATAAATTCAGGAGAGGAAGAGAGGGCGGTAGGTTGCTCCATGCTGGTTCTTTTTTTTTTTTTTTTTTCCACTGTAGAATGGAAACAAACTAAAGGATTTAAATTTAGCATCTTCTCTCTCAACTCGGGGCACTCATTGCTATCAAATAGCCTCCGACAGAGGAAGCCACTAGTGATCAGGGATAACATCCTACCTTCACAAAAACTGAGAAGTCAGTTAACACATCAAGCTGTGTAACACCTATTTATATTTATTATTCAAACCTAATGTACCCCCTCTTCAAAAGTTGCTCTTTTTTTTTTCTTTTTCTCCAATATGTAAAACCTCATCACATGAAACTAGAAAACCTAAAAATGCAGGATCCCCAAAACAAAGCAACACTGCAGCTAAACGTTAACCGCTTAGTGGCACCAAGGTTACACATTCAGTGCGTTCTCCATTCTGCACACTTGCTGGAGATTATCTCCTACAAACGACACACAAAAATAAACCTGGATGAAAAGGGAGGGCAAAGCAGGTAGCAGGAGGAAAAACAACCTTCTCTGCCTCCCTCTCTCACACACACAGAACAATTTGTTCTGCAAAGAAGTCTTCTGAACTAAAATATATTCAGCTTTGAAAATGGGAAAATACAGCCCAGAATGGAAACAGACAGAGGATTTAGCTGTACCACAGTTTTTCTGCCCTGGCAAGCTGCGAATGAGACAGGAGATGTGCATATGTTAATGGGAAAAAAAAGCTTGGACCCTTTTCTCCACCATCACCCCCTTTTTTTTTTTTTAAATCTCTAAGAACATTCAGATCATCTAGGGGGAACCTAGGTATTTCTTGTTCTGTATAATAGAGTAGGAAAACAAAAAGCCTTTTTCCTCCATTTCCCAAACTCAAAAGGAACCGTAGTGTTTTTCATACAGAAAATCCATTAGGTATGGGAAAAGGCAAGAGCCTCGTATCAAGCTGCCAACAGGAACGTTTAAGCACAAGGCATTCAGGCGATGGAAATGCATTCAGAGCGTTTAGCACATAGGATTAATCGAATTATAATTTAATCATCTGATCAAACACTAATTAGCATAATCACTTGAGGGGAAAAGCTGCTAGAGGAACAGACGAAGAAACACCTTGGGCACCCAGCACATTTTAATGACGCAAGATTGTGCACAGATACTTATGCTTTTTTCCCCCCTTCTTAATAAAATACAACAGAGATTGAGGACAGCAGTGCTGAAGAAGCAGTTTAAATATTCCAGTCCTAGATCACATGCAGTTCTCCAGCATGGGAGATGTTGAAGCTGGGCTGGCAAAGCATAGTTTATTCAGATTTAAGGGAGGGCTGTAAAACCACAGGAGCACTGCACTACCCTGGTTTGCCGTATGAAGACTTGAGCATGAGTACACATGGTAGCCCATAGTGCTTCCATTATAATCATCCCTTACTGTTTCCCCCCGGAGTCTCCCACATGAATGTTTAACTATAGATCGTTTAGATGACCTTCAGGGATACAGCGAAGTATTAGCGTCCTTTTACAAACTGCATTTGAAGTAATTAGTCTCAATCAGCTGGGGTTTTTTTGGCTCCGGGCGGGGAAGAAGGGGAAAGAAAGAGATATTAAGGGACATTTTCTGTGTAATATTGTCTAGCTTTCTTGGTAAAATCATGCTACTTTAGAAAAGCAAAAGTCTAGAGAGACCAGAAAAATCATCCCTGGTGTTTACCGTACAGTCAAATGACACTTGTGCCTGGAGAGTGGGCAGGAAGAGATGTACAGACAGAAAGAGGCCTCGAAAATTGCATGGGAAGGAGGAAGATGAGTGTCAAATGGGAGGGTCTTAAGAGAAGGTCTCTTTTGTTTGACTTTTTAAACAAAATAATGTAATTGAATTATTCTTAATAAGTGTTTATCTTCTCCGATAACTCTTCCGGACATTATAAACATTTAAATCTATTGAACTGCAACACTTAAAGGGAAGATTGAACTTGGAAAAAGTTTTCTGCAGTATTATGTAAGGAAGCAAAATGATGAGCTGCTTACCTACACTTTAAAGACACCAGATCATAAGGGCTCAACTGTGAGCTAATTAAAATTGATTACATCCCTCTTCCAGAGCTATTACTAATAATCTTTTTGGCTTCTTCAAATAACTGTACATTAATAAAATAAGGTTACCAGTTACAGTATAGGGCCAATTTACCCCAGGATCTCAGTATGCACAGTCTGGAAGCTTTTACGAGCATAGCATGCAACTCCCTATTGCAGGTGGTGATTTCAGAAAACATCAAGCAACAAAGAGCTGTATATCACTTTAAAACATTGTCACACTTTTAATAAGAAAAGTGACTGATAGATGAACCAATAAAAGGCAATAAATTAGTTTCTCGCTGGCATAAAGGTAGAACCACTGTAATGTGTGCATTCCTGGCTCAAAGTGAGAGATTGCTACCAACATACAAGGAGTCCATTTAAAAAAAAAAAATCATAACTTTTTAATGAAATTACTTGTCACTTAAAATCTCTCTCAAGAGATTTTACTATTTAGCTTTAAATTCTTGCTTGCTTCTTTCCAAGCAAAAACTTAAAAGCAAAACCAGTAAATTTTGCATCACCTCACAAAGACTACAATATAGCAAGATATGAGGGGAGAGATGTAGAGTTGGTAATGCTACTTGAGACTGCATCACTGTCATGAGATAAACTGGGACACAAGACAACCACCATCATCAAAAACCCATGCCCAAATCTCTCTTCTTTTTCTGTCCTCTGAGAGAGCAGCAGAGAGCCAAACGGCAGCATCTCTTGCTGGTATCAGAAGTGCAGCGCCCCATATCTTCCACTTTCTAAACCCATAAGAGTACCAGCACAGTGCCATGCCATAACACCTTCACTTTCCACTTGCTAACTATTTAATACATGCTACTTATTTTAAATAAAATTCCCTGAGCACAAGGCCAAACGCACATGCCTTAGGAAATGCCAGAGCTAAGGTGCTCAGCCAGCCTTAATCCCTATACCAATTACTCCAATGTGCATCCACACCAGGGACTGAAAATAGCAGAGATGATGTGGGGAAGAAGCATAACTGCTTCACATACAGGGCAAACAAAGCTGTTATCTTTGAACGTGTCTGACACAAACACAACATACTGATCCAAAACGTTCTCAGAACTTCTTGAAATTATGTAGCTGTCAGACTGCTATTATTTAGCTGTGGAAAATTGATTTTAAAAACTCATTAGCTCCTATTTTAATTACTAAAAATCAGCATTCTTTTCTTCTACAGAAATGCATTTTGAGATGTGGTATGAATACTGTAAATGTTTTTATCCACCAGGGACTAACTTTTGAACATAGTAAATATGCACTGAACTGCTACAGCTACAACGTCTTCAGACAGGCGCTTCTTTCCCTCTGCGTTGCCTTTGTGTGTGCCACCGGTTAAAGCATTCAAAAAGGCCTCTAGCTCTGTTGCTAGTGAAGCAAATGCAGCTTGAGCGCATGTAGCGGTTTAGCAGGACAGTCACATCTCTCTGAAGTTGCACTGCCCCTCCTCAAGCATGAACACACTAGCTAAAGGCAAAAAACAGTAGAGAAAAGGAGTTTGGACAGGATTTTTACTCTAGACCAGGATAGAAAAGGTAAAACCTAAACCTACATTTCTTCCCCAGAAGAAAAAAAAAAAAAAAAAAAAAAGAAAAAGAAAAGAAATCCCCATTCCCTGCTCCAGGCTGTGTTCCCACCATATCTGTACAGTCTTCCTTAGGGCTTGCTGAGCAAGCAGCTCTCCAATTACAAAGAGCTGCTCTCCAGCAGGGCAGCAACCTGGTGAGCTGGAGACGTCCTCTTCTGCCCAGCAGTGCTCTTGGGAGACTGCACCCAGAGAGGGCCCTGGCAGCAAGGCCAGAAGTTCAGGCACATGCGCTGAGCTGGCCCCACTGCACCAAACCTGCTGGTTCCAGCTCCCAACAGCTGAACAGCAAATTACGACTGCCAGTGCTTCTCTGAAACTCTGACAGCTCAGCCTCTTTTTCTGAGGATTAATTATCTCCCTCCTGCCCAATAAAGAAGCTCAGCTCCTTCCTTCACTCAGACAAGGGACTCATGCATCCTACCCTACAGCCGCACTGACATTCATCAGAGTGCTTTCTGCCCTTGATCCCCCTCACTCCCCCAAATCCATTTGTTGCCTCAGGGGAAAAAGCTTTTAGGGACAGAATAAATACTGTTGCTACCAAAATAAATACGGGCAATTGTAAGGACAAGGTGGAGAGGGGAATGGTTGTAGGCCTCAGATTAAGCCTATATCGCAGATGAAATAGCATTACCAGACACAAAGGAAAAGCTGAACACATCCAAGTGAGGACAAGGGCAGTGGGAGTTTGAGCTATACCCTCACTAGGCACAGTGTGGTTGATTCAGAATCCAGCTTCCTCCCCAGCACAGACCAGCAGTGAAGATGGCATCACAGGGACCAACAATAGGGAATCCCAAAGCCACGTGCTGTTTTGTTCCACATCCACAGCTTCTGCTCACAAGGGAACAGGTCCAGCCTTGGCTTTGACACTGCAAACGGTGAAGCCAAGAGGCCTCAGAGCCTCTCATCATAAGCTCTCTAGGTCAGACTTGGCCTTCAGAGACTGCCCTCCTGCTGTCCCACAGGGCTTCAGGCTCTGAGTGCCCTTCCTCTTCTTATCATGCCTTGCAATGCCGTCTAGATACCTGAATAATTTAGAACTCCCATCTTCCTGTCATACCCTCCCCACCAAAAATCCTGTTCCCTCCCATTCCCTTAAACAATCATTTTGTAGTTTTTAAAGTATCTGTTTACAAAAACCTGAGGACAGAAAGCTTCAGCCACAGTTGACACAACAAAAAGCATGGCAAGCATCAACCATCACTCAAGTCCCATAGCAAGATGAACTTTACACTCTATGCTTCTCCTTTTTTTCTTTACAGTGATAAAAGTCTATAACCCCCACAGAACAGGGCTGTGGAAAAGGCTGTCGTTGTGGAAGATAAATGTTCAAGTCACACAACTAAATGAGGAAGAAACATACAAAAGAACGATTCCTAAATACATACAGCTTAAAGCTTGAACTAGAATAACACAAATCATTAACCTAGACATTTGGGAATTGCTTTAATGTGCCAAAAAATCTCTACATTGAATGTCTATAGACACATCTAGAGAACTTTTACTTCAGTGACAGTGTCCCAAATTACCTCCTTCATATCATGACATAGCAAATGCCTTGCTTTGATTCACAGCTGCAGTTGTAACCCAAGATACAATTGACCTGTCTAAAAATAGTGAGTCAAATAGCTCTTCAACTGCCCCACAGAAAAGCTACCTAATGAGTTTAAAGAGTCAGCTGGAGAACGAGCAGTGCATGCAGGACCTTCTGGATGGTGAACCAGAGGAGGCCTTTTCTGTTTGAACTGGAGTCCACCTAAAACCTGATTTGCTTGAATGACACCAAGATCCCACTCAAGGGACATCAGAATCGGCTTTTTATAACAAAGAGGACTTCGTCAAGGATGGCTTGTCCTTAGCTCAAGCCAGAACTGGTAGCATGTCACATGCTCGCCTTTTAGTTCAAGAGCCTGAGTTCATCCATTCACAATACTATCAGGGTCAAAATTCCAAACAACATTCCTACAGAAAAACCCAAGGACTTCAGAAGATAACACCGTTAAAGAGAACCCTAAAACAAATGCGAGCAACTGACCACAATGATTTCTGACAGAAAAGACAGTCATGGAAGAAGATTTAGCAAGAGCCAGAGCATACATTTTATATATCACCTTTCCATGGCCTAGAAAAGAGCAACGAACTAGCATTTTGGTGCACTTACATCATCTGCACCATTTGCACAGTCTGGTGTCCATTGTAGCAACAACATATGGGCTCCTCCATATCTATCCATACCCTGGCTAGCTTCCTCTGTCAGCTCAAACCAGATCCACATGTTAAGTACTTCTTTTTGGTATCTGAACTCCATACTAACAACTAAACCTCTAGGAAATTCTACTGAACAACATGTCATGCTTCTGAAGACCAGAATTGAAGGCACTCAGGGGGTTTTAAACCCTTTCTTCCAAGGCAGCTTCCATTGAGTCTCTTAATTCTGTGGCACCTATAAACTGGGGCCATGGAGGGCTGCCACACTAACAAGCTGAGACAAACACCCTTAGGACACAGGCTTAGCCTAAATCACTCATTTGCAAAACCACATGGGAGTATTTCATGCCAACAGATATTTACTTAGACGGAGTAACCCTACAGTCTTAGCAATAGAATCCCTGTGAGTAGATTATGTAGACAGGCAACTATTCCCAGCTATAGTGCTAGGTAATTATCTTCCAAAGATCCCCTGGCCTTTCAAGGAAGATCTCAATGATATTCTTAAAACATTGGAAGGCTCCCGAAAATTTACTCAAAAAAATTACTTTAGATGACAGAAAGTTACCAAGAATAATTTTTAGCCCAATACAAACATAAATCTTAAGCCATAAATTTTCTGCATGAGATTACTGTGTAATTAATTGGATGAAAATAGCATCAGTATACTTGGGCAGCAAAGCAAGTGCCAGATTTTCCATACCTTTTAAGCAATTGCAAGCTATATGGATATACATTCATATGTGCATGTGTGTATAAATATATATTAAACAAAAAAAAAAAAAGAAAACCTCTGAAGTAAGTATATCCCTGAGATACTGGACTGAGAGCCCAGAGGGCTGGTCTTCAGCTAACATGATGGGACACACGTAGAGGTTTTAAATTTCAAATTTCTCAGGTGGTCCTTGTTAATGTGGCAGATATAAAGGCACATACACATAAGCTAGATGCTATCTTCCATATGTGCTCTCAGGCTGCCCTGTGGCCTGTGCTCCCACGCTCACACAGGGTCTGTCCTTCTGGAAGCTTCAGCAGAGGCACATCAGTCATTCAGTTCGGGTCGCTGGGCTGCTCTCTCCCTCAATTACTAGGAAGCTCCAGGGAGGCTGGTGTTTAGTATGGAGGTGACTCTCTTTCTCGAAGCCTTTGCATTTAAAAATGGCTTTCTATAAATAGGATTGCTGGCTCACTCTTAAATCTTACTCCCTGCCTTCTAAGTAAAAATAGCTTAAATAGGGATGCTGGGAAGACTGGTTCATCTCTACCATCCTATCTGCCACCCATTTGCTTTTCTTTCTTCAGTACGTGTCGTAACATTTGTTGCCCACTCCACTATGAAAGATATATATTGATGTACCCTACTTTCTCTTTTTCTGAATGAGTAATCCAATGCCCTTATGGGGAAAACAAATACTTATGAGGTAATAAGATTTTTTTTTTTTTTGAATGGCAGTATTAAAAAAAAAAGCAATGGCAAGAAAAGCCTACAGTGCTAGCAAGTAACCTGAGGAATTGGTGGCTTGTTCTTAAAGAGGTTCTCTTCAGTGCTTTAAAATACTGTGTTGTGAAAGGCTCCTGTGAAAAACCTCCTGTTTAATGGTAATAAAACACCAATTTTTTGAAGAAATGCTTTTAAGAGACAAGGAGGTGAAGACTGAGAAGATAGGGCTTCTTTTGAAGATCAACGCAATTTGAAATCTTAATTTCATTGAATTCAGAATAGGTTAAAGGAAAAGGAAGTGCTGATTGTAAAGGATTGTGAAACATCTCAAACCGTATTGTGAAACAAGTAATTTAACTGCATACACCTACACATTCACCTTGAAATAATTAAATATTCTGATCTACAGACCTATATTGCTTAAATTGATTTTTTAGTACTTTTAGAGTTTCAATGACTCAAAAAATAAATAACATTTTTTAAAGGCCAATAATTGTACCTTAGAATAATTAGATTGAGTATGTTTCCCTGCCTTCTCCAGCTTTTAAAGTGAAAGCTGGAATTCGCATCTTTCCCGCTGCAAATCTGGAAGACTCCTAGACAGAGACTTCTAAAGGGCATGTTCCAATTAAAATCAAAGGCTTAGGACAGGCCTTGATCCTATGCACATCTTAACTATTTTACCAGAGTAAACTTTAAGGAGAAATAAAAGATGTCCATCTATTTTGCCCTTAGTCCACTACCCCAGCCCCCCACCCTGACATAGAATTTCATTGCTTTTGCCTCTTTTTATTTTTTTTTTGTCACTTTGATGTTTATTAAAAATGTAAAGGCTATTATTTCCCCACCCCAAACAACCCCCACACCCGAGAGGGCAGTGTATCTGTTAAGACACTGATGGATGGATGCAGGCAAAGACACAAAAAGTTGAGGTCCAACCTGTGCCCATGCGCTCCGGCAACCAGAGCCTTGCACAGCTCACGAGCTGGAGGAACTTTCTGGACTCATCAAGATACCACAAGATTATTTCTTTTTCCCCTTCCCTGAATAATTCAATTTATCTGCATATTAAATGACAAGTGTTTACTCAAGGACAAGCAAAACTAAAAACCAGCTTCTGAGCGTTGCTGGCTACGGCAGCGCTGCCCGTGAAATCACGGAGCAGAGCTGCTGTTCAGCAGGTTCGGTGGGGTTTGATTTTTTCCTGCCGTCTGTGGAAACCACCTTCGCTTTTAAGCCGCGACCGAAAGCGCCCCGGCTGTCACACACACCCGCGACCCAGCGCTGCGGAGAGGCGGCGGTTGAAAAGCCCGCCAGTTAAAAAAAAGTTCAGCGGCCGTTGATGGAAAACAAACAAAACCCCCAAACCCCACAGCCCGAGCCCCAAAACGCCTCCTCCCCGCTGGCGGGGCTTGGGGACGCGCAGCCAGACTCGCGTGGTTTGCTGCCCACTAGTGTCGGGTGTCCCCGGCCGCCGCCGCCGCCGCGCAGGCAGCGCGTCACTGCCCGCTCTGCTCCGGCGCGGGAAGGAACAGCGCCCGGGAGCCCCACAGCATGGCAGGGGGTGGGGGGGGGGACACGGACTAATAGGGGAAAGGCGGGGGGGGGGTCGGTACACCCCGAGCAAAGGAGCAGCGCTGCTGCTTCTGAAATGGGCGCGGAGGTGCCCGCTGCACTCGGACAGGCTGGCTGGCTATGACAGTGTTTCCCCGGCACTTGGAGGTGGATTCGTGGCCATTGGTTCGCAGCTTGGGTCACACCAGATTACAAACACCATCGGCTGTGCACTTCCACCCACAAACATGTAACAAGCCAAAACACTTTCTGCGTTGAACTTTCTAAGGTAAGGGTTCTCCATAGGCTGGGCAGAAACCCGCCGTAACGCACACAAAGAGCTGCTCGCGCTTCTCCTCAAATGCTCCATCCCCGACACCCAGAGTCACCATTTCCTTTGGAGAGCATCGTGACCACCACCGTTGCTTTCGCTACTCGTTCTCCAGCCCAACCCCTGCTCTCAGTTCAGCGGGATCCTTCCCAGTCATCTAGCGTGCTGCTAAAGCCCTTTTCGATAGGCATCGGGCAGGGAAAGGACCCAAACAGGAGACATTTTTAATGGAAATTTATTTTTAGTGTCATCTGTACTGTACCGGGTGCCTCCTGATGCTCCATGGATTTCAGCAGAACATCGATGGACAAGAGGCATATAAGAAATGCAGTCAGAGAGAAGCCTGCGAATGGGTTCAGCATTCCTACGCCAGGGATTAAACAATACCAAAAGGGACTCATTGATGTAACAGCATCCTAATTCTGAACTAACTTTATCGAAGCCATCATAATAAAGTGTCAGTATTTTCCATGAGGCCATTTTCCCCTCGTGCTGTCCACTGCCTTCTCCCTCCTGCTCTAATTGGTGAAGTGCCCCCTTATTAATTACAACCAGGCTACAGCAGACCTTCACTGTTGATTTTATGCGCTCGCCTCTGGAGTACTTGGGTATAGTAACATGGAGGGTAACACACTTATAGTAACCCTGAAGGTAACCAGAAGTAATGCTCAGGGTTGTAACTGCATGACTCAGGATTTCAAAGTGGCAAATTTAGCTGCACAGCTCCCACCGGTGTCTGTATCATCCCACACACTTACTAAGGCTGCAATGCATTCACGGCTAATAGTTACCTGTATTTTTACCAAACTCACAGCAATGAGAGATTAAAGCCTTTGCAAAATCCAAAAGCTTCCAACCAGGTATTTGGGAAGGTTTTTGTTTCAGGCTTCAGAAATACTAATTGGGTATAACAGCACGTCAGTATTTTATTGTCCCCAAAAGGAAGCTGTTTCACAAACACAAAAGCTACCCAGTGACACGCCTGGTATCTAATTTGACAAAATGTACTTGTGCTGAGTGACTGTAGGGAAATATGTGGGCCAGCCTTACTATCGTTATTCAGATGGTTTCCATTATCTTCAACAGAGATGTAGACCAAGGTGACAACTACAGGGTTAAAAAAAATAAAGTCACACATTATGGGTTTAAGCTATTTGTCTCCTTAAGGGGGGAGGGAAGGGGGGGGGGGGGGGGGGGGGAGAACAAACCACCACACCCAAACCCCCCAACAACAACAAATGGAACATAAGCATGAACAAATCTTACCCATTTTAAGTTTTGAATTAGAATGAGATGTAACACCTAATTGAAAACCACTCATTCATGTGCTCATGCTCTAAGTAAGTGCAGTATGGTTCCATAAGGGGTTCAGAGAAGGCAATGGCAGAGGCCAAGCAACCTTCAGTAGGCTGTGCACCTCCTCCCCCACCCCCCCATACTCTCATGAAAGAATACTGCCTCTCACACAATGGAGTTCAGATATAGTTATAGACAGAATAATGAAAATAAATGTGTACGTGACATATCTATTTATATATGCAGTCATTTCCTCCAAAGAGATACAGATCTGATACGACACTGCATTCAAATCTCAAGTCCTTTAAAATTATTATTCTCCGGCTCCTGGCTCTGATGTGATAGTCCAAATAACCATTATTAATAAGCAAAACCAAGTTATTCAGTCTTAACACGAAGATAGGTGCCATTTTCAAAAAAATTCATTTAAAAAAAAGATCCGAAATGCATATGCGTTTGGACATCAAGTATGATGTCAAAACCAAACATGCTTCTGAAGTTGCAAAGAATCGTTGATCCATCTATCACATATTTCTATAACGCTTTCATTTTAGACTCTTACCACACAAACCCACTTTATTTTAGTAATCTGGAGTCATAAACATACAAAAGTTGCTGCATGGCAGTATAGAACCTATGCAGATGCATCTATCATTTACGTTTTATACTATCAAAAGTACAAAAATCTTTGGGATTCAGATTCATGTCTGACTGTGATCCAAAAACACATGGATACTGAAAGTGAAATTGCTACTGACTTCATGGATCAGGGAATGAATGAAAGTGATTTTCAGAGTATTTCAGCCTCATAAAGCAAAAAATGAGTCTGTTCTTCAGAAACCCCTGGAAGGGGAACTAACTAACTTGCAATATAAAATCCATAGCACCAGTACAGCCAACAAAAATAAACATCTCTTCGGATTTTCTTAAAAGATATAAGATTTCTGGACAGAAATAGTGGTCTTTCCTATGCAAATCTTGTTTTAAATGAGTAGTGCTGGCAAGAGCACGTACTTTCGGGCTGACTCTGTCTGTCTTATGAACAGCATCTCTCTCCAAGGTATCTGGCTGAAGAGGATGGAAAGAAAGGAAGAAAGCTGCCTATCAAAAACACATACAGAAATAAAGAAATTCTTATTGTTAGAACTTCTTGTAGTTGTCCTAATGCTAGAAGAAATGCAAAATTTAAAAAAAGTTTACAGTTTGGGGGATTTCAATAATTTTGTGTTCTGTGGCAGCCAGAAGACGAAAGCACTTTAAGATAGCCCTAAACACACACTTACGATCCACATCTAATTTATGATCTATCCTGCTATTCACACTGGACTGCCCATGCCTGTCAATGTATTTTCTCATCCAGCATATACTTAAGTAGATTTGAAGGCACCCTCATCCAGCATTCATCCCTCGCCCTCTGCTAGGGATTCAATTATTTGTATCTTCCAGGAAAATCTTACGCTTTGCCCTGTGCTTCTCTCCCGTTCATTCAATACGAGAACATTTCCCTATTCTACCTACCTTGCCCATTTTGAGAATCGTGTGTTTAATCTTTCTGACTTAACTGTCAGGATGTAATGCATTACAGGCGATGCTGCATTCTCAGACCTGGGAAGGAGGTGGCAATGAAACAGAATAGCTGGAATCCCAGACTACAGCATCATTTGTTTTCTGTCCTTAAAACTGCAATGCCAATACGCCTTTTAGTAAGAATTATGCAATTTAAACACGCTTCCACGTATGACATGGTTTTCAATCACATACATCTAAATGTTCCAAAATAGCCCCATTCACTATTTAAAAAAATAAAATAAAATAATAAAACCCCCAGAAACTGTGATAAATGTATGTCAGTTAAAGAGTTGGCAGAAAAAAGAGGGAGGGGGGAAAAAATCCCCAAATAGGTTTACCCTTATTCTATCTCCAGTCTAATTCCCCCCTTCCTAACTTTATAATTGACTGAAAGAGTCTTCAACATTTTCAGATGATGTAATGCTTACCCGTGCATATTTTTACATAAATGAGTGAGAGGGGAAAAAAAAATACGGAACAGGTACCTCTTTAGTGAGCAGATGAAAGGGAAATAATTTTAACCTATTACTTCTTAACTAGATATATAAATTCGCTAGGTGAAAGCACAGGGCGATTGATCAAATAAATAAATAAATAAATGAGCCCAGAACACGTAGAAGGAAGCAATATCTCAACGCAACCGCTCCGGACGAAAGCCCTTCAAATTATCCCCGTGTACTCAGACGGATTTCTACGGCACTTGGCGAAAAAATTCTGTACTTTTCCAGCTAGGAGAGAAAGAAAGAGCACCCCTATCCCTGCCTCCCCGCGCACCGTCTTATTCCCAGCGAGGCAGACACACAGTAACGTGGCTAGGTTCCGGGCTGTCACTTTGCTAGGTAAGCGAGTTTAAACGATTACAGAGCAATTTCGCCCGTCTCCTCGCGGCTGCCGGCAGCCAGCGCGACGCGTCCAACACAAAAGGCACAACCGCGACCCGCTCCCCTTCCCGAGGAGCCGAGAGGGAGGGAGGGAAGGAAGGAAGGAGCCCCGAGGCGGGGGCCGGCAGCGCTCACCATGCGAGATGCTGTGGAGCAAGGCGACGGCCAACATCCACATGCCCCCGCCGCTCCCCCGCTCCCCGCTCCGGGCTCGCCCTCGCCCGCCGCGCCCACGGCCGGGCCGGAGCTGCCAGGCAGCGCGCACCGGGTCCGGCCGCCGCCTCCCTCGGCTGGTGGCTGCTCGGAGCCTGCGGGGCCGCTCGTCCGCCCAGCGAGCGCTCAGCCCCGCCTGCAGCCCCGCGGCTCCGCCGACACTCGCCGCCCGGCTCTCGGGCGGGGGAAGAGGCAGCCGGCGGCGGGGGCGGGAGGCGGGAGCGCGGCGCCCAGGTGTGTCCTTGGCTCAGGGAGGCGCCCGCAGGTTGGCGGAGGCAGGGCCACAGGTGACAGAATCCTCCGGCGCCAGCACAGGAGCATCCCCGGCAGCGGCCAGCCCCGAGCCGCGGCCAGCCGGCTCCTCACACACCTCCCGTCGGCCCGGCGGCGGGCGGGCGAGCGGGCGGGCACATCTTCCTTCCCTCTCCTGCGGCTCTAATCACATCGATCCCGCCGCTAACCTCCCCTGCCTCCCGGCGCGGCGGAGGGGAGCGCTAACCCCAGCCCTCCGCAGTCTTAAAGCACCAACAAGTCTCCACGGTGGAAAAAACCGAGACCAATAGAAGAAGGCAGCAGAATATCCTGCCTCTCAATAGTTGGCTGAACTGCGTCCGTTTGGCATCAGCTGAGTTGTATATGACTAATGTGTTGACAAGTCGTGTGGGGGGACTGGAGGAGGGGGCCCTTCTGGAAGGTCACAGCCTAGACAGGCGAGTGCATCCAATAATTGACTAGGAAAGGGAAGAAGAAGGAAAAAAAATACATATCTACGTTTCCCAGTGCTCACACAGCTCCAGATACTGTTTGGCCTTTCACATGTTTCTTTTTTCTGTGGTAACAAATTTTTCCCCCTGTAGCGAAAGAGTAAATTACAGTCTCTCTAACTAAAAGCAATTTCTGCATCTATTCTTTCTTCACATCGATGATGTGAAGGTTGGTCTGAAAAGCATAAGGAAAAAAATATTAAATGAAGACAGCTTTAAAAAAAATCAATATCGTGAAATACAAAACAGCATTAGGGCATCTCTGATTTTAAGCCATAAGATGAAAAGCAAACACAACCAAGCGACAGGGAATCTCAACTTGCAAAATTCCCAGTGTGTTACCAAACAGGATAGCTTCACATTTGGGGATCTTCACAGGACAATACTTTTTTTTTTAAAAAAAATTGTTTTAAAGAGTCAGACATTGCCATGCTGCCAACACTCAGCCTTGTGTGCTGCAGTGAAACCCAAAGAAGGATGTCCCCCAAAAAGACATCGGGATGAATATGTGCAGAAAGCTCAGCAACGCAGCTGGGCTAGGAAGAGCATCTGTCTGGAGGTGTTTCTAAAGCCATACAGAACAGACCAAAACCACACTCCTATAGCACTGCAAAAGGCCCTTTCTTCCAATTCTTGAGAAAACCAAAGCTGCAACTCAAGCACAGTGAAAGCCATCACGCAAGGGCTTAGTTCCCTGCATCCCATTTTGACTGGGATGTCAGCCAGAAGAGACTGAAGCCCTGAAGTGAAAGTAGGAGAGATGAGACCAATATTGGGCCAGGACTAGCTGCCCATGGCTGCCCTTAAGAAAAAGGGAAGTTGTTCAGAGGAAAATAGGATCTGATTCTGTTAAAGAAAAATTAAAGAGAGAAGTGCAAATGTCTCAAGGAAGGAGGGGGGGGGGGGGGGGGGGGGGAGTAAAAAAAGAAGGAAGTTTGCTTTTATTGGGAGTAAAATACTGTTAAAAATTACAATATTTTAATCTCTTTGTTTAGAGGAGAGCTAATGACTAGCAGAAATGCGTAAGTATTCATTTGAGAGCATTTTGGAGAAGTTCATGACAGATTTGTTCAGGCAGCTCATTCAGAATTGCTTTGTTTCCCATTTTGAAGCCCAAAACATGTTTGGGGCTTAAGAGAAACAATGCCATAGCAGATAGAATAAATCTACCATCTCCTTATACCTTTCTACCTCTTTTACTCATCTGCATAACCCTGGAAGCCCTTGACAAATTTACAATTCATTTAAAGCAGTCTCAAGCAAGTTTCTGTATATTTCTGTTTATTTGAAACAACAGCAGCCACTGTGGACTAAAAGAATAAGCATTTAATTCATTTTTCTGTCGCACTGAAAGGCAAGGGACCAACTTTCAGCAGGTATATTACCTATTTTAGCAACAGCCAGCCAGCTAGGCAGCATGATCTGAGTCCCTTCTTTGAACCCAGTCCTGAGCTGAGTTTAAAGAAGGGAGGGGAAGGCAGGACACAATTTTGTATGAAAGCAGGGTTCACTGGTTCTGCTGATCAGGGAGCAACTTGACTGAAACCTAAATTAAACAATCTGTCAAAGCGGAGAAACAAGACTATATGGCACCTTCCACACAGAGTACGTGAAATCAGTCAGAATGCTACATTTCAAGTCTGAAAAATCAAGCACGACCAGACTTCAGCTGCAATCAAGGCTAGTTAAGGTCATCAACCAGGGAGAATCCCCTTTTATGATTTTTTTTTCATTTTATTAAAATAGAATGTTCTAGATTACGTGGTTGGAAATTCTTTCATTCTTCTTTAAAAGACCTCAATTATTTTCCAGCAAAATATCTTAATTAGCATTTATACATAATTATATCTTGTCCGGGAAAAAAAAAAATCCTAAAAATCCCATGCAACTACTATCGTAGCTGTGATTAAGGGCCAAAAATCTTAAAACAGGCTTAAATTAGTTTCTTAAATGGGGTTTAGATCTCGTACTGGTTAACTCTATCAGGCTGATCATCCTTGCTTTCTGCAGCTACCACAAAAACTCTGTGAGGAAGATGATACCTTGAAGTTGGTAGAGATATGGCAACAGTACACATCAGCCAACGGCCACCTTAAATTTATCTCAGAAACTTAGCATTTCAGATTACATTATACTGCAGGAAGCACGATGAGAAGATTTCTGTATTAGGACTTCAATGAAGCCACAATTCATTTTAGCCATCCTATTCCAATTCCAGAACATCGGTATATTTTCTGGCAATTCTGGCTACACACATTCAAGTTGTCCCCTGAGCCACCAGCATGAGGTATGTACAGAAATACCACTGGTGTGATCAGTCCAACAGCAATCCACCCAGTTTCTGGTTTTTGGTTGAGCACACAAAGAAAGGGTTAAATGGCAAGGTCTGCAAATCGCTTTTGCAATGCATGTACATCATATTCTCATAGGAAGTGAGCAGACACACAAGAAAGGACCCAGCAGACCAATACACCCAATAAAAGATGGACACAAAGTACCTTTGTGAAAATTAAGTAGGTTACAGCCATCAAACTGGCTGAATATTTCACATTCCCATATTGGAAGATTATGTATCTGGTCTGTAACTTCTGTAACCAGTCTTGCAGGAAAATTCTTTTTTTTTTTTTTTTGTCCTAAGAAAAAGATAAAATGGCCTGTCTACAATAAGTCTGCATTGATTTGGACTTTAAAAAAACAAAGGCATCTTCCAAGGAGAGACTGGGCTGGGAGCAGCAGCCGTAATTGGTTCTATTCACACCATGGATGGTTTCATAGGCTTTGGGCTTTAGGGAACTCAGTCAAATATCTGCCATTGAAGCATTCAACTATTCAAACAGAGCCCTTCATTGTCATTCAGGACGCAAAAATCTCATTTGCAATTTCAGCTTTGAAAACGGTTTAAAAAGTACCTGAGGGAAGAAAGAATGGGAGGGAAGCAGAGAGGAAGTGAAGAGAAAGCATGGTGAGAGAGGAAGTTCTCAACAGTCAGAAGACCCGGGGGAAAAAGTAATAAAAAATGAACATGGGTGAAACCAGAACCTAAATGGCTGATCAGCCCAGTTTCTGGAAGAGATGATACCTCGGCTCAATCATCCCTCAATTTCTAAATCTGCCTGTGTCTCCTCTTCATTGACCTCTTTCTCCAACTGTAGTCTTCCTGACAATATTCTTTCAGTGAAGTTATTTGTAGGAAAAATATTGGTTATTAGTTTGTAAAGTAGGTAAAGATAACTGCTAGAGGCTATCATCTAAATAAACTAACTTTGTAAATTTAGTTATGATTTTCATTTTAACAAGATTGAAAAATGTTTTCAGTTCTACTGAGAAAACAGTTTAGCCTTTGTTAGCTTAAAAGCAAAACCAAAGCAGAAGCATACCACCAGGAGAAAGCAACAGTACAGAAACACAACCTGGAACATTTCAGTAAGCAATTGGTTTTTCCTCCTTTTAATGAAAATGTGCAGAGAGGTGTCATGCAAAGGGGTTTGTGAATTTTTGGCTGAAATAAATACCAGCACAAAATATTCAGATCTTAGTCTTCTGAATAAAATGTTTTACAAACTTATTTCTGATTTAAATCAATTATAAAGCTGAAGATAACAAGTTTAAACAACTCTTCCCAAAATTTTCAGGTAAATTTAAGCCTTGTCGCTGTACCCATGATGAAGGAAGATAAACTCAAAGAATGATAAAGGGGCCAGGGGTCAAGGAGGGAAGAGGAGCAAAAGTGGGAAAGCTTTTCAGTAGTTTCCATCAGTCTGGAAAAAAGAGAATCAAAAGCCTTGTGAGAACAGGTTTTCCTTACAAGACTTCATGCCTGATTTGATACTGGAAAGATTCAGATAAATGTTGAATGCTTGTCAAAACCAATCGCTAAACCTTCTGATATTCACTGGCTACCAAGCTTAATGCTTATATCTATAAGCTCACAGTCAGCCATTTTTATCAGGGCAAGCTGCAAAAATTAAATATTTTCCGTGAGACACTTAAGAATTTAAAAGTGATCTCTAGTTCTGCAAGTATCATTATGAAGATGTGAGTTGAAATGCTCTGTTTATTACTATGAAGCGGGGAATACTTGAGATGGACAAACAAAACCTAAACATCTGCACACAATTACTTGTAAAAGCATCTATACTACTGATACCTATCTAATCCACTCCCAGAATACAAGGGAATAAGCGCAATTTGCTTCCTATGCTTCATATGAATCCATTGACTAGTCCAAGCTGATAATGTGCAAGGAAATTCTTATCTGGCCAAAAATGTGCTCTCTCGCATGACCTGTCCTTACAGTATACACACAATTAACCATTCGGTCTGGATATGCTCATGAGTTAAAGCAGCAGCTTTCAAAACTGTAGATGGCTCAATGTACACCAAGCTTGAAAGCATAAAATGGAGATTATTATTTCCCCCCCACCCCGACGCCTGAAGTTGTTCTTTTTTTCTGCAGCTCGTTCCTGGGGTTTCTGTGCCACCTAGAAGACATGAACAAGCAAGCTTACCCTAGCAGGTGGCTCTGTGAGCACAGAATCAGTAGCAAAAAAGAATCTCCTCTGGATATTGGGTCGAAAGACTGAAGACCTAAGTGGATTCTCCGGTGCCTATTACCTTTTCCCAATGTTTTCAAGAACTTGGAATGGAATCAGTCTCTCTGTCCCCTGCCCAGGTGAATGTTTATACACTTATACGCACATAAATGCAGTGACTTAACTATATTCTACTTACACCCACTTAAAAACATTGATTGAAACTCACCAGCAGGTTCAAAAGATATTAGAGAGAAGGAGGAGAGGAGCTGATAAATACATTTCCTAGAAAACCGTGCTAGTGTAAAGCATGGAAAAATCCACTCTGTGGGAAGGATTCTAAAACCCTGTGTATGATTCATGTGTTCTTGAGAGAATACCAGATTTTTCTATTTAAATCACCATCATCAAAACATAGGGCAGTGCTTTTTTTTTTTTTCCCTTTCCCAGTGTTGTGGACTTCTTTCCGCATTGCACCTTGAACCAAACAGAAAAGGTAAGATTCTTCTCTGTTTAAAGAACTAACAATCAAGTGAAGGAAAAAATATTTCAGAGAGAAGTCAGGAGAATTTTCCATTTATTTATTTATTTATTTTCACATCTTCATACGGTCAAGTGTGTTCCTACCATAGAAAAGATTGGGAGGGGGCGTTTAAAATACCTAAAGATGAAGGCCGGGAACACAGTGGGCAACATCTCAGACAACTCTCTTGGGTGAAAATCCGGGCTCACAGAAGAGAAGAAAGGCTTCTCTTGGTGCTAATTGGTTCTCATAAGACAAAGTATCCTAGCATGACATACGAGCATTATCACACTGAAGATATCCATTTAAAAGTCTCCAAATAAAGATGAACTAAACCCCTTTGTGTGTCTGATGTATGTATAAAGACAAGACATTAAAGACCACAGCATCAAATTATTTTAATGCCAAGATACGATGGAATGAATTACATATATTGAAATCAGAGGCATAGCTATGCCACACAGTCCATATCATAATGTTGTGGCATGAAAAGGCTGATTCAAGAGTACTATTTCATTTCTAAAATCTGATTTTCCATTACTTGGATTAGGAGTCAGAGCCTTTAAACAAGATACCTAGGACTACTCATGGTTTGGATATGGGCATGTATATATATATATATATATATATATATATACACGCATAGCTACTTTTTATTAAAAAGAAGTGGTGGGGAAAAAGCAAATTCAAAGGAATATTGCAGCTTCAACAAGGCTTTTTTTTTGAAAAATGAATGATAGTTTCAAAGCTCTGTAGACCTCTCTTTAATAATTGTTACAGTGCAATCCATTAAGTGCTGTAATTATGTAGGAAGAAGGTTATCTCTGGTCCTGAGCCAAATTCTGCTCTCTATTACCTGCCCAGGATGCCAGTGGCTTACAGAGAGTAGCAACCACATAAACAAAAGAAGAATTGAACTATTGGGAGCTAATACCCCCCTAACCAGAGTCAGCATACAGAAGGCAAGACACAGTGTCCTCCGTATTCTCATCTTCTTCACGTGGCTCCCACCTGACGGTGAGGCAATATCTCTGCTTGCAGATGGCTGGGAGCACGGGCGAGCGTGGCCCTTCCCAACGCCCGTGCAAAGGAGGGGGCCGGGGGGGTGATCAGCAGAACCGCAGAGCAGCGGTGGAGCAAGGAGGCAGGGTTGCCAAGCAACAGCCTACCGAGGGGGGTGTGCGTGTGTGTTAAAACGGGGAAAGAAAACAGATATAAATTGCATTTGCTCCTGTGGGGCAATGGTAGCCCTTCCATTTGTTTTTCTTCCTCCTGCCATTGAGTTACGGGTGTAGGTTTCGTGAGAGGATTTGGCCACAAGCGTTTCTTGCATCATGAGCTCCAGTCGGCTCCTCAAGGAGGTTGCAACAGGGAAAACCATAAGGAATAATTTCTTTGCCAACTTGTTGTCATGGATAATACAGCAAGAACAGCAGCAGGCTGTCATAGGTTCTCCAGACAGCCTGCCCCAAGACTCAGGAATACAAAGTAGAACCAGACCTTCCCCATTCACACATCTACATAAGTGATGTTCCTTCTGGTATACCATCACTTGCCTTAGAGAGAAACATGTACAACATACAGAACACTTTTTTTCCTTCCTGCCATATAGCCTCACTATGTGACAAATGAAGCCTCTTTATTATTTCCATATAAAGTTCTTTTATTCTACTCTTTGAGGCCATAAACATTTCATGGCATGGTAAGGCATCAGAGGAGAGCTTCACAAAAGCTTTAGGCAAGAGGTAGTCTGGTGAGGGGGTGGAATATACAAAAATAAAAATTCCCAACATCTCATGGGGCCAGGCCACATATACTGGCAAGGCTTTCACGGAGGTTGACCACACCGATCCCAAGCCCCTCTCTGCAAGGACAATCTACCACTAAGCCTCATGGCCTTGCATGACATTACAGCTCTCACCAAATCTGGCAACTGGTTGCAGTTGCATAGCCTTGAAGCGCTTTGCCTTTTCCCTGCTGCAGATGGGTGTTTTCAGGTGCAGTCACAAAAGTTAGTTGTGATCCTTCTCTTTTGTTAACCCTTTCCTGCCTGTCCACCTTTTATGCACATTATCACAGATCACCAAGAAACTGTGTTTACACACCACTGTACACAATTTTGACTCTGCATTTTCTATAATACATCATTTTTATATTTATGGGAAAAGGAAACAAAAATAGGAAGGAAACCACATTTGTATTTAGCGTTACTTTTGAGTACAGAACATAATTTTTACTAATGCAAATTGTTGGCAGATAAGGTAGGTACATTCTTCATGCCTTTCAAGTCATGAAGTCACCCAGAGAAACACAAAAGGTTATAAAGCAGGCAGTTCTCACTCTCAGCCACGTATCTAGGTCCCCTTTAATAGTAAAGACAGAAGAATAAGTATATTTAAGAGATGATTTTTCCTGTCTTAAAGTGGTTGCCTAAAGTGGAACAGAAACTGCACGCTGGAAGACCCTGCTCCTCTCTTTCCATTTATTATATGGAGAAACTACAGTGACTTGCACCATAAACATTTTAAATTAAGCGAGATGAGCAATGTCCATAGCAGCCAACTGTTGCTGAGTTTTTAAATAGCAGCAAGCCCACAGGCAGAATTTGAAGGCAGTTAATGGAGATCTTGTCTTTTGGTGAGGAAATTCTTAGACAAGAGAGGAAAAGTACTTGACTGTAAGTCTGCCAAACAAGTGGAAATTGATACCCTGGTTGGAGACAGAAAATTACTCCAGGTACTTTATGAGAAAAGTTTGGTAGGGCGATGGTATGAAAAACTTTAGAATCATAGAATGGTTTGGTTTGGAAGGTTCCTTAAAGATCACATAGTTCCAACTCCCCTGCCATGGGCAGGGACACCCTCCATCAGACCAGGTTGTCCAAAGTCCCATCCAACCTGGCCTTGAGCACTGCCAGGGAGGGAGCAGCCACAGCTTCTCTGGGCAGCCTGTGCCAGCGCCTCAATGCCCTCACATTGAAGAATTTCTTCATTATCTACCCTCCTTCAATTTAAAAACATTACCCCTTGTCCTGCCACTCCATGCCCTTGTAATCAGCCCTTCTCCATCTTTCCCATATGCCCCCCTTCAAGTACCGGAAGATTTCAGTAAGATCTTCCTGGAGCCTTCTTCAGGCTGAACAAGCCCAACTCTCAGCCTGTCTTCATAGGAGTGCTCCAGCCCTCTGATCACCTTCTCATGGCCCGCCTCTGGACACGCTCCAACAGCTCCATCCCCTTATGTTGGGGACCCCAGAGCTGTATGCAATACTCCAAGAGGGGTCTCACCAGAGCAGAGCAGAGGGGTAGAATCATCTCCCTCAACCTGCTGGTCACGCTTCTTTTCATGCAGTCCAGGTTGTGGTTGGCTTTCTGACATCACACATTGCCAAGTCATGTTGTCTGCCAACACCCCCAAGTCGTTCTCCTCAGGGCTGCTCTCAATCTGTTCTCTGTCCAGCCAGTAGTTGTGCTTAGGATTGCTCTGACCCCTGTGCATGACCTTGCACTGGCCTTGTTGAACTTTATGTGGTTTGCATGTGCCTATTTCTCAATCCTGTCACGGTCCCTCTGGATGGCAGAAGAGGACAGCAACATGTGACAGAGAAGCAATGGAATATCCTGTCCAGTGAAGGGTTTCACAGCAAAAATGAATGACTGGTAAATACAAGTGACAAAACGGAACTTTTCAAAGGAAAAAAATAGCAATTGTCATGTGACAACAGAATTGGAGTACTGTGTACCAGTTCTGGGATCGTCAGTCCAAGAAAGTCATAGACATATTGGTGTGAGTCTAGTGAAGTACCACAAAGATGATTAAGGGATCAGAGAATCTGGTACACAATGAAAGGCTGACAGCTGTACCTTCTAGCCTTGAAAAGGCTCAGGGGGATCTTAATAGCAAGTAAAAATACCTAATGGGATGGTTTAAATAAGGTATACCCTGACTCTTCTCAATAATATCCAGTGAGCAGGCATAAGACAAACAGAAAACAAGAAGCTCCCTTTAAACACCAGATTTTATATACACATGTATATAACGTGTTTATTTTTACAGAGAAGGTGGTCTAACACTAGTACAGGTTTCCCCACAGAGTTTGTGATGTCTCCATGCTTGGAGTTATTCAGAACATCACAAGGGACAGTCTTGAGCAATCTGCTACAGTGGTTAACTCTGCTTTGGGCAGCAGGGTTGATCTAGATCACCCAAGATCAGCTTCATGGATGCTGTAGCAGAACTCCTGACTCCATTTTCCACAGAGAAGAGTCAGATTGTTACCTGATCTGGGTCCAATGCAGACTGGTGATGTTGTACTTGTGGTTAATTTTCCTTGGCAGTTGTTTTGTGGGTTGTTTGTGTGTGTGGTGGTGGTGGTTTGCATTGGGTTTTTGTGTTGTTTGGGTTTGGTTTTTAAGTACAGACACCTGTCAAAAGCGGTCTCTTAATCACCACTTCTTTTTAAGGTAATGGTGGTTCTTTTAAAAAGCCTACATTTACTAACAGTTACCACAGTTGGGTTTTTTCTAAGTTTAAGTGCTTATAAAGTGACTGCCACTGAACAAACAGCATAAATATCATCTTTGCAAACAACAAAATGGACAAGTAAAATGCCTGCCTTACCTGGAAAAGGCTGCAGTTTAGTTTCAGTAGGTTGAAAACACATTTTCTCCATTACTCTGGAACAGCTCTTCCAAAACTATAGACAAAAAAAAATCCCCCTGTGCCATCCCACACCTGGGGAAACACAGGCGGCGTGCAGGCCGCCGCCATATGGAGGTCTGGCATTTGACGTACGGCACAGAGCGCCAAGGTTTGTCTCCAGAACAAATAGGGATGCCTGTTTTGTACATCCTGGTTTATACACAGTGATCACATCTTTGCTGATTCATCTCTTCCTTAAGAATACTATTTCCTCTCTCCCCACCTTATATTCCTCTCACACAGAATTCCTTCCTGCTTCTGTCACTCGTGTCACATATATCTGGATCCTGTCTGTTTCTGCTATCTCTCTCTTTGAAATGATATGCCCAGAACACAATGGGCTTTAAGCATTTTTTTAACTGAACATTAAAGCTAGAAATCTTTAAAAGATACACCTGTCTTACATAACATCTCCCACCTTTCTTACACAGCAATGTTGAGAGAGCAACTTCTTAATATTTCGGTCTACTTGCTCTCACCCAAGACACAGACATACAAAAAAAGTTATGCTTAATTAGTTACAAGTCAATAAACAGAATGAGAAGAGTTTCTACCAAAAAAAGTTTATTTTTAAAAAATAACCCTAAGAAAATTCTAGATGCTGAGGCAAGAAAACATTCCTTGGGGGCAACACATGCATCGGTTCTCTCTACGCTATGATATAAAACAAGTATTTGATTTCACTTGACGGAATACTGTATTGTATTCCTGATCTGTTAGTCCTCATTTCAGTCACTGTTGCAAAGATGTTTCAAAGCTGATTCACTGAATTTCATTGACTTTCATATTCGGGTATGAGATCCAAAAGCTAATTGACATAATATGTCCTTGTTGGAAAAAGTTGAATTCAGTACATTCGAAACATTCCGCAGCATAAATTCAAAATTTCAGAAGTTTCTTAACTACCATATTCAAACTACAATAACAAACCAATATTTTTTTCCATATAAAGTTTGTGATTACTGTCATTTTGGAACTGAAGAAATTTATAGCATTGAATTTAATTTAATATTAAATTCAATTTCTGGTTTTCAAATAGTTTTCATTCACATGCAAGATCTTAACCTAGTACTGTAAGGATGGGCTTTTTAAGTTTTCATTCCCATATTTAGATTTTCTTCTAGATACCTACGAAAAGAAATCTGTTGATCTCACTTCAAGCCCTAAAAGATAAATATCGTAGATCGTGGCACACACAAATCTCCACATTCAGAGTTTTCAAAAGTGATCAGCAGCTGCTTCAGGTCATAACTGATGGAAGTTGGCAAAGCTTTCTGGGAAAATGGCAAAATGCCTATATGTATACATCCAGCTAAAGTGTCACAGACTTTTCACTTAAATAATAACCAGATTCCTCCAAAGGAGCCTTATAAGACATGGGGAAGGTGGGGGGAGGAAAGGAACAGAAGTGAGGGAGATCTCATTAGTCTTCAGCAGTTAATATTAAAAGACAATTCTCAATAAGTCAATACTTTTTAATCACGAAGCAGAATTTTCCTCCATGCTTTGGAAGTCTGCCCCAATCATATCTTGTACCCAATATACTTCCACGAATGCAATAAATATTTTTAAACCTATTTCTAAATTCAGTTTCTTATAAGAGACATTTATGTGAGGATCAAGAGGAAACTGTTAGATGGAAGCCACCAGAAACGACACACACAGCACACAGAACCTTTGCAGCAGGAGAGCACAAACTAAGACCTTCCGAATACCACACATGCTAGTTTTCTTTCCCATGCACGGTGACAAACGACACAGAGTTAACTACCGCTTCTGTTTCAGAAGAACACGTTATTTTGCCAAATTCGGGGCGGGGGGAGGAGGGTGGAGGACAGGACACAGACGGAGGACAGTGACAGGACACACGGACGGACGCCAAGGGAAGGTAAAATCCTTAACGCCAACCCCCCGCGAAGGTTGTTCTAACGCTTGTAGAGATGCTACTAAGTTCCGGGCTGTCACTTTGCTAGGTAAGCGAGTTTAAGCGATTACAGAGCAATTTCGCCCGTCTCCTCGCGGCTGCCGGCAGCCAGCGCGACGCGTCCAACACAAAAGGCACAACCGCGACCCGCTCCCCTTCCCGAGGAGCCGAAGGGGAGGGAGGGAAGGAAGGAAGGAGCCCCGAGGCGGGGGCCGGCAGCGCTCACCATGCGAGATGCTGTGGAGCAAGGCGACGGCCAACATCCACATGCCCCCGCCGCTCCCCCGCTCCCCGCTCCGGGCTCGCCCTCGCCCGCCGCGCCCACGGCCGGGCCGGAGCTGCCAGGCAGCGCGCACCGGGTCCGGCCGCCGCCTCCCTCGGCTGGTGGCTGCTCGGAGCCTGCGGGGCCGCTCGTCCGCCCAGCGAGCGCTCAGCCCCGCCTGCAGCCCCGCGGCTCCGCCGACACTCGCCGCCCGGCTCTCGGGCGGGGGAAGAGGCAGCCGGCGGCGGGGGCGGGAGGCGGGAGCGCGGCGCCCAGGTGTGTCCTTGGCTCAGGGAGGCGCCCGCAGGTTGGCGGAGGCAGGGCCACAGGTGACAGAATCCTCCGGCGCCAGCACAGGAGCATCCCCGGCAGCGGCCAGCCCCGAGCCGCGGCCAGCCGGCTCCTCACACACCTCCCGTCGGCCCGGCGGCGGGCGGGCGAGCGGGCGGGCACATCTTCCTTCCCTCTCCTGCGGCTCTAATCACATCGATCCCGCCGCTAACCTCCCCTGCCTCCCGGCGCGGCGGAGGGGAGCGCTAACCCCAGCCCTCCGCAGTCTTAAAGCACCAACAAGTCTCCACGGCGGGAGAGAAAGCGGGGCCAAAGGAAAAAAGTAACCGTAGCCTGCTTTGCAGTTAATGTATCGCGGTATCAGTAGTGCAACTGTACGGGCAGGGAAAGTGCATAACATCCTCCTGATCAACGCATTCGAGGTGGCACTCCGCAGGGACCAGCGGGGAAAAGTATTAGTTTGGACCATATGCAGGACAGTGCTTGCTTGTCTATGAGCAAATCTGTTCAGCCATACAAAATTGTTTGTGTTTTTAAGGGAAGTGTCCAGATTTTTGACCTTTCTTACTTGCAATAGCCATGCTGAGTTGTAAATCTTTCCATGAATGGAGTAGCTTGCTTTCCCAGTTGTACCGGAGTCAATAAGAGAACGTTAGAGCTCTCCAGAAGGTAGGATTTTCTCACAAATAGCACTAATTTGCCTTGAGATCCGGACCACAGATCCTAAACACAGACCCTGCAGATGTTTAGCTCATTTTGTGCATGGGGAAAGTGAAACATCTTCCATTTAGGTGCTCACACAGCCAAGTGGCAGGTTAAAGTAAAGGGATATTAAAAACTCTTTTCCCTAGAAGGGAACTGTCGTCACACTGGCAGCAAAGCAGAAACAGGCCTTTGAAGTGGACTCAGAGGTAAAATGGGGATAGGTCTTGGGCACATCATGATACACAGGACAGGCTATATGAAAGAAAACATGAAGTGGAGCTGAACAAGAGACTGTGTTAAAGGCATAAAACACAATAAGACAGAGAAAAAAAAAAAACCTATCACCAAAATGATACAAGATGTAATACTTGTCACAATAAGACAATATAGTAGATGCAAAGTTCCTGAAGCTTTTCAAGTATGGAAATAGTTTTAACTTCTGGACTAGCAAGGAAAATTACCTTTTGGGATATATTTTGCAAGAAGACAGGTCAGCATATGCATACTTGGATGGCCAGAGACTAAGCTTGTGCAATGACAGAAGTATCTGCAGTGGAGAACAGAACACATGGTGTAGTTGTTGCAGGAAGGAAAATAGCAAATCATGCTTATGCTGAGTAAAAACCAGCAAGTTCTGGGTATGTGATGTGCAAGTTGTCAAAAGCAAACTCCAAGTGTGTCTTGGGGTAGCTGTAAGGATGTAAATGATGTTGGCAGGGACAGAGAAAGGGGAGGGAAATTAGAGACAACTCAAAAGATGGATATGGTCAAGGTGTCAATACGATTAGCTTCTCAGCAAGATATTTAGAGACGCAGCTAAATGATTTCTATATACTCTTTCTACATGTTGTGGGCATATCGGGCAGGATTTGGGTAGCAGGGGGCTGCAGGGTGCCCCGTGTGAGAGGAGACCACAATTGCCCAGTGCTGGTGACAGCTGGGTGCAGCCAGCTCAGAAATGGGCAGCGCCGACCCATTGTGCACTAATACTGCAGCCAGTCAGAGCAGCTTACGGGTCGGTCTCTTCGGGCAGGAGTAAGAAAGGGTGGTAACAGCTGGGGCAGGACATGCAAAAATGAAGATGCAGAACGCGCAAAAGGACACACAAGAGGAGGTCTGACTCTGAGGGGGCTGTGGACAGTGGGTAAGTCACACCAAGGCAGAGACACCCCTGAGGGGACTGCAGCCCATGGAGGAATTTATGCCGGAGCAGAGGAAATGAGTTAGAAAGAAGGAGCCATGAAAGAAAAAAACTAAGAAACAAGGAGGGGCAAAAAATCCCCCGACACACACTGACCCCAACCTCCTGTGCTGCTCATTGCATTGCTGAGGCGACTCAGAATAAACTGCAACAGAACAAGGAGGGGAGAGACTAGGAAGGGAAAGCGAGGGAGGTGTCTGGACTGAGCATGAGCCTTGGGAAGCAGAGGAAGGTGTTTCCCTAAGTGTTTGTTTAATTGATTGTCTTCTTTGTTCCTCAATACCCAAATCAGCAATATAAAATTTATTTTCATTGGCCATAAATTACACCAAGTAGAATTTCCTGAGTCGAGTCTTCCTCAATATATTAGTAACCAAAAAGCAAATGTAACATGTCATAATACTTCTTAAGGAACTGTTGGGAAAAAAAAAAAAAAAGAAGAAAGGAAAAGAAAAAGCATCAATTTTCAAATTAAGGCAAACTGTAAAAACACTGAATTAATTATTTGTAAGATTCTAAACATGCTGGAACATGATCTCCCACTTCCAAAGCATTGCTCTCAGTAGTCAGGTATGGGGTAATGAATAGGGGCAAGAGGAAGGACCCTTCCTCTATTGCATTTCCATACTTCCATCAGCAGAAGTGCAGCAGAATGACATGTGCTGGGGACTGAGTCAGGGCTTTCATGTCTCCAGCATCCTCAAGACATGGGCATCTTCATGTATGTTCTGGGGAAAGAAAAAGCATGAGGTCACTGGAGGCATATTTAGTCCTGCAGTGATACTCTGCCACTGAAATTCTTTTGGCACCAAAACATGGAGCAAGATACGTAATAACCTGAGAATTTATAGAGACTCTTACATTCCTGTGATTTTCTAAGCATAATTTTCAATTTCTAATTAATGAAAACTTTCTCATAATTTCTTCTCAAGTCCTTGTGTCATCTACCTAGAACTTTCTTTTTTCTGGAAGTATCCAAGTCATTATAGATGCAAGTACAACTATATATATCTCACTAATACTATATACATTGTTATGGAGATAGTTCTAAGAGATAACATTACGAAGGATCTTATGAAAGATCTTATCTTCATATGAAAGCTATTTTAATACCTTACCAAAGGTAACTAGGGATCAGTTTTGCCCTCTGTAATTACCTAAAATTACCTCAACCTTCTCTCATGCTGGATGAACAACATGCCCTACTGTTACCTCAGGTATTCTTGGTTCTAAATCTATACATGTTAAAAGAAAGAAATGTGAGGAGCAGGGAGGAGGGGTAAAAAGAAGACAATAGAGAAGGAAGGATAGTCCATACCCAGCTAACTCCTACCAGCATCTGTCTGTACTACCACACATTTTAGTTGCCTTATTATAGTTATTCTCAAGGATCCTTTCATGCAGAGATTTACGCCATGCTTCCTGCATTCAAGTCCTTTTCAGAGGTACAGGAACATCTGAAACCTGTAGCCAGCTGGAACAAAAGCTAATTCAGTGGTGAAAAAGGGCCCTTCCCCTGTCTAAATGAGTGTATTTTCAGCAGCCATGTTCATGCTGTCGTCTTTCCCCTTCTCCCTAGAGCATTTGGGTCTAGTTAAATGTGTCTTAGCATGTGACAGGATTTGCCAGGGTGTCTTCTCAAATCCAGGCCAGCTGAAGTTCCAAACTGTCTCATGTTGAGCCCTGCAGTCCCACATTCAGAAAAGAAAATGGTCACACAGATGATAAAACACAATCTCGTCAACAGCTTCTAACTAAACATGCAAAAGGAGCAGGTGTAATTTTAGAAAGACCTGAGTTATAGACCTGAACAGCAAGTGGCAGGTGCACACTCTCAATCAGGGATGCTGATATAATTTCTGCCAAAACTTCCAGTTGTTTTCCTTAGTCTTCATCAGACAGAGGATCAGTAAGCTGGCATTTATCCAAGCCCCAGCCTCACTTAGGCTCCAACCAGACTGTTCATTCTAAGTATCAGAGCAGGATTAGATGAACATCAAAGCTGGGTGCTGTAAGTAAGCATAAGGTAGCACAGCCTGTCCATTTTGTTTTGTTTTGTTTTGTTTTTACTCACTACCTCAGTTGCTTCAGCTGCACATTAAACATACAGGGTGGAGGGATCACTTCAGACCTGTAAATTCTCCTCAAGCAGAGCCTCAGGACGGGTGGGGAACTGCATAGTACCATTCCCTGTGATGCCACAAAGCAGTAATATGATTTTTGCTGGTACTTCCTAAATAAATAAGTAAACAAACAAATAAACAAATAAGGCTGTATCAGCTATGCCAAGCTGGGCCAAGAAGTCTAAAAAACCCCAAAGCCAAACAAAAATCCCTCACTCACATCTCTACCTGACCACTGCTGATATTCACATTTCAGGCTTTATCCAAGCCTGAAACAGAGTGACCGGTGTCTTTCATAGTGCTATCACTGTCACAGGAAGGTTATCTCAGCCCAGGCAGCATCAGGTGTTTTGTCACAACGAACTGCTGCTGAGGTGCTATTACTGCTATAAATTAAAGTGCAGAGTTGACTTTTGGAGCATGCCTCAGCTCCATTTCCTTTTATCATCTCAGAGAACTCCTCAGCCTTTTAGAACTGTGTGGGAAAGAGAAAGAAAGACTCAAAAATAGGGTGAGACATCTTGGGCAGAATATTACTTCTTGAGCAGATGTTTAAATACAAAGACAGGCCTCATTCTCCTGAAATAAAACCCTATCTGTATCAACTAATAGCAGATCCAGAGTGTTTTACAGTGATTCTCAACAACTGGAAACAGTGGGTGGTACCGATAAGGAAACAGCATGATTGAACTTCTAATTTCCTTTGACATGGCAATAACCCCAAATAAATGTGATTTCTCTTCAAAGAGACACATCTCAAGACCGTGCTGCACGTGGAGAACCCTCCATCAGGGTCAGTTGCTTCGTGTTCTGGTTTCATATTGAAAGAAACAACACGTAAAGACTCTACTTAACAATACCTCGGTAGTAAATTGTTGGTGGATCAGTAACTGACTCATCGATGAGATCTGCTGTTATTATCTTTTCACAGTGATGCTGTTTAGTGTACAATGTTTTTCAGGGGAATACAAAGGATTTTGGATTACTCAAGAGTACGTATTTCTCCATGGACAAATAGCTTTTCGGCTTCTATTTCAGCTTCATCTGCCCTCACTGTCCTGGTAGTGCCCTAGAGCTAAGAGGGCTTGTGAGCAGACTGGCTCGGGTTCAGGTGGCTTCAGAAGAAGTCAACAGTTCAGTAGGCAGGCATCTCAAGCTGGTTAGCAAATAGTCCAAGTGTTCAAAAACAGAAATACACACGTATGCACACACAAACCACAAAGCAAAACAATGCTATGGATCTACATCAGATGAATACTCTCTATAGTTGACTGGCCAAAATATTGCTGGCAGGACTCCAGTCAGAACGTTAGCTAGCTTATAATGGCTGTTGCATGACCACTTCATAATGTTTTATTGTGCCTGAACATGCCCAAACAGGAAAGTACCTATTGGCATGTCTTTACCATCTGTCACCCCGTGATGGATGTGACAGACCTTGCCTCTTATTTGGTTCCAGTGATGTAACTGATACTGTAATTTCAGCCACTGTGTACCCCACAGAGAAATGTTTGAGCACCTGAACCCTACCGCAAGCTATTTATTTACTAACAAGGGAGAGGGATCTAACTACCAAATAAAACCACTT
The DNA here is from genome assembly GCF_964237585.1 of Gallinula chloropus. Taxonomy (NCBI): domain Eukaryota; kingdom Metazoa; phylum Chordata; class Aves; order Gruiformes; family Rallidae; genus Gallinula; species Gallinula chloropus. The sequence continues at coordinate 117,968,563 of NC_140085.1, forward strand.
GAGTGAATAGCATGGAACCAAAGCCCTAGGAGAGGCTGGAACGAGTAGCCCTCTGCTACACATTTCATGTCTCTACCTCAGTGAGTTCACTTGCATAACTGAAGCAAAAAGACATTTCATTCATTGCAAAGCAGTGGAGTTCTCCTGATAGAAAGGCCATGGGGCTCTGGGACATGGCACAGGCTGACAGGCACTGAAAAGAGGAATGAGGGAAGGAAGCCTGCTGAGATCAGGTGATTTCTCAGGCGGGCAAGGCTTGCTAATGAACGTGCCAAGAATGTGCTTGCCTTTCAGTTTTGTATGAATTCAAGAAAAGGTTTCTTGGGGGAATTTATAGCTGTCAGTTCTGACAAGCAATGAAGATGAAGGTCATGATCAATAACTCTCGAATTTTGTAAAACATAAAAATTAATGTGCAAAATACAGAAATTTCGTGAAGGCTCCTCCCAGAACATGGAACCTGTTCCTCAAGAAGTACCAACACAGACTTTGACACATTTCCCTCCATGCTGATTTTGGCTGGGATAGAGTCGGTTTTCTTCACAGCAGCTAGTACAGATCTGTGGTTTGGATTTGTGCTGAAAACAGAGTTGATAATACAGAGATGTTTCATTATTGCTGAACATTGATTACACAGAGCTAAGGCTTTTTCTGCCTCTCACCCCACCCAACCAGCAAGTTGGCTGGAAGTGCACAAGGAGTTAGGAAGGGACACAGCTGAGACAGCTGACCCCAACTGACCAAAGGGATATTTCATACTATATGACATCATGATCAGCAATATAAAGCTAGGGGGAAAAGAAGGAAGGGGGAGACATTCAGAGCAATGGTGTTTATCTTCCCAACTAATGGTTACCCGTGATGGACCCTTGCTATCATGGAGATGGCTGAAACTCTGCCTGCTCATTGCAAATGGTGAATGAATTTGTTGTTTTGCTTTGCTTGTGCGTGAGGCCTTTGCTTTACCTATTAAACTGTCTTTATCTCAACACACAAGTTTTCTCACTTTTCTGATTCTCTGCCCCATTCTGCTGGGGGAGAGCGAGGGAGCAGCTGCATGGTGCTTAATTGCTTGATGGGGTTAATCCATAACACCCCTTAAGTACAGGATGCATTTCTTTGATTCTACTTTCTCTGAGATTAAAACAATGCAATAACCAGATATATGCATGATACAAACTTATAATGCATATTGAAAGAGAATTAACAGCATGTAACAGATACTAGACAGGCCAAAACAGAACTGACTCCAACAATCGGCATGGCCACAAAGATGCAGGCTCAGAGTCTCCTGTTGTGCAGGAACACAGGTATAAACTACAGAATTGGAGGTTTTGGCCTGTGAAACATGCACAAAAATTCATTATAAAGTAATTACATGTCATAGTTTAACCCCAGCTGGTAGCTGAGTACCATGCAGCTGTTCGCTCATCCATCCCCCCACAAGAGGATGGGGAGGAGGGAGCAAAAGAAAACTTGTGAGTTGAGATAAAGACAGTTTAATATGATAGCAAAGAAAGATAATGGTGATGATGAAAATAATAACAACAAACAATGATGATGATGTGACGCAAAAATTCAATTGCTCACTACATGCAAAAGGAAAATAAAATAATCCGATGCCCATTCTGTTTCTGAGCAACAATTCCACTTCCCATCTTGTTTCCCAACTATATCAGGAGCATGAGATTAGATGATCGATAATATTGCTTTGGCCAGCCTGGGCCAGCTGCTCTGGCTTGCATCTCCCAGCTTCTCATGCACCTGGCAGGGGGTTGGAAGCAGAAAAGTCCTTGGCTTGCAGTAGACACTACAGCTACCTGGTAACAACTGACAACATCGTGTTATCAGCATTATTCTCATACTGAATCCAAACCACAGCACTATACCTGCTACTGGAAATAAAAATTAACTCTATCTCAGCTGAAACTAGGAGATTACATTAAAGAAATGCACAGTAGTTATCCTAGTTGATGCAGTTTCTTGGCTGCAAGACAGCCATGCTTTGTGTATGTTACTTGATTTACTGGCTTTCTCAGTAAAGAACTGATGGAAGGTCCTTTTTCCTGACTTCACTAGGCAAAACTAGGTCTTCATATCTGCTGCTTTTGCATGGCTCAGATTTCTAGGTGTCCTGTTAAGACCCACAGTTGGAACATTGTCTTAAAGCATCATCCAACACTGAAATTTACCTCAGCAATAACATCCATGGGGAGGGACAGTTATTTCTTTTTTCTGTTGCCTGATTGGAGCAAAACAGATTATTAACCCTCCTGGAATTACTGATTTACCAACACTGCCACTGCAGCGTGCGTTCATTGCTCCAGGTAGAAAGTAATGCCTTAAAAATGTATTGGTTAATAAATCAACATCATATTTTAATATTAATCGTCCCTTTGAAACTGATTCTCACCAAATATCACAGTTAGTGGCTGCTTTCCTAACGTGTTAATGGGTCATTAACTAAAACCAGTCATTAACTGCTGCTGTTACAGTTTCCATAAGGATTTATTAAGGCAACTTCATGTATTATTAAAAAGAAAGTTTGTGGTTCTAACGTTCTAAAACTTTGTCTCCCTCAGGTCTGCACTTATATTGTTTCAAAGGCAGAAACATTTGCCAAATACCTATTTGTGTCATTCAGTTCACTTCAGTTCCATTCTTTAAAATAATAATTCTTGCTCTTATAACTCCCTTTTCCCGTGTTCTCCCTTCTCATGGAGAAAGTGGCTATGCATAAAGGAGATATGAATGTGTGAAAATACTCTTCTTTTTAAAAGAATATATTTTTTTAGCTTTCATAACTACTAAAGCAGATGGAGATAGGCCTGGCATATCAAAAAACAGCTTAAAAACTTGGGTCTGTCACCATGATTAAAACCATTGAGAGGTAATACTTCCTCACACAACATGTAACTGAACTCTTTGCCACTAGAAGACACCAGGGCCAAGACCATACCAAGATTCACCATAGAGTTCAAACTTTATATGGATCTCAGGAACCATAAGCCTTATACTCACAATTGAAGTCACACATGAGCATGTGCCTCACCTAAGTGTGCCGCAACAGCTGAGCTTTTTTTGCTGCAGTCAACTTTTTGAAGACTAGGTCAGACTTTTTGTAGGTCGGACAGTGAATGAGTGCAGGCTGGTGGCATCAAGAAGTAATGAACATTCAGATTCCTTCAATATTATATGTTTAAAAATTATATTGTCACAAAAATTGGCAGATTATATTCACCGTCAGTTTATGTGAACCCAAACAAATCGAGCCATCAAACCACAGTAATTTACACTCCTGCAAAAAAATAAAACTGATTTACAGGCTGCTAAAGATTTGTAACCCGGCACTAAATGGTTCAAATTACATCCTGTATTGTTATCTGTGGATAAGCTGATATTATTTATGAATGCCAAGTTTTCTCCAAATGGCCTGGATTTATTTCATCTCTGCAAGGCAATGCTGCAGAGATTCATCTACGAGTAGCGCGGTGATAATGTCTTAATTTATATCTCTCAGGGAAAAACAGAGAAACAACAAGCTTGTGAATGATATCTGATGATAAAACTTCATGACTTCCCCTTTTTGAGAAATCATCTGCGAAATGTTCTTGTATATTAAAAAGAAACTTCACTGCTATCCCTAAAGCACCTTTTCCCACTGAGGTTTCTGTAACTGAATACTGATTCATGAACAGTCTGGGTTTGTGCCTGATTAATTATAACTTCTATAACAGGAGCTGCACTGCTTTTTTATTTTTTTTGTTAGCAACTGCTAGTTACCTGAATGTGTGCTCTCAAAATGCACTATACCTTTGTAAAGAAAAAATTCATCTACAACAACGAAAGTGAAAGTGTAGTGCATACAACTGCTAGATTTACATGCAATGACTTTTATATAAACCAATGCATTTCTAGTGATAAAAGTCACAGTCTTCCAAATCCAAATGAATCCTTTAAACTAGGAAGATTCATGTTTCATCATTAGAAATACCTTTGAACTTTGCAAGATAGGTGCTCTGACAGGAGTTGGACTTGATGATGCTTCTGGGTCCCTTCCAACTCAGCATATTTTATGATTCTATGATTTCTTCCTCGACAGAGGTGTCCAGGATCTAAAGGCTTGAAAAAAATTCTGCAAACATGATCTTAAAATAGATTACAATCCAATATATTAAGGAAATTTTTAAAAAACCCAAACCTATGAATGCACTTGACTGTGAAATAAGGTGTCAAAAGGGATGCAGGAAAAATGCTGAGATTCACAACAGAAAATAACCCTCAAGTGAGCATTTCAGTACCATGCTCCATCAAAGGTAGGTCACAAAATCCCACTTCATTTCAATCCATTCATAACTTTCTAGTGCAAAAATATACCCTAAAATCAAACAAAACAAAAAAAATCCCCAAACAACAACAATAAAAACCCCAAACCACCAGCCCCCTTCCTTTCCATTTCCAGTAAGAACCCTGAGTGTGAAGCCATCTGCCTTTTTTCTTCTAGTCAACAAGCCATCAACCACTAATTTTCATGCTCCCCAAATCTTGTTCATCCTTACGTGATATCATATGCCAGTATTCTTATTCTCAATCACTCCTTTCTATGGAAGGAAAACATATCCTACAAAAATGTATTAAATCCATCCTCTGCTGAATCTGTTCTCAAGTCCTCTATTACAATACCTCAGTGATGTCATGATGATGTAATTTACTGGTTAGGAAAGAGCCTGTAACTTTTACTGAATTCTTTTCTATACATTCCTTTGCCATTACAAAACACCCTCATCTACTTAATTTCTTGTGCCTACCAACTCTTCATTGTCTGAAGCACACTGTGTGCTCTCTGCAACTAAGAATATCTTTTTCTTTTTCTTTTCCTTTTTTTATTAAGTTTTCTCTAATAAGCCTAGTACAACATGTACCTGTTTCATAGTTAGGGCTCAAATGATACAGTAAATGATTACAAGCCTACAGGAGCCTACCAAAGTCACACACATATGTGACTTTGAATTATTCCGGTAATTATGGAAGAAAGTGGGAATGAGTGATTAACAGGAAAAGCCTACACTAATAGCTACTCTTGCATAGCAAGAGTGCATTAGGTGAGACCCTTACATTGACCGCATTACACTGTACATGTAGGGTAAACTTGATTTAGCCCAGTGCTACCAATCTAATCATATGGGGATAATTCTTCACTACTTTGCTTCTTGTATAGGTTATTTTCTCTGAAGTAATGTACACACTAACCATTTTTTTTCTTTCTCTGAAAAGAGGCTGAAGGTGGAAGACAAGAGGACAAAACCCAGCTCGTAGACATTACTGTTCAGTAACTATCTCTTCAGATGTCATGGCTTCAGGATGGCTCTGAGCTGTACGTCCTGAGTTGTACAGTTCAGTAAGGACCTGCATTGTGTATCACCAGTTTTCTATATTTTGCTATAAAGGTCTTATTGTTATTTCTCTCTCTGCTGTCCCAGTAAACTATCCTTATTCCAACCCACGAGGTTTGCCTTTGTTTTTTTTTCCTTTCCTCTCTCCCTCTTCCGCCTCCACCCTGAGAGACCAGCTGCATGGTGCACAGCTCCTGGCTGGGAGGAAAACCACAACAGTCCTCAAAAAGATCTGTGGTGGTTTGACCCTGGCTGGAGGCTAGATGCCCACCAAAGTTGCTGTCTCACTCCCTTTTCAGCTGGACAGGGGAGTAAATATATATTGAGAGACTTAGGAGTTGAAATAAGGGCAGGGAGAGATAATTCAGCAATTAGCATCATGGGCACAACAGGCCCACCACAGAATAAAGGAAAGAAACTTATTTATGACACTGCAATGCACACCCAGTGACACCAGAGTCGGATAATGAGAAGTAAAAACTCATCATAAAACACCCACCACCACCCCCCGCTTCTTAGCAGACTTAATTTTAGTCATGATTTTGCTCCCTTCTTCTCTACCCAGGGTGGTATGGGGGAGTGGGGTATGGGTGTTTTGCTCAGTTCCTCACAAACTGTTTTCCGTGTTAGTGATGGGGACCATTCCTCACTCCCTTCCCCTGCTCCAGTGTAGGGTCCCACCCACAGGAGACAGTCCTTCACAAACTTCTCCAACGTGAGTCATTTCCTATGGGGCTTCAGCTCTTTGCCAGATGCACCAGCGTGGGTCACTGCTATGGGGTGCAGTCATAAATCACAGAATGTCTCTCAGTATCTTAGGCCCAGATTGCTCCAGCCTGGTCCTCCATGGGGTCACAAGCCCCCTCCACCTCAGAAAACCTGCTCCTGTGTGGGTCTCTCCACCTTGCTCATCTCTGTGTCTCTGTCTTTCTCCACGGGCTGCAAGTGCTGGCAGAGGCTTGCTTCAACATGGGTCACAGCATCTTCTGTATGTCTCCACCTGTTCCAGTGTGGGGCCTCTCCATGGGCTGCAGGTGGGCTCTTGGCCTTTTCCGTGGACTGCAGGGGGACACCCACTCTGCCATGGGTTTATCCACAGGCTGCAGGGGCATCTTTCTCTCCAGCATCTGGGGCCCCTCCTGCACCTCCCTTCCCTGGCCTTGGTGTCTGCATAACTCCTTACATCTTCTCACTCCCTTCTCTGGTGGCAAAAAGAGGCTGCTTGCAGGTTTCTTTCCTCCCAAATGTGATTACCAGAGGTGTTGTGACCATCGCTGATGGGCTCGGCCTTGGTCAGCCACGGGTCTGGCCTTGAGCCAGCTGGTGTTTGCTCTGTTGGGCCTGCAGAGACCTTCTGGCTGCTGCTTGCAGAAGCCGCCCCTGCAGCTCTCTCCTCCTCCACCAGAACCCCACCACGCAAAACCACAACAGAGGAGAATGGAAAAGGAAAAATCATGATGTTGTGATAAAGAGAGTTCAATATGACAGCAAAGGATAATAAGTAATTAATAATAATAAAAATAAAGTAACCACAACAACAACAAAATGCTGCACAAATGCAATTGCTCACCACATGCGAAAACAACCGGATGCCCAGTCTGTTTCTGAGTAACCGGGTTCTACCCCCTGGTTTGCTTCCCCAGTTATATCCAGAGCATGATGTTGTATGTCCAGCCTGCTCTGGCTGCACTCTCCCAGCTGCTTGTGCACCTGGCAGGGCTTGGGAAGCTGAAATGTCCTTGGCTAGGTGTAGGTACTGCAACTGTCTAGTAACAACTGAAACATTAGTGTGTTATCAACATGATTCCCATATTAAATTCAAAACACAGCACTATACCTGCTAGTAGAAAGGAATTAACTCTATCTCAGCCAAAATCAGCACACAGAATAACTTAAAGGAATAAAAAGCAAAGTGGAGGGCTAAGAAAACTCACAAGACTAAATCGTACCATACCATTTTATCATTCAGAGATCCACTACTGGTTGTTAAAATAAGAACACTAAGTCATGTGTATCCTTATGCCTAAAATTTAAAAAAATTAAATTAACAAAATCACTATCTCTTCACAAAAGATGAAGATGTTTGCAGGGACATTATATTTTTATTCATTATCTAGACTATATTTGCATGTAAAAAACCCACTTATAATCAATGGCCCAATATCACAGTAACCAATCACCCTTTTCCTAATTTATTCACAAACTAAGGAGAAAGACCTATCTATGGGTCCACAGGTAGTCAGTTTTGTGTTAACTCTACATGTCCTCTGAGCTGGCCAGGTATGAGTCAGCTCAAGTCCAAAACCAATAAAGCCTCATTAATGAGGCACTGAGAGATAGGTCTTATCACCATGGGCTAATTACTGCACAATCAAGGCCAAGCCCTGATTCACTCTGGCAGGCTTTGAGTCTGGGTAAAGTTAGACCTGTCTGTATCAGAGAAGAGGTATGAGAAACACTATTAATCCTCCTGGGACTAAGCATGCTTTTTGTTGGAACTGGTTCTTTGAAGAAAAAGGACATCATAATAAATATGGAAATATCACAGAAAATATTCACTTATAGCAAAATACAGAAAAGTTTTGGGTTGTAGGGCAAGGCAGCCTGGGCTGCATTAGGAAGAAGACCACTGCTAGTCTCTGCTCAGGACTGGTTGAGACACACCTGGAGTGCTGTGCCTGGTTTTGGGCTCTCTGGTACAAGATATGGTGAGAGTCCAACGAAGGGCCACAGAGACAACTAATGGAAGGTATAATATGAAGAAAGCTTGAGAGACCTGGGACTATTTAGCCTGGAGAAGAGAAGGTTCAAGGGGAGATCTTATCAATGTGTAAAAACACCTGAAAGGAGGCATAAAGAAGACAGAAGCACTCTTCTCAGTGCTGCCCAGTGAAAGGGCAAGAGGAAATATGGACTGGCTGAAATACATTCCTTTTAAACACAATAATATTTTTTTTTCTGCTGTAAGGGTGATCAAGCACTGGGAACAAGTTTCCCAGAAAGGCTGTTGAGTCTTCATCTGTCGAGATACCAAACACCTGACTGGACATGGTCCTAAGAAATCCCTGCTTTTGCACAGAAGCACCAGACTCAAAAATCTCAAGAGTTCCTTTCTAGCCTGAAAACTAAAAATAATTTATAGAAAAATTTAGTCACTGGAGAAAAATAGTAAACACCAGAGGAAAATACATTCTATGCTAAAGCAGGAATGAGGCAAATAACATTAGGAGCACCTTTTCTCTCCAGTACAAAGACAATTTAGCCAGCTCTCACTTTAACATCCAAAAGTAGATTAAATGAATTCCAGTCTTCTTCACTAAATCGTAATCAGCATCCATGTTGCTGACAAGAAGTGAAATGCACAGAAATTAAACAGCACCATATATCCAGAGCTAACCACTTGGAGAAACATCATGCTAATGAGGTGACATTGCTTCTGAGACCCAGGCTAACTCAGGTCTGTCTCTGTGGCAGGGTTTTTTCCTGAGTGGCAATGTTCTGAGTGGTTTGCTCTGGCCTGATACAAACCAGGAGCTGATTTTCATTCTGCACATTACCACAACAGAAGCTAAACCAGAAGATTGGTACTCCCACCTGCATGCAAAGACTTAGTGATATCTTACTGTGAGGTATGAAATGCTCAGTGGCAGCAAAACTTAATGCCAGATCTACTACTCATCCCTGCATTTAAGGACCTGATGTTCTGTAAGGAGGGGAACAGATCGCTGGAGAGCTCACCTTGCAAGACTCTTCACAACAAAATCCTAACTTGACTGTTAGTAGAAAACAGATGATCACATTATTCACTGGCATGAGGAATCACACAGAGCAGAATCTGTGGCAGTTAGAACACAGCTACACGGCTACTCGTGCTTGCATAATCGTATTAAACATTTTCATTCATTTCTGCTTGTTAAAGTAATATGATGACTTCCTCTAGTTTCAAACATGGCAATGAAAGGAAGCTTTACTTTCCTCAGCCTGCTGTGCAGCTTTAGTGCCAAAGGCAACAGCTTTTTAATCCAAAGCAAGAGTTACAAGATGAAATACATTTACCAGCGCAGGGGAAAAAAAAGAAATGAAAAAGGGAAATGGGCCCTTCTCACCTGCCCGTGTATAACCATGTGAGCTAAATTAAAAACATACATTGTCAGCTGGAAACTCATTTGCGTGAAGAACCGTTGGCAGGTTTTGACAGTGTATGGGTAGAGCAGGGTTGCAGAGCTGCGTATCTTTCCTTTCCTCTTGGCTGCTCAGTGGTAAAAAAGTGAGAGTTGAGGAGCAATTTTACTGCAAGGCCAAGACAGCTTTTATGAACATAAGTCATAGGATTCAAAGAACAGAGTGTAAAGGAGAGAGTCTGCTTTGGAGTCCATTTATAACACAGAGCGGGACAGAACTAGACGTGGAAGAGAAGCCTGTGGCTCTCCCTCAGGGACTTGCTGCACAATGGAGGGGATGCCAATTTTGAAACCCAAAGATTGAAATGTAGCAATCATGAAAGTGCAGGCACCTTCTCCTCCAGTCTGCTCAATCCTCTGTCATTTCAATAGACAGAAAAGAGTAACAGCAGTTTGTTCCCCACTGCTGCCAGCTTTACATGAAGCGTGCAGCTATGCGTTGGGCGTGTTAGAGAATTAAAAATGAATTGACAATGATCAATGCACCTTAGTTCGGTACTACCAAAATGAAAGAAATCTTTACCTGGTGACTTCAATGGAAGAAGAACTACTGCTGGAACGACCATGGTTTAGGTCTCATTCCTTTGCTACAGATTTTAATTCATCTGGTCAGCTCAGTCTCACTGGTGACACAACAATTTCACAGTAGTGAGTTTCTTCTCACTACTGTGACAGAACCTGCATACACCTGTTATGTGAGTCTCTTGAGCAAGTGGAACTTGCAGAACTGTTTCCAAAGGCAACTTGGTCCTTCCCTCACAAGGTGCCTCTACTTATTGCTACTTATTCAAACAGGTAGCCCTTGCCTTTCTGGGGTTAAACTACTGAAATGAGAAACGACTGGTTTTCACTTTGTAAAGACTACATTTTCTGATGCTTTCAGTGGCCTTCAGGAATGGAGAGTTATGCAGGACCCAGCAGTGGTCACTCCTGTATCCTGTGCCTCCAGCACCTTGTCATACCGATGTGTCATACAGCTTCTCAAACCTTTTCTTACGGATGTCTGGCAATGCTCTGCATGGGTTGTTAATCTTCTCTTTCATGACCATTCTCCATTCAACTTCATGATTTTTTTTTTTCTTTTTTAATTTCCCCCTTTTTTTGTTTCCGCTTTCCAGAAGAAATCAGAGCATAAATTAGATTCTTCTTTTCCTGGAAGTATTTTCAGACATAAACTGAAAGACTAACTCATTTTTTCAATATTTCAGTTATTTACTCTCCCCTTTCACATGCTGTTTCGACTGTCAATTTGAATTGTCTTGCTGTCTATTTGAAAATCGTTATCAGGTCAATAAAGCACGCATAATAAACTCATAGTTTTAGGATATATTTAGAGAATAATTAGTAATGCTCAGGTTTATTGAGAATGATTTAAGAAGGTAATTTTTTTCACCAATGATTTTTTTCATTTTTCTTTCCCTAGAAATGTAAAAATGTCAGTCTTTGTCTCAAAAGCTATATTGAGTTAACCTTTAGGATGAAACATGCTAACTCTTGTAGTTCTCCTCAGCTATTTAGTTTAAAACTTAAGTGGACTTTTGATTAGCAGCTACAATTCCTTTGTTTAAAGATGGAGTAGAGAAAGGAATCGTGGTGACATCAGTTATGACTGATGGAAGCAGAACAACTGCCAATAAGGGACCTGGATTACATTTTTAGCATGATTTTTAGCAATAACTTCCTTAAATCTGTGTAGGAATTGATACTAGTATTGTAGAGAACAGGAATATATAATATCTCAGGTCTTTATGGTCTCTCTGAGATTGGAAATAAAATTTACAAAGTTAATTTAAATATACTATATATAAATGGATTTACCATACCCACATACTGAAAAGACATGCAACAATATTCTTATTTCAAGAACAATATCTCACATTTTACTCAAGAAATTGAGAACCTCCACTTGATTTGCGAATTACTTTAGAAGAGCTATACATGAAGTGTTGTGTGAGAAGCAGGTACTACATAGGATTATTGTTGGTAATACTGTTGAAGGGTATTTTTCATACAATAGGGGAAATGAATAGACTGAGAATATAGTCATGGGTTTCACAAAAAAAAAAAAAAAAAAGCAGCATTTGTTGTTTAGGAACTGGCACAATTATGTATTTCTCTACTAGTTCCCAAATAAACTTCTCTCTCCATTCCTCCTGTACTACGTAGTGGAGTACACCAAGATCAAAGCTGGTAGCTGAAAGCTATTCTTCTTTTCATAGCAATCTGCAGAACAACTGCAAAGTAAGTGCAGATTGCCATGGAAAGAAGAATGGCAACATATACTTACATTTCCCCTCTTCCACATTGTTCCTTCCCCCACCGTTTCTCCCAATTTCCACACAGCATAATAAGATGCTTGTAGAAATTGCCAACATTAACTTGGGGGGGGTGGGGGGAAGAATATTATTCTCAGGCATACAAAATATGTCAGTGGTGTTCAGAACTGTTTAGTTTAAGTATAGCACTGTTATTAGTGGAGAAAAAAAGCTAAGTTGTGTCTTGCAGCTGCAACTGTTTGTTGACTGCTTCTGCAATTAATTACTTTCCAGAAAATTCAAGTCAGTACTTGTGACAGGAATATTTATTGGTAATCATTCCATCAGAAAGCACAGTTGACTGACACAATCACGCAGCCTCCAAAACGCCTGGTGTTTTAACTGGACCTTTTTTCTTTTTTTTTTCTTTTTGTGATATGATATAGGAGAAGGCAAAACTGAACAAGCTAAAACCAAGACATATAATCTAGAAATCAGACAAAAGAAAACAATGCCTATATCTCCATGTATTTATGCTCTCTCTTATTTCTTTTGGTTTTTTTTTAAACACTAAAATCAATACGCCAATAACTGCTGAACTGCTTGGCTACTCTTAACTCTTTCTTTTCTTCCAGTGACATCAAGGTTCTTCTCCTTACCATTGTGCTTAAATCAGATGAGTAATATTACACATGCACTCAAATATTTAAAGGATCTGGGCCATCAGATTTCACATGTTCATAGGTGGGATACAGGAATTGGAAGTGCTGTTTTGAGGTATAATTTTTGCACTGTTGCTTCAGTCTAGGGGGAATCAGACCCTGTCTTGACTTCAGAGGAGTTGTAACAGCCCAGAGGAAGTGGCAATGGGATTTTACCCATTAAAAAGCCTAAAAGCCTAAAAAGTTAGCCTAAAAAGTTGATTCAAACTCACGTGTTTTTGCTGGACAGTACAAAACAAACACAAAGATGCTTTGTGTTTTGTGGTCTTTTCTAGCCACAAGTGAAAATCTTACACAAACATCTAATAAGCGGAATGATATTCAAGGACCACCACCTATATCAAGGTCAGGGACTAATAGAGAAAACTCCAAAACTAAAATCATCAGTATTTGCAGCTTCAGCTGATGAACCAGACCCTCAAATTGAGGTCTACAACAGCTCCACATTTTCTCTGACTGCATGACACAAAACACACACTGACCAGAGCTTGCATACTTCAACTAAATAAAAATCTTGCTCTGAGATCTGAGATAAACTGCCATTGAAATCCCAGAAGATTCCCCATATACATTACAGTTCCTATTTAGATACATTCTTAGCTGAAAATCAGGACACGTATCTCTGTTAGAGGAGACAAACAAGTTATATCCACATTGATATTTGGAGTTAATCTTGCAGCCACTGTTAGTCATCCCCAGTAAAATGAGCTACACTTTCTTCATTGAATCTGAGGTGGAAGGTGGGATTAAGATGTGAGATTAAGGTTGATCCTACCTATCAAAGCAGGTATTGACAAACATGGTGCTTCCTATCTTCTCAATATATGTTAGATCTCCCTCCTGAGCTTTTTGTGTATCTGAGGAGGCTGTGAATAGAAGCCAAAACATGCTTGCCCTGCCATGTGTGGCTTTATGTTCTTCCAAGGAGTCCAAGCAACCCAAGTGTTTCAAAGACTGAATGAGGGGTATCATACTGAAACTTAACTAAAAGGTACAGATGAACATGAGATTGGACTCATAGGTTCTATGGTCAGGCATAAAGGAGGGACTGTAGCAGTCTCTGACCTGTGAACTACAGAAACCCATTTCCAAGAGTGTCAGATGTGTTAGCTATGTTATAATCACTTGCTGCTCTTGGAACATCATTCCGTTTAGAGGGTCCAAAGGTAGCAGTGATGCACAAACCTGAGTCTCCTATGGAAACAGTGAAAAATGAGACAAATGTTTCCCTTGCTGAAAAGGAAATCTTATTATAAACATCTGAGTTCAGTCTATAGTATTGTTCATAGGAAAGGTGAGTTAGGTTGGGTATTTTCTGTTTGGTCAGCCTCCACAAGTGTAAATAAATGGCAGATGGGAAGGTCTTCATGGGAGTCTGTAGAGAAACTACCAGTGACAGAAGAAGTTCATGGTCAGGACATAAACTTAGAAAGACTGTACATGAGCTATGTGCAATGGCATCAATCACAGAATCATAGAATCATAGAATGGTCTGGGTTGGAAGGAACCCCAAGGATCATACAGTTACAATGCCCCTGCCACAGTCAGGGCCACCAACCTCTAGGCCAGGGTGCACACGAGGTTGCCCAGGGCCCCATCCAACCTGGCCTTGAACACCTCCAGGGATGGGGCATCCACCACCTCTTTGGGCAGCCCGATGCAGCATCTCACCACTCTGTCTGTAAAAAACTTCCCCCTAATATCTAATCTAAACCTTCCCTCCTTTAGTTTTAGTCCATTCCCCCTTGTCCTGCCATTATCTACCCTTTTAAAAAGTTGATTCCCCTCCTGTTTCTCTGCTCCCTTCAGGTACTGGAAGACTGCAGTGAGGTCCCCCTGCAGCCTTCTCTTCTCCAGGCTGAACAAGCCCAGCTCCCTCAGCCTCTCTTCATAGGGGAGGTGCTCCAGCCCTCTGATCATCTTTGTGGGCCTCTTCCGAACCCTCTCCAACAGTTCTACATCGCATTACTTACTACATGTATTTTAAAACCCACAACCTCCATTGGTACACAGACAGTAGTGATATTATCACAGTAGAAGAAAGAGTAGAAACAAATGTAAGTCAGTAAGTCTTGCTGAAGTCTCAGCCCTGTTGAGATTTGGGATTAAAGTTTGAAGTCTCTCCAGCTGTACAACTGTGATTTAGCTCTATGTTGTAAAAAAAATTCTAATTTTGTCTTACTTAAATAGATTCTTAAGAAAGAATAGCTATTTCTACTTCAGTGTATTGTAACATTTTTAATTAAACTAGTACAGGTTAATTGATCTAGGACTCGTGTTTTGCTGTTTATGCCTCCTTATAAAATAGCCTCTTGCTTTAGTTCAACTCTTCTCTTCCTTATTAACAATAAGCTTCCATGAACTAAAATACTGCATGGAGATTCTTTCATTACAGTATGTGAAATCAGACAGAGAATTTTTCATTGCTGATCTAAGAGAAAAAAGTTGAAACATCGAGGTAGGGTTTTTCAAAATGTCAACACCACATTTTGAACATGATGGACACCAAAACTACCAGAGAATTTGAAAATTAGCTCACAATTACCTGATAATTTACACATCCATCTTCAAGCTCAATTTTCACACTATAGGCATTAAAATAATTGAAATTTATATTATTTTGACAAAATTTCACTTGAGTCTGTTTGAATTAGAACTCTGTAAAGAGATGGCAAGAAGAAGATACATGAACTTCAGCAAAAACAATATTGCTTAATGCAATAGTCA
This sequence comes from Gallinula chloropus, assembly GCF_964237585.1. Taxonomy (NCBI): domain Eukaryota; kingdom Metazoa; phylum Chordata; class Aves; order Gruiformes; family Rallidae; genus Gallinula; species Gallinula chloropus. The sequence continues at coordinate 117,983,841 of NC_140085.1, forward strand.
TTCACTAACTGCTTGGAAATGTTTTAACATTTATTTGTTCCAATTTTTAATTTTACATGCAAAAATACTCAAAAACACTTTCACCAAAAGGATATTATTTCACTGAAAGAAACACAGCATACACAAGAAAGTACTAAGGCAAGATCAGAAAGATGTGTGTCTTTACAAAATAAAACAGCTGCTTTCCTGAAAGGGAACAGTCTAATGCTTCTTCAAGGAATGACAAGGAAAAATATGAAAAGACAGCAATATATGTTTATACTGAATGTACCAAAGAAGAATATTTGACAATGGGGATGGAAATAGTCATTATCTTAGAGACAGGAAAACTACACAGTCTCTCCTCTGTTGCCTGATATGCAAGTCCATTCTTGATACCTTGAATGCATAGACACACAAACACACACACATATACACATGCATATTTAATTGTACATACCAGAGAGAAAGGAAATAAAAGAAGTGCCAGAAGTGAATTCCATGACAGCAACCAAACGAAACTGAACAAATATTAGGTTAATTAGTTTTATAATCACACTTTTTACAAGATTTTTTTTTCTATGAAAACTCATTTTGTAATTTCCCAGCCACACAAAACAAAATTGCCACAGACAGGTCAAGCACTTTTCACTGTGGCAAGGTACATTTCCACCAGAATTCCCCAGGCAGTCTACTGATTTTACTTTAAACTTCTGCAAATCTGTATGACACCATGAGGAACTAAGTAAATGGAATCACTCTGGCATAAACCTCCAGTAATTCAGAGGAAGCTCAGACCCCAGAGATGAAAGGATATGTGTGAAAAACTCTGGGTAATGGGCTGCAGTATTCACATGGCAATATTAATATATATATGTATATACTGTATGAAAGCTCACCAACCTACCACTGAGATAATCCTTTTTTGCTGTTTTTGTTGATAAGTGTATTTTTACCATCCAAATAATTAATTTATATGCAGGTCTGATTTCTGAAATAATAGCACTTTTATTATTTTCACAGCACTTAGCAAAGGCCAGCAATTACAGGCTTTACCAAACAACACACAAATAATCAAAACAAGGTAAGTAAATGATGGACAAAGTAAAAGAAACATATTTAAGAGTAAAATAGCACATTTTTTCAATAACTTCACAGCCATACAGTTGTGGAAAATTGTTGATAGAAGAACAACAAAATGTTGATGCGTCTTTTTTCTCAAAAAAAATGCCCCAGACATCTTTTTATCTGCCTGCTGCACAGTGTGAAATAAACCAACAATATATAAACCTCTAAGCAAACCAGTACAGAGATGTGCCTCATCTCTATCGTGCTTTGTTTAAGGACAATTTGTTTCTGTTTGTTTCTGTCCTAGGACTACCCTAAATGCTACACTTATTATTTAAGAATATTCATTCATGTCCTTATTTTCCTTAAATCAAATTTTACAATAGTAGGAAAACCTGAACTTTTGCTATATTGTATGAAATAACTTTCTTTAAGGATTTTGAAACAACTGTCCTTGAGGATTTGAAGCCTCAAAAATTTTACTATAGATTTTAGAAAATTATCTCTTATGTAAATTTGAACCTATGTTAGAAGCAGGTCAGTGATTTTATTTACCTTAAATAGAAATTACAGGATGCTGTTACCTTTTTTTACCTTGAACTGTGGAAAATTGCTTCCTCAGGTAGCATGCTTTATATTCCAATTAGCTTATTTGTTATTGCCAAGACAATTTCAATGTTAGCAACATCCAAATCATCGAATCGGTTGTTTTGTTAATCCTGAAACATTGTCAAAAAAAGCTACTCAGGGTCAAGTTATGCCAAAACAACATCTAAGGAAGGAAGCTCTTGCACATTAGAGCTCCATTTATATACTCAAGAGATTTCTGAAGGTCAGCTGCAAAGCTCTGACAAACAAGCACTCTTGAGGTGCCAGGACAGTGAGGAGGCTGCATGAGTTGCCTTAAAATTGTGCATTAATATTTTTTTTAGTGCTTTTGAAATCTTGCAGCCTTACATCTCAGGAGACAGAAGCTCTCTATCTAGATGATAACAAGGCAGAATGATCTGCTCCACATTTGTACACCAGTGTTCTGCAGAGCAGACACAATGATATTCATATTTTAGCCAAGAATATCAATATATCAAAAGTACAATTTTTCTTGAGTTTCTTTCAAGCCCATGGAAATGGATTTCTAGCTGATAACCTAGGACTGCTAAGTAGTGGATTAAACCCTTCTTCCAGTGAGGATACAGGCAAAAGTCTCATTTCCTTCAAGGGCAGCAAAGTTTGGCCCAATCTCGGAGTGACTTAAAACCACACCCTACAGTCTGCACTGAGACTCTGATTTTCTATTAGAGCAAACACATTTCATACAAAAGTGTTTTAAAACATATTTTCCTTTACATTTATCTGCCCTCACCTAATTTAAGATGGTTTCATCCTTCTTCTTAGAGATGCCAACTTCACTAACTTGAAACTCAACCTTTCAAGTAGCAGAGGAAACACTCTGAAAAATAACAAGAACTCCTATGTTCAGGAAAGAGAAGAGTAGATCTTGAAATCACAGTTTTAGGCAACAGGTTAAGTAAGCAACATTTTACAGTACACATGTTCCTATTTAATGATGAAATTTTTTGAAATGTCACTTGGAAATATAATTTTTTGGGAAAATTTTAATTCATATAACTGCACTCAAATCCCACCAAAAAAAAAAACCCACCAAAAAACCCTCAACAACACTTCCCCTCCCCCCCCCCCCCCAAAAAAAAAAACCCAGACCCAGCCTGATTTCTTGTAGCACCATTTTTTGTGTAATAAGAAGGATACAGGAAGAAAGAATCCTGCTTCTGACCAAAGAGCTGAAATGCTAGCTGACTTCAACAGTTATTATAAGTCCTCAAAAAAAAAAAAAATCTGGGACAGTGTGTAGTAGCCACAAAACATCAGAGCTTACCAGCTGATCACACACACTTTTTCACATTTTCCCCACGACACTTGCCCAGTTTTATGGGATCTGAGTCACCTCATACCACCCAATGTCATAGAGAGGACTGAGAGAACAATTGTCTCAGTCTTTTTCTACTCTTTCCTTTTCTAAATTTTGGCTGCCCTTGCTTTCATGGCATTCACACCAGTGGAAGTGGGATATTCATCTCACTCATTTCCACACTGCAGTAAATAAAAATGGATTTGCATTCTCTGAATACAGGGAAAATGTCCGAGCAGCTAGGGATCAGGTTAGAAAAGCTACAGCCCTGATAGAACTAAATCTGGCTAGGGATGTTAAGGGTAACAAGAAAAGTTTTTACAATTATATCATTGTGAAAAGGATGATGAGGGAAAATGTGGGCCCTCTCTGGAATGGAACAGGTAACCTGGTTACTGGGATATGGAGAAGGCTGTGATACTCGATGACTTTTTTGCCACAGTCTTCACTGGCAATAGCTCTAGTCACACCACACAAGTCACAGAGGGCAAAGGCAGGGACTGGGAGTATGAGGAAGTATCCATTGTAGTAGAAGATATGGTTTGAGAACACCTAAGGAACCTGAAGATGCACAAGTCCATGGGACCTGATGAAGTGCATCCACCTGTTCTGTAGGAACTGGTAGATGAGGTGTCCAAGCCACTCTCCATCATATTTGAGAGGTCTTGGCAGTCAGGTGAAGTCCCCACTGACTGGAAAAGGGGAAACAACACCCATTTTTAAAAAGGGGGAAAAGGAAGATGCAGGGAACTACAGGTCAGTCAGTCTCATCTCTGTGCCTGGCAAGATCACGGAGCAGATCCTCCTAGAGACTATGCTCAGGCACATGGAGAATAAGGAGGTAATTGGTGACAGCAAATCATGCCTGACAAATCTGGTGGCCTTCTATGATGGAGTAACAGAGATGATGGACAAGGCAAGGAGGACTGACATCATCCTCCTGGCCTTGTGCAAGGCATCTGACACTGTCCAGTATGATGTCCTTGTCTCTAAATCGGAGACATATGGATTCAGGGGATGGACCACTTGGTGGGTAAGGAACTGGCTGGATGGTTGTGGTCAATGGCTCAATGTCCATGCAGAGGTCTGTGATGAGTGGTATTCCTCAGGGGTCAGTACTGGGACCGGCACTGTTCAACATCTTTGTCAGTGACATGGACAGTAGGATAGAGTGCACCCTCAGCAATGATGACACCAAGCTGTGTGGTGAGTTTGACATGCTGAAAGGAAGGAATGCCACCCAGAGGGACATTGTCAGGGTGGAAGGATGGGCCCATGCAAACTGCGTGAAGTTCAACAAGGCCAAGTGCAAGATCAGTGCAATCCCAAGCACAACTACAGGCTGGGCAGAGAATAGCTTGAGAGCAGCCCTGAGGACAAGGACTTGGGGTTGCTGATTGATGACAAGCTGTCCTGGTTCTGCTCAGGATAGAGTTAAATTCATTTGTAACAGCGGATGGAATGCTGTGTTTGAGAGTTAAAATGGGAGTAGTGCTGATAACACCCTGATGTTTCTAGTTGCTGTCAGACAGTCAAGGACTTTCTCAGCTCTTCATGAGAAAGGAGGGGCGAAGCCAGGACAGGTGACCGAACTGACCAAAGAGAGTATTCCACGCCAGTTACGTCCTGCCCAGGATATCGGGGGCTGACAGGAGGAAGGCCTGGGGCGGCTCCGGGACGCGCGGTTCTTGGGGGACGGTCGGGTTCTGGGACGGCTCTGGGTGGCACGGCCTGAGTTGTGTGGTTCGGTGAGAAACTGCATTGTGTATCAACAGCTTCATAGATTTTGCTTTGAAGTCCTGTTAGTATTGTTACATTGTATCTTTCTGTTATCTTAGTAAACTATCCTTATCCCAACCCACGGGCCTCTTAATTTCTTGATTTTGGGGTTATTTGCCCCTTTCTCTTCCTTTTCCCTTCCCTTACTTCTCACCCCCCTCCCCTTCCCTTTAACCTGCTCTTTTCCTTTAAGGAGCAGGCAGCTGCGTGGATCTCGGCCCTCAGCCGGGTGAAACCACGACACAAGCTTAACATGAGCTGGCAGTGTGTGCTAGTAGCTCAGAAGGGCAACCATGTCCTGGGCTGCATCAAGAACAATGTGGCCAGCAGGCCAAGGGAAATGATTCTGCCCCTTTACTTTGCTCTTGTGAGACCCCACCTGGAGTGCTGCATCTAGTTCTGGGATCCCCAGTACAAGACAGACATTGAGCTGTTGGAGTGAGTCCAGAGAAGGGACACAAAAAGGATCAAGAAGCTGGAGCACCATTCCTATGAAGACAGGCTGAGATGGGCTTTTTCAGCCTGGAGAAGAGAAGGCTCTGGGATGACCCAATTGTGCCCTACCAATACAGGAAATTAGGAGAGGGACTGTTCACCAGGGAGTGTAGTGATAGGAAAAGGGGCAATGGCTTCAATCTGAAAGAGGGTAGGTTTCGATTAGATGTTAGGAAGAAATTACTTACTGTGAGGTTGTTGAGGCACTGACACAGCTGCCTGGAGAGGTTGTGGAAGCCCCAAACCTGGCAGTGTTCAAGGCCAGGTTGGATGGGGCTTTGGGCAACCTGGTCTAGTGAAGGTGTCCCTGCCCAGAGTAGGGGTGTTGGAACTAGATGAGTATTGTGTCGATTCCAACCCAAACCATTCTATGTTTATCAAAATTCAAGCAAGATTTTTCACCTATTCCAAAACATTCCTTTTTTAGTTTTCATTTCCCCAGGACACTGAGATTGCTGGGTCCAGCATAACGATGAATTGTAATTTGCTCCACAAGCAGAGCTTTTCTGCTTAATATTTTGTATGCTACAATGCATAGTGAGTAAGTCACCTTGGGTCTGCCTTCATTGCTGTTATTAACTATGTCAGAATCTGTTAGCTAAGATGATCATAATTTCTCCTACCGATTGGATATAGCTGCATGTTCTGATGTGGCTGAGTACAGATTTGATATTGCCTGCTTAAGGCCTCAAAAGGCAAAGGCTTTCACTTCTGAGGTGTACAGTAAACTTATGCTTCCCCCTAAACATGTTGTGATTCAGAACCTTTCCTCCGTTAGTTTTCTCCCTGCAGATTGGGAAAGAAACTTCAGCACCCAGCTGCTCCAAAGGGCCTTCCAAACAATGAGTGTTCTCAGAAATTACCCTGCATACCTGTGTTCTGTCCCCCGATGATAGAACAACTTCAAAAAAGTCCTCGGTTCAAGTGTCATTTCCACACCACCATACCTTTGCTCACTATAAGTAGCTTTCAAGGAAATCTGAGGTTCATGCAGAATAAGTTGAATTTTCCTGCTTTTCAGGATGGACTAGCTAAAAGGAAATTGAAATAACTTTATTGAGAAAAAGATTTATTTATTCATAGGGAATGCCAAACTTTGTCTTCCCATTTATCATTAAAAAAAATGAAAAAAGAAAAAAAAAAAAAAAAAAAAAAGGAAATTGCCCTGCAGACCAAGATTAGAAAATATATTGGTTGAGGTTGATCCACATGTAACAAAAATAAGACACTAGAACAATAACCAGTATTTAAGATGAAAGATTTTTCTATCCTGACCTTCTCCGGAAAGATCAATAATATGTGCTGTGGACAAATGGTCATGGTCTTACCAAAGGAACCTTCTTAGTTTTTACTCCAGAAATGAAATTTCCTATAACAATTTCTACAAAAGTCTGGGTAGGAAGCTAAACCATCAGAACTCCTCTCACCATCACTAATTATGAACTTTTTACCACTTTTAAGTTATTCTGATCTCCTAGAATCTCAAGCTTTTACATCCGGCACATCTGATATCCAAACCCCACTGATAACCTAGCCTGCATAATGTGCTTGTTCCAAAGCAAAATGTTCAAAGACATTTATAGGCTGTTATGGCAGAGACCTTCCCAGTAGTTCTATCTAACCTCTTTCTGCTCTTGCCACAGATAACAAAAGGGCATTGTGGAGAACAGAGTCCCTTGCATCTGGATTTATCTGCAGGTTGGTTAAAAGGCTACAACCATTATAGATGCTGGCTATGAATAAGTTCAGTAGAAGTTATTTTTTTATACAGTAACAACTAAAAAAATTTCTGATTGTGAAAGGTGGTGTAGTAATAAAACCCAGAAGGATCTTCTTTTGCCCTTTTTGTGAAATCTCAGGATGGTCACGGCACAGCCTATGTTGCTCTTTATTCCTCACATTACAGGAAGTACTACTTACTAAGACCGTGTCCCTGGACGGAACCAGAAGTCCTGTCTAAGAACGTGACCTGCATCAGATTCAGAGAGCAAACCAAGGCAAGATGACCACAGCCTACTCCTGATGACTGAAGGACTTCCTGCACTGGAAATTGCCTCTGGTCCCTTCCATTACACAAATAATTGTCAGTTCAGTAAACAACCTGCTAAGTAGCAGTTTTCAGATCTCTGACTCTAGCTTCTGTATAAGACAGCAAGAAGTATGTTCTCAAAGAAAATGTCTCCTATGAGATTTTTGAGATTTGGATTCCAGAAAGATGTGTCTCAGACTGTTCCTGCTGCCAACCCCATGGTAGACTTGCTCAGTGCAGGACCACATGCTAAAGCCATAGCACACCTTGACAGCAGACCACTCCCCTTGACTGCCTGAAAGACAGTTCAAAGTTATATTACTTGTAACTCCCCTTCATAAAATAATTTTAGTAAAGCTTCCCACTTAATCAATTCATTCCCAAAATGTGTGACAGGGCTTTCATTCTGCACTAGACTCAGATTTTCTCATGTCTGTGGGTTTAATGGCTCAGAACATCTCTATTCATAATGTATCAGGTCTCTCCTGGTCTCTTTCTTCCGCAAGATTTAATAAGGAGGTATAGCCCTGCATTCATAACAGTCATACAGATGTACTTACAAAGTCTTTTCACAGATTGAAGAACATGAAAGAGGTATAAAATAACAAAATTATCAAAATTAGCATATAAGAACTGTTTGTCTTCAGTAAAATAAAAGAAAGTTGCTAAATATTTCTTCTGGCAGTAAAGCCAAAAAGAAATAGAAATGGGGACTCAGGGATTTTCAAGCCCACCTCTGTTTATTTTCTCAAGAACGAACATCTTCACAACCTAGCGAGTGTTAGTGGCAAAGAGTCATCCACCAAACACCAGTCTATGGGTCTGTTTCTTACCTTTCTGATGCAACTTCACCCCTACCACCTCCTTCCTGCACAGAATTGAAGGTTGTCCTCTATTTGTATTGTTTTCACATAACTGATTTTTCCTTTCGATTCACAAGTTAAATGAACCAATTGTCTAACAGGTGAAAGGACAATTTTTTCTTGCGATGATACACACGTGCTTCCTTGGGGATCTGATTTCACCTTGTAGGTTTAAATCTCACCATAACCATGGTCATTTTGAGAAATGTTGCGTGCCTCTATAATCAAAAGGAACTTGGACAGTAACTGTTGGCACAAGAATTATTGTATATGTAAAATGGGGAAATAGCAAGGATGTGGCTTCTGCCAGAGGGTGCTTTTGGGTTCAGGGGTGAGAAGGGTCTTGGTCTAACCAAGGAACTTACCAAACTGAACAAATGAAGTAAGGCAGGGCACAGCACCTGCCATGACACTAAAGCAGCAGATTCTGGCGGAGTGTCTACCTGGCAGCCCCAGCTGTAACAGGGAAGTACAAAGGACATTGTATTGCCAGAGGAAAACTCTGTAATCAAGATAGAAGTGAGGGCTTGGCCATCCACTGGAGAGAACTGTTACCTGAATAAGCTTATCAATCAGCTGATGATGATTTCAGCTTTCCCGATCATAATCTTAGTCTCTTAAGTAAATTCTCGGCTTTTATAGGTGGAATTTATTTGGCCTGTTTTAACCAGAAGGCTCAGAACTTAACATCAGGGATGCAAAAAAGTATTACTAAACCAGATTCATAAAACTGCAGTTTCCTCAAGTCAAACAGATAATGCCAAACCTTTGGGCTTCTGTTCACAACAGGGAATTCAGAGTACTTTGATTTATTCTATCTGCAGAGTTATAAACTGAGCCCCTTCCTCTATTTCCCATGAAGAACCCATTAGGGATGTCATTTCATCCAGGAGAAAGGCTGTTCTCCATGAATATTCTTTCTCAGCAGATTCAGTATATTTTGATATGATCAATTGCACAGTATTAAAAAAAAAAAAAAGGAGAAAAAAGCAGCATATATTACAGGGAAATGCTCAATTTAGTTTTGCTGATGAAAAGGCAAAAATATTTTATAAAGTTCAATAATTAGATATATTAAGAACATCACCGGCTGTTTCAGGTCAAGTAATGGTGTTTGAGGCTTCACTGAGCACAAGATGTTTACTGTCTTGAGTCAGGTTAATCTACCGAATACACCTGGATTAAATTCCAGTTTATTTTGAGACTTATCTTCTTGTTTCCTCTTCATTGTAACCAAAATGAATTTCATAAGCATTTGTAGATAATGACCTGTATCTGTCTGTTGATCATCTCAGTCTTGGGTCAGATAAGCAGCACAAGTGTTATTTATGATAGTCTGTGCTGTTATTTTATGGCCTTTTGCATTCTGTTGTTGTATTTGACAGCATGATTATATATAATTGATAGATAGTTTCATATTGCATAGAATGAGCTTGATAGGCGACACATAACCCAAACGATTTTTGTTTCTTTGGCATGTATCTTTCAAGACATCTCAACCAGGTACTATTTTGCAAAACTTACTATATTTTCCTCTATGCATGTGGCTTCTTAAATATATACTTTAATTGATTTATTATGGGCATAGTTTTTCAACAAAGCAAATACTGTTCATGGAAAAGCAGATGAATTTCTTTAGCCGCTATTTTCTGCTGTACCATGAAGGAACAAAGCACAAGATATCCATCTCCCTATATATCCCTATATCTGTAGAAATACTATGACCTCAGGGCCCAGAGGTTGACCGCACAAGGCACACATTTCTGCATGAAATTTGATTTAGAGCTAGGATCAAACTAGGGACTTTTAAATGAAAGATTTAATGTCTTCAAAGGGGATCCCAAGCCCAGCTCCTGACATACTGCTGAGCAATTCTTAATCCAAAAATATGTTTAAAGGAGGGAATCAAGGTATTGAAGACAAGCCAAAGACTTCCCCCTGTGACTACAGCTATTGCTGTGTGAATATTTATTACTATTTCCAAGTCAGGTAATTGAGAACAGGTAGTCTCTGCTAAACTAAACTAAAATTTTCAAGCTGCTTTCATCCCACTTCAACCTCAGGCACCTACTTGAGGTGTCTAAGTCAGGAGAATATTTGCCCTAGGCTCCTGCTAGCGTCAATGATGAGATACACGATAAATTGCCAGCTGGAAGAACCTATCTGTCTTTGACAATTCTTGACAATCAAGGATATCTAAACTCCTAGCTCTACATCTTCTACATAGTTAAGTGTCTTATGTTAGTTGGGAGGAATCCAGACTTTCAGTCATAAGGAAAAAGTGAAAAGAAAGAAATGTCAGTGTCTGATTCATCCAATTTCTCCCCACTGTGCGGATCAATCCTTAATTATACTATCTGCTTGAGAACAATTTCAAGTCTTTGCCTTAGGGCAACTTTCCTGAAAATAAAAATTTATTTCTTTGAGAGGAATAATAATAAAAAGTAGTCATGAGCCTATATAATTCATAGATGGTTAGCAGTTATGATAGATACAATTTGAAAATACAAATATAGCTGGTAACATCTCTGCTTTTCCAATAATGATTAGTTATTTTTAATTTTATTTAAAAAGAAAAAAAAGGATTCCACGTATTTTAATACACTTTGCTAATTTCTTTGTGTCCCTATTTCTAAGACTTATAAAAAAATTTGCTTGATATGTTTTTCTACGATCTTCCCCATTACAAGAAAGTGCATGTTCTTTTATGCCTCAGAGACAACATTTTGCAGCATTTGGCCATGCAGAGCAGTACAGCCTTACCACTGAAAAGATGATTCATTTATGTTAGCAACTTTTCAGTCTTTGGAGAAGCATGAGGGTCTTCTAATATATCTCATACTGAAGCAATTATTAATAGTGTTTTGAATTGAGAGGGTCCAAACCTGAATCTTACACTGTCCTTCATATGATAACCAAAAGAGACTGAGAATACTGAAGAATTTACAGCAGGGAAAATGAGCTGGGTCCTCATCTTTCCTATGCCGAGTGATTCCACCTAAACCAATGCCCAAAAAAATGGGATCATAGCCAGGAAAACATGTTTACTCATAGCTTGAAAAGAAAGTCAGCCTAATGCAGCTCGTCATGGAGTCAGGGGAGAAAGAATTATCTTCCATGATGCTGCTGAATATGGGAATAAATGTTACAGATTCAGTTGTATAGAGCATCGACTATCAAATAACTATGCTTGTGAATTATCCTTCTAGACATTACTTATTTCTGAGAGACCTTTAAATTCAGGATGTATCTGTGATTCTGCTGGGGAGTGAGGTCATAATTGCACAGTCCCAGGCTCTCAAAATGTAATAAAAATAATGATAAATTATTAGCCACCCAGACACAATGGTATGCTGTCTGATTTTCTAGGACGCATTGTTTATGCCTTTTTCTCTTTCACTATGAATTAGTTTGCATTAAAACTTATAACAGCTATATTTGTCAAAGACAGGGAATGCAAGTGAACCTGTTAGCCGAGCTCCTTCACAGTCCCTGGACAATAGCCAGGGGACACTTCAGTAAAACCTTCTGCAGTTGGTGGGATAACTGTCTCCTTGCCTCAGGGAACCTCAGCATTAAAGTTATTAAATAAAACAGCTAGCCTGGCAGTTGGCTATGAGAAGCAATTTATACCATTGTAAATGGATTAGCAAAATGTAATTTCTTTTAACGTTTCTGTTTCAATTATTTCAAATAGATGTGCAGTTATAAATGTTAAGGAATTGTTTAAATGTTTCTCACAGTGGAAAAAGTAAATATAGGTTAGAGCTTCAGACTCCCAGGTGAATTTTCTATGTTTTTCTGTTCTCTTTATGTTAAGGTTTTTCACATGCTGCTGTAAAAGTTGCCCGTTTGGAGACTGGGAGAAAAAATATTTGTGCTGCTGATGAAACAGGGTATTATACTAATCAGGAAAGTATAGATTTGAAATGTCTTGAGGACCAGAGGAAAGCCTACGGCTGTTCTTATCCTACATTCTCAGCTGGTATATTTTGACATCAAGAGCCTGAAGCAGTGCATGAGATACCAAGAGAGAGACTATACCACATATCTGTTTGTGTGAGAAGAGGGGGGAATCTCGCTTGAAAGTACACCTCTGTGGGTTTTCTCTGAGAAGGGTTAATTAATATATGTAGGTAGCAGCTCAGAAACTAACATATTCTCTTACAATAATTTCAGCAATATCTCACCTAATCTCTATTTTTTCCTTTTTTCCTTTTTATTTTTAACTTCTTTTTTGGTATCATGTTGCAATTAAGCAATAATATACAACGAGGAACATGGCTACTGGCATGGGATAATGATGTCCTTGTCCTTAGGGTGTGATCAAGCACCAAGAATAAACGAGCGTTTCTAATCCCTCATGGGTGTGATTACCTCATGATAGCCATATCCACTGAGAAACTACGTTGCTACCATGAACTGCTTGCTTTTATATTTAAATGCATTATCCAGGCAAGAGGCCGCGCTCGTCTCAAGCTGCCATTTTGTGTCAGGCGACAGAGAAGTGGTGCGGGCTGGTCGCAGGCAGCCCCCTCAACCTCCTGCCAACGCCGCGCACGACGGCAAGGAAATTTCCACCAGCCACTCAGCCGGGTGCGCAAACCTCCTGCCTTTCAAAAAAGCTCTCCAAAACAGCCACGCTTGCGAGCTGAATTAAAGTTGCCGTAGACTTTAAAAGAGGGGGTGGTGAAGGGCAAAAGTAGGGCAGCAAGAAATAACGGACGAGGCTAGCTCAGTTGAAAGCAGCCGTGGAGAAGCCTGAGGGCTAAGATGGCAGTCATCATCGATTCAAGGGAAGGGAGATGTCAAGGACAGGGAATGTCAAGCAGGAACAACAATAAGGCATCATAAGGGTGCTTAGCAATGCCAAGTCTTCCAAAACCAGCACAAATAAAGCTACTGGACTGTTGTGATTGCTCTATTTGCTGCTTGATATCACAAGAAAAATGTAAAAAAAAATGATACGTTTACAATGTACATCTGTCCTCTCCCTCCTGCCTACACAAAACTAATTAAAAATATTCTCTCTCTTCCTCTCACACCCCCACCCCCACTGGCATCATCTTGAAATAGACTTTGCAAACAAAGTTAGATGCAAGCAAATGCTCTACATGGAACTGATCGCGTCAATATATAGATAAGCAGCAGCAGCACACTGGCCCTGAACAAATAATCAAATGCTGAAGGAATAGCTACAGGAACACAAACACACTGCAGGTGTCTGCAGCCTGCAACACTGCCTACGGTATGTGAGTATTCCTGAAGCATTAACACCTACCTTTGCAGGTGATAGAATTTTATGGCAGAAAATGTATTTATCCAATAGGTTTTTACACATACTTTACTGCAGCTTCTCACATAGGTGACAGAATGAATTACAGTTCTGCTGATATTTTCACGTAAGCGTACACCCACACGCTTATACACACACACACACGTGTGCATGTGCTTAAACACTCACACACACAGAGCAGCTTGAAGGCACATTGAAAACCAACTCACCCCAGTATGTGTTAGGTTGGACCACTGAGCCTGTTGCTGAACAAATGATAGCACCAAAGGAAAACAGCAAACAACATTTTTAAGATGTTGAATGGGTAGTAAATATTTTTAACAGTTTCAAGAACAGATTTTGTTTCATATTGAACAATTTTTAAATTATCCATAAGAGAGGAATACGCCTCTGCACTTAGGTCAATGACCTGTACTAGAATCATGTAACCCCTAAAAATCCCCAACCACAGAGGAAGTGATCTGGGACTGCAAGAAATGCTGATCTTCCAGGCATGATTATAAATGAAAGCCAAAAGCCCGCTCCATGCATATTGCATAGAATTATGGAGCACTGCAGGAAAATAACAACTTCAAAATCTGCTTTGGTTTACTACATTGTCTCTGAAACCAAAATACCTTTGTTTGACTATAACTTCTGTGAAGAAATTTCCAATAGTTAGTTTCCAACACAACTGAGAAGCCCTCCTCCTCTCACCACTCAAGAGGTATATAACATGTTCTTGACATACAGAATGTTCCTCGGCAGAAACGATATAATGAAGTTATAGATTCCTGATGTACAAGTCTTTTTTTCTTCTTTTCGACTTTTGACGTGTCGAAATGTGTGATGCTTTCAAGGGAGGAAAAATACACTGTTTTGTAGAAGAGCTCATTTTCAACCTCTTTAAGAAGAGCAATTCAGTTTCACAGTATGGCATGATATTCACGCAAAATTTGCATTTACCTGGGACCTTTATGACATTATTCATTACTGTGACATTACTTCTGGCACAGCAGTGAATTTCACTGCAATAAACTGAAACCAAGGAAAATCCTCCTTTTCCACTTGCTGCTCCACCATGCATTTGATTTTATGCATATATAGAAAAAGGAAGATGTTTCTATCTGAATAAATTAGTTTTCTTAGTAAGGCATTTTCCACATACACAAAGAAATACTATTGCTCATGGTCTTCTAGTTCAAAGGGAAAAAAGAGAGTGGAAAAGTGAAACACAAGGGTACACTTGATCATGTCGTTTCTTTCAAGCAGTGACCCTTTATGTAGCTGTTAGCAGAGATTAGTTTGAGTACTCGTTGGCTGGAATTGGACAGACTTAATAAGAAAGACTCCCTCAATATCCCTCAAAGCCTTTTGGCCTCCTGTGTCAGAACTAGAGTCTGTCAATCAAACTCCCACACCAGACTAGAGGGTTAAATTTTCGTCAGCCCACACTCGGGGCAGCCAACAGAGAGGAGTTCATGGTGTAACCTTTTTTCTTTAGGGATGGCAAGGAAAGAGAAGGCTGCTGCAGCGTGGGCTGAGGTGGTTTTGAAGAATGGCGCTATCATTAAAGACAAAGGCAGGCAGAATCTGAAGTTAGTTCATCACCTTTCAATGAGTACTTTGGAGGATGTTTGTGCCTGAATCATGTCCTCAGAAGAAAGGAAAGATACAGAGGCAAGTGTCACAGCTGGACACAGCAGCAGTGGTCAGATAAGCAACCATGGTCACAAAGGAAGAGAGCAGAGGAATTTCAAGTCATGACTTACGCATTTTAAACACCAGTTGGATGAGACTAAACCTGTGCAACCACTCTAACTTCATTACCATGAGAAAAAGAGGCTGAGTTTCAGGCTGCAGCATGGCTCAGGACTGCAGGTGCCCCATGGGCAGCAGGGCTGGACCTAGCACCTGGTCATTGGCTATGCCTGCGGTGATGAGGCAGGATCTGGGGTTGACCCTGTTTCCTTCCATGGACCTGGTCCTGACCCAACGGATAGGACAAACATCCTTTCCCATCTCCAGAGAGGTGCTGAGGCTGTACCCTAGTGTCTCCTGGCTGCCTTGCTCCTGTTTTGGGTGGTGGGATGAGCCCTGGATGCCAGAGCCTGATCTGCCACCCACCATGGGGAGCTGACAGTGCTCCTGGAGCCCAGGATTCACCCCTCAGCTGCACTGTGTGTAAGCTGGCCCTGCACCACTGCAGCAGCCAAGCCTCCGGGGGGGGGAACCCCATAGGAACCTTACACTGAACCCAGACAGTGGAAATGAAATAAAGCTGAGGACCAGGCTCACTGCATTAGGCTAAGTCTACTGTCTGTCCACACCAGGAAAATTCAACTGGACAGAGCCAAAGCATCTTCTGCAATACAAATGCATTGCTGTCCACAGAAGCAAAATTTCATCTGTAGCATATATCAAGGGCATTTGTGATAGAGTAGGTTTTCCCTCCTGTTTTCTTTCCACATATTATTTCTACAGGTACTTGCACAACCCTCCTGCTTTTTTCCAGCCTGTAACTCTACTGAGATGGGGCTTTGACGGATCTTGCTCTCCATGGCCCATTTCAGCAAATCATTGTGCACCCTCATGCCTCCCCCGCTACACAGAGAGTTGAAGGGACTTCACTTCTGGCAACATCAGGACCCCGATTCCCAGTGGGTGCTATTAATGTCTCATCCTAGCTCTCGTTTCCCCATCTGTGTAGATATTCATATATCTTGCTAAAACTAAGCAAGAAAAAAGGCTCTGTGGGGCTGGCTTGTCTGGAGGCTGTCTTTTCTGTACAGCTGCAGGCAAGCATCTGTAAAGTTTCAATATTTGCTCTAAATTAAATGTCTCTCAGCTAGAACTCCATTTCATGTGGCATTGTTGGTGCAGACAAGATGTACCCCTTAAAAAGAAAAAGAAAACCCCGGGGGACACTGGTGCTACTAGTAGCAAAGGTGATAATTATCTTCCATGGCCTAATTTTAGATTACTTATGTTTCATCTTTGCTATTATTAACGTGTATTCTTACCTCATGTTTTAAACTATCACCATAATCTTAGAGATAGATCAATTATTATCAGCTGTACTGGACATCTTTTTAACTGTTGTGTGAATATTAGGGATTAAGAAAGCACTCCTCTGGACAGAGTTGAACATATGAAAACACAACTTTAAAGGAACATGACAGGTAATCC
Organism: Gallinula chloropus; assembly: GCF_964237585.1. NCBI lineage: Eukaryota > Metazoa > Chordata > Aves > Gruiformes > Rallidae > Gallinula > Gallinula chloropus. Next base: position 118,000,448 of record NC_140085.1, read on the forward strand.
AATAGATTGTCTCTATTCCAATATAGGGTCACTGTTAATATCACTACTAAAACGACAGCAGTTTAATTTGTTATTACAGACCTCTGTAGACAGGCATGCTGTAACTTTTGCAGCCATTCCATTTCTGTGTGTCATCAGAATATTGTGCCCCTACCATGCATGCCAACATGAATGTTATTTGTGACAATTTTAACTTGCTGTTTCTTACCATCTTGAGTGTGGACATCCACCATGTACCATTTCAGTACTATACCTGCTGAGGTGGTTGGCATCCAGTCTCCCATTTAGCCCCAAATAGCACTAGTGTCGCTTTGTAAGGTCTCAGGCAGGGAGAGCACTTAGCAAATACCAATGAAGAATCTAGATCCTTTCTGGAAGCATAATACCTAAGAGAGATTTCTGTTTTTACCTTTAAATTCCAGTTTCCAAGTCCATGAGCTGTACAATCGAATACAGCAGGAAACCTTAACCTCTTGCACTGCAACCAGAAGCAGCAACTTGCATCTTCCACAAAAACCTACAGGAAATTAGAGAAACTGCTACAGAGCTAGATAAAAAGGGTAACCAGTTTCAACTGTAAACCCAGGAATGATCTAACACAGCTATGCAGAGGTAAAAAGCTCTCTTTTCCACAAACAAATCTCTGAGCAAAATATATTTAATCTCTTGCTAACTAAAAGTAACTGAAACTGTTTATGTCAGTTGGATTTCCAAAGCCTCTTTTATCATGTAGTAGTTTGGAGCATTGTCTTGGGAAGAAGAATTTTAGTCCCTTATTTATGTAATGGAATTAATCTCAGTTTTTATATGCATTCTAATAGCTACCTTTACCATTCTACTATCATCAATGCTTGAGGACATCTTTCATTTAGCTACTTAGAGATTTTTACATGGAAGTCCCAGAGGTAAAAGTCATCATCTTGCTGAGTTTGGAAGTTTTCTTTTCCAGCATCTTACTCCTCAGTCTGAAAGTCCTGACACTTTTTAAACTCTTAGCATTCTCTTCAGTAACAAGGTTGAAATCTGAATGTGCTACATCAATTTGGCTTCGGTTTGGTGCCTCACTGGGGCACAGCCTGGCTGAGAAGAGAGAAAAAATGAATATGAATGCCAACCATCTATTGGGATAACTGTATAAAAAATCGGCAGGTTTCAGGCTGTAACTGAGAAGCAGCACTACCCCATAAGTGAGAATGAATTTATTTTGCATGAAGTGATAGAAATATAAGTTGCCAGTATATAACAAAGCTATATAAATTTAGCAATATCAGTCTAACAGGAATTTAGACTGATCTAGTGACAAGGCAGTTACTTTACTTTTAAGGAGACAGAACAATTTCATGAACTGATTTAATAGCTAAACAAATATTCAGTCCTGAGAGGAAAAGAAAACCATACAAACCTAAGGTTAAAGGAGACTGGTGCCAGTGGATGTGTTTTATCCCTTGATGCTGTCTCTTAGGCTTCAAATATTCTTGTGCTTCTATGCAAATGAGCTGCTTACAAAATCCAACTCTTTCAAGTATGTTCTAAGCGCTACTGTCTATGTCATTTTACAGTAAACACATTTTTTTTTGCACAGCAATATGTTTCTTTTAGAAGATGGGTAAATATGCAAAATGTTTCTGTAACTATTTGTCAGATAGTCAAACATATTTTTTGTCTATCCTCAGGCCCCTTTCATGTTCACTCTCTGTGAACATATGCGACAAGAGTTCTCCCAACACAAACACTTGAAGGAATCAAATTGCAAGCTCTATTTCTACCAACATTTACTCAAAAAAATATGAGAAGACAAGTATTTTTTATCATGTAATGGAGTAGAAACACTCTGTGAATTGTGGCTAGCTATTATAGTTCCTGATTTTGCAGGAACATTGCAAGTTTTGTTGATCCTCCTGTTGGTAATATTCAACAATATGAAGATCTCAGGAAGGAAAGTGAGAAATAGAAGCCAAAGTCCTTGTTAATATGTCAGCCACCAGATGTCAATGAGACTATCTCCCAGTTTCCTTGGAGTCATTCCAGATGCAATATGTGAAAAACGAGTAACTGCTCAAGTCATAGTACAAACAAAGCTAATATGCTGCAGAGAGAAGACAGACATAGCGAAGAATTTGCTGCTTCTACATGTACTGTTATTGAGGGTGCTTGTTCAGATATTGGTTGGTTTGCAGCTTCAAAGACTCTCTGAATTTAATGCACTGATAAAAGTTCCCTAGCTTCTTGAGCCAGTGACAATCCACAGGCTGTGGTGGGCACACAGTGGTGGGTCTTGTTACCCCACTGTGGTGGGGTAACCGGCTCATTAGGCTTATTTCAACCCCAAATGCTCTGGGGAGACATGGTCCTTTATTGCAAGTATGTGATGAAATCCTACCTGAAGGCAGCTTTGTTTGAAACCCATGAGCTCAGTCACCTGTCCGCATCATGCCTTATTCTTGTGATGTCGCCATGTGCAGAGATTTCAGTCTCCCTGATGCCCAGGATGCAGAATAGTTATGATCCATGAAGTCATTGCAGTAACACATGTCAAATGCTGTGAAATTGCTGTGAAACAGGTTCCTATGATGATGTATATGAATGTTCCTATGACGTACAGAAGCTTTGGAAGAATATGAAACTTTTCCATTCTCCAAGTTAGAAAAAAGCATGAATCAGCAAACAATAGGATCATGTATGCCTCTACTAAACTGAATCTCATACATAACTGTCCTTTTCACATGAATGTAAGCATTACATTTTTTTTATTACTTTGGGGTTTTTTCAACTTAAGCTGAAGCCCTTAGACCTCTGCAAATCATCTTTTCTGGAGAAAAATGGATCACTGTTGTTGATCACAAATAATCTCTTTAACTTATTCCAGAAAACAGAAAAGAAAGGACTGCCTTTCACTCTTCCACTTCACTTTTCATGCTTAAATTTCAACTTTTGCTGTGTTGCTTCATTAATATTCTGATAAGATATAATGGACCAAAGATTTAAACATAATTATTCTTAAAGCACAACTTCAACAGTATCTTTTCAAGAGTTGTATAAAGAATGCTTTGATTCAAGCTTCTGTGTACCAAAATGAATGAGACCTTTTATGATGAATGCTTACAAATGCACCCAGGAAGCCACAAATGACGTGACCGGCTACAGGCACGTCTCCAAGCTCCTAGGAATTACTAAAACAGTCATTCTATTTTATTTGGGGAAAAGTTTTTCTCTTTATGAACTCACCAACCACTCTGCCACTCTCCCTGTGATCCAAAACACGTGCAAGGAAGTGTTCTTTCCACAGAAGCTCCCAGATTTTGAAATTAGTATGGTAAACACTGAAGTGAGTTTTTTTGTTCTACAGTCACACAACTGTAGAAGCACAAATGTTTTTTTTCTATTGAGACCAGCCAACACTACCAAATTTTTATACTATAATATATGCAAAGTTCCATGATGTAATACTGCTAGAAATCCTGCAAGCTGTACACATTATTCTTACCAATTTTACAATGATTATGTGATTCAGCAGGGCATACGAACTTAGAGCATGAAGACACCTCGCTATAGATAGCGTCTCATTTTTATATCCAGCTCGTATTTATATACCTGTCAGTCCTGCCATAAGTAGATGCCTGTCCTTCAGGATAGGGAGTTAAGAGTACTAGTTATGAGAGCAGTTGCATCGGTCCCTTGTGTGCCTTTGGTGATAGAAAGCTGTATGTTTATAGTGCCTCAGCAAGATGTGCCCCACAGACTGCAGTAAACATGGGTCTTCTAGATGAAGTGATGAATATGGATTTAAGCATGAACAATTTACTACTTCATATAGGAATGTTTATGAAATGAGGACAAAAACCTGAGAATTTGTGTTAGGAGATATTATTAGCAAAATAAACAATATTGTTGCAGGTATTTTCAAAGTTCTCTAGCATAATGAAGAGAGTATTATGCAATACAAAGAGATTCCAATACAAGTGGAACTGATCAATGATAAGGACAATGGTTCATCTAGATTGGAGGAGTCACCAAGGTTAAGTTGGCCCATGCCCTGCATCAAAGCCACTTCCCTAAAATAAAAACCCCATGTCATTGTCATTGGAGATTCTCTCCTTAGAGAAACAGAAAACCCAATAGGCAGACTGGACTCACTTCTTAGGGAAGTCTGCTGTCTCCATGGAGCCAGGGTTAAAGATGTGAAGAGAAAGCTTCCCACCCTGGTGCAGCCCCTGGATTATTACCTATAATTGATTTTTCTTGTGGACAGTGATGATGTTGCAACAAGAAGCCCAAAGGCAATCAAGAGAGAATTCAGGGCCTTGGGACTAGTTAAGAGAATGCAAGTAGTGTTTTCTATCCTTCCAGTTGCAGGGAATAAGGGAAGAAAAAGGAACAGCCAGCACATTAATACCTGGCTCTAGCCTGGTGTCAGAGGCAGAATTTTTGGGTTCTTTGATCATGGGCTGGTCTACACAAACACTAGGTCTGCTAGCAACAGATGGGGTACACTATGGAGGGGGAAAGGATCTTTGTGCAGGACTTAATGAGGGCTCATTGAAAGAACTTTAAACTAGATTTGAAGGGGGAAGGGAATAAAGCCAGGCTCACTAGAGAGAATGCTGGGAGTAGCACATGAATGTTTGAGGGACAGTGTGCCAGTGAGGTCCTTTGGTCTGTCATGTCTGTGGATGTAAGGGATGGACATCCACATAGCAGCAAAGACATGGGGTTGTTGGTGTGTTAGACAGCACAGAAACACCTGAGACTGGTTATGTATGAATTAGGGCTTCCCCCTCAAAAAAAGGTCTTGGGATCAGTAGCCCAACTGAAATACATCTAAACCAAATTACACAGCATGGGCAGCAAATAGGAGGAATTGGAAACCATTGTGCAGCTGGAGATGATAAAGTTGCAATCACAGAAACATGGTAGAATGAGTCTCTCAGCTGTGGACAGCTACAAACTCTTCAGAAGGGATAGGCAAGGAAAGAGAGGCAGTGAGGTAGCCCTGTATGTTAGGGAACATTTTGACTGTCTAGAGCGTGATGATGGTGATAGAAGGGTTGAGTGTTTATGGGCAAGAATTAGGGCAAAGGCTGACAAGGCAGATATCAAGGTAGGAATCTGTTAAAGACCACCCATCCAGGATGAAGAGATGGAAGAAATATTCTATAAGTAGCTGGGAGTAGTCTCACAATCTTGTTCTCATAGGGGATTTCAAGTTACTAGATGTCTGCTGGAAATACAATACAGCAGAGAGAAAAATGTCTAGGAGGTTCCTGGAGTGTGTGGAAGATAACTTCCTGACACAGTTGGTGAGTGAGCCAATTAGGGAGGGCACCTTGCTGGACCTATTGTTTGCTAACAGAGAAGGACTTGTGGGTGATGTGATGGTTGGACAATGCCTTGGGCATAACCATCACAAAATGGCAATTTACTCTAAAGGACAGAGAGAAGATGAATCAATATTTATTACTAAAAGACTCAGCTGGGAATTTCCACACTTCAAAGGAAGTCAAAAATTGTCCTTGAAGAGTGAAAAAACATGTTTTTCTAGAACAGTGACCTGACTGGAATCCAAATCCTTGTTCCAAAAGTTCAGACTTCTGCCAAACTCTGATTTCAGGAATATCCAAAATCAATACCCCTAGCATGCCTCCACGGATTTCTGCACAGAATTCTCATTCCATGTATTAATTGAGAAGGCTATGCCAGAAGCAAAAGAGAAAAGACATTGCTCCAAAGTAGTCTCCAGATTTCTAAATTGTTCTCTTGAAACAATAATTGGGCTGTTTTATAGGATTTGCATCTAATATCTGAGACAAATTTGCCTTGGTAACTAATTTAATTGTCTCTGTTACACATACATTACACACGGAATGTATTGCAACCATAAGAAGATACGATTTGCATTTAGTTTTCTAAGCTGAATTTAATCATCACCTAATTTACTAAGTTACCTTGTTCGTTGGTCTTATTACCGCTAAAGTATGAAGAAGTCATAATTCTTTCAATATATTTGCCTGACAATAATGTGCAGTGTATGAACCTTAGAGTAGTATGTATTATGTCGTAGCATTCCCAGTTTATTGTCTTAGGGTTACTTTTCATTCTAAAGGACACAGAACTGTTCAGGATACTGAGGGTGTCCTGACAATTAGCCATACTGAAGCCATAAGACATAGTACAATTACACTGTTATGACAATTAGCCATACTAAAACTAATTACCATAGTTTCAATGTAGCTGAGGCTTTAGTAGCACTATCATCACCATTCTTTTCCTACAAGTTCAGCTTAGCCCATTCTCAGCTCCTCTTCTGTCCTACGTTTGCATATCAAGTAACAGGCAAAACAGAAAAACTAGCTCTCTCCCTTTTATAATAGCTATCATCTGTGTGTTTGAGGGGCAAAATAATTTTCTCATAATTCTTAGTCTTGTTTAAATCTCATGCTTGCATTGAATAAAAAGTAGAATCCATTTTTACATTCATTTTCAATGTATTTCTATTTATGGAAGCCATTCAATGTGTGCAAATACCACGTTCTTTTAAATTCTGCTGTATTTCCATTCTGGCTCGGTAATTAAAACAGATAGTGATTACCCTAACTAAATACCAAAAGCTCATAGTTTTGTTTTGTGGTTGTTGTTTTTTTTTAATTTTCTGTACTTTAAAAAGGTGAGTATTTATCCCTTTTTGCCACACAGGCTTTGCATGTGACAACATCTTGGGAGAGCGTTTCTAATCTCCAAAATAAAATGCACAGTACAAACACCTCACTGCAATTACTGCAAATACTTAATCAATCTTGACTTTAATTCCAATTTTCTCCTTATATGATACTTAACTGGACTGATTTTCTACCTTCCATTATTTTTAACACTAATTCTGTATTAAATTTGAGCTCCTCTAGCCATTTTGACATTAATACAATACAGAGTTATTGTAACTCGGCCCTCCTGAAAAATATTCTACCTTCTCTGGCATATGCACATAAGGGTGCTGTGTGACCTTGCACAGTAACTGCAAATGACCTTGAACATTCTTGCTAAATCCTGTAATTTGATTTATTAAAAACTTTTCTTAAGAGAAACTATTCTCTAATTTAACCATATTGTACTATCCAATCTACTTCTTTATATTTTGTTTCTTTATTCTTAAGGATCTTTGGTATTCGTTAGACAATAGCACTATTTGAGACAGGTGTTCTTCACTAAATAAACATATATTATTGAATTATCCTTTTAAGTCTGGTTACTAAATTATGTTAATAATGATCTAATCTTCTTTTGCAACACTGGAATAAAAATATCCTTTGAAGTTTTCTGTGTTCTTAGTAGACTAAATAATACCATGATGGAGTCCTATTTCTTCTTGAAGATGTTGGTTTCTACATTCCTCATTATTTCTTTTACTAATTCATAGCTAATTACTGCAGTGCCCAAGAGACCAGTCGTAGACCAGACTTCTTTGCACTATATGAATATTAAACAAACAATAGTTTATTCTTTCAGACAAAAAAGGAAATACTTTTAAAACTAGTGGCATCCATATTTCAATAATATGTGTGTTTTCACTCACCTTTCATTTCATGAAGTCTTATTCATCTGTGTCCTGTTTTCAGCTGAGATAAGGTAAATTTTCTTTCTAGTGGCCAGTGTAGTGCTGTGTTTTAGATTTAGTATGAGAATAACATTGATAACACGCTGATGTTTCAGTTGTTACCAGACAGTTGCAGAAGAACTTTTCAGCTTCTCAGGCCATGCCAGGTGCACAAGAAGCTGGAAGATCCCATCCAGGACATCTGGCCCAGGATGGCCAAAGAGATATTCTCAACCATATAACCTCATGCTCCATATATAACTGGGGAAGTGAGACAGGAAGGAGATTTGCCGCTCAGAAACAGACTGGGCATCAGATTTTTTTTTCTCTGCATGTGGTGAGCAATTGCATTTGTGCATTATTTCTCCTATAACTATAGTTATTACTACTATGAATACTATTCTTTCCCTCTATTATCCTATAAAACTGTCACTATTTCAACCCAAATGTTTTCCTTTTCCATTCTCCTCCCCATCATCTTGGGGGGAGGGGTGAGTGAGCAGCTGTGTGGTGGGTTAAACTGGGGTTAAACCTTGACAATCTGTGTATTTTTTGTTTGGTTTATTTGTTTTCTTTCCAATTACTTTATTCAGCATTGCATTATTTCAAAGTTTACTTCTATTTTTCTACTTCAGCAACCTCATTTAGTACCCAAAATGGGATAGCAATGGAGTATAGTTTTTCAGTAATTCCATGTGTTGCATTTGTCTGTGAACTAGGTGAGTGAGAAACAAGTGGTTAATCCCATTTTAATCTTGATCTTGATAATATGACTTATTTTCTTTTCTTTCTGCTATAATTAGCGTGAAAAATAACTACTAAACAGCGCTTTGACAAATTACTCTCTTCCCTGTGATTTCCAATTTGTAGAGATGACATCAGACCACAGGCGCCTCTAACCCCATCAAGGTCCCTAACATGATGGCTGTTAGGCTTTTGCTTCCCATAGCTTCCTCAGCCCCTGTTCTATGAAGCATAAATCTGAGAAAAGTCTGCAGTGCCCAGTTATCACCACTTTCAATCCTAAATGCAAAAAGGCTGGGGTTTGTGCATGTTTTCCTCACCAGCCCTGTACTTACAGATGAAGAAAAGTGAAATCACATGGGTCACAGAATACAAATCTTGAGAGACTGTAAAGATGCCATTCTATGTCTTCTGGTTCCAAACCATTGTATTTACCTCAGTTCTGGCAAACACCTGAAGGAGCTATCTTTATTTCAAATTCTCAGAGCCAGGGAAAAACAAAACAAAACAAAACAACCTTCAGACAGTGGCAAGCCATTTTACACTGCATGTGGCAGTTTACCCAGAAAGAGCAGTGTTGACATACAGATTAAGAAAAAAAAGAATTCTACAAAGCAATGCAAATAACAAGGCAAAGATTAAGTGGTTTTAATGAAAGCTGGGTAATCTAGTAGGTTAAAGGACTAAATTCAGATTTTATTCTGGACCGTGCATTGGCAGAAGACAACATTCCAATATGGTTTCAGTTGTTTTCTTCTGCTTTGATTGATCCCGTGGTGTTTTGCATTTCACAGACACGTGCTATTGCTCCTTTGACACAGCAAGTTGTTGACCATATGCTTGACAGAATGGGATACTACTCACAAGAAATCTTGACTACCGATAAAACAATTGTTGACAGATTTTAAAGTTGGTTTTTTTTTTCTTCTCTAGAGAGAGACTCTCAGTGCAAGTAACTGCACTGAGAGTTGCGTGTTTATTGTCTTGCAGTTGCGTTCAGATCCAGCCCACTCAGTTTACAGAGAGGTTTGTACTGACTGTCACCCATCGGATTCTGAGAGCCAAGTCTACAGATTCTAGCATGGGCATCACACCAATAAATCTGGCAACAAAAAATGGTTATAAGGAAGACCAGCTGAGGTGTAAAAGTCTCTGGACATTATTTGAAATGGAGATTCTGCAAGCAAGATAATTCTTCAGATAACAGGCGAGTGAGAATAAAGACCTGTTTGCTCTCTGCTGCCTTTATTCCCTCCACAGCATTAGCAGACATGGAAAGTAATTCAAAAAATATTGTCAGAAAATTTAGTAGATCATGCTCAGGGGGAAAGCGGAGATGGGAGGTGGGGGAGAGGATTATGAATCACATGTGAGTAATAACACTTCTTTCAAGTGAAGGGAAAAGCACTTATGTAATGGAGAGAAAACTGAAAACAATCAACCTGTACCAAATATTCATGTGCAATGGTTTCTATTTTCTTTTTACTTGAAGATATGGGAACAGAGAAAAGTAATTAAGAAACTATGGAACTGTACATGTCAAAATTCAATAAAAAATACTTTTTTATGGAGTACTTAGCTTGATAAAAATCTCTGACAAGCTCACCCCCAAGGAAGCTGGTGCCTAAATATATTGCAGATGCTCAATGATTAAACTTTGGGGAGTTCCTCAAGGTCTCTGGATCACAGGAGACTGACCCATCAAGACAAGGCAGTGGTATGCTGCAGAGAGCAAATTGCCTTTTCGCCAGTACATACTGCTTTGCTTATTAAAAAGAACTGCTACAATCATGGCCTTGAGAAGCTCCTGAGATTATTCTATAACCCGTGAATGGAAGCAGGCCCAACACAGCTGTGTAAGGTAGGGAGCACAGGCTGTTCTTCACATACAGATGCAAGTCAAAGTGTACTGTAACTGCATTGCTTCCTCCCAGAACCCCAAAATGGGGCAATGTGAACACACTAGAACTCCCAGTTGTTCTGCCAGAAGCATCTTCTCTCCACATCTGACCAAGACGGTGCATAGGCAGAGATTATATGCACATCCTGGGCCAGAATATTGTGAAGGGAACAGATCTGACCTGCAGCAGAGAGCAGCCAGATAACCTGATGGTGATTAGTGGTTTGGGTACATTCTAGCACGTGAGTCTCTCAGGACTTCACCCACTGTAGATGTGTAGGCCTAATGCTTTAAAAGAAAACTCTTCTTTCATCATTGTATTCTGTGAAGCTTGATTCCAGACCTAATTCCTTCCTTGTGTTTGCTGCGGCAACTCTTAGATAATATGTAAGAGACAAAAGGCTTGTTGTCGTACCAGAATTTTTCAGAAGTTATTCATTGCTATACTTTAGTTGACATCTGTGAAGAAACACATGCAGCATATTTTGAGAATGTGCTATGCCAGGTTACCCTAAGTCACAGTGTGTTTAAACAACCACTTTATTCTACCATCTGGTACATGATAGGTTTCTGATAAATACATGCCTGTGCTTTGACTGTGGGACGTACACAAGTACGGAGGCTGGATTTTTCCAAGACGTTTGTCAAAGTCTCAGACAAACAACTTCAGCAACATGAAGAAGCTCTCTGCGGGTGTAGCAGTAATCCTTCCTCTTAGTTTCCCTCCCTGCAACACCATCACCCACCCCAATAAAAGTGCCAGGACAGTGTAAGGGAAGCTTAGACTGTTGCTGTAAGCCGTGAGGTGACTGTAGCTCACACAAATGTAGCCAAATCAAGACTGGATTTGTGTATAGACAGAGTCAGCATTTGCCTAAGTCAGCTGACTGCTGACCACATCAGGGTCCCTGCTTTGGAGAAACGGAGGAGCAAGAAAGGCTAGTATACACATTGTACTAACCCTCCAAAGTCAACCTCTAAAGTCCTCTGCCACTGCTCTCCCGTCTAGATTCTCCCCGCCCACTTGTGTTCATACTTTCTCTCCCACAGGAGAAGGGAAAGGGGGCTTTTGGGAAAGATGCACAAGTAACATGGTCACCTGAGGCAAGAGGAGGAAGCTCCAACAGCAGACAGGAAACAGTCACAGGTAGAAAAACATGTTTCCATCTAGAAAATGGAAGGATAAGGGATATCTGAGGGATAAGAGAGAGAAATACTCCCATGAGCACAACAGCTTTCCAAAGCATTCGTAGAGTCACAGAATAATTAAGTTTGGAAAAGACGTCCAAGATTATCTAGTCCAACTGTCCCCCTACCACCTATATTACTTACTAAACCAAGTCCCTAAGTACATCATTCAACTTTTCCTTAAACACCCTAAGGGACGGTGACTGCACCACCTCCCTGGGTAACCCATTCCAATGTCCAACCACTCTTTCTGAGAAGAAATTTCTCCTAATTTCTAACCTGAACCTCCCCTGAGGCAACTTGCAGCCATTCCCTCTTGTCCTATCACCAGTTATCTGAGACCCCCAGTTCACCACAACCTCCTTTCAGGTAGCTATAGAGAGCAATAAGGTCTCCCCTCAGCCTCCTCTTCTCCAGACTAAACAGTCCCATTTCCTTCAGCCACTCCTCATCAGACTTGTGCTACAGCCCCTTCACCAGCTTTGCTGCCCTTCTCCGGACACGCTCCAGGGCCTTGATGTCTGTCTTGTAGTGAGGGACCCAAACTTGAACACAGTATTTAAGGTGTGGCCTCACCAGAGCTGAGTACAGGGGGATGATCACCTCCCTGGTCCTGCTGGCTACACTATTCCTGGTACAAGTCAAGGTGCTTTGGCCTTGGCCACCTGGGCACACTGCTGGCTCATGTTCAGGTGAGTGTCAACCGACACTCCCAGATCCTTCTCCTCTGTACAGCTTTCCAGCCACCCTGTTCTAAGACTGCAGCATTGCCTGGGGGTTGTTACAACCAAAGTGCAGAACCCTGCACTTAGCCATGTTGAACTTCATCCCACTGGCCTCTGTCCATCAACCCAATCTGTCGGGGTTGCTCTGGAGGACCTTCCTACCCTCTGGCATGAGCTGCCACAAACCCCATAGGCCTCTCCCAGCACCACAGAAACCCTAAGAAAACCTCTAAGTCTCCCTCTTTTATCAGCAAGTCCTAAAGCTGTGGACCTTTTCTAGCCTTCATCATCCAGTTCTCTTCAATAGTTCATCTCACCCTTCCTCTACTCTTTACTTCCATCAAAACTGATTGTCTTCTCCCCGAGGATATACTCATTCAGTTTTGCCAACACCACTGAGAAACCTTGAGCTGGCTTCAAGACTGTTTTGCTTTCCATAGATCATGGCAATGTTGCTGCAGTAACATGTTGCTCGGTGCAGTCTGCAGAGCCTGCCCACAAACCTGATAAATGCTCACATTTTTAAACAGTGAAAAGATGGAGGTGTGAAGTCAGCTGTGCAGTACCAGACCCAAGCTCAGTTACTTGTGGATAGCAGTCCTGGTGTATTTACGTTGAGCAACTGGCCCTTTCTGGCCATTGACAGTATAATTAGATAACACTTCAGAGAATACTTTACTGAGAATAACTCCATGTAATGTAGAATGGATCAGACAACTGGGCTCTGATCCAATCTACCACTTCTTTTACTTTTTTTAACTTAAACTTCAGATCCTAGGAATTTTCCTTCTGAGCTATGTATTTCAGTCTCAGCTGAGTACATGAAGATTCCTAAAACATAACCTCTTCATACTTTATACATTTTGTGGTTGACAAGCATATTATATAAAATATGATAGGAACAACCAAACTCCACTGCTCTTCAGTTTTTTTGAAGATTGCTGTATCAGACCAGCCCAGTGCTGGATGTTGTCAAACATGTCATCACCAGTGCTGGCCAGTGCCGGCCAGTGCCTGACAAGACTTTAAAAAGAGCTACAAAGCACAATCAATAAATACCCTTATGACTAAAATGAAAGTTAATTTGTGCTTCCACTTAATTAGGTCTTAATTTATATGCTGAAATGCAAGGGTTGAGCTCCCCCATAAAACTGTGTCCTTTGGAAAATAAGTAAATGCTTCCATTCTTCATACTCTACTGCAGTTCTTTTCACTACTATTAGCATGTTGCTTTAATAACAACTTGTAGCAGCAAGTTCCAACAGCTTGTGTGTGTGTGTGTATGTGCTAAATAGTAGATGGGAAAAGAGCCCAATAGAAATTCTGTAAGTTGTTATTTACACAGTACTCAATAGCTACCTGGTGCATTAGTGTATAATAATAAACTAGACAGAAGAGTCCAATGTATTGTCTTTGTCAGACTTTGTCTTATAGACCCATTTCTTATGTTCCTATCATCCTTCTGTTATGCATTCAACGAATGAGCTACTTTTACCTTCATTAATCTTCTCTCTCAAAAAACTCTTTGCATTCTGCAAATCATTTTCATTGTGACCTCTGGGTCTTTCCTACTTCTTCCTCCTTGCTGAGGTGAGACAAGTAAAACTGAGCAGTAGTTGAGGTTAGCACATTGTGCCCTTCATTATTATTCACTGAACACTGCTATCTGACCTTGGGAGAGCATTATGTTGTTCAGGTTTGTACTTCTGTCGTTTCCCTAAGTAGTTAGCGTTATTTGTGAACACAAAACCACGGAGTTGTTCTCCCCAGCACACACTGCCTTGCTTTGCTGAAGGGAACATCTTGAACTCTTCACATACATTGACTCATTATGACGGATGAAGTAGGATGTGACATCCCACTTACAGTTCCCCAGCATAAACAGTTGAAACATAATAAGAGCTCCCATCTGCCTCGCTCGCTTTACTCCCCCAAAACTGATAGCAAAATGAAGAACCAAAGTCATTCACATCTTCATTCAGAGAACAATTATATTAGAAAGCAAGAATATCCACATTTTTAAGTGATATCAATGCTAAAGTTATGTTGTTGTTATTATTATTCCAAACAATAACAAAATTCTTACTAGCTCTGGAGAAAAATATAATTGAAGGGAATTTGTTCCTGGTATAATTTTGTGCCTAACCAGAGAAATTTTATCCACAGACTGGTTTAGTATAGTGTCTTCCACACTGCATACTGGTATCTGACAGGGCAAACTGAAATATATCTGAAGTAGAAAGACAGGGTATGCTATTTCTTAGCACAACGTGGCTGTAACAGGAATATAATAAACTCAGGGGCTGGAATCCATTCCTTGACCTGATTTTCTTCTGTAATTAATGAACAGTGTAACAGTTCACTGAAAGTCTCGATAGGATTTCAGTGTGTATGGACGTTTTCATAGGTACCCCACTGTAACGGAATAAACTGTAATTTTTCTATTTCCTGTAGCTACTTCCAGGCAGTGAGTACCACCCAGGACTTTAGTTACCATGAATGGAAAAATAATTCATGCCCAAAGCAACAGAGAAGCTTGAAAAAATACCATTTTATGGTGATATATTTTAGGAAAAAAAGCTTCCAAAATCCAACTGAGATTTAAGCACATCAGTCCAAAGTACTTTGAGAGCTTTGATGGAAAAGATGTAAAGCATTATTTAAAATCAAATTCAACCTCTATATAGTTCTACAGGAATTTGACCTGTTCTATTTTATTTTATTACCACTACTTGATAGGTCAGGGACATTCCTAAGTTATGATAACTATAAACCTTATGTGCTCCTACTTAAATAAAATTATTGAAATAATATATTTTAAAAATATTTTAAAATTTTAAGAAGCAGTGATTTTTATTTTTAAAGTTCATCGTTAAATAAAAACCAAAATGAATTAAACATATTTTCTTTCTCTAGTAGGGAAACCTACCCAAGAACAATGAGATATGTATTTTGGAAACTGGGTATGTCCACAGAAAACCAGCAGCATAGAACTTGAGGCTAGTTCTATAGAAAGGGAGCATTAGAGCTGTGTTAGTGGAATATTTTCCCCAGTCTGTTTAGTCCTGTTAAGAAAAGCATGTTTACCTATACAGGGCAACACTGTCTCCATCTCATCCCATCAGAAGGTGTGTTAGAATAGTTGTATGGGACCATGTAGCATGAAAAATCTCTCACTCAAGGTGAGAGATCCAGGAAAGAACACAGAGAAGTCCTCCCCTAATTTTACTGTCCCACCAAAACAAGCAGGTCCTCAGCCACAGCTGCACAGGAACGTCTTATTCAGTAGCCCTTGATAAAGGTGTCTCCATTAATTTGCTGAATCCTGTTTCCAATCCAGTTATGCTTTTCAAAAGCAGTTATGTTTTAAACTCCACAACATGTTGTGGCAAAGAATTCTATAACTTCAGTTGAGTGAGAAGTGAAAATCTGCTTCTTTATTTTTTGTTTCTTGTCTTAAATGTACTACCTAATCATCTTCTTGAGCATCCCCTAGTTTTTGGTATTATAACAGCAAAATTTACTCGCTATTCACACTGTTCACAGCATTCATGTTCTGTTACCCTTGTTAGTACTTCTCTCTTTTCCAACATAAAACACAGCGTACTTTGACTGTTCTCACTCAGTAGGCAAGCTATTCTATGTCCTTGGCCATCTTTCTTTCCCTTCTCCATACTCTTTTTGTTCACTGAAGTTCTTTCTGAGATACCATAATCAGATTGTAAAATGTTTGAGATATACAGAGACCAAGGGGTTTAGTAAAGATATAAGGTTTTCTTTTCCAGTTTTCATTTTTCCCCCTTTTTTCCTGATCCAACTTGCTATTTTGAATGCTATAAGCAATGAGATGACACTTTCAGAGGATTATTCACAGTGACTTCCCTAAGGACTCTTTCGTACCAACTAATTTAGAGTCTGTCATTATGTTTCTACATAAAAAATTAGATATATTGGGTATAATACTACCCACTCTGCCATTTACAGTAATAGGTTACCACTCTAGCTAGTTTTATTACTACTTTTACCTTTACTATCTACTGGATTACCTGACAACAAGATACAGCAGTACCTTGGGATGGTACTTTTGACAACGTCCGACAGCACCCATGACCCATATATTCAGCGACTACGTTGCATGCACAGGAAATTCCCTTTAGAAACACATTTTACTGTGCATACAAGTTTCTATTAAAGTCTTAATTCTGTCCCTTGTAGAGGTCTCAGCCTAGATTCAGGTAAATTATTACTCAACAGCAGGATTTCTAGAACAGAATATATCATGTCTTACCAAATATCTTCTTTATATATATTACTCTTTTTCGCTCACCTCAGACACACTTAGCTGTTCACTAGCTGCACCACATATGGAAATTTGAACTTTCTGTTCTTTGTGAAAAGCCACATGTAACACACATGAGATTAATTCTTATTTTAATAAACAGATGCATTACTTTGTGTCAAATGGAAATCTCTTGTATAAATAGCCTGTTGTGACAGACTGTTGCATAATTCATTAAAAATATATTCATTTATGCATTTAGATATTTATGGAAACCTTTTTTTAATTAATCTTTTCAATACATTCATCAAACCCTATAAAAGGTTCTTCTACCCACTGGGGTCTTATTGAGAAATTTATAACTGCTGAATGAATCTGTTTCAAAAGTGCAATAAATCAAAAAAGGACTTTGAAAGATGCTTGAGGGGCAACCAGTAACATTTTTTTTTTACAAATTCCACTATGACTTTTTTGTATGATTTTTTTCGAAAACACTCTCTTCTGTGAATATGAAGTAGGTTTGAAGTTCCAGGTTTAGCTTTGGTGAAAAGAGGCTGGAGAGTATCAGGTTTAGATCAAGTCTAAGTATGAAGAGGGAGTTATTCAGGCAGAGGGAAGTGGTTGTTTCTATTTGATCTACCTAACAAATATTGAAGTTACGTTTTTTTCAAGAGATAAGTACAACACAAGCCAATCTCATAAGTAAGTCACTTCAGAAAGCAAAATCTCTTGGCTTATTGAAAGCACGCAGATGCAAACACTGGAGAAACCAGAGTTTTGTGCCTACCATGCTGTATCACTACCTAAAATTGCTGACACACAGCTGTAGTTTCAAGCGAACTGTCCAACAGCGGCTTGTTGCAGACACCTCACACAGAAAATTGTGCCAGTGTGCAACATAACACCAGGTGCCAGACCAGCCATGTTCAGGAACACCTTGGTGGGAGGGTACACAAACTTTTCATGTGTGTGCTCCAAGCAAGCAGCTTTAAGGGAGAGCCTTTGGGGTGGGTGAAACCTCTCTGATGGGAGACTGAGAGGGGTAGCCCTTACTGGAGGAAGGCAGGATGGTCAAGAGACACTGTTGCCATGGCAACACCGCCTGGGAAAGACAAAAGAGGAAACCTGCGATTAAAAGGGAACGGCTGAAATAGAGAGGAAAACGGGGCTATCAACTCAGTGCCAGCCCAGTGACGGCGTGTGCTGTGACAGGCTGACATGCACTCATCACCTCCAATGACTAAAGCTGCCAGTCACCCTGTCAAGCCATGATTTCACTTGGCCATCTGGCCAAATGCCGGGTGCTTCTAGGCAGCCACGACTGAAGATGAGTTTGGGGTGCTTGAATAAAGTCGTCGAATTATTTGTGAGGGCCTGATGCCCAATGTATCTTGAATGCTTAAACAGACTCAAATAGGTCTCAGAAGCCTTCTGCTGGCCCCCAGCACCAGAGCAGCTTCCAGTGAAAAAAAATTATTAAACAAAAAGATCCCAGAATATCTATTGCACCTACATGAGTCGAACCTGAGGAGTCGCTAACTTGTACACATTGTTTCTCATGTGCTCGCTGATGGCAAAAGCAGTTGCAGGTTGAGTGAATAATCCTGATTTAGCAATGCCATGGCACAACAGCGATTGCTGGAATTTTCTTTGTGAATGGATCTGGGCAGAAGAAAAACCTTAAACTCACTCCCTGGACTTAACAGAAATCCAGAATATACAGGCCACTGCAAATGACTTTGGCAAAGCTGAGTCATCTGTACAGAAACTCACAGCTAACATTAATATGTTGTACAGACCAGCTGGTAAACAAATAATTTGTGTCAGAAACTGACTTAAATTACAGTTTACAAACCAACGTTCCCCTCTCAAATGACAATAGAATAGTACAGTGAGAAACCCCAGCCTGTGTACTTTCTAGGCCAGCTTTCACTGTCTCTACACTGCTTCTAGCCTAAAAGACAAACCCAATTTCCTTACATAGGAAAAAACCTCAAATGCTCTTAGTTCTCAAGAAAATCTGGAGTAGTACAGGCCTCTATATCATTGCTTTCTACTAAAATCACAAATAAAAGCATATAAAAGAAAGCAGAAAAGGGGGAAAAAAAAGAATTATATATCCATACAGTTACCTATACCCCCAATGGCTGTTCACCTTTCAAAACTGTTACAATACATTTTCACAGCCTTGTTGAAAAGAAGGGAAAATAACAACCCCCCCTTTTATAGCATGGAATCGATACATGGTGAGATTAAATGAAGAACTGAAGATCACTCAGGAAATCTGCAGTGAAGTAAAAGCTTGCATTTCTCGTGTTCTTGCTCTCCACCGAAGGAAAAGGTTAGTGTTCCCTTAGGCACAGGTACTCTGCAGCATTGCAATATACATTGGGAAAATAAGACTGCAGCAAGCACTGAACGTTGCACACAGAGTGGGTTGATTTTTTTTGTTGGTTTTGTTTTATGTTTGTCCCAGTGCTCTTTCAGAAAGTAAAATAAGTTATTCAGGCCTTGCTTTTTCATAATCTCAAGGGTACTTGGCGTGCGGATAAGCCATCGATTTTTGTTCTCAGTCTGTTACAGTCACATAGATGCAGTAAAAGTAATTTCCTCGGGACTAAGATCATTTGTTCTCCAGGGTTTTTCCTTATGAAAACTGAATTTTGAACAATCCTTATGTAACCTTTACTATTAAGGTTGCAAGAGATTGAGATCCTTTCATGACATGAGCAGGGCATAAAATTTTGCTTCTGCAAAGTTTCCTGACAAAGTTCTTTATGTAAGGCAAAGGATGATGTTTTTTCTATGTAATAAAATTTCCAATTGGAACTAAAAAAAAATCTGATAAATTACTTTCCCTTCCTGGTTTGTGCACCTATTGCACTAAAAACTCTCTTTAATTTTGACTTTCACTAATTCAGGTTTTAGGGGAGCGTGACTTTTCTCCTCTTAGAGCGGTATGACATATTTCATCACTATATTTATTCTAAATTGTAAATAAGAGTTGTCTTAAATGTAAATAAGTTGTTATACTAAAGCTTGATAAAGGAGACCATGGGTAAGCCTTTAGCTTAAGAAAACCAGACTGGAACTTTGCTTCAATCATTTAAAAAATGTATTTGGGCTATGGGCATTTGTCCACCTTAACTAAAGCAATATTCAATTAGAAGCATTTTTGGGGATAGCTTTCCCTGACAAACAACTCCATCTCAAACAAACCACATCACATTTTTTGCATCCCAGAGGAATAGCTGATGGGGACAGACTGCCATTCTCAGATTTAATACAGAAAGCCCACCCAACCCAGAGCAAAAAGAAGAGTCTTCCTTCTGTCCCACACCCCCAGGTCTGTACGTTTTAATACATCAGAAAGGAAAGTCTTGGGTAGGGCATCTGACCTCACTGGATATTGATCTTCTAGTTGTCAAAGTCTCATTGTCAGTGAAGAGAGGTTTTCCTCATTAAGGCACTGTGGTCATTACAGTGTGCAACACCACTGTGATGTGACTACAAGGCACAAAAATCAGATCCCTGCCAACTGCTAAGTGGTGGGCCTTTCTTTGCAGCTGGGCAACAGCGGTACATCCATATTGCTGTCGTCAGTTGAAGTGAATGTCTGAACAGCAAGGCCTGGGGCGTAATATAAGAGGGAGTGAAGGACAGTTGATGGGTAGAAGACAATGGAAGTGCTGCTATGCAGTCATAGGATGGTGGGATGACTTTATTTAGAGGTGGCTAAAAGCAAGATTTCCTCAAAAAAAGGTCCTTTTGAATTCCTGTTGAAAAACAGGTAGAACAACACCCAAATCTTTCTTTTATTCATATTGAACATGTTATTGTACATATTTAACATCTCTTAAAGCCAGTATAATCAGAAATAAATCAATTATTGCTGTCTGAAATGTGACTAAAACCAAACCAAGACCCCTTTTCTATCTTCAGAAGTGTGAAAATTTCCCTAAGAACCCCCATCCACCCCCATCATTTCATGGAGCATCTCATTGCACCTGGAAGGACAGCTGTGAAATCAGAGCGGTGGTACCCAGGGACAATCATCCTGCTGTAGTTCCTGATCAAAAGTGGGATCAGTAGTCAGATCATTGGATCTCCTCCCTGAACCAATTGTCCCTGGGTGCCAGGCTGGCCTCTGAAGGATTCATATTTGCTCCAGAACATTCCATGTTCCCTTATACCATCCCATGTTACTGACACATACCCTAGGCACTTCCAAACACAGAAGACCAATGGAAATGAGGTTTGTTATGTCATTTTTTGCTGTGAAGGGTTTAGAATGGAAAAAGGCAGTTTAAGCCCCCTGCTTTGTGTAACCTTTCAATGCCATTCTTGCTAGCCACCTCTCCTTCAACTGAATGATTCCTAGTGTCATGGAAAGTAGGCAGAAACAGAAGAAGGCAGGCATTGCTGTAGCTATTTGTGGGTTACACTGTGGGAGAAGCAAGATCAGTGTGTGACCAGGAGACATCCACTGAATAATTTTTATCTTCTTTGTAGGAGAATGAATGTCCTATCCAAACCGCTTGCATCCAGCAGGACCAAGAACATCAGAAGAGAAAGTAGAGAAAGTACAGTACATCGTGAAACAGTTCTTTTTCCATAGGGAGCAAAGCACATTCCCAAATTATACTGGTAACAATAAACCTCTGAAATAATACAGTACATCTCTCTCCAGTGAACGGCATCATTCTGTATTCTTCAGAGCTGGGTGAAATAAAACTGCACAGAACAAAGGTTTCAAGTTTCCCTTTTCGATGCTCTCAGACCTGAGCAAAAATAATTAATTTCTCCACCTCCACAAAGGATTTTGGCAGTTTTGCCATCGGTGGAACACAATAATTGTCAGTGTAAAGAGCCAGTTTCCACAGAGAAACTGATACGCGAGAAATGAAGCAGCACACATGAAAACACTGTCTCTTCTTCGTTTCAAATCAGCTTGGGGAGAGCGAACCGTTTTGTTTTACTTTTTCAAGTAATGCAGGGGATAAATCTGAACTTCCCTCTTGATCATTGGATGTTTGAGGATGTGAACACATTCCTGCTCTACGCAGTATGAATTACCGGCCAGGTCCCCTTGTTTTACAGATGGGCTAGAAAGCTTCAGGGATTCTTAATCTGAGTATTGCTTCTTTTTGGCACACAAGAGGAAGTGACAAATGCTCCTCCATGGCTGTGGTGGTTTGGGTCTGATGACATATAGGTAGCTTGTCTGTATCTACTAGGAGTATATGTGGTTAAAGCCTCCTCTCTCCCTTCATTGCTGCTCAAGGTTTGAGCTCATGGTTTCAACTGTGCAACACATCCTGGATGCAGGCTGGTAATACAGCATTAGTGGGAATGAAGATTTCCCGGCACTTTCCACTCTAAAACCCCCCACTTGCAGCAGCTTTTGCTGTTACTGAACTGTAATGACCAAGCTACAGCCTTCACAGCCTCTACCAAGAGGTTTTAGCTAAAGCATTCTGGACATTTCTCAGCTAAGTGCAACTGACTATCTAGAAAAAAACTCAGAACCATCTATTTGGAAATTCTAAGTGTTCTTGTATTGAAACTTAGCAACCTGAAATATGATGGTGTGGTAGGGGAAGGTAGACCTGCTCTACCCCTAGTGATGTGCTGTGGGGTTGAGTTTGGCTAAGGGCTAACCTCAGGAGAAAAATGAAAATTCCAGTCTCTAATGCATAGTGACATGTTTTGTGTCACGTTTGGGTGACTACCACACATGAGCTGAGCCTGCTCCATCTCTTTGCAGGGTCCCAATGCCAAGAAAAATAAATGCTTTCCTAGCCACTGAACAAATATCACTGCAGCAATGGAGGTGCTGAAAGGCATTTCCTTCGAAAATTACTAGACCTACTACTGAGATGCCAGAAATGTGAACAGAAGACAGCGGGAATATCTCCCTCCTGTTCTTAAAACATCACTTGACCAGAATACCAAAGGCTTGAGGAAAGGGAAGCTTGTCAAATTCAGTGTCAGGGGATGAGGCTTCTCAGGAGAGTAGGAATAAAGTAATGAGAAAGAAATAGGAAGAGCAGGGAGTCAGGCAGGGCTGTGGAAGGGAAGAAGAGTGTTGAGATGCTGTTTAGGACAAGCCCAGAAGATGGTGGCCACTAAGACACATTTCCTGGCAGAGACCTGTAGATCTCCACCTCTCTTTCTTGTTCACTCAATACCTATGGCAAAGTATTGTCTCCAGGCTCACCTCACACCAGGTAAATGTAGCTGCCTCGGCTGAAAGAAGACCACACTGTTGATTTATAACCCAAACTTACAGTTGACGTGCTTATGGGTGGGAAGGTTCCTGAAGAAGGGAGATATTATTTTGTAAGGGTTTCTTGGTCTTTTTTTTAGTGCCAAGTGTTGTTCAGCAATACAGCTGGGAAACCCTACTAAATAGGAAAGAATTTCACCCCATTCCAAGGACTCCGCTTCTTACAGGTGCTGAAGGGCAAACCCTGTCTATGGAAAAATGAGTATGCAATCATGTAATTGAAGATTATATCATTCCATATATAGAAGAGAACATTATTTAAAATACATGCCACTAGATCTGAATTCTGGCATCCCCTGAGTTTTGTGGGCTTAACTTCAGCCTGATCATTTTTTCTAATATTTTGGGGATAGGGTTTTCTTATAAATATATATGTGTGTAAATACATTCTTTTCTTATAAATATATATACATATACACTATATACATATATATATATGGTCCCTGCCACAGCCACCAGAAAATTAAAAATTGTAGGAAGCAATCCTACTCCTTATCTTCTATGACAATTATGTTTCCATCAGTGGTTAGCCTCTTTGCAGGGGGACCTGCTTCTGTCCTGGATTTGCCATCAGATGTTAGGATTCTCTGCGGAACACATCTCATGCTCGCTCAGCAAATCCCTTTATTTTTTCTCTGGGAAGCTGCTCATAGGTACTCCATCACTCTGACATTTTTCAGCCAGGATAATGATGGAGCAAACAAGCACAGTAGCTGACTCAGGAGGAAGGTGTAAGACTGCAAAGTGGCTGAGCACAGAAGCTACTGTTTGTTTGTTTATTTATTTTTTAAATCCACACAATGGAAAAACATTTTTTTGCATTATAAGCAACGACTTTTTCCAAAATTAGAAATTACCTCATCACTGACCGAAGGATAGCACATAATCCAACAAAGGCATGCAGCAGTCACGGAAACAACAGCAGCAAAGATGGCAGCAAATAATATTTTAAAGGCAGGTAAGATGTCTAGGAGCTAGCAGTAACTGAGGGATCAGACATGCCTGAAGGTAAGTAGACAAGGAGGAAAGGGTCTTGCTAAATTTAAGAAAGGCTTCTCCTCTACATATTTGTATGTTGGAAACTTCCTGAGACTGCAAGCAATTAAATGTAAAAGCAAAAGATCTAAAGATGGGTTTCATAAAGGTGAATGCATCTTCTTCTTTAAAAGAAAAAAAGTTTTAAAAAATAAGTAAACTTGTTAATATATTTCACATTGCAAAGCGCCACTGCTTTATGTATGTTCATTTTTATCTTCTCAGTATGAAGTATAATATCTGTCATAACTTGAATACAAGACTACTGTCTCATTTTAGGAATGGAAGTAAAGTCATAGTGTGCACCAAGTCATCATACCTCAAATTTTCTCCAGGGTCATATTCTCCCTTCTCTGCCTCAGAGAGCTTGCCAATGTACAAAAAAAAAAAAAAAATTCCATTACTTTTACTTGGCAACTGATATTTCTTTCATCACATTGATAGTTTTACTTTCCTTTGAAAAAAGAGACTAGTGTGATTTATATTCTATGACTGCAAATAGTAAATTATCATCTTATTAAGTTCTAGCATGGTTTATGGCATTTTGGTGTGCTTTGTTCACATATCCCTTAATTTTTATTATTCTCTTGTAACTGCCATACCATTTCTTAGTCACTGTCCAAGAAATCCAAAAAGTACCTTTGAACAACCTCAATCACACCACTGCAACTTTAGCATCTGGGTGTTACAGAGAAAATGAAAGTAAGCAGAGTTCTCCTTCCCCAATGTATCTCCACTGGGCAAAATTTTCAGAAGCACTTCCACATGCTAATTCAAACTAATTTTTGTGTAAATAAAATTTTAAGTTGTCCCAAAATAGAGGAAAAATGAATCATTTGAATCCACAGCTTGTCAGATCACTCACTTTGGATATGGAAAAGCAATCCAAGCCATTTTTCCAGCCAGCCTAATCATGGTATCTGCAATGGACCAAATGAAACTGACTCTAAATGTCCTAAAGCAACAGAAACCTTCATACTTATGGATGACCTTAAGCTGGCATCTGACCAGGTCTCTGTGTCAGCAGGTAATACACAGTAGCACATAACTCCAAAGAGAAACAGAGTAATGGAAGTGGGAAGGGACCTCAGGAGGTATCTGGTCCGACCTCCACCCCCACAAGGCAAGTCCAGCTTCCATATCAGGTCAGGATGCTCAGGATCTGGTCCAGCTGAGTGTCAAATCTTATAAATGTTACATTGCACGTAGTCAGGAGTGTTCAAAATAATGCATTACTCCATAGCTCTGAAGTCTACAGCCTCTGGCACCAGCTTTCAGCATAAGCTTTATAGTAGGAAAGATCCATTTTGGCACAGAAGGAAGCAGCTTGTACTGGACTTGAAATCTGGGCCGCAGAATTGGCCTTCAGTTACTCAAGTGTCACAACAGAAAAGCTTTTTCCAGTGGCTGTACCAGAGAGGAAACTACAATTTGAGGCAAAAAAAAAATCTGAGAGGCGCCTCAGAGTTCCTCACACACTGGTGATTAAAACATATCAGAGAACCCAGGCTCAGCTGAGGTCAAAAGCAAAGTTTCTGTTAACTGCAATTAATCACCAGAAGACCTTTTCATCCCAATTCTACTCCTACTGACATTAAAGGCAAAATCCTTGCTGTCTCGGGTGACCCAGGATCAGACCTTTCAAAAGCAACTTGGATGGAGGCGGAGTTCTCTCCCTTCACATCTATCTACGTATTTCTAATTTCACATCGGAGCAACTTTCTACAGCCAAAATATAAATTCCAGAAAAATAAGTTTTTTTAATGGAATTGCTGACAGACTGTTAAGTAGAGTGCCACAAACAGCAGTGCTGTAATGATTAGTTGAACAGGCTGATTACACTGGGCTTGTGTGCTCTCAGCAATGGCAAAAACTCATTTGATTTTCAATACTGCAACCCTCTTGAATCAATATTTTGTATTATGTATTCCATTTGAAGTACTTGTATAAAGACTACAGTATTATTTTACCTTAATATTTTATTTTTAGAGCACGTGTAGCATAATTAAGCACATTTTATGTAGGTTTGGCATGTAGTCTAACAAGAGCTAGAATTTACCTGTTTGCTTTACTGTTAGATCAGCAGTCAGATCTATATAGGTGTACGTAGGCATATGTGAAAATGCACATCTCTATAATTGCAGTTCCCAATTCTTATCGTGGATATATGACCTATGATTTTGTGTGCCTTTTTCTTCTGAATGTCTACCCAGAGACACCTTAAAGAGGAATAATTTTCAGGATGCATTGAGTGTCATCCACAGAGGCATACAGCCACCGAGATATTCAAACCCAATAGCCATTTTTTAAAGGTTAGGTCATATCATAGATCTCTCTGTGTATCTTTCTCTCTCATTGTTCATCTCCCTGTGTACAGTAACTAGTCTGCTTTAAAGTCAAACATACAAAGCTGAAATGTGCCTAATCTCTTCAAATTTAAAGAGGGTCCTTTTAATCAGCATCACCATAATCCATGCAGCCCTAGCTGTATAATTTCACCCAGATAGCTCAGAAATAGCAATCACCATGGAAGTGGAGGCTCCCGGGGGTTCTCTTAAGCACAAAGTAACACTACTTCCTACTTAAATAACTTATTCCAACTCAGGTAAACTTGCCCTGAGCCAATACATGAGGGTTTGCCCCCAAAAGGAGTCTTGGTATAAAGGACGGGCACCATTGTACCCTGTCACTTGAACTTTCCACTGCCAGGGGACAAGTCATGTCCTGTCAGGCAACCTCATGCAGGAGTAGCCTTATGTGACCTGAGTAATCTTCAGCCTGGGGACAGAAAGCAAGCCAAAAGGTCTGAAGAAGCACAATGAGCCCAGCATTGGAAAAGTCCTCATCTTCCCATGCAGATGTGACTCCAAGGTCATAGGATCACAGAATCACAGAATGGTTTGGGCAAGAAAGGACCTCAAAGATCACCTAGTTCCAACCCCCACACACACTATGGGCAGGGACACCTTCACTAGACCAGATCGCCCAAAGCCCCATCCAACCCGGTCTTGAGCACTTCCAGGGATGGGGGTTCCACAACCCCTCTGGGCAGCCTGTGCCAGTGCCTCATGACCCTCATAGTAAAGAGTTTCTTCCTAAAGTCTAATCCAAACCCACCCTCTTTCAGCTTGAAACCATTGCTCCTTGTGCTATCACTACACCCCTTACACTCCCTGATGAAAAGTCACTACCTAATTAAGGGACCTGAAAAGCTCCCACAGATTCACAAGTCTACATCTGGCACCACTGTCTGGCTGAGATTTAACGAGTTTAACATAGCTGAATTGGTCCAATTTGTCCAGACAGGAAGGCATGCCCTCTCATTCGAGTCTTTTTTGTTTATTTTCCTTTTCAAACCACTGATGGTGTTATTGGCACTGTGTAAAGCAGTCAGGGCAGCTGAGTTCACTGCAGTCTTATGGGTTTTGGTGAGAGCATTAAGTTCCAGAACAGTGAATCAGTTTTCAAGGAGAAGCGTTTCAGTCCGAGCCACACAGAGGCTCGCTAATAAATAAGATTTTTATTTTGAGGAAACAGCATTAAATTTATTAATATCACCCCAGAGTGCAGTATCTAAATACCTTATTTGCAATAAACTCTTTGGCTGAGTAAAATCTTGAATTCAGTGGGAATTTTGCCACCGACTTCAATAGGGGAGGATTTAACTGTTTTAATCTCCTGGGAAGGAGAAAAAAGGAAAATCCAAGAACATAAGCCATCTAAATAGTGATTACCTAAAAACACTAAGTAAAAAAACACTTGGCAAAAATCAAACAAATTTTTCGCATTACCAAAGGGACTGAAAACTATTAAAGCAAATTCTCATGCCTGCTCATTTATACCAGGATCAGCTTACAGTTTTCTCCAGGCAGTGATTAAATAAACTGCAGTTTTCCTCCATTCTCCTTGACTGTTGATAAACAAATGATAGCGTGAGTAAAGAAAAAAAACCTGCAGAGCCGTGGAAACAATAATAAGGAATATCTCTTACCAGCAAAGGACTAGATTCGGGATCCCACTGAAAAATATGCATAGAAATGCTTGACTTGCACAGCCTGTCACCTCACACTTAAAACACATGCAGAAGTGAGATTCCTAGATAGAAAAGGTTTCCTAAAGCAGGACCACAAGCATAAAAATATCCCTTTTAATAGTAACAACTGACTTCAGGTTTCTCACAGCTATATGTCAAAGCAAGTTCAGTTTTTGGGGTTACATGGAAGTCCTTTCATTGCTTTATGGCTGGAAGGGAAGGTAAATATATCTGAAATGTTGCTGAACAACAATCTGATAGCGCTAAAGGACCACTGAAATCTCTGATCTCCTACAAAATATGGTAAGCCAAGCTGGAGCCATGTGAATAGGGACAAATTGATTGATAGTTTTAAATACAATACTCAGATGTTTTCTAAGTATTGTATTTAGAAACACACTATACTGTTACAGAAGTTCCCATTTCAGAGTCATAAAAGGGAGTATTGCAAGAACTTGGGAGAATTCCAAGGAAAAGCCCATTTTTCCCAGGTGCATTTCAAGACAGAGTAAGGGAAACCTGTAACATGGTAACCTTGCTCCACATGAGCAAGAGATGTAGGTTGACCTCTGGTTGCTGACATTACAGACTACACTGGAAGAAACACGCAGGTCTAGGAGGGGCCTACAGGCTGTTGTTGGTAACTCACTCAGGAATTTACTATATTGTAATCACAGAAATCAACCTGCTCATTGTCAGCCCTTTCTGATTTGCCTTCCTCTTAGACAGGCCTTATATGCTGTGTCTGTTGGAACTGGTATTCAGGTTTTCCTCAAGGTCCTGTTATATCTGGCAAGTCAATAAGTACTGTAAAGATTATTTTTTTTTTTTTTTTTAAATTCAGTAGGCAGTGACACCTTTGGGGATGATTTTTACAGTTTTATGAGCATTGGTTAGGGACTTTTCAAGATGTGAGGCAATTCAGACATTTGGTTTACTGCTTTCTGTGTGATTATACCTGGGCAACCTTGTGTAGATCCAGGCCTGGAGGTTAGTAGCCCTGCCTGTGGCAGGGGGGTTGGAGCTCTATGATCTTTGGGGTCCCTTCCAACCCATGCCATTCGATAATTCTATGATGATTCTATACCAGGAGTCTTCTGCTACCTGACCTTGACAACACATCTCAGAGTCAGAGTGGCAGCTGCTAGTCAATACTTAGAAACCTGCTCAGGCAGGTGCAGTTCCTCCACCTCTGGAAGAGAAGACCTTCACTTTTTAAAAACAAGATGTCCTGAAAGAAGGAAACAGTAAGTGTCAACACCTTTGCAGAAGGGTAGGGTTTGTGATGGGATGGCACAGTCTGGACCAGAAGCTGCTACACCTGAGCTAAAATAAAGGGGCTAAGCTTTCTGTGAGGATTTCGGTCAATGGTCTGAGTAAGTCCCAGGCTTGGAAGGGAGATATTCTAGGTGTAGCTTTTTCTGACATGGCTTAAAAAAATGACAAAACCTCCCTGCATTCTGTTCATGATACATACTTGAGCTCTTCATTTACAAAGACATAGTTCATAGGAAAACCTTCACCTCTCTCTTGTATCATTATTTGTGTGGTCAGACTCACATTGACCAGTCCTAAATTACAGTTCCTGGCCCACAAGTTGAAGATTATTTATATCTTGACTTAGTGTTTAAACCCAAGAATAAGGTCATTATTCCATTATTAAGCTCAACAAGACCGTCTTCATAACTTGGCTCAACAGGCTCTCAACTGGAAAATAAATGAGTAAAACGGATCCAATCAACCCCTTGTGTAATACCAATGTATCTAATGGCATCACCACAGAATGCAATCCCCCAACAACAGGATGAACTAAACATTTTTTGTTGTTGTTTTCCAATAAAAGTAAAATATGTTAATGCTGAATGTAGTTGAAATTGCCCGCTCACTCCAGTGATGCAGTGGTCTGCTGCTGATTTAAACATTCCACGTTGTTTTCTACATTGACAAACTAGAAAAATGGAGAGTCATTTAGTCAGCTTTTCTCTTTTCAGGACAAGAATAATTATTTCAAACCATTGCAAGTGGAGAAGGGGGATATAGGAGAGTAGTTGTCTGCTCTGTGATATTAAGTTATGTGATTAAAGGCTCTTCTCTACAAACCAAAAGGAGTACCAAGGAAGGAAGAAGCTGCATGACCCTCAGTAACCTCACCAGAGCCAACAGAGCCCTCTGACCTTACCTGGCCTGAGCTATCACTGGACAGCCATCAAGCCTCTGGTCTCAGGGTTGACACCCATGAGAGTGGGGCAGAAAAATCATGGAAAAACTGAAGGATAAGGCGATAAAATTGTCAATCACATGACTGTTACTGATCAGTATGCTTTCTTGGCCATACCCTGCTTCCAATAGGTGCAATCTTTTCTGTTTTATTTTCTCTCCTTTCCTGACTGTTTTCCTGGGTGAAGGTCTACTGTGTATTTGTGAGTGCTAGCCAGTTCCTGGCCCTGACTCACCCCACTCATCCTGTCAGGGGCTGCTGGTAGACTTCATCACCCCCTGGGTCCACCTGCTATGCTCAGACCCTTCAGGACAGTGCAAGTTGGTTTGGTCACGACCAGTGCCAGGGTTGTCTCCATGCCCAGCTGCCTGGTTCTTACACCCTCACTGCTTCATGACATTCAGATCTGTGATCTTTTCTCCACACTCCTTGTAGCAAGAAACTTACTTGCTAGAGAAAGAAAATTAAGATTCTTATGTGACTTTGAGAAAAAAATGCCAGTTCTCAAGGCTTTAGATAAAACCTTAAGAGATAGCAGCAACCTCGCACAGAAATCATTTAGTTCTATAGATTATGCAGTGGGTAATTCTCAGAAATGTTAGGACAGTAAATCAATAGTAAACTTTGAGAGATATATTCTCAAGTCATTATGTA
The DNA here is from genome assembly GCF_964237585.1 of Gallinula chloropus. Lineage (NCBI taxonomy): Eukaryota > Metazoa > Chordata > Aves > Gruiformes > Rallidae > Gallinula > Gallinula chloropus. The sequence continues at coordinate 118,031,098 of NC_140085.1, forward strand.
GTGCTTTAGTTCTTAAATTTGTATTAATTTGAAGGACAGCTACCCAGGTCTACTCCCATGCAGTGAGTTGAAGATAAGTTGAAAGTTGACAAAATGTGCAGTTTTCTCCTAGCTACAAATAAAGATTATTCAAAAACCCTTATAGAACAGCAAAATCTTTTGTAATCTCTCCAGTTCTGTTCTCACATGATTGTCAGAGTTGAGACAAGGAAATAAGATGAAATGTGGTAAATTTGTCAATATGGGAATGGTAATTAGAAACCTGACATGCCCTCCTCACCACACCCCCAGAAATGGTCACAACAGAGCATAATCAAACTCTGTTGACTCTGGGATTTTAGATCAAAAAGGTGGCTGTAGAGAAATTGCACTGCAGGATGCCTTGTGGTTGCACACCAGGTTCAAGTTCATGGCTCTATCTGCCTCATTCCCAGAGGTCAAAGACACCAGTCCCAGCTCTGTCTGTGGTAGTAAGAGAGTGATGATGGAAGAGGTACATCCCTTCTCTTCCTGTACACAGCTCCTGCTCTCTCCCTGAAAAGTTTGGGCCCAAAATGAAAAAAAAAAAAAAGGAGGTTTGTATGACATATCAGAGAAAGCACTTTTTATAAAAGGAAAAAAGCAGAAAGCAAGAAAATTAAGGGAAACCTCCATCTCCTCCATCCTTGGATCAGCTACCACTCCTGTAGAGAGAGAAAAGTGAATGCAAGAAGAAATGGAAACCATGACACAATACAGCATTTCGGGAATATTCACACACACGAGGTGTGAATAGCTTAAATGCAAAGTTAAAAATAACAGGTCACATGCTAAGACCCAGATTGCACAAGATCAGACTACTCCTTGCATTGTGCTACACACCGAACTTGTCATGCCTTAAGCAAAGGATGACTCGTTGGGGGCACATCATTACATAGCCGAGCAAAAGGGAGTGTGAAAGGTTATTTACATCAGTGCTTTGTGTGGCATCCAAAGGGCAAGCACACTCACCTCACCCTGCCTTACTTCTGCTCAGCCTCTGCAAGGAAAGTCAGCCTCCCTCACCAGCCCAAACATACAAACAAACAGCAAAAAGCCCCCTGTGCCTGTCACTTGACCAGAGTTAATACGCTTCTAAAGTTCCCTTGCTTTGGCACAGCTCCTTTGCGTGAAAGGAATATAGAAAAGCTCACAGAGAGCACAGCTTCAGCGCAGTGCTGGAGTGGAGGATATTTGCTCACAAAATCACATTAGCATCCATGGAACCAGAGCACTTAATTCCCCATACATCGCTTTGAAAATGCAGCCTTAAAGCAGCCTTCAGTGGAGGATGGGGGTGGGAAAGGAAAGGCTTAGCCCGAGGAACAGCTTAAATTAAACTTCTCCTAAAGCTTCCTAACTTTAACATGAATGCAGGCGTTCCCTATCTCCTACAGCTCACAGCGATTCAAATGCTCACACATACAGCATCGCTGTCCTTAAAACAGGGAGAAATCCTCCTCTTGCCACACCGGGAAGAAAGAGAGAAGGTTACTGGAGGGATGAGCTGATGTGTGTTTACCCAGAGGGGTTAGCAGCCTTGAGCCTGTAGAAAATTTTGCAGTTTTTCTTTATGCATTTTTAATCAATTCTAAGCTACTTACAAATATGTGCAATTACTTTCTGCACTTCTCTTTGTAATAAGATTTAATGACTGTTCTGTAATCCTCTTGGTGAGCACTGATAATCAAACACTATGATTTAAATTTTAGATTTAACGGAGCAGTTTTCTATGAAATGAGGAGAAGTGTAGTTTTAATCTTTTATCTTTTACAGGAAGTTGGGAATTTTTCAGCTTTCTTATACACAGTCATAAAATAAAAGGCGGGATTGGGTTTTTTAATATCTTTTTGTAATGGATGCCAGAACACCGCAGACCTTGCTTATTTTGTAGGAATTTTCTTTTTCTATGAAAATCTTTTTATCTCCTACAAATTTATGGTTCTATTTTCAACATTTTTGGCACCTTTTAAAGTTGATGAGTTATAAAATTATGTATACTTTCCATACAGAGAGATCCCAGATGTGAAATAATCATTCCTGTATATTGGAGCACCTATGAAAAGATTGGCTTTTCTCATTAAATTCTTTGGCTCTTTTTAAAGTGAATTTAGTGCTTGTGGAAAGCACAGGCCAATGTGGTGGCAGAAACTCAAGCTGTGAGTCCACCAAGCCAACAGAGCTTTCTCTTCTCATTAGAAAAGGCAGGAGTCCTAAAAAAAGACTAAAAGCCCAAGGGTCACAGACTGAGCAGTGACCGGGTTGTGGGTCAGGAGAGACCTGAGGGAAGGAGACACGTTGCTGGAAAGAACCATCAAAGCCCTCGTGAATGATGTCAGGCAGCCAGGGTGCTGTCTGGAGGCCTTACAAAAGCTAAAGGCAGCTTCTGGAGTGATTTTGAACCATCATCTCTTGGCTCTGGCCCCCATGTATTCCTTCCTTTTCATTTCTCCAAGGCAATAATGCGGGACCGATGGCAGCAGAGAATTACACCTCACTTCTTGCCAGCCAGTTCCAGCCCAGGCAAAGCAGTTCCTCCTCAAAATCTATCAAATGATCTCTCCTCCATCAGCCAGAACACTTTCCAGTGACAAGAGCAGTGATGGGGCAGCAGAAGGACATGCAGCCAGGCAGGCATTAATCATGTCTTGCAGAGTCCCAGTAGGATCAGCTTGACTGTGACAGGGCTTGGGAAGGTCAGCTTAGGGCTCTGCCCCCAACCTCCGTGTCCTTGCTGCAGAGCTCAGCTTGACTCATTGTGCAGAGGTGAGAAACAGAGCTTTGTCTTCAGAAATCTGTTACAAAGTGAGTTATTTCTATTTATTTTCCTTCTGTTTTGCGGAGGGAAAGTGTATCCTGAACATGAGAAGGCATTGCTGCCTAAACCACTTTTTCTTCTGCTTTCCATGCAAAAAAAAAATGTTCTTCATGTGCAACAGAAATATTTTAAGTTCACAACAACCTTGTGAACTACCACCAGAGCGCTAGAGCTGCCTCAAATGTTATTCTACTGCAGCAGCAGACAATTTTCTAGGTTCACCTGTAGGAACACCAATTCTCAGTGCTCTAGCACTAACAACCACTTGCTGTTACCCCTATCCAGAAAGACAAGTCATTAACTGACTTGCCCTAGCAGGTGATCACTGATCTGAGCCAGAGCAGGCGCGATGGATGTACCTTCCCAGACAGAGCAGGGAAGGGATCCAAAGCAATGGAAGATCTCAAGGGGAAACTTTATGAACAGTGAAGTTTTAGGAGAAAGCTTAGGCTAATTTAACAATTTACTGTTTGAGTGATGGGTAAGTGAAACTTCTTAAAATATGCTAGGTGGGCATCATTCAGAGATACTTGTGTGTACACCAGTGAGAGTTTTGTGGGAATTTTCTTAAGAGTGAAAGGATCTGAGCAGCACGTTTTCCTGTGTTATGTGAGTCTGCCAGAAGAATCAGTACAGAGTATTGTTCGCCACAACTTCACAACCAAAACATGTAAATAAAGCAAATGTCTCAAGCCTCCCAGTGACTCAGGTTACTGCCATTTCAGTGCTGATACACTGTGTCACAGACAGGCCTTACCATGTTCGTGGAAAAGCCGACGGAGCCAGCCTAGGTTTTCTGCCAAATCACGAACAAACACTGTCTTAACCCAAATCTGCTTAGAGTAGGAAAAAATAACCAGAATAAATGCAGCAAATCTCCTGTGTTCACTCAATGGCTTTCTTTAAGCTTGTGGATGTATAATCACTTCTGTGCTCCCAGCAGCACTCAAGTCCCCCAGCCGTACAGACATCCGGAATGAGGGAGGACTCCATCATATCCCAGCCTCTCTCATTTCCTCCCACATCTCCATTTTCACACTCCAACCAGCTCCCTAATAGAAAGAAATAGAGATATGAACCTTAAAAATTAAAAAAAAAATTAAAATTTAAAATAAACCCCAACAAAACAGACACAAAAATAACCCTAAACAAAAAGCCTCACTCTTATAAAGAAAACTGAAAGGGAATGAAAAGTTCATCTCATCTGCTTCCTCATGGCAATGCTGGATCAGCTGAGGTTGTATAATTCTGATTGGCAGCAGTCTGACCTTGTATATCTTGGTGCTCCTTCCCTGCAAAGGTGATGATAATCCCTTTCCTCGACCTTTCATTACTTAGCGTATAATGTCTCAGAGCCAGAGCTGGTCTTCTACTGCTTGTTCACACAGCAAGCAGTACCCCAGAAGGTAAACCTCTGAGTGCTATACCATTAATAACAGGGAATATTTTAACCAGAGCAGTTTGCACTACTTCAGGATGGTTATAAAATTAGCATGCATTACCTTCAGGAAATGACAAGACTTTCGCTAGTTACTGTGAAAGGGTTTTTTTCGTCATTGTAGCTCTAAATATTTATTTCCATGCCCATGGACAGAGGGCCATTCAGGCCCTTTAGTGAACTCAGGACCCTGATGTCTAACCTTGAAATAAACAGCCAATTAATAGGGCAGCAGAATCTGGTCCATATTGAGCACCCTACCTTCTCAGGTGTTCCTCTAACAAAAAGGCTTTTAAACCAGTTACACTCACATTTTATCTGCACTGTATATAGCATTAGAAAAAATACTATGAAGCAATATAAACTGGGAAAATATGAATGTGAACAAGCGTTGTCCTTCAGATGGGATATGCTTATTATCAAGTGAAACACATTGTAAGGATATCTGATTTCAATTTTTGCAGCGAGTAGAGCTGTTGAGAAAGCTACTTTATCTGTAATTTGAGGAAAAGAACAGACACAGCAGGCTTCCAATATTTGAGTTAGCTTTGAACTACTTTGTTCAATGTACCTCTCTTTAATTTAAAGGTAAATGCAAGTGAAAAGAAGATGATGAATGTAAAAATAATGCTACAAAATTTAGCAGACTTCTTGGTTGTAGGCATTCCTTTGCTTTCTTTGGAACAGGCATAAAGACTGGATGCATTTGTTCCATTTACATGTGTGGGTTGCATACTAGGACTGTATTTGACTGGCACTGAGGTGTATTTGATTAGTACACAAGTTAAAGTTATGAGAATAAGATAACATGGAAATTCTGATAAATGCTGATAGGCATTTGAAAAAAAGAAAAATAATCTGTATACTCTATAAAAATCATACTCTAGTGTATTAATGAAAGTGATTAAAAGTGGCTTAAAATAGGGTTAAGTGAACTGGGTAAAATAAGGTGTCAACAAGACTCAGAAATGGCTCCTTGAGCCTTTCATCTGGGTGATATTTATAGAGGTCATGTAACCCTGCCAGACCAGACTCCAGTCTTCTCTGTAATATATGCAGTATTGATATATGCCATCATGAAAGCATGGAACAAGCAACTGATTTTGTCCATTTTGCTCATGTTGACAAGACTCTGTTTTTGTAATGGTTGCAGAGAAAGATCCAATAGAGTGGAGACATCCAGGGGAAAGAGTGGATTTGGGTGATAGGGTAGAAGCCGGGGCAAGGAAAGAGGGGAAGCTACTGAGGTCTCCAAGGGCTCTGTGTGTTATCTTCTGCTTTCCATTTCTCACTAAATTCCTCTGCCTCTCTACGAGCACCTCAGAAGCAAACTAGCCTGGAGGTGCCCAGACAGCTTGCACAGCCACTTCCTTGCCATGTCTGAGCCGGGGAGAAAGGTGACCAAAAAACAGTGAGGAGAGGGGTCCAGTCCCCAGGTCACCCTTCAGCAGCTGGTTCCAGCAGTGGACACTAGGCAGGGGTAGCAGGAGACAGTGCCCTCCTCTCCTCCTCTCCTCCTCTCCTCCTCTCCTCACCATGGCACGATGAAGGAACTGGGGGAGCCGGAAAGGCTGGAGAGTAATGCCAGGCATTCCTCCCAGAAACAATCTACTTTGCTAATCTGTCAACACCTAGACCCACCTTCTGCCTCCAGCTTCTGCTCAGCCACGGGAAGATGAACAAACAACAGCTATGATTTTAGAAATAATATTATCTCTGACCCCCTGCTCACACAAAGCTGTTATTTTCTGTAATCATTATGGTGCGAGAACTTAGAAACGAGCACAGGTGGCAAATGGTGATGGAGCCCTATCTCAGGCCCATATGGTGGCCACTGCCTTTGACCTTGACTTTGTTCCTGTCACTGACAAATATTTAGGTCTGTTTTTGAATGAATAGGACTGAGGTAAAATGACTTTCCTCTGTTCCTTGCTCCTCTCTGCCATTTTGTAGAAGTGTGTGTGTACGGAGTCACTTATATTAACAAAAGAAACCACAGTAGTGATTGATAAGGTGGGATGAAGGTTATAAGAATTTGATTTATTTTTTGCTTCCCAATTTGCTGAATTCCTATATTCCTCTGAAATACATTTAATGTTTTCAGGTGAATGCTCTAAAAACTTTTCACTCGGTGAATGCAAGTGATTTTTATAAATTAGAAGTGTACTAATGAGAACACTGAGATATTTGCCGTAGCTCCAGAGAAAGTTAAGAAAAGAACCAGAACAAAACCTTAGATACATGAATGGGGGAGAGGATGATGGAGTCTTTTTGTGTTTGCAGAAGTAAATTGTAAATGTAATCTGTAGCCACTGGATACATAATAGGAAAATAGTGGAATTTTGAACTATTAGGGGAACTAGAAATTTCTGGTGGGTAGGCACAGCATCTCAAAATGAAGTCCTCTGTAAAAACAATTACCAGCTTGAATTTTCAGTGTTCAATACACAGAATAGCTGTTTTGCAGTCTACTGTGCAAAAAGTGAAAGCTGATGATCCGTACTGTCACTGAATTGCAAATAGGAGGGTTGTTAGAAAGATAGAAAATGCTGTCACTTAAAATAATATCTACAGCCTAAGCTACTTTTTTTTGTTTCTTTTCCAAGCAAAATTGTAAGGAATTCAAAACTATCCCCTAGAGGGACAGGGTAATGGACAGAAATGCTCACCAAAAAATAGAAAATACTCTAGGGTTTTTTTATTATTTAAATTTTTTGTATTTCACACATGCTGAAAACTGCAGCCATTTCAGCTAAATGTAATGGCTGTATCATTGAATGGATGCATCCACTGAAATACGCTTAAACTTGAAAGTAATAGAAGAAGTTCTAGGAATTAAGTATTGAAAGCTCAAGTACTTCAAAAGAAGATGTGAACAATGTCTTCATAAGGAGAAACAGAGATATAACCAAGACTTAATTAGAAAGAACTTGTCCCCATATACAAAAGAAAAAAAAAGATTCTGTCTTTTCCTTTGGATTTTTAAGGACCTCATGGCTTGGAAGAGCAGAATACAGCTGATGTGAAAATAAAGCGAAGAAGACACCATCTTCACAATCATCAAAATGCAGTCACAATGTTAATTAAGGCTCTTGAACACTATTTCACAAACACCACTATCCTCAGCACCCCATGATTGTAAGAAGAATTAATGTACCAGTTTCTCTATGATACTTAGTGGGAATCTTGGAAAAACCGTTGATATCTCCATCTAAATACAAAAAGTATTTTGAAATTTGCAGTTCACTTCTTAGACACAACTAAATGACTCAATCTTTTTTTTTTGAGCACTTTCAGATTGGTCTGATTGAAATTTCAGTCTAGGCAATCCAACGAAACAGCAAAGGGCAGATGCAAAAGAATGAGAGTCCTAATGAGGGTTAGCACACTGAGTGTTGTGCTGTGTTTGCATTTGGAACAAAATATGCTATTTTATATTTTGTGCATAAATGCCCTATAAAATCAATCGTACAGACTCTGTTCTAAGTTTCACTTAAGAAATGTTCACAGGTATCTTCATCTTCTCTTTTACAGCACTTGTTTCCATAAAACTAGTATTTTAGGAAATCATGCCAGGCATAAATTCCTCTAATGTTATCTACATAGTCTTCATGGTACCTCTTAAATCAGACAAATCACTTTTACCATGGACCAGATCAACTAGTTCTTATTGGTGAAGAAATCCTTTGGTTTCACCAGCATTTACTGCCAAATAGAATAGATCAAGGCCCGGTGCAGCAGCAGTTGTGAATGATCAAACTCTGACATCATATGACCTTCTTTTATCAGCTTGCATTTCTTCTATGGCAGTATGAGACCTCTGCTCAAATGGGGCATGAGGGTATCTTCCCTGGGTGCAGGAACACAAGTGCAGTATTTCCAAATAGACACTTGTGTCTATTCCTGCTTCAGAATAGGCACCAGCACAGTTTGCTAAGCTGCTCATCACCACGTGGATTTGCAACCCTCTCAGATGTTCTGACGTTACCAAAGAATCACAGAACAGCAGGGGCTGGAAGGGAACTCTGGAGATCAGCTAATCCAGTCCCTCTGTCAGAGCACGATCACCTAGAGCAGGTACAGGACAGTGTCCAGGCAGGTTCTGAATGTCTCCAGAGAAGGAGGCTCCACAGCCTCTCTGGGCAGCCTGTGCCAGTGCTCTGCCACCCCCACAGTGAAGAAGGTTTTCCTCATGTCCAGATGGAACTTCCCATGTTCCAGTTTGTGCCCGTTGCCCCTTGTCCTGTTGCTGGGCACCACTGAGAAGAGTCTGGCCCCAACCTCTTGACACCCACTCTTTAAAATTTTTATAAGTGCTGATGAGATTCCCCCTCAGTCTTCTCCAGGCTAAACAGACCCAGCCCTCTCTGCCTTTCCTCATTCAAGAGATGCTCCAGTCCCCTCATCATCCTCATGGCCCTCCACTGGACTTTCCAGTAGAGTCTATCCTGAACTGGGGAGCCCAGAACTGGACACAGTAACTCCAGATGTGGCCTCACTAGGGCAAAGTAGATCAGGAGGGTAACCCCTCTCAACCTTAATGCAACCCAGGGTACCATTGGCCTCTTGGCCATGAAGGCACACAGCTGGCTCATGGACAACTCACTGTCCACAAGGACTCCCAGGTCCTTCTCTGCAGTGCTGCTTCCCAGCAGGTCAGCCCCTAACCTGTACTGGTGCTTGGGGTTATTCTTAGTGCAGGACCTTACAGATTATTAGAAATGTATTATGAGGAAGTGCTGTTAAAAAAACAAGCTCTGTTTTCTTCTGTGTTGAACCATGACATTGCTGCCCAGCATTTCAGGTTCTCTATGTAGAATGATTATATACAAAACAGACAAACACATATTTTACTTTACCCCATCTATCTTTTTAACAATATCTTAAGCACCATAGCTTTGTATTCCTTGTCTTTGGCATTTTTTCTTTCATTTCCATTCACTCAGGAGGTTTAGCGATAGGTAAAACCACATTTCTATCCCAGTGCTGCTTTTTTCATAAAAAGCTTTGCACAGGTCTTTGTACAGAGACTACTGTGCAGGATTTATACCTCAGAGTACAGTTTTGTAGATGTGTATGACTTTCACTCCACAAAACAAGGAAGACAGAATCATTTGTTTACATGAGAACTCTGTGCCCGGAAATGGAGATTCAGAGAAAAGAGCTGAGATGGGGAAGGATTTTGTACAGAAACTGAGAGCTTTAAACTGAGAGGAAAATTTCTAGATGGGTTTGTTTGAGAGACACAGTGGATGGGGGTCTTTGGATCAGCGGAGGGGTGAGAAAGTAGAGTTCCAATAGTAGAGGAAGACGAGCAAGTGGAGGGGATAACTCGCCCAGGCTAGCTAAAGAAAAAGATGGATCAAGAACAGGGAATCACAAAGTACAGCATCAGGAAAAGTTGCAGTCCCTGTGGTAAGTCAGCCCCTAAATCTTTCATGAAAACAACCTGACTGATCTGTTTATTCATATAGCTTGCTTTCTGTAATTTTCATATTCTCACAGGAATCAGCAGTAATATGGAAACCAGCAGAAATGACAGACAGCTGACCTGGAAAAAAAAAAAAAGCCCAACTATTTTCAGCTTTATTATACAAGATGCTGCATCCAAAACAAAGGGCTCATTAAAAAAGCTGCTCGTGGGTTTTTTGTAGAATCACAAAAAGACACACACCCCAAAAACTGCTGCTACAGACTGTGTTCAGCCATCACAAGCGCTTTAAATTTTCTGACTGCAGAGGGCATTTCAGTCCAATGTAGGAGGGTTTACATGCACCAAGCACCCTGCTTTCAAACATACCTTTAGACATTTTACCAATATTTTTGCAAAGAAATCTGGCCAATGGAGTTTATTGCCCACATTAAAATGGAGAAGCCACATTTTGCTTGCTACCAGCTTAATTTCCCAGTAGGTACTACTGATAGTATTATCGTCTTAGCTGCTGAGGACAGAGGACATGGTTGGTAAGGCCATCTGCTTCCTCAGCGCATACATAGCATGCCAGGCTAACACATCCCTGATCTGGGTACCAAGGAGCCCTGAGCTCCCCAAAGCAGCGGAGACATGAGCACTCAGTGCCAAACTCTCAGGTATAGAAATACCTTCAACAGTCTGGTCCAAAGCAGCATGGTTTCCTGAGGGAAGTCCATCAGATGTGGAACATCCCCTCTTCCCCTTCCCTGCCAACCCTATCCATAGGGCTCTGTGGGTAGGACAGAAATGAAAGGTGCCTGAAGGAACATGAGGTTATGGTGAACAGGAACCTTATGGAGTTCAACAACACAAAGCTCTGTGGTTGGGGTGGAAGAACCTTGTGCATTGGTACAGGCTATGAAGTAACTGGGTCAGCTGCAGTTGAAAATTGTGCTCTATGTTGGATACTAGACTACTAGGCAACAGTGTAGCCTCATCCCAAATAGAACAAAACATGTACCTGGGTGCATTAAAGGAATATGGTCAGCAGATCAAATAAAGTTATGACTCTTCTGCTCAGCAGTGTACAGATCACACTTGAATTGCTGTGTTCACATTTGGGCCCCCCAGTTCAGAAAGGATGTGGAGAAACTATAGAGAGCTCAGTGGAGGACAGAAGGATGGACTAGGGCCTACAGCATCTGAGAAAGCTGAGCTTGCTTCCTTTGTTGAAGGGGCAATATGGAGTGATCCAGTAGTAATCAATGACTACTTGCTGAATAGTTTGACAAAGATTATATAACCAAACTCTTCTCACCAGAAGGGTAGTGCAACATTGCGATGGATCACACTGAGAGGGTGTGGAGTCTTCATAAGGACTTGGCTGCGCAAAACCACAGCAGCTTTGACCCAGTGTGGGAGATCATTCTGCTCTGGACTAGGCGACCTCCTGAGGCCCCTTCCAAGTAACGCTTCTACAGCTCTGTGGCCTAGTTTCATCTTCTAGAAACCAAGAAAGTATAAAAATTAAAAATATATGGTGCAGTTATTTTCCAGACAAAGAAAGTTACATTTCAGAGACTTTGTGTATCTTTGTTTTGGTAACACTCGGAGACAGTGGGACTGCATTAAGCAAAAAAAGGATTTTTGAGACAGAAACTGACTGAACAACAGACTAGGATGGGGTCCTGTCCCAGAGTAACTGGTCCTTGCAGGAAGACCTGTGAAGAGTGGAGGTCTCAAACTGAGAAGACAGGCAAAGACAGAGGAAATTATTGAATCTGGCAAAGCCAAAGAACTTTGCTCAGAAGAAAAAACAATGGGCAAGAACCAGTTTAGCAGAATGACAGAGTTAGTTTCACAAGCTGAAAGTCAATAAACACAGGACTTGCCCATAAGCAAGAGAGATTTCCGCAAGATTTACAGTGGAATGGATTGTTGGAGGAGCAGGTAAATGATTGCAAAGCGGTGGGTCTCAGGAAGTAAGAGCACATTCAACTCTCCTGCAGATGGATAGGAAAAGGTCCTGGAAAAAGGCACAAAACCCCCTGTTTTGATTACGAGAAATTATTGTTTTTTAAAAAAAAATCATTTTTATTTCTGTCTTTTTCTCTGTTCCAAACCTACCAAGGAGATGACAAATGTAGAACGAAAGCTGTGGGTGTTCTAACAAAGATGCAGAAAGATAAAATGTATGCATCATGATGTATATGCACAGGCACAACCTTCTCTTCTGAGCCACTGGTGTGCAAGTACATTGTAGGGAAGAAACACATAAAAGGGGAGCATATTCACTTGCTAGGTTTTGACTCTAAAACTGCAGAGAACATACACCACAAACAGAGTAAGAGAGGAAAGGACTGACTGATTTAAAAACTGTCATTGTGTCAGTATGTTCTGGTGAAGGACAAGGAGAGTGAAACATACGTTGTTTGAGTAGTCACTCAAACCTCAGGGAAAATATATGACACAAGTCTTGTCTTTCAGCCTTCACAAAACACAGCAGTTATGCAGAACTGTGCCATGGTGACACATTTTACCATTCTTAAATAAGTGGCTTTTCTCTTACACCAGGTTCTTCAGCCTTCTGCTAACCCACTACCAGGCTAACTTGTTTAGTAGACAACTGTGCTCTTCTCTTTCTCCTTTTCCAGTAACACTCCAGCAGTGCCTCTTCATTTAGCTTCTCTGGTTTTCTTCCTAGTCTAAGACTCACAGAAATGGGACTGCTGGCATCTACTAAGGTGTGTGCGGACCCCAGCTGCATGGAAACATGCACACCTTTCACTAGTAATGCAATCCAAAGCAGTCTCTGGCACAAAGTTCATCTTGCAAGGAACCTCTCAGAGAACACACATTATGTATGTACTTTGCAGGGATTTCTAGCATGCCTCCTTTACCGTAGACAGCAAGACAAACCAGCAAAGCACCCCAAAGCTTTTCCTGCCCTCAGTTTCCACATTAATCTGGAGGATGGCTTGGGGTACTGTTAGTGTCATCTAGGATTGCTCTCCTGTCTAGATCAGAAAGTCAATCCATCCTGCAGTCATCTTTCTGTGGCCTTGTGTAGTGTTTCTGCTATGGAAATTCATCTTGATAGTCTCCTCTCACTCTTCATGGTTCTAAGTATTAGCACCAGCCTAGTTTTCCTGTTGTTCTTGTTGAGGGAGTACCCCCAAGACAAATGTGCTTGGAAAAGTGGTTTGAAGTGGGAAGGAGCTTTACAAGTGAAATTGAGACATTCCATTTCCCTGACGTGGGAGAGATGTGACACCAGTCCTTGCTTCATAATTCACAGAGGATAAATATAACATTTTTCTTTCTAGTCACAATTTTTTCAAACTTTTGAGAAGCATCGAGGTGAAGGCAGATGTTTTTGTTTATGTCTGGCTTTTCACATTAATTCTTATATTTTAGTCTTTAGTAAGGTACTGGCTTCGATTCACGTTCGAGGAAGGATAAAAGAGTTGAGAGAATGGAGAATCTCTTTGATCTGACCATTTCATCCGGGACTAATTACAGTCCCTTGCAGAAAGCAGTCAGGGGGATGATCCTGTAGTACTAACCTGCAGAAACTTAACTGACATAACACAGCTTGAAGAAATGTTTTGTCAGCTTATGCTCCTTATTGCAGCACAGACTTTGGCGTAAGTGATGGATGAATGTAATAACTACTACTGTTTCTTTTTACTTCCATGTCATTAATGTGTTGCTTCTTACTGTTAATAAAATATGCACTAATCTTTACAACATAATGCTTCAGCATCATAAAGGCCCTTTCTGTGTGAGCAGGTATGGTTGGCACCTATAAGTTTGGATGGGAAAAGCAAGTTGCAAGAAAACACCACGCCAAAAAGAATACATGCTGAGAATGTAATGAAAGTTTCCCAAGAACTGATAAGCCCTGGAGACTAATGGTCCTCTTGAACCTACAAGAACTGATAAATCCAGGACAGAGTGTTTGCTGCATTTGTTCAAGGTCGAACCAGTGTCAAACAGTGAGTTGTGTAAGTCAGACCACATCCAAGACTGTGGCAGCTGCTACATGCAGACTAAAAAATCATGTACATGCCTGATGAAAGAAAGGACCCTCTGAATAGCTTCCCTTAAAATGCTACCTAGAAGTCACCAGGACATCAGTACAACCCTCTGTTTCTGAGCAAATGGCCTCAAAGCTGCCGCTCCAACTGGAAACTGTGTGATAAGTGGTTGTGTGAGTCAACTGTTAGAGTGAATGTGCTGTGTGAATAGCTATTTGCCATTAATGATAACAGCTTGTTTTTATCACTAATAACAGCTTAATGAATAAAAAGTGTTCTGAGCAATATTGGCTGTGATCTGTGTCTCCCCCAACTCATTCCCTATCAGTATAAAGGGAATTTACGGCACGAGAATAGTAGACATTACATTTCAGTTGCTGAGTAACTCCACATAAACCATAAGGGACAAAAAATTAAGGTGTTTTTCGTGATGTACTGAAATCCGTTGATGGAGCAAGGGAGTTTTATACAAGGACAGCATGATAGTTGGAAGTCATTTGAAGAGGAGGGGAGTGTAAAGGGAAGGGAAAGAAGTGGGAAGGCTGCACTTCCTAAATAAAGACAGGCGGTGCCTGTGGTTTTTATAGTAGGTGTGCTCTTGCTTCCTCGGGTGCATTCACAAATGCACACAGTTTGGTCACCATCTGACATGTTTATATAATCTGCTGACTGGATTGGTGAACCCACTGATTTCTGTTGGTTTTCTTAAAGACTCCAAAACTATTGGGCAATAAAAAAATTGAAAAAGCATGGCTTACTTCTGCAACGCAACTTAGTAAAGAAGTACACCGCCTACAATGTGCCCATGATCCCAGCCTATTGTCTCCCATATACCACCATGTTGTGTTTCCATTTATAGTTCAATATATTGTTTTGCTCCTCACAGGAAAGCCCAGAACATGGTAAGATGACCTGGCACTACTGTTTACCCCATCTCTAGCAGCTGGAAAACACAAAGTTCTGGAGAAGTGAGCATTAACAATTAACTAGACAGAATGAGAGACACAACTATGGTTATTTCTTGAAAGATGAGACATATCAGGATTTTTTTTACAACAGAAGAAAGATCAAAACCACATGACAGCTTCTGCTTACAGGTAGTTCGTGTCATGTCACCCTTCTCTTTGTACAAAATGCCTTCATTCCCCAGAAATAGTTGTGTCTGATGGAGATTAAAAGAGAGGATTTAAGACTCAGAGTGTGTGTGCATACCATCCTGTCCTGTTCTTCTCTGATCATTTGAAGAGGAAACTCCCAGGCTGCAATCTTTGCATCACTTGCTTCATGCCGCATTGCGTTCTTCAGCCCTCCATTTTCTGTGGGTTTAGTCCATCTCTGGAATATGGGAGGATACTATACTTGTTTCTCCTCTCTAAAGTTCCCATTTTGATTCATAAGCTATTTTATCAAGCTGACAGGATGGTGATCTCAATTCCTACAAAAGAAATATCTAGCAAATTAATTTTCTCTATTCTCTACCCATTCCTGAATAATACTAAAAAGCATATAAAAGATAACAAATCCAGACATGCTCATAGTTTTGGTCTTACCCCAAAGGAATGTCAAAATTTCCTAGGATGATGGCTAAAAAAATCCTCTGTTTCTCACTAATGGTGGATCCTAAAGGTCACGTGTTCGTCCTCACTCCTGAGCTAGGAGTCTCTGCCCTTCTGCCAGCTGCTGTATCTGCTCTGGGAGCTGCAGCGTAAGCCACGAGACAGCCAGTTCAACACTAAGGCACTTACCTGGTCAGTGGGTACAGTCACCTCACAGTGGACAGACAGCTCAATCCAGAACAGCTTAATCTTAATGCAACTTCTGCTGGGGAGCTTGAGAGCAAGAGAAGGCCTGGAGGTAATATCCATATTAGTTGCATTTGTCCATCATTTGGGGCAGCCCCACTCACCTCAGATAAGAGGATCTATATATTTTCCTATATAAATGGTGGCAAGAGTCTCATATTCTTCCAGCTGCCCCTCCACATCCACATGACTGATCCAGGCAATGCATCCAAGCACCACCCCTCATGCAGACTTCCCTTTATTGATGAATTTATCACAGAATCACAGAATTGTAGGGGTTGGAAGGGACCTCAAGAGATCATTGGGTCCAACCCCTGTGCCAAAGCAGGTTCCCTAGGACAGATCACACAGGTAGGCATCCAGATCATGGAGTCTAACCCCCCACTCCTGTACTCAAATATATTTACTTAATTTACAATATGATAATCAAGTCTCTCCTGTAACTGTATACACTCAGCAAACTAGACAAGAAATCTAAAGACTGCAAAATGCCACCTAGAGAAGAATCGAATAATCTCAGTGGGGGGATCTTTTTAGGACTAAACATGAAAAGAAATAGGGTAATGCAGTATCCACTGCACTACCTCTACTCCATTAAATTCAGTTTATTTTACCATGCTTTATATTCTCAGTGTTCTGCATGCTGCCAAGTTTTGTCGTGAAAATGCAGAATTGCACATTCAGAGTTGAAAGTGAGAGGGAGAAAACCAGAGCTTTCAGCATCAAAGGACAGCATACTGGAGGCCTTTGGGAAAGTCCAGGGAAACGATTTAGGATTAAGACATAACTGTATTAACTGGACAATTCTGCTAAATTGATTAGCGGTGAAATTAGCTCCATTAGCCTTTCCCAACTTCAGGTTTCAAACTGACCCAAAAAGATTAATTTGGGCAATTCATACCTCTCAGAGTTATTGCTACTGCCGCTGTCTGATCGCTGCCCACAGAAGCTGTGACCACACAGGTCGGACATTGTTCATGTTGGGGGTGTTTTTTTCTATTTAAAAGCTCTCTGTACAGCCACAGGGGCTAGAAATACTGAGCTTGATTCAGCCATGCAGACCTAGACAAAGTAGATGGTAAAAATTGCCTCTTGCTCATCTCAGGGGTGGCTGTTTCTGGCAGCGGGGGGGGAATATTTCATAACTGCACAGGCGGCAATCACTCCTGACAGCTGCGGTTTCCTGCCCTGCCACACATCTCGGCAGTGACTCACTGTGGATTGTGTGCTGCTGAATGCAACCCCTGAATGATGAACTAGCTCCTTTTCCCTCTCCCAGAAAGGACCATTGTCCAGTATAAAATGTACCCAGCTGCACAGCCAGCGATGGAGCCAATGCTAACACTTCGACTTGCACGTGCTCTTCCTTGACATGGGGCTGTCCCCCCATTTGAAGTGTGAATCCTCCAGGCAGTTCATCCCAAGGTATGACTACTGATTAACAGTAACAACTGCTTTTATTTATGATATTAAATACATCCCCACAAAACCCAGCAACCATTAGGGGTTTGGCCATTAAACATAGCAAGTAAAATGCATGAACTGGCATGGATCAATATGAGTTTATCATATCAAACACTAACGCAGAGACACAAAGCCTCATGCAGGCACATCACACATAGACAGGAGACAGTCCCCTCTCTTTCCAGAGACCCTCAGTGGCCTCTTAGTGAGAAACTAAATAACTCTTTGGAGCCCCCTTGGGCTGACATCTACTGAGTGACGATGAATCTAGGTGGGAAACTGGAAGTGTAAAGGCACAGTCAGAGGCAGCTCGCAGCTCAAGGTGGGAACCCAGTGTCATCTCACTCAGCATGAAGGCTCCATCCTCCACTGCTAGCATCTACAGCCACAGTACTCACCCAACGCATACCAACAAGAAATCGGTAAAACTTATCTCAAACCTTATGAGATACCATCATGAATGATCAAGTTGGGAGGTCCCTGTGTGAATTCCCTTAGTGATCCTCACTCCTGACCTCAGAAGAGCAACAGCAACTAACTTTGAACTTGCTGTACCTGTTCTGAGCAGCACCTTTTGCTGTGGCTGATGAAATCAAACATGTTTTCTATGTTCTTGTGCATTTAACAGGATACAGAAATGCCCTCGGTTATTCACGGGGGCAATGATGATACTTCCTTGCTGTGACTCCGTTCTCCAGTGAAAACATCCATGCCCTAACCCACAACAACCAGACCTGTCAGTTTTCCCTCACCTTCCAGATCACTATGCTTATTCATGCCTTATAAAATCTTCTCTGCAAAATGTCCCTCATCTTTTAAAGAACACTGTTACCTTTTATTGAGAAAGAAAACTCAGGTAACTCTGCAGCCCAGTTATTCCCTACAGCAGCAGTTTGCTCACACTGGTAAATCAAAGAGTATTCTAATACAAAACAGCTCTGTGTTGCATATTAGCTTCACAAGAAACATCAAATAAGCTCAGAGCTCAGGCCAGTAATCATGAAGTTTGGATATAAAACACATTTTACAATATTGTTCTAATATAATAAGTACCTCAAATCTGTCAACTGACTAAAAAATGATGTCCCATCAGAGAGGCTGCTGAAAATGTTACCCCTGTCATCATTGCACCTTAGGAACAGTAATTGTTTCTCAAACTCAGAGCCACAGGAAAAGCAGCAACAAGCCATATCTACATTCATCACTATCTTCCACATGGAAGGTAACTTCATCCATTCCCCTCCAATTTTAATGATGCTCTCCAGGAAATTCTGGAAATAGAAAGCAATCCCTATTGCTCAAACAGGGGACAGTGCCAAAAATCTCCGGTAGCAACTGAGCAAGAAGATTAGTAAAGCTCTATTAAAAGGAAAATTGCCACAAAATCTTAGCTGTGCTGTTGCTATTTCTGTTTTATGTAGATATATGTCCATTTCAGCTGGGGTAATCTTAAAGAGACATTAGAATACATTGCAGTTGTAGAAAATAAGCCATTAACATTGCAGAAGATCAAAAAGCTGGCAGTGACAGATGAAGCTCAGGTTGAGGCAGGCATGTGTCTCCCTCTACTCTACTATCATGCACCAGCACAGCTCCTCTCAGCCTTGCTCAGCACCCACAGGATTTCAGCGACGTCAGGATGAGTTGTCTGGATGGGTGTTGCTGGGATGGTGCTGCTACTTACTCATTGGTTACTTTTGAAATGGTGAATGGAGGAAGTGGCCAGTAACTGCCACAGGACTTATCAATCTTGTCCCTAAATTGCTCACTTTAGCTCTCTCGCAAGCACACTGTCTGCAGTGGTACAGATAGGGGAGAAGAGTATAATCTGTTATTATGAATTTTAATGTAATGCTTTATATTTATACCCAAGCTATATTCCATAAAACTGAAATGAATTTCTAATGCTGTAAGTATTATTTGCTATTTTCCATTCTGGTTGCCATTTCATTCAGATTTTCTTTAATAATGTATTTTTATAGGCCTGTACCTCTGCAACTCTCCTCTGCAGGCTCAACTCTTCTGCTAACAGAGCAATGCTTCACAAAGTCCTGTGATTTGAAGTGACCTTGGGACTACCTTTTTTCCCCTGTTCTCCCCAGGCTGGTAAAAATCATAGCATTAGCTGAAAGGAGCCCTGAATTTCCTGGCTTTTGTTAGCTTATCTAGGATTCTCTTGACATGCATTTTTGATGTTTAATTTCTTTTGTATTTGGCCACCTCTTTAAACTAAAAAGGAAGCAAAGCACCTCTTCCCAAACAACAGCCAGGAGCATCAACAACCACCTGCACACTGACACAACGCATCTCACCACTGAACCTCCCAATCAGCGTAACCATCACCTCATCAGCACGGCCCTCACGTACCTCCAATCTCTGCAACGGTGCATAGATGAGGCTGCTAAAGGTTGCAAAGAGAGGCAAGTTTCTTGAAAGCACCCTGCTGCTGACTCCCTGCCTCATGACTGGCATGCTGATGATACCGCGCGTCAAGTGTCATTTCCTCACCTCCCACCCCCACAGGCAGGCACCCTTCTAACTCATGGAATAGAGGCTTTCACAAATTGAGAGCCACAGGCCCTCCGTGCCGTCATCTCTTCTTCTTCCTGAGACTTGACACTTCAATTAAGCTCCAGAATTGTTCTTCCCGTTATTGCCTGGAACCCCTCCCTCTGTGGCAGTGCTCTTCCCCCATTTTTGCCCGTCTCCTCCTTCTTCATTTTACAGCAGCAGAACTGCAGAACTTCCAGCCCCAGGTGCCTCACCCTGCCACCATCCCCAGGTATGAGGCCGCACGCATCTCATACGCTCACAAGGAGCCCAAACCACGTTTGTCCTGGTGGGCCTTGCAGCTGCTTTCCCCCATCAGCTAATACTGTTTAACGTGTCCCCTTTCTATTCAGGTGCTGAGTTAACTTTCCCAAGGAGCATATGGAAAAATGCTTGTTCAGGTTTACATCACACACCCAGGGTAACCAACCTTCAAGTGAAACACGCCTCATTTGGGCTGGTGTATCAACGGGGTCTATTCATTTACCAAAGGACTGAAGAAGACATCAAAGTAAATTACAGAAATATCATTTGATGTGGTATAAATTAAGGAAGGCCCCTGTCTGTCCGTTTATTGGCAACACAGGAAGCAACCTAACCCTTCCGGCCTTACCTGACACAATACTGAGGACATATTAGTAGCTTTAAAGCTGAGCAGACACTAAGCAAGCATACAGGAAACTTTCTGAAACATTTCTAAAGCTGATCTCAGGGCTTTGAAAACATCAGTTTCGAGGCATAATTTACTGTCCACTATAACAACAAACCAAAACATAGAATCACATATCAGCAGGGATTGGAAGGGAACTCTGGAGATCAGCTAATCCAGTCCCTCTGTCAGAGCACGATCACCTAGAGCAGGTACAGGACAGTGTCCAGGCAGGTTCTGAATGTCTCCAGAGAAGGAGACTCCACAGCCTCTCTGGGCAGCCTGTGCCAGTGCTCTGCCACCTTCACAGTAAAGAAGTTTTTCCTCATGTCCAGATGGAACTTCTTATATTCAAGTTTATGCCCATTACCTCTTGTACTGTCGCTGGGCACCACTGAGAAGAGTCTGGCCCCATCCTCCTGACACTCACCCCTCAAGTTTTTATAAGCAGTGATAAGACCCCTCCTCGGTCTTCTCTGGGCCTAAAAGTCCCAAGTGCCTCAGCCTCTCTTCGTAAGAGAGATGTTCTAGTCTCCTAATTGTCTTCATAACCTGTCTTTGTACCCTCTCCATAGCTCTCTGTTCTTCTTGAACCAGAGAGACCACAACTGCACACAATATTCCAGATGAGACCTCGTCAGTGCAGAGTGGAGGAGGAGGAGAACCTCCCTTGACCTGCAGGCCACACTTTTCTTAATACACCCCAAGATGCCATTGGCTTTCTTGGCCATGAGGGCACATTGCTGGGTGATGGTTAACCTGTCAACCACCAGGACTCCCAGGTCTTTTCCCACAGAGCTGCTTTCGAGCAGGTGAGCCCCTAACTTGTACTGTTGCTTGGGGTTATTCCTTCCTAGGTGCAGGACCCTACACTTTCCCTTGTTGAATTTTATAAGATTACTCTCTGCCCAACTCTCCAACCTGGATGCCAGCACAGCCTTCCAATGTGTCAGCCACTCCTCCCAGTTTTGTATCATCAGCAAACTTGCTGAGGGTAAATACCACAGATTCAAGCAAAATGCATCTATGAGTCTACAAAATATGGAAATAATACACATGGAAAATGGAAATCTTCCTAACCATCTGGAAACATAGTATTTGCCATCATTCTATCCAGCAGCACTGTAGCTAGTTAGGATTTTGCCACTGATTTCAAAGAGGCCAGGAATCATATGCCACCACAAGTGTTTGAAAACAGAAGCACAGCACTGGGTAAGCGACAGAACTCACTTCCAGCAACTGTGATGTTAGGGGTGAGCAGCTGGCTGGGTGATTTTATTTCTTTGTGTGCTAGATGGTAGGAGAGAGGAGAGATAATAAAATAAATGAATAAATAAATATTTTCCCCCTTGGTGTTCCTCTTTAATAACTTTGGATGATTCTAAAACACCTAACAAATAATCATAGAATCATAGAATCATAGAATTGTAGGGGTTGGAAGGGACCTCGAGAGAGCATCGGGTCCAACCCCCCTGCCAAAGCAGCTCCCTAGGACATATCACTCAGATAGGCGTCCAGGCGGGTCTTGAATATCTCCAGTGAAGGAGACTCCACCACCTCCCTGGGCAGCCTATTCCAGTGCTCTGTCACCCTCAATAATGGTAATCATGTCTTAAGTAAGATATATGCCTAAGCAAGCCAGATCAGGAGTTGAAAGTTTGGAACTCACCATTTAAAATGTACCCTCTCATGAAAACGTGTTTCATGCAAAACACAGAATAAAAATCTCTTCATTATGCACTATGCAGGCAGCACACCACCAGCTCTGCCAGTGGGAATGGCCTGCATTTAGCAGAGGTTTGTAAGTGTCACTGAAGCGAAGGCTCAAATCTCATAGACCGCAAAAGTTTTACTGGGAGTCAGGTGGTTATTCTACAGAGTTCCTCCAAATCCATCCAAAGTTTCTCAAAACATCTCAGCAGTTCCCTCCTTCCCATTCCCTTGGCTACTAGACCAGTAGCTGCTGTTCTGAGTCTGCATGGATAGTAACTGTGGGCTCTGATAAGTATGGGGAAATAAAGCAGCTGAGAAACTTAAAATAGCTCATGCCTGCACCTTGCAAGTGAGTTTCTTACCAGGTGGGAAGGTGGTGGCATGGAATCTGGGTGAGTTCTCAGCACAATCTGGTTTTGACACTCACTTCAGGATTCAGTGTCGAGGGGGAGTAGAGATCATTTAGTCACTCTCCCTGCAGCTGCCTCACCAGCAAGTTGTGTGCCTCTTCTAGGGCCTGCGTCACATCTATCAGCTTTTGGCTGTTGTTTTGGATACCCTGAAGACCCTCAGATGGCAGTATGTGCCCCTCATGCACATCTTGGCCAGAGATGGCCACAAAGAGCTCAGGAAAACTTTCCTCCAGGCCCTTTTTGCAACTTCTTGACTAAAAGGAAACCTACATCACAAAATGGGAAGCACAAAATTTCTTTAAAGATTGGCTACCGGCCAGAAACTTAAAAAGCCCCACTACACTAACTGAAATACTACCAGAGACCAGTTTCCACTCTTATATCATTAAAAGCAGCTTTAGTGTTTACAATGAAGGAATGTTATAGCGACATGAATACCCGTGGGTACCACATACAATCATATAGTCTTCTCAGCATTTTTGCAGCATGCAGCCTTTTCAATATAGACTGCAAGAGGTAGTTGTGTGGTAGGTGACACGCTGGCTTCAAAAATACATTGCAGTGTGGAGAGGACCGCATGGATGCACACGTGCTTCAGGGAACATTTTCATGGTGGAGTTCAATAGATGGAGAGACTAAAAGAGTGTGGGAGAAGGGCCCGTGGGATAGACTCTTATACAGAGGGGAGAAACGTGAGGCACGTTGGGAGGAGGGATGCGAGTGAGTGCAGTGAGCGTGAAGGTAACAGAGAAAGACACCATCCCCATGCAGCCTCTCTGCAAGCAGCTGCGGCCAGACCCGGTGCTCCTGCAAAGTGGCACTGCAGTCCATAAGCTCTGCACAAACCCTGGGGTCCTCCCACTCTCTGCAAGCAGCCTGCAGCGCTCAGGTGATGAGAACGCCTGCCTCTGCAACGGGGGGAGCGAGGGAGGGCTTGGGAAATGAGAGGCCAGAAATAGAGGCAGGTGGGGGTCTCACTAGGACAAGGTGTTTGAGGTGGGCAGGGCAGGTAGAAAAACATTGCTGGCAGGAATCCCGGAGTGGAGAAATGCAGTCCATGTTTAGGGAGGGGAGAGAGAGGCAGTTTTGCATTGCGTTGCAATGACTCGGGAGGGAGGGGAAGGAAGATCGAGGAAGCTGAATCTTGCAGGGGAGAATCAAAACAGGGTGAGCAGTGAAGTCATACAGAAAGGGAGGAAGGGTCAAATATAAGATGTGGGGGTGAGGAGAGAGGAACAGCATGAATTCTTGTAAAGAGTTGTAATAATCAAAACATTGGCAGGGCCTTAACTAGGCAGCCCTGCTGGGTGCCCAGATAATACAGCTGATTTTAATTGCTGATGTGTGCATTTTATGTCATTTGCCTGATTCACAGCCCTTTTATGACTGTTACATTTGACCACAAATCAACAGTCAGTCATAAAGCGTCACGCAAATGACCTCCTCCCCAAACAGACCGTGTTATTTTTATTGATATTCAATATTTAGATTTTAATGGAGATAGATGGGTAGGCATAAGGACAGGAGCAAGATGGGGCACAGAACACTGATTTGAAATAAACAGATTGACAAAACATAAAGACAGGAGGCAAGAGACAGATGAATAGTCAGGGAGGTGCCTGCCACCAAGGTAGGCAGATATCATCTGGAGGCAGACTGCTTGGAAAAGGCTGACGAATGACAAAACTGTCAGGCAACAGAGAAATATAGGTATGAAATGGAAAAAGAAGGACCAAAGAAACCAAAGAGAAAAAAAAAAATCATACACAAATCCCATTATTTCATGTGCCCCCTTCCTCTGCCCCACCACTCTGCTCCTTCCCACCTCTCCTCATTTCCAAGCAGCACAATATAAAAGGTTTGATTTCAGTACTAGCATGCCTCATATTTTCAGATGTAGCCTTGTTAGCTGGAGGTCTACCAGAGGATGCATATTGCTTCTCTCCCACCTGCTGTTCATTTCATAAACTGCAATCAGTACACAGTCAGTCAACACCTCTCTGTTTATTATGTGGTGCAGCAGGAGATTTCGTTAGACCTTTAAAGCACTGGACCAAATGCCACACATCCCAAGTTGTGCCAGTGGGTGAGACAGGAGTCTGTGCAGCACCTGCACTCTGTTTTTCCACAGATCTCACAATCTGGTTTCTTTCTCATGTGTATACCTTTGAATTGCATCACAGTGTGATTTTTTTGACACTGCTTTGAATTGTCGGTTCACCTGTTGTTAGTGTGTTTTCAGCCAATAAGCTATTATAGAGACCAAAACTAGCATCCATTTCTGTAGAACAGGAACAAATTGCTACTGCACTGTCAGGTATTTATTGTATCTATAATATGACACAGGAAGTAGATATTTGCTCTTGTCAAGGAGGAGGAATCTCATGCCCAGACTAGGCTGCTTTGGATACAGGGCCACAGCAGAGGGGCTGCCAGCCACTAATAAGCAGCTAATGTTTCCAGCCTGGTCTAGAAGCATCCACACCTTCATTTGCTTGTGCATGGCCAAGTTCACCAGACTTTTACCCTCAAAAGCCTTGTAAACATCAGCTTCATGGAGCACATGCATTTGCTCCACAGACCTTTCTGTAGAATCAGTGCAAAGTCAGAGGTCTGACAGGAGGTGAATTCGCTGTCCCTCTGATAGTCTGGGATAGCCTGGATAGACACAGTGTACATGCATGGCCTAGGCTGTGTCATGCACTCAGCTCCTAGAAAACCTCACAGTTTGTGCACATGTCTAGAATGAGAAACAGACATGGCAATGCTCTCTGAAAGTCCCAAGGAAGCATATAGATTACACAGCTGCATAAGGCTTGCAAAGCTGTCAGAAGCTACAGTAGCCTCTGATGAAAGGTTCACCATGCCATGTCACTGTACAGGACATGTGCAGATTCACTGGCCCCTCAAAACCCAAAGGATACCCAGAAAAGGGTACTAATGCCTAGAAATCCCATACAAACACAGGAATTCCTTGTTCCTTCTGTATGATTTCCAGTCAAAGCACAGACTGTGTTCTAGCCTCATTCTTTCTGAAAGCAGTAGACCAGTATAATATTTTACCTATTTTAGATATGGGATCACTTGCCAGTTGCATATTTCACTTGCTGAAGATAGGAAATTGTGACTTCAGACTCAGGTCTCCACAAATTATTCATATTGTCTTTCTGCATGAATATACAAAGTTTATGTGCTTGTCAGTGACACCTCTAAGTAACCATGGTCCTCAAAGTCAGAAATAAAATCTGAGAAATATCCTTCAAATACTTGTAGCTAGCAATCACTACATCATGACCACGCCACTCTCCCCACCCCCACCTCCCACCCAACAACATCTGTATCCCAGTCTTTTTTCATGCATAATAAACAGAAGAAAAGGCAGTTCCTTCTCCTGGTATGTGTTTGAGACCTGAACTGTGAATCTAAATGAATATGGGGACAAAGCATTCAGTAAGGCTTCATGCAATCTGATTTCAACCTTCAAGATTTTTTTTCAAGAATTACATTCAAAAGGTTGCAGTGCTCAACCAAACACTTATAAAAAAAAGAAAAATATAATCAGAACAAAAGAGTCTCATGAAACTAACTATAAATCTGTCTAGCTCCTTATTCATGCACAGCTTTTATTATGCAATCACATACTCTGATCTATAAGCTATGGTGAAAGCAGGTTGCAAGCGCTGCCTTTAGTCAGATTTCTCCAGCTTTTGTTCTCCTTTGAGATAAGATGGTATGCTTGCACTGGACTGTAGTAGGTTTGGAGTCTGCTGAAAAAGACCATGCCTGCCCCTGTTCCCACAGTATCCTGCTTTCTCTTATCCACTGCAAAGTGTGGCAGTGCACTAGCCTCCTCCATTGTGGGGAGAACCAAAATGAGTAAACATTACATATATTTCTTGGTTAGCATGAAATGGTTCGTCAGGAGATGGACCA
Organism: Gallinula chloropus; assembly: GCF_964237585.1. NCBI lineage: Eukaryota > Metazoa > Chordata > Aves > Gruiformes > Rallidae > Gallinula > Gallinula chloropus. The sequence continues at coordinate 118,057,349 of NC_140085.1, forward strand.
CACTTGCAAAAAGACCATACCCCTTCCTTCAGGAGAAAGAGCTGTCACAGAACTTCTTTTCTAGGAGATGCTTCCCACTTCTATTGAGGCTGAGCATTTCAGATCACTGCAACCCTGAAAAAGGAAGAGGATCCTGAAGAGGATCAGATTTGGCCTCACTCTCACTTGTGAGTGAATATGACAGTAAAATGTATCAAATCTGTAAAAGGATTGTACACAAACTGAACCTGTTTCCATCAAAAAGGATGATTTCACAGCCAGACTCTTATTTAGAGGGACTTTCAGAAGACAGGGGAAAGGTTATATAGAGCATCTTGCTTTCTGTTGGCAAAGCATTCCAGAAAAACCTTGGAGATGGAGATAACAGCTGAATTAAAACACCAGAGGAGTCTGTCTGAAGTGCTAAAAACTAATTTGTAGCACCCAGGAGTTTGCAACCTGGCCACTCCGCGACAGCTTGCACTCTGCAAGAGCTTGTGCACAAAAATGGCCTCCCTGAGCCTAGCCTGCGTTGAAGGTCACCTCCGTGGAACAGCAAGCTGTTACCCAGGAGGGTATGGAGCAGCTCTCCTCAGAAAAAAATAGTATAATGGAAAAGGGTCAACCTGCCCTACTTGCAGGATCAGCCATTCTGCTTCCCAGGTGAGCTTGGAAACCATGTGTGAGGAACCGACCTGCAAGGCCTGAAGTCCGGCCTGCAGCAAATGCCCTGCAAATCCATTTCACAGACAGGGATGCTGAGCCCATGCAGGAAATACACATGGGTGACTGTTAAGGACTGGAGGTGAGACTGTAAAAGCTTCTCCGTAAGGGGGAAGACAAATCAAGCCAAAGTCAAAAAGCTGGTTCCTTGACTCCTTTCAATGTAGAGTTTTTCAGAAAAAAAAGAAAAAGCCAAACAAGAGCCACATCTGCCTGGATAGGGGAAGATCAGAAGGGAAAAGAAAGGGTTCCTCAGTTTGAGATTTTCCCCCATTTTATCTCTGTTCCAAAAGGCTGGACTCAGAAGAGCCATCTTCTTCGCTGTGAAAACTGAAAATAATTTGGGCATGGAGATTTCATAGGAAGATGCTTTCCAAGACAAAACGCTTTCCCTCTACATTCATTCATCCTGGCTCAAGTGACAGTTTTCATTTTTTAAAACAAAAATGTTTTCATGAGATAGTGTCAGTTAGCTTTTAAAGGCCAGTTTTTCCTTTATCACTGTGGTACCCTACATCTCCACCAGAAACAGACACCTGGGGTGACTGAAACCAAAGGAAGCATGAGAATTTCACATTAAAGCTACCCTTCTAGAGGAATGGACCAGACAACCCCCAGAGCCCAACACTGCAGCCAGCACACATCCTGGCTCTGCAGAGCCATCCCAGATCCATGGGACTTATAACAGCTACTTCCAGGAACAAGCTCCGATTTTCACACTTGAGCAGTTACTGAAGCATCTATGAGGACCACAACCAGTCCCCTATTATTGCAGCCTCTTTGAATCAGTGTTCAAACCCTGTTGCTTGAGAGAACATCTTCAGGAATGCGTCTGTATGGGCCAGGCACTGAAGTTAGTCGTGTGAGCTGTGTCCTCAAGAAATAGGACCAGATACAGGATGAACTGTGGTACAGCCCAGCCTTCAGATGGCCAAAAGTGTGAAGAATTTCTGGGTCAAACAGAAAAAACGAGCAGCAATCAGTCACAGCTTTATCACTGCCACACTTCAAGCTAGATTACAAGGTCCTTTCTTGCTGTGAAATGGTACTTACTGTGTTCAGGAGGAAGGTCGGATGGACAGTGAAGGGAGAGATGCCATTTATAGATTCCCGGCTTTTTAATACTATATATGAATAGCTGGAACCGTTATGTTTTTCCACTGACATTAGCCCCAAGGTGCAGACAGCTCCAAGAAGTAGAGTGAGCACACAAAACAAGGATGCAGATACACATTGTCATTACCTTTAGGAGTGAGTTACTTACTAGCATTTGCTATTTGCGTAGCAAACAAGCGATGGAAGCCCTAGCCAGCAACCACATCTGACTTTACTGGCTAATCTATGCCTGTTATATTGCATGGCATTTATGAAATAAATGAAATACAGTCATGGTTACACTCCACAACAGTTTTGAAGGTGTTTTTCTTGAGTAGCAGCACTCACAATAGTTGCAATTCAATTGAGGTCCTCTGCAGCAATCATTTTTTCAAATTCCTAGTGCCTTCCAGGAAAAAATCCCAGAGCAATTTTCTGTTTCTGAGAGCTATAGAAGAAGTCTGCAGAGGGTGAGATGCTGAGAGTTGCTAGCCCAGAATCCAGAAGTGACATCAGTAGAAAGGACGGGAGATGGGAATTTGAGAATGACAGATGCTTTCATTCTACAGACAGCTCTAGTTTTTCCCCTGAACACAGAAAAGATGGGGTGTCCAGGTCAGGGCAGTAGCTGAAGGTCCTTAAGGTAGGAGACAGAGTTAGAAAGCTTCCAGATGGGTTTCTGCTGCAAGGGAGATGTGTGGCTGGCATGCTTTTCTTGGAGAATAATGTGAGGACATAAGGCACTGCTGTTCCCCCTGCCCCTCAAAAGGAGTTCTTTAACTCTGCTGATAACTAGATGAAGAAAATGGAGGAAGGGACTGGAAGTTAGGTTTCCCCACCCTCTTTACTCCAGAAGGAGACTTATTTGAATTTTTCAGAAGGTGAACACATGTAATTATGTAAGGGATGTAAAAGAGATCTCAGTTTTCTTCAACTCGTTTTCAGTCCCTGGAAGGTTTTGCGTACAGACCCAGCTAATTTGCCAAGTGCTCTGGGAGCACATGGCTCCCGGCTTTCTGAGACATTTCGGTATGGAGGAACATGTGCTCTTGTTTCCCTCACGTGCACCAGAAAAGGGAACTTCTCCATAGAGATCACTTCCTCCAGCTTGTTTCTAAGGTGATTGACTGATGGGTGCCCAAGCAGTTTGTTGTATGTAAGTGGTGTAAGGGTACAACTCTTCAATTAGGACCTGGTTGCAACACTGCTCATTTCAGTGTCAGGTGTAAGTAACCTACATATGAATGCCCAGGGGCACGAGTTGGGGGTGATTAAAGTTCAAATTAAAATCTTTCAGAGACTTTATCACAGCTAGAATAACAGGAAAGAGAATTCGTGGCAGGTTGTTACTACTCTGCCGTGCACTGTAGTGCTAAGCACTGAAAATGAAGTGAAACAGAACGAAACATGTATTGGTCTTCCTCCTTGCAACCTGCCTAAAGAAAGTGAGAAAATAGTGGTTTCAACTTAGAAAGCCTTCACACATGCAAACAGTTTAGAGAGAACACGTACAGATACACATATGGATGTGTGTCCTTCGGATTGGGGAGAAGAAGGAGCACTGAGCATTGCAATCTTGTGCTTCCCTTTAGTTACAACAGAAAACTTTTCAGGTCCGTATCTTTACACTAGCACAAAAACTGAACTAGGTAGAATTACTCTGAGAGCAGGGGGTACCTATATTGTGATGGTACCTACATATTATATTTTTCTTTCTCTCACTGCCCTCGTTGAAGTCAAAGGCAAATTTATTGTCAGGAGTTTGCTTAAGCCTTCATTAGTATATTGCAAGACGTGTGTGGACATGAACCTTTCTTTTTTTCAACCAAACTGCCCACAAAGGCTTCTCATATTTAGATAACAACATCTGTACAGCTTTCTGCTCTCAAAGCCTGAGATAACGATTGTTGATAGCAGCACATTAGACAAAGCACGGTAACGATGTGCTAGAACTGAGGTTTGCTTCCACAACCGTGGCAATAATGAGGAAAAATAAAGCACACATTAGGATGGGAACCTTTCTGCAATCTTCTACTATGACTTTGCCTTCCCCATCTTATTCCCAATTGTAAAACTGGCTTATATAGAGGACTCTTGAAATTTATGTGTAGATGAATCTACCAACAGCAGTGCTGATTACACTGTTAATATTTGAATTTATAATAATAGGAAGGTGGGCAAGATTTAAGGGGATAGTATAACTGTAAGAGGATACCACTTAAATTTCCACATTAACTGCAAGAGTCAGCATAAATATGCTCTCAGGCACCCTACAGCAATGAAAATCTAAATTCAGCCAGGACTACTTGTGCTTTTCTAACATGTAGTTCCTAATGGAAGTTCTAATTCACAGTATGATCAATTCCTGTTAAAAATAGGCTAACCAAACATGGGAAAAATAGCTTCATTTTAGGCACTAGGCAAACACAATATTTCTCCCTTTCCTCTCAGGCCTCCAGACCATATGTCACAAAAAAATACCTACTCCTAGAACTGAAAACATAGCAATGATATTCTTGAATTGTCAGAATATGGTTCCAAAGAAGTGCTTTCCAGATTGAAAATGATGGTACATTCCACTTACAGTTGTGAGACAAGTTAATTAGACAGATACAATAAACTACACAGTAATTTCAAAGTAACTCCACTGGAAATGATGGTAATTACACAGTCATTGAAGTAAAAAGTCCTAAATAGAAAAACACAACTCAAATGTCTATGTACATGTAGGTACTTTAACCTCAGCTTCTTTTTTTTCCTTCTGAGATCAAAATACTGAGTACACACCTACCCTGTGTGCACAGTTCTTGGCAATTCATGGCTCAGTTTGAAGTCCTGTATCATTTTGTGAGACTCTGAAAGCAGTCAAATGCCTAAGGGCTTTGTGGGACTGGAGCTATAACATTTGACAGAGTGCATGACTGAGCCCTTGGCCATTTCACCTCCACTGTATGATACCACTGCATTAAACCACATTTCTGGCTAGAGGACAGAAGCACAGCCAAAAGGAAAAAAAAAAAAGGAGTTTAAAAAGAAAGGAAAAAGTATTGCACCCATGTGGAAGGTGCTTACTTCCTCAGAACACCATGCCAAGTTTAGAGTATGCTTTGCTTTGGGTCTTGGTCCAAAAACTTGGCTTCTGATCTGTGTCTTCACTTCTTACGCCAATATAATGTCTATTAACTTCACTGGAGTTAACCCCAGTGTAAATGACATGAGAAGGAAGCTCTAGAGCTTTATTTGTTCCTAAAGAAACAGGTCTGTATGCTTGAAAATAAATGCAGGTACATACTGAAATACTGAGAAGCCCTTTTTGAACACTAAAACTAGCCCTTGCCAGAGTGGAAAAAGCAGATCATCGATACCCGGAGCACAGACACAGCACCTCTCCCACTCAGCACTGCAAAGTCTCCCCTGGCAGACAGCAGTGGGAGAGCGGAGCCAGTCACTGTCACTGGTCCCAGCCCATGGCCAACACTGTCTTCCACAGGAAGCAACGATGTGAAGGCAAAAGGCCCTATGGCAAAGAATAGGCCTGTCCCTTCATGATGGTCTCCACAAGGAGCCATGCAGTGCCCGAAGCAAAACAATTCCTAAATTTCCCCTGAGGAAAGTGGGCTGTGAAGAGTAGATGGAGTCTGCTACAGCCTTTGAGGACAACGGAAAAGCTTCAGGAAAGAGTGGCAATGCCATGTCCCAGATATGCCACGGAAAGAGGGAACAGTTTGACTCCTCACATGCAGTCAGGTACAAGTTGAGGAAAAAAAAATCCTTCAAATCCTCAAACATTTATTAATGTATTTCCCTCCCAGCGCCCATAGAGATTTCATTGTGTGACTCATGAAACATGTCATTTTAAAACCTTAGAGGATAAGTTGTCAGAATATATTGTGCTTTAAAGCCTTTCTTTGGTCTCTCATTTAAATCTTTGAAAGACTTTCTAAGTTATTTTTTCGCATTCACTTTGCTTTTAATACTGTAGAGATGAATGTGCCTTCTCTCTTGTGAGTTAAGCACTTAAAATATTCTAGATAAACGAAATGTGAGGCACGAATTGTGAAAATGACAATTGTTCCTTATGGCCCTCTCTATGCAGAGCAGCTCCAAGTCTTCCAGACCCTTCAGACTTCCATCTCCTCCTTTGGTGGTTACAGCTTAACACCACACTGATAATAAAAGGCAAATGAGTTCCTGCAGCAGAATAAGTAGCAAGTATATGAAGCTTTTGTGAATGTGGATGCTGCTCTTACCATTATGGGCAATTAGAGGGCTTTGAAAGTGTGTTGCCTGACTTTCTGTTGCTTGGTAACTGTGCACCTAATTCTTTCTCTAAGAGGTCACAGAAATGTCAGAAAATCCATTTTGGTTTGGGGGTGGGGTGGGGTAGGGAGGAAGAGATGAATGCCCCCAGCAGAACTGCAGCATATAGATTCATTAAGAGAATTCCATGTCTTCCATTAGCAGATAGAAAATAGTATATTATTTGCCTAGCACTACAAAGCTGTGCAATTTCCAAGCGGTGCCAACGATACAACATGCTTACTGTGCAAAAGAGCTTAGGAACTACAAACACACTGGTGACATTTGGCATGATACAGGTCAATATAACTCAGGGATACGCTAACAAATAGCCATTATTGGCCTGATGCAGAGCCTGGCGGAGTCAATGCAAAAACACACTAAAGCAGCTAAAAACTGTAAAAGTTTTAAGGAGTTTCTGAGATTGGAAGCTTTGAAAACATTGCCTGGCACAGGAAAAAAAGTATAAACTTGGAAGGAAGTTAATGAGACAGAAGATAAAATTCTCTTCTCCTAAGAGATCCGAGTTGCAGTTTCTGGAGCCCCTGAAATACGGAATGGCTTTCGCCGAGGGAGAGCAAATTAAGTGATGTTTGTGAGGGAAGAGTTTGGCTATTTTTACCTGAATTTTAAAGAACGTGACTTCGGAAGTATAACTCATCTTCAGCAAATTCCCAGATCTTTCTACTTGGAGACAGGTTTAGTAATACACACTCCATGCTATAGGCTATTTCTCACAAATGGATACTGTCAAAAAAACCTACTTGCCTTCAACCTGAGCAGTGTGCTCAAGTTTGCAAAACGCTGTTTAGATTGAATGAATGCCCCTGAGATTAAATGAATGCATTTCAACAGGGATGCAATATGCAGGTGAACACCACTGACCATCAATCATTTCCTTGCAGAGCTGGAGGCTCCCCGCAGTTGTCACTATAATCGTTCTGCAAGAATTTGCAATCATTTTCTAAAAGCATGTTTAGGAGGAAAGAAGGGCAGGCAATACATTCTGTGCTTAAGAAACTCAGCCTGTACCATCATAAAAATAAAGCACATTTGCTTGTTAAAACGGCCTGCCCCATGTGTGAAATAGCACACCTACAAAACCTTTAGACCCCTCCATAGGACAATCTTGTGGTATAGGCAGAGTGGAAAAATGAAATTCTGGGTTCCAGCCAAGTTTTGGCCACAAACTCACCACACAATATTAAATAAAGTGAACTCAGGCCATCGCCTAGTGAGGGCAGATGTGTTAATCAAAAAGTAAAACTTCGTATTTAATGTGCTGCTAGATTAAAACAAGCTTATTTTTCCTTATTATCTTCCACTGGAAGGAGTTCTTCAACTTAAAACTATCCAAAGTATACATATACCCTCCTATATATATCCACCTCTATATCTGTTACTGACAGTAAATGACTGGTAATACCAGTCACTACCACGAAAACGAAAAATCACAAATCACTAAAAAATGCAGGTCTCTAAAGCAGGGAGAAGAAGAAAATGCAATCAAGCAACAATAATGCCTGTTGCTCTTTAAGTAGGTTTGTGTATTTCAGTCATCACTATTTCTTCAGAGTTTTCAGGTAAATGCATGAAATCATATTGTTTGGGTACTATCATTTGTTTCCTTACAGAGAGTTAATGTGATTCGAGAAATCACATTAAAAAAGGTTTCATGTAAATCCATAATAAAGGAGTAGCCCAGGCTACTCTAAGAAACACATTTTGGCAAGATCTAGCAAACCTTGCGTAGGTGCTTGTACCATTATTCTGGTCCAAAGACTAACATGGATTCTGAAGCACTTTAATGCATAATTAAATTCTACTCTGCTAAACATGTTTCTTCTGACACAATTTGCCAAGGACATCATAGAAGATGGAAAAAATGTATTATATAACCCCTTAGAAAAAGCACACTTTGAGGAAAAACTCTTGAAATATTTTTGAGGCAATGGAAGTTCTGTGGAATTTAGGTGGCTTGGAGATCTTGAGGAAAAGCAGACACTACAAAGAAAAAAGGAGCCCAAAAGTGAATATACAGATAAACATGAAAACAATAGCATTGCACTAAAAGAATATTTCTTTCAGTATTGACTGCTGATGAAAATTTAACGTTGGCTGAGAATGAGCTATGCCAACTGCACAGAGAACCATGCAGGTAAAGAATCTGCTGCCTCTTAAACCTTCCCGCCTCTTCCCATGGATGGTTTAAGAGCTCTGCAACGTTTATAGATGTAGGGAAATGATACTCAGCGGCCGCTGGCATTTAGGCAGCACAAAAACTGCAGACAAACACGCACATCCACACACCCACACAACTTCTGCAAATACTCTCTCATCTTTAAGTTCAGTGTCTGCATTTTGCTGCTCCACATACTGTTTTATTGGAACGACCAAGAGTTGCTCCATGGGCATAAATCCATCTGGCCAGGGCCTCAAGTTCATGTTTTGGTGTTTACCTTGGAAGGAAGAAGCAAAATGTTTAGCTGACGTGGAGCAGCTATCCTGTCAGCTATCCTGATGTGCCCCTCACTAAAGCAGTTACACACGTATCTGAACTCCATGTACACTGTTACTTCTCCATTTCAGCCCCATGAAGCCTTCTAAGGGGACTTCCCCAGGGCAAGGCGCTGCTGCAGGTGGTTGTGCATGTCTTCTATGCTACATCCAAGCCTGGAGAAAGAGGGAAGGGACAGGAAAAGTCTCTGTGGCCTGAGCAGGCAGTACACTGTGAAAGCTGACAAAGGAAAAGGGTAAGACAGAAACTTTACAACCCACAGGTCAAGCAATACACACTGCCAAGGCCTGTGGGAAGTCCTGTCACTGTAGTTACTCATCATACTTGCTCCATCTCACACTTGCTGCAGATGGAGTTTAGTCTCTGTTGTTGGCTTTGCTGTTTGCTGACATTACTGTGAGCAGCTGCCGAGTTAGCTGTCTCTAAGCAAAGGTGCCGAACCCTGCCCAGGGTGAGAACGGCAGGCACAGAGGGTACACACACAAGAGGGCTTACAAAGCTGGCAGGGATGGTTTCGGGCCACACCAAAGTCAAGGAGACTCCTTCCAAATTATTTCAGCAAGCCTTGAGTCTGGCCCCAGGTCTCTCCTATCTTAATTTGGTTTTTTTCCAGCATTATAAATTCATTGGGAGCTAGACTGAAAAGGGGAAACATTACTTGCAAACATCTTTGAATACTCAAGACAAACTCCACTTGCTCCATATAGCACCCAGTTTTTCTTTCCAGTCCCTTCTTAAAGGTCAATGTGTGGAATCAGCTCTTAGGTACACATTTGAGTAAAGACAGTTGCAAAGGACACTGGCAACGTTGCTTTGCAGTAAGACAAAGCCTACTGTGCTTTCTTTATGTCTGCACAACCACTGGCTTTCTGCCATTTGAGAAACCTGGTCTAGTGGGTAGGGGGTCCCAGTCCATGGCAGGAGATTGGAACTAGGTGGACTTTGAGGTCCCTTCCAACCCAAACCACTTTGTGATTCTGTGATTCATTGCACCACTGGAAACTCTACAGTTTGATCTTGAGAAAAGGGGAAAACATATCACATTCTCCTTGCTGATCTGACATCTGGCGTGCTCCAGCGCTCAGCCAAAAAGCTTGAGGGAGGTTTGAGTTATCCATCTCAAGGGGCTCTGCCTAGCTGTGCTGATGCTACCACCCATTCTCTTCAAACAGCATGTGTTCTCTTGGTAAAAATTACTCCATATAAATACATGTATTATCACAGGCAAAGGGAAGACCACAAGGTACAATATTTTAATTGAGGGAAAGGAGGAATGGAGTCCTTCAGAGCATGCCCTACGACATGGGACACAAGAGGTCTAAGTGAATACACTCCCAGCTCCAAACACAAGAACTACAGTAATTTCAGATAGATATCAAATGAGGCCTTAATCTATTGAGCAAAGACAGGGGAGACACAGATATACCATGAGTTGCTATGAGATTTCTCTGGTGTGTTATTCTTTTTAAGTGGAAACATGTGGTGGAAGATTAAGCAGCATCTTTTTAATCTCTGATTGTCCAGCTCCCCCTGCTGTAATTACATATTGGACACAAATGGCAACAGATGTTCAGCGTCTAAGCTAAGAATTACATACTTACTCAATATCCCAGTGATTCAAAACACTGATTGGGAGGCTAGAATTTAAATTTACATGGAGTGACAAATGAAAGGGTTCCTAGACATGGGTGAGGTACAAAAAATATTAATGCAAAATTTAAGATGGACCCTTAATAGAAGGAGACAGACAGACTCTGGACACTAGTAAGAGTATTATTAATTACAGCTGTTTCTTCATGAATTATTTTAACTCATCCTCATTCCTATAAAGCTGAGCCTCTGCTGTTACTTTTCACGTAACTTAATCAAGCCTCTGCAACCCTGTGTATACAGAAAGATAGAAGGTTCTACCTGGTCTTTTCATTATGCATTCAATGGACAGACTATTTTCCCCATATTAAACCTAATAAGAACAGATCTATCAGCATGCATTTTAACTTGTTTCTTTTCCCTGAGATATGCACTTGCCCATAACCCAACTACATAAAAGATTTTTGCCTGATTTGCTGAGAATTCTGAACAAATAGTTACTACTTCCTTTCACTGGATTTTCTTTTCCTTGAATTATGACAGTACTAGGGAAGAAGATGCTTTAATTTTGAGAGATGCCTTACCCAACGTAGACATGAGTCAGTCATCCCTAAAATTTAAGGGTATCAAAAATCAGAGGGAGAAAGCAGTTCTAACGGACCTCAGGCATGTGAACTTCTGCAGATTGTATCTCACTGCAGTCTCCAACTTCCTAAAACATCAGACTTGCCCTATTTTCTCCCAAATATGCAACTGCTTCCACCCATACTTCGGGTACCAGTTCAAACCCCATAATCCGATTCCTCCCACTGTCGTGGCTCAGGCACAAACGCAGATTTGAATGTTCTGAAGGCTTGGAGGGTGCGTAAGCACACAAACAACAGTGTGTCTGAGTGTGACATAAATCCCTTTACTCATATGCACATCGCAATTGAGAGCAGACACTTGTTTACCAAAACATTTTCTGACAGATAACTGGAAACACTTTTTAAGTCCATTAGTTCCACTGAACATTACTGAAAGCGTTGTCTTTTAAAAGTGCATTTTATTACATATGATTTAATTTTTCTTGCAAAATAACAGGCTGGGATGCAAACCAATGTACTGTTTGCTGCCAGATGGCATGTTGGAAGGGTATAAACTTATTTCACACAGAGTGCTATGTGGCATGAGAACACTGTTCTAAACAGTTGTGTTTCTTTGAATGGTTTAGATTTACATTATTCTTTCAGTAAGCTCATAAGCTCTTCCCATTTTCACTAAAGCCTTGTGAAGTTACCAGATAAATACCACAGAACCTTTGGTGAAATTGCTATGGATAACTATTCTGCCATCCCCCCATGCTTTGAATTTCCCAGCTGCAGAGCTCGGAAGGGACAGCAGGGTAGCTGACCCACACACTGGGCTGATGTGCATAGGGCCAGAAAAAAAAACCACCATTGCCAGGTATCAAAGCAGCTGAGAAAGTGACCCACAGACCCCAGTGCACGTATGCTCTGATAAATAAAGTGAGCTCCACGTGCTTTCACCCTGCACTGGGTCCCCAAGGAGTCGGGACACAATTTGAAGCAAATGTAGCCTTGGGTTTTTTGTGGGAAAGAGCTGGTAAAATCTTCAACAGCATCAGGCTCTCCAGAAAGCCCATCTATGTATTTTCCCTGAACTATAAGATGAAATTCTACTTTGGGAAGCACACGGATGGGCACATCACGTGCCAATAGGCAGGTTTACATCTGTAGTCATCCTACAGGTCCAATTTGCCTCTGTGCATCAATCCTGCATGGCTACCGTGTGCATTTCAATTTTCTACATAATTGCTTTGGAAAAGGAGGTGGAAAACCTCTCTCTCTCTCTTTCCCTCAGCAAAGCAAGGCGCAGTCTGCACCCGCTGTTGAAAATTGTATCAGTATCAATCTCCTCAGCATCACAAACACACCCACATGCGTCTGAATCCTGAAATGCTTATTTTGCAAGGAGTGTGCCAAAAGATTTACTTACTCTTTAGAACTGTTTAATGATGTTGTGGGGATCAAAGGAGCAAGCATTTTCATGACAAAAGGAATTTGTACTCCAGGCTCTACAGCACAGACAGTGATTAGTGAGTCACACATAAGAAGTGTCTCGCTTTTCTTTTTTAAATAGCTGTTGTAGCGTTTACCTAAACATTACAGTGCTGAATCGGTAGTTTCGCAAGTCCTCCCAGTGATTGCCTGAACCACTCACCTTTACCTGGCAATATCCCGGTGACAGCTCCTCACCGGAAAAATGTGTTCAGCCCAGTTACTTGGCTGCTAGCGGCCAGGCAGACATTTAGTACGCATCCAGGATTTCCTGGAGGGGTTGGAGAGCAACCACTGGATCTGAAGGAGATTTAAAAACATCAGTTCTGAAAGGATATTTATTCACAAAATAAAAATAATGAAAATTACAGATCTGCCACTAAACATTCATTCCTTCACTAGCAAGTCTCTTCACTGCCTTCAAGTGGTTCATTAGCAATCTCCCTTCATTTTTATTGGTTTTCCTCAGTGTGTCTCAACTGGGGGATCCATCAGGCATCAGATTTGACATCGCAGTGACAGGGGACCCAGTAGGTGGCATACCCCACAGCCTCTTCTGCATCGTGTGGCTTAATTCCCTCGTGCGTGATAACCCCAGACACAACCCTACTTCTTGTGAAAAAGCAGCCAAGAAGACACTTATCTTCTTTGGTGATTGCTTTTCTTATAACCCCCCCTGGTACACGGAGAGGGAAAAAATGTTTCTCCCTGGGGCATGGTCCTGGCCCTGTCACTGTCCCTATCTGCCTGCCCACGGTCCTGCCACCAAGCCCAGATGTCTGCAGCTCAGGTGCCACAGCTCACCTGTGTGCCAGCTGCATGGAGAGATCAGTCCATGATTCCGTTGCCAGATGCTCTATTTTAAGAGCAGACACTCCGTTACCAGGAACTCTGAAAAACACTTTGGGTCCCAGATTGTAGGAAAAAAAAACCCACTGCTCAAAAGAAAACGTTACTGGAGTGAGATCATTATGCATGATTCATGGGCGGCACGGTACCTGAAATATTTCTGTGATGTATTTTCCTCAAAGAGCAGTGCTAGGATTCCAAGAGAACATGGCAATGTACCCACAGTATTTCTGTGCAGCTCCTTGAATAGATACTGGTATATGCTTCTGAAGGAAAGATTTTAAAGCTGTACTGAACTCCTGTGTCAAACACAGCCAAAAACTTGACATTTTTCTTTGCCTGGTTGCTTAGTGCTAGGAAGGGAAGAAACATGCACTTATTTGCTATTTTGCCATTAAGAAAAATAATTTAATATCCTGACAAAGTATATCTCAGAGATGTTAACTTGGGAAACCTAGCCAAATAATCTTTTTCCCAAAAATGAGGAATATTCAGATGGAAACTCCGGGCTTGGGCAGAGTAGAAAGAAAAGTCTTCAGTACCATCAGTCAGATCAGCTTGAAGGCAGGCATAGGAAGCAGGTTGCTCTGATGGAACTCGTGCTTGGCTTTTTGAGAAAACAAGTAAGTTCTTCTGTCTAATGGGGCTTTAAGATTCACACAGCTAAGTCAAGGATGGTTTGCAGGATGCAAAGTGCCTAAGAAAATGCCTTCCCCTTAGCTGAAGAACAGAAGGAGATTCTTTCTGCTTTGGGAGGCAGAGGTGGCTTCAAGGTGTGAGACAAAACCAGCTTGCTGTCGATAGTCCCTGGTTCCAAACAAGAATTCCAGAACCAGTCCATAAAATTCATATTCCTGGCTTCGTGTCTAAGCTCCTAAGTAGGAATGCCCTGAAAAACACAGAGCATATGCAAATCCCATTTATGCTAAGAGGAGCTGCAGGAATTCTGTATCTTTGACACTTCAGGTCATTTTACATAGCCACCTTTCAACAGAGTGTAATACTTTAAATGCAATTTTTTTTATTATCATTTTGACTAATATTTGGGAGCTGCAAAGTCCTTCCTCTCCACTATGGCAAATTGCACAGGCCTCACATGGTTCATCACCTCTAACTTGTCAACATTCTTCTGTTAAAGTGTGACACCTGAACAGATGGTATTCCCAGAGTGATCCCGCCAATAATCAGCAGCACTGCCCCCTGCCTCCTTTTCCCACTGCTGTTTAGCTGAGCCGCTGCACCGCAGCTCATGCCTGATTCATTACCTGCTATTGCTTCTGCCTCCTTCGCAGTCCTACTGCCTCGGGGACGCAGCGCCCCATCTTACAAGTGAGACCTCCTTTCTTTGTCCCTGGATGTGTGCCCTGGCATGTCACATTAGTAAAATACATGTTGTTCAGATGAACCCAGCTCCTCAAGAGATCAAGGCACGGCTGTATCAGCAGCCGGCTCTCTTTCCTGTTTATTTATGTCTGTATCATCGCCCGGGATTCACCGTGATTAGCTCTGAAGATGCTAAGTAGCATTGAAAAAAACCCTGATTCCTGGTGAAACCGTATCTTAACACTCCCATTACCCACATTGATCCTGCAGTCCCTGGGCAAGGCCAACTTTAAACCACCTTACTGCAAGATTTTCTTTCATCGAAGCGGCAGGGGGAAGCCATTCAGGTACCTCTAAGAAATCAGAGTAAAATCACATCATCAATGACTTTTTGCTTTATTAAAAACTGTGAATCTGGAGAATACTTATTCTACCTGGAAATAGTGTTGAATGACATCATCAAACAACCATATTTTAATTTTTGCCCCACCCAAATAATGCAAAAGGTCTTCCAGGAGTCTTCTTGGAATCAGTGTGAAATGAGCCAGTTTAAAGCTTCTAGGGTTAAACCAACTACTGTTTCTAAAAACTGGCATATAATTTGCTCCTTCCAATAGTGTGCAACTTCCTTGCTTTTGTCAATAGTGAATGTTCATCAAAAGTCTCAGCCAGTTCTTATTTTGCCAACAAAGCACAAAACAGTAGCATCCATCATATTTTCTAGCTGTCTGCTTTCTCTCTTCATGAATTTGGAGGGGGAGGGTGTTTTGTTTGTTTTATTCTACATGAACAAGTTATGAAAAGCTGTCCTCTTTAAATCCCTCCCCAACATTCAGTCCTCCTCTGGCCTCTCCTCCAGTCTGCACTCTTCTCACTCCAAATTTTACCTACCCAAATGCCTTAGAGTTGGTTTGTTGGGTTCTTGGATTTTTTCCTTTTACAAGCAGTAACTGCCATATCTTATGAGATCCAAAGCCCTCCTGCTTCAACCTCTTGGCTCTCACGCTGGCAAGAGTCAATTGCTTCACAGGCAGGTATTGTCTAGCCTGATGCCCAGGGAGTCTCATTCTGATTTCTGATGCTTGAGGGTTGTTTTCAACTTCATACTTTCTCTCTTCTCCTTTTCCAGTATCATATTTTTAAAACACACTTCAATACAACTAGAGGCAGGATAATGAGAGTAAAATCCAATCACCTGTTTTTCACGGGGATCAACCATGAATCTTCTGAGCCAAGTCTCTGACAGAGAAATAGGCAGTTTCCATAATGGAACTGTGAATCAAAACATATCCCATTGACGGTGGGTGGGATTATTATTGAGCTACCATCCTATAAACTGGAAATGTATTTTTGAACTATTGCTTTTAGTACCTATTACTTCATATTCACTATACTTAAGCCCAGAGCATTCCTCAGTTACAAGAGGCGATTCATTATTGCTGTGTGAAATTTCAATGGCTACTGTTACTGCAATACTTAACATATGCAACTTTAAAACTTTCTAAATATGTTATATTAAATGCATACAGTCAAAATGAATAGGATTTATTATACAGGTAATGCAAATGCATAAGAAATATCATGCATGAATGATGCCCAGCAATAACATATCATGCTCATGAAAGCATTCCTGTATTTTCATGCCAGCCTTTCTGGCAGATGGAATGGGTACACATACTAAATACTGGGTATCTTCTAATTAATACTGACCAAATACATGACACCAAGTTAATTGTTCTAAATGTAGTAGAAACACCATTACAGTAACAGTATGAATGAATGTTTTTGGCTTGTGTGACAAGGTTGCTGGGTTTTGGGGGGGGGTGGGGGGGGATGTTGGGGGGGGAGCTGTGGCTTCTGCAAGAAGCTGCTAGAAGCTTCCACCATGTCTGACAGAGCCAATACCAGCCAGCTCCAAGAAGGACCCACTGCTGACCACTACCAAGCCAATCAGTGACAGTGGTAGGGCCCCTGTGATTACATATTTAAGAAGGAAAAATCCCACAAGCAGCCACTTTTTGCCTCCAGAGAATGTAGTGAGAAGATGTAAGAAACGTTGCAGACACCAGGGTCAGTGAAGAGGGGGGGAAGAGGAGGTGCTCCAGGTGCCAGAGGAGAGATACACCTGCAGCCTGTAGAGGTGAAGCAGGCTGTCTCCCTGAAGCCCATGGAAGATGATGGGGAGTAGAGGTCCCATCTGCAGCCCATAGAGGACCCCACACTGGAGGAGGTAGAGACACCTGAAGGATGCTGTGACCTGTGGGAAGCCTGCTCTGGAGAATGCTCCTGGCTGGACCTACACCCCATGGAGAGAGGGCCCCATGCCAGAGCAGGTTTGCAGGGGGGACTTGTGACCCCATGGGGGACCAAGCTGGAGCAGTCTGTTCCTGAAGGTCTGCACCCCAATGAAGGGATCCATGCTGGGGCAGTTCGTGAAGAGCTGAAGCCCCATGGGAAGAACTCACGTTGGAGAAGTTTGTGGAGGACTGTCTCCCATGAGTGGGACCCCATGTGGGAGCAGGGGAAGAGCGTGCAGAATCCTCCCCCCGAGAAGGAAGGACCAGCAGAGCCAGCTCGTAATGAACCAACCACAGCTCCCATTCCCTGGCTCCCCCTGTGTTGCTTGAGGGGGGAGGAGAGAGAGAAATCATGAAAAAGTTGAGCCTGGGAAGAAGGGAGGGGTGGGGGGGGAGTGTTTTAAGATTGGGTTTTATTTCTCATTATCCCACTCTCCTTTCATTGGGTAATAAATTATATGCATTTTATTCCATGTTGAGTCTATTTTACATTAATTGCTGAATGATCTCTCCCTGTCCTTATCTTGACTTGTAAGCCTCTTGTATTTTCTCCCCTGTCCTGCTGAGGGGACTGACAGAGTGACTTTTGTGGGCATCTGGCCTCCAACCAGGGTCAAAAAACCACAAGGAAAAAAAAAATAGCAAGAATTTTTTTAGTATTTTTCTTCATTCAGGAAGGAAATAAACTACCTCAGACCTCAAGAAATTACAGAGAATTCCCAGAAGAACAAGTGACACAGCTGAAATGGTGCCCCTGTTCCTGGCCATGGGCTGCCCTCCTCATTAGAAGGCTGTAGACAATGCCAGAGCTACTGCCTAAAACTGCAGCTAACTTCTGGGGGCACCCAGCATCAGCAGTTTTCAGTTTGTCCTGGTTAGCCTTGGTGTTTTCCATGGTATCACAAGTCCTGGAGGCAAGCACCCATATCACTACATTAACTTACTTGTTTTTCCAAAATGATTTTTACCCTCCAAGTTCACAGAGAAGCATGTAACAAATGTGCTGCGAATAACTCAGAAGCTAGAAGGCAAATGTGAAAGATTTTTAACTTATTTTCCCAAGTCTTATGCATTACTCTTCGATGCCTATTTTAGCCTGACTCATCTTGACTAAAAGCTTGGCAATAGCAAAGGTTGCCAGTAACTCTAAACAACACTTGAGTGAGAAACTAGAACGTTGGCAGAGGTAACAGGGCTTGCTGATAAAAAATAAATCTCCCAGTTTATCTGTAAAATTATGTATATATGAGCCTCACCACTTGAACCCCAAGCACAATGGATGGCATGGCATAGAGTGGTGGGGCACAGAGCAAGGAAGAGAAGCTGATGGAGTGAGCTCATGCATCAGGCATAGCACTGCAATGACAGCTCACCCACCACAGCTCCAGGGAGCGCACCACTAAAACCTCCACTTCAGCACACAAGAAGTGACTGGAGCTGTAATATATTCTTTGCTCTGGCCCCAGTTTCAGAGAGTTGCTAAGCAGCTGCCCAATTGTTTGCAGGATCAGAAGCAAAAGTGAAATTAAATTTTTCCATGGTCTATATACTACATGTTGCAGGGAGCAATTTTAAAGGGGGAAAAAAAAAGAGTCTAAATTATATTTTTTATCAGAGCCTGTTCTAAAGCATTCCTCTTCAAGCGCCATTCATAACATTTGACTAACTAGCCATCTGTGATATGAATGTGTTTTCAGGTTGTGCACTTTATTTTAGCAGTTCTTCATGTACCTGTTACAGCATGAAAATAGCAGAACACTGGCACTGGATGTCCTCCGAGCAAAAAGGTGACCTTTTGTTTGCTAGTAGCTGATGAAGTTGCCTACAGGTAAGGTAAACAACAGGAGATATAATAACATATCTCTTTAGAGAAAAACATAAACATCTGTAATTACTCAGACAAGAACAAATGTATATTTAACATCTTCTCCCCACTACACTCCCAGCAATGAGCTTACCTTCCAAGATATTTTATATTTGCCCAAGTAGCAGGTCAGGGCAAGCTTCAACATTGCCCAGATACTGGTTCACCCTATGGCTAGGCTCTGAGAGTCAGAGCAACCACAATGCTATGGTGGAAGCAAGCCAATGCACAGAGATCCAAAAAGGCTGAAAAGCCTAATTCCCATAGCCTTTAAAGACTGGTAGAAATAGGTACCCAGGACCAGGGAGGGGGACAGGACTGTTAGCAGCCTGGACTTAGGTTGGCTTGAGTTGCTCATGAAATCACTTACAGAATTATGAGTCATTCTACAGGATTTTAGGCAATTATTATTACTTTCACAGAATCATAGCATCATTTAGGTTAGAAGGGACATCTTGATAGTCCAACCTTCCTGTGCAAGCAGTGTCAACTAGAGAAGATTATCCAGGACTGTCCAATCAGCCTCCCCACAAAGAGATTTGACAGCGTCTCTGGGCAATCTGTGCCAGTGTTTGACAACCCTCACAGAAAAAAAAACGGTTTATTGTGTTGAGATGGAATTTCATGTGTTTTCGTTTGTGACCATTGCCTCTTGTCCCATCACTGGCCACCACTGAGAAGAGGCTGGCTTGATCTTCTGCATCCCCTCCCATTAGATATTTATTCACAAGATTCCCCCCAAACCTTCTTCTCACTGACGTCTCCAGTCCCAGGTCTCTCAATTTGTCCTCATATGAAATATGTTCTAGTCCCTTGACTGTTTTTCTCTTGTTGTTCATTTTAAAGCACTAGGACTTTGCAGAAAAGAGGCTGTATATTTTCAAAACGACAGGGTTTTGTGCCTGAGTTCCTTTACACTACACAGGTAAGCCTGGAAGAACTGAGGACTGTCACAGCAGTAAAAGGTCTGCACTTCAGAAACCTGACCCACTGCAGCTGATGAGCTGTGATTAGACCTGGCAAACTGAGCTTCACTTGTAGCACAAACTTACATAATTTTGGAGAAAGCCCCTTCTGCCAGGCTGTAGGATGGCTGCTGCCATCCTGGTGAGGAGGCAATGAAAATTGGCTTGTGACTGTGACCAAAACCATGGAGTTTGTCACACATGAACTGGCATAGACCCCATGTAGAGTACTGCATCCAGATCTGGGGTCCCCAACATAAGAAGAACAGGGAGCTGTTGGAACAAGTCCAGAGGAGGGCCATGAAGATGAGCAGATGGCTGGAGCACCTCTCCTACGGAGACTGCCTGAGAGTTGGGTTGTTCAGCCTGGAGAAGAGAAAGCTCCAGGGTGACCTTATTGCAGTCTTCCAATACCTAGAGAGGGCCTACAAGAAAGCTGGAGAGGGACTTTTAACCAGAGATGCAGTGATGGCCAAGGATTAATGACTTTGAGCTAAAGGAGGATAGGATTAGGTTTATGATAGGTTTAGGAAAAAATCCTTCCCTGTGCAGGTGGTGAGGCCCTGACACAGGCTGCCCAGAGAAGCTGTGGCTGCCCCCTCCCTGGCAGTGTTCAAGACCAGGTTGGATGGGCCCTTGGGCAGGCTGGTCTGGTGGAGGGTGTCCCTGCCCATGGCAGGGGAGGTTGGAACTACATGATTGTTAAGGTCCCTTCCAACCCAAACTGTTCTGTTATTCTGTGAATCCTGAGGGCTGTTACACAGAGTTTTTAATGGGTGGCAAGATAAGAGATTATTGTAGTTTTGCATGGCTGGGTTCTGATGAAGGAGGGGAGCTGCAAGGACGGCTTCTGCAAGCAGCAGCCAGAAGGTCTCTGCAGGCCAAACAGAGCAAACACCAGCCGGCTCAAGGCTGGGACCTGCCACTGACCAAGGCCGAGCCCATCAGCGATGGTCATAGCACCTCTAGGAATCATATTTAGGAGAAAAAAGCTGCAAGCAGCTGCTTTTTTCCCCCAGAGAAGGGAGTGAGAAGATATAAGAAACTGTGCAGGCACCAAGGCCAGTGAAAGTGAGGAGGAGGCGCCCCAGGTGCAGGAGAGGAAGATGCCCCTGCAACCCATGGAGAAACCCATGGTGGAGCGGGTGTCCCCCCACAGCCCATGGAAAAGGCCGAGACCCCACCTGCAGCCTGTGGAGAGACCCCACACTGAAGCAGGTGGAGACATACAGGAGATACTGTGACCCATGTTGGAGCAAGCCCCTGGCAGCACTTGCAGCCCATGGAGAGAGACAGAGACACAGAGATGAGTGAGAGAGAGAGGCCCACGCCAAATCAGGTTTGCTTATGACTCCATGGAGATCCAGGCTGGAGCAGTCTGGGCCTGAAAGACTGAGAGACATTCTGTGATTTATGACTGCACCCCATAGCAGTGACCCACGCTGGGGCAGCTGCTGAAGAGCTGAAGCCCCATGGGAAAGGGCTCAGGTTGGAGAAGTTCTTAGAAGAATGTCTCCCGTGGGTGGGACCCCACAGTGCAGCAGGGGAAGGGTGTGAGGAATGGCCCCCACCACTAACATGGAGAACAACTCATGAGGAACTGACCAAAACCCCCATTCCTCCATTCCCTGCCCCTCCCCGTCCCACAATGGGGCGGGGAAGAAGGGTGTGAAATCAGGATTAAAGTGAAGTCAGCTAAGAAGGGAAAGGTGGGGGGAGGTGCTTTAAGATCTGGTCGCACTTCTCATTACCTGACTCTGGTGCCACTGGCTGTGCATTTCAGTGTCATAAATTAGAAAGTTTCTTTCCTTTATTCTGTGTTGGGTCTGTTTTGCCCGTGATGTTGATTGTGGAATGATCTCTCCCTGTTCTTGTCTCGACTCCTGTCCAGCTGAAAAGGGGAGTGATAGAGTGACTTTGATGGGCATTTGGCCTCCAGCCAGGGTCAAAACACCACAGAGGTCTGAAAAATTTGCTCCTAGTGTTGACCATGACTTTTCTGCCAAGTGTTCCATGCTTCCCTGGTTTCCGTGAGCACTTTCATTCCCTGCCACGTTCTAGCAGAGAAGGTAGTGAAAGGGAGACATCCAGCTGCTCTAGTAAGTGCATGGGGTCACACATGTGTGCCAGTAGATGTACAATACTAACGCACCAGAAATTAAAGAGTACCAAGAAATCCATGCCAATGGCATAAACTTTTATAAAGAAAAATAAAGACTTAAAATCTGTGGAACCGTGTGATCAATTAGCATTTTTTTGCCTTGTGGATTTGTTTTAGTTTTGCATTTGCAATTACTTAAATGCAGTGTTCTTCTCAACAGACATAATTCACAGGCCTTTAATGCTGTGCCTTTCAAAGCAAACATGAGTCACAGCCCCTAGGTAAACTTCCTGGGCTGGCAGAGAATATCATTATTGTGTGATAGAGTGCAGCAAGCTGTTTGCCAGATTACTCAAGCTCCTAAAGCTAGCAAAATGCATTGCCATTTATTTATTATGCTCATGATAATTACAATTATCATCACTGCAGTGCCAATCTGTTTGCTGCAGAATGAAGGCCTCTTCATGATGTCTCCAAGGATTCAATGTTAGGCCTGAGTAGTTAGCCAAATTATGGGGCCTTGCAGGAATTCGTTTTTTTTTCTGCAGGAATGAGGACTTACTAAGAGGTATCAAGCAGCACACTCCTGCTCATTTAACAACAATATGCAGGAATGCCAGGAACCCCCTGCTACGAACCTCCCCTTCTGTACGAAGTGCTGTTTTGGGCTTTGCTTTGGGCCCTAAAAATCTTCTAAGACAATTTCAAAGCACAGGTTCCAGCTCCATATCATGTGCACTGAACTTGAAAATCAATATGTATTTCCATTTCCCCACAAATGTGTCATTTTGTGTATATATAAGGATCCATAGAAATTACATAACGTCTGAGTATGTGTACAAAGTAAACATGAATCTGTCTCTGCCTTTATTTCTAGCCTGTTCTTCAGTACATCTTGGCACTAAGAAGGAGGAGTCAGAACATACTGAGACATTAGGCCAGGGAGAGTAGCAAAACCCAGATTGTGAGCAGAGGGGGTGGAAACATAGAGTGTAGGCAGGTGAGAAATGTGAGATCATTTATCCAACCCTGCAGCAGTCTAAAAGAATGCTTTGCCTCATATGGTGCTTTAAATCTTAAAAATCCTCAACTAACATTAGTCAAACTAATGAAATTAGTCATCTAAGGTCATATTCTTTTTATTTTCATTTTAAATGAATTTTTCTTAGATGATTTTGATGAGTTGCATTCATTTAAAACTCTACAAATGAGTTCTCCTAACTTGCCTTGCATTTTTCTTCAAAGGTCTTCTGGCAGAATGTCTCCAGGTTATCTGAGCGTTGGTTCCTTGAAGGGTCCTGACAGGATCGAACATTATGTTTCCCAGTAGCACGTTACAGTGTCAGGTGACATTTCTCAAACAAGGTAGAACTAGATCTTTGGGAATCGCTTCAGCCAACTGGGTTTAGGGTTGTCTTGTCACTTTACTGATGTGCAAGTGTGTTCAGTACCAACTCATTAATCTCTTTCATTTCCATACACAAACAGATGCTGAATTACCGCGCTTAATGCAAGCCGCTCTGCTCAGCTCAGTGGGAGTTGCAGATGATTGTCATTAGCGTAAAACCATTGCAGATTATCTTACCACACTGAACCTTGGCAGCTCAAATATAGATCTGAAACTGAACTGCTGACTGAAGTCAGCTCTGGGATTGTATTAGTGTTGCTACTAGTCATTTGTATTGTCTTAATTATGAACTACTGAATCGTAAGATAGGCAGGACCAATAGCACATTTGGTCTCTCTCTGGACCAAAGGAGCACTAGGGGGTTGTGGAGACCGGCAATGAGCAACACTCTGCAGAAGAGTAGATGAAACCATAGGTTGCCCTACTTCTGAACATACCAAGGGACTTTTTTTTTACAGACATCCATTATTATGAATGTGAGGGAAGAAAAGTTGAGTCCTGAACATTCACCTTGCCAAATTTCCCAAAATTATGAATGATAAAGTTTCTCAGTAACTAACACTTATTGTATGGTAGTCATTTAGGCAAACTACCATGCGTAACAGACCAATTAAGGTACAACATGAGCTGCTCATTGATGTCAGACATAAGACAGAGGAACACAATAGATGAAAACTAAATCAGACTGCCAAGGACAAGTATAAAAGAATAACATAAATGCATAAGGGTAAAGGAGAAAGCCATGAGCATGAGACTGAGAGTAACAAGAATCTTTCCATAAGAACATTAATAGAGAAAAACTGAGAAAAGCTTTGTTCACTATAAAAAAAAGTGTTACTCTGCTATTTAACAGGCAGGGAAAGTGACTAACAGATGATGCTGACAAGACCATGATGGTTAATGCCCTTTTTGCATCAAGTCTTCCCTAGAAAAATATACCCTGTAAACTAATCTGTTACTACTAGTAACAAAAGGACATAATAAAAGAGAACCGAGGATCCTTCCCTTATAGAGGAAAGATGACAATAATTTGATTGGCCTGATGGACTTTATTCTAGGATTTCTACAGAACTGTCACAAGCATCTTCAAAAGCACTAGCAGTCATTTCTGAGGACAGGAGGAGGACAGGTGAGGTTACAGTAGAAGATTGTAATGGTACAAACCAGTGCACATCATTGAAAAACAGAAAAAAATGGGAAATACAATAAACTACCACTCCTGGAGCAAATGAACATATTTGTAAGCTTCCAAAAGATTTTTATTTTAAATCAGTTTAATTTATATCTATAAAAGAATTAGGGATCTTGTTAATGTAGAAGAAGCAGAAGATGTTGTGTCTTTGATAAGACTTTTTATATGGCCTGACTTACCATTTTACATGAGCAAGTTGTAACACCCAGTCCAGAAAGAACCATCTACGGATGGATACCCTAGATTCAGGTTTTTCATTAATAACTATGACCATGGAATAGGGCTAGAAGAAACTAGACACTCTTAGGAATAGAATGTAAATTATATTGGTGAACTACCAAAATGTGGGGAAAAAATAGTTCAACAGATGCAATTGCAATATCCTACAGTCAACAGACAGTGCAAATACAGGATGGGGAGAAACAGGTTAGGTAACAGCTCTGCAAAGAAGGATGTAGGTGTTACAGTCAATGACAAACCGAGCATGAGTCAGCAGCATCACATTGTTGTGAAAATAGCAAGTGTCATACTGAGATACAGAAACAGAAATAAGCTTTTTGAGACATAAATTGATCCTTCTAGTCTGCTCAGCACTGGCAAGAACACAGCTGGGCTGGGGCACTGCACTCCAGGAAAGTGTGGACCAGAAGAGTCCAGAGGGGCGGAAACACTCAAATAGTTGACATATTCAGCTGAAAATAAAGAGTAAAGACATATAGGGTAGCTATCTTCAAAAAAATAGAAAGCTGTCAGGAAGAGGAAGGGAATAATCTGTTCTTCATGAAAATAGTAGCTAGGAGAGAAGGTTTAATTTGCAGCAAGAAAGAGCTGGATTAGACAGTAGGAAAAACATTTTACTGGAAAGCCTAGTGAAGCAGTGAAGTAGATTTCCTGCTGAGACTGTCTCTCCATCACTAGAGGTCTAGTAATATGTTAGAGAAACATCTGTCAGAAATCATATAGGTTTACTCAATTCTCTAGGGGAATGGACTAGATGACCTCTGGAAGTCACTTCCAACTCTATGACCATCCTTCAGTTGACAACTGTGTCATTTACATTGTATAAGATGACCAGAGCAAATGAACCCTAATTTTAATGAGTGATCTTGCTGTCTATTGCACATCACTCCCTACCTCATCACCAATGTGTTCTCTGAACATAAACAAATTGTGTAGCACCTTTGATGGCTCCTTCTTCTAAGTAAGCACCATTGCTAATTTTGGATTTTGAGTCCTTTTTTAACCACTTCTCCTTCCATTATGGCAAAGTTCTACCTTGTGTTTAAATAGTCTTGCTTCAGAAACTGTACACATACTTCTCTATTAAACAAGAAATAGTCCTGTTTAAAATGCATTCCAAGCAGATGTAATATTTTACTAGTACTTTTTGTCCTTTTAAGGAACACCACAAAGACCAAAATTTACTACTAAGTAACTTTAATGGGGAAAAAAACCCAACAAACAACCAAGAAAATGCTGTGTCATTTCATTCCAAAGAAGGATTTATCTGCAAGAAACCTAAATCAATCAAACTAGAAAACCAAGTTACTTTACATCATGTGCAAGGTCTCTCACAATGCTGACTCTCCTCTTCCTGTGGGAAAACTATGAACTGAATTCTGCTCCAGCCAACATTTATAACCCAACTTGATATAATCAATACTTGCTTAGTGCCTTCCATCCTTCCTCAAATAACTGATCAAAACCTGATGCTACTCTCACTTTACCAATGGAAAAATACCAGGAGCCCTCCCTTCATCAAAGATTGAAACTGATTTCTCAAGGTCAAACAGGAAATCGGTGCCAAAGTCAGGAATTTTGCCCTTCAGCCCCTACACTTCTTTATGGGTCTGGCTCTAGCACTGTTGATTTGAGATGCCATGTTTTTTTGCTACATAATGAAGATGCCAAATGCCCAGGTTTAGACTTAGTGCCCTTTTGTGCGTAACTATAGAATCACAGTGAACACCCCCATAGTTTGGGGTTTTTTTCAGCATAAACTGTACAGTGTTAACCATTGATGTTTTATTGTCATTGATTTAGTAGCTGCCAGAGAGTTACAGCAGGAGATAGATTGCTGTTATTTTAGCCTATAAAAGGTCTTATGCTTCTGTCAGCAAACACTTTGGTTCCTTAAAATAAATAAGTAATCTGAAAGAAAATATACAAGCTGGAGAAATCTTCTGGAAAAAACTTTTTTCTTTCTTTCTTTTTTTTTTTTTTTTAAGTGCTGCATTGGCCATTGCTTTCTGGATAACAGAGCTGTATAAAGCTTCTGTGTTTTATAGGCACCTGGGGGGTAAGCTAGGACATTCTTCATGCCCCACTGAGAATACCTGTACTGGGCATAGCTATCAATGTTTGGGTAACAGAGAACTGCAGGGGTGACCTGTGTGGGAGGGAGCCCTGAACTGCCCTGGGCTGATCACAGCCACATCCAGACATCTCAAAAGCAGGAAAACAACCCATACCTCAAAATTTCAACCAGTCAGAGGAGCACATGGCTCTTCTGCTCAAACATATTTAAGAAATGTTGGCAAGTGCTGGGGCAGGAGACACAGGACACACTAAAGAAGACTCACGGAGAGAAAGTAAAGAGTCCGATTTGGAGGAATGGAAGAGGAGAGGACACATGGAAGATGCTGCTAGGGACATGGTTGGAGACGCACTCTTGGAAGGAGGAGCTCCCTCCCAGAGGAAGTTTCCATCTGAGGGACTGTAGCCCTTGAACGACCCACACTGGGGCAGGGACACCCTGTGAGTGGCTCTGGGTGAGCCATGCTGGAGCAGTGATGCTCCAAAGAGACTGTGGCTGTGATTCACACAACAGTGAGGACACTGAAGAGGCCTGCAGCTGGGTACCCACTGTCAATAGGCACACCAGGGTAGTGACAGCCCTTTGGGGCTGCAGCCTGTGAGCAATGCATGCTGTGACAGGGACAGCCCCAACACATGGCAGCTTGCAGATAAGTCATGCCAGAGGAAGGGCATCCCCAAAGGAACTGCTCATGGAGGATCCCAGGCCAGAGCAGAGAGAAGCACGGAGCAGTA
Organism: Gallinula chloropus; assembly: GCF_964237585.1. Taxonomy (NCBI): domain Eukaryota; kingdom Metazoa; phylum Chordata; class Aves; order Gruiformes; family Rallidae; genus Gallinula; species Gallinula chloropus. The sequence continues at coordinate 118,084,663 of NC_140085.1, forward strand.
AATGAAAAGAGCAAGAAGCAAATGTTGGCAGAAAGAAACCATAACACCCTGACCAAACCTCCTGTGCTGCCCATTGCCTGCCCAAAGGGGTCAGTGGGGACTTACGTAGCACACAGGAACAAGGGGCATGGGGACTAGGAAAAGGGAGGAGAGGTGATGTACTGAAGTTTATCCTGGGGAAGGGAAGCAAAAGTGTTTTCCTAAGTACTTTTTTAATTATTTGCCTTTCCATCTTTTCTCAATGTCTGAATTTGTAAATAATGGCTTATATTACATGTCACTAAAGTGAAGTTCCTTGAGTAGAGGCATTTTGCCTGTGACAATACTTTGTTTTTTCTCAGCATTCTGAACAAAACTTTCCAGATACAGTCATGTAAGCAAATCCTCCTTCAGTTTCCTACTTTCTAACTCAGGTTTTAAATTCAGCCCCACTACAGCATAAGGCCAGGTTTTGGCGTGACAATCCAAATTGGCCACTGACGTCTGAAGGACACTTAAGAAATACTACACCCATTCAGAGCATCAGCAAGAAATGCTATTGTATTGCTAGTAGTTTTTCCAACTGTGCTCAAAAGGACAGCACACACTTAGGTTCCTGCTCCTCTACCTCCAACGAGTAGGAAAACTGACCAGCACTAGGAATGTCTGCACAGCATAAATGCACACAGAGTAGGAGAGAGCTATTGGTGCTTTCATCAGACACCAACTTTGAACAGGGAGCATTTAGCCAAAAGCCAAGGACTTGGCCAACATACTTCAATTGTCTAATTTGTAGGGCTATGTCTCATATATGTTTTAGATTGATTTAATTAGTGTTAATTAACATATCTTTATGTATTATGAGAGACAGCAGATACCCATAAAGATTTTTATATTGAGCCATATGGCAGCCTGCAATACACTAGCCAAAAAAAGTATAATGAGGCATATAAAAAAAGTCTGCTGCACAACACTCCCTAGTAATTTTGAAAAATGAATGTCAGAGTTTGCACAATACAAGAGATACCATCCTGTTCCTGTCTTACCCAGTCTGGCTATGGGAGCTGGATCGAGCTCTGGTTAGGATTATGGAAGATGCAGACTCCATAGTACCAAGGCTGATCTGACTCAGTTCACATCTCTGGATTTTCCTCGTCCCCACAAGAGAGAAGAGGGAAGTGCTTCCTTTAAGGTTAGGTATGCTCCAGGTGGAAGATGTGTCCTGAACTCTTCCCTAGGATCAGGATATAGGCAGTTATCTCTCACAGTCTTTTTCCTGGAGTCTGAAAGGTTTTGCATAATTTGCTGTTAGCCAGTTGTTTAAGATGCTGACTTTGAGATCCTGCCTGGTCCTCTCCAAGGCTATCTTGCTAAAACAAGGACAAATGGAGACTGGTTTGTAGGAGGTGACCAGTCTCCACCTCTACCCATGACTGGTCACCTATCACAGGACAGGGAGGATATTAAAGCATGAAGCTGTGGGAGAAGACAAAGAGGCTGGGGAAGAGCAGGCACATACCCCCAGATCACATGAGAGACAAACAAAATGGTAAGGAGAGCAATAAAGTTCCCTTATCTCCCACAGTAAATGTCCATCCAACCAAACCCAGGCACAGGCACCTCTGGACAGGAATCTGGAGAAAAAATTAAGCCTTCTATTTGCAGGAGCACCTTCCTTTAATTGTATTGCTGTCACCCATGCAGGCAGAATTCAGGAGTCTTCAGCGACTCAATTTGCCAAGAATGAGCCAAGGTGTCTGAAAAACAAGCAAACAAAGCAACAAACAAGTAATTCCACTAGACAATTTCCTATTTGATTTTCCCATCCTTCAAAGCAGCACAGCTTCTACATGGAATTAATGCCTTTCAGATAGCCATATCTTCACATTTTCTTTCATATTCTAAGGCAAATTTCAGAGGTAAGATGGGGGAAGAGATGTTGGAATAATATAGGAAAAACTGGAAAGTGGAAGCTTGGCAAGGAAAAAAAGTTCCAATTAACCACCAATACTGCTCGAGAATACAAGCTTCAAGATGGTCAACCTTGTGTAGATCCCAGCCTGGACGTTTGTGGCCCTGCCTGTGGCAGGGGGGTTGGAGCTCTATGATCCTTGGGGTCCCTTCCAACCCAGACCATTCTATGATTCTATGATTCTATGGTGCAGCAGAGATGAAGAACCAGAGGGGTGTTTTTTCTTACATTATGGCTAGAGGAATGTATAATGAAAACCAGTAAAACCAGAAAACCCAAGATGCTCATAAACAAATGCAATCTCCTTCCTGCCACTTGCCTTAATTACTGAATGTCTCTACACTTCAGACTCAGCCCTGCACTCAAAACCAGAGACTCGACCTTGGCATTTTGGCATCCTGGGTGGGTGCCAACACCACCAGGGTAAGGGCTGTTCCTTATAGACTCCAATACCCTGGACCCGAAGAGAGATCAATGTGCCTTACAAGGCTGCCGCGGCTAATAAATCTTGGCAGAAGAGCTTTGCGGAGCTGGGATGTTTCCTCTCGTGCTGGTGTCTCTCTTTATCTATGTCATACTGACATCTGGTGGGAACGGGCGCGAATTGTCCTACGTGCGCGAGCTCGGGCTGCTCCTGCGCTAAGGCAACGAGAGGCGAGGACGCGCCCAGGAACGTGAGCGAGTTACGGGAGGAGCAGGAGCCCGAAATTATTCATAATCGGGCTGCTTCTTAAGAATGTGAAGACCTGAAAACGCAGCTTCCTTGGGCAAATCTATGAAAGAGTCTTTTTTTTTTTTTTTTCCAGGTCTTTTTTGGTGACAAAATAGGAATAGCTGGAAATTTAATGCACACAGCAGATACAGGATGTGTGGTTATTACTCAAATATAATTTTGCACGATATTTAAGATTTTTCATGACGAAACAATGCCAAAGTACAAACACTTTTCCCCACTGAGCTAATGCTCCTACTTTTGCAAAATCAAAGACTGGAAATGAGCTTAACGACAGGCATTCCTACCTCCTCCCTTTGTTCTAATGTGTAAACAGAACTAAGCTGCCACGCGGATAAACTGCCTCTTTCTTTCATAACGTAGACAAAATATAACCACAAAAATTCACGATACTTTAAAGCATTCCCTTCTGAAAGAAAAAGCACTCAAGTCACAAGGACAAGATTATGCAGTGAGTGCCTGAGCTCTTCAGCAGCTGCCCCAATTATCTCGTTTACATGTCTTAGGACAATACTGTTCAACTACATAGTAATTAGTGGCCAGAAAGTCCCGAAATTGGAGAAGTCAACATTACCAAGGAGAAGAGAGGTCTCAGTATTTACACACTGAATTCCTGAATGTAAATGCAGTCAAGATCAGAGATATAATCTTCTCAATAAGCAACATCACAGTAAGTTTCCTGGATTGCAAGCTCTTGTATTTAAGACGCTTGGCAGTAGGACGCCTGCTTTCAGTATCACAGATACTTCCCCACCTTGACCAAATCACCAAAGGCAGACCATAACAAGTATATCAGGTTCCTTACTTGACCTGTTACCAACAATATCTCCAGTTTTGCTAGATCTCAACCCAACTAGACTCAAAAGCAAAATTAAAGCTTTTCCCACTTCAGAAGCAAAGACTGTATGTGACCAGTTGTCCCTCACAGTTGCTACTAGATAGTGATACTGTTGCTTGTCTGGGATTTTTATGGGAGAAAGTTAATGCTTTGGCTGCATTGTCCTCTGTTACAACTGCATTTTCATGAGGTGCTGTATCAACACATTGACAGCTCATTTGGCTTAAACAAAATCTTTCTCCACAAATCACAGCATGTGACAAAATGCTAACTGGAAAATACTCCAGACAGTACAGAAATGAAATCTCACGGTATAACATTATCTTCATCAAAGGAAAGAAACTGTTGTAAGTAGTTTCATGATTTGAATGAGAGACTGAGGTGGGTGGCTCCATATATCAGCATGCAAGGAGCCTATGTTTCCTACACCATTTTTCACTGAGAATGCTTTAAAATGCAAAGTCCTTCATAACCTTCATCATTAGTCATTTCACTGACTACAACAGCTATCTTTCACTTTGCTTTCAGATCTGATTCGCTCAGCATTAGAATTATCTGTAAACTGTGCATCGTACATGACTGGTAACCCATTGAAATTTCATCAGCATACTTTGCACAAGCATGGAGAAACTGTCTGACTGAGGGACCCTCTCTCATAAAGTTACCCCTGCACAAGTTCAAGCCCAGTGCTCTGCAGCTCTCAGCTGCCCTAGCTCTACAATTTATGCTTGTCCTCTCAAAGCAGACCCTCCTTGCTTTAAACCTGTAGTGATCTATGCATGTGGGTAGTGACATTGCAAAACAAAGATCCTCAGTTTTCCCAGCTGTTCTCTAAATAAAGTTGGTACAAATGTTCAAGGCAGAAGCTAGAGATAACAGTGCCTTGCATTTGATTTATTCTTTAATGGCAATGGCTCTACAAGGTAATGCTATGCCTTTATATGCTGGCCCCAACCAGGACTCTAAATATTACCCTTTCAGCTTTCAGAGTGACCTGGTGACATCTGGCCTGCCACAGCAAAGCATTTATAACGTTGAGCAAGCACATGACCTGGATAGTCATCAACCACCATCACCCAGATGAATATCTCGCTGGACATGGGGTACTGACCACTCTCTGGTCAGATGGCTGCACTGCCACAGGGTGACCAGAGGTTACAGCAGGGCTCTCCTATCCTGGCTTCGTGTTTACAGGAGCTGAAGCAAATCACAGACCACCATCCACTAGTTCTTCCCCTGTAACAGTTACAGCTGTCCGGTCATCGCTTAGGTAACCCACTGGGGCTTTTCACCTAGTAACCCTGTTCACTTAGGTAAGAATGTAGCCAGCCATGTAATCTAAACATGCTAAACATACTTAGGTTCAGTGTAGCTACTGCAGTCTAACCCCCCAAAAAAGATACTTTTAAACTCAATTGCCTATTTTGTACTCAAATGGAAACAAACATTATCAAACTTTCCCCCTGTGTATCCACATGTAACATACACATTTAGATATCCAGAAGTGCTTTCTGTTAAGAAAGCTTACAGCTTAGGCCAGCACATTCAAAATCAAATGTATATAAAATACTTTTGGTGTGTTAATGTGAAAATCATTGGGATGTAAAAACTTAAATCTAATATACGTTCTGTCCTCCCTAATTGAACATACAAGAGTTCAGTAGTTTGCAGACAAGGGATCTAGGATATTTCATACAGTGTTAGTCTCGAGAAGTTGCTTAGACTAGTTTTAAATGACTTAATTCTGCTACATCCCTTGAAGTCTTGCAATGAAAAGCTTCCCTGTTATCTGTCCTAAACCATCCTCTTCATTTCATACTGTTATATCTAATTACACAATAATTGTATAATCTTCCTAGACTGATATTTATGTTGTTTAAAAATATGCTAAAAGTGTTTTTAGACGAGACAGATAACATAACACAAAGCCCTCTTTCTCTGATAAGAGGAGAAAAAATGTAGCATAAAATTCCAGTTCCCATGACTTTAGAGATTAGATGAAGTCTATGAGAGAAAAATCAAGGCTGAATAAAGAAACTCTGCAAGGCAGAGATGAGATTCCAGCTATTATGCTCTTTGGAGTTCTGCCCTGCAGCCCAAATAGGAAACCACTATTAATCTCATGACTTATGGCCTCTGCTTTTTTCCCTGGGGACACCTCTTTCAGCACTTGGAATCATAGAAAGATTCAGATTAGATGGGATTTCTGGTCCACACAACTCCTCAGGGCATGGCCAACTTCACAGTGAGATCAGATTGATCCAGGACCCATCCAAAAGAGTTTTGATAAAGATGGGAGATATCACAACACTCTCCAAGCACCTGTTCCAGCACCGAACCACCCTCCTGCATGGGATATTCCTTCCCAGTTCCAGCATTTCCTTCATCACTGAAGAATCACGAGATGTGTGGTAAGTCTGCATGTAATTTCTTAATCAAACTACACCATGATCAAAGTATGACATTTTGCAGTCCAAACTACCCAGTCTGGTCAGTGGCCGTCTTCAAGTTACTTTCTATTCTTCTCAGTCTCCCCATGACGCTCTGGTGCAACTTGGGAAATTCCACATAAAGAAACCAAAAATCAGCTCGTACATCTCCCCCAGCCTTCTTTTGGAGTCCCCTCAACAGGTGGCAATTTTTTCCCAGGATCACTCACCCAAACATTTACAAGATAAGTTTTCTGAAGAGAAAATAAGAACAAAAATTTGTCTCCTATGAAGGATGACAGTAATTTTTAACATCTTGATTCCTTTTCCTGGTTGCCTGCAGTTCCAAACAGTCCCCTTGATTACACCCCCTAGCTGACACAAATATTTTAAGAAAAACAGCAACTTGGACCACTTTGCCATCCCAAATGTTCAGTGCATATATCACCAGAATATTAAATAGTTGGCAGAGAGACAGCATTGACACTTGGCCTAAGGCTGGCAGAGGCAAGTGATGTTTAAGAATGTCTCTTTGAATTCTGAAGCACTCTTATGCTCTTTTCTGTTCATATACCCCTGCTTTGAAGTTCATAAACATTCCAGTGAATAGCTTTTTGATTCATGTGAATGCTTGAAAAATATCTATTCTCTGTAAAATGCCTGCACATAATTGAGTTTTTCAATGCAACAGCACAAATATTTACTATTCAGTATTCAACTCCCTAAAAATCTTGTCCTTTGGTCCAGAAACAACTGTAGTTGTCACATGACCAGACATATATTCAAGGGGGCAAACAGTCAAACTAAATAGTTTGCACATGTAAATTGGAAATTGGTCATATATATGATCCACTGCAGAATCCCGATGCAGTTTATAAACAGTTCACAAACAGCAAGAAGTATTTTCATGGTATCAGTATTTTCACTTTTTGGATGATTATTCCTTAATACTTTTTGATTAAAGGAATGAAAACTGCCAGGTATTTGAGTGCTTTTTTTTTTTTTTTAATGTGCATTGATGGCAATGAATAATGAAAGCCTGCTTCATTTCTCACCAGCAGATGAGTTTGGCACTGCAAATCAGCACAACATTGCCTCAGAGAAAATACCCCAGCACACTAGTTACCTCACATAGAACTTGCTGGACAATAACATTGTCAGGGAAGTTTTAATTATTAAGAAACTGAAGTGGTTTGCAACCTTCACACACTAGTTTCATGTAGACTAAAAGAGGTGAGTTGAGACTTAAGGTCCAGCATCATGACAACTGCTAAGCTCCATGTATTTCTGAGAAGAAAATGAAATCCATAGCGTACCTGGCTTAGTTGGTGCAGTTCTGTGGCTGAGAGTACTCTATGTGAGCTTAATTCTGCATGTTAAACTTCTGTCCTGAAACATTAGCTATATTCCCAGATGTATTTTTAGCACTGATACAAACCTTACCTTTTGATGTTGTGAAAGGGCAGAAATAGCACGAGGCAACATGAGGCTTTACACAAGGCTCATTTTCCACCAGGAAAAGCTAACACAATGGTCTTTTGTTGGCATTTCTCCAGATCCCCGCTGAAGGAGGGTCCATTGAGATGATGCTGGCACGTGGGACACAAAAGGGAGCAGTGCGGCTTGTAGATCCAGCCTCTTTCTCCTTCACACAGTTACAAGGGGCCCAGGGACTTAGCAGGTCACTAAACCCTCCTAGAAGGTAACTAACCGCCCCAACCTACGCCAGGTATTGGGTGGATGTTTGCCAAGCTCTGAGCTCAGAAGGTGCACAGACCGGAGCAGCTTCCCCAGAGGTGCCCAGTTCCTATGCTATGAGGAAATGAGCCCTTCATTTCTGTTGCCTGCAGCAGGTAACTCTTAGACAAAGCACTTGTGGTTTGACTTACATGTTATGAATTCACTGCCTTTCATTCTTCTGAGGAAACTTCTTGTCCTTTGAAGTGGGAAACAGTTTTGGGGAAAAAGAAAGGCTTGTTTTGCAATCTTTTAATCTGAGCTAAATCCGTATCAAGTTACAGGAGCGCCCTGTTGAAAGTTCCAGTTGTGCAGCAGCACGCTTTCGCCCTGCAGTTCTGGTCCAGCTTGATCAAATTCTCCTGATCGCTCAGATAATTTGATTATCTCTTGTTTCTAATGAGAGGAGGCTGGCCCAGTCAACTTTTCTTTGGATCACTGCCTATCATCAGAAGTCAAATAAGGGAGGATGTCAGTCTCACAGTTCTGTTGCCCTTGCTCTAGTAGGAACACAAATACCCTAAACATAACACACTTCCTGAGTATGAAAACAAGTCTGTCTCGCTCCACATTATTTTTGTGCAGCCCTCTCCAAAGCACTCAGAGGACTACATCGTGTTGCAACTTAGCAAATTAACTTGTGCCAGCTGAGCCATGGTCCTTATATTAGCATTGCTGTGCTCTGAAACCATACGAAACCTCAAGGAAAGCATTTAAAACATTACTTTGCAATAGATCAATTTGTAGAGCATGATTCTTTCAGCAAAATGAAGGTTGCCTGAGATATTTACAATGGACATTTTCAGACAGAACACGCTGCACCTCAGCTAAGACACCGTTTTGAGTACTACAAGCAGAGCCAATCTGCCACAGTGCAAAGCTGTTATTTCTTAAATCGGCATCGGCAGTTTACACTAACAGCTCTCTGAGAGCATCACAACAGTACATGCACAGTGCAGGCAGAGATGGACAATCCAAAACATGGCAATATATTCAATGGTTTTTTTTCCCTTAGTTTTCAAAGTTAAATCCTTGTCTGATTCCTTTGAGTTCAAGAAGGAGGACAGCCAGCAGTGGGAGAGCAGCTAGTTGCAGATGGTGCAGAAAAACTAACCCAAATCTGCAGAATTTACCAAAGAAAGCTGAAAAGCCTGCCTGATGTGACAGCAGGGTGGCTATCTACCACGTATGCAAAATCATGACAATCAGGGAAGGCGACCTGACTACCAGAAAAATGGGGATAGTTGCTGTGCTGAATGTCAGAGTTTGAATCCAGAGGAACCTTGTAGAACAGAAGGATTGGGCCAACAGAAACCTCATGGCATTCAACAAGGAGAAAGCCAAACTTTTGTAGCTGAGAGGAGAAAGCTCCATGCATCAGGATAGACTGGGAAGCAACTGGAAAAAGGATTTGGGGTGATGGTGGACACTAGGCTAAGTAAGCAATAACAGCATACTTGTCCTGTGCAGAGACCAAGGTCCACACTGGGCCACATTTGGAGGGTCACCAAAGAAGACTCTCTCACCCTCTGGTCAGCACTGGTGAGACCATCCAGCTGTGTTGAATCCAGTTCAACAGGGATCTGAAGAAAGAGAGAGGGACTGACAGAGGGGCTGCCAGATAGGTCTAGAGCCACAACCACAAGACCTGTGACACGAGGCTGTGGGGAGTTGGGTTTCAGTTTTGCAAGCAAAAGGCTGAGGGGAGATCTCACAGCATCTTACCACAACTTGAAAGACAGTTACAAAGACGGCACAGCCAACCCCTGCTCTGAGGTGCCAGACAACAAGGGGCAACATCGGTGAGTTACATTTTGTGAGGTTCAAGTTGGCAAATATTTCCTCCACAGGGAAGTGTGGCACAGCACTGAAACACTGTCCAGAGAGAGCATGGATTCCCCATCCTTGGAGGTTTACAGGAGGAGCTGACTGGGCAGAGCTACAGTTGACCTAGTGGCCGGAATATTATGACTGCAAGTGAGAGGCTGATCTCTGTAACCTCCAGAAGTCCTTTCCAACCACCTTTTCCATGGTTCTATGATATTGAAGTGATTGCGTCTCTATGTATGCAGAAACATACTCATTTGGGTATATTTGAGGGGAGCAAATTGTCAGAGGAGAGTAGGAGAGACAGCAAAAGACCTCGGCAGTCTCCAAATGTAGGTGGTAACAAGTGCAAGGTCCTCAGGATCATAGTTTGGGCTGAAATGCCTACGGTTTCGTGGCTTTTGAATATGTCTGTGCAAGAAGACAAGGAAAATAAAAACACTGCTGACGAGACAATATGCCACATTATGACTTTTGCCCTGGCATCCTGAAACGAATATTCCCTTGCTATTGCAGCTAGGTGGGAAACACATGCAAATCTCTTCCCTCCCAACCCTTAAGCCCAGACTAATCCAACTAGACTAGCTCCTAAAATTTATTGCTAATACAACCGAGCTGTAAGATTGCATGAACACTCTTTCAGGGTATGGAAGAAACTATACTTCAGAGAGATTTTTCCTCCTGGAAAACAATTCCTTTCAGAGCTATTTTGGGAACACAGACAATACAACATCCTGTAGTGCAGGAGACAGAAAAAAGTCCACATGCTGAGTCCAGCATACAGACCAATTTCATCAGTCTACATCCATCTCATAGTTTCAGGTCTGTCTACAACTTTCAGGGGATCACTAGACAGATGTTCCACAGGCCAATAAATCTGCCCAGTTCAGCATAGCAGCACCCACACATACTGGTCGATGTCCAAAAGCGCTATAGCTGTGTTCTGTGATCTGACATTCAAACTAAAGAATTCCCCTACATGGGCTGAACTACTTCTGCATCTAGGTGGCCTCCTAAGGTGTCAAGGAAGCAGCAGTAAATTGGCCCTCAGAGCCCCTGAACTAGGCCCACTCTTTTAATAACATAGTGAAAGTGGCCACAGGCTGGTCTCACCTTCCAAGATAATGAGCATCATGACACCCCAGTGAGAAATCTCCTGACCAGCCCTTATTATTCAACTCCCCTCTCTGTCCCTTAACTTCCCTGTAAAAACCCATGGGCAGCTTTATACAATGAAGACCAGGAACCTTCAGGCTGCCCTTACCCAAAGCATATCCTGTCCCTTTCTGAGAAGCACTATCATTCTCCCCTCAGGCTTGGTCAGAATCGCTGCAGCTGTACATGAATTGCACGGGGGAGCCAGCCATCCTTCCCGGTCTTTAAAGAGCCTATGTGTCCTGTTACAGGTCTCCAAGCTTGACACCTCTGAAACCACAGGCATAAGCACACTCCAGACTTAGCTACAGCTAAGAGCATTTTAAGAGGTCTTTATCCTTCCAGGCATGCCTCCACATGAAACAGTTGCTCATAACGCTCTCTCCGTTTCCTCAGTTTGTACATGACGAGGCCTTTCCCCCAGTAATTATACCATATAAATCCAGCTTGTTCACTCATTTTCCCATGGAAAGACTCCTCTCCCCCACTGTCCCTCCTGTCACAAAGGCCTGCTGAAAGAAGCTATCCTTCTGTATCCTTCCCACCTCTAGTAGGAATGAGAGGTATTTGCATTTAGCACTGTCCAACTCTGTGACAGCAAATAACGTACCGTATGTCCTGCAAATAAAGAAGATAGATTTAGAAAACATAATATGATTTTTTTTTTAAGATGTTAGAAGTTTTAAGACCTCATACAGCAATCCCATTCTGGTTTATGAACCTTTTAGGCATAGTTACATCAAACGTTCTTTCCTCTAGGGATGTAAGGGGTAGAAGGACGGGTGGGGTTTAGCGGAAGGGGAATCTTGCACTGAATGTATCTGTCTGCAGGAGCAGAGTGTTACACAAAATACAGAAAGACTGGAGAGGAAATCAGGACCCTAAACAATATGGTGAATTCCCAAACCAGAAGTATTTTACTTTGACTCTCACAGTTGGGTTCCACCTCCAGGCTTCCAGGCACCCATGAAACACAGTTTTGTAGTCTTTTTCTCTCTCCTTGTGTCTCATTCGGCACTTCTGAAATCTGCGACCAACTGTAGTTGGCACATGGGATGAAAACGCATAGAATAAAAAAAGGCCAAGAAACTGTCTGCAGCCCAAGGTGTTACATTTATCTGGGCCTTGAACCCTCTCCAACGTTTTCCTCTGCCTTCCACAGTTGGATTGCCCAATGCAATATGTTTTTTCAGGCACTAAAGAAGATGCTTGTGCATTCTTAAATCTTTGATCCATTTCAAAAGAAGACTTATTTTATTTTTGTCTTTCTGAGAAATATAATCCTAAAATTACCCTGTTTCTGAGCAGAAACAGAATAAAGATGAATCTGGGGGGGGGGAAAGATGCCCATATCCCTTGTAATGGTTTCCAATACGACACTTGGAGGAGGATTACGTGAAGAAACAAACGACAACAAAACCATAAAAACATCAGGCAAGCTCAATACCTTCCAGGGCAGTATAGCTCAGTAAAGAAAACAAGCAGTGCTGATCCAGAGGAGTCAATATGCTTGGGATTAAGTAGCAAAGCAGAGAAACTCCTTTAAAGAAGAGATTTAAACTGTGGAAACAAACAAGAAGTGAAAGAAGTTAATGAAAAAAATTCCAAAGCACAAGATGAGAAAAGCGTGATGTAGAAAAGCTAGGAATGAGGAAAGTGTGCTGAAATGAAAAATTTGAATTGGCAGGCAGTGAGAGAGCTAAGAAGAATAAGCAGAATAACCATAATAAGGATAAGGTAAGAATATTAGACTAACAATAGGTTGTCTTCGGAAAAGACGGGGCTCATGAGGAACAGAGAAAAGTGAAAAATCAAGGGACTGCAGAGGAAAATGAAGAAATAGGCATAGATAATATGATCAATGTTGAGGCACAGAACAAGAGATATGTGGAAGGGCTTAGCCACTGAACCAAAATTAAGAACTGTGGTGAACTGTGCTGAAAAATATACATGCCTGTTTTGATAGTCAGGGTGAGAAGGGTCCAGAGCAGGGCACCGCTGGTTTTTCAAAAGGCAATAACAGCAGAAATGACATAAATGTTGCTAGTGAGAAAGGGAAGATGAATAGTGAGAATCAGAGGGGAAGAAAAGAATTTCTGGTTTTGTTATCTTTAAAGCAGTCTCATGTCTCTAAGAGAGAGATAAGGGAGGTAGAAACAGAATTATTGATGAGTACGTGAGCAGAAAAGAAAGAAGGAACATACCTGGGTGCTATGAGCATACCAACATCACTGGCCAGGAGCAAAAGTGCCGCTGATAGGCTAAATATAAAGATAACATAGAGACCAAAAACTATATCCTAGGCACACTGCTAAGAGAGGTGACTCAAAACTGCTAAAAACTTGAGACAGTCAGTCAGGTTGGAAGAAAGGCAAGCTGAAACCACAGTACCATGTTAATGGAGAAAAAGGAAACAAGCCTCTGCGCCAAACACCGCTCTGACAATTTGATTCCTGAGCAAAGCAAGGATGTCTGGTGGTAGAATGACAGGGAGCAAGAGCACTGAAGGGCAAAGTGCTACAAAGAGGCACATCCCTTGATTCCTGAGGATTAAGGTTACATTTCTTTCTTGCAGAATCTCTTTCTAACTTGATGGCGTCCCTAACTTGGTGAATTCCACTAACTCATGCCTGGGGTTTCTCTTTCCCAGAAGGGCCAAGGCAGTCATAGAGCAGGGTGAAGGAATAAAGTCTGAGGTGCAGAGAAGTATAGCACCACTGCTTTTCTCTGCTACAATGGCGATCCCATCACTGCCCACTCAAGAAAATAGATATTTTGACCTTATACACTTCAGCTGTAGCACAAACAGCTCCAGGGAAGACTTGGAAAACAAAAGAATGGAAGTGCTGAGTCACTACAGTTACAGGGCAAGGAAGGGACCAAGACATAAAGGCTCCTCTAGCCCGTTATCCACAGAATAGAAAGATGCTTTAGAAAGCAATGCTATTGCCTTTACAACAAAAAATAAAATGTTGAGACCATCTCATATGGTAGGAAACCAAAAACGAGGGTGGTGAGGCACGGGCTCAGGCTGCCCAGAGAGGTTGTGGAAGCCCCAAACCTGGCAGTGTTTAAGGCCAGATTGGATGGGGCTTTGGGAAACCTGGACTAGTGGAAAGTGTCCCTTGCCCATGTCAGAGGGGTTGAAACTAGAGGATCTTTGAGGTCCCTTCCAACCCAAACTGTTCTGTGACTCTATGAAACCACTTTAAACTTAAAAAGAAATATATGGAGAAAGAGGAATCAGAGCTAAGGAAGAGAAGGCACTGGTAAACTCACTGTGAGACTGAAGAAAGCATAAAACTGATCAAATGAGTAACATTAGTTATATTCTTGTACATGTCTTAGAGGAATAATCCTTGTAGATGAACAGAAATAACAGGTAATTGTACCATAAGTACCCTGATATTTTCAGTTTAGCGACAAATCTGGTTCTGCTGCAGCTTTACATAAATGAAGAATTCCTTATTTCTGTTTTAAGCTGACCTATAGGGCCCCTGGACATTGTTCAGCAGTCACTCAGAAGTGGTTGCTCTTTATTCATTAGTGATTCCAGTACGGCAATACTTGTAAGAGTCAAAACTACACAGATGAGAGATTCCACTATAATACCATGTTTTCACTGACTCACACCTCCCCAGGGGGAGAAAACTGACAGAATAACTAAGGAACTTTGTTCCTAAGTACAAAGGGAGCTTCCTCCTTCCCTCGTGCTCTAATCCAACCCCCTCTCCTACCCACCCTACTCCCTTAAAACTTGAGAATTATTCTTTGGACTACAGAGTTTTGCAAAGAGGGTGTGTGTACATAGGTAAACATGGACATGTGTATGTCAGAACTACGTCAAAAGTACATTGAGGATATGTGGACTAAGTTAAAATCAGAATTAAAGCTGTCAGTATAACTTTCTCTCAGGAATCCTCCCTTTTCTCTAATTATTATTTAGCATCGTTATCACTTTTTTTTCTGTAGGACCTCTTCCTCGTTGAGCTCACAAGGTGGGCAGCAGTCACTAAATGAACAGCTATTCAAGATTACCTTTTGTCCTCACCATCCAGTGGGTGCTCCGTGAGCTAATTATCACATCACTCAAATCCTGCCTTTGAGCTTTTCTATGCTGCCCTTACTGTAGTGTACTGGCTCTTCGCAAACAGTAGTAAATACATTTTCACCAAGCTCCTCATGTGACTAACTGGTATTACATCTTATCACTTGAAGGGCTTAGACAAAAAGTCCTTTAATAGTCTATACCAATTAATATCTATGCCCACACAGTCCTAGAAAAAGCCATCCAAAAGACTAGATTCACTCTCCATCCAGACAGCAAGCCTGGAAGAACAAACCTAGGCATGGCCAGAGGGTACCTCACACAGAAAACCACTTGGAGGGTGGGACCCTCTGAAGCAAACGGTTTTAAATAGGACCTGCAAGGGTCATACTGAGCAATTTCACTGGAGCTTTTCACAACAGGGGAAAAAAGAGGTATTACAATATTCCAAGGACATTATAGGAGGAGCAGTGTATTTGGGGGGGAAAGGGGGTGGGGGCGGGCATGTGCCTCTAATTAGAATGACTTTCTCTATGAGACTTCATCTATCTCAAGTTGGCAGAAGGCCCCCAGGACTACCTGTGCAACACAAGTTGTCTTTCAGACACTTCCCTGCAGTATTCACAGAGCCACACGTGCCTGGCAGCACTGATCTGTGAGGGACAGGTAAGGGGCGAACAGTTGCCATCCATTCTTCTTTCTCCCCACTTCTGTTAAGTACTGCCTACATTTTACCACGGAAGCTGGCAGTCAGAGGGCGTATGCAGCAGGGTACAAGGGCTTGACAGAGCCAGGCTAATATGAAGGACTCGCACACCCTCAGGACTGTGATAAGGCTGGCATGTGCACATCACCCATTACCACAGCCATGATGAGACCATTGATTTCTGTATCACCATGTAATGATGCTGCAATGTACCAATTTGGTCTACGCTTTTTTTCTGGCAGTTATCCTGCCATTCTTTTGGAAGAAGTATAGTGCAAGATGAAACGTAACTTTTATATAGTTTTCCTAAAGCCACTTTACTCTTAGATGGAGCTTTTTAACTGGGAGGAAAGGGAGTATGCAGGGGGAAGATATATGTCAGATTGTTCCCCGCATCCACATGCATCTATAGCGAAGAGCAGAGAGAACGTTCCTCAAAACAGGTAATGTGATTCTTCAGCGAGCAAGAATAGCACAAGTCTCCCCTTCCACACATGCTTCACTCTTGGAAAAACTGGTGCTGTAAGTTTAAAACTCCCCTTTTGCCTTGCGTGAGCTGCATTTCCTCAGCAGATTATCCCTGATCTCACTGCCCTTGGCAGCATTAGAGGGGTCACAATTTTGCACGGCTGAACTATTCGAACAATTTCTTCAAAGTATGAAATAAAACCAGTCTTTCCTTCAAAGCAGCCATGCATGCTTTCTTCTTTATTCTGTTTGTTCAGTTTTTCTTTTTAAGTCAATAAACACTTTATATCTTGTATTCATTGCAAGAAAAATTCTATTCTATTACTAGCAACTACATTGTTTACAGCTTCACCTGCACAAAACACAGCATTTCATATGTGTCTTAAATTCTCTGCTAAGATTTAAGTGCAACACCTAAATGATTTTCTCCCCAGCAAAAGTTCTAATTGCATTTGGCAGGAATGGAGCGGGTAGTGACATTTCTGATTATCTTCTGCCAAGCCTCAAAGAGCTGCTGTGTCCTCTTTCCCAGCTCCCAGGAGAGAACCAGTACAGTAAACACCATCTTCTTAGGTACTACATGAAGCAGCAGCAGGCACATTTGCAAAGGTCACCTAGCAGAAGGCATGCCTGCCAGCTTTCCTACAAATCCAAATGGTTATTATGAACTATTTAAGGCAGAGCCTGCTTATACGTGGCGCACTGAACCCAAACTGCATGTCATAGCTCTCTTTTGTTGTAAATGGATACCATTTACCCAGGTGTTAATAGAGTACAGGATACAGACCCAGCTATTGCTAACATAAGGTAACCAAAAACTTACTCGGTCCTTTTGTATGGTCAAAATATGCCACTTCAGCCTATGTAAGACCACAGAAAGATGAAACACCATTCTTGAGTGTTTTTTCTCTTTGAAACATGTATTCTTATACAAGTCTAATAAAAGAGATTACCTCCAACATTGAGTCAATTTCTGCTTCTTTTTTTTTTGTTTCCTAGACAGACTAATAGGATTATCAGTACTATATCCTGAAATTCATATTCAAAAGCAATAGCAGCCGAACCTTTGCCATGGAGACCAGAGTACCGTGACGGGGTTTTTTTGTGTGAGGTTCTTCAGAAGGTATTAAAATGCAGTCAATAAACTCATCCAGCAGAGAGAGAGTGTATGAAGGAAAAAGCAATGACACGCCTGCAAGAATCCAGAAGGTCTAGTTGCTCTCACCAAAAAAGAAAAAAGAAAAAAAAAGATAGAACAGATTCCTTTATGTGAAACCTTAATTAGTTCACAAGCCACTTCATCTGAAGCATACTGGATTCATACGCTCGTATCCTCATTTGGTAAGAAGTGTTTTAAAGTTACCATGCTCTCTTCTGCTCTGTGGCCACAGCCTGTTCCTGACATTCCAACATAAACTTAGTTATTTTCCCCTCCAAGTCGTGCCACTGAGCAGGTCCATTCCTCTCCCGGCCCTCACAGCTCTTCTGTTCACACCCCTGTGCATGCCAGGCCAAGCCCTGCTCCATTTCAGTGTGGAGGCTGTCTTCTCCTCCTGCACTCTGCTGAGAGAGGTCTGTCATCACTTCTCAGTCCTCTGCCCCTGTATCCAGCACTGCAGTGCCCAAGAGCCAGTAGCTCCAAAGCAAATCTTACCCAGCCCCACACTGAGACCAAACAGTGCTCTCCAGCCTGAAGATGAAGGCCAGCAAAGAGAAGGAATGTGCTTGGTGAAAAAGGGGTGCTTGGAAGAAATTAGCTGCTAGATGAGTTGCCACTTGAGCACACACAAACTGATTTTGTAATAGGACAATAACCATGCTCAGATTGGGTTTTATGAAAACAACAAAAGAGACATACCTCATAGACAGTGTTCTCTTCTCATACCTGGACATTCCAGATCTGTTTCTCATACAGAAATACCCCCAAGTTGACTGACCTTTTATTATTTTTTTTAAGCTGCAGAACAATATGCTTTTCTCCAGTGCATTTCTCAGAAAGGCCAGGAACCAAATTGCAGAAAACAGGATGAGTCTCTGGCAGAACTGCAGCCTAAAAAACTTCAGCCTCTAAGTTTAGCAAAGTTATAAGCTTGTCTAATTTGAGGCTCTGGGCATCATCAAACAGAAGCCATGCAACGACCTCCAAGTAATATATTTCTGACGCCTGACATAAGAAATAGTATAAACTACTAAGAAGGAAAAAAAAATTTAAGTAAAATGGCCAGATCTCACCCTTGTAAGCAGCAAATCAATCCAGCTTACTTCAGCAGGCTGTACAATTACAAATGAGGGAAGAATCAGAGAAGTTTTTTTGGGCTCAGTTTTTCAGACTTCTGCCTCTTTTGGCTGGCTGCCCACAAAACAGCCTCCCTGATGCACTGTTTCCTGAAAACAATGAATACCAAAAGGCAATCGTAATTATTCTCATCGCTGGATACTTGAAACAAACGGCAGGAGACATAAATTATGAGAAGACCTATAAGCCTCTATCTGATGAGGAATAATGAACTATTGTAAAGACAGAGAAAGATTGAAGTGCAAAGGCATGGAGCATTCTACACATAAATAATGTAATCAAACTTTCTAAGATCAGAGATCTGCCTCGTTTTTTTAGGAAAGGATCCGAGTGTTTTGCCTTAGGACATATTTTATCTGGACCGCTTCATCTGTTGTCATTACCAGGTGACTGTATGATATCAGTCCTTTTACTAATTGACTTATTTAACCTTAAAGCACCTAAACCGCTCTTTAGCTCTATCCCATGGGAAGTCCAACATTCACAGCTGAAAAGAGTTCATTACAGTTTGGGTTTTTTTAAGTGTATGTGTTTTTTTTAAGCAGCATTCAGGGCTTATCATTAGCACAGACACTCAAAAGGCAAAATATACCCTGGTATATCATGAACTAGCATTACAGTTGCCACTGGAGTTCATTCTGTAAAACATGATTCTATTTCACCTTCCTGTAGCCCCAATAAAGCATTTCAAGGGTCTCCAGAGTCTCAGCAGGATAACAGAAGACCTTATTTCACAAAGCTGATAGCTGCAAACCTCTCTTAGACGCATTGGGTTTTCCCCATGGCTTAGATGCCAAGAATATTTCAGTGCCTGTGGACTACTTTGCTAGTAACATATTCATTTTTCATGCACATGTTTATCTTTATGTGCATGAACAGAAAAACTTTAATCTTTCTAAGAATTTTGGAGAAACAGAGCTCAAGTTTTGGGTTGTTTCTCAACAGAAAGAAATGGGATACCAAATAGGTTATGTAGATCAAGGTCACTGAGACCAGTGTAATAATTTTGTTTCCAGTAGGATGCAGACTTGACCCACATCTCTGTTAATATTTTGAATGGAAAAAAAATTATAAACAAAGTATTATTTCACCACTAAAAAGGCGAAAATAAAGAGCTCATTTTCAGACTGCAAATAATCTCATCAAAACAGGATTTTAAAAAAAATCTTCAATTAATCCTACTAATTACATATACCTAGGTTGTCATTTTCTTTCAAACAAGTGTCTCTCAAACACTTGGTCTGAAGTCTGTTTTTCATACTAAGCCTCCAGTATTTCAGATTCTATTTACTAAAGCAGGACATGTGAGCTAGAATCCAGAAAATTACTGTTCTGGAAGGAGGGGAAAGGAAGGAAGCTCTATGTCCAGCAGGCAGTCACTGAGTTGAGGAACCCATATTAAGGAAACTGCAAGTCTTTATAGATTAATGTAAAACATACTTGGTGCATCCAGTCATCAGAGGCTCTACCACAGTCAGCATCAGGATCACAGAATCACAGAGTGGTGGGGACTGGAAGGGACCTCTGGAGATCAACTAGTCCAGTCCCTCTGGCAGAGCACGATCACCTAGAGAAGCCTGCACAGGATCATGTCTCCAGAGAAGGAGACTCCACAGCCTCTCTGGACAGCCTGTGCCAGTGCTCTGCCACCCTCACAGTGAAGAAATTTTTCCTCATGTCCAGATGGAACTTCCCGTGTTCCAGTCTGTGCCGGTTGCGCCTGGTGCCGTTGCTGGGCACCACTGGGAAGAGTCTGGCCCCATCCTCTTGACACCCACCCTTTAGATTTTTATGTGTGTTGATGAGATCCCCTCTCAGTCTTCTCCAGGCTAAATCCAGCTCTCTCAGCCTTTTCTCATACAAGAGATGCTCCAGTCCTCTAATCATCCTGGTCACCCTCCACTGGGCTCTCTCCAGTAGTTCGTCGTCTTTTTTGAACTGAGGAGCCCAGAACCAGACACTGCACCCCAGATGTGGCCTCACTAGGGCAGAGTAGCACAGGAGGATAACCTCCCTTGACCTCCGGGCCATGCTCTTCTTAATGCACCCCAGGGTACCATTGGCCTTCTTGGCCGCAAGGACACACTGCCCCTGTATTGTTGAATAATAAGGGAAGGTGGACCAAAAAAAAAAAAAAAAAAAAGGCAAGTTATAAAGGCTGCAGGAACTGATGTTGCCACACATGAGATGAAGTAGTGCTTGAACTCTCCAGACTTGAAGTGGTTATGCAGACTACCACAAGGGAAACAAAGACAAGTAGCAACTTCCCATCTTAACAGTAGCTGGTTAAAGAACACAGTCCATCACAAAATTCCTCAGCCTCTTCAAGAATGGACATAAACATAGACTCGCAGCTCTATTAAATGACAAAATTACTTAAAAAAACATGCATGATTGCAGCTTTTTAGTGGGGTGCTGTTACATCCTGCTCCAAAAAGGAGGGACAGGTGACTCAGATTCACTGCTACCCTTTGTTGAAATTGAAGTGAGACAACACTTAAGGTCCATACACACATTAACTTTAATTAGAAATCTCCACAGAAGGAACATTTTAAGAATGCCAGCCCCTTGGCAATTATATCTAGCCAAGCGATACCACTTCTGGTAAGAACCAAGGTAAGTCTCACATTATTTAGCAGCTTTTGTTACTTAGTAGCTTTGAGGGAAAAGCGAGAAAAGGAGAGAGAAGAGGAAAGGACAGATAGATCACCAATTCTGGATTCAGCGTTGGTCCTGCCAGCGGTGGTGTTTGGTGTAAAATACCCACCCCCAAGTTCGTGCCTGAACAAGGCACTCACTTCTGTGCTCATCGTTCCTTTCTTTATTTGCATAAACTCCATTTCTTATGTAAATTAGTATGCATGCTCAAAAAGGAATGTTTTTAGTTGGTGGGTTTCTTGAATCAGTGATCCATGGGTCAATGGTCTTGGGTCTCCCCCTGCCACCTTTACCTTTCACCTAGTTATCATGTGGTTTGCCAAGTTAGTGCTTAGGCAAGCCCTTATCTTGCAGTTTTGGAGATGTTTAGGACATATTTAGTTCACTTTGGGGACCTTCGTCTCTGAAGCACAACTAAGTTCCTCTTCTAGCTTCCACATAATTAAGGAATGTGTACCTAGTCAAGCAGTTCTTATGACAGCGGCAAAAAGGACAGGAGGGAATGGGGGTCCAAACCACCTTAAAGCTCTGGCTGGTATCCTACAGGTACAGCCAGGAGCACACCTGTAATCTCCTCAATGAACATCTGGCTGGCACACAGGTGGACTGGAATAAAAGGATATGTCCCAAAAGCAACTAGTGCCAGGCTTCTGGGAGGACTCTTTATCCCAGTCCTCCGCTTCTCAGTAAACTACATGGAGGTATAAGCCCTTCTGGAAAGTCTTGACCAAGCTGACTAGTTTCCTGAACATTCACTAACAAGCAAATCCTACTACTCCCACTATTAACAATAAATGAATAGCCTGCCAGTGCTGGGCGAGCGGATTGCAGGCCCGTACGCTGGTGAAAATACCTGAGTAATCTCAGCAGTGTGTGCCAACCCTCAATGTGTTGTTTCTAAAGTGCTGTTATAGTTCGCTGCATGTTTAATTTTTCATAGTTTATAAATTTATAACCATTGCTGTTGGTGGTGTGGGAAGGTCTGGAATCAGGAGGTCGATATAAGATCATTTTACGGTCTAACCCACAAATTATTTCTTCCATGGTGCCAGCTAGAGAGTAGAGTTGAGGAAGCCTGCAGAGCTTTCTGAGGAGAAATAATGCTTTTCTAAGAGTGACCAATACATTCATCAGGAATTCTGCAGGCTGCCTCAGATGTGGGGCAGAAGCTCAAACGGCCACTCTTCCAGACAGCAAGATGTAATTTAGGGCCACCGCTAGCAAGATTCAAATAAAGGTGATAAAAAAACCCAGACAAAAACACAATACCATGCATACTGACAGTACTGTAGTATCTGGATGCCCATGACCCTACTCTTGACCTCTGCTCTGTGCTGCCCTATGAGCCTATGGAGGCTGAGGAAGCCTTATTTTGAGCCACCTGGACCCTCAGCTGTGTTTATGCCTCCCCTTGCTTTGCTCCTACCCCTTTCCATAAAGGAGGGATGGCGGCTTCTGAACAGCCCCTCTGCTCTAGTGCTGGGACATGCAGAAAACAACCTGGTTTTGCATCTCTTCCCTTTGGTTGGTGATACACCACTTTACCAGGTGGGACAGAAGAGAGGGTGTTGTGTATGTGGCCTTGATCCAGAGGATAAACAAAACATTTTGCAGCATATAGGAGAAAAGGCTTCATGCTCCAAATGGAGAGAAGGTCACATCCTGTGAAATCTTGCTGGAATGGAACACCTTTCTCCAAAGCAAATGCAAAATAGGGACCTCAGCACCCTACTGGGTGACAGCCTCTACCACAGAACAAAGCCTTGGGATGACTTCTGAGATCATCTCAGCCAGGCTCCACCAGTGAACCTTCAGTAAAATGCCTTCAGCTCCACCAGTGAGCCTTCAGTAACATGCCTTCAGCACCAACTAAGGATTATGTTTTGCTTGTTTTTTAATGGAAGTTTGACAGAAGACATATGGATCTTCAGCATCTCACATGTTAAACTGTATCATCATTCAGAGAACTAACTGCACAGACAGTGATCAAAGAAGACACTCCTACTGAGATCCTTTACCCACAGCAAAGCAGAAAAGGGTGCTAAGTATTTGCACCTATATCCCCACCCATGTATTTTCCAGCCACAAGATTCATTTTGGATGAGCTCTGTATCAAGTGCATATGCTTCAACAACCCCCAGAACTGTCCATGCCCTCACTTTGGCACAAGAGATGTTAGTAGAGCCTTAGCAGTACAACTGGAATAGCTCTCCCGGTAGGCACATCTCATCCCACAGGGCAGCTGGTCCGTTCGTTGCCTTTGAAGACAAGACAGGGAACAGGGACACATCTCACGGTCTCTGTTGCCGCTTGACTGTTCACTGCTCTATCATTTACCAGCAACATTTCACTGGATCAGGCCCAAAACATGGAAAAGCTGATTGCGAGGTGACCACAGAGAAGATGTTTCCAAGTCAGGGCCGGGAAGAACAAAATCTCCCTTCTCCTAGAGCTACCGTGCTCGGTGCATTAACCGCTTGTATGCTGCAGGTCCAGCTGGGTTTCTTTCAGGACCGGTCTGCTACCAGCAGTAAAGTGCAATCAGTCTTCTTAAAACTGAAGTATTGATTATGCTAACAGTAAGAACACAGAAAGTAGACAGAGCAATTTTAGAATAAAAGTCTTTATTTTGTGTCCATCTGCCCTCATCATTGCATAACAATAGCAAGGTCAGCCTGACTTCTTCAGAGGCACAGCAGAGAACCGCTTTGGTCTGAGCAGTCCCATAATAGCTTCCTCATTTGGAAGAAGAGGATCTCTTTTCAGCCACCCAGGGTTCCTCTGCTCAGATCAGCACCAGTGCTTTCTCTGCACCTTCAGCTACCTTCTCCATTCCTGTTTGTTTTCCCAAAAGCCCTGGCTTAACATCTCCATACAGCCACTGCCCTTCTGACTTAGCTAATCTACCTTGTCCGTTACACAGAGCAGTTGCATTTTTATGATTTGCTGTATCCTGCAAATACTGGTGGAAGGTTATGTTACAGAGACATACATTAATTCACAACTGGCTCCAGGTTTCAAGCACCTCAATACCATCGAGTTAAATATAATGCAAAGTTGGATCAAAGTCAAGATACACCTGAAAATTTATTTGTGGGTAAATGGGTTGGGCGGGTTTTTTTTAAAAAAAAGGGGCCTACTCATCATGGAGACCATTGATATGTAAAGGTTTTCTTAAATTTATTTACTCAAAGAATACATATTTGGAATACTAAAAATATAGAAAACAAGATTCTCCAAACATTCTACAAAACAAGGAGTACAGACACTTAAACTCATGTCTATTTCTAGCGTGTCATTTATTTTCTGTATGTGATACACAAAGAAATAAATGTGCATATTGTCTGCAGTGGCGTTCATTGCATACAGATGATTTCCCCTCCGAGGAACATTTTGGATATAGTTCCGTTCAGCTCTCTGGGAGGACTTCACAATGCCTTCTTTCAAACGCAGTTGTTTACACTGCTCTCTTAATGCCCATTCCTGCCACTGTTTATAAATGCACCAGGACTACTCACCTGCACATGGCACAGTCGAAGCCTTATCAGATGCGTAGGTAAATAAAGCAGCAGATGAGGCAAGGCAGAAACCTCACAACAGGCTGTTGCATGAACGTGAGCCCTGCTGTGACGACGCGATGGGAGGACAGAAAGGTTACGCACACACCGCTTCGTAGGCGGCAGCTGTCCGATACGCATTTACTGCAAGGCCTATCGAGGTCTGTGGGAAACAGGCCAAGAAGAACTTTTAACAAACAGTGTGAAAAAAGACAAGTTTTCTCTTGAACACTCGAAGGCTATGCTATATCTTCTATACTCAGAAACTATAGACTTTTGACTGGGATTGCTTTATCCAGAAGTATGGTAACGTATCTTAGCAACAGTGGCAAGGGGGAAGACTTACTGTACTGTAAAAGAATTAAAACAAAATGTATATACCCGCTGACTGTTATAAATACATCCCTACCACTCTGAGGGGGTGTTCAATTATACTCCTGATTACTTTTGCATTTCCTTTTTCAAAGGGGTGAGGGCATTTCTCTACTTTTCAGCTCACCCATGAAGAGCCCTAAGCATGTTAATTCTCCTTCAGCTTCAGCTCCAACTAGACAGGCCTGTCACTGTCCCAACTACATTAGAAAAAGCCATTACTGTAGCACCCTGGAGATAACCCCTTCGCGTGAGGCACGCTGCCGCTCCCTCAGGTGCTGAGCTGCCATCAGCCTGGAGCAGCGCTTCCCAGTTCTGCCTAGAGCTGGCGAGAGACTAGACCAGGACTGCAGCAATTCACATTCCTACTTGTCAGGCAAATACAAAGCTTCCTGCAGCGGGGGAAATTTGCACAATTTTACCTTTTACTAAGATGTGTAGTTTCCCACAAGTAAAATAACCTCCTGAGCGCGAGCTTCATCTATGTCCCCCCTACCCGAGCCCTCAGCCAGGCCAAGCTCCTTGCACGCTTTGCCACCACCCCAGCTGCGCGCAGCAAGGTTAAGAGTACTACAGCCCTTTTCCTTCTGCGTGCAGGGAGCTCTGTGGGCAGCAGGGACAGGGACCACATCCACCTCCTGCTGTGGATGCAGAGGAAAGGGCTGAACCACACTAAATGCACTGAACTGATCTAAGGGAGGAACTACCAGGCAGAGCAAGGGCTGCAGACTTCAAGTGATAAAAAGCTTGAGTACTGAAAACATCAGCAAAAAAAAAGTGAAAACACCTTTCTTTTCTTTTTTTTCCCCCTTCGGTGAGAGCAGGTGGGTTCCAATTTCTCGTTCAGGGTTATCCTCTCCAAGCAACTCTGGCAATGGCTACGAATAACAGCCTCACCCAAGTATTCTTCCAGTAAATTGCCTGCCCAGCCTTCCTGCTGGTGTAAACTAGTACTGTCTACCCCATAAGTATGAAACACCTGGAAATCTTTCAGATGATTTTTTCCCTCTCAAGGAAGGGAGGGATGGAACTCACTGTTTACTACAGCAAGGGAGGCATCTCAGTCCATGCAGCTTGGAGACTTACTCAGAAGGACAGACCCAGGTGGTTGCCTAGGACTCCAAATTGGTCAGGGGATCCTGAGAGTATGCATGGCTTAAGCTTAACATTTTTCACATTATCTACTACAGAGGACTGGGGAGGGGGTGAGGGTCAGGAACAACCAAACAGAAAATGACTCTGCTTAGGCTTGCCCAGTGTTATTTTTCAAGGCTTTTGGACTACCTGCTCCATCTCATGATCAGTCTGGCACTGTCATTACTCCAGAGGTGTACAGACTAATTCCATCCTAAGTGTTCCCATCCTTCAAAAGGCCACACTTGACTGCTGGTATTAATTCCGCGCATGATGAAGACATTTAAAGCCTCACAGGCTTTCTAACAAGCGGACGTCTTTCATGCCTCGCTCTGATCAGTGCGGCAGATGAATTTCCGCACACACACACACACACACACACACTCACACTCACTCACTCACACACTCGCTCCTCACGCCAGACGCTGCCGAGGCAGCTGCCACCCGCGCCACCGGCACACGCTGCCACGGCCACCCGTGCGGGAGGCGCACCCGCATCCCCCAGTGGCTGCGCGCTCCCACCTCCTCCTCGTTATCGTCCTCCTCCTCCTCCTCCTCATCATCATCATCCTCCACCGCCTGCCCAGCCATCGCCTCCGCTCCCGCGGGGTCCTGAGGCGAGCGGTACCCCAAAGAAGCTGCCGGAGACCTCCTGTGTGTGTGTGTGTGTGTTCGTGTCCTCCCCCGCCCCCCGGGCAGTGAGGGTCGAGCCGCCACCGCACCGGGAAGGAACTGGAGCCCCAGTCGCCCCCGGCGAGGATGCCTGCACCCCCTCCCGGCCCCCAGCGACGCGTTCTCTTTAAAGCTTTCAGAAACTTTCTCCCCACCGTGCCGCCACGCTCCGTTAGCGGGGCTACGGGCTGGGCCGGGCCGAGCCAAGCCGGGAAGTTTCTCCCACGAGCCCCGGGCCGGAGCAACTTTCTCGTAGGGCCCACGAGCAGCCGGAGCTCCGTTTGCTTGAGGGGCCGTACGAGAAAAATGTGAGGAGGAGCTCGGTTCGGGGGAGGGGGAGATGAAGTCAGGGCGTGGGGAAGCCGCTCCCTTCTTCCTCCTCCTCCTCCTCCTCCTCCTCCTCCCTCCCTCCCTCCCCCCCCGCCCCCGTCTGCTCCAGTCTGGCAGCCAGGCGGCCGCTGCCTCCGGCCGGAGCCTCCGCAGTTGGGAAGCGGCCCCCAGCCCCCGTGCGGCTGCCGGGATGGCGACGCCGCTGGCGGCACCCGGCCTCCTGCTCCTCCTTGCCGGCACCGCGGGGCTCTGCCGGGCGTTCTTCTCCCTCCCGCTCCGTGTGTCCCGCCCGGCCGCCCCTGGCGGGTCGCCGCCCGCCCCGGTGGTGCTGCGACCGGGGAGCGGCACTCGGCAGCAGGATAACCGCGGTGAAGCGGACAGCTTGGCCTTGGCCTCGGATCTCGGAGGCACCCTCAACTTTTTAGCCATGGTGGAGAATCTGCAGGGGGACTCCGGCCGCGGCTACTACCTGGAGATGTTGATCGGGACCCCACCGCAGACGGTAGGAGAGGGCCGGGGTCTGCGAGCTTGGGGGGATGGTGGATGGGGGGGGGGGAGGAGGTGGTTGCCAACTTCTCGGTGGGAGGGAGTCTGCCCCCAGCCCAAACGCAACTTTCTTCGGCTGCTCCTCAGTGCTGGCGCCTCCCCCACCCCCCACCTTCTCCCCTTTCCTCCCCCCCGCTCCATACACACGGCGAAAGACGATGCCGGTGCCCGGCACAGGAGGAGCGCCGGCAGCCCCAGCAGCAGCAGCAGCCGGGAGTTTCCGCGGGCCGGGAGGGCGGCGCGTCCCCGCCTGCCCCCCCCCGCCCCGGCCCCCGAGCCCCGGCGGCGGCGGTGCGGGGAGCGGCGGAGGGCAGCGGCTGTCTGCGCCGGGAGAAGCTGCCCTGACCCGGCCCGGTGGCTGCTCGCGAAATCCAGCGGAGCTGGTCCCCGGCCTCAGGCTGTCTCACGGCGCTTTGAGGCCAGGCGTTCTCTGAACTCGAAGCGACCGCGGTTTTAGAGTCACTGGGGTGCTTCTTTTATTATTATTTTTTCTAAGCCGCTTGTCGCTGTGATTGGGTGTCGTGATGGATCTTCCCGGTGTCCCCGGGAGAATCCCTCGAAATCTTCCTGCTGAACTAAGTGATGGCGAGGCAAAACCTGCCTCCTCTTTCGGGAGTTAATGCGCTGTTCACTAATAACACAAAGAGCGTGTGCGGTTTTAATATTGTTTCCAAATAGATCATGTTTCCTTAAATCTTCCCCATCTGCCTTCACCGGCATTAAGTTGGTTTGGGTTTTCTTTTTTTTTTTTTTTGCAATGTAGTTGCTTTCATCTGTGTCATGAGATCCCAGGAGGAGCCGTGCTGGGCTGCTGGTGGGGATGACTAGTCAGCTGAGAGGGGATTAATTTCCTGAGAGCCCGCGGGGCTTTCCCTCAGAACTTCGTGTCTGCTCCGGGAGTTTAGGTCCTGGCGTTTCCAGAGTACACAAAAATCTTTATTCTTCTGCTTTAGCTCCTCTCTGAAATGAAAAGCCAATGAATGCCAGAATGCCTAGCCCACAGGGAGTGTTCAGCTGTCCTTACGGTTTTGGACTTCTGTGAGCTCTCTCATCACAACTTGGATGTGAGAAGATTGGTCACATCGTCACTCAAATTGAAATGTATGGCAGTAGGATCAATAACGTGTATCAAGAAAGGGTGGTGATGCGTTACGATCAATAAATGGAGGGTTTGTGGGTTGGTTTTTTTTTTTAAAGCCAGCCAGGTCGGATGTATCAAGGTGTGTCCCGATAGCCACGGAGGCCCTGAAATAATTTTTCCTCCGTGTTGTGTGCTGCATGTTTGACTGGTTCTATTAGTGTGGCATTGTGTGTGCTTCATTACTCCAGGGAGCATCCAGTATTGGTTTCTGCCAGAATCAAGGTACTGGATTTGATTGGGCTAATAATCCAATTCAGCACATCTTAAATGGAAGGAAAAAAAAAATAGGTAGAAAAAGTGACTATCAAGCATATAATCTTCTTACATGTCTAGGGGGATTCTGAAATTGGAAGAAATGGAGAAGGAGAAATATGACAGGCTTTTGATAATGCTACTGGAGGTCTAAGAGGAAGGAATGTGCTGCCCTCAGTGCACCTGGAGGCTTCACTTACGCTTAACAGCTAGTAGTACTTGTACTGCGTACGATGTAAGGCTTCAGATAAACTTGCCTCAGTGATTTTTTTTCATCTGAAAAAAAGAAAAGCTCCAAATCTGGTTGCTAGAGCTTTTACTATTTTGAACTAGTTCTTGAGTTCCTGCAAAGTTAATTATTTAAAAGACCGCCACTGGTGTTTAGCACATGTGCAGTTTTATTCACAAGTAGGCCCACTGAGGTTGTAAGGAAGGTTGTGAATGTGCTTGTGTTTCCAAAATCAGATCTCAGTGTGTAGTGACTCAGTAGAGTACAGTTAAAATTTATTCTTTACTTTTGATAGAGACGAATTTGTTATCTCATTCCCTGCCTGAAACTGGAAGACTTAAAGATCACAAATGTAGCTGGGTTTCTGCTTCACAGTGAATAGTGTAAAGCTGCAAAGCTGCTACAGGCTAGTGCTACTTGGATCTTTCACAGTGCCGATACTAACAGCAAGTGTATTGATACTGCCAAGCGTGTTAAACTCCTGGGGCAAGTAGTCACTGGAGCCAAAGTGGGCCGTGATCAGGTGCAACAGGGGAGATGTCTCTCAATCTGATCTAAATGTTCCTCCCAAGCTGACCTTGCATCGTGTTAGAAGCTGTGGTGTAGAGTGATGCATGGGCACCTTCCTTTACTCTTTATGCTTCTCCAGCCAGGGACTTTCCCCCCGGGCTAACTCCCTTCCTCACCCAGGCCTCTCCCAGAACTGGCGAGCCCATGCAGGGGGTAGCACTGCCCTGAGGTTTTGCCAAGGAGGAAGAAGGATACTGGCAATGAAGAGGAGCCTCAGAGCAGCACAGCTTCACTTCTGTGGTGTCAGAGCAGAGGGGTGGATGGCAGAGGTGCTGCTCCAGTCAGTGAAATGGAGAGGGGATGGGTAAATGCAAACAAGGCCGTAATGGACCAAGAGCAAACAGCATGTTTTGAGAAGGAGCCCAAGGCTTAATGTCGCAGTTACGGTAGCGTTGGTGCCTGGTAACTCTGGAAGTGTGTGTGTGTGTGTGTTAAGTGTTGAAAGCTACTGTGCCAGTATGGGGAATGAGCATTTGTGGAAGACTTCAGCACTACAGAGCTTGCCTTACTGCTCAACTGCATTTTTAGAAATTTTCCTTTTTTAAATTTTTGTTCTTGGAAGGAAGTTACTATGAAATAATTTTGGTTTTCAGGTCATTTAAGGCACACTGTTTGGCTTTCGTTCCAGCTCCGATTTGTCATATAGCAGATAAACACAGCACAGAACTGAGTTTCACAATGGCAGTTCTGAAATACTTGTTCTGACAATATAAAAATAGAGCAGCTGTGTGAAGACAAATTTATTTTACTTTCAAGGGAGGAATGTTCAGTGCAGTCAATCTAGTTTTGCAAAGTGTTTGCAGCCAAAGCGTTTCTGATCATTTCCAGTTTTGTAGTACAGTATCCTTCCTCATCGTATCAGATCTCCAGACTAGCTACCAGGTCAGTGTCAGCTGTCCTTACCCCCATTAATTCTCATGCATTCACATGCAGGTCTACTGGAGTATTGTGTGAAAGGCTGAAAAAGAAGGTGTATTGTGTTCAAGAGTGTGATACATTTGTCTCTTATTTCATGGATGTACTTATGTGTCCTACTTCAGACGGATTAGGTGCTTTACACCTGTCTGTATAGATGCACTTCTTCCAGTTCCTGGTTTGAATAAGAGATGATAGAATCCCAATATGAATTGTGTGTGCTGCTATTATTTCATATTTCTTTAAATGATCTGATGGAATTCCACTGCTCTGTCTTTTCTGGGTTTGCCTGCACTGAGACCATAAGCACTTAGAGGAATTGAATCAAAGATCATTTAGGGTTTATTCAACACTATCTTCACCGTAGTTCTCTTCATAATAATTTTGTTTCTCTTACGAGCCTCTGACCAACAGAATAGTCAAACTTGTAAAGCACCCCATGTTCTTCACAGTTTTCTTCAAGTCCATCTGGACTGCATTAAATGTTCACAAAGAAAGTGCTGTTGCCTCATCTTGCCTCTCGTGCTAGTCTTCATTGTATGAGGTAGCAGCAGTCCTGTGTCTCCAAACTGGGTTTGTATTGACACCAGGTAAATGTTATTCCCACAGCTTCATTGTGAAGAGAGGCTGGGCACGTGCCCCCTGAGAGCTCTGAGTCATGTAGCTGTGGTCCGATTAGCAGGTATCGAAACCACAGTGGGATCTGACTTGTGCTCTGAATGCTGTGATATTTCAGCATCAATTTTCCATTGTGCGTGAAGAGATTGTGTCTATTGTTTGTCCTGAGGGCAGCTTGTTCTGTGCAGCGGGCAAGCAAAAACCTGCCCCACAAACTTGAAGTTTTAAGGTCGGTGTGAGTGTTGGGTCCGAGGGCCTTCGCCATTAAACACAAACTGCCAGTTCCCTGTAGCTGGGGAGGAAGGCTCCCTTTCCTTCCATTCCTTCCAGCTATTAAAGGAAAGGGGGTGGAATGGTATATATTACACACCTCAAGTATGTTACGGACTCTTAAAATTTATAGCTTGGTGTTTTGAAGGTGATGAACACGCGCATTAGCAACATGCAGCCATTCTTGCTTAATTTTTGATAGCTCTTATTACTGAGTGTTGGAAGGAATGAAGATTGTGAGGGAAGATTGGACTGCTCTTGTAATTTCATCGCTTCACTAGTCTTGCTATATTAGGTGATAAGGGCCTGATTTCCAGAGCTGTGTTATTCCCTGGGAAGCTAAGCTCTGCTTTCTTAATTTTGATGAAAGGGAGTTTGCCATCTTTCTAGGCACAAGAAGTTTTGGAAATGGGATCCATCCAGGTTAAAATACCAACTCCAACTTGAGTCTCAGTCTCTTTTTTTTTTTTTTAATAATAATAATGTGGGTCTTTAGTGTTTATTTTTGAGCTCTTTATGAAGGGTTAAAAAAAAAAAGGAATACTCAACCCTTCCCCAGCAAAGATGAGTCCTGTGGCATGCTGGAGCATTTTGAGGTGGCAGTGTGAAAACCCCTCCAGAGCCCTCTAATGGAAGTGTTACTGACATGCAAAGTATTCTTGTTAAATGATGAATTGGGTAGATTTTGGTGGTTGTTGTTGAATGCCTGCAAAATAAAAAGGACAAGGACCTGAAAGTCACAAGAGACAGGATTAATATAGTGATGCCCTGTGGTGGGATACAATGTATTTTTACCCAGAGACAAAGCAAACAAATATACCAAGTTTGGGTTGACAGAAAGGTGCCTGCACATAAAAATTAGCATTCTGGCACCTCCTTCCATACAAAATTAGCCGTCGTAAAAGGGGCTGCATGGAGTTTATGGATCCCATGCTATAAAAATAACCCAAAACACAAGTATTAATTACAACGCAGTTGCCCTAAGTATAGCACAGTTAGTGTTTTGTAGCAAGGCTTTGGCTTGATGTGTTTCTGAGAGAGTCGCAGTGGCCCGTGATGTCTCTGTGCAGGGTGAGAGGGGAAGAAGGGAAGAGGCTCATTGCAGTCATTCCTCAGGATGTGCTTCTCTCCTAGGGTCAGTTGGATTAGAGCCCAACCAAGTGAAATGGTGGAACCTTTCTTATCTGGGATTGCCGATGGTTGCAGTGCATTTGGATCCTGGTGGGTCAAGGAAGAAGATCTGTTTTGAGGAACAGGGGTGGTGGCAACTGGTGTCAGGTTTACACTGCTTATCAGTTTTAGCAAACAAGGCAAAAGTATTGGTTAAATGTAGAAAGAACGAAATAGAGGGAGAACAAGTAACTATTTTGCCTGTTACTAAGGAGTAAATTAGTTCAGATTTGGAGTAGAAATAAGATTAAAACAAACCCATGGGCAAACAAAAGCCTATGTGGAATTCCTGTATGTTTGAGATTATTCAGGAAGGAGTCTTTTTGTCTTCTTTTTTTTAGTTCCTTCTCCTCGCCCCACTCCCCCCTTCCTCTAACCAGAGGGCAGTGAGCTCTAGGGGTAGTGTCTGGCATGAGAGATCTAAAACTTCTACGTTCCACAAGGGCCTTTACTTTTGTGAAGGGCAATTACGACTTTGAGTCAGTGAGGATGTATTAGCTATTGCATTGCCTCCATATTTTATTATCTTTGAAAATGTCTCACTTACTGTAGATGAAGCGAGTCTGACCTGAAATGTTATCTGGTCATTGTCAAGTACAGTGGGGCTGATACAATGGCATCACCATTGCACGTGTGCAGCTCCAGCAGGAATCAGACACACCTCTCTCCCTTTTCTCGCTGGCTGCAAAATACAGGTTTAATCATAATTTGTGTAAGCAAAGGAAGGAGCTTGTTGCACCTAGGTCTGCCCAGATTAGGATTTGAGATTCTCCAAAGTAAAGAAGGCAGCTGTCTCAGAAAAAAGGAAGTGGTTTTTCCAACATGGACAAGACTAGTGTCTATATCTTGCTGCTTTTCACCCCGGTTTTGCAAGCAAATCAAATGCAGTACATGTTCTGCAGATACCAGGATGCTGTTAAATGCTTTAGACATTAATTCGTATCTTCTAGTTCGGTGTCCTTCAAAGCACTTGACATAGCCCTGGACTAAAATAGATTTTATTTGCAATTTTTTGCACATGAACTCCCTTAGTTTTAAAATAACAAGTTAGTCCAATATCTTGTCATCTTTCCTCTGCGTATGCCCGTATTGCAGCCACCCATGTGATGGGATTGTGGAGTTAAAGAACTGAGCCAGTAGAAACCAGCGAACTCGGGTTGGTCACAGTCTTAATTGTGATGATGGGGATTTCCGCATTAATTATCTACCATGCTTTTCCGGGTGCCTCTGCAATGTGCAGCGAGCTCCATTACCACCAGCACCACCTGAGGTAGCTCGAGCATGTCCTCATCAACTGTGTGCTTTGGTTTTCTTACGGCAGCAGCAACGTGCTCTGCACAGCAGAGGCTGCAGAAGTCCTGAACCGCCTGAGAACCTCACCGAGGAGCTTGGTCAGCTTGTTCCTCTTGGGATGAAAGTCTGGCTGCCGAACCTGCTGCTGCTCACATGCCCAGTCCTTTCAGAAGGCTTCTTCCCAGCTTGGCTGTGTGATGGGCTGCTTCTGGCCGTGCTCGTCCAAGGGTGGTCATGCAGCAAAGTCAGCTCCTGTGCCTTCAGAAAGCCTTAGGCCAGAGGCAATGTTTGTTCCCTCTTTTGCCAAAGGTTGACAAAATAATACTTCTCTTTTTCCTCCCCTCTGTTCTCTCCTCCGGCAGACTTGTATTTCCCTCATTCTTCCCTTTGTCTGTCTCTCCTATTCTTGCTGCCTTTTTATTTCTAAGATTATTTTATGGGGAGGGTGGTGAGGGGCATGTTTTGGAGTTTGGTTTTGGTTTTGTAAGGGTGCTCCTTGTATAGATGAAACCTGTGGGATACAGCAGAGGGGGAATTTGAGGAAAACAAGTTAGATGGGAAGGAAAAAAACTGATTTGATGAATTGTAATTGTGACTCAGACACAACTAATGTGTCATAATTAAGTCTTTTTTTTAAGGGACTGTGTTAAGACAGTAACTGCACTCTACAATCCTTTTTTTTCCCCCCTCACCACTGCTTACTAATAATTTGAAATTGTGAAAAATAAATTGCTTGTAGATTTTGTCCTCTCTGCTCAGCTTGTGAGTACTAAAATTAGTTGATTTTATTTAGCTTTATGGTTGGTTTATTTTTGTACCTACTTACTAGCAAAAACTGCTGTTAAGCTAGACTGCATGTGTTATGGGAAAATGCTTGTCTCAAAGTCCCATTTTATTTTAAAAGAGGGAAGGTATTAATGCCCCTGTAACACTTGGTAAGCTTCTTCTCCTTAAAGACACAAAGGAATCCGTTCCTAGGGATCGAAACCCGCTTGATAGGGCTGGCATTGCCCATTGGCATGTTTGGGGTTTTTAAAGGAAAAAAAAGGACGACCCAAGAACCAAGAGTCACCCCTCTGCTTGAGGGAGGAAGTGTAAGCCTTCTGCATTAAAGGCCAGCTCCTGCCATTTGACAGGGGAAAAAGTAATCGCCTCCTTTTGGCGTCTGTCTCTCAAATAACTCCTTGATATTTATTTGTGGATCTGCCTGCTAGAGTGGCGTGTGGATGAGTGCCCTGGAGACTGCTGTGGTGTTGCAGCTTCTGCTCAGGCTCACGGCAAAGACAGATGTGAGAATTTTCTCGCCCTACCCCCCACCCCAACCACACTATCCCAGACTTGGTGTGTTTCTTACTTTGCTACTGTGGGAAGCTTCATACCAGAGAACACCAGCCATCTGGGGCTCCTACAAGAACCAACGGCTCACCTGCTGAGCGGTCATACGGAAGTTTGGGTCCTGCATGTCCCACCTTGCAACCTTTATTGTAGTATTGGGGAATGAAAACAATACATCAGCTCAGCAGAAAGGTAAATTTTGAAGATTGGCAGCAATAGTTTTGGCACAGAAAATAATGTACTAGGGTTCCTATTTCAACTGCAGGCTTCAGATCTATTTTCAAAATTGCAAATTTGTGAAATCTTGAGGGAGGTTTTTTCCACTCATTTTTTTCTTTTTTTTCTGCCTATCTGGAAACTTTGCTTCCAAAATTCCATTACGGTACCTGTTGATACAGAAACCTTGACTAACAGTGTTTGTGGCATATGAAATTAGCAGTTGTAGCTTCTCTTCAAGACAGAGCACACTATACCAGATCGAAGGGTCTTCAGGGCAATATTGCCATGCTGCTTCAGTGTGGTTTGGAAGGATTGGTGCTTTCATTCACTGCAGTCTAGTAGATATCTGCTATGGGTAAGAGTGAAATGTGAAGCATGGCAGAAAATGATTCATCAGTCCTACTGTGACTAAAAGAGATTTTTATTTAATACATTCCTTTTTCTTCTTGGTGACTCTGTGGTTGCAAATAAGACAGATGAGTCCAAAGGTGGTCACACTTTCAAAAAGTCTGAGAAGTGCGGTAGCAAGATAACATCTGAGGCAGTCGCAGTGCTTCAGTTTATCTGTCACAGAATAATCTTCTCATTACTTCAGGGATCTGAAGTCCTTCAGGGAATAACACAAACATTTCGCGTGATCCAACATGCCAGATTTTTGCATTTGGACTGCCGAAATAAATAATGTATGGGAAGGGGAAGGAAAAAAAAAGCTTCAGAATGTTTCTCAGCAGCTGTAGTCATGAAAGCTGGCATGCGTTACATGTCTCAGCTAAAGTTAACTTCCATTTGCGCTCCGCTGAGCTTTCGGGTTCACCTTTCCTTGGCAAGTGACCAAATACTGGTGATGCTATCTGCGTGTTTGCATTCAGGTTTGGAAGCTTTCTCCACAGCAGGCGTGCGTGACATTTGCCGTCACCGATGGGTGAACTTCTGCCATTCCAGTGGCCTGAGCACCACCAGCTCTGGCATGTAGGCCGCAACCTGGCTGCGCTCGCTGCCTTCCTCCTAATGCGGGAAATGTGGGAGCCCTGGGCTGCTGCAGGAACAGGGGTACCATCGTTACATGGTAGGTTGTAACCCCTGGCCAAAGTAGAAGGCGGTTTATTCCTGCATACAGGCTGATGTTAGGAGGAATGGGTAGTGGGAAAGCTGTCCTCTGGGTGATGGTGCAGTGCGTAGTAACAGACTTCACCAACTCAAGAGCATAAAAAAAGTCTTTTAACTTCCCGCCCTACAAACTCAACCTGGTATCTGGAAATAAAGCTGTGTTCCTGCTTGCCTCTGTGTTCTCCTGTGTAATAAAGATTTTTATAGTGGAACTTGGTTAACAATTGTAATGATGTATGAGCCACAGGCAGAGCTAGTTCATTTCCCAGAGCTGCTGCCTCTACAGTATTAGCCAGGGTAAAGAGTAAAGTGTGCATGTTTGAGAAGGAGAGAGAGAAATAAATGAGTTCAATAGCAGGGGGAGGAATGTGTTGCTTTAAAAAAAAAAAATTAAAAAACATCGTATCTTATTTCACTTGAGAAGTAAGAAATTGCCCTGCTAAATTTTTAAGTAAAAATGTTGGAATGAATATGAATAACAAAAATTGTTCTTATTTTTAATAATTCAAACCCATTATTGTGACATCGCTTAACAGCTTTGGGCTTGTTTTGGGGTTTTTTGTGCACCCCCACGCCCCTCCCCAATCAAATAGTCTTGTATTATGGAGTGGAAAGCTGCTTTCTGTGTGTGTGTGCCTTTGAACTCCCCTGTATAATTCTGAGATACACCCATGATGGCAATCAAACTCTGCACTTAGGTAATAGCCTAAATAGGTCAGGAGGAATGGTGAGCAAAAGCCTTCTGTCTGTTGTATTCCCTTTATTAATTACCAGGAAAATAAAAACACAGGAGTTGCATCACTTTGTTTGTGCTCTGAGACCTGGGGCCACCTGCATACAATCCTGCAGCCACTTTAAGATGGCATGGACCAGCGGGGCAGCTGCCTGACCCTACCTCTTTCCCCAGAGATGTGGCACAGCTTCTTGAGCAGGTGATACAGTCAGAGTAGCCAAATTCCAGTCCTTTGTGTTTAATACAGCTGGACTTGTTGGGTTTTGTGTTAGGGTGGGTTTTTTTTTTTCCCCCTGATCTCTTCCCTGCCTTGCTCCCCTTGCCCGCAGCAGCAGATCCAGTCGTGTCCCTTTGCCATCCATATAGGAGCATCCTGGTAGGTGTGTGACAGCATGTGATAGTGGCTGTTTCTGGGCAGAAATGGAGGAAAGGAGGTGGGAACCGCTGTGGCTGGTGGGAAGAGGTAGTTCAAGGGAATTAGAGGATGGGATCAGTCTTTTCAACTCCCCAGGCTGAAACATCCCGGTTTGATGACATGAAATACTGTAGCAGCTCTCATCTATTAAGCAAAACCTGGCCGTGCTACAAGTCCAGTCCTGAAGAACGAGTTATGGCATTTTTATAGCAGAGGTCATGCCTTGAAGTACAGGGAGTTCATAGGTGGTTTTGCAAGGTATGTGCTAATTTATTTATCGCTCCACATCCAACAAACTGGCCAATCCAGGGATTCCAGGGTGTGAATTTGGGATTGTCCTTAAGGTTCCTGGCCTCCAGGAGGGAGATGCTGTTTCCACAGCTATGTACTTGACTTAAGCAGCAAGGTGGGGGTTCCCATGTAATCATGTCTGTTTGCTTTCATGTTTTGGGAAGGTTGGTCACTTCACCATTGCAGTGTATGGATAAGAAAACCCAAGAAAAATGTTTATCCATTTTCTTTTTGTTACGGGGTTTAGGGGAACAGCTGGAAAATACCATAGAAACATTCAGTTGCCTTCTTGAAGAGAAGCACTGAAAAAACATAAGAAGCCCTTCCTGGAAGTGGGCAGCAAGTGCAGCTAGACAGAGAAGGACATTCTAATGAGCGGCCCCACTGTGTGGGTACAGCAGCACTGCTGGGAACAGCCGGTTCTGGGGAGAATGGATAGACCTGATGTGTCAGGCGTGTCCTGCCTTCACCTCTCCTCCTTGCAGCTCTCCAGGCTCTGAAAAACCTTTGCTAACAAACACCCGTCTCTAACATCTTGACAGAGGAGGGGGAAAAAATCTGAAAAGAATCTTGTCGCTATGAGAGTGAGTTGAAGGGGGAGAAAGGAGAAGGAAAAGATCTGACCCAGCATGCAGCCTTCTCAAAATACTGATTTTTTTTTTTTCCTCACTGCTGTCCTGCAAGCTCCTTTTTCTTCCTACCTGTCTCCAAAATATAGCCTTTTTCAAAGTTAATCGCTGCCTTCAAGAGCTTCTTAAATATTACAGGAGCAGCTTTGGCACTTGGTTTCATATCTTGAGCGCAATTTGAAATTCAGGGGTTTATTTAAATTTGAGATTGAAGTTCAGATATTTGGTGTGAGGGAGAGACCTTTTAACAGAGCTAGAAATACAGGAGCGACACTGAATCTCTCCTGAGAGGCTGCTGCCTGCTACTGAAGGGCAAGGATACTGAGGTGTCTTTGACAAAAGGATATTTTTTGAAAAAGTAACAGCATTGGTGAGGTTAGAGATATGTCCTGGGCTACACTCAAGAGTGTTAAGAGTCATCGAATGGTTGGGGTTGGAAGGGATCTCGAAGGCCATCTAGTTCCAAACCCCCTGCCATGGGTAGGGACACTCTCTGCTAGACCAGGTTGTCCAGAGCCCTGTGAGTTTGAATGAATGGGCCTCATAAACTATGTTTAAGCATGAAACATGGCCCTTGATTAATTCTGTTATTTCTAAGTGGCACGGTAAACATTGGCAGTGAGTCATGGGGTAGAAGCTTGCATGACATGAGGAAGGTTAAAAGATTAATCAGTTCAAGCCTTCTTGAGTTTACTTAGTATAGTTTGGCTCTGTGAAAGCATGTAAAGCCATTTCAATCTTACAGATACTGGAGGGTTGTTGCTTTAGTTTCAAAACAAACTTTTCTCTTTTTTTTCTTTTTTTCTTTTTTTTTTTTTTACAGTGTAGGACTTCTGAAGCTAGGTAGAGGAGCACTAAAAATGCCTTTTTATTCAGACAGCAGTTTCTCTGAGTCTAATGAACAATAGAGGTAAAGAAAAGGGTGACCTGACAAAATAAATTGGAAGCTAATTTTGGAGAGCAAAAGCCTCAGAAAATTGAAATTCTCAAATGTATGCAGCTTCGAACTGTAGTCATTCACTGGATATAATACATTAATGTAGGCTTACTGATTTCATTTCCTTTTAAAAAAAAAAGACAAAAAGTCTTCCTTCGATACTGTATTTGGAAAGGTGATGTTATTAGCATGATGAGTCCCTGTCTCCTTTTTTTTTCACCCTTAAAAAAAAACCCCTCTACAGTTGTTTAACATAAGACTTAGGTTTTTTTAGAAGTACCATGCCCTAAGTAGTATTGAAAAACAGAAGAGACAGCAGAAATTTAACCTAAGATACTTGAAGTGGATGGTTTATTGTTTTCCAGTGAGGTAGTTGTCTCTTTTTTCCAAACCAAGTTTAGCTTCAGGTCAGCTGAAATATCCCGACAGTGGTTTTCTTCAGGAATGAAGCAAGACAGGCTGTGGTTAAGTGCAAGGATACAAGTGTATAGAGGCTTGTTGAGGGAGCTGCCTGGGGACAGTGAAACCTTTCTTCACTGCTCCACGGTGTCTGTGCCCCTGTATTGTGAAATACAGTCGTGCAGCTTATCACACACCTCCGTTACCCTCCTATTTACTGTGGAGCTAGAAGCTGGCCCTCTCCGCGGGTCCTGCTGCAGCATCCATGGACCAGTTAGCCATCTGCTGTGGCTGGTCATTGCTCCGAAGAGTTCAGACTGCTGCTGAGCAGTGCCCAGCAGGTCTGCTCTGTGGTGTCTGTGCTATGTGGTTTTAAAGTGAGAAAGAGGTTTAGGTTGAAAAGGTGACTGCGAAATTAGAAGTGTCATTCACAAGTGTATCTCCACGATACGGGCTGGTGGTAGAGACAGACCTCAGGCATCTCTTTGGTGTCTTTTTAGCTGTTGAATTATTGAGTGAATAGCTGTGTCTCCATCTCCTTTGGCCACCCCGTTCTCTGGGGAGGGAGGAGTAAGTTCTGGATGAGGTACTTACCAATTTAGGTGTGGCACAGATACTGGATGTAGCCCATCTTTAAACCAAGGCTGCATGGGCACTGGGATTCCTCGTGAGACTTGCAGTCAGGCATGAGAGTTGATCCCAGTGGCATTCAGCTTACAGTCTCCCTGTCTCATCAGTGCTGTGCTGTAATTAACAGAAAACTGATGAATTTAATTCATATACACCTACTAACAGGTGAAAACACGTTTTCAGATTTAAGAGCCCTGCCTGTACTTAAGTGCAAATAGCTGATGTCTCCTGCATTTTATTCTTGAATTTCAAGGTGTGTCAATGGGGTTTAATCTTCCATTTATCTAAGCGCTCATTAATCTTTCAATTCAAGAACGTGTTTAGTATAAATATAGAAAATATATAGATTTTTCCTCACTCAAATTTATGAGCACTTGGGTGCCTTACTGCTGGTAAGAACAAACAGGCCCCTTGATGTTAGCGTGCTGGCTGCACTGGGAAAGGCTGGGGAAGATACTGGTCAGCTCATGTACAATCCCTTTTCTCTGGAAGGTGCAGCTCCCAGGGGGTCTCTGCAGCAACCATGCGCCTGTTAAAAGATGGTCAAGAGTTCTTCTAAGTCTTCTCTAACCTCTTCAAACCTTTCAGTGGATAGGTGAGGTTTTTCTAGACCTTTGGGTTATAGTTACTGAACTCCCTCTAGCTAGTCCAGATTTTCCTTAACCAACTGGAGCTGGATTACATGAGCTTCGCTCACCTAGTCTTTTGTCGGCTGTAGGGTGTGATATGGCAGAGGGACTTCTATTTGGGGGGAGGGAGGGGGAAGAAGGGGAGGGGGGAAGGTTAATCTTTTCTGAAAAGGCGATGAGACAAAATTGCTACGATTCACACAGCTCTAAGATAAGCAAGTAATAGCTCATGTTCAACAGCAAAGCATGTTCATATAGCATGAATAGGATGGATGTGTTGTATGATAAATCTGGACACAGCAAATAAATTTCAGCCTGAAAAATAAGATACCACATGAGACGGCATGTGCAGAGAGAATGCTAATGTTTAGGGAACCAAATGCATTGGCTGAAAGGAGAGTGTAGAAATGAAGAAGAGAGATTTTGTTTTGTTACCAGGATTGATTGGCTGACTGGTTTTTTTGTCTTTAAACCATAATAGGCTTCCCTTATTGTCAAAATGATAATATATATAAAGCACTTCCTGTAATATTTCTCTTCAAAATGACTATTCATCAGTCCCCGAGTCAGATGCTCATATTTCAACTCACAATTTAGTTTAGCAAGTTTATACTTCAGAGCAATCAGTCATTTTAGCATTTGTGGTTTTAATACAAATCTCACCCACAGAAGCACACAGTGCTCTTAAGCACAGATAGATTGGCTAATCCAGATAGGGCTCTGTAATCTTCTGGCCAAGAAAGAGATTATTGCTTTTCAGAGGGAGGGAGGGTGGAAGGAAGGATTCCATCCAGTTTAGCAGTGCAGATCATGAAAAGATTGGGGGCAAATGACTCTTGGTCTTCTGCTGGGCCTGGTGCAGGGGTGAGTGTCCAGAGATAGCTGGGCGATTTAGGTGGCTGGGGGAGAGAGTCAGTGTGAAGGTAGTATGGATATGGGGTCAGATCCTAGGTCCCAAATGTGGTGGGAGAGGGGAATGATGGCAAATGCCAAACATACTCTGATGGGCTTGGTCTGCTGCTG
This sequence comes from Gallinula chloropus, assembly GCF_964237585.1. Lineage (NCBI taxonomy): Eukaryota > Metazoa > Chordata > Aves > Gruiformes > Rallidae > Gallinula > Gallinula chloropus. Next base: position 118,126,925 of record NC_140085.1, read on the forward strand.
CCTTGCAAAGCCTCCACGTGCTGCTACTTCTCCTGCTTATTCCACAACCTACAAACACACCACAGTTTCTGTGACAAACTTCTGCCATTACAAAAGCAGGAATTATCTTTGATGATATACTTTGCCTCCTGGTTTGGCCAAGTTCTCATGCTGCAATAAATCACCTTCTTCTGTGTCCCCAGTGTGACGTTGCAGCAAAACATGGGCACCACCTGCTGAACAAACGACATTAGAAAATCATTAATCTCCTTTCCATTTTTCTTTCTCACAACGCCTCTCTTATCTGGGCTGCGTGCTTAAACCTTTCTTACAACTATGGAAGGAATTTTATTTTTTTGGAGGTAGTGGCAGATAGGCCTGTTTTCTCAGGAGATGTGACCTCCCTCAGGGGCAGCACAGGAAACACCTTTCCTCCCGCCCTCAGTGTAACTTGTGGGCTTGCCCCCTTCCTCCTTCTCCTCCTCCTCGGTGAAGCAGGATACTGTCCAAGCTGCAGAGAGTCGTTTGGCTCTGGGTGGAGTGTTTCTCTGTCTCATCAGTGGTCGTGCAGTTGTCTGTCGAAAAGCTGAGTTTGTTTTTCTGAATTCTTCCATTTGGCAGTGGTGAGGCCACAGGTGGTGTGCCACATCCAGGTTTGGGGTCCCCAGTACAAGAGACTCTTGGACATACTGGAGAGAGTCCAGCAAAGGGTAATGAAAACATTTAAGGGACTAGAGCATCTCTCACATGATGAAGGCCTGAGAGAGCTGGGACTGCTCAACCTGAAGAAAAGTCTAGGGGATAGACTAGATAGGGTGAGATAGGGAGCCTGCTTTGGCAGGGGGGTTGGACCCAATGATCTCTTGAGGTCCCTTCCAACCCCTAAAATTCTGTGATTCTGTGATTCTGGGGGATGATGTGTGTGTGAAATCTCATCAATGTCTGGAAATACCTGAAAGGAGACTGTAAAGAGGGCACAAACTGAAACACGTGGAGTCCTTTTTTTATTGTGAGGGTGGCACAGGTTACCCAGGAAGTTTGTAGAGTCTCCATCCTTGGAGAATATCTCCATCCTTGGAGATATTCAGAAGCCTCTGGGTATGGCTATAGTGCCCCTGCTTGAGCAGAGTGATTGGACCAGATGACCTCCAGAGATCCCTTCCAACCTCAGCCATTCTGTGAAGTACTACAGAGCAATGAGGACTGGGCTGCTTCATCAGCAATGAAAAAATGGGAGAGTCCCATGCCTGCCGCAGTGTTGCCCGTCTGTTGTGTGTATTGACAAGCTTAACCTTTTTGTTTTGTCTCACCTGTTCCGTAAAATTGTTCTGCAAGCAGAAATGTGTTATTGTGGAGGCTTTTTCAGTTTATGTCTAACTTTGTAAGCCTGTAGATCTAGAAACACCTCCACAGTTTCCTCCAACTCACCTTTTAATTAGGTTTTATTTCTGTATCTTAAGAGGAATAGATGAGGAATCTATATGAAAATCCAGCCTTCTGAATTTGTTTATTAGAAGGTGGGCTGTAATTTCAAGTAACACATAAAAAAGTGTACAGTATCTCTGTGCTTAAAAAGCCTCTGTATATTGCAAGATTATTAATTTGTGGAAACAAATTGCTGAAATAACCTGACTGACAGTCTGTGCCAATAATAACACGTAATAACTGTGGGCAAACACAGTTGCTAGTGTGTTTTCTGTTTCGAGTGATGGTTGTAAGCAATTCTTGCCAGATGGGCTGATAATGTAATTAGGAATCGTTGTGTTAAATGAGGCAGTATTTAAATTGGCAACTAATTTTCCTATCTATTAACCAGCTTGAAAAAGAGGAGCTATTACCCAAATGATTTCTAGCTGCTAATCCCTAACAAGAAATGTAGCACTTCTTTGCACTTTTTTTTTTTTTTTTTAAGCACTGTCTAGCAAGTGATTTTCTGTAGGGTTTCTTACCTGTGGGACAAAATAAGAATGAGGGAATTAAGAGATGTTGCAGGCTCAAGGGTTGTTAGATGGGGTGCACCTCTACTAAGCCACTACATTGTGATGTGTGGTAACAGCTCACGAGCCCGGAATGGGATGCTTCCTATTTATAGTCCCTACACGTGGACAAACCCACATTTTTACTTTGTGATAGTTCACCGTGTGGCATACTCTATCAAGCAGAGTAGGACTATAAGCCCTATTTTAAGTGTGTGCGTGGGAGAAATGATGAAAGCACAGAGGGATGGGATTTTTGAACGGCATATGAATGTTACTAGCGTGGAATGGTCCCTCTCTTTAGTGGGGACAGGAGAGAAGGGAAAGGAAAGGGGTGCCCTTGGGTCAAGTTAAAATCCCTGCAAAGGCAGATCACTTACAGTTTTCATCAGCTCCTACGGAGCCAACGTCTTTGGTCCGCTAACTTGAGCAGTGGAAATTATCAATTGCCTACCATTAAGACTTTTGACTGAATCCCAGAGCAAGCGTAAGTAAATGTAGGCTGAATGAGATAGACTGATTATTATATTTATGTCTCTATCTGTGCAAATCTTACTCCTCCGCCTGCTCTGTGCTTCGGGTGAAGCAGGTTGAAAAGCCAAATACGTTTTTGCAGTCTAGTTGCTTCTGTCCAGCAGTAAAACTTTATTGCTTGACCTAAAAGGATCAGACCTGGTAACCTGAGAGAAAATCTACAGTGGATTTTTCCATGAGCCAGTCTTTTAATGGGGATGGAGATTATCACTAGCTCAGTGATACCCAGGGAATCACATCAAAAGCAACAGCGTGACAGGGTTGCATGCAAGCCCTAGGATTCCACACCTGGAGAAGGCTGTGTATGCTAAATCATGCAGAGAGATGCTTCAAAGAAATGCATTCTGCGTTTGTAGCCCAGGGGGGTTGTTTTGTGTAGGTTTTTTCTGAAAGGTACCCAAAGTCCCAACCTCAAACGAAATCAGGGAAGAGAAACTCACAGGAAGTCTGAGCAGGACGTAGATGTAGAGGCACTCGGTGTCTGTCCCTGCTAAAGGGTACTAGTACCCTCCGTGCAACAAAAATTGAACGACTGCCACGTTTTATTATTTTGCCTTGAAAATGTGAAGGAGGTCACTTTCTGAATGTGTGGTGGGGTAACTGCAAATCACCATTCACCAGGCAGTTAAATGAGGCATAGATAATGCCCAGTGTTGATGACGTTGTATTGACGCCACTTGCTGTAATAAATAGGGCAGGTGCCCGAACCACAGGCAGATGAAGCTTTGCTGCATGAAAGAAAGATGACAGATCAATAGGCAATTTTTTTTTCCCCCTGATATCAAAATGCACCAATATTCACCATGGAAGGCTTAAAAATATGAAAGACATAGTGGTAAGTTAAATTATTGAAGGAGGATAGCAAACAGTAAGTGCCTTTTATTGTTGGCGCTAAATCGAGCTCTGGAAAGTTTGAGGGACCTTGAAGTATTGACAATGGGCTTTGACTTCCAGTTGAAATAAATCATTACAACTGGGTTCTTCAGTGTCTCTCCCCCTTCAGAGCAGAAAATTTATAAAATGCATGGCCTGAGGAGGCTTCTGCTTTTAATGTTCATGACTTTCAGTAAACAGGTTTGGATTGGCTTCTTTTTATAAGCACTATTTAATGACACACAGAGGAAAGCTGACATCCTATCTGTATGTTTTTCATGGCAGAGGTGGATGTTACTATCCTGCTTACTTTATAGCTAGGAATCTTTATGAATATTTTTTAATAATAACACTATTTCCTTATAGGGAATGTATCCAGTAAAATAATCTAGATAGAATACTAGGTGCAGTATTTATGTCCCACAGCTGTGGTAAAGGTGATCTTCGGGCGGGGGAGGACATACCAAAAAACAGCCTTTTGCATTTGCTGTCTGCTTTCTGCTATATAGGGCTGAAAATGAACTTGGAAAAATCACGGTCTAAAAAACCCCAAATCTTTCCTGCTATACCTTCAGAAGTGAACAGATAGTACAGGAAAGCTGGGGAAGGACTGTAAGGGCATGTAGCAGCAGGACAAGGGGCAGTGCTTTTAAACTAGAGCAGGGTAGGTTTAGGTTATGTGTTAGGAAGAAGTTCTTCACTATGAGGGTGGTAGATCACTGGCATAAGTTGCCCAGAGAGGTGGTGCAGGCCCCATCCCTGGAGACACGCAAGTCAGGCGTGATGAAGCTCTGAGCAGCCTGACCTAGTCAGGTGTCTGTGCTTACTGCAGGGGGGTTGGACCAGATGGCCTTTAAAGGTCCCTTCCAGCCTAACGGATTCTATGATTCTAGTCTTTCATTGTTTTACTGCTGGGCACATGTTCAGTCAGCAGTCCTTGGGCAGCTTTTCTTTCATAGCCTCATTTGGACGTGTCCTTCTGACCTTGGCTTTCGCAAAATCTGACTTCGTTTGACAATCTCTGACAACACAGGCTAATCGCTAACTAATCAGCTGTCAGGGACAGGAAGCAATTCACTCGAGGTGGCTGTAAGAACCCAAAGGAACCTGCTCCGCCTGCCCACGAGAGCTCTGATTCACCTTCTCTGGGGCTTTGCGAGGAGGCAGCTGGAGAGGGTGGATGCTACCACTGCTGTTGGCTCTGCCTTGCCATCAGGGTCTTTCATCCCTGTGGCAGAAAGGTGAAGGCGCAGAGAGATGTGACCACGCTCCAGCTGTCACAGCACATAGCTCAGTGAATCAGAATAAGGTGCCATTGATTTCATAAGCTGGATGCTGAAACACAGTGGCTGAGGAGTTTAGCACATGGTGTGTTTGGCTTCATCTTTTGGGAGAGGGCAGGGCTGACCTCTGGACATGGGGTAGGGCAGGCCATAATTCCTTTGGTTGCCACCCTGTGACTCACCAGAGCTTGCCTGAAGCTCCCCCAACAGCACCATTAAACTGGCAGCAGGCAGTAGGGAATAAAGTAGGCTCCAGCAGTGACAACATGAGAGTGGTTCTTAATGAGATGTGAAGGCACTACAGAAAATTCAGATAAAAAGGGTAGCCAGAAGAGAAGGAGAGCTCAGTAACTTATACCCACCCCAAAATGAGCTGCTAATCACTGGCGCTATTGTGAGGACTACAATAAATCAGTGTCTGCCCTGGCCGCCTGCATCTCATTATGCACAAACATGCGGATGGAGAATGTCAGCCTCAATAGTGATCTGTCATGTGAACGCTGCTGTGTCCGAGTGGGCTGGCACTTGCATGCTTAGCTGGCTTTGTATTTTCTTTTTTTTTTTTTTTTGGTGGGCGATATCTATTTTCTTTTGGAAATGTTGATTTGCTCTGTGCTGTGGGTAGTAAATTTGCCCTTTTCTTCAGTGACTTGTGAATTCTGCAATGATAACATTGTATTTAAGGTGTGTGTGTGGGTAAAATATCTTTCATATATGTCATATTTAGTGATTGGGGGTTTGTTTGGGTTATTTTGTGTTGGGTTGGGGTGGGGTTTTTTTCCCAAGTCCTCCTCCGTGTATGGTGCCATGCATATTACTGAAGCTAGGGCAACACCTACATGCATTTATGCAGCTGATGTGTAGTGCCGATTACTCACGCATCACAGGCTGCCTCCGAAAGGCTAATTAATTTAAGCCCTGTAGCACCCCTTTGAGGCAACTTTTGTTAGTCCTGATAGATGTACACATTATAGCTGCTCTTTGTTGTTTACTTTTAATATGATTTTTATTGGGGAGGGGGAGGTGGAATGCATAGCTCTGACTTGGTGAGGTAAGTTGACAAAATGTTAGGCTTTTGATATCGCTGAGACAAACTGTGGCACAATTTGGATTTTCTTGCAAGACATGCCTCAAGAGTTTCCTATTTACTTTTAAAGCCTCAGCTCCTGGAACCAGGTGAGCTTGTAGCCGTCCTTTTGTTTGCAAACGTCTGTCTCTAGCTCATGTGGTTGCAAAATAAATTTTAATGTATTGTCTCCACTTAATCTAAAACTTGAATGCAGAGAGACAGGTAAATAACTTGACTAAGGGTGTGAGTTTGTTTCCTGATAGTCTTAAATTTTTTGCGTGACTAGGACTAGGAATACTAATAACAGTGTGCGTGCAATTCAAAAGACAGTCCCACTGTTCACTAGTTGCTTTTGTGTTCACATTTAAACTTCAGAGGTCCTCAGTCCCATACTGAATGAACTGGGTAAAACAGGGGCAAATGTCTCTTTCCCCCCCCTCCATGTGCAAACCAAATGTGTTTTAGCACATTGACTCACACTTTTTTGTCTGTGTTCACTCCTAAACCTGTAAAAGAAGGATTCAACCTATCTTCTCCAAATTCTTTATCCCCCCTTTTCTTTCCTTTCTGAACTCAGACATTTCTCCACTTTCTTTGTCAACACTAAGCTTGTTTCCCTTTCCATTCTCTCATACCCTTCCCTCATGCACTTTAAGCGCTAGATCTCTAGTTACCTCACATCTTAAGGGCAACCAAAGCAACTGGTTCAAGCTACAGTCAGACCATGGGCAGCCTGGTCCTGATGACTACCTCCTACAGGAATCTTAATTCCTTAATATTTTTCTGGGGAGCAGGCGTCCCCTACGGCCTAGGGCATAACTTCACAATCTTTTTAGGCCAATTTAGTACTACCACACTGTCACCAAAAGAGGCAATCGCCCTTTTCTGGTGTCTGCCCTACCATCTCTTGTCAAGTAGCTGTCTGATATGGAGGATTGCTAATTCTTTTTTGGTCTTGCTGAAAGAGGTGATCCTGCATCCAGCTGCTGGGTCCCATGCTGTTGCCTTCTGATTTGTGCTAGCACAAGCTGTCATGCAGCTGTGGTGAACCAACCTGCTAACGTGAGCCAAATGGGGAGAGGAGGCATCTTGTTTTGTCCCTGTGGTTTTGTTAGGCAATTTTTGGCCTAAACCATCATCCCAATTAACTGAACTAGCGGTCCACTCTTGGGCCGCCTTTCAATCCATGCTTTTCACAGTGTTTGTAAATCTTCCATCTTCCTATTTAAAGGCAGGGAAAGCTGTGGTGGGTTGCTGCTGCTTGGGATGAACTGGGCAACATTCCCATGCTCTCCGAGCCGTGAGGCAGCGTCATGTTTCTGCTTATTTCTGCTCAGACTTGCACTCAGCCCCTACATAGAAACCTCATAAGCTCTAAGGCAAACAGCAGTTCAAACAGTACACAATTCTGCCTCTGTCCTGGGCAAGTGGTGTTGCTGAGACACCTGGGTTTCAGGTGGTCATTAATTCATCCGCTGTGCGAATACAAGCTGGGCGGGTTTTGCCCCTTCCAGGAACATGACTTTTTTAAATCACTTCAGCACGATCAGCTCCTCTGACAGGGATGCAGCAGCATATCCTTCCCAGAAGTGATGCTTTGTGTTTATTTTTCAGGGCTACTTTCATCGTAATTTTACAACTGGAGGTAGTTAAGACAAAGACTTTAATGATTTTTTTGCTTGTTTGTTTAGTTGGATCTGATAAACCACCTCTCCTTTCTTCTGTTTCGGCAGTTAAATATTCTGGTTGACACTGGGAGCAGTAATTTTGCTGTAGCAGGTGTGCCTGATCCTGATGTCACCTCCTACTTCAATACCGAGCTGTAAGTACCCGTTCTGCACGCCGTGATGGGTTAGGATGTCTTTTATGACTCCTCCATGCAAAAGAGGTTGATCAGGCAGTTCATGGGGCTCCTGTGACACCTCCTGAGAGCGGGGTGTTTGTTGCCTGAATGGGAAAATTGGGCTTGCCTGATGCCAAGTCCAGCACGACACCACGAATGTTCCCACTGATGGCAACACTGCTGAGCTCTGAGCACAGCACTGACTAGGGGAAGAAAGACAATTACAGGATAAAAATAATTTGCAAAATCACATCAATAACAGCCATTTTTTTTATCTGAATAATCTTAATTTATTAGAAGTTTAAATAATACTTTCTCTTTGTTCAAAACCCGAATTTTAAACCCAGTACTAGTATCTGTCACTTGACATTTCATCCAAACCCATAAGTAGTTAGTGAAAAACTGATTTTGTGTTTAGCTTGGTGAAGGGCCTCGATCAGTCGGTGATCTGGACAGACCCTACTGAATCTGGTTGTTTATAAGATGCAACTTGGTGGTTTTGGTGTTTGTAATATGCTAAATTTGCTCTGTTTAGTATGAGCTGACGTTAGTCACAGCCAAGCACAGCTTTATCTGTCTGAATCACTCTCCCTTCTTTCCTCCTGCCTTTGTGCTCTTCTCTAGTTTCAATTATTTCAGGTAAGCTTCTCCAAAACACAAGTGTCTATCTTTAGCTGAAGCATATGGATGAAAATTCTTACAGGATGGGAAGGCTAGAGAATATCACCATTCTCATTACTTCTTTAACATGGGGTTTTGCCCCACCTTTCCAGTAGGATGCACTGGTAATGGAGGGAAAGCCATCATGTCCATGCTGCTTATTAAAATAACCTTACTTCCTGTCACATTCAGATGCTAATGGAGATAATTCACATCATCTTCTGATGTGACACCAGTCTGGAAAATCCAGAATTTGCACCTGAAAGTCATTTCTGCACTACTGTAGTTTTACATGCCAGCTATCCCCTTCCATTGTTAGTGGCTAGAGGATGCTTAATTGCAAGACATTAAAAGCATAAGCATTCCTTCCCCCTTTTCTCTAAGTGATGTTATTCTCTCTGGAGGGGAAAGGCCTCTCACAAGAACCATATACCATGAGAAACAGCAACAAGGGCAGATGTTGTGTCTTGGGAAAGGCTGTGACATCATTTGAAGGTTACAGTCTCTTATCAGTGTTCTCAGTATACACTGTGTTTTGAGAACTTTGATATAAAGTTAATACTGAAGTCTTGATATTTAGGCCCTGAAAAGTTGAGGGTGCTTTGTAAAGTGATTCAAACTCAAATCAGCACAGTTCAGAGCAATTGCAGTAGTGATATCTGGTTTGGGTTGGATTGATGGAGTACTGCAATATATTCAGGACAAAGTACGACCATTAGCACACTTGAACCTGGCTATGCCATGCTTTTTTCATTTTAAATACTTTAAATATATTTAAATAAATGTCATTTGGGAGGGATCCTGGCTCCACTGAAATCCACTAGATGTTTCAAAAACATTGTTTGCTACAAAACCTCTGTAGGTCATTCAGTACCTGTCCCAAATGAGGCAGGGCTGTCACCAGATCAGGTCAGCCATGGCTGAGTCCAGCCAAGTCCTGTAAACCTCCAAGGATGGGGAATCCATGCTCTCTCTGGACAGTGTTACAGTGCTGTGCCACACTTCCCTGTGGAGGAAATATTTCCAAATGTCCAACTTGAACCTCACAAAATGTAACTCACAGATGTTGCCCCTTGTTGTCTGGCACCTCACAGAAGGGGTTGGCTGTGCCATCTTTGTAACTGTCTTTCAAGTTGTGGTAAGATGCTGTGAGATCTCCCCTCAGCCTTTTGCTTGCAAAACCAAAACCCAGCTCACTGCAGTCTCTTGTCACAGGTCCTGTGGTTGTGGCTCTAGACCTCTCTGGCAGCCCCTCTGTCAGTCCTTCTCTCTTTTTCTCTAAATCTCTGTTGAACTGGGTTCCCGCAGCTGGCCACAGTCTGTTCCACATGTCATCTCAGTGCTGATCAAAGGGACAACCAGATCTTTGGTGGCCCTTCAAATGTGGCCCAGTGTGGACCCTGCTCTATGCACAGGGCAGGTATGCTGTTGTCTCTTAGTCTACCATCCATCATCACCCCAAATCCTTTTTCAGTTGTCCTGAATGTGTCCAGTCTGTCCTGATGTGTGGAGTTGATTCCTCTCAACTACAAAAGTTTGGGCTTCTCCTTGCTGAATGTCATGAGGTTCCTGTTGGCTCTCTTCCTTTCTCAACGTTCCTTTGGATTCAAACTCTGACACTCACCATGTCAACTATGCCCCTTAAGGTAGTATCCTATGCAAATCTGCTGATGGTGCAGTCTGTCCATCATGTAGGTTCTTGAAGAAGATGTTAGACAGTTTCTCCTCCACTCACAACTCCTGGGGCACTGTGCTTGTCATAAGCCTGATGTTGACCCAGCATTTGCCGCCCTTTGGGCGTAGTGGCCCAGTGTGTCTTCAGCCCACAAAGTGGTCTGTTTGTTCAGTCCTGTGTCCTCAACTTCCAAATAGGAATGCCGTGGGAAGCGGTGTCAAAAGCCTGACTGAAGTCGAGATGTGATAACATCACTGCATTTGCCTCACCTACAACTCACCAGTCGTCTTGTTGTAGAAGGCAGGGAGGTTGGACAGGTATGAAATTCCTTGTTGAGTGTCCCAAATTACCTTCTTGTCCTTCATGTGCTTGGGAACAAATTCCAGGAGGTTGTTCTCCAAGAGTTTTCCTGACTGGACATGAAGTCCAGTGGCCTTTCCTTGGGCCCTGATGCTTGGGTCTTTTTGAGACTGGCCTTACAGACTTTCCCAGCTGTATCTGCAAAATTGCCTAAGAGTTACCTTTACCCATCTGTAAATGAGACAAATGACCCATGGGCACTTTTCTTCCACACTATGTGGAACACTTCAAAATCAGATAAAGAGGTTTTCTCTCATCTGGTAATCATTCCCGCAGTTTTTTCCTACGTTGTCATGAAGTGCTTCCATATCAAAGTCATAAACTGCAAATTGAAGACAAGGGGAAAGAAGGATCAGTAATTTGTTAAGTTAATGGGACTGAGTTACAGATGTGTGCTTATTAGAATATTAATACTGTGTTGGAGAGAGTGTGATGGGTCTGAATTTCCCGATTGCCACGCTCTTAGTTTAATTTTATTTGAATGATCAAAATCTGAAATTAAATGCATGATTATTTTTTAACTAAAATTGAGGAGAGTGCATAGGAAAGGCATTATCTTTGTTCCAAAGGGCCCAGAGGGTGTGTTGTTCAGGAAAAGCCCTTCTTGAGCAATTTTAGAACTAGCTCGTTAAATGATGTTGTGTGTCATGCAATCCGTGCCATATAAATCTGCTGTTTGATTATCTGTTTCTTTCTGTACAAAACGAGTAGAACTGTTACCATGAAGTCTTTCACAGCTTGGGCTTTTGAGTGGCTCTGGCAGAACTTTGCCATGAAAAGTTCTGAGTCTGCCGTGGTGATCATGTTCGAGTCACTGTGATGTATGTATAAGGTTTTGGGAAATGGCTTAATGCATCCCAAACTGAAAAGAAATCACTGTGGGTTTTTTTTTCCTCATGGTATTCAAAATAACAAGCAGTTTTTGTTGAATATGCTACTTATGATAAAAGAACCACCTAAACACATGTATAAAGGGGCTTTTTGCACTCAAAACTAAATTATCAGTGGTGGCTCTGTAGCACTATGCAGAAGAGTGACATATTTGGGGCTGTCAGTATTCAGCAACACTATTCAGGGTTTTTTTCAGTATGAGTACTACCACCTCACCATCTGAAGTTTTAAGAGCAAACTGCTCGAGATTTGATCGTTCCAAGAGATAGGAAGGTAAGAAAATTATGGGCAATATATCGAGGTAGTACAGTAAGTTGCATACCAGCAAGCGAAAGTAAGCTGCTGCCTTCCTGCGAGTTTGGTTGTGGACACTGTACAGTCTCTGGTTTGAGAGGAATTTATAAACTTGTTCCAGAACCCCTGCAAATTAGGTGGGACTTCTTCATTAAAAATCAACAATTTACATTGTGGAATAGTCTTTAGACAACTAGGTTAGTTGTTGGGTTTTCATGGTTGCTTTGTCTTAAGTCAGTGGCCCTGAATCCCTTCTCGTGTCATCCATCTTCACCAGAGAAAGGATCAAAGCTTATGTTTAGATATTTTTTTTTTCTTGGTCTGTTGCTGTTCTCTGACCCTTCTTTGCCATTGCTGTTTATGGGGATGTTGATTTGTGCTTAGGAAAAAGCAAATGGGTAAGTAGGAAAATTTAAACTCTTGGCACAGATGGAATTAAGAAAGAATTGATGTGTTGGGTGAGGTTGGTGTCAAGCAGGGCTTTCTGCACAGTGGATTTGTGGTTAGCCACTCTTTTGTCACTGGTTTGTTCAGTGCTGTGGGCTGGTAATGAGTAGTTCTGCATGAGAAAATGAACCTGTTGCTAGTATTCTAAGCTGAGGTTTGAGGACCATGTTTCTGTTGGCTGCTGTGGAGAGAAGACAGTAACCAGAAAGGAGAAGGGATTGGTGGCACTACAGCACCATAATCTAGGAGGCCTTTTCCCTTGCCTCTGGCAAAGATGCACTCCATCCTGCCAGAATTTCTTACTTTCTCATTGTAGACACAACAGCTTGCTTGCGATTTTTTGTGCTGTGTTTCTTTAAAACACTCAGACCATGAATTAGAACAGGTCTATAGTTTTCACCTTTCAAGTTTTCTTCCTTTGAATCAGTGAAGTGGAAAAACCCAAGCTGATTACAGCCAAGAAGATGGAGCAGGAAGTGGTTTTGCGGGAACAGAATATAACTTACTGCCACAAGTATCATGTGAGATCCCTTCCCGCACTAGGTATTTTGTTCCTTGAAGGAAATGAGGCCTTTTCTTCAGTACAACATCTGTGCACTTCACAAATGAGATGAGTATCCTCACCTGTTTCTACAGGTGGGGAAGCTGCGACTCAGAGGGTGAGGAAGTGACTTCTCCGGCCTTCCCGTAGGAAAGTTCACCAGCAGTGCCGGAAAATGAGCAGAGTCTTTCTGTGTCCTGGTCCACAGCTCCGTCCATCAGGCTATTGCTGCTTGCAGAACAAGAGCTATGTGCTGTTGCTGGTCATGCAGAGCCTGTGTTTGCAGACTGGCCTTGGTTTATTCTCCCAGCACTTGCTTTTCTCTCTGATTTCAGATGTTTCCTTTTCTGTTACACAGCCAGACACTTCTCTACTTAGAGCCCTGCGTTTTCCCTTCCTTTTCCTGTCCCCCTTCCCCAGTTTCTCTTATGTCAGTAATTCTTCAGACTCTATTTTGATTTATAAAATGTACTGCCAGTATCACAGTGGTGCTCTGAAGACCCAGCCTGAGCAGAGAGATCCCTTTGTCTACGTGTCACACACAGGTGGAATTACACAGAGAAGTAAACCAGCAGTAGCCGTAACCAGATACAGGTAGTAACGGTATCTCTGGAATTCGCCGTTTTGAAATAGAATCTGAGAGATCTATTACCTCATTTGTTTCTTCTGTCTTGGATGTTACAAGCTGCTGGGCTGTGAAGAGCCCTGAAGGGTTAGGTGTTGGGAGTATCAAGAGCTGCCTAGGGTTGGAGCCTAGCCCCTTACTGCTCCCTGCCCACCCTTAGCTAGGAAGAGGATCAGTTGCATGGTCCCTACAGCCAAATTGCCCCTCAAGGTAAAGAATTTCCGTAGTTCTCCAGTAGTGATGGGGAGTGGAAAATTATTACCATGTTTATACTACAAGATTTTAAAATGAAAAAAAAAACCCCAAACTATGGATGTTTTTTCTCATGCTTTTGTTAAGCCTTCTAAACAAGATTATTTTTTTTCCCTCTTTCTCTGCTGCTTGTACTTAACTGCACCTTTTCCTTTGCTGCCTGGGTCTAGAAGAAACTCCTTCTTTTCTTCCCACCAAGTCAGTGAATCATTTGTTAATAATATACAAATCTACTTAGCTCCCGGTAGACCAAACTGCAGATTTAGAAAACCTGTTTCTTACTGCTGATAAAGTAATATTCCCATTTACTAAAAATGGATTTTTAAATAATATCAACGAGTTATTAGTCTACAGCTATTTAGTTAGCCTGCCATTTCAATTTCAGATGTGAATTCAGAAGCTTTTCATTTCCTAGCACCACTTAATATGTTCTGTCGCCAGTTAAAGAATATTGCTCCTATTGTGATAGACCAGTCTGAGTCAGAGGCATACTGCACTAGACAGCATGATACCTAAGGTTTTAAAAAAACCAAAACAAACATAAAAAAAGGCAAGATTTAGTCATTGATGGCTTCAGGATGAAAACAGGGCTTCGAGATTTTTTTTTATTACTACCTTTTTTTCTTTTTGAGTAACTTTTTTGATCTACCCCCTTCTTCTGTGAGTATCTGATTGACTTTGCAGACTATTTTTCTTCTCTGGGAACAAAGAAGATTGAATATATTCTGTTGTCTTGCATTGTAAATAAACAGGTCATGCATAAGTGTATCTTCTCCTTTTAAAGGTCAAGTACGTACAAATCTCAGGGGATTGATGTCACAGTTAAGTACAGTCAAGGAAGCTGGACTGGAGTGCTGGGTACAGATGTCATTACTATCCCAAAAGGAATCTATGGCACCTACACTGTCAACATTGCTACCATTCTTGAATCGGAGAATTTCTTCTTAGCAGGAGTTAAATGGCATGGGATTCTTGGTCTTGCCTACGATGCCTTAGCCAAGGTAAGTCACCCTTTCGCCAGCTATTAAAATAAAGAGGGCAGATGATCCGTCAGCATTAGGCTTCTCCGTTCCACCCACTCTTTCCTATGGATTCTTTCTGTTTGTTAAATTCCAGAATGAGTAAACTGGGTTGTGATGGTACCACAGACCCATATGAAGAATTAAAGCTATTCTGGTGATGAAGGCTCTGGTTTTTAGCTTCTTTGGAACAAATAAGCTTTTACAGAGTTTGTAGTACCAGAGGATAGGAGTAAAAGCTTCTGGTGTACGTATGTAGGGCACTTATGAAGGTTGTGATGATTTCCCTCAAGACTTGTCAGTCGACTGGTGGACTTACTTGGCCAAGCCCTTGTCAGTTCATTTTAAGACAATCTTTGTTCATAAAGGAAAAGTTGAGATGGAGGGGATATGTGGATAATTTCAGAAGAAATACTAGCTGTAGCTTTTTTTAATGAACACAGAGCCAAGCACATCGTGCTCTTATGGACGCAGGAAATTCAGGTAGAAATTTTAAATTAAGTCCTAAAATTTATAGTCTAAAATTTATAGCCTTATAATCTAAAACGGAAAATACAATTGGAGTAGTACATAGTCATAGTTTTCAACCTACACATAACTGTCTGAGAAATTCACAAGCTGAGATATATCCCTTTAGAACCAACGATTCAATACTGCCTGCTGACTCTGGAATTAAAATGCTTTATTCGAGAGTTTTGTGATCATTGTATTGACTCCTGCTGTACTTGCTGTCATACACTGTCAACAGACAGGCAGAGAAGAGCTGCCTCTCAACCTCTGGTTTGGGCAAATAGTGTGTTCAGGGCGTTTGTTTTTCCTTTCCTCCAAAGACTGAAGTGTTGTTGGCTTCCGAAGCTGCTCTGTGCTTTGTGTAGTAAGGGCACTTGGCACCTCACTAGCTAGCCAGGGTCTCTGCCTGTCATGAGATAGATGTACCTGCATGGAAACCCGAATCACAGTGAGACGGCAGTACTCTCATAACAGCATTGACAAGTATGACGTGCCGGGTAGGAAAGGGCCTCTTGGCCAGTAATCAGTTGAAGGGAGTGTGCTCTGATAGAAAGTTCTCGGAAAGAAAGAAGAGGAAATAAGGGCTTTTGAATTAACAGTTCAGGAGAATTAAACTATGTTTAAATCTTGAAAATCCTCACTTGAAAACTGTACCTTTTAACTGTGGTGGGAAGGGCAAGTGACGTTTGGCTGTTGTAATATCCCAAAGCCTTTTCCAAACAGAAAGCACCAGTGGCAGCTTCTGCCTGACACTGAAACTAGCATTTGAGTTTGAAAACTGCAATTGAAAAATACTCCTGGGCTTTGGGGATTTCTGTGACAGTGGTCAAGAGTAAAAACTGCTTTAAAAACAATGGAAACAGGAAAAATGACAGTTGTTGGGGTTTTAATTATGTCTAGAATTTTCATCACCTGGTTGTCAGAAATTCAATTTACTTGTGAAAAGTGGTCTTGTTTGAATGATTGGCTCATTTCTGTGAAGAAACTTTTTAATTAATACTTCTGCAATTCTTTTGTTTTTTGTTTTGTTTTTCGACACCTTCAAGCCTTCAAGTTCTGTGGAGACGTTCTTTGACTCCCTTGTGAGGCAGGCAAAGATCCCCAACATTTTCTCCTTGCAGATGTGTGGTGCTGGACTGCCTGTTTCTGGAAGTGGTACCAACGGAGGTAGTCTTGTGGGTATCTGTCAATCTAAGAGGGAAGATGTATCTTTATTAATCTCTCTCCCTCTTCTCTATGGCTATCTTATTTCTTCCAAATTCAGTGTTTAAGTATATGAAGTGGGTTATATATATTTTTTTTTAAGTAACAGTTAAGCACTCAGGCAAAACTCAAGTGTCTTTATTTTTCATTATCCATTCTTTTTTTCTCTCTCAAGTTTGAGTAAACATCTGCATTTCAAGTTTAATTTTCATACAGAAAAACATAAATGTTGTGGTGTTTTCTCAGGGCAGACTCTGCTACCTTTCCTAAACTCAGCAGTCCCTTACTCAGTCTCATAAAAATGCTACAGTATTTTTTTAAAAATTTTTTTACATGATGTGAAAAGGGGGAGAGGAATCCAGGTGCTTGTACTTTTTGAAGACAACACGTTAAGGGAAAAAGTCCCTGATCTTCTGCTTGTTGTTCTTCAGCAGTATTAAGGCTTTTCTGATCTGATAAAGTGAATTTATGCCATGCTGGTTTAATATTCCATCCCATTTTTATACATTGCCTAGATTAAAGCACTGAAGATGCTGTTTTGATTTTAAACAGTGAAGCTTTCCTAAGAAATCAGTGTGAGCTTGTAGTTGAGGATCCTGGTAATTTGTTGCAATATGGGAATTCTGGTTGATTGAAGCACAATCAGCTTAATGTCTAGATGTTTCATACTACTTTGTATGACTAGTATTGTCAGAGAATTTGTCAGCAAAATCCTTACAAATAGTGTTAAATTAAAAATTGGATGCCCTGTATATCACAATTAAATATTCCCCCTTTTTTTCCCTGTACTCATCCCCAAACTAAATACCTGGGATTTCTAAGTGTGTGAATTCCTTTCTCCTTTCCTTCAGGTTCTGGGTGGAATTGAACCAAGCCTGTACATGGGTGATATTTGGTACACACCCATCAAAGAGGAGTGGTATTACCAGGTTGAAATTCTCAAACTGGAGGTCGGAGGACAGAACCTCGAATTGGACTGCAGAGAGGTATTTGTGATAATGTGTTTCTGTCCATATCAAACTCAAGTTTGGGTAAAAAAGAGACTTAATCGATCAGGTTTGTCTTTACAAGCAGATCTGTATTGCAGTTTCCTTTCAGAATCAAGGCTGCAGGGTAACTTTGAAAAGCGTTGAACAAGCCTTGCAAAATTTAGTGTGCCATACCTAACGTTAAGCTAAAGAGTTTTAAGATAATTCCAGTAAAAAAAAAAAGAGAGAGAGAAGAGGAAAGATTTTTGGGTTGACCCCCATGTATTTGTCAAAGAATGTTATTCATAATGGCAGTGGGCAAGTGTCATCCTGGGAAGCTTCCCCAGGTATCTCATCCTATGCATCTTTTTTTTTTTTTTTTTTTTTTAATTTTATGATCTAGTTTTGTTTGCTTTGGCCTTGTTAGTTGTTATTGCTGATGGATATGTTTTCTGTTTTTACTAGGAATAATTCTCTGCTATCTCTAGATCAGTCTAATGAGACTGTGTTGATGCCATTTTTATTCCAAAGATGTTTCATTCTTTTCTGGCATGTGTGTGTTTCATTTGTTTATTACTGTAGCTTGTTGCTGTTCATGTTTTGATTTTAGTTCTGCAATTTTAATGTCCTTTTTTCATTAGACATCTCAGTTTTTCTGGTTCCCTTAGTAGGAAATCATTGGATATATGTGATATATCTGAAGTTTTTATAGTTCATATAAATTAAGTTAAATTTATTATTTAAATATTATATGTGCATATACTATTTCTGTATAAAATATGGAAATTGTAGTAATATAAAATATTTAAAACTGATCATATAATCTTTCAACTTAATAAGCAAAACAAGGTCTATTTAAATGTCTCTCTCTGTTAGGTTGTCAGGAAAGCAAAACTGCTGGTCCTGTAACATAAATGTTTGTGTTGCTCTTTTTTCCCTCCTGCCTTAACAAATGATCAACATGTTTTTGAAAAGGAGCCCTTGCAGTAATGGTTTCATACCTGCTGTTTCTAGAAAACAAATCACTTAAAAATGTAGTGGCATTACACAAGTTTCCTGTTATTGTTGCTCTTTTCTGAGCCAGGGTTTGCTCTCAGATTTTCTTAGTACAGTAGGCTAAGTCACAGGGACAGAAGGCATCATTCCTTTCTCAGTAAAGGGAATTTTCCCGCAAAAATTAGGGTTAGTATGATTGAAGTTTGGCTAGTGTGGGACTTCTAGAGGATGCATCATTCACTGCGTGGGATGATGAACTGTGTGCCGTCTCTCCTCTTAGTTGTTTTCTAGGAAATGGAGCATTTTTTGTAGCTGTCACTAGAGACTACTCCTTTTCCTTGCAAAGGAAAAAGTAGTTCCCAGGCTTCAGTGCCAGGAACCTGTCCAACGTTACACCCGCAGCCGTGGCCTTGAGCCCGGCAGAGCAGGGCTGGGAGAGTTACTGATCCGCTGGCATCGCAGAGCGGGTGCTGTTAAACATTAACCAGGAAGACCAAGAAGGCCACAAGTTCCTTCCTGCTGAAAGTACACCATACGCAGCAGGAAAATCCAGGTGCTTCGTCCCTGGCTGAGCGATGCCGCTCCTCCAGTTTTATGTTGGCAGCTGACCCTTTTGGCTACTGATTTATTTATTTTTTCCAAGGCTGGCCCTCCAGGATGCTGGCGATTTGCGTATTTGTGGTACAAACCTGTTAAAAACAGACTCCACAACGCCTTGACGTCTGTCTCCACTCTTCAGCAGTATTTCTGAGAGTGCAATAAATGGTTTCCTGTTTGCTTTTCTTTCAGCTCTGCTTGGCACCCTACAGCCCCTTCTGAAAAGAAAATAACTAAGAGTTACTTTTTTACTTTTTAATGGGTTTTACTTTTGTCACAGGCTAAAGATACTTCATGTGACATGATAACATCTAAACCACTGTATTTTAAATTTGCTTGCTGTTTGGCCTTTTCCTAAGAAGCTTATGCTGGAAGTTAACTTGGCTCCTTAGGATTATGCCATAAACGTGTCACTATTCAGTTATATTGATCCCCCTGCCTAAACTGGTAACACAAGTCATTAATGCAAACAGCTGCCACTGCTATTTGTCTTTTTTTTTAACAAGTAATCACAGTTTTTAAGGAGTCCATTAAAAATATCTACCTTTTAAAATACTTATTCTTTTCTTACTTTGTCTGAAGTTTAATGAAATCCCTCACTCTGAGGTTTGGGGCTTTAATAATGAAAGTTAATATTTGCTTAGCTTTTTTTTTTTTTTAGTGCAGATTTTGAGGCAGCAAGATTGAAATTTCAAGTTTCTTTGTACTTTGTTTTTGCCAGTGTGTTCCTGGGTTTCAGCAGTCAAGAGAGAAAGGTGTGGCGTTTGGCGTTTTCACTCTTGAGCCAGTACTGAACATGACATGTCATGAGGCCTACTGTTCCCTCGCTGTTGTCGAGTGAAATGCGGCAGCCGTTACAAGTAGGCCGCTGTAGTGTGGTTAAACCAGAGCAAGCTGTTTCCCTGATAGCAGAGGCCTTGATTCAGGGCTCGGCCATATGTGTAAGCTACATCAGCATGCTTAGTGTCTGCCTGTACTGACTGCGAGAGTGCTTTTGCCCAAAGCACATGGGAGGTGAAAAGGATTAGCTTATATATCCGAGAGGGGCCCGTCTTTACTTCTCTTTACAAGTGGTTTGGCCATTTGCTTTGGTTGTGGTGACGTACAGCAATTCCATGAGCGGTGTGGGTAAACTCGCTCTTGTGTCTAGGCTGACCATATCTTGCTCTTGCTCTTAGACTTCAACTGAATTCAAGCTATCAACTGGTCAGCGCTGCTGACAGGTATGACAGGCAGGTTTGGGAAGGCAGCTACCAAAAGAGAACAGCGCTCTCAGTGTTATGAAACAGTGGAATCTGCATTATGTTAACTACAGCATATAACTTCTCTCCTTTTTTTCCCTCCCCCCTCCATAGTATAATGCTGATAAAGCGATAGTAGACAGCGGAACCACACTCCTCCGTCTGCCTCAGAAAGTCTTCAGTGCTGTTGTGCAAGCAATAGCTCGCACATCCCTGGTAAGCTAATGTCATTAAACCTGCTTAAAATGTTAAATTCCTATTAAATGATCACATGATTTTTCAAAGAGGCATCATCTTTGCTATCTGCTTCACAAGTTACAGGGTTTTAACCTGAGGGGAGCAGAATCTTTCCTGGTCTACTCCTGTTAATAAGTGAGAAATGACTGATAGTCTTCGATGGAAATGGGAAAGGAAGAGGTGAAAATGGAAAGGGAGGAGGGGAAAGGAGGGGTCCAAGTACAGACAAGAAGTGTGCAGAAATGGAACATTTTGTTTCAAATTTTTCATAAACATGGGCAAAATCCTTGTTGCTCTGATTCAAAGTATTAAGAGTGAAAAAATCAGTCCTTTCATTCAAAACACAGCGTTTATTATAAAGTAGAAGTACCTGCTACTGCAAGCAGTTCCTTTCCAAGTGTAATGCTTATTGTTGTGTAGACTGGATGCCATTCATTGAGGATTATTCATATCAATAAAGCTGCTTTTGACCTTCATTATTGAATTATTTATGTTTAAAAGCATCTTTCTTTCAAAATAGAGTGGGCTTTAGAAGGTGGGGGGATGGTGGAGTTCTCCAGGTGTAGAGTAACTGAAGTAGCATTTTCTGATTAATAAAAGCTATTCATAAACTTCTATTGAATAGAATGAACAGTGCCAAGAAGGTTAAAGATGAAGAATAAATCTCAGATAATTTGGTGTGAACAATTGTAATATTTTTGTCATGGATTCACAATCAGACAGCGGTAGTCATTGCAAATCACAGTAAATACAGTAACTGGACTATTGGTTGGCTTTCCAGAAGACAGAGTATTTTTATGCTGATAATTCAAGATTGAGATCTTTTTCCTACCTGATGGAGAGCAGAGATTTGGCATGAAGTGTTCTTCACTGCCTGCAGGTATCCAGTATCTGAATCGAACGTGCCAGTTGTCTTATGTAGCTCAGCTTCCCTGGTTGAAAAGTTCTTCTCTTTGCAAAGCACTTAAGTACCAACTGGAACAATTTCAGTCTGTGGGGGTGGGATTGAATGAAGCATCCCCAAGAGCTCTCGTAATGGCCCCTTGCAGGTAGGCCATCCTCCTGCGAAGTGGGTCACAGCGGTCTGTGCTCCTCTCTGATGTTGGTCAGTACATTTGAACTAGGGCCTGCCATATAACAAGTAAATAGACAACTGATCGATAAGGTATTAGAGAGGAGCCACTTACTTGCTCTGCTTAATGGGCTTTGTTCTTCCTATTAAAGATGCATAAACTAACTCTTCTCTTTTAAGAATTTCTTTACAACCTCAAGGGCTTTGCTGCTGTACCCGCTTCCCTCCACACACGCCAAAAATTACTTTTGCAGCTCTAAACAAAGGAGACATAAGGATCAGATTCCAGCTGTTTAGGAGCAATGCCAGGAAAATGCATGTTTTCAATGCATGTCATTGTACCATTACATCACAACCATAGCGCTGTAACACAGAGTGCCACTGGAACATAAAACCAGCTGCCGTAGTCAGACATACTTCTCTGACCACAGGTGAACCAGGTTAAAAAGTTCCTGCTCCTGGCAGCTGGTTATGAGCTTTCCAGCGAGATGTTATTGCCCCCTCAGATATGCTGGGATAACTGCATGTGAAGCATTCCTTTATTCAGGTTCTTTAAAAGCCAAGGCTGTGAGCTTTATGCTCTTTATTTGGGGCAGATGGGTTTTTAAACCCTACTTATGTGGACTGAAGTCTTTTCGGGAGCAGCTGTAGGTGCAGTTTGATATTGACAGGTCTGAAGGGGGATGGTTTTGGCAGATGGGCAGAGATGAGCTGCAGAGGGGTAGCAGCTACTGCACCTCACTGAACTGAAGTTACAACGGCACGTCTACCCATGGCATTAATATAATGCAAAGTTAATAAATTGAAGAAAGGAAGGCTTAAATAAGCCTGAGTCTTTATTTTAATAACCTCTGAGGTATCATACAGCCAAATCCGTGCCCTCCCCCTCCATGCATTTCTTCAGCATACAGAAGTAAAGCAAAGAAAGGCAATGTAATAAGCAGCCTTTCTGGGAAATGAAAGCAGGCACTTAAAATAGAACACTTCATAGGCTTGGGCTGTCCGGCCTGGGTGCTGTCTTGCTGTTCTTCAGATTACAAGCTCTGCTTTCCGAGAGAAAATGGGAAGGAGAAATGTTGGTAGGTCTGACCTAGGACTTGGCTGTGAGGGGCAGAGTCTTCTGTCCCATGCCAAGAGATGTCCTTATCTGTCTGTCTGGGGCAGGAGGTCCCGCTGTGTGTTTCCATGAGTGAACAGCCCAGGAACAGAGAGAAGCACCTGGAAGTATGAATTCTCTAATTGTGTGCAGCTTTAACAAATATTTCGTTGGCAGATACATGTGAATAACTGTCACATGTAAAATGCCAGATAACTAATGTAGGAGATGATGTTTACAAAATAATCAGTCTCTGCAAATGAAAGGGAGTAGGAGAGCTGGATTCCATCTTTCTTCTTCACCCAAAGGGGAGGCTTTGGCTGTGCATCATCAGAAGCTGGACGTTGCTTCATGTGGGCCTAAGAACTAGTGCAAAGTAATGCACTGAAATAAGGAAGGGCTTTCCTCTGGTCTGGCAGCAGATCATGTTTGTGTGCTTCAGGAAGTATGGCCGTTAGGCAAGATGTTTGTCTTAGGCAAGCAAGCTCTGTAGGGCTTTGTTTTTTGTTTTCTTAGTGCCATGGATGTATTAAGTGCTGCTCATCAACTTCATTTCAAAAGCACATCAGGTTGTATTGGTAATGAGTGGCAGGGCAGCGACAGAGCAACATATTTCTTTCCACTGATTGCAGCAGACCTTGATTCCCTTAGACCACAGGAGATTTTGGCTTAGCCCAACTCAGACAGTTGCATAAGAAGCTGTAAGTATGTGAGGAAGGCAGACAACGCCATTGCGTATCCGTGCTGTTGGTGTTTTGGTTTGTCTTTAAAAAAAACCAGTCTGCTGCTTCAAAATGTTGGGTCTTGGTCAGAGCTGTTAGGAGATGAGGTACGTAGGTAGCAAAAGCCTGTCGATACTTTGCCGCTTTGCGGTGCTGGTTGCTCAGGGAAGTCATTGCTTGCACTTCCGCAGTGAACGCAGATGGGGAGGGGAAGGGAAAGCTAAATTTGCTTTTGCCTCTTCCATCTTCTGAGTCCTCATGGGTTATGATGCCACCTTGTTTTGATGTGTTGGGGTTTCACTTTGATCCTTAAAAGAAAAAGCTCTTTGCTAAACTTGTGTAAGTGCTTGAATTTATCCACAGAAATGGAAGAGGTGTCAAATAGTGATAGTGGACCTTTAGAAAAACCTATCCCAATGTACGTAGTCTGTATATGTAACTTTTTTTCTTTTTTTTAATAGATACAAGAATTCTCTTCTGGTTTCTGGACTGGTTCACAGCTTGCATGCTGGGATAAAACTGAAAGACCCTGGTCCATATTTCCCAAACTCTCCATTTACCTGAGGGATGAAAACTCCAGTAGGTCGTTTCGGATCTCTATCCTACCACAGGTCTCAACCTTCTTTGTTTATTCAGCTATGCATTTATTTTTACTATTATAAAGCACATGCTCTTAAAAAATAGGAGCTATTTTAGCAGTAAGAGAGAACTGGCTTATTGCATGCAAGGGTAATCTTTTTTTAATGAAATTAGGAAAACCAAATGTTAAGTAGGGAAAATAATAAACTTGTTGAACCTAAAACCAAAAAAGAAAAACACGGTTTCCCTCTAGTGCAGTTCATGTAGCTGGGAATGAATTTTTCAAGTTGTCAGGAAAAGCAGACAAGATTTTGTTTTGTTTCTGTGAGCTTTTAGCCATCTTAGATGTCAATACAGAATGTCTTTGATCATTTTGATCTTCTCATTTTGGGAAGGAAATGGATTTGTTTTTCTCGGCATTCTGAGTTTGAGCACTTCTGAATATGGTAGTCTTGGCCATGAGCCTACATGATCTCCTCACCAGTTTCTGTAACGTGGTTGGTTTGTCCTTTATTAATATTCCATCCTAGCTTTTAGACTATGTGACACTTGTATTTTTCCTTTCTGGCTTCCCCTCCCAATATAAGTTGCAATACAGGTTAGTGTCTTCTAACATTACTAACACAGTCTTTTACCTCAGGGGATGGTCAGGAGCAAAGGGGAGAATGAACCTATTAAGTACATTTTAACTTGAAATAAAGTAAAGCCTTATGATAAGCTTTTTCTGTATTGATCATGTAGCTTGGCAATCTTTCATCTTCCCTGAGGAGACAAGGGGTAAAATGTGACTTGAATTTATGAATCTAGAGCCTTGAAGCTGATGCTGAATGCTCTCTGAATCAATTCCATCATGATAATTTTTTAAATAATAAAATTATTCTCTAAGTTGAGTTAATATCCCAAGTTCTTTCTCAGCTATCCTTACCTTATGGAAAATACAATAAAAAGAGGCTGTCATTAATTTGCTGTTGACCTTCACATAGTGACTGACCGTGCAAATTCAAGCTTTAGAATCCAAGAGCTTTCCTTCTTAGGTGCATATGAAGCTTTGACCAGTTTTAAATCATGAACAGAAATCTGTTTGCCCCTATTCATTCTCTTATTTGCAGTGGAGTTTGAGTGCTTGAATGCAAAAAATCAAAAGGTCTGAACTTTTAAGTACCATGTGGTGTTGCTTCTTACGCTTTGGTTTTTTTTTTTTTTTTTTTGCTTTGTTTTTTTTTTTTTTAATAGCTTTATATTCAACCCATCCTTGGAATAGGAGATAATTTACAGTGCTACCGATTCGGCATCTCTTCCTCCAGCAACGCTCTAGTTATTGGTGCTACAGTCATGGAAGGCTTCTATGTAATATTTGACAGAGCCCAGCGGAGAGTGGGCTTTGCAGTGAGTCCGTGTGCAGGTAAGAGACACGCTGTTCAGGGCTGGGGGAGCGGGGAAACACCTGCTCTCTCAAAGAAACACTTTTGCCACTTACCTGATGGGAAAAGTGTGGTTACTCACTATGTGTGAAGTATTTTTCGAGTAATCCCAGGCTATTCAGAACTCAAGGGGAGCAGAAAGAAATGAAAAGCTGTATTGCATACAGCAGTCTTTTGGTGTGGAGTAAATCAGGCTCAGCTCTGGGTGTTCTTCCCTCTGAGAGAAGATCTCCCTTCTGAGACATCTGTCTGTGTGTGCGGTTTCCCCAGCAGTTAAGTGAGAGGAGCCCCTGGCTTTTAATGCAGCTCCATTTCGGTGAGGTTCCCGTTCAGATTTGCTGATAAACGGATTCTTAGCTAACTTTTGAAATGTGCAGTGAACCTCCCTCCTGCTTTTCTTTTAATGTAAATTGGGCCTTTTCAGCGTCTCAGAAATACTCAAAGTAAGAGCTAAAATGAACACGGGACTCTTAAGACTTCTGGAGTTTGTGTTGGTTCTAAGCAAATAGTTTTCTCAGGGTAAGTAGAAAGCCATTAAAATTAGCTGCTGAAGAAATGGGGAATATCTCATAATTTGGGGCTGATTTTGGTTAGCTTTCTTGCTTTGGCATGGTTGATGTCACTAAAGGTGGCTAAAAACAAAAGTGTTGGAATTTTCTCTGTTGTTATTGAGACATTGCTTTGGCACCACAAGAACATGCAAGTGGAAGAGGAGGGAAAGGACCTGCATCCACATGCAAGTCTCTGTCCCAGATAGAAGTGGGTCTATGCCCTGAAAAACATCGTGTCATCTGAGATTTGCATGAAATAAGGACTAGGACTGACACTGCTTCTTTAATCCCCAGTATTTATGTTGGAGAGGGTAAGGGCAGTAAGTACTTGAGTGCTTAATGCAGCCAGGTAATTGAGGGGAAAAAAAGAGATACTAGCTAGCAGAGTTGTAGCTCCAGGGCATTTGAAAAGCTTGCTTTTTTTTTTAATCTCTCCATTGTTAAATGGGTTCAAAATTGTCATCTTTGAGCTTGCTACAACTGAAAATCTGGATATTGATGTGAGCTGCTTAATGAGGACCTCTACAAGGTACCATGCAGTGATGAAAGACACATTGTGAATGCATCTGGAATGAGAGTGTAACTAGACAAACACTGCAGACCAGGGTTTCCTGCCTTTCATTCTTCCTTGTGCTTCCTGGCTGCAATTTTAGCAAGTGCAGAGCTGCCTCCTGTCCCCAGCACACTGCAGCACTTAATGGAGAGGTGAGGGGGCATTTTGACAGAACATATTGACCGACATGTGGTCAG
The DNA here is from genome assembly GCF_964237585.1 of Gallinula chloropus. Lineage (NCBI taxonomy): Eukaryota > Metazoa > Chordata > Aves > Gruiformes > Rallidae > Gallinula > Gallinula chloropus. Next base: position 118,153,189 of record NC_140085.1, read on the forward strand.
CAGGGAATGTGAGCCAGCTGGTGCTCATAAGAACTGCTTTGACAGCACATCTTTGTTGAGAAAAAGAATGAGGGAACCATAATAACACCTTAATGTTAATATTGGTACATAGAAGCATAGAGTTTGGCTGCTTCATGTAGTTCTGCCAACCTCATCTAGAGAGGAAGAACTGAGCTTGCTGCATAGAAATGAAATCTGAATTTTCATGAGCTCAGGCACAGGATGATACCCAGCTGGTGCCAGAAGGCATTTCCTCCTCATTTTTGCCCATGTTTCGTGCATATGTCTAACCTAGCATCATGGGAGCTTAGCTTCTTGAGAAATCAGATGACACAAGCCACTGGCTGAGACAAGATAGACTGATTTATCAGACTCCACTCACATGGGGCAGATGACATTTTGCTGGATGTGCCAGTTACTCTGAATTCACTTCTTCACAGCTTGTGGTTTCCATATTTAACACTACTTTAATCAGAAAAACACAACTGTGAGTGGTTTGCAGTCAGTGCAGTGTGAGGGATTAAGCTGCCTAACTGGCTTCCTGTGGAGGACAGCCATGTCCTCCATAGCAACTATATTAATGTAATTTATTTGGAGCTTTTTAGTCTGCTCGTGGGCATAAATTGAATTGAATTACTGGTGGCATAAATCTTCAGAAATAGAGAAATACAAAAGGCCATTTGGTGTGGCTTTGCAGTGACCTATGCTTTCTTGTTTACAATACAGTGTTAGTACTAAACTTATGCCCACGGTTTTATAAGATGTTGAACGGGTATGTGCTGAATACAGAAATGAGGGGAATGTGGCTAAAAGCCTCGACTTCATTGAACTCCCAAGTTTCTGTTGAGACTTGGCTAGAGATGAGGACTGGCTTGTCCCACAATACTACTCGCACCATTTCCATTCTCCAGGATGTACCAAGAGTGAGAACAGTTAGGTAGATGGCTGCAGGAAGCTATTCCGTTGTAGCAGGAAAAATAAATTTGCTTTTTTTTCCTCAGTATGTGGAACCCTTTAAGATTTTAGTTAGTACCAGTGAAACAACCTGATGGTACCTTGGCATTGAGCAGAGTTATACCCCTGGTATTTTTGTAGTAAGTGGGAAGATCCCAGGAACAAGGCTTAGGTGTTTCTTAGGGCAGAAATGCAGCAAGCACAGTAATTAGAAATGACTTCTACACTAAACTGCCATGAAACAGAACGCACCCATATTTGAGGACAGTAAACTCAGGAGAATGGATGGCATGATGAATAGCAGAACTTCGCTCAGGATGACCTGGGTAACCTGGAGGACAGGGCAGCAGAAACCTCAAAAGTTTCAGTGAACACAAGTGAAAAGTTCTGCACATTGAGCAGAAAACCACCGTGCGTGGGTACAGTCTGAGAAGGGACCAGGTAAATAGCAGTCCTGCAGGAAAGAGAACTTGGGATTATGGTGGTCCCTAAATGGAATGCAAGTCAAGAGTGAGTGCAAGTGAAACCATGTAAGAAAGGGCAACATCCACCAGATACATTCAGGAAGGTTGAAGTTGGACACCAGCAATTTCTTCTTCATCAGTCGGGTGGTACAGCACTGCAGCAGGGTGCCCAGAGGGATCATGGGGTCTCCATCGTCAGGCTTTTACGAGACCTTGGCTGGATGAAGCTGCAGCTGACCTCATCTATTGATGGTGACAATCCTGCTCTGAGTAGGAGGCTGGGCTTGGGTGACTTCCAGGGGCCCCTTCCAAGCAGCGCTTTACAATTTTATGATAAATTGGCTCTAACTTCAGGGCTGCTTCCTTTCCAAACCACCGGTGTGTCAGTTCTACACAAATGCTATAAAATAGCATTTTACCAGAGGTGCTGTTTTTGTCTTGCAAACAACATCAATGAAGAAAATCTTATTTATTCAAGGTCAAGAATTTATGGTTGGTAGTTACCACCAGATGTTCAAAAAAAAAAGTCCACCAAAATATCCTAATTCAGCTAATGTGCAGTATGCTCTGTGTGTGTGTGTGTCTGTTAGTTTCTGTTAAGGGCTTGTTGGAACAATTTAGGCAAATTTCCTTTCTTGATTTCCTCTCAATTTCTCTGGGGGTGAAAGAAGGTGAGGGAAAAACTTTTCTTTTTGGAGAGAAGAAAGCAGAGGCTGTGCTGCTATCAAGCATTCTCAAAATGTAATTTAAAATGTCAGCCACTATGGCAACAATTTTGTATTGCCTTTCTTAATAGGAGTAATTACTGTACTGAAGCCAAATAATGAGTAATTAGGGACTCTTTATTTTCAAAGCTATCTCCAAGGTGGAAAATTGTGCTGCTTTTTTTTTTTTCCCCACTTCTTCAAAATACTAAATTCCTAAGTAGAAATGCTTACGCCTTGTAGTTCACATCAGTATTAAATGTGGTTTAGTTTGGTTTTGCAAACTGCAGGCCTTCATAGAGACAGATGAAATGGGGTGAGATGTCCAGAAGAAACAGTTGTGTGGAGACAAAGTGTAATACTGGGACTCTGATCAAAATGGATTTCTGCCACTACACCTTCTAGGTCTGTCTGGTCCTGTGCAGTCCCCTTACCATATCTACATAACAGCAGCATCTTGGCACAAACGTGGGCTGCTGGTAGAGGTGGGCAGGCCAGTTTCTAACCATCTGATGAGCTGAGAGACGGCGTGTTTGGTACTTACCAGTGTTAAGGTGCATGTGGGTGCAGCCTCAGGTTTCACCCAGTCCAGCCACTATTGCTGCGGAAGGAGTCTTCTCACACTTGCAGCTGGAGAAGAGGTTGGTTCACTTGAGTGATCCTTCAGAGAATTCCTCACCTGGGCATTTTGTTTGTTACAACGGGTTGGTTTTCCATCGGACGAGCGAGTTGCCCTGACTCTCCTTGCAGCCTTCCAGTCAGCAGCACCGATACAGAAGTGGCAGCTAGGGACAGGAGTGAGTGCATGCAGGGCTGTTCCTTTCAGCAGCAGCCCGCAATGGAGTTGAATTAAGTCTAATGAGACTTAAACATTAAAATAATATGAGGGGTTGGAAGGCCGGGGCCCAATACCAACTAAAATCTCTCCCAGTAAATTGCAGATAAAGCAGCCTACCTATTCCACATTTGTTTCTCCACAAAGAACCTTAAAGGCCACCTTCCTGCCTTCCCACTGCCTAGGGTCTCCTCTTCCTTCCAAAGGGTATTTCATGCTAAACTCTTTAAAGGTGCTTCCAGGAGTCATGCCCAAGGTATGTGTCAGTAAGAGATACTGTTTTCAGTAGGCAGGACCACTTGTAGTTTAGCAAGACTTGCAGTTTAGCAAGACTGCTGGAACAGGCTGCCCAGAGAAGTGGTGGATGCCCTGTCCCTGGAATTGTTCAAGGCCAGGTTAGATGGGGCCCTGGGCAACCTTGTGTAGGTCCAGGCCTGGAGGTTGGTGGCCCTGCCTGTGGCACGGAGGTTGGAGCTCTATGATTCTTGGGGTCCCTTCCAACCCAGACCATTCTATGATTCTAAGACTGTGTCTGTGTATCAAATGACCATGAGATTAAGCAGGAAGGTTAAAACCATGGCCTTGATAAGAAATACACAAACGTGTCGTGAAGTGTGTGACTGCAGCGGTGGGTTACAGCCGTTTGGAAGAGCTGTTGAAATGCAGAGGCAGGGCTAACTGAAAGATCCCAGTTGCCCCAAGCAAGCTAAAAGGTATCCACCCATCCTTCCCCAGCAGCTCACCTGCAGATACCAAGTGCTCTGAATATTTTGTTGCCCTGGGCAACTCACTTGCTCTGCCTTTACATACGCGGAGCCCTGTCCACAACTCAGAGGAACTTTGCTGCGCTTGCCGCGGTTACTGTGACAACCATGGGCAGCATAACCCCTTTTAGCAAATACTGGTTTAACAAGTAGGGGTTTGTGATGGTAATGAAACAAGTCATACAGTCTGTGATGTTAGAGAGATGGCTGGCTTTTCAAAAACAGAGCTGCCAAGGAACTCCTTCGTGCTTCTTGCCTTAGCATTGCCATCTCTGTTTTTCAAACTGCTGGGTTTAGCATCTCCCTACCTGCCCATAGCTCTGCTCCTTCGCATCCCAGCTCCTCACTCGTGGTGTTGACCTTCCTCTCCACCATTCCCCTTTCTGTACAGCTGTCGCCCAGCCCTCCTGCCTCACCTTCTCTTCCTTCTGAAATTTCACCTCCACTCACAAGAGTATCTTCGCTGCTTTCCACCCTTCACCTTAATGTTTCGGGTACAGTCCTTTAAGGTGTCTGTAAAGCTAATGATCCTGCATGCTGCTCCCTGAGACCACAGAAGACAGCAAACACAGAAGATGTAAGAATCATCTGAGGTACTCTTCCAGTCATTGCAAATGCCAGGAACAAACAGAATCTGCCCAGGCCCTGACCTACTCCGGTGTAGGTGTTGAAGGATTATTAAGCTTTGTTAAATTGACATTTCTAAAAGGTTAGTCCAGAGACAAAAGGTAATCCAGTGGTTTGCAGTTTAATTTGCTCTGTGGGAAACCTGATTTAAATGTCTGCTGTCATGTTGACAGCCTGTGTAGATGTGGGAGTATCATGGTCTCCTTATGCTTCAGATTCCCATTTTATAAACATGGAATACAAGTACTTTTATTGCTCTGAGATACAATAAAGCATGAGCATGCTGAAATGTATAACGATGGAGGAAAAGGGATATGTAAGTATTTAAATGAGATCTTTTGTCATTTGCTTTTAGATGGTGTCTGCAGACTTAATGTTTTTCTTTTTGTAATTTCTCAGAAGTTGATGGCTCTCCAGTCTCTGAGATTGAAGGCCCTTTCACAACAGCAGATGTTGCAAGCAACTGTGTTTCTAGCGTTTCATTCCATGAACCAGTGTTGTGGATTGCTTCCTATGCTCTCATGAGCCTGTGTGGAATTATCCTCCTTGTACTGATCATCCTGCTGCTTATTCCCCCGCGGTGTCAGCATCGCTACACCGACAACGACGTGGTCAATGACGAATCCTCCTTAGTGCGTCACCGATGGAAATGAGAAACCTGATTGTGAAATCCAGGACTTAAACAGAATGAAGAACAAAGTACTTTGCCAAGGGGAAGAAGCCAATGCCTCAGTCCTTTCTACGTTCATGACAAATTGCTGTTGAAATCTCGCCAAATACCCTGCATCCATAACTTTTTAAGCTTTATTTTCTAACACTGATTCTGAACCAAAGCACTGCTAACCACCTCTTAAGTGCTACGGTACTGGATTTGCTACTGCAGTACAATGAGCCTTTATGCTCTTGATAGTACTTCCTTTTAAAAAAAGAAAAAAAAAAAAGACAAAAACACACCCTGATGTTCTTCCACTGTCTGAACAACTGTCCATCCCTCTCTCACAAAAAAAAAGGAGCTGTCAGTATTTTCTAACTAATCAAGTCCTGACTGTAGAAAAAGAGGAAAAACACTTAATAATCTTTCTTATTAATTACATTAAATTAATACTGCTTTCTGTTTACATCAGTTCGTTTTGAAACTGTGCTTACGGTGCGGGGGAGGGAGAAAGGTCAGACTTAAGCAGCAGAGAAAAGCAAGTGAAGTCAAGAATATTGGTTTGTGGGGTTTTTCCTGAGATCACTGCTGCCACTTGAGAGGGTCGCCCTTCCTGAGTGTCATTACAAAACAGTTTGAGGAGGCGAAAACTGGGGAACAAACTTGTTCAGCCTTAGTGTAAAACAAGACTACCTCTCTTAATTTACAAGGATGCTACCACTGGTAAGCGTGTGGCTTAGAACTGGTCTTGAACTACAAGATGCTCCATACAACCAAATGCAACTCCTTGGCTTCGAAGCAGTGGCTTTTATAAAAATTAATACTTCATAACTTTCCACTTTGGTGCACAAAATAGCCTTTCAGTTTTCCTGCTAGTGTAGGGTTGTTTGGATTTTTTTTTTTTTTGAGTTGAGGATGACTGATATTTAGAAAAGGCCAGTTTGCATACCTATGGACAGATGATAGAACTAATGCCTGTGTTTTTTTGGTATTCCTAGTGACCCTGTTAAAAAAGGAAACAACAAAATGAGAAGCAAGCCCTATTTTTAGGCTGAGCTCAACAACATAGAAGTTCAAGGAAACTTACCCGACTGTGAAGTAAAAGTCTTTAATGCAGGCTTGTTTCCCACCTTGAGCAGCAGCTGGAGGTGGTGTGTTTAGTTTCACCAGTGTGTCCATCCAGTGAAAAGTGTGTGTAATGATCGGCTGAAAAACACGTCCTAAGACTGAAAACAATAGTGGGGGAGAGTGGGGAATACTAAATTTGACCAGATCCCCATTGTGCAAGCATAGATGTTAATGCTGAAGTCAGAACATGGAATTTTCTTTGCAGATAGGACAGTTTTTCTTGTATCTACTCAGTGTAGGACCTCCGTTGCTTTTCTGTAACGCTGGTGTAGTGGATTTTTAAGATAAGCAGTGCAAGGCTGAGGAGTCCGGTGGTAACTAGTACTTATCTGGGGTTTTGTTGTGTTTGTGGTTGCTGGGGTTTTTTTAAGGAAAGAAAAAATTCCTTTGCATTTTGATAGCAGAGCAGTTTGCATATTTGTGTGGGAAACAAGGAGACAAAAAAAGAAAACTTAGCTCTGAATCTCCCCATCCCTCCTCTAGGAAATTTTCTGCCTATAATCCCTTCATAGAGCTTTCTGGTTCCCACTGACTCGGCATCCAACTCTGCACAGAATAAGCAAAGATTTCTTTTTTTCTTACCCCCTCCCTTCCCCCAGAAATGGTGCTTTTACAGAGGTGCACATAACATGTGAAAATAAAGTGCTGTTGTTTCTTTTAAACTAACTTGTGTATTTCACTTCATAACTGGAAGTGCCTGTGATTTTCTTTCCTTTTTAAGTCTTGCACTCTCAGATTGCTTGGCTGGACAGAGTGAAATAATTTGTATTGTGATTCAACATCCTGAAAATTATTTCTCCTGGAATTTAGAGTTGGAAATAGAAGGAATTTTGAGGTTGCTTCCATGTTCCTCTGCCCATTAGATTTTAAGGGGAGAGAAAAATTGTTAATTACAAAGAATGTAAGAAACCATAGGACTTAGATGTTTTCTCTCTATTCTATTTTCTGTACGTCTCTCTCGATGTCTTGTAATTAGAATTTTTAGTACACGTTATAACAAGAAGTTCCCTTGAGTTTTTCTTACAGCAATAGAATTTGCTCTGAAAGAGAGAGAGCACGATGTTTCCAATTCCGTGATTCAGTTCCATATCGTCCTCCTGGGTTTGCTTTGACACATAACAAATAATTTCCAAGTTGTATTCCTCCTTCTATGGTATAGTAGTATAAGTAATGCTTCTGTCACCTGTTTCAAACAGAAACACAGCGTGAATGTTTGGATTGATACAGGGGTAAACAATGAGCCCTTTTTCAATTCAGAAAGTAATAACACTTGTATGCTCTTAAAACATTTTTTAGCTGCTTCCCTCTCACAGCCTCCTCCTATCTCCTTACCACAAACAGTTTTAGGAAGGAATTTATTGGGAAAGTTTCCTTCTATGCTTTCTAATGACAAGCGAGATGTCTTCTGAGCTACTTAATGAAGTCTTCTTAGCGTGCTAGATTTCATATAAAAAACTTCTGGTTTTACTCTTTCACTTTGAATGTCATTGGTCAAGACATTTTAATAGAAACACTTGAATTATATGAGCAATAATCAAGTAGCACAAATGAGATAGTAATATGTTCTGGAGTTTTCATGTCATCCCTTGCCACTAAAATTTGGCCTATAGTAAAAATGCTGTTAGCGACATCTGCTAGAAGCACAAACTTCATCTCAGCTTGTAAATTGATACTTACACTGGCAGATATTCAGGTGAGTATTGCTTTGTTGCTCTGGCAACGAGAAGAGCAATAGAAGCCCTTGAGGGTTCATTTTTAGCCTACAGCACATTAAGAAAAATAATGCTCTTGAGCATTTTTCTATGAAAGATGAAATACAGTGATAGACTACAGTGTTAGCAAGTGTGTCTTACTAGTGATCTCTTCCCTTGATATATTTTCTTTTAAAGGAGAGTGCTGTGAGGTATTTATACTCCTGTTAACTAACTTCAGAGATAAGATTAAACCATACCTAAAAAAAAAAGGGGGGGGGGTGGGGGGGGGGGGAGGGCCAGTGAAAACCAGAGCTTTGAGTAAAAATGGTGCTGGAAAATATTCTGTTTATCATGGAAGGCAGGATGCTCCACATCACAGCACTCCAAATCATTCCTTGTACACGTACCAGTATTTCTTGTAAAACCAGTGTTTTCCTAATGTGAATGCAATATCATGTACCATGAAAATGTCAGAAAGCCGTGTTTCACTGGATGCAGCCTTTTGGATAATTGATGCGATCAGTTCAATCATTAGGGATTTGAAGATGTGTGATTTGAGTTCAAGTAGTTAAACCTGAGTTCGGGCATGGGAATATGTTAGTTCTATCCTACTGCCTTCACAAGGTTTAGAAATATTATCACAGGCTTTTTGGCTCAATTTAAATGCTGAAGAAAACATATGAAGAATTCTAATAGCCTTTTTTGGTTTTTTTTTTTTTTTCCTTATCCCCAGGTTCTGTAAAAGAAGTTAGGTAGCTGGGATTGTTCAGTTTTTTAAGCTGAAAGATCTGGTGTTTAGGATTTGTATGTGAGATCAACATGTATACAATATACCAAGGCAGCGTACTGTTCCAGTTCTCCGCTTTGATGCTGTGCAGGTTAACTAGTGGTGCTCACAGAGCTGTTGGTTTTGGCATCTGTTGTTAAACAATGGTGTCCCTTGTTAACATACCAGTTGTTTATCAGCAACTCACTCTATATGGGCTAAAGTCAAGCTATGAACACTCTGCGCAGTTACTCGCTGTGTTTCAGTGAAAGATAAGCCATCTGTATGCTAACCTTTCCCTTTAAATACGAGGCAGCTTGTGAGAGTTGCTTAACACAGCACGTTTTCAGAGAGAGTGGCCCTTAAATTTCCTGATAATCCAGAATGATTGTGCTGCTGAAAGCTGCTCTGATTTCTGTAAAGGCTTCCGACAACTAGGTTGGTTTGTTGGCTGTCATAATCTGCTCTCAAGACATGAGACTCATACATATAAGTAGTAATACGAGCTGCATAATGAAGGGGGCTCGTACAATGACCTATGGAGGTGAAAGCCAAGGAAATGGGGAAAATGAAATAAGTAAGCTACCCTTCACTTCATTAAACCTTGTAAGAGCATAACAGATTGATCCTTTTAAGAAAGGTATGTACAATTTACCAAGACATTAGTTCCTGTCAAACTTGAGTCCCTGATTGATAAATTGTTCAGTTCTGGCTGCTGTGGAAGTTCTGGCTGCTGTTCAGAGAAGTGAAGACAGATTGGTAGTGGGATACGAGCAATCTTCTGAGCCAGTCGGATTTTCTGACTTCTGGGGCCTAATTAGATGTTAGGCCAGGCTTGTGAGTAATCCAGAGTGCTGGTAACAGCTCCTTGGGAACGTTATCTGAAATAGAATTGTTGGCTTCAGCCAAACCCTTGGTTGAGATGGATCTGTACCTCAAAACCCACTGCTACAACTTCTGCTAACTCACAGAAGGGGCTACAGCAACCTGAAGCTGGCTGATGTCGAGAAAGGTGGAGATGCTAAATAACTGGGTCTTCTACCAGACTTCCAGACCAAGGCTGAGGCACCTCAGAAGAGCAGAACGGGAGGGCAACTGCAGTTGCTGACAAACTGCTGTGTCACATCAGTCACTTCACCTGGCTTCTTAGTAAGGGTTCACTTGTCCGAGTGTGTTGGAAGCCAGCATGCTCTTCAGGTGCCTGTTGCTGCCACTAGGAATTCCCACTCCTAGGTGAATAAGGGGCACAATCATCTTTAAGGAAAATCATTGGCCAGTTACTGAATATTACACCTCAACCATGTAACAAAGCACCTGGTGGTATGTCTCACCCCTAACAGTGGTCTGTTTCTAAGCAAGAAAACGTTATTTTAAAACATGTTGGCATCAGTGACTGTGCAGTACTAATACAAGAATGTTTTGTGTTTGCTTTTTTTTTTTTCTCTCTCCACTGTATTTAGGCTTTGGCTGAATCATGGTCAGGTAGTCTTTGAAATACTGGAAATCTTAGTTCAGACTATGAAGGCTTATGCAGAATTTCTTTTAAGCTAGCCGTAAATTAAGACACACATGCTAATTTTCAGCATTTAAAAGGAAACAGTCCTCAGTAAATCTTCAGTCTTCTCTCCTTTTTTGTTTTCTATTTATGATAATCACTGAAAATATTTTAGTATTTTATCTGCTGTCCTACTGATTCATTGACTGTAAGTCTTCTGATTTTTCTGATTGTCTTTGGGCCCTCTTACTGCCCTCCCCCCACCAAAAAAACCACAAAAGCCTGAAGACCTCTATATCCAAAATTGCACCTCCTAACAAAAGATGTTTTTCTTGGTGTGACCATCCATAGACCGGTTTAAGTAGTTTTTGTAAGACTTCAGCAATGTAACTGGAGGTTGAAAATACTTGCATTAGTATCAGGAGGAGAATTAGAGCCAAAACTAAATCTATGTCAGCAGTCCCTGAATTCATCTGGGTGCAAAGAATTCCTTTCTCCATGTGACTGTATTTCCTAGACACCTTTCACTTCCCACTTGGACGTACTTAACTGCTTGGTCTTCCTCAGTGGTCCTTTACATTTTCCTTTTCTCTGTCCTTACGAAATTCAGGGGTGGAGGGGAGACCACAAGGAGCTGTGTGAGCTAGTGCCATTCCTTAAGCAGATGATGGCGCCTTGAAGGGGCGGGGGGTTGACCTACCACCAACTGTAACAGACCCCTTACTGTCTGTCAGCTCTTCATCCTCGCTGATACAGTTGTGCTTTTCCCAGTTGACCAGCATTCTGCTCTGATTTTGGAGAGGCATGTACCAAGGCAAAATACCTGAATGAACTACCCTGTAACCATCCTCCTCTCACATCCCTTTTTGAAGAGGGGAAATTTTCACAGAGTCGTGTCAAATCTGCAAAGGGTATGTTTATTCCTGTGTTTGTTAGGGAGGAATTACATAACTGAATGTTTAAATTACGGTATTTGCAACATAGCTGGCCTTTGGAAAATTTGGGGGGGGGGATGAGGGAGGAAGGGGGGAATTTACCCAAATAAGTCACATGTAAGTGGTACTGAAAAGACAGCTGACAATTTCTTGATAGCACCAAGGCATGGATTACTGCAATATGTCCTGGCAAAAAAATGCTTTGCTAGCCAGTCCTCTGTGTGTGCATAAACTGTACAAGGCAGGGTATTTAAATAAGATTTATCTGGAACAGGCAGTTCACTTTTTATCGAAAATTTTGTATGGCAATGCAGAAATCTTTTAAGATTTTTAACACTACATCAGCTGTTACCTGATAGTTCTTTAGGAAGTGTGGAAAGAGTGTCACCTCTAATGAAATTACTCCCGTCTCGTAGAGGCATTTGTTCACCTGATTTTTTTATTTTATTTTATTTTGATAGGTGAGATGTAACACTGAAAGGCAAATGGGATCAAAACTTTGAAAAAAGGGGTACACTCTTTTTAATTGAGTCTTTGGGTGATGTTAGGATGTTTACCCCACTTACTGTCAAGCCTCATTACTGAATTTTCCAAAAGCTGGTATTTTGTACTTCCAGGTCTTGCTGTTTTCAGATAAACACTATGTAAAAAAAAAAAATCAAATTTTCTGCTGCTTAAAATAAATGATCAATTCTTTCAACCTACTCGCTGTGTCTTTTTTAATCCTGTTAAGGTGAACTTTCCAGGCCCATCAATTATATCCACACAAATTCTTCCCAGTATTTTGGGACTTTCAATTCTAGCCGCTGGCTTTAGCTCCGAAAAGCGAAACCGCTCTAGATCTCCTCAGAACCCTGAGGGAAAGGGAGGCAAGTTTAGCCTCCGGGTGATCTTTGTTTTTCCTGCTTACACCCAAATTGCTGAGACGTTCTTGCTTGAATTTTTTTCGCTGGTGGGTTTCAGCATTGGACAGATACCAGACACGGAGAACACTTCCTGGAGAAGGCAAAGCTTCTGGATCATCTGGAGTGGATGCAAGTAATATTTTGGACTGTTGCTGTCAGCTGTCCTAAACTGTGAAATAAGAAATCATACAAATTGAATGTCACAGCCCCTCAGCCAGCCAGCCACCCTCAGAGCAGTGGTCCCGGAGGAAGGAGGGGGGTCACAGCGCCCTGTGTCTCGTACCCCGGGAGGTGGCGCACACGGGTTGCTTTTCCAACGGGAGACTGCCGACCTTTCCGAGCAGATCCTGACGTCTTGCTTGAAGTCTAGGAAAAGTGCTTTCAACTTTCTCTCTTCCCTCCTCCCCAAATATCCTATCTAAAAAGTTCCTTAACTCGAAGGGGGGCGAGGGGGAGATGTCTCCTGACACCCTAATATCCCCTTTTCCTTCCCCCTCTTTTTTCTTTAAAGCCTGTTATTTTAAGCCCTAACCTTGAAAGACAAAAAAAAGCATGGGAATGCACATGTTAATAAACTCGGGGCACTGGTCAAGCAAAACAGATGAGCACCAACTGTTTACTGTGATGGGTTTATTTATTTCCCCCTTTAGAAAGCTGGCTGGGTTTGCTCATTACTGTCCCGATACTCAGTGAAGCCCACCTGTTCTTGCACAAAACCATACTGCACTGTTGGTTCACACTTCTCTTGCTCACCTTTCCCTGTTAAAGCTGTCCCATCTGGACAGAACACTTTGTAAGCTTCTGTATGAAACACAGAAGTCAGGCTTTATTACAAGAACACAGCTTGTTTGGTTACCACAGCGCGGGACAAACACATGAAGGTTTACAATTCGAGGGCTCAGTGTAATCTTTCAGGACAGCATGTAACTGTGATGGCCACTTAAACTGTAACCATTAACAGTTCTTCCCTTTCTGCACCAAAGCAAACTCTTTATTAAAATAAATTATTTGGATTTACTTTTTTTCGCCCTTCCAGAGGCTTACAAGTAACGCCTCCCTAAACCTTGGCTGGTCATTTGTTTCTCTAGGAAATTCACCAGCATTCACTATGAAGGTAAAACAACTTTTTCTGACTAGATGAGGTATTGTATTATTCAACTTACTTATTTCCCTGCACCAAGCCTTGTTCTGAAGTACTGCACATCAGAGTACTGCTTACATTTCCTGTGGTTGATTTTTTTTAATCGTAACGTGAACATTACCTTTTCCATATTGTTACTGTGTGAGATTGATTTTTTTTTTCTTGTTGGACATCTTGGATATTCTCCAGGATGCTATTCCATAAAGATTTTAAACTGCTGATGTATTTTTACGCTATTTCCTAGTTTACTCCTACATTCCCTTTCACTGACCAGCCTGTACCACCTTTTTCCCCGCACCGTCCTGCAGTACTGACCCACGGTGACTGCCCAACGTCTGTTGCCATCGTGACTCACAGGTAAGAAGATGCCTTTTATTCCTCTCTTTCCCCTCTCTAGAAGACAGGTCTGAAAGAAATCCATGTCCCTCACAGTGTATGTGAATTTGGCTTCAAAGGTAGATTTACTGTTGGCTTTTTTTCCTCTTTTAGAGCTCCAGCATCAGCCTGGGTCCCCGCTGAGAAACCCAGTGTTGGCAAAATGGATCAGCAAAAAGCTCCAGGACATACCACAGGGTGTCAGGCTACAAGTGCTTTAGGATTGCTGACAGCAGGAACCTTGCCCATCCAGCTCCCTCTGGTAAATCTCTACTTGATTTGAGTGTGCTTGCAGGATTGTTTACATCCAGACTTGGTTGTAGACTGCACGGAACTGCACAGGGTCTGTGCTGATAGGGACCTGCAGGCTTAATAACTGTGCTGACAGCAGCATTTCAAGAAAACAAACAATGGAGATCCTGTAGGATTGTGCAAAGCCATGTCCAAGTATCCAGTATTTAATAGAAGGATTTTCCTCTCCATCTCGTTTTGCCCTTCTCTCTACCCTTGCCTTCCTCTTCCAAAAAGTTCAGGCTGCTAAGTATTAAAGATGACTGGATTTCAGCCCGTATGTATTAAGCTACTTCTGCTAATCCTGAGGAGACTTTGCTGACCAACATCTTCTGTCAGGATGAAGTGCAATTAAATATGTTTTCCTTGTGTATCTCTGGAATAACAGAGCATAAGATAAACACACCAATATGCCCCACCTTTGTGTCGCTTAACAGGCCAGCAACATCCTGGGAGCTGGACTTACAAACTTTACAGGGTTTCCAGCTTAGGAGCTGGAAGTAATCATTACTTGCTTATTGCCTTTTGTTATGTGATGCCTTTTTTGCATATCTGGAGGGAAGATTTTGATATATTCACAGATGAAGTATCTTTAAGCTGTCATCTGGTTCTAAGTTATTTGCTCTGGAGTCTCATAAAGATGTTCAACATATACCAGGGGAAAAAAAAAAGAGGTCATTGTCCTAAAATCTACATTTGAATCCCTATTTCTCCATGTTACTCTTCATGCTACCATAATTCAGGATGCTGAGGTTCTACCTGAATTACAGACACAGGCACACGGTGAAGCATGGCTGAGTTACAGCAGCTTAAAGAACTGATCTTCCACATTGCCACCCTTCTCATTCATGTGGATGTTCTTATCTGTCCCACATCCTAGGTAAAATTAGTTAACTTCAACATTGGTTGCGTATTTTATGTAGGTGGTCTGTTTTTTCTAGTAGCCCTTGATGTCCTTGTGACCTCTACAAGCAAAGATGCGGTACAATATTCTTTCCCTGCTTTACAAACTCTGCCTCCATTTTAAATCATTACATTCTTTTAATCCATTCTAGGAGGATTAACAATACATTGCTGGGCACTTGTGGATGAGCAGAAAACATGTATGTCACATAGCTATGGGGACTGTAATGACACTTTTGCTAATTTGTTAGCCAAGTAGGGCAGATGCAACAAAAATACAGCAGCTCAAAGGGCAAGCAGGAACTTACGCCGTTGCAACTTTGCAGAGTTAACAAATGCCCATAAATGCTCTCTAAGGGCTGAGGCTTTTGTGATGATAAGACAAGGCGAACACATAAATAGAGTGTGCGTACGTTCACCTGTTCCGTTTAGGAGCTGCGAGAGTCATTTGTTTCCTGTGCTGCTTATCACCAAAGGGTGTTACA
The DNA here is from genome assembly GCF_964237585.1 of Gallinula chloropus. Lineage (NCBI taxonomy): Eukaryota > Metazoa > Chordata > Aves > Gruiformes > Rallidae > Gallinula > Gallinula chloropus. The sequence goes on from NC_140085.1 coordinate 118,168,307, forward strand.
GCCTCACGAGCATCAAGAGTGAAGATTAATGTTTTGGAAGCTTTTTGTTCTAGCTTTCAAATTGCAGAATGAATGGCTCCAGAGCGAACAGAAATAATTATACTCCAAAACTGTTCTGCATACCACATCTTTGATTAATTACTAAAGAAAAAACAGTACCATGTTTCTTTTGCAGTCATAGAACTGAGATACCTGAAATAAAACATTATCTATCTAAAGTTTCCTGGTCTCCTTTTGCTATGTAAAATCCCCTCAGCTAGAAACCACTGGATCCCAGGGCTTTGGCAGGCAAGTAAACCAGTTCATGTGTTGCCTGGTTTTGCAGCAAATGCTTTGGAGTGGCTCAGTGTAGTTTCGGCAGTAATGACAAAGCAGAAACCTGCTACATTGGTGGGTAAAAGCAGGTGGTAAACTGGCAGTTATCCTACTGATAATGATCACTAATGGTGAAGTTTTTTCTCACAGTAAGGTGTAAAGGTGGTGCACAAAGCTCCACTACCAAGGGTTTAAAGGTTTTTATCTGTGGAGTCCCACCAATGCTCATACATTAAATTTATTTAAAAAATAAATTGTCATGAGTTCTAGTTACTGTTCCTTGCTTTAGTGACATCAGCAGAATTTTTCACTTGGCTACCACAAACGTTAGCATGTTGTGCTTAAAGACACAATCTTTTTACTTTAAAGGCTAGAAATGCACTCTTCAGTAGTTTCAGTTACTAGCAAAGACAGCGGTTTCCGCCATCTTGCAGGGTAACAGTTCCTGCAGAATTAACTGTGTATTTGAAAAGCAACACAGAAGAGCATCTTAACTTGTCCACTCATTTCTCCTTTTCCTTTTTGTCCTATACTTTTCATTTCTTTAAACTTATTTGTCCCATGCTGCTGCTTTAATTATTCACAGGCCTAGGTTTTATTGGATGTTGCTTTTCATTTGCAAGCTACGGTACATCTGACAGTAACCAGCAGCAATTACTCCCTCGGGTTTAACCTGCCTTTTATAGGATACTGTAATATCCCACTCACAGGTGAGGCCAAGCAATGCCACTTCTCCAGAGACTGGAAACATCTATAGCTTTCACAGGTGCCCTGGAAGGAAAACAAAAGCCCCAGTCTGACTGATATCCTGGTAGGTGCACTCCTACAGCATTTTATTCATGTTTGCTGAACTAAACATGATTTCTGTGCATCTCGAAAGGCAGAGGGAACTAAGGAGCTTAAGGGAAACTAAATCAGAGAGTTCTGAAGGTAAATACTAATTCCCAGAGTAGTTTGAGCAATTTTCAAATAAACTCACTAACATCCTTGTTTGGGTTTTGCCCAGCGGGGGGGGGGGGGGGGGGGCGTGCTTCAGCTCAGTTTTCTGAACATGTTTTGAGTGGTTATTTCAGCTCTCAGAAGTTGTCTTTGCTCTGAGCTGTGATGTCCTCTGTTCAGGGTCAGAGCTGCCTGGTGCTCACGGGGCTCAGCACCTACGCAGGCCTGCAGACACCCACCAACCACAGCATGTCGGGTACTGCAACTTTTAAAAGGGGGGAAGCAAGCCCATGATGTGGGCAAGGGAAAAAAGCCCTTCCTTGCCTGTTGTTTGCTTTCTGGGTTTGGTTCAACAGGCTTGAAAACAGCTGGTTCAGTGCGAGATTTGGGGGAAACAGCTTTTCGCCCAGGCCCGTGGATGGGGTGTGAGCCTTCCTTTTGATCCTGTTGCCCAGCTGTGCTTCCTTTGCCAGAAGATAACTGTCAGCACTGCCTCTTATGTGTCCAGCTGTTAAGTTTTCTCGTGGCGCCTCCTTGGCTCAAACGGGAGCTGGTTTGGCAGAGGAACCCTCCCAACGCCTCATGCCCTCTCCTCCTCCGGGGCCGCCGCCGCAGCCGTTAGGAGCGCCAAGCCCTCCGCGGCCTTTGCCAGGGGAATTACGCGAGGCCTCGCCGCTCGGTCCTCCCCGACGCCACCAAAGGGCAAAGCGGCCGGGAAGGCGAAGGAGCCGTCGCTCCCCACCGCACCGCGGCCGTAGTCGTCCGCCGACCCCTGGTCGGCTCCTCTGAGGCGCCCCGCCGCCCCCCCGCCTCCCCTCACATCGCCTGCTGGGGCGGTGACAGCAGCCGCCACCTCCCCCAGCTGCCTTCCCCGGCTTCCCCGTCAGAGGAAATGGCCCGAGCCAGCGGGGTGCGGAGCTCCGCCGGCGCTGCCCGGCCCTGCCCTGTCGTGCCCTGCCGCCGGCGGCGCCGGGGCGGTGCGGTGCTGACAGGTGTCCACCTCCCCTTCCCGCACCGTCCCGGCAGCTGTAGGACAGCACGGGGGGTCGGCCCTGCCCGTCCCGAGAGGAGGAACGGGCAGCCTGCCCCGGTCCTGAATAATGTGGCTGAACAGGCACTGTGAGTAGCAGCCTCGGCTGAGTGAGGAGCGGGGGGCGCGGAGGGCGGCGGGGCCGCCGTCCGGTGCTCTCGGCCAGGCGGCTGGCGGCGCGCTGGCAGTTTGCGCCCTCCTTGCGGCCTGTCGCAGCGGGGAAGGGGCGGGAGGGCTCTTACCGACGGCATTGCCCAAGGCGAGCAGGGGCTGAGCACCCGGCCCGGGGTGGAGGGGCCGGGGCCGGGCCTTGCCGCCCGCCCCCGGCCAACGTGTGCAAATGGATGGATGCCCGGCTTTATAGGTTGGAAGCATTGAGGCTTGAGTCTTAAACCGAGTCTTCCTCCCCCTCGTTAGAGGTCTGCCGCGTACGGGTCGGCCTGTGTCAGCCGAGGGTGGCACCGTGGGCGTTTTAAGTCACCTGAGCACAAAAATATTACAATATTACGCTTACATGTAGCGCGCTAGTCGCTGCCGAGGGGCATGCGAGCACCTGAGAAAGAGACTGGGAGTTGCCTTGAGGTGAGACGGCGAATCGTCCTCTTTTCCTTCTGCTTGCTGGTTTATGCATCCTGCCGCTCCGTCAGCCGTACTGTCCGCAGGGTTTCCTCCTCCCTGCTCCTCTCTGCCCCCTTACCTGCCTGACACCTTGAGCACTGCCAGGGACCTCTGGCAGAGCACCTCTCCGTGGCAGGAGTGGAGGGGAGGAGGTTTGTGCCACCGGTTTGGGGGGGCCGAGCCCCACTGTGGAACATGGTGCCTCGATGCTGAGCTGAGTGACGGGCTGCGGAGACACAGCCTCTAAAAATCAGGAAAAACTCCATCTGTGGACAGCATATCTTAAGCTCTCTTAACTGTCTTAAGTTTGTGTGAGCGTGTGGCTTAGCGGCGGTTGTGTAGGGGCTTGTGCGTGGCTGTGCGGATACTCAGAAAAGGAGTTAAACCCGTGCGGGATATGTAACCTCAGTAAATCGAAGTGACCAGGGTGGACCCAGCAGATAGCTTCAGGCCTGCCCCCAAGTGCCTTCTGGATCCAAGAAAGCAAAATGAGAAGTTGGTCTACAGTAAAAATCTTTTCTGACAATTTCAAGAACTAAATACAAACGATGCGGGAGAGTTGGTAAACATATTCCTTAAACACATTTTAGAAACACTTAAGCAGCTGTCATTAAGTAAAATACAGAATATAATACTAGAAGTTAGACGTTTTGTACTTGCTCATTTACCCTTAGGCAAAATACTCTTGAGCCTGTTCTGCAGCAAGAATTGCTCCATAGTTGCAATGAAAACTAGTGCCAAATCATTGTAAAGTCAAACCTGCTAAGCCAACAACAGAAAAAGCAAAACAAAACTTGACTGATGGTCTCATAACCTTTACAATGCACCCCACCCCGCTGAAAGAATAGTCCCTGAAATCTTCAAATAAACTTGTTATACTTTTCATTTAATGCTTCCCAGGTTTTGTCTTTGAAGCTTGTGAGTTGGTCTCCTTTACATTTTAAATACATTTTGTGCATAAATCTAGTATTATTTTTATATTCAGAAAGTGAAAGGTGAGTAGGTTTCATTCTGCATGGTTTCTCCAGCTTCCTACTTTGCAAGTGTGAAGTTTGCCAGTGTTCACATTTGCATTCACTGCGTGAATTAAATGTTGGAACAACTTTCACCGTGATTTTAGTGCAGCTTTGCACCATTCCTAGTGGTTGGAGCGAGACAGATTTCCCTGAGGCTGAGGTAATTATTGGGAAATTTGTTGTATCTGAAGATTCATTATATTCTCAGTCTTAGTCCTTTGCTAAAAAATACAGTAAGTTTCTCCTACCGTGTTCCTCTTAGTCACACAAATGCACACACTTATGACTCCTAAATACAATGACACAGAACATGTTAAGAGCTCAATACAGTATCTCAAGAGGGTTTACTTTCCTCCCTTCCCCCCCTTTTTTTCTCCTTTTTTATTTTCCTCCTTGTTTCCCCTGTTTTTTTCCCTTTCCCTTTTTCCCCTTTCGCTTTTTTTCCCTTTCCCTGTTTTCCATGGTTTTCCCCAGTTTTCCTGGTTTTCTCCCTTTTCCCTTCTTCTCCTTTCTCCCTCTCTTTCTCTCTTTTCTCTGGTTTTGCTTTTCTCTACCCAGTTTTCCTGGGTTTGCCTTTTTTCCCCTTTTTTGCCTTTTTTTCTGATTCAGGAAATGAGAAACTGAGATTTGGGGTTTTTTTAACAGAAGAACCTTCCCTTCAGTATTCATAATGATCTGCATTCTTCCTCACAGTTTAAAGGGATGGACTACAGCTTTGCTTCAGTTAAGGATACCTTGGTCAGAGAGGGCCATTTGGCATATCTGTTGTTATGACAGAGAAGAAGCAGTGCAGGTGGTGGTACAGCTCAGTGTTTGCTTTGCCAATTTGCTTTTTCTATGGTGTTTTGTTAGGCTTTTTGGTTTTAAAACTAGGTAGAATGTAGGAATAGCCACATGCTTAAATACACAATAGGGAGTGGCTAGAGAAGTAATATCTTTACAGAGAGAAAAAAGATGTGGTGTTTATGGTGGATTGCAAGCAGAACCTGGGTCAATAAAATCTGCTCTTAAGAGAAAAATAAAACACCAACTTCCTTCTGGCATGAATAACCAGAATTAGAACCCCCAGAATGCGTGCATTGAACTAGGTATCCTTTCTGCAGTAAAAGACACAGATCAATTCAGCAGAATTCAGGGTGGTGGGACCTGCAAAACAACTTGAGGAGAACAAGTAACAATTCAGCCTTATTCTAGAGAAGGGCTAGGGCAGAAATCTTAGTATTTATAAAAGGCAGTTCTGAGAAGGAAAAGGAGGATCTTCTAGAGTGCAGACTTCCAAGGAAAATTTAGGCTAGGTATTACATAGTATTTTTCTAGCAGGTTGATGAAAGGAACATATTGGATATTTTGGCTGGGGCGGCTGGGGGGGCGGGGGGGCATTGGTTCTGTAGAACTTGATTTTCGGGACTAGGGAACAAAATATTTTTCCATTTTCACTTTAACAAACCATTATGTTCAAAGATATGGTTCCTTACAGATCAGGAAGTATCTCACAACATCAAAATGTCAGTGTTTCACAGTCGCAGTGCGATATTTCCTTGTTTATCATCGTAACTTGGGTGGTGCTATTCTTCTAGACCAGGGACACACGTTAGCTTTTCTGATGAGGAGGAAGAGGAGAGATAGCCAACACAGAATTGATTTCTGTTTCCTCATCATCAGGAAAATTGTGAATACTGTTGTTTTCATAGTGTATAGATGTGCTGCTAGTACAGTCTGTGGAGACTGTGATGTAACAGAGAGAGTGAAACACAATAATCATGTTTGAATGTGGTCAGAGCTCATTGTGTAAATGAAGTTATTTGGGCTGCTTTCAGTTATTTTTACCCAGTGTATCAAAAGGCGACAGATACTTTCTTGCCTAATCTCTGAAGGCTGTGTTTAACACAGTATACTGGAAATAAAATAATCTATCTGGGTTTATTTTATTTTATTTTATTTTATTTTATTTTATTTTATTTTATTTTTTCCCCTTGGCAGATCTTGTGAAATTAACAGGGCTTCTGTTCATGGTATTGGCTGCTTGGTACTTGGGATACATGTTTGCTGGCCTCATATCCAAAGAGACAATAACAGCCTCTTTTGCTACTCTTCAAGACATTGGAAAGAAACCAGTGTTGAGGGGTGCGTAATTGTATTTTTTTTCCTTATACTGTATCTAAACTTGTGCATTTACCTGGTAAATGATAGATGGCTTCCTAACTAATAAATTATTTGGTATGTGCTATTATAAGAGTTAAGTTGGCTGCATGAAGTTAATTGATTAGCGCAAGTTTGAACTATTTCTGAGATGCTGTCCTTGAAGAAACACAATGTCAGACTGTATTTGCTAGTATGCAAATATAACTAATTGAATAGTAATGTAAGGACACCTTACTTGTTGAATAGTAATGTGGGCACCTTGCTTGTTTGCTGGCATATAGACAGAAAGCTGCAGCTTTGGTTCTCGAACGTGTATTTCACAGTTATGGGAAACTGTTGAATCACAGGCCAGACTTTGTGATTAAATTCTCATTGCTTTTCCCCTCTAATCTTAATGTGTACATTATTCTCATTCTGTGACTATGTTATCATGTGAAAAAGGGCTTAAAATGAGAACAATAACTATTAACTTCAAGCTGTTGGTAGGAATCCTCCATCCCTCTAGCCCTTGTTTCCTGTTATATGAAATGGCCAAAATAATTATTCTAGATTTAAATCAGATCATACGATGTGGGGCATTTTTTTCCCTAGGTAAGCTTGCTTTTGGTCCCAGCAGCTGTTTGGAAGTCAGTGATAACTTAAAGCCCAGGGAAATCTGCGATAATGTTGCCGTGATACTGGAAAATGGGCAGGATTTGTTTCTATGTATTCATGTTTGAGCTCAGCATGTTGACATTAAGAGATTCTTTCCATGTAGAAATTGTTTATGCAGCATCCAGAAAAACATTTCCTCATCTTTGTTGTTGCAGCCCCAGTCCCAAAAAGGCAGAAGTGTGATCACTGGTCTCCCTGCTTACCTGGGAACTATGCCTATCGGATTCTTAGCGGCGGTGGCAAAGAAAGACTAGCTAAAATTTGTTTTGAGGATGAGCTGTGAGTACTAGTCTAACTTTAACTCTGAGCGAGTGCTTTGTAGTGTAAAGAAGGGCCTTGCATTTTGGTTCCAGAACAGCAAGTAATCCCCTACTAGGGGGACACTATTCTGGTGGTAAACCTCAGAATATATATGAGACAATATTTGACTCTCACACATACACATTTTTTATTTTTTTTTAATACTTAATCTCTGGTTATTTTCTTTGTTATTCTATATAAGAAGCGTTCAGTGTTAGTTTCAAGTGTGATTTTTAAATGATCCGGAGTGGCCAGTTTACAGCGTGTTGAATAGTCAACACCTTCTGAAAGTCAGGTTCTTTCATGGCTTTTTAAACTGGTAAATACAGCCCACTGAATACCATCACAAACCCACATTTTATCATGGGGGGGTGGGGGGCGGTTTCTGCTTCATTTTTTCTGGCTGCATCTGTAGAGAGTACTTTCCTGAGCTGTCTCATTTTGAGAGTCATTGTGCATCATTGAAGGAAAATGACGCATATAATGAGCAAGATTTTTAAGCCATAGCTCTTGTTTACTACAAAGTCAAGTTAAATTGTCCCTGCCCATGGCAGAGCAGTTGGAGCTGGATGATCTTTAAGGTCCCTTTCAACCCAAGCCATTCTGTGATGAACCTGAACTTCAGCAAGTGACTTAGCATTGGTAAATACAACTTTGTGTCAGAGTTTCTGGACAGATGCATTCTACTGATCCTGTATTTATTTCAATTCCAGGCTTATAAGCGAAGAGAAGGGTAATGTTGGAAGAGGTATAAACATTGCCATTGTGAATTGTAAGTAAGAGAAACAATGTTAGAGACATACTTTTGTCCCGCAATAATTTACAGTTATTAGGGGGGGGGGGTGTGTGTGTTGGTTTTTTGGAGTTGTTTTACTAGTTAATATGAAAGGAAAGGAAAAAATTGCAAATTTGATTCATGATAAATGTAAGAAAAATAAATCTGTCTTAAAAATACTCTTCTGGATAAATAAACGTTTTTATAATCAGCATAAGACGATAAAAATATGTATATATAAATGACATATGTGTATTTTATTAGATAAAAGAACCACTGCTTATGTATTGTAGCAAAAATATCCGTAATAATCAGCAGTAGGACTCAACTTTCAGGTTTGGTCCTTGATAAAAGTTATCTACTGCTTCACTGATAAGGGTTGAGCTGTTAACTGAGAGCTGTGGTTCTGCCCCAAGGTACAACCAAGGTACAAACTTCTTTTCCAGACTTGGTCCATGAACAGCAAGATAAACTCAAGGCTTGATTAATATTAAATTGTCGTTAAGTCTTTGCTTACAGTAGGAGCTACTGGAAAGCAGAAAGTGCAGTTTATTCCAGATCCAGAAGCACCATTTTAATTTAGATGCATAAGAATGATGATGAAGTGCGGTGTATTCATGGATCATGAGAAAAGTGAATGCCAAAATGCCTAAATGGTGTGGGAGAGGGGAAGAAAGAGAGTTCAGATGCACAGTCAAGTTGGTTGTTAACATAAACCACTTATGTGCCTTCTTTTTTTTTTAATTTTGTCTCGGTATTGCAAAGCAAGATCTTGACCTTGTCTGAATCTGCGTGGTTTTATTGAAGTCAGTGGGTTAAATTACCATAGGTAACAATCTGTTCCAAAATAATTTTTTTACCAGCTAACTACTGTGGCGTTTTTTTCCCAACAAGTAATCATAAAAACTTTACTGGTTATAATAGGTACACAGTTAAGAATGAGTTTTCAGCCTACAGCTGTAGAGTAAGAGGGCAAATACTTACTTTGAATGCATATGCAAGTTTATAGCTAATAGGAGTAGGGAGCCATGATTGTCGTTGCATATGACATTAGTGAGTATCAAATTTCACACATTTTTAAACAGCTCTTTCCTTCATCACACATCTAGAGACTTTAGCTACCCTTTCATCTCTGTCTGCAGGTAAAGCTGTCCATTATCTTGAACCAATTTGTAGTGAGACACATTTTCTACATGTACTCTAATTAGATCAGTCCAAGTAATGACTGTGCTCACTAATCTTCCTATGGCATCACACTTCTGTTTTAATCCATAACGATAGCTCTTTCTTCTCTGAATGAATATGGTCTTTTGTAAGAAGGAAGACAGAACTATTAAGCCCAAGTTAAAAACACAGATGGAGAGAGAAAGAATTTTGTGGATTTCTCCTGTCATCACTACAACCTTTCCCATTTTTTTCTGATTTCCACTTAGAAGAGCCCAGTTCTAGATGCTGTTTTACCACTGAAAGATTTTTGCCACCTTTTCCCCTCATCAGCATGATGAACCTGCCATTTAGAGTCCTATGTTCAGAAGAATTTGCCTTCATGATTTTGCCATATATGGATGAAAGATAAGCCAGAAGGGATTGCTGGGTCTTCTCACTAGCAATGAGCTGATGCAGTCTAAATGGAAAAGACCCTCTCACAGAGCTGGGATCCAAGCAGGGTCTTAGATAACAAAATTCAGTTAATGCAGTCGGCCTAGATTTAGAAACGTGAGAAATATTTGCAATTGGACATGTCTTGTTTCAACAAAGATAGCTGTCTAAACAGCATAATTAATGATGAATATTGACTAAAATGTTTTGAGGTTGCTAATTGTTTACACCTCCCATTTCTGCTATGGTAATGACAAGCGTTGCGTTTCTGCCCACCGAGATTCAAATGATAGGAAAGCTTGCACATCTGAAACACTGCACAGACTAGTATTAAGCTCATTCAGATAGTCTTAGGCTACTTTTCTTATTCATGGTCATCACCTAGTATAGTATAGTATAGTATAGTATAGTATAGTATAGTATAGTATAGTATAGTATAGTATAGTATAGTATATATAAATACAAAAACATGGAAGCACACAGTAAACCAAATTCCTCCTTTAAAATAATAGAGTAATAAAACCTGTTTAGTCACACGTGATAATTCAGAAACTACATGAAACAAAATATTCTCCCCAAACATTAAGCTTACATTATTCCATATTCCTTCCAATTAAAAAATGTAAACAAAAGAAAACTCGGAAGCCAAATAATACTCATAAATAAAGATGCCTATCTTTAGCTGAAAACACTATATATTCTGATGAAATTAATAATTTTTACTTGTATTTATACACCTTTTTTTTTAATTACAGATAAAACAGGAAAAGTTACATCAGTGAACTTTTTTGACATGTGGAAAGGAGGTAGGGAAAAGAGTGCAATAGAGTTTTTGTTACTGTTTCAGTTTTAAGAAAGGACTTGCATTTATGTAATTATCCTGCACTTTCAAATTACTGTGATTGCATTATTGACAGGCATCTGCTAGAAACAAGTAACTGTTGTCTTCATAAATTATGCTCTGGCCAGATCTGATGACAAATTTTGCCTGAAAAGTTGAATTTTTCCTGTTGATTGAGATGCTTGAGTGTCTCGGTTTTAATATATATTCTTGCTTTTTTTTTTTTAACTGTCTTCTTTTTTTCCCCTACATTATTTCAGTCTGGTAGGAGTAGCACTTAACCAGGTACCACAACCTGATAATTCACTCAGCAAAATTCCCTTCCCTGACATACTTTGTTCTATTTTAGTTGCAAAATCATCATAGGAAATATGCTAGTCTGTCTGTTAACATCCCTTCATGTAGCTAGAAGGGTGATCTTTAAGAACAGCTTTTAACATGCTTCCCAAACATTGAACAGTAACGGTTCCCTTACCTATTAGTAAGGAGAAACTGAATGCGATGAGGCACTGGAAGTTGAGTCTCTGACCACTTAAAATGCTTTTGTGCCCTTACGTACATGGACAGACCTCTCACTGAGACTAATCACGGGGCTACAGTTTTATATATGGTGTGTAGACTGTCATGTCTCCAGGGCTCCTGTTATATTCTTCTCTGTGTGTGTAAAACAAGACTCTTTTGGATATTTAGCAGTTTCAAAAGCGATAAGTAGCCTAGTGCTGCAAATAGGCTGACACCTAATGAAAGCGGGTGTACAGTGGGGTGCGTAACTCGGCTCTGCAGTTAGCGTGGTTGTAGGAAGCTCGCAGAACAGCAACAGCCACTCCTGGGGTATTCCAATGCTTGCCTGTGTAGTATTGCTTGAGGTAAATTTAAGAAACCATCTGTATACTTACCCAGAGCGTAAATGGCTTTTGTTCAGATACTACTGGGAACTGCAGATCAGTCCGTGCCCTCCTAGACTTCAGTGAGAGCTAGCAGCTTTCTGCACCTCCCTGGATTAGGCCCTCTGCCTGTAAACAGAAAAATTGCCTGATTAGGTCTGCTTTTGAATAGACAAAGCCAGAAAGTGCAAAAAAAAATTGAAAGGAGCTGCGTGTGATGGATAATTAGTTCTGTAATCGATTCAACAGAGCACTCTGGAGAGATGATAGCTTTCATTAAAAATGCGCCAGAAGGCTCCCTCCTTTTGATGACGACACACGATGATGGAAGCACCCGGTAAGCAAGTTAACCATGACAGGCTGGGGAAGAGCACTGAATAGCTTGAAAATCCCTAATGCATAATGGTGTAAAGGAATAGCAAATTTCACTCTGTGGTCAGGGTTGTTCTCTCATTTCCTGCCTAAAAGGTTTTGATTCCATGTCCATTCAGTACTTGCCCATCTCATGCTTGCTGATGCTTCCAAAGACGGACAGATAGTGTTGTATTTGTTTGAAAGCAACAGTTGTCCTTATAATGGGCACTGCTGTTACCTCTGGGTCAGAACCTTCTATTATAAAAAGTACCCACACCTCCCATTATAATGTCTCTCATTTGCATTCCTTCTTACATCTTAACCTGATTCTTTAAGTCCTTTCAGGTCTTGGAGGTGGGGCATGTATTTGAATTCATGATGAGGTAATAGTAAAGGGAAAGACTTAATCATTTGGTTGATAAACAGTTCATGTCCTTGTCCTTACTTAAGAAGGGTTGAAACCTGAAATAGTATTTTAGATGCATTTTTCTTCCCGCTGTGCTGTTACAAACAGGTTGTGTTAACATCAGGCATGTAGAGAGGAGGAAGAAAAAGAGCATTGTTCTCTCAGTTTAATGGCACGCTACCAAGACAGCTCTCAGGATTTTTTTTAAACTTCTCATTGTTGCTTCTGCTGACCTAATAATGTAAAGCACAAACCAGGTGTGTTCTTTCTCAGCTTTTTCATGCCCTGAATTTTTAATGCTTTTTTTTTTTCTCCCACTAAATTTCCCTAGGTTGAAAAATGACGCCAAAAAAATAGTACAGGAGCTGGGAAGTAAAGAAATATGGAATATGAAGTTCAGGTCAAGCTGGGCTTTTATAGCTGCCAAAGGCTTCAAGCTGCCAGATGATATACAAAAAGAAAAGGTCAGGTTCATTTTATTGTCACTTTGTATTTGTCTGTGTATCAGTTCCAGCCTTCAGGTGCAGATTTCATCAGTTAGCTGTAATAAACTGTAGTCAGTTCAGCAGGCCTCAGTGTTATGAAGCAAGTTCTCCAATGTATCATCATTCTCTGCTTTGAATCTGGGCTGTACAGTGCTGACTCCCACTGCACCAGCACTAAATCACCTGTAGACAAATTTCAGAAGGGACCAGTGACTCTAGAGAATATCTGTTTTGAAATGTCTGACCTGACATGCTGTACAGAGACTGCAGTTTTTTTCTGGGAGGACAAATCCCAAGGACTTACTAAAAATAAAGGCTGCTTTTGTATGAAAATGGGGCTGTCTCAAATTGACCGTGCAAATACAGCAATACTTGCATCACAGAACCTTCCTGTGTAACTTGCCCTCGGGCTTCAGGAGGACTGAAGATGCCATTTTTATATCAGGTTTCTATCTGCATCTGTGACCTTGTATTCGCTTTCTCTAAGCCCAGTAGCGCCCGTCTGTATGACAGAGGCCAGCAAAAATGAGAAAACCCACTGCAGAGGTCAGTTCCCTGGATGATACTGACTCCCTCCAAAGTCACGTGAAACTTTCATAGTTCTGGGTTTTTTGTTTTTCCCTGAATATTATTGCGATCTTCTTCACATTACAGTGCTTCTGCTAGAAAAAATGATATTCAATTTAGTATAGATTATGACAGCCATCTGGGAAATAAGCATTCTGTGGACGAGAGAAACTGGTGGAGTCTTTACCCATTATGTTGAGCAGGATGTGCAACGTGCTACTTAGCTTCCCCGTCCTACCACATCACCCCCTTGCACTGTATGAGGTTTTACAAACTAGTTTGTAAGCGGTGAACCAAATACTGATTTTATTTATTTTCTTTTTATTTTTTTAAACAGATAAACTACTCTGACAGGAAGCAAAACAGATATGGTGGCTGGCCAGCTGAAATCCAAATAGAAGGCTGTATCCCAAGAAACTTGATGTAAACAAATGCATACCTCATTAATAAAGATGATTCTATATTTATATATTTATGAACCTAGTAAATTGCCTTCAGAACCCAATAGGCATCTGAACAGTAATTGTGAAGTAAGTCATATGCACAGTTTTTAACCTTTCTTTCCTCTGTGAGGCTTTAATCTGAAAACGAATAAATATTTTGATGACAAGTGGCAATAAAATACTCTGGTTTGGAATTATGGTATTCAGGAAGGCAGTCCTGAAATGCCAGGATTTTTGAAAGTGATTTTTTTTTCCATTGTTATTAATAATTTTAGCATTTTGGGTTTGTTTGTTTCTTTGTTTCTTTTGGTTTAGCCTGTGTTTTCTTTTGGTTCCATTTAAAGACTACTGTACGAGCAGAACTTTGTCTAAATTGTAATATAAAATCACTAGCAATAAAGTTAAGTTATTTTCATGTTAGTGTTAAAGAATTTCACTAGATTTGGGGTTACTCTAGGCTTGCTTTTATTAACAACTCAGAATTGGGCCATCACCTCGGAGAGTGGCAACCCAAATATTATGGTTTTGATCTTATATACTCTTTATCTATTACGTAATTGTGTTAAAAGTCCCCCTTTTTGAACAAAGTCCTCCATTTTGGCTGCCTGAAAGTCCATAATTTGCCTTTGTCGTCTTCTCTTCAGGTATCGATCGGTGATTACTCAGTCTCGGTTCTGCTTCGGATCGTAGCTTCTGCTGATCCATCTCGGAGGTCACTGTCCCCTCTTCTTCTTTCCCAAGGTCTCAATATTCTATGTTAAACATCTAAATTCTTAGAATTCTACTTAACCATAAAATACCTTATTCTTCTCTTAAACTGAAATACTTCAAATACTTTACTCAATCGTTTCTATTATATTTGTGCACCTACCCTAGTCAGTCCTTCATTTATAACTATCTACAGATTAACTTGGCTGAGGACTAACTCCTCCGGGGAAAGAGCTGTACACAGGACACTGAGGCATCTTAGTATGATTAGAACTTACTGTTTAAAAACACCTGTGACTGTGTAGCTGCAAATACCATATCATCCTACTCCATAATAATAATAATTAACTATAAAATACTATTTGTACTAAATTCGATTTTACTTCAACAGTTAGCTTGTTAGTAACCACTTCTCTTCAGAAAAAGTATGGAAATGGAAGTTGCATTTGCTGACCTTTTTGTGATGTTGACAACATGGAATAGCAGTGTTAACCTATAAAGATCAAGTTATTTGAATTATCACATCTAAGCTACAAATTGACATGGTTTGTTTTAATTATTTTTTCTTCCTCTAAGTTAAACTTAGTTGAAAATACGCCATGACTTCATGCAAACCTAATTGCTGTTCATGCCAACTGTAGAATCAAACACAGGATTGTAAGGAAATGGATGAAGCCATTTATTTGATTTCCCTTTTTCCGAGGCACATCACATATGTTTGGACCTTAACTGGTGTTTGTCCCTCCATGTTGTTCAGAAGCCACCCATATGGCAGACTCCACAGCTTACATTGATTCCTGTAGCATTTCACTTTTACCCTAGTTATTCCCTAAACATACTGAATCAACCTGAAAGGACTAAAGCAATTACATGGAGAATAAGTCTGTGCTGTTCTTTTTAAGCCAGCCTATTATCTGTGTGAAGGCTGTCCTCATCAACCCTGTCATCCCTGGACTAAACCTACCTGGAATATTTTAATCTTTCTTTGTACTTTTCTCAACATGAAAGCATTCACGTAGCACCAACGTGCCCAGTGTGCTGTGCCTCAAATGGCTCACAGTACCACTCTGTGCAGCTACCTGGGGGGTGTCCTGCACTCTTAGTCTTTGAGCAGGAGAAAATGAGAAGTGGTGAACCAAGAGGGGTGGCTGTCAACAGCAAGAGATTCAGTCTCTTCTTGCTCTCCCTCATGCCTGGCTGAAGCTCTTGCCGTGGTGTTCCAAATCTCTACCCCTGTGGCAGCTGCCACTACCTACTTTTAGTCACTGCTGTGTCCCCAGCAGCTTTCTGGTATCATCTCCCACCAGTCCCGAAAGCTATACCAGTTTGTGAACTGCTCCCATAGCCCAGAGACGCTGCCAAATAAAGCAGTTAAATGAGTTTGTCTCAATTGGACTTTGGCAGACTCACAATGGTTGCACCTTATCACCTTGCTGCTGATGAGGTGGTTACAAATTGTTTAAATAGCTGTTTCAATATGTTTCTACATATAAGTCATCCTATTTTTTTTCTTTTTGCTTGTTCATGCTACAAGTTGTGTAGGGTGGTGGTTTACACATCTGGTTGCAAGTCTATGTGAACTGTTTTAGCACATCCTGAACTTGGCCTTGTTCTTGAAACCTAGGCATCTGGATGGGAGACACAAGGTTTGCTAGCAGTTGCAGGCTACTTTGCAGTTAAGAAAACTTGACTGCAGCTCCTGCTGTTCCTGCTGTACACATAAATTTTAGTGAGAGAGGAGAGCTCTACGTGTCTCACTTTCATATCAGCCTGTGGTGGGACAGAGCTTCTGTGATGATACTTCAGTGCTTATTCCTCAGGATGTTTGGAGCAGTGAGTTCCAAGTGCCTTTTATGTGCTTCCTAGGGGCGGTATGGCATTGCAGTGAGATCACCCATCTCCTGTGCTTTGGCTGAAGTGACCTAACCAACTGAACGTTGGCATTCCTGTCCTCCGGATCAATGCCAAGATGTATGGCTTGTGTACCTTTCATTTTCCTAAGCTTCATGCTGCCAATAATTTATTCTGGCAGTTTTCATGCTACTGGCAGAACGTTTATTCCTTTACTTGGTAATCACCTTTTGTTACCTGCCTGAATTACAAGAATAACATAATTACAGTACTAATGGCCGGCAGTCCTCAGAGTGCCAAGCTCCGCGTCGGCCTGTGCAGTCTGACAGCTGTTGCCTTCTACTCCAGGCCACAATTAATCTTTCATCAACTGCGGCTAAATTTTCCATCCATTTCTGTTTAGCAGTTACCACGAAGTGTGCAAGTACTCCAAGTACTCCCTTCTCTACATTCTTTACATTCACTCCATTCTGCAAGCACTCCGTTCTTTACAAATGCATACCTGTGATCTGAATCAAACACACACACCCCACACCACACCACCCCCCTCAGAAGCTTTCACAGCACAACATCCTTTAATTCCATTGTGCTTTCACTTTTTCAGAGATGCAGGTGAGCCTTCTAGGCAAGAGCGTTCATGATCTGCAGCGCTGAGTAGCTACCGTCAGCTCTGGTTTTCCTTGCTCAGGCCACAGTGTTTAACTGTGGTGGGCAGAGGAGCCTCAAGGACTCGGATAATTCTCTGATCTCAAGAAATGATGGAGAAGTGGTGTCTTGAGCACAAAAGGTGCCACCTTTTCAATCACTTTTTTCAGAATAGAAGCAATCTCACAGGGACTTGGCTCAAAAGTGGGATTTTTGACTTTGCACACACCGTTTGAGCACTTTCAAACCAACTGCCTTCTGAGTGGGAGTGAAAAGCTTTTCATGGACCTGTAATTCTGAGAAATTATCCCAAGGAAGCATTAAATAGCTTTGGATTTAAAAATTATCAAAAGACCAGCAAATTAAACATTTCATTTTACTTGGGGGTGAGGCCGCAGAGTGTGGGATCCCCAGTGCTCATCTCCTTCCTTACCTTCTCTGCCATGTGCTCAAGACCACAGGCAAACTTGAGCGGTTGTGGTCAGCACTGTCGATGGCAAGTGATGCTGCCAATCATAAGCAGCAGGTAGTAAGTGACATGCCGTGCTCTCCTGGGCTGGGTAGGTGCTGCAGTCTTCACACCACCTTGAAATTCTTCCAGGTGGTTAGTACAGTGTGTGGGGACCACCACCACGAAATGAGGGTAACACCTCCTGAGCAAGTAATCTTTTTTTGAAACCCTAGTAGGCAAACCCAATGGGAAAACGTGTGAGATTTGGGCAGCAGCACTGCGCAGGGCTTGGGTTTCTGTATTTAAAAGCAAAACGCCACAGCAGGTGGCAGCAATGTCTTTCCAGATCCTCTGCATCTCTGCGACCTCTCTGCTGTTACCTGTCCTGGACAGATGCTGGAAGCCATAGACAGAGGTGGAGGTCACCCTGCCATTCGCTCAGGGCTGGGAGGGAAACCACCAGCTTGGCCTCCAACCCTCCAGACCTTCCTTTCCTGAGCTTTGCCAGTAACAGGCTCCCCATTTCATGTAGCCCCATCAGAACCTGCCTGCTGGTCACTGTTCCTCACAAGAAGGTCCATCGTACCCCCTGACCATTTAGGTAGCATTTTAGATAGAAACAATTAGAAAAAAGTAGCTTTTGATTCCACGTCCTCCCTCCAGTGCAAACTCAACAACCAAACCCATAATGAAAAAACCTGGACAGACACCCTTTTTTGTCTCTACACTTGCAAGAATGAGAAGCATTTCAGAGCCTCCACGTGCCTCTTCAAGATCCCTGGCAGTCCAATTCGATGGCAGCAGTAGGAAATGCCGATCAAATAATCAGTAACATTCTCGGTTTCTCAGTGGAAATTGTTTCTTG
The DNA here is from genome assembly GCF_964237585.1 of Gallinula chloropus. Classification (NCBI taxonomy): domain Eukaryota; kingdom Metazoa; phylum Chordata; class Aves; order Gruiformes; family Rallidae; genus Gallinula; species Gallinula chloropus. The sequence continues at coordinate 118,186,195 of NC_140085.1, forward strand.
AGGTTCTTTGTGTAATGTTATCTGCCTCAAAGTGGGAAGTTTCCACTATATTTAAAAGAAAAATACTAGAAAGGAGAAGTTCTTCAGTGAAAGATGCCCTTTCGCAGGCAGGCTGTGCTTAAGGCAGAACTCCCACTGACTGCAATCTACTCAGAGGAGCAAAGGGAAGCTGATGCTTTTGCTTACACATAGTGCCTGGTGGGAAGTAATATATGAGTGTCATATCTCTGATTGCATCTTGGCTGCAAGCGAACTACTGAGCGATTACTAGAATTCAGGGGATTAAGATGGGCAGTTTTATTAAAATTTGAGCAACAGCAACTCCTCATTTCCTGGGACTCTGAAGTTTTTATTTCTCTTCTCTGATGGTTTTTTGTTGGGTTTTTTTGGTTTTTTTTTCTTTCCAGGGGTGATTTCCAGCAGCATAGATAAAGAAGATTCTCTCCCTTCAAATACAAACTTTACACTAGCACATCTAACATGACTTTTTCCCTCTTTCAAAGATGAGAGCATATAGATAGATGCCTTAGGCTGGCCTAGTCTCCATTGCACGTCTCATTAAAAATAAAAAAATACTTTTTTTAATAGTCATATTTCAGCCAAAAGCAATACACATTTCCACCTCGCACCTCTGATATAAATCCTGCATGGTTATGCTTTGTATAGCTGCTTTGTATCTCCTGAGCATTCTCTACCTGAGTTCTAGGGAATGAGACTGAACTTCTACCTTCTCCCCCAGACCAGGAGGTCTGTGACAACCTAGACTTGGAAACAAGGAGTGAAGTAAGATTTTCCAAAGGGTTATTTGTGCTCCAAGGTCACATCTGACTATAAATTCCAGCTTTGCTCCTGGTTTCCTGAATAGCACTGTGCTACCTGATCAGATATTATTGCCTGCAAGGACTAGAAGTGGAATTAGACCTTGCATATCTCTGGATTTTGCAGCCAGAGCAGAGAGCGCCAGGTACAGCTAATTTCTGATTTTCTTTCTGTTAACTTACGGGATAGAACTGGAGACCAGGAGCAAAGCCTTGATTTCTGTGAGACTTGTGTCCCTCACAGTGGTCTGTTATCGCTGGATGTTTAGTTACATTGCTGAAGTGTCTGCTTGCCACACTGCCACTCACCAGCTAAGCAAGCATTCCTTGCAGCGGGTGAACAGCAGCTCAACAGTCCCAAATCAGCAGTCTTTTTAACAAAACTGGAAGAGAAAGGCCACTCCTCCTCCATCCTCACCTCCTCCACATTCACAAGGCAGATTCCTGTGCAATGTGAGGTACTCCTGCCCACTGCAGGCACAAGGCAGCTTGAACAGGTAGTCTTTCCACAAGAAGCTTCAGGCCTAAAGGTAAGTCAGTTCTGCAGTAAATTACTGCCTGCCTTGGTCATTTCCTTGAGAAGGAAATCCAGAAACACAACCAATAATTTTGAGGTGGGAGGAAAGGGACATACAATAAGAGGGATTCTACAATTTACAAATTACCTTCCACTTAGAAACTTCTCAAGCCATTGGGTGGAGACATAAAAACACGGTTAACAAAGGTAAAATACTGCTGCTATCCGTTCAGTTTCAGCTTTCAGCTAGCTGTTGGGTAGGTCACAGGAACTGGCCATAGCAACACTGAGCTCAGCAGACTAACGCAGGCAGCGCTGAACCTCAAGCTGCTCAGCTCAGCTGCTGCCAAAGTTGTTGGTTTCCAGTCAGGCCCTGAACTTTCTCATCTGCTAATGGCTTTCAGACATTGCAGCACAGCAAAGGCCCCAGCAATAGCACTTACCGCAACACTATTCAATTAGCCCTGCAGTTTATTGAAGAACTTGAGCTCTAATCAGTCCTGGAGAACCATGGTTCTTGAGAACACAACAAATAACTGGCTTTCCCCTCATTTAGTTTGCTAGTTCTTGGTAAGCATTGTCCTAGCAGTAAATAATCTCTTCTAGTTTGAATTGTTCATTGATCATAATTTTAGTCCTTTCCTCTTGTTTTCCTTTTGTGCCTATAATTGCACTTTGTCTTTTTAATAGAGGGGGAAATTGGAAATACACCAGATCTATCTAACAATACTCCATCTGAAAAGGCACTTAAGCATAGAGAAGCACTGATGGCCCAGCTGGTAAAAGTGTTCCAGCCCCTGATCCACATCATCTGCTGCAGGAAATGGCACAGTGATACAAAAGGTAAGATTTATCTGGATCCACTCACAGAATCACAGAATCATAGGGGTTGGAAGGGACCTTGAGAGATCATCGGGTCCAACCCCCCTGCCAAAGCAGGTTCCCTATGACAGGTCACACAGGGAGGCATCCAGACAGGTCTGGAATATCTCCAGAGATGGAGACTCCACAACCTCCCTGGGCAGCCTGTGCCAGATTAGAATTGAACTGTTTTACTAAAAGCTATAGCATTTTATTTTATGTCTTCAGCCTTCCTGGTATTTGCTACAGTTCTTCATGTGTTTCACTCTGCTCTGATTAACATGGTAATTATTTTTTTTTCTGGGTTACTTGCAGATAGTCAAGGTTTTAACAAAAAGCACCGAGAATCCCACAGTTTATAACTGCTGCCATCACCAGCTGTACTCTCTGCTGAGTACACCTTGGCTCTGGAGCAGAGGTGGTGCACAGGAAATGTGATCCCCAGCCAACTCACTATGGTCAGTTTAAAAATAACAAACCAAACCAACCTGCAGACCTGGAGCTGGAGAAAACTAGGCAAGAGAGAGTATCTAATGTGCATACTGCACTGTATATAGTAAATTCTGATGTAACCTGGAGCTGCAGACCAATGAAGAAAGAAAGGGGAAGTGTAAGGAAGAAGAAAGTGGTGGGAGAGGGTGTGGGTGTGAAAGGGGGGGGGAAGGAAAAAGAAAAGAAGAAAAGGAAAAACATCAACACAAAAATTGTATTTCTTACAGTGAAGGACTCTAGGTGCTGACAACTCACTGTAATATCCCAGCATCACCATGACCAGCATGAAACCACTGACCTCAGGACCCAGAAGAACAGTTGAAGAGTGAACTAAGAAATGGGCATTCTACTACCAGCTAAGAGCTGCAAGAGACAACTTCTCAGACTCTTTTATCATGTCTCCCTTTCTACTTCCCATCTGAGATATTCTTCGCCCTGCTCTGCAGTATGCACTTAAGTATATCACATGGGAGAAGACCAGGACAGTCAATGCACAGACCAAAGAGGTGATGGCACAAGCACATGGAAGCAGACGATGACTCCAGCTGGGCAGAGCAGGGCTAGACTGCAGGGCTTTTTCTGAAGGCCACTTCTCTGGGCACTGCACACGTTTGATCCAAAATTAGGGCTAATATATTGACCTTACAAGCTCACTGAGCTACCCTGTGAGGTAGCTGTTCGTATCATGTGCACATTGTTCCTTAGCCATCACAAGAGGGTTGCAAATGTTCAGTCAGGCATGCGTTGTGACTTCAGCAGCTGAAAAGTCCTGCAGACTCAAAGCTTCTTCTGCACAAATAAATGAGTGATGATTTTTAGAGACATGTAAAGCATCTGGACCTCAAAATTCATCAGGGCTCCACACATCCCCATTCAATTCAGTGACTACAGTGTTGGCTTAAGGACTCCTCTGCACGTTCCCATCAACTGGTTTAGTGTGATCTCTTCTGCTTTACTGACAGTCCCACTTCTGATGGCTCATACTATAAGGGCTTTTTCATCCCTCTTTTCTAGGATCCTGGGGTCCTGTGTCATGTTGTTTTGGAGAAATGGACCAGGAGCACAAAAAGTTGAGGTCCTAGTGTGCTTCCATGTCACAAAACCCATGTCCACATACAGCTTCAAGCAATGTTGCTGAGAATTTTCTCTGGAGGAAGGGTGCTGATGGCTGGTGGGAGTTTGATGCAGAAGAACTTTGTCCTATGAAACTGCATTTCCACAAGCACCCAGGGTACTTCAACAAAGAAGTGAAGAAAAAATTCTCTGCTGCTGCCCACAGCTCTCCTGTTCTGGATCAGAGTGTATGTCGCAGTTTTGTGTGGCTGGGTTGTGGTGGAGGAGGGGGATCTGCAGGGGCAGCTTCTGCAAGCAGCCACCAGAAGCTCTCTGCAGGCCCCACAGAGCAAACACCAGCCGGCTCAAGGCCGGACCCGCTGCTGACCAAGGCCGAGCCCATCAGTGACGGTCACAGCGCCTCTGGGAATCACAGTTAGGAGAAAAAACCCACAAGTAGCTGCTTTTTGCCCCCAGAGAAGGGAGTGAGAAGATGTAAGAGACTCTGCAGGCACCAAGGCCAGGGAAGGTGAGGAGGAGGCGCCCCAGGTGCAGGAGAGAAAGATGCCCTTGCAGCCCATGGAGAAACCCATGGTGGAGCGGGTGTTCCCCCAACAGCCCATGGAAGAGGCTGAGACCCCACCTGCAGCCTGTGGAGAGGCCCCATGCTGGAGCAGCTGGAGACATACAGGAGATGCTGTGACCCACGTTGGAACAAGCCTCTGCCAGCACTTGCAGCCCATGGAGAGAGACAGAGACACAGAGATGAGCAAGAAGGAAAACAGCTCGTGAGTAACTCACCAAAATCCCTATTCCCCCATTCCCTGCCCCTCCCTGTGCCACAGGGAGCAAAATAATGACTAAAGTGCAGTCTGCTAAGAAGGGAAGCATGGGAGGAAGTGCTTTAAGATCCGGTCACACTTTTCATTACCTGACTTTTGTGTCACTGGGTGTGCAGGGCAGTGTCATAAATTAGAGTTTCATTCCTTTATTCTGCATTGGGTCTGTTTTGCCCGTGAAGCTGATTGCGGGATGATCTCTCCCTGTCCTTGTCTTGATTTCTGAGCCTCTCAATACATATTTCCTCCCCTGTCCAGCTGAAAATGGGAGTGATAGAGGCTTTGGTGGGCCTCCAGCCAGATCCAAACCACCACAGTGTAGCATTCCCCTGAAATGGGAGCCCAGCCCAGCACAGTGTACACCCTGGTCTTCCCCTCCTTTTGCTAACAATGCCATGAACACAAAAAGGGAGGCTTTGTTTTATTGTCCTTCTCTAAACACTTTCATAGCACTGTGCTAAAACCAAGGGCTCAAGGTTTTCTACAATACATTTTCCCACAGTTTTTCTTGCAGGGCACCTCAGCAGAGATGCCACAAATCCCTGAGCTGTTGGGCCTGACTCTAGCTCCTTTAGGGATGTAGTAAAACTAGGGAACAAGAGGCTTCCTCACCCTGCTCAGAACATGAGACTTCTTAGTTCTGCATATATCACTGTAACAGTAATTTTCTAATGCTGCTGAAACTAATGTGGGAAACCCAAGGGTTTCCCACAGAGGAATTTGCATTTAGTTATTTACAAGGCAAGGTATATTTCATTTATATCTAGTTTTGCCATAAAACATCAGCCAAATGTATATACCTCAGACAGAGATCTATACAAAGGCTGTTTCTGAAATACTTGAACATTTGTAAAACACAACAGATGCAATTCCTGTTCATTCCCAAGATGTGGTGAAAGCATTCTGCCGCTTTCCCTGTCCTTTGCTCACATCCTCACCTCTGTTTGTTTTGCTTGAGTGAAACTCAAACAGCAAGCAGACATATTTCATAGCAAAGAGCATGGATTTACCCCATAACCTGTTTTTCTAGTATGCCACAGAAGGGGAAAGTCAAATTGTAACTGCCCAATAGTGGTCATTTGTGACCAAAGAATGATTGGGCATGGTGGGGCAAGAAGGGGTTACCCTGGCTGGAAGCTGGGATGCTGGAGACAGGACTGCTCCCTGTAAGGGAGTGAAGTTTCTCTGTGTGGTAAGAAATGCCACAGCACTGTCTTGTAGTGCTGGTGAAACGGGAGCGAGTGGGGACCAACCTTGGGCAGCAGAGCTGGTGCTGGAGGACAGACCATGGGGCTGAGGTGCCAGTGCCAACGGTCATGTGATGGGTACAGGTGCAAGTGTGTATAAGGAATAGGCCCACGACACATCTTTGCGTAGTCTTTGTAGAACCACTGCCCAACACCTTGCTCATTAAATCTTTTGGTGTTTAAGCACCAGTGTGTACATATAAACATGCCCCAACCTATTCTGCCAGGTTCTCTGCTACCCTTTAGTTTCCTGCTGCAAGTGCTCATTGAGAAGAATTGAGGAGCTCATCTCAGTAATTTTTAATGTAACAAGGCTAAAGGAACAGAAGTGGAGTAAGCACATGCAAAGCTAGTTCCACCTCAACAGTCTGTGGGCAATCATATACATGACCTGCAGTATTTGAGGCTTCAAACTTCCCCCTGGTCCCCCAGCCCAAATTGTAACACTGAAGTGCTAAGCAGCTGTCAGGAACTGACTTTACTTGCCTTATCTGTAACAGGTAATGCTCTTCTATTCTGTTCTCACTGATAAGCTAGAAAGTAGAAAAAAGTTTAGGGAAAAACATCACCACCTGTAAATACTCAGACGTCAGGATCCTTTCTTTCCTGCCAGCTGTTTAGATACTGTCACCATAATGATCATTAACAGATTTCAATATCCCTTGAACACATAGGTTTAATACTCTAGATATCTGAGTGACACTGCTTTATACAAATTGAGCCCTTGCCCCCCGAAGAAATTTACATAACATAAAATAAGTTTCCATGTGTGTGATTCTAATTTCAAAGAATTTGAACATACGTCATCTGGTCATTTCCCATGTCACCCAGTGGGGAATGATGGGATTTTCTATTCCAGGCTGACACAGCTCAGACAAGGAAAGCACTGGTTATCAAACCCCAAACCCAGATCCTTCAGCCTTAACAGCACTGTCCTGGTGTTGGCTGGGACAGAGTTCATTTTCTCCATGGCAGCTGGTACATGGCTGTGTTTTGGATTTGTGCTGCAGAGTTGGTAACACAGGGATGTTTTAGCTATTGCTGATCAGTGCTTACACAGAGCCAAGGGCTTTTCTGCCTCTCAGCCCACCCCACCAGTGAGCAGGCTGGGGGTGCACAAGGAGTCAGGGGGAACACACAGCCAGGACACCCAACCCTGTATCCCATACCATATGCTCAGCATATAAACTAGGGGGATGAAGAAGGAAATAGAGGATATTCAGATGGCATTTGTCCTCCCATCATTAGGCATGATGGAGCCCTGGTCTCCTGGGGATGGCTGAACACCTGCTTGCCATGGGCAGTGATGAATGGATTCCTTGGTTTGCTTGGCTTGCGCACACAGCTTTTGCTTTACCTTTTAAACTGGTTTTATCTTAATCCCTGAGTTTTCTCTGATTCTCTCCCCTATCGTGACAGCATGGACTGAGGGAGCGGCTGTGTGGGGCTTAGTTGCCAGGTGAGGCTGGCACTACACAACAAGCACACCTCTGTGCTGTGCTGAAGTCACCTTTGCTGCAGATGCACAGCCAACTCACCTGCAAAAGCAGCACAACTCTGCTCTTGCAGCAGCAGAATGCAGGCAGCTCCGCGGCTTTAAAGTTTCACTACTGAGCAGGTTTGTGGGGTGACAGTGCTCACTTTCCTACTGGCTGTGTCCTACACTGAAATTACATCCTAGTCAACTTTTTCATATAAAAACACCGTGACCACTTTCTCCACCCAGCTGCTGCACGGTTGGAGCTCAAGAGACAGCAGAAGAGAGACTGGAAATGAGCACCTTTCCCTTGACAATTTATGTTTAACTTCCCAAGTCGAGCAATTATTAAACAGTTTAAAGATCTGGGGTTTCCTTTCTGTTTTACACCACTCTGGATATTTTTCTTTATTTTTCCTCTTTCCCCGTATTTTTTTGTAACTTCTACTTTTTGGGGTTGGTTTATTTCAGCAGAATGTTTTGATGTGTGTGGAATTTTGGGGGATATGTTCTTTTTCCTAATAGTTGTTCCTTTACTGCTGATTTTATTTTTGTTCCAGCTTGTTTGTGGGACTTCTAATTATTTATTTAGGTGGGGAATTGCCTTTGTAGGGATTTTAGCTTGGGGGTTTGGCAGTGCTTTTCTTAACAGCTTCAGACAAAATCTATTCAGGAATACCCAGTGACAGGACAAGGGGCAGCGGGCACACACTGGAACACAGGAAATTCCATGTCAACATGAGATGCCCCTCTGAGTCATCTTAGGTGAAGAAGTAGGAGGAAGGACTGTGTAAAAATTATTGTGACTGCTCTTTGGTCAGAGTAAGGCTGAGAAAGGCAGTTTGAAACCCAGCAAAACTTTCAGGAACTGAGAGCGGCTAATGGAGGCAGCAGTGAAAACCAGAGGGAGTGAGAAATAAGAACTGATCTTGCCTCAGACTTGCAAACCCCCTGACTGAACAAAGCAAGCTGATTATTCATTAACAGCTTAGAGCTTATAAAAACACTCAAAAATGGGGGCAGGAAAGAAAAAAAGAGCAGAAGAGGGACCATCCTGACTCAGTTAGATCGAGACCACCACACAAGGGCCCAAGAAGGAGCTTGAGACCTCAACTGCCCTGAAGCAGCACACAAAAACACTGGTAAATCACGTGTTACTTTGCTTCCTTGTCACCCATGTTTAGCAAACTAGGCAGTGTCCTGCAGCCTTGGACAGCAAAGGTACAGCCCAGGTGAGCCATGACACAGCTTGCCATCCTGGCTTGGCTAGAAAATCTTGCCTTGAGGTGGAAAAAAAGGATTCCCTCTCCCATGGAGGGGAGCCCTCACCCACTCACTTTTTGCATAAAGGGATGAGGAGGATAAAAGGTCTCCCAGATGGCCCAGGGCCAGCATCCCCACTGGGCAGCCCCAGTTGGAGAGGGGCACAGCAGCTACCCCAGTCACCTCTGGACCCAGCTGGTTTCACCCCACGTGTCTGTGGTGGTTTAGGTCTGGCTGGAGGCAAGATGTCCACCAAAGCCGCTCTATCACTCCTCTTTTCAGATGGACGGAAGAAAATATATATTGAGAGGCTCAGGAGTTGAGATAAGGACAGGGAGAGATCATCCCGCAATCAGCGTCACGGGCAAAACAGACTCAACACAGAATAAAGGAAAGAAACTCTAATTTATGACACTGCACTGCACACCCAGTGACACCAGCGTCAGATCTTAAAACACCTTCCCACACCCCTCCCTTCTTAGCAGACTTCACTTTAGTCATGATTTCGCTCCCTTCTTCCCCCACATTGTGCCATAGGGAGGGGCAGGGACTGGGAAAACGGGAGCTTCGGTCATTTCCTTGCAAGTTGGTTTCCATCTTGTCTGGGGGGGGGGGCATTCATTCCACACACCCTGCGGCACCATGGGGTCCTACCCATGGGAGACAGTCCTTCACAAACTGTCTCCAATGTGAGTCCTTTCCCACGGGGCTTCAGCTCTTCACCAGCTGCCCCAGCGTGGGGGAGTCATAAATCACAATGTCTCTCAGTCCTGGGCCTCCACAGGGTCACAAACCTACCCCCAGCAAACCTGCTCCAGCACAGGTCTCTCTCTCACTCATCTCTGTGTCTCTGTCTCTCTCCATGGGCTGCAAGTGCTGGCAGAGGCTTGCTGCAACATGGGTCAGAGCATCTCCTGTGTGTCTCCAGCTGCTCCAGCGTGAGGACTTTCCACAGGCTGCAGGTGGGGTCTCAGCCTTTTCCATGGGCTGCGGGGGGACCCCCATTCCATCATGGGTTTCTCTATGGGCTGCAGGGGCATCTTTCTCTCCTGCACCCGGGGCATCTCTCCCCCCGCCCCCCCCCCGCTTCCCTGGCCTTGGTGCCTGCACAGTCTCTTACGTCTTCTCACTCCCTTCTCTGGGGGCAAAAAGCAGCTACTTGTGGGTTTTTTCTCCTAACTGTGATTCCCAGAGGCGCTGTGACCGTCACTGATGGGCTCGGCCTTGGTCAGCAGCGGGTCCGGCCTTGAGCCGGCTGGTGTTTGCTCTGTGGGGCCTGCAGAGACCTTCTGGCTGCTGCTTGCAGAAGCCGCCCCTGCAGCACACACACCCCACACCGCCCCCCCCGCTCTCTACCAATACCCAGCTACACATAACTGCGACAGTGTGAGTAAGCTGGCTCAGTGGGTGAGCTGGATTTTTTTGGGTGAGGAAAGGGGGATTGTTGCTCATGGGCAACCTATTCCAAGTAACTTTACCATTTTCCCCTATTGACCCATTGTGCATGCAGTTCAGCCAAAAGAGGAGGTGGCCAGACAAGTTTCGTTTCTGCCTTCTGCTAGAGAGCTGGAGGAAAGCTGGCTGGCATTCAAGGAAATGAGAGAGGAGGAGAAAAGAAAAAAGTGTGTTGCTTTTTCGTTTCCAGATCTGCCTTGAAACAATCCCATTTCATGTCAGAGTTGGTTTCATTTCTTCTGAATCTTGTCAGTGTGTAGGTGGAGCCTGTTAATAAAAAGCAGCAGAAGTTGAGAAGGTTTCACTGCTTCTCCTTGCTACGGGACAGTACACAGGTAGAAGTTTCTCCTTTCCTTCTTTTAAAAATAATCATGCAATTTTTGATTGTTGTCTTGATTCCTTGTAATAGCCAGAAAGTGAGAAGGCTGCATGGGTCTGAAGTAAGCGTGTTTAAACAAGGATTTGCTTTTTTCTAGGGTGGGGGAAAGGAAGAGTTATTAATATTATCTCTTCTTTAAAGGTAGATGACTTAGAGGTGGCATTTAAATTGGAATATCATTTTTAAACCATGAGGGGGTAGTGTTCAGCAACACGGTCTAGCTGGCAATATTCATCATAAGCTTTGCATTGTTCATTGATTGCTGAGAAGGCAGCTAGAATTAATAACTGTACAACCCAGAGACTGTGCAGTTTACCCAAACAGGCTGAAGTCATGGGTTACATCAGGCAGAGTTCCGTGCACAGGATGAATAAATAGAGAGCTGTGTGGATTCAGCGCTGCAACTCTGCGCTTTCCATTTGGTAGCTGATTTTATTAACCTTTGAGATGCAAAGCCAGGATCCCTGGAGGAAAATGAGGCAACCAGCTTCAGGACTAGTCTTAGGAAACTTGTATTCCCGATGACAGAGGCTGGCGCAGCTCTGGTGAGGAGGGTTTTATCAGCCGTTCGGTATCAGCACCTCGTCCAGGTGTCACATTTCTCATATGGATTCTGTCCAGTTTCAGAAAAGCACTTAAAAATTGCAGGTCTTTTTCTCCTCTCCTCCTGTATTTCTTTCACCTGATGCTGTCAAGGCTCAGCACCCAAAGAAATCGCTGTGCCTGCAGTGCACAGTGAAGGCTTGCCCACACCTACCTTTTTCTGGTTCCAGGCGGAGAACAGCTGGGCAGCCCCAGAAATCCACGCATGCTCATTTACTTACTGAAGGTGTTTTTGTGAGCCTGTGTGTCTGTATGTGCATGCTGGGGTCTGTACAGCAGACCTAGCTGAAAGAAACCTCTAGGTATGTGGTAAAATACAGCCCTTGCACTAAAACATTTCAAAGGTGGGGAACTGGACATTTTTTTCTTTGAGTTGCTAGACCGTCTGAGACATTTTCTCCACAGCCAAGACAAAGGAGGAAGAAAGACTTTCTTTTTATTTCTGGAGTTGGCCAGCTACTTCATCCACTGCTGGTGTCTCTTCGCTTTCCCAGTCCATTACTGCCAATGAGTTGGCGTACGACAGTTGTGCAATCTGTACTTATTTCTACCACATGGGTCAAGTGCATTAGACTTCATTTGGATCTGTGGAGAACTGTGTGTTGCCCACACAGCTAACTCCCTCAGGTACTGGATACCTCTGTCCAGGTGATCCACTTCCTTGGATGACATACATCATCTTCACTGGAGTGATACCTTTCCTTGATGCTTGACAGAAGTAAACTTCAGAGGCTGAGGGCTCATGTCTTTTTCCCAATCACCTTGTCAATGTCCCTTCCCTAGACATGGATCCCACCTGCTTAGCTTCCCAACCCTTTAATCCCAGGCTACTGGCACCATTCTCCCAGCACTGGAGCAGTCAGGTAACAATGTTCTCACGTGGATGGTGACTGAGATCTTTTCAAATGTCTTGCAGCTCACTCAGGGACAGGGATCAGGTGATTATCTCCAGTTCTTCTTTTGTCTCCTGTTCTTGTGATGGTCCTGGTTCATTGTCATCTCTTACTAAGAAAACTGAGGTTTTCATGTGTTCTTCTGTATAGGAGCAACTGATAGCATCAGTAAATAAAAGTGGTATTTGAATTTATTTTCTATGATCACTGTGGCGAGAGGGAGTCACTCATTGTTCCGCGTTTGATTTCAGGAGCTGTACTATAAAGCGGTTGGAGCAGAGAGGAAATGTTATTTAGTGAAGCATTTACAGACAATCTACACAGCAAGCCAAAAAATCATCAGGCCACGGATAATGAGGGGGCAACATTCAAACAACCTTCTGAACGAAACAACATTCCCATCAAGAAAACTATTTCACCATCACCTTCCCCACAACCATCTTTAACACCTTTCGCAGTACCTCTCCCACCAGACCAAGGTGATGAAGATGTGATGTCAGAAAATGTCAGAAATGAGAGAAAACCTAAACTTGAGCAAAAGCTGAATAGAAAGTATTACAAAAAACAGGACAAGGTAAGGCTGACACCAGAAGAGATCCTCCCCACTCCCACTCTTACTTCATATTACCAAAATTAATTCCCTTGCCTCTTTGAGCACTCTGCACATGCTAGGTCTAAGCAGGGAAGTACTGGTGGGATCGGGGCCAGCCAATCACTTGTGTAACTAAGAAGATAGGTACTTATAATTAATCTGTAGGCATAAAAAAAAAATGCAGGTGTAAAAAATGGGATGGTAGCAGCCTTGCAGTGAATTTCATGCACAACATGTATCTGTTTCATTGGTGACAGCAAATGTTGAACAGAAATCCCAAAATCTGAGAGTTTTTTTACTTGAGGCTCTGCTACCTTCAATAGAAATGTTTAAAAAAAGGTTAGTAATAGCTCATGTTGAATATTTGACATTGTTTTTAAGTCTGTATCATAGTTAATGATGTTCCTTGACAATGGTTAGGATTTACTAGCTAGTAAACTTTGTAATGACGATGGGGGGAGAGGTGCCAATAAGGTTTTAAAATACCTGCCTGTAGACAGTGTGTGCTGTCTCTCTCATCTTGAAAGAAAAATCTGCTGCTTGATTACATCTGATTGATAAAAAATATTTCAGGGGTGTCTTTCTTAGATAAAGCTGATGGTGGGAAACTTCAACTTTCCTTTTCAAAAAATGAGGTATGACTGCACCTGACCTGGTAGGGTCTGTAATATATTGGTGGTCTCAGAATTGCATTTCTAAATGTAGCAGTCAGGCTGGAACCTGGAGAGACAATCTGAGACAAAGGGCCAAGCTGATCTTTATACACTTCAGCTGTGTATATTTAACAGCAGGTGGGCCAGTTTTCTAAGGAGCTGCAAATTGTTCAGTTTGTTTGCATGAAAATGAAAAACCGGTGGTTTTCATCTAGCACATGTATTAAAACAACAATAACAAGCAATAATCAGTCTTTTAAAACAAATCACTCACATTCTTCCCTTACTCTAGCCTAAAATGAGGCAAAGGAAGAAGAGCCATGATGATCTAAAAATATTTTAGCCCCCTGTTAAGGACACTATGGCAGAACACTTTTGGTGCCTACACACAAACTAGAAATTCAAACTTCAAAACAAAAATGCAATAAGCTATTCTGTACTGAATTCTCTTATTACTGGGACTAGTCCGTGTTTGCATACACAGACTTCATTACATCTGTACATGAGTGAAATAAAATGGCAGTTATTAAAAAAAAATCTAGAAAGAACACTTAGTAATGAAGTCTCCTTTTATTCTTTACCTTCTCAGGATAGCTGACAAAGTTTAGTATTTTAGTATTTTTGGTCTTTGGGCCAACCTCAATTGATTCTGTCGTGTTCACAGACACCTGTGTGTAACAAGGAGGTGCAAGAATACACAGTGACATGAAATACAACTGGATGCCAGTGTATAAGGTTTACTAGGGAATGATGAACTGGAAAAGATGCCTACAAAATTTTGTTGGGTTTGGGGATTTTTTTTTTTTTGTGAGAACAACTTGTTTTAAAAATATGGAAGATTAATTCTAAGTTTAATTCTAGCAGGAAGCAGAACATAGCTTGTACAAACAGTTTGAGAAAAAGATCCGACCCTGCATTGATCTTGTCGACAGCCTGAGAAGTCTTGGAGTAGAAAAACATGTGGCTTTGCCTGCTATCACAGTGATTGGAGACCAGAGCTCTGGGAAAAGCTCCGTCCTAGAAGCCCTGTCTGGTGTTTCTCTTCCTAGGGGCAGTGGTAAGAAATCACCTTCTCAAGTTTTCAGTTGTATTTTTTGTTGTTTTTTTTTTTTCCTGGTTTTGGTCTTGGAGTGGTTAACTCCATGACTGACACTATGTCAAAGTTGTGAGACTCCAGAGGCCTTCTCAGCTCTGGTTTCCAGTAGAAGAAATGGATGTGCAGGTGGGGCACTGCAGGGTAACCTCAACAAGGCACATGGTCAGGGTGGTGGAGAGACCAGGAGTAAGAATACCATGTAGCATACTTGGCTCAAAACTGTGGACAGACTGCAAGGTCTCACTCTGTGCTTTTGGGGTGGTTTGGTTTTGTGGGTTTTTTTAGCAAGGTTTTCTTACAGGTATCTTTTTCTTCCTTTTTTTTTTTTTTTTTTGGCAAAAAATGGGCAAAGATCTTTACTTACAAACATATTCATTGCATGTTGGAAGACTAGCTCAAGAGGATTTACTTTCCAGCTCTGTGTGTCTGTGTGTGAATAAGTTCTATGTGAGCTGACAATACCATCTAGCCTTTCAGGCTGGACTTGAGGAAAAGGTTTTCACAGGATGAAGGTGCAGCACTGGACCAGTTCACCCCAGAGGGGTGTGAGTCTCCATCCTTGGAGGTCTGCAAGACAAGATGTGGCTGGACAAGCCATGGCTGACCTCACCTGGTACTGGAGACATTCCTACTCTGAGTGGAAAGTCAGACAAAAGCTCTTTGGCAACGTCTCCTGGAACATTTCTGTGTCTCTGTGTGAAGTATTAGGCATTCCAGTGTATGCTACTCAGTCACTGTATCATGCTTAACAAGTGCTAAAAGAGTTACCTCTGTCTTTGAAACTGCTGCAGGTATAGTTACACGATGCCCCTTGGAACTGAAAATGAAGAGAACACCTGCCACCCAGGCATGGAAAGGGAAAATTTGTTACCGCAACACCAAGAGAGAGCTCCAGAATGCCTCTGAGGTGGAGAAAGCAATAAGAGAAGGTGAGCTGGAACTTATTCCCATCCAGCTTGGCTTGACTTGTGGTAGGGTAGCATAAAATAGCCCTCTCAGTACAGTACTACTCACTACTGCAGCAGTGAGGATGGTCTGTGATGTCCAGTAAAAGCTAACCGTCTGCCTCGTTTCGAGAGGCTGGCAAGTTGTAAACTTGCAAAGCCCTAATTGGTTCCTCTCATCAGTTGAAAAGCACAGATGTGTCTCTGGCTGGAAATCTTACTGTTTTGGAGGAAACTTCAAGAAGGAAGCATGATCTGAAAGGTGTTTTCCAATGTTAATGCTTCTGTGATTCTATGGAGGGTATATAGAGCTTCTGCCAGCTAGTGTAACCACAGCCTCAAGCGTTAGCCTTCCCATGTTACAGCTTTACTTTTAGGATATTTCTTGCAGTGCAAGAAAACATTTTTTCTCACCCAAAAGGTAATAAACACTTGCCATAAATGTGAAAGTTGGATTGTCCTTATTTCCTTGACTAGCGTAGATCTACAACATTTTTATTCATCCTATTGATTTTTTCATTAGATTTTCAATATATTATTTGGATATTTTCAATATATCCTTCCAAAAGTGGCAAGGCAAGCAGCGTAAATGGATTAAGCTAATTGCACAGCTGAAAATCTCTCATGAGAATGACTGTGGGGTTTCCTTGCTCCTTTGTGCTGCTCACAGCCTTAACATTATTGCCTTGTAAGATTTGGGATGAATTGCTTGGTCTCTCAACCTCACTATCAAAGTGGGAAGAATATAGAGTAACACCTATTTATCTTTCAATGCAGCAAATTAATACCTAAAAGATATCTTGGTATTGAGGAAGAATTTCTGCAACTGACCAGTATCTTATCAGATCAATTCCACTGTGGTATATTTACATGTATTTTGCCTGCATATATGAGAATTCATAAGAATATGCTCTATATAATAGTCCCACTCATTCCAAAAGAATGTATCCACATACTGCATAATAATTTCCTTAGATTTCTGCAAATAAATAGATTTAGGTGCATGTCTGGATGTGTAAAAAAACAAGCATAAAAAAACCTTAGGTGGTAATAGATACTTTTCAGTCATTGTGTTCAGCTCCTCTTGGATGCATTGTTTGAAGCTTATATGCATTGCCTTGCTCTTTTCTCCTTGCAGCCCAGGATCTCGTGGCTGGTACTAGAGGTGCTGTTAGTGGAGAACTAATTTCTCTAGAAATTCAGTCCCCAGATGTCCCAGATCTGACACTAATTGATCTTCCTGGAATTGTGAGAGTGGCTGTGGGGGATCAGCCAGAAGACATTGGGGAACAGGTAAAACTCAGTCTCACATGCTAACCTGTGCGCCAGGTCACTTCTGTAGGCTACCTCACATGTGAGCCTTTGCTGTAGGATGCTGGAGTTATTACGTGGGGGTTCTGAGCCAGAAATAAAGCTGCACTAACAAACAGGCCTATTTTTCAGGCAACTAATTGAAGATAGAAACAGTGAGGTCCAGGATCTCCTGTATGCCCAGTCCCTCTGTGCAGGAGGGAGCTGCCCATGCTCGGCATGCAGGAGCCACCTCATGCCTTGCGACAACCTACCCATGGCAGCATGGAATAACCACACCGTATAGACCCTGAACACAATGCTGCCCCGTGTCCCTTGGCTAGACTGCAGTCTGGAAGATATATCACACAATTAGTTTTGTTTTAGTTTTATCATAGATAGATAGATAGATAGATAGATAGATAGATAGATAGATAGATGGATGTGGGTTCTTGTATGCTCTTCCAGAGCAAGGTAGCAAATCGGCCCTCTTGCAAGTTCATTGCTCTCTCATCCCTTACATCTTAATCAGACTCATCTTGGTCTTTCTCATCCCTTAAGGGGTCCCATCAGACCCCTTATGAAGTAAACAGTGTATGCATTAAAGTGCGGGAGATCCCTGTTCTTACTCTGGCTGTTTTCAGAATAAATGCTGGAGAATGCAAATAAAATTGGACAAGGACAGCTGTGAAGGTGATGTGCAGGAGCTGGGTGTATTGTTTCTCCTAAAATACCATTAAATAGGAACTTGGAAAAAGAGTAGCACACAAACTAAACTAGACATATCAACAAAAATGACACAAGATTGGATTGACTAGCTTTTGGTCTCTGGGAGAAGAGTAAATTCACTTCACAATTTGATAGTAATCTTTCTATAGTATTCAGAAGCAAGCAACAGGTGTGACATGACCCACAATTTTCCATCATGCCCAGCTGGCTGCATGCTTCACAGATGGAGGCTGTAGGATCATAGCATGTCAGAAATCAGAATGGATGAGAAATAGAAAAGAGGCATCTTTGCCAAAACTCAGGGGAAAAAAAGTTAACTTACTTTGGTATAAGCACTGCAGAGCTGTGTGAACTTTTTGCAACACATCAAAAACTGAGAACCTCTTTCAGTTTGGCATTGAAACACAGACCAACTAGAGGTCATGCAAGATTTCTTTTTTTTACAAATCCTCTACTGAAATATAAGCCAAATACCTTTGTGCTCCTTTCAGAGATCCAAAAATGGGATTTATCAGCATAATCTAGCTTGCTTGCTTTCTCTAAGTATGTACCTAGATGTCCTGGTTTCAGCTGGGATAGAGTTAATTTAGTTAATTTGCTACCTGTCAGTGGGCATAGCGCTGTGTTTGGGATTTAGGATGAGAGTCATGTTGGTAACACACTGATGTTTTAGTCGTTGCCAAGCTGTCAAGGACTCTTCAGCTTCTTATACTGTCCTACCAATGAGAAGGTGGGGGGCACCCAACAAGCCAGGATGGGACACAGCCAGGACAGGTGACCCAAACTGGCCAAAGGGATATTCCGTACTGTATGATGTCATGCTCAGTATATAACTGGAGGAGTTGGCCAGAAGATAGGTGCTCAGGAACTAGCCAAGCTTCAGCTCTGGGAAGTGAGAAGTTGTGCTGCATCACTTATTTTGTAATATCATAACTCTAAAACACAGCACTATACTAGCTGCTGGGAAGAGAATTAACTCTATCCCTGCAGAAACCAGGACCTGGCATCAGAACTTGTTTTTCTTACATGTGATTATTTATGAAAAATCTTTGATATTACCATAATGACACATTTATGAGAGGTTAAATTTTACATACCATTCAGGACAGGCATGTCAACAGTCTGGTCTCATTCGCTGTAGATGTTTCTATTAATCTTGACATAGAAGAAGAGGTTGCATTTTTCTGCTGAACCATATCCAACCAACCCATTAGCATGTAACACTGTGCTCAGTATATGTCATCAGACAATGGCTTGTTTTGCTAGAAATGGTCACATTTTACATGTAAACATCTGATTTCACTGAACTTCTTTGCTGTATTGCACTGCAGATCAAAATGCTGCTTAGGAAGATTATTGGCTGCAAAGAGACAATCAATTTAGTGGTGGTGCCATGTAATGGGGATATTGCAACAACGGAAGCACTGAAAATGGCTCAAGAGGTGGATCCCAGTGGAGAAAGGACACTAGGTGAGGCATTTTTTAAGCTACAAGTTGTAAAGAAGTACAACTCTTCTTATCCCTGAAGGCCTGATAGTCTGTGTATTACACACCAGATCTGTGATGGAAAAAAAAGAAAAAAGAAAAAACCTAAACCAGCTGAAATAAACTATTGACAAAGCCTGAGATGATCCAGTAGCTCAGAGTCCCTTAATTTTGAGTCATGCTGGCATTCATGTTATGAATGATTGGA
Source organism: Gallinula chloropus (assembly GCF_964237585.1). Lineage (NCBI taxonomy): Eukaryota > Metazoa > Chordata > Aves > Gruiformes > Rallidae > Gallinula > Gallinula chloropus. The sequence goes on from NC_140085.1 coordinate 118,205,089, forward strand.
AACTGAATTTGTCAGAGTTAATGGCAGAAAAGCTTTGCTGCTGCCTGTTAAAAAAAGTTTGCAAAGCAAAAAAGCATGATGGGAGGCCAGCTGTGGAGCAGATGTTACAGTGCAAAGCCCTGGACATTAGAGTTTTCTAGAAGAGAGAAAACAAGACAGAGGGAAGTTGCTTTACAAAACATGGTACTCCTCGTTCCTGCTCTGGTGGTGGTGTGTCGCACCTCTCCTACCTTAAACTGCTGCACTTGAGTAACTTTTTTCTTTGGGTAACTCCACAGGCATCCTCACAAAACCCGACCTGGTGGACAGAGGAACTGAAGAGTATATCCTTAACATAACACGAAACCGGGTCTTCCACCTGAAAAAAGGTTACATGGTTGTAAAGTGTCGTGGGCAGGAAGACATCAGCAACAAATTGCCCTTGGCCGCTGCAATCCAGCAGGAGAGAAATTTCTTTGAGACTCACAAACATTTCAGGTACTTCTTGCAGAAAGGACCTAATAAAAATCATACTAAAGTCACTTCAAAACTTCCTTTTGACTTGCTGTGATTTAAATTAGGGTTACAAACAGGTACTGTACTTGCTGTTTCTCATTGCCCATGTAGTGTTGCATTCCAGTAAGTCAGAAGAACTTTATAGGCTAAATAAACTTTTAAAATGCATTTTGGATGTTTGTTATATATTCTCCTTAACCCTGGGAGAAATACTGCGAACTACAGAAGTTCATAGTCCTGCAGAATTCAAGTTAAGCATCTGAGCACTTAAAGCCAAGCACTGAAGTATTTCTGTTCACTGGCAAACAGGATGAAACTCAGCATGAGAGCAGGTACTGCCTGTGCTGAGAGCAGAGATTTCCCCGAAAGATGACTCAGCAGAGAATTGGTCATAATATAGATAATGGCAGGTGAAAAGGGTTTTAAATCAGTGTATTTCACACATGCAGAAATACTACAGCAGCACATTAGTCTGCTGCTAGAAATTGCTGTTTCCAGATACTTCTGTTTCCCTTTGCTTAGCCAGTAGCAGTAGCTGTCGAACAATTCTTGCATAAAAGCCATGGTGCCTGGAGAGGAGAGTTCTGCTCTGCTGTCACGTCTGTACTAGCACTCCCCAGAGGGACTTTTCTTTCCTCAATTCGTGTTGTAGAACTAGTGACAATGCAGGAGAGCATCAGGGCTTCCTCCTCACCCTGCACATGCGGTCTAGCCAAAACCACCTCTTCTTCTTCTTTGCAGCATTCTTCTGGAAGAAGGAAAGGCTACTATCCCTGTCCTCGCAGAGAAGCTCACCAGTGAACTTGTGACACATATTATTGTAAGTAACAGAGATGCCATACTAAGCTGTTTGTATCAGTTACTGTCTTAAGAATGAGTTCAGCCCTTCAACCTTGGATTGCAATGGACTGCAATTGGTTGCAACTGGATTGCATCTTGATGTGCATAGATAGTATTTAATTATCCTTCAGTATGGCAATCTGAGAAGAACTTAAACTGAGACTTAGAGGTAAAGAAACTCATGCTCTGTCCTCAGATTTGTCTTTAAACTGAAGATTGACAATAGACAAATCAGTTAACCTACCTGTGACTCCTAACTCCTGCCTTTCCAATGGCAGCCGTTGTATTTCTTTTGTTTGTTGGCTGGGTGATAAGTTACTGCTATGTTGTGTTACTGAAACACAAAATTTTCTATTTAACTGAAAATGTCTTCAAAATCTCAAGTAAGATCTAATTGTTTTGTTATATTACTGTACCTATATGATTAGATAGTAGTTTTAATTTTATATACATGCATCCTTGAGTAATAGATCCTGATCCATTACAGGAAAATGCTGAAGTACAGGGAACCTCTACATTCAGTCCTGAAGGAGAAATAAATAAATATTTAGGTAACCTTATATAAATGGGCAAATAAACAGCCATGTTTAATCAAGTATTTATCAGGAATGGAGAAGTCAGTACCTTCCCCACATCACTACCTCCACGGCGCAGCCTGTGAGGATAGTTTTTGAGTCTCTGTAGGTGAAATGTTGCCCTAGACTGCAGATGTTCGACCTGCCTTGCTGTGGGGCTCAGCATGATTTCTCAGGGAGATCTTAGCCCCCTGCCTTCTCTCACTGAAGGCTGTATTTGCACTTCCATGCTATCCCGCTGTCACATATGGGATACAGGAACAGCAGGCTCTTGGACTCCAAAGAGCAGCAAAGATCATGTGCTGCTTAGGAGTAGGTCACTCAGAGGGATTTTGTTTTCCTTCCAAAACCAGACATATTCAACCTAAATGTCCTTCTTTGCTGTTTACACCCCAGAAAACTTTGCCAACGCTAGAGAGCCAAATACGTGAGATGCTCCAAAAAACATTACAGGATCTACGAAGGTGTAGCAAAGGCAAACCTGAGACAGAGTCTGAGAAGCTGGCTTTCCTCACAGATGTAAGTATCAATATCCCTTTGGTCACAGAGCAGAGCAAGGAGGCAAATGTGGGAGAAAAAGAAAACACCCAAAGTCAGCAAACTGCCAGCATGGACCACCAAGAAGCTTGTGGTACCTGCAACTGAAGGGTTTTGAGAGTAACATAGAAAAACCTCTGGCAGGAATACATCATATCTGCAAAAACAATGCACCACCGGACCTCACGGCCGCTTCTAGCAGTTCTTTTGTGATTATGTGACGTGAGAAATGAACAACTTAGCTGACTGGTCAAAATCAAGTATCTTAGAGAGAGAAAACTTAGACTTCCCTGTGACCAACATTTTGAAGGGTTTCTATTGTTTACAGCACTCCTAAGATCAAATGCATTCTTGGTATCAAAATACGGATGGCAGGGCCATCCAAGTGTCTCATCTTGGGGAGCTAATCCCTCACAGTAAGCTTTTGGCAGACCAGCAGAGGTGCCCATCAGCTTTCGAAGACTTCATGCAAGTCTAGCCAATTAGAACTTGGTAAGTGATTCCAAGAGCCCACAGGAAAACAAAATACCAAGGCAAAACAAAACAAAGAATATGAAGCTTGTTCTCCTCTAGCTGTTCTGGTTTTAAAAGAAAACAAGACAAACCAAACCAAAAGAGCCAGGAGCTTAGAGCATAAAAGATATAAGGAAGGATGTTTTCATTGAAGCATGTCTCTGCTAACATCAAATGACTGCAGATTCACTTAACATATGCAAGTTAATTGAAATGAAAAAATACAACTTTACTACATTGCTTGGTTGTTCTTTAATTCATTGTAGTTGATCAAACGCTTTAATCAAAACATCACTCAGACGATCTATGGGGATGAACTGTTGCTTGGAAAGGAGATAAGACTGTTTTCAGAAATCCGGAGAGAATTCCAAATCTGGGGAGCGACTCTCCTGGAGTGCACTGAAAGGGGTAAGCATCACAAAACATCACTTGCAGCTGATCTGGGAGTCCATTCCCTTGCTTTTTAATCAAGACACAGCATCATCAACACATTATTTTCATGAAAGTGAAAGCTAAGAAACTAGGAGCATTTATCTGTTCTAGTGTTAGGGAAGTTATGCTTTAGTCTTTGGGGACAAAGACCCAGCTTATGTTAAATGCTGTCACTATGGAGAGATCAGTGGATGACTCTCTTCTACCAACAAAGCAATAAAATCAAGACTCTGGACCCTGGCATAGAATTGTTTGCTGATTCTCTGAACCGTTATTCTAAATAACAGCAACAAAACCAACACCAACACTAAATAGCAATAACATCACTTGTTATAATGTTATTACTACTGTTTATATTATGAATGATTATTCTTAATATTTCAGCATTTGGGTCCTTTTTGTTCTACTGTAGTTCTGGTGTGGAGAAAGCAGTTCTGAGTTTGCAATAACCACAAGCTCATAAGAGTACCCCTTTCTGTGCATCACCCACCTTGCTAATTGCTAACTGAACTCAGTTCTAAACTGAGGCGTCAGGTGATACACACAGACTGAACTCTGCTGTACACACAACATCTTTTGCAGCATCTTTTTCACATCTTCCAGAGACCCCATCATTTGCTCTTAGAGACGAAATAGCATCAGCCCCTAGTCAAGCAGCAGCTCTTGAAAGTAGTTCTTTTAGTCTTTGAGGCACATCTATGTCAACATCGCTAGTGACTCTAAAATGATAGGTACAAATAGGCTGCAAAGGTGCTGTCAGCCAGAAACAAATCCACTATATGTAGCCATATATGTGAGGAGAGACAGACATCAGTGTCTCGTATGTCCCATCCATGAAGTACCAAGCCAATAAACAGGATTTTATGGAGAGGAATAAAAGAGTAAAACAATGAAGACATGAAGAAATAGATGTAAAAACAACAGAAAGCACTAACAGAAGGATGCAGCTTCTTCAGAGGACAAGGAGCAACTGAGCTGCAGATGATGCACAAGGCATCACGTGGCAGCTGAAGCACGGTAGGGAATCCTCTAGGTGCTTTCAGATTGTCCTCGTTGATTTAAACTAATATGTTCAACTTCACAATAAGATCAGAGTAGCAGCACACAGCAGCTCTTATGACAGCACAGCACCTGATGACATGCTGCCCCAAAATCATATGTATGTGAAATATTTACATGTGCAGCAGAGTAAGGTCACTTACATAGCTTGAAATCTAGGGGTGGCTCTAGCAAGCTCGTCCTCAATGAAGAGCATTGTGATCAGCCACCGCTAGAATTTCTGCAGATACATCATCATATGTCAGATGATTCTGTTTAACTTCAGCTTTCTTATGATAAATGAAAGTATTAAAAAACAGAGGATGCTTTGGATACTTGAAGCCTTGAAGTTTCTCTTGAAAATATGTTCTTGTGGCCATATTACAGCTCTGTGCCACCTTAACTATACAGGTCTGTTTTCAGGCTCTGGACCAGATACTCCATGCTGTCTTCTTTTGTTTTGTTATTATCCAGCCATGGACTCATATATCTCAATGTTAGAACTGAATCATTCATGGCTTGACTTCTGCTTCTACATGTGCTCTTTATCCACAATTCACAAACTTGACCCCAGAACATGACAGTATCAAAACCTTTCAAAATGCTTAGAAACACATCTTTGCCTGAGCATGTAAACCACTTCAAAGGGATATACCTCATTTCAGATGGCAAATTCATATGATGTCAACAAAGAAATATTTACTGTGATGACTTGCTGTTTTTTCCTTTAAGAACTGTTCAGTGATTTGGCAGCAGGAGTGGGGGGCGGGTGTTTGGTTCTGTTTTTTTTAAAACTCAGAAGTGACTGGTAATGGCCACTTCTGTGGGGGTAGCAATTCCAAGAAAAACCAACGTTTTTGTTCCCCATCATACTATTTGGATTCCTTTCTTCCAGTCAGATGCTTGATCCAATGTGTGACACAGCTCAGTCACTGAGCAACAACGTGTGCTGGCGCAGTTCTGCAGCAGGAGTATTGCTCAGTAGCTGTTCCTATAAAGAGCATTTCAAAGAGGAGAAATAGGCTTCCTTCTTAAACCTGAAATTTATAAATTCATTATTTAGTAGTAAATCAATGTTTAGTGGTAGTAAATGTTTAGTTTAGTAGTAAAGCAATGTTATTTTAATATTGCAGTTAAAAAAAATATACCCAGTAATGCGCTGGAATATGAAAGGCAGTATCGTGGACGGGAGTTCCCAGGCTTTACCAATTACAGGATGTTTGAAGACATTATAAAGGAGCAAATCTTGGAACTGGAGGAGCCGGCTGTCGCGATAATGAACAACGTGATTGGTATGTCTCACAGGCCACATGAGGCTGTCACATGGGAGATGCTGGTGTGCCTGACCATTTTTTTTCTAGGATAAGCCCATGTAAGCAAAAGCTCCAGCCAGGATACGTCACGGTGGGAAAATTACTCTGATTCAACCTGGGAACTTGCTTCTAGAGAAGAGAAGACAGAGGAAAGACCTTATCAACACTTATAAATACTTGAGGGGTGGGTGTCAGGAGGATGAAGTCAGTCTTTTTTCAGTAGTGCCCAGTGACAGGATAAGAGGCAGTGGGCACAAACTTGAATATAAGAAGTTCCACCTAAACATGAGAAGGAACTTCTTCACTGTGAGGGTGGCAGAGCACTGGCACAGGCTGCCCAGAGAGGCTGTGGAGACTCCTTCTCTGGACACATTCAGAACCCACCTGGATGCATTCCTGTGCAGCCTGCTCTAGGTGATTGTGCTCTAACAGAGGGATTGGACTAGCTGATCTCCAGAGGTCCCTTCCAACTCCTGCCACCCTTTTTTGTTTCTTCTCTAGAACCTCCAGTCTCTGCAGATGGTCTCCTGCATTTGTTAATACTTTTCCCAGTGGCTGGTGAAAGGGAGTTAGAAAATCACTATAATAAATAACAGATTAAAGAAATAGTATAGTAGAAAAGTACCTGGTGCCAGCCAAGCAGATCGGTATTCCCGTGCCCAGGGAGTGGCATTCACAAATGTGAACTGGGAACCCAGCTGCTCTGCCAATTCTCTGCATCACACTGTGTGTTTTACACAGTGACCGCTGGGGCTGGGGGAAAGGGTTTGTCTGGTAAAAAGTATGCCATGACCCTCTCTCTCCTGTGTCTGCCTTAGAAGGTAGCTACAGTGTTTGTGCCAGGCTGTGCTGCATGCACCAACTCCTCTTCCTGGGGAGGCCACTCAGTGGGTGAGACCCAGATGTGCTTACATGGCCAAGTGATGGCACATCTGTTCAGACACAGCTGTAAGCACAGAAATACCTTATCAAAATAATCTCAGTGATATTTGATCTCTCATGTGTGAAGTGGCTGCAGGAGGTCTTTAGGGCTCACAGTCTTCAACCTAGAAATCTAAATTCACGCTTGTTTGCATTGGTCTTAAAGGCAGAGTGCATCAGTACAGCTGCTCAGTTATTTCTGGATGAATACAGAAAAAGAGGACTTTTTTTCCTATTAACAATATCTTTAAAACCTCACATGCTTGCCTGGCTATATTTTATCTGTCTGTTCTTTCCTTAGGACTGGTTGAAGAGAAATTCATGAAACTCACTGAAAGACTCTTCGCTGATTTTCACAATCTAAGCAGAGCTGTTAAGGTGAGAGACTACCTACAACCTGATCTGGGAAGGGAAAGACAGAATGCCATTTGTAAATGCAGCTGTCCTTCAGTATCTACCCCATTGCATTACCTTTACACAAGTGTGAAATTTCTTGTCTCTGCGTTTTGTAAAATAAGGAAGAGCTCAAAAATGATAGCATGTTTATAATGGCACTCATGAAAGTGCATTTTGCCTTTTGGTACAACTTTAACAAGATCTAAAACATGGGTTCCTGGCTCATTCTGGTAACCTGGTATAGATGCCTTGAAGAGCTTGTAATTCATTTCAAATGCAGGTCCTGCAGTGATCTGCGAGTGTTTGGGTGGCCTCAGAGTGCTAAACAGTACTTTTCCCTCTTTGAAAGGCAAGCTGGGGGTGCTGCAGCAGACAGGCCAAAAATCATTCAACTATAAGACACTTAAGACTGTTAGCAATTTGGGGGGAGTGCGTGTTTTGCCATGTTAAATGACAGGGACACCACTGAAGGCCTCTTCTCAGAAAGAGCTTTGAGGAAGTAATGAGAAGTGATGCTGGACAGCCAGGAGGCAGAGTTCCCTGACAGAGCACTGCTTAAAATAAAACTCAAAGGCAGATGTGTGTGGAATAGCTGGTTTGCTATTTGACTTGCATGGCCATCCTTGTTGAGTTCCCAGGCCAACCAGACAGCAAGAAAATAAGCTACCTCAACCAAACACAGAGGTGTTTAGGGAAGCAAAACACAGTGAGAGAAGTGAAGAGGTAAGAAGCTCTGGGAGACAGTGAAGATGAGAAAAAGAATCATAGAATCATATAATGCATTAGGTTAGAAGGGCCCTTTAAATATCATCTAGTCTACACACACCCCACACACCCCCACACCCCCGCAGTAAGCAGGAGCACCTTTAACTAGATCATAAAAAAAGATGGGATGCTTTCTTAGGGATGCTAGGAAAGCATTTGAAGGGAAGTTGAGGATGACTGAGGGAACTTTGCTGCCCCGCAGACTTTCAGGTGGAAGTATCAAAAAAACCAGAAAGCCTCAGATTACTACAACAAAAGTAGCAGACAGTGAGGGGTTAGATGGGGTTGGTTTGCTGACAGCAGGTAGGCGGCTGCAGGTTTTGAGAAGGGCGGGAGGGGCAGTGGAGTTCACAGCAGTGCCTGCTGTTACTGCCCACTGCCAGAGGGACGTGCAAGCGAAACGCATGTGAAAACCAACTGCAGGCTGCAGGCTGAACTCATGCCTGGGCATTGCTGCTTATTGTCATCAACCTTGTATTTTCCTTCCGAGTCCAAGCACTGGGGTTTGACTGATTCTACTTGTGTTCAAGGAAGGGACAAAACCCACGTTTTTCCCGCCTTTTCACAGCAGAGTTACCAGATTCCAAAGCATTACTCCCATGGTCCCAAGAACCAGTCTGGGATTAGACAGTGCTGCAACAGGGACTATTGAACACTGTGTCCACTTAGACATCCCCTGGGGACACTGCTAAGCACCAGCACCTTTCCAAAGGAAGCAAATGCGTGAGAACTACTTGTTCTTTTCTTTCCCAGGCCAGAATTGAAGACATTAGAGAGCAGCAAGGAGCGGATGCTGAAAGACACATCCGGACCCAGTTTAAAATGGAAAAAATCATATACTGCCAGGACGACCTTTACATTAACAACCTGAAGTCTGTACATGAAGATAAGCCCACCAAAGCTGGCAGTGCGAATGAGTCGCAGTTTCGCTCGCCTGCGAAGCAAGAGCCCTCCTTTGTCCAAGAGATTGTGATTCACACCAAGGCCTACATGAACGTGAGTTTACAGGCTGCGATACAGCAGTTCTCCTGCGCCCTGAATGCTGTAGCGTATATGCCCCTCGTGCAGGTCTCGCTGTAGTCAACAACTGAGCCTTTCATGCAGTGCAGCTACCAGGCAAGGGTCTAAGTGTCTTGTCCAGGTACACACACAGCATCGGGCCAGTGGTGACAGTGGCAGGAGAGAGCTGTCTGACGGGCTGCGTCAGCGCTGCCGTGGGGAGAAGCAGTTCCACGCTGCGGGATCTGGTGATTAGGAAAGCCTGCAGCCTGCAAACGTGGCAGCTGGCCCCTAAACCACTAGCTACTCCCAGCCTGGCATGGCTCCCTGCTGCGGCTGCCCCTCACTCAGGGAACACACCAGTAGCAAGTGAGTCCTCATTCTTCTCCAGCTGTCAGGGAGAAAAGGGTGACACCCTGCTGCCTCTGCAGCCCCACGCCAGTACAATGCTCTCTTGCTGGATTTCCTGTAGGGACGAGTGACAGGGGGAGGAAAGGACTGTCACTGGAGCATGCACAGCACAAGCTGGAGCTCCACAGCATGGTGGAGAGGATAGGATGGTGACGAGCTCTTGGCCCTGTAGTTGAAAGTTACTGATTACTCAGTCAATGGGAAGTCCCACTCTCCAGCAAAGGCAGCAGCAGTCCCTAGGACTGCTTTCCCCACAGCAAGTTCGTCTCATGGTTTTCAAATAACACTCGTTTGCACAAGCTTAACAGCGTTACATGCATTTGGCACAGCATGTGCAGAGCTTCTGCATTTGGCACAGCATCTGAGAGCTCGGGTCAGCCTCAAGCCCCTCTGCAATATTCCTGCTGGCAGCAGAAAGTGGTGTCAGTACCTTGCAGTCAGATCTTAAACTAATGCTGCAGGAGGAGCAATAAATAAAATGTCAAGTTACAATGGATTCGGCTGGCTGTAGAGATCAGAGTGCATACGCTGTACTGCAGGTAGCTCCGTAGAAGTTAGTTAAGTCTCTGAAGACGAAGGGGATGTTTTAACAAAGGATCCCGTTAAAGACAGACAGCAAAGAGAACACACAGTGTCAGGCTCTGCCTTTGATCTTTGTTTCGTAAAACTCCCCCAGCAAGCAGCAAATTCAATATTAATAATGCAGCAAGGCAGGGCACAGCTCACCTGGAATTTCAATAGGGAGGTTTTGACAGATTCCGGCACTTAAATGTTCAGGCAGCTCAGGCTGACGGGAGAGGAATCAGACCGCAGGAGACAAAGGCAGAGCTGCACAAGCTCGTCCCTCCCGCCTCGCTCTATTGTCTGCTCTAACACAGATGTCTTAGATGCCAGTTCTACATTGCTTTGCAAATGCTCTAAGCTCCATGTTCGGCAATAAGGGGTGCATGGGCATCATATCTCTGTGGGACTGGTGCAAGGGCAAATACACTTTGAGTGAGATGGAAGCTCTGAAGTGCCCCATGGCCTTTGAAAAGGGCATGCATGAATCCGTGCTGCCAGTGGTAGAACTGTCAACATTATGGGTAGAGTTTGGCTCCAGAAACCCCCCCATACTTAAGGCACCTAAGCTCTCTTTCTGCCATGGTCAGTAGTGCCTAGAGAAGAAGTAGGTTTAGGTAGTGCTTTAGCTGACTCAGCTGGATTGCTTGCTGTTGACTAGATCTCTGCAAACCAGAAAGAAAAACTACAGATACTTTTCAACTTGAGCTCAGCCCCATCCTCATACATGAAATATTTGCAGCCACTAAGCTCCAGAGATACTAAAGCCACAAACACCTTAAGCATCTCTGGAAATGGGCTGCCTAAACCCTATATGACCCGCAAATCAAATGTGCCTCTAGCTCATCTTCCCACTGCCATTTTCAAGTCAGGTGCCACAAAAAGAAAGGAAGACGGCACCTCTCAACTGCAGCCAGTCCCTCAGGTGTAAGTGTTCACCTGACACTAGGAGGGCTGGAAGCAGCTGCCTGCCAGCATTGGAGAGGTTTTGAACCTCCTGTCATCCAAGAACCTGTTAGGCCCCCAAACCTTGCAGATGTCTCCAGGGAAAGGGCCCCACAAGCTCTTGAAGGTCAATCTGTTTCAGTCTGCACAGATAACTAAGACAGGACAGTTTGTTACATCAGGGAGAAAAATCATCTCCTTGAGATATCAATAGAAGTAGAGTGAGCACAGTCCAGTCTCACTGTTGCTGAAGAAATTTTGCCTTAATCTTACTCCAAAGCTGTGTTACACTTAAAATCACAACCACGTTGTTAGAATACCATCTAAATACAGGAATTTACCACCTTTGGGAAAAATTAGCCGTTGGCTTTCCCACACTGTAGCAGATCGATAGTGTTCAGAGAAGACAAGTTTTATGCCAGAAATGGCTTACAAGTACTATTCGTCAGGTTTGTCCTCACATAACCCTTACCAGGGACAGATAGCTGGCAGAGCTAAGCAGAGAACAGCCTGCCTTGGGTTTATTTCGCTGGTGGGAAAAAGCAATAGCTGGCATTTCCATAACTCTTCATTTTTAGGTCTTTAGAAACAAAAGAGACTATTGGCAAATGACTTTTGGTTCCTAGAAACACTCACCTCTTGAACAATAACTCAATACATTTTAAGAATGTTCTGTAACCAGATTACCTCTAGTGCCTTCCTTTTTTAGTTCCTTGGGAAACAAATCTTCTGCCCTTTTTTCCCCTTCTCACAGGGAACAAGCAAACGCCTCTCCAACCAGATACCTCTGATCATCCTGTCTTATGCTCTTCATGACTTTGGGAATAACTTGCAGACAGCAATGTTGAATCTTTTGCAAGAAAAGGACAAGTTAGACCACCTTCTTCAGGAGGACAGTGAAGCTGCTAGACGTAGGAGCAGCCTCAGTCAGCGAGTTAATTGTCTCACCAAAGCCTGCCAACACCTGAGAGATTTCAGCTCATTGTAGATTTTGTCATTTTTTCCTGTTCTTGCTTTCTTGCATCATCAAAGAAATTTATAAAAGTCCCCTAAAACTGTTGTGGCAGCATAGACCTCTAATACTCATCTCTAGTGTTCTGTTCTGCTTTGTTTTCCATAGCCAGCTGTACACAAATGTATGCCCTGTTGTAAGGTTGTGATTGTCACTGGTGTAGTTGTGATTAAACAAATGTTATCCCATTTTTAAACATTTACTTTATGGAATCTGTACAAACACTGAAAGAATTATTAAAAATCTGGAGCACTGTGGGTTGTGTGGTTCATAGGTGGTTTTTTTTTTTTTTAATGATGGAGGCTTTCAGCTGTATAACCCACAAACTACAGAAAATCAAATCATCTGACTTTCCTAGATGAAGCTTCCAGCACAACCACAGCAGTCCCCCACTTCCCATTGGGGTTTTGACTTTTCCTGTCATCTCTCCAGCTGTTGCCTCAAAGGTGACTGAGCGAGGTGTTGCTGCTCTTCATTCCCATCCCCGTAGAGTGGGTGCACACACTGGGTATGAAACAGCTCCAGGCTAGAGAATGTTAACTTCAGCTGATCAGTACATCCATCCAAGTACATCCATCCACAGGATGCTGTTGGGTCTTTTTCTCCTTATTCAGTTCTCAGAGTTGTAGAGAAAGCCTAAAAGGCTCTTTCTTTTGGATTCCTGGAGCTTCCTGAAATTCAGAGGCTGACAGGCCACTCAGTAGGATGGCAGGATTTGAATGTCCAAAAGGGATTAAATCACCCAGGATGTTAAACATTAGAAGGGCACCTCAGCAGCTGGCTTGCTGCCTTTCTCCTTCCTGTCCCGAGGGCAAGGAGAACCTTTCCAAAAGCTCTTTCATATCACGGAAGCCAGTGTAAAATATAATACCGCCCGCTGTATTCCTGACACCTTTCATGTGGAGGATTTATTTCAACAGGCAAGGCTGTGCTTTGTGCAGCAAGAGTAATGTCTCCATTCAACTTTTAAAAAAAAAGTGCCTGTACCAGTGTGACATGCAATAATTTCCACGATCCTTAGAAAAGAAGCCTTCTCTTCAGGCTGGAAGTGATAAAAGGTGTTAGAGCCCTGACATGCAACTGCAGCACTACATATCTGATGTCTGTGGCACAGCGCTGGCCCCAGTGGAGCTTACAAGCTTGCTTAATGCTGCTTAGCACTACAGCCAGTTTTCCACATTTCACTATACTGTTTAGCTGCTAGGAACTTACAGTGCTGCAGGTCAGAAGGCATAAAAAAGCATGATACCATAACAACTTTGCTTATTTAATTCCTATTTTGAAAGTCCTTTAAGCTTGTTGACTACTCCAGGGTATCCCCCAAGGCGCACTGGATGCTCATGTGCTATTGAAAACATGTTGTCTCACACCTAGAGAAGAGAGTCAGGTACACACTGCTTCAGGCAGCGCAGAGATGTAATAACAAAACAGGGTGTGACTCCCTCCACCCACTGCCTGTAAGCTAAATTTCCTTACTTATTTCAATTTCACAAGTCAGAGTAATTTCTTCAAACCCAACCATTTGAGGCATCAAACAGTCCTGGACATCCAGGACCTGAAATACCAGAATTAAAACAATTGCTCAGGTCACCCTCTTGCGTAGATTTTCTTTCTTTTTAAATCAGATTCTCAAAGTACTCTGGACACCGTCTCCAGCAACTGATTCCAAAAAATTCCAAGCAAGTAGATACAAACAACTACTAAGGAAAACTGTTCATTAAAAAAAGAAAAAAATATTTATTTGGTGCAGTGTTGACATGCAAGATATTTGCATTTCAGTACCAAAAGAGAAAACGAGTCCAGTAGGGTCAATCTTTTATTCAAAAGATTTATCCTTCTTAACAAAAGTGACTTGGTATGGCTTTTTGATCCTCTGTTCTATGATTATAAATTATTTTCAAAATCCTAGTTGAGGTGGCACTCTGATATGAATTACATTTTGCTACAAACATACATCCAGATACATAAAGAAGAGCTCTAAGAAACTAAAAGCCAAATTTAATGAATGAGGTAGTTCATCTGCTCACGCAGAAACACAGGTTTGCGTTCCTTTGTATAAAAACATCCAGCCTCCTTATGTCTGTCTGTCTGTCTGCCTGCAATCAGGGGTCTGTCGCTTGCAACACAACCTTGCTGCAAAACTTTGCCCTTTGCCTCCCAGAGTAGGAGAGTTCAAGAGTCAAACCCGATGCGCCCAGCCAGGGACCTCGCCATCGGGACACTTAACTCATCGCTTCCTGCTACAGCTCCGGAGCATCCCTCTCCACAGGCTAAATCCAGAAGGACAGCAGGTCTTGCCCTTTTTAGGGTTCAGAGCAGCTTAAGGCAGAACAGCACTTTTAATTATTGAGATTTGTCAGGTTGGTGTCACTTCAAACAACCTGACTTGGCTGACTGCTGTGTCGCGATCCTGAGGATTTTTTAACTACCTGAATGTACAGTAAATTTCTTTTCCGTGCCTCTACCACAGTGCATGAAAACTTGCCTTCATATATACCAAAAAATCATTAATTTCTTTTTAAATTGCCAACCAGCAGCTCAGAGATTCAACGTTCACATTACTTACAATTGAATTTAAAACACTACCAAACTGTCTCAGCATCCTGCTACAAAAATCTTAAATCAAATCGTGATTAAAATTGTCATTATAAGCCTGTACCTGATCATTAAGTTAAAGTTACTCAACTAAGGAGAGACATTTCAGCAAGCAGTTGACAGAATGACTTTCCGCCAGACACCCCAAGAAGAAAGGTGCTCATGGCAATAATCCTTCACTGATTAAGATCAGTCACTGTAGCCAGCACAGAGCCGAGTGTGCAATCCTTCATGCTATTTTTAAAAATAAAATTCAAGAAGGAAAATTTAAAAAAAAAAAAAAAATCTTTTGCAAAGTGAATAAATATCCCAGGCACCCATGGCTTCGTTTATTCTTGCTCTCAGAAACATGGATCGGCAGTTCCAGTGTTGTCATCTGTTTGCCTGTTTAAAAAACAAAACAGAAGCCAAAGGTTCACGTTCTGCTGATGGACCCTCCCAACTGCTTGGATGCTTCTTGACAGAACAGCTTTGTCATCACAGAAGTCACATTTACTTATTTATGTAAATAAAATCAAGTTTGGGGACATTTAAAATTATTAAAAAGCACCCCCAAATATTTTACCTGCATATTTTTATAAATCCAGTCTGTAAACACAGTCATGTTCCCATACACTCCAGGTCTGTTGGGACTAGCACAGCCAGTTCCCCAGCTGGTATCTCCAACCAGCCACCACACAGAGCTGTTGTTAGTAACTAGAGGACCTCCGCTGTCACCCTGCACAAAAGGCAAGCACGTTGTTAGTGACCTGACCACTGGGAAAGACACAACCCATTTCACTTCAGGAATACAGGCTGGGTTTCAAAAAAGCCAGCCATGGTTCCATGGCAGTCACTAAAACAACAGGCGACGGCAATTACAGTATTAAATGATGTCTGCTTGTGATAGGGATGAAAATTGATTGCCCAAAGCGCTGAATGAGACAGACATTATTGAGTTCTGTGTGCACAAGCATAATGCCAGGGTATCCCCGTGATTATGAAGAGCACTCGTTCACTTTCAAGTACCAGATAACAAAACATCCTCCAACCATTAAGAACTGCCTCGCCCTCTTTGGGTATGTGGCCAGAGCTCCAAACTGGCAGTCTTTCAGAAGATTAAATAAAAGCTCTGCCTTTTAAAGTGAAGCACCACAGAAGGAAATAGAAGCCCGACTAAAATGTTACTCATTTAATTTTTATATGGTTCTTTTTTGGTGCACAGGACCTGTTTGTAGTTAATAGATGATTAGAAAAACACCTACTACTAAGGCCACAAAAATAATCAGATTGTCATTAGGTGTTAATTAGGAATAATTACCTGACAGGAATCAATTCCTCCTGCTAGATATCCGGCACAGATCATTGTAGGCAAAATCATGCCACTGTAGACATGGAAAGAATTGCACCTAGAACGGTCTATTAAGGGCACCATAGCAAAATTCAAGCTATTTGATGTTTTACCTAAAGTGGAAACATACACAAAACCACACTTACAAAGACAAAATTAGAACCAGCATTATTAAATTGCTAGCACAAATCCCATCAGCTAGCATTGCTAAAGGTGAAGTAAACTCACTGGAATCACAGGAACGGACATTTAAGTTGTGTGCATCATCACAGAGACACCTGTGACATTAAAATCCCCTTCCAAGAGGTCAGTGAGTTACCCTGCATTGCTGTAAGTGGACTGTAAAGGAAGAGAACATGGTACCTGCCTGCCCACTCCAACCCAAAGCCAACTGTGCAATCTGCAGGGCTATTAAAAGCACATTAAATCTGCAAGAGGTGAAGAGGACCTCCCAACAGTTTCATGGCCCAGCACAAGCAGTCAACAGCTCCCAGACTCAGGGTCTAGCTTCCCCATCACCTCCACCACCACCACCCCCTTCATACTCAGTACCTTCTCATACTGAAAGAAACCCTCCCTCCTTTCCTTCTCACTTTTTAGAAATTTTCTTGCCTCGTGACCCTTTAGCTTGAGGGACAGGCTCTGGCCCTTTCCCACGTCCTCAAAGGTCTTGCTTGACATACAGCTACCCTTAGTCAGGAGAGGCTATACAGGTCTGTGAATTAGAGGCTACTTTGCAGTCTGCTGAATTCAACACATTACAGCTTTGAGCCAGAACGCCTTCTGTAAATATTAAGGGCTGTAAAATGGGTGAAAAAATAGCACACGGGCAGATCTGGATCAAACTGCCCAATCAGCCCATGCAATGGTTATCTGAAAACTGAAGAGGACTGGTTTTTTAGAAGACATAACTATTTCAGAGCCACTCTTTACCTCCTTGGAACTCTGCTCCCCATCCAGATATCCAGCACTGCTGATTGGGCTGGAACATCATCCCTGGATTGGGCAGACAAACTGGCCGCACAGTGTCTACAAAACAAACACAGCAACATCTGTAATCCCAGATGTCCAAACATAATGCAAAATACATGCCTATGCAATACCTCACTATGAGCACCACTTAAATACAAACATGCCAGGTGTTTTCACCATACTATGTCTTCCTTGCAGACAAGCAACACCTTGCAATGCAGGCAGCAGCAGAACACTGAGCATCTGCCCTTTTCCCACATGGCAAATCTTGACCACAAAGAGAGGAACAAGCACAGATAATGGTTCTGGCTCTATCTGTTGAGCTAACTAGAACAATTAACTCTGGCTTTTCTGACCAGTAACGGAGGACAAAGAAGAAAAACTCCCAACTGCCTCTCTTTGTTGTGGGGTGTTGTTTGGGGTTTTTTTGCAAAACGTTGAAAATATTCACAAGCAAGCAGGATTCGATGCCTGTGTTGAAGAAGTGTGAAACTCAAAACCAGACAAGCTCCATGCTCTCGGCAGCAGCAGAGCCCCTCCAGGTTACTGCTAGTACCTTTAACCTGGTGCATTAATGACCTGGACAAGGGGATTGAGCACACCCTCAGTAAGTTTGCAGACAACACCAAATTGTGTGGTTGTGTCAATCTGCAGGAAGGCTCTGCAGAGGGACCTGGACAGGCTGGATCGATGGGTAAGAGGCCAACTTTATGGGGTTCAACAAGGCCAAGTGCCAGGTCCTGCACTTTGGTCACAATAACCCCAGGAAATGCTACAGGCTTGGGGCAGGGTGGCTGGAGAGCTCCCCGCAGGAGAAGGACCTGGGGGTGTTAGTTGACAGCCGGCTGAGCATGAGCCAGCAGTGTGCCCAGATGGCCAAGAAGGTCAACGGCATCTTGGCCTGTATCAGGAAGTGTAACCAGCAGGAGCAGGGAAGTGATTGTCCCATTATGCTCAGCTCTGTCTGGTGAGGCCACACCTGGAGTACTGTGTTCAGTTTTGGGCCCCACTACAAGAAAGACATTGAGATGCTGGAGCATGTCCAGAAAAGGGCAACAAAGCTGGTGAAGGGTCTGGAGCACAAGTCATAAGAGGAAGAGATGAGGAAGCTGGGGCTTTTTAGTCTTAAGAAAAGGAGGCTGAGGGGGAGACCTTATCACTCTCTACCTGCAAGGAGAGTGGAGATAGGTGGGGGTCTGTCTTTCCTCTCAAGTAACAAGTGATAGGATGAGAGGAAATGTTTTCAAACTGTACCAGGGGAGATTTAGGTCAGGAAGAATTTCTTTACTTAAAGGGCAGTCAAGTACTGGAACAGGCTGCCCAGGAAGTGGTGGAGTCACCATCCCTGGAGGTATTTAAAAGGTGTGTAGATGTTGTGCTTGAGGATATGGTCTAGAGGTGGACAAGGCAGGGTTAAACTGTGGTTGGACTTGAAGGTCTCTTCCCACCCAGACAATTCTATGATTCTATGATTTGGTTTTGGGGTTTTTTGTTAAGGGGGGGGGGGGGGGGGTTATTGCGGTTTTGTCTGACGTTTTTCTTTTCTCTTAACTGTTATCTGACATAGATTGGTTTAGAGTTTAGTCAGTTACTCCACCACCACCACCACATTCGGATTCTGCACATGCAGGAGTGACAGTATGAATGCTTCATACAGCATTCTGGAGTTAATGTACGCTATTGAGATTAGTAGGATTTAAATAAATCCAACTTAGAAAATGAGAGAAAATGAGAGAGGAAACATGCTTTTTGTCTCTACCTTCACTGCCTGTACACACATTTTGTGTTCTTTGCTTAAGTATCTACAAGGTTCTTGGAGAAGTTTTAAAAGATGTGCTGATTGCATTTGGATTTTTGCCTCAGGAAAAGTAGAATACATACCTGTAAAACTCAGCGGTGTGTCTAACTTCATAAGGGCAACATCGTTGTCTTTAGAATCTGAATCATAATCCGGGTGGGAAATTATCTGTTGCACTCTGTACCCGTATCCTAAAAGCATCTCATCCTGGTTCAGAATTCCAGCATAAACCCTCCAGCTGTACGGGTCAGAAAAGCGTCTAGAGAGAAAAGGAGGTTCAGAAGGTTTGCTTCTCTTCTCTAGTAACAAGTCACGGATTGTGACCTTCAAAACCCCGTTCAGAAACAGGAGTCAAATGCACGTGCGTCCAAGAACGCACACACATTTCCATACCAGTTCTGAAGAACAAAGTAAACAAATGGCAAAACATCGAACTTCGAGAAAGCTTGACTCTAATTTCCTAAGTATGTATTTGAAAGTCCTTGAAATGCATTAAGTATCCCCTTAGTCACTCAGCACGGCGAATTGCAGTCTGAGGCTGTGACACTGAAGTCTATTGATTTGCAGGGCTAGGGGATCAAGCGGCTATTTCTGAGGTCTCACATGTCAGTGGTATCATTCTCGTGTACTACCCGAAGCATGCAAGGGCAAAAGCAGGCAGAATTAGTACAAACATGATCCAGTAAAGGAACTTGACTATCTCGAAAATGCTGGGGCGCTTTTTTTGTTTGTTTTTGGTGGGGTTTTTTTTAAGCAATAAGCATGTTCACTAGATGTAACTTCAGTAGATCAGTACAGTAAACGTGCTCCAGCATGTTTACAAATGCTCAATAGAAAACTTCCTAGAAGTGTTAACTCCCTTCACGTGAACTGCCAGGGCAGTGCATGCAATTTGTTCCTCCTCCAAAAAAAATAAAAGAAAATCAAGACTGAAACCAGTTTTGTGTTAGCCACGGCCCGGTTGCCATTCCTAACGCTTTTTGCATACTGCAGAGCTCAAATCAGAAAACAAAGGAGGGGTAAGATCATCACATAAAAATAAACATTTGCATTCTTTTCTCAAGGTTAAGGCCAAAGTTATTTCTCCTTGGCTTAGCCTCGGACTGTGAGCCAGCCAACCAACCGTTAACATGTTTTGCAAAGCGGGATTTCCCTCCAACAGAAGCAGCCACCTTTTAAACATGTTCCGCCACTGATCACAAGGTACCAAAACATCCTCAACTGTCCTCCCTTCCTAGGTTAAAAATGTAGGAAGCACCAGCTATTTTTTCTTGTTGTTGCCTACGTAAAGTGTGCCTTGGATAAGTGTAAACCTACATTTAGCAATGACCTGAGCTTTTATTACCCTGTGGCATGAAGATACAAGGAAATAAATGCTATAGGAATCTTTATCATCAGTCAATTTATCATTTCTACAGTTGCACGATATCTGAGAGTTCAGGATTCATTTTTTCTTGTTTTCCCTCAAAGTGTAGGTCTACATCTTCATGGTTACACTGTGCTGTCTGGCATAAGTTTGGTGCTTTGAGTTTACTTCTGAAGTTGGGTAGATATCTGTGACCAACACCATCGTTCAACTTAATTTCCACTTTTAACAAGTTAAATAAGATTATTTTCCTACAGAAAGCAGGCAGACGACCTGTAGAACCTGTAGACCTTCAGAACAACTTGTCCCTCAATACTTGAAAACCATACTGTTACACAGCCCAGATAACTGCACTTTACTCTTGCACTCAAGAGGGTGCGGGGAACGGCATTTACCTCAGTTTTAAAGCAGAAAGTCGTGAGACTCAAGTACATTTGTGCATTTCAGCCTGAAGCAAGAAAACCCCCCCGTTCGACAGGCGAACGAGTGAGCCAGTCGCTCCGGCGCCCACACAAGCCAGACTTACCCTTCCACGCAGTGTGCCGCCGTCACTATCCACTGGGTGGTGATGATGGAGCCCCCGCAGACGTGGGTGCCCTGCACGTGGAGGCTGACCTGCCACGGCCACTGCCCCAGCGTTGCTCCGTAGCCACCCACGATTCTGTTCATAATGTTCCTGCTTTTAGTGGAAACGCCGCACTCTAAGGAGGCAGTTAGACACACAGGCGTTAGTTAGCGGGTGAGCTGATCTGAAAGATAGCTTCTGCAGCTGAGACTTCCCTATCAGAGGGGTGTACAGACCATGCCTCACCTCCTCACTGCTGCTGTTCAGTATGCCACAGCTCAGGACCCTGCCCTGGACACAGAGATCCCAAGTCTCTCAAAGCCTAGACTTGTGTTACCTTGTGAACATCAAGATGAGTGTTTGGTAGCTGCTGCTCACAAGGCATAAAACAATGGTTCATTACACCTTTGAATGTGGTATTCAAGCCACACAGACACACACCTTCATGTTGTGCAACTCAACCGGCAAGAGCCAGGTTATGTTATGGCTGTTATGGCTTCATAACAGCCATCACCATCAGGGAAGGCACTGCCCCCACAGTGGTCGTGTGTTGGAGAGCGGATGCACCGCAGATGTCCCACCATGGCTGCCGGGTGAGGGCTACAGGGCTCCACCACAGTCATTTAAAGGAAGTGGTGGTAGCAAAGACAAGAGAACCTGTGGACCCAGCATCCTCCTTGTCTCCTCTCCCACACTGCACCCTCTCGAAACGTGGGAGCCACAGTTAAACCATTTGCCCAGCAAAAGATGGCAGTGACTTATGCAGATTCTAAAGGATTTCCCACCCAGACTATTTCAAAGCATGAACAAGCAGAAGCTTGAGAAGCAGTCACCTACCTATGCAGCGCAGAGAAACCACATTTCCTGATGCACAGAAATCACTGCAATAAAAAACAAACAAAAAAAACACCGAACAGGTTTTCAGGCACACAGTGCAGGAAACAGTGCACAAATTTCACCCTCCAGCTGCTGCCCACCCTTCCCCACTATGTGCTCTGCCTTCCCCCTCCTCTTCCTGCTGAATGTTCACTCTTTCCTTCGCTCTCTCCAGCTACCCTGCCAGCACCCATCTGGCCTCCACCATTTCTTGCCTTCACCAAAACTTTCATGCAGAAAACTGCAGTCATCAGCAAAAAAGGCTTGCCATCTTATCGAGGAGAAAAATGAAGAACAGCATGAGAAAAAGTTAGGTTGTTTTACAAAGCAATTGCAGAAGAACCCAAACGAGGGGGGCATGGGAAAATTGCAGGTACAGCAGTCTACCAGTTTAGAAACTAGACAATTCAGAGCTGTTAAATGAGAATAAAAAAGTACACTTTCCATGGGGAAAGATCCATCCTGCATGCTGTGTGTGCATTTGACTGAATAAAAGAGCTGTACTGGCTCCTGTGAATGTGTTTCAGCTGGTAGCTGTTGTCACCGTACAGAAACTCCTGTTGATGGCCAAAGAGCCTTAGAAAAGTATCTTTGACACGGCAACCTTCTAGGTAGCACAGAGGGAACAGGATAGGACATCTTCTCTTATAAGAAAGGAGAGGAAGGATGAAAAAGTGACAGCTGTGCTTTTAAATAGAAGGGAGAGCAGCAATCCGATTAAAACCAAAATCTTTTTCCCTCTAACAATCCCCACTGAAAGATGTGCTTGCATCATGCTAAGGACAGAAACTACACCTCCTGCATCAGATAAAAAGTCCCCTAATAAAAGGAAAAGTTTATATTAAACAAAGATACCTGGTATGCAGCTTTTTGTACAAGTCTATGTTCCCAGCACTTGTGTTCAGCTTCATGTAGCTTTTAAAGCCGACTTCAGTTGCCACTCCTCGACTGTAGTAATACGTGTCTCTGCAAAACAGAAAGTCCATTATGAAACCCAGTAGTTTCAGCTTTCAAACAAGCAAAAGCTGTGCCAAGCTAGAGCTTCTGACATGAACAACACTAAAAAAAACCCATATTTTTTTATGAAATGCCAGTGTTGTAGTACGGTGCCAGAGACTCAAGTTCTTTAAACGTGCATCAAGTTCCATAGTTCCATTTCCCATCAGTTACTAGACTAAAATACCAAATTTTAATATAATATGCATAATATTCCTGTGCAATAGGAATCCTCAGTCTCATGAAACGTCACAACAAAGAGACAGTTCTGCTGGTACATTTGCAGAGCATAGCAGAGATCAGGCTTGATAAGTCACAACAGCCACATTCCTGTGGGAGAACGACAGGGGCAGCAAGCGCTGCTGTTCTGCCAGGCTTTCTAGCTGAGGACTAGCTCTGGGTAGTTGCTTCTGGGATGCCTGGCCAGAGCTGGAACTACTGGGGTCACTGCTGGGTTCAGAGACCATAATTCCAAGTGCCATGATGCGGCGTGGGCACCCACAAGTTCTGCCTATGCAGGCAACAAATTCACTCCATTACTCCACACACAAGGGAAGACAGCGTTTGCCAACTGTATCAGAGACAGGCAGCATCAGGTATTTCAACTGCAGGAGAATTTAGGCTACAGCATTACATGGGAAGAACACAGGTCAGCAGTCCAGGCCATGAATGTTCACAGTGATCTACCACAAGAGCACCAACTGCTTGTTGTTTCAGATGCACATTCTTAAACACATCAAGAGGGAAACTTTAATCTTTCTGTGTATGCCCAAAGTCTGACAAAGGTGAGTTAGACTTACGCAGTGTAGCCCATGTCTTTACACGCAGTCCTCCCGTAAACGTCATTCCAGTCATCTAGACAAACAGGATACCAGGATTTGCTGACTGGTGAATAAACTTGCAGGATAAAGTTTGGTCCGAAAAGTCTAACTGCCAGAAAAGGAAGAAGGAAAAACAACAACAAAAAAGGAATCAAGAACACCACATGCTATAGCACTGCTAGCACTCTACTTAAAGGTATTGTTACACACAGTGTTTTCTTGTATGTGTAAACTGCCATTAACTTAATTCTGAGTAGATGTCAAGTAGACAGAAATACTGCAATGCTTTAATTCTTTTCTGTATGGCAGTTTAAAAGATGTACTATTTTAAAATGCAAGATAGTGTTGATCTTTTCATTTCAGGTTTTATGTTCAAAATTCTCTTCCATTTTCCACTGCTGAGGAAGACTGCAAGAACAAATCTTTTCTTATCTTTGGAATGGATAAGTCAATGGTGGCATGGATACATCACCTTACACCTTCAGCTCTGCACTAAATCTTCCCTTGGCAACTTCTGTTAGAAGCACTGATCAGATGAGGCTTTCTTGCACAAAGAAGTTATGAAATAGTTGAGAACAAGTACTGGGATAACAAGGAATGTGAAATATGTGGGGAAAGACAAACCTTATTAAAAAGCCCACAAGATCTGTGTTATCACATGAAGTTCTACTCAGAAGTCAATGGCAACTGTTCGTTCCAGAAGCAACATTACATTCAGTTTTGCACAAACCCCATTTGAACTAAAAAGTACCATTTTACAAAATGATTCTAAGTTAAGCCAGCTCAAACCCCTTAGTCGGTCCTATTTTTTTCAGCCTTTCAATCAGACTAGAAAACAGACTGGATACCTAGATACAGGCTTCAAAGCACTCAAACATCCCAAACTCTTTTAGAGATGTAACTTAGGCAAGCTTGGGACAAGGCAACCTGCTCAAAAACTCCTGCGGTTGGCAGGAGGTCCCCCCTCCTTGACCATCAGCACTCACCACAGCGGGTTTCATCCTCCCCGTTGGGGCACTGGCTCACTCCATCGCACCACTGCGAGGGCGATATGCACACTCCTGAAGATCCACACTCTATTAAGGAGCCAAGACAACGATTCTCTACTGCGGGAGGAGAGCAACACAGCCACATCAGCTTAGCCTCGGACCTCCAACTTCAGAGGCATTCCACTTTGACAGAGCAAAACATCAGGAAGAGCTCTTAGAGGGGGGAGGAGATCTAGCCCCACACAACAGAAGATGCTTGCTGTGTCCTTTACATCTTGTGAGATTAAGTCACTGATGTCTGCTGCTTCCCCTGAATAAGCAGACACCATTAAGTTGTCTAAACAGAGCCAGCTTTACACTGACAAGGCATAACACTCATAAATAGAAGAGGAGGAAGAAAGTGATTACTCCAATTACATCCTTTTGCTTTCTCTGCCATTTAAACCAAGATTGCATTCACTCTGTGTAAATCAACACAAGTTAAAAAAAAAAACCAAACCCCAAAGAACACAAAGTGTCATCGTAATAGTTTTAAATGAATTCCTTTCTCTCTTCCTTCCCTGCACAGGACATAAAGGAGAGGGTCCTAAAAACATAGGAGATTGGTTTTTAATTTTCTTGGGAAGTGGCTTTCGTTGAAAGTGAAATTAAATTAGCACAAGACAAACTCCACCGAAGCCAGACAGGACTGCTCTAGCCCAGCTGCAGAGCTCAATCACCTCAGTCAGGGATGATTTCCAAGGCAAACGTGTATCATCTGTGTTAGGGCCAAGAGTGATGAGACAGGCTGGGCTCATGCCACCTTAACACACTTTCAGAGCAAAAGCCTCACAGAAACAAATAAGTAAACATGAATTACTTCTGCTCCAAGAAAGATCCCGTTTTGCCAAAATAAAACGCATCCCGACCGTTGCCACTCTGGCAGTTCAGGCGTACAAATCTCCTGCAGCCGCCTTCCTTCACTTCAGGCCAGATGAAGTTCAAATTTGGAACAGTGCTCTGTTTCAGAGGGGACACACGGCACTGACTTCCCACACGAAGCACACCACAGAACGTGTTTGCTCAGGCACAGGCACACATCAGCGATCCCCCAACACAAAAACCCTCGCAAGAGGTCAGACTACGCCTCGCCAGCGGCTGCAGCACCGCGCCGTTGCGCTGCGCCAGCTTTTGACAGATAGGTTGGTGCTCTCCAGAGGAACCACCCGAATATCCTGCTCCAGAAGAGTCAAAAAGCTGATGGCTTCACTTAACATCAAAAACAGTTACATGCTGAAAGGAAAGTCAGAGCAGCACTGTTCACTAAAGAGAAAGAAACACACACACAAAACTGAGCCTTTAGGAAGCAATACCAGTTCATCTCTCAGGAGATGAGTTAACAAAAGACTTTCCTGTCCTTAGTAGGTAAGGAGATAAGAATGTATATTCCTAACCTTAAAAGTTTAATAAATCTTTTCTTTCTGAATAACAACTAAAAAAAAATCTTACCAAAATACCAGACGAAGAAAGCAGCAATTGCACAACAAATGACAATTAAAATGGATAATACAATGATTATGATTTTCTTTACACCTGAAATGAAAGCAAGGACAAAAAAAAGAGAAATTACTTTCCAAATAAGGTGATTTCCAGCCCCAGCATTATCTATTTCAGTAATGTTAAAACCAGACTCTTTTTGCCAGACAGATTTTTCTCCATTTTTACCCCCTTTCTTCCACATCACCCAGGTTCCTGTACAGTTGAATCAGCACCAAGCCAGATATTACTTCTTCTTTATCCATGGGGACATGGCTCCTTCAATGCAGGAGTCAGAGGGGAAGATTCCTTTTGTTATCTTATAAGTCTAAAATTGGAAGAAACCCTGACAACACTTACTTGGTGTACATGTTTTCCCAGAGGAACGTGCTACTGGCCTTGTTGACTGATGCGTAGCAACCCTTGGGGTATAGCTTGGCACCGATGGAGCATTTGTTGAGAAGTACGGCGGATACGGGTTAGCACCTGGCTGCCTGGCAGCATGGACGTTCTCTGGCTGAAAGCCATGGTTCTCGTAGTATGGCGGTGGGCTCTAAACGACAGGAGCACAATGAAAGATGTGAGGCAAGAATGAAATTGGGACAAAAGACGCTTTCAGATGCCATATTCAGAACCCAACTGAGCAAAATTCGCTGTGCAGGCGTACACACAGTAGTGAGTCCTGTTTACACGTGGAGTGCATGATAGGTAACCAAAAGAGTGCAGGGCTGTTGTAGTGCAGATAGTGGGGTGTATGAAGAGACCCACTTTCTGGTCTGAAGTAACTCAACTTAAAAAAGGATTCTTCAGCCCAGCCCTCCAGCTGGCTGCACAAACCATCTCGCTGGAGCATCAGACATGGTAGAAATAAGCAGCAAGAAAGAAACACTGACAAGTAAGAGCCTTTGTATACTCAGCTGTCCAGGTCTAGGATAAATGCACTGGCCTACAACAGGTTGTGGAATAGTTTTTTCTGGAAAAGCTTTCAGAGCCAGTGAGAAGCCATTCCAATCTATCCCTCCAAAATAAGCTTTAAAAGCATAAATTTCTCACAGGAATATCTGAGCACTTGCAATGCTGGTTAACTCAAGCCTCTCCCACCTGCCTCACGGTACCTCTTTCTTTTGTCAGAAAAGAAAACACAGAAAACATAGGCATCCACATTTTATAATATTTGCTAACCAGTACATAACTCAGTGAGCTGCTACTTATAAAGAAATAAACCCTCATTTAAACGGAAAAAAAACCCCAAATAAAATCAGAGGGGAATATTTTTACTATTTTGTTTACTTACTACAGTAGAGGTCATCTTTCCCTTGTCAGCAGTACCAAATTAATTCAAGTCTTTGGAAGAAAAGCGTGAACCTATATATAAAAAAAGCCAACAGATAACAATCACAACCAGAAGCTTTGTCCACCTCTCCTGTCGGTTTTTCCTTTGGAAAAATGCCAAATCTGGAGGGGGAAAAAAAAAGAAAATACGGAAGTATTTCAAGAGAGAGGGTACAAATTAAGGTGCAGCATGAAATCAGATCTCAATCGCCTCTCAATACAACCTTGAGGATTATACAGTGGCAACTATTCATTAACACGAGCGCCACACAAACCGAGAAGATTAAGTTAGTGCTCACTCTCGCTGACAGAATATCCTGGCAACAACCCACTCGGTGTCAGTACCAAGTTCAGGTCCTCGGGCCTCTCTCAACACTTACTCATGTATCGCTCTGAGGTTTATGACACAGAAACCAGAACATGAACAAAGCATCAAGAAATGCAAATTCAGCTGACTCATTCGGTAACGCCGTGGCTAGCAGCCACACAAGCCACATCTTTTTCACTCTTCTGCGTGGCAAATAGCTGTCTCCTGGGTAGTGTATTGCAGCCACCACATCAAAAACGGGGAGAGAAGCACAGCAGGGAAACAATATGCCGGACCATTATGAAGGTTTTTTTCAAATAGAGTAAGAGAGAGGAGCTACATCCAGTGTTTCAAGCCTACAGCAGTTTATTTTAAAGTTAAACATTAACATTAAGTAAAACCACAGATTAGCAAAGGCAGAAGAAACACAAATTGTTTGCTGATGCAGTTCTAACATAGGCAGTTGTAGACCTCCAAGAACAATCATTTTAATAAATAATTTAATTCATCGAGCCCTCTCATAACGTTACTCTACATGAAAAAACAAAAGCCAGGGAAGTGCCTCAGTCACGCACTGAGAAATCATGTTCTCTGGCTTCCAGAGTAGTACTCTGCACGCAGGCACATTGGCATGATCACTGCTGAAAGCCACGACCATAAAGAGCCGTTGCATTGAGAAACAGTATAATTCAGCCTGAGGTTTAAGGTTTATCTTTTGGAACCTGTAACTAGGTGCCACCTCACCGAAAACTGAACTGCAAATGTCTTTGAAGCAGATTTCAACAGCAGCTTAGAACCTCGAGCGTGCCAATACTTGATGACACTTTAGGAAGACTGATTCTAGTGTTTGCCTATTAGCCCTAGGCAAGGAAAAAAAAATAATATATATATACACACACACACACACACGATAATGCACTGCTGAACTCTTATCTGCATCATAAACAAGGAAAAAAACAAGTCTTTCTCCTACTTACAGTAAATCCATCAGATTGGTGACTAAGGCTTTAGGACTTCGGCTTTATGTCGCATCCATTCTTACTCAGGCTCTTCATAGCAGAGCTGGGATGTGCAGTTCTGCCCTGGCTGAGAGGACAAGTGAAGAGCCGCAGGAAGGTAATTTTGTTGCTTGTTCCCTGAAAAGGAGGGGGGGGGAAGTATTAGGAAGTTTAGCTATAGCAAAGGGAGGAAAACACCAGGTGGTTCTGAGGTAAGCCAACAGGTATGGCAATCAAACAAAAACACAAATTTTTTTTACATTACAATTTGAAAGGCTTTGCAAATTGGAGTACAACAGTCTTCCTCCTTCATTTGTTTGTCTGTTTGTTTGAAACTAACTGAGGGGAAAAAAGACCTCTGTTGCTTAACTGGCTTTCAATCACCACTCCCAATATTTTTTTTTAATCTATTTTCCTTCAAGCTTCTGATTAACAACAGTTTTTCTATTTTCACACCACAAAACACAGGGAAGTTGTAGGTATATACAGATTTCCATGGTATTACAGATCTACACATTTGCCAGTGTGTTCAAAACAGAGTATACTAAAACTGCAAGGCTCCCATTAGTTTACAGGTATTTAAGGCAAAAAAATCGATGGGTAGCATCCAACAGTGATATAATGTAGTTTACTTAAAGACGCCTCACTGACACACTTTGAAATGCTTTACAAATACACCAAGGGTACTGCAGCAACTTCAGAGATAAGGAAGGTGGGTCATGGAGAAACAAACTGACCTGTCAAACACTCCCCATCCTAACAACCACAGAGCTAGAGGAGTCTGGTCATCTTATCTCAGTCCGACACTTTGGCCTCTAACTCACCTGACACATCAGACACATTTACATAGATCCCTCACAGAAGTATCATAAACCCACACTGGTGCAAAGGGGTTTACTGGGCGTGTACAACTATCCTTCCCCCACATTCCCCTCATTTCTCTTGACACCTGCCAAGCTACAATGGCACTTTACTGGGTACATCTGAAGAAACAAACCTCAAGAGACTTCTAAAGCAAGCTGGTGGAATTAAAATGTACAGGGATCCCCATGCAAGGAAACATGGATGGAGCCCACTACCCACAGTAGGCTTGAGGAAACAGAGACAGAGCCTATGGAGCTGGAGACTTTCAGATCGGTTTGCTAACACCCTCTGGCTTGGGGAAAAGTATACCCAAGCAAACAAAAGGACCCATCGATCATATCCAGTCAAGCCCCTGAATTTCAACAATTTCAGGTCACTCCAGTGTGGAGCAGAACCAGCATTTGGACTTCCAGCAACGGAGAAGGTCCAAAATTGAGTGTGCTTTTCTTTCACAACTCTGAAAGCAAAGAAATAATGCTACTGTTTCTAACGATGGGCAGTAACACAAGTATCGAACATATAGCCATCGCTGACACAATATACTGATGAATCCAGTGAAATGTACTGCCTCACAGCTCACAGGTATTTCTTAAAATATCTTAGCTTCTCCTCACATATGCCTTAGGAGTGCTATAATTACAGTTCTATCATGGGTTACTTTTTTTTTTCCCCAATGAAAGTGGTCAGAAGTAAAACAATTAAAAATTTGAAATACTCCATGCACCCAAACCAAATTTAATCCAACAGCTTTTTTAGTTTTTCTATGGATTTCTGCAAATCAATTCTTTATACTTAAAAAAAAGTTGCAATACAGTTGGTTTCTGCTTCATTTGATAACATATTACTTAATTGAATATGGACTTCCTAGACTATCAGTCCTTCAAAGGCTTGTCCTCCTCCCTGCCTCAGTGACAGCCACTCTTTCTCTCTCCAACAGGAAAAGCACTAAGCACAGAGACATGCTGCTCAATGGTCCTCACCGCCACATCTTCCTAAACCTCTCACCTAGCTACTGCTGGGTGAAGGTGCACCTCCACTTTTACCTCCTCACAGCAACTCCTTTATATTGCATGTGCCCTTTGCTAGCCAAGGAGCCAACACCCCCAAAAGACAACAGAAAGAACATAAGACAAAGACACCCTAAAGTTTTAACAACAATTTTGTTAATGAAACCAGAGTCGCTGGCTTTACCCTAGATCTTTATGCAAGAAATAACAATGGCAGTTCCTAATCACACGCACACCATGATGCAATTATTAATTAAAAGCAGTACCATGCCTTGGAGGCATGGAGTTCCACAAGTACCACCAGCTATACTAGCTTTCACAAGCGTTTATTTAGTGATAACTGTATGTTGTTTCCATGCCTAGAAGCCTAATAGGCTGGAAGAGTTACCTCCAGATATCCCAATATGACATCATGAATTCAACTTGGCCAGTGAAGCCAGAGTTATATCAACAACAGTATGTTTCAATGTTACATCTCCCCTCAATACATATTTTGTGTTATTTCCTGAAATAGAAACATCATCAGCTGTTTGCTAAACTCTATGATAGGTATCAACAATTGAAAAAGCAACCAGTGAAAAAAGCAGGCTGTGTTCTTCAGTTAGACCTACGTAAAAGCCACCACATGCAAACAAGGAAGAAGGGAGAGGTTAGAACAGCTAAAAGCCAAATACATAAAGTCGAGTTCAGCTTCTAAAAGGAGGAAGCATGAAAGCATCCAAACACTCTACATGAGCACTGCCCAATGCTAACACAGTGTTGCATCCGACAAATCAGCAGTTCCCTTTATCCAGACTAAGAAATAGAACACATTAAGACAGCAGAGGAGTAATTTCAGTGAAAAGCTCAACCGTAGACATGAGCAAGTCAGCAAATGATAGCTTTTGTTAATGTCACTAGAAAGGAAGCATGCCTTCACATCTTTTTTTTTTCCCCAACCATTTTATGACAACCTAAAGGTTTGGGTAGTGTAACCTTAAACACAATGTAACCATGATATGAAGGTGGGGGGGAAAGGGAGGAGGAGAAATTAAAAGAAGAGAGAAAGACCAGGCAAAGCAAAGAGGTCGTTCCAGATTCACTTGCATGATCTTTTAACACACTGGATTATTCTTCCCTCTGCTACCTGGACAAGAGAAAAGCAGCATGGTCAAGATTCCTGTTTACCAAGCAGCACTAATAATTACCATGACTTACAAATGAAGTATGTGTATATATATATATATATATATATATATATATATATCTCAAATTACACATGAAAGGGGAAAGTAATTGGGTAAGAACTTTCCTCTAATCTCACTACCAAGATTTACTTGATACCTCTTCATGAAATGTTACTGAATCTCTTTACTGCAATGATTTAAAAAAATGACTGTATCTAACTCCACAAAATAAAATTAACCCTCTCTAAGGGGTCCAAAAATCATCAAAATTGGGTTCTTCCAATGTCCTGACCTTTCCGTTAACCCCTTTGAATAGGGTAAGCTCTACTCCATGCACCTATGCAGTAACAATACTTATCTTAACAGACAACTGTTCATATAAATATTTATATGAAAGGTTACCACCAACAGAGCATCAGAATTCTTAGCTCTCCTAAGAAATAGCTTTGAAGTCATTCTAGAATAACTCCTAAATTATCATTAAACTGTAGATCTACTTATGAACAGGTGTCCAAAAAAATGCACCTTCCTAAGCACCACCAGCAACTCTAATAAAGTCCATAGGAGTATTCACAAGATCAACAAACCAAGATGAATATTACTTCCATGTGCAAGAAAAGGGCATTAAAAAGCTGAGTGTAGCAGTCTCATTTTAAACAGTTGTAGGAAGTTGCAGTCATACTGTGACTATTCATCTATTTGTCTTCTTTGAAAACAAATGTTATAATGAAATTCAGTCTACCACAAGTACATCACCTGCCTTTCTTAGGAATGGAGGGGTGGGAAAAGAAGCTGGAAAGCTGTTGCCTGGTGAAGTGGAAGATGAAGGGCAGAAGACACTACAAAAAAAAAAAAAAAAACCCAAACAAAAAAAAACCAACCCCAAAGCAGCAGCCATTTCTGAAACAGAAGGGTCCAAAAGCCCAGAACCACCACATTTGCTGCTGCGGTAGGCAACAGAACTGTTAGTCAGGCAACAGCTGGGAAGACAACTATTACCCACAGCACCCACCACCCCATGACCCCATGGTACATATCACAGTGTTGCCAGAGGATGCAGCAACAGCCAGCCTGGCATCTGGGTGCTCTCCTCTCCCCCTACACTGCATTGCTGCTTCTGCCTCTGTCCTTCTCCTTCCATAGCAGGAGCAAATAACCTCACCTTCTGGCAGGAAATTTCAGGTCTCCGCCTACAGCACTAAGGGTCTCTGCCTGGTTCTGGTTCCATGGCAGGGTACTCTCAAGAGTACTTGTCTACCATATTCCAGTTGCAGATGAGTATTGTGGGAATATGGTACTGGTAAGTACCCACTCTGCCAAATAAAGAAACCCAGCAATGTGAAAAAATCAGACCTATTTAGATATTTGTCCAGGTCTGCAAACTACAGATCACTCAGAGCTGTAAGCCACTTCCCAGGGACCTGTGGCAGGCAAGAAAGAAAAGCAAGGCTGCTGGCAAGAGGCTTGAATTCACTCCACAGGGAGACCTGCATTGGCAGAGGCAGGTTTAGGGATCAGAGACATGGGAGAAGTACTGATATAGTAGCTTGGACACAGCTGAGCTGCTGTCGTGATACTGGAACTACTCAGCACGAACCGACCTTTGATTGTCACAGACTGTACATACAGGGGGAAGAGCCCATTTCTCCGGGAGCAGCAACTCCAGGACAAATATTTTGCTGAGCATCTTAGAATACCGTTTCGATTTGTTTTTCCATTGACGCCCCAGATCAGTTTCAACGTATTTCCATTTCCAGGCTGGGCTACCATGATAGATTTGCTCTGGACTGACTTTCCTATGTACCAGGGTAAATTTTTTAAAGTTTAAGAATGAAAGTAAAATGGAAAAGGATGTAGCCAGTCCTACTTTTGACATCAACTGCTAACTTAGTCCACCTGTCTTTTGGCTTTACATTTACATTAATACCCATAGGTAATAAACACAACAGCAATCATTTCCCAGTTTCATTGATGTACACACAGGACATCCACCCTTTCTGCCCCAGCACTGCCAGAGCGAAGCAAATCATCTTTCAGAGGTGAAGCTGCTGCTTCCTATGGCTCTTCCTGCACGGGAGGCGTTAGTGTCACTTTATGAAGAGCAAACAGTGATACTTAGGGCAAAGGCAGGATGGGAGAACGGGGTCTTACATTCACTGACACCCCCCCAGAAGCCTAAGGGGAAGTTAAGAGCTCTGATCATCGATAAAGCCACCTGAGGGAAGGTGAGGAACGGGGCCAATTTCAGCATTCGGAGCTTTGGGCCGCAAGTTTCAATCATTCAGCTCCTGGGAAAAAGCACCTACCAACAAAGCTACTCTTCCAAAACTACTTGGCAAGTTACAGACAGATATGGGGACCCCTGCAAGAAGACAGAGCAGCGGTGACACTGGTACACAACGAGGACACCTCAGGACAGAATGCCGTTCGACTTGATTCTCTCTGTGAGCTACTAACTCGCTCCGCGGTCTTGAAAAAGCCGCCTGACCTCACGGCGCCCACATCTCCCTCCATCACAACGGCGAGAGATGGGCAAACACCCACCCAAACCCCCGCGGTGGGACGGGCACTGGGGTGCGCAGGGCGCTCCGCACCTCGTCGGGTCGGGCTGTTGGCTTCGCAACACCCACCCGCCTGCCCCGCGCTGCTCTAGCTCCCGGCTCGCTGCCCCTCCGTGCCGCGGGGGCACCTCAGGTGTTTCGTGATCCACCTACCAGCAGAGAGATCGGCCGCGGGAAGGGGCGATCTTACGCGCCCCCTGGATTTAATCAGCCGGCGCCTCCTCTCCTCGCTCGCGGGAAGCGCCGACGCGGCCCCGCTGCCCCCGGCCCCCGCTGTTCCCGGTACCGCCCCGACCCCCCGCCCCGGCGGGGCCCTGACCCCCCCTTACCCCCGCGGAACGGGGAGTTTCAGATGCTTCCCGAGTCCGTCCGCCCACCCCTGTACCTCCGTCCCCAAAGCAAAGCCGAAGTTCCTTAATTAACTGCCGACAAGCCGCAGGGGCAACTCGGAGAGACCGGGACGGGGCCTCCCGGGGCAGCGACGCTCCCGGTCCCGCGGGGCCGCCCGGCCCCGGGGGTGGCTCCTTCCGCCTCAGCCAAGAGCCCGTGCGGGGCGAGGGGGCGGCGAGCAGCGCTCTGCTTACCTGGGTCTGCCCCCGTCGGAGCGGAGCCGAGATGGGATGGGACGCGTCGGAGCGAGCAGGGAGCAGCCGCTGCGGCTGGGGAGGAGTTAGGCAGCGGGAGGGAAGCAGCGGGGAAGGGGCAGGTGCCGCCAGGTGGATGCGTTGCCCGGCCCCTTCCTCCAGCCGCCGCCGGGGAGGAGGGCGCTGCCCGCAACCCGCCCCGCTCACCCCGCCGCCCCGGGAGACGCCGCTGGTCTGGGACGGGGACGGCGCCCACCAGCCCTCCCCGGGGCGGCTGCTGTGCTGTACTGCTGCGGGCGAGAGGTACGGGCAGCCCTTCCTGCTCGGTGGGGGGTGGCAAGCCGCCCCCAACCAGACCACCCTGCTGCTTCCCTCCCCCAGCCCTCTCCCTCCTCCTCCCACGGACGTTTGCAAGACAAAGAGGCCGGAGGGAGTCTGAGCGAGCCCCGGGAAGGGTCCGCAGCCCCCCGCGCCGCGACAGCCCGAGGGGCGCGGCGGTGCCGCCTCCCGGTGTAAGGCTTCCCCGGGGGCCGGGATGTCGCGACCCCCCTCCGGGCGGACCTGTCCCAGGTTGTGCTTGTGGTTCCCGAGCCTAAGTGCGCCCTGGTGAGGGGCCCTGGCCTTTTTTTTTTTCAAACTTAAACATCAGTCGTTATTAGTCCGAGTTGGAGGGTTTCGTATGTGCCGAGAAGCCACCACGCTTGCCTGGGCTGGGCAGGGCAGGGCAGGAGCTGATAAAGATTGCTCATAAAATACCCAGCCCGAGGAAATTACTTCCTCTTTCTTTGGCTTTTTTAGAGTCATTTAGTAAAAGGGTGCTCTGGAAAACCACCGCGGTCTCGATTGTCATG
Source organism: Gallinula chloropus (assembly GCF_964237585.1). Lineage (NCBI taxonomy): Eukaryota > Metazoa > Chordata > Aves > Gruiformes > Rallidae > Gallinula > Gallinula chloropus. Next base: position 118,240,335 of record NC_140085.1, read on the forward strand.
TTACATAACGCTCTGGTGATTTGGGGTAACCCTCCTGTAAAGCAGATCTACAAAGAGGTGAGGTTTTTCTCTGCCAAAGCTGACCTCTGCTGAAGGGGGGAAAAAAAATATCCACTTACATCCCAAAACTTCAAAGTACAGCTGGAAAAGTGCAGAGAAGTTTGAGGAAGTTCAACTCCCTTTTAATAATAGCTCCCAAGTAGCTGCAGTATTGCTGTAATGCTGCGCTTAACATCTCTGAACCAAGACTACAGATAAGGCAAAGTACACAAGTTTGGCATAAGTGTTTGGGGATTGGTTACGCTTTCAAATGCCTATCAAGGAATTGCATCGAGTGCCTCAAGCAGCCAAGACCATACCTTCAGTTCCCTCAGTATTCTTCCAGCTGTATGCGTTTATTCAAAGAGAACCGGGTATCTTTAGACCCATTAGTACAAAAGCATATGGAGCAGTGGCTGAAACATCTTGAAACTTTACCTTTGGCTTTCCAGCTGAACCTTTTCGTTGGGCTATTGCTCTCCCAAAAAGAACCAGTGAGATTCAGTCATTTTCTAGCACGGAGTCAGTTGCAGGAATTGGATCTCAAATTTCACCTGATGTAAAATGTAAGATCGTTCTGAGTCACAAGCAAAACACACTGCATTGTCACCCAGGGGTCTCCAGAAGTGTCCACCTGTGTGGCATGTCCCTCTATTTAATATAGACCAACTCTGTCAGCGGCCTTCAGAGTTTAGAGATATTTTAGGTATGAAGCAGAACATCTGGTTGTAATGTTCCCCTGTTAAGTCTTCTTGTCAAGGTGTGGAAAAATGGCCCTGCAAATTGTCACTTGGCTTCATGACCAGAAGGAGAGATGTCCACATGACAATCAAGGAGAGATCCCTCAGGAACTATTCTGGTCTGCAGAAGATTCTAATAATTTCTTTACTTTGGAAATCAATTCACTTATTTTATTTTTTTTTCTTTGAAAGACATTTGGAGGGGATGTACTCCTGCACTGGTGATGTTTAGTTCCCCTCTCAAGACAGAGCTCACTTAGATATTAGGATACCTAGTTTGTGTTTCTAAAGGCTCAAGAATATCCCAGGTCTCACTTCGGATTTGTCCAAACATCTTGCACAATGGCTACAGATGAGGAGAAAGGGAGATGTAAAATACACAGGCTGTTTTGTTTTGTAAGTTGATGTTTTCTGTATGTAGTGATTTATAAGGTATTACATCAGTTCAGGTGTAATAAACAAAACTGGGCAGAACGACAGGGAACACGTGAGCAAAAAGCTGTGCTGAGGAGCAGTGAGCTCTTCTCCCTGAGAAGCTTCAAACTCTTGAGGAGTTGCTTTTTGCCCTGCGAAACAATTCCAGACCTGCCGCGGGGGAAATCAGTGCAGCTCCATGAAAACGAATGGCTCTCTGCTTACTTACGGATCTGAAGACCTGGGTAGAAGCCAGCAGCTCGTTGATTACTCCTGTTAACACCTTTTCTTCTCAGAGGAGGCCGAGAAGAAATGTGCATTCCCTCTCTCTTTCCCCCCCCAGTTCTTCCCTCCCCTGCTTCAGGCTGGTATGTGGCTCACTAAAGGGTTGGCCTTTCAGACCTGGAACCTGACAAAAGCTTTTTGGTGGGCTGTGGGCTTTTTGGTTCGGGTTTTTTTTTCGGGGGGGGGGGGGGGGGGGTGTATGGGGGGGTTGGGGGAGGTTGTTGGTTTTGGTGGGGTTTTTTTTGTTTTGGTTGGGTTTTTTTCCCTCCTTTTAAACTGGGTTAATATTCCCCAAGGTTAACTCAGCTTACTAAGAAAGGTCAAAGGAGAGGGAGAGCTGGAGCAGCAGAGGTGGGGAGCGGGACACTGCCTCCTCTTGGCAGCAGAAGCTGTCGGGTCTGTTCAGTTAGTCGGGGACAAGCTCACAGCCCTGTAATCTCTTCCAAAATCGATACATACGTGTCGTTCCGCTTTAATTATGCACCCTGGCTCTTGCAGAGCAGAAGGCTGAGTAGTCATTTTACTAACAGCTTATAAACCACCTTTCAAAGAGAGATGGGGCCAGGGCTTGCTTTTTCCGGAGTGGCTGCACGCTGCTCCTCTGCCAGAGAGGGATTTTTCTCTTGCTGAGGAGCCCGGAGTTCGCAGCCCGGACATTGAAGCTGTCTGTGAGCTTCAACACAACCCGGCCTGACGGGGCTCAACTCCCCTCACTCCCATCACCTTTCTCTAACCCGAACACTAATAGCTTATGTGTTCTGTGAACCATTTCCTCCTCCACAGTTATGCGTGTGCAGGGCAGGGGGAGGATGTTTGGATGTTCTCTTGTGTTTTTCCAGGCACACAAGCAAACGTTTCCATAGGCCAGTGCTAAGCATCTGAACTTCTCCGTGTAAGATAAACTGTACCTGGCATCACCTGTGTCATGTCCTACCACACAATGCCTTTGGCTTCCTATGACACCTCCTGTACCCTGCTCTTTAAAGCACTTCTGCCCACCCACAAATCGTAACTCACCTTGTTTCCCCCTCACATTATCATCACTATTTATTTCCTACTCTGTCAATACCCAACGAGCCATTTGCCCCATTGTCTTCCCAAGCTTTGACAGTGTTTCCAGTGTCTCACGAAACCCCAGGGGAGTGGGAGATAAGGTCTCTCTAAAGCCAGTCTGCAGAAGACTTGTTCAGAGCACCATGTCAGGATGAGTTTGTGCTTGCCACTTTGGGACTACAGCACAAGACTAACTTTTATCTCAGCAATAGAATTTGCTAAAGCCCAAAATTTGGGGGATGGGGGAGAAGGGGGGGAAATGGGATGACGACACGACACACAGACATATACACCAAACCAACCCCCCCAAAACAACAATCAAACCCATCCCCCTCCCCCCCTTCCCGCAAACAACAAAACACACACACCCCAACCAACCCCCCCAGGCAGATGAGGAAGTGGCTCGCCCAACTCAAGGCCACCTTTAAGCACCAGGTATCTCGTTACGCCCTGCTCTGGTGGAGCCTTCTCTGCATCTTTTTATCAACACCGTAAAAGAGAGGGAGAGAGCTCCGTGACTGACGCTTTTACGATGCTACGCACTCACCCTTAAAAACCTACATCAAACCTGGGAACTTAATTAGTGATTTAATAACTGAGCTTCCACCAAATGTATGTTGACTTTGGAAGTACATTTGCATCTGCTGCTGTTACCAAGAATACACAGGCATTAATGTATCTGCTGCAGGTATATCTGAAAATCGAAATAAATGGGGAGATGTCTCAAAAAAATCATCTTTTTCTTTCCTCCTCCTCTCCCCTCCCCCCTTCCCCAAACCTGTGAAACAGCGGGTAGCCCTTTGTTGGGCTATTAACTAAATATGCTGAAAAAACACAACTCCTTAAACCAATTATCCAGTTATCTGGGAACTGGGAGAGGGTCTCAGGGGCCCGCAGATTAGAAAGGTGTGTGACTGTGAACATTCTCACTTATTTCTCAGCCTTTCGGCAACTTTTTTTTTTAGGAGTACCAAGCCCTACACAGAGGGAAGACAAAAGAACTGCTCTGACTCCTCTTGGTTCTCAGTTGGGTTTGTGTGGATCTTTTTTTTCCTTTTCCCTCCCAGTTTAGCTTTCTGGTGTAGAGACAAATAAAGAGTTATGAAATTCTTTGCTCTATCCGGAATTATAAGTGACATTAATTTACCTTTAGGTGTTGTTTCGCCTAATTGAAATGTTGTTTCAGTGGGTTTCTTGTCTGTTATTGTAAAACATGAGAGAATAAAAGTTCAGATGTTGCTTTTTGTTGGATTTCTCTGTGTGTACCGTGTAAATACAGCTGCATTTTCCTACATCAGAATAGAATTTGACCTACAAATTCGACCTGCTTTCTACATTAAAATAATGCTAGTCTTGTGCCACAGAAATTGAATGACAATTTAAATTTATTGTACCTTTTTTTCCTAATACTTGGGACTTTTTTTGTTTTCTTCCCACAGATCTAGTTGTTAGCTTTGTCCTGCACTTTTACACAAAGCAGCCAGAAATCCAAACTACTCAGGTAATTAAACCAGATTCATAGTTACCCTTGTGCCAGCAAACAGGCTTGGAGCAACTACGATGGGTCAGTGACAATGGGTTCCGATGCAGACTGAGCTCACTCTTCCTATAAAAAGAAATTACACAAATACATTTTGAATTAGATTTTAAAATATTTTATGTTATATGCCTTTGCAAAAATGGAGATTACTCAATTCTTAAGCAGTTGGTTGTAAACAATTAGCGGCAGAGCTGCATTTCAGTAGAAATTAGAATAAAATATATTTACTTTTGCTGATACATACAGAAAAATAATGATTGGGAAAAAGAAAAGAAACAAACCACAATAAATCTTAAATCAAGATGATTTTTTTTTTCCCAATTAGAAACCAAAAGTGATGCTTTAGATCCAAATGTAATCTTGGACAAAATTAACATTGGTTTAGCAGAGCCAGATCTTCTCACCTGATCATTTAATTATATTGTTATATAATGTTTTTTAAACATTCAGCGCTACTCGTGACATCTTAGACCAAGAAATAATGTATTTGTTATAAATCCGGGAAGACAACGGATTTTTATTTATTTGGAAATAATTTCATGCAGCAGAAGTAAAAAAAAAAAGTTTTTTAAAAAAAAGACCTTTTGAGCAGCTGAATTTTCTGAATACCTGCATGAGATAACCAGAGATAAATTGTATCTGAAAAGAATTGCCTTTTTGTTTGTCTGAATGATGAAGAGTTAGGGGTTTTTTTTCCTCTCAATCCTAGTTCAGCTCCAGATTTGCTGTGTACCTTTGGGGAACTATTTTCTATCTGCCTCCATTTCCTGCTCTGTAAAAGGGAATTAATAGTATGCATTATCAGGTGGACTATCGCTATTTTCCCATTTATCCAAATATTTGTTAAAGGACTTGTTGATTAACCTGTTATAAAGGGTATAGAAAGGGTAACAACAAAATGGTCCTCTTTATATTTACCTGCAGCTAGGTGAGCTTTTATGGTCTGTTCCTGCAGCGGGTAAAAGTACTTGATTTTATCAACAATTGGGCATTGTTTTAATGCCCTGATAAACTCTGCAGAAAACTGTGAATCGCTGATTGGCCACGAACAGAATACTGATCCTGTTCCCTGGGTCGGACATGCTACAAGCAAGTGAAAATTGCAGAGCAGTTTCACCTGGTTGTATTCTTCAGCAAGCCAGCAAACAACTTAGGGGAAAAAATACTAATTTCAGTTACGAGAAAGTGCTGATGATGTATGCAAATGCGAGATTTCAATTTCTGTTACTGTGCTTCTGAACAAACACTGCTGGTGAGGGGACTCCTGTGGTCCCTCCACATTCAGGAAATTGTGCTTTCCACGAGAGCAGACGGATGCTTTTTCAACAGCTTCTCACAGGACAGCTTTCTGGTTGTGAGTAAAGCAAGGTTGTACAGTTTCACTCCTAATTTATTTATTCATTTATTTATGTATTTATTAAAAATTATTTCAGCTCAAGTGGCTGAATGAAGCCTCATTTGCAATATGAATATATTTTGGAGTGGATAAAAAAATGGTGATTTCTGAAATTATTACTGCATCACAATTAGCACGATTCCATATATCTCAATATAAAAATTATTAACCTGTACAGAGCATGACAGACTCGGTACTCTTAGTGCTTGTCATATTTTCCTCTTTGATGACTAAGGTGTGTTTACATTTTTTCACCTTACTTCACTGTTCCTAATTTAGGTCAGGCTCTCTTCATTGGCTTATTTTGGTTCAGCGGCTATATTAACTCCTTAAGAACGAGCTTTGTTTGCATGCCTGATGCCTGTGCAAAGAAGTCTTGTGTTTGAAGGTGCAAACAAAGCCAAGTCAACATACTTCCTATCCTTAGAGAAGGCGGCAGGAGAAAACAGATCCTTCCTCTCAGGTGAATAAGGAGAACTGAGGCATTACTATTTCCATCTAAGAGGTGAGAGACCGCTGCTTTAATTCCACTTTTACTTAATTGCCAACACTTGGTCATTAAGCAAGGGGATTTTTGAACAGGAAATCCTTAAGCCAGTTTACCTGCTTGTTTACCAAACTTTTTCATACTAGTTCCATATCACCTTTAGGATCAAATCCCAGCCACACTGAAACATGTCAGAGCTCCCTTCGTATGAAGCTAAACGAAAGTAGCTGGCAGTCTTTGTTTTCTCTGGGATTGATTTGACATAGGTCATCAAACTCTTGCACAACCACCTGGTAAGTAATTTTCAGAAGGTAATTTGAACCCATCCTGAGGAAGGAGTACAAGCTGGTTAATACAAGTTTTTGCTGGTGATGGACCTCTTTTCATGAAGACCTCAGTGGTAACAACAGCAACTGTTCTCATAAAATGAATACCAGCTAGGGCTGGCAGCCTTCAATGATGTTTTGCTTAAAGCTGTCCAAAGTTTTAACTGCACAATGAAAAACACTTACTTGGGCAACGTTGCACATACGCTATAGAACACGGCCCTGGGAAGTGAGTGTTTCCCTAAGTATCCAAAGATGACAAAGTCTATCCTTGTGGTCTTAACACTGCACCACTATTCCTAATTACGACATTTGCCGAGTGGGGCTTAGAGATTTGCTTTGCAGACATTATCTTGCTGTTTGTCTGCACAGGTTTTGAAGGAAAAAAAAAAAAACCCAAACACAATAGCTAGCATAGATGTAAATCAGGTAACAGAATCTGAGCCAGAGTTAACTTTATTAGCTGGGTTGTAATTGCTTTGGGGGAGTTGTATTTCCATTTCCTGTTTTATTAGTTACAGTCTATTTCTACAAGTTCATCCTCCCTTATTCAGATTTTGTGGGAGGCACGTTGTAAATATCTAATGATCTTTTTTTTTTTTGTCATTTTATTTTGCCTCTTTATTAACAGCTCTGGTTTTGTTTTATTTTGACCTGTATCTATATACATGTTGCAACTGTTCATATTACCTATACAAATGAAAAGATTACCCTCACTTCTCTCTTTCTGTTGTTGCATCTTCCAGACAAACAGTCCTCTGCCCCATTTCCAGTGAACTTAGTTCTGCTGAGCTGCTTCAGCCTGATAAAGAGGATTGTCACACCTTTGAACACGGAGGGAATGCTGCAAGGGGCCTATTGTATGAAAACAAGGAGCTAACCTTTTATTAAACTGCCTGTGCTGAAGTGGGGGAGAGAGAGAGAGAGTTATAACTTCAGATTGCTGCTCAGGAGTGAGCGAGTTCTTCAGAAGTGATGCAAGAGCCCTGTGCTTTTGTGTCCTGCTGTTTTGTGAGCTCTCCAGTCTTGTTCCTCCAGTGACTGGTTTATGAGAGAGTGCAAAAGCAGAAGCAGAGAGGGTCAACTGGTGAACACATGAAGGTTCAGACCTTAGAAACTCATTCAAAGGGTGATGGGCTAGACAGCCTGATAATGTTTCAAGAAGCAGCAGGAACAGACAATGTGGACACCTAACCACGTCATAGATGTTGGCAACACTTGGGTGGGCTTTATCTAGGGTTTTTTTTTTTTCCTATGGTTTATAAATACAAAAGAATCATCTTCATATTATAAAGTTATTCGGGTCTTGTTCATGTGTCTTGATACCAGTCAGATTTGGTAGAAAAGCTTCGTCAATGCACATCTTTTGACATTGGACTGTACTTAAAACAAGAACTGTGGGGTTCCACCCAGAAAACATGATATTCCTGGTATCCTTGCGGAGATTAGAGTTGAGACCCAGAGAGGAATTTACCCTGTAAGTGTTGGGAGCTGTTGGATTACCTTAAGGCAAAGAATCCACAAAATACTCAGACCTTTAGCAGCCCATTGTATGCCTGAGAACCTCAGAATGGCAGGTCTGGAGGTAGGGATTCAGCAGAGTCCCCTTCCTTCAGCAGCAAGACACTACTCTGCAGTCAATCTGAGAAGACTTGGATGTTTTATCTTGAATATGATAAAGGTAACAAAGTAGCCCAGATGTCCATTAGTCATTTTATTCATCACAAACTGATTGACAAACATTCAGAATAAATCACTTATAAATGGACTTCAAGGAAGCCATGGGGTCTTCTGCATCTTGTGCACCCAGAATAGCTCAGTCCTCTGTATTTTGAATGCAACCCATCTGTACTAGTCCAAAAATAGTAGCACTGTGTGAGGGGGCTGCAAAAGCTACAAAAATGCAGTAAGAGCAGATAACAGTATAAAGAAACATCTGTCCAGGGAGAGAGGGACAGCCCTGTCCTCAGAATCTCAAGAGCAACAGGGCTCTGCTGAAAGATTGAGCCTTTCTTAATGGCAGGAGCTGCAGACACACATTTGGCCACAGATTGGTTTAAAACCTGCCAGGAGGTAGCCCCTTTGGCAGGGCTTTCAGGAAGAGGTTGTTGTGATGCACACAAAGACCCAAACACTGTCACAGCAAACTCAGTAACACAGCATGGAACAGCTTTTGCAGCTGTGCTCTGTCAGGCCCCAGGGCAGCAGAGGCACTGTGCAGGTTACTAGTCCCTAGGGCCAGAAAGGAAAGCTGAGGCACCTTGCTTTCTCCCTGATGCTTCTTTTTGGTTCTCTCTCCTTTTTTGTTTCTGGTCAAGTGTCCCCTGGAACAATGGAGCTTTTTTAGGTTACTGGCTCCCAGACTGCCCAACTCAGGAGCTACCTCCTAAATGTGGGTATTCACAAAAGCAACTGGCTTGAAATGTGCCTTTGGCTATGTGTAAGGCTGTGGCCCTCTCAGACTCTCACAAGCAGCACCCACTGTTCTCAGGCCAGTATTTCTGACCTTCAGGAGCAGAACGGTTGGAAATTACGTTCTGTGAAGGCTGTGGTCTAGTGGGGTTGTGGATCAGAAACTTATTTTCCCTCCTGGCTTTTGCAAAAAGCACACTAAAGGCTGCTGACTGAGCCACCCAGGGTGACTAGCTACCACCCACAAGTTCTGGAGCAGTTGGATGTTTTGACTGAACTATAAAATAGATGCTGGAAGAAGTTAGAGGGGGCACAGTGTATAGCAATGCTACTAACTGCTGGTAGTCATCCTAGTAAATGTCACAAACTTCAAAGAGGCTTCCCTACTCTGTCTCCCAGAAACTTTTGTCCATAAGAAAAGTAGACTTATGAAAGAGGTTTCTTTTTAGCATACCAAAGTGTATTCAGATTTAGGTCTGTCTTAAGTTAAGAGGCTGGTGGGTAGGTACAGCAGATCTGTAACAAGTCTAGTTTTGCCAATGGAAGTGTTATGGGAGAGCTTAGAGTCAGCCAGACTTTAAGCCTGAAATCAAGAACTTTCCCCTGCCCTCCCTCACCTCTCGTGGTCCATGGAGGCTTATGTCAGCTCATATGTGAGCGTAAAAAAACCTGCCAAGTATCTTATGTGACCTACTGAAACCTTGCCTGAAAAAACAAAGCAGACAAGCTATCCAGGAGTATAAATCCATGCCAAATCAAGAAGGAGCTGATTCTTCTTCCTGATGCAGACAGAGCACTCATTGTACTTGTGTGAAACCTTTGCCAATAATGTCATTGCTGCACCCAGAAAACCTCTGAGCTAAGATGAAATGTAGACTCCAAAGCCCCTGAGGCTTTTTGAGAAGTATTTCCAGAAATTAAGAGCTATGTTCAGTCTGAGAACAAGTGTGAAACTGGCATCCCCATTCATTTGTGGGCTTGCTTCTCCATCTTCTTCAGGAATGTCAGTGCTATGTGCCAGCTTGACATCTACTGAGGCTTAAGTTAAGGAGTCTTAAGAAGTTACTAAAATGCCTGGCAAAGGTCAGGTATATTATGACCCTCATCTTAATGACATCTTCTGAAATTCTCCTTACAGGTGCTATTCGGTGTGCAGAGGTCCACAGCTGAGATGGATGTATCTCATCCTGACACTTTGTTCTTAATATTCCTCCACTCATTGAAGTGATGTGGTCACCTACAGCACTGTGAGTCCTACTTGTATCACTTCATGGGTGTTTTGTGGTTGCTGCAAAACAAAGGATTCAGCCTGCTCAAGTGTGCCACTAGCCAATGTCCAAATTCTCCTGAAGGCCAAGTGTAACCTGGCACTTGTCAAAGCAGCTGTCTTGTTTCAAAGCTCAGTTCTGCAGGATAAAGAGGCAGATCTGTTCCTCTTTTTCTGCACAGGCATTTGCAGATGGTCCATCTCATCTTGTGTTGCCTTCCATGGCTGCAGTGACAAACTCAGTGAAGAACACCACTACCAAAAAAAAAAAAAAAAAAAAAAATAAGGCTTTCAGGATCTTGGAGGAAAAAAAAAATCTGTGCCGCTTTAGTAAAGAATAATCGTGATATGTGATAAAAATGAGTGTTTTGGAAGGGAGAATCTGTAGTGGGGAAGACCGTCCAAAATGGACCTCAGATCCATGATGAGGGCTGAATATAGCAACAAAGTGGTAGGAGTCAGACATATACACAGATGTTTAAGCATACACAGCTGCAATTAAAGGTGTCATGACAAGGGTGGGAAGTTTCTAAGGCAGTAACCCTTTCTGCTTTTGCTGACCTGAGCAGGTAAAGGTCCCTCAAGACACACTGGCTCTTAGCTAGTGGAAGGCTGTTTGTGTCTGTGACAAGAGCCGTCAACTCACTCCACCACATCCCGCACTGCAGCAGAGCATCAGCAGCTTTCTATATGGGGTCTGAGTGGGGTTAGAGCAAATCCCCACACTTCAGAGTTTGGAGGCTGTTCATATATTCTTGCAGGGTTTTTTAACTGCTCCATTAGGACCTGCTCAGGGAAATGGCTTTGTCCTGAGCTGCTGAATAAAAAGCACTTCTTTTTCCCTCCCCAGGGAAGAGACCTACTGACTCTGCTGCATCAAATGTGTCCTCTGTTTCACTTTGTCCTTTCCTCAAAGCAACATACAAGGGTGAAATTAGGGTATAGGGCTCCTGCAGGATGGTTTGAGAGCTGGAAGATAAAGAGTTCACTACAAAAAAAGCCTTCCACATTCTCCAGAGACAGACTGATGGACAGAGATCGTCTCAGGCAGGCAGCTCGGATCTATGAGCCTCAAAGGGGCAGACAGTTGCAACAGGCTTTTCACACAAGGAGCGCGTGGACTCCAGGAACAAAAAAGGTGGGGGTGGGGGGTAGAAACAACCCTCATCTGACAAACATGCAATGGAGTATTGCATAAACCAGTCTGCCACAAGATGACTTGAAAGACTTGTTTCAGTAAAGCTGTGTGGGAAACAAACAGAAAGGCAGCTATTTTATGTCACACGATGGATTTTTTTTCTGGGTGTTTTTTTATGTGGGTTTTTTTTTAATGTGGGTTAGTGAGTCTAAAGCTAGCATGTGCTCTTCCTTGCTTCAGAAACTAATGCATGTCTTACCTGCACTGCCAAACGTAAGAGAAGGTTGCAAGACACACTTTTGTGTAGTTTTTCCTCAGACACCTGTGTCTGAGGTGTGAGATAGCAGGACAGCAGGTAGCACTGGTACCTGCACACATTTTTGTTCTTTGGGGGTTTTAGTGCCACACATCCCTTAGGAGGAACAACTCAGATCTAATGTAGCATCTCAAACACTGCAGGAGACCAAATCCTGTCCATGCCCCACCACCAGCTGCCTCTGTTTTCAAGTTGAAATAATACATGTACAGATATTTATCCCTAAGATACACCACTCTGTAAGCAGTATTCCTAAGTAAAATTACATGAGACATTCCCAGTCTTTCTTGTGGAAGCCCATGGCAGGGGAGCAGACTGCATTGTTGCCTGTTCATTTTCTAAAGTCTAAGGCAGAAGAGAAAAAGATTTCAACAATTTGTAGGCCTCCAGGCTTGACCAGTAGGTATCAGTGGGGCCACAGGTTGCTCTGTGACTAGCACTACAGCTAACCTGACCATCAAGCCCCACAGTCAGCAGTTTTTCCAAGCCACTGAGAAACACTGGCCTGATGAGCTATATAGAGCTTGTGGATTGAGGCATTCAGTAATAAAAGGGTTAAAAAAGTGGACTACAAAGGGTTTTTTTTTAAGATAAGGAAGGAATTTCTACATGCTTTGGCACCTTCAGGGCCATGCAAGTGGGTGAACTGGAAAGGGGATTGCATATAACTTAAGATGTTACAGCCTTGGGAAAAATACTGATATATAGTAACAGTGGCTGCAAGTTACAGCTCTTCATTCACACAAGGATCTGACTTGGTTTGCTGTTTGTCCTGGTTTCAGCAAGGATAGAGTTAGTTTTCTTCCAATCAGCTGGTGGAGTGCCGTGGTTTGGATTTAGGATGAGAATCATGTTGGTAACACACTGATGTTTTGGTTGTTGCCAAGCAGTCAAGGACTTTTCAGCTTCTCATAGTGCCCTGCCAATGAGAAGGGGTGGCATCCAAGAAGCTGGGAGGGGACACAGCCAGGACACCTGACCCAAACTGGCCAAAGGGGTATTCCATACCATATCACATCATACCCTGTATATAACTTGGAGGGGTGGGCTGGAAAGCAGATGCCTCAAGAACTGGCTGAGTATCAACTTTGTGAGCAATTGTGCTGTGCATCACTTGGTTCGCATATTCTATTTGAATTTTTATTTTTGTTGTCATCATTTTAATTATCATCTTCCTTTTCTGTCCTATTTAACTGTCTTTATCTCAACCCACAAGTTATAACTTCTTTCTTTTTACTTTTCAACTCTCTCCCCCATCCCACTGGGAGGGGGGCAGTGAGTGAACGGCTGTGTGGTCGTTTTAGCTGCCGCTGGGTTAAACTGCGATGGGTTTGGAGACTGCCTTCCCGCCCTTGCCCTCACCTTCCCTTCTTTTCTCTGCCCACCCTTGTTGTTTTTGGTTTTTTTTTTTTTTTAAAAAGCCTCTATTCATGCTGTCAGTTTCTTACCTGCTGCTTTCCTTGCTCCCTTGCCAGAATCTACCATAAGAACCGAGGCTTTGACAACTTGCTATTTTATTCTTTTATTTCCCTTTTCTATAAGGGTGAGAACTAGTTTGCCTTCAAAGGAGTTGAGGTGTTTGCTGAGGTAGATGCTGTCAAGGTGCATGAACAGAAGCATCGCAGCTCACCAAAATGTTAATGCCTATAAATAAAAAAATAAAATTTAAAAAAACCCTGTAATTAAAAAAAAAATAAAATCCTTAAATCGATTCTGAAACTGTTTCTGTGAAAGCTACAATAAACCCAGGAGTTCAGCCCTAATGCATCAAGTGACACAGCTCTGTGTGATTTGCAGGTCACAAAAGATGCTGCAGCTGGAAGAGCTCCATCCATTCTGTTCACCTCCATGGATGTAAAATACAATTCATTTCTTCCCCTCCAGGTTGTTCTTCCCACCCTGCACGGTGACTGTGGAGGACCTGCTTTTTAACCTCACTCGTGTGAGATGGAGCTTGCTGGACAGAGCATCACTGTTGCATGGACCCAAGCAGCAACTGAGTGTACTGGCATCTCTTGGCAGCTCTCTCTTCCATCCCATATCGTTGAAGGAGCAGTTCAGGAGCTGTTTTTCATGTATTAATCGAGGCTGAAATGTCCTGCCAGGCGCTGCCTAGATGTGGACATAAACCACTTGCTGACCTGAAGATCTGCCTGACTTTCACATGTGCCTCACTGCATGATCCACATCTGCCTTTTGCTTTTACAGCAAAACCAACATAGATGACCTGTCCAATGTCCCTGTCTCTTGCCCCAACTCTTTCCCTTGCTATCATGTTTTCATAATCTTAAATTTGCAAGACCATCACATCACAACATTCGGGCCCTTCTAAAATGTACTTCCACAACAAAACCCCACCAATTAGCACAAGAGAAAGCAGAAACTTTCTCTCTGAGTATGTTGTCAATAAGAGAGAAAGGTTTCAGAACCCTCTGCGCCTGCATTTGGTTGTGAACTTCTTCCAAGTCTACTTCTATCACTACATTAAAACATTTTAACATTAAATCTTAAGAGATTATTCACATGATCATCTTTATAACTACAACAGGCTCTCAGCTTCTCACAGACTGAGCTGAAATAACAAAAATTAATGTATTGAAAGTACATACCAAAATGCTGTCTCCTTCAAAACCCAGTTTGTTTCTTCATTGTATCCTAAGCAAGGTACCCCATTTTTAAAGGAATACAGTGTGCCTTTATCCTTATCAACAAAGGCTGACCTTACCCAGCTCAGCGTGGACAACTGTGCATAGTTTATAACTGTTTCCTCTTGCCGTTAATCTGGTGGAACATCTTGCTTAAAAGCACAAGTTTAAGATTGCAAAGGCGCATTTTTGCCCTTGCTTGCAACACAGGTGAAGTACAGTTAATACCTGCAACGTGGCTCCGGCTGTTGGTTTTAAGAACTGAAGTTTGTAAGAGCAAACAGAGGCTCTGAGCTGAGGGCCCCTTGCTGGGGGTGCTGCCCTCCAGGCACGCTCCACTCGGACAGCCCTGGGAGCAGTGAGAGCGGCTCCTGGGGTGGGTGCAGAATGCAGAGGGCAATAAAGTGAGCCTGGAGAGACCTCTGCTTTCTAACCTCAGGCATTTTTTCCACAGTGTAGATAAGGTCCCAGACATTCCTCTGACTGGAGCTGGTAGACCTTCCAGGCATGGTGGGATCATACAGACACTGCGCTGCTCCAGGTTACCTTAAGCTGTGGGGAAGTGGTGTTCAGAAGATGGGTGGCCTTTGGTTTTCATACCTTGACCATATACAAAAATCCACAGATGCTCAAACCAAAATCACTGTTGAAGACACAATGAATGACTGTTAAAAGGCTTGGCTCAGGTGTTAAAGGCTATGTAGGATGAAGCTTTGCACAGCCTGGTCTAGAGGAGGGTGTCCTCCACTGCCCATGTCAGGGGGGTTGGAACTAGCTGATATTTAAGCTCCCTTCCAACCCAAACCATTCTGTGGTTCTGTGATTGATTCAAAGTGGAGTTGGACATTTAAGGGGTCAGATGAACATAATTTGCAAAATTAAGAACTTCCATTTCATTTATCTTTCCACAGGTACCCTTTGTTTTCTGGCCAAAATCCTTAAGATTGATTCAGCTCTCAGAAACGGGACTTCCAGAATGTCAAATCTTCCACCTTTAATCCAAAACCCAGTCAGGTAATTGGGAAATGCAATATTTTAATAGAATTTAGATAATTCCTAAATACTGAAATAAACACCATGGGATTTCTCCATTATTTTCTCCCCAAAATTATTCCTTGGTTGGTTGACTTACCAGTACCAAGATTTACCTAAGGTGAAAAACGTTTTTAAAAATTACTCAAAGGGAGTAGAAACTGAAAAGCTGTTAAAAAAAAAAGTTCAGTCAATTGTTTTTGCTGAATATGCAAAAGTGCTGTAGAGAGGACAAAAGACTTGGATGTTTGACTCCAAGATAGATAGACAGATAGATAAACAAATAGATCCATGTGTCTAAATAAAAAAAAAAAAAGCATGGGGATTTAAAGCAGAAAATATTGGTATTCTACTACTTAGTGAAAGAATTTTCCTGCATAAAGGTGAAAAATTTCTACAGTATCCCTTGTATTCTATAGCTTGTTAAAGTCAATATTCGCTAAAGAAAATTGAAAGGATGAAAATATATGAGTTTTCCTCCATATAACTCCTGACAGTAAACAGAAATTATGATCAAAATGACAGCAAAAGGTGTGAATTTTCTTATTCATTATTCAGTTTTACTTTCATATACACTATCGTTATTTGAAAATGTAACTGCATGCATAGACAACAGTGCATATTATGGTTCCTATTGTTGGAAGTCCTTTGGTGATAAGTCCTCAAATTACCAATTTTTTAAAGATTAATACATTTCAATGCATGTGCATGCTATTGCAAGAGTAAACTGAATTAATCACAAGCATCAGAATAATAACAATTGCAGGCAATATTGTTAGGGAGAGTTTGTTTTGGTTTATGGGTGTGTAAGTGAAATGGGATTTTGGGAGGATGTTTAACTTGCACTTCCTGCTTCCCCAAAGCCTGAACTTAGTAATGTGATCAGAAACTTGCTAGGCCTATAAGGCCAAAATTGCAAAGCTTGATATACACTGAGTAATCCTTTGATGGTCTTTTCTGCACCAGGCATTGTTCTCATGCTCATGTGATGACAGCCTGAGCTCACTGGCCAAAGTTCTTCTCTTCCAAAAGGCACAGAAAGTATAAAGGCCTACTGAGTATCAGTGGAGATGGAGATGGCTTGGCTCACCTGAAAAACAGATTCTGAAGTAGGCACCCATGGGGGTTTTATTCCTGGGAAAGTTAGCTAAATCTGTTAATCACCTCATTAACTCCAAGGAAGGGAGAATAAATGGGATTTTTGGCTTGTCGGGCAGAATGAGGGAAAAATCTCATTTGCTAGCCTGATGCATTCTAGACTTTGAAATACACACCTGTGTGCCTCATCCCAAGAGCCTTTACTATACTGTGAAATGCAGCTGGTAAATACTTGCCAGATCAGATGGCGTCACAAGCTTCTAAAAGATATATATTTATTAATACTGATATATTCAGTTAAATGTTGTAAATTCATGTTGTTGGAAACCAGACGAAACAAACCCCGTGTGTAACAAATTAAAGGCAATGCAATTATTCAAGGGTTTAGTCGGAGCATCATATACACACATTTTTCTAGTCCTCTGCAACTACACCAGTTCAACGTTGATTCAAGGGAATTGCTAGATGTTACTTTAAGAAAATTTCAATTCATTTTAAATCTGAGGGCAGTGTCAGCGGAAATCAAGGAGAGGTGATATTAGGAGACTTAGAGGAAATTAAGACATGAACTAAAAATAATAGAATGAAATTAAGGTGGGAGGTAAGCAGAAATGGAATGGGAAAAAATCGCAAACGCTGCATCTAAAGGAACTTAGGATGAAAAGGGTCCCTGGACTGTACGAATTTGCAGAGGAATGCATGTGTAAAACAGTCTAAAGCTCCAAATACTACAATAGCAATCCAAGTTCAGGAAGATGAGGGAAACGAAAAAGGAGTATGCGGAAGGAGAAAGCAAGGACAGGCTACTTGGGAGGTATATAGAGTCATTGCCTGAGCACATGGAGATGGGGTTAGGAAAACCAAAGCTCAGCTGGAGATGAATCTAGTGAAGGATGTGAAGGACAACAAGAGTTTTGGTAAGTAGCAAAATGAAGGTGAAGAAAAATGTAAGCTGCTGTTCAGTGGGTCTGGGGACTTCATGCCTAAATGAAAAAAAAGGTTGAGGTGCTCAGTGCCATTTTTGTCTTGTTTATCACTGGTCAGGTTTTCCCTCTGAGGTCTCTGAGACTCCTAGGACATGTAAGTTGATGCAGGAAGCAGGATTTATCACCCCAGGTGTCTGAGGTTGTGACACCATACTCAGAATAGAAGACAGACTTAGTGTTCAGACTAATTAGCCATAGGCAAGTCCCTGGGAAGGTGACAAAGCAAATACTCTTACAAGCAGTTTCCAAACACAGGAAGGACAAGAAGTTGACTGGAAACAGCCAACACGGATTTGCCAAGGGCAAATCATGCCCTTCAAGACCAAATGCTTTCTATGATGATAGGACTGGCTCTGTGAATGAAAGGAGAGAAGTGGACGTTGTATTCCTAGACTCCAGCAAGTCTGTTTTCTTCAATATCTTTACTGCCAAACTAGTGAGATATGGACTGGATAAGTGGGTGATAAGGAAAATTGGCTGGACTGCTGGGCTCACAGGGCTGTTTGTAATCTGTCCGTGGTACAAAGTCCAACTAGAAACCAGTTACTAGCAGTGTGCCTCAGGGATCAATACGAGGACCAGTAGTGCTATGCCTTTATTAATGACCTGGGCAATGTGTGACAGAGGGCACTGCAAATTTCCGCTGTGGGAACAGTTGATACACTGGAGAGCAGAGCTGCTATTCAGAGGGACCTTGGCAAGGGTGTAGCTACCTACTCCAGGGAAACAATCCTGATCCTTCTCCTCTACTCAGCTGTGTCCAGTTTGGGGCTCCCGGTACAAGGAAGGCATGGATTTACAGGAGCAAGTCCAGCACAGGGCCACCAAAATGGTCAGGGAGCTGAGGCACAGGACATAAACGAAGAAGCAGAGAGACCTGGGACTATTTAGCCTGGAGAAGACAGCTCAAAGGGAATTTATCACTGTCTGGACCTACCTATTGGGAGGTTGTGGAGAGAACGGAGGCTCTTCTCAGAAGTGCTGGGTACCAGGGCAAGAGACATGGGCACAGATTGAAACATGGAAAACTCTGATTAGATACTAAGAAAAAAAAATATCACCGTGAGGCCCGTCAGAACCGGAGCCCAGAGACGTGGAATCCCCGTCCTTGGAGACAATGACAACTCAGTTGCACAAGCCCCGAGCAGCCTGGCCTCCCTAAGAGCAGTGGGTAGTACTCAATGACCTCCCTTCCAAACTCAATTATTCTGTGATCTGAATGATTCCTTCTGTATTCTGGGATGCCCAAATATTGTTTCACTTTTGTTACTAACATAGCCAGGTAAGGACAAATTTGAAACAATTCTAGGACAAAAGAAGATCAAAGGCCTGGACAGGAATTATTTGCATAGCTTGGTGCAAGGACATATTTGTGGAGTGTAATAACATGAGGAAAACCTGAGTTTCAGGGAGAATAGTAGGTCTATTTCTTCATGTATTCCTTTTTTTTTTCATTTATTTTAGGATCCAAGTAAATACTGTGTTAGCATACGGTCTCTCCAGCGCTTTTCATTCAGTTTTCTGTCCAAATTAATTTAATGAATAAGGCAATACACCTAGCAGCCTGGTTTTGGCACAAAGTTCAATAACAGCCTAATTATAGAATACATGCAATACAGTTGTTTTATTTGAAGTTTGATGCTAGAACATGTAATTTCACAACCAGTCGGAAGGAAGGGAATAGACTTTTCACATCTGCCTGGTTGCCTGAGGAATTACCAAAAGATATACAGGATATTAACAGTTAAACATGAAGCAGAGTTGAAGGTGCCCTTTGGTGCCTCATAATATGACTAAGTCAAAACCCTTAATAGTAACATTTCTGTTGTGCTGTTTTGCTACTAGAGTGCTATTATTTTGTAATCTCATAATTAATAGTTACACAACTCTGTTCCTTTCTGGCATGTAGCCAGCCAGTAGACTCTGCCTATCACGTGCTGGGTTTGGAGACTCTGAGGAGTTCAAGTTACACGGAACAAATTTAATGTACAATAAGCAATTGAAACGAAGGCCTCGTGGAAATAGTTTTTAGGAGATAATGTGTTCAAATGGACTGTACAAATGTAAGTGGAAAATGTGGGATTGTATATTTGGAGGCATCCCTAGGAGGTGATGTGTGTGCCATGGTACACCTTCATAGAGGTGGAAAGTAGGGCCTGATCTTTGTCTGCTCCTTACTACTTCTCTTCATTTTAATGGGAAACCAGGAAGAATGGAAGGTACACCTGCAGTCTTCTGGTCTGCAAGAGTCTAAAGGAAAGAAACACTGGGCATGAGGGCAAAGAAGTCCCTAAGGGAGGTTACTGATATGAAGACAGACACTCTTCAAACCCATGAAGTAATCACCATCCTGGCATAGGGAAGAGAGGTGTTTTCAAGTTATGGCCACAAATCAGATGGGAGGTGGACTGAAGTCTTCTTCCCTGTCCATGTCTCACCTAGCATTTTCCAAACTCTGGTGTATCCCACTGCTTTCTGGATATGATCATCTGCAAGAGTGCAGTCTGGCCCAGAGGCCACGTACCAGGGTGTGTGGGACCAGCAGGGGACATCCCCTCTGCAGTTTGGCATGATCAAGGGCTTCAGGTCCCACAGCTAAGAGGCATAGAGGGATAAATGGCAGCTGATGGGGACCTGAAGGTGCTTCAGTAGTATTAAAAATTTAGATTTGAGCACTCTGACTTTGCAAGATTTGTCCTCATTTTTTTTTCTTGTCTTCCTTCTCTCAGCTATGAAATGGAAGCAGACAGTAGTTGCCTACCAAGTTTTGTGAGAATAGGTGCAATAAATACAGCATCCAGACACCAAGATGGGGAAGGTAGATCATCTTTTACACTAATAAGGAACACCTAGGTTTTCTAGCAAAAAAAAGGGGGAAAGATAAAGAGTGAAGGATTTTGGCTTCACTTGGTCTAACTATGCATGTTAGACTAAACTGTGCTGTGGTGTTTCATGGCAGCAACACAGCCAATCTGCCAACAGGCAGCTGGTGATCAGCACGACGTACGTTGGCTCCTCTCATCCAGAAATGCTGTACAGGCAGTGCTCTCTCAGGAGGATGGGATAGCCATCAAGTGCTGCTTTTCCTCATATTTGAATCAAAATCAGTGTGGGGGAGAATGAGTAAAACAGCTTAGAGGCATGTTGCTTTAATTTATCACACACATTTACGTGGTTGGTATCACCCATTTTAGATCTGCTCCGTTTTTATGCCTTTTCTTCTGTGTTGCTCAATTTTCTAGTCACAACTGGAAGAACAAGTAGCATGGTTAATAATCTCTGAAGCATAAGAACAAGTAAATATGTTGTCTTGAATGGCAGCTTAGCAATAAAAATAGCTACAAATATTAACTATAAATATGTAATGACAACTTATAAATATTATTTTTAATACAGCTATACATTTTTCAGAATGCCATTCTTTTTCTTGGTGTGTGTAGAGCCATAGCCATGTACTCTGGAGACATAACCATGCCTGGGCCCATGATTTCCCTCTTTCTGTGACTCCAAAGAGCTCCCATAGCCGAGGGACATGTCTGGATTGTCCCCTTAGCTAATGGTTAATGGAATTAAATTCCACCTGGGGTGATAAATCCTGCTTCCTGCATCAACCTACACAACCCTCCCCTTTCTCTCCCTTCCCAGTAGCACTAATTGGACAAAAGGGCTAACTGGGGATTTACATTTCTCTACCTTTTCCTGTGCCTTCAAGCTGCACCTCTTTGCATCTGCATTGGAGATCTGAACAAAAGGAAGGGTCTTCAGCAAGATAATGGGGGTGGTATGTGTATAAATAAAAACAGTTGAGCAGTTGCTGTTTTTTTGCTTTTTTCTGGATCAGTGCTGGCTTAGTTTGCTTGGCATTCTGAGGGAATAGGATTGGATTTTAGGAAATAGAATCCTGTACTTTAGCTCAGCAAATCGCGAATCTTTTGCATGATGAATCAATCTAATTTCTTCCTGTGACTGGAGAACAGGCTCTGTGGAGAGAAGGTAGACAGAGATAGATAGACAGAGAGAATGACAGGGGTAGGACATGATTCCAGGTACAGATACCTAAATTACCTTCCCAGAGTGTAGATGACTTCATGTAAGCTCAGCTTCTCTATTAGGATAAGGTGAATTGCCCTTCATTGAATACTGCTCATTTTGTAGTGAAGACCTAGACAATAATGTGAGTTTAAGACGCCCGGATTTGGGGCTGATTCCCTCCTTTCTGCCTTCTGCCCTAACCTGAGCAAGGCTTCTGAGGTCAGTTTTGAATGCTACGGTTCTCTTATTTTCTTCTTTTTTAAGGGTAATATCCTGTACTAGGGTAATAGGCAGGCATACAGCATCGCTTTGTTGTGACAATTTGATTGCATGTTTGCATTTTTCTTAACCATTTCTTTGATTCCATTTCTGTAGGGAAGTGAAATACTTCGATCTTGATCAGGCTGCTGCAGCAGAGGGGGCGTGCCATGCTCTGAGAGCGGCTTTCAGTGGTGCAGCCTCCAAATGGGGGCAAATTCTGCAGAACAGACTTCTAAGGCTACAGCTGATCCCAGGCTGAGCATCAGTAGGCAATGACATGCTTTTGTGATAAAAACAAACACAGTCTGAAAGTTTAAATGAGAGCATTGCCTGAAAACGGGTGAAGGAATCCTTCCTCCCTGCTTTAGCATTGGC
Organism: Gallinula chloropus; assembly: GCF_964237585.1. Taxonomy (NCBI): domain Eukaryota; kingdom Metazoa; phylum Chordata; class Aves; order Gruiformes; family Rallidae; genus Gallinula; species Gallinula chloropus. The sequence continues at coordinate 118,262,177 of NC_140085.1, forward strand.
AAGGCTGAACTTGTGGGTTCACCATCTCAGGAACTGATCTAGCACATTTAAAGGAAGCCCAAAGGAGAGCAGTGGGAAAGATCAGTAGTAAAACCTCCCTCCCAGGATATCCAAGGAAATATTGTCATATTCTTTAGCTTAAAGCAGATTAAGTTGAGGCAGAGTGGAAATTCTGCAAGTGCATAGAAGCTGGAGGGCATGTTCCCCACACCGATGGATTTACAGGATACAGCAGAAGACTTAGGACAGACAATTAGGGAAACTGTGTTAGAGTAGAATAGGAGTAGACAGTCCAACCCGAGTTTGCACATTTTGGTTTTTGGAAACTAAAGAACCTCAGCAGGCAAGCAAGAGTGACCTAAGTACAGCTGAACCTGGTTTGGGACAAGAATTTAGATTCTCCGGTACAAAAAGTACCAGAGGCAGTTTTCACTTAATTTATGTGGAGTAACTTCTGGGGAGATTACCAATTCTAGCAACTGCTTCTGAACTCTACTGACATATGTAGCTTCAGCATCACTTTGGGATTTTGCATCCAAACCAGGATCGTTTCTATTTCTTTGATGTACATGCCCTGGAGACAATCTGCAGAACAAATAGTATTCAATCAATAATTGCTCTTCTGAAGGCACACAAGCTGCATAAATGTTTATAAACCCCAAATTATGTCACCGTGCAGGTGAATGACAGCGGAACAATGGCAAGGGCTCCACTCTGGTGAGCTATGGAGCCCTGTTCCCTGGCAACTGCAGAGGCACTGGGCAGCTGGAGCCACCGCCAGTGCAAACCTGACAAAGGACTGAGAAATTATCTCAGTACTGTATTTCACAGAGGAGATAGTGTTAATCCCTTGCCTATTCGTACTTCACTTTGGGTAAACTATTAAGTGAAAATTCCCCTGATTAAAAACCACATTGTTATTTCACTTCATATTTGTGTTAGTATTAATCATATACATTTTATATGTTAAGGTATTTGAATTCCATGGGAATAGCATTCAGTAGCTGTTGCTGTGGAAGAAAAAGCACCCTGAGATGAAGTTTGACATTAAGACTTACAAACTGATTGGACAACTGCTAGAAACTCTGGCACCAATTGCTTCCCTGGCTTGGGACTGACTTCTGAAGCACAGGACTAGGCATGAGGACAAGAGGGAGAAAGGGGAAGAGTAAGGGCTTTGTCTAAGAGGCACAGATATTTATCAAATCGTCTAATCATGACATACAAGCCCAATTAATAATTATTGGACTAACCCACACTGATGCTCAGTGCTCCCAATAGGTGACAGTAAGCTGTGCGCTGCTCTTCCTGTGTGTCTGACCACAACAGATAGCGGATCACCTCATCACAACAGGCTCCCCAGGGAAGGGGTCAGAGCACTGAGCTTGCCTGAGTTCAGAAAGCGTCTGGACAATGCACTCAGTCACATTCTCTGTCTTGCCTGGCCCTGTGAGGAGCCAGGAGTGGGACTTGATGATCCTTATGGGTCCCTTCCAACTCAGGATAATGTATGATTCTATGATCTTCCGCAACACTGCTCCCTGGTCTGCCGCTGAGTCGCACTGTGAGCCTGGGCATGTCTCTACCATTTTGCAAAACAGAGTCAATCAGATTTTCCCATCCTACAGCTAATTACACTGTAAGGGTTTGTGAAGTGCTCTGTGGGCACATCTGGAGGTAGGAGGGCAAAATATCTCCAATGTAGTCCCTTAGTTTCAAAATCCATCTCCATATAGAATTTCCTAAATCATTTGCTTTCCTGAAAATCTGTGACAAGATATTGGACAGGGATTTTGTTCAATTATTGAAACGACCATCATGTCCTCTGTACTCACGTGTATGAAGACTGTGATTAGGAACCCCTCTTCAGGTTCTTGTAAAGCCTTGACCTACAGCCTCAACCTATACACTCCAGATACTTATTCAGCCCCTACGAATCCAATTTATAGTCCATTGTATGAAATACTGGATGAGTTTGAGCAGTCTCCTTATTTTATATTTCAGTTACCCATTGTTTGGGGAGAAAATTCTTGGTATTTTTTAGTTCATTATCTGTAGAATAAGTCACTTGAGAACTAGACTGGCAGAATTAAAGATCTTCAGCCTGAATTAACCTGGGAAAGAAGAATGTTCCCCTTGGAGTTTGCCACAACATTTATATTACCACCATATATTACCATGTCCTGCCAAACTAACCTGATCACCTTCTATGACAAGGTGACCTGTTTAGTGGATGAGGGAAAGGCCCTGGGTGTGTGGGGGGGAATTCCTGCACTTAGGACATAACAACCCTGTGCAGTGCTCCGGGCTTGGGGCAGGGTGGCTGGAAAGCTGCCTGGTGGAGAAGGACCTGGGGGTGTTGGTTGACTTCAGACTGAATGTGAGCCAGCAGTGTGCCCAGGTGGCCAAGAAGGCTAATGGCATCTTGGCTTGTATCAGGAACAGTGTGGCCAGCAAGTCCAGGGAAGTGATTGTGCCCCTGTACTTGGCATCGGTGAGGCTGCACCTGGAATGCTGTGTTCAGTTTTCGGCTCCTCACTACAAGAAAGACATTGAGGTCCTGGAGCGTGTCCAGAGAAGGGCAACCAGGCTGGGGAAGGGGCTGGAGAGCAAACCTTACATGGAGCTGCTGAGGGAACTGGGGTTGTTCAGCCTGGAGAAGAGGAGGCTGAGGAGAGACCTTATCACTGCCTACAACTACCTGAAAGGAGGTTTCTAGAGAGGTGAGTGTTGGTCTCTTCCCCCCAAGTGACAGGCGATAGAACGAGGTGGCATGGCCTCAAGCTGCACCAGGGCAGGTTCAGATTAGACATTAGGGAAAAATTCTTCACCAAAAGGGTTATCAGGCACTGGAACAGGCTGCCCAGGGACAGGGTTGAATCAGGATGTATATGGTTTAGTAGAGGACAGGTACAGTTGGTCTTGATGATCTCAAAGGTCTTTTACAACCTAGTGATTCTGTGATTGGGAATTCCATGGCTGCTTCTCAATGTACCACACTGAAAAAAACCCTCTTGAGTGATAAATTGGCTTTTAAGAAAATAAATTACCCTGAAAATGCACATGACTTCTCCCTTGGCAAAGACTACTTTCAGTTAGATTTGATAAGGGGACTTTCCATTGCCCTATTCCATTTCCTTCCCAGGTTAGCATCTGCCTCTGAGGCAGGAACTGTCATCTTTGTCATCTGTCCATGTAAGGAAAAAAATTACCGTTCTATGGTAGGTCCAAGGATTTCTGGCAACCAATTTGGGAGAAGTAAGGGAAAGGGGCTAGAGAGTAAGATAAAAGAGTGATGTATGCAGAAAGTAACTGTAATGTGCAGCAGGGGCCAAATCAATTCCATTTCTAATTTCAGGATTAGAAAGAAGTGCAGAAATCTTCAGCTGCAGCAACACGTCGCCTTTGGCAGAGAAGTTCTGCTTGAGAGACTTTTCCTGTCCTTAGCTTCTCACTCCCCAGCCACAGCATTTGCTGCTTCCTCTGAAGAAATGTCAGTCTGACCCTGCTTTAAACTGGATGTCTGAAATGATTTGGCATAAATTTCTCATTTTCTTTCTTTATTTTTATTTTTGCCTTATTTCTTTTCAGCCTAGATGATCTCTACATGTAAACCTGAGATGCAAGTACTTGTACTGGGAGGGTGAGCAGTGAAGTGTGGCACTGAGAACCAACATGTTTTGTAACACTGTCCTTATCAGACTAAAATCTAGTCATTTGATGCCTTAAACTGTAGAGTACCCTTCACCTCAGAATTACATAACTCATGCTCCATGTATTTCAGTCCCACAGGTACTGCAGAGAGAGTAGTAGAGGATGGGAGTTGGAGACTGAGGGGCTTGATACAACAGGGATAGTAGAGGGAGCTACAGGGGCAAGCAGCAAGCTCCATCTCTGAGGCCAGGAAAAATGTTCAAGGGGAGCGAAGTTGCGTGCAATGTGATTGTGAGGAGGAGCAGCACATGAGTTGAAAGGGAGATGCTTTAAAGGAGACAGAAACTGGAAAGGGAGGTGTACTTATAACACATGGCTGGGAAGCAATGCAGAGAAGAAAGGCCAGAATGAGAGAATAAAACAGCTCCATCTCGAGTAGGTCTGGAACAGAGGAATTAAGCCATTGCCCACAACAGGGCTGTAACTTCTCAGATGAGGGGGCTGTTGTACCTATCACTACTGAAAGGTTACAGACCAAACACTTCATTTGCATAACTGACCCCAGTCTTTAGCTGGACAAAAAAAACCCCAAAACAAACCAACCAACCCAAAACACCAACACAAAAACCCAAAACAAAACAACAAAACCAAACCAACCTACTGGGACAGGATGCCTGGCTAGTTGCAGTCTGGTATTCTGGGATCATCGCCTCTTACTGTCTTCCTAACTTTGAACAATGTTTCGGCTCACATGGAAGCAATCACACCCCACCTACTTTAAAAACGATTCACTTGTTTGTTCATCAGGGCAGGTTGTGGTGCCACATCACACCAGCCACCTGCCTCAGAAAGTTCCAAGCTGCTGCTTTCTCTTTTTGTGCCCGCTAAACACCATTAATTTCTGTATCAAGAGAGATCATGCACTGGAGGGGACGTAAATGGCAGCTCTGCATGCTCATTTTGTCAACACTGAAAGCAATCTTGACTTGTTCCCCGACTGCATAAGGCCCATCCAGGTCACTGCAGGAAATCAAAACTGCTGTGCAACAATGACCCCCTACTTGAGCTTGCAATTTGCCCTAAAACACAACTGAAAATACTTTATTCTGCAAAGCCAGATAGTCACAGCTTAGTCCTGTGAGAAAGTTCCCTGCAGCTGTGATTTTTAAGGGCTTCCCAGGTGCTTTGCATCTCCTTTTCAACGCTTGCAGAATCTGTGTGAGGTTAGGGGGTTCTTCTTTGTAGGTGGAGCAGTTTTCAGAGAGGTGGGGTGTGGTTTTTTGGTGGGGGGGAGAGAGAGATTGGTGATATTTATTTATTGTGGGTGCAGCTGTTTTACAAATGATGTGTCTTTTGGGCCAAGAGATGGGATTACTGGAATTCTCCTCTGAGAGGATAGGCCTCATCTCCAAGGGCTGGTCCATGGGATGGCAGGTGAGAATGAAAGCAGCTTATGTTATTCCCTTTCTTGCCTGGTCTTGATTTTTTGTGTTTTCACCGTGAACCTGACTGTGAAAGGAAAACAAAAGGTGGGTGTAAGGGTTGAATTTTGCTTTAATAGAACAAAATTTCATTTTCAGCGGTGTGGCCTGTTGGTAGCTGCAGAAAAGGGGATGCTGCAGCTGAAGGACAGCAGGAGGGCTCAGGGTGTTCTGCGAGGGCTCTGCTTCCCTGCTTCGGCACGAAGCATTAGCACATATGATGTGTGAGATGCTAAGTGGAAGAGCTGGTGAACACACTAGCTAAGGTAAATCGAAGTGCTACGCTTTGTGTAGATACACCTGGGCTCCAAACTCTGACCCGCTACTTTGGCGTTACTGGATTTGTAAAGGCAAGGCTCTGGCAGGGAGCCTGATGGGGTTCCTGAAAGCTGGCTCCAGAGTCCCTCGTGTCCCTTGGTACCTCCCTTTTCTGGGAATAACTGCCTCGATAGCGTGGGGCAGCAGAGAACAACCTCCTCGCTACCTTGTAGCGGCTGGCTAACGCCCTCCGCCCGCGTCGAGTTCTAAGAGGGGTGCGGTGGGGGTACCCTCACCCCCGAGCCACCGCCCTGCGAGCTATCCTCCACCTTCTCCGGGGAGACAAGGCCCATAGCTCGGCCCCAGGCGCAGCGCGCCGGGCCGCGGCCCTCGGCTCACCCTGGTGGGCGGCAGAGGGCGCCGCCGGCCCGGCGATGGGTCAGCGGCGGGCGCCGGGGAGCGGAAACAGGGTCCGGGCTTATACCCAGCGCCGCCCGGTTGAAGCCCTGCAGTGCCTGGCGGGGCGGGCAGCCGGGATGCCCGGTACTTCGGCGTGAGACACGGGGAGTCCCGCAGCTTGCTGCTGCCGTCCGTGAGGGAAGGGATAGGGTGCAGTGGAAACTGAAGGGCCCTCCCTATAATAAAAGCATAATTGCCTCTCATTATTCTCTATGTAGGAAATTCCTACCTCCTTTGGGCTTTTATTTTCCCTTTTTTTTTCCACCCTTTCTCCTCCTTGAGTGGTACATGTGACTCTTTAGTGCAGATCCTGAGTGCCAAGAAAAGCACCTTTTGCCCTTGTATGGACATCAGGGCTGTTTATGGCCTCTCCAGATCTCCTCCTGTGGAGAGTGTGTGGGAGGTGATTCATGTAAAAGGCACTGGCCTCCAGGCCCACAAACCTTCCCAGGGGCTCCATGCTGCAGGCTGGGGGAGCCCTGTTTGGGTCCCCAAAGCAAGTAGTGGTGCAGGCTGTGGATGCAAAGCATCTTTCTTTCAGTTTCCCATTTTAAATTGCATAGTTTGGAGAAGACTTTTTTTTTTTAAGTTACAGGGATCATGGGAATGAGGATGTCACATACTTTCCATCTACCTTTGTCATTAAGTGTCTGGCACACATGTATTAGTATGTGACTGATTAACAGGGAAATGGAATATTGAAAGCATCCCATCCCAAATAAATACAACACTGAAGTTGTAATTGTGCCTTATTCAGGAAGCTCTTGGATGAGAATTCCCTTGACTGAATCTCATTTTGAGAGCCTGATTCTGATCTGACCAGCTTTGTGTTTGTTCCTTTGGATATTATAAATTGAAATCGTACATGGCATTGCTACGGAGCTGAAGGGATTCGGGTAGCTTGCAAATGTACCACTTCAGTGGATCTTATTAAATAAGTACATAAATAAATAAAATTCCAAACTCCTTAGTGGTTATTCTGCTATGTCTAGACCAGTGTGTGAACTTATTCTCTCCACCTGGTCCTGTTTGTCCACTTTCTCACCTTGGGATAGTGTTTGCCTAAATTTGAGGCTGTGAACTTCAAGTCCTCTGTGGCAGAGCATGTCTTTGTGCTCCTTGTTTAGATGGTGCCTTGTATACTGATGTCCTCACCTGAAGGCTCATAGTGCTCTTGTAGGGTCGCAATAAATAAACTCTTTGAAAGCATCCGTTAGGTGAGGTAATCTTGAGTGATGCATTTGTGTGAGAGCTTATATGGCTGTAACAGAGCAAAGACACTTGCAAGGAACTGATGATATTTAAGCATTTTGTTAGTGAAGACACTGTCTGTTCCATAGAAACCGAAAAGCTACTGTGGACCTGAATCTGCCTGTTTTCATCTGGTGCTGGTGTTCCATGAAGCATCTTTAATGCTACTGAGCTAAGTGAAAGGTACAGCCTGGGACCAGTGAGAGAACATAATTAGAGAATGCTCAGCTTCCATCCCTCATCTAAAGGTCATATATGCATATTTGAGTTATTTGTCAGCCTCCAGCATTCATAAAGCTTCTGATGTTCTCTTAGTGCTGTGTAAACAATAGCAAAAACAAAGCAGAATTAATTTTCAATTAATCCAAGACATTCATAACAGGGATTAGAACAATAAACAAGTTTTATAATTGTCCTTCTTCCTTGTATATGAGATTATTTGCCCTCTTTAGAATAATTGGATTTTATTTGTCAAATTAACTATAAAATTCAGTATTAGTAATTACAGTCAGTCAAAATTGACTCAAGCTTCAATCCCTCCAGTTGGAGGAAAAATTAAAAAAAAAGAGAGACAGTTCAAGTTTAAAATATGAACAGTCTTTATCTCATTTGAAGAAAGCTTGATTTTCTGTGTTTCATTCTACACTTTTAACCTTTAGAATATGCTTCCTTTTTCAAGGTTTTTCTTAGCTTTTCTGAGGTCTGTATTTTTTATTTTTTTATTTTTTAATGAAACCTGAGATGCCTGCATAATGGCTTGCCTTTGGGAGTTCAGATTTTAATTAAAATAACAACAACGTGGGACAGTTGTGATAAAATCATAAGAACTGGCAACACATCTAAATTTCGAAGCCAGGTAGGGAAGCATTGCAAAGGAGAAGAAAACAGTCTCTTGGGAGACTTTCCTGATGATGAAACCCAGTGGGTTTGGGGATGGCCAGCTGTGGTGCTCAGAGGACAGAGAGAGAAGATCATAGGTCACCTGTATTCACTCCAAACACAGGGAAACACAAATCTTCACCTGTCCAGGCTGTCTTGCATTCATGGTCTTTTCTAGGCTAATCCTCTCCATGCCCCAGATCTGCTGATCGCCTTTCCTTATCGTGATATGCGTTTGAAGTACCTCATTTTGGGGGCAAGAGTAGTGCTAGCACAGACTCTGCCCTGTGCCAGGCAGGTGCTTAGGAAGAATCCACAAGGCTCGGGGCAAGAGTTGAGACCACGACCATCTGTATTGTTTAAATGATGACTCATTACTTGCTCAGGACAAGGAACTGGCCGAGGCTTGTTCCCTTTCCCTGAAGGACCCTCATGCCAAGACTGGTGGAAAAGTCCTGGCCCTCAAAGAGGGAGACAAGAAAAGTTGTTCTCTCGGAGATGTTTTAGGTAGCACTGAACAAAGCCTTAGAGATTTATTAACTGCACTAAATCCGAAAAGGAGACAACCCAGCGATTTCTGGTTTTGCATTGTAGTATAATTATAGGTGAGCTTTCCCGTCACACAGCTCACCATGTCCCTGGGTGCTGGCGATACCTCACTGCTGTGACTCTTGTTTCAGCACAAAAGCACACATCTCATGAACAGACATGTTTAGTCAGAGCAACAGCTTCGTGCTTAGTGTTCACAGCGTGCAACTGTGTGGAGAGGTTATTAATTCACGCTCTGATGAGCTTGTCTTACCTCTGCTTTTTGTCTCTGATTTGTCTCTGAATATCAAAGCTTGTTATTCTGAACCCGTGGCTGGAGAGTGACGTTCTTCTAGCGTGAACTGTGTCCTCAGTTAATGTAACAGAAATCTCTTGGTAAAAAATAAAGAATTGAGGTAACTATGGAGCCTGTATCCTGCTCTTATCAGTACCTGATAATGGAAGTTCATTCAGTAAGACAGCACCAAACACAGCATGGGCAGAAGGGAAATCTCTTGTTTAGAAAGGCTGACCTAGCACCAAAGTGAATGGAGAGTGTGTCATCATTCAGTTCCCCAGAGGAGCAGTGTCCTTATCTCAAGCTTGCCTTGTAGTCAGGGACATGACCCTGCATTTTAGCCATGGGGCTTTGCTGTGCAAGCCATCGTGGTGGCTCATCCTGTCACCTCGTTCTCTTCCTCATGCTGCTGTGTTCAGCATGTATGTGTACATATTCCTGTACCCTCCCTATACCCAGCACCTGAAATGAAGGCAATGTGATTTCACACAGTAAAAAAACAGAGTGCTGTCCTGTACCGGTGAATTATCCCTCCTGTTTATGTGAGTTCACCCAGAGAGACTACATAGTAGTTCAGTTACCAGTTTCCCATGGTTTTTGTATCAGGAAGATATCTGAATTTATCCTGGCTTTCCCATTGTGATTTCTGTTGCTAAGACTATATTAAAGTTGTTTCTCTGTTCATCTGCACCCCCCATGGGGTGCTCTGACCTGTTCCAGGCTGGTGTTTGCTTCTTTGGGGAGATCTTGTCTTTGTGCTACCACGGGAGAGGGGGTGATAACTGGCCCTACCCTGTCAATCTGCTCTTAAACTAAAGTATGTTTCAGAAGTATGCTTCGGTTGGATTGGGAGGGGTGGGAAGAGGTTCTCCTGTCTCTGTTTACCTCTATTTTACTTTGAAGCCATCAAACATCTTCACTGCCTGGCTTCATATGCCTCTCAAACATGGGAGCCAGCAGAGGGAATATGATGAAACAGGTATTTAAGGCAATTAAGGGGCAGGCTGGAGCACAGGCTGAGTTATCAATCATTGTATGATATACCTGGAGAGGTGAAAGAACATTGTGGGTACTCAGCACGTATCCATCAGGTATTGAAAAGGGGCTGTCTGGGGATTATTTTTTTTTTTAAACTAAATCTGCAATGAAGTAAAGTTGCTAGTTTACTTGCTCATGTCTTATGGTTTCAAGTAGCACTCTGAATCAATACTCTGGAGGAGCTGAGAACAACAAATAGCTTTTCCAGAGCTCAGATCCAATAAAAGCTTAGTTTCTGGATTAAAGCAGAAGATGGACTGAGAATCCTAAAGTGACACACAGTGTTTATCTTTGTTTTTTTTTAAAAAAACCTTCTCATGCAGGTGCAGTCATCCAAAAGAAAAATGTTCAGTTTAGAGAAATGCAAAAGAAATGCTTTAGCCCACCAACACCCCCAGCCCCGCACCCCAACCCCCCAAAAACCTGTCAAGGATCAGATTACATCCTAAAACACCTTCATCTTGTTATTCTTGTTGGAAAGAAAAACACTCAGTGAACTGATTTTCAGTGTCATCTGTAAAAACTCTAACTGCATCAATGACCTATTTATGCTCCGTCTCTTAGTGTGTAAACAATAAGAGACTTAGGCAAGTATTTATTTGTTTTACTGTTGACAGGATAAAACTCTAGTATTAGAAATGGGTAAAAATGAAGCTTCTTCTTGCCCCCAGTTTAAGTTCTTGGTTGCTGTTCTGCAGTTTGGAGCTCTTGATGGCAGTTTGAGGCCATGGAGGCCTTCTAACCAGTAATGCTGATGAGCTTGCTAATCCCGAGTTGACTCTACTCCTGGGTTTAGGTTTTCAAAACATGCCAGTGATCTGTTGACCCCAGACTCTGAGGAACACCAGTCTAAGTGGTGTCTGTGGCACGGTCAAGCTTAGAAAACATTTGGGAAAATAGACTAGGATTTTTTTTTTTCTGCTGCATCAATAACTGATTTTTTTTAAAAAAGGGTCTAGAAAAAACAATAATGGTAATAATGGATTTTTAATAAATCATTCTCTGATAGAAGTTTTTGCGGTGTTGGTATTCAGGCAAAACCCCACTAGGTGTCCTCAGCATTTGACCTGAGAAGTTACAGTCTCGTAGGAGAGCTGTAGCATTGAGGGAGGTGTGGGAAACAAAGCCAGGGCAGAGTGTTGTACTTTGGAAGGTTGTGGGCTTCCTCTTCTTCCTCCTCCTCCACATGCCCGCAAAACAGCACTGAAAGTTGATTCTGGCCCTGAGAGTATACCTGCATCAGTAGCAAAGCACTCATCAGTGTTTCCATGCTACACTGAGATGCCTTTAAATGCAAGAGGGTAAGCATCTTCTTCTGAATGCGTCTTAACATAAGATGGCATAGCTGTCTTGTCTGCTTGCAAGCATGTGGATCATTCTGTCCATCTTAAATGCCAGATGAAGGAATAGCTTTGAATAATCTCATGTTTACTTGGACCATAAGTATATCTGTTATAATCGATGAACTTGAGCAATCAAGGAACCTCAGTATTAACTAGCATTAGCTTGAAAATATTCAAGTGTGTGTGTGTGTGTGTTTGTGCAGCCAGATCTTACATAAACTTTCAAGCCTCCTGAGTCAGAGAAGGTCATCTGGCAATCAGAAGGCTGTCTTCTGAATCTTTTGGTGCGTGTTTTTTTCTCCTGTAGGGTTAGGAAAACCCTGAGCACTGCTTTCCTTTTACTATCTTGTATCTACCCATGTGCTTTGCTGGAGGTGGTGTGAAATGTGGAAAACACTGAGCACATCTCTGCTTCACTGAACGTATTTTATCCTGTTCATTGCCTCTTGGGCTGTGCTGGGAGCAGAAGTTCAAAATCTCTGTAGAAAGCAAAGATGTTTGAAGACTTTCAGGCAGAAAAGCAGCACATTGTCAAGGACTGTGGTTCCGAGTGTCCAACCCCTAAATTTAGCCTTCCTAAATAAAAATAACTAAAATCCCCATTGGGGGGTTTCTGTGTAGTTCCAGCAGCATTGTGCTAGTGTTCCTAATGAGTTTTGTAAATAATCGTTAAAAGTAATCAAAATCTGGGCCTGGTTTCTGCAAGGGGCACAGTGACCTTATGACCAAGCTTGGAATTACACCTCTGTGCTCAATGTAGTTTCTGGTCTATTACACATCAGTGCCAAAGGTTGTTGGATTGTAGGTTTTAGGGGGAGGGGATGGGGAGGTGAAGGCAAAACTATTAGGAGGCAATCAAAAAAGAAAAAAAAAAACAAGCACCTTTAGGGATCTACCCCAATCCTGTATTTCTTCTTAATATTGAATACTGCTAGTGAAACATAACAGAAAAGAATCTTATTTGAATGCTTCAGTAATCTTTTTAATAAGTCTGAGCACTGGTTCTTCATGGGACCTCACATGTTGCTGTTTCAAAATACTGGAATCATTCTATACTTCCAGAAGAAAATTGTTTGTAATGAACATAGTCTGCGGCTCAAAATACACATTAGCAAAAAAACCCCTAGATTATTAAGCCAGTTAAAAGCTCATGAGACTTGCAGATTGACTACTTTGGAGAAGAAAGTTCTCTATATAGCCACGGGGCAAATAAAGCAAGGCTAGAAGAAATACAGGCCCTGACAAAGGGCTGTAACATTGGCCTCGGGTTGTCCCGTTTCCTGCTTGGTTGAATGCTCAGCCTCTCTTCCCAAAGGCTGGAGCTGTTGCTCTTTTTCCGTGTTTGGAGACCTTCAGGGCACATCTATTGCCCTGTAACCTCCTCTGGGTAATTTTTTCTTTCCCCCCTCTTCCTAATGTTGATGTTGTTAATACAACTCTGTAATAACCAGCGGCTCTGGCGCCTTTGTGCTTATCTTGCTTTGACATGTAAGGTTGGACCTTCCTTTGAGAAGTCACATGGATTCACTGAAGGCAACCAATCATTTTGGGGAAGGGGGGGCGCAGCAGGGAGTGGCATTGAAGAGGGGAACTTGACCCTTTCAGCAAGACAAGCCTCCTGTCCTAAAAGGCAGAAGTCAGTATGACTCACTCCAGGTTTTGAGTGGCATGTTTCCTGATCCAACAGTTCTTCCAGCTTATTTCTCATCTCATTCTGATCTTAGTCATAAAGTTTTATGAGAGCTTTTCTTCCTGGCCTTTTTACCCTAGCTCGACGCTGTTAAGCAGCCCTTTGTTCCTTTTAGTCATCCACCCACAGCTTTCCCAGTTTTATTAGTGCCAAAATGAATGTTCCTACTTCTCTAGGCCATTCAGCACATTGATTCACCCAACTTCTAATCAGCCTTTTCTTATTCCCAGTGTGGGACTGGGAATTAGCTGAAATTTAAATAGAATCCTGCAGATTAGGATGTCTGCAGAAGCAGATCCCCTTTTGTATGGCACAGACGATAAGCTTTAGACTTCTAAATGCTCTGACAATCTTTCTGGCATTATTAGCACTCCAGGGAGTGTTCCTGTTATCCAGAAAGGCTTTAATTGTGCCCTTGGGGTATTGTGAAGTGGGAGAGAAGCTGACCTGTTAGGGAAAGATAAATCATTTATCACATTTCTGGATGTTTTAAAATTCCCCAGCAAACATCAGGTTGGAGCAGAAAGCTCAGGAGATACTCCTGCTGGGAGGCAGGCAGTCCCGTGGTGGCTCAGCTGATTGCACTGCCAGAGGAAGTTGGCACAGCATCTACCTCCAAAAGATGTATGTGCTCTGTCCAAGGCACTCACTCCTTGGGAAAACACGGCAGCTTTTTGGCAAGACAAGGTGTGCTGTGACTGCCTGGAGTTTGGAGAGAGGGAGGGATAGGTGTAAGTGTGTGTCTCAGCTCAGAGTATTCTCTGGGCTTGTGGGCAGTCTCTGTAGCTCCTTTATAGGAATAACTAGCTCTAAGGCCGTGTCTTTGCTTTGTCTCTCCCTGTAGAAGAGTCTCTGCTATCAAGCAGAAGCTTGCGTGGAGGGAGAAAGGATATAATTTTTCTCTGGTCTTTAATTAGTGGTGTTTTTAATGGCTTCTTCTCAAGCTAGCCCTTTAGGTTGCTACTATTTCTGGCTTGTCTGATTCTGCTGTCTCCTTCTCTCCTTCTTGCCCCCGACAATGCCCTGGCCCTACTGCTTCCGTTTGTGTGTCTTTTCCTCCCCTCTCGCTGTGTTTCCCTCTTGATGATCACCACGCTTACCACAGGCTTTGCTCAACCTGCAGAAGAGGGCTGTTGAAGAACTGATGTTGACACTGAACTGTCATCGCTATTACTCTGCTGTGCCGAGGGTGCTGTGAGGCAGCCAAGAGAGGTCTGGCTGCTGAGTCATTGTTTGGAGACCTGGGCAAGCTCGGGCATGTGTGAAGATCTCCGCCTGGTTCTTTTTTTGGTAGACAAATGGGCTTGAGCCTTGCCCATTAAGAAACAATGAAAACCAAAGCAACCCTCTAACACACACTTAACATCTGGGTTTCTAACCGGAGAAAACTAGGTTTACAAAACCTCACGCTCTGCTGCCTTTCTGCAGAGGCATGTCCAGAGTTTTGAGGAGCTTCTCTTCTGCTGTCCTGAAGAGCAGGTTGGATTGACAGTCTGGATTAGCACTGAGACTGATGTTGAGATGGGCAGCCAAGCTTTACTACCCATGGTAAAGCTCTATGTTTCCATAATGTTTGGGATTCTTGTGTACCAGGTGGATTGTAGAACAAACCAAGCTCAGTCACAGGTGTAGTTATGCAAAACAGAGACCATGAGCAAGAAACTGATCTATGTTTCTTTAGAGGATATTTCTAATATAGCTTTAGACTGACTTATTTAATCAAATAGTCAAGATCAGGTTCCACTAAGATCAGTGTGGTGCTTAAAATATACTAGAAGTTGTGTGTGACCATTTGGCTTCCCATAAAAAGAACAAAGAGTATATCAAGTAAGTATTAAGCAAGCAAAGGAAGAGGTGACTGCTTACAGACCAAACCCAGGTTGCCTTTCCTTGTCCTCCCCTTGCACATGCCTCAGTAGTCAGGGTGTCCTCTGCCTGGCTACCTGCCATGGGGTGGGTGGAAGGAGAAGGAAGGAGAGCAGGAGCTTCCACTTTTGGTAGCCACAAGTTATGAGCCTTGCCATGAACTCCTTGGAGCAGGGCAGGGAGCACAAGGGGCAGAGCGGAGGCAGATGTCATCCAGACAGTGGTGATAGGAATGGAGATGAAGCAAAAATTGGGGCATGACCCTGGGCTGCACAGCAAGATCTGGGAGGAGATGCCAGTCTTCGGCCCAGTGCAGCAGATGACAGCCCTCCAATCTGTTCTCAGAAAAAGTCTATGACAAGCCTGGTTGTGAGAAGAGAAAGACTTGGGAGGCCAGCAGGGTGAAGAAGAAAGAGGAAAAGTAAGAAGTGAGGGCCAATTAAAAACTTGTCCTGTTAAGAAATTTATTAATAAACAATTCACAAACATTGACAATTAGAATTTTTAATTTGAAAGAGTCTATGGCTTCTTTCAGAGGCTTTCTTACTTTGTTTTCAGAGTATGATTTGAAATACCATCATTAAAGAAATCACTTTCCAAATACTATGTTTCTTGGGGGGTGGAGGGGGGCAGAACAGGACAATTATTTCAAAATCACTTTTTTTTTTTCTTTTTTTCCTGTGGGGCTGGGGTGGGGTTGGGAGTGGAAGAAATGTTCTCTGTGTGTGTAAAAGTCTGTCGGGAAGAAACTTCAGTAACTTGCATGAAATACGTAGATTTGAAAACTGTATCTTTCAACACAGAGATCTAATTAATAGTCTGAGCTTACTTTTTCTTTAATGAAGTAATCCCCTCTAAGGCTGTTACACCAGCTGTGTGCTGGAGCTGAGAGTGCAGCTACCTGTAGACACGTGGCTAATGGGGTGCTGAAAGAAGTGACCCCTTGTTTCTCAGGAGGAAGGATGGCTTCATAATGAACGTCTGACCCGATGCCATAAGGTAGAGCCTGATACAGACTGGTTTGCATTGATGATACATTATTGATACAAGCAGAAGTATTTCGCCCAGTTACAGCGCAGACCTCTCCCATAATATCTTCTTGTGCAAGTGCATTGAAATATCTGTTGACATTGAGTATGTCCAGCTGTGTCATTGTGTTTCCAAACAAGCCACTCCTCCCCATTGTTTCCTAAACCTCTCTCCAGAGAAATTATTTATTTCAGTGCTAACTCACAATGGGGAGGGGAGGGGAGGGGGGTGGGTGGGTTGGGGAATACAAAAAAAGTGAGCCCAAGAAATCTGTATCAGGGCACTTGTCAACTCGTAAAGAAGTGCTTTTGTGGGGTTAGGAGATCATTTCATTACCTTCTACTGTATCTTTTTCTTCTTAATGCTGAAATTTCTTTAGGAGAGGGAGGCTACTGGTGCTAAGAAGATCCATCGACTGACAAGTGTTTCGGCTTAATGTCAAGAGTGAATTGCCCTCAAAAGACTTTTATTGCCACATCTGTTGTTCTGCCTTAAACATTAATGCTTTTGGATGGTAACTTGTCTGTTGACACATTGCCTTCCTGCTTCCCAGACAAAGTACTCATCCACACTTAAAATACTTGGAATTTTTGAGGGGAGGAGAGAATTTGATTTTTTGATCATAGTGTTTGATTGTCAGCAGTGCTGGGTTGTATAGAAGCGTGAAACAAAGGGAGCAGTTCATATAAACACAAGTTCATTGTCAGCACAGTAGTGCCTTGAAAAGAAGGTACAGGTGTTAATGCTTAGGGAAGGTGACTCTTCTGTATCTCTACAGATATGGACAGATAGGTAGGTATTTACAGGTGAATGAAATTTGGAATTCCTGCCTGTTGAGAGGGTTATATGTTTTTATGCTGAATATAAAACCTTTTTTTTTCAATTGATCAAGAAATGCTTCAGATTAGACCCTGTCAGTTGCTGCTACTGGACTTTTAGGTGTCCAGTCAGAACTGAAATTAGGGTATGTTGTTTCCTTTCAAGCTTCTGTATTGAAAACATCTGCATTAAGGATGTATGGTTTGGATGGGTAGGAAATATATCCAAAAAACCTAACTGCTCAGCTCAGTAAGAAACAATAAAGGCATGTTATACCAGAGTATCTGTACTATATGACTGATCTTTGAAAGGTGGTGTTAAGATGACCAGAAAAACCCAAAACTGCAAAATAAAATAAATTCTGAGGCCAGAGTAATTTTTCATTCAAAAAAATTTTGGTCAGGAAATACAACCTTGTGTGTCTGTTATTGTGTATGGAAACAGCAGAGAAGCTTTTGTGGAACTGTGCACGTACGCTTGTTGCCTCCTATATGTAGTCTGTAAAGCAGTCAAACAATGACAAATTCCAAGTGAGTAATGGGGTTTTTCTTCCTAAGAGTTTATGTACGCGGGGATTTATATATCCTGTTGCAAGGTAGCTGAGTTACCCTGTGTGGTAACTTCAGAAATAGATTCAGTGTAAACTTCCTTGCCAGATAAAGTTATATTCATACACATACTTGCTTGGCGAAGTGCCAGATGACAGAGCAAGTTCTACGGTACCAACAGTGATGCCAATATATACGTCTGATGAGACTGGAGGGATGTTTATCACCCCATGCTCAAACTGGATAGGAAATTTGCCCACTGCTCAAAATTAGCAGGAATTCGGGAACTCCTCTAAGTTCAACTCATTTGGTCAGTTTTGAAGTCTGAGTTCCTCCACACTTTGGAAAGGAACCCCGTGGGTGTTGTATGCCAATCTACTTTTAGGTGCTTGCATCACTTATTTCTTTATTTGGACACGCTGCTAATTGTGCCAGTTAAGCAGTAAAATGAGGTTAAAAACCGCATTCAGAGCAGAAATGCCCATAGTGGTTTAAGGGCCAAACAGCTTTTGGCATCAGAGGTTGGCCTTTGGTGGCAGAGAGATGGTGTATGCACGCTTTGGCTGTTTTAGTGCCAAATGATAGCCCGTAACAGTGTCTGAGCTAGTCTGTGAGCTCAGCCCTGGCGAGGTCAAGGCACTGGCATGTGGTCTGTTTTACAGCCTTCATGGTGGCTGGCCATGCAGCACAAAGGCCTGGGTTGCAAACAGCTTAACAGGTAGCAGCACCCTAAATTGCTGCTATTAAACTTGGTATTGCATGCTTGACCCATGCCCTTAAAAGCTTTTCTGGAACTGCTCTCCTTTACGCTGGTAACTTTGCAATTTCTGGTCTTGTTTTAGTAACCTGATTTTATCTGAAGATCAAAATAGATTTTAAAGGTGTCAAATGTTTGCAGTGTATCTCCTGCAACAACACACTTGTCACAACAGGTGGAGGTTTCGGACTGAATGGCACATTGGGCTCGGCCGCTTTTGGTTCTCCTGTCAGCTTCAGCGAGGCTGTGGGAGGGATGCGAGCCCTCCCGTGGTACAGGGCGATGTGACACTTAGGGCTGTTTGGAGTACGCGTCGCGCTCTGGCCTCTGCTTTGATCTGCTGTTATCACTGTGTTTCATAAGGACAATATTTAATTTGACACACGTGGTGTTTTTCCTTTCTGTATCTTACTATTAAATCCCTGACTGGAAGCACGTTGCTGCATAATTATACACACGCATCTTCCTTTGGGTTTAGAAATAAGATTGCAGGTTCCTGCAAGGAGAATATCTGTCTGTTCAAAGAAATAAGAGCCATCCTGTAAAACGTGCTGTTCTCCTTTCAGCCTCAGCTGGAACAAATTCTGCTGAACCTTTTGGTGACAAAGGTCAGTGGGGATGACAGGGTTGTTCCCCTCCATCTTCAGAAACAATGTTTGAGTGATGCTGAAACACTTTGCAGCACTTAGAGGGTGTTATATAATAACTTCAGTGTGTGCTCAGAGGAGTCAGAGAACTTTGACCAGGAAATCAGGCTGAAGAGACCAGTCATCATGGGTCAGGCCTGCCTCAGGGTGTGCCGCTGCTTGTGGTGGGGAGGAGGTCGGGCAGCCTCCAAGTCTTGAAGCGCAGCCGCTTCGGAGACACTGCTGCTTTAGGATTTCTTCCCAAACGTGGTGGTGAAGAAGCATCAAACTACAAACAGGACAAGGCATCTTGTCCGTCTGTGGGCAGTGCTGGGGAGGGTTGCCCTTAGAAGTGCTTCGTGAATATGCTCCAGGTGGTAAATGTCTGCTTGTGGGCAGAGCTGAAATCGGGGTGAGCAGCTGGTGTTCGAGTGCCTTCCTTGCCCCATGAATGCCAGCTGTCCCCACAGCACTTGGCAAAGACAGCACAGGGTCACGTCTTTGCATTCAGCTGGCATAGTTGCAGCAGCTTATGGGACAGGGGGTGATGGATAAAGTCTGGCTGTGCATGGTAATGCCTGTGCCTGGTGGAGGCATCTAGTCCATGCTGTAGTCCAGAGCAGAGTCTGGCTTTCCCTGCCACCATCCCTGGAGTGCACCCAGAGCCCACAGTGAGGTTGCACTCAGGTTGCTTCCATTGCAGCATGGACTTAGGTCCCCCCAAGGTGTTTTCTTGGTGCATCATAGACGCTATTAAATACAGGTGGGGATAGAAGAAAAGAGGCTGGTCTAGTGCTGTTTTGTCGAAAAACAACCAGGACAAGTGCAAACTAATTAGAAATCTAGACAACTCCCATATAAAACACAATGGTGTGTCATGTGTGTGCCAACACGCAAAGTCATTACTCAGTTGTTGTTCAGGCAAAATTCCCACTGAGTAAGGTCAGAGTAATCACCTCAGGATCTGGCCCTCCTGTGTTCCCCTCCAGTTGCCATAGTGTTTTCTGTGTGACAAGCACAAGGTACTTTCTGAGCTTGGCTGGGCGCGTGTATCGTGCTCACAGCTTTGCTGAGTCAAAGCAAGGTTTGGCAGAGCACCTGGACGTCACCCATCTTCTCAGAGAGAGGACAAAACCTCATGGGCTTCTGCACATTGCCCTTCTGCAAGCCCCTCCAGTCCTGTGCTGTGTTACCAAAATTGCCACAGCAGTTGGGCAATGCTGCGTGGAGGCTGATACCTATCGGAGCGATCATGGGTCGATTTGTCTGCCTTGTTCCTTCATTTCATCTTTCCTGCCTTTCCATACTAGTGTTCAGGCTAACTGGAGGTAACTGGGACTGTGCCTTTCACCCACTCTTCCCCAAAAGTCCTGCTGGGCTTTTTACCCCCAATTCTGGGTGGTGAGGGGGAGGATGATGGTGCCTGGGCACAGGCCCACCCAGCACTGAGGTGCTTGCTGCCAGCCCTGCGGTGGCCGTGTGCTGCCTCAGCCCCCAGCCTTGTGTCACAGTTTGCTGGAGGCAGGTGCCTGTCTTGCTCCATCTGTGTAGGTTTAGGGCTCGTGTGCACCTGGGGGTCTTCCTACGCTTTCTCAAGATCAGTAATGGTAGAACTGTGGTATTTGTGGATGTTCTTCTTCATGTGGAGAGATACCTGTTTACTGCCCAGGTGCCACCCACCTCCAGCTGAAGGCATCTTGGAGGCCTCTCATCTGCCTCTGATCTGCAGGGATATGTCAGGCCCTTCCTGCACCTCTCCCCAAATCAATGTTGCACCTTAAATGCCAAGTCCAGGGCTTGTCCTGAGTTTTGCTGGCCTCTCTGGAGTTCCACAGGGTTGGTCTGGCTCCCCTGTTGTGGCCCAGCTTTCAGGATCTGGATCAAAGTTTTCCATATGCAGATGAGAAGAGATGGGCTTTTACTTCGGGGCTGGGGGGGGTGGTGTTGGGGTTTTTTTAGAGGTTGGACTCTGGTATGACTGCAGCCCTTTTAGTAGCTTGGGTAGTCCTTTATGTCAGTGCTGTGAACACTGATAGGCACTAACTGTGTCATGCTGTGTTCCCACCCCTCTATTTCAGGGATTTTCAGTTCCCTGCATCCTTCTCCCCCCATTCTGCCATCTCCCTGCAGGGATGGATTGCATATCTAACTTAAATACCAGGGCTCTCATTATCCTCCCATTGCTCCCCATTCACAGCACTGGGCAAGGAGTTGTGTACATCTCTCCCCCTACTGTATGGTGTGTTTCCCTCCTGGGGCTGTCACACCTGCCCCATGCCAGGTCCCCTCTGTTCTCCTTTCCTCCCTGGGCTCCACCCAGTTTTATCTTACAGACAGACAGAGAGATATGACACACAGTGTTCAAACCTTACTTCACCTGGCTGATGATGTCTCTCCAATTAACTTAAATGCAAGCCAGCACAGAAGGGAGAAGTTCTAGGAGGGCTTGAGAGAAAACGTCATGCTCTGTGGCAATAACAAAGCAAAAGGAAACAGGATTTGATTTACAGCAAAGCCAGGCTGCACAGTGGACTTCTAGACCAGTTAGCAGGAAATTAACGAAAATAAAAAACCAAACCCAAACATAAAGTGTGCAGATTTTGGCCTTGATTCTTCTGTTGGTTGTGCGTAACAGACTTCTGACCCAGGATGTCAAGAGATGAGCTCTGGGAGATGTAGCTGTGGCTGTTTGTCCCGCCCTGTGCTCTGACTCCCTGCTGGAGGCTGGTGTCTGTGCAGCAGGGAGCACCTACAGCCCAGCTGCTGCTCTTCCTTGTCCAGCCCAGGTCCTGAAATGAGTAATGACAGTGTGATTTGCACCCAGATGCTGTGGGCACAAATCACTTTCTGACCCCTCTTCTCAGAAGAGAGAACCTTTGGAAAGGTGTGTGTATCGGGAGAGTAGGAATGGTTATGTCCTGTCTGTGAGGACTATCCTGTCCACAGACAGGATGGTTCCCACTTTGAGTTTGCTTTTATAGGCTTAATATATACTTTTATTGTTTTTCTTTGCATGCCCCTGGCTTGATGGAGATGTACCTTTTGGCATTGCGTAACAGCAACGCTTTGGCAGGAAATGTCTCCATTTATGCTTATGTGGGTATTATGTATGGCTGCTGGGAAGGAAAAGGCCTGTCCTTTAGAAGAGCCTTATTAAGGGAAACCAGTTATTAACAAGTATATATGGAAAGGGTGGGGTTCCTCATTATGCCACTCATTTCAGCATCTCCTATCTGCCTCAGGAGTGCATCATGGTGATATCAGCCTTTATTAATATAAAATGCAGTATTACGCACCCCAGATTACACCACAGGGAGCATTCAGTGGGGCTCTGGCACTGCAGCCCATCTGATTAAAGTGGCAGTGGAGCGATCAATGACAGCAAATTAAGCTGTTGGTGTCAAGGAGCTTTCGGTGTTCTGGTGTAAACTTAAAATGATGTGCAAGGATTAAAAACTGGGAGACTGTGATCTCATTAGCTGAAGTTTATCCTGTGAGTGGTTGGGATGTAATGACTTGGAGATGAAAACACCCAATGGCCAATTTTCTCTGTGGGAAAGTGAGAAATTAATTGGGTTTGGTATGTGCTACTTGACTTTTCTGTGTGGCTTTTCAATCTGTTCTGTCCAGTCTAAGCAATATGCCACTGTGGAAAGATGTATTAATTTTTTTTTAACTCTCTCCCAAGCAAGTATGAGTTACACTGTCCAGTCCCCAGCCCCCTCCTTGAGGAAAAAATACTTTATCTGGTTCCTGCCCTTATTGCAGGAGTTATCAGGGAAACTTAATTGAAGGAAGCATGTTTTCAGTGGTGGAACTGCTGAGAAATTAGTACTTCTGAAGACCAATGTAGACATTTAAATCCTGTGTAAGAATAAAAAGCCCATGTTTCTTGCAAAACAAAACTCACGTATTCCTAATGAAAATTCTCCAGAAACCTTTCATTTTGGTAGTATGGACATTTTATGCTCTGCCATTTTACAGGTAAAGATATTTTTAATATACAGAACATAGTTTAAATTAAAATCATCTTATCAAAACAATTTTGTTATTCCATTTTGTTAACCTGAAAAATTTTTTGGTCTCTTCCTTTCTAGAAAACCTTCATATAAAACCATTTCTGCAAAACATTTTGATTCTGTTAAAACTGATTTTTTTTTTCTTTTAACAGAAAACTCTTCCTTATTTTGATCAGTTTTATTTAGTGTGTAAGCATCTGGTGTTTCAGTTCCTGAGAGGTGCAGGTGGCTTCAGGTGAATATTAGGGGTCTCAGCATGAATCCCACAATATTTACCCGGTGATGAGACAAGCGGGTGTAATTACCTTGGCCTTTATCATTTTCTCATAGGTGTCTTGCAGATAAGCTGTCCTTGGTGAGAACTGCTCATGCACATTCGATGACGAATCCCCATATGTGTGTGTGTGCACACAGAGACATCAGGGCTGGTATCGCTCCCACCCAACCTTGGAGCAAAGGGGGACTTGGAGCTCTTGCTGTTGGTATTAAGGGTTGGGTTTTGGGGTTTTTTGAGCTGCTGTTGGTGTCGTGTGACTCAGTGGTGGCTCAGGACTCTTCTTCCCTTCCCAATCCTCCTCCCTCCTCCATACTTGGCTCTGTGAAATGAGGTCCCTCAAAGCTGACCCTTGCTTCAGAGACCTTCACACCTAAGTTGTCCCTGTTCTGCAAAACTTGAGGATAAACCACCTTCTCCAAGTGCCATTATGTTCTGTCATCATGATAGCTGTGTGTGTGTGTGTGTGTGTGTGTGCGTTTGCTGGTTGGTGGGGTTTTTTCTGTCTGTCTTTCCTTTTTCTTCTTCTAAACTCAGACTTTGTATGTATAAAGGAGCCTGGACATTCCACTACATCAGTGAGCTCTTTGCCTGACCACAGTTGGTGGGAAGAAGGTTTTTATCATCTTCAAGTTGGGAGATGCAGCACAGTCCTCTGCTGAACATCTGTAGGGAACAGAGGATAATATGGAGGGTTGTGTTCAACCAACACATGAATGGACAGGAGAAGTAAAGCTGTCTTTCCAGGCAAAAGATGAGCTGAAGGGGGGAAAAAAATAAGTATGTGTGAATGGCACTAAGAAAGTGATACACTGTGTGAAAAATAATTGGGTGCAGCTGGAAGAATGAAAAATGTCCCAGATCCGAATTCTTTCCTATATGTCAATATTTAACTGTAAAAGTCTTATGAAGGACAGACAGTCCTTTGACCTACTTACGTGACAAGCTTATTACTCGGTGTCTAAATAGAACTTCTGATGATAAGTAACTGATGATCCTCCCAACTGAACGGTACAGGAAACGCGCAGGTTATTAGCTAACTCATCTTTCAGCTTGGGAGACACTGAAGTGAAAGCCAAGCATGGGCTTGCTACTCTAAGTGTCGAGGACTGGGAATGTTCCTCGTTGCTCACAGGCTGATAAGTCAGCTTCCTGTTCCCCGGTACTCTTCTGTTTTCACTTTGTCAGGCTTCCTCTTCGAGGGATATATTTTCCAGTCTTCTTGCCTCTCTTCTCTTTCCATCAGCAGTCAGTGCACCTCCTATGATGCTTCCTTATACCTTTAAAACACAGCCTGCCTCTCCCATGGACAGGAAATTCACCATTTCCCCCGCATCATCACTGATGGGGAGGAAGATATGAGGAGTTGGGGCATTTTTTGTTTGTTTTTATAGGCAAAACTTTAAATTTGCTCAGAACTTATAGTCATGTCAAGATGACATGTCACAAACAATGAAATACTCGTTCCTGTTTCATTTTTATTGGCACTTTTAATATATTCTACTCTGTGCCTTCTCAAAGATAAATATTTTTTTCTTCAGCATTTCCTCCAGCTTTTTGACTCTTCTCCTTTCACCCTGTTCCTTTCTAACATTTGATTGGACAAATCTGATGGTGTTTTTTTCAAGATAAAAATAGATTTGACAGATCTATCAAAACATGCTATTGAAATGAATAAAAATAAGGAACACTGAAGGGTTTTTAAATTATCAAATCTATCTATATAATATAAATTTTAACAACAAAAGTTTCATTAATTATTTTGGAGATGTTTTATATAATGGAAACATAGTTAGGTTTCCCTTCCTGATTTTTTTTTTTTTCTGGTTGGTTATTTTTCCCCCCAACCAGAAATTCATGTTCTTTAAGAGCTGTTTGCCTGGTGCCATTTTTATACTCCTACCATTATCTCCCATGCATACCTTTAAGTATTTAATTGAAGCTGGAGACTGTGCCATGTTTAAAACCAATTACGTTAATTCCTGTGTTTTTCACATAATGCAGTGTGTGTCTGCTGCAGTCTACAAAGGCTTAATAACATGGCTAAGTACTGTATGTGGGTGCAGTGAAGATTAAGTTGGGCTGAGTATGGAAAGTGCAGCAACTGAAGTGGAGGGGAAAAGTCTTTTGTTTGACTAGAACGGGGTGAGAAACCTTTTCCTTACCTGGGGCTACAGAGGATTCTCCTGTACTGTATCAGTGGCTCTTGCAGTAGCACACCCGTCTGTATTTCCTTATCTCCTGGACCCCATACGGTGCCTACAGATCTAGGATATGAACACCTCTGTGGCAGGTGGGCTGCGTTGGCCCTTGTTGCTGAGCTCTCCTGAGCCCAGCACTTCCCATCCTGCAGCACCAGGTATCTTCAACTTGCTGATCCCAGAGCCGTCAGGCCACGCCATAGCCCCCACATGGCACTGAGCTGTCCCAAACCAAGCGTCAGCCTATGTGGAGCTGGGAAGCAGGAGTACCCAGAGAATGCTGCTGGGCCACAACAATGCCTGGCAGTGCTACAGGCTTGGGGCAGAGTAGCTAGAAAGCTCCCCAGCAGAGAGGGACCTGGGGGTGACACCTGGGGGTGGCAGGCAGCTGAACATGAGCCAGCAGTGTGCCCAGGTGGTTGAGAAGGCCAACAGCACCCTGGCCTGTGTCAGGAACAGTATAGTGAGCAGGGCTAGGGAAGGGATCATCCCCCTGTACTCAGCTGTGGTGAGGCCACACCTTGAGTACCGTGTTCAGTTTTAGGCCCCTCACTACAGAAAAGACACTGAGGTGCTGGAGCTTGTCCAGAAAGGCAACAAGGCTGGCGAGGGGGCTGGAAGACAAGTGTTATGAGGAACCTCTGAGGGAACTGGGGCTGCTTGGTCTGGAGAAGAGGAGGCTCAAGGGGAGACCTAATTGCTGTTTACAACTACTTGAAGGGAGGTTGTAGAGACGTGGGGACTGACCTCTTCTCCCTAGTGACAAGTGACAGGACAAGAGGAAATGGCCTCAAGTTGTGCCAGGGGAGGTTTAGATTGGATGTTAGGAAAAACTTCTTCATAGGAGGGTTGTTAGGCTTTGCAATGGGTTGCCCAAGGTGGAGGTGGAGTCGCCATCCCTGGAGGTGTTTAAAAGACGGATAGATGTGGTGCTTAGGGACATGGTTTAGTGGTGGGTTTGGCTGGTTAGGTTAATGGTTGGACTTGATGATCTGAAAGGTCCCTTCCAATCAAGACAATTCTATGATTCTATCCTTTGGGACAAAGAGGTGGAAATGAAGATTGGAGAAACATTAAAAGAAAGGATGGGGAACAGACATGGGACAGAGCACCAGGCAATGCCTGGGGCAGTTGTCAGCCTTGCAGGGTGAAGGTTTCCCACATCTGTGCTAGAGACTCACCTTTCAAACTCTGTCTAGCAAGGAAAAATTCAGCCCTAGCCCTGTGTGATAGGAGCTGTGCGTGCACAGGTGTACTCCCTGGTGGAAAACTGCAGCTGTGGCTGTGGCAGAGGGAGATGCTCACCAGTTTGTGGAGGATAATGGCAGGAGAGGAAGGACGTCCATGCCTGTCTGTGTACAGGCAACGTGTTGCAAAATGATAGCTGTGTGATTCTGCCAGAGGGGATGTGACCCAGAGAAGATGATATAAAATACAAAGACATGTGTTAACTCTGAGGAGCCTGTGTTCCTTGACAGGGCAGCATCCAGCCAAGATGTAGTAGGGAGACCTTCTTGCTTTTAGCCTCACTCTGGGGACCCAGATTGGGTAAAACCAGATTTATTAACCCAGGATTTAATTTCTCACAGACGAGAAACTTCAGAGTTAGCCTTGCTCTTCCCCCCACTCCACCCATCTTGGCACCCTAGAAAGGAAAAGTAACCAGCTGAGGTTTGAAGTGCCTGACACCAGCCCTGATGCAATGGCAATATGGGATAAAATAACAAGTTGCAAACCCTGCCTGGGAGCATGGAAGATTGCTGGTGCCGTGCTGAGGGACACAAGCTGCCGCTGGTGCCCGAGCCGTGCCTTCCTGGGTGGCAGTTGCACCCATTTAGCCTGTGGTGTGGGCATTGCCTCTGGTGTTACTGGCTCAGCAGCCAGAAGTGCTGAGCCAGTTACTGTCTATTTAGGTAGCTTTCCCAGCCCGTCTCGCAAGGAAATGGGAGTTGCACAAGGGCACAAGTGGGAAGCCTTGCTGGGGTGTGGGGAAAGTGGAAGTTGTAATGGGAGAAGTGTATGCAATGGAAAATCCTGTGGGAGAAGAAAGGGTGAGAGATGGGTTTCTCTCTGCCAGTTGGAGAGCAGACCTCCCACCTGCTAGGTTTTTTTTAAACTTTTGATCTGCTCATGGGTCAGCCTGTAAATTCCTTTTCTCTGTTCCTACCTCTGTCCTCTCCTATCCAGTGAGTCCTCGTGCCGTCACTAACAGCAGCTGGAAATGTCAGACCTGGCTTTCAAAACTAGATGCCTTCCCCTGGGTTTGTTTTGTTCTGGAGACTTGTGTACAAATGTGCACTATACATACACCTGGACTTGGATGGTGGGTGGCTGTGAAGAAACTCTAAGTTCCTTACAAGAACTCATGTGGTCATGCGCACAAACCTTCCAGTTATAAAAGGGCAACCCAAGGCAACATGATAGAAGGGTCTGTAATAGACCCCTGTGGTGTGAGAAGGGATGGATGTGATTTATTCTTTTCCTATCATGTCTGTCTGAGGGATGGGATCATGCAGTAAGCAGGCATCTTGTTTTCCCAAAGGTCTTTTGCAGAAGCAGTCAAGCAGCCAGATTCCTCCAACACCTTAGGAACAACTCATCTCAGAAAAGGGAGGCAGTGAATACTGGACTGGCTAATTCAGTATGTGTCCTGGTAAATAGCAACTGATTTAATAATCCAAAGGTGGGACTTAATTGAGTGATCATAAAATAAGCCAGGTCACTGCGATAAGAATTGTGGATTTCGGGAAGGGTATGGAGCAGGTCAGTTGTTATCTGGGACAAAAGTCTCTAGGGTAAAGGGTGACTAGCAGTAAGATACTGTGTCCAAAACATGCTGGTAGATTTTCCTGATGCAGCAGCCAGCTGGAGGGCTTTGTCCAAGATGCTCTGCAGTCCCTGGAGAGGAGCTCAGTAGTGACGGGCACGCTCCCACTTCAGGATGCAGCACACACTCAAGCAGGGGGAATAGCTCCTTGGCAGCAGCAGAGCAGAAGGATCCAGCTGCAAACAGAGTACGAAGGATGTCCAGTTGCAATGTGAATGTGGCCTTGAGCAAGAATGGCCAAAGTCTAAACAGGCTTGTGCTCTCTGTGGCTTCTCTGGGTTTGTTTGTATTTTGGGATTCCAGCAGCTTGTATCTCAGGTGTTTCACGTCCACAGGAATGTGAAAAGCATTAAAATCAAGATGAGGCTGATTGATACAGTGCTGTTTGTTTGCTAACCTGGCTACAGAGAGTGTCCTGCTTTGCAGAGCACTGTGAACTATCAATGAAAGTGTCCTGATGTGTGAGTCTGCCCTGAAACGTGTGTTGTGTGGCCAGATGTTCACAGTGCCCCTGAACAGCGCTGACACGTTGGCCATTGTGCTGGCTCAGGGTGCGAGGGGGTACTCACTGTTGCTCTTGTAAGATATAATAATAATGATAATGAAAAATAAGGCATTTGAAAGAAATCTCACATAATTGGCAAAGTCCTCCGATTCGGCTATGCTTTTGATGTTTTGTAACCCTTTTACACCCTAAGCACGTTCTGTTAGCTAATGCTAGTGGTTCCTTTTACTGTTACAAAGCTCGATCATGAAGAGAGGTATGCGCCGTGTCCAGCTTTTCCTGTTCAGGGAGTCATTTTTTCCATGACGTCTAATCTTTTTCTTTTGCTGAACTGTCAGTAAAGCCAGACCACTTTGGCTTGGCATTTTGCCCACATCCACCTACGTATTTTTTCCTTACCAGCAAACAAACTAATTAAATGCCTTTATCTTATGAGGCATTCCTTTCTCTCAGGTAGTTACTGATTAAAAAAAAAATAAATAAAACTTCTCACTATTTTGAGAAAACACGAGATGAGTCAGTCTGTTCACAGCCTGGTTTATTATTAAATAAGAAGGCAGGATTACAAAAAAAAAAATGAGCTGGGTGGAAAAAAATGTTAGTGCTGTTGTTGTTATGTTTCTGGCCAGGGAAAGCAGTCTGTTCTCACCCCAGCGAGCATTTCCAATATCTGTTAAAATTCATGAGCGTTACATTTGCACATGAAGGTGGACAAGGGTCCATAAATGAGTCAGGTACCTCTCTTGTGAAAGATTACTGCAATAAAATGTTAATTTATAAACTGTAGTTGGTATTGCTTCACATTGGGCATGTGCTTCAATAGCCTTTCCAATAATGGTAACCTGAAGCAGAAGGGCAATTATTCAGAGAGTCAACAGAGGTTCTCCAAACATGTAATAGATAACCTTACAATACAACAACCTTACTAGTTGAAGCTTTGTCATCTTTATAGCTTAAAATGATATATTGTAGACTTATAAAGTGAATTAATTGGAAATGGAAAAATTCATAGAGATCACCTAGGCCAACACTGCCTGTTGGGGGAGTGGAGGAGAGTGTGTGTGTACTCTGCAAGTTTACAGCTCCCAGGCCTGTGTATGATGTCTTGTCAGCTGGGCCACAGAACAGCATAGGGTAAAAACGGAGTAGGAGCAAGGGGCAAAAATCCTGGCTGGGTGGTGCCATGGGAGTGGGGAGGGATGACTTATGTTTTGGGTGGCTCTATCTGCTGGGGGTGGGGAGCAAAGGTGCTGCTGGGTAGCCTTGTGAAGGCAGGTGGCTTTGCTGGTGTTATGGTGAACTAACACCTATAGTCCTCCTGGGCCTGAGCAAAAAGGTCGTTTGTTGAGTGCCGCTCCAGAGCGCTGACCACAGCCCCTGATCAACTCAAGGTACCAGCCAGGCACCGAGCGCTGAACACATCTGAAAGCTCCTGCAAGGGCAGCATCCACCATAATGCTCTAAACCTCAGAGAAAACAACGATGAAGAAGTCTTCTGTCCCTGTTGTCTTTCCCCAATATTAAGTGTGGTTCTAGGCTTGCCCATGTTTGCCTGGATAAGAATTTGTGCCTCGAGACAAACCAGGAGACGCTTGCTGCTATTACCAGCAGCCTTCATTCTACCTTGGGAGGTGTTGCAAAATGTGTAAATCAGCTTAGCTCTTCATCCCTTGGTTTTCTTAATCAGGACTTCAACTCCAGCCTTTGAAGCAGGCTTTACTCACAACAGGCCTATTAAGTTATTTGCTTCTACTATTGTATATCCAGGAGATCCACACATGCCCCACAGTTACATAGAAGCCATCCAGACTGACACCAGTATTTATGCAAATCTGCAGGATTTATCATTTGGCGTAGAGCTTGGGCTGAAGTGCCAACCCTATATTTAAAAGCTACCCTGCTGTGGAGTAGCATCCCAGCAAACTCTCCCTGCCCCAGAAAAAAAAGCAGGGGAGCTACTGGCTTCCAGTGGCACCATCTCTAATCCTTGCCTCCAAGCACTGAATGATTCAGAAGCAGACTGAGATCTTCTATGCATTGTTTTGATCCCTAATCCTGCCCAATCCTCCTGCTTTGATATGTAATAAAGGACTGCTGGCAGCTGTGCTGAGTGGCTCCTCTTCACCAGAGCATGGTTAGGAGACACCAGATGCTGGATGGAGCTGCTGAAGTATGTTAGTGCTGGGCAGGGATGAGTCAGCCTGCTGCTAGAGCTGGGAGGGCCCCATGAGAAGAGCTGATGGTGAGTTTGGCCAGATAGTGCTTTGCTAAGACCCTATTAAGGTGACACCAGCTCCCATCCTGCTTGCCCACCTAGCCAATTACAGCAGGAAAACAGCTCCTTTTCCAACCCAAGCATTAAGCATGTGCCCTTACACATCTGTAGGAGTACCTGCCTCATCCCAGAATAATCCAAGAGTCATCTACTCCTGCCAGCCCTCCTCCTGCTTATCTGAACTTTGTGACTCACTTGGGCTCCTCAGACCCTGCAGTTCCTAATCCTGAGTCTCCACAGCACTTCTGGGAACTCACCCTTATTTAAAACAATTAAGCCCTTGAGGATGCTGCACAGACTCTCATCCCAAGCCCTCGGATTTACTTCATGGTAAAACAGGAAACTCCTTGGCTTCTGCTGAATGAATCCCAGGCCCTGCCCATAGCTTTCTGGGGCGTTTCCACTGCCGTTGGGCTTTGATTAGCACTGGTGCCGTGTGGGTGGGGGGTTGTGGCTCCTGTGTCTGAGGGACCACATGGAAAGGGAAGGGGCCAAAGAGCTGCTATGGGTCAATATATGTGTGTGCCTGCAAGGCTAAACAAGCAGAAGTGAGGGTGGCATCCTGAGGGAAAACATTGATTTGTTTGGGTGTGTTTTAACAAAAAACAACACAACATGGTAGAAGGCGTGATGGTTAGGGTTTGGCTCAGCAGGGGCTAAAGATCACTTGTGCTTTGTGTTCGGTTGTGCTGCACCCTGCTACACGTTTAAAAGTAGGATGGCTACTGTGTGGGTTGAAGGAGTCCTCGTCCATTTTGTACCAACTCACGATCTGTAAGCAAGGGTTTCGAGCCTATTGTTAAGGCTCAAACTGGGTCACAAAGAACTGTAATTTCTGCTTAGTTCCTGTAGTCCTGTAAAACCTAAGAGTTAGCATCACCCGGGGCAAGAGGATTGTAATTCATTTAGGTTCTGCTCAACACCACTGGACCAAAGCGTTAAGAGCAGAAGCTGAAGAGTTTGGTATAATATAAGCATCTGCAGAGCCTGTCTGGCTAAGATAAGGATTGCATCATATGGAGGCAAATTGGCTTTGATTTGCTCAGAAGTGGGATGAGATTTTTCTGTAAGGCTAAAATGAGCTGGCGCCTTCTGGTGTGAAATCCAGTGTTGATTGTTCTGGGGCAGATTCAACTCATTGAACAGGCATTGTGGTTTGCACCTAGCGTACTGGGAACTGCAGCGTAAAGGCAGAGGAAATTGTGGCCTAGACCTAAGACAAGGGGTAAGATGGGTGTTAGCATCTCAGGACAAGCAGAAGTTATCCTCATTATGACAAGAAGTGAGCGGCAAGCTTGGCTGACCACTGTGTGCAAGGCTGGTGCCAGTGCACTGAATGGAACATCTTTGTTGAGGGAAAATGGAAATGGTTGGGTGGTACTGGGAAGGCAGAGAGTTACTTGTCCCTACTGCTACCATTGGCCTGCATTTGTCTTCCGGTCAGCATTGCTCAGGTTACTTCTTTTGATCCTGTGGTTTTTAACCCTGACCTTACCCTTAGCAGAGCTAGGCCCAATCACTCACTGATGTTCCTTGCTGACACCTTGCCTTGTCCTCCATCTTTAGGCTGCTTTGATTCCGTACTGAGCTTCCTCAGATCCACCTATACCAAATGACCACCCAACCTACCCCTCCAGCAGTGAGCTGCTCTAGACCCAGGAATCATCAGCCAGTTTCAGAATTATCTAGAGCCCTTCAAAAACTTGCCTCCATGACTGTGTATTCTGGGTCATCCAACAGGGCAGTCCAAAGAACCAACCCTAACACAGGAGACCAGTGAAGCGTTGCTAGCTCAACTACCCTAGAGAAAGCAGCACTTTCTGTAGGTCTTTACTCCTTGCTTCCAACACAGTAGTAGACCCAGCTCTTTATTTCCTTCTGTCTTTGTCCATAAGCATAGCCCTAACCCTAGTGTAGCCCTTTAGGGTCAACTCAACCCAAACCATTAGACAATGAGCTTTGACAGCAATCTCTCACAAATAGCACTCAACCTAGGAGGACCCATCAGACGAGATGCTTGGCTCTGCTCTTCCTTCTTCAAGAGACTCTAAGACATATAGTCATGCGTCAAGTTCTCCAGCTCCTAATCCAAAACCCTCTCATAACTCCAGTGATACCCTGAGGTATGTCTCAGGAGCTTCTTATCATTGGCCTTCCCTGGTACTGTTTTAACACCGAAGTGTAGGCAGCCTTGGTAGGACTTCGTACTTACTTTGGCCAGTCTGGTTCCCTGGGCTCTTCTGGGCAGTTTGCTCTCCCTCTCTGGTCAGTGCAGGGCACTCAGCTCACCCAGAGACACAGCCCCAGTGTCTGAGGAAGGTGGGATGAAGAAACACACTGGGTTTTCCTCTTTTTTTCTCTTTGCTGATGGCTGAGGGAGCTTTTGCACACTTGTGGCCTATTGGAGGCCTAAAGTTGTGTGTGCTGCATTCCACCTAGCTGTGAAATGTGTATTTTAATAAATAACCTAAATAACTGTGATTGAGTGTTGCTGGCCCCCGTTTTATTAGTATCTGACTTGGTCCTGTACTTCCAACACTTGCTAATGTGATCTTTAGGTTCTTTGTCGTCTCTTTCAATAATTAATTATCAAGTGTTACCTGCTATGGCCTGCAATCAGCCCCCTTGCATTGTGATGGGCCCCATCCCTGGAGGTGTTCAAGGCCAGGTTGGATGGGGCCCTGGGCAACCTTGTATAGATCCAGGCCTGGAGGTTGGTGGCCCTGCCTGTGGCAGGGGGGTTGGAACTCTGTGATCCTTGGGGTCCCTTCCAACCCAGACCATTCTATGATTCTAAGGGGGGATGTGTGGGAGGAGAGAGGAGACAATAGTGCCTGCCTGGTCCTGCTATAAGCACAAGTCCTTGCTGACGCTTAGGCAGTTGGCGCCACGGATTTCAGCTTCAAGGAGCTGAGATGCTGTGCTCAGGCAGTTGGCTGATCCCTTCTGTGGGATGCCTGCCGCTTCTGAAAAAACCTCTGAGGCCATGCATCTGTGTTCATCCAGCACACGTTGAGCAGGAAGGGATGTTAAGAGGAGGCCAGGGAGAGATGCAGCAGTTGGTCGAAAACAAAACAAACCCACAAACGGGTTTTTTTGGTGTTTTTTTTCCTTTTTAAAGCTGTCAGAAAAACACCTGGTGGAGAGCTGATTTCAGCTGCAGTGCTGTTACCTGATACCAGCTTGTTATCATGGTGCCATCTTGGGTGGGGTCTTTGCAGAGAACAACTTTGTTACAAGAACATTAAAGCTGTAATAGCTGGCTCAAACAATGCGAGTAAAGGGAAATAAAAGAGGAGGATAAGAAAGTAATTGTCATAATTAGGCAGGAGGATAAAACTGAATAGGCTGTGTTGGGGGAAGCAGAGGCACCGAAGCGCTGCTGGGCTACCTGCTGCAGGTGTTGAGATGTAATGGCAGAGACTCAAAAAAAAGAAAAAAAGAGTTGTGTAATTAATACCCTATGAATAATGCAAATAGGTGCCCTCACAGGCAGCTGAATAACTGATTTTGTTACAGGGATGCTGCATAATTCCACACTGTGCTTTTCTTTCCCCACTGTCATCTTTATTTTCTTCCTCCTCCTTCTCCACATTCCTGTTTTGGGAGTTGCAGGCTTTCTCCTCATTGAATCGATAGGTACCCCAGGTCTTGCAACATTTCAGTGCTGCTAGAGGGAGATCCACAACAACTTAGCCTGCCCAGTCAACGTAGGAGGAGGTGAAGGAAGGATCTCCAGAGGACCTGCATCATAGGTGGCAGAGAAAAGGAGAAAGTCCACACAGAGAAAAGGAAGGGAGGGGACAGTGACAGGGCTAGGTTACAGGTAGGGTCAGTTACAGAGGGTGTTGGCATCTTACTCCCACAAACCACTGGAACAGCTTCTCCAGAGGAGCAGACACCCACTGCCTCCAGCCTCCAGAGCACACAGTACAGCCTGCAGGATGCATCGCCGAGGAAAAACCTGCACCGGGGGCTGAAACGCATGGGCTGTCAGTTGTGTACATTTCCCAGCCCTCCCGTGAGTCACTGAGGCTTCACCCTTCAAGCCTGGATGCATTCAGTCACTGACAACTCAAAGGGCAGGACCCACATGAGGAGCAGGAGGTGAAGACAGCAAGGCTTAAGCACCCTTCCAGTGGCAGCTGCCACACCTAAGGAAAAGAAGGGCAGGCTGGGCCACTGGCATCTGCGGTGGCCGTAGGTACATCTATGCACCCAGGAGGTACAGCCAGGTCACCCTGCAGTTACAGCACCCCTGGCACCTGCTGCTTTGAGGGACAAGCAAACAGGCATCTAGGAGCTGCCTTTGAGGTCTGCCAGGTAAAGTTTGCAGTCAAGAATGAGTCGAAGTTAGAGGGGACAGATACTTTTGCAGCTTAGTGGCCTTTTTAAGACAAGGGAACAGCACCTAATGTAACCTGGGCACAACGTAGGCACTAACTTGGAGCAGACGTTCCTTGGAGAGCTTCATAACTTCTTATTTGCATAGATATTAGAAAAATACTTCATCTGGATGTGAGTGTTTCCGGTGAGGAACAAGGATAGCTTCCTGGCCCGGGTTCTTTTAATGGCTTGAATGAAGGATGGGATGTCAAATAGGACTAAATTTAATCTGTAGTTAAAGGATTATTTCTTGGCTCCTCAACAATTGCATATTCAGTGGAAGCCCAGTGATCTTAAGTATGTCACAATAGAATATTAATAACATCATTCCTTATTAACTGTGTCACAACTCAGATCTGCAGCCAAACTCTGCTGGCAACAGATGAGTTTGTACTGACATCTTAACTTCACTGTTGTTGGCCAAATGCCTTTTGGGCAAAAGAAGAGGATTGGGTTGCTTGTGCAGGAAGGTCATTAAGGAGTTAAAAGCACTGGGGGAGTGGAGGGGAAACCCAAAAACTAAGGCTGGCTCTAGGATTCTAGTAGCAATGACTTTCCTCCTCTGGCTCACCCACCTCCCACAGCGCCACGATCTCCCAAGAGCCATCCTGCGCCTCTCCCCAAAACAGGCCTCCCTAGAAATCAAACTTCCCAGGGAACTGAGGTGCAGCAGCTTGCTCCCCCTGTGTGCAGCCCTGACAGGGGGCTCACTCTTGCCCAGGAGCACATGTTCTCCCAGGCTGGGTCATCTGCTATTGGCAGAGGAGCCTTGATATCTGATCAAGGAAGATAATTAAAGCTGCTCAGGAGACCTTCGAGGAAGCCATAATCCTCTGGCATGTTGATGGGACCCAGCTGCCACTCTGCATGGCTGGCAAGGGGTGGCCAGGGCTCCACGTGGAGCCCCCAGCACACACCAGGCATCAGGAGGTGGCAAGGGGATGCTTTTAGCTGAAATAAATAAATCTAGCTTCGTTGGGGGCTGAGGTCCTCTTGGCTGGAAATTTTTTCCTTGCATCTTGGTCTCTGGTGAATTTTGTTTATCTGGAGCATGTTCAGGGGCTAGAGCAAACCTGGGGAAGAAAACCTAGGAAAAGATCTTGGGAAAACAGCAGGAGGAGGCTTGATGTGTTGCTGCCTGTAGAAGCAGTCTCGCACTGCGACTGACCACTGACTCTGTGCCTTCATGCATATGTCTGCAATGTATGTAACAGTACATTCTATATGGGTCAAAGAGTGCCATTTAGCAGCAACCTGATACTGTCACTGCATCATCAGAGACAGTTATTAAAAAGCATGTTGAGGGGGACAGCTGAGGGCTGGCGGGGGAATAAACCACTGCAAAGATGTCAGGTCAAAAGTAAGTTACTCCCAGCTCCTCCTAAGTAACTAGGACATTGAAGGCATTTGCCCTAGGAGTGTTTTATTTCCTAACTGCCTAGATTATGTTTTCATTCTTCCTTAGGCTTTTAACATGGGAAACTGAGGCACAGCACTGAATCTGCGGAATGTTGCTCTGATCCAGGTTGTGTTTACTGGGTTGGGAACACCTGGATGGAAACAACTGCACCAGTGTTCATGGCTGCACCAATGAGTGTTTCTTCTTCTTTCTTTTGCAGCTGGGATTTGATTTCTTTCTGACAGGAGCAATACTTCATGGGAGTGGATTACAGGGTTGTGACAGGGCCATGATGTGTCTGACTCGAACCTTTGGCAGCCTCCAGGGATACACCCCGAGGCAGCTTTTTGCCATCCAGCTGCTCCCATAGACCACAGGCAGCTGGGATGGAACAGCTTAAGGGGAGAGCTGCAAACTCCTGTGGTACTGAGCACTGGTGGGATTAAGTGAGCGAAGTATTGTGTGTCAGTGCCGTCTCCTCTCCGGTTTTTGTAGTCTGCTTCTGGAAGTGAAGCATTACAGCCCTGTCTGTAGGGGGCTCATGCTGGGATGAGTTCATAGAATCATAGAATCATAGAATTGTAGGGGTTGGAAGGGACCTCAAGAGATCATAGGGTCCAACCCCCCTGCCAAAGCAGCTCCCTAGGACATATCACTGTGTGATAGGTGTCCAGACAGGTCTTGAATATCTCCAGAGATGGAGACTCCACCACCTCCCTGGGCAGCCTGTCCCAGGGCTCTGTCACCCTCACTGAGAAAAAGTTCTTCTGCATGTTGGTGTGGAACTTCCTGTGCTCCAACTTGCAGCCATTGCCCCTTGTCCTGTCTCCACAGACCACTGAAAAGGGGCCGGCCAATTCCCCCTGCATCCCCTGCTTCAGATATTTATAAACTTTAATTAGGTTCCCCCTTAGTCTTCTCTTCTCAAGGCTGAAGAGTCCCAGCTTACTCAGCCTATCCTCATAGGGGAGATGTTCCAGGCCCCTAATCATCTTCGTGGCCCTTCCTTGGACTCTCTCCAGGAGATCCCTGCTCTTTTTAAACCAAGGAGCCCAGAAACGGACACAATACTCCAGGTGGGGCCTGACCAGGGCAGAGTTCAGTGGGTGCAGTAATCTGAGAGCTCCCTGCCTCGGAAAGTGGCTTATTTCCACCATGAAAAGAAGGAATGAATGTTGCATTCGTGCCTGCGTGTGCACGGGTGCACGCCCGTGTGTGTGCAGGCAGAGGGCAGGCACGTGTGTGCCCGTGAGCCCTCGTGTGCAGGCAGGCAGGCGCGTGTGCCTGTGTAGGTAGGTACACATGCACGGGCACCCGACCGTCCCTGTGATCACAGTGAGGAAAGAGCAGCATTAAAAAGCTGGAATAGCTTGAGATCCCATCCCTATTGCCTCTGGTCTCTTACCTCGCCCAGCCTCACCCTGTCCCACGTCCCTGTTAATTGCTCACAAACAGCAGCAGGGACGCAGCAGCAGCCAGCGTTGCTGTGCACTTGCCACAGGGCTGATCAGTGGGTCGGGTCCTGCCCCGGGAAGCCATACCACCGTGTTGTGACGCTCATGCCAACCTGTGACACCAACTGCTTGGGAGCAGTCGAGCAAAGGGCAGAGGGAGAGCCTTGTCTGTGAACTTGGGGATGAACTCGGGGACAAACTGGTGACACGTACAAGGGCCCCTCGCGTCACAACTCAGAGCACAGTTTCATGAACTTTACACAGAAGCGACTCGCCTTTAGGCCCTGTAGGACTTTTCATGGGCACCTCAAAGCATGCACGCTGTCTGCTGGCTGGTGGGAGACTGCAGAGTGCCATAGTGCGTCCCCCTGCAGCCCTGCTCCTGCACAGGGCAGGAGGGAACAGAAGAGGTGGCCTCTGAAGGAGCGGTCCCTGATGCCTGCAGGAGTAAAGCATGACATTGGCCAAATCCCTTAGGTCAGCATGCCTCTGGTTTTAATGGGAGTCAGACGCATAAAATCCCTTGGCGATGGGTTGCTGTTTTGAGGGAATGACAGCCTCCCCTGGGGCAGATTTTTGTGGCCTCACTCAAGCCTAGAGAGATTTTTGTCAGGGGGTGGGCACATCCCCGCCACCCTGGAACAGCATGGAGCAAAACAGTCCCCTTCTGGGGCTGAGCTTGGCTAGCCGTGCCACTGTTGGGGACCTGCACCCTCTGCCCAAGCCAGATCTGCTTCACCCTTGCCTTTCAGCTGCCAGCATGCACCCCGGCAGGGGCGAAATGGGATGCCTTCCCTTCAGGCCCCCATCTCCACTGGCGGGGAGTGTGTTCTTTTAGTTTATTTTTCCTTATAATTTCTGTAGGAAGGAGTCAACTAATTGACAGTTGAGGGACACTCAGAGGGAGGAAGGAGAGGATTAGGGAGGCCTCCACTTCCCCGCTGGCATAGGCTGGTCCTGAGCTGTGATGACTACCCAGCCATTTTGCTTCACCTGGGTGTGCTGCCAGCACAGCTAATTACCACTGCCTTCACTGTCGGGCTTTACTCTGGCTTAAGGCTGGAGCAGCTGCTTTGGTTACTGATGGGGAGAAACAAATGGAGAAAGTCCAGCGGCGCCTGCAATGCCGCCTCCCTGCCAAAAAGCCAGCTAGAAAACCTCAGCCAGCCTCATCGGGGCAGGAGCCTCCTGCAATGGAAAGGCAGGCGGCGGTGAGCCGGAGCCACCTGTAGCATGGTGCGTGCCGGCACACGCTGCGCGGGTACGCTCGCCACCCAGGGCAAGAGGCTGCTGCAGAGCTGCCTGGGCCTGGCGGGCCTACAAGGAGGAAGGAGAAAGGGTGCTCTGCCGAAAGCGTGTCTGGGGCTGTGTCCTTGGCACTGCTGTGGCCGTGAGAAGGGGATGCCAGGAGCGGTTCTGCACCTCTTATTTTTTTGTTTTCTTTTCTTTTTTTTCCCTTAAAGCTGGTAGAGCCAAGGATGGGAAGTGAGCCCCTCAGCTTCCAACTCTGTAAAGCTTTTTATTTTGGAAATGCCCCAGAGCTGGTACCTTTCCAGCAGGGAAATGCTGCCCCAGTGAAAGGGAGGGTGATACATGCTGCAGGTTGTAGCTGTGTGGCAAAGGAACCCTGCTTGGATCTGTGCTGGTTTGCTGTACTAAAGTGAACTTCTTCCCTGGGAACTCGTGCAGTGAGAAACCTGTCAGGAGCCCACAGGAGCACAAGATGGTTCTGAGAGCTGTTTCACCTGGAGAACAGTGGAGCAGTGCTGCTCTTCCTTAATAATCCACCATCTGAATCCAGATTTGGGTTGTCCTGGCGGGTTGTCCCCATGGTCAGTGGCACTTTCCTACTCAGCTCCCCCCAGGCCAGTTACCTCTTCAGCGCCACCTCTGCAGTGCAGCTTCCTCCTCCTCTTCCTCCCTAGGCCTTCCTCAGGAGGAGCTCAGCTGGAGCTTGGCCATCCTTGTCTGGGAAAACAAGGAGCATCAACATGGGGAGAAAGCCTGGTGACTACTGCCAGTCCTTGAAGGCACTTTTGCAGTTGGTGGAAGAGAGCGATGATGAAGGACTGTGCTGGTGAGAGGGATGTGCTGCTGTGCTCAGGAATTGGGATCGAGCGGGAAGATACTAAGGGAATAGAAGCTTTTCTGCTTTGAGATGTTGGTGGTCAGGTTAAATTAATTTCAAAGCATCTAGCAGCATCTTCAAGCTGGAATGGATGAGTCTGTTGATGAGATTTTAAAGTATGTTCTTTTTTTTAAAGGAAGATGGAGATTTTTGTGAGCAACTGAAGGGGGACTTCCAGTTAAGCTGAAGTCAGCCTTTATATTCACAGCATACAAAATTCTAGACTTTGGTTTTACAAGCATCCAAAACCCGTAGCACGTGTGCTTTTGGATATAGCTGCTGTGATAAGTATTCCCCACGTCCGTTATAATTGTGGCCTGCTTAAGCTCCCAGCCAAGCATCTCTGCAAAGAGTAGGATGATGCTGGGGCAAAGCCAGCCTCACCAGGGGTTTTAAAACACGTGGCAGACATCAGTGACGGCAGCACAGGACAGGGCATGCTTTGCCTGTCAGTGGACTAAGAAAAGCAGTCCTATTCCAGTAGATAAAAAGGAAAGGTATTGGCCCTGGTCCCTGTTGAGACAGGGTTAGGGCATGAACTCAGGTGAAAACTGGCTCTGCTGGGATTTATTTCCTCTGATCCGATCAGGTGATAGAGACTGGGGGGGTAACGACTTGCCGGGCAAATTTTCTTGTGTGTGCTGTGAGTTTACAGCCCGTGGGCCCTTATCCCTGCTGTGGTCAAGGATTACTCTCTGCCTTTGGGGCAAAGCCTGCCCCAGGGAGCAGCACCTGCAAATGAGCATTTCTCTCCCTTCCAGGGAAGTGTGTAGAGTCTTTCCCCTTGCCATTGCCACCACCATTTGCTTCTGCCATGTTCCTCCTCAAGCCTCTAACAGACAGGTGTTTCTGTGCAGATCAAGTGTTGCTCTTTATTACCTCTTAAATGGTCTTTGCTCTATATAATTGCAGAGAAAATCCTGAAAGCCTCTCCCACGGCATTTCAAAAACACAAGGCAAATAAATAAGGTGGTGGCAGCAGTGGTGATTTTAAATCCTGCTTCTTCTCAAGTGCCTGTCGCACGGTTCCCTGCCAGCTCAGGCCTTCCCTGGTGCAGCAGTGAGGGCTTACCAGCTGGATCCGGGTGTCGTGCCTGCCTCCCCACCAGCACAGCCTCCCTGCGCCGCTCCCAGCCACAACGCGCTGCCCCCGGCCCTGCGTCTTGCTGCCGGCAGCCTGTGACGCTCAGCCAGTGAGCGACCGCAGCGGCCCAGCGTGTTGGGATCTGCCTTCTGCCTCTCCCCTGTTGAAAGGGCTTCCTGTGCTGTTACGCACTGTTTAATCAGCACTCGGTTCGGGTTGTGAATCTCTCCCCTGGCTCTGATCCTCGATAGGGGCATCTGTGTTCAGCACTTTGCCGCAGCCCTCAGGTTAAAAAGTGTTCCAAAAGCAGGGAGAGGGGAGGGAGCTGACCAGTGCCAGTGGCCATCCGTCCACAATACCCAACCGGTGTTGCAAAAGCAGTTGAATGCTTGGTGCAGAGGCCTGGGCACACGTACAGGTGGTTTTGGCCGAAGTACAGGACTAAGCTGCCCTGTGTGAGAGGGGAAGGGAAGGGGGAAGGCAGCAGGGGTAACCCGGGACAGGCTCCCCCTCCTCACAGTGCAGGGATGTCAGGATCTATCTGATCAGCCACTGGGTCCAGGGGCAGCTGGGGAGATAAGGCAGGTCTGCACCCCAGCAGCAGAGCACTGTGGCACCCCAAGTCTTTCCCTGGGTTTTCAGGGTGGCCTGTCAGCTGGCCTGCACCTTACACCACCCAGCCTGGGGTTAAAAGAGCATGGAGAAGAACAGCCTCCCTCCACTACCCTCCCTGCCCCCATCCCTCTGTGCTGAAGGAGACCTTGCAGGGCAGCTCCCCCATGCCTTGTTTTTCTTACAGTGCTGTTGTGCAGAGCCAAGGTGGTGCAAGAGAGGAGGCAGGAATGAAAGGGCTGAGGTTTGCCTCCAGGACTCTTTGCAATCACCCAGCAACTCTTCCCAGCCGCCAGCCACCCCCGAGCATGTTCAAACCACAGGCTTGTTGAGTCCTCTCAAGGCCTGTAGAAACACGGCGCTGCAGAGCCTTGTGCTAAGTAACAGGTAGATAAAGCTCCCCGGTGCTGGGAACAAACTGTTGTGAAGACAGGTAATGCAGCAGGGGCTGTGCTACCCCCCCCCGCCCCCCCCCCCCCCCGGAGGTGGAGTCTGGGATGGAGGAGTGAGGAATGGGGATGGTGTGAGGCACTTTCCCCACTGCTGAGGCTCCTGTGCTGGCACTGGTAGGTGCTGGCAGAAACCCAGGCTACCCTGCCGCAGGTATGCAGGCAGAGACCAGGTTGAAAAAAATCACATCTCAAGATGGAAAGGTGGAGTTTATGACCACTAACACCATCTCACTGTGTTGTTTTTTTCCTCCTTGAGCTGAAATAGGTGAGCACAGTGTGTGCAGACACCCTGCAAGCCACCTCCACCTGATTATGGAGGCGAGCAAGCGGAGCTTATTTTCTACCTCGCAGCCCTTTCTGCTGCCAGGGAGCAGTGAGGCAGGACCTGGAGCAAGGCTCGGCTCAACAGAGCCCTCTGTGCTTTCACACCACCTTCTCAAACCCACTTCCCAAGCATGCGGGGTTTTGTGCACGTTTTAGGGGTTCGCACGAGGGCTGGAGCCGGAGGGGTGAGTGGGCAGAGCCCACAGGTGGGGAGCTGGTTCACACTGATGCTGTGGCTTGCTTCAGGGCGTGAGCTGAAGTCAGGGGAGGTAAACTGATGGAAAGTGGTGTGGGGAGCAGGTTTCCTTCTCAGACTCGGGGCAGCTGAGTTCAACCTGCCAACTCAACTAGGGAAAAGACGTCCAGTGATACCAAGTGTGCACTGATGGTAGGGTATGGGGATTTCTTTTGTCCTTTGGTAGAGGTTTTTGGGGGGTGGGGGGGTGTCTTTTGTAGGTAGCAGCTAAACTTGATATTGCCATTGGGTCATTCGGTGTATTTTTTTTTTGCTTTATTTATTTATTTTTATTTAAAGAAAGTGGCTAATATTGGAATAAGGCAAAGAAATGCCTGTAAGCTTTAGAGTAGCATTCCCACTGGGACTTCAGCAAGTCAGAGCACAGCATACAGCCAAACAGGAAAGCCACCCGAGGGAGACCTTCACAAACCAGTAATTCTTAAGTGCTGCCTTAGCACTAAGTTAGCACCCCTGCTTACCTTTCCTGCCCCTGCTCACAAGGACAAATACCCACTCCAAGACTGGCAGCATGTCAGCATGTCCCTCAGTTGTTTGGGTTTTTTTTTTGGGGGTGGGGGTGGTATTTTTGGGTTCGCCCCCCCTCCTTCCAGCTGTGTTGCCTTCTATGTAATGCATAGCTACTGCCTGTTATTGTGAAAGACTGCGTGGAAAATAGAGACTCATGAGTGTGGCCTCATGTTTAATTAGAAGCTAATGTGCTATTATTATTAGGCACCGAAGGAATTTACTGGCGAAGCAGTGCTTAAGCTGTTTCTAAAGCATTTTATAAGTGTACTTTCCCCTTGCCTACTTGGTATGCAACACCTTTATCAGGAGGCACAAGACGGCTGGTACCTGGTCTTACAGCTCTCTTGCAGTTGGGGCAAGTACTGCTGGAATTGCAGTATCTCAAAGCTCACAGTTCGGAGGACTTTGAAATAAAAGGGTACAGTGTGTGCTTGGCTCACCCAAATGTTTAATCACAGTGGCACAGGACCTGAGAGGCTAAGTGGTCTGTGGTTGAATTTGCTATGAAGAGAGGCTG
Organism: Gallinula chloropus; assembly: GCF_964237585.1. NCBI lineage: Eukaryota > Metazoa > Chordata > Aves > Gruiformes > Rallidae > Gallinula > Gallinula chloropus. The sequence goes on from NC_140085.1 coordinate 118,305,924, forward strand.
ATTAAGCACAGCTTAATGAAACCTGACAACTTTATTGGTCTCAAAAGAAGTTGAAGGAAGCAGTAAGAAAATTACAGTTTTGTTTGTTTAACAAGAAGTTTCACTGTCAGCACCTTTAGGTGGCTTGCTGTGACTGCCCTGCTCCGGTAAGAGGTATATTGCCTTGTAACCCCTGTGAATTGGCACGAGCGTGGCTTCACCATCTGCTTTGCTAGGCAGGCAGTGAACTCTCCTTAAATTCAAGAAATTGAACTAGGGGAGTTGCACGCAGGTACCTAGAGGTACCTCCTTGGAGCTGGGAGCAGTATCAAAGTGTACCAGGACCTGGCACCCCTCCGCAAGCACCCATCCTCCTTTGGTTATTGCCCTCAGCTACTACTCTCTCCCCTGACAGGAGGAAAGTCTTGACTTTCATGGGTCTAGATTTGCACAGGAACACCTAAAGTCAGATACTGAGATAGCACTGGTGTTTGTATCACTGCTGTTCAGTGTATCATGCACCCACTACCACCAGGTGTGTGCAACAACAGTCTTGAGCAGAAGCACCTTTGCTGTCAGGGGAGGTGAGAGCAAAGCATGATGCTGCTTCTTGCTCTGCGGCATGTGCAGTGGGACCACAGCACCAAGGAGAGGGGAGGTCCCTGTCTGGCCAGGACCCCACCAGTCAATGGGGAAGATGCAAAAGCATTTGACTTGGCTTCAAGGTGGGGAAGAAAAGAAAACTAAACTCCCTGGACAGTCAGAGCATAAGAGGAAAGCATCCCTGTTGTACGCCAACACGATACAGACATCAAGGCTAGGTTATGTGGGGTTTTAGTGTGTAAATTTATTCTGTAAACACCACCTCCGATTCAGTCAAAGCTCCTTACCTTCCACATAAAAGCTAAGGGGAATTTAAAACTGCAGACATCCTTACATGTCAACAGTTTGGGCTTCAACATCATTAAACACAGCGCAGTTGTATGGTGCTCCTGGTCAAGGAGCTTCCAGTTGCTTTAACAACTACAAAATACAGGCAGATACAGAACACAATCTTTTATTAATAACAGATCACATTTGAACTTTGAAAAGAGTGAAAATAAAAGGCGTATTAAAACATACCCACTCTAAGCAATCTATTTTCTTCAGTAGAAAAAAAAAGCATACAACAGGTAGAAATACTATATACACAGTATATCAGTCTAGTAGTTATCAGCCCCTCCAAACATTGTTTCGCGAGTTGGTATAACGGTGTGTTAGAATATACCATCCAGTTACAGTCCAGTATGAATTTTAGCTTTTAACTTTTTCATTTAAGACAAACCATTAAGCACCAAGCTCAGCTTTCTGATCGTTGAACTGGTGGTACTGTATATGAAGGTACCAGTGTAAGTCTTTCACTTCTGCTTATGTATTTTTTGGGGGCCCTGCCTTGTTAATAAGCCTGCCTCATTGATTCTGAGTACATGGAAATCTGTAATCAATTTCTCCATTAAACAGAGCACCTTCTGACACTGAAACATGATTAACTGTATCTTAATCAGCCCTTTCACATTGATTTCAAGCCGATTGTGGTGTTTATTTTACGCTGGAGGCTTTCAGCCTAAAATACATTGCAATAAACCAGGAATCTATGTCTTTTTGCTTTTTTTATTTTAGGAAAATAAAAAAAAAAAAGGAGAATGTTAGTTCTTAAATTAGTTTGGCACATTTAAAAAAAAAAAAAAAAAGCAAGGGGACAACCCACAAGCTGCATCCCTCTCCCATAACATCTGTGGGAGGGGAACGTCAATATACAGGCAGGGCAGGCACACGCAGCGTGCCTGACGTGGACCGCAGCACGCCAGACTCCAGCTCTTCGCCTTCCGCCTGGCCTTAGTCCACGCGTGCTCTGACCCGCCAAACACAAGTAGCTTCTGCTGGTTGCACCTCGGTCCGTCAGTCAGCTGACGCCGCTGAGGAGCGGGGTCACTGCGTGGCTGCAGAAAGCCCCCGCTGAGTCAAGCCCCCGGCAGCCTTCTCACACCAGGTAGAAAAGTAGCCAGTTCTGCCCCTCCTGCTTAGGTCTCACTTAACACCATGGTAACCGAGGCGCTGCTGCTCTGCCGAGCCAGCTGCCGCAGGGTCTGACGCGCAGGTCTCTGCATGTCAGCGTGCGCCCCGTGCTTCAGAAGAACCTCAACTGTTTTTGTGTGCCCTCCTCGTGCAGCCAGGTGAAGAGCTGTCAACCCTTCACTGTCAGAAATGTTGATACTTTCTGAACTGACAAGTTCTTCTACTACTTCAGAGTGCCCATTTTCTGCAGCGAGATGTAACGCGGTCCTGTTTAAAGGGCCTCTGGCTAGAACACTGGCCCTTTCATCTATCAGCAACTTTGTTGTTGCTAGGTGGCCGCTGCGGGATGCCAAGTGCAGAGCGGTGTATCCTTCTGCCGTGGCTGCCTCAATGTCTGCACCGTGTTTAAGGAGCAGCCTGGACGTGCTTGTATGGCCGGTCTCAGCAGCTATGTGGAGAGCAGTCTGCAGGAGCGCGTTCTTTACGTTGACATCAGACTCCAGGTCTATGAGAAGGCGAGCGACGCGGTAGTGTCCTCGTTGAGCAGCCAAGTGTAGCGAGGTCCTTCCATCCACGGTCTGCACGTTCACGTTTGCACCCTGCTGTTTGGCCAGAAGCTTCACGATGGGCAGATGACCTTGCCAGGCAGCATAGTGCAGTGGCACCCAGTCATCCTTTCCTCTGATGTTCACATTAACGCCTCTTCTCAGCAGGATCCGCACAATATTCTCTTGGCCATACTGGCAGGCTATGTGGATGGGGGCTCTGCCTTCAAAATCTACCTCATTTAAGGACGCATTCTTATCAAGCAGCATTTTGGTGCTGAAATCATCCCCGTTTTGGGCAGCAAAGTGAAGAGCAGTCCACTGATCCTCATCTTTGGCATTAACGTTGATTTTCCTAGCCATAATCAGCTCCACAATGCTTTTAACTTTCTTCTCAATGGCTATGTGAAGAGGGGTGGATCCTTTCTTGTTGGTGAGGTTGGGGTTAGCGTTGTACAGGAGGAGCCATTTCACACATTCCTCTTGCCCAGATTCAACGGCCAAGTGCAAAAGACTGGAGTTCCCATCTAAAACAATGTCAACATCTTGAGGCTGGAGGATCTTCATCAGCTTGCTGGTATCTCCAGATAAAATGGCCTCTGTGAGCTTCCTCTTCTGTATGTCGGTAGTACCAATATCTAGATGGAAAAAAGACACCATCACAATTCTGATACCTGTTAAAAGTTATTTGTCCATAGCTACCATAGCAGGTGGTTTCAGCAGGGACTTGACTGCAAGGAAATCTCTCCCCACCCCCTTCCAGCAGTTTCAGAATAATTTAAGGTCAGACTTGGAGCCCCAGTTGCTCTTACTGCATGTCTTGTGAAATGAAGAACAAAGGATGCCGTGGTTGATCTCCCTGCACTAATCATTGTTTGCCTAACTGGAAAACAGATGTATGTTGAGGGGTTTTTTAAGCACTGGCTTGAAAATGGAGGGGGATGGACACAGCAGAGGTGGGGATCTTTACTACAGTGTTCATGGTAGTTGCTCAAAAAATGGCTTGAGTCTTAAAAATTGTTTTTTAAATTTAAAAAAATTTAAAAAAGAAAGGGTGCTCAGACTTGGGCTTCGTATAACTGAAAAGGCTATGGATGCAGCTGAGCTCACTGGACACTGGCTTTAGTCCTGCTTTGAGCAGGACACTGGACTAGGTGACCTCCCTTCCAACCAACCTTTATGTGACTGCATGACTGATTCAGTAGCTGTTTTGATGGGAATCCAGGTTGCTTCTTTTCAAAGGTAAATGAAATTTATTATTTCTTATTAGATTGTGTTTGGGAAATGCCTAATTTTTATTTTTATTTATATATATAATTTTATTGTTCCAAATAACTACATTCAGGAAACAAATTTGTAGTGCTACTCTGTGCTTGATTCCATTGACTCCCATACCCTAGGCCAAACAACTACCAAAAAAGCCCCAGTAACAAAGAAAAACTTGGCCATTACCTGAACTCTCCCTTTCAAAGGAAAGGGAAAGGGAGCCTCTGGATGAAAAAGCTGAATCTACGGATGAAACTCCTGAAAGCCGCTTGTCACTGGAGGCCAGTTTGGACTCAGAAGAGCTGCGGCTGAGATCCTCAGGGCCTTCCATAGTCTGTGAAATTCCCGAATCCAGCTGGGACAACAACTCTGAAAGACTGTAATCCTTAACCGATGGTAGAGCAGGCTCCTGTTTTGGCTGGGGTAATGCAGACATCCCCTTCAAGAGAAGCACACAAGTGGTTTAGAAAGATCAGTAAAGAAAACTGGGCATGAGGCCCTATGGGAAGAAGCTGAAGTGTGTTAGTTTGCAGGGAACCTTTAAGCACTGCTCTTGCTAAATGAAACCTACGACAAAGCTCACCGAAAATCTTCAGGTGCAGGAGAGCAGCTTTCATCAGTACTCACACAGCGACTCCCGCCACGCGGCTCTTCTGTCTACAGCGTTTTTTAAGATCAGTCACATCCACATAGTCCCAGCATTTATTTCCTAACTGTCCTGCTCTTCCTCGACACTTGGACTTGGTCCTGCTCTGAGGTTTTCCTGAGCTGGTACATGCAACTGCTGTCACTTTTGCATTCCAGTCCTTCACCAAGACCCACTTCTACCAGGCAAGAAGGTGATCAAAAGCAGGAGAAAAAGTGGGAAGTTACAGGTCAGAGAGGAACCCATTCCTTGGAAAACCTAGTGCACTTGAACAAGAGGTAGAAAGCAAAAATACCTCAGACTGCTGTTCTGGGGAACTCTTGGTGTCCAGGTCCTGAGTTATCATCTCTTTTGTTTCATCTTCTGGTTTTTCGCAAAGGGCTTCTGTTTCTGAGGTGATTTCTTTAAAGAAAGCAAGAGGGTGGTTTGTTTTGGGTTAAATTTTTTTATTAAAAAAAGGAGACTTTCCTGAGATGCCCCGCTGACTTTCTTCATCATTAGAGCTTAACAGCTTTGAGATGGTGTGGGAGAAAGACTCCCATTTCAGTTGCACCCCATCAGCAGGTGCAAGTGGGCAGCCAAGAAAAGAGAGCACAGGGTAGACTGAACAAATTTTCACATTCAGATCACACTGATCTCATGTGGTGGCTACACGGCGGGACTGTGAAATGAGAACCAGCCTACTGCTGGCAGAATTAGATATGTTTAAAAAAGGATGGGACCCTTCTCTTCCCTTCAGAACCCACGCCTTGTTTGGGCAGGAAGAGAGGAAAGAGGCAAACTTCCCCTGTTAATGCTTTAATGAAGCTACCTGGGGATAGCACTTGCTACATTAGAATTCATACCAGGTGCTTTGGATGAGTTCAAGCCTCTCACCAGAGTTGCCTTTTATTGGCAGAAAAATTGTGGTACAAATTGTCTTGTTATAAGAAAACAACTCAATTTCTCAGCATGCAACAGTAAATTTTAAGAGCCAGGGCCTTCAACGCTGTGGTATGGTGAAAACCCCTCCAACCACAGCTTGGCATGTGCCCAGATAACACACAATCAGAAATGGACACAATTTCTGGCTAAACAGATTCACTGGTGCAGTACAGGTCTTATTTCCGACGTGGTTACGTAACGCTGTCATGGTCAGACTTGTCCCCAGATAATCCCTTCCTCCCCAAATGAATAAGTGGCCTGTATCATTGTCTCCGCCATACAATGTGCTCCATTTATTCTGTCACAGAGGTTCACAGCACTTACCCCAGGGATTAGCAAGAGGCCTGAGCAATAACGTGACTCATAGAAGAATAAATGGGCAGCCAAGTTACGAGGAAATCTTACCTTGAAATGTTGGCCGTTCACCAGGATCATCTTGCCAACATTTTTGCATCAGTTTGATCAAGTTATTACATGAATGAGGTCTGGATTTGGAAACAGCAGGTAGCTCTGGGCGGTGGCCTTTAACTACTTTTACCATAATATGTAAAATGTTGTTTTCCTCTGTAAAGCAAAAGCACACAAGTTAAGATCTCCCAGCAAAAGGAAAGATTTCTCTTTAGTCTAAGAGCATTAACAGCATATTAACAGTGTCTTCATGCATTTTTCTTCTAGAGCACTTTCTTTTATCAACAAGGATCTTAGAATTGATCTTATTCTCCCACAATATATCTGTGCGGGGTCACCTACTTCCCATGTATCAGCAAAAGGCAACTGTCAGTGACTGTGCTCTTTTTCCACATGTAAAAGATACAGAACCACAGGGGAAAAAACCCCCAACAAACGCCAAGCCAACAACAAATCCTCGAACTGTTCGTTGCCACCTCTCTTCAGTTTCCCCCCTCTGCTCTAAGAAAGCCAAACCACAGCTCTTATTTAGCTGGGGTCCCTGAACTTTTCATAAAGGTGAGGGAAGAACACGAATCAAGCAGCACAGCAACTGACTCAGCCGTTGGGCAAAATGGGATCTCTCACTTGGAGAAAATTTAAGAGCAGACTGGAACCTGTTCAAACATGTTCACTATACATAGGCTAGTCATACACACAGGAAAAGTCATAAAGCATAAATAGCTGCCTGTTGATCGGTACATTTACTGTGGGGTGGAGCGAGGCTTATTCTCACAGACAGCTGCATTTTCCTTAAAGGAAAAAAAACAAAACAAAACAAAAAAAAAAAACAAAAGAACAAATCTGCACTGACAATCTACAAATAAACTGCAGAGCCTCTCTGTGCAGAGAAGCTGTTTCTGAAAGCAGCACAGCTGCGGCCCAGTTGGCTTTGCTCTGCGCCCTTCCTCATGGGCCGCAAGCGCGTCAGAAATCTGCGCAGGCCACACGCTGATCTGGATCCAGACAGCAAACCCCAGCAGATGCAAAAAGGTGCGGACAAGGGCCCCCTGCAGCAATACGGGTTCTGCTTCCACAATGTGGGACAAAGGAGGATTTACCATTCATGATCAGAGTTTGAAAGCTTAGAAGCATCTATCATGAAAGGCCATAAGAATTTGGAGGACATGTGTGTAATCTGGGCCTGGCAGCATGCTTGTCAATGGGAGAAAGGAAAAAAAAAACCCCTTCAACGCAACCCACAGTACATCAAACTTACCTGCAAAGGGTTTTTTCTGTGTAAGAACTCCCCAAACCACGATGGAAAAGCTACAAAGAAATTAAAAAAAAATTTAAATTCTAGAAAAGCTTAAAAAAAAAGGCAAAAAAACCCCTTGAAGAATAAATTATTTTCTTAAGTTCTCTTTCCTTGTCCTTCATATTTGCATCTAATTCAGCTGATGAACACAGACACACAGCAAGATACAGCCAAAACAATGGTGTGCAAGTTGAGTGTTTGCAGGGAGGACCCTGAGGCAGCCAGCGTAAAGACTTCCCGGAGGCAAGCATGTTCTTGCTAACATTCACCAGCTACCCCACACCAACACTGACAAAAATCAGAGAGCAGCAAAGCATTACTGTGGATTTTATTTAATTCTTCTACCCTGCAAGATGACTTAAAAGAGATAAAATCCATTTAGAGTATGATGTGTCTTTTAATCTACAGTTATGATTTCCTTTTCCTAATAATCTTACCATGAAGGAACAGCCTAGTGATGAAATCCACTGAAGATGGCTAAGAATTTTGTCACAGACCTGTAAAGTAGGTCAGGATGTACCTTTTGATGGGGAAATTAAAAGTGGGCAGAGTGCCTCCCATGCCAACTGTTAATGAATAATGTTACTTGTAATGATAACACTCGAGACCCAGGATCAGCTGTGAGTTTGTTAAAAGGCCTATAAAGACTTTGCAAAAAGCAAAGCATACGTGACTCCATGCAAGATGATGCTCAAAATAGATTTAGGGGTTTTGTGCTCAATAAGGTTTTATCACCAGGAAAAGGAGAGTCATTTTATAGTGTTACTTGAAACACTTTTAAAGTATTTTCATAGTTAACTGACCTGTACACGTCATGTTTGGTGTCAAAACACCTGTTTTTCTCTTTGATGCGCTCTGGAGGAAGGTATGCAATTGTGCCACACAAGCCATCCATGCTGATGTCATGGGAATGGGACAAGCCATTGCACTTTGCAAGTCCAAAATCAGAAATCTGCAAAAAAAAAAGGAGGAGGAAGAGGGAGAGAGAAGTGCATGCTACCATTAGACTTTGCGGGCATTGACAAAAGATTTTCTGTAAAGAATAATAGATGTAACAGGATGACCCAACAAAATACAGAAATACCAAGCTAAAAAAATCACCTCTGGAAGCATTATGCTGTGGTTGGCTTTTCTTTATGGTTAAGCAAAAAAAAACCCAGCCCAACCCCTCTAAAAAACACCAAAAACTAAGCAGCTTCTTTGCAAGCAGCAGCATGCCAGCCCATTACACAGCAAACACGAGTCAGACAATTTATTGTAATTTAGAACTGGTCAAATTTAGCTAGCGACACCTTAATGTAATTATTGGTCCTACGTAACCTCACATTGTATGTTATATTTAGGTGCTCTGAGCACCTGTTTCCAGACTGTGAGCTCTGCAGTGAGCGCCAAAGAATTGCTTCTTCACGTATCGCTGTTACGCTAGCCATGCCAACAAGGGCTGGACCCAACACCAGAGGCACACAGCATTTAAATAAATAAATAAATAAATAAATAAAAATACTACTACATAAAGAAAAAATTATTAATAGTAATTTTAAAAAAACCTTCAAAAAAACCCAAACCAGCACACACATCTAAATCCCACACAGGGAATTCTTTCTAGCAGCTAGGAGATACGGCAAGTAGGCACAGTGACGCAGTGAGCACAGCTGAAATGGACAAGTGACAGCAAGTTTATAGAAAGGAAAACACACCTCCACTTTAATTTGAAGTGTCAAGCAAATACGTGTTCATTTGCTCTCAAAGGCATACCAATCATCGAGCAAACAGATAGGCAAGGAATTTCCTTTGTTTTACTTATTTCCCACTGGTCAAAAATGTCTGTTACGCTGAGTAGAAATGTGAAGAGAAGTCAAGGCTTTTTGGACCACTCTGCTGACTGATTCTCATCTACATGTAGATAAGATTTCCTCCTCACACACAACCACCACCCCCTACAATAGACTTATACATTCTTTTTATCTAATAAATACTCGGGGTATTAAGTGACTCATTCCCCCAGCACCCTTTTGATCTTCACAGCTTCTCCTTTGAGAAAGTTCTTCCTCAAAACAACAAGCATAATTAAAAAAAAAGCTTTTCTTTTTTTTTTTTTAAAGTAGGCTCCAACTTTACACTTTCAGAAGCTTCTCCCTAAAGATACCACAAAGCTAGTAGTAACACGCATCCATTACTGGAAAGGGAGAAAACTGCTGCCAGCTTCAGCCTCCTGGGCTATGCAGCCATCACTCGTCAAATGCTAGGAATCTCCCTTTGCCATAAAACGTACAGAGCAACCCACAGAGCTTGAGGAGGAACTTCTCCCAGGGACAAGGAGATCAATAGAGGCATTCTTGGGACCTGTAGAAGCACTGTATCCTTGCACACAGATATATCTAACCTGGTGTCCATCTTAAATCTGTAATGTGGGAATCACAGAGTGGTTTGTGTTGGAAGGGATCTCAAAGCCCATCTAGTTCCAATCCCCTGCCATGGGCAGGGACACTCTTCACCAGACCAGCCTGCCCAGCCTTGAACAATGCCGGGGAGTTCAAGAATGTTTGAGTTCATTTGGAAATGACTTGAGAAGAAAAGAAGGGGGTAAAAGAAAAAAAAAAAGCAAAGTCATCTGGAGGAACAGTATCTCATGCCTGTAAGGCTACAGCTACACTTCAAGGGGGATTGCTAGCCTCCTCAGCAAGACAAGGGCTGGAGTCCAGGAAAGCAACAAGGAGTCAAGAAATCTGGGTTCACAAGCCATCTAGCCCAGGAAAGAGCTGAATCGACCGCCCCAGGAAGTGCTGCAGGAGTTTGGGGTGCTTAGTGTTCCACGGGAGAACAAAAGCACAACCCCAACATCACACAAGCCCGTGGTGTCACGTTAATAAACGAACCGACTGTTGCAAGCCTGAACAGATCCGACTTGGCGGAGCCCTGCTCTCCTTTGATTAACGTGATGCAGAGGCTTGTATACACCTCAAGAAACCCATACGGCATGCAGGCGTAATTAAAAGTCATACACCTTCCTCTTTGTCTAAACAATACCGGGTTTCCTACATTGTAAGTTAAGAAAAAAGATGAAATACAAAGAGCAGAGTGACACACCTGCACTAAGAGCCACCAGCGATGTTGCGTGAATCTCAGGCTAGGGGCTAGGAGGGGAGGCAAAGCACACTAGATAGGAAAGGTCCCAGTCCCAATCCGAGCCTACAAACAAAGAAGGAACCACAGTACGTGCTATAGCCCCGCTCCCCCTAGGCCAGCAAGGCCTCTGCCTTGTGAACCTGTCCTAACCTACTGTGAAGGACTAGGCTTTGTACCGACTAATAGGAACTTCATCCAGGGAGCAGAGCTTCAATCGTATCAAATTCCACAGAAAGCACTGGAAAGTGAAGGACTCTTATCTTCCAGGCCGGGACAAGAGAGTAAGACTCTGCAGACAGCTTTTGTGGCTTTTACTAGTTCCTTTAGGGTAAATTTTCCACACTGCGCGGGGTACTTAGTCATGCAGCGCCTTTTAACATCAGTGGGAACTGTGCAGTGGGTGGAAGACACAGCCATTTAACTTGCCTACTTTGCCTTTAAATTGCTTGCCAGGCACCTAGTGCTGCAACACAAGGCACCCTTGCTGGTGAAGGCAGCGAAAGTGGAGCACCCCTCCCACCCCACTTCTTCCTCCGCACCCCCGCTAGCCCTTGCAGCCCACCCGGGGATCTGCCCTGCCCCACAATCCGACAGAACCCGTAATCTCCCTCCTCGCATCAGTGATTTCAGGTGGATCCCATCACGCTTCAAAAGCACACCTAACATCAGCGGAGTTAAGAGGAGACACGGAGGCGACAGGCTGCTTTATGCAAAACGCGCGGTGAAGAGGTAGGAAGAAGAGGAAAAAAAAAACCCAAACAAAACCCCACATCGGGCCAAGCCCACGCAGACGGTGGGGTTGTTCATGTTCAGGCAGCTCTGCTCGGCCTCTGCTCTCTACAGCTCTGCGTGAGAAGGAACACGTGAGCAGCAAGCGGGGAAGGGAGCTGTGCGTGTTTCCCTGCCCACTTCCCAGCAACACTGGCTTTACTGGGAGAGTGGATGCGTTTTAGATTGAGCATGCTACGTGCACAGGCCCTTCTCCACCCCTGGCATCTGCGGGTGCTTCCATTCTAGTCTGTAAAAACAACAAACCACTCACAGAGTTTTAGCTGCTGGAGCAAAGTTATTTTTCTTGAGAGCTTTTGGTGGGGTTTTTTGGGATGTTTTTTTCTTTGGGGGGTGTGGTGGGCTTGCTTTTTGGGTTTTGTTTGCTTGAAAAACGGTAGATGAGCTCTCAGAACTCACTGGTTGCTAAGTCAGCTGTTCCCAAACACGCCAGGGATCTACCTCCCAGGAACAAAACCAGTGCTTGGGAAGGGCTTTCACTTGTGGCTCCTGAGCGGCCAACCTGAAGGGCGCACAGAGCTTCTGATGCTACAGGTCCTTTTTCTGCAAGTAAGACCCAAGAACCCACTGCAATGGACTCAGGGACAGAGTTCACCTAAAAGGTATTCTTCATGGAATGGGTAACAAAGTCATCAGATTAATTTTTAATCGCTGCTGGCATATCCAATATTTGTCTCTGTCCAAAGTCTCTGTGCTTGGATATTGAGTATGCCACCACATTTGTCTACAGTTTTTTCGGTGTTTGGGGTGGTTTTTCTGGGAGTAGGAGGGGCGGGGGAGAGGCTGGTTGTTTCAGTTTTGCTCTTTAAGAAATGCCAGAAGTTTTTAAGAGGCTTACATGGGTCACATATTTGGACTACTAAAAATTAGGAATAAAAATTAATTCCAAGCATAAACATAGCCAGCATCTGCACTTCAACCACATGTCTTTACTTCAATGTTTATGAAGACACTACAGTTAGCTGATAGGCAAAGTCTCTCTGAAACAGGCTGTATTTCCATCCTTTTCTAACCTGCCCTGAAATTTTACCTCCTCAAAACCTCTTGCAAGTGTGACATTTGTAACGCCCTTTTCAGAAGCCTCAGAAACCAAAGCCATGGTCAGACATTCATTTTAATCCATCACAAATCTGCATTACCATAACAGGGAGGGTCTTGTTCCCTCCCCTGTGCCACCACAATTAGATCAATTAGAGAATTGATCAAGGTGGAAACCAGCTTTGATGGTTGGGGATTAAAGAGCCAAGAAACAAGAGCCCTACATGGAAACCTTGATCATGAGGGGTGGGAAACAGGGAGAAAGGACACACAAACCAACAAAGCCTCTTTGCATTTCTAATAACAGAAGAGTATTTGCAGCTGATAAAACAAAAAAACACCCCAACAAACCTAAACCCACAAAACCAAAAAAACAACCACCAAAACTGGCTTCATTAACTAATCAGCCTGGCTAATGAAGAGAGAATTCCTTGCCAGCCTGGCCTCTGGGTATTACTTTGACCTACAGTTAACGACCATTAAGAAGGTACTGTTAACGACGTTAAGAAGCTTTCTGATAAATCTACTGCCCGACCAGGTTTCTCCCACGTCCGTGCTCAGAAATTTTGCAGCCCTTCCTTCAGCTGAAGCAAATAAAGGTGCAGACCACAGAAGCAACATGCATCTGCAGTTCGCAGGACCATCAGCCCAGCAGCAAGCTTCACTCTTCACACTGGTTTAAATTGGAGCACTTGGGAGGCGGAGAAGAAAAGCAGCTACAGCGAGTGTCAAGCAACGCACAGCTGAGACCAGCTCACCCTGCTTCAAGTTCTTTAAAAGCAAAATCTGGGTGATGACAACTAGCTGGTGGGATTTGTGTGCCCACACCCACGTATGTGTGTGGATAGACATACATGTGACAAGATGAGGAGCTGCAAAAAAACCCCAGGCTGAATAGTAAGAGAAACAAGAATTTACAAATAATCCTTCTGCCCAAAAGTATCAAGTTGCAAGTTGGCTTCATTTTAAATACCTGAACAAAAAGTAACACTCTTAACCATGAGATACTGAAGATAAAAAACCCTGGGAAGCAGGGAGTGGAGAGCACGCGGGCGCAGTAGCTGGCAAGGAGTTAGGGTATGAGATTACTGCACTGGGGGGAACAGGAGGGGGCAGACGGGACACGAGATGACTGTGTTGTCCTACCCAGGGCCCCAGAGATCATATCAGAGCAGGGAAGAAGGAAAGTAGCAGCCTGTGAGGGCAGCGCTGGAACGTGGCATTGCTTCCCCAGGGAGCTCAGAGGAGACATCCAGAATGTGTACAGAGGGCAGAAGAGCCTAAGAATGAGCTCCTAACAAGTGGTCCACTTAAGCAAAAACTTGGTGTTTGACAGCCTGTACATACATGGAAGACTGGAGCAGGGAGGGTCTTGCTGGTACAAATAGAAGTGGATGACATTTGGGAGGAGGGAAGGCAGGCTGATCCCTGCTCGCAAAGCCTGTCAGGGTATGGAATTATCTTTCCAAGGAAACCATAGTGCTTAAGGCAACCAAGATGGAACGGGACGTATTGGGGAAGGGAGCTCCCAGGCTGAGGCTCCTGTCAGGACCGATCTCCACTGCCACTCACAGGGGAGGAGGCAGGCACACATCCATCCATTCTCCAAAAAACAGCAAAGCCTCGCTTCACGTTGTACGTTTTATAGACCTGTATTTTAAATCACCAAGGAATCCCTTGGAAAAAGTTACTATCTGTCTGTCTGCATCCCTGCTCAGTGCTCAGGCTTGTCCCATCCTCCTAATTATCCTCCCGAGAGCAGAATTCAGCACACACTTATGTAACGCGCTGGAGACGGCTTTATGCTCTGGAAGCACCCACTTGATGATAAGTTCTGTACAGCAGCACTGTGTTAGTCATCATCCTCTCTTGGGGCTTTTACAGTAAGTGTTGTGCTCGTAAAAGGAGAAGGGTGTGTTTCCATTTAACTAGCAATACGGCACAGATGCATTTCTAACGTGCTCGGCTGGAAGACCGTCTGTTTCCTGGCTCAAGGGCAAGCAGTTTATAGAAGTCCTCCCTACCTCCAAACTCTTCTTTTGCAGTCTGCAACTTCTCTTCATTCACCCTACGAATCTTATTAGGGACAGGTCACCTACTAAATGAATGCCAACATTTAAAAAGGAAAGACACTTTGATCGTCAGCTCCATTAGCCTCCCAGCAAGAAAATGCACATTAAATCAAGCTGCAGGGTCTGAAATTTAATTATAAGTTTCACATCTCACAAAAAGAAGGTTTGGGGCCACATCTTTAGAGCGAAGGCGCCTCACAGAATACGCACATCTCTTGCTTTGCATATAGGTGCGTATGTCTACTTTGCTGCTTGGAAGGGTTTCCAAGATGCCTGCAGATGTAGGAGACTGCTGGCTGGAAAAAGGTTTGCAGTAGAGCATTCGTTTCTGAACGGAATGGAAAGGGTCTGAAACCCTTCCTGCGTTTCATACACTGAGCAAGTGGCAACAGCTCAGGGATGCCAACAATGACCTCATCAGAGGCTTTTTTCGCACTTTGCCCCCTTGTATTACATCACTGCCCAATATAGGCTACAGTAGGCAGAATATCAGACAGCATTTCAACCTCGGGAAACGGTGAGAAAAATACAGCCTTCGTACCTTGGCTCATGGGTGAGTCAAGAACTAGGAATTTAAGGAGTTATGCAAGCAAGCACAAACTTCAGGTAAATAAACACTTCGCAAAGGCCTCTCGGCACCAGCGCGTGAGAAAATGCTTTCAGCAGTTCAGATACTGACGTTCGGGTCATAACACCACGGACCACCTCTCCTTTCTTAGAAAGAAAGAAAGAAAGAAAAATGTCCCTCCAAGAAGCAGGCCACCAGGAGGCCTAGTAAAAAAAGCTGAGGCTCTCACAGGTGTGACTGTGAGGCTCACGCTTCTGATGGCTCCAACCCTTTTGTGACATCAGGAGGGATGCTTTCATTTCATGAAAATAGCGTTTTTAGAATAGCACAGGCCAAAGCCATTTGGCCACTTTGAGTGGCACAGGAAAACGGAGAGCAGGTAGATGACAGCCCTGATTAAAACCTATGCTTACTTGCACTCAGTTATATCAGCCAACCGGCATGATTAATCCTCCACTCCTAAGGTGAAGAGTTTGGCCACTGATTTGGGAACAGTCAGGAAAAAGGATATGTATTTCAGCCTCTTTATTCTCCGCAGCAAAGGGTCAGAGAGCAAGCACAACCTCCTTAGTCCAGCTGTCAAAACAGAACCTCCAACAGAGAAGGCCAACAAGTTTTGCTAGCTGACTCTGGAAACGGATAATGAAAAGAATTTCATGCTGATACAGCCACACAAATTTCCTTAAGTGATCTCTGGTATGCATAAGCAGTCAGGACAGAGATTCTTCTTCACTGTATGTGCTCTGAGCAAATGAAAGAAGAAAACGAGTTGCCTCCAGGAAGGCTTCTCTGGACTCCAGCTGTAAATGAGATTTGGGTAGTTGGTGGAGTGTGAAGAGCCAGAAGGACCTAGCCAGAACAAGGTTCCCTCTTGGGAGCCGTGGAATCGGCAATTTAGAGGTTCACACTGCTTTTCTCTCCCTGTTCTCATCTGCTACGTGACTTTACTGCAAAGAGATTTATAGCAGGACCCTTGAGGTCTCAAAACAAGTGTTCACTACACTAGCACCCTCCTAAAATCTTGGGTGAATTTGCATGAGCTCTCTAACTCTACTTCTAGTTATGTACCAAAATGATGCACAAATCAGGTAGCCAAGTCTGAGGACCAGAGTGGCTGGGTTGCTGAGCATTTTTTTTTAACTCAAAAGGAATGCTGCTGGTTTCTCTCAGGCCTTTGAGTTTGGCAGGAGCCATGCAGGAATATCCAACAGTGAGTCTCTGGCACAGTGTGCCCAGTTGCATACCTTGACATGGTAATGGGCATCCAGCAGGATGTTTGCAGGCTTGAGGTCCAGGTGGAGCAGCGGAGGGGACATGCAGTGCAGGAAGTTCATCCCCACAGCTGTCTCGTGAATGATGCGGAAGCGCAATTCCCAGGGCAGAGGTTCTGAAGCCAGGAGCTTTTCCAGAGACCCCGTTTCCATGTATTCCATGACCAAGCCAACAGGCTCTTTACAGATGCCGTAAACAGGAAGGATGTAGCGAAACTTTGCCATTTCCATCTTCCTGGCTTCTTCCAGTAACTCCATGCGCTCCCTGCGTAGAAGAGAGCAGATGGTGAAGGATGGAGTAGCCGTTTCTCCCCCTCTGCCCCCCAAAAACATGCACAAATCATTTCTTATGAAGCCGAACACCGCATTTCGCGATCATCGCTTGGCCGAGCGGCGCTGCATGGCATCAGTCGGCACCCCAGGCATACATCCACATTTACTAACTTTGCTTTATGCTTCCAATGGTAGGCAGCTCCCAGCTGCTGAACCGCGGGCGAGTCGTGCGCTTCCAGCAGCGCGAACATCCCGAGCGCAGAGCCCGGCTTTGATGTTTATGCTGCGCTGTTCAGAACGAGGACGACACATGTAGCGCCCAGATTTACTGCCGCTGTAACTCCTTGGGCTAAAGTCATTAACTTTTTTGTGAGTCATACGGCTGCATTAATCAGGAGAGAGCACGGACAGCATTGCCTCAGCAGCTCTGCCGGCACACAGACCCAGGTCTTGCGAAGGGGATCCCTGGAACCCACCATTTAGGGGAGAAAACAGGCTGCTGGAGGTAGGGGGATGCAGCAAGAGCCTCCTTGTCCTCAAACCCCGGATTTGGGAACTCCAGTGCTACTCTCACTCATCTCCAGCGGATGCTGAAAACTCCCGGCACACCATTTTCGGTGATGTAACAGGCCCAGTGCTGGCACATGTAATGAGCACCCCTGGGTTGTTTACGGGTCACTTTAGCCTGACCCCGCGGAGCACAAAGCGTTACTCAGTCCAAACTGCAGCCTCCCAGGTCAAGACCCTTAATTGCCATGCCCTCCTTCTGCACCTCACACACTGCCAGCCTGCCCGGAGTCAAGTTCAAAAGAGGAAACAAGGGTCTTCTCCCCAGGCTGACTGCATCTCCAAAAGAGGAGCCACAGCTGATGGGTGAAAAACAGACCTTTGGCCTGTCAAAAGCTACATTATTAGTGATGACAGGCAGCTCTGGGACACGAGTACTGATGCATCACCGCTGCTGCCAATCACTGGTTCCCGAAAGAGGACACTGGGAGGTCAGCTAGGTAATATTTCCTGAGAGGACCCTCTCCTATTACATGACAGCTTGTGTAATGTACCCAAGGCGTGCACAGTATTTGATGGAGAATAGTACCTGAAGCAATAGGACAAAGTTTTAACACACACCCCTGGCAAACAGAGCCCTACTGTAAAATAAAAATTAAAAAACCCCATTGTGTGGACACGGGCAGACATTGGGGTTTATACATAAAGTGCAGCGTGCACGTTCACGGCAGCCACAACAACTGATGGAAGACGGTGGTACCCTCTGCAAGGCTGAAAGTTCTGTCTCCCGGCTCCTCCACCAGTCCCCAACAGCTCTGGAAAACACCCCGGGACTGATCCTGACCCAGTCACAGTTTGTGCCCCATGTCATGCGCAAACACTGCCAGCTCCCATCACTATCAAGTCAAACAATTATTTATATTTTAGTATTTTAAAACCCAACACCAGCTAGAAGCAGCCTCCATCTCTAAGTGCTCCTACACGGGAACGAACTCAAGAGCCATCACCCAGCCCTTAGTCCCCACGTCTGGACGCTCCGGTGACCCCATCCCCTTCCCCTCTGCCTCCCCTACTGTGGGAAGCGCAGCGGTGATGCTCCCCAGATGCAGCTGGGAAGGAAGGCGGTCTGCTGCCTGCTCGGCACCAGCTGCGGCAGCCTGCGGTAACCCGACGCAGACGCAGTTAGCCTCTCACGCAAGGGGCAAGCCTGGCCTGGCAAGAAGCAGCAGGCTTATTTCAGAGGCAAGATGAGGCTGAAAAGCTGTCTGAGAGGGATGCACACACTGGGAGGGGAAAAAAAAAAAGAAAAGAAAAAAGATAAGGGGAATCTTTTCTCTCTATTAACCACGCTGGCTCCTGCTGCTCCCTACAGCAACTTTCTTGTGAAATAATTGCCTTTGTAGACAAGTACCCAGTTTGCTCTTTGGCACGCTGGAAGGGAGCGCCTATGAATAACACAACCAACTCCTTGCCCCCAAGCCACATGCATAGCCAGCATAATTCACCAGGCTTCGGCGGGCTGAGCGCTGGAGTCAGGGATGTAAAATACCTGTCTGAGCCCTCCAAGGCAAGGCAAGAACACAGCAACAGCCAAAGCCTAAGAAGAACCACTAGACTCCCGGGGATGAAGTTCCTGAGCTAACAGCCGTCTGAGAGAGCATCAGGAAAATCACAGGCATCAGCTTCTCGAAATGGGGCGTTTTCCCCAAGGAAGAGTTTCCAGTTTCCACAAAATGGAAAAAAGCTCCCTTGCTGCTTGGACCAGACCCGGTGAGTTGAGTGAAATAACTGACTAATTAACAGGCAAGGGCCCTTTATCTAATTTGTCTGTTGAAATAAAACCCCCATACAATAATTGCCACATTTAGCATCTTCCCGTACCCAGATTGGTTCAAAACCAAATCATCCGGTGATCTGGTACAGGCAGGGATAACATGCTAGCTTTCAAATACAGTCACCCATCACCTTCAGAGAACAGGAGAAGAAAAAAGACAAAAGAAAGAGAGAGCACCTAAAACACAACTCTGTCATTAGAGTGCACTTGCATTAATCCTATTAACACAAGCGGCTCATTAAAGCAAGATGCCCTCCCCGTCAGGCAAAGATGAAAGGTCTTTCCCTTTCCTTTTCCCTCAGCCAAGGCGCTGCTGGCACTCGGCACCATCGCCGCAACACACCACTGCTGCCACAAAGGATGGTCCCCTTCAAGTCCACATTTAACAGATGAAAGAATGGGGTGGAGGGGTGGGGGTTCTTGCTGCTCGGTTACTGGGAGCTCTTAGAAATTATTCCAAGAAACACTTCCCTCCAGAGCGGAGGAGAAAGAAAAGCTCCTCATGAGGTTCCTTAGTCAGGAGGCATGGGACCAGCCTCAGCTATAACAGAGTTTCTCACTGAACACCTACACCGTTGGAGAGTGGGAGTTCTCTTCCCTAAGCACCCCGTCTCCATTCTCCTCCCGCTCTGGTACTATATCCTAACACTCTGGTAGTAAAAATTTGAAGAAAGAAAAAGCTTGCACACAGGACAGCTGAAGCTACATAAATCCCGGGGCGCTACATGCTCCCCTGTGACAGCATTAGTGGCCAGGGGAACACCCATCAGGAGGTCTCGCACTGGGGTCAGGGCCAAGCCCCGTCTCTGTCAGAGAAGCAGTCCACGACGGATCAGCCATTTTCAAAGCAATCAGAAGTATCACATGAAGGGGGGGACCTCTGGCAGCCCCAGAACTCCTGTCTGCTTCTGCTCAGAGCCAGACCCCAACAGAGGGAGCTGCATTCCTGGGATTCGACACGGGATTTACTCCTGCCCACTCCCCAAGGCCCAACCCTTGTACCACAAACCCGGCCACAAGAACAGCCAGAATTACGACTCTGTCTGCATTTGCATGCGTGTCCAATCTTTATGCCCTAAAGATAACGCAGTGCTGTAAAAGCACAGCTTTAAACTCCCCAGACAGTCTGTCCTTGCAGTTTTATATTCCCTCACCACTACCAGCACATTTCCCAAATGAAGTTGGAGGCAGTGCAGTTAAAATTGCTCCCGAGGAGCTCAAAAAGCCCTGAAAACCTGTAATGGGGTCGTTTGTGAGAACCATCTCCAGACACAGGGCAGCCAGGCTTCTCCAGGCCCAGAGGAGACAGAGATCCAGCCCCTCACAGCCACGCTGGTCTGTGGTGGGCAGTACAGGTTACCTCTTGGCAAGCTGCTGGTGGTAAGTACGGGG
This sequence comes from Gallinula chloropus, assembly GCF_964237585.1. Taxonomy (NCBI): domain Eukaryota; kingdom Metazoa; phylum Chordata; class Aves; order Gruiformes; family Rallidae; genus Gallinula; species Gallinula chloropus. The sequence continues at coordinate 118,325,914 of NC_140085.1, forward strand.
CCCATGAGATCACACCCCCCCTGATTAATTTATTATTTTTTTTCCTCAGGTACTCTTTAATCTGCATCGTGGTAGATGTTTAAGAGAGTACAGTGACCTCTGCTCTGCAGATCTTTAATGATCTTCTCACTGCCAATCCTCAGAGAAGAATGTGAACTAGAGAAGAAAAATCACTGCATAGTCAGGGCAGAACATGTTTAGGGGAAAAAAAGAGGAAGAGGAAGAAAATAATCCCTTCTTCTGGGATAACACAGATTTTAGCCCTGCTAACAGATTTCTTTATAGCCCTGGCACTCAAGGATAAATGGTTCACCCAGACAGCTGGGCTAAGCCCTACTCTTTAAGGAGCACAAGGTGAGTATTAAGTTCTACCTACACATCTAGAGACCACCAGAACAGAAATTCATTCACCTTCATTGCCTGAACAGATGCAGCATCTGCTAGCAGCAAGCTATTTCTAAAACCTCCTAAATTTGTAAGCCCTACATGTAGGGCTTTGCTCATCATTTCCCCCTCCCCAGCTCCACCCCCAGTGAAGAAGGCAGACCTGTCCACCCTGTAGCCAACCGCACCGGCTAACACCTCCAGTGAGGAACCCTCTCTGGGAACCGTTACGCTGTTCATACTCATTACAGTCTGCATGTTTACGTTGGGCAGCTATAGGAAATCCATAAAGCTCTCTGAGCTCACCACCCCCTTCCTCCAGACTGTCCTTCCATTCCGGCCAACACAGGTAAAGAGAAGACAGTTGGTATGCTCTCCCCTGCAAGTCCTGGGGGAGAGGACCGTCCTCCAGCCTTTCTGGGTCTCACACACACACCCTCCTTTCTTCAGGCTTACGCTGGACCTCCCCATGCTGAGAGCATCTTGAGTCGCAGGCAGGAAACGCGATCTCAGGAGACAGCAAGCGGGAGCAAATCAGGTGTTAGGAATGGAATTTGGCTTGGTCACCTGTGAGGGCTTGGGCTTACAGGTAAAAACCACTTCTGGCTGTACATTCAGTTTTTTGCCTGCTTGAGGCCGCTCGGCTTCACGCTGTGATAATTGCCAAGGGAATTACTCCAGATCTCTCTCTGTCTGCAGAAGCACAGCAAGCGAGACTACAGAGCACCGCCGCCACCCAGCCCTTACAACCCGGGTTTTAATGTGGTACCAAACAAATAAATAAGAAAAAGCCTCTGTGCTTTTCCGTTAATATCTCCAACACCACCAGCAACTCTTCCAACTCTGCCGCTTCACAGGGTTCCAAGAAATGGCTAGTGAAGTTCATCTCCTGGATTAACAATCTAATTGCACAGGCTTGTATCAACCTGCGAACTAAAGAGGTAGTGGTTTATTTTGTCTGGGCCCCCCACCCCACGCTGCCATTTGAATGGGCACAGCTTGCTTAGAAAAGTTTCAGGGGAAAAGTCTTTTTGGGAGGGGGAAGGTGGCATTACCAGCTCCTGAAAGGGCTTCCGTAGAGCAGCCTAGGAACCAAAGGAGAAGCATACACAAATCGAGCTTAGTTTTGCTTTGCAGAAAGGAGCAGCTGATTCCAAGACCAGGGACACACCAATTCTTCATTAGTGCTCCCCTTAAGCGTCTGAAGCACAAACTCTGCTGTAGAACAAACACAGCAGCACTGCAGGGACTGGTTTGTTAAAATTAAGTAGAAGCTACAGGAGCCCCACACCCTTAAATTTCCCAAACTCTTGAGGCATTTCTGTTTACTGCACTGCACACCCAGAGGGTCTCTAGTCTCTGCACGCCTTGGAACCACAGCAGGACAGGTGGCTCTGCTGCACATGGACCATATTCACATAGAGGTTCAGTAGCAACTCTCAGATTTAATTGTGCCTGTTAAAATCAGCGACAGCATGTTTTGTCTCAGGCTGAAAATTAGCTTTTGAGTAAATTTCTAGATGCATTCAACAAACGAAACACTATAACAGATGCTCTAGTGTTGCTTTAAGTGATGTTTAATCATCAAATCTGAAATCTACTTGGAAGTTTTAAGGGTAGGAAGGTTTGCAGGTTAACCCAATGGAACACCCCTGCAACTCTGAGGTCTTTCCCGTTTCAGTCACAGGCAGCACAGTTACCCTACGCGCGAATTAAACTCTCCCCTAGTTAAAAAAAGGCCATGATATCTCCCGTACAGTACTCTAAAAGCCGTGCCTACAGCAATCCAGATAACAGGCGAGGTGCCCCACTACCCCAGTAATCTTGTAGAAGACGGGCTTAGAGATCTTTTCAATCTCGGGCCAGCTTTTCATCCCTCCTCCTGTAGGATCCACAATGAGGGAAGCCTTTATTGCCCAAACCAACCCACATCTCAAAAAATGAACTGTAAAATCAGCTCATGTGTTGGCAGAGATCCCAGAGACCAAGACGGAGCCAGAAAATCTCCATGAACAGAAGTGGGCCATATACTTGCATATTCTTGTCCGCTGCACAGATGTTGTGCTGCCAGGAAATCACTACCATTCCTCAAAACATATGGATGTTCCTAAAGATGCGTCTGGCAGCCTTCCCCTCCTAGGAGGGGAGAGGACAGCCCCACTCGATAGGTCCTCATCACACACAGACTGTGTGAGCAGGGGGTAGCTGACTGTCCTCCACCATGGGCCACAACCAGCCACAGAGGGCAAGTGAGCTGGAGGGGTTCTCACCGTGTGGTATCTTTACCCGCAATACAATACAGCTCCACGCCGGCGTACCCAGTGAGGACTGAACCTGAGCAAACACAGGGAGAGGCGCTGGCCCTGAACTGAAGCTGGAGAATGCATTTCCCAGCACGTCCCCTTTCAGCACCCACTCCTGCCAGACAGCACACCCGCAGGTCCAGCACGCACTCCCCAATTGCTGTCCACACCGAGCCCACCGCTCATCCCACCAGGAAGTCACAACTAACGCATCAGCACATGCACGCTAAGGGGCTGGCTTTTTGCAAGGTAGGGAGATGACCGGAGTGAGACACTGTCGGCCTGAGAAACCCCCAGACCCCACTCAGTATTCCCACTCCTGCATTTCCCATTTGGGGCTGCCTTCGGTGACCCTGGGAGCTGCAGCAGGCACTTTAGGCACAAGCCACTACATGCACGACCGGGGCAGGGCAAAATGCTTTCCGAATGGCTCCGAGGGAATACGCAAGACCGACACTGCAGCCGCGCGGCGGCTCTTTCCAAGCCCGCTGCGTGTGGCCGAGCGACACGGCTTGTCCTTTGAGGGAGGCCAGCCCCATTATGTACGGTAGAACTAAAGGTGTTGGTCCAGACTTTGCTTAAGTGTGACAAAGGCCACGCTTGCCTGGGGAATATTTAATTGCACGGGTGTCCTTGCTGCGGGTAGTCAGATCTTCGTACCCGTTGCTGTTGGTAAACAGGGCTGCAGCTGCGGCGTGGCCGCTGGGTTGGCGTGAGGCTGGCTTGGGTTGGTTTGCTTTTTATTAAATACGCTCCCAAGATGTGTTAGCTCCGGGCTCTGTCACTTGGTTTGCTTCTCAAAAGGAAGGCACAGCAGTGGCAGGGCAAGCAATATTATCATCATGTTAGTTCTCCAGAGCTTTTGAGTCGCTGCCAAGTGCGGTTACCTACACTCGTGTGCCTCTGTGCAGGGTGAGCCAAGAAGAAAGAAGGGACAAAACCCCACCAAACCCGACAAAACAATCCCTAAGCTCCCAGGAGCTGGGCAGGGTGGCGGAGTGGGAGCCCTGGGTGGCTCCATGCCTACCCGCCTGCGTGGATGCAGAACAGCCGCGGGGCCACCGCGGGCTCTGAGGCGCCCGGCGAGGGTCGGTGCTGGGGGAAGAGACTCTTCCCGCACCCCCCCGTCTCCCCCCCCCTTCCCCGCTCCCTCCCGTCCCCCCCGAGCCCTTACTTCTCATCCACATGCAGGCTGGGCGAACACTTGATGGCGAGCCAGGTCTTCCAGTGGAGGTGACGCACCTTATACACCTGCCCGAACCCCCCTGAGCCGATTTTTTCCCAGCTCCCGAACTCGTTCTCCTCGAAAGTCTTCAGCAGCCCCATGGACCACGGGGAGCCGCTCTCCCGCGCCATGCTCGCTTCTCGGACGCAGCCCGCCCGGCACCGCGGTGCCCAGCGCCGCCACCGCTGCCGTCACCGCCCGCCCAGGTGAGTCAGGTGTGCCGAGGTGGCGTCATTTCCTGGGCCGGGCCCGCTTCGCCTCCCCTCCTTCCCCGCCCAGACCGTGGCCCCGGGGAGCCGAGCGCTACGAGTGCTGGCGGGAGGAGGTTGTGCCCCGGCCCCGCCGCCGGTACCCGGGTGCCGCTTCCAGCTGGGGTCCGCAGCGCCTTCCTCGGCCCCTCCGAGGCGTCCGGGATGTCCCCGCAGCCGGGCCAGCGCTCGGGGCCAAGGCCCGGGCTTCCCCCGACGCCCGTGAAGGGCGGTGTCCGTCCCGCCCCGGGTGGGCTCCCTCCCGCAGCCCGGCCGCGGGGTGCAGCACTCGTGCCCAAAGCTCCCGGGCAAAAGCAAAGGGGCAGGACGGGAGCGCTGCGCTCGCTGTTGAGCAGTGACAGTTCAGCTAATAAGTAAAGGGGACGGAATCAGCAGGCACTACCCTGCTCTGGGAACCCGATGGGGGCTGCGTCCCTCAGGCAAAGCAGGGCAAAGCCTTTGTCTATATGCCCTGCTCGGGTCCGAGGGGCTCGGGACAGCCTCTCCGGGTGATGGAGACCAGAGTCTGCCCAAGCATGCTCTGAAACAACACTTATTTTAGGCTCTGGGAAACTGTACTGCCGAGGACTGATGCGTCTCTGGCTTTCTGTTGCACCTGGGAGTAGGAGCTTTGCTGATTCCAGCAGCCGATTTCCGTGCCTGAACCCTTTTTGTGGATCCAGTGTCAGGTACCAGAGGACTCGGATCAATGGATAATGAGTCTTGCTCTGTTACTGGAATGCTGTAGGTGGAAGGAAGGAGCCTTCAACCTTCGGTATGTAACGTGACAGTGAAGGGGCTATTCTGGTCTACATCCTGACCCTCACACCTATCACATGGCTAAAGGTTAATGAACCCCCTCTTTGTTACAATGACTATCAGACTCGAGTCGATTGTTTTAGGCAGTTAGTGCACGACCATTTAATCTGGCGGGTTAGGCAACAGATAGGACGGTGTGCTTTAAAGTTAGGGGTGGCAGGAGTCAGCCTTGTCTCCGCAAAGCTCCATTGAAAAGGAATCTGTAGAGGCATTTAATTACTTTCAAAAGGCACGGGACATCAAGTCTGGTCTCAGGGCTTTATTCCACATGGATTTGTTCATGCTTATTTAGATTAAACTGAAGAATTGCACACTCTGAATGAGAACATGTAGTAAAATCAGGAATAAGAAACAACTGTGTGTAGAGACAAGGCCGTGGGTCTCCGGGGTGACCCAGCAATGCTCCTTTATCTGATTCCTTTTCCTGGCTATTATCCTAACTTGTTCCTTGCTTGGATTTGGGACTTGAACTGTAACCCGAGAGGCTGCGGTGAAGCCATTTGGAGAACCAGGGCCCTAAACACTATCTCCTGGAGGCATGCAGGGCTTAGTTCCAAATAGCATACCAGCTCCTTTATTCCCCTAATGACCTATTGTCACTCAAACTACTGTTTCATTGGGAAGTCGGTGAAAGCTGTAAAACTGAATGAACGAGAGGAAACTCAACTTGGGGTTTGCTATCAGTTGAGTTTAACCAAGAACCTTCTGCCTGCACTGTGAGGCGAGAATTAATTCGACAGACGACAGAAACAAAGGAGCAAGAGCTCGTGATAGAAGATGAAAAGACCTGGTCCGAGAGAATTTCAATTACCTAAGTCTTTTGAAAGGGCTAGGCTAAATAGAATTCACATTTAAGTTGCTTAGAGAATTGAATGCCCGGCCTCTAAGCTTTCCTTTGGGGAAGGGTAGGACGGCTGGAAGTGGGCACCAGAAAAGCTTGTCCTCAAGACGCAGAAATAGAAGGTGACAAGGGAATTCCAGAGCAGGCAGGTCCCTGACTAAAAGTATGTAAGTAAATAAATTAAATTATGCTGATAGCTAGCCAGTCTGAAAACCAACAGCAAGTACTAGGTTTATTGAGCACAAATCACGTGAAACCAACCTAATGTGTCTTTGTGGCAAGGTAACCAGCCTCGTGTAACTCCTATCCCACAAATGTACATTCGCAGGGGCATCACAAAGAAAACTCACTTCTCACTGTTTTGCTGTCTTGCAGTATGTCTCAGTCCTTTCAGAGAATAGGATTTAATCCGGTGCTTTAGCCTTTTCAGTTTTGTTTGCCGCTTATGAAGTCAACCAACCTGAAGAGTTAACAGGTTGTAGGGCACCTTGCTCCTGTATGTTGGAGCTGAAATGTTTTACTTCTGTGAACAGATAGCAGATGGCATCCGAGTGACAGCTTTAAAGCTGACACAGAAAGGCACTGATTTGCAGCGTTTCAACAGATAAAACAAAACTCTGCCTATTTGCCCACTCCGCAAACATTTAAGCTGTGCTTAGGTTTTTATACACAACCAGCACAATAGGGCAGTTGGCTTAAGCTGATGTAAAGCTGCAGGGTCTCTGAGGGAGGCTGGGCTGCTCTTTTGTCAGTGCTAGCATTCCCATGGTTGCACTCGCATTCACGCGGCTGAACGGTAATTGAATCAGCTCAATGATCTCACCTAAAAAAAGCCGCCCTTGGTCCCTTTTCAGACAGACCAGAAAGTTGGCCTGACTTACCCGACGTTCCTTAATGTCAACATAAGGGGAGGCGAGTAGGCTGGAAGGAAACTACCTCCGGAGAAGGTGATGAAAGGGACATAGTTACACGTTGTAGCAGATGCTGGAGTCCCTTGCTGATCTCATTTAAAGCACACCCTCGCAAACAACAGTGAAGCACAGTGTGGAGGTGGAGATGGGTGGTAGGAAGAGGGTAGGAATTCTTAACCCAACTTTTCTACTGAAGGAAATTTTTAAAAAAAACCCAAAAATGACCATTGGTAATCCTTCTGAAATCAACTACTCAGCGCAGCTGGGCTGCTCCTAATGCCCAGAGTCAGGCATGCGTAGGAATTTTTGTTAGGTCAGATGTTAAGTTAATGGCAGCTCTGCCTGCTCAGCACCCCACAAGTCAGTTCCTTTATAAACTGGTCTGAACATACAAAAACCAGCCATGGATTAAAAGGCAGGTTGGGGACCATGCTCAGGCCTTCACCAGCATGTTGAAGTGCTCATGACTGTAAAATAAAACTGAGGAGCCGCACAAATAAAAATCTTGTGGCTTCCTTGTAAAGCTGATTGCTTTTCTTTGGAGGTAGAAAACAGAGGGACATGATAATTTGCTTGAGATCACATAAGCTCCTTGCTGTAGAGAGTAACAGAATGTAATCTGCATTTGATGTGATCTAGTAAGAAAATTACCGTTTCAGGGCTTTAGGTAGGCTTTGCACATCGCTTTTAATATGTTTTATACTTCATGGGATTACATGCTGAAAAACAGATCAGGGCAATCACTCCTCTCCCAGATGCTGAAATTTAAAGGCTGTGCAAAATAATAATGCTTCTTAATGATCCAGTTTAGAGAATTTTTTTTCCAAGAGACAATTCCTGTGCTTTTTCTGCTTTCTTAGAAACTACTGAGCTATTTTCGCTGACATTCTTCCTCTGTAAGGATAAGAAAAAGCCCTGCATTCACGAGCTTAGCTGAGAAGTATTAACCCCAATTTTACATATATCTCATTGTCAGCTCTGTTTATGATGGTAGAGAGCCTGTACAAAGTGAAAAATACAAATTAAAAGAAAAAAAAAGATTAGTCGCCTTTGTGTAAGCAGTGAATGACTAACACGGTTGTTTCTGTGGTATTAATGAAGAGAATGCCTGCTTTTAAATGTCTGCTCTCAAACCCCTGAGAACAAAAAAGGTGTTCTGCATGAGTTCCTCAAGCTCCGTCTTGCTCTGCTTCCTGGCAGGCACCATCATCTTCTAGGTACATTTTTGCCTGCTGTTAGCCGTGCTGCAGGGCACCATCTCCAAGGTCATTATCAAAGGGTTTCTTTGTCAGCCTGGCAAGCTCCTGCCTCCCCAAAGCCAAGGGCTTGTCCGGTCCCACCGAAATCCGCAAGGGTCCCGTGCCAGAGCCGCAGTCAGACGTTGCGCTGGTTTTGCAGACTCGGTGGACCTGCGCCAGTTGACCTTATCTGATGATCCGGCTCCATGAGAACGAGAACAAGTCCCTCATGACTCACGTCCACCTCATACTTGGTGTGCACGGGGAGAAGTTGTTTTTCAAGCTGGATCCCCACAAAACCCCAGCAAATACCGTCTTGTTTCTCCTAGAGCTTTTCTCTTCTAGGAGGCGCTGGAAAACGCCTGTATTCAAGGACGGTACCTGCTTGACGGTAGCCCCAGTGTCACACGGGCGGGTGGGAGAAGGTGGCAGGGCGAGTCAGAGGGTGCAGCCCGCAGGCACCCTCTGTAGGCACTGCTCTGGGAGAGCACACGGCTGAGGAGACAGAGGCTTCAGAGCCAGTTGGAAGTTAAACAGAAAAACAGATGTGTTTTTCAAAACTAAATAGATTTACATCCAGTACTTTAGTGTAAATAATGAGCATCAAAATGTACAACCTGGTAGCAAAATCTGGGGGAAAAAAAGTGCCTCTTTTTACTGCCATGCTTGCATTTGGATGGAGAGCTAGCTTATTTTGCTTTGTACATGCCAAGCAGCCTCTTGGAATACTACATAACACCAAAATCTTAACATAAAATTTGAAAAAAAATCTGAAAAAAACCAAGTTGGAAATGCACTGTTGCTAACTACTGTTGCCTAGTAAATGCACGAGTGTTAACAAAGCCTCTGGATACGGACTAATGTATGACTGTAAATTCTACACTAGATGACTGACAAGAAATCAGACATCACTTTTGAGCTTTGCAAGGCCCTTGTGTGAATGCAAACACCGTGAAGAGTAATAAAGTGGAAGAGGTACCTAAGCAATAGCAGAATAAAACTCCAGAGTGTCATTAAGCAGCATAAGTGAGGGAAACTATATTTTAAAATAAGACCTTAAAAAAAAGTTTTATATTAGTAAATTCTCATCTTGTTGCATTCTGTCCCCACAGGTGATTTTTGCCTTTCAAAATGTATTTACCAGGCTCACACAAAGTTGTGGCAGTTTGGCACTTGTGGGTCACAGCTGTGCCCTGCAAACATGATCCCACAGCCTGAGTACAAATCTGTAATGCCTTGTTTGAATCGGTCATGTGAAGCCCTTGCTGGGCTTTGTGCAAACCAGCCTCGGTACCTGCAACAGCCGCTTGCACTGAAGGCAGCAACCTCCCCGTCAGGCAGGCATGGGGATCTGCCCAAAGGAGTAAATTGTTGGATATTAGGTCTGGAAAAGACTCCTCTGTGTTCTGCTTGACTAATACTTTCCATCATAAAAGACTCTTTCTCTGGGAAGTACTAACACCTCTGTTCTTTGTTGCAGGGCTTTGATAATTAGCAGGGGAAATCCCAGAGGCTGTAGTGGTACCTGTTCATTGCCCAGAGAAACATGAGTCAGTTTTACCCCTATCATAAAGTATCAAAATTGCCATGTCTCCGATTCATGCACAAAGGCAGGTTAAAATCGGGCTGCTACCCCCATCTGTCCAGCCTGCCCCTGCCACACAGGTGGTGTGACTCCTCTTGAGACAGCGGCTGAATTGCCACAAGTCACAGCCCAGCGTATCGAACAAGGCGAAAACCTGAGCACAGCGCTCAGGAGATTTTTAATGCTGTCACTTTTCATCTGCTTGTCTTTGTGACAGGGGTCTTCAGTTCCTTTTCTCTCTCTGGCAGGGTTTGCTAAACATGGCAGACAGCCTGGCCTGGGCACAGGTGCAGGGGCAGAGAATTCAGGCAGGGCTCCCTCCAGCGAACCCCACTCCCATTCGTAACGCTACTGCAGCAAAATGGCACAGACCCTGCGGCTGGGCTGCCCTCCCAGGCCTCTTTGTGACAGCAAACATAGGAAGCTGAAAGAATGCTCATGTGAGCATGTAGTTGGCTCTTCTAGCTGTGGGGTGAGAGGGAAGGAGTCCTTCCTTCCCCCAACCCAGCACGCAGACGTAGCACGGTCTTGGAAGTCCTCACAGGCAGCAGCAGTGGGCAGTTCGATGGTGAGGGACCAGTTCAGGGGAGACTTTCTACAGAAGATGCCTCCCAAACAGGAGTGCCCCAGAATCCTTGGAGTTACCAGCTCACTGCCATTTCAGGTGGCCTAGTTTTTGTTCCCTATTCACAGTGTTTCCCATATTCCGTTCTGGCTGGCTGGGGACTCACCCCCGTGCAGGCCGATGGCTTGTCCTGGGCTGTCCGTATCAGTTTGTCTCCAGAAAGGAATGAATGGTCAGTCAGCAGTGGTGATGTAATAGGGCTCTGTGCATGTGCTGAGAGCTGCTTGCAAGAGGCACAGCGAGCCCTTCCCAGAGGTACCTCTGCGTCCTCAAGGGATGCGGCCTGTAGCAGCTAATACAGGGCAAGTTATTTTTTGAGCCAGGTGAACAGCACCTTCTCCCGTGAGAAGTGGCTCCAAAGAATGTGTATCAATAACAGTGACAGGCACATCATATATATAAATATAGATATGTATATATATATATAAAATCTTATATATCACAGCTGGAAGAAGCATTTAATTCTTGCTTTAAAAAAAGTTTCAAACATTGTAATTAAGTTTTACTGTGATGGAAGATCCCTGTCCTTCTGCCTGTACCCTTATACAAGAGTCAAATAAATCTCTTTGCCAAGCACGTTTTGTAACAGGTCAGAATAATTACGGCTACGTGGAATTAATTGTGAAAATAAACAGCCAGGTACATTTAGCTATGCTGCCAGTGCCACTCATGGCTTTCTTGTCATTGTACCTGCAGCACCCACCAAATAATGGTAAGGTTTCTGTTATACCAAAGGCATAGAAATCCTCAGGTCAGTTCCAGGAACATCTCTCACTTTTTTATGTAGACGTAACCTTTTTTATTTAAATGTATTCATTCAACAACACACTCTTGCTTAAAAGCCCATTATAATAATGAAGTCTCTAATAACTCTTGAAATAATTTTAAAGTTACTAAGTAGAGCTAAGCAACCCACCAAAACTGTAAGATTTTTATATACATCTCACAAGCTGTTTTCTGAATTCTAATGAATAACATTGTGGGCTAATGAAAAACAGGGTTTTACCTACAAATTCAAACTGTCTCATGCGTTGGCTCAACACTTTCTTCATGGGCTATATTTTTAAATAAATAAATAAATGCACACACAGAGACATGAATATGCTATATGAATATACAGTTTCTTCTCCAAACAGCGATAAATGGAAGTATTATATGCATATAATGGGGTCTGTATCTTGCATGTGTTCTCTAAGCACATTAGAATAATTTAACATGAAAGCTGAGAAAACACTGTATTATATGTAAGACTGAAAAGGATAAAAAAGTTCAAAACAGACTTTGTTTAAAAAAATAAACCTCTTCTGAAGAGCGTATTTTTAGCAGTAAAAATCCACAAAAGGGCTGTTTCTGTAGAAGGCTACCTGAATTCCCAAGCCTGGTTCCATTTCTACCAGTTTTTCCTTCACGTTCATTGCTGTTGCTTCATCAACTTCAGCGGAAGTACAACAGGTTTTAAAGGGCTGCACAGCCAGTTGGGGTTCAGAATACACGGTCTCTGGCAGAGAAGTCTCTGTTTCTACCAAAACATTTTGTCCAGGAGTTTGTGACCATGGCTGAAGCTGTGAGAAAAGTACCTCTACTGTTGAAGTGTCTCTTCTTCAAGGGTCCCCTCCTTTTCTTCCAAAACTATTGTGACTTGGTGAAGCCTTACTTACCATCATCTTGTTACTAGGAGCCTGACCGAAACCTGTGATAGCATTATATGCTGCCAAGTTCAAACTCCTATGACCCCCATCATCTTCTATATTTCTAAGGGAATAAAATTGAAAATTCTGAAAATACAAGTTACAAAACCAGCATTTACAGCAGGAAATGAGAATAACATCTACGTAGTTTGCCAAAACTGAGAACATCAGCAATTAAAAGATGACTCCGATTGCTATTTATTAGGTGGCCCTCAAACAAAAGACACTATGTGAATCAGTATCTGCAAGAGGGTTCAAAAAAGTAGTTTTTATCAAGCATGCATCACATTCAGAAAGAAAGAGATAGTATTCAGAATTATATTTGATTTGCCTGATATTCTTGCCCCAAAATGGAGAGTACAGCTTGTTTATACTATGGAAGCTGTTGATATATTTATGTACTCTCTTTGGTGGATACAACTTGCAGGTGCAAAAAATTTCTTCCAATGTCTAGGTTTCAAGTTTTTTCCCAGTGGTAAAAGCTATAAAAGCAAAAAGACCTTTTTATTTCCTTGGTTTAACCATCTTTACACTAGATTTTCTGTCATGATATGAAGCGCAGGTAGTAAATTGGTTTAAATGTTTAAAACAGAACCAAACTTCAGACAGCATTTAATTAAATATCTGGATCTTTTAAACACCACCTAAAAACACCCACTTTACAATCTGAACAAGAATCAACTGGTAACATACCTGAAGCGAGAGTGACTGCTGAGCTTATGGGCTTTTCGAAGATGCAGCGTCAGTGTGTAACTCCAATGTGTGCCACGTTTCTGACAGACGTGGCATTTGTATTTCAGAATGCCATTACTCCTGGAAAGAAAGGATGCTGGAGTCGCTGAAGGATTGCACTGACATGTGACAAAAATTAACCATTTGTTGAGAAGGTGGAAACCACATTAGCTAGCTGAAAACCTTTTTGAAGATAACTTCCTAATATATTTGAAATGTGGGGGTTTTAGAACTCGCCTGATTAAGGAACCACAGTGAACATGGGTTTTCTGCACTGGCCATTGGTACTGCAGATGTTTCCAACAGTGGTGTGACACATGGCTTTCCTTAAAGTATATTAGTTTTACAAAACAGCAGTAAGCCTAACTCAGAAAGTTGAAGAAACAGGCAACAAGCGTGAATAAACTAAATTGTATTTTAATATTGTGGTCTGAATCACATGATTAAAAGTGATGTACACTTTACACACTATAGTTTATCTTTTGGTAACATATTAGTTCTAAGGATGGAGTATGAGGAGAGAGGTAACACTGGATTTTTAATCCCTGAGATATTTTGCTATTGAGATTAGGACTGGCATGTTTGTTTGTGGGTTTTTTAAAGAAAAAAGGTGTGTGTGTGACCAGAGTTCAAGACTGTCAGTATGCAACTGCTTGCACCTAAGGTAAGCCCACAAAATCTGTAGGTAAGGATGAGTCAGGTATTTGCATAATACTTGCCAGAGTCCTAGAAATGTGTGCAAATAAATATTAGATTTGATGCAAAAATCAAACATTTCATTAATTCACCAGAAATTAAATGCATGTAAATTTGAACCTTGTCTCATTTATAGCAATATATTTTATTCTGCTATTTAATATACTCACCACATGCACTCTCTTGTAACGCTGTCTCAAAGTTTATAAAGTCCGTGAAGTAAAACCACATCCTTCAACATCACGGCTGTAGGCATCTGAATCATTGTGTTTCAACATGTTTATGCAGATCATACGCGTTCTTAAAACTGAAAACAAGGTAAAACAAATAACAGATATAATATAGTACAGAGGAGTAGTCTTGTGGTTAATGTTTAGGACTGGGAGGTAGTAATTCTTGGCTCCGACAACGACAAGTGAAAGCGGAATATGTGTAAATAGCTTCTCTACCTCAGTTTTTCCACCTGTGAAAAGGGGATAGTACAGACATTTCTTTGATGTGCTCTCAATTTCATTTTCCATTCCCTCTTTCTTCCCACACATCCACACCATGCCCAAATCCAGGTAATTTTTCCACAACCATTTTGCAAGGCATCTCCCTCTCCCTCCGTTCACGTAGAGAAAATTCTCCTTGGTATCGGTCAGTCACTTCATCCTCTCTAGTATAGAAATTCAGATTTTTTTCATCTCTCAGCCCGGTGTATGAAGACAGAAGTACTTAATATTTGTTCCATGCTTTCCCAGCATAGAAAGGCTGCACCTCTCACCTTCTCTGACAAAGTTAAACATAATTTGCCAGTGCTTACACACATGACTCAGTCTGTCACAGCACGGTGCCACAGGGTTTTTGTTTTTCCCCCCACTGCTGTGTGGCATCATATGGGAAAAGCAGAAGAGAAAGCACCACAGAAAAATGAGGTGCAGGGTAGCAGAGGGGATAGTAAGCCTGTGGCAGAAAAATTACTGAAAGACTGTGACATGGTGTAGCACACATGTTCTTCCCAAGAAAACTCACCTTTTAACACATCAGTCCTACTAGCACCAGAAGTTCATGAACTGCAGCATCTCAGCACCTGAAAGCAGATGAACAGCAGAGGAATCTCTTAGATTTCTTCCCTGAACAGTTGCTTATTTGAGGGGTGTGTGTGTTGGTTAAACCCTTTTATTTGTTTACTAACTCCTGTGTAAAACACAAACTTGGTTCTGCAGTCTGCTCAGGTAGCTATGACCCTCAGGTTTTCTTACCCACTGTCAGGGAGGTGACATCGGAAAGGACGTTGACCACAGCGTCTGAACCTGGTGTGGGCTTTCAGTGAGGAGACTGTGCACACTGTCTCACAAAGGCCACAGGTAACTAGACAGAAAGAAAGGTACTTTCAGTTCTGTGTAACAGCTTCACCAGGACATTGTTTGCTATGACATATAATAAAAAATGTATTAAAATATCAAACAGATTATAACACATTTGGGAATAAAATATAGAGAGGAAAAAGAAGAGAAAAATGGAATGCAGATACAATAAAGACAGTAGTGAAGTAGCCGCCAACCTTACAATGTTTCAAGTTACTTAAAGAAAAAAAAAAGATGGTAAGGGAAAAAAAGATGTAGAGAATCATATTTCACTCCCTGGGCCCTAATATAAAAAGATGATTATCGCCGTGCCCTTGGCACTTTGGGAGGATTTCTAAAGGCTGGATGCTGACTGGAGGCCTTCTGACAGACAGACAAGCATTGGCAAATCTACTTTTGTGTTTAAGGAATTACCACTCTTGAAAAGGTGGCAGAAAGAGCACGTGTTGGTTCTCCGCCTCCCCGTTTCACATTGGGATACGTTTGCTTAAGGCACAGTGATGTTAGGTGCTTCCTGAGCTGCCAGACTGCGAACTGCGATGGCTGAGGCACAGCTTTGGTCTGAGACAGCTGTGGGAAGAACCTCTGGCTCATCGGCAGGCAGGGCCCCAACATCTTAAGCTGATACATGCTTCGCTGTGTATGAGTCAGCAACCTGATGAATGCCATAGGAAGAATCTCAATAAAGCTCTGGATTTAGACAAAATCGATTCTATTCAGAGCTTTGGACCAGCACATTATCTTATAATCAGCCCAGTGCTTTGCAGGCAGGCAAAGGAAACCAGGGACTTGAAGTGCTTGTGTCTTCCCAGAAAAAGGAACCAAATACAATGTACTGTAACTAATCTGGAATCACCCCCTGCATAGGCACTTTGGCTTTTTTCATAGTTTGTCTCAAACTGAGAGAAATTATTTGGGTTGTTTTCCTCCCTAAAATAAATAGCTTCTGGAATAACTTTATCTGCAAAACTGCATCGGTGCAGATCAGCAGTCTCCTGGAATGGAAGTTTCCAGCAGTTTACTTAGTCGTCTGGCACGTAAACATGTTCATGTAGGGCATGATTTCAGAATACCTACAGCATTTCCATTCACATCACATCTGATTTCAGAATAATTTCTTTTACGTAGGCAAACTCTTTAAAAGAAAATTTCAATATTGATCTATCCCAGCAAGCTATTGTGAAACAGGCTGGGGTAAGAATCTGAGAATGTCACGTCTGCACTGGCAGCCTGCACTAACATGCAGCCCTGCATGCTGCCAGAATTCTTAAAGAGAGCTGAATCATGAACCAGGGAATTAACTGGCTCTAATATCTGCAGGGATTTAGGTTGTGCCTAAACCCTCCGACCCAGGAATGCCTCCCAGCTCCCTCAGCCAAGTTTACGTTGCGGCTGTTTGGCTGTGGCTTACTGGTACTCGACACAGGCTCACATCATCCTGGTTCCTAGGTCCAGCCACCTTGTGATTTTCCCTGACTATGCAAGCAGGACACAGTCTGGATTATCAGGAGACAAGGACAACTGGGCACACTGTACAGTTCACAAAGGTTTAAGTGCAGCCAGAGTGACCAGAGACAAACAGTTCAGTTAGCCATGTGCTTTATTTAATATATCAAATCTATCTTAACATGTGCTAGCTTTAATTAAAACAAAACAAAACGAAAACCCCCAAAACACAACAGCATATTAGACTGCTTCAATACCTAATGAAAACAAGCAAAAGAATCTTAACCTGTATTTGTTTCCAATTTCTATCCAAAATTACCTTGAAACAAAGAAATAAAACTAATCTAGTAAACAAAACAAAACACAACTAGTTCACTGTTTTCTAGTGGACAACATAAACATCCAGATACTTTATTCAGATGCACGTCTGACCCATTTAAATACAAACACGAGCAGGCCTGGTAGCTCACAGTAAGCACCAAATCAAACACGTTGTTGTGAAGCACCAACATGTTGAGTTACAGTCAGTGAAAAATCACATTTCCTTAAGAATGCAACTAGAAAGTAGAACCTACCCTGACTGAGCAAGTCCACACAAAGCTACTCATATGTTTATACAACCTAAATGATTGGTACCCAGGTCTGGCAACATGGTTCAAATATTCCTATTCCCAAAGCAAAGACCCACCCGCCTCTCGGCTTCTGCATTTCCTGTATGTCCAACAGCAATATCACATGTTTCCTGGTGCTTAGATGCTGTAGGATTCTTTCCCAGCAAGTCATAGCTGTTGTAGTATAACCTGTGGGAATAATTTGTGGACCTCAGGGAGATTGTGGTTAGGTCAACGAAGGACTACACCATTTGAGTGTGGCTGATGAGGCACAGCAAGGAGAGCAGAGTTGCAGCCCAAGCTAAAACACAGCTTCAGCTTTAACCATGCCCCTAGTCATGAGAGCAAGTAAACAGTGATGCAAGTGAAGAATAAGCATCTGCATAGAAGCTACTGCAAAGTAGAAAAGCCCCTTAAACTCTGTGATTGGGAGGCACGAAGAAGGGAATTTCCATGCTTCAGAGGCACTGGCACTGCAGCGCCTTCCTTCCAGCACTACAGTGGCTGTAACACAGTCACCCTGGCTCCGTACATTCATTTCCTTAGGTGATATGCCAGCGCTTACAGTAACTCCATGGTTTATCAGAACTGTTTGGTATGTGACGACCTTGAGAAAAACATGTTTTCCTTTTAAAAACTCTGCCTGACCGTGGCCACTCATGTGATCTCGCAGCAGCCTTTCATTGGCACAATGTTTCTGACAGTTCTGGCAAACAAATATTTGCTCTGAATTTAAATAGAAATTATTTAGTTGCAATACCAATCATTTATGAAAGATTCATTAATTAATAACCTATAGCCACCAGTTTCGTGAATAAACTCACACAGCATTGAGACAGTTTCAGTATTCTTTTTCATTAGCAATACTCTTCAGAAGACAAGTTAGTTTAGGCTTAATGAACAGAGGATTGTTCCTATATGAAATAATAATCTGTTCAAAACACTAACAGTTTGAAGTTGGAGCTCTCCTGTCTATTACCTAGAATGCCCCTGCTTTCCAGCACCCAAACAGCCACAATTCCTAAATATTATCTAAGGACCTAAAAAAAGGGGGAAAATCCCCACCAAAACAAAACAAAACAAAACAAACAAAAAATCCAACCACCTCCTTGGCATGCAGGAAAGCACACCAACTAATACAGGGTTGGTTGAAGTAGAGAGTGTTCTGGTGATAAAAATAGTTACTGGAAAAGCAAAGCTGAGGAGGAAAAATACCTTTAGACCCGGAAGTAATTAAACGATCATTTGGATTACTTGCATAGATTTTTATAATCCCAGCCTGGCTCTTGTGGAAGTTCTCTCTTCAGTAATCAAAAGCCTCTCCCACTCACAGGTAGTTTCCCAGTGTCAGTGGAACGTCACTGTGTGCCATAGGCACCAAGGGAAGAGAGGCAGTGCAACACCCCAGCTGCCAAGTGAGTAGCTTTTCTGCTGAAGAAAGAAGCAAAGTCCAGAGAACTTCTACGCTTTATCAACACAACTGCCTTCCTGGATTAAATCCTGCTTTCATGCAATTGACTTACAGGAAAAATAGAAATATTTACAAAATTAAATGTGCACATTATCACAAAACACCTTAAAGGAAAATCTCTTAGAAAACTAAGCAGAAATAAGAGCATAACTCTTACTATCTTCTGAAACTTACCTCTTTGCATGATCGAAAACCTTTTTGTTACTGGAGTACATTCCTCCACAAGTAGGACGTGCTACAGCTCTTTGATGCATGTGGGTTCTTAAATGATCCCACAGCTTATGCTTTCCTTTAAATACCCCTAAACAATCTAAAACAAACAGGAAAACGCTGCACATGAGTGCTGTGCTCCTTACACAGAAACAGAAAAGGCTATTACATACTTATGTCTTACTGTTCTATTTTTAGAATCACACAAAAAAATCCTTCTAAGAAAAAAATGTACTACTACAAACATCACATAACCTTTAACCCTGCAAATATCCATACCAAAGGCAAGTTATTTGTCAGTAGTCAAAATTCTTCAAGACATGTTGATGACGTGTCACTTTCAGAACCATTTCCCTTTTGAATCAGCAGAGAGCACGCTGCTATACTTTCCAGCCTCATGCCCACCCTTCCACCACAGAACTCCAGCAATCTTCATGGTCTATGCAGAACCAGGAGAACAAGATGGAGTAGTGAATACGTGTCAACTGTGCATCTCCAAGAACTCTGCTTACTGATCTCTCTATTATCTTCATATTTCTATCTTTACAGATGCATTCACATAGCAGTTAACTGCAAGCAATCTGCTACCCACCAACATTTGCATATAACTAGTTATGTCCTCAGACCTCTTGAGCTCAGGTATTGTGGCCACAGTGCAATTTTTAACAGCACAAGTAGAAAGCTCTGGCTGTTGACATAAAGGGAAAATCCCTAGGAGTTAGTGTATTGGCATAAATGGAGCTAAAGAACTGCTTTCAGGACAGAACTTCAGGTAGGTGTGAAGGAATAGTCTATCACATAAGAAGCAGCCACGAGTCAGTCTCATCTACCTAACAAAGGCAACAGCTTTTTAGAAAGGTGAAATTATAGCCCGGACCCAAAGACTCTAAAGAATCAAGAGAACTAAATGCAAGAGTGTCCTGGTTCTGGCCAGGCCAGAGCAAACCTCTTCAAGCAGCCAGTCCACGTGAGCTGAGTTAGTCCAGGTGAGCTGAGTTAGCCCGGGCTGCTTCCCACACCACCTGACATCCTCTCTTCCATCTTTCCCATAAAAAGTGTCTTATCAAAGAGAGGCAGTTTGGTGCAGCTCCAAAACAACAGCAGTCCTCTTTTTGATGCTCTGCTTTGGGTTTGAACTCATGACTCTAGCATTAAGAGTCCCATGCTCTACTGCTACCCTAGACCTTTGAGCCCCGAACAACTGAATATGTAAAATCCAGGCACGCTGTAGATGGTGTGGAAAAAGGGGTGGATAGGGAAAGATAACACAGTCCTTTGTGGATGACAAATGATAAGAGTAATCAAGCGAATCTTACCTTGACAAGAGGTTGGATGCCTTCAGGTCTCAGAAATACATAAAATTAATTTAACAAAAAGGATTTGTCTAGTTCATTTAACCAAGTAGGTGCATCGTGAGTTCCATTTCTACTATTCATCAGGACATTCTCACAAGTAGAACAAGAATGCCTTGATAACAACCCACATCCACCCCAGTGGGTAGAATATAGGAGACTTTCTGAAAAGAAGTTCTGAGCTCCAGATTAATGTACTTACCAAAGGTACAGAAGACTTATTAAAAGACAAAGGAAATCCCAAAACTTCACCTTGGGTACTTCTGATCAGGAAGGGCCGTAGAAAAAGTTCCTATGCCTAGATCAGAAGCAGGAGGCCTGGTTATTTTTCTGTCATGACATGAAGATTTGAGAGTCTGTTTAACCCCAGATTGCAAATGGAATATACAGGACAGCAGATTGAATTTCTTGGTTCCATCTTTGCTTTGTGAGCTCTGCCAGGGCCCCGAGTGTACCAGCAGCTTCTGGTTTCCCTGCCCGGCCTGTAGCCATCTTTCTCTGCAATCCTCCTCTGCAGCCAGTTCCACCCCACACCTCTAACTCTGCCAGAGGTCTGCTCTAACATGGTGATGCTGATCAAGCTTCAATCACACTTCTGTGGAAACAGCTAAATTGTGAGAAAGGGCAGCAAGACCCCTCACCTGGGGCCTCCACTTGCATGCCCTGTGCTCTCTAGCTGGGGAGCTGCAGTTGGCCACCCTGTAGGTAAGCAAGGCCTTGCACACCTTGCTGCATGCTGTGCAAGGCCTAGCACCTCATTGGCCCTGTCTCAGCCTCGCTGCCTGGACACCCTGGCTTGGCCTCAGACCTGTCTTATCACAGTGGACTTGACTGGTGATCACTGGTCTGTGGCTGACCCTGCCTAGCACTACCAGACCTGCTCTGTTCTTCTCCTTCAGGTTCTGTGAGATGTGCCCTGTGAGAGGTCCCTGCCTCCCTAACCGGCACCCTTAACTCCCAGGTCGCCTTCCCTCACAGAACAGCCCACTCTTTCTGTGCCCCCACAAATTCAAACCAACTTAGACCACCAGCTAGCATACCGAGGGTCCCTGGAAAACACTGATCACTTTTCTATCTGTTGCCCCAGTTCCGTGTCAACGGCTTCATCCCAGAGATGAGACCTTGCTAGCCTCTGCTTGTCTGTGAAGCTAGTGAGTGTGAATGAACAGCTGTCTTTCACTGCCTGCACATTGTGACTCCGCATGCTCACTTTCAGGTGTGCACCACCCCCCGAAAGACTAGATCACAGATTACAACAGACGTTGTAAAACAAATGCAGGACCTATTCCTCTGTTCCAAGGCAACATCAATTTTACCTTGGTCTCAAAAGAGGTCGTCTCAGCTCCCCAGTGATAAACTTCCTCCATAATTTCAACAGGCAACTGCTACAGTATTTGAAAATACCCTATCAAAATGGCTTTCCTAGCCTATAGCTTGCACCTCTCTCATTACAAAGGACGTTCCTTCTCATCCTTTCGAGGACAGACATGGAGAACAGATGATTTCACCATTCCTAACAGCAGGACATTTCTTAAACATATAGGAAGACATACTGTGTTCCTTATCTTTCACACTTCCCTTTACCCATTCTGTTATTTAGACCACACAGTCAGAGTCCTCTCACCTGCCCTAATGGGTTGTATTTTCTAAAGTTGTGATCAAATTGATGGGTGGGTTTTGTTCCCCTAAGGACTACAGGTGCCACACTATCAGTGTTCCCCAGCCCAAAAAATAGTGTATCTGCCAGCTAATCTCAAGAGGGAAAAGGAACAAAATGACTCCAGCTTGCATCCCTGGTGGGATTTTGTCATCATCACAGTGAATATCTGACCCAAAAAGTAACTTTAACCCATAAATTGAAAAGACACCTATCTGGGGAGTCCACTAAGAGGATTTAAATTAAACTGGGACGTTGTTGACATGTTTTACAAGACATAGCCAACTTGACAAGTATAAAGCAAGCACGGAATGATCTGTTCCAGGACCAGAATCCTGCAAATGGTCTCATTATTCTTCAGCAGAAGGTCTTTTCTTCTAGAGAGTTCTGCCTGTATGCTTTGTAGGACTGAAGCTGAATGGCATGCACATCAAATGACAGTCCATAGTTTAGCCCTTACTCAAACAATCAAGGCATCTGCTATGAAAGACTGTCAATGGAATGTGGCTTCTACAACACAGCCAAGGGCAGAGCATCAGCTTTGAAGAGATGGCAATAATTTTAACACAAGAGGAAGCCAGCAATATAGAGACTGCATTAAAAATGCAAAAGAACCTAGGATAGCAATAGGTGTGCTCCCCTGGATTGGAAGGGAACAGATGAGCAAAAGCAAAGAGTAAGCTCACCATGAAAGATTACTGAGGGAGACATCCCTGATCCTGGGTGGTAGAGTGTAAGTGAAGAGTCTCTTTGAATGGT
The DNA here is from genome assembly GCF_964237585.1 of Gallinula chloropus. Lineage (NCBI taxonomy): Eukaryota > Metazoa > Chordata > Aves > Gruiformes > Rallidae > Gallinula > Gallinula chloropus. The sequence continues at coordinate 118,348,064 of NC_140085.1, forward strand.
CCATGAACTATGAATCACAGGCAGAATTCTGAGGAAGCCTAACCCTGCTCTGTACTGGCAGTTCTCAACTCAGACTAATTGGGAGTTGAGGCCATGCAATCCAATGGATGACAGGAATTATTCAACTTAAATCATGATGCATATAAAATAAAAATGCTTCTGCAACTATTTAAGATAGAAGAAAATGGTAAGTTCCCATGCAGTATGTATGACTAAGTGAATTTTATAAGAAACACGGTAGTGAAATACTTTTGACTTTGTTTTAAAAATATGAACTACCATTCCAGTGGCAGCAAACTGCTTTCTTCTGATCAGCAACAGTTTCTTCCTCAGCAGCATAGGCGTGAATAGCAAAATGTTGATAAAACCACACTGGGTTATTGAAGGTATCCTAAAAACATTGGAGAAGAGAAGATAGGTTTGGCAGGAAATCAACCAACAGAAACATAGAATTAAGTGATTTTAGAAACCAAAGAGACACCAGTAAATATTGCAGTAGCATTTAATTAACTCACCCCAACACAGAGACAATTAAATCCCGTACAAAAATGTAGAACATTCTGCAGTATCCACCACAGAAACCAGGTCCTGAATTTTGACCTACCATCTCAAAATTGAAAAGTCTGTCTAGACTAATTGAGTGAATGCTACCTGTTCTCTGGGGCAGGGATGTGTCTATTAGTGCTTTTCTATGGATTTATTTATTTTATTTCTTTAGTCTTACCTCACCCCCTCCCTTCACTCTTACCTACTCATGAGAAGGCTATGAGGGCAGTGCAGGTAACTCCAGCAGAAATGGGGAGGCTGCACAACGATTAAACTGAATTAGGTGTTATGGACACAGCACTCTGCAAGTCACTACTTATGTGACAAGGGGGAACTAGGCCTTAATTAGCCTCTGCCTCACTCCACAAAAATCCACACCTGCAGAGTGAAAGTACACTGCATGTTGCACCTCCTTCAAGTAACACGGGGAGTAGTTCAATTGCACGCCCATCATCGGTCACAATTCAAAGTGTTCCTCTCCATTCCAAATAATTTAACCCCTTAACCTCCCCAGTGTGCCAGCACAGCTCTGTAAGGCTGCACACTGAATTGTGACAAGGAATGATCTGGCTTTGAACTGAATTAAAACACCAGGGAGAGGGAAATGGGAAACAAATGGAACTCCTTGGGCAGATATTGCTACTGCAGATAATGTGCAGTTGATTCAAATTTAAACAGCTTTAAAACAAATATATATATAATTTTAAAAAATACCCCATTTATTTAGTATTATCTGGTTTTAATCATCCTAATCTTAGTAGAGTGGATTAAACTAAGCTGCGAGGCATTCTGTGTGCAGACCTGAGCATTCACATGAGGAGTTAATGCAGGCAAACTGCTGCATTTTAAATTCATACTCCAATGTATTTCACAATAAGTCCCTCGGGGAGACAAGCCCTTATTTCCTCTGAAGGTCTTGAAACAGGATCTGAGAAATCCAAGGTCTTGTGTATATGAAAACATACAGGCATATTAAGGTGAATCAACTAAAGGTATTGAGCTAGACAGTGATCGAAAACCTATTCACTTCCTAATCAGAGCAACCATAGGGGGGGTTAAATCCATTTTAATTTGTTGGCACCACCTCTTCAAGTGTTTTGCTGGAACATTCTTGAAATTTTCTTTATATGTAAATAGAAGTTTTTGGGGCTGTTGCCTGAGTCAGAAGCTTTACCTTTGAGGAAACTGAATCTGACACGGTAGGAGGCACCACAAGAGTCAGAGGAAGCTGTATGGGTGATTTTCAAAGAGAATTACATTCATAACTGTGGGAACATATTTGCAGGAGGGTGGGAAAGGTAAGCAGTTTTCCCTGCCCTCAAAGTTCTCCTCTTTCACAGTGTGCCCTACCCCACCTCCTGGGTCTAGTCTAGCCTGCCTACTAAGTTGGGAAACATTCTTTTAATTAATAAAATTCAGAACATAGTTTGAACTTGAAAAAGCATGTATAAAAAGATTCAGTGAAATACTATGGACTATGGGATTCCATCAGCCAAAACTGCCCACTGTAATAAATGAAAAATGGAACACGAAATCAATTAACGGGAAGGCTTCTCTTGGCTTTCAAGCCAGTTTCTCAGAAGACTCTGCTTGCTGACAGATGCAGCAAAATCAAACTCTGAGGGATTTAAAGTTTGTCTGGACCTCTTCATTTTAAAAATAAACAGATCAATCACAGCAGTATGCGAGTAAAGATTGATTGGAAAGTACTAAAAACATTAATAACAAAAAGAAAAGCCACTGCAAGAACTACGATTCCTCTGAGCTGTGACACACAGAGACAAGAAGATTTGTTTGTAGCAATAGTCTGCAAGCAAACTATGCAAACAATCCAAAAGTTATCATAAATAATATTCTATAGTATATGTTCAGGCTCATGGTTTTCAAAAGAAGAGAATGGGGTACTTCCAGGCTTAATCCACTAGTAAATAAAAGCCCTTATTTGCAGAGATGTTGTTTCTTGCAGATTGATTCTCTGTCTATAAACTTCGCTCTCAGATTTTTATGTCATTCCTTATTTCACGTGAAGAACAATTAATGAGAAGAGACATATCAAAGTATTATGTGAGTGTAGATGTTCTAAATCCAGAACCAAAAGAGGCAAGTGGATATTTCTAGACGGCCTATTCAGTAATAACACACAGATGAGGAGGCACTCACCTTTCAGATATGCTGCGGCTCAAATAATCTGTAAACTGAAATTTTAAGAGGAAACTAGAAATAACTTTCAATCTAGGAAGGAGAAGGCTAGAAAAGCCTGGGCTGGGACCAACCCCAGAAAACAAAAGTGATAATTCCACTCCATCACTGCAGTATGTTTACTCAAACATCCCACTGGTCCAAATTCAACAACACAATGCACGTGAGGGATACCGTACCTATGTAAAGCACCACAGCTCTCTGACATTCCCTTACATAGAAATAGTTTCATTTCTCATTAGTTGTTTGCTTATACCCTCAAAAAACATAATTTATGCCATAATTTTATCACAGCTTTGACATGAAAAAGTCATAGTTAACAGAGGACTAGGATTTAAGGATGAGAACCCATGAATCACTGAAAGGCCTAGAGAGACCTAAGGGAAAAAAGACCAATGGCCTTCAAAAATACATTAAAGTTTTTGGGTTTAATTGTAGGTCAACATTACTAAACCTACATGAGATTTGCACACATGAGGTGTGCAAAATTGTTTAGTTTTAAACTTTTTCTGATTTCCACAGTTGTTTCTTCTTTGCCAGTATCTTCTTTGCTTTCAGCTCTACTGGCAAAATCAAAGGAAGTAAGTTCATACAACATGAAAACAATAGACCAGATAGAGAAAACTGTGTAAGACAATGGGAAAACTGCCTTAAAATGATCTCGCTCAACAGTCACACAGGAGGAGATGGTAAGAAAATGTAATCTGCAAGACATCACGCTTGTGGATGTAAAGGTAATGCTCATTGGCCACAAGCAACAGCTGAGGGTGTGAGGTCAACAGTGACAGAGAAACTTCTTCCCCATAACGTCATAACAATATGAAGCCACTTTGCATTAGGGATGAACACCTCCAAGAAGCATAAAAAAATATATAGGCAGCACCATTTATGTTAATGCTGTTAAAAAAGACAGCAACTGGTAATCACCTCGGCTTACTTGATACAGAGAGAGTGAAAGAGCACAGTCGACACTGAATAGATAATGATTTTATTTAAAACAGGACACCAAAAAGTGGCCATTTTTAGTTTAAGCCAGTCTTGGCCACATTTCAACATTAGACTTACACTAACAGCCAGTGGCAAATGTCTGATTTCTGCCCCAGTGAAAAAAAGCCCTCAACCAAACACCCAGCCAACCATTTCCAACTGACCAAAGAAACATCCCATATTCTCTCACCTTTCTTTGGGCAAGCAATAAACCCCTTGGACCTCTCTACCAACTACCAAGTTAAATTAATTTATCATTAAACTGGGTATATTAAAACTTTGCATATATGCACTCGAAACATGAGAGTTGCCTCTTTGTCAAAAGGATGATTTTTAGTGCCCGTGAAGAGAAAGGAAATTTGAATTTGAGGTTGCGGATGGTACGTGAATATGTTGTTTATGTTTGTGTGAATGGCACCATAATAACGGTTGTGTAATCCTCACAAGGATAGTGGGAAAGACTGTGCAGAGGGAAGGTTGAGCAAAAAAAGCCCCAATAGTGAGTCAAAACCAAAGCATGATAAGGTAAAGTTAGGAAAGGGGGAAAAAAAAACCCAGCAACGTCGCAAGGTATTTCACTTACATCACAGTTCTCCCAGTGGCAGACAGACTCCTCCGAAGCCTCTGGTGACTGACGCCAGCGACGGCTGTTCCGCAAACAGGCTGGCAGATGGTGGTGCAATGCCCGTAACCCAGCGCCTGTGGATTTCGGTTTGGTGTGGTAACCGTGAAAACGGGCGGGTGTTGTCAGCTCTCTGGGATCTTTCGCCCCGAATTCACAACTTCTCCACCAACACCAGCGCTGCTCGGATCGCAGGAGAGAGGCAGCATTTCACACAGCACCACGTGCAGTCTGCGGCCCCGTGGCACCACAGCGAGAGCACCAGCAGTACTTACACTTGCAATAACTCCAGGATCTGTAAATAACCCTAGCAGAAGAGCTGGTAATTGCTATCTACTGATAATGCACTAGGTAAAGCTTGCGTATCTCAGTGGCAAACTGATTTTTTCCACTGTCTCACAGCTACAACAATGCCAGAGCGCATTGCACCTTAACACACAACTTGTGGCAGGGAGGCACTTCATAGATTCAGTAGGAAAATTTTGTAAAAATAAGCATTTTCTTAGGTATATACTATGACACTCTTCAGCTTAGGTCACAGAGACATTGTTAATGTTGGTCCAATTCTACTATTTTCACCTTTAATTAAAACTCATTCACCTTTAATTAAAATGTCTACACCTGTAATTATACTTGATTACAGTGTTAAGAATAAAGAGCAGAATACACAGGAGCCAAAATAGCTATATTAAAAAGTCGAGTATATTATTGCTATGACATCCACTGGGACTGCCTATAATCTTCTGCAGAATCGTATTTCTCTGCTTTCCTTTTAGGCACACTTAATACTATTTAAAAGACATAAACTGCAATGCCCACCATAAAATAGCACCACGGTGCATGTATCCAAGTAAGGCAAATACTGTGCAAACAATAAAAGTATCCATTTTTCTATAAAGACTCATACAAGTGCTACTTTAAACTTAGAAAGCCTAGGTAGCAGGCCGGATCTCTGAAAGCGAAGACCTCTGCCATTCAGAAACAGTTTGCTAAAATCTGGGTTAGGCAATTGCACCTTCTGAGGCCCTAACCTTAGGGAAACAAAAAATTAAAACTCCTCAGCAGAAGTTCTCATGCCCTCACATCTGCAGTCTCTTGGCGTTTTAGTAACAGGTACAGGTACAAATCACAGAACCACAGAATCACAGAATTGTAGGGGTTGGAAGGGACCTTGAGAGATCATCAGGTCCAACCCCCCTGCCAAAGCAGCTCCCTAGGACATATCACATACAAAAGTCCAGGCCAATCAGGTGTGCAGCAAAAAGCCCCTTCTCTAGGGGCACCCTGCTCCGGGCCTGGGAAGAGCTGTGAAGGGCTGCAGTGCAGGTAGGCTGAAGTTGGTGTCATTTTCTAGGCTAGGAACAATCTTCCAAACTGCAGTGCAAGGTGTGTGACAGATGAGACGTAAATGACCTGCTGTTTCCAGGGGGTGCTGTAGGTTCTCTTCCAAATGTTCCGCAATATGATTACAAAATTCCTCCATGCGTTTCCCAACAAAGCAGCATTCTTTCCATTCACATGGTAATATCACTTCAGTGTTCTGCAATTTGCTTCCAGGGGCCATTGCCTAAGTTTTTCAGAAGTACAGAGGAGTTTTAACTATCATATTACATTTCTGTAAATTTCTCTTGTAAAAATAGCAGTTAAGATTACAGACTCTTAGATGATGTTAATATTACTCTTTTTTTTTCTTGTTAATTATTACTGGATACATTATTTTAAGAATGTAAGGCCATATTTTGCAACCATTTACACCTTGCCAGAAGCCGTAAGTTGTAACATTTTCATTACAACCGTACAATAACAGTCCTATGAGCACCATCCCAAACATCTGCTGAGGATGCCTTTATTGTAATTCAACTCCATAGCAGAACTGTAAAACCTCTTTCCACATAGAAAGCCAAAGCAACCATTACCAACAGCACAATTCCACAATCACTGTAGCCTGACATCAGTGTGAGCTCACACTGAAGAGGGCTGGATCCATCCACCCCTTCTTGCTCTTCTGAAGGTCCAGCTCCTGAATTGGTGTGGCCAGATGCTAAACTGATGAGAAAACTGATCCAACTAAAACTAATTCTTGAGGGGAATGATACAGAGATAGCTAAATCTTTTTTCTGCTCAACTGGATGCATGTTTGTGTCTGTATAAAGGAAGGAGCAGGAATAGAGAAGACCAAGGAGAAACAGTTCCACTGTTTTTTTCCCCCAACTCTCAGCACATACAACAATAGCAAACTTTATTAAAAACTACTAGCGTGTTCCCAGTGGTTTTCCACTTCCCCTACTCTTCCCTCTGTTACTAACTAGCTTCAAAGATCTGCCAGTTCAGCTGCTCAGAGGACCACTCCCTTACTTGCATTATTCCCAGCAATCTGGATGAGTTTTAAGAGTTTAACTAGCCTCCAAGCAGATCAGCTGATGGATCTCAGTCAGCAGCAGATTTTGGAAGGAGGATGGCAACAAGCAGCTGGGCGGAGATTCTTCATTTGCTCATCAGCATGTACAGATTTGGAAGACAAGCCCTGTCCAATAGCCTAAAGCATCAGTATAAAAGTCTTACCGTGTCTTCCCTCATGCTCTTACCATTTCTATTGATTAAAAAAAAAAATCAGGTGCTGACATAACACTGGGTTTAAAAAAAAAAGACACAAACCACAAAACAGCGTGCAAGCAGAAAAGCGTGCAGGAGCCAGTGTGCCAACTCAGGGGTGTGAAGCAGGCGCTGTCAACATAACTGGCGGTGCCTTTGTACTTCCCGCTACTGAAAATACTGATCTGGAAGCATTTCCCTACCAGCTAGTTAATTATGAGAAAGCTGCTGAGAGAATTCATCTTCTTGTGGTAAGTGGGACCCTTCTCACGTTGTAACTTTCACCTGGGCTGCCAGAGCCAGCCCTTTTATTTCAGCAATTCCGGGCCCGCCGGACCTGAGGCAGGCTATGCTGGCATCCCTGGAGGCAGGCTGAGAGCTAAGACAACTACCGTTGGTAAGACGGCGCATCCATCGTCAAGTATATTAAAGTTATCCCAGACAGGGTATTAATACTACCAGAACGACGTATTTCAAGTTATAATTATTCAAATTGACCAATGCCAGTACCCACAATATCCTAACGAGCTGACTAGACAAGAGGCAAAAGCCACCAGAGGGAAAACTCTGGGAGCGACTGTAAAATCCTCCTGCCCATAACGACACGGACCCTTAGCGTCTCCCCCTTAACCCCCACTGCCACACCTCAGACACCCTTATCTGCTTACGGACGAGGGACGAGCAGGCGGGCAAGGCGGCCCTGCCCAGTCAGAGGGGCTCTCCACACGCCTGACCAAGAGCACGAACCAGCCCCAGGGGAGGGGGTTGTGAGGGACAAGGTGGAGGCCTCTGCGCAGCAACACGGGTTAAAATGGCGCAACTGCACCGGCTGCAGAGGCCAGACCCAAGGGTTGGGCTGTCTCCCCTCACAGCAGAGGGGAAAGAGTAGAGCTTGGGTCACTGCCCCCTGTCTCCCAGTGAAGGCAGAGCAGTGTCTGGGCCAGGCTTTCAGCGCCTCTTGGGACAGCTGCCAACCACCGCGTTTCCACACACATCCCCTTCCGCGGGTGGGGCTGTGGGTTGCCCCAGGCGATAAAGCCCTGTGGATTTACCCGAGGCCAGAGTCAGTGCGGGGGCAGCTCCTGAGGCTGACTTTACTTCCCTGTTTTCACACTCTTTCCCTGTTGTTCCCAAGGCAGTGCCCAGCCCGGGGCCATGCAGGGCCACACACCTTGCAGGTGTGGTGGGGGGGACACACCTTTCCTGGACTCCGTTCATTTTGCTCCCTTTGTGGTGCAGGCAAATGAGGCCCCGCAGCTCACAGAGCCCCCCTGGTCTCAAAGGCCTTTGGTGGTAAAAACTGGCATGTCTCGCAGGCCCCCTGTTTCTGGTGCTGGAGCTGAGGCTGAACTGCCAGCTCAGGAGCGGGACTGGGGGGTGGGAGGTGAATGTCCAGAGAAGGGAAGCAGGCAAAGGTTGGAAAGGTGGTTAAAACGAATCCTCCTCTGTGCTTGGAGCTGACACAGAAGAATCCAATTCATGGCTACGTATCTTCCAGTTCTTCCATTTATAGTGTTACTCTTCCATTTATACTGTTAGTTTAAACAACCCCCCACCATTTTCAATATCCTTCTCCCCAAACACAGGCACACTGTTACGGGTAAAGGTGTACTAGCTGGCAATGCTGCCACTGAGAGCTGGCAGCCTTTGTAACCAAGCGTGGGAGACGACCCACGTTCAGTTACTGCTTCCTGACTCCGGCAAGCGGGCTGTGTAACCAGAATTTGGGATTTCTTGAAAGCATTCATTGATTACAGCAAGTTCTTGTTCTACTTGAATTACTTCCTAAACCACTCTTCATTTTGATAAAACACTTACACTTAATTTCTAGACACCTTTTAAAGCAGGTAGCCTCGGAAATACTGAGCCTGCTGCCTTCTCACTGCGGTGGGAAGACAAAGTAAACAAAGAAGGAAATGTGTGTGCTGTGTAATTCGAATGACAGCTATCCCTCTACTCACTGGAAATGCTCTCAGGGGTGACTGGGTGACTTTAAAACAACATCAGTGAACACAATACTCATTTTCAAAACATTTCTGCCAGGAACACATCATATCTCTCTTCAACCCACTTCTTACTTAAATAACCACACAAGTATATCGTGCCTGGAGGAAAACTTCGTGCGTGTTGGGATTTGCATGTATTTCATGGGAGCTAGAAAAAAAAATAGTAGTGGAAAAGGGAGGAGAGTGAATGAGAAGTAGGTGCATTTGCCTTCAGGACAAAGTTTCTCATTTTTCTCTTTTGATTATGCAATCCATGTTCTTCTCTTTCACATTTGTAAAAATGCTGCTTTGTCACCGATTCCACTGTCTCTTCAGCAAAAATCTTCTGTTTGCTCCAGTATGGACCTCACGGGGAGGGCAATAAAGTAACTGTCCTTTACTTTTTATGACACACCCTCAAAAAGAACCCGTTCCTGCCCAAATACCCCCCGACCTCTGTACCCATATTTACTTTGAAAACCAACCCTGAATTCCATAGGATAACTAGAGCCCTTCGGAACAAGTGACATCTGTACGTGAGTCAGATGTAGATCTTTATTCTTTTGAAAGCTCACACTGGGGTCTTAGCACAGCCAAGGGGATGAAGGGAAGAGGAGCTCATGCAGGCAGTTTATGTTTTTTACCAACCCACAAGACAGCCAGAGTAACAGATGGAGAGACATTCTTTTTTATCGCCCTCTCCCTGGCGCACCAAGGAGCTGTGGTTAGACCTTTCCCCATCCTTTCCTTTAATGAGCTGATTTGAGTCTGTTCTTTTGGTTTTCGATTGTAAAACACACCTCTTGATGCTAGTGTCATCCCCAATGACACTCCTGGGCCTGACTTATGCAACAGACGTGCTGTCTGTTCTGTGCGTGAGAGGGGACAGTCGCTCTTGAGAAAAGGCTGCCCACAACTCTGCTTTCGCGCTTCCCAGAAGTGATGAAACGTGAACCTGCTTCATTCTCTTATCATTTGGGCATCTTACCCTTTGGGTTCTGCATGTAGCTACATATAACACTCTAGGTGTGTTTTACCTTTGCATTGAATCGATGGTGAACTGAACACACACTAACGCTTTCCTCTATACAATTAACAGGATATACGGGTACAGCTAGAAAAGAAGCACCTAAACACAACAGTCACTAGTATTTGGTTTTAACAGCACTGCATCCCCTGCAATGCACTGTACAGTACGGTTGGGCTTTGTTTGTTTAGCTGCACTTCCAGTGCATTTCACTGCCTCACAGGTCCCTTTCTCCCCAATTTTCACAGAATCACAGAACTGTAGGGGTTGGAAGGGGCCTCCAGAGATCAAGGCCAACACCCTTGCAGGTTTCTTAGGACAGGTCACACAGGTAGGTGTCTAGATGGGTCCTGGATATCTGCAGAGATGGAGACTACACAACCCCCCTGGGCAGCCGTTCTGGATCTGTTTCTTGAAGTTTGCTATGCAAAAGAGTTACGGGTGTCAGAGACACTCGTGTTCCTGTGAGCTCTGTGGAAATGGCCAGCTGTGTCGGGAAGAGATGCTGGAATGAGTGCATGGCTCAAGGGAAAGGCTGGCAGAATTTAGCTGGTATCTGCTCTTGGTGACAGCACACAGTGCATCAATCCCTACGTGAGTAGTTCTGGCAAACAAGATGGCAGAGTGTGTGCTGTCTCCTTCCTCAAGCTAGCATTCACGGCATGAACCACAAGCTCATGTGGGTAAGGAACAAGTGGAAATCTGTAGAAAATTGGCATCACTAGCTTCTCCTAATTTCATCTCCTCATTCTGCCATTACAACACTTCCTTTTTTTGTAGCCATTTCAAATTTTGCTACGTTTACCCAACACCTTAAAATCTTCAGAATCAAAATCACTAAGTAAACAGATAAGGGAAAGCACTCAGCTGACAGCAAAAACACATTAGAACTTAAAAGCTTTGCTTCAAATGAAACAAGTCTCCCAATTCAGTAATTTGAATTGCTTTTGACATCAGTTGCTCTAACAGCCATTGCAACTAATAACCAGCTTTTCAAAACTGCTGCCGGCTCCTGAGCAGGCACCATAACTGGCCAGGACAGCTCATGGGTAAGGCAGAAAGAGACTAAGTTACACGACAAGACAACTGATGAAATCTTGACTCCAGGGTGAGAACGAAGTCTCCTGGATAAGTCTCGCCTTCCCTGCCACGCTCACAGCATTCCCCCGCTGCCCCTTTCAGCTCAGCTGTTGGGAATTTGAGTTGAGCAGCAGCGAGCTTTGGTGCTGGGGAAAAGTGATCCAACACGTCTGCAGGGGCTCGTGAGGCCGAATTCCAGCCTGAGACAACCTGTGCGCTTCGTAGCTGGCAGCACTGAGAAGACAGCACAGCACAATGCAACACAGCACAACACTTCAGCACCCAGCAGGGAAAATAAATCCTTTCCCAAAGCATTGCAGGGCAAGAAGCATCTTTTCTGACTGCATGGTGAAGTCCCTGTGGCTTTTTATAGCGTTCCAACATTTTTAATCAAGAAAGCTGAACGGCTTCTCGCCATACGCAGCACAAGTACCAAAGAAGAGTTGATGACAAACATGACAGAAACACTTCTTTTTTCCTGCCTCCTGTTGCCAACATGGCACTTTGTGTTTGTTATAAGGAAAAAGCCCTTACATGAAAACAAACCTTGGTAACTAATCTCACAGATGGGAGTTGCTTGGCTGCACAGTCTGCCTCCAAAACTGCTCCAAGCAGAGCTTTGCTCTGCCTCGTGTGGATCGGCAGTATTCCTGCCCCCACTCCCCGTATGCTTCCTTCTCCCTTTACACCAGATGAGGCCAACACAGAGCCACCATGAAAAGACATGTCCAAGCCACAAAGGGTTAAAGATTGTTCTATCTCAATAAGAAGTGCAAGGCCAAAAGTAATTAGGAGGAGTGACTGTGTTACGACTTCAAACAGCACTGAGGAAACCTCATTACCGAACAAGAACTCACAAGGTGACACAATGAAGCCATTTGCCTTACCTATTTCCTTGTAGTAACTGTAGTTTTCCCATGATTGTTATTTGGATGTATGGGATTTTTCCCGTTCCCAGTTTTCAAGATGAGAAACGGAGGCGTCTTCATGTACGCAGAACACTAGTTAAATCACTCTGACAAACTGGCAGAAAATTCAGTTCTAGAAACGAATTCAACTGTTACCTAGCTGTTCACTTCAATTTCTGGAACAAACAAACTGGTACTGAGATGTAGGTGGTTAGACAGGAGACTGACTGGCAAGTTCCTGCCTTTTATACTGACACATCTGAAAAGGAAAGGTTAATTTCAGTACTTGACGCAGTAGGCTTCCCTGAGAGAACTCCACGCAGACCACAGCCAGGAAGGCTTCAGGCTCCTCTGCTCCGTTATCACCCAGGAACAAAGTGCTGAAGAAGTACTTTATAACGCTGTCCTGTGCTGCCATAGATTGAGGGCTGCACAAAGTGCTATGAGAGAACAGTTACACCTATTGCTTCTGAAGCAAGTCTAAGTGATTTGAAGGAAAGGGTGGGGGGGAGGAAAGTTGGGTGCATTAAGGACCAGCAAAGAATAACACTAGTAGAGAAAGGGTTCTGTACCTTGATGCTCCTTTACTTCAGAGCCCACGTGCCACAGACAGCATTCAATTAAATAAGTCTTAGCAATGCACAATGACAATACAGAACACTACACAACATCACTCCTTTGGCTCAAAGCAATTCCAGTTTGTTACTGAACAGTTGTTAATGCAACATCTCCAACACATGGCTGAAAACAATGACCTTCCCATCCTCTAGCTGAAAAGGCTAGTAACAAATTGGCAAAGGAAATTCAGATTGCACATCCCTTACGCAGCTGTAGCTCTTGTGCAGTTTGAAACAGCATCAGTATAACTTTGGTATTCATCTGAAAAAGGCTTAGTTGGGAGAGCAGCCGGCATTCGCCACTTGCCCAAGGTAAGCTCTGGCTGAAAAGGCATCAATCAGCTCCCAACGTCTCCAAACAAAAGAATTTGTTTTGAAATTTTTCATGTTGCAGCACACACAAGGTAAAGTTCTGTTCTCATCGGGATGTTAGTAACAGGAGTGGTAACTAACTCACACTGAGAGATGATGAGGTACCAGAGGAAGTCAAGATCATTTCTAATTAGGAGTGCTTGGGGAAGATGGGCTGTTAGAGAAGGTTCCGTTGCCTGGCCTAGTCACAGCCCTTCCAGTGGCTCTGTTTTTCCCTCCTGAAGCAGAATATTATTTAAGGTAATTTTTACAGTAAGAACGATCATCCACTGGAACAATCTCCCCAGGGACACGGTAGAGTCCCTGTCACTGGAGGTTGGAAAGCTGTGATTGCACAGGGTGCCAGATAATCTCATCTGGGCTCCTTTTCCCAACGAGGCTGCGCCAGACGATCTTTGGAGGTCACTTGCAACCTGGGCTGTTCTGTGATTTTGGGGATACTGGGAGAGTGAAGAGTGACCACCAACATGCAAGTATCTATTGTGTGATCATTCCTCTTGGAATCAGCCAGAACTGACCCTGATCAGAATGGCAAGACGCGAACTTGCCAGGATGGAGTTACGCAGGCCAGGTAGCACGGGAGGGATGCTCGGCAGCAGAAGGGTGCAGAACACCAGAGGATCACGTTAGGATAAATAGGTTACATGATGTCAGAAAGGTCTCTAGAATGACTGATTACCTCCACATGCAATTCTTGCCAAATAGGCAACTACTTGTTAAAACAACTCGGGTTGATTCAGTGCATCACAGATGCCACTACCAGTGGTATTAATGTAGAGCAGATGTACTCCTTCTGCAGCTAAGACAAAAAGTCTCTTCTTCCCTACTTAAAAAACCTAATCACCATTTACATATGTCTAAACAAACCCCCTATCTTCTAGAAATGCTATATGCAGCACTGTACCTCTGCATGTGTGTTTACATATACATGGATTTTGTAGATGTTAGCCATCTTTTATTTACTGTATCAACTTGACCTAGGACCTCTACATTTGCTTTCCTTCCCTCTTTTTTCTTTTTCCTTCAAGTACCCTGCTAAAAAGATAATGCTTCTACCCATCAAGCTTCAAACAGAAAACAAAAAAAGTCTCGAGTACTTTCAAGTACCTAAACAGCATATTTCATAAATAAAACCTAGGTTTCTCTTGACCAGTGGGTTTGGTGTGAAGGGGAAGCTATTCTGTGGACAGGATAGCTAAGGAGAAACTTAATTGGCTCAAACTGCTGGTGAAATAATCCAGGTGAGACAGACATAAACCTGCACTTCTCAGAAGAGTGGGAGGCCAATAAAATTACATAGTTCACTGTATTGTGTGAAAAGGATCCAAGGAAGAGAGAAGGACAATGAAAAATTCTCTTTCCCAGGCCAGTAAAAGACATTTTCTCTTTCTGAGATGCATTTTTGTCCCATCAAATATAGGTCCCTCCCAAGCTGACCTTTTTATGGGCTTGTTGGCATTTACAGAAAAGTAGTTCTGCTCCTGACACACAAAATCTGTCACCAGGAGCCCCTTTCCTATACACATCCTGTTACAGCTGAGCTTTACACAGAGCCTAGCATAGTGAGCCTCTGGGCACAGCTGTGGCACCAAGAACAACTGGAGGTTGATTTAAATATCTGGATGTTTATACTTTGGAAGAAGTTGTCGTAGAGATTCTAAGGCATCCTTTTAGGGGTCAAGTAGTTCATGTTCGTAGAGACTTTCAAAGCTGAAGTCATTCCAACTCATTTTTGCCAATACACAGAACATTTTCATAAACACGATAGGCACAGACAGGATTGTTACAACCATGAATCTATCTTCACTGTCAAACACAGCAGCTGCTTTATCCTCAGCAACAACCTTTAACGCAGTCCTGGGGCTGGGTCTGCTGCCCCACAGGGCCTTGTTCCTCAGATACAGCTGGAAGGACAGATTTGCCTTTCAGGATTCCAGGCAGCAACTTTTTTTTTTTAATTTTTTTTTAAAGTTTATTCCTTTTTTTTCTATCAGCTGCTTTTTTCTTGTGGGAAAGGTTCTATCTTCCTGACATGCAAAAGTCCAGACTGCACATCAACGTGTGGAGACGGGAAGGGAAGTGTGGTATCAGCGATGCTGTATTTAACCCAACCCACTAGTTAGATCCCCAGTAGTCACGCAAACCTCGCCCATTATACACTAGGGCAACACTGCCTCCAGGTGGCAGAAGATGCTTCGGACATTCTTTTCCTCTCGTTTCACACCAGCTTGTCTGGCTACGAATTTTGGAAATCGGTTTGGAAGCAGCAGGAATAGAATCCGTATGTTATTTCTGTGAGAAAGGGCAATGCAGGGATAAAAAACCCCAATGCATTGTACTGGTAACAGTGTTTTTCCACACGCATACTCACCCAGAACACACAGTAAAGTACAAAGGAGATACATATATATATATATATGTATGTGTATATATATATATATAAAGAATACTTTCTCAAATGTTTATTACACGATGATAGAAGACTAATTGAAAAAAAATTCACATCTTGAACTTGATCAAAGGGGACTGATTGCTCTTCAGGCCTATGAGCTAAAAGCAAGATTGAAAGAGCGGTTTTGAAAAATTACATTAAAATGTATCACATTCTTCTTTCAGTTCATAACTGGTTTGATTCAAACTTGACTAAAAGACCGTAAAAGTTGCTTTAGCATTAGACCAGCTATCTGATTCAAGCAGCACTAACACTGTGTTATGGGTACAGGGCTTCTTTCCTGACTAAAATGGAAACACTTCGTGAAATTGGTGTATTTTCTTCCACACCACACTCACCCCCACCCCACCTACCTTACCAGTGTTGTTAGACACAAGACCTAAAGAAGATAAAACCCAAGAAAATGATGGTTTTGCCCATCTGTGTCTTTACATTTCAGTCTCTACCAGCTGGCCACAAGAGCATTCCACCTCACCTCACTGCCAATAAGGTCTTTGTATGTAATTTCCAGACTGGAAAGCGGTGACATGGGATGGCTGCAAGGGTCTGGTAAATCACCAGTGCCATCCTATTTAAGATTTCCCTGCTTTGGTTAAGATATAGTATGACACTCCTGTCAAATCTCGATCTTACTGCACAAAAATACACAGTGCAAGGGGGTGCTAATTTTGGGGCAAGATTCTTTTCCTTTTCCCTTTTAAGACAGTGCAAGGTCTAGCGACAGCACGAGGACCATCTCGAGGTCAGGGTGTTGCAGGGTGCTACTCCAATTTGAGCTTACATTTCATTGTATAAACATTTTCCCATCTCTGTTTGGTATCCAGCACACAATCCTATTAGAAGTTTTCCAAACATCCACGTAGTTTTGCCACCAGGTAACTGTTCATTTCCCAAAACTTTTCAAAGTATAAATTAGTAGCTATACATCTGTTGCTGCTGCTCTGTCTGAACCTGCTGCTGTCCTGACTGCTGTTGCGCTGGCTGCGCCTGGGGCTGCAAGACGTCAGTCTGAGGCACTGACCGCCAGGTCAGGGGATGCTGTTCCGTGATCTGGTTCCCGAGGGGAGCAATGGAGTTCACCAGGGTGGTCAGGTTTATGAAGTGGGCCACAGACTGTGGGTTGGCTGCCTCTGGCTGCGGCTGGATCTGAATGTCATTCTGGCGGTTGTGCAGCATGGCGGAACCGCTGACGGTGTCAAACGTCACGGTGAGGATGGAGTTGTCCAGCTGTAACTGGCGTTCAGGCGCAGTCAGGTGACCCACAGCCACCGGCTGGAGGTTTGTGAATTGGGTTCCGGCGGCCGTCGTAATGGGGGTAACGGTGATATTCGTCAGCCCCACAGAACTGGAAGGGGCCGTGACATTTGGGTCACCAAGGGTCACCACCACCTGTGGAAGAACATAAAGGTAACCTCAACTTTGTACCTTGCAGCTGAGCACCGAGCATCAGCCATCAACAAAGATGACCCGAGTGCTGATGGGCTCCTCTGTTGCTACTGCCAGCAAGGGAAGTCAAACACACAGAGGGGAACACAGAAAGCTTGGAATACACCTTCCAAGCACAGCAATAAGGAGGTAGCAGGAGGGAGGCACATGCAACATTCAAACAAGCAGATGAATTAACTTTCACACTTGTAGTCACAGCTTCAGCTAGCTAGGGATATCTCCAAAACAAGGAGATGGTAACACCAAAGGAAACAAAATTAAAACAAAGGAGGAGCTTACTGGTCCAACTCCTTGGGCTTTTAAAGTTTCTGTTGGTGTTGGTGCTACCACAATGTATCAAATTATCCCTAGATGTTCTGACCACTCTTCTGTGTTCGCTTTTAGGAAAAAAGAAGGGTTATCCCTCTATCTAAGCAATGCCTGCTACCCCACACCACCCTGCGACTGGAGCTCACCTGCTGGATGCTCTGTACGGCTGAGTTAGTCTCATCTCCAACACTCCCTGTGAATTCACTTTCCTTCTCTGGGTATTCACTGAAGGCATGGTCCTCAGGCACTTGGGCTTCCTCCTCCTCACCTGACTTCTGTTTTCGTTTCTGGCCACGTTTAGGACCTTTCATATGCTGTTTCCCTTCTGGTAATTCTCCCTGTTCCAAGGCTAATTCCGGCTGGAGGAACACATTTCCAAACAAGACATTGAATCGTTTTGCTCAATGAAGTTCCAAGCAAAAGACTATCACCTGAAGTTGGTTTACTATCCATTCTCAGGTGAAGACACTAATTTTAACAAAAACCTGCTTCCAGGGAATGAGTAATTACCCTGTAATTACCTCTGTTTTACCAGCATCCATGTTACATGACAAAACAGATCAACAGCTTGCATCTGCTTATACAATTTAAGTTGGAGCTGACTCTCAAAAGAGGCACATCCCTTGCCCATCAGCCTAAGCCCAGCTACAATATTTACCCAAAAAGTGATGTACCCAAACAGTGATGTCCCCACCTCACCCTCCAGTAGGCCCAGAACCTCGCTGCCACCTGAATTTGCAATGGGGAATTTACCTGAACAATCCCAATTGAGGAGGCATCAATGGTCGTTGTCTCTGGCAGCTGCTCTAAATCATCGATCCGGACAGAAAGAATCTGTGGGCAAAGAGGTACCAGCTGGTGAGCTGCAGCAGCACCTACCAGGGTCAGACAATACAGCAGGGCCCTAATACATCCTGCCACAAAGCAGACACGATGGAATCCAGTGCTTTACACATCCCATTTAACCTGAGGGATTTAACTGGGGCTTTTTTAAAAAATAACCCCATGGGACATAATTTTTGCCTTCTTGCTGAACACCAGCAAAGTTTAAAGACAACAGTAGAAGGATATGTTCATTTTCAGATTCTAGATGAGCAGAACCCGCTTGAAAGTGATGAATTCCACAGAAAACAATGTGTTTCGAAAGAATTATTATTTTAGCTTTTCTATTTATAAACCTATCAACTGTGTGCTACTCCATTATTTTCAGCTGAATCACTACATTTCAGCTTATCAAAGAACAGAGGAAAAATTGCCCTTTGAATTGCAGATATTTAGCTGCATTTTTAATCAATAAATCAATAAGCATAGCTTTTTGTTGATTTCTTTCCTAGTCACAATGCTAAAAAAATAGGGATAGTTCGAGGCAAAGCAATACTAATGATAAATCCGTAGTAAAAAAAAAAAGCAGCCTCCAAGGGAATGGATGAGCCTTAGTTTAACTAAGTAAGAAATGCTGAGGGAAAACACAACAGCCATTCAGGAATTTAGAATGCACAAAAAGCCCCACTGGGGTCAGACAAAACATCCCTCTATACCAGCCACTCTGCAGTCAGCATTTGTCTTTAATACTAAGAATAATTTTGTATCATCAGCAGATGCTGCCATCACCTCTCTATTCACCATTTCTTTCAGATCACTTCTGAATACAGCGAACACAATGGGGGGAAAAAAGCATCAGTTATACTCCCTAGTGGATGAAGACAAAACATGTAAAAAATATACATTTAAGCCAAGGCAGAAGAAGAAAAGGGATTTAAAACAGAACTTCAGTTTTAGGGACTAACAACCAGATACGTTTGCTGCTGAAACATAACATCATGAAAGGGCTGATTGGCCCCAAAAGAAGAGAAGAAAACATAAAAGAAATTCCTTTCAAGTCACTGAAGGCCATAAACTTTCCTAAATTAAAGAAAAAAAAGAAGAAAAAAGCTGAAACGCCCAGGCACCTCACAGCCTACCTGCCAAACTAACTCACCTCTGGATGTTTACGCCTCATATGTCGACTCATGGATGCTCTGGTAGAAACCTTTGTCCCACACAGCTGACAGCTCTGGGCTTCCACCTTATCATGAGTGAGCTGGATGTGCTTCTGTAGCATGTAATCAGTGACATATTTCTTATCGCAGACTGAGCATGTCCACTGTTTTCCTACTGGAGGCAGATGGAAGGAAGTGCTGTTACCAAGAGCCCCCAGAGATAAATATGTCGTCAGCATCACGACAAGAGGAACAACGTTATGTTGGTCACATGATATGTAACAGCAGTTAGAGACTGGCAAGTCTACAAGCCAGCCTAGGTACAGAGTTAAGTACTGCCTCTGGATACTGTTCTTTCGAGGATTTACCTGTGTGAATCAACTTGTGAGTCTCCATTGTATTTCGCTCACTAAACGTCTTGCCACAGAGCTCACACATGAAATCTTTGATTCCTGCAGGAAGAGAACATTTAACATCAGCGTGAAAAGAGTTTCAGGTGCCTGGGACAATTCTCAGTCTCATCTTACTGAAGAAAAAAGAATAAATTGCAGCTAAACAAGTTGAAGAAGCCCAGTTTCACCAGCTATTTTTATCTAAGCCATGCTACTGTATCTGACAGAAAATGAATCCAAGAGGAATTGATCATAGAATCATAGAATGGTCTGGGTTGGAAGGGACCCCAAGGATCACAGAGTTCCAGCCCCCCTACTCCAGGCAGGTCCACCAACCTCCAGGCCCAGATCTACACAAGGTTGCCCAGGGCCCCATCCAACCTGGCCTTGAATACCTCCAGGGATGGGGCATCCACCACCTCTCTGGACAGCCCATTCCAGCACCTTACCACTCTGTCTGTAAAAAACTTTACCCTAATAACTTATCTAAACCTTCCCTCCTTTAGTTTTAGTCCATTCCCTCTTGTCCTGCCATTATCTACCCTTTTAAAAAGTTGATTCCCCTCCTGTTTGTATGGTCCCTTCAGGTACTGGAAGGCTGCAATGAGGTCCCCTTGCAGCCTTCTCTTCTCCAGGCTGAACAAGCCCAGCTTGATACAGGAGGTAAAAGTCTGGTTTGGGAAACGGGAACCTGAACACCAACTTAAACCAAACACAACACTCTAGACCTCCCCTAGACCAAAACCACCTCGCTTAATATAGCAAAACATGAAACCAATCAAACTGTACATTCCAATTGTATAACAGGTGGTCTTGGCAACGAGAGTACAAAAATCTCACTTTTCAGAAAGCAGAGTATGAGTGTTTTTTTTTTTATTGGTGCTCCCCATCCTCTCTGCCTGTTCTAGACAAGGTTTCTCTGGGGAAGCACTTCCATACATCTTCCGAGACCTCACCCGTGTGTCTCTTGTAATGCTTCAGCATGTTGACTTTCTGTGCGAACTTGCGGTGGCACTCCTTGCACTCGTACTCCTTAATCCCTTTGTGCAGCTTCATGTGGTGCCGCAGCGCGTGCTTTGTCTTCATTCCTGCCAGACAAAAGGGGCTGCATGACCACCAGCCCATCGCTCCCTCCTTCAGAGGAGAGCTCAGGATGATCATGTTGTTAGCCCAGAGCTCTAAGACTCTATTTGCTGCGTGTCCGTAACTGCATGTTTTTAATTGTTTAGGTAACAGTGCACGTTATCATTATTATTTTAATTCCAGGCCAAAAGCTCTGGAAAACATTTGAGTAACCACTGGGGAAGAAGCAAAACAGCAGGGACAAGCAGAGGCAAAACATCATTGGAGATGTCAGACTTACTGCCTCACATTATAATACCACAGTTCGGATCTGTACAAGTTGTGATGTGAACAATTCAAAAAGTCAAAGTGACTTTGACTCTTCAGGTTCTTACAGAGAGAAATTTGTCTGTTTCTTAAGGCTGAAAACAGCCTAGAATGATAAAAATTAACTTGTATTCTCTTCTGTGCTGCAAATGCACTGGAAATCAAGCAAGCACTCCCCAGTCTGACAGCAGCAGAATCTGTTAAAATCAGCCTTGCCTTACCAGCCATGAAACCAAATTCTCTAAGATTAGGGGGAGTTTACGTATCCGCAAGGCACCTGATTACGACAGTTTCTGCCTCTCAAAAGGGCAGGATTTACAGCACTCCAAGGACCTTCCCAATATTCTAAGAATGGAAGTCATTTTAATTCAGATATTCACCTGCTATTCAGTATCAGAATTAATGGAAAACAAGGCATCAGACATACCTTTGCCACATTCTGCACACAAGTATTCTCGGATATTATCATGGACTCGCATATGTTCTTTTAACATGTCTTTTCTAGCAAATGATTTGCCACATTGCTCACAAGCATGACTTTTTACACCTTAAAAATAAATTTAAAAGACAACATAAACAAAAAAAATGTTAATGAAAAATGTGCATCTCCTAAAAACTGACTACACTGGTGAATTAGAGGGCAACAGTCCACCTGTGTTGTCAACCACACCTTTCATGTGCATTGTAGCCCAAACTAAACTGGAAGACTTTGGAGAGAGAGAGAAAAGCTGGCTTTTTGTGTGAGACCTGAAAGAAAGGATAAAGCCTGACGTTGGAAAATACTGAATAGCATGAAATAATAATGAGCTGTTAAAAATGATTTTGCAATAGCAGTTTTCAGCCTGTGTAATGGTGAGAAGGTGGCATGGATAAGAATTTGGGGGAGAACAGAATACAGAATTGGTATTTTAAGCAGGTGAATCCTGCATCGTATTAGCTAGTAACCTGGATCGTGTACCTAGACCAATTATCTTCATTAATACTGTTTGCTTTAGGAAACCAGTCTACCCTAAAAGCATAAATATAATATTTATCTTATTGCAACTTACAGTAAAAAAACTCATAACTTATTTCATCCTGAAAAAAATAAGGCAGGTGCTGGCAACAGAAATTTCAGTATTGATCATAATAGAGAAGCACAACATCTTTACCTGTATGTATAAGCTTATGTCTTTCCAGATTTCCTATACTGTTAAAAATCCTTCCACAGATTTCACATGGATGGATGTATCTGAAACCAAAGAGACCAAAGCCTGTCATTCTTTTTGTGAGGCAGAGGTGGTTTTCAGGCATCTCTGTCAGTAACTGCATTTTGTTTGTCAATACTTATTACCATAAAAGTTCCTTGAAACACAAAAACGTTTTTAAAATGGGCCTGAAGAAACACCTAAGTTCACTGCAAGCCTGGAGCAGTCTGACATTATTACAACCATAGTTTTTTAAAAAATATTTCCTGAAATCATAGATTTATACTTTACAAAGCCCAGTCTGTGAGGCTGTTGACTAATCACCTGTGTGAAGTGAATCATTAGTGATATACATTTCCAGCTTTTAATAAGCATTTTAAACACGTGTTATACAGTTTGAGATATTTTAGTACAGCCTAAAAGCATCAACAGGCAGAGCTACCACCCTAACTTCAAAAAGACAGCTTCTCTCATCAGTCTAACACATCATCTTACTTCTGCACGTTGGGATCAGGCAGATTCTCCCGATGAATGACCATGTGCGCGTGGTAAGTTGCCTTCAAGGCGAAACGTCGATTGCAAATGCTACAGCCATAGCCCTTCTCCTTGTGCACGTCCATGATGTGCTTCAGGTACTCCTTCCCTCTGCCAAAAGTCAGCTGTGGAATGAACCAATCGTGAATGGAAGGGGTAAAAAGTTCTCAGGAAGGGCAACAAGCTAGTAACACATTACTGGGATCTAGAGCCAGAGCTAGGAGGCATAATTATCCCATGTATCACCAGTATATGTCATGTATACATGACAGCAAGCCAGATATGCCATAGCAAGCTTTGCCAAGAGCTCCATGAGAGCTGATATTTCTAGGTATTGCAGGGCAGTGATTCTAGTTTACCTCCTGCACGTGCTACAACTATGACAGGTGGGAGCTGTGCTCCTTGCTCCCTGGCCCAAGTAACCCTGCATACACCTATAAGCCCCAAAATATAAGAGGAAAGTGCCATGATACAATCTTTTGGTCCAGTTTTGGAACTAGCCAGGTTATTTCTAACAGCATAGAACAGCTTGGTGAAAGTATACTTAGGGATGAGAAAAAAATGGAGAGAGTGAGCCTTAAGACCTCAGAGGAGATATCTCACTGAGTGATATGTAAGTTGTTCTCCCTTAGGAATGCATGAGCAGACACTTTCAGCCATTTCATCCCAGGTAACACTTTCCACAGCTGCTGCCTTAGACAACTGTTTACTTCACAAACACCTGCAAAAGCGCTAAAAGCCCAGCTTCCAAAAGCAGCTTTCTAATTTGAATGGCACGATTGCCCTCATTTGGCAGCACACTATTTTATGCAGCTTACGTACCCATTAAGCGTCAGGCGTTGAAATCCCCACATTGAAAGCAAGCCTGTGATTAACTGCTGTGATACCACGTTGTCTCGTGCTTACTGACATAAACTTAAAAGCAGGTTGCACTTAAAACCAGTTCACAGATAAGAATAGAAACCTGAAGCATTATCTCCATGTCTTCAAAATGAAGAGAAGCTAAGCATTCACTACATTAAGTGTAGGCTGTGAAATAAGCTCTGATTTCCAGGAACCAAGTCAGTGGCTCAACTACCAGAATTCCCCAGTCCCTATGTCAGTTTGGGCAGTTTTTCCCAACCCAGCACAAGGTGCTCACACAGTGAGGGCACAGAACCCAGATGGGTCTAAAGAAACCCATTTTTCCCCATTACATCTTTACAAAACAGCAAAAGCCATGCAGCACAAGGTTTAAAAGTCTTCCTCTCTCAGCTGACAACCAAGCACACTCCAGCAGTACTTGTAATACCATCCTGTCAGGATCAGAGCAGGCTGTCACACTGAACATAAGCAGCAGTCTTAATCCTCCCAACTGGATATCCACTAGAGGTCCACCTGATCTCATCAAAATTAAGCAATCTGTGGACTGTACCATTCAGAAATGTACTAATGATTTTTAATTTGCACATAATTAAAAAGTGGTATAAGGCAACAATGTTCCTTTGTTGTTTCTTTATCCGGTTTTGCTTGCTTTCTTGCACACGGGTAACTGTATGCATGTGTATTTATCTTTTTAAGTGTACAGCATTCACCTTCAAGAACATCACCTGAAGTCTTACAGAATATAGCACCACTTCACAGACCAGAAGCAACAAGCCCTGCAGAAGAGGAGACCAGACCTGTGGGCTGGCCTTCTCCACGGGAACCCGTAATGTCACTGAAAATCCTCAACAGTTCACAGATCCACACTCCCTCCTCCCATCCCAAAACAAATTAATTTGAAAGTATTTAAAGCTACCTGGCACCTTTTGCAGCTATACTTGTGAGGCTCAGAATCTGCACTTTCATCAGAGTTGTCATCATTTTCCTCTGATGAAATTCCAATTTTACCAATGAACTCTTCCCTCTGGTGATCGTCCATTAGTGCTATGTCCTGTGCAGGGCAGGAAAGAAGATTATGCTTTGACAGAGTAAACTTCTGTTTCAAAAGGTAACACCTAGTCAGCTTTTGTTGCCATGCAGACTGTCTCACATTCACAGCTGCTGAAACATTATTTATTTGAAATATCCTGCTCTGTTCAGTTCAGGTAAATAAAGTTCTTCTGTCCATGACTAAACAAGGAACCACTGTTTATCCAGAGAGATAAGACACTGTTTTTTTTTTTTCCATATAAAAGAAACTTTAAAGCAAACAGAGACTAAGCTGCTACATTATTCTATTCATCCTTATAAGTACCACTGAGTGACACAATTCCTTTCAATTCAACATGATTCCTTACAATTCAGTGTTACCCTAGATATGTCAAAATAATCCGAGTCTGATACACACTCTTGATAGGGCTGCTTTTGTGATTTGGAATGTTGTGACAAAAGCAGGTGAGGAACTCAACACACAGGCAGTTACGCTGGTGTCTACAAGAGAATCACAGTCACTGGCATGGAAAGGGCAGCACCAGTTATGTTTTCACAGCTGGGGTTTTTCTTTCATGCAAAGAGAGGGGATGACAGTAACCCCTCAGCCCAACCAAACTACAGCTAGAACAACACATCTGTTTGCAGCCTTCCTCTAAAGTTATTCTCCCTGCTTTAAAATGAGCAACCTTTCTGAGTCACACAAGGTCACGGGTGTTTTTTTCCCTAATGTTCATAACAGTGTTCTGCAGTGGTACCTGAAGTAACTTTATACATGATAGTCCACATCCTTTGGAGCAATCCAGAGGTGGAACCACAGAGCCATGGGTAAATCAAGAGCACAACCCCTGCTACGCTGCTGTAGAAACATCTCTGCACAGAGTATATCAGCACTGTCAGGTTGCCAGGATGAACATGTGGTCATAACAGTCTCAATATAGTTACTGGTATGTTCAACAATGTCTGCTAAGTAATATGCCTTTTCTAATAAATTCTTAACACAATACCTTAAAATGGACATGAATATGATCTCTCAACACATCCACCCTGAAAAATTTACGTCCACAGATTTCACAAGTGTATTTCTTGTCTCCATGCGTTAGAAGGTGTTTGTTCATATTGCTCCTACATGAAAATACCTAAAAGAAAACAAGGAAGGAAGTGGTTTTGAATTAAGACCAGCAAGGCTAAATTCTTTGCTAGTTATCCAGTGGATAGTATGGAACATACTTATAGTCCTTTTTTATTCATTCTGCCCAGAAATGTGCAGGAGATCCTGCTAGGCAGACAACAGACTACCTCAGGAGCTGCTGATACAGCAAATACTGACCAAAATTGTTCGTTCATCAGAGGTGGGCTTCCAAAAAAGCTGCCCCAGAATTATATGGGGTTTATTTAGAAATATTTAAATATTACGAATCAAGAATGTTGCATGTCTATAAAAAGACATGTCCACAAAATCTACCTTCATTAATAGAACATATCCAAAGCATCAAAACCAAAGGTGTACACACCACTTCTGTTGCTTGAGTGTATCTTGCACCACGAATCATTAAATATTCATAAAAACACTAGTTAAATGCACAGTCTTCATATCTGTGATAACAGCAACTTCAGATCATGAATGCGCAACACCCAAACGCAGCAGTGCCATGACTAGACAATGGATCCAATGTGAATTCTAACAGAAAACAATTTCCATTGCAGTGAACTGCAGCTGTTTATGTTCTGGCAGAAAACTTCACTCCAAATAACATAAGCCATGAGATTTTACTAATGGACACAGTGGCCATGTTACACTCTGTGTCGTGCTACCTGTCCTGAAAGTCTAGTCTGAACATCAGTTTTGTTCTTACCTTTGTCCTAACAGCTCCAACCACCCCTGGCTGCAGTGGGCCTGGATATATAACAGAGGTAAGGCAGTTTAAAGAGTAACATCTTGTCTGGGTGACAGGGCTTGCTTGTAGCTGACCACGTGCCTGTCTGAATTGCAAGGTATTGCGACTTGACATGTACCTCAGGGCTAATCATATACCCTCAAACCTTTTGGCAGGCTGTGTGCCTATTCAAGGAGGCTGCTATTGAAGTTTAAGCCACAGTAGCTCATTTGCAGACTCTGGGTTGAGGTGCTCAGTACCCCTGGAGAGGTACTGAGCTTTGCAAGGCACGCGCTGGCAGAGGTGCCTACCTTCCCGCACACGGGGCATCCTGAAGGCTCCTTCTTGTAGCGAACCATGTTTTCCGTGCTGTGCTCAAAGTCTTCCCTCTTCACACGCCTCACCCCTTCACAGAACAGTCCCCATCAAAAAAACAAAACAAAAAAAATAAACCATGGTTTTCTACTTCAATCTGCATGCCCTTTCAGGTGAGTTCTGTACAGAAGAGTGAAATGCTGGGAAGAGCCTCGATACAGAATTTAATTGCCAACAAAAGGATAATTTCTAAATTAAAGTGGTGTCTTAAGAATATAAAAGCAGCCCACCAGGGTGATCTAGTGTGGCCTAATGGTTATTACACGGATTGTAATGTGTCTGAAAACAGACATTTATATTCAACACCAGGAAACAGGCAGACCTAGTGAGCCTTGGCACTTTGATCAGATATCTGGCCCAGAAATTCCCCCTTACAGTCTCTAAAGAGAAAGGGAACCCATCCAGCATCACCTTCAACACTCCATGAGGATTTCAGACCTCTTTCTCTGCTACTTTCAGGGGGAAAGAGGGCTGCTGCTCTTCTGTGATGGCTACACATCAAGACTGGGCCTAACCCAATATTGCCATTCAACCCCATAACCTCTAGCTGTCCTCTACTTCATGGCACAAAGGTCCAAGTTGTAAGGGCAGACAGTGACAGTCAGCTACACCCAAAGCACCAAAATGGACAGTCTGGCTGCTTTTCTGAAAACAACCTTTGGACTTACCATCTAGAACACTAAATGAATTTTAATACATACTTCAACAATCTACCCCAAGATTTTCCAGAGTCCTTCAGTACCTATACCATCCTCAAGTGTTCAAGACTTTGAACTGTAAATTCCTATAAACTATTTTTCGTACATTCTCAAGATTTTGAAAGAGAACATCACACAGCATTCTGTTTTACTGTATTTGCACAGTCATCACTTTCAGTCATATACTGAAAGTTCTCTGCTCTCAAAATTTCAAGTTACCACATTTTAATTTTTTTTAAAGAAAGAAGTCAAGAAAGAAAAGTATGCTATTAAAATCAGCTAGTCTAAACTACTGCATAAGCCAAGCAACTTTCACAGGACTGTCAGTAGCACTAGATCCAATCACACGAAGCTGGAAATAAAATGTAGGTGCACCTCCTAGAAAGTTTTCCATAGAATTAGACAACTCCTCTCCAGGATCTGTTATTATTTTTAATAAATGTCACATTTTGCTGAAACCTACTACTCCAGATTGGATAACTGACAAAAAAAAAAAGACAGTCACCATCCAGAAGAATCCTATGTGCCATCATTTCCTTAACCTTCCCCCCTTTACTGCCATTCAAGGGGTAATAATTAGGTTCATCTGCAGTATACTTACCTTCCAAGTGTCGTCTTTGATGGTCTAGCATGACATCTTTCCGGTAGAACATCTTGTTGCAGATTTCACATGCAAACTTCTTATCCCCATGCTTTTTCTTGTGTTTTGAAAGATTGCTGTTTGTAGAAAAGAATCTGAAACACATCTCACACTGGAATGTCTTGTCATCTGTAAGCAAGAGAAACCATGCAGCTTTTTGCAGATGAAAACAGGCTCTGCATGCTTGTGAGGCAGCAGCTCTTTTGTTAGACCTGGGTGTTAACATATAATCCATCATTATACGTACTGAGGAGGGAAACTCAAAGCATGTATTTTTCTTTTACTTCAAAATTTGCCTTCCCATTAAAAAGATAATAAACATCAAACAACCTATTGTGCATCTTTTTGCTGCCTATGACGTTAATTATTACTGCAACGCACAGGAGGATATTTCTTCAAAGGCAATAAATATATATGATGCTAATTTGAACATGGAGTTTAGCATTGTAAATTCCTCACACAGGCTATTTCCATTGTGGTCTAGGACACAGTAACACATTTGCAGGGGGTTTTATTACAGTTGATTCACGTTTTTAATGTTGTTAAAAACAGTGTATACAGCAGCACAGCCTCATACAAACAGCTGTGTCCAGGCACTGCTTCTGCCAGCACTGGTTCCTAATACCAGCCACTCCACAACACTCCAGAACAAAGCATAAAACCTAAAAAAAAAAAAAATAATACACTATTCCATGATAATAGGCCTACAGGGAATTTGCTTTCTCTCAGTAGTTGAGACTTCTGTTGAAACACAGGGGTGCTGTTGGAATCTGACAATGCTGCAACAGTAACAAAGAGGTAACGGCTCAAAGCGTTGGAAGAGTAGAGCAAAAACAGCTGCCCATTTCTGTAATTGTCAACTCAGAGGGAAAAGGAGCTTCTGTCTTTGAATAAACACAATACTAAGGTTACTTGGCATTGCTTTCCATTCTTCATAAGGCCTGGTTTTATACAAGCCGTACCCTCTGAAAGAAAAACCTACTTTGAATGGTTCTGTAAGAGGCAATTACCCAGGTGATTCTGTACTGACAGGTATCAGGGGTCCACAAAAGAAATGAGGATGTAATTTTCTAAGCATAAAATCACTCAGCATAAACAATATGAGTAACCATGAGGGATAGCTATGGGAGAAAAGGACAGTTGCTAGTGATACCAAGAAAGAAATACCTACAGAGATTACTGCAACTACAAAGAAAGCAGAGAAAGCAGAAGAAAACTGTAATTAATGCCAGAAAACTACAAATTATTGACAGTACTGGCTGCCTTTTCAGTCCCCATATTTCAGAGAAATGAGGGGAAATTTCAGGAAATTAAAGTTAAAGAGAGATGGTGTGACAGGGTATCTGTGAGCATACAAACGAAACACCAGTGAGGACATTAGACAGATGAGCAGGAACTACTAAAACCAAGACTACCTAAGTGGATGGCTATGCTTTTTGTATCACAACAAGGGGGTTGGGAGGAAGGGAGGAGCAGGTTGCTTGTTGTGATGACGACAAAAACCTAAATGCCTACTCCCCCCTTTGTAGTTACTATGCTGAGGTGGATTTGTGGACATCCCCACAAAGCAGAATGGTTAGACACTCTCACCTGTCCTGCAGTTATGGAATTCCAACGCGCTCTCTATCCGAAAGGCCTTTTCGCACGTGGCGCACTTGTATCTGTACTCACTGTCAACCTGAGGAGTGCAAGCAGTTCAGTTTTTAAGAGGGCAGAAACACAAGTGGAATCAGACAGAGAAATTCTAAAGCTCGAGCACTTTTTCTGTTTTCCATCTTTTCCCAGTTTCCTCCCTTCAGGAGGATATTTACATACACACTGATGTGAAATTCCCATGCTGTATCACCCTGCCAACCATGTCCCTGCACCTGAGCTCTCAGGGGGAAAAGAATAAATAAATAAATAAACAGTAGTAGACCATGCACGTCTGTGCATGTAACAGTCTTCCTAACGACCCCTGGTCCAACATGGAGACAGAAGTTCTGAGAAGCAGGGTGTTAACTGACTCATCCTCCAGCTCCAGAACCCATGTCAGCAACCCGAGAGCTCAGGACCATGATGCTGAGCAGCAATGGCAACACTCACTGGTAAAGGCCCCTGTATGGGCACGGTCAGTATTTACGCAGCACTGAAAGGCCCTCAGCTGCCAGCACGGGGCTGCTGCTGTGAGCTCTGTGGGCATACACACCTGCACACAGCCCTTAGTACCACTGCCTTTACCCAGAGAGTTACAAGTTAAATGATACTGCAGGTGGGGGGATCAATGAAACAGGGTGACAAAACGAAGACTTAGAACAACCCTATTTAGTACCAGAAACTAAAGTCAGATCCCACCTTTAGATCACATAGGTCCAGCTAACTCAAACTTGTCTTGCTGGAACTGATGCTTAAAGCCAACTTTCTATAGAAAATTCACACACAGAAAAAGGACTTGTATGCTCAAAGGCATGCCCACACTTTGCAAACTCCTCATCTGTTGTAATAGATGATGTCACCTCTCCCTATCAGTCTTGTCTCACTTATTCATGTGGGTATCTGCTCGCATACAACTGACCCAAGCTCCCCAGCCAGCACCTGTAAGCTCACAGTACATTTTCATCCCATCTCAGAAAGAGCCCGCTAGTCATTTCCACTCACTTCGTTCCTGCTGTGCTTGTAGGAGACATGCTGCTTCAAGCTCTCTTTACGGCTGAACAGCTTTGCGCACTCCTCGCATTTAAACAGTTTGTCACCTGAGGGGATCAATCCAGATAAAATAAAACAATAATAAAAAAAAAAGTAGTCAGTAACTGATAACAAGCAACTCCAGGCCAGACAGGGGAAACCAAAGCACAAGCGACTGTAAACAAACAGGCTAGTGATGAGAAGCTGTTTTAATTCAGAAGATCCAACAATAGATTTTAACCTTGCCCACCATTTCTGACAACAAGTTTGTTTGGTTCTCACATCCTTTTTCAGTGACTATTTTCCACATAATCCTTAGAAGGTGGTCATGGACCCCTGGAACTGCAGACTGCAAGCTAAAAAGCATTCAGCTGTTTTTCAGACATCTACAGAGCAATGTTATCCATGTGTCTGTGAAAGTGGGGGATGATATATATATGTGTCTATATTTAAAGAGAAGAATAGTTTTTGGAAATCCCATCACATCCTCACCCCTGTTTAAAGTATGTACCTAAACTCAAATTTTAAGTGTTCCGATTTCAACTTTCAACTAGCATTGTCTCCTGCTTTGGTCTGCAGAACTAAAAGACTTTCCTAGACAGAGCTGAAAGAAAAAGAGTGAAGAGAGAAGCAAGAAAGGGAAAAGGGGAGGACAAAAAAAAAGGGGGAAAGAGTAGAGAAGCCAAAGGGGAAATAAAGGAAAAGAAGAAAGAAGAAAAAGGGTGAAAAGAGGAAAAGAAGAGAGAAGAAAAAGGAAAAGCTGAAAAAGAAACAAGGGAAGAGAGAGGAAAAAAGGAAACAAGGGAAAAGAAAGCAGGGGGGAACGGGGAAAAACAGAAAAAAGGGGAGGGGAGAGGAAAAAAAGGAAAACAAAGACGATGAAAAAGCGCTCTTAAAATTACGTTTCTCAGTCCCTAAAAATAGCTCTTTTACTCAAAGGTGGACCCAACAAGAGACAAAATCAATAGGTAAGCGAGACAAAGGCAAACCCACCGTGGGAGCGGATGTGCCTGCTGAGGTTGCTGCTGTTCTGGAAGATCTTACTGCAGATACTGCACTGATAGACGCGCTTGTGCTCCCCGAGCTGTTTTATCAGCTTCCGCCGTATACCATGTCTACTGGAGAGAATTAAACTTCTTTTGAGGGACATGGTGTTTTGGTGATGAGCAAACCTACTGGATTAGAGAAAGAAAGGCAGGGACTGAAAGGTATCCCACAGGTTGCAAGAAAGAGTCCCACCAGCTGGCAAAAGCTAGAGGAGTGTTGTGCTCAGCTGCTGGCAGGAGAGGGGGGCTGGGAGCTTCCACTTTGCTGAGGCATCCCCCTGGGCCCCCTGGAAGCAGCAGATGTCAGAGTTTTGCTTGCTCCAGACCAGCTTCACCCAGCAAGGGAAAAAGTACCAGCCACCAGAGCAAGAGACTGTCTTTGCAGACCCCTCAGAGGAACAAAGGGCCTGTTCCACCTATCCTCCAAAAACACCAGCTCTGTTCCAGCTTAGAAAGCTCAGCAGTCTGCATGCAAAAGGCGTGTATGTGGGGTAAGAGGGCAGCAGAGCACAAAGCAGCAGAACCCTTCTATTTCCCAGCACAACCACCCGCTGGAATGCATTTTTGATGGCTGTGTTGTCTGCTAAAGACTTAAATGTATAGCATTACTAGCCAATTCTGAAACATCAAATGTTTTATTATACAAAAAGTAGCTCAAAAAGCCAATTTTACCAGGACAAAAAGACATAAAAGACTCTAATCAAATGATACTCAAGAGTCTCCCTGAGCTTCTGTTATAGTGCAGTTTTCCCCTCCCACTGCTTTAAACCTGAAGTATCACACGCTCAAACCAACATGAAGTCATTCAGGAGTTAAGATGATAAGTGAGACAGAATAATAATGGCTAGCATAATTTTTTGAGCAAGATTTACTTTGCCTCTTATTGCCAACACTCAACAGGAGTAGTATTTCACCTTGCAGCTGTGGGAGGCTTTTGGAAAGACACTGAATAAAAGCAGTAGCATGACAGAAAACAGAATTTTGGAGAATTTCACCACCACCATCTCACCATCTGCACACCACTCTCCAGTGCACAAGTCACCTTCGTGGCACTTGAAGTCAGTTCCTACAGCAGCGCGACGACACCGTTTTACGCTAACAAAGAGCATCTGTGAGCTCTGAAGTTAAGCAGAGCTGTTCCATGCTACATAATGTCAATTAAGCCTAAAAGGAAAAACCTGCATCTCAGAACACTTACTTTGACACTGAACTGATGTTATTTGTGGTGCTAGGCACCTTTCCTAAAACCAATTCCATAATTCTTTCTTCTGCAGCTGAAGGCAAGGCCACTTCTTCTGATGGGACCTCAGTTACAGCATCAGCCTCACGCTCCACTGCAAACACATAAAAATACAGTGTTAATGTGGATAGCTGGAAATACCACCTCAAATGCTTCTGTAATGAGATGTGGTGCTGGAGACGTTACTGGAGCACAAGTAACGGATTGTGAATGAGTAGGTAACACCTGCAAGATAGAGAAAGTGGCTACTGAATGACAAGCAAGACGTAGCCACCATCTCTTATGGAAGCATAATTTCTTACCTTTCCAAACTATTACTAAGGGATTGACTAGCCATCTTGAAATTTCCTACTACAACTACACTTCAAGGA
Source organism: Gallinula chloropus (assembly GCF_964237585.1). Lineage (NCBI taxonomy): Eukaryota > Metazoa > Chordata > Aves > Gruiformes > Rallidae > Gallinula > Gallinula chloropus. The sequence goes on from NC_140085.1 coordinate 118,381,491, forward strand.
AGGTAAGCTCTGAAAAAAGCCCCTTCCAAGAATAATCCTTCAGGTAGAAAGGAAAGTGTCTCCTCTTGAGAGGAAGGATGCTTTCTCTTGTGTTCCTTCTTTCAGAAAGCTAGGCAGGTGTCTCATAACCAGTATCCCGTGTTTCTCTGGGCCTCTCTGTTACTAAAACTATCAAAAGAGAATGCAGGTAATCTGCACAGAGGCGCTGCAACATCTAACATAGACAAAATTTCCTTAGAGGTAACTAACAAAGACTGTAAAAGCTTTAGGGATCTGACTGAAAAACCTCCCTCCTATCTCAGTACTACTTTTTAGGCCTTTCTGAGAAGGCATCACTATGGACATATGATGGGATATGTGCTTAGCATTTTCCTAAGTTTTGTTTTACCTGCAGAATCTTTCTCTTCAGCGACAAGAGGTGTTTCTGCTTTTGCTGTTTTGGGCTTTCGCCCTCGCCTAGCCTTCCTCCGGGAGTCTGTGGTGGCACTGGTGGCATCACAAATCACTGGCTGATCCACAGGGGAAGCCTCTGCTGCCTTCTCTGTAACAGTCTCATTTTGGCTGTTTTGGGGGGTACCTTTAGCTTGTTCCAGGTGACTCAGCAAGTGCTCTGGGTGGATGGGAAAGAACAAGAGAGTAAGGAGGAAAGAAACTGTCATGAAATACTCAAATGGACAGATCCAGTTTATACCTATCAGATTAATCTCACCTAGCTGAGACTCACTTTAGTTATTTCAAAAGCAGTCACAATACCTCCCTAAATAAAACCACACAGTTTATTGAGCACTGAAACAATTCAGGGTCTGAATATTTAAAGAGGTTTGTTAGATATCACTGGGAAAAGGTTGTGCCCCTGAGAATGGGTACATTTTTCCAAATGCCCAAGTTATTTAACAACCTAAGTCCTCTTTTCAAAAATGAATCCTCAGATGGTCAGAGCTCTTAAATATTCAAAGCTCTTTTACATTTCTTTCTTCTTTTGAAAACTGCAAATGAAATGGATGGAGGAAAATGTATTTCGTTACCTTTACTAAACCTGTGCCATAAATACCACACAGATTATACCACGAAGTGTAAGCTGGCATCACCGACCTTACACACTGCTCATGCAGTTCCCTATCCTTGATATTCCTACCGCTCCCACGTTATCTTCTAAACAAGATTTTTTTCTTCTAGATTCGACACCATAGCTGTTTGCCCAGAGACTGACCACTGCCATATCCAAAACAGCACTGTTTGACCTTCCACACTACCTTTTTTCTTAAAGGAACAGAAAAATTAAAACCTCTATCTTACTGCATCATAGCCAGGGTATGGCTTCCCAGTGCCCTGTTCTGGAAGAGCAGAAGTCTTCTGATGCTTCTCAGTCCTCTCTCATGAGTTTCTCGCACTTCTTACCTGTTAGCAGCTGAGGCTCCTGGAAAGCAGATGAACACACTTTACATGTCCACTGGCTGGACTCTGCTTCTGCAGCTCCACTGCCTTCTGGAGCGTTGGCTAAATCACAAGAAGAAATACCAAAAAGCTTTGAAAATGGGAAGGTAGTAAATCCCTGTAGCTTTGTTTATCTTGCAGTAACTCCCCGAGTATCACAGTTACGATTTAAGCAGTAGGAACCCCACAGGGGCAGCAGCAACAACCTCAGGGTCTTCCAAACACCAACACTTGAAACTTCAGAACAGATGAGAAGTCTGAACAGAAACTAAGTGATGTCAGGAGAGACTATCAGTGCTCTTGTAAAGTCTGGAGAGTCCCTTTATCGCTTTCTAAAGAACTGTAATTACCAAAGGCACAGCATAAAGCAATTTTTAGCACCTTTAGAACCGGGGATGCCAGTCCTCTTCTGGGTCACCTGAGGACTGAAGCAGGAGTAGCCTCTTTGCTCTCTCACTGAGTAAGAACATTTGGATTAACAGAAGTTGCAAGAAACCACTATATTTATGTTCTAATTAACATAACAGCTCATGCCAGATAAAGAAAATAAAGAAGACATAAGGGAGGAAATGGAACTGGAACAAAAAAAGAGAAGAAAATGGCTATTCTGCTCAGTCCACTGTCTTTACGTCCTTGGATGATGTGTCTGAGTTTGTCAACAGGATCTGATAACTGAACCAGATCAGAGATATTTTTGGTACACAAAAAGCTACCGTTCCAGAGTTTACAAGACTCTCCCAGAGGAGGAGTATGACACTGAAATTAGTTTAAGTGAATAGCAGCACAAACTGTGCCTCAGTTTCTGCCACAGATTTCCTGTGTGATTGTTAGCCAGTCAGTTAATCTCCCCCTGCCCGAGGAACCCATCTGTAAAGGGATGATAAATTTACTTCCTCCTTTTCACCGTTGGTTCTTAAACCTAAATAAAAGCTTCTCTGAGGCAAAGGTTGTTCCCTGCTACAAATTACATTCAACGTTCTGCACTACAGAGATATGATCTCACCCATGCTGTAATAAATAAATAAAAAACAGGTAGAGAATTCAGCAACAGAAACTCCTTCTTCACAGGCTACATAATAAAAAAAAACCCCTTATCTTGAAACCTCTGTCTGTGAGGCTAAAACCAGCAAACCTAATGCAAAGGTTCTGCATTGCTAAAAAAAAAGCAAAAAGTCTATTGGTAAGCAACACGTAAGCTACTCTGTCTCATCAAGTTGCAGGATAGTAAAACTGAAAAAGCACTACCTGCAAAACTGAAGGCAGCCTTGGAAAATTGTCCCTGACCCTGCCTCAAGCAGTAAACCTAGAAACCCTAGCTGTGTGCGCTGGTTTGCCATGCATAGTCAGGTCTTGTTGAGGTTCCTTTCTTCAGGCTTCCAGGGCAGCTGCAAGGCAGCCCAGTTTGCTTGGAAGCACAGATCTGTCAGCTGGAAACAGCTTTGTACGACCTGAGGAAAACAGTCAGGATCAAGAGAAGCATATTTTGGTTTGGAAACACCAAAACACTGCATCAGTAGGAACACCTTAGGGTTCCCAAAGTGTTAACAGGCAGCATTCTGTTTCTCTTGAGGCTGGACTTTCAGACAATGGGGTGAAGGACATAGGAAGAGCTGTTCAAATTCTTCATAGCTCCCCTCCAAGCCCTCCCGCAAAAATCAGTGATGCCAAACTGAAAGACAACTCCCCAGTCAACTTCACATTTCAGCGGTGACAGTATCTGCTGATGTAACTGCTCTGCACACACCTGCAACAACTCTCCTCCTCCTAGACACTTGTAGTAGGCAAAATTCAGCAAAGTAACCTTTGCAAAGAACACACCAGAAATGGCTGTCTCTTGATCCTGATCTTCACACTATCTATCAAGTTCAGTTTTAGACACAGCAGTGTGTGCTAAGTGGACTCTTAATGTCGTTGTTCCACTTATCAGAGATTATGAAGCAATGTGCCCTCCCCATAATCAACCTTGGGGACTGCGTTCCTCTGACACCACGAGTTATTTCCTGAGCCATATGTTCTTTGCCAAGAGTATCGGTACTACTAACGAGTTTATCTAAATTTCAGTTCCTGTAATCAAGCCCAGTCTGAACTCTAATAGGCTTTTGATATCAGCGTCCTTGTAATTTCCGAGCAGCTGCTCTTACGTTCACTCACAGGCTCACGCTTTCATCCAGCACCTGATCGTTTCGAACTATCACACTTTGCACGCAGAGCCTGAAGATTTTCTTTGGAAATATCCCAACACTAATCTCTTCCAAGGTCAGAAGCAGTTGTGGTTTCCATGAAAATCATCTGCCTAAAAGTTTATCGGCCCCTCTGTCACTTTTTAACCTGCATTTTGTATTATAAGGACCGGGCCTGTGAAAATTAAAAAGAAAAAATCCAGGCTTTGATGCCCTCTCTAAATTCCTATTTGCTAGAAGTTATATAACCTTAGTATCTGCACAGAAGTGGTGTACCTAACAGCTTTCTGGCTGTGGATCTGCCCTCTGTCTCTCTCAGAAACACTGTAATTTTGCATACCTGCTGGATCAGTTGCTGGTACACTGGATTTCTTCGTTTTTTTATGGGGTAAGACAACAGACGAAGGTTTTGATGAGCTTTTATTCCCCTCTTTATCAGAATCCATCACTACCAAGCACATATCTGTGAAGAGGAAAAACAGTTCCTTTACTTTCCAGACCCTTTCATTCTCTCTACTCTGTGCTGACGGCAGTAACCATGGGTCAGAAAGTTTTGCAAGCCTGCTATAGGGCAAAAACCAAACAAACATTCTCATGGAAAACCCTAACTGGGACATTCTTATGCCTGAATCTCATACAACGTGCCTTTTGTATTCCGGAGCATACAGAGAAGAGTGCTGAACAGAGAAAGCAGGACGTACCTAAACAGTATTTTAAAGTACCCATATGCCCACAAAAATACATGAACAGGTTAAATTAAAGAGGAAAAAGATGAAACCTCTCAGTTAATACCAAATGGAAACACCTTAGTATTCAGAAACCAGTTAAGGGCATTGATTCAGCTGCAGTACGTAAGACTCTGCTCACCATCAAGGCCAGCCACAGAGCATGTTGATGACAATGGCCTCTCCCCAAGCCATTTGTCACCCCAAATTGTACTCAGAATAGCAGAAATACCATTTGGGAAGTCCTCCCAACTCAAGATCAGAAAGTAAAAGCCCTTGCAATACTAAAGGATCACGTCACACCTTTTAGCTGCAGAAATGCAAAAGAAGAAGAAAACAAAAGGGTGGAGGAACAAGAGACTTCTGTCAATTTGAATTCAGATTCTAAAAAATCTGCTGTCTTTATTTGCCAAGCACAAGTGCAGCTGTGTGAAATGGCAGTTCACTCTTAAGCTAATATTTTATTCTGGTAGGTCCCATGTAAGGCTGCGTAAGATAGAAGTAGCTTTTTAGAACTGTCTAACAGTTCTGAGCAAAACATTTTCACCATAACTGAGCAAGAATGGCTTCCTTAGCAAATGTGCATGTACATTTAGACTGACACTGATGCTTGGGCTCCTTTGTTCTTCTACCCAGAAATGTTTTCAATGCAGCCACCAGTTTGTTTGTTAAGAACTATTTATTCATTTCTTCCACTCTGAAGAGGCTGAATCATCAACTAGGCCACTTGTCTTCAAAATCTCAGATATATGATGCTTAAGAATCTATGCTTTCCTTTTGCTGGACAACCACGTATGCAGGTTAGCCTGACTCTAAAGGCCAGCAACTTCAGGGTCAGAGCCTATTTGGTGAACAGCACTGTCAACTACAACAGTAGGGGACTATGGGTCTCCCTCAGGACTGGGCCCTTAGGAAGGAAAAAAGGCCCCCACACATACCATTGGCAATACTAGTGACCTGCTTCAGCACTGGCTTTTCCATTTTTTTGGCGTAAAAAGCTGCATACCACACTCGCAGCTCAGTTCCTGGTGGGATGTCCCGGGAGGTGGTGAAGTAAATATCATTGTCATGCTGGAAGGCAGTTAAGTTTTGATGCTCATATTCGGTGGCTGGTCGCACCATCATCATCCAGTTGCAATCATCTTCATTTGAGGTGTCAAAATATACCAGGGGCCCATCCTTCTGGAAGACCTGCCAAGCAAAATACATGTATAATAAAAAGCAATTCCAAGTTTAGAATTTTTATTCTCTGCTTTTGCAATGGCTTCCATTCAGTGTATGTGAGGGACAAAGCAAACCTCAACACTTCCATCAGGCGTGTTTCACGTATCAGTCACATCTTCAGAGGACAGACTACTAGGGGCAGGACGAAAACAAACTCCACTTCTGTCCTAAGAATTCCTGCTACAGATACCAATTTCTCCACAAGATTTGAATGAGTGAATACAGGAGAATGGAGGGGGATCCACAGAGCGTGCTGTGAAATACCCATCAGCCCAAGTCGCATTTCTATGTCTGTCCTTCTGAGTTAGTGTTGCGGTTAAACCCTGCAGGCAGCTAAAGTAACCACACAGCTCGCTCAGACCTCCCACAATGGGAGGTAAAACAAGGTAAAACGTGTGGTTTGAGATAAAGATGGTTTAACAGGGCAGAAAAGGCAGACATAAATAATGGTGACAACAATGATAATAATTTAATAATAATGTACAACACCAGTGATGCACAGCACAATTGCTCACCAGCTAAAGCCAGTGCTCAGGTAGTTCCTGAGCCACCTGCCTCCTGGCCAACCCCCTAGTTATATACAGAGCATGACATCATACCTAAAGGACAACACAGCCATTGGTCACAGCCAACATGGGTTCAGAAGAGGAAGGTCCTGTCTATCATTTCCTTTTATGACAAGGTCACCCGGCTGGCTGACCAAGGGAAACCAGTTCATGTTATCTTTTTGGATTTCAGTAAGGCTTTTGACACTGTCTCACAGCATCTTGCTGGACAAAGCATCCAGCACACAACTAGACAAAGACATAATGCATTGGGTGGGCAATTGGCTGACAGGTCGGTCCCAGAGGGGGATAATGAATGGGGTTACATCAGGCTGGCAGCCAGTCACATTTTCATAAATGATGGGGACACAGGACAAGAGGGTGTCTAAAGCAAATTTGCAGATGACACCAAACTGGGAGGAGCTGTTGACTCCATTGAGGGTGGAGAGGTCATACAGAGACCTGGGCAGATGAGAGAGCTGGGCCATCACCAACAGCCTGAAGTTTAACAAGGGCAAGTGCCAGATTCTGCACCTGGGAAGGGGCAACCCTGGCTGCACACACAGACCGCGGGATCAGATGCTGGAGGCCAGACATGCTGAGAGGGATTTGGAGGTTTTGGTCGACAGCAAGTTAAACACAGGCCAGGAGGGCCAACCACATCCTGGGGTGCATCAAGCACTGTATGGCCAGCTGGTCCAAGGAGGGGATTGTCCTGCTCACACTGCGCTGGTGCAGCCTCACCTAAAGTACTGGGTGCAGTTTTGGGCACCACAGTACAAGAGGGACATAAAAACATTGGAGAGTGCCCAGAGAAGGGCAGCAAGGATGGTGAAGGGTCTGGAGGGGAAGTCTTATGAGGAGAGGCTGAAGTCCCTTGGTTTGTTGAGCCTGGAGGAGGCTGAGGGGAGACCTCATCACTGTCTGTGGCTTCTTGATGAGGGGAAGCAAAGGGGCAGGTGCTGATCTCCCTTTGGCGGCCAGTGACAGAACCCAAGGGAACAGCATGAAGATGCAACAGGGGATGTTTAGGCTGGATATTAGGAGGAGGCTTTTTACTGAGAGGGTGGTTGGGCACTGGAACAGGCTCCCCAGGGAAGGGGTCATATCACTGAGCTTGACTGAGTTCAGGAAGCCTCTGGACGATGACCTCAGTCACATGCTCTGACTTGTCTGGCCCTGTGTCGAGCCAGGAGTTGGATTTGATGATCCTTATGGGTCCCTTCCAACTTAGGATATTCTGTGATTCTTTGATTCTATATATGGTATGGAATACCACTTGTGTCAGTCTGGGTTAGCTGTCCTGTCTGTGTCTCCTCCCAGCTTCTTAGATGCCCAGCCTTCTCGTTGGCAGGGCAGTATGAGAAGCTGAAATGTCCTTGACTGATTTGCAACAACCAAAACATCAGTGTTACCAACTTTATTCTCAACCTAAATCCAAACACAGCACTATACCAGCAGCTAGGAAGAAAAACAACTCCAAAACAAGTCCAAAATGAAGACAGTTACTGAAACTGTGAGACTGAATTCAACTTTTACCATAGCATTTTTCCTACCAAACTCGTCAAGAGAAGAATAAAACAAATGCATTGCAGTAAAAAATATTTACTCTGTGTGTTCCATAAACCTAATGCACCTGCCACTCATGAAATAAATACAATCAAATTGAAGAGACTATGGAAAACAACTGAAATGAACTGCTGTAGTCCTTGCCCCTCTTGTATCAACCCACACAGAAGGTGAAAGACAAGCAGTTTTGCTGACTGCATCCTAGCCCTATCTCCTAAATTATGTTCACTTCAAGCCTGCAGAATGAGCCTTTACTTTGGTTCTTCTATGTCTTGTCCAGAGAATGCTTGTTTAGTTAGTCCGTTACACGATGCGCCTAAAACGTGCCCCAAGTAACAGCCCTACACACATTTTTTTTTCCATACTGGTAGACAGCATAACATCATCAGGGGTAAAACCGACTCAGTTGATGCTTTTTATGTTCCATGTCTTACCTTCAGGGGAAAAACAGATTCTTTTTCCAGCTTGGCAACTCTCTTGGATTCGAATGGGCCAAACTGGGTACGTTTCACTAGCTGAGTCAGAGCAAATACTCCTTCAGTCCCATCTTCCAACTGTCTTATCTCCAAATTGGAAGGCAGAGATGATCTAAAAAATGAAGAGACAATTGAGAAAAAACAATTATACGTGGGACAAAACTGCAGGATTCCATGGAAGAACCAAGTCAGCCTGTATTTCTGCTCTCTCCAGTGACAGAAAACATTTTTAAAATTTTATTTCTACAAGGATTTATAAACAGAGGAGAATAACTATCAGCAGTAGTGGAGGGCTGAGTCAGTGATTACTTGAGAGAGCTGAATAATCTGGCAACCTGACAGGCTGCACCTGAGGGTGCTGATGCAGCAGTCCAAGACCATAGTGAGACTATACTCTGTCACCTTGGAAAGACCGTGAGCATCAGGGAGGATTGTCTGATGACTGGAGAAAGACAAATGTGGCACCCATCTTCACAAAAAAACTGAAAGGAAGATACAAGGAACTACAGTTTGGACAGCCTCACTTCAGCCTGTGGGAAAATTATGGAACAAGACCTTGTGGGAGGCATCTATGGACATGGGAGGTGACAGTGACTGGAAACAATCACCATGGACTGATTAAGGGCCACTCATGCCTGACAAACCATTTGCCTTCCATGATAAAATTACCAGGTCTGCAGATGAAGGAAGAGAAGTGGATGTCACTTCCCTCCTTGACTTTACAAGGCTTTCAACACTGCTGATATTCTTGTACCCAAGTCGGAGTGTTATGGTGTGAATGGGTACACCACTAATACAGCCAGTAACTTGATGAGTGGTCAGAGTCATGGTCAATGGTTCTTACTCTACCTGGAGACCAGTAACAACTGGGGCACAGCAGAGATCTGTGCTGGAAACTATTATAGAATCACAGAATGGTTTATGTTAGAAAAGGTCTCAAAGCCCATCTGGTTCCAACCCCCTGCCATGGGCTGGGACACCCTCCACCAGACTGGGCTGCCCAAAGCCCCATCCAACCTGGCCTTGAACACTGCTGAGGGGGGCAGCCACAGCTTCTCTGGGCAGTCTGTGCCAGCGCCTCGCTGCACTCACAGGGAAGAGGTGCTCCAGCCCTCTGGTCATCTTTGTGGCCTCTTCTGGACTTGCTTCAAAAGCTCAATGTCTTTCTTGTAAGGGAGAAGAACCTGTCCTGTTTTAACACTTTTACCAATCATCTAGATGGGGCAATGGAGTGCACTCATCCAATTTGCAGAAGGGCACAATCAGTATGTCTGAAGGCAGGACTGGAGAGATACACAGAGAGGAACCATAGGAAATTCCAAGGACAAATGCAAAGTCCTGCACCTGGGAAGGAAAAAGCCCTAGTGATGGTATTGGCTGGGAGAAAGACCCTGGGGTGGTAGACAGCAAGCTGGACATGAGGCTACAACATGTCCCAGCACAAAAAAGCATCAAATTCACGTTGAATGGCACAAACTTGAGCAGCCAACAGACTGAAGCAAGTGATTGTGCTCCTCTGCTCAGCACTTGCTATGTCCCAGCTACCTACTGCCTCCTGTTTTGGGTCCCCAATACAAGGCAACCCTGTTTTTTTCAGCTCTGTGCTAACAGATGAAAAGCTGAAAATAATCAGACAGGCTACTGACTGCTCTGTAGAAGTTGACACTGGCAGATCCATTGTCCTGTCTAGATGAAGAGAAATGCAACATTGCAACCTTAGCGATAAGCAAATGAATCGAGAAATGCTTTCAGTTTTAGTAACAGAACATGCAGTGTTAGAGACAGGGAAGTTCAGGAGATGTTTACCACTTCTTTTCTAACCATAAAGCATTCATTTTATCTTTTCAGTACGACAGAAGAAACAATGATCATGTGGTTAAGCAACTAGACTGTTTTTTGTGAGATTCATATCCAGTTTGTGGTTAAGCTTGCCCTCAACCTCAGACAACTCACTCTCTCTGCTACCATTCCCCAGATGTAAAATAAAGGCCACAGTTATATTTCCTCTTTTTCTGTTTTCAGCTGTACACTCTTCAGAAAAATAAAGACATTTTTCTGTAACACAGCCGGTTTTAAACTTTTATTTCAAATCCAGTATCCAGCAGCCAATGCTTCCACTAGGGCACACTTCCACATCTGCACGTCAAAAAAGGCTGAAAAACAGTGCCTGCACCCTATCTGCAAACCATCACAGTGGGTCACGATGCTATTTCTCCACCATACAAATAAATAAGAAATTATAGTTTAACTTGCCATGCAATCTGCTTAGTACAGACTAGAGACTTCCTGCACTGCCAGTTTCCATGTGTTAAGAAAAGCACTTCCATCTATCACCAGCTTCAATTATTCCAGTGGGCATTTTTGAAATCACCCTCAAGAACAAAGCACCTCTGATGTCCCGGCTGTTAAGACAGCATCCTGCCTGGGCACAGAGGGGTCACGGCACCCGCACAGCAGACCCAACACATTCACTATTTGTTACAAATCAATCCTGGTAATACACAGTATGGCCTGCACAGCCAGCACGCGTCAGACTTGCTGCCCACACGCCCAAGTTTTCCATCCCTGACTTCCCAACGAGCAGTACAGAAGCCCTCAGTACATTATATACGATACATGAAGCCATTTGAACTTTCTTCCCTTCTTGGCTCTGCACTGCATCTTCACAGTAGCTGTTTCTTTTCCTTTTCCTTGGCCCTACGCTTTACACCTTAATATGAAATTCACTGTCAACACCTGATTGCCTTTCTCTGTAAAAATCACTATTCAGTGTTGTTTTCTCCTAATTAGATTTGATCTATTTGTTTCTTTTGGCAAGCACGAATGTTTCTGCTGTGCTGCCACGGGTTTTTCTGACAGAAGCATTACCCCATTATCATTTGCAAAGACTCAAAACAATAACAATTTGTTTTCCTCCTCAGTGGAGGGATTACAGAGGTTATGCTAAGCAGGAGGATACAACCATCCATACGAATGAGAAACCCTCACACACTTTTCTGAAATTAATACAGTACATCTGAGGAGGGGAAAAAATTGCAGGTACCCAACCAAGACAGAAGTCAGCACCCGATCTGGTGCTGTATGCCTTTCTGACAGAAACCTCAGCAAAAAAGCAGCCAAGTCCTGATGAGCAGCAAGTTGAGGTTTTTTTGCTTCTCCTCAGTAGAGCACCTAAGTGTGTGCATCAATTTTTCTATTTAATCATGCCATGTGCTTTCCACAGACTGGGACTCCGCTCTTCAGCTGTCACAGCATGAGACCCGTTAAACAGCAGATACGCTTTAAAGAACTAACATGTGCGTGCTGAGTTAGTCAGAACTAACACGAATGTTCCTTACCTTGCCCTGCTCAACACAAAGGAGTCTTTGACTGTCACCACAGGGCCCAGTTCGGGACACTCTGAATCATGATACTGCCCACAGTCCTCGCACCCTGCAAGGAAGCAGACAGCATAGAGAAAAGCTGATGGGAAACACTTTTGTAAGATACATGCCTCCTCCTTTCAAGAGCCAAATACAAAATCCAGCACCAAGCAAAACACAGACATTTAAAGGCAAAAGTTTATTTATACTACTTAACATGTATAATTACACATCAAGTCGACAGCTGGCATCTGTGTAGGTGAGATAACACAAACCATGATCAGTACTATCAGGAGACAGCTGCTGAAATTCTGTCTCAAAGGAAAATAATTGCCTTGCACCCACAGTAAATATTCTGCTTAAAGATGTCATCATTCTTCTGATAAAGCGCTGTAACATTTAGCAGCTAAAGAAAACCACGTTACTGCACTGGAACCCAGGCTTTTAGAAACAGCTTGGGCAACACGGTCTTCTTAGCGACAGGAGGCACAAGCCCAGAACCAGCAGCAGAGCTGGCACAGGCCTGAGCAGGGCATGAGCGCACCGTGGGAGCACAGCTCTGCCTGGAGCCCTGCCTGGCCTGCTCGCGCTCCTCGCCCGCGGCGCAGGGAGAGACTCCTCTGCGATACCTTCTGGTGCCTCTCCAAACAAGCCAGCGGCCCGCGCGTTACGCTTTGGCCACTTCTTACCTCACTCTCAGCTTACCTAAATGAACTTCCAGTTTCAGTGGCTGTATATTACACAGAACCAAATGGTTCCTAAGAAACCATTTTCAGACCAGGATAATTTGAGGCTTTCTAAAATAAGCCAATTTAACAGCATTTCAAATGTGTATGCATTGCCTCGCTGTGAAAAACAGCTGCCAAACTGCCCTGCCTGGGCAGCTGCTGACACAGCTTAAGAAGAGACCATCGCACGGGGGTTGTATTCCTACAGCGCGATTTCCATCTGACCTCCATGCTAACAAGGGCAAGTTGGGTAACCCTAGTAAAGGGGCAAAGTAGAGGGTGGTTACACCCTGTTTGGGAAGAGAACATTCCAGGGTAGGTCCCCTCTGGTACAGCTACTCTGTACTCCTAACTGGAAAACTCTCCTTCCCAGTATTTGACCCAGTGAACTAACAAAAGGATTTCTTCTAAGACATGGAAAAGAGATTCCCGAATTGCAACACACAGCTCCACGTTGTTTCTTCTTCTGGCAACAAAAAGAGCTCAGCAGTGAAAACCCCCACACATCTGAGAAACAGCAGTACCAGCCCGTGCAACCCCCGCACCCGGCTGCTGTGCCCTGCACAGCTGTTGGTGCTGGCCTCTGGCGAACCATGGAACAAACAGCCAGCTTCTCCCATCAGATTCTTTTTCAGCTGAATAAATTTCCCAGTCCAGTTTGCTGTGCAGCACCAGACAGCTGTACCAGAGGAAAGGATCGGATCAGCGAGCACATGCTATCTTCATACCACCAGCACCAAAACTAAGCCTACAGCCAAATGGCCTCCCCTGTCCTGCGCTGTTTACCACCATCACCCCCCATTACGTGTGCCTGTGGCTCCTGCTGCCCTTAATGTTACTGACATAATCTGGGTTCAATATAAATTTCCAAAAGCAGAGAAGGTGGCAGAACCACAGAGGAATGTGTAAACCAGACTGCTGAAAAGAACAGGATTACCATCCACAAAGGGTTGTCATAACCAATCGGGACAGAAAGGAGTAGGTGGAGTGACAGCTTTTTTAACTGGGTTTGCAGCCAAAGGAAACAAAGCATTTCATCATTCCCCTTACCTTTTGAGTTCACCCAGGCAGCCCTCACTTCTGCAAAGACAGCCACCACAGGTTCAACAAGGTGCAGGCAGCACTGTCTGAAACTACACGCAGGAATAAGCTACCCGTTTCTCTGACTCCTCTGTGGATGGGCTATCAAAGCAGGGGGAATATGATACTGACACTGTGCAGTGTGTCTCTCCACACGTGAAGGATGCCCTACAGCAGCCGTTCCCCGAGGCTGCTACGGTTACTGTATGTGACACTTCCCAGAGATTATGGCCCCAGGAGAAGTACAAAGCTAACCACGGGGATAAATGGTAAAATAACCTGGGGGGGAGTATGTTCACAGGCTTCTATTAAACATGCTCCAAAACTCTTTTGTGTCTGTGGAGTATGTACTTGATTATGCTATGGGAGTGTACACTATCATATATGCCAACTAATTTTTTCAGAACATAAGCAGTCCCCATGTACCATGGGAAAAACTTAAAGAAAACACAAGAAAGATCAAAAAAGTCAATGACCACAGCCTCCACTGGAAGGGGGAAAGTCACGTTGTGTGACATCTCCTATCTGTGCAGCTAGGGAATGGCATCACATCCCCATCCTTGCTGCTATCCACCAGGGTCTTTTTATGAAGGGGAAAGTTAAGGTAACTTTACCACTGGTATCTGCAATTCAATAAAAATACCTATTGAGTCATCACAGTTTTTGAAGGAACCCTGGTCAGTCTGTGGTGGAGTGAAAAGTGCAAGTGGATCTTTCTGATACAGTTGCCATAAGGCTAATGTGCAGCCCTGGAGCCACCAGGGGTAAAAGGCTGTGGATCCACACCACCAAAGAAACACACTCCACCATGCTCTTCCCAGATCAGGTCCACAATATCTGGGCCCTCCCTCCTCATGCAAGCAGGTTAGTGGACAACTCTAAGCTTTTTTTGACTGTAACACGAGATCCTGCATGGCCAGGATGGTGATAAAGGAGAGGCTGCAGGGCTAGCGTGCCACTGGGAAACAAGCCTACTAGCCAAGCTCCTTCCAGCATGGCACACTGCCCACCACACTCCCTGGGCACACCAGCCTCTCCTCCTGCACAACGACCCCATGAGTCCAGATCCCAGGTCACGGAGCCCACTCTGGCACGCAGGGTAGTGCAGAAGGCAGGTCACAAAGCCGAGCTGCACCAAGCGCAGGCACACCCGCAGGGGCACAAGGAAATGTGGTGAGTGGCATGACTGAGACTCGTCACGGCAGCTGGTGCATCTCAAACTGGGCTTATCCAGAGAGAAAAACAAGCCTGCATCCTCCTCCTGTGGAGATGCGGATTTTTCACTCTCTCTAGAGGTCAGGCTTTCTCACAGACACCACCAGTTGCTAAAGCTGGCTATATAAATGAATATATATATATATATACACACACACACACACACACTAGTGGTAGTCCCTCAATCTCATTTCAGTCATGAAAAAGCTGTTCTGCTGACACACATTCAGAGGTCTCTGTGTGTTTGCCAACAAAACCAGGAGAATGTGTACAGCTAAAATGAGCAACCTTCCCTCTACTCCTCCATAAGCTGTTTGAGCTTCCTTCACATAGATACATTTCTAAACAAAAACTTAGTCTGCTTTAGTCTTTAATTTCAGACATTCTGGGTAAACAAGTCATATTGTGAAATGCAGATCACTTTCGTTTCCAATACTTACAAATAAACATAGTCTCCTCACTGCCATCTTCAGCCATGTTTTAAACCTGCCAAAATAACAAAAGATTAAGTTAGTTCTGAATTACTTTTACTGTCTGTATTATTGAAGCATCCCTCCATGGAGTAATGATGCTGACTGATCCAGAGCACACCCAAACACACCGCTGTCCCTGCAGGAGTATCAGTGGAAAGTTAAAGAAATTAAACTTGCTAAAAACACCCCAGTGACTGCTGTATCACTGCCCGTGTTGCTGAAAACACTACCAAAAAGCCTACATGTCTGCAGATTCACAGGCATTTCTCTGTGAGGTGACTCTGTCTCATGCAGTTCCCCCATCCCACCTCTCCCCAGCCTCCAGCCATTCCTGCGTGTCCCTGCACTCCAGCTATAAGCTCCTTCAGAGCCTCAGAACAAGCAGGGCGAGAGGACTAATCCAAGCCAGCAACAACCCCTGTGAAAACAAGGCCCATCTGGTTCAGTGCAACGTTTTGTTCAACAGGAGCTTAAAAAATTATTCCTGAAGGGTGGGTTACTTACTTAATAAATATAATGATCTTATGAATCTGCAGATACAATCACAGATTTGTTCCAAAGGCAAAGTTATACTCTGGTAACAAGAATCAGAAAACCTGGGAAAACAAATCCCATCTCCATCACTGATCTTCCATGAAACTGTAACTCAGCAATTTGTTTTTACCCATGAAATAAGGATAATCTATATTCCCTTTTATAAATCAGTTTTGGCAGTAGGCATTAAAGACTTGCATACACACTGTTAATTGATCCTCAATGATGTCTAGACAATCTAAATTATAGTTGACAGAAAACGTATGACTGTTTATGCCTAAGACAACAAAAGCAGGATCTGGAAGACAGTTTTCCCTTTTCTAACCACAAACAGGCTTCTCCTCCTTTCAGTTTTTCCAAAGCCATAGGGAGAAGCAAAGCAACACAAAGATCATGGCCCAAGTCTAGGAGAGAATGAGGCGTCAGAGACAGCAAGCACACTGGTCATGAAGAAAACAAGACAGTGTAAGACACTGAAGCTGTGAGAGGGGGGAGGACAGGAGAGGAAGCGTGAATGAAGACACACTAAGCCAGCAGAGCCCCGTTCAGAAAAAAAGACAAAGCATTTGCTACTATAACAACAAAGGCTGAGCCAAAGATATGCACAAGCACAGCCATGACTCAGGATCAGTGCAGGGGCAGGAGGAGTTACGAGTTCAACACTCTTGCACATTGATGCGCCATATGCTCTGCCTGGGTGGGCCACGGAAACATGCCTCTGGCTGGAGCCTGGAACGGCAGCTACGCCTGCACAGGTCCTGGCTCTACTGACTTCTCAGCACAGCACAACCCCTGTCCCACACAACCCCTTTCACTGTTTCAGGAAGGCCTCCATACCTGTGCCAAGGCTGCTGCTTAACATCATGATGGCACCTGGGCATGCCGGGGAGCAGCGTCTCAAGGGCGGATGCCAGCTGCGCCCACGCTCCGCTCCACCCCGAGCCTCCGCCAGGAGCAGCGAACAGGTTCCTTTGCCAATCCGTAGGCTACTCCCAGTTAGCAGAGAGACAGATGCGCTGGCTGGGAAGCCAGCCTATCGACTGATGGGAACGCAAAGGGACACATGGTCGCTGGGGCTCCTGGTCACGGCGGGAGGGATCCTGCTGCTCAGTTACCTCCTCCGTTTGAGGAGGATTTTGGTCACTGTATTTGGGCACCCTGGCATCCCCCCACAACAGCCCATCCCAAGCACTGCCCTCGCCAGCTCCACTGAACGTCAACAGCATGATCTCTCCTAATACCTGCCCTCCCCAGTAAGGGGCCAGCACTGCCCATCTGTGGGGCCTTCCTTCACTGCAGCATCTGGGGACTAAACCCCTCCACCAAAACGCTTCAACACTCATACAAAAACCCACCGCTAGGTACAAGCAGCAATCTGGGGGCTTTCCCAAAAGCCCGTTTCCTGAAAGCACTGTAAATGATGCAACAGGGATCGAGGGAAGCCCAGAGCAGAACCCCTCAAAACAAAGCCACAGAAGGCGATTCGTAGGTTGAAGTCAAGAACTTTGCTTTGCTTTTTAACCAAGATGTTTTCTGGATGCTCTGCTCTGTTCCAAGAGGTGCTCGTGCAGTTATTTTTAGATAGTTTATGTCCTGACAAGACTTTAATCCTAAATATGGCTGAATTAACAAATACTCCTCTCAGTCAATGGTTCAGATATGCAGGAGAGACAGTGCAGCAATACAGCTGTGTGACCTGCTCGTCAAAGGCGCTCCACCTCTCAGACTTTGCTGTGTCACCCTCTCCCCAAACAGCAGGCTGACGACAGCGACATAGGGGCAGAGAAATCACAGTAGCATAAATGCTGCTCAAGGTGATGGGAAGAAACCAGCAAACCTGCTTTTTGTAGCAATTACTTTCATTTTCCGCATCACAACATTTTTGCTTCGTCACCCGTCTTCCCTACGCTCAGCACAGCGACCCGCTGCGCCCCGAATTAAACTGGAACGGGTAATGCACTACACACCAAATTAACTCATATCTCAACACACAGGTGCCAAAAAGAGGACCACCTAGCACTGCAGATTCCTGCGGGGTCTCTTCCTCCTCCCCCCCCACCTTCCTACTTTACAGGAAGGAAGCATTGCGCTCAAGTGGGTTTAACAATTTGGCTTCACAAACACATGATATTTCTCACCCGTAGACTTCAAAACTCCTCACAAATCTCAACTGTATTTCCCAAGAGTTTTTTTTTTAATAAATGACCTTAAGCCACCCTACCTCACATGATGGCACCAAAGACAGACTTTGTGGAGCTTTTCGACCCTTATCTGCTGTTGCTCAAGGCCATGTCTGCTGTGTTTGGGTTTTTTTCCTTTCAAGTATTTGTATCAGAAAAATATTCCATTAAGTCACTCATCCTACCCCACACAATTACGTCTTCTCTTGCAGAGACAATCAAAGCTTCTGGGAATTCCAGTTAGTTTTATATAAAACAAGAGAGCAACGATTAAGCAGTGAATAATCAGGTGAAAAGCTACATGAAAGAAATCAGACTACAAGGCCTAACGCTGACCGTGCTTTTTTTGCAGAGCCAATGGAAGTGATTCTGCACCCAAGAGCAGAGCACACAGCTCTGTCTGTAACACAGGCCTCTCCACGCTCTGGAACTCGAGGGAACCCAAACGAAGACCCAGAGGGGCTGCAAAGTCACGGGTGTCTGCTTGTGGAGTGTGACACCCACTGTCAGGGAACCACTCTGGCCTATCCAAAGGCCTAAGACCTGGTATGTACCAAACCGCTGAAGAAAGAAATCAGCCTCCAGCTGTGTACCCAGTAATTCCGATCTCCTGCATGGATTTAAAAACAGGTAAGCATCTAAAAAAACCCCAAACCAAACCAGAAAACCAAAAAAAAAAAACCCCACAAAACCCGAATTGATCTGAATTTAATGGCTAAGTAAAATTAAAGTCTCTCCTTCCCTCAGCGTTCGCGGAGCTGGGCAGCACACTGCCGGCTGGCTTGAAAGGCCGCCCCGGGGACGGTGTCAGGGCGTGCGGGAGCAGAGCGCACGTTACGAGCTCCCTGGCTTCGCCTCGCTCCCCACCCAAGCCCGGGCTGCTCCCGGCGGGGCACCCGGTACCTCCGGGAGGCCTCGCACCGCAGCCGGAGCCGCCGCAGGAGGGGAGAGCCCCGGGCGCGGGTGCGTACAGTGGCTGTTGGGTCTCCGCCGCCCCCGCGGCCGCGGGGAGGGCCAAGGTCTCTTCAGTGAGCGTGGGCGGAACGTGCCGCAGGAGGCACCGCGCACCGGGGGGCGGCTTCCCCGCGTCCTGCGCCTTGTTCCAGGAGGCACCTCAGCGACCCAGGGCAGGGCAAAGGTCGAGCCGCCAGCCCGCGGGTCACCCGTCGGCCCTGCCGCCGCTAAACGCCGGGTCCCGCACTCGGTTACCGGAGCCGCCTCCTCCCCTTTGGATCCCGCCCTCACATCGCCGCTCCGAGGCGAATCCGTGCCCCGCCGAGTCGCTTCCCAGCGGCCGGGCGGCTGCCTCCCCGCAGCCCCGCGCCCCGGCCGGCGGCGGGGAAACGCGTCTGGCGGCGGCACCGGCCCCAACGGGGCCGCTTGCTTCGCGGGGCCCGCGCATCCCCTTTCACGAAGGGCTCTACCGGCCGAGCCCCGCCTGCGGGGCCGGACCCCCGCCCCGCCGTTACACAGCCCCGGCCGATCGCCGCCGCGAGGGCTGCGCCTGCCCGCCTGACACGCCGCCCCGGCGGGGCCGGCGCCCGGCGGCGGGGCCGGAGCCTCCCGGCGCCGCGGGGTGTGTGTGAGGGGGTGCGAGTGCGCGTCGTTTGCGCGGGAGGGGGAGGGGGGTGAGGCCTCCAGCCCAGCCCCGCGCCCGCCACGGGCACGACTGGAGCTGACCGGTGGGACCGCGCCGCAGCCGCCGGGAGCCCGGCGGGCGGCGGGGCCCGGCCGGGGATCCGGGAGCGGCTCCGCCGGGTTTTGCCTCGGACCCGCCTCGCCCCCCTCCCTACTGCCCTCCCTCCGCGCGCCGCGGCGCGGCCGCTGTAACAAAGAACAGGCGGCATGGAGGAGGAGGAGGAGGAGGAAGAGGAGGCGGCGGAGGAGGAGGAGGGGGCGGCAGCGCCGCAGCCGCCGCCGCCGCCCCGGGAGCTCTCTCCGGCAGCTCCGTCTCGGCCCCGCGCGCCCCGGGGAGCGGCGGGGCGGCAAGGGGAGGCGCGGCGGGCCGGGCCCCGCGGGCCGGGCGCGGGGAGGCGGGGCGGGGGTCCCGCGCGGAGGGCCCCGCGCGTGGGCCCGGAGGGCGGCGGGCGGGAGCGCGGGGAACCGGCGTTACCTGCCTGGGGAATGGCCAGACCCGGATCGGATCCGGACTCCGGGTTCCGATCCGCTCCGGAAACCACGCGCCACCGGAAGCCGGCGCGGCCGGCCGCAAAGCATGGCGGGAAGCGTAGTCCTCCCGCCGGTGGGGAGCGTCCGGGAAGGGGGCGGGAGGCGGAGGCGGTGGCTCTGCCCCCTCGCCCGGCGCTCGCATCGCCCGGGCTCGACGCTCTGGGGCAGCGCCCTGTCCGGCGGCGGCCGGACCTCCAGCACCGCGTGGCGAATGGCCATCCCCCCCCTCCCCGCCGGGCCTGTTTCCGGGCGGATACAGCACCTCCCGACCGGCTCCGCTGCGCTACCGGCGCGGCGCTTCAGCCCCGGGCTGGGCTGGAGGAGGAAGAGGAGGGTGGCGGCTGCCATTGAACTGGGTCTTGCACCCGCATTGCACAACTTGGTGTTCTCCCTTCCCCTCCCGAGCACTGCCAGCCGGCGGGAGGAGCGCCGCGGGCAGCTGGCGCAGGGCGGGGGTGACGGGGACTCCACGGCCGGCCCCTCAGTTAACCCCGGGCGGGCACCAGGGTGCGTGTCCCTTCCACACCCCAGCATCGCGGAGCCTGGCGCCGCTCGGGAGGGGCCAGCGGGGCAAAACCTTCCTGCAGAACCGGGCACCGCTGAGGGCTGCTGCAAACAGAGGGCATGGACTCGGTGCCCGCAGCTCAGGGGGGTTTGAACCCCCGGTTTGTGTTCCCGCAGCGCTCGCCGCTCACCCAGCGGGACCGTGCGCTGTGCTGCCACCAACGTCCCTCCGGAGACAGAGGCCGGGGCCAGGGAGTTCCTGCGCTTGATGCATTTAGGCTTTTTCCTCTGGGTCATCCACAACGGAGTCCTGCCAAAGCCTTATGCAGTGCTGCCTGCCACTGTGGTGTGACTGGCCAGTGTTTACAGCGAGACTCAGGGATGAGGGAAAGCGGGCTCCAGCCCTGTCCTCTCCAGGGGACACAGCTACACCTTTAACACCTGGCTACAGCTGGGCCCTTTCTCACTTCTCACCTTATCCGTCCCATGTCCCCTCCTGCACAGGTACCCCGTTTGAAGAGAAATGTGTAGAGTCTACCACGACCCTCTGTAAGTGCTCAGCTACACTAACAAGGCAGCGTGTGAGCTTTGAAAATGTTGTTGCTTGGCAAAACAGTGTTAATTTAAGGAGGGGGGTTCAGTTTATTCTTTAAACATGACTCACCAGAAGTTTTGGATGAGTGCAGGAGTACTAAGGGGAGTTTTTCAAGGGCCTAACTATGTACAGGTCATTTGCTTTTTCAGAGCACTAGGCCGACTGGCCTTTAGTTTTGTACAGTCTGTTTTGACTTCTCGGTGCATATTCCTATTCACAAAGCTGGCTTTGGGCCTCCTCCTAGGCTTCTCCAGCACCCAGTGATTATTCTACTTTCCAACTTGCAAGTGCGTTCACTTTGTCAGAACAAGCACTAACTAATTTACAAGAGTTTCCTAGCTGAAGCAGTCTGGATCCTGCGCCTCCAGAATTCTTGTTGGCAGTATTCCTACCATTCTGCTGAGTGAACGTGGGGTTCACTGGGGTACAGAGAGGAAAAAAACCCTGAAGATCCCTTCCATTACTTAAGAATGATGAACTGGAGGAAACACTATGGTGCCAGACTTGGAGCTACATCTGCTCCTGCAGCTGCTGATAGGTCTTGTTGCTTTGGCCGGTGTACACATAGTTATGGCATCACAGAAATTAAAAAAATCTCGCCCAAGAGTGAAGCAGGAAAGGAAAGTAAGGGGGTTTGCTGGGAGACTGTTAGGAAATCTCAGCCAAGCACTTCAGGAATACTAAATAAAACACAGAAATATGCACAGTAGCTTCCAGTAAGGTACCGTACCCTTTTATTGCAAAAGAAGGGATGGCACCTACTTTGAGAAGGAAATAAAACCAGTTACAGGTCCTTTTGTGTGACTGCCTGGTTTTGGTGGGTTTGTTTTGGTGTTTTTCTCAGTCTGGCAGGGCTTTGTGGCAGCATTCATTCAGAACGTACTCTGTTAGTAAAATGATGGAAAACGAACCTTAGTACTTGTGTCTCCTCTATAGGATCTGGGCCCCAACACTCCCCTCTCTCCCCCAAAATTACAAATGGTTTCATGGTGATACAACGTAACTGAGAGAAAAAAACCCCCACAAATAATGACTCCTTCTTTGGTTAGATTCCCACCTGGTCCATGTTTCAGGAACAAGAAGGGGCCCGATATGGCCAGGGTTATCAGAAGCAACCCTGAGTGTCAGCGCAGCGGAGGGGGAGAACTCTGGTACTGAATAAACAGGTAAACAGACTGTGTTAAGCAACAGGTCAAATTAGTGAAGGAGAGCAGAGAACCACCATCTGTTACACTTGGCTGACTAAGTATGTAGGACAGCACACTACACAGAGACAATTGGCTTTTATTGTATGTACAAGCAGTAGTTACTTCTTTAAAAAATCCTCAGGCTTCTTAGGGATATAATAAATCTGTACATCGTAGACTTCTTAATTGCACCAACTTAATTTTGTGTACAGGTGGGAAAAAAAAGAAGAAAACCCCCTCAGCACAGAAGAAGTGACTATCGCAGTTGAATGCTACAAAATAAAATAGTAATGTTTTAACCCACCTGGAATACCAGAGCATAATACTACATTAGTGGGAAATAGAGTTACAGCACTGGAAAGACCTCAGCCCCATCCTTCCCAGTTATTTTCACACCATGCCAGCACCTTGCATAGTCGCAGTTTGGGTATCCTGAGCGAAATGATGTTACTCACCCATCATTTAAACGCCTTTGTTACACAGTTAATCTGGAGCTGTTTGCTGCCAAAGCTCTGGCTTGGCAACGTACAGAAGCATCTGCTGGCTTGGAACGGGTGAATCAATCCAACTAGGTCCTGTGGAGGTCAAAGCATGAGGTCAGCTGCTCCCATGCACAGTGGGAATGTCTTAGCCCGGACCTGGGGTATACTTAGTTCCGTACCAGGACAAGCACTTACCTCCAACTTCAGCTCTAAAACTCAGCAACTGCAACAAGCTAAAATGGAAAAGCCACATGGTTCCCAGCTCGTGCAGAGCCCTTGCTCCTTTTAACACCTAGAGCTACCAGAGCTGGAAAAGTTGCTAAAAACAGGGGCAAGACTCTTTATTTCCCTTCCCTACGCGCATTTTGGCAGCATTTTCTGTAGTTGACGTAGCATTTTCATATGATACTCTGCATATCAAGAACATCAAAACCTTACAAGAAGTACACAGCAGAAAGCTTTCACTTGAAAACCACCTAGAACCAGCGAGGAGATGCAATACCAGGAAACGCTGTACAATTTCACTGATCCTCAAAACTGCTGTCATCACCAGGCAATAGAAAACCTTGAAAAAAACAGCACTGGAAGCCAAGACAGTAACTACAGGTCTGTATGACCTGGAGACCCAACCTCTGTCCCAAAGAAAGGGCAGGGAAAAAGGAAAACCTAACAGGAAGAATAAAGCCTGGTTATATAAACTGCCTGCACGGTTTATGACCTGTCCATTAAAGTAAAGTTTGCCAAAGGCATTTGCTTTTTAGATGAATATGAACTTTTCTACACAACAGCATTCCTTCTCCTTCCTGCTGCCCAAGATTCACAAGTTTCTCTCTCTATATATAGTCAGGTGTGAAATGACTGTCATTTCTTCCTGGGGTGAACTGGATATGAAACACTATTGACCTAGAGATAAAGGACCCCCTCCTTCTTTAAAGTGATTTTTAGAGCGATCTCAGTCACTTTAAGAAAGTGGCCTATCTTGTATTCACCCTTGAGATAACAGGTAGCTTTATTGCTTTAATCTACAAGGAGAAATTCAATTCTTGTACTGCTTACTCACTCAAAATTCACGTTGAAGCCAAGGCAAATCTTGGTGAGGTAAGGATGCAGGTTGTGTCCATCAAGGCAAATAAAAACTTAAACTGCCATAAAGCAAAACAAGCTGCTAACACCAATTAAGAAGGTTCGATCATGGGTGGAAAAAAGTCTTAAGAAAGGTTACCTCCCCTATGAAGAAAGGCTGAGGAAGCTGGGCTTATTCAGCCTGGAGAAGAGAAGGCTGCAGAGGGACCTCATTGCAGCCTTCCAGTACCTGAAGGGAACATACAAACAGGAGGGGGAATCAACTTTTTAAAAGGACAGACAATGGCAGGACAAGGGGGAATGGACTAAAGCTATAGGAGGGAAGGTTAGGTAAGATATTATGGGGAAGTTCTTTACAGAGAGAGTGGTGAGGTGCTGGAACAGGCTGCCCAGAGAGGTGATGGATGCCCTGTCCCTGGAGGTGTTCAAAGCTGGGTTGGATGGGGCCCTGGGCAACCTTGTGTAGATCCAGGCCTGGACGTTAGTGGCCCTGCCTGTGGCAGGGGGTTTGGAACTCTATGATCCTTGGGGTCCCTTCCAACCCAGACCATTCTACGATTCTATGAAAAAGCATGTCTTCATCTCTTAATACTCATAAAATCAATACCACGTCGTCTTTGCCATACGGAACATCCAGAGACACATTAAGTATAAGAAAAAGGGGCAAAAAGGAAGGAAGGCTTCCCAGGTTGTTTCCAAGAAGTCCTTAAATTGGAAGACAGAAAACAAGATGTTTTCAATGTAGTATCACACAGACATTTGTTCTACCATTCAACTGCACGGCTGTTAAAATTATGGAGATTGCTGAACGTAGAAGAGCAAAATGATTCCCCCCAGCATCCTTCAGACAACTGTGCAGGAAACAGGCTGCAGCTTGAGTTATGCCAGTTTACAAATCCAGTCCTCCCCACCCAAACTCGTAGCATAGCTCTCACTGACTGCCAGGATCCAACTCACACTGACCTAACCACTAGTACGCACAAAAAATGCTCCTACCAGGTCTCCTGATCTTAAAACCTAATCACCTCAGAATGGGGGGGGGGGGGGGGCGGCAACAGGATTCAGTATTATGGGCCTTCAGGGCTGTCCCAACTAAGCAACTCAACTCTCCCTCTGTGGTTACTGCTTTAGCTTGTTTTTACAACAGGACATAAATTATTTGCAGAGGAGTATGAAGAGGTGAGGAACACACCAGCCAG
The DNA here is from genome assembly GCF_964237585.1 of Gallinula chloropus. Taxonomy (NCBI): domain Eukaryota; kingdom Metazoa; phylum Chordata; class Aves; order Gruiformes; family Rallidae; genus Gallinula; species Gallinula chloropus. The sequence continues at coordinate 118,406,435 of NC_140085.1, forward strand.
ACGCGGAGATCAAACATCAAACAAAACGATGTAAACATTTCCCTGAGGAGTGAAGGCAATTAAAAAGCAAGATTCCCTTTTAACCCCAAATGCCCTGCTCTCCTCATCTTCTCTCTCAATATACATGACCCCAAACCTTCACAGCGTGCTATTCCCACCACCAGGACACACGTTTAGGGAATCACTACTGAATAACAAGGAACCAAAAATCCATGTCGGTGTGTACCTGCCCGTTGGGGTAAAGCTACAAGCAAACCCTGCTCCTGCATTCAGTGTTGTTTCTGCTCCATTCTACAAAACATGATAAAGCTTCTGTAAATTAAAAAGCCGGTTCAGTGATTTAAGGAGACTTCAAGTAGTGTTGTGTGTGCTCTTTACATTCCCAATTCCAGAGCTCTTCACTTCTAGCGTAAGGGGTTCTTCCCACGGAGCTCAGTCTCTCTTTGACTTCCTGACAGGTCACGGTTTTTCCCTTCAGCAAACAAGGCCGAGCGTTCAAACCGTGGCAGGGATTTGTCCTCCTCACCCAGCCCCCTTACAGAGAGAGCTCAAGGGAAAAAGCTTATGGTGAAAGAATGGAACGTTGGGGGTTTTTTAACGCTCATATCGTGAACCACTGTAGAACACACAAAGAAACCTAACTTCTACTTTGTATTTAATTAACAATAAACTGAGAGTGTTAAAGCACGTTGAAGCTGGACAAGCCTCTATTACTGAACTGGGATTTCTGAGCCAATTACAGCTCTACAAGAGTCATTTGTAACCGATTTTCAAAATCCAGAATATTAAAATGCTTTCAAGTGTTTTCACAGTAAGCAGCATGCTTACACGTACAGCTATTTGATAGTCTGGACTGCTGTACTACCACAGGGATTTTAGAAGACTACACATAAACAGCATTTTTAAACAGTAGGCTCAGCTAAAAGATTTGGACAGTACAGTTCATCCAAGATTTTCTTAGTAAAAGAGAAACCGAAACCCCTCTATCGTTTATATTCTTTGTAGAAGTATTTACTGAGGAAGCTAAAGCCCATGAGAAGTTTTGAAATATGTTTCTGTTCTTCAGTGACTTTCCATTTTTGAAGAAATCAGTTGGCAAAGCAAGAGCAAACTGATTGCCCATTCCTGTCGGTAACTTAGAAGGAATGGATGTTTTTCTTGGCTAAAGGGAACAGGCTTGGTCCTTTGAACTCAGGAGGAATGTACACGATGGAAAAGTACAGGTATGCACAAAAGATGGTACTTGGGAAATACCGACTGATAAGTTATTCTTCTGAATACCCAGAACAAGAACTATGCTTTTACCTTCGACATTTTTTCCTTCTAATTGAAAGGAGCCAGCTGCAATATTTAATGAGGGGGGAAAAAGTAAAAAACCTCACCCATCCAGCCTGCCACTCACCACCTTGATAACACTGGTAGATCTAGAAACTGTCAGATGGCGGAGGGAATTGTTATTTTTTAAAAAGCTTTCTCCACAACCGTGTTTCCTAAGACCTCAGTAAGTGTTTGGCAAGTAAAACAAGCTGTCTAAGGAAAAGCATTATAAAGTGAAACATGTGCTATTTGTCACTTGCTGCTCCTAGCTTTGCATCTGATGTGATGGTTAATACACTTGTCTGACAGGGACTGGGGAGAAGGATTTCCAGCCCCTAAGACAGGTTTTTGCATTAGAAATGCAGCTCCTCACGCAGGGAAGAAAAGCTACATAGAACATTTGTAAATGTTTTGTTTGCAGGGGACTCAAGTAGACTTTTTAAAATGTTCGGGGGTTTTAAGCACACCTTATGCACAGAACATTGAACAATATGCTAGTGGAAGTGTTTGCATAATTTATTGATTTATGGCTAATGTCAAAGGCATCTATCTCTCCACCTACATGGACCAAGCAGTTCTTACAGCAGGCTGCAGTTATTACAGCAGGCTATCTTAATCAGTATTTCAGTTCTGCTCCGGAACACTTACCCGTTTCCAAATTACAATACAAACTGGATCCGGGTCTCTCTTTTCCCTTTCAGCCTGACTAGAAAAACAAGTTGAGACGTGTTGCTACTATTCCAGGCTGTGGGAAGGAAGCACAGTGGTATCTTCTCTCTCCATGGTGGCACTGTCATCTATAGCAGGTATGACATTTCAGGTTCTTTGCTCCCCGTTAATGTAAACTAGGTGCTCCCACGCAGGTCCTCCCCACTTACACCGTTCCCCACCCTCCCTCATCATATACAATAAACCACACAGTCCTCCAAAAGCTGTCATGGTACAATTACCCTTGGTTGTATCCGGAGGAGCAAGAGCAACTTTATACTCTGAGAGAAAAAGTGTCCTGGAAAAATAAATGAAAAAAAAAAAAACCCCAAACCCCACCCCAAGCTTTCTGTTTATTCCTGGACCCCTGTATTAGTGAGCATCATTTTATGCAAGTCAGCAGCTGTGGTTTTATTCCCTAGTACTGCTCTGTAAACAACTGGTCAACCGACGTGCGAGCGTCCCCTCCGCGAGCCTTCCAGTCTCATACGAATGGTTCCGCCGCCGCGCCGTTCAGTTTGTTCTTGCTTTTGTTTCTGGAGAGGAGCTTTCTGTTGAGGATCCGCGACAGCGTGCCCCCCTTCTTGCGCGTGTCCTCCGACAGCGGCTGCTGCAGGTAGACAAGGTCGTTGTGCGACTGGCTCATGCCCGGGTCCTTCTGGTGGTGGCGCCGGCGGAAGAAGAGCTTCGCGCTTTTTTTCAGAATCCCACCTGTGGAAGGCACACAGCAGAGGCACGGGGCACTTTAGACAGAACAGGCTGGGGCTGGGCTGTAGCTAACAGCAGTACGACCGAGAGACGCTTTGCTCTCCACATTTCCAGCTTAAGCATCATCACCCCCGGTAACTATTCAAACACTGTTTAGAAAGCCAAGAGCGTGGTGAATCTAAAGCAAGAACGCTGACGGTCTGTAACCTAGGGGCTGTAACAGCACGAGTTCCACCTTGGAACGAGTGGTTTCAGACGCCGGGAAATGCGAGCAGTCGTCGTGCTTTCAGCCAGAGGCACAGACACGTACACTACATGCTGCTGAACCCCTCCCTGCCCCGCTGTCGATCCAGCTTTCTCCCAGCTGAACACCACTGAGAAATTCAGACTGCGTGGAAGTATTTCTCCGCTTCTCCTCATTCCATGCAAGTATCATGCAAACCGAATGGCTCGGGTTCATGACAGCCTGCGGTAGTTTGAGATCCGTGCGTATCCACACGCTCTTAAGAGGTAGCAGTAATGTTCAGGAGAGAGGAGCTCACACACATTGCTAGAGGAGCACTAAGGAAAAAGGGAATTTTCCTTCAGTTCTTTCAGAAATGATACTGTTAGAAGGAAGGAAAGCTACAGTGGAACATGCCTATGAGCAATCGAGTATTGATCCTCCAATTTCAGTTTCTAAGGCCAATATGCACATCTTACGGAAGTCTCCTTCCTTATCCTTTGTTAGTTCCAAATGTTCTTCTGAAAGCTATGGTAGTGTTCCAACATACACATGCACAACAGCGTTTGGTGTGGGTTGTACACTGGGTTCTCACGTGTCAAACAGGCACATCCCAATGAAAGGATTGACAATCTTCCCAAGGCAATGAAAGGACAGAGTATTTTATAAAAAGGAACGAAACAGAGGAAGCAATGTTATTCTCTGCTGTTTGAGATATGAAAGGAGCTGGAAAGATTAGCCCGTGATGCACAATACAAAGGTGGCATTTAAATTTGAGGTGAAGGACGCTGTTGGTGTGGGAGAGCAGTACCTGGCAGTCAGCCTGCATGCAGCAGGCCCATACCATACACACCAGGCAGCGGGAATTCTGTACGGATTGGGTAGCATCACCTACAGTAACAATCACGAAGCATTTGCTATTTTAAAATCCTGTTAGGAATAGCAATTCACTCCAAGCAGACTGAGGAGAAGTATTACATCAACGGGTTCAGGAATTTGTTCCAATCCCTTCTGCGGGCAATTAAGTGGCTTCATTTTGTCGCATCCCTTCCCTGATCCCGTGTCAAACCTATCACGTGGCCAAGACAATCGCAACTGTCATCTCACCAGGGACTTGGGGCTCACGTTTCCAACACCAGCCACCGGTCCTCTTCTCTCTTTGCAAGCTCAGGCTGCTTTTCCAGCCACCATTCTGCCAAATCCCACCTTCCCTTCCCATGCGCACACGTGTGCCTGATGCGTAAGGCTGGCAGGGACACCGCTCCGCACTACCGGCACCACTCGGCCTGGCATCCGTACATCAGCCCCAAGGTAAAACCACAACAGTTCTGCCCAGAATTGGGTAAGTGTCGCTGTGCAAGCGGCACGAGCCGGTTTGAACGCAGGAGGACCCAGGTAGCAAGCCAACACAGGAGCCTTCTGGCAGTCAGACTAGTACGTGAGGGCGGTCATCTCCCCGGCAAAGCTTCCACACCTCATTCCCCCGCCACTGTCAGGCTTCCCGATTCTTTCACAGCGCAGCTATTGATTCCTGTCACCCCACGGCCCTGATTCTGCTTCTCCTCCCGTTGCAAATGGATACAAAAAGCAACACAGAGACCAATTGCTTCATGTGACGCTGTGCAGTAGCTAGAATTACATACTCGTCCCCCAAGGACCTGACACAAGTGGCGTGTCGTGTTGCACAGCGGCAGCTGCAGAGCAGGTATTTCACCGCAGCGCCGTGCCACGCAGCCAGATGCTTCTTTGTTCAGAGCAGAGCAGTGACAGACAGACGCTCGGATTTATGACTTTGTATTTTAAGGACTAAGCACTCGGCACCTTGGGAGGATATTCTAGCATTGGTTTGTCCTGCTGCTGCTGGGACCGTTCACATGACAGGACGGGAAGCAGAAGTCAGCTGAAAGCAACTGGAACACGTTGATTTGAAACTTGACCGCTCTTCCATCACCCTCTGATGGATCTTTTTGGCAAGGCAGTACCACTTCAAGCTGTTGTCAACAGCATGAAAGAGACAGTGTTCAACACCACGGTACTGACAGTTGTTAATATGCAAAGGCTGGGGCGGGGGGGGGGGATGATGAGGCCTTGCTGCTGTGCAGCTTTTGTTTTAGCAGTCAGCTGTTCTGTCCAGCAGTCCTGGCAACTGCAGCTGAAGCTGTGCCAGCAGAAGGAGTAGGACAGAAGGGTTTACCCATAAGCAGCTATTTAGTCCTATCCATTCAGCCCAATTTCTCATCCTAGGAAACAGAACCGCACCAAGAATGCTGCAAAAATGGTGCTGGTGGCTGGAGATAACTCACATCAGCTGAAAAACAGCAGGCAGTGTTTCCCTGAGAGCAGCACAGGCTCAGCACAAGCAGCAGGCCCCGCTCCCTGCCATGAAAGCTCCCTGTGCTTTTGGAGGTACTGAGGTCAGTGCTACCTGGAAGCTTGCCACATGCCCACTGCCACCCATCAGTCTCTAGCCAGGTTGGTACGTGCTGCCTGACAGTGGCTCCAGCTGTTGTGGAGACATGCATCCCTGCTGAGAAGGCAGGGAAGGGCAAACCACAAGCTTGGCAATGCTCGTGCTATTTGCATGCTTACTTCTCCAGTTCAACGGGATCCATATGCCAACTCTGCCCCTAATGCCAGGAGATAAGGGGAGAGCATGTCAAGAGTGCTGTACAGACTGACTGGCCTTTGCAGGCTCCCCTGCACTAGTTTAGGGCGTTCTGAAAACGTTTGTGGGTCCAGGATCACTTCTGAATATCATTTTTCTAAATGAAGGAAGATTTCCTCCCACATCTACAAGGATATGAATAGAGATCGCTTCTTTCCATTCCTTCCCAACTTCCAAAACAGTCAGGTGGTTTTCTGAATACCTGCTGAGGTCCTGGTAGCTCTACAAGTTAGGCTAGAAAAGAAAGCTAGAAAACTGTAAGCAGCAGGTTTTAAAATAAGCTTTCTGCATGTGCATATTGAGTTACGGGGTCACACACATGGTTTGGATGAGCAGATTTTGATTGATAACCAGGTGCCAGAGTAACAGGCATGACAGAGAGGGATCAGGAATGTAGAGTGCCTCTCCAAGCCTTCCTTGCTGTCCATTCTGCATGACCCACCTGGACAGCACAACCACCAGAATGATTTGTTACACCTGGCTAGTCTGCCAAGACACCTGAGCACGGGAAGCTAATTTTGGAGGGAGGAAAGGAAATGGATGGGGGAAGAGAACAGGTGCCAAACTACGTTTCACTTCAGTTTTTACAATGATCATACCGTTGTGCAGCTACATTTTCTTAAAAATAGAAGACAAACATAACTTACTGCGAAGGTAATTAATTCTGGTTGGCATAGTAGTCCTCTTAAGTTTATAAAAGGGAATGGTTAAGAAAGAGGAAGTCAGAGAGGTAAAACCAAAAATATGCAAGAGTAAAAAAAAAATAAATGCAGTTCTAACTTTAAAACATTAACACATATACCAGGCTTTTTAAAGCAGAAGGGCATTTGTTTGCTTTGTTTGGGCTTTTTGTTGTGTGTTTGTTGTTTTTTTTAAAGGGACAGCATGTAACAAGACAGAAGCCCTGAACTAGTCAAAGCTAACCCCAACGCAGGGGAATTCAGATGTTTTCATTATCTCACTTCATAAAAGCTACTCAGCTGTGACAAAGCAGAGATCCAAGAATCCCAGGAAGAGATCTGGGAGGGTATTTGTGACAGTTTTTTAAAGTATTTTTTGAAGAGGAGACAACTCTCTCAAATATTAGCAAGACTTTGTGTGTTTTCACAGTCCTACACTACACTGTGTAAACAGGGCCTTTAGAAGCCTCATCTGTGTGCAACATACTGCAAAGGGAAAAACAAAACTTAAGAGCTTACAACAAAAGACTTAAGAGCTCACACACAAACTTCCTCTTGCTTGTTTTAGAATAAAGTGTTAAAGAAGAGTCCAGAGGTTTTACAAAATCTCATTCAGCTTCCTCAACTTTTCCAGGCTCCAAATGAGACAAATCCCATCACCACTAACCCCCTGCCCACACCTCAAACACACCAGAAGCCTTTCCAATGCCTGACTGTTGCATGTTGAAGTGATCATTGCCAGACCACCCTGATCTATCGGGTGGAGCAATGCAACTGTGAGTAGGCCCGAAAACCTCAATGCTCTACGGGAGGGAAGGTTTAGATTAGATATTAGGGGGAAGTTTTTTACAGAAAGAGTGGTGAGGTGCTGGAACAGGCTGCCCAGAGAAGTAGTAGATTCCCCGTTCCTGGAGGTGTTCAAGGCCAGGTTGGATGGGGCCCTGGGCAGCCTTGTGTAGATCCAGGCCTGGAGGCTGGTGTCCCTGCCTGTGGCAGGGGGGTTGGAGCTCTATGATCCTTGGGGTCCCTTCCAACCCAGACCATTCTATGATTCTATGAGAGCCTTGGCAAAGAGGTCAGGTGTATGCCTTGGTCGGGGAGAATGCAATAATCCAGCAATATGCTGAGGTTTTGTAGTAAGCTGTTTTACAGTATCTCTGCCTAAGGAAAGGACAGAAACTAAAGAAGCAAAAGAAGGATGGATATGGCTGAGAAGCACAACCATTTTTGCCACTTCAACGTGCAGCCCATGAGACCGGTGTGCTGCCTGTTCAGAGCACACTCTGCTGCTCTGGCTCTGGTGTCAGACCTCCTAACAGCCCCTGTGTTTACTTCTTACCCACAAGCCAGGGCTACAGCCACAGAGGATAATGGATTTATAAAGGAAACAAAAAAAATCCCAAGGCATTCTCAAACTGCAGCTATCCAGCTGTGTAACTACATAAGCAAAATGATTTGACCCCTTGTTTACTTATTAAATTACTTTTTATTCTATTTCCTTTAGTGAACTACATACTCATGAAATCAGTGAAGAGGAAGAAACTGTTCATGAGGTAGTTAAAATAGAAGGTGTTTCTGGTTTAGCTGTGGTGCTTCCTGAGCACATGCTTTAGTGAGTGCAGGGGGGTCTTCTGCTCAGAGACGTGAAGGAGAAGGAATGTACAACTGTGGATCCTTGCCATTTTCACCTCAGCAATGGGGCAGCTAATAATGCACAAGTCCTTTTTTACAAGTACAGAGTTTTCATTGGGTTGTTGATAATGTGGCTAGTTATTTCTCTCCCAGATCACCAAGTGTGGCCTAGTGAGCTGCCTTTCCAACTCCTAAGGGTGAGCCCTTCTGTTCCCCTGATGGAGGGTGAGTGCAAGAGAGCCTGACCCAGCTTGATCGCCACAGGTCTGCACTCTTTATGGCTGCTAGTAAGATGGCTTCAACCCACACCACAATGACAAGGAGTTTAAGGACAAGACTCAGTAAGAAAGGACGGGCTGCTACAGTGTTGCATACCACTGCCAATTACGTAGAGAAAGCGGTCATCTGCTGAAGCAGAGGTAAGGATCACATACCTTTAGATTTTTTCATGCTCCCAGTTTCTGAAACACTTAATGAGCTCCCAGATATTTCTTCACAGGTCTGGTCTAAGAGTGTGTTGGTGTCCCACTGTTGGTTGCCATTCTCCAAACCCCAAGCCTTATGGGCACTTTGCTGTGGGTCAGTATCAGGTACTATTTCTGAAGCACCATATGACGTCTTTTCAGCAGAGGTGACTTTTGCAGCAGCTTCTTCTGCAGTGGGTGGATCTACTTCTTTGCAGGAGCTGTCCATGGCTGCAGCATAGTCCATCATCAGTGCAGCTTCACTGTCCTGAGATAAAGAGGTCTGCCACATAAAAACAAGAGATGACACTGACACAAGCCACTCTGCTGGAGGAAAAAAACAAGCCTGCCTACAGAAGTTCTTTTCTCTTCTTTACACTTTTACTAGTATTGCTCAGGGCTACCAGAAAGGCGCTGTGAGGCTTCCTTAGCACCACCACAGGAGAGGGGCATAGAGCCAAGTTTTAATAATGTTGTTAAAGCCAAAAGTCTGGGAAAAAAATATTAGGTGTAGCCCTCCCACTTATCCCCTGCCCCACTGCTAGTAACAGGACTCTTTCCTACAGGTGCTGCTGTAATGAAGGATCAGCACACATAGACAATAGTCTTCTGGTTGTTTTAAGAAACATTAAGCATTTGATCTTGTAGAAGGACTTGTTGGCACCTGTATCTTCTAAATCCAGATCCAGGCAGTCCCAGTACCCCCACATCCCAAGCAGATACATCCACCACCGTGGCAGCTGACCCTCATTCCCGTCCCAGGCATAGCAGTGATTACATGTGTACCCACGCCCACTGACTCAGCTTTCACCCAGAGCTCTTTAGGGGTCCTGCACATAACAGGAAGACTTGACAGCACGTGCCCGTACAGCAGCCTGCAGGGAAAGGACTGCAGACAGGCACTGAGCAACAGGCAGGGTACTAGGGCTGTGGATGAAGAGTCTGGAGGAATGTTATTCACCATGTGAGGAAGAGTTTTCTGTTTGCCCTCCCTCTGGAACAGAGCCCAGAGAACTGGGCCTTTTTCAGAGGGTTTTAACAACTTTGAAAAAAAAAAACAGAAAAACTTTTCATACTTTTTCTGTTCATCTTCTCTCCATGAGCAAAACACACAGGGGGTCTAATAATCCTCTATTCTCACCTAAACTGGTTTTCCCAAATCCTCCCCCTCTACTCTGCCCTGGTCAGGCCCCACCTGGAGTACTGTGTCCAGTTCTGGGCTCCCTGGTATAAAAAGGACAGGGATCTCCTTGAGAGAGTCCAAAGAAGGGCTACGAAGATGATTAAGGGACTGGAGCATCTCCCCTATGAGGAGAGGCTGAATAAGCTGGGGCTGTTCAGTCTTGAGAAGAGAAGACTAAGGGGGGATCTAATTAAAGTTTATAATTATCTGAAGCAGGGGATGCAGGGGGAATCAGCCAGCCCCTTTTCAGTGATCTGTGGGGACAGGACAAGGGGCAATGGCTGCAAGTTGGAGCACAGGAAGTTCCGCACCAACATGTGGAAAAACTTTTTCACAGTGAGGGTGACAGAGCCCTGGGACAGGCTGCCCAGGGGGGTGGTGGAGTCTCCTTCTCTGGAGATACTCAAGACTCTTCTGGACGCCTATCTGTGCAATATGTGCTAGGGAGCTGCTTTGGCAGGGGCGTTGGACCCAATGATCTCTTGAGGTCCCTTCCAACCCCTATGATTCTGTGATTCTGTGAAATCCCGAATCATCCCACCCCAGACTACCATGCATTTTTAGTCAGTATGTCAAATCTAACAATCAAAACCCAACACCATCCCCAGCAAACCCATCCTGATTTGGCTTAATCCAAAGAGTTACTGAAGCAAACTAGCACAGAGACCTAGATCCTACAGAGACCGATGAATGAGCAAGAGCACGTTAGGTTAATGTCGCACTCAGCAGAGCAAAGACTTTACAGTACTAAGCATTAAATGTAAGTGGTGTTTTCTGCTTTACCTTGGACACCCCTGATATGATAATGGTGCTTTTCTTTCTGGGAGACTTAAGCTTCTGTTTTGCAGACTCACTTAACTGCCGAATAGCTGCTTCTGCAACAGGGTCGGTGCCATTCAGTACCAGCAGTTCTGAAAAGAAAGCATTATTTCAGAGGGGAAAGAAGAAAAACAGGAAAAAAAACAGAGCAAAGAGAGGCAGAATTTGTTCTTGAGTTCAAAATCAAAGAAAGTAGCAGAAATGGTATAAACACCAGGCACACCAAAACATGTTCCCATTCACCACCCAGCTATTTGGTCTGTCTTTCCCTTCTGTTACCCATTCTTTTGGGAAAAGGTGCCTAAGTCGCAGTTACAAACCCTCGCAGTGAGCACACTGGAGCTGCTTCCAAAGCCGGTAAAGCACACCTTCTCTTCCCCTCCAAATGTGCACAGGAGTATGAAACCTGCCTTAGAAACTGCTCTTTACTCAAGTTCATTCTTAAGCATGGCCACTTAAGCATGGCCCCTTCTGGCACTGAGCGTGTGAGTACTGTGGGCACGGCACATACGCGCTAATCACATTCGTCAAGCTCAGGAACAAACGAGGCTAAGAAAGTTAACAAGACAAAAATCCCCGTATTTAATTGCCCGAGGTAGACTCTTCTGTTAAAGAGTTTTAACAACAAAAGCACAGAGGCAGGAATAGCCCCAGCATTAATTAAACTGAGCACTGTCTTTTGTTACTGTGACATTAATGCAGTCAAAGACAAGGCCTGAATAATTATGCAGCACTGAGCGTCTTGAATACTTTTGGTACTTCAAGAGTATGTGTGCCCACGGGGTATTCACACCCCAGCACGTCTCTACACATCATAGACCTCTGCTTTTCCATCTCCCTAGCCACTTCAAAGCCCCCAGGAACAGCTGAGAGCATCCAGGACAGGATCAGTGGCACTCACTAATTCCTGGTGTCATTGCTTAGAACGATGGCATCTTTCCTGTAGCGCTTGTTGCTATTTTGGCATGTTGCTTGCTGTAACTACCACCTAAGTTACTGCCATACCAAATGTTCCTTTGTGTTTCTTTCATTTGGCTTAAGCTTTCACTCTAATGAGTAATTCTTCCTGCTGTATTGTATAAACATTTCACAGAAATTCCCCTGCACTCCCATAAAAACACTGGCCACATCAATGTCCTCTAAGTTGCCTGCAGATGAGTTTTCCTGTAAGTGCTTTGTATCTTTAATATCATAAACAGTTATAAGAATCAGCTCAGAAGTCTAACACTACCTTAACATTTCCAAAATTAGCTTCACATGGTATCTGAGTACTTCTTGGTCTAGAGGTAGGGAAAGATTCAAGTGCTTATAGAGCCAGTCATGGTTACAGGTTCATGCTCTTCCCCAGATTTAAGTCTTTTGGCCAATACATCTCTATCTCTCAGCAAGCCTTCAGAGTGTTCCAGGAGCAGTCTAGATCATCTCTAGATTGCCCCACGTCCACTCAAATCTGTACAAGGAAAACCTGAATCCACATCATGTGCTACATCTGTATTTACTGTCGCCTGCAGAGCTACTGAAAGATTGAAGGGGAAGCACACAAGGGACTGAAAAATGGGCTGAAAAGTCAGGGTTGCAACTCCAAAGGGTGAAATGCCCCAGAGTCAACATTAGTTTCAACACCGTCAAAGTGAATTCACAAAGTTGTCTCAGTGCCACTCTGAAGACACTTCAGCTGTACACCAGGTGATGTAGCAAGGTGGACGAACAGGCACAGCAATACTGTGCACCTGCACTAGCACAAAAAGGCCCGGTGGCACAGCTACAAAGAGAATTCCAGTCTTCCTCACACCAGCCCAGATCCGTCCCTTCCGTTCAGACTCAGAGTGGGGGCATCACAGTGGCCTGAGAGGTAACTTCCACGGGGCTTTCATTCTGTGCACTGCCTTTATGAAAGAGGAACCTTCCACTCGCAGCTAAGAGAGAAGACAGCATGGCTTTTCTGCAGTCACCTCCTCTCTTCAAACCACACCTCACTGGTATTTACTGAAAATTAGTAAGTTACATCACCAGTTAAAACCAAACTTCTACTGCAAGACTGCTACATCCCTAACCCCAGCAGCCATACGGGTTTGCTGCTATTTGAACAGGACCACGTTAATGCCATGTGCAGCACAGAGAGATGTGTTCTCATTAGAAGCTTTGGACATTTCTATTACCTGTATCTGAAGATGATAAAGTTTTGCTGACTGGAGCACCATGGATAGCTTGAATAGAGAAATCCTTTTCAATCACCTTGACTTTCACTGGGGTTTTCACAGGAGAATCTGAGAAACAAGTATTTTTGTTATTTAAGCTGTTCAAGACATTTATTATGAAAATAATGAGAATTTAATATACCAGTGTTAAACCCTGCTCAAAATCATGTTTGAGAGAGCAGTTTAATACAAGTTGTCAATGCATGCTCTATGGTACCCTGACCCCAAAAGACACGTGAAGTGCAGGGCTTTGTTGGTTTTAAACATTTTACTGTAATATGCTAGACAACACCCACTTAAGTAAAAGATCTGCTTTAACAGGTTTAAATAATGCAGCTCTTTGCAAGGCTTCACAAAAAGGCTGTTTAAAAGGTTTTACTTCCACATTTATCCCAAGAAAAACTGGGGAATCTACTCCTGAAAGACATGCTGAAAAGATCTGTTCATCACAAGAGGACACCAATCCTCATTAGAGACTATAACACAGACCAAGGATAGAAGGCACAGGAAGTTTGTCGTCAGCAGGCACTGTATGAGTCTGATACTCCTGTCATGTGGAAACCCACCCACCAAAACCAAGCTCTTCTGCACTATCACTCTACCATCAAGTTTTACAGCATGTATTAAAAGGAGCACTAATGACACCTCTTGTAAGAGCAAGGTTTCACAAAAATCAAAAGCCTGATTCTGAAGATTAATAACAATTCCCTCCCCACCAACACATCTGAGAAGCCTGGGCAGCAGCACCTTTCCTTACATCCCACTCCCTCAACTTCTCCTGGTCCCCACAGATAACAGTGAGAGTGGACACAGGAAGAAGTGGATTTCCTCACCTGTGCTCAGGGGTGACGACCTCCCTTCTAGACGAGGTTTGGTTTTCACAGCGGTTACAGTAGTGACCACAGTCCCACAGGGCATCACAGTGCGATCCTTTTCTATCTTCGTGGCTGGCACTGGAGAAGAGACTTGCCATGTCTTTAATTCAGTGGGTTCTATAAAGAAGAACTAGGAAGACCAAAAAGAAAATCACCTTAGAAGCACAGTCAAGTAAGAAGGACACTAACATTTTCCAGCTAGTACTTCTTTAACATTTTTACTAGCGTTCCAGAGCTGAAGACCCTGTGAAGTGTTCCCAACATGCAGACTGAATGCACTACTCTAACTCGGCCACAAAAGGAGCTGCACTGCAAGTGGCAGTTGCAAGCACAAGATTAGCACTGATGAGCACTTCCCAAAGTAAAAGGTCCACTGTAAAAGCATCTGAACACAGCAGTACCTCTGCACTAATGGATCCCAGCCCGGGCCCTGGCTCCAAGCTGCTCTCACTGGCCCAGCTGTTCAGTGCAAAGCTTTGTTGCCCAGAAGGTTGCTTCCTGAACAAGTCTAGAGGTACAGTCACCTTCGCAGATAAAGGACCTAGAAGAAATAAAATGAACAAAAAATCAGCGCCCACCTGAGCTGTCAGTACGTTTAAGGGTGAGGAGAGGGGAAAGGAGGAGGAAGAACACAGGTGGCTCATTGCAAGAACTGGTTCTACACCACGGGGCAGAAACATATCGGTTTTCAGCACTTGTTCCCATTTTACAATTACTCAGCCTGGCCTAACACTGTGCAACAGGAAAGAAAGAAGACACGAAACATGACTTATTTGCCACTATTTCTGGCTGTTGTTTTCCCCTGTATAAGCAGAGTGTTTAGGGGAAAAGAAAACATCTGGAAACATTACTGTCAGTTTCTTGAATAAACACCTTGAGATACTTCCTGGTCTCAGCACCCACCTTGCCCCCATTAGGAAGGGTGATGCTTCTCCAAATAACCCAAAGTTGCAGCAGTTCAGCGGAAGGGGTTTCTTGCCACTGAAGGCTAACTGCAAACTGCAACAGCAGCAGCAAGTAGTAAAAATGTTTCAGGCCCCGTGGTTTATATTTAATCCAATATAATCAGAATGAGGGTGTTTTATATACCAGGTAATTGCTAGGCAGCCTTCGGGACTTGAAGAAGAGGGATTTAGGATTAACACCCATGATTCCCCTTTAGCCACAGAAAGACCTGGAAAGCTTAACTTGAAACCAAAATTGCTCACAGCAGATCTGTTAAAAATTTAGATGGCTGAAAAATTGCACATGGAAGACTTGGTATGTTGACAGTCCAGAAGGCAACTCAAGGTTTCTCCGTAACCTTAATTCAGAGGAGGACAGAGACACGTGAATGGTGTATTCTCTCTTCAGTCTATGGTTACTGATGGAAGTCAAGGTGTACATGGACAGCACTTAACCCAGGTCCAACAAGTGCCCAAGAAGTCCACAGTTTCCCATGGATTTCAATTCTGGGATCAATATTTGAGGAAGAGTTTAAAAACTTACTGAAGTCATAAATTTTCCCTGAGCTGCCCGTTTCGTGCAAGGTTGGCTGGCTATTTTCAGCTGCCGTTCTTTCCCCCAGGGCCATCCAGAGCCATGCTGGAGGCACACTGGCTTTCACTACCAGGACAAGTCAGCAGAAGACATCTAAGCTTTAATGCAGGTTCAGAAATTTGACAGTTTCTTCACTGGTGATACAGCCAGGAAGAACTAAGAGAGGATTTGTGTCAACCTCTAGCAAGGCTCACGAGTTGATCATGCAAAACAATTCAGTTTTAATACTTACTATCCAACTTCCCATCTTCTACTATTTGGAGTTGCAACGATTTTGATTTGGCACTTAGTTCACTGTGAAGTAAATGAAACTGTGTTAGGTCTTTGCAGGCAAGCAGGTTTCCCCCACCACTTTGGTCTTCCCCATTCCTGTTATGGTTGCCAACACCCCAACTCTTCTTGGCCTTACAAGTGGCGAACTGCAGCAGGCAGCACTACACGGCACCGCTGGCGGGTACGCTGCACTCGCAGCATCTCTGTGACCTCAGGCAACACTGACTAAAGGGATCAGAGTCAGAAAAACATGGCCTGGTTTTCCCCTGCGTAGCTGACAAGCGCTGCCTTTCAAGCTGATGTTGGTCCCTAGTCTGAGTGCTGTACCACAGCACTAAGAAGCTATTTTTTTTTTCCTGGCAGGATCAAATTTGTAAGCCAAGATGCTGGAACAGGTCCAATCAACAGCCCATTCAAAGCCGTGGGATATCCTGTCAAAGCAGGAAACTGTCCTGCAAAAGCAGGACAGATGCAAGTAAACAAAAGTAGCTGCAGGCCTATCTAAGAAGAGCTGGTATTCTTTTTCCAAAACAAGACTTGAGGATGTTGCAAGATAACAAGAACTAGTTTCTGTGTGACAGAACTGATGTGAGCTATTAGCAGAATTACTGGCATGTGTGGCATTTTGTAAGATGGATAACAGATACAAAACCTTTCCTCTAAGACAGACAAGCAAACTGGGTACCTACTGAGGAACCTTCCAGTAAAACTTGAGTAAGAACAGAAAAATAGTAAGAACAACAGGGAAAAAAACAAAACAAAACAAAAAAAATAATTCCAAAACTTGAATAAAACAGAATAACATTCTTGGCAGGTGTTCTGCCAAAACCATTAAGAGCAGCCATATATGTATTTCATTTTTGTATGTCTGTGTTTCAGGATGGTGTGATCTTGGTTGCAGGCATCCCGCCTCCATTACATGCTGTGGGATATCATCCATGCAGCAGGTTTTAAGCTCTTCCCTGCCACTCCCGTCCCCTCCTGCACCTCCAAAACTTCAGAGGAAGCACCTTGATGGTACTATTGCTGTTCTTCCCATCAAGCTGAAGCAGAGCCTGATGTGGTGCTCGGTACACTAGTCTTCAGGTAGGTGGGTATTTTTTGAAGAAAATGCAGAAAAAGGAAAGAGGATGAGAACTTGAAAGTGGGTATGCAGCCAAATCGTGATCCCTCATCTGTAAAAGTCCCCAAGCTTACCTCATGCTCTTCTGAAAAGCAGCCAATGGCATGGAAAACCCAGCATTATCCCTAGCACCAAGGCCAAATTCCAGTCAACTTAATCACATCCTGCCTGCCCTCTCTCTGCACTTTCAGTTGCAAAGGGTATTATTCTGAAAAATTTCCCGTCCGAAATCGCTGGGAACGTTTCTGCTCTGCAACACCCAGCATGGATGCTGTTCTACCAACAGATGGCTGAAGTGATCCACAGAGCCAGTGGCTGAAGCACTCTGAGATACTCTAGAATAGAAAGCTGCTACAGACGTGTGATTTTTCCCCCTCTCACTGTGGAGAAGAAATCACATCATGTAAATCCTGAATGCAGTAACCATGTAAATCCTGGCGATGCAGCACAGTGTCACAGGAGAATGTTGCCTGATCTGTGGAGGTCCTCATAACCAAAATCAGTTTAAAAGTTGATGGACTGTGCATGTCTCAAGGAAGAGAGCTTCCCACCTGGCTTTCCACTTGACATCAATCAGGATGAGCAGCAGTTGCACACACCTCCATCAGACCACATAAAAAGGTGGGTCCTTTCAGTTTTGTTCTCCAACATTAATTTTGCTTTGCTGACTACAGCAACTTCTAATCATCTCCCCCCCCCAGCACATGTGCAGAGGGGTCTGGTGTTCTTCAAGGCCTGTACAACTTGTGATGACCAATCCTGGTGCTTTCCTTCAAATCAAGCAGCCCATTTGTCTCTTTCCCCTCAGCTCCCCTGTTTCTGCAGCGCACGGTCCCTAACATTCACAGGCACGGTCCAGTAGGCTGCAACGAGGAGGTAGAAAAGGATCTGTGCAACCTCCCACTCACCCCAACTCTGAGCTGAGGAGGAGCATGCAGAAGCACACACCACTCCTTGAGGAAGAGAGCGCTCGGCATGGACAGGCATATGTCTGAATACACGCTCAGTTCCTTGTAAGCTAAGCCTCAACTGTGAGAGAAGGAATGGATACCATGGATGCCAGGCTGTGACTAGGCAGTGAAGAAAAGTGTCACATGAAAACAAGCAGCATCACCCTCTGAAAGATGTTATTTTCAGAGAGAGAGAGCGCGACAGAAAGCTACCTAAAGAACCAGAGAGACTCCACCACACACAAAGTGCCTCTCACACTAATCATCTGGTAGAACAAAAAAGCCAGCAGTATCTGCAGTTATGTTGCATGGCAGCATCTCTACCCCATTCCCCTGGGAAGCTGCTTCCTCCTGCCTCTGCACGTCTAAAGCTACTAGAGAAACACTCCTCTGACTTCTCCTGCCATCACTGACTCCCCTTCCTCCACTTCCTCAACTCAGGCGATACACAAGCTACCAGGTATTTCTGCTCTGCTGCTAGAACGTGGAAATCAAAATAGATTTAGAACTGCTCACTTTGGACTTTATTTACAGAAGCCATGTGAATCACAAGCTACCATGCAGGCTGCCCAAAGGTCTCATTTTTGTTCTACAGAAAAAGCCCAATCTTGGTAGTTTTACACTCCCTTTGCCATCAATCTTTTAGATGGTCTTTTACATTTCCCACTCAGGGGAGAGAATGGAGATACATCAGATTTCTTCAAATGCAGTTTTTCAAGGTAAAGTGACTTTGAAACCTTGCTAACACTTTTTTTTTTTGGCACTGTATGAAAACAGAAGGTGATTTATTATGCCTGTCACTGCTGTCAGTTACTAGAATCAGGTATCTACCAGGGAAGATCTACAGGCCTATCTGATCTCACATCCGTGCACAGGGTAATTAGATATCCTGAAGTCCCTACCAGCTCCAGACTTCTCACCCAAATGGACATATTTCATAATGACATTCTTCCATGAAAAACCTCACATAGTTTAAGGGAAAAAAAAAGAAAAAGATTCTTTACTACAAAAGTATTCTCAGTAGCTAAGTTACTTACAAGATAAACTCTTCCTTCCAAAAGGGGTTTGCAGCATTTTTGGCTACAGAGCTGGAAAACTTCTGCATAGGGTCATTCAACTGAACTATACACACAAGGTTTGTGCTGCCTGTAAGGGAAATAAAAAAAAAAAATCAATATCCAGTCATTAATATTCCATCACCAAGAAGCACACTTACTCAAAAGAAAGCAAAGAGCCCCCCTACTGCACTTTTGAATAGACTGTTGCAAACACTTCCTCACTCTCCCACAGAATAGATTTTTTTTCCCTCAGTTTGCATGCCATCTACATTAATGGTGACAGTTAAGATGGCATCACCACTCTTACGCGCTGCTCTACGTAGCGTGAAACAGGACGACCCGACTTAGAATTCTGGCATGAAGCAGAAAAATGCAGGCATAAAAAAAGATGAAAAAGGATAGGGATGCAGAATGAGCATCCAGGTGGGTGGCAGTGTGGGTCTGAGGTGGGGAGGGAGAGTAAAGTTGCTTTCAGCCGCTTTAAAAAACCCACAATTTTTCAAAGTTCCTACTGGCCACTGTCAGGGTGGTTTCTTTGGACATCAAAGCAATCTGCTTCTGCTAGCAAGTGAATGGTGACAGTAGTGTTGGCCAACAATGGCTTTTTTGGACTGTGGTTTTTAACAAGTTTGCGACATTTTAGAGCACTGCTGCAGAATTCTTTCTACCTTGATCTTGGAATTTGATAGCTTGGCAAACTGGCATATTAGAGTAGTTGTACTGCTGCTCCAGGGGGAAACAGTCTGCACAACACGTTCCTCTTAAAACAATTCCTTTTGTATGGCTTTGACAGCATCAGGAATCATTTCAGTCCCAGCGTTCCAAAATATCATGGAAAGTGGCAAAAAGCTCAGTACTGACTGGGTACAAAGCAAACAAAAGATACGCTGCCTCCAGTTCTCCAGAAGAATCTCGGTTTGTATTTCCTACCATCAGCTCCCCGTTGTCCTCTGGTGGGGGATCGGGGCTGTGGATGAGCCCTACCAGAGGCACGGAAGCAGCTCGGGCCTGGCAAGGTTATTAGAGGGGACAAAGCCCTGTGTACAGGCAGCTTATTTGGGATCTGCACTAACCCCCGAGTAAGTAGTTTAGCTGCTTTCACGGCGAGCTGAGCCCGAGTTAATGAAGCCGAGGCGGTTTTCTGTTAACCCAGCCATATGTCCCCGCAGCCAGCTCTTGCTGCCAGCAGAGCTCAGCAGCCTGGGGCAGCAACGCCTGAAATTACAGGGGAACACTGACCTACTGATACGGAACGGGGCGTTTTCTGCCCCACGCACCCCGGCGTACACAATTAGGGACTCTCTTAAACAGCAGAAGTCACTTCTGCGCTCGATGATACGCTGTGGACCACACGGTACTAAATCTAGGATCATCTTTGTTTACATACACAAAGTAAGGAGATAAAAATGGGCACAGCCCATAAGCAGATACCAGTTCTGCTACTGGTTACTCACCAGTTGAGCTAACATGCCTATAGGAAAGCCACAAGCTCCTAGAAGCCATGGTAGCATCCACGGTTTATAGGATGATAATGACCGAGGCAAACCGCCCCTCCCCTCTGTGTATCTGTGCAGGTTAGCCTGCAATAATTGCACACTCTGATCGAGTCTCAGAGTTCCAGGAGGATAATTAATTATTACTGCAAGCCAAGGTCAGAAAGAGGGAAGGGAACAATAATTACAAGGCAGCAAGCTATGTCCAGAAGCTAGCATCTTCTCAGAGGTGCAGTATTTCCACTGGATTTCAAGTGTAGCAGCTAAACCCCACTACAAAGCTTCACTTCTCATACTCAGTGCCAAAGCTTTTACACTCCCAGAGTTGCTAGGGAACCAGGAAAATTCCCTCCATCTCGTTTCAGAATAACAAATAGTGATTTTTGCCTCTCAATATCAGGAGTCCCAAAATAGAGCACATTAACTGTTTGCTCTTCCTCTCCTTTTTGGGGAGGGATCAAAGAGGCTTCCCATAAGATGAATCTTCTGTTGTATGCACTGTACAGCACACAGCATTATCCCACCTCATAAATTTCGAAGACAACCAAAATTATCTGCTCTTTTGAAAAGTTTACTTTGCACCACAAAATCTGTAGAGTGAATGAGTTTTCCTGCAATCTACAGTTTTCAGCAGTTTTATTTACGTAGGACATTTCTCTGCAAAGAGTTCCAGGGCTGCTTTAAAAAGAATTTGTTTAAAAAAACAAAAACAAACCGGTCTGCAGAAAGTTTTAGGGGAATTGCTTCCAACTGGGATGAGCAAAGCAGCCTTATGCAAGAGTCTAGGGCAGAAACCTATATACATCTAACTGACAAAAGGAGTACGGCGAGTAGGATATATTTATCCAAAACTAGCGCCTTGCCCAATTTAGCAGCCACGAGCTTCCATTAAAAAGACTGTTACAGAACTGCCAGTGACCATAAATAACAGAGCCTCAAATCTGTATTTCCGCTGATAAAACCTGAAATGTGCTTGCTGGGGCCTTTTGATCAGCAGCGGAGGCGTGCTTGTGCTTGAAGGAGTCTGAATACTTGCTAGACAGGCCTAGTGCTTCTCTCCAAAACCAACACTGCAGCTGCACTAGGCAGTGATGTTGCTTTTTGGCTTCTTTCTCTGCTTGCAAAAGGTACCCTCCCTTACCTACCCACAGAAGTACTTTGTTATGGAGGGAAAAAGAAAATAACCCTGACAACAAAACACCACCTTTGAGGAGAGCTGGAGCTAAACCAGCAAAGTGCCCAGAAGTAAAGGAAAGCAGCTGTGAAAACAAGGTAATGCTGAACCAAAGCAATGTCACTGCTGCCAGCTCATGGAGAGCGGGATTTGAGCCCCTCATCTCAGGTACGCCCAAAGAGGTAACTTTCAGAAGTTCAAACTAAAATCCAGAAAATCATTAATCAACTTTCCAAATATGCCCATTTCAGTTTGTTTTCAACACCGAGGGATGAGTTTACAAGAAGATGCTTAAATACTCAAAGAAACCAAAACATACACAGCTTTGTACAAGGATGACTAAGCCTGTTTCTCAGAGTACAGAAATTATTACACCTTCTTCTGAGAGGAGGTTGTAACGCAGAACCTCACAATGATTTCAGGGAAAAGGAAAGACAAAAAAACCCCAAAACCCAGCCCAACAAAACTGAATCTGCTTGAAATCCAGCAGCATTGCATGGGCCACATTACCTGCAGCACTGTCATCAGCTAGGTTTACCGCAACGTTCTTTACCAGCAGTTTGAGTTCATGAGCCCTTGGAGGTTTAGGCGGACTAGTGCCCTGAGGGAGAAGGCCTGTGTTCTGTACATTCTGTGAAAAGCAAGCAGAACAAGAGGGACTGTCCATATGCAAATGCCAACTGCTTTTCATGTCTGTCACATCGATAGAGGGAAGCAAGAAGGACACGCGATGTGGTAGAACATAAACAACCACACGGGAGTTACAATCACGAAGCCTTCGCTGCCAAAGGCTGTGTTGCTTTAAAGAATTAAATTTTAAAGAATTAAAATACTACAGTTGTTTCTGATCACTGGATGGTGTTAAGCTTACTCATTTGTAGGTCATAAGGAAATAATAAAAAAAAACATTTAAGCAGGAAGAGATTTCTGAAAAGATTTAGGTAGGAAAAAGATTTACCTGAAGCTCTTTTATATCTGTAGGCCTGGTACTCAACACTACAGAAGGAGAAACTGAGCTAAAGAGGTTCTTCAAAACATCTCTGAGTGTTTCAGATATTGCACATGTCCCCGCTGTCTGTCCCTAAGAGGAAAGAAACAATCATGCTTGTCAAAACTCAGAAGAAAGAAGGCAAAAATTATTTTGATATATCTGAACTATCAAAGCTATTGAAAATTAACTTTTGTCCAAGACAAACATGGTTCCTGTTGCCAACAACAAAATGTACCAAGGGATCACACAAATAATTACTTACATTTCCATATTAAGCATTAAAAGAAAACTAGAAAAACCCACTAAAAATGTCACGTGCTATTCTGAGAGTTTAGGAAGCCACAAACCAGAAGTTTCATTAACAGTTTCTATGTTATGATGGTGTTTTAAAGTTTTTGTACTGCTTTGCACCCCACTGAGAAAGCAGATCAGGTCATCAGATAAGCAGATCGGCACTGTTCCACTGATTTATTGGGAGTTCTGCCAGCTTGCAATAGCTGAGAACAACCTAATCCTGTGTTGTGTTAAAAAAAAAAAAAACCCAAACCAACAAAACCCACAAAACAAATTATTGTAGAATCTCTTGGAGGTCCTTCAAACCTGCTGAAAAGTACAGGGGAAGGAGAGGTAGTCTGTCATGCCACTCGGAGAGGCTGACTCACGTTTGTCCATTCAAAAATCTCATGGCAATCTACTCTTAACATCGCTGTCTCTGAAGGATCAGAACAGACCACAGGTTTTGCTAACACATGTAGCTCCACAATGATTAACTCTAAGGGGGTGTGAAGGTGATGAACTGCCCCTGTGCTCCTGGAGAAGCCTGCTTCCCATGTCATGCTTCCCAGCTACCTGTAGGGAGCGGATTTTTAAATTAGGCCATCACAGAAAGGGAAGTCAGACACCCAACTGCTCTGAAGGGAGCTCAGGAGAAACCTGAGTGAAGGTTATCTTCAGTTCCAGCTCAAGGCCCAAACAACCACACTCTCCGGACGCAGCAGAGCGCAGCCTTTGCTCTGCCAGCCTGGACACCCTGCACCACCACGCTCCTCCACCAGAGAGATCTCTGCATGAGAAGGGATCAGTCATTTCAAAAGCCTCAGCCCTTTCTCAGGCGCAGGACAAGGACAGTGCAGTGACTTCTGCGCTCCCGAAGGTATGCTTGCAGCTTGCACAACAGGTCAAACAGATTTGGAGTTAACAGCCCTCTCCCAATTACCCAAGCATTACACAGACATTTAGGGTGTTTCATTAAAATCCCAGGAATGCTGTGTACAGAAACCCCACTTCACTGCCTTCTTACCTAACCGCCTTTTGGTGACAGGTCACTACTGTTCAAAACGTACAACAGCATCGACCAGTCCCACAGGAACTCTGCTTGGCTCACACCCTGCTCCCTCAACCAACCACCAAGGAACAAGGCAGCAGCACATCTCTGCAAGGTGCAGACGCTACTCCTAGACTTTTAAAAATAGTGAAGGAAATTAGGCTGCCTAAAACCTCAGTTTCAGTAATTTCATTATGTTATTCTGGAGATAATTTCCCTTCCCTGCCCTTATTACCTAAATACTGGTTAACGAAGCACAGTGTCAACTTGTGAAACAGCAGCCAACTCTCTCTTTGCCACAAACCTCATCTGACATTTGTTATTCAACGGGAACAACAGCAATAACAGCCACTGGACTTCTGCTCCTAAGTATTTTCTGCTGTTTCCATAGTTATTTGGAAAGCAGCCTCCTGTCAGCTGAACCTCATTTTGAGCCATCCTTAGTTGAAAAGTAATGCTCCATCACAACACCCTCTCCAAGGCAAGCCACAGTAGCTTAACTGCCAACCAAAACCGCTTACGATGACAAAACATGTCCCTTGATGGGCTAGGGGTCTGCAGCCAGCTACCGCGGCCAGCTCGGGGCACACCAAGCACATGAAGTCACCGCCTGCAAACCCGAGCCCTGCCAAACACAACTCAGGTTCACCCAGCTATTATCAACAGAAAATAGGTTATTACATCCACCTTGTTTGGCTGATGACAAAATCGCTGTGTAAATAATCACAAGCAATTAAAGGTGTTTATTTGTACTCACAATACTGCTTCGGAAAGAGGAAAAAAGCGAGCTACAAAAGCTGGTGTTTAAGTTTAGGAGCTGAAGCACTTTCTGAGACCTAGTTTGCTCACAGGTTTTAGCTCTTAGGGAAGAGGGGAGGCAGTAGCCAAAGTGCTAATAAAAACTTCACAGTGAAAATTAAGCCTTTAACTATCAAGAGCTTAACAGGCTCACTTTAAAAATGCGGGCAACGTGCAACAAGTTGCAACTCCTCTGCAACCCTGGACAGGGGCATCTCTCAAAAAGCAGGTTGGGAAACCCAGTGACTGTATCAGAGTCACCTGCGGTTGTCACTAAGCACTAAATGACTGCGCAGTGTGAGGATGATCAGCCTGCCACCACGACACGTGAAGGTCATTGACAGTGTTACGTGTGCACAGTAAAATCTACAGTAAAACACACTTCAAAGGACTCATCTGCCTTCAGTTATGAGTTTCATGGTTTGGTGTACAGAAATAAATTATTACTCTGGGTCACTCAGTACAGGCCTTTAGAAAATAATAATCCTATTTTCTAACAAGGCCTTCAATCGGAAAACCAGCTCCACAGAACACAAGCAAACGTTCACCCACTGTTGTAAGAAAGGCCAAGTCACCACGTTTGTGCCAAAATCAAAATAGAACTGTGAAGTGTCAAAGGCAGAAGAAAGTCTCAATCACAAAGAAATTCTTTCAGGGGATGTCCCAGTAAAAAACCCCTGATGAATCAGTGTTTATGGAAGGTGCAATTACAAAAGTATCAAGATATTTTTAGATTATTCATCATTTCCTTAAGTAATTAGATTTTTTTCAGAGCTGCTTCTGAACTATTGTTGCCAGATTTCAAAGCTGATTCGAATTAAGGAGAGAGCAACTTTGTAATTACTTTGATGGGAATACCATTACAGTTGGGATTTCTTATTATTTTAAAAGTGCTCCAAGAGAAGTTATTTAGGAACAGGCATTTTTCACATCTTTAAATCTGGATGATGAATGTTTGCCAGGTAACTTGTCTGTCAAATGCAGACGTGATTTATTTTTAATGCTTCAGTAATCCTGAGAAATGCTCCTAGACGTCAGAGATGTGGGGTTTTAGGGATGAGCCATGGCAGATAGCTCTGAAGCAGTCCAAGATGGCACTGTTGACAGGTACCAAGCAGGAAGAAAAGGGCATTTATGCTTCAGCTCTTCCAGCTCACCTGATACCTTTCCTCTACTCACTTCTACTGCTAACCTAAAGCATAACATTGGGTTTTGCACTAAAGGGACAGAGACACATCTTCTCTACCATTACAACAAACAAAACTCACTGACCTCCTGTACTGTTGGCTGGATTTCAAAGTTGGTTTCGTTGGCGTTAATGAGGAACCACTCAACTTTGACGTCTTCTCCTTTGTCTTTCACATAGAGCTGAAGCTGTGGATAGGAAAGCAGTTATTGGAGAGTGCTCTGGTCAAGTTCCAAACTAAGGCTCAACAAAGGAAGAATGACACCAGTTTCTGAGTAAGTAAATTCTAAGTGACTGTCTAAGGCAGAAGTTACTTAAGCTTTGAAAGTGCATGCTGGTCAGAAAAGGGTATTGTTGTTCTCTACATCCCAGTAGTCAACCCAATGTGGTATTTATCCACAGTCTCCTAAAGAGGTGGCTTAATTTATTACTTTACCACTTGTGCTGTCGTAAGGTGATTTACCAGACCCAATGACTATTTGTATGCATTTTGCAAGCAGGGGAGGTTCAGCTCAGCTGTGGCATGAGACCTAACAAGAGGAAGAGGAGAGAGAGTAACACTTAACACTTTACCTGCAAGTGAAGTGGAGACAGTTTCACACTGTACGACTGACCTTCTGCAGCCGCGGGCGAAGTGTGTGAGACAGTGACAACAAATTTAACAGAATCTCCCACAACGTTACAAGAAACCACCTAAAGAAATGAAGGGGGGTGGGGAGGGGAGAGGAAGGGAAAACCAAGTTAGTCTTCAGAGGAAGGTTCAGTGAAGGCAAGAAAGGAACTTATAAAAGGACTTTAAGCTACCAGAATTCTTCTCAATTCCATAGGTGGGAGATTTCTAAGCAACTTCATTAACATCCCCACTGCCTTCCATGCATTCACTTCTAAAACCTTAGTTCCAGTGTTCGCTTCCGGACACAGAGTTTAATACCTGGAAATTCTGGTATTTTCCAAAATCTCTCTTGCACTGCTATCAAATACAAAAGTTAACTTCTCACCTGACAAAGACTCCTGTGTGTTTCACATATACATATATTAAAAGCTCAAACATCACTATTTTGCATAAGGGAGACAACATTGTTTGTTGTTCTTCTGCTCCAAACTGAAGTAGCCTGCCGTAGGGCAGCTAATTTTACCAAACAATGTTTGATTTGGAGGCATCCTATAGACTTGAAACTCTGGCATAATCCTGCTGCTGCAGAAGAGAATTTTGTGTGAGTAATTCCAGCTCCCAGTGTGGTGGGAAGCAGCAGGAGCCTTTAAAAATTTATTCAAGTCATTGCCCAAACCAAGAAATGCTGTGAAATTTGGTGAAGCTAAACGTCTGGGAAGCTTGTATGCCCCTAGACTTCACTGAATGTACTCCCCCACTTTTAAAAGCAGTAATTTAACTTGTCATCACAATGAGTTTACAAGCACCGAATGGCCTTTCCTCCCTCTCTGCTGAGGTGCTGGAGCTGACATGCAAAATTCCTGGAGTGTGCAGAAAGCACCCGACGGCACCGGAAAACCACAGGTACGTAAGTCAGAAATCCCGCGGTACAACAGGAAGAGAAGCTCACTCAGCAAACAGGTCTGCTTGTCACTTGTCCCCCTCTGATTTACTGAAAGGACTGCAGAGCCATTCCAAGAGAGGGTAGATGTTAGGAAGAAATCCTTCCCTGTGAGGGCAGTGAGGCCCTGGCACAGGCTGCCCAGAGGAGCTGTGGCTGACCCCTCCCTGGCAGTGTTCAAGGCCAGGTTAGATGGGGCCTTGGGCAGCCTGGTCTGGTGGAGGGTGTCCCTGCCCATGGCAGGGGGTTGGAACTAGATGGGCTTTGAGGTGCCTTCTGACCCAAACCTCTCTGTGATTCTGTGATTCAGGCCAAGTTAACCAGGTTAATGCAATGCATAGACAAATAATTAGCTGCAAGATTTGTCTGATGCAAACGCTACACGTATGCTATTAGATCATGTTTGCACGGTTACTGCTTCATTTATGGGCACTGGAATGGAAGCTAAAGGCTTTACAATGAATCATGTACCTTCTGGAAGATCCTTATCAGTCTCTCCTTACATATATTTCATCTCCCTGGGCTCTACAGCATATATTTCAAGAAGCATCAGAGCATTATCAAGGGTAAAGAGCTTATCCATTAAGGTAGAGACTTAATTACAAAGAGGCAAGGGAGGGGTGGACATGACAAATAAAAATCCCAACTGTACTCACAACCAACAAGATTTGCTTCCTCAGGTTTGTTGCCTGCAAATTATAGCTCAGAAGTGGACAACTCAGCTTCCCTCACCTCTCCCCTTGCCCCAAAGCCTAAATTACTTCAGAAATGATTTCTGACCCTTAATCCCCTATAATCAACACGAACACCCATGGTTATGATGTAACACAAAGGATTTTTACACATTTTTAACAGATAACAAGAGCAAAGAGCTTAGCTGCTTGTTTCACTTGCAGTTGAGTTCAAACACAGAATCACCCCCTTCCATTCAAGAGAACGGATTGGCACGGTGGCACTTTAAAGACTTCAAAATGAAATAGGTTCTTCCCCCTTGAGAGGGCAGAGGAAGGGAAAGGACAGGTCTGATGCAAAAGGTGCCGACAGTTGCATCCCCTAAATGCAGTGGTTTATCCTCCACACACACTTCATCCCCCCATGCCCAGGATGCTCGGTGCCTTCAGAACGAGTTGGACTTGCTGCACACGTGATGCAGAGCCATTCGTCTGGAATTTCTGGATGTCTCAGAGCCAGGGTTGCCATGGCTGATTATTAAGAAAAAATAGGAGTGTGGCAGGAAGAGTGGGTAGATGAGCTCATGTGCCAACTTTTTCTTAATCATGTTTACTTCTAGGGATGGAAACAGACACTGCAGGTGGTGGAACTTTCACTCTTCTCTCTGCACCTTGTCGAGAGGTGCTAAATCCGTTTGCTTTTTTTTTTTTTTTTTTTTTACTATATATACACTTGTACCTTTAGTTTTGAAGCCAAACCCTGCTGGTTTGGGCTTACAGTCACCCCAATTAATTAATTTTCTGCCAGAGATATCTACCAAGTCCTATGACCCTTCTCATCTCACTTTTAGTAAAGTAACTGTGGTCTTCAGGTACAGAGGTCTGCTAACTTTGAATCCAACCAGGAAAAGGAGTGAGTCCATGTTCGTTAATGGAAAATAATGTATCTTTATATCAGGGGAATCCCTTTGTTCTGGGAGTAGGATGGATAATGGATTACTCAGAGAAGTAGAATTTTGGGCTGGGATTTGAAGAGAAAGCAACTCTGTTTTTATCTAAGATGCTGCCATAGGTGGTGAGAAGTCAATGAAAGAGACTGCAACTGCTGCTTCCCTTTTCAAGTGATATTCCCTTACAAGTGTAATGAATGGTTCTGACAGACCACAGATGAAATACGTAGGTCAATTTTCCCACAACAGCCACATGAAGAAAAATACTGAAGCTTCCTGTGCTAGGCTGCTCTTCCTCCATGCCCTCACCCAACCTGCTTCCTCAAATTCATTTTCTCTACACAGATGAAAAGCAGGAGAAGGGAGGGCCAGGCAAAGCACCCCTTTCTGGTCAACACAGGGGAGAAAGAAGAATGATAGATGTTCACAAGTAAACAACAAAGCTTGGACTGAGGGGAAGGAACCTCCTCTGCCATCACTCCCCATACTCAGCTGGCTCCTGGCACTCGATGCCCATGCCAGGGTTGTTATTGCTGTCTCCCCTACACCTTCCAGCTTCCTCCCCCACCACCTCTGCTCTTCTGACGTCGTCCACGACCACATCAGCCCACCATCCAACATCAGCTACGGGGGACATGGCAAAACTCCCAGACCTGGCTGGGCACTGTTCCCAGTCAGCCCAACACTGGCGCTCTGCTCTGCCGAGCTCCAGATGCCGTAACACTTCCACACACCTCATTTATATGTATCTAAAATTATTAGCACAAATATCTTCTAAAAAACCCTCAAATTCTGTTTCAGATTATCGACTACTGGAACAAAGGAGACTGAGGAAGCACTAAAGCTGGAGTAAGGTAAGTATTTTTCTAAGCAACTCAGGTATCCAAACTTGTGTACCCACGGTTATTAAAGCCTTTCACCCTCTCTGTCTTTACTTTTGTCCTTTGTGGTTCATTTGGACAGAGCTGCAAAATTTCAGTTTCTTTCCTGAAGTATCAGCAGAAGTCTCTTCATCTCAAGGAGCACCAGCCTGCCTTTGCTCCTCACACCGTGTCCTCTTGCCTTGAGGTTTCGGGCTTAGGCACTGGCACCCCCACCAATCTGTGCAGTACACACAGCTACTACTAACTACACACAGTTAGTCCTCTCTTCCTTGGCCAAAGGAGAGTCAAGGGCCATGACTGCAGGGGAAATTTCTGACAGCTCTCCCAGAGAGAGGAGAGCTCTGACTTCTTCACCTTCCCCAGGCATGCCCTGCATCACATGTGCTTGTAAAACCCTTACATTACAGGCCTTGATTGCTTTTTTTACTGGAAAGAAATAGGTTTTACTGCATTTGGTATTTATTCCCAGAAAGAGCAGGTTACTCAAGGTTACTCAGTAGTCTGTAAGTAATACAAATCTTTAACATTTCCACAAGAAAATGACCATACACTGTGAGGCAGCTCTGCAGTGAAAGCTGCCTTGATCTCAGCTGTGGGGGCCAGTATGCTATTAAATTTAGGACCCACACCATTTCCTATGTTTATTTTGGAGTACTACTCTGAGGAGAAGGCTTTTTTTCTTCTTTTGGCATGGAAAACTCACCTTGTCAATGGCCACACAGGCAGCTGGTGTGCTCAGCTTAAAACCTCACCCTAGGAACATTTTCCAGTCAGAAACTTCTCCTTTTCCACTGTCAACACTCAGCTGTTCAGAAGAATCGTTACACCATCATCCTTGGCTACCAGAGCCTATGCATTAGCTTCTGGAGAGGGTCCCTATAGCTTCTTCACCATTCCCTCCCTCTTTGCCCAGACAGTTTACCAAGGGGGACAGACAAACAGAAGGAGAGAAGACAAAGGCAACATCTAACACAGCCACAGACAGGGGCGATTATCAGGACCTGGCATCAAAAGGGGTTCTGGCCAACATGGTAAAGAGATGAACCCCAACATTTTTCTAAAACAGTGGTAAACATCAGGATGAAGGCAAGGCAAGTGATGGAATGACTGGTGATCAGCTCTGCGGAGCTCCAGATGCCGTAACACTTCCAACACTTCATGTAGATGTATCTACAATTATCAGCACAAATATCTGAAAAAATATATTTAAATTCTATTTCAGATTATCAACTACTGGAACAAAGGAGACCCTAGTGATAATTCAGCTTGTACTACATCATTCAGATGAAGGGGGATGTGTTTGAAAGGGAGAGGACACAATGGTGAGGTGACAGCTGGAAGCAAGTTACAAAGAAGCCTGTCAGGCATCATCAACCTTCTAGCACAGTTAGCATCCAAAAGATCTCTGGAGAAACCTGAAAGGAAGTGTGATGCTGAGGAAAGCAAGCAGGGAAGCACTAGGATATCACACAGCAAAACATCAGAGTGTGTGTACGAGAACCAACGAGTACTTCTCGTACAGAGGGCAGCTTATCACTGGAAGGACACCAAAGAGAGACCTGGGTGCATCAAGTCAGTCACAGTGCAAAGCACCCACAGGAGAGGCAGATCAGAAGCCTAAAATGCATTGAGAAAGCACTCTTAGACACAAAGCAGTACTCTCATTGCATGGTGAGACCTCACTTGTCCTGCCCTGTGTCACTTCAGCCATCAAGTTTAAGAAAATGGATTTAACTGGAGCTGCCGCAGGGAATGGGTGCACAGGAGTGAACAGGACAAGATCTGAAGTAATAACTCACTCAGCCAAGGTAAACAAAGACTGGAAGGAAGTATAGTTCCTTCACGATATATTTACTGACAGCACACCATGGAAGAAAAGTAAACACATCGATGATAAAGAATTACACTAGTACTGAAACTAAAACAAGAGGAAAAAGAAAAAAAAAAAAGAAAAAAGGCTGCATGGGCCATGAGTCTCTTTAGGCTTGTAAAAAAAAAAAAAAACCAAAACCAAAAACAAGTAATTAAAGCAGCAAAGCTCCAGGACAGCTTTTCAATCAGAACAGGGAGTTCGAAAGACAGTAAGAGCCACACATGATGGTCAGGGCAGGGTGGCTGCAAATGATGTGACACCAAGATGAAGCTATGACAGCCATGTGTGTGAAAAAGGCCTCTGCGGGCATGCTGCACTGCTCGACAGAAAATGGGACCTCACAAGCCTGCAGAACAGCCCTCCTTTCTCCCCAACATTTCCCCCAGCAAGATTCATCACACAAAAATTAACACAAAGCTTTAGTATTTGCTGCTGCCTGTTGTGATCCAGGACAGTCACTCCTTGTATAGCAACTTATTATCACTCATTAAGGGAATAGCATGCTGAGGGCATTTTACTCCTTCCTATTTAAGCATGAAGCAGGAAAAAAGAAAGGGAGATTTCTGTTGTAGCCTCTTCATTATGAACCCTCTGGGCCAAGTTCCCAGTGAGAGAATCTTTTTTTTTTTTTTTTTGGCCTTATTTGTTGTGGTGAAGTTCAAAGCCTCTGGAAATAGACTGCAGTAATGGGAAGGTTGGCAGAATTAGGTAAGACTATTCCCAGTGTTTACTTTATTAAAACAAAACAACCAACATCACACAATGAAAACAGGCCGCTGCGTTCTATATGTTTAGGCTGTGGCCCAAAATGGGAGTGAAGGCGACGTATAAATAGAGGCTTTGTCAAGAGGCAGCGTGGTGTAACCTTCAGCCACAGAGCAGCTCTGTCCCTGTCACAACGGCTTTGGCCAAGCTCACAACCAGCAGCTTCCCCAGCCGCGTCCGCGGCACTGCAGTGCGGCGCGGACGCCAGCGTTACACCTCTCAGCTCCTTCAAGGGAAGGACAGCATGTATACACCCAAGGACCGCGTGTGCCAGTGGGTGGCCTGGTCATAAATCGGGCTGTCAGCAGTAATATAATAATTACAGCCTGGCTGGCAATCCCGTATTGTACAAGACTGTACGTGGGCCTTCCCAGCACCAGGTAGGCCCATCACCGGAGCGTGCTCCAAGAGGACTTCTCCCACCACAAAAGACATACCAGAGGGCTCCCACAGCATACAGCTGCATTCAAGCATTACACATCCCATGCTTACTGCTATTTTGATCTCTCATCCTCAATCCTCCACCTCCTTTGGTGACCGCAAGCTCCCTGATGCAAGGTCAAACACGTATTTGGAACGACACGCGGTAAGTGAAGCAGCCCTGGCTGCTGAACCAAGGTGCCTACAGGCTCTTTGTATGCAGATCAGGAGTAAAGCAGCGTGTTGAACCGGTTGCAGTAAAAGAGTCTTGTGCCAGCTGACGCCTCAGGCGAGCACAGAGCTCCGTGGGATGCTACAACACCGACAAACAAGCAGCATACGGTCACAAACTCTGTTCAGAGCCAGCCACACCAGTGGTGAGTTACAAGCACCTAACAGAAGTCTGAGTTTGGACTGGCTGCAGAGGCAGATTTCAATTTCATCTGTAAAGATTAAGAGTTTGAAGAGCAGTGTGGGGGAAGGAAGAAAACACCCTCTTTGGACCCTTGGTAGTACCTGAGGAATATGTGAGACAATTACTGTACAAGAGAACTCCTGAGGTGTTTAGAGGAAGGTATGCATTTAAGGAAGGGGAGAACGTGGCTACCAGAGTGCCACTCTTAAGCTTATTATTCACTGAAATCCAAATAAATACTCTGGCTGTACCTTAACTGAAGGAGAAATAGTAATTCAGATAAATTTTTCCAGCAGCTGTGCACAAGATTATGGAAATGGGTTTTGGGACAGTTCAGAAGGACCCAGTTTATGTAAGCAAACCTGTTTTAATCCAATACATTTTAAAATATGCTTATATTGGTTTAAGCTGCTGCAAAACCACATTAGATTGCTGGGTGCAGCATAACAGCTCGATTAACATCCTGAAATGGCTCAACCCAAGGTCAGACAAGGACCAGAGACTGCACGAGGGAGGGTGCTGGATTGCAAAGCAACAGGTAGCAGAGGCAAAAGAACGGCCCTACAGCAGCCAGCAGTTCCCTGGGCTTTGGCTGCTGTGGAGACAGCACTCGCTGCCTTCTGCTGCTGCAGTTAACCACAGCAGGTTGAGGTGCCCACGGGGCACCGCGGGCTCTAACTTACCTCACTGCTACAAACCTACATCTAAACAGATAACTGCAGCAGAGACCTTCCCAGTGCTACAGCGTGACTTCAGGGAAATACAGGGCTGCAGCACCGTGCCTTGGCTCTGGCACATAGGCAATGCCAAACGAGTTCTAGCCCTGAGACACTGCTCTCCTTGTGGTCCAGCCACAGGCACGGTTCTCTGAGCACCGAGCCGGCCCCACGCACCCCTGCTGAACTTTGACACCGGCCAAGGGCAACCAGCTGGCTCAAACCTCCTGGCCATCTCCTGTGCAGACACATCTGCAGCCCTGCCCACCCTCCAGCAGTGTTTTAGACACTGCACTGCAAGACACCTGGTTTGTATGCTGGTAGTCGCTAGCTTTTACCTGTAGCGGATCTCAGTTGGTGGCTCCACACGTTACATGGCACACCACTGCTAGACCCAGCAGTTCCCTCTCTCAACAAGTTCCCATCACAGTGTCTTCCAGTGGCACGGAGCGACAGTAGTGACAACTCCACAGCCCTACCAAATCCAGGGTCTCCAGCCCCACTGCTGGGGCAGGGATCACTGGTAGAGGGAGATAAAAAAGGAAAAAAAAATAAAAGGAAAAAAAAAAGGGAAAAAAAAGGAAAAAAAAAAGAAAATGAAAAAAAGAAAATGAAAGAGAACAAGTGCACCAACAACTTCAGATGTTGGCCATCCCGAGCTGCCATCAATCAGGGTGTGCCTATAAGTTGCGTGTACCAGGCAGATAAGCATGCATACTTTTCAAAGGAATCATGGTAGAGCTGCTTAACATCTAAATCAGACAAGCAAACCAAAATAACAAAGCAAAACAAGAAAAACACTAAGGATTTGCATCAGCTTAGCCTAAAGCTGAGCACCAGTTCAGATGTGACTAGTAGTTACAGTCACTGGGATGAACGTGCAGAAGCTATCATTGCTAACAAGCATCCATACATTTTTACCCTGTTCTAAGAGTCACATTCTGCCTTAATTTTACATGCACTAAGCACACGGAAAGCCACTTCCCAGTACGTGGGGAGGGGGTGGGAGGGGAAGAAAGAGACCATTTGCTCCTCACTGAATACAGGATTCAGTGGAGTCAAGACTTCACCCTCAGGACTTTGCAGCTGTTCCACTAATCCTTACCCAGCCACGACTTAGGAAGCAAACCTGTCATCAGCCACACAAAGAGCAAGAGGCAGACAAAGATGTTTTCCTGTCCCAGAGGAGAAGTGTCCCTTTCCTTCTTCATGAATTCCCCACCCCACACTTCAGCAACAGGATGGGGAACCACTCTACTGATGGTGGGGGTGGCGGGGAGAGGGCTGCTGTACGTTCACATAAACTTGGCATAACTCTGATTATTGTTCATTCGGGAGAAGCCCCGGAGCACGTTCTGCCCACAACGTGCCAAAGAAGTGAATCAATTCAAAGAGTCTGCGCAGGTTCATTAGAGAGGCAGCCTCTCACCAGCCCTGACAAACTCAGATCAAGCATACGGAAGTACTGACAAATAAAACTTATAAGAAGAAGTTCACATTCCCTGCAAGAAGTGCCCCGAAACACAACAAAACTGAAGTTTACCTTCTCTTGAGCTGACTTTACAACACTCACAACTTCTTTAACTGCTAGCTCAAGTGGTTCTGGTGGGTCATCTTCCTCAAATGTAAGCAACTGTGAATCCTAAGAAAGAAGAAATAAAAGAAGCATCGTTAGGTGACGAAGCCATCGCTTTAAAACGAGTGATAAAAACACACTGCCAGGGAAGTTCCTGGAAGAGCCAGAGACAGAATTGCAAATGTATGTCAAAATTGTATGTATTAATTGCACGACACCTCGCTACATAATACAGGGTAGAGCCTGGAAACCTGTTCTTAGGACATAACTATGGGCCTAATCATAACTCCTCTTACTCTGTGGCAGAGTATCGAGGTACTCAGCACAGCGTGGAGCCCGTGAGCAGGGGCACAGTTCAGTGAAACCGCTCTACCTCAGTCAGGAGTCATGGGTGCTGTAGTTTTAAAAGGCGTTTTCAGTTTGGCCTAATAATACAGATGCACTAGGCTGTGCCAAAACTAAGAAAACCCAAATATGATCTTGCAGAGGGAAGGAATGAAGCCTTCCCCTCCCCAATCGTTCCTCATGTGTGTGATGGCTAGCAGCAACAACAGCTTTTCAGTCTTCATACTGACAGCCAAGAAAAGACAGTGTATACCTGTTTTGGCAGTGAGGTCATACCATCAGAGACATTGGCACCCGCATTCTCCACCTGCTGCCCGCACCGAGCGGTCAGCGCTGCTCCCATCCTCACCCCCAGTTGTTTTGCGCACAGGAATTCCATTAACAGCGCGCTGCTGACATCATTTTGGGAATATGACAGCGGGAGCCACGCCACGCTGCAGTGCCAGACAGGGAAGTCATGACAAGAGAGGGCTCCGCTGCTCTCCTGGGGAGGGGAGGAGGGTGTCCATGTCCCTGTCAGAGCAGCTTTGGTCTCTGACTGCAGCGAGGAAACTGCTGCTTGTTTCTAGCTAGTTTCAGTTCCCACTACCTGTGGCCAGGCTGTCAAGGCTCTCCCCTTCCACGAGCACAAGGCAAACCTTCGTTTCTCAGCACGCACCAGGCTTTGCTGCGCCACGCTGTGACACGTGAAAGGGCAGGCGCGGCGTTTTCTTTTGACTGCCCTAACTTAGGGTGACGCCTGCTCAGTGTTAAGCTGCTTTCCTTATCTTTCACACACACACACACCATTGCCCTGCTCTTCCTTCTCCCCCAGCCTGGTCCCCCGACAGGCAAGAAGAGAGCAGGCTGGGATCCGAACCACCGAGACCTAGGGAGAAGGCTGCACACAAATTCGGAGAGCTGGGCAGGCGCCGCTTCCCAGCCAGTTTAGCTTCAGCGTTCTGCACCGACGTGACGAGGTGCTCGGTCCTCGGGGCCAGGGAATTAGGTTGCCACGGCCTCATCTCGCCTCTTCGCCTCTCAGGCCCCGGCATACCGCTAGGAATCACCCAGCAGGATCCCAGGCAGCACCCTCTGCAAGAAGGGTACGATGGGCTGGGCTGGGGGGGACCACGTTTTGTGCATTTCTTTACCTGCCCCGGGTTACAAAGCGAACCGCCCGGGGAGACCCAGCCTCCCGCGGCTATGCGGAGGCCGCGACCCCTCAAGCGTCACACTGAAGGGCACAGGGGCTCAGCACGGCCGGAGTTACTTGCCGGAGGGCCGGCCGCAGGCCCCGTGCCGCAGATCAGGGCAGGAAGTTTCCATTGTTTCCTCCTCCTCCTCCCCGCACCCGAACAATGTTATCGGCGGTTCGAGCCCCTGCCAGGGGACGCGGGGGTCACGGCTTTCCGCCCGCGCCCCTCACACCCCGGGCTTCACCACTCCGCCCGGCTCCTTCCCCAAAATCCTTGCCAGGCAGCCATCAAGCGCACACACGCGTAAATACATCCCCGCACACGCATGTGCGCATGGAGGGGCAGTAACGCGCCGGCGGGCACTGTCAGCAGCGTGCTGATGGCACCCCCGCGCCTCTTCGGACCAAGTCTCGGTGTACCTACGGCCGCTCCCGGCTCCGGGCGGGCAGAGTCCCCGCCGGCACAGCACCACCGCACGCTGCCCTCGCCCGCCCCGCCCAGTCGCCCCACGGCCCGGCGGCCCCCGGCCCGACGGGCGCGCAGGAGCCGCCGACGGCGCCGCCCGGAGTTCCCCGGCCGGGCCCTTGCGGTGGGGCGGCCCCCGCCTCCCGGCCCGCCCGCCGCCCCTCACCTGCGTCCCCGGCACTCACCGCCCGCGCCACCGCCTCGGCGTTGAGCGCCGCCACCCAGGCTCGCCTCCACTGCCGCCGCCAGCTGCCCAGCGACAGCGCCCAGGCCAGCACCGAGCTGCCTTCCTCCAGCAGCTCGTCCCGCCGCGGCGGCGGCAGCGGCGGAGGCGGCGGCCGGCCCCGCCGCAGGGCCAGCAGCGCATACTGCACCAGGTAGACGGCCAGAGTTGCCAGCGCCGCCACGAAGAGGGCGACCAGCGCGCACCAGCGCAGCTCGGCCAGCCCGCCCGCCAGCCACGCCATGGCTGACCATAATGGGAGCCGCGCTACCGGCCCCCACCAAGGCGCGCACGGCGGCGGGGCCGGGCAGCCGCAGCCCGCGCAGGGCCCGAGCCGGGAGCGGCGGCGGCGGCACAGCGTCCGGCCGGCTGCCCGGGACGCGCCGCGCCGCACCGCCCGCCCACGGCGCAGTCACCGCCCGGCCCGCCCCTGCCGGCGGGGCGGCGAGGGGAGGGGAAGCCCGACCGCGGCCCCGGCCCCTGCCCAGCATGGGCGGTGGCGGGCCTGCCCACGAGAGCGGCGTCAGGGCTGGCATGCTGCCGGCGGGGCAGGGCTGGGCCGCCCCGCGTCTCTCCCGGCGGCTGAGGAGGGGGGGCGGGCGCTGAGGAAGGAGCGGCGCTCGGGGTGCGGTGCCTGGGGTGCACAGGTGTCAAGCTAGACCCGCAAAACCTTTCCCCGGGCATCGGTGGTGTTTTAGGGGTGTCGTCTGCGCCGCTAATAAGCAAGCGGCTGCAAATGGAATATGGAGCAAACAAGCGACTCTCTCACCTTTGCGCCCAAACCAGGCCTTTTTCCCCAAGAAGAAGAAGGAAAAGCCCCGTCCCTGTGCGCTCAGGAGGCCGAGGCGTGCTCACGCACCTAGGCTGTGTCGGGATGGCAGAGCCCAGCAGATAGTGTAAAGTGTAAAGTCTTGCACCTGGGGAGGAATAACCATCTGTATCAGTACAGGCTGGGGGATGACCTGCTGGAGAAGAGCTCTGTGGAGAAGGACCTGGGGGTCCTGGTTGGTGACAGGTTGGCCATGAGCCAGCAGTGTGCCCTGGTGGCTAAGAGAGCCAATGGGATCCTGGGATGCATCAGGAAGAGTGTGGCCAGCAGGTCTAAGGAGGTGATCCTCCCCCTCTACTCTGCCCTGGTCAGGGCCCACCTGGAGTATTGTGTCCAGTTCTGGGCTCCCTGGTATAAAAAAGACAGGGACCTCCTGGAGAGAGTCCAGAGAAGGGCTACGAAGATGATTAAGGGACTGGAGCATCTCCCCTATGAGGACAGGCTGAGTGAACTGGGACTGTTCAGTTTCGAGAAAAGAAGACTTCGGGGGGACCTAATTAGTGTTTATAAATATCTTAGACATGGGATGCAGGGAGAATTGGCCAGCCCCTTTTCAGTGGTCTGTGGGGACAGGACAAGGGGCTGTGGCTGCAAGTTGGAGCACAGGAAGTTCCGCACCAACATGCGGAAGAACTTTTTCACAGTGAGGGTGACAGAGCCCTGGGACAGGCTGCCCAGGGAGGTGGTTGAGTCTCCTTCATTGGAGATATTCAAGTCTCGTCTGGATGCCTATCTATGTAATATGAGATAGGGAGCCTGCTTTGGCAGGGGGGTTGGACCCGATGATCTCTTGAGGTCCCTTCCAACCCCTACGATTCTGTGATTCTGTGATAGCATTGCCCCATGGTAGCAAATGGGTGGTGTGGGGAGGCACCCATTCATGTAGCGGGGTGACTCTTGAGGGTCTGGGCTTGGCCTTCCTGCTCACCTCAACCACGGGGATGGACAGGCGTTGCATTTTTTCCCTCTGCTCCCTGTCAAAGGGCGAACCTAAGCTTCCCTTTCCCTCAAGGTGCCCCAGCATCTCCTCTGCTGAGGGTGTCAAACACCAGAAGGAGGGGGGAAAAAACCCAACCCCAACCTTGTACTTTGTCGTGATCTGCAGCCCGGAGCCTAAATTCAGAACGAAGTGCTTGCTGCAAACAGTGCTGAATGACTCTTGTTACCGGTAGGAGGTTTGTGATAAAAGGGAGGAAATCACCTTTTGGTAGCAAATAGAAGTTTTGTAATTATTCATTTCTGTCACATTAATTTTTAGTAAGTTCCTGTTTGGTTTTCA
This sequence comes from Gallinula chloropus, assembly GCF_964237585.1. NCBI lineage: Eukaryota > Metazoa > Chordata > Aves > Gruiformes > Rallidae > Gallinula > Gallinula chloropus. The sequence goes on from NC_140085.1 coordinate 118,445,958, forward strand.
GAGTGCTACCTTATCGGCTCATCACTATTTCTGTCCTCATTTTTCTTCTGCTTTTCTTTGCCTCTTTCTGTTGCTTTTGTCATGATTTTCTTTACCCGTGGCACATCCTAGCCCATGAACCTCATTTGTACTTTTTGCCCAATCCACACACTAAAACAACCAGAGATCAAGTCACTGAGGTTGATAGTGAAATGTCATTCTGAGTTCTTGTTCCACTCAGGTTTAGGCTATTGCCGCTGTAGCCTTAAAGGAAGGAAACATCTTTTCCCTACTGGAAACTAGAGCTCCAGACCATCAGAGTGCATGCCATGGATGACAAAGGGGAATCATGGGGAGTCCCGCAGTGCCTGGCTCTGGGGTTCGTCCAGATGAATCGTGCAGGTGGCAGATGTTGAGGCGCAGAAGCCGTGTGGGCTAACAGACCAGGTGAGAAATGCTTGCTTGCTGGACTTTTTCAGGCACATTCATGGCAAGAAGCAGAGGTAACAAGGGAGGGGAGCACATTAGAGTCTCCGAATGGTTGATGTTGGAAGAGAGGCCACCTAGTCCAAGCCCCCGTGCTAAAGCAGGACTACCCAGAGAAGGTTGCCCAGGACCGTGTCCAGAGAGATGGCTTTTGAGAGCCTCCAAGGACTGCAGCCAGTCCATGTCAGAAGCCTTTCACTGGGTTCTCTCCAGTGGAGACCCGGCACTCTAGGTGCTGCCTCACCATGGCTGAGCAGAGAGGAAGGATCACTTCCCTCAGCCTGCTGGCAACACTCCCGAAGCAGAACAGGATGCCGTTAGCTTTCTGTGCTCTAAGGGCACGTTGCTGGCTTATGTTCAATTTGCTGTCCACCAGGACCCCCAGGTCTTTCCTGCACAGTTGCTTTCCAGCTGGGCAGCCCCAGCGTGTACTCACTGCCTGGACCTGATCCTCCCTGGGTTCAGGAATTTGCGCTTCCCCTTTTTGAACTGCGTGAGGTTCCCATCAGGCCATTTCTCCAGCTTGTCAAGGTCCCTCTGGATGGCAGCACAACCCTCTGTCATCCACTCCTCCCAGTTTTGCAGACTTGCAGAAGGTACATTCTGTCCCACCCTCCAGACTCTTAATGAAGGTCCTGAACAGGATTGAACCCAGTATTGAGCCCCGGGGTACACTAGTTACTGGCCTCCAATCAGACTTTGTTCTACCGACAATCAGTCTGGGTCCAGTTATTCAGCCAGTTTTCGATCTACCTCGCTGTCTGCTCATACTACATCAGATTCCCTGTGAGGATCTTGATGGGATACAGTATCAAAATTCTAGGTAGAAAATGTGCACTGCTCTTCTCTCGTCTACCGAGCCAGTAGATTCATCCTAGGAGTTTCTCAAGCTGGTCAAGCATGCTTTCCCCTTGGTGAATCCATGCTGACTACTCCTGGTGACTTCTTTATGTGCCTGGAAATGATGTCCAGGATTAGCTGCTCCATCACTTTACCAGGGTTTGAGGTGAGGCTGACTTCACTGTAGGTCCCATGGATCTCTGTCCTGCCTTTCTTGAAGTTAGGAGTTTGCTTCCCTCCAGTCCTCAGACACTTCTCCCAGCCACCATGATCATTCAAAGGTGATCAATGACATCTGTCAGCTTTCTCAGCACTTGAGGGTGCATCCCATGGAAGCCCATGGACTTCCATACGTTCATATTGCTTAAGTATTCCCTGACCTGATCTCCTTCTGCAAAGGGCATGTCTCCTTTGCTCTGGAGTTTCACCTTCACCTCTGGGGCCTGCGACTCCTGAAGAGCTGTTGCGTTGACATTTAATACAGTGTTTGCACATATGGGGGCTAGGCCTCTGGGTGGAAGAACAGGTTGTTGCCCAAGAAGTGATTTGGTCATTTTGTGTCCTAAGTACATTGTCTACATCTTCACCTATAAGCTGCCAGAACACGGTTTTATCTGCTGCAGTTAGTTCACTGTCTGGGCATACGGAGAACGGGCTACTCAGAGGTCAAAGAATTTGCCTGGGACACAGGGAAATTCCATGCTCCATTCACTGACCAGCTGCCTTCTGACTCCAAGCAGGTGATGTAGAGTACCACCCACGCGGTACCAAGGAGACCAACAACCAGAGCTGTGTTGCTCTGGTAGCACAGCACTGTACATTGGTTCATTGACTCCACTGAGAGACCTGATTTGTTAGCCAGGCATGTTAATTTTAAGATCCAAACCAGTATCTCCTTGCAGCGTGGCATGGTGCTGTGCAGGTAGCTTAGGGATTTCTAATACACAGCTCTGCACTGTGGCAGACAAACCTGCCCTTCACTTCTCCTGTGTTCCTCTTCTCCACGTGATGCCGTGTGGACAGTGTCCTCTAAGTGGCAGGGATTTTATGAGCCTCATTAGCGAGCGTGAAATGACCAGCCCAAAAGGCTGCGTTCAGATACTAAGACCAGTTTGCCTTTGGAGAACTTTATCAGCTGTCTTGTAACCAGACCTATTTGACATCCTCCTTTCTGAAGTGTAGCAAAGATACGTGGCAGCCAATATTCAGTTATTTTCCTTTCTTGTGCACCTGTGAATTTGGAGTAGCCCCCTCTGAACATCAAGGATCTTACCCATCAAAGCACAGCTCTGGGGATATGATTAATTAAGTAATTAGTTCTTCATAATTCCGTGTACTTTGAAGCTGGGAACTGTGATTCTGACTGGCTCCTAGGCTCTGCTACGTGCAGCATTTCTATTAAGTAACTTCTTTATTTCCCACATCCTGGCTTTTCTTTTAATTAACAGGTTTGTATCTCTGTCAGGGATGGGTGCACAGCAAGTTTAAAAACTGCGAGGTGAGTGGGATTGATAACGGAGCTGATTTTACAACTGGTTCTGGAACAAGAGAGTTACAAATGCATCATTCATGGCAGTTACCTCTCACATCCTGTTTTGGTCCTCCAAATGAATGAATTACATTGACTGTTTGGCTCTCCATGTAGGAAAGTGTCCTGGTTCTGGTCAGGCCAGAGTAAACCTCCCCAAGCAGCCAGCCCAGGTGAGCTGAATTAGCCCAGGCTGTTCCCACACCACCTGGCATCACTTCCCCATAAAAAGGGCTAGTTGGGGAAGGGCAGGGGTTTGGTACCTCCGGAACACTCTGAGTGCAGCCAGGGTGTTGTGTCAGTCAGTTATTGCATCAGGCAGCACTCTGGCAGGTTGATAAGGTACTCTGTGTTATCACCAGGTGTGAGTGTAATCGGCCGTTACTGTTCTACGTTCACGGTGCTTTTTGTCAGCCAACTGTCTTTATCCCAGCCCATGGAGGCTCTGACTGTTTCTCCTGCAGGAGTGAGCAAACGGCATGTGATGCTCAGCCACAGTCTGGGGCTGAACCATCACAGAAAAGCAAGGAGAAAGCCACAGACCCATAGCTGACTCCAGCCCAGCCTGGGCTAGAGCGTTTGGCCCACAGAGCTACCCCAGGCGCACAGACAGCAAAGACGTGTCACACCCGGTAGCTGGTGCTGCCAGGTTCATGGCACATCTGCTGGGAGAGGCTGCTTTGCACCCCGCAGACAGAACGTGGTCAGAACTTCAGGCCCTTGAGTTTGAAATTTGAGTTTGAAGGTTTAGGACCTTCGTTGGAAGTTTCCGTATTTGCCGCGGTTGGGCGGAGCGGTGACTTGGAGCTGGCACAGGCCAGCGTGGTACCAGTGTATGCCAGGGCTCTGTCCTGCCCCAGGGTGGGACACAGCACGCAGATTTAGCACCCAGAAAGTGTTCGACCTGAGACTATCCCCAAGCCCTGTGGTAGAGATACAAGCAAAGTGAGCAGGATGAGATCACAGCTATTTAATCAATTTCATTTTAAAAGCTGTAAGCAGAATGATGACCTAAAAAAAAAAAATCAAAGCAGAAGGTTCAATCACTGCAATTAAATGATCACTTATACAATTACAATGCAGAGGGATAAAATCGATCCAAACCTTTCACACTAATTCTCTGCCTCTGAGCTCCAGAGTATTTTTTACACACAGGGAAGAAAGAGAAGGTTTGTAGGAGGTTGTACTTGCAGTCTAACGTGACGCCAGAAACAACTGCTTTACCAGCACAGTGCAACAGTGTAAGAGATGCTGTTTGGCTAAACTGCTCTTTGGCCAGCAGAGCTTTCTCCAGTGTCCCAGGACTCTGTGGGATGCCATCTTTACCTGTGAGGTGGCTATAACCGTGTCTTTCTTCGTTATGAGATTGTGCTAGCGCAACGGTCACCCAGAGGCGATATGCCCCCCACTCTTCATGGTCAGCTCTGCTGGCAGAAGTAGGCCTGTTAATCTTCACACCTGAAATGTGACCCCTCGGTGTGTTTCTTCCCATGGAAGAGGGGACCAATTCCCCTTTCACACGTAGCATTCCAGCCTCTTTCCCACTCTCATACCAGCTGTGCCCAGAGGCAGGTTACAGACATCTCCTTCTACCTGCTGACCCTGGCAAGTTTGCTCAGGTGCTGTGAGGCAAGGAGAGGCACACTGCTAAAGCCAGAAGATGAGCTGCTCCATTTGGCCCTGCCCTTACATGTACTCTCCAGTCTGCCTTCTGTAGCCCCTTTCTAGGTGAGTTTCAGCACATGTGACTCAGCATATTAGAAACACTGTCCCCTGCTTTACAACAGCTGTCTGGGAAGGAAATTAATGGGTCTGCAAAGAACTGGAGCAAGAGCCCGGTGGGATGCCCAGAGAAGCCTTGTTGGAAGACAGTCAGCAGTCTGGCACCAAAGAAGCCACTAATCAAGCTTTCCCAACTGGAAGCTGGTGTGGTGGCAAGGAAGCTGGCTCTTGATCTGGAATAACTTCCCCCACCTCATGTCTTCCAGAGAACATCGTCTTCTTAATGGATTCTTGCTCTGCAAAAAAAGGCTCTGACATCATTAGGCCTTCACTTTAACTAATTGCTCTGATTTTTGGTTCTTTTGCAAAATCAGGAGATATCTGGTCTATCCCCAAGCACAAATCTCTATTGGGAAAAAAAAAGAAAAAAGAGTAGTATGTCCACTGTGACCTCATAGTAGAAAAACTTCAATTACTTTAGGTCACTTAGTTCTTCTTTGCCCACATGCCTACATCTCTTAAGTCCTTAAGAAGGCATACTGCCAGGAGCTGAGTTTTTCACCGGACCAGAAAATAGCTCCCACAGCTTTATTATTTTCTTTTTTATTAATATACAGGCCTAGTCCTAAAGAAAAAAAATCCTGAAAACACACCATGCCCCACAAATATAAAGAGAAATTGGCAAAAGTTTCAAAATGAATGGGCCACAGTGTTTTATTTTGACCAACCGCCATTTCAAACGATGCAGTCAGATGTAGGGAAAACTGCAAAGCCCCGTTTCCATCCTGTTTGAGCAATTAAAACATGGACCTGCTGCTTTTATTTTCTTCTTCGTCACCGGTTGAATTCTCTCCACCAGAGAGCGCAAGCGTCGCCAGAGGTGCCGGTGCTGGGATGGAGAGAGAGGGAGGGAGGGAAGGAGGGAGGGAGGCTTAGATGGATGGATGGATGGATGGATGGATGGATGGATGGATGGATGGATGGATGGATGGATGGATGGATGGAGATCGCTGGGCGGGTCAGCAGTATCACCAGCTGCTTTCCTCAAGGAGAGCCCACGAGACCGTGATGTGTGATTCCAGCTACAGGAAGTTTCTTGTATATGGGTTGATTTAGGCTCACAGCTAAGTTAACTAATTTAACACTAATAGTTAAGGCCAAGATGGTCCTGAAGAATCTCCTGACAAGGAAGCACTGGAGAGATTCCTGCCTCTCCTTCCGAATCTTGGGGTCCAGCCCAGGATCTGTCGGCGCTTCCCAGGGATGTGTGCTTCTCCCATGCAGGACACTCAAACGCCCCTCAGACCACTCAAACGCCCCTCAGACCCATGCTTGAGGACACTAAGGCCAGCTGGCTTTGGGAATGCTGGCCGTCACAAAGAAGAAAGGACTTGGAAAGCAGTAGAAGAGATCTTCCAGTTACAGACTGAGAGCAAGGGCATTTCAAGGGATGTCACAGGAAATTAAAAACAAGACTATGAACAAGGCTTCGGAAACATCTCGGAGCCCACACGTTCCTCTAGACAAACAGTGAGAATGCTGCCTCTCTGCTAGGCGGCTGAGAACATCCAAGGGCTCCTACCGGTTTTGTGTCGCGTGCCATCCCAGAATGCACCCCATAGGTATTGAACTCAGGCTAAATCACTCTGAGTCGTGAGCCTGGGGGCACAGGCTCACTCACACGATGGTTATGCAGATCCTGCCAGTTACCTGAAGGACAACACGATGTGTTACAGCACCGGCAAGGGGTAAAAAGCTACTCAGTCCTGAGTTCCCGCTACATGCAAGTGTGTTGACTGCATGTTATCTTAAAAGGGGTTAAGCTACAGCTAATCCTTTTGCCTTTTCTTAGACAACTGTCTGTGCTGCAGAAACTGGGTATGCTCGGTGGCAGTCCCACAGGGAGCTGAGGGCTGAGGAGTCTGGAGATGCGCCTCATCTCTGCACTCCCAGCTGTCAGTCAGGCAGAAGCCACGCTGCTTAGTGAAGGGAATACCAGAGGAGAAGACAGCTTTCAGACAGAAGTGTACTGCTACGTGCCTGTGACCTAACAGGGGATTTTCTCCAAACTCAGTATTGGCCATGAGCCATAAACACCCTCACACATGTTAATATACATACATACGTGCATACGAATATATATAGAGGGGTTCACCCTCTGCGTGATGCTTTCGAGTGCAGCTCTTCATGTGGGTGTGACGTGACAGTCTTTTGTTCTGGGCTCCTTCTAATGCCTGTACACAGCCTTAGAGGCAGGTAATAGATTAGAGGCTCATCTCCGTTAAACCAAGGCTCTGTGTGGTTCTTCCCCCACCTGAGCCTTGCATCAATACTTGCTAAAAACACACCCAATTTCAAATCTCATTTCTAATATCAGTGATTCTCCTCCAGACTTACTCAGAGCTACAGTTTGGTATTTTTACAGGTTTTGTTCCTCATGCTTTAAAAAACTCCCCAAACATTTACATGCATTTCCACGCTTCAGTCAAATTTCTCCTGAACCAATCTGAACACAAGCTAACAAAGCTCAGTTTCCTTCTTGTGGTATTTGGCCACACAGCTGATTGAAGAAGAGGCAACAGCAAACAGCAGCTGCCTGGTTAGGCACAGCTCCAGGCTGCCATGCAGAGGGGAAGTCCTTACCTTTCCCCCATGGGCTGGAACAGCTGCTCTGACATTAACTGAGCTCTGTGCAGTGTGCTCTGAAGAGCAAGGGATGTGCGTGAGGCCAGTGGAGTAGCCCTCTGAGGAAGGAGTAAGGATGGTGGTCAATCAAGCTGTATCTTGTTTTAGGTCCCCCTCTTTTTAGGAACCACTGCTGCAGGTGGCAAGGCTGAGAAACTGTGAATGCATCTCCACAGGTATAATTGTCACACCTGGGGAAGTCCTCAGGACATGTAGTTTTCAAAGCCTGTTCCAAGAGGACCCAAACTTACTCCCCCCAACACAGTACTGGAGGGGAAATACTATTAAACAGTCTTTGGAAAGTGTTTCTCCCCTTAAACTCTTTTGTACACTTTATAGCATTGAGGAATGGATGCAGTTTCTTGTCAGTCAAAAAGGGTTTGAGGGGGTCAAACCCCAGGAACTTCTGGCTGCTCATTAGGGAAGGTAGGAAAAAGCAGGAACCAAGGAGCGAATGACACCTTAAAGCAGAGCCTGATTTTTTTTTCTTGGTTTTGGTTTCCTCCTCTGGCTCGTTGCCCTTTGTTCCCCCAGACACCTGCCTGCAGAGCCTGCAGATCTCAGCATGATCTCTTGCTTTCCAGCAGAAGCAACCCTGGATGCTCGTAATCCCAGCAGGTTGTGCTGCTTCACCACTGCTGCGTTTTGTCGTGGGAGAGATGCATTTGCTGGATGGCAGCCTGTGCCCTGAAGTATCAGATTAAGTGAAAGACTGCAGCCAAGGGCTCTGTGAGACATCAAAGAACCATATCCTGGGCTGAGGAGACACTAAGAAATTGTTAAGGGTTGTATCAGGACCGTGGAGGCAATTTAAAGCAAATTCTTTGTTAAGAGAAACTGCTTTGCTTTCTATGTGCTCCTTCAACACATGTAAAAAGAAGGGGAAATAGAAGTTGTGTGTGTTGCTTCACTGCAGCCAACACCCTGAGCATTTCTATTGCCAGAGCATTTCAGGACTGCAAACAGAAGTATTACCCACATAGGTCTAATAGTAAAAATTACCCTGTTAGTGTTTGCATGCTGGAAGAGTGATAACTGGAAACACCCTATGAATGGAAAAGCAAGCAAAAGTTACTGGGTTTGTTTGTGGAGTGGCTGTCTTGGAAGTGGACAGATGGAATTGGAGCAAAAAATAACCATGAAAATAGGGGCAGTGCTCATGCTGCTGTGAATAACTGCTTATTGTTTTGGTTTGCTTCTTAACTATGCTTTCTTGACTCCTGTATGGCCTCCAGAGGCTATGTTCAGGCAGAGGTTAAACTGCGCTGGAACGGTCACAGGGTGAGGACTGACTCCATGTAGATCTTAACTGGGTGTAGAAAGAGCTGGGAGCAGAAAGAGGGAGCCAGACCTCTGGTGATTTACAACTCGGTGGATGAGTCAGAGAGCAGCTCACCATCCTCTCTCTGCCTTTTCCACAGCTCACCTAACTTCTGCCATTGTGGGATACTCCACCAAGGGACAGGCTAGGAGCCCTTTATCCTTGTTTTCAAAGGGATTTAGGGAGCATCAAAGGCCCAAATCCTCTTGAGCTTGGAGTGCCCTTTCAATCGTTGATTCTGACCATTTGCCAGACCTGGAACTTCGGCTCTTCCGTATGTTTCACCTGACCTAAAGCCCAGCTTACTCTCACATGACCGCATGTGTGCACACCGTGACCAGTGCTGTGCTATAAACCACAGATACCTGTTCAGTACGCGCTCTCACTGCAGATTTTATCCTTCCCACTAAGACCCTTCCTTGCTACCCCATCAGGGACTTTTACAAAACTTGAGCAACTATCTCCTGTGTGAAACGTGAGCGCTGTCGGTCAGTGGGTTCAACCAAAGTGCGCACATTAAAAATGGCAAAGGACAGGAAATGTGGAGTTCCAAAAAGTTGAAAACAACTGGCCTGAGAGTTTTCAAAGATAGGACTCATCTACTTTGGAGAGAGGAGCCTAGTAAGCCCTGCTCCCAAAGGATACAGAGATCATTTTATGCATCGCAGGAATGCACTCGCGACATTCCCACGCAAGGGTTTTTGAAGAGGGCAATACACACGGCAGAGCTGCTTTCGATGAGAGCACTGCCAAATACCACAAACATTCCTGACTCTGTGTTTTCAAACATCTGGTTCAATCCAGTTTCAGATGAAAGAGGTACTCAGTTGATGTAACCTTGCTTCCAACAAAGTCCCATTTCAATCACTGATTGCATAGAAAGCAGAATTTGGGCTGTGCTCGGGTCTGTAGGAGATTGCCCTGAGCAGTTGGCTTCCTTGTATTTTCCAGTGAAAGGCTCAGCGAGGCACTTTGTAAAACAAGCAAAAAGCCATAACTTTAGTAATGTAAAAACTATCCTTTACATCCAGCAACTCGATCAAACGATGCTCTTTTATAAACAAAATCCCCATCCCACAGACACAATGGTATGTACAATAATAGGACACTTTGCCAAGAGATTCCAGTATAAGACACAGTAATTCAAAAGAAACAAAGTGTAAGTTTATTGGACGCCAACATTTCTTAGTCAAGATCTAAGTAAAGAAAACACACAGTAGAAAAAGTTGTACAAAGCAGCAATGGATTTACATTACATTAAAGAAAAAGTTACCCTAAGCTATTAAGTCTCAGTCCTAAAAAAAGTAAAAACCCATCTTTAATTAAAATCCAACACTGGTGTATTGAACTGCTCTACGATGACTATAAGGTATACAGGATTATAAAACCAGCTTTTTTTGTCTCGCCTCTATAATCCTTTAAAATGACAAGTGATTTTGTGTAACTGATTGGAAAATTCTATAGCAAACATATTGGGTAATTCCAATTTCTAGAAACTGTAGGAAACTAATCCCCTGTACCCAAGCACTAAGAGTGATCCCAATTTCCTGCTTTTTTAAAAAGGGACACTGTCAAGAATAAGCCTTAAAAATGTGTACTTTGTATGTATTTTCCACGTCACGTTACAAAAGATCAGTTTGTTCTGGTTTTACGTAGGTATTTTGTATTAAAGACGCTGCTGCAGCAGTGGGAAGCTTGTGTCTTTGCGAGGTAACGCGCACCGCTGAGGGACCGGAAAAGGCAAAATGGATCGAGTCCTTCCTTATGGAACAGGGAGAGAAAAAGCCATGTGAAATAATAGCTCAGCCCACGGAATTCTGATAAGTTTTTCAGACATTCCTGCAACAATTGAGGATGCCCTTAACAGGCATTTTCATGCCCAAGCTGCTCAAGTGTTATGACTCAATTCATGTTTTTTAAATGCTTTGATTTTATTAGTATCAAGTATTCTTAATACAGATAAGTACATTTAATGTATACAACCTTTATCTTGATAGTGTCCCTTTATGTACAACAGTTATAGTACAGTTTTTCACAAGTCATTTTAAATAAACAAGAATCAATGACATCAAAAAATACTATCAGGCTGTGTTCAACCAAAAAAAAAAAAAAGAAAAATATTTTTAACACTGATTCACTAACAGCAACATTTAAAAAAACCCCAAACCCTAAGCTTACTTTGATTTTTATCTAAATCTTCTGGTAGGAAAATGTAAACAATTTTACTGAACAGTATAGGCACATGCCAGATTACAGGCTCATGCCAGATATCTGCACCCTCACTGTTAGTGCCAAAAAGTCAGGCATCGTCTGTCCTTATCCCATGTGAGGAACTTCTAGTTTTATCACTGGAAGCTTGGAACAAAAACAGAGTAAGTGTAGCTTCAGACCAAACCCGCATGTCCTACTTGGGGGGGGAAACAAACAACATCAGACAGCAACAACAACAAAAAAGTCTGGACTGGATGTCAGCAGGCGGCCTGCCTAAATAGGAAATGCAGGAAGGAGTCTCTTACAGCTGCGTTTTGGTTCATGGGTAAGGCTGCAATTCCATTCTGAAATACACACGGTGAACTCTAGTGTCACCCACTGCTCCAAGCAGGTTACCTGCTCAGTTACCTGGCACAGGGTGTTTCGTTACCCCTTACCAAAAAAACCCCAAAGTAGAGACAGTATCATTACTGGTTGATGTCTCGGGTGGTTTGTGTTCTTTGTTAAACCCCAGAACCACCCTCTAGCTGTATACACAGTTTTTATGTAGAGGAAAAAATCTTTTTTTCTTTTGGTTCTTGGACTTAAAAAAGAAAAACCCTGAATGTATTTTTCTGCCAGTGCTCACTTTCAAGGTTCATCGTGGTCCCAATCATTTCGTTCTCAGCAAAGAACTAAAGCACACGTTTAAAACAAAAAAAAAAAAAGAGAGAAAAAAAGACAGATCTTACTGGAAATTCATCATAGGCGTAGATGCTTTGCCAACACAGTGCCTGAAAGGAAAACAAAAGTCCCAAACAAAAATACATATCATGGCTCGACCCTGCTCCTCTTAAATGCAATATAAGTTTTCACTGAAGCAGGGTAGTTCTCTGAGATTTACCTGACATTATAAAAATAGCAAAAAAAGAGAAAGAATTAAAGATTCTAGTCTATATATTAAAACATCTGCACATTCCTGTCACGAATTTTTAAGGAAAAAAGCAAAACACTCTTTATATTTAACAAGACCTTTAACTTTGTGTCACTTTAGTACACAGCTACAAAATTAAAAAAAAAATTATGAAGACAGGCTTTTGCATCAATAAATTTGCCTTTTATTTTGGCTGTGGCCAAACTAGACACTCTTCAAAAGACCTTTATTTATAAACAAGCAACTAACATTTTTTCCATAGTTGAACTTTTTAAACATATATTAAAGTTATATATGTGGAAGCATATTTATTCCGTATCCACCAAAATAAACACATTCTATCAAGGGCTTTTTAAGATACTGTATGAAAGCTAATAGAAAATCAGAACCGCTATATAAACATCTCTTATTTAAACTTCAGAGATCCTGAATTCCTTTACTAAACAACAGGAACAGCATTTTTAAAAAACCACAGAACATGCTCAAAGTTAAAACCAAAACCTAAATAACCCAAAACCAAAACAACTAAAGCAAAACTTAGAAGGAGGCTATTTAAACCAGAAATATTTTATGGATTTTTTTTTTTTAAACTAATACACAGCATACCAGAAAAAAAGGTCAAGGTTTCTTCAAAGGTGTTGCACAAGCTTCCAATTTAAAATGGGTGGAACTTATCATCATATCACATAGCGGAATCCCAGTTAAAAGTTAGATGACTATGACACACCTGAACTAGTTGCCACCTTCCTTTAAAAGGACACTGATTTTTCAAAGGCTACATTTAAACTTTCAGGCTGTTGTGTAGAGGAATAGTTTGTGACAACTTAGGAACCATTTCACAAAAACATGTTGGGATTTCATATCCACCAGGTTAGGTAGAACAACCAGTTTATTTTACAATTGTTTCCCATAAGCAAGAAATGTTGTATTTCACCTTAGTAGGTGGAATTTAAAAAGTCAATAGCTGGAAATGTCGCTATTAAACAAGTACCTTGTTTTAACTGCAATGTCACCGGAAGAGTTTAACTGATATTCTACCAAATTAGTGTAATCAGCTTCAGCTATATTTGGCATGAAAGAGGACCAAAAAGAACACCGTGTTACTACCAGAAGTGTTTAGTAACAATTTGAGATTTTAACAAAAAAAAAAAAATGAAAGAGCAGAGGCTTGAAATTAACCTTGCAAATTTTTTTGGTACCTGAAAGAAAGTCGGGGGTCGACCTGAGCTGATTATTTAAACCCACCTTACAGGAAAATTAAACAACAACAAAAAAAAACTCTATTGGAAAAAATGGTGGCACACTTGCGCTTTCACTGAGAAAACTACCCCTGCATGTGCCTATAGTTGCCCATCTTCAGATTCTTAGGAGTTACACTTGTGCTTAATTTTGCTAAATCTTGGTGTCAGGTTGCAATTCTTCTTACTTTTGAGTTTGGGATGCTGAAGACAAATTCACGGTGACGTACGGAATTAAAGCCTCGCTCCTGCTCCCCCTGAAGCTGGTGACCAAACTCCTGCTGCTTGCAGCAAACACCGGCTGGGCCCTCATTGCGTATTGGGGAACGCAGCGCCCCTCTCCCAACCCACACTGGGTAAAGTTGGTCAGGATGGGAAATACTGTTTGCATCATTTAGGTTCGCTTTCATCCACCGCCACTCCACTAAGCTTAATTTCTAGCAGAAGAATTTTTTTGCTGTTAGTTTACCACCTGCTTCTGGGTTAAGTATTTCTTTTACATACAGAGTAATTTCGGACCTTTACTACAGCTTCTGGTAGAAATATATATGATCCTACTTACACTAAATGATCCAGTTGTGATTTCAGGTAAAATAATGGAACCACACAGAGTCTCTGCGGCCCATTATTACCATGATTTTCAACAATTTAGGAAATTGCAACACAGTATCACATATGACAGCGGCAGAAAGAAATATTCTATGTATTGTATTAATAAAATGCAGTGATTGTAGTGTGATGTTGTCTCCTCTGCTTTGAGCTGGATATGTATGCTTAATACAAATTTCAAATACATACTTCTTCCTTTATACAGGTGCCTATATAAATATTTACATTTTCAGGTTTTCTTAAAACATATCTTTGTACTCATGGCCAAGCTTATTACTGTGTGTTAGGAACACAATTCATCTTCTGTCCCTTAATGAGCTTTTTTTTTCTTTTTAAATTAATATTTATTTATTTAACAGTTATACATTCCTTTGTAGTTAGAATTACAAACAGTTCTGCAAATAGTGGAAACAGAATTATGAAACTTGTCTGACATCCATTCAATCTTAGTTCAGTATTATAAACGGTACCATTCACGTTATAATGGCTGTAAATACAATGACTTCAGCTACCAAAGTATCTGTAGTAAATTAGTCTTTGGGACATTATATAAAGCAAGGTGCCCCCTCCCCCAATTTTCCTTAGAAACTTATAATTAAATGGCTGAAAGCAGGCTTGCTGCTATTTTTTATATAAAATCTTAGTAATAATATTGCTGACTTTAGATTCTATTTTAATTTGCACAAGTTCCATATAACAACAAAAAATTCTATGTTCCCTTAAAATATCAAACATTTGTATCCAATAACATCAGGATTTCTCAAACTTGAGGTTTATTTGTTATTGCTAAAGGTTTCTAAGACCTAAGTCAATACAGCAAGACACTCCATCCACCTCCTCCCTAACTGTGAGTGCATGGCAACTAGTTACACGGAGCTTGTGTGGTGGTTTCTTCAAAATAAAATTAAAAAAGGAAAAAAAAAAGTTGGTTACAGTATTTCACTATTATAAACTCACAGTTAGAATCCAAATTGTTGCTCTTCTGTTTAATATAGAACTTTATATATAGTACACACGCACACACCAACATCACAGGATGAAGATCCATGCATACAATCCAGATGCGATCGTATTTCAGTGTTAAATGAAATAAAAATTATCTGTTACTGTTAGATCCCAGACCACGGTATTTTAAATTGCTCTGCTTTCTACCTGCTACCCAAGTTAGTTTACCTTAATCTTCAACCCAAGCAGCATCATGAATTCCAAATTTTTCGTTGTCATTGTCTCGATCCTCTTAGATTTCTAGTTTATATGGCATACATCTGAGATCCTGAGCACAGCCTCCACTGAACCAGCTTTTTAAGGTATCTCTAAAGCTAATTGTGTGTCTGTTCATGACTCCAAAGACTAAAAGCTGTCTTGAAAGTCCTGTGACAGAGTTTACACATGTATTGTCTTTTGAATGTGATTGCTGAGAGAGGTGGAGCGTGATAGAAGAGCGTATCCGACTCCTGCGGTACAAATAATTTTTCAGTAGTAGTGGAGCTTTCAGACAAGCCCGTTGGACTATCGGGCTCTAAAGGCTGGATTTTGGGGAGGGGTGGGGGTGGTGGTAAGGGTGGGGGTGATGGGGAATTAGCTGGTGGACATATCTCAGGCTCCTTATTTGAGGACTCCTCCGCAGCCTGTGACATATGAGACTGGAAGTGACTCCACAGCCGGAAGTTGGTTCGGAAGGCCTTGTTACAGACATGGCAAATAAACGGCTTCACGGAGCACAAGAGCTCTTGGTGGCGTTCCAGCTGCTTGCGTACAGTGAAAATCTTCCCACACTTCTCACAGGGCCACAAACCGGCATCTTTGTTGGAGACTACTTCCTTAGGTTCTCTGCTTGCTTCAGTCACCTCATCCTCTACCTCGTCTGCGGGCTCTTCTTTGATCTGAATTTTAAACTGCTTGGAAACACTTAAGTCTTCGGGTAGGCATAAGGAATCTTCAGAATCAAAATTGATTTGTTCTGATGAATCACTGAATACACCATCTTCCTTTGCAGGAACAAAATTGTTCATTTTATTGGATTCTGACTGAGGCGGCAATCTTGATGAACTAGTTATTTCTCCGTTGTGATCCAGGATCGGTAAAGAAAAGTTCTCTGCTGGAGCCATCGTGTTCTGATTGTGAACTTCAACCTGATGACGCCAGATACTAAAGGATGATTTAAAGGTACGCATGCACTCAGGACAAGTAAGCTTCTTGTACTCACACTTGGTTTCATGCTCTTGCTTCAGCTCTGGAGAAGAAAACCTAAGGCTGCAGTAAGGACAGAGAGTAGCGTTTCTACAGAGCTGCTCGTGATTCCCCTGCTCAATAAGTGAAGAGAGTTTAGCATTGCAGAGACGGCACTGGTAGATCTCCTTGTTTTCTGCTGGACTTTCAATATGAATATGATCTTTTTGCTTAGGAGCCTTATTTCCTCCAATTGGTTTCTCCCCTGGGTGCATTTTTATGTGCTGCTTAAATTGTGAGAGGAAACGATAAGCTTTCCCACAGTAGGTACAAATATAGGCTCCTTTGGTTCTCGATCTTAAATTCCTCTTGATGACTTGCTGTGCTTGGGACGCAGACTGTCCCTGAAAACCTTGCTTGCCACGTCTCAGTTTAACAATTAGAGCTTTTTTAATTTCTCTCTCTCTTACTATATCGATCAGTTTCCTTTGGAATTTTTCATCCAAAACAGCGTGTGAACTGGAAGCTGGTGAGGGATTCTTCACAATTCCATGTTGTGTCTGGCAGTGCGTCCACACTTTGAAATTTGTGTGGAATCTCTTGTGGCATATGTCACAAGCGTAGGGTTTCTCTGGATTATGATACATGTTAACATGACGATGAAGACCTGCTGTTGACCTGAAAATTTTAAGGCAGTGCTTGCATTTAAATTTTTTATTTGGTCTTGCTTCTTCCATCTCGCTGTATTCATCTTTACTGACATCAGAATCAGGAGAATCAGCATCAAGGTGCGTAGGGCTTGAGCCTTCCTCAAAGTTGTCTTCTGACTCAGGAGAACCCTGCTCATCCACCTTCAGTTTCTTAAACGGCAGCCTTCTGTCAGCCTGAAATCTCCTTTTTGCTGGAAGCCTACTCGTTTCCTTATGATCCTCCTCAGTTTTGAAAGGGAAGTCTTTATTTGTCGATGCTGAAGCATCACCCACTGTAACTCTTATTATTTCGGCAGGATCTGAGAGCGGGCTGCTAGGTTCAGTTTTGATTCGCACCTCCGTAAGGGGGGAAGCGACCTCCCTATCAGTTGACTGAGAGGCACTGAAAGACCTAAGGCGATGCGGGTGTATTACCTGCGGTTTTTCGTCTAAGACCAACTTATCGGATGACTCTTTCAAGGATGACTTTTGAGATACAACACTAAATGTCTTCTGAGAATCATTAGTTCCCGGTGAGGAGGAGGATGATACCTGTGCAGGTTTTAGGTCAACGGAAGGTGAGTAAATAGGAACCTGGCTGTCCATGGACAGTGACCTTCGAAGGAGACTTTTTACAAGTGGCCCGCTTCTGTCGATACTTTGGTTTTCCGGACCAGACCCAGTAGATGGGATTACTAGCCCTAACTTTGAATAGTAGAGCAAATTTCTGTCTTCACCTTGGCCATTTCCTTTTCCTGACTCTCGCAACAGAAACGTAGATTCCGATGCGCCACGCAGAGCCAAGACTGGTGGACGGGGTCTCTTCAGTGACATCTCTGCGGCCTTTCCTCTCAAAAGCTGACCACTGCTTCCCGGCTCATCGCTCGAAATGTCTTTCTCTGCCAAAGACATTTGAGGCAGTACTGTGTTCCTTTTCACTAAACCACCTCTGCTCTGATCCTCCGCAGGTCCAGAAGTTTCGTGAAGCTTGGTATAGCTCACAGGGCTTTCTTTAAGCCATCTCCTTTCAGTCACTGATAAATTGTGAAGGGTGTCAGTTGGTTTCATTACTTGTGGCCTACTGCTAGTTTTGACAGCAATGGAAGATGAAGGTTTAGATGCATGGCTTAAATCATGTTGTGTTTGATTCGTGCTTTTCGCTTGTGCTTCAATTCTGTTCTGACAGACAATGACACTTCTCTTCTGAGAGCTACTTTCGTCTTCATCTTGATACAGTATTTTCTTAATAGGGCAAGCTGGAAAAGGAGCTTGAGGACTCTTAGAAACAATGTTTGTAAGAAAGGATATTCCAAGACTGTAGCCCAGTTCTTGCACCGCTGCAAGGCTGCCTTTCTCAATGAACAAGGATGAAGAATAAATGTAGTTTAGCACATTATCAAAAGCATCTGGTTCACAAAAGTCAAGTTGAAAGACTGACTGAGACTCGTTCTCCTTATTTGTGAACAGAGACTGGAAGTATTCACTGCTGGCAGCCAGAACATTCTTATGGGCTCGAAATTTTTGATCTCCTACGATAAGAAGAACATCACACAGCTGTCCCTTTAGACGCTCCTCGTTCAGCGTGCTCAGGAGTGAAATGGCATGTGCTGGATTTATGTAATGCAACAGCCCCTCCATGATTCTGATGTTTCTGAAAAAGAACAAACAAACAAACAGAAAGTTGTAGGTTGCCTTATGTGAACTGCTGTTAAAGATAAACATACCTAATCCCTCTGTACTTCGCCAACTGGCTAAACCACCATCCACAATGCTGGAGAAAACACCTTGTTTGAAGGAAAGGTATGGGGTTTAAACCAATGCTGTTAGCTCCAATAGATGCACAGGCACGAGAAGAACCAATTTATACACTCACTTTCAAACATGCTATTAATAGCTTATTTCATACCAAGACTATTACACCTAACTAATTGGGGGTGAGGAGGCTGCATTCTCTTCCCACAATACACCTGTCCACATGAAGGAAAAATTCAGTCATTTCACTTTTGATCATCTTTCTCCCAGCTTTAGCTTTATGAAGAACTATCTTGACAACTGCACTGATAAACTCTTGAATCAGGTATCTAAAGCTTACTTATGCCAAGGTCACCTTTTTGAGGCTGAGCAACCCTGACAGTCTCCTGCTGATTAAATAAATTAATGGAATTTTGTTGTCATTTGTAATAGTATGATGGAATGGGCCTTAACACTGGGAAATAAGAAGGAATCAGGATTATTGTCTGTAATCTAAATTAATTCATCATGCTTGATTCAGTTTAATACATGTTAATATACACTTCTAGCTATCAAATATGTGTTGCTAATAACTGTGCTGACGGGACCTGGTTTCTTGGAAATTTCACAATTATAACTGTAATATCCTTGCATTGCTTTGTTCTATCTTAAAAGCAGCAAGAGAACTCAATTACCCATCTTATTCATCAGCATAAGAGCACTTTATGGATACAGGCCATCTACTTGAGGAACAGTGACCCTCAGATATGTCCAAGAGTACAGTAAGCACAAATTAAACTGCAGTGCAAAAACCCCCATGGTCCATATGCTTCAACACACTTCAAGCCCACTTCATACTGCAGGATATCTTAATAACTCAGTAGACTGCTCCTGATTAGACCTTAACAAAGGAAGAGAACCAGGTTTTAGGTCATCTTAACAAACAACCTCTGTGGCATGAACTGAAATTCATACACATGTGCACATGCACTCCCACAGAGAAATCGGCATTATCCAGTTTTCTTTGTAGTCATGGACTCTCCTACAATTCCGTTCAAGTTAACCTGTAAGAATTACACCACCTTCCTTTATGGTGGTAGTAAAACAAGTCAATGATGTGTCTGAAAAGCAATCCTCTTTTTATAGCTGATTTGAGAGACTACTCTTTAGATATTTATACATGATGTATGCTAGGAAAACAAAAAAGTTTCACCATTGTCATGGTGTAGCCCCAGCTGGCAACTGAGAACCACATGACCACTTGCTCACTTCCCCTCCCCCTGGCCCCCTCCGTGGGATGGGGAGGAGAATCCAAAGAAAAAGATAAAACTCATGGGTTGGGATAAGGACACTTTACTAGGACAGCAAAGAGAGAGGAAACCACCACCAACAATACTAATAAAAGAATATACCCAGCAGGTGACACATAATGCAATTTGCTCACCACCCAGAATCCAATGACCAGCCCCTCCACAAACAGTGATCCCTCCTCTATAGCCAGCCCCACTCCCTTCCCCCACCCTTATATATTGAGCATGTTGCATGGTATTGAATGCCCTTTTGGCTAGTTTGGGTCACCTATCCTGGCTGTGTCCTCTCCCAGCTTCCTATGAAAATTAACTCTATCCCAGCCCCAAACCAGGGCATTATGAACCCCTTACTCTGTAACATCTATGTCAGGCCCAGATTCTACATTTTCCAGTTAATCACCACCACTTTTCCTGTCTTTTATTTTTATTCACACACAAGTCATTCCATCAGTCTGTGGGCCACCCCTCTAAAATGTCCACTGAGTTCATTCAGTCCATGGCTTTGAGCTCCATCTGTGATAGCAGTCCCTCAGGACAGGGGCGATGGTGTGGGCTGCTGGATTGTTCCACGCTGCGTCCAGAGCTCACAGCTGGAGTACCTGGTGCAGCCCATACCCACAGTCTGCAGGGTGAAGATGTTGATTTTGAGGAAGTTGCTGAAGACAGTTCTAGTACCATCATGACTGCACTTTGCTAGGTGTCATCAAAGGTCATCCTTCATGAATTTGGGTGATTCTCACTGTAATATCACTGATAGAGCATACAGCAGCTGCAGTAGTGATGACTGGGTTATCAGGATTATTGTGGGGTTATTTAGCAATTAACATCATACAATTTTAATCAAATCCCCTTAAGGTACACATCACATTGTTCCATTCTTCCACATCATATGCCAAGAGCACCTAGGTCCTTGAGTAAAAGTAATGCCACGGATGGATTTGCCTTGAACTGAAGCAGGGCTAACCCAGACTGACTTCCTTAACATATTCTTCATGTGCACTGTGGGGAGTTTATCCTCTTCTACAGTATGTGGAAGTGTTGATTGGGCAGTGCCTGGTTAATTGATAGATCCCCTAGTGTTGACTAACCAGGTGGCCTTTATGAAATGTGCATCCCAGTGTTTGAGGGTCCTACCACCCATTGTTCTCAGTGTAGTCTTTAGCAGCCCATTGCACAGTTTGATTTCCCCACAGCCTGGTGCATGATGGGCAATGTGATACACCTACTTGATGCTGTGCTCTTTGGCCTATGTGTCTGTGACGTTTCAGAAATGAGTCCCATTGTCCAATTCAATTCTTTCTGGGGTACCGTATTACCACAAGGCTTGTTTTTCAAGGCCCAGGATAGTGTTCCAGGCAGTGTCGTGGGCCATAGAATATCTTTTCCAGACATCTGGTGGTTGCTTCTGCCACTCTAAGCACGTGGCACTTGTCCTGGCGTGTTTGTAGGAGTCTGCCAGGCATCCCCATATTTGTATTTCAGCCATTGTCCTCCATACCAGAGAAGCTTTAACAGCTTGGCTTGCTTGATTGCACAATATGTTTCACATTCATGGATAACCTCTGAAATAGCACCCGTGGCCAAGTCCACCTCTCAATCACAAGCCCACCTATATGTTGCATCTCTTCCTTGATGGCTTGAGGCATCATGGAGCCACCAAGCTATAAATAATTTACCCTTACGTTGCCCATCCAAGTCCACCTAAGCAAATTCAATCTTAGCAGCCAGATCCACCTGCTGGTTGTTCTGATGTTCCTCAGTGGCCTGACTGCTGGGTACGAGGGCATCTGCATGACATACTTATACAACCAGCTTCTCCAGCCAGGCAGCAATATCTTGCCACAGTGGAGCAGCCCAGATGGGTTTGCCTCTGCACTGCCCTGCTTCCATTGCTGTAATCAACCCCATTTGCCACCAGCCATGAGTCAGTATAGAGCTAGATCATCAGTCACTTTTCTTGTTCTGCAATGCCTAAAGCCAGCTGGATGGATTTTACCTCTGCAAACCAACTTGATTCACCTCCTCTAGCAGCTTCTACAACTTGTCATGTAGGACTTCATACAGCAGCCTTCAGTCTTCCCACAATGCAACAGGACCCACCAGTGAACAGGGTGTATCGCTTCTGATTTTCAGTTTATTGCACAGTGGGGCCTCTTCAGCACTCGTTTCCTATGCAGTCCCACTGTGTGGTCAGTGTGACCCAATTACTCCATGTAGCATTAGTTGCATGACGTGTTGAGGGGACCCTCCCATTGAACATCCAGTCCAGCACTGGCAGTCAGGGTGCCAGGAGGAGCTGAGCTTCAGTACCAACCACCTCTGAAGCAGCTCAAGCCCCTTCATATATTGCCAGCATGTCTTTTGCAGTCAGAGTATATGGGCCTTGCATCCTCTGGAGCCCCAGCTCCAAAACCCCAGAGGTTGACCTTGAGCCTCCCTGGTGTTTTCTGCCAGAGCCTCCAGGTAGGGCCATTCTCCCCAGCTGCGGTGGAGAGCACGTTGTTTACATTTGTCCCTATCCGGACTGGCCCAAGGGCTACTGTGTGGACTATTTCTTAATTTGCTATGGGGCCCACTTGAAATCATTCTTCTGGGACACCTGATAGAGAGGGCTTACAGTCAGACTGCAATTTGGAATATGCAACCTCCAAAGCCCCACAACATCTAAGAAAGCTTATGTTTCATTTTTATTGGTTGGTAGAAACATGGCTGCTATTTTACTGATCACATCCATTGGGATCTGACAACTACCATCTTACCACTTTATTCCTAAAAACTGGATTGCCTGTGCAGGTCCCTTGACTTTACTTTGTTTAATGGCAAAATGGCTTTCAGGAGGATTTGGCCTATGTTCTTCTCTTTCTCAGAACGATCTTCTGCTGTGTTGCCACGTACAATGATGTCATCAGTGTACTGTATGTGTTCTAGAGCTTCACCATGTTCCACTGCAGTCTGGATGATCCTGGTGGGGCTGTTTCCACACAGGGTCAATTCCAGGTGTAATGGATGCCCCTCTGAGTGCAAGCAAGCTGTGGTCTGCATTCTGCCACCAAAGGGATCAAGAAAAATGCATTCATGGTGTCAGTTGTGGTGTAACACTTGGCTGCCCTTGACTCCAATTTTACTGATTGAAGTTCTGGCATATCCGGCATGGCAACACTCAGCAGTGGTGTGACTTCATTCAAGCCACAATAGTCTACTGTCAGTCTCCACTCTCCAGTAGATTTTGACACTGGCCACACGGGACTGATAAAGGGTGAGCGGATTCTGCTGATCACTCCTTGGCTGATCCAGACAACGGATCAGCTTATGGGTGGGAATCAGGAGTTGGTGCGATATTGCCACCAGTGCACCTTTGTGATAGCAAGTGGCATCTGTTGTTCTTCAATCCTCAACAGCCCCACAACAGCATGGTTCTCTGAGAGGCTGGGCATGGTAGGCAGCTGTTCAGTTTCCTCTGTCTGCAAGGCAGCTATGCCAAAAGCCTGCCTTGAAATACCCTCTCCTGAGGCCGTCTATGCAAAGGATGCACAGAACCTCTGGGCCAGTCATAATGGGGTGCCACCTGTTCCCAGTTAGACTCACTTCAGCCTCCAGTACAGTTAGCTGTCGGGAACCCCTGTCACTCCAGAAACACAGATGCATTGTGATCTTTCATGGCTTGATGGCATTAGGGTACACTCTGCACCAGTGTCCACTGGAGCCTTATACTCCTGTGGTTCAGATATGCCAGGACACCAGATCCACACAGTCCAATAAATCCAGCTTCCCCTTTCCTCCACCTGTCTGGAGACAGGGCACCTCTAGTCCTGGTCATTGTATCTGCTACTCACTTCTTGTAAAAATGTCTTAGAAGTCCTTTCATAAGTACAATCAAGCCTTCCAGTCAGCCTGGGGAACTGCCCCCCGGAAACTGGAGTGGCATTTTTACTTGAAGAATCCCCTTTTGTGATTGTTTTTCCTTGCAACTCATATACCTGTGCCTCTAGGGCCAAGGTAGATTTTCCATCCTATTTCCTCATGCCCTCTCTATAGTCATGCAGGTAAAACTACAAGATGTGTATCCTCTATATCCGCTCTCTTGAGCAGAGGAACACTTACACCTAATAGATGAGATATGGGTCCATACAGATGGGGAGTAGGACCAATCGGTGGGATCGGGAGCGATCTCTGGGTGCCATTCTTAAACCAATTCTCTGTAACCCTGAACAGGACTTGAACACTCTCAGGAGACTCAACAATAGGAGCATGCTGCCTTGAACATCCCAAGGGATTTCAAAATTCTCAAAAGCTGCTGTACCCAGCCTGAAGGAAAAAGGGGAGGTGAAAGAGCAGGAGAAAGTATCCCTCCGTGCCTTCCCCATACACTGGGAGAGATTATTAATCAATTCCAAGAGATGTTGTCCAAAGCACAGGCACGACAGCAATGCTGCATGCGAACACCAGCTCAGCCTCATGACCAGTGGTGTTATCCTATGTTGGTATTACATCACAGTACAGCAACGACAATCCTGACCAGGGGTGATAAACAGCACCACAGGAAATACATACAGCAACTACGGGTTTACACATCACAGCCACGTGAACAAACAAAACACCATCGTGACCAGTAACTGTTTACCTAATATAACAACTGTGGCTATTTAACTAATAAATGCATGTAGCAACTGTTTTAACACGCTCAGGTCATATCTGTTATCTCAACCCTTTGAGCCCCATGCTTGGTGCCAGAAAAGGACTGTCGTGGTTCAGCCCCAGCCGGCAGCTGAGCACCACGTGGCAGCTCACTCGCCCATTCCTCCCTGCAGTAGGACAGGGAGAGGAATCTGAAGAAAAAGATAAAACTCGTGGGTTGGGATAAGGACAGTTTACTGGGACAGTAAAGGGAGACAAAACCAACAACAATACCAATAAAAGAATATACAAAGCATGTGATATACAATGCAATTTGCTCACCACCCAGAATCCAATGTCCAGCCTGCCTGTACCCTGCAGCGATCCAGCCCCCCCACCCTCCCCCATATACTGAGCTTGTCACATGGTATCAAATACCCCTTTGGCTGGTTTCGGTCAGCTGTCCTGGCTGTGTCCTCTCCCAGCTTCTTGTGAAAATTAACACTATCCCAGCTGAAAACCAGGACAACTTTTCATCAGCCAACAATCAGAACCGAAAACTTCATCAAAAAGCAAAACGATACTAAGAAGCTGTAACCCCATCATTAAGAAATGAGGGCGGCAAATCTAAAAACTAATGGATAAAAATGAGTGAATGAGTGATCAAGGGCTAAATTGGAATCATTGAGAAATGACTTAAAGGGTGCCACATACAGCATCTCAGGGCGTTGGAACATCACATCACAAAATTGAGCTACAACCCCTACATCTGAAATTAACAGTGTCATGGCAATAGCAAAAGCAGAATTCCAATTCCTCACCAGATCTGTCTCTTTACTGAGTGTTTCAATGCCTGACGGTGTCATTTCATAAGCAACTTATCCTTAATTCAACTCAGACAGTTATAATGCATAATCCCCCCACTCGTCCGTCTAAAAAGAGCAGAGCAGTCAAGCTCCTACAAATCTGAGGAACCAATCTGTTCTGGTTTGCTTTCTACGATTTGCTTTTAAGTACAGCCAGAAGGGTGCACTACCTGTCTCCTTTGTGAATGCCAATGCAATTTAGAGTGGTCTGACTGGCTATAACCCAGTCTTGTGGTCTGAGCACCCATTAACAGCATTTGGAGCATTATTTAGAGGACGTGTTGCAGGAATACACCTTTTCCTTTAGCTTCATCTGAAAGAAAGGGAGTTTGCAAACTCAAGTGATTCATCTGGGATGCAAGCTGCAGTATGGTGTATGGAGGTGACAGATCAACACTGTGCTTGTGAAGGAAACTTGAATGACAACAGTATTGTAGAGACACACAACAGAAGTCGCTGAAGAGCCCATTCTTAAAGGACACAGTGGGAAAGGAATATATTAGTCAAATGTTTTGAAATATTTTCAAATATTTCATCTTAATCTGCTTTACCCAAGCCTGGTGTCTTGTGTAAGACACTTGCAGAACAAACACCATGCAACTACTATGCATTCCTTTGTCCATTCTCACACAGTAGGATTGTTAGTAGAGACAGGCTAGAATGTACACAATCCCATAGTCACCCATCCTTCTTTCCACCTTCTCCTTTCTTTCATTCATAGAATGCCTTCAGTTTACGACATTAAGGCAGAGATGAGCACCCTATCACACTCCTCCTTGTCTTTTCTCAGAGCACAGCTTGTTGTTCTGTGCAGGGAAGGAGGCACAGAGCTCTTTGGTGCAATGTAACACTGTCACTTTAACAGTAACCAAGGCTGCAACATAGACAAATGGCAAGGGGCCAAATTAATCCTGCAAAGGCAGCTTTAATCCTGGTATTTCCAAATTCAAGTGCTTGACTTTCGGCTTAATAGCCTTTAAACACATCAGTCAGAAATAAAACAAGCTATGCTACATTAAGAAACAAAACCAAAACTGGTTTGCAGAACCATTTGGACACATTTACACATATCACTTGAAAGCCTGAAACACTTGGATATCAAAGAAAAAAAAAAAAAAAACAACCAACCCAGACTACCAGAATAAATGTGCAATGTATTAAAGTTTCATTACATGAACATTTTTCAGTAACAAAGTTGGTACAAGACACTCCTGGTCTCTTTTGTTCATCTTATCTGCATGCTGCTGTTCACTACTCCTTCAGCTGCGCCAGTGCAAATATTTGCAGGCCTGTATTACACAGCAAATGAGACAATACATTAAAAAATATACTATTTCTTATCCAAAACCTGGTCAATTTTTATATTAAACCACAATTTCAAGAAGGATTGCACTGGCATAACTGAAGAGGCAGCCAGCAGTGGCAGCAGGAAGGCAGGAACTCCTTACAACACTTTGCCATCAAAGCCAATGCCTGGCTGACTGTACACCCCCCCACACACACATACACACACCCTGACACAAAAGGTGTGCCTAGCTGCTGTACAGGTAACAGAACTGTGGCAGTCTCCTGTAATACTAGATATGATTCCTGGTGTTTGAGGAATCATACTTCTTCAGTTGAAGATTATTTTGTCATTAACTACACGAGATCTTTTCTCCAGATAAACTGCTTCTTTCCAACCATTCTTTCCACTCATCTTCACTACAACTTGGAAACAAAACTCTTTCCTCTTTCCTCCCATGATGTGTGGGTGACATCAAGGGAACAGTACAGGTGTATTACAAAATCTCCCACTGTCTGTGTTCAGGTGCCACGTGCTATGGCCCTCAGGAGGAACAGTGACAGCAAGACTCCAGACCCAGGAAGCACAAGGGCAGCAGGATCACCTGCAGCATTCCTTTGGGAGCCCAGGATGAGATTTTAGTGTCAGTCTTCAGGAGCCTTCTACCTATTCCAGCCTGTATGTGCCTATATGGCACGTCAGTCTCTGAAAGCTATTTGGTGCAAGATATTTTTTTTAACAAGGGTAGAAAAAAACCCACCTCTACTATTTCAAAATTACTTTTTGCAACAAGGCAATATCTATTTTGAGAAGCTCTTCACAAGAAAAGGGTGAAAAAGCTTATTCTTTGGCTCAGTAGTTTATTGATCTTCAAAGGCTACCTGTCTTTGAAGTGGTAGTTCCCCTTCCTTTCTTCTGTCCCTTACTCTCACTCCTCCCAGCCCTGTGGTATCCTCCTCTTCCTTTCACCAGCTCTGTTGCTCATTTGACCTCCCAGTAAGTTGATTCAGCTCCCTAAAACGAAGCAGGAAACAAACAAGGAAACAAAGTCAACCAAGCTCTTTATATGTTTGCTATTTTATAGGTTAGGAGCTTCATCAGCTCATGGAGAGGTCAGGTGAGCATCAAAGCCACAGCAACAGAAACCATGGAACAACTCATCCTCCTTTGTCAGCAAGTTGTTCAATCAGCTTTGCCCACCCGAAACTTCACTATCAGATACAACAAAGCCAAAAGGGAAACTTTACTACAGAATCAGGCAGAGATCTGTGTGAACATTTTCACCACAGCAGCTTGCATTTGCAAGTACACAAGCAGCTAAAAGATGTTGATGCTGTCTGATGACTTCCATTGTAACGACACAGTTGTGAGCTAAAGCTGCGGCATGTTGGGGGTGGCGAACTTAATGAGAACACTTAATGAGACGCAACGTTGCATCAAGGAGGCGCCCGGGCTGTAGGAAACTGCAGTTAGAAGCAGAGAATGCAAGGAACGAGGAGGACTCTCACACAAGAGTCAGGCAACAAAGGGAGGTCTGAACAGAGAGGTTTCAACAGGGAAAACATGCTTAACAAGTGGGGTGGGGGCAAAATCCCAAAATAACCCAAAGAAACATGGATTATAAAACTCAGGCAAGATACAGAGTGACTTCCTGAGGTATCCCCAGCTCAATGCAGGAATGTTGCACTCGGTTGTAAGTGCTTTGCAGAGAATTTGATGACCCTGGTAATCCCCCTGCTGTTTCAGACACAAGAGAGGGGGGGAAAGTCCCATTACTCATCAAGAGTCCATATGCAAAAGAAACTTACACTGCTTAAACTTCTACTCAAGTATCCTATGCTGGATTTCATGATTTGAGTTTGACAACAGTTTATCCAACACCTCTTGTGTCACCAATAGCCTTTGCAACATACCCTCCTACAATCCATACATGTTTACACATACCCCTACGTGCCCCCAAAAGCTGTATGTACAAGCTCCAAACCTGCAGAGCAAGGTTGCTTGCACTTCTATAATCTTTTTCCTACCTAAATATTTGAGTAATTTCTTGCTGCAAGTTCCGGGATTCCGTCTTTCTGAATTTAACAAAATGTTATTTCAACTGCTGTTGCTGTTTTCCAGTGCAGACAATATCGCAGACTTTCTCCATGAAAAGAAAAGCTTTTAATTTCCAATAGGTCAACAGCTAGGAGACACTCACTGGTATCAAGACAGGCCAAAAATTCAGATAATCAATACATTTGCTAACGCGTGAAATTCCTGTATTAGCTTTCACCTATTTATCCTCCGCATACAGAAGCAGAAATTTAGAGAAAGGAAGAAATGCTCTAATATTGTGCAGTCTCTCGATTTTGCCCTCTGCTAGAGACAAACAATCAGCAGTTATCCTGATACAAACTAGAATTTTCTCTTAGAAATCGGAGGCTACTTTTCACTTTCAGATGGCAGTTTCACCCACTGACACTCGACATGGCTCCTCCCGACCGGCAGCAAACTACAAAACCTCAGACTAACACCCCGAAGCTCCACTTGTCCTTCTCAGCCCAGCCTGCAAACAAGCAGCAGCTACCGGTGTGATTCCCTCTTACTCTCCCCCCAGTCTAACCTGGGATCACTCCTGCGAGGAGCAGCCCAAGTCCCACTCCCTGGCTAAGGAAGGCACAGGGCACTGTCACCTCGGTAAGCTGATCCCGCTGGCCACCGACGTCAGGGAGAGGGCAGGAATGTGAGCTGGCTGGGCTGGGAGCTCTTCTGGTTCTTCTTCAGAGAGTTCATGAAGACTAAAACACATCAAGGTTTGATAAAATATTTGTCTTGGTCTCAGTGCCTGGACTGAAAGGTGTGTAACTCACCATCCAAACCACTGTAGACTAAATCAAGAGACTAAAAAGTTTCAAAATCCCTTTCCCTAAGGTGTTCTTCAGTTTTCATTCTCCTGGGTTTTGTAACATCGCCATGAAACTCCCCGATGGAACAAGACCCAAAGGCTTGGTGGCCACGTAATTTAAACACCTACAAACACTCCATCCCCAGAAATATTTCACATGGGGTTTTTTTGGTAAGACGGGCACGAAATCCAGAATTTGAAGAAGGGGAGACGCACACCAAACGTGTACACTTGTACTCTTTCTACAGGTTGACTCTATTATTTTATTGGTAATGCTGAGATATACTTACCAAATCTATGAATATTCAGTCACCTGATTTACTGTGTGTGTCGATCTTTCTTGGGTCAACTGGCCTGATTCAGAATACAATCTTGTCTATATACTACTCTTAATTTTGCTGGTGTAGTGAAAATGAAAGATCCTAATTGTGGGCATATTTCTATTAATATGAAGGTGCTTTTTACTGGCATAGTGTATTTCAGATGGGGAAAAAAATTATAGCCATATAAGGTACTTTTCTCTCAATAGAACTATGCATACACTATGGGTTCTATAAAAAAACAAGAGATGAGGGAAAAAATCATACACTTAAATCTGAAATATGCAATACAAATATAAAAGCTGAGAAACTTATGATTCAGGGAACACAGATACCTTCCACCCACTGAAGGGATCCAAAGAAAACACCATCATTAATTATGGGCAAGACCCTGGGCAGATGATACTGTAAAAGGGGAAAGACAACAGCCATTTAACATGAGTTTTACGTAAGAGATTTACAAGGTCACAAAGAGCACGTGGAAGATTTTCAGCTTACTCAAAGTCCATGTGCATTTGGAGGTAGGCAATGTCTCACACACTAATTTAAAAGCTCCTCCATGAACAGGAACACTATGCATCTTTTCCTTCCTCTTCCAAAGGACTTATGAGAAAGGAGACAGTCCTGTTCTTACTGAATTTCCACAGAATTTGGCCAGTGACCTCAACAGCTGAAGGACTGTACTCAGACCGAATGTCCTGGCACAAAATAAGCTAATTCCTTTTGTTTGCGACAGGGAGGTTAGGTGGTGGCAAAGCATGATCAGAAATCACTGTGATTCTGCTCCTTCCCCTACCACATTCGAGTTACTTTAAAAGGATTTTTGTGAGGCATAGTTACTGTACCCCAAGTACACCATTGTTTTTAAATTCTCCAAAGATACTCACAAACGTATTTAGCCCAGAAGGCCTAACACTTCACCCAAAAGTAGTTCTAACGTGTTGTTGGGTTGGGTTTTTTTGACTGATGGGCACTACCCCACTGAGACTACTGGTGAGTGTGGTCTGGTGTCAGGCTTGGTGCCGGCCTATGCAGGAGCTGCACGGTGCCTGAGGGAAATCAGTCAGGGGAAGAAGCGGTGAGGGGGGTGGCAGGGACACTGGTCGTCCCCAGCACAATGACTGACCCTGAGCTGACCACAACTTATCAGAGATTACTGAGAATGAATTGCAACCTGGAGATTACTTACACTGTCAAGTGCTGATGTAGGATAAACCACGGGTAAGGGGATTATCGCTCAACGACAAAAAAAGGAGAAAAAAACCATTCCTTTCCTGAAGGATGTGATTTCATCATATACAAATTACCACAAACAGATAAATTAAACAATAT
This sequence comes from Gallinula chloropus, assembly GCF_964237585.1. Taxonomy (NCBI): domain Eukaryota; kingdom Metazoa; phylum Chordata; class Aves; order Gruiformes; family Rallidae; genus Gallinula; species Gallinula chloropus. The sequence continues at coordinate 118,476,693 of NC_140085.1, forward strand.
GTTTTAAAAACATATTTAGCCAAAGGATTTTTCATGCTTTTTTGTCATGGATTTTATGGAAAGATTTTGCACAACGTGTGTTTAGTGTTTCACTAAAGCTCAGCTCAATAATCAGAACCAGGTGATTTAAAAACTTTGTTTCCAATACTGCAAGACTGCTGAACTGATGGTGATAATGGTGGAGGTAGAATGAGTTTAGGGATGCAGAAGAGCGGCTCAACACTTTCTTTTCTTATTCATAAAGTACGCTGGAGCTATTCCAGAACAACACAATATGTTAAACAGCCAATAAGCAAAGACAACAGATGATTTATTTATTTGTTGATTTGTTTATTTCACTGCTGAATGAAATAAAATGCGACAGACCTGTGGTCTTAAATATTATCATTAAGGAAAAAAATTGAAAAAAAATATTACAGTACATAGATTAGTCTTAAGTCTCCACCATAAATACTTGGGGCAAATGACTCCATCTATTTTAAAGCAGGGAATATTGCAGTCTCTCCACTTGCAACAAAGTGGATTTTGCTGCCTCTTTCCCGCCCCCCCCCCCCCCCACCATTCCAAGGAACTCAGATCATTAACTGTAGCAGAGTTCATTATAAAACAGCTCACTGGCTCAAAAGTTGAGAATTTCATTTAAGGAGAGCTGGAAACAGCTGCAACTGTAGCGTGTGACTCACAGCACAGTACCTCCCAGTGCAGTACAAACCATATGGTGACTACAGTACAGCCCAACTTCCTCTCCTCAAGCTCCTCCTTCTTCTATCCTGTAAGCCTACACTTGTTTATAGACCGTAGTTATCACTACCTTGCAGATAAAACAGCTTTCAAAACCTTGAAAACTGTAGCTGGAAGTTCCTCTGTAACTCCTTCACAGCTACTGAAGTTCAAAAACGAACAACCTCGATACAGTATGAAAAAGCTCACGACTTTCTCTAAAGCTGTCCTTCTAACCCCAAATGTTGGCATGCCTCTAACTTTAAGGAACGCACGGTCAGCCATTACTGTGAAGATGCTCAGAGCACCAACTACTTAATTCTCTGTGCACCAGCAGTCTCTAGTACCACATCACACACATACAAAACACAATCTCTTAGTGACAGGAGGCTTCTAGTGATCTGGAGGGTTCTCCATCTGAGCAGCAGAATTTGAGTCAGTTGACAGAGGATCACTGACACTTGGAGCCTACACAGTAGGAAAAGGAAACACAAGTGTCCACACCATACTTGTGTACCGTGAACTTGTAAAGCACAAAGAGGACAGCAGGAACTTTTTACAAGTGACTGCCTCCTTTTATAATTAATAACAATGCTAACATGTACTAAAGGATAAGTTACCTTAAACAATCACCTGACTCATGATGACTTGAATCCTATTTTGGATCACAGGGCAATGTTGAAATTAGTGGAGGAATGCAAGCATCACTGAGAGCAAGGAGACCACTCTCAGTTCCAATCCCATGGGGCTATTGTGGTTCCAGCAGGCTCAGGGGAGCCCACAGCTGGAAAAAAAACCTGATAAACCCTGGTCTGGCACACACCATTGCAGCTGAAAACTCCAAAGACTGCAATTTGTGACATCTCCCTGCAAGTGCCTACAGAGAACACGCAAATGGCAGTTCTTTAAGTGTTCCAAACCCAGTCAGGTTGAGTGGGCTTTCTAAGATAAGCCGAATGTTCTTACAAGACTACAACTGTACAGCACGTGGGAAATAAGATTTCTGAGAAGCGGATGTCAGGTTCCCTTCCATGCAAGAGATGGACACATAATTTGTTTTGGGGGTTTTTTTGGTTGGGTTTGGTGGGTTTGGGGCTGTTTTTTGTTTGGGTTTTTTATTATTATTACAAACAAGGTTTACAAAAAGTTGCTAAAGTTTGTTCAAAACTTCCCCTCAACAATATTGGCATAACCCTTGTGGAAAATTTTAGTCAAAGTCTGTCAGTTTGAGCAAAGTCAGAACAGAACACTGTTATTTGGTAGCATTCAGGCAACACAAACATAAAGCAGCACCAGATTTACCTGTATTAGCATATTTACTACTCTTGCCTTAACATTTAAAACCTTGCTGTACAAGAATACATTAAAAATATCTATTTTTGTACTGATATTTACCTAAGGATGTAGTATCAACTATGATTTAACTACAAGACCTTCACGGTATTCACAAAAGATGTGTGACCATCATCACAGTCTCTTGTTATACCTACAGCCTCTCTAGTCCTTATTTCCACTGTGATTCCAACGGCAAGAAAAAGCTTTTCAAACAAGTGCCATTTAATTATCGAGAGCTTACTCGGTACACAGCGAAATTCCACAGTATTTCCCGTCTCGCTGTCTATCGAGTCTCCCAGAGGTTTGATACTTCACAAGCAGCGCCCGCCCTGGACATATAACGGCACTTGGGACTCCGGAGAGCACTAAAGTAAAATGCTGGCGGGTGTGCTCAGGTAAGAACACCCTCCGCAGCTTTCTGCAGGGGCTGGCACACAACGCTTTGGGGGGTGGTGGTGGTGGGGGGTGTCTACTAGACGCTAAGATGTACTTTTTCCCTACTCGTGAATAATACAGCCAAAGAGCGCTTGGGCTAGTTAAAAAAAGCCCCAAACCCCAAACCCACTACACCTTGTTTAATACGTGCAGTGTACCTATACCTCGCAGGGAGCTTGCTGGATTGCTTTCCGCCCTTAAACTGGCAGGCTACGGTGGCTCCCTCCCTTTAAGGCACAGCGGGGAGGACCTACGGCCCTGAGACACAGCCCTCCTCAGATCCCAGGCGGTATGCGCCCGGGGCGAGTGCTCTGGTACCGCCAAGAAGCCCCGTGTGTCCCCGTACCCCCGGCCCTGCCCCTCCCCTCGCCTCACGCGGCCGTTGCGGCGGGGCGGCGTAACCGCCTCCTGAGGCGGCGCTGCCCTCCGGCCGGGCGCGGCACAGGTGGGCGGCCGCCCCGCCCCTTCCCCCGCCTCCGCCCGGCAAAAAGGCGCCACTCCGCATGCGCCGCGGGGGGAGGGCGGCCGCGGGCGTTGCCCCATCCACTCCGCCCTCCCCCCCCGCCCCGCCTTAGGCTCCGACCGCCCGCGCAGGCGCACTTCATCGGGATTCCTTCCGAGGAGGGAAGGAGGGAGGGGTGAGGGGGATAGGCGGAGCGGCACAGGCGCAAGAGGCAGCAGAAGCGGCGTGCGGGCGCGGAGCATGCGCGGGGGGCCGGCCGGCAGGTCTATGTGGCGGGCGTGTGCCGGCGCAGCCGGCACCCGGCCGCTTCCTCACAGCAAGAAGGAGCATGCGCGGTAGGCGAGGGAGGCGAGTTTCGTAACCGGCGCAGGCGCGCTGCGCTGCTCGGGGACCGCAGCCCCGCTCGGTGGGGGGAAAAAAAAAAACCACCTCAGAGTTACGTCAGGAAAAGACGCCTTTGTACACGGGGAGACCCATACGGCGCGGGCAGCCCCCGAAACGGGCGCGAGACGCGGCCGTTACTCACCCTCTCCGCCGCCAGCCGCGCCCCCCCCTGCTGCCCCCCTCGGCGCCTCCTTTCACGGTTCGCCCGCGCGCGCTGCTGCCACCGCCGTGATTCCATCCATCTTGAATTTGACGTCATCCCACACCAGGGATGAGGTCATCGAAGGGAACGCTCGTCACGTGCGCAGCGCTCCGATTGGCCGGCGGGGGAGCGGGGGGCGAGGCGCCGGAGCGGCGGGGAGGGTAGCGGTTGGAGACGGTTACGGGGGATCCCCCACCCGCCGCCCCTCCCCCCGCAGGTAGCGCGGCGGGAGGGGGGGAGCCCTCGCTGCGCGCGCGCGGCCGCCCGCGCCGCGTGGCGGGGACGGAGCCGAACGCCGGCCGCCCCCGGCACCTCCCCGGCTGCCACCCGCGGGCCCCCCTTCCCCTCCCCTCCCCCCAACTCACACGCACGCCCCCCGCCCGCTAGCGGCTCGGCGTGCGCGGAAGGGAAACTGAGGCAGCGGCGGGGGACACACACAGACACACAGACACGGGCGGGAGGGCCGCGCCGCGGTACCGGGGCAGGGGGAGGGGGCGCGGGCCGGCACGCGGCGGGGCAGGTCCCCGGTCCTGTCTCTGTCTCTGTGTATGTGTGTGTGTCCCGTGTGCGGCCGGTACCGCCGGCAGCGTTTGGGAGGCTGCCGCCGCGGTAACCCGCACCCCGGCCCGGGCCCCGCGTACTGCGGGCCGGGGAGGGGGGGGTGGGAAGAGACTCGTCTGCCGGGGGGAGACCTCGAGGGGTCAGGGTTAGTTTGCAGTTCTTCTGATGTAACGCGCCGCTACGCTGCGCTTGTTCTCAATTCATTATATTTGAACCCCCGTTTGACAAAATTGGGGAGGGGGGGTTGGGGGAGGGGGGGGTGTCCGGCGCGGCTTGCGAAGCTGCTGGGTGCCTAGTGACGCGCACGTGCCGGGCGCGGGTGGGCTTCGTCTCGGACCCTGCGTGAATCGCTGTGCCTCCTCCCTTCATCCCCCTGCGATGAGGAGAAACTGCCGCCGACGGTCCTGTGGCTTCAGGCCTGCCGCTCCTGGAAATTACCCGCGCCGAATTAGGTACCTGAACGGGGCTTTGTGCGCCGGGATGCAGGTATTAAAACGCAAAGTGGAATTACAAGGCTTCTCTTGTTTTCGTTGAAAGCTAATCTGGCCCATTATCTTTTCATTAAAGGACAGCTCGAATTCTAGAGATTAGTGCCTAATCCACATACACGTTTTCAAACCCTGCTTCTAGGTATTCCGCCTAACTCGGGAATAGTCTGGAGCAGCTGCTACAGCCTAACTCAGGAATACTCCGGAGCAGCTGCCACAGCCTCTGGGACGTGTGTAGTGCTGCATTTGAACCTTCTGCCCAAAGATTCGGTGCCAACGGCCTAAATCTCACGTAAGAAAAATGGCAACATACCTCGCTGGGTCCCGCTCATCTCTTGCCTCCCCAGATGTAATTTTTTTGCAATTGCTGGCTCTTTTGGTGGGTTTGCAAACTCACTAAGATGCCTGTAAAAGGAGTGATTTAAAAAAAAAAACAAAACTTTTTTTTTCCCCCATTCATGGACTTGTGCCACTGCTGCTTCTGTCCTGACACCAGTGTGGCTGTGTGGCAAGCCATCATGAAATCCAAACGAGCTTCTTGGTTTCATCTGGAATAGTTCCCCAGTCTGGTTTGTTGCGCAGATACAAAGACAACTGCTCTGGCACAGCAGCCGGCCTAGGGTGGCAAGGGGAACAAGCAGCTGGGCAAGCACTTGGGCCTGGTCGCATAAACCAGTTTATGTGGTGACACTGGCTGTGGTGCCAGCGCAGCGTTTGTGAAACTAACCTGAGCTCGTAAATCCAGCAAGGCCCTGCCGACTTTTTTCATACTTAACTCGGTTATTTCTCAGCCAAGCAGAAGCAAACTGGTCTTGCATAATTATTTTCTCATCCGCAGTTCTCCAAAAGGGCCTGTGTCACACAGATGGAGAACCTCCGTGCTGGAAATACCCTGCTGGAAAAATTGTGTTCTCTAAGATGTACACCCACACATGTAAAAGTGTGTCTTATTGTGTGGGTATTTATTTTCAGTATTTTTAATTTGTCAGTTTCTCTGGTGAGAGTGCAGCCATTAGAACTGAGCCCACGGGGCAGCTTGTATAGTAGTGGCACCGGACAGCGGTTATTCTCTGTAGTTCTTACCTTCAGCAGATGATCTGAGAACATTTTGAACACAGTTCTCAAAGATTTTGTGGTTTGAAAGGACATAAGACTCAATCAGACTGTCTTCGTGATTGAGTCTGATTGACTTCATCATACTGAAGTTGTATGGATGCTTTAATTCCCTATAAATCAGATTTATCTATCTTGATTCTAACGAAGTCTAGGCAAGGAATTCATGCTGTGGAATTATTTGGGGTTTAAATTGCATCTTAAATAGCTTAATTTTGACAGATGTGTTAGCAGCTGAGAGGGAGTTTTGCAGGAAGAAAGTTTGGTTTTGGGGATGAGGAGAGTTAAAGAACAATGCACCTCAGAAGAAATGGTGTGCAGTCTATTTTTGCCTCATTTCAGTGGGGGAAACTTGACTAGGTATAGATGGTAAAATCTTGGTAAATTTTGGGTCTTGTGTCCATATAGTGAAGTCCATTGTGTACTTCAATAGTTTTATAGAATCACAGAATGGTTTCGATTGGAAGGGACCTCAAAGCCCCCTGCCATGGGCAGGGACACCCTCCGCCAGACCAGGTTGCCCAAAGCCCCATCCAGCCTGGCCTTGGACACTGCCAGGGAGGGGGGCAGCCACAGCTCCTCTGGGCAGCCTGTGCCAGGGCCTCACCACCCTCACAAGGAAGCATTTCTTCCTAATGTCTAACCTAAATCTACCTTCCTTAAGTTTAAGGCCATTAAGCCCTGTCCTGTCACTCCCTGCCCTTGTAAACAGTCCCTCTCCAGCTTTCCTTCAGGCCTCTTCAGATACTGCAGGGCTGCTGTAAAGAGTTTTAGGAGTATATAATGCTGCCACATCCCCTTCTCCCAGGCAATGTGGCTTTTCAAACTCTAAGTTTCACCCATAGGTGCTGTCATAGCAGAAACTCAGTACCCAAGGAACAGTGTGTTCTGTCTTGTTTCCCACCAAAAACTCTGGAATTACTATTCCCAAGGACATTATTGCAGAGGGAGACAATTAATCTCCAAGCAACTGCCTCCTCTCTGTTTGCCCTGAAAATCTTATCAGTGGAGCAAATGCTAGTGCTGCAGGACACCATGGTTGTTAGCTTCTCCCTTCAGATAGTGGCCTCTATGCAAGACCTGGCAAGTGAAACACTGTCACTTGTGATAGCAGAAAACACTTGCATGAGACTGTTTTCAGCCTCTGCTCACTGCAGAGAATATTTCTGGAAACGCTACAGGTCTAGCTCTATTGATTCCAGATACTCTGCCAAAACACAGGTAATTTAATGACTTGACAAAATACAGGCACAGAATTTTCTACCAGTTTCTCATTGCTGATGGCTGTGCATGGGAAAGGGCCTTTTCTACGACGTTTGTATGAAACCTAACATAACAACTGCTAGAAGGTAAAAAAAACCCCAAACCCTTCCTTTTTCTACTTAAAACCTTGCCACTTGCCACAGAAGTATGGACACAGTCAGCATTCAGAGAAACAACTGGACAGTAATGAGAGTATTACAAAAATCACAGTGCGAAGCAAGGTAGCGTGGGGTGTGCTTCCCCTCCCCCCCTCCCCCAGCCGAAAAGCAAAGCCTGAAGCCCCGGGGAGGGGATCCCAACGTGTGACACACGCACACGTGTAACTAGCACACACACAAACACACTAACGCTCCCCCATGGCCCCGGGCGTCAGTCCCCAGAAAGGGGGCCAGCCCCTTCCGCCCCCCGGGGCTCCGAGCCAACAGCCGGCCCCGTCCGGCAGGCGGGCGGCCCTGCCTGACCGACGAGACAAGTGGCGGCTTATCGGTATGCGAGCGGTGGTGGCCCGTGCATTTTAATCCCGCTTGGTCCCCGAGGACGATCGGCGAAGTTTGGGACAGATGCGGGCGCGCAGGTTTCCATCCCGGCGGGGCGAGGCGCCGGAAAGCTGGGCGTGCGATCCCCCCGCGGGAGCGGAGCGGAGCGGGTCTCCTCTGTCAGACCGCCGAGGCCAGTGTTCGGCTCCCGGGCGAGGAGGGCACGGCGACTCCTCCTTTCGCACTTCAAGGTCGTCGCGACAATATATTTAGGTTTCGGTGTTTGAAAGGGGCGAAGCCTGGAGGGCGCGGCCCTTGGACCCCAGCCCGCGGCGGGGAAGCCGGGGGGTGCGGGGCGCAGCGCTGCCCGCGTCACGGGCTGCTCACGGTCCGCAGCGCCCCGTTCCCGCAGCGGCGCTGCCGAAGCCCTGGGTCGCTTGGGCGGGCGACAAGGCGACCTCAGGAACGCGCTTCCCGTGTCATTCCCTCACCTGTCCGGCCAGTTCGGAGACCAGGCGTGAGGCGGCGTTTAGCAGCCTGCCATCGCCCCCCGAGCGCCCGAGTCCCCAGCTACCCACAGCCCCACCAGAACTTTGCCGGCCACCAAAACTTTGCCAACTTCAACAGCTACTTTGCAAGCATAAAAAGATGTTAAAAAGTTCTAAAAAATGTAAAAAAAAAGATGTAAGCGGGTGTAAAAGATCTGTTCTTGCAGGTTCTCCTGAAAGAGAAGGATAGAAAGTCTGCTTGAGCCTGGGCGGGAGTACAGTATTACCTTTAACAGGCCACCCCAGGGGTGAATAAATTTTCACCCACAATTTCTCACGCTGCACTCTCTCCCTCCCCCAAGGTGTGAAACTGCAGCAATATATAGGTGATGCTCTGCTTGGGGGAACTTCCCCTGAGAAGGTGAAGGAAGGGGCAGCAGCAGCGTGCCAAGCACTAAATAAAGCAGAAATTGCGATTCCACCTGGAAAATCTCAGGGACCAAGTAAAGATGGAATTTTTTTAGGTGCTTGGTGGATAGCAGGCAGCGTGATCATTCCTCCAGATACCTTTAAAAAAAATACCAAAGTGCTGCAGACACTGCAATCAAGGAAAGAGTTACAGCAGTTAAAGGGAACTTCAGGATGTTAGAGGTCAAATGTACCTGGATTTTCTATCATTTCCTCTCCATTATACTCAGAGAGAGGCAAACCCTGAGAGTGGAAATTAAAGCATAAAGAGGCGATCAAGACTAACTCAAGAACTAAAACCATATCCATCACTGGGACTGGTACATGCTCGCCATGTTATTATTAAAGTCCAATAGCTATTTGGCATAACCTGTTCCAAACTGGCCCCCGTGGGCCAAAACCACCTTGTTTATCTCAACTATGTTGAAAGAAACAGAACAACCGTACTGTGTAATGGGAAAAGGGACTTTTATCTTTAGTCCAGGCAGTTAAACAAGCTGAGAAAATTTATCAGGCACATTTAATTTGCTATAAGCAATCCTAAAGGGGACTGCTCCCTCCGAAGGACTTGCACAAAAACCTGTTACCAGAAAATTGTATGCCTATGCGTTTTCCCTTCTTTTTAATGGGGTAACCTGCTCAGACTCTCCCTGCTGATACAAATCTCTGTTTTCTCTTACAGCACCCCACAGGATGATCAACGGAAATGCTGTGTTCATGGTACTACCCCAAACCTAATAATGCTGTTTACACTCAGTGTGATCCTCTCTATTTAGCCACTCTAAGCAGTGGCTCCTATCTGATATATTGCCTCAGTGGGAAAGAATTAATGAAAGGGATTGATTGTAGATCCTGCAAAAGGTACATGGACAAGACTCTGAAAATTTATGTTTCTTACCAGGAAAATAACTATTAACACAGTACAATATAAAACTGTCTTTATTCTTGGTATTGCGGTTTCTGAGTGTCAAGTCTTGAACTTTTTTAGCTGTCACCCTCATTCTTCTGCAAATAGCACAAGCTAATTAATATTTTCCGCTCAGAATCCACGTGCCTAACAGCTCGGGCAGTTTCTGGTAACCACTGCCAGACAACTACAAGCTAGATAGTAATATTACCCTAGAAAAGTGCTAAGTACTAATAAACACACCTATCAACTTAAAAAGGTGATAGTTCCACAGGTCATAGAATGATTCAGAGAAAAATATGCTACAAGTATTAAGGCATGCATCTTCTAAGTGGGCATACGGTCATGGTATTGTCATTGTTTAAAAGAATAACATCAGTTTTCACAGCTCTGAGTAACTGCAGCTGGAGTTGGGTATCTGAGTCTTCTAAAAATAAAATCCAAAGTGTTCTGATTGCAGTGAAAGAGTGTTAGACAGTACTGAAAAGTGACTTTGATTTCCTAGTTACAAGTGTGTATATCCTGGCACTGTATTTTAGACAAACCGCATGTAAAGGAATTCAGGGAAAAGCAAAAGGAAAAGACTGACAACATGGCAAGCATATCGTATAATTCTCTCCATACACTAATGCCAAGCAAGGAAAAGCAAAATGAAGGGTCTTGTCCTTGTTATGAAAAACGGGAGGCTCCTGCTTTTGTTCAAGTTTGCCAAAGTTTGTTTTCAGGAAGCATAAACGGAATGATAGTGCAAAGTTCTGCATTAGGGCAGTAATTAAGTTTACCATCCTGTTTTCCTGTAAATGTGGCTTTAGGGATCAAGTTTCTTGGCAGAAAGCATTGTGATTGTAGCCCCAGTTCTCTAGAAGGTTTATATAAGTGAATCAGAGAGCAACAAAGGCCTATTAGTGTTATGGTATATTTTAAAAGTCAGCTTGATGCTTTAATTCCTCAGTATCAGTCAGACAGTTTGGCCTCAAAGCACAATCTTCTGGGGTTAGAGATTACACAGAGATGGGTAGCAATTTTCAGAGTTGCAGCAATTGCATTCATATTTGTCCATTGCTAAGATGCTGGAAAAATACCATGTGATTATTTTTCTTTTCAGAAGATTGTATCCAAGTGTTACAAGTGACTTATGGTAAGTACTCATAAAGCAAAAAATGCAAAAGTTAGGAAGTAAATCTATTCACTTACTGAAAAAATTGTGTCTACGTTTCGTTGTTTCACCAAGCAGTGCCAGAAATGCTATTTCTAGATGGTACTTTTTATTTGCGTGGCCAAAAAGCTATTTTTTTGTTTGTGTACACACTGTATCTGAGGGTGCTGTTGTGTCACTGAGTCACTTCATGCATGATGTTAACATGCTGGTCCTAAAATGGCAAAATACATATTCTGAGGAAAGCTTGACGTTTATAACAACTTTAAATTTATTCCTCTCTGTGCACTACAAAGACATGACCATGGTTTGAGATGAGGAACTGAAACTTGCTTTAGGACCTTGAATACCGAAATTCTGCCCTGTGACAAATGTGGGTCAACTTTTTCATTTCTATGGCCTGTGCAGTCTTACTGATGTCGTCTCCACACAGATTTATTCATTGCTGAGTGGAAAGTTCAAGTGGCATAGCAAAAATAACCGAGATAGCGAGTTATCTATGTCTTTATGTTCAGGCTACTGGCTGAATTTATTGTCAATTCTGTACTGTCTACTTACATCCTTTACATCATGAGTTCAGACCCAAAACAGGCCCTTTCTGGTTTTTTAGTTATTCAGTACATGTCGCCTTACCGTTGAAGTACAGAAGCAGTGCTCTGGCAGGGGCCTTTTCATCTGACCCACTTCTCTGGCAATTTGAGGCTCTTTCCCCCCAGTTCCCTGTGGCAGTTCATTATTTTTGAGCCAGTTACATATGGACCACAGAGCAGCCGATTGCCTCTCCAGTACAAGCATCTTGCTTGGGACCTAACTGGCTGTAATGTTTTATATTCTGGTGGTTTGGTAGGTGCGTATGTTTACACAGCAATATATGTACATGTTATTTTGAATGCTGAATATGAAGAAGGCAAAATTTGACCACAGTTGGTGGCCATTTTGTAATGGTGGCCATTGCACAGCTGGTTTCCCCTTCCTCAATTATTATGAACATGACTTTCTCCAATGTTATCCTCTTAGTTACATTGCTAGAGGGCTACAAAGATGATTAAGGGCCTGCAGCATCTCCCCTGTGAGGAAAGGTTGAATGAGCTAGGGCTGTTCAGCCTTGAGAAAAGAAGACTAAGAGGGGATCTTATTAATGTTTATAAATATCTTAAGTATGGGAGACAGAGGGGGAAATGGCTAGCCCCTTTTCAGTGGTCTGTGGAAACAGGACAAGGGACAATGGCTGCAAGCTGGAGCACAGGAAGTTCCGCACCAACATGCGGAAGAACTTTTACACAGTGAGGGTGACAGAGCCCTGGGACAGGCTGCCCAGGGGGGTGGTGGAGTCTCCTTCTCTGGAGATATTCAAGACCCATCTGGACGCCTGTCTGTGCGACCTGTTCTAGGGAACCTGCTTTGGCAGGGGGGGTCAGACCCAATGATCTCTGGAGGTCCCTTCTAACCCCTACGACTCCGTGATTCTGTGATCACAGCTCTAGTCCGTACATGACCAGTGTAATTAGAATACTTACTGGCGAACCACAAGATAAGCATTTCTGGCTGAAAATAACTCTGATGGTAAAGTCACACTCATTAACTACACTGATTCCGTTATCAGACTCTTCACTATCTGATGACTTTATGCAGCATCTCCCTTGGTTGTGTCATGGGACTGCTTGGGGAAAAAACCCAAAAAAGCAGAACTTAAAAAAAGTTTTTTTAAGGGCTAGGCTACCCAGAGTTATAATCAAAGTTTGAAGACCTAAGGGAGGTCCCTATGCAGGTAGCTAAGCAGTAGGTCTGTCACCAAGAATCCTACCTTGAGTAAGAAAGAGCCAGGATCAGTGAGATGGAAATGTAGAAAGGAGGACAACATAACCTCATCTCTTCAGTCTGAGCCTGGGTAGTACAGTGGTGCAAGTGCACATGGACTGCATGTGTCTCCATGCACAGTACCAAAGCATTGGTTTTGCTGGAGCTGTGGACTTTCACCTCACAATTAAGGTCCTTTTGGGCAGACTGTTGTGAAGCCTCAGCATTATAGTGCATGTGACATGCATTGCCACAAAATACTGAGTGTGTGATGATTTCTGCTGGACAAATTGTGAAGCTGAACAGAACCATTGCAGAAAGGATTAAGAGATGCAGACAAATCTGTGCTTTAAACTTTTTGTTTTGTTTTGTGAAGTTTGTATGCCTCGAGCATTACTACTTGCACTGCAGATACAAGAAGGTATTTCACTAGCTGTGGCATATGATGGCTCAGGACTAGAGAATTTTGGGTTGAAATTGGCTTGAAGGTTCTGCAGGTATATACTGACCCAGCGTTAGAAGATGGTGGCTAATTAAAGCACAGAAAATACTAAAAGTCCCAGAGGAACGTAGAAGGACCTAACTACTGTCTTTCAGTATATGTGGCCATTCCTTTTCCTCTTAAGGCCTCCCTATACTAACAGCATACCAGGAAATAGTATTAAAGTTGTCTTTAAATATAAAAGTTCCCCATTAGAGAAAACCTGGTGAACATCCAATTTTCCCTCTGTATGTGGATGATGGAGGTAGTTGAGGTGAGAAAAGTTGGAGGGTGCCACGCTGCCAGGATGGCGTGGGGGAGAATTGCTGCTGGAACCTGACAGGCAGGTTTAGAGTGCTATGTAGAGCTCGTCTTAAATCCTCACATCCTTGGTTGAGAATTCTAACCCTTGCAGTCTTGTCAGTGGACTCTGGAGCTACTGGAGGAATATAAATATCCCCAGCAATCTACAGAAACCTGATGTGGACCAGAAATTCTGTCTTCTCCTCTCTGGCAGGCTGCTCAGCTACCTGGATGTTCCCCCCTCCTTCAGCTGGACATTTTTTCATTTATATTGGGGTTGCAAAAATTCTGTGAATATGTACAGGCATTGGAAACCTTTTCTCCACCACTCCAGAACTGCTGCAGGCCTACGTTGCGATGAGAGCTAGTTTGTGGTCTCATTTTCAGTATGGCACTCACCTGGAAGAGAGAAAGTGAGAGGGGATGCTGTAATTCATGGCATGCTTGCCATACTGTTTTGAAAAGTCGATAAAACTGATCTTTAGATTATTTTGTATCCTTAATTGACTGAGTCACTCTTGGAGACTGGCTGGTACATGTGGTACTTTGTGACTTGCTTAGCTTTTGTGTCTGAGACCTCCAGGAGGGCTGACCAGTCCATTTCAAGAGGTAGCTTGTAATAGGTGAGTTCTCTGCTGTACCTGGGTGGCTGTAACAACCCACGCTGTTTTGTGGTTTCTGTTGGCCAAACATATTTTAAAGATTGTATCTGGAATTATTTTGCTGTTAAAGCTAAAATGACACACTTTTTTCCCTTTATATGCTTCAGCATTCCCTCTATTTTAGGTCAGATGATTCATCTCTTTATTACTGCTTCTGCATTTCCATTGCCTTAATTTGGTCTTTCGGAGGTATTACAGGCTATATGGAATTGGCAAATGCTATTTCTAACAATAAACAGATTTGTCCCCTCCCTCTTTCCCCTTTTATCCCCTTCCCTCTTCTCTGCTTTCCCCGATTCCCCCTCCTCGCCTTCCTCAGTCCCAGGTGGTTTCTTTCTCCTTGCCTTTACTGCACTACGGCTTTTTGGGGAGTGAACTGGAGGGTTTGCTCGCTCTGCTGCTAAAACGTGACTTGTTTTCTTTGGCAGTGAGTTAGCTCAGAGGAGAGTCCTCATGATTTTTCATGCTGGTTTAAGGTACAACCAAGCATCTACAAAAACCCTTGCAGAAGAGGAGGTGAGGAGATGTGCTGGACCAGTGTGTTCACTGGGCATTTCGCATACTATGTCAGCAGTTACTGCTGCTCAGATTTTAACAGCAGTTCCTGGTGCACGGAAGGTGACGTCCCCAATTGTTAATACATTTGTGTTCAAATGTGATTTATGCATTTATATTTTAAAGGAAGCATTTGAAAATGAAATAATTTGTCATTACTACTTATACCGAACTCTTGGTTTGGGATTTTAAAGTTCTGAAGCTAAAGAGGACTGTTATAATCATGTAATACACCTCTGCATGGAAATAGTCCTCAAAGCCTATTAATTTATGGCTTCAAAGCTCTACCAAAAGCTTTACCTTTTCTGCTGGCTTGAACCTTGCAAAATCATCCCCTCTCCAGTTAAAAAAACCAATAATTAGGAAAGCAAGGAGCATTTCCTCTGAAGCTGTTTTAAGCAAAAAAATGGTAGCAAATAAACCCTATCAAGATTCCAGGACTGGAAGCTGTGACTTTAAAAAAAGATGAAAGAGGCAGGGTTATTTTAACAGTGAGGTTTATTAACCGCTGGAAAAAATTCCAAAGGTTTATGGTGTCTTCCTTGTCATCAAGACCGGGTTCCTGTCTGAAGGTTGTGCCACAGATGGTGGATGTGCCTAGCACATTCCTGCTGGTGTGGTGTTGTGTCCAGAGCCTGTGGGAAAGCTTCAGCAGGGAACCATCCCTCTAGGGTCTTCTTGAAGCTCAGAACGGAGTATCCTGAAGAGTAATGCTCAGTGGGCATAACCAAGCTCTTAATTCCCGCTAAACTGTGTGCCAATTGTTGCCACTTGATAGCCACAGGTTTCAGTGAACTAAAGAGACTTGTCTGTGTTTTTTAATCTGCTGAAATTTCTGGACATCTGTTCAGCTTCCAGTAATGGCTCATTGGAATAAAACCTAGGTAAATCTTAGCACCCTGTCGCTAATGGATGACGTGAAATTAATAAATTCAAGGCGTTCTTTCAAGATATAGCAATCATTTCCTGTTGCCTGGCAATATCCTGGCACTGAAAGCAGAACTGGGAATTTATGATCCCATGCAGAAAAATTTGTTTACAGTTTTCCACCATGAATCCCCCAAGAGGAAAAGCCCATGGCTCATGCAGAGAGAGCAAACATTAATGACACCTTCTATTCATCGTGGCAAATTTATGACCAAGTTTCTGTTCCTCTTTCTGTATTTCCATAAATATTTACTGAAAGACACCCTTATGTTTTCTGAAATTCCTCCCATTTATTTTCAGTGGGATGAAGTTATTCTATATAGCTTATTATAGCATAATTTCAATTTTAGTTTATTTTTAAGTGTCCTTTTTATTAATAATCCTGCCTTCAACCTGCATTTTTGAGGGGAACACATTAACATTGGAAATAGGCTCGTATGAACTGACTCCATGAAGAAGCTCATGAAATAAATCAGGCAGAGGCATTCTGATGACAGCCACGGTGGACCTGTTACACATTTAGAAAAGAAACACACGCTAAAATCAACGGTTTTACATAGTTTGAGTTTCTTCTCACTGTTGGTATTTTAACATTTGGTCAACCCCTCTGATAACAGTAACCCCCCCAAATCTCCTTTTATGGTAAATTCTATTAGAGCGGATCCTGCTGTTGATGGGAGAGCTAATCTAAATTAGGCTGGGCTGGTGATGAGCTCAACTGAGCGAGTGAGATTTTGTTCTTGTTTTTCTTTTGTTTACATGGTAACTGTCTCTTTCCTTTTCCCATACAAACAAATGTCATGTGGCATAGCTGAGATGTGCTGCCTTTTATTTGCCAGGAGAAGTTGCAAATAATTGAATCACTTGAACGCTGAAATTTAGAGGCAAGACTTTTCAACAGAGAAACTATTACTATGCTACAGCATGAGCTCTGCCGCACGTCTAGACCACCCCATCACACCTGAAAAATTATGAATTCTTGTATTCCTGTAGGAAAGGTGATCGAGTTGTCCAGACCATGAAAATTCACTGTTCAAGTCACAGGTTTTATCCTCACCATCTCAGTGCTTTTAAACATAACCTCAGCAGCAGCGTCTTTTCCCAGCACAGGAAAATAATTCAGACATCAAACTGACCCTAAGTCAGTCCGTCATACACTTCATGAAGAGAACAGATTTTGAACTGAGCCTCAAACACTCAAAACCAAAACACATTTCATTTGTTTTCATAGCAGCTAATTGCTGAATGTGGTTTAGCTCTAATGTGGAGAGTTGGAAGGAATAAACAAGTTAATAAGGTGCTGTGGGACTTGCCTTTATGGTTTGCATGTAAAGACTTGTTAAGGACAGAGGCTTGAACTAAACTGATAGATCAAAACTTCTAGAGGGTGTTTACACCATGCAGCTCAAGCATCCATTGCGCAGGGAGCCTTTTCCCTCCTCACCGATTGCAGGCAGTTGCTGCAGGCTGTGATGCAAGCCACTGCTCCTATTTCTTTTTTTCCTCCTTTGCCTCATCTACCTGTGCCAGAATTAGTCTCTCCTTGTCACAGTTGCTTTCCCTGTAAATTGTGATGCTTAAAGAGTGTAATAATCATGGGTGAAAAATGCCTTCTCTAAGATCAAATTTCCCTAATTTTTAATTTAAATAACAGTGTCAAATCAAATAGAATTCCTCTTGCAACAGTTGCATCTTTGCATGTATGTGTATATTCTTGTATGTTTGTATGCATGTACGGGTGTGTATCTGTTTGCATATACTTGTGTGCATGTGTGTGAATATAAACATACACATTTAATAAATAAAAGTGCAGAACGGTGGGGACACGATAAGAAAAAGAATCTAAGTGAAACATTCATCCACATTTACTGCTCAGACTGATAGAAATGTGAAAAGGGGAAAGGCAAAGGAGAACCGAAAAGTAAAATATATTAAAAAGACCTTTTTGTTTGGATAATCATTAGTGCTGTTTGTAGGAATGCAGAAGGGATTTTTGCAAGCGGGGACATAGAGTTATGCACATGACCCTTACTCTTTTGGGAAAACAGTCCTCCCAAATTTATTTTTAGACAACTCTAGATTGAAAGTCAGACCATTTCGTTAGGGACTAGGTAGTTGCATAATGTAGGCACATGACTCTTCAAAATTAAGATGTTTGCTTTTAAAAAAAGAAGAAGCTAGACCTCTCATTTTGGTACTCGGCACAGCAAAAGGAAAGGGAATGGCAGTATTGTTAGAAATTGCCTTTGCCTCCTCTCAGTCATAGCTCCCTTGGAGGGTGTTTTGGCAGCATCTTAAAGGCAAAAGTGTTCTGACTATTCCTCCTTTTCTCCGCCCCAAGGACCAGAGAATCACAGAGGGTCCATTTTTCCACACTCATGTCACCCTTGTACTAAATGAAACTAAAGGTAATTTACTGAGGTTCTGGTTACTTTCTCTCACTCACTGCAGCTCTTCAGAGTGAAAAATGGCCCCAGCCATGCCATTTTTTGACATGGAAGTATTGCTTTAGTTGTGGACCATATGATAAGTGCTTCCTTACTGGAACCTTGTTATCATGAAGATACACTCGTTACCGTAAGGATACTTTTGTGTGTCCTGCCACAGTATGAGGTTTCCACCTTACTGGTAGGGAAGCATACTCACCACACCCTGGAGGAAGCATCAAATTCCAGCACTGACATCAGAGTGGTTTTCTCAGGCTGATGATTAAGGGTCTACCCATCTGCTGCTGTTTATAAGCCTTCAGGGCTCATCATGTGAACTTTTCCAGTACATAAAGTTGTGTTAAGTATTCTTGTCCCTCTTGTTTCTGAAAGTACTGGGTCTACCAAAAGCAGGTCTGTTGCAAGCAGGGAAGGACAGTCTTCCTTCAATGTTTTTCCTCTTAGGTATATAATGGCTTGGAATCAGGCTGTAGGTAAAGCATTCATTTACTCTTGTCATTCACTTCTTAAATCCTCTGCAGCTAAGGCATGTAAGTTTTGCAGACTGTCCTAATGTCTTTCCTGACTTTGCCAGTGGGCACCGATCAATCCATCCCACCCATCAGATCTCTGAGAAGCAAAGAACAGTGAACTAAATGAACATGTACTAGATGCAACTCTCTTTCTTTTGCTTCCCACTCTTTAAGAAGTGTGCACACGTTCTCTTATCTCTCATTAAACTGACGTCAGCAATGCACGTAATTACATCAGCGGCCCTACCTTTCGGGGAGACTGAGGCACCCCCGACTCCCACCTTGCATTGAGAACTTGAAACATTAGGTCAGTTCATGTGCTCTGGCTCTGAAGTAGGACAGTATTTAGTAGTTTTTAGAATATGACAAAAATCAATTGCAAAAATGAAGAGTGATGGAATCAGTGTGCTGATAATTATACTTGGCATTTGGATGATAAAGGAATGTTAATCATGGCAACGATCATGCTCTCATCATCCTTCAGTGGTAGCATTATCATTATTATATCTATAAACCGAAGTCCCTGTCACTTTCAGCAGTGGATAACAAAGAAAATACCCCCTGCCCCAGAGCACTTGTAATCCAAATATCACAAAGGACGGGGTTATGTGCCTCCCTAACCAAAGCCAGATGTTTGATTTCAAGGAGGGAATTAAAATCTATTTTCACTAGGGAATTTTTCTCATGCAGAAGGTCAGCATGGGAGAAAGCACACAGGAAGTTTCCCTACTGGCATTTGTGCTAATTAAGGGTGCAGAATAGATTCAGTAAATAGCATACTGTTTTAACAAGCCAATAAACATTTCTGAAAAGCATCTCCTTTTCAGTTTTAAATATCTATTCTCAGTATCTGGCAAAGTGTGTTTTTTTAAAGAAAAAATTTGTTAAATAGAGGGGGATATTTTTAGTTGGGGTTTTTGTGGTCTAAAAACTGGACAGAGAGAAAAATAAAGAAAATTATTGTTGTCCTAGTTTACAGTACGTAACCACGTATTTCTCATCACCTGAGAATGCCAGAACCTGGTGTGAAGTCTCTTTATGCTCCAGACGTTGAACCTCCTTGCCAAGCATCTCTCCTTTTCTTAGGTTTGCAAAGAAGGTGTTTGATTCTTTTATGGATTACCAAGCCAATGATGCAATATAATCTTTATTCCAAACCGAGCATTTACATTTCTACTTCCCCTTTCAGCACTGTGGGATTGTAGAGAAACTGCCGTTGATGTTTGTATCAGCAGCTGATGCTGTTAGGTTGTAGGAATGATTTTCCTTCCCTGCGTACCTGGAGAAGCAGACGGTGCTACCTAACTCAGGCAGGGGCTATGTGTAGGAGAGGATGTAGAAAGAGCAGCAGTATTCCTGGCATCAGAAGTGGAGATATCAAGTGCTGAGAAACTGTTCAGATGGAGCCCGGTTCCTCCCCAGTGTGATGTAAAACTCACACTCCGAGAATGGAGGCTTCACTCTGGCTGCACAGTCCTGCAAATTGCCCCTCTTGTGAGAGACCTGTGGGCTGACATTGGACTTCCACTCTCCCATTAATTAAGTCATGGGTATTGGTGGAATAAATCCCTGTAGCGTGCTGGAAAACACTGTGCAAGCTGGAGTTTCACTCTCTTCTGTTTAAACAAAAGCTTGACCTCAACAGATGCTTCAGATGACAGAAGTTGCTTGGTGGGTGAAACCATGGTGAATGTATAGGTGTGGAAATGCACAGTCAGAGCAGGATACTGATAGCCTCCTGCTGAGTAATCCAGAGGGTGGTTTAGCCCCATAGTGCCTTCTGGGCAAGTCAAAGTATTTGTTCAGACTTGGCTTGATTCTGACAGACACCTGGTACAGGAGATCGTACAGTGAGTTTGTAATCTTTATTTAGGGTAAAGGGTATGAGCAAGGGCATGGAAAACCCATAGTTCCTTCGATTTTAATCACACAGATGATTTAATATCAATCTCAAAACAGAAATAATTTTAAAACTACAGTTACATTTGACAGCAGGCCAGGATTTTCTTTAAAAAAAAGAAAGAAAAAGATGAACATTTCCTCGCTCTATATATATAGTGAGTTCTTTGAAACAACAGGTGAGTTTTCTGTTTGTTCAGTTTCCCTCAGAGCCACAGGTTTGGTTTGATAACTTGTCTGGTCTTTACATTTTGGAAGACAGATTAAAATTCTTTTTCTTGCAGTCCAAGCTCCTCTTTTCCCTGGACTTCCAGTCCATATTGGTTTTAATCACTTGGTGTGTTAGACATTTGGTGGTTTTCTGCCTGCTTAATAAATTCCCTCTCTCCTTTGTACCTGGTAATTCAGTGTTTGTCTGGGTCGACCACATTTAGAGCTATTAAAGGGGAGAATAAAGAAACAACACACTTCCCCAAAACAAACTTACTGCATTCCTTCTCCTAAACATATTTAATCAATTGTTTGTACCTTCTAACCAGGTTAAAATGTGCTGGGTATTTGCAAAGCCTTCGTGAAGTCCTTACTCCGTGTTCACACAGCAGGAGTGGGGTGCCATCACTTGCCTCGTCTGTATAGCAGGTTCCCTCAGTCCAGTGTTTCTGCTTCGAAAGGCACCTCTTCCATCATGAGCTCCTCTGCTTTTAATTGAGCTGGTGCAGGAACACACAGAAACAATTGCCCTTTAGGTCCTTCAAAGCAAGAAGCTTCCTATAAGCATTTCAATTTAATGCATCAATGAAAGATCTTAGACATATTGTGAAACACTTTCTGGGGGTTGGACTATAGGTCTGCTGTATATTGCTTACAGAAGCCTGCAGCAATTTAGGGAAATCTCTCATCAGAAATGTGTACTTGGGTCTGTATGTAAATCTCTCTGTCTCTCAGCTGGAAGAAAGCACCAAATCTAACAGTGGAATGCAGATTGTATATTTTGGTTGGTTTATTTTGTGCTTCAAATCTGCTTAACAGAGGCAGGTTTTGCGTGTGTGTATGTGTGTGTGTGTGTGTGTGTGCGAGAGGGATTCATAAAGGGAATTGGTCGTTGCACGCACAGTCCTTTTTCCTTCCCATCCATATCCTGGTTGAATGTCAGATGGATTTAGGAGGGATAAGAAATGGAAAGTCATCCATCTTCCAAGAGGAGCACCAGGTGCCTTCAGTCCAAAAATGGGTTATGGACAGCATCACTGGCACAAACGAGTGAAGCCTGGCCAGATCCATGGGCTGGTTACTTGTGTTTGCAAGACATTGCCATTCTTGAGCCCTGTGGCATTGGGTCAACAAGGAAGTGTGAGAGAGGTGTTGGCACTCTGTTGTTGGTGCTTTGCTGCATGGACCTGATGGTCCAGCCAGCAAGACACAGAACGAGGAGGGGCTCTGGAGCCATCATCAAGTGCTGATACAGGGCAGGCATGATACTCTTTGGTAAATGGGACCTTCAGTTGGACTTGGCCCTTGTACCCCATGGTAGCTGCTGAGCAGGAGACTCTGACTTTTCTTCCAAATAAACCTTCATAGCAAAGGCCTGCCACCCAGACCACTTTCTTTCAAAAATGTGCCTGCTTTTAGAGTTAAGAAGCACGCTGCACGACGTCTTAGATGGGATTTATTTCCCTGCAGTGCTGCTAAATCATGTATGAGGTGTGATCAACGGTCTCATCTGGTACCAGACTCAGCATCAGGAATGGGACCATGCCATCAAAGCCCTGGAACAAACAAGAGCTGCTCTGTGCTGAGATTGCACAACCGATGCTCAGTCAGAGGAACAACGCAGGCAGAGGTTCAGCATGACCTCCGCCTGACTCATATTTTTTCCTCCTGTTACCAATATGAACTTTTTCCTCATGAGTCACTTTTAGACAGTTTGTGCATGTTCAGGGAAAAAAAAAAAAAAAAAAAAAACCCAAAGATTTTTCCTGAGGAACAGTCTGATGGTGAGATGGAACAAATCACTGAATACAGTCAGGGCCTGTTCTGCCTGCACAGTTGGGCTCATTAACTCTCAGGACTTTAAATGAACGGGGTTTTTACTGCCATTTATGTATATCCCTTCATCTTTAATGCATTTTGCTCTGAAACACATCAGCAAAATAAGCAAGTGCTGCTCTTCCACTTTTTCAATACACTTTTTTTAAGCTCAGGGATAAAAGGACCAGTTTAGCTCTTGTCCATCCTAACATAGGCCTAGCATGTGCTGGCAAACGCAGTGCCCTTTCAGTTCTGCATTTTTTGCAGGTAGCATAAACAAAGGCATATTTATAGTATTGTAGTCGTGGCTTTCACAAAGTCTGAAATACTGGGCTTTCTGGCCCCACCGTGACTTCACTGCAGTGACACATTTGACCTGTGTGACATGCCTGTGGCTGCACAAGAGATCCGTGGCAGGGAATCCAAGTGCCCAGAACTGCGGCCTAGCATTTTAACTCGGAGGGCTGAATAGTTAAAGTTTCAGAGAAGTTCAGTTCTGTGTAGACATTATATGTATGGATTTTCAGAAGCTGGAATAAGTTTGTATCCTGATAGCAGGAGTAATTTATTTTGTTTTGTCTTTAGCCACAAAAAGCTTACTTAAGGCTAAGTCGGCTGTCTTCTCTCTTCCAACACCTTTTGGCTCCACTGACTGATTTAAGCCAGTTTTGACAGATTAGGTGCAGTCTCAAAGGCAATTATGTTTCTGCAGGCTTCAAAGAGATCAGGAATGGCAAAGAGGAAAGAAACCTTAGCAGTGCTCCACAAAGAGAAACACCGGTTTGAGCTCAACTCTTATTAAACGCCTGAAATGTCACAGCAAGGGCAGTTTTTAAGGCTTCCTTGATGGTGAGAGAAAATTCATGGGGAGTCACGGGCACCAGGGAATACAATGATGGGGCAGAAATCAGGTGGAAATGAGGTCTCATCTGAACTACTTGTGACCTTCGTTGTCAGCTAGAGGCATGGTTTTGCCTTTGCGTTCCCGACCCAGATCACTTTATTCCCGCTGTGAGATCCTCAGGACTGGTGGCACTTCCATCCATTCCTTTCTCAGACTGACAGGCTGTAATCAGATTGAAATGGTGGGAGTCTGTAAGAGGTGTCAGGGAGAAGCTTACTGTTGACTGATTTTGAGAGGTTGAGTTAAATGATTTAATGGTTCTCAGGCTTTAGGTCCTATACCTGCTTCTGGGGCACGGAGCAGCTTTTGTTAGCTTCCCATGGAGCCCAAATGCATAGCCCTGTTTCCTGCATGCAGACAAGTCTGCCTTGAAAAGTCATGACCGTTTGGGGCACTTGAAGCAGTCATTACTTCATAGACAAAATGATGAAAAAGAAACAGAAATGTTCCAGGAACTGGCCGTTCTGTGTCCAACTCCTAGCCTAAAGAAGATCACGATCTTTTAAGTGACTAAAATTAAATCAAATATTAATTTCTCCAAATAAATAAATGTCTAGGAAGTATGATGAGGAAGCCTGCTGTCAGCCACAAAATTCCAATTGCTGAATAGTACAGTCAAGGAGAGTCAAATCCCATCTCTAAAAATCTACTTCTTGATCCTGCAAAATTACCCATTAATGGATTTTGCATTACTTTTGTTGGCTGTGTAGAAATTCTTTTTTGGATAAATTACACACTTTAGATGAGTTCAGACATTGCAAATGTAACTGCAGAGAATAAAATGAACAGAGCCAGAACTGATCAACTCCAGATGACTGGGCTGGGAGTGCTGTGAGGAGCTCCTTCCAGAGTGCACTCCAGCTCACTACCAGCACCATATAGCCAGGGCTTTTATTCCACTAAGCATCTTCTCCATTCCTCTCCGCTGAACTTCTTCACCATGGAAGGAGAAGTGAGCAGATTTTGCTCTGGGGTCCTATGATAACATCTAGTTGGAAGGAAAAAGGGAAAAAAGACCAAAACTTTTTCTATAGAATGCATCAGTGGTTAATAAAAATATCATTTTATGTAATCAGCCATGAGTGTACAGGTGGTCAGTTTCCAAAATGACTGATAAATCTACCTAGTGTCCCTGCAGGAGGCTCTGTATTGACTTGTGCTGAGTAAGCTCAAGTCATTACAGCAACTGCAGTAATACGGAGAGCTATTGCATGGGATGCAGGGCATCATCTTAAATTTCCTGCAGTTAACACAGTGCTAGAACACGTGGAAGATGTGAAAAAGGTTATACAGAACATAGGATTCATGCTTAATTTCCCAGGTGGGCTACTCAGATATTTGCATTGCTTAAAAAACTAAGTTGCTGTGCGCCCAAAAGATTGTAACTGAAAAAATAACGCAGGTATGAATCAGAACCTGAAAGAATTTGCAAATTGCAAGGTAAATCCTGAAATGCACATGACTTCTGTATCCATTTCTTGCTTAGATTAAACACCCACTGATTTTACTTACAGTTTTGTTTGAAAGAGGGGCTCTGCATAGTCTGTATTTAAGAACTCTTGCATTTATTACTGCAGTGAAGTTGCAACTCACTGTTAGTTGCCTTGCCCTGAAGCTGATGGAGCTGTTGGCCACAAGACCAAGCTGTAAATATGCAAAGTGTGTCCATGTTTTTAATATCCCTAAAGATGGACGTGTATACTTAAGTCTTTTAGAACGGGGATGCTAGTCCTTTTCTGCAATTTGGAGTATTATAATAAAGTCTTTAAATACCTCAGAGATGAAGATGATGACATTTGTTTTATAGCTAACTCTGGAAAGCAGCAACTGTATGGCAACTCTATCCAGCAATTTAGGATTGTAAGCAGGGCACCCCAAGTTCAATGCAACTCAGATGCCTGTCTGGCATTACCTCTATTTCAGTTTGGTCAGAACATATACTTCTTATAGGAGGTGAAAGATGTAAGTAATTTCTAAGGCTAAAGATTTTTTAATGCTTTTAGTGATAGCTGAAAAAATTCAATGAAGATATTTTTGTCAGATTTTTGGGAAAAAATAGGTCATGAAGAGAAATATTTCTATTTGCAAACTGAATTTCATTGACTCAAGTCTGATTTTGTATGGGTTTTTTAAGGCAGTTGCCATCCTGTGTACAGCCTACAGCCAGGGTCTCCCTGTTGTCTCCCTGTGCTGACAAGAGATGTGGATGGTGTATCTGGGACTACAGCCTGACTGGACATGCCTGTGTGAGCAGGAGAAGGGTTGCTAAGGTGCACATTCTCGTTAGACATAGCAGAAATATTTCCAAACCAAAATAGATTTTGGGTTTTTTTGTTTGTTTGAATGTTCTTTTCTGCCCATTTTCTCGTTTTCTGCAAAAACATTTTTTCAATTAAAGTCCTGGCAAACCTCAATTTTCCTTTTTTTTTCTTCCCTGATGAGCTTGATACTTATTTTCTGAACCACAAGAACAGCTCACAAGTGCCTTGATACTACATGGAGCTCAGGGTTTGCTCTCTGCCAGAGGATCTGAACAACCCAGCATGCCTACTCTTGGCTTCATGTGTTCTCCAGGGTCCTGGCTCTCCTACGTTGTGAGTGCCAACGTGGTCATCACCCGACAGTGTTTTACAGAAGTGGTATTACTGATAGTCTGAACATAGACAAATGAGAAAGTTTATGGTTCCAGCTCCCTTACATCTGGCTCTTTCATCTTCATGAAATTGTATACAATATTGTAATATGTACTCAAATCCTGGCCTGAACATATCGCCTCAGATCCAGGAATTGCACCTGTGCTTTTCCATACTTTTTTGTGTCATCTCCTCATAAAATATCGTATTGTGATTACTCCTTTTCTTTGCATGAGCCAAGTGATATTGTACTGAAGTTTTTATCCTGCATCGTAAAGCTGCAGGCACATCTATCTTGGGAACATGCCTTCATTATTTACACAGAGAAAAGAGGGATTTTGGGTTCTCAAATCTCCTGATTCATGCCCTGACTAATAAGGTTCTTGTTTGCTTAACATTGCTCTGGTTTATGTGATGCTGAGATTGCAGTGAAATGAGAAACACTGCAGAGCAGCTAGCAAAATAACTTGAATTCAGGAAAAAAAAACATCAACATAGACATTTGCTTTTACTCTTACTTTGTTTTCAAGGTACAGAATTAAAGGTCTGCAAAATAGCATCACCTGATGTGCAGACAGAAACAGAATTCAAGATATATGTACATGCCGTTTGGGGTATGTAAATCTGGCTCCTGGCTGTCAGGTGTTCAGGGTGTGAGAGGGAAGAAGTGCTCAGAAAGATGGACTGAACCAGCAATTATGAAATGCCTTTTTCTCAAAGTCAGGCAGGAGGGGGGAAGCCAAGCTCAGCAGGTTCCCTGGGGAGAGCGAGAAGGAGAGAGAACCAGCAAAATTCCCACCGGAGACTCTTTGTTTCTGTTGCCAGTAGTTATCCCTCACCTGCAAAAGGTAAAAAAAAAGAAAACAGAGTACCTTTTCCCCTAATCCAAAAGCCTACATGTGAGGACAATCAAGCTCTACCACCTTGGAAACAAAGTGATAAGAAGGGCTTTTCCAGGACAGGCTTTTCCAGGATACAATGGCTAGGATCACTCTTATTTCTGTTCTCCTCCTCTGGGCAGCCACACGGCATGGAAGGGGAAATGAAATTACAGGTGAGTGATGCGAACCTGGTCAGACGACCACGGCTGTTGGGAGGATAGCTTAGTTTGGATGTGAGATATCTCTTTATTTGAAATTAACTGGCCAAGGTGACCAGTCTCCAGAGAGAACGGCCAATGTCTCAGTGGCCATTTAAGAATCCTCTGCTGATAATTAAACAAAGAAAAACTCACCAAGACAAAATGCAACCTTTGTCCCCATATCTTTGTCTCCAGGCAAAAGCCTTGTCATTTCCTTTGTGCCAGAAATGAATGAGTAGGATTGCTGCTTTGTGTTCAGTAATGTGCAAACTTTTATGAAAATTGTCTTTAAAATAAATTTTTGGAGGAAATTATGCAGTAATGTACCTGGAAAATTCATAGAGATGCATAAAATGAAGCTATAGGAGACATGTTTCTCTGTCATCTGTAGTGTGGGCTGTAATCTGGAAAAAATACTAACCCAATTGCTAGGTTGTAACTGCTAAATTAAATCCTAATTAGCCCTTAATTTCTGGTTTGATTTATTTAGATGGGAAAAGATGGCAATTTTTGCCTGCTTTTTGTTGCTTTTTTTTAAACTTTGATTGTTTTGCAAACCTTGGTTAAAATACAAACCTTATTTCTTGCAGCTTTGCAGGCTTTTCTGTTAATCTGTCAAACTCAGAGCTGAAAAAAAGTCAAAGGTGTTGAAAAAGAATTCAGAATAGTTGCAAAAATCAAGCCTTTAATCCTTTTTTTCTTCCATGCTTCACAGCTTTCACCTTTTAAGGCTGAATTTGAATTTGTCCTCTGTGAACCTGTTCCAACAAATTACTTTTAAGGTTTCACCAAGACAAGGAGCTTGTCTTTGGCTCTCGCTGTTCTCCAGCGAGGAAGGTTTTTGCAGATCCCAGCTCACTGTGGTGTTTCTGGCACTTGAGTGGTGAAGTTTCCAGAACTGCAGCTAAGTTTGTGGCATAAATGCTATCAAGCATTTTGTATTGCTCATTTTTTTTTGGTCATGCTCTCAGTTTTGATCTGGTCTGGCCTTGAGCTATAAGCAGCCTGCAACTAACACAGACTTTCCTTTCAGCCTTTCTTCTCAGGATTTGCTTCTATTATTAAAGTATTTACTTTTATTGTTTCTGCTCTTGCTTAACATAATAAAATGTATGTTTTCCCTCAGAGTGCTGAAAGCTTGTTCTTCCTAAGATAAAAATTTCAAGTCCTGAGATGATAGGTGTAATGTAGCCCTGCTGCTGTCAGGTGACTGCCTTCTCCTGCCTTGTGATTGACTTCAGCTTTGTATTGCTGGAAACAACAGCCAGTACATTTTAATTCCATTTGACAGTACCATAATCCCATCGATGGGGTAATGAGAATGGAAAGCCAATTTGCTAAAAAGCCCAGATTGATCTGAGCAACAGTGGTCAGCAAGAAACTGCTGTCAGCAAATAATTGAATTCTGTGAGTGCCACAGCTTGCTTTAAACTGGGTGGAAGTGATGGATGGTGGGGTAAGGCTGGTGGTGCTGCACCTTCCCCTGTCACCTTCAGGTTAACCTCTTCCAGCCAGGGTATCTCTTTGTACCACTAGAGCTGTATATCAGACTCTCTCTTTCAGCTTTGGCAGCCTCATTCTATACCTAGTATCAATGTTTAAGTATGAAATATGAGTTCATATCTGTCCTGACAGCTGTAGCTTCTAATTATAGACTATGTCTAATTCTATACTGCTTTATTTTCGGTTTCATACCTGTATTTATGTTGCACATTGCTGTAGAGCCTAAGCCAGCTCAGCTGACTCTGGAATTTTTAGCTTTCCGGTGCTACGTCCTCGCTACAGCCGGAGCGCTGCACGGACAACATGAATTCTCACTGCTCTCCTTACTTGGTTGTTCTCTTCCAGCACCTGCTTTGCTCTGACCTTGCTTATACATGAACTCTGGAGAAATGGAGGGATCACAGTGACAAGGAACCAGGCTAAACTGCCTCACACCCTGTAATATAAATTTATACTGGAACAGTATGATTCTTTACTGCAATAGTTTCTGTTTCTTGTTTCCATAGGGAAAAAGTTGACCTGTTGCTCCCACCTTCCCTGATCTCCAAGAGGTGTTTGTGCACTTTACCCAGATAAAGTCTAGATCCAAAATGATTTAACTTTTCTTTCCATCCCACTTGGGTATTCAGCCCAAAGTAATAAGAAAAAAAAAAAAGAAAAAGATGAAACAATTTTTTTTCTATCTTTTTTTGACCCATGCCCACATGCCTAAAAGTATTTGCTGGGCCACGTATTCTTGGAGCACTCAACACATGGCAAGGGAATGATTTGCAAAATGCAATGATAGATACATGTTTCTTGTAAGGCACTTGGTGCCTTGTGTGTATCAGTGATCAGCACAATGTACTGGATAAAACCCAGCCCTTGATCTTGGATTTCTGCTCCAGAACCCACATTTGTTCTCTTTTCTGCTTTCTCAGAGGGATATCCTAAAGTTAACCAGGGGATGGTGGCCACCTTACTTTCCCTGACTCACTTCACCTTCAGTTCTGTCCTGCACAGCCATCTATGTGTCAAGGCTGGGGGTACCAGCTTTTACAAACCTGGTGAGACCTCCGACCTGGTCACTGGGGTCCTCTCCTGGGTTAAGCAGGGTGTGGGTTTCAGCCTCTCAGGTTGAGACTGGCCAGCTGTATTGCTTCCTGCCCCTCACAACCATCTCCTTACATTCACTTTTTAAGGATGAAGAACAACACTGGTGTGTCTTCAGGGACACGAAGGTGTGTCAGCTGCAGTCTCTGGGTGGGACTGCACACAGAGGTGTTCTGTTTGAAGCTGGGGAAGAGGAGAAGCAGGGACTGGGGTTTCCAGATATGTCATTATTGATATTTTCTTGCTGACCAGCTCTAAGCAGCAGGGAGGTCTCTTGCTCTAACACATGCTCTCTGGAATATACCTGGCATCAAGCTTTGGTGTTTGCTGCAGATGGGTTAGGCAGAGCAGGGCCAGACTCCCTAGGGCCCAGTGCTCTCCCTTGCTATGGTCAGATGTGAGTTATTTAAGCTGGGGGTTGTCCATGGTCAGTCCCAGAACCTTCCCCTTCCTTCTGCTCATTCAAAGTGCCCTCGTCTGCAGGGAGGTGCCTGTGCCTCTGTTGAGGAATTGCACCAAGAAAATCCATTTTTCTGCATGGCCTTTTGAACATCTAAGGCAGGGGACATCGTTCAGGCTGTTTTCAAGCAGTGGCTAGGATTAGGGCTAAAGGAAGACCTTCTGGGTGACTTGGTTGAGCCAGCTTGAGGGATGCATTGTGGCCTGTGCTGTCTATCCCATGCTTTCTTCTGGACTGTCCTTGCACTGCAAATGGATCATCCTGTTCAAAGCTTTTTTACTGTTCCTGTTCAAATTACATATACAGCTTTTCTTTAGCTGGGAAATCTAAATATGATAAAAACACATGATTCCTAAGAACCTGAAAATTCTCTTTTAGTCTTCTTGAATTGCTTTTACAAGTTCCATCTCTTCAGGCAGGACATAAGTCGCACAAATAAGATAAGCCGTAAATATTTTAATTGTGTGCCTGCTGTGTATCCTGTGTTAGCTTCAGTCTGTGTGGCCCTGGTCCCCTCAGAGCTCTCAGAAATAACAATCCTGCCATACTTGAACCTCTGCAGCTAATTCCTGTTTATCCTTATGTTTCTTTTGCTCTGTCTAAAGGATGATACAGGCATTTTAATTCTATCCTGTCTTTTTCCCAAATGGGACACTGGGTGACTCAGCCCCTCTGGCTTCTATAACATCTCGTTAGCATGCAGCCTGATGTCTGTGACATGACTGTAGGTTTCTTACTGCTAATTCCTCAACTCCATCTGTTTTTGTTGCTGTTGGTTTTGTTTTTTTTTTCCCCAGCTCCTGCCCAAGTATTTCAGTTTTAAGTAAGCATGTAACAAGTTCACTCCTCATTAGGACTCGTATCAGAACTCCAGAAACCCATTGCCAGATTTCCATGAAATTATGTAAGTTAGTGAACTTATCACTTTGTTTATACTGAAGTTAATGAACCACAGCAGCTCTCAAAGGGCCTGATCTAATAAGTTCTGCCACAAATGCAGGTAGGCACCATAGGAGCTCCAGCAATACCTTTTGTGTCAGATATCTGAAAGTCCTTCCCAGTGATGTATGAGTACCCAGTTTTAGCCTAGGGTGATGTCTGAAAGACGTCTTGCCCCAGGCATCTACTGTGACTCATCTGTCCACGAGTTCCTTCGCCATTCCGTGTAGGCAGCATGAGCCTGGAGTGGACATCTAAAGTACTTGGATGACTCTGCCCTGGAAGTCCCTATTCTGCTCTACAGTTAATTTGTATTAGTGTATATTAATTTCCTTTATACTTACTGGGGTCAAATTGACCTTTTTCTGCTTTGCACCTGAAGGCACTGAGAGCTCTTTGAATTTTCTGCCAATCTGCATCCTTTTATGACTGAAGTGATGCTTATGACAAGCAGTCACTACTAATTCTCTCTTCAGTCCGTTTTCTGAAGTGGTGTTCTTCCTAACATCAGCCTTCCTGAAAATCACTTGTCTGTGTTGGTTCCATCGCTGCTTTCTCAGAACCGTATTTTAACCTGATACTGCAGGGAACTTATTTACTGGGGTGGTTAGTTAGTGCTGATCCCTTTCTTTCCTGTTTTGTTTGTTTGTTTGTTTTTCTCTACAGAAAAAGGCCTCTCTTTGCTAGGGTACCATCTGTGCAACTATAGCCTGACCAAAAACGTATTTAAAATGGTTGCCTACCAAAAATCCTATGAGAAAAGCACTTCCTGTGGAGGATGGATACCATGGATGGTGTGTCCCCGGACGTACTATAAAATGCAGTATCACACCATTGAAGTCCCTGAAACCATCACTCTTACAGATTGCTGTGAAGGATACGAACAAGTTGGATTCTACTGCTCTTTAGGTAAATTTCAGTCAGATTAATAGTTGAAATAAATGTTTCTGATGGCAGAGGATCCACTTTACTGTGACATGTGAAGGCTTAATTCAGTTTGGGGCAAGAGGTTCCTGTTCACTGAAATCAGTGAGTCTACAAAATCCTACAGTAAACTTGGTCCAACATGGTGAGGTGTAGACATGAAAGGCTAATGCTCCTAATTCTTGTTCTTTGCCAACTGTAGTCACAAATTCACTCAAGTTCCAGGTGAGCATGAAGAAGACACTTCCTTGTTACCCCTAAAAGGGCTTGTTACTTCTCCTGGTTCAGGGCAATATCTGTGGCCATGTGCAATAACTTGTGCAGCCTAGCCTCGTGCTCTGTATGCTCTGAGCCTGCTTGCATTCACAATGGCAGCTTTTTTCTTAAAAGTAATTCAGGATGAACTAGGATAACATCTCCTTTGATCTGGAGCAGGGTCAGTTCCCAGGATGCAAATCCAGTTTTGATGTTAACTGAAAACAGCCTGTGGCCTCCAGACAAGTTGGTACCAACTGCTTTTTGATCAAAACTAAGGCCCTAAGGTCCATTTTCTTTGGCTTGGTTACCTAGGGCTGTGTTGGAGGACTGGAAACTGGTGAACCTTTTGGTGGATCTGATCTGAAATCTGAGTGTAACAAGACTCTACTTGGAAAGATCCGATCATCTTTGACTCAAGATGGAAGCTTTTTCCCCTTTCCACATCAGGGCTATCAGCTGTCAACAAGATATTGCTAATTTTTAGCATAACTCGATTCATTGGTGGAAGGGATTCCTTGAGGAAAAGTAACCTTTTTTTTTTTTTAATGGATGATGCCACATACTTTTAAGCTGAACAGGCATCTTAGATTAGTTAGCCCAACATCGAACTGCTCCAGCATCCAGGAATGTTCTGTAGGACTTAGTTTTGTCTCTTATTTTCAATATAACATTGTATTTTCTTCATTTCCCCTTTTCAAGTTATAATCCTGGGAATTTACATAGCCTCAACACTGTAGCAAAAGATTGAAATGGAAAGGTCCTTTTGCAGCCCTAACCCTCACTTTGTGTCATAAGACATGGGTGACTCAGTTCCATGGGAATGTCACTGAACCTGTTCCTGCATCCAGTCACCTAACATGAGAGGTTATTAGCTATATGTCATGTCATGGGATCTGTAGAGAGCAATGTGTTCATCCTATTTTGGAAAATGAACTTCCAAACAATTTTTGCAAGGTATTTTCTCAGCAGGTACTAGTAGAATATTGTGTCTAGCAGGAAAATTCCTTTGACATGAGGACGGGAACACAGACGTGGTGGTTGTGTTATACTTGTTCTTAAAATGATTTGATAGAGAAGAGGAATGAAAGCATAATTAGATACACATCATCTCTCATTTATTGTTTCTTGCAGTTTTTTGGCTCTGTGGCTGTTGTGGAGTGTCAGAATTTGCCCTGCAGATTACAGTATGTCCAGGCAGTCTTCTCAGACTGGCAACAGACAAGCAGCAGTTCCGCGCTGGGGAAAATCTCCAGTAGATCTGTGTAGGGTTGACTAGTCACTTCAGCGAGGCCTTTTTGACATACATGCATATGTATACATGTGTGTACATATGTGTCAAATGACAAGGCTTGAGAAGCAATCACAGAAAATGGCTTTTTAATTCTGTAGCACGAGGAGATAGCTGTGTGGGCTGAGTGTCTCTAGCTGGCTGTGGTTGTCTCGATTTGCACGAGAAGCTGTATGAGTGATCAGGATTTTCAAAGTGTTTCAGAACCTCTGAAAGTCAAGACCGTCTTCTTGGGTGGAAAAAAAATAAGGCATCTTGTTAACACTTGAAATATTTTTTTCCTGGTATAATCCCATGCCTTTTAAAAGCATCTCTAGGGATATTTTAGGCTTGAGAGTTGTCAATGAGTTTATTTCAACTGACATTAACAATTCTGTAAACGTCTTGTAAAGCTGAGCTGCAGAATCTGCTCTCTGTCCTTGCTGTATCGTTGATGGGCACTTTGAGCAAGTTTATCCGTGAAGTACTGTGGTCACCTTGACTCTTTTTCCTGTCAAAGTTAATTTGGGAATGTTTTAAACCATGAAAGGATTTGTATGGCTTCTAGGTGATTTCTGTGTTTACATTGCTCCAGTATCTTTGCTTTTTCAGGGCATTAGTCATAAAGTCTGTGAATGGTAATGTGCTGTCTAGACACAGCCTTAAATAAATGATGAAAAGAGAAACTGGAACTGCTGAAATTACTGCGTAGCATGCTGTTGAACTGCTGCTATTTTCCTCTTGACGTTATCCATGCTGGCATGCTCTCCATCCCACTAGGGGCAGAAGGGTCTCCATGACCTTTCACGGTAACTGCTCCTGGCCACTCCCCACCTTTTCTTCCTAGAAGGAAACATTTACCCCTGCCTGGGATGTGGCAGGCTCTGCTTTCCCTATTTCTTTACTGTTGGGGAAAAAATGTGTAGAAGGTTAGTCAAGTTACTCCGGCTGTTCTCACTACCTGCCTGTCAATCCACTGGGACAGTGTTACACATGCAGGCGTGAATTAACTGAAGTCTCTTAAGCAGAAATGAAAGAGTTAAGTATCTAAAAGTTGGGAAGTGCTAGAAATCTTTGTTTCCTCTCTTTGTGCCTATGCATGCAGATGAATAAACTCTTAATTACCTGATCTGGAGCTGCATTGCCCCAAGGATCACGTTTCGCTGGGATGCTCAGGGATGACGCAGCCCCTCTAAGGAGCTCCCCAGCAGCACATCATCCTGGCCACAGAATTCGGTGTGTGGTGCAGTGCTCTGCTGAGCTTTTTTTCTGAATGGAGAGTTATTTATCACTTATTAAGGGGAATCCTGGTGCAACTCATGGACAGAACTTTGTCTTCATGAAGTCTGTGGGAAGGGATTTTATTTTCTCCATCTTTCATAGCTGGACAACTGAGCTGTAGAGAAACTAAGATTAAACAATTTTGTTTGCCCATTCGCAGACACCTAGGGTGCAGTTGTACTTTTTTGTGTTTGATTTTGCTTCCCAGAGTGCTTAGCGCTGGCTTTGACAACTTGTGTGGTTGGAGCATAGAGCCTCATGTCTTTGATGGTGACTGTGAGCAGTACCCTGGTTGCTAACCAGGACCCAGGGCTTCAGGTCAGGTTCCTGGACCTGCAAATCCCATGGATCTGGAAGGTTGTTACATGTTTGTTGTACAAAATTTTCCCAAGATCTTCCAGGATTTTTTTTTTTTTTCAGGTAGAGATAGGGTCCAATTCTCCAGGCTAGTTTCCAGCTGTTTGAATCAATGGCATGGTTACTTCTCCTGGTGACTTGTCTGCCGCCCTCCTTCCACCTTGCCACATAAGATGAAACCAGAGAGCTTCCTTATCTGCCATCTAGCTACTTGATCCCCAGCTGGGGAGGAAAGAGTGCATCAGCAGGCAGTGAAGTCTGCTTTTTAAGCACGTGGGTACAAAAATACCTTGAAATTAGAAGACCCAAACAACTTTAATCTTGGAGTTTCTTAACTCGAGAGCACTTGATTTGCCATGCTAAGACCACGCTTTAATCAGGACTTGCTTTGTGTGCACAGCTTTCTGAGGTTCAGTTTAGGTGACCAGGTAGTTCCTCAGCAGGGCTGGGTCCTTTCAGAGCCTGCATGCAGATCTTTGCATGCTGGGTCTAACCAGAGCAGTGGGCAGCTGTGGCACAGTTGTCCCTCCTGCTCTGGCTGTCACCAGAAAGCCATGGGACAGCGGTGTCACCAGGGGCACATGGGCAGTCTTGCAGCATCTCCCTGGGCTGTGAAGGGGGAGACTTTGCCCAGAGGCAGATGTCTCCAGCTGCCATAGGGTTTGGGTCTCCTGTGTGCCTCCAGCAGCCACAGAAATGGGATTCCAGGTGTGGGAGGCTACGTCCCTGCCTATTCCCTCTGGTATCTGCTTAGGGGCCTCCTGCCCAGGAACTATCTTATCCCTTTCTGAGCTCACTGAATCAATCCTCACCATCCTGTGATGATGAACTGCAGTTTGCTCCCCTTTGGGCTAAGAAGCCCATATTTCTGCCCATTTTATTACTGTGGGCTCTGGTCAATACCAGCTCCCCTTCCACCTTATCAAATATCCTTTTGGGATAGTGTAAACCTTGATTGCGTCCTCCTCAGCTTTCCCCTCTCTGCAGCAAAATATCCCAGCCTTTATACTGGTCTGTCCTTGGAGCTCATCTGCTCCATTCAGTTACGTACCCCACGCCTTTCCTGGCTGCATTAACCCCGGGGGGAGCAGGGCTACATTTCATTAAGTTTATTCTGAGCACACACGGGTTGTTTTTGTGCTCCAAAGGTCATGTTCCCCCATCGTACAACAACTGCATCCCGGCTGAATTTCAGGAGCCCCTGGCTCCTGAACGTGTTCTGGTGAATCATACAGCTTTCCATAGGGGAGGGTATTAAATATCTGTCAGATGTTGAACCAGAACATCCTGGTGCTGCCCTCCATCCTGACTAACCCCTGTACAGGCAGTTGGGATGGAAAGCATCCATCTGAGCAAGCAACGCCTAGCAGCCCCCAAAGAGGCCGAAAGCAGGGTCATATGATGAAAGCTGCCAGTCTGCTTTTGCAAAAGGCTTTGCCAGGAGCTGTGCCTGTAATATCATAGATTTGTCTCCACCTTCTGATGCCTGAGACAAATGCAGGGTTTTGGTAGCCTGGCTCTGCCGCACCCTCTGGGTGAAACCCAGCCCATCCAAATAGAGTGAGGGAGAGGAGGGTGGGGGGGGGATGTTACAGCTGGTGTCCCCCAGCATCTGTCTCGGAGGAGATGCCCTCTATCCTGTGGTCACAGCAGACCTGGGGGATCTCATGTGGGCAGGCTGGTAACTGAGCTTGTGTTGCCAAGCACTGCGTGCTGCCTTGCTGCTTTCATGCGTTTATTCAGATAACAGAGGAGAAAGGTCTATGCTTTATCCTACTGACAAAGAAGTTGGCTGGGTGGCTCCCTGGTGCTGGCAGTGTTGCTTGGTAGGTGACTGTTCCCAAGATGATTGGAGAATGTAAATCGAATTTCCGAAGTGCCTCTGTACAATTAGG
This sequence comes from Gallinula chloropus, assembly GCF_964237585.1. Taxonomy (NCBI): domain Eukaryota; kingdom Metazoa; phylum Chordata; class Aves; order Gruiformes; family Rallidae; genus Gallinula; species Gallinula chloropus. Next base: position 118,513,357 of record NC_140085.1, read on the forward strand.
CAGAAATGTGATGTGAATCCATCTCTGTTTCCGCTGATGCAAAAATGACGACCTTTTGATTTTAGATAAATGGCTAGTGTGGCACTCAGCCAGGATTCAATAGTGTTTTTCTGAGATTGCATGTGACTCATTAAATCTTTTACACTGCAGTTAAACATGCCAAAAAAAAACCTCAGGTGGAAAAAGCTGCATTGAGCCCCAAGCCTGCTCGCACCGCATCGCAGAGCGGGCGGGGTTCAGATGCTTGTGTCAAACTTATCAAGATCCACCTCCTTTGAATAGTAAGGAGCGCTGGTGGTACACCAACACAGGGAAATCCCGTGGTGTTCGTGTCTGTGCAAGATCCCAGTGTGACAGGCTGCTTGGCCTCTCTGTGTGGGAGGCTAGGATAGAGCAATTGTGTGGCTCTGGGAATGTGTGTGGGACTCATCTAAAGGCAACTGAGGCTGTGTCACACCTTACTGTGGTGTTAGACTAGAAATAAGGAAGAAGATTTCTAGTAGTAGGACATGTTTGGGGGAATGGCCAGCAGTGCCAGCTCCAGAGCCAGAAGCAGAGGTTCCTAGTCCAGGCTGGGAAGCAGAATAGGACTATTGGGGTTTGCCAGACAAAGAAGTAACTTCAGTACGTTTGCACTTAGGGTTGGGGTTTTTTTTTTGGTTTGTTTTCTTATCCTTCTACTGCAAATCAGCCTATGACTCAAAGTGAACTTTAGAGGCAGAGCTGGTCCTGAGGAAGACTGAGGAGGGCAAGTGCCCTTGGTTTGCAGGAGTGAAGGGGCCCACAACACAGGAGGCTGCATTAGGTAGCAGGTGAAATCTTGCTCCCTGTAAGGCAGTCAGCCATTCACCAGGGCTGGGGTCTGGGTTTGGTTCCCAGAGCTCTTTCAGCAACTCTACGTGGAAGATGCTCACAGCCCTGTTAAAGCTTTGACTGTGTGCACACGAAGTATACACACAGTGTATCAAATACAATAGAAAAAGGTGTGGGAAAGTGCTGTCCCATGTGTTCTGCATGGAAATCTTTGAAATTAAACCTGCACATAACCTGCCTGCTGCTGAGAGGTCTCAACTTAGTGCCTTCCCTTTTTTCCAGCCTGTGTGTTTTGGCAGGTTTTTCAGAGGAGGTGTGGAGGGTAGGTTTAGATTAGATGTTAAGAAGAAATTCTTTACTATGAGGGTGGGGAGGCACAGATTCCCCAGAGAAGCTGTGACTGCCCCCTCCTTGGCAGCGTCCAAGGCCAGGTTGGATGGGGCTTTAGGCAGCCTGGTCTGGTGAAGGGAAGCCCATGGCGGGGGGATTGGAACTAGGTGGGCTTTGAGGTCCCTTCCAACCCAAAGTATTCTATGACTCTATGACCCCCAACATTAAATTATGCTTACTTCTCTTAATTACCTTTCAGAGACCCTTGACGAGCATACTGTGGGCCCCCCAAAAGACAAGGACAATAGTCTTAAAGCTACTGGTATTAGTGGGCTTTCTTTATGCAAATATGACTGCAGATCCAGCTGCAGAAGTGGCTGAAAATTATAGATGTTGAGTTTTGCATCCATTCTCTGAGTTCGATCCCTGGATTGTGGATTGAGCTGGAGGATCGGAGTACTAAAAATCACGTCTGCTGTGATATCTGCTATGGAGTGTGGTAAAAGTTGAAGCTTTCTGCTTGCAATAGCCTCCAGTCTACTATCCACTGGTAGAGAGTGTGACCTGGAATATGCACATAGCAGCAAGTTGCATAGATCTAGTTTAAATCTTGACTAATCAAGACAATTTGCCTGTTTAAGAAGGTTACTTTGTTGAGGCCGAAAGTGCTGGATTCAATATTCCCTTCTGCTTCTCAAAAACCTCATTTACTTTTATTCAGAGCCTTGGGATACAGAAATTGAAAAGCCACACAAATGACGCTTGGTTAGTTTGCTACAGACCTTGCATTTGCTATGGATTTTATGATGTTGAATGTGGTTTTCCCGTGCTACATCCTGTTCCTATTGCAAGAATCATTTTCACTTCTCTCCTGGCTGACTTTAATCTCCCAGTAATGGACCAAGAGTTGGTAGGGTCAAAAACCTGCAGGTGGCAAACGACTGGAGAAGAGAAATGGTTTAGATTGATTGGAAAGACGAGAGCTGAGCATTACTTGGAGCTGTGCTTGAGAGCGTGGGTGAGAGTAATGTTTGCAGAGCTTAGAAGTATTTTCTCTTTCCATCCGGAGAAGAGTGTGAGCTGGCATTGAGCCACAACCACCCTCTGCCCTTGGCTTGGGGAGAAGAAACCTTCTGCCTTAGCTGCCCTCTCCACAGGGCTGTCCAGGATGGGCTACTGACTGCGCCAGGGTGGCTGGATGGCTGATACAGAGCGGGTGCTGCCAGTCTGCAGGCCACAGGCTGGGTTCTGCTCTCCTTCCCCTCTGTGTAACCCTCCCAGCTGCACCCGAGAGTGGCGTCTTGTCTCTGCTCTCACCTGACATTGTCAATTACTACAGCCAAAGGTTGCAGTGAAAGGTTAAATGAAAACTCCTGATTTCTAGTTTAGACATTGCCTGTTTTCTTTAATCATTATATGCTATTTAGTTCAGTCACAGCTGACATCAGGCACACTTTCTGTTTAGCAGCACTTTAGTGTCTCCGCATTTAGAAACTGTCTGTCTGTCCATCCATCCATCTATCCATCCATGCATACACACAGACACACAATTATTAATGGAAAATTATCAATTCGAAGTTTCTATAACAGAAATGTCATGAAGAAGAGAAAAATCTGAGAACACTTATACTTTTCAAGTGAAATGATGGTATTTTAGATGGCTGTTTTCTCTCCATTAAAACCTCAGAACAGACAGACTTCTAAAATGAGGAGGAGGTATTTGCTGTAAATTAAATAGCACAATTTTATGGAAACAATTTTCTGTATTTTTGTTCTCAGAAATGTTTTGGTGGGGTTTTTTTGTTTGGGTTGTTTTTTTTTTTTTTTTCTTTTTTCCTCAGCACTCAATAGATCCAGTGTATTTGCCTCAAGACCTGGTATCTGTCCAATGGAGAATATGGAAACATCTGATTATCCTTGCACGTTCGATACTGAATGTCCAGGGCTTAAAAAATGCTGCAACTCGTCCAAAGGAGCAGGCTGTGTGGATCCAGTGCCAGAGGGTATGTTACTGATAAATTCAAGACTGCTTCTAACAGAAATACGCTTCATTTTTCCTTCTGAGACTGGGAGTGGGCAGGAAAACTGTTACCATGGCTCTTCATAAAACAAATACGGGAATATGCTTTGGACCAGTTCCAGGATATTCAGTTTCAGTATTGCACCTGCAACTGCTGAACTGGTCCAGCACCTTGCTCAGCTGCTTCTCCTTTGCTGGTGCCACTGCCCGAGGCGCACGGTGAACGAGGCCGTGGCTGATAGCGCGTGTGGGCCCTTTGCGTTTGCCAAGCTAAAGCTCGCTTCGGTTTCTCAGGGACTTCCTACAGCTCTGCTGCTGCCTGCAGCGTCAGACCTGGGGTGACTCAGCTGTTTTATTTTGTACACTCCAGGAAGAAGGTTCTGGTACAACGTGACAGTGCTTGTGAAAATGGATTTTAACGAATTAATCAGAGTGGATTCCCACCTTCTAAATCATTCGCGGCTCTTGCACTCCATGGTAGGTACAAACTCAAATGCTCCCCTGTGTTGCCTGTTGGCCTCCACGTTTCTGTTACTCAGTAACCACATCTTGCTTCATAGTCCCTGTGCTGGGCATAACCTTGTTGACCAGTTGCACACCATTTGTCCTGCCAGATCTGATTTTTTGGCCCTAACTTGTTCCTAATTAGTGAATGTCAGCCTCATCCTCAAGAAGCTCAAGTAACCTTCATTTATCAGCTTCTTTAGTAACTTTTCCAGGTCTCTTCTAAAGGCAATTTAAAGACCTTCTGAAATACAGGTGTTTTTTTCCTGCTTAAGTGACCACTGCTCCAGCCCTGTCTCAGTGCAGTTTTGGGTCTATGATGACTGATCTGGTCCATATTTCCAGACCTGCAAAGCCTGATGTTTTCTGATAAAGACTTTTGAGCTAAACCTTTCAAGGGACAAACCTCACCTATTGCACTGAGACCTACGTGGCATGTAGACTTGGCAGCGCCATAAGTTGCGCCGTGAAACCCCAGGATTATGGCTGGGGACTGTTTCTGGGTCAAAGACATTGTCATTCTTGCCACAAAAGCAGGGCTGGGGCAGACAGTATAATAAGGACTAGAGGGCAGTTTATCTTGGTCTAAAGGAACCTATGGCAAAGCCAAACACTCAAGAAATAGGAAATATAAACTGAAGCTTTGTGGTGAGCTGCTACTCAGAGGAATGTCTTCTAGGCCCTGTCTGCTCCACTGACTCATAATATTCAGTCCACCCCCATGTCCCTTCTCTCACCCCTGACTCACAGTTGTGATGACTTTGTCAGTCCTCAGGTCTCTCTGTGGCTCTCAGTCCCAGCCTCCTTGCTCAAACTATTGCTTTTCTATTCCCTTTGCCGTGAGTCTTTTTAGTTGCTTAAAGCACTAAGTGCTGGACAGCTTTATTACAGATTAAGTAATCACATGTCTAATGTATATTCTGTCCATTGATATTTTGGTATTTAAGCATTACAAGCCAAAGTGACTCTTTCCCTATCTCCCTGGGTTGCCTTTTCCTGCCTCAGGATTTGAGATCTGACACGCAGTTCCACAGCTCCCTGAGCCACCATTACTGTAACTCTGTTGCAACACGCGATGCTGATCAGAAGAGCTCACCTGGCGTAAATACAGAATCGAATGTTGCCACTTTGCTGTGGCTTCTGAATTGGTTCTTTCTACAGTCAGGTGACAATGGCAAACACCCCAAAGGTTATGCCTCACTGGCATGCAGTTGTGCCGAGAAACGAGCGAGATAATGAGTTGTTTGTTCCCCTGCCTTCCAGATTACCGGTGCGTTGCAGCACTTGAATGTCTCCGCGCACCATATCCAGAGTAACAGTGCAGAAGTGTACACGGGCACTGTGGCCTCCCAGGTCCTCGTTGGGCTGCACCAGCCAGCTCCGCTCGTGGAGGTTTCTTCTTCCTTGAAGGACATCGTGAAGCGTGTGTATGAAGTGATTGACACACAAGTGCAAGGTCATTTATTTTACTCCTGTCATGGGGGAAAGCTTTTTTAGGGGGTTTCACCCCTCTTCACTTGGGATTTCATCTATATGACCATCAGTTTGCTTTCAAAATTCTTGCAAACTTTGCAAATATGGCCCTAACACTTGTGTGGTAGGGTGGAATGGGTTGTAGTTTATAATTGGTTTGGAGTGAAAAGTTTGGAGGAGAATACTCTTGAATCCCCAAATTAGTTTATTTTCTCCTAATAGCATAGCAGATCTTCAGATTAAAAAGAAAAGGTGTCCATATTTGACACAATCATTAGTTGTATTAAACAGGCTCTTACAAATAGTGTTTTCCTGGGAAGCAGGTATACTCTGGTTTTAGAGACGTGTCACTTCCAGTAGCTTGCATGAAACAAGTTGTATTTATAATCTGTTAATTTCTATGGTGCATTACTACCTACTTTTTAAATGTTAGGCAAATATTTAAATATATACGGTTTAAATTATTTTAATCTACTTACTGCTGTGCAGTTAACTGAACATTTTCCCTCCTGAAGTGCATCCATAAGCACTGTCACCATCACTTCTCACCCTGTGTTTACTTTTGAAAACACAGTCCAACTTTCAGTGAAATCACTGGGTAGATCTCCTTCTCCTGATGCTGTCTCTTGGGTTTGGGTGACATCCTGCAACTTCGAGCAGGAGCTGCTGCTAACTGCCCTCTTGTTCCAAAGAATTGGAGTAAAGAGTGACAGGGTTATAACTGTTTCAGGGAAGGGCAGCATTCTGGTGTCATTGCACCCATATGCACCCAGAATTGCATTGGCAGAGTTACTGCAGATTTACACTGAATTTGTCATATCCAGAGCCTGGTCTGCACGCACTGTAGATCAAACTTGATGTTGCTATTGATATCTTTGTAAGGTGTGTTCCTCTTCTTAGATGTCAATGAATGTTCCTATGCTGAATTCAATGCTTGTCCTGAGAATGACACCTGTGTAAATCTGGAGGGCTATTACAGCTGTGACCCTCATCATGAACATGTGGATGTCATACCCCACCAGCTGACCCAAAGAAAGGAAGGTAAGAGATGTAGGTCTCACCTTGGGAAATACTGAGAATGTTTCCACAGGACTTTGTGGGCTATCACAGGAGTCACCTGCAAGGCAAAGACCTCTGGAGTGCACAGTGCCCCTTCTCCTCCTGTTGAGAGAAGATGCCACAAGAAGCCAGCTGATAGCTATTTCTGATTGAAACACCATGCATTTATTTTGCACCACCTGGATGTTTCTCCTACCTCGCCCTCAGCTGCCCTCACCCACCTGCCGAATGCCCCAGCTTCAGGCCCAGCCACTTCCCAGAGCAAGTCGCTCGGTGTCAGTACGCCTCCCGGGGAAGCACGACCAGTGATGCTGTCAGTACACAGCATCTCCTTCCCGTTTTGGCTGCGTGACTGCCACTGACTGGGACTCAGTGGTGGCATACTCCCACCCTGAACTGCTGCACTCCTGCCAAGTCCTCAGTTGGAGGCAGACAAAGTTTGGCAATGGGTGATGTAGTTCTTTGGAGTACCAGTGCAGCGAAACAGGGGCATGTACTTGCAGCCCACAGACATCAGTGGGCCTGCTAATGAGCTTAAAGATAATGAGATAAATAAGTGCTTGCAGATTCAATGCTTTAGCTAGAAAACAATTTTACAATCCTTTAATCTCTAAAATTAGGACAAAGTATTACTTTGTGCTTTTGTGATATCGTAATACATTTATTCTAATTTCTATTCCATTGCTGCTTTTCAGCTGTAGGAAACATGAATGGTATTATTTTGGATTAGCTTTGCTAGGAATGCTTTAACTCTTTGATAATACTATTTTTCATCTAGGCATGGCAGCATCTACTACAAGTTCAGCACTGGACCTCATTAACACTAGCAATAGCTCTTCGTCTATAAGTAATTCAAGTCTCTTGTCCATGACTAACAACAGTACAGATGCTGGGTGCTGTAAGTAACTTTGGATTTGAACGAATTGCCTTGCTTTTAATTCAGTTGCTCTTTGATCCCTTTTTCCTGGGGCTGGTTGAGTTACAGGAGGGTGTTCACAGAAGCTGGTAATAGGTTTGGAGTGAATCTCCACCTGTGGAAAAGGAAAGAGAGAGGATCCTGCAATGGGACATTCGGATCGGGGGCTGCAATGCTGTGACCTCTGCAGAAGCCCAACTGTAATTGCCATGGCTACTGAAGGGAGCTGCCTTCTTATAAGTGGAGGTGGCCATACTGGCTTCTTGAGCAACTTGTGCCTGGTGGAACCATTCAAGTGCAGGTCCCATCACGTTGCTTCTGCTGGGTAATCCTCCAGCAGGAGAAGCAGGCCGGTGAGGCCTGTGCAAGACCAGCAATGCTCACTTGCCCTGAACCCAGTTTGCTGTATGTCCCAGGCTTGTCCTGGGACAAGGTATGGGAGGATCTGTTACCTACCACAGAAGTTCCTTCTGGCTACAGCCACTGGAATGTGGGTTTAGCTCTTGGGTCCATGAAGATGTTGGTGGAGTACCTGAGTCAGGGAGGTTGGCTGAAGCTACTCTGTGCTGGAGTTAGCCTTTGTGAACACTCTCCTGCTGTACAGGATGGTTGTCTGAGGACTATGAAGGAAACATACCACAGGAGATTTGTCTTTCAAAAGGTGATTTCAGTCCTTCCAGGCAAGAGTTATCACAATCCTTTTAACCACATTTTCATCTTTTAAGCTGTAATTAGTTCTTTGCCTAGGTCAGAGAGACAGATTGGATATTCTTGATCTACACCCACAACTTCTGACCTAAAGTGAAGCTAGAAGAATTAAATTCAAATCCCTCTAGAGCAAGGGCAGTATGGCTTTGGGAGTGTTGGGCAGCCATATGATTCAGAGGCTTGGAAGCAACTGTGTCCTATTGAAACAAGTTAAGAAAACAGCCCTTTTTTCTCAGGCTAACTGGTAGCATGAAAAAATGAAGTTGTGGCAGCAGCATGACATGATTTCTTGGCTAGCGTGGGGGATGATGTTCATCTCACCTGACCCCAGCTGCCCACAGGAGAGGTGTCTAGTCTGTGCTCATCAACTGAGCTCTCTCTTTAGTTAGTGAAGACAGACAGGCTCTGCTGGAGGGCAATTCATCTTACCTAGTTTAGACAACTCCTACTCCTCCTTTGAAGGGTCTGTAGGGTCCTGTCTTTTCCTATTGGCATGACAATGATTGCACTGGACTAGAGTGGCATGAATAGGTGAAATGCTGTCCACCACTCTGTAAAAACTGGGGTCTGTAGGGTTTTTCCAGGCATAGCTCAAGGTAGCCTTTGCCAGAAGAGGTGCATTTTGATGATTAAAGTGACAAGAGGCACAGCAGGTGTCAACATAAGTAGATTGCACAAGTTCACTATTCAGAACTTACTTCTGTTGCTTGAACCTCTAGCTCACTGGGCTGGTTATTACTGTTACCAGAGATTCAATGGTTTAGCAAAAGGAAATAAGAGTAAGCACCCAGTTAATCACTCTAATGGGCTGGCTAGTGAATGAGGGTACCTTGGACTGTGAGAGGGGCAGAACCTGTCTGGATGTAATGTAAGGAGGATCTTCCCCTGTTAATTGTCAAAGTGCTTGGCTGTAATGGATTTGGTGTAACACAGTGCTCCAAAGGTGAAATGTTGCTTTTTCTGTGCTGACTTTTCCTGGGGCTGCAGTAGATCCCCCTGCAGTTAGAAACCACCGAATCTTCAGCGTTACCAGCAACAGCTTTGAAATGTCCTGGCATGTTGCTTCTACCCTGAACCATACTTTCCAAGTACAAGTGTTCAAGGGCAAAGAGATTATACAAGAACTGAAGACAGAGGAAATGAAAATAGATGTGTCTGGACTGGAAGCAGGTGTGATGTATTCAGTAGAGATCTTCTATGAAAGCTGTGGAAAAAACAGCATCTCCCGTCAAAACGTTAAAACAGGTAAACACCCACTTTAAAATATGGGTTTTTTTCTTTCTTTTGCTCTTGTTCATCTCTCTCTCTCTCTCTCCACTCAACTACAGTTCAGCAATCATCCATTCGGTCCTCCCCAAACTCAATTTCCCTCCTCCTTCAGCACTTCTCTCTACTCCATCATTTACACAGCCCAGACCATCAGACAGCAGAGCTCTGGAGTTATTTGGTTTATCTGGTGATAAAGCTGTGCTGGAGCTGACTCAGACTATTACAGATATCAGGCTAAGATAGAATACGTTTTGTTTTGGATTTTTTTGTTTGTTTGATTGATTTTTGTGCCTGGCACTGCAATCTGCTGCTACCCATCTCCCATCAGGCCTCATTTTTCCTGGTTGATAGCCAGTGAGAACCAGTCAACTGGTTTGTCAAGAGGTCAGCTGAACTAACAAGAGTGCCCGGAAGAAAGCCAGATTTGATTGAATGTTTCTGAGTGACGAGCATTAAAGGGAATAGCAAGGGCTGTGTAAGAAATCTTGCAGAATACCAACATAATTTTGTTCAATTAGATGGTTATGCTAGCTCCACAAGACCCTAGTGTGTTCTTCGAACATAATTTTGCTTTCTTCTTCATACTTAAATTATTTCATAAGTCTTCATGCAAATAAAGAAAGAAATCTCTCCACATTTTCTTCAGAAAGCAGTCAGGGAACTATTTAATACTGGCCACAGTGAGAATGTGGCTATTTATTTATCCAGAAGAGTCCAGATGAGGGGTGACTCCAGTTTGGGTTAGAAGGAAATTCCTCCCTTTGCAGAAGGAAAGTAGGAAGTCTAGTGGTTACAGAAATGGGGGGCTGAACTTCAGGGTATGAAGTTAGAGCCCTTGAGGAAAAAAAAAACAGTTATTCAAAGAGTAACAGCCTCAGATTAAAGTGTTTTTATAGATTCCCTGTCTCTTGGTTTTGGCTCAGGCGCTCCATACTTTACCTGTCAGGCCTTACCAGGCAGAGCATTGGCATCCACTGTTTTTTGGTGTTATTTCCAGGTTGAGAAAATATTTGCTACCCACACTCACAAGATTAAAAAAAAAAAAAAAAAGTGACTGGTGGACCAGAGATGAGCTCACAGGCAATTCAACCTTGGGTGAAACTCAAACACAGGAGTTATGTGGGGTCAGGTGCACAAGGATATATGTATATGTAGTTTTCATGAAGTTGTAATTAGGCACCTAAAAATCTTTATGTACCTGATGTGATAGCATCTCCTCTATGTATAGGAAGGTCATAGCAGAATATTTGCTTTATTTTTTGGTTTAATGCAAAACTTTCTGAACCTTCTCCCCCCCTTTTTCTTCCATCTGAGATTTTCATCTGAGTATAGCAGTTCTGACAGAATCTTTTCCTCTTCAACTTTGTCAGTGTGTGTTTTAATATTGTGTCTTACAGAGGCCAAGATATTTGGTGTTACTATGAGGATTCTCAACTACAACTTCACTGATGATTTCCATAATGCCAGCAGCTCAGCATATGAAGAATTTTCAAGACTGTTGCTTAGAGAGGTAATGCTAAAATATCTGTGGGTAATATTTATTTATTTTTCCATTTAGAATCTATTTAATGTAATTGAGGATTTTATGCCTGGCTGAAATATCCCTTGGAAATTATCATGCTATTTCCTGTGACCTTTCTTTGTAATTAAACCAAAATTCAACTGACTAGACAGATCAAGCCCTTGGCTTTATTAGCAGTGGAGCCAATGAGAATTTTCCCCTACAGAAGAGTAATAGAATTAAAAATGTAGGCATGCAAGAGGGACTCCCTTCCTTGGATCTTTAGTTTGGCAATAAGCTCTCACTAAATTGACTTGAGACTTCTTAATGGATTATTGAGATGACATTGCTGGCATTTATTTCAGTGCTGCCCTCCTAATAAATGTCTGACTGCTCTCAAAGCTCTTTCTTCTTTAGGGAAAAGTGATGGGGTCAGGCTTTTTCCCCAGCCCCATCCTTTGCCTGCCTAATTGTAGCCACTGTCCATGCTCAGGTGTAATCTGGAGTCATGAAGTCTGTTACCAGCTCTCAGCTCCCCAAACGGAGGGATGAAGAGGTTTCAGATGCAGAGCTCTTTTGCAATTTTGGGGTTTTATTTTGTGTAGAGAACAGGGCCCAAACAGAGGAACAGGGATCTCCCTCCATAACAAGACTTTTCCAAAACAAAAGGGGAACTCATAAACATATGTGAATATGAATTTGAGGGAAAAAGCCCAGCAGTAACGGAGTTATGGAGAATCACAGAATCATTTAGGTTGTAAAAGACCTTTAAGATCATGAAGTCCAACCATTAACCCAACACTGGCAAGTTCACCACTAATACGTCCCTAAGCACCCTGCCTGCACCTCTGTAAAAACCTCCAGGGATGATGACTCAACCACAGCTCTGGGCAGCCTGTTCCAGTGCTTGACAACCCTTTCTGTGAAGAAACTGTTCCTAACATCCAGTCTAAACTTCCCCTGGTGCAACTTGAGACCATTTCCTCTTGTCATCTTGCTTGTTAATTAAGGTCAGCCCCCATCTGGCTACAACCTCCTTTCAGGTAGTGGTAGAGAGCGATAAGGTGTCCCCTCAGCCTCTTCTCCACAGTAAACAATCCCAGTTTCCACTCTCAAAAGCAGCAGAGAAGAGGCATTTGCTCATGTGAAATTGTAGGTTGAACCCCCTGACATGGTTTTATTTCCCATACCTGCAAATATTTTTTGCTTTTGTTGTGCAGGAGGATTTTTGTGAGTGAAACTTCTCTGAGACTAATTACAGACCTAATGGGCATCATGGTGTTAGGAAGGAAAAGGAGCACTGCCCATCTTTGTTGTTTCTGCCTTCTTGGGTGTTTGAGGAGCACAACATTCCCCTCTTGCTTCCTCTCTCCTTTTCTTTTTTTCTTGCCTCTCTACCCTGATCTGATCTTAGACCAGATAAATAGCTTGTTTGTAGGGATTTTTGGAGCAAACTGATCAAATGAGAGCAGAGCTGTGTTGATTTATGGCCCTGCATTGCCTGCTCAAAGGCATGCTTTGAGGTGTAGGTAGGAACAAAAGGCCCAAGAGAAGAGATGTCTTCTAGAGATGTAAGATAAAACTGCCAACTCCTGCACTGCTCAGTTATTGACAGCAGTATGCCAGCTTCAGAGCTCTGAGTAACATCACTTGTTCAACTGTTGTGTCTACTTATCAGTTTGGTAATCAACCATAATGTAATTGTGATGTTGCCTTGAAGCTGGGCTGACTCAAAACACATTTTCTTGAAGTTATCCACCCCCATTTTGTTGTCTCTCCTCCTGGGATTTCTTTTATCATTGGGGTCAGCTGCAGGCTGGACTCGAACAGCTGAGTTTCAAATTCTCCATGGGACTTAAAGCCATGCCCATACTAGTAAAGAAAACATTTTCTGAAACATTCTCTGGCATTGACAGCAGCTGCCAGGAACCAACTTGCATCTGTGCAGGTGGGTCTTCCAAAGTGTGGTGGTCATGGTCAGGTTGCCTGGTGGGACTGTCTCTTGGATGATGCTAAGTGTATGAAGCTGAGCCTGGGTACTGTCTGGGGCACTGGTAGCTGGTGGCAGCCAAAATCAAGCCAGAGTCTGCTCCAAAGTCAGTAGAGATGACCAAATTCTTTCTGGTGTTTGGGAGCACAGAGGTGAGTACATAGGAAGCTTGTCACGAAAAGCTTATGGGACGTAGAGAGCAAACATCAGGGTCTGATGCATGCAGGCTTACTGGCCAGTTCAGCTGTGATGCAGGCACACTGGGGCAGGAGGAATTCTGCTCTCTTGAGCCAAAGTGAACTTTGTTTTCTAAGACCACTGGTCAGATGTGGAACATTTTCAAGGGTGCCTAGGTGCACCAAGGAGACTCGTGCTTCTCTGTGCCTCAACCTCTGAAGAGTGAGATTTATGAAACATTTTGAAACTCTTTTTTTTAACCACATTTGCTATGCTGTGCATATCGAAATCTTTAAAATGGAACTATTTAGTTCAATTATAAGAAGAGCTGTTCCTGCTGGGTTCTTAATTGTCAATGCTTCCTTCCCTTTCCTCAGCTTGAAAACTCATTTCCACCCAACATTTCTGCTTTGTACAACTCTGGGAAGCTGACAGTGCAGATCGAGTCCCTGCAAACCGGGAGCATCATGGTGAGGCTCAGAATCACTGTGCAGGAACCCGAGTTCCCAGTCGACGCCTTCACATTCGCCCCAGTGATTTCTTACCTGCACAACAGCTCTGTGCTTTTGGTGGATCAGCAAAACACTGCAGTAGAAGGTAAATTAAAAAAAGCAAACCAAACAGATTTTTTTCTTCCAAACAACGGAACAGGGTTTGTATTTTGATCACACACAGGATCACCAGCATTCTTCATGAGAAGTACTTTATAGGGAGACAAAAACTACTGCTTTATAGGGAGGAAAACCACAACATGAGAACTGCTCTGTAGGCTTTTATCCATAAGCCCAGAAGGGATTGGAAGAAGTATTGGCTGTCCTCCAATATCTGCAGGTACTGCTTCCCTCTACTGTGTTTAAGGAGGGCTGGTACCCTTGGTTTCCCTATTAATTTTCCATCTGATCCTCTTTGTGAGCAGTTGGAAGTTTGCCCTATCTTTCTCACACTGAATTGCAGGTAGGATTAATGTGGAGTATTTGTGGCCTTTAGGTACACATGCCCGCTGGACAGCATTGTGCTTTGAGGCCGTGGGGTTGCATTTGGTCTGTGGTTTAAGAAAAGAATTCTAACATCTCCACTATAGAAATCCAGCTAGACAATTCCCAAATGTCCTCTCAGTGAACAGGACTAAAGAAACACCCAGAGAATTTATGTTAAGCTGGGCCTGTGTTTGACTTTCAGTAACCACCATTTTAGCTTCAAAAGGCCAAATTCTGGCTTCAGGTTTCCCAGCTGACAGAGCCAGACAGAGTTCAGAGAGCTGCCAAATCCAGCAGAATGGGTTATTCTTCTCTCCCAGTGTATTGAGTCCTTAAAAGCTTATTTACTGCGATCAGGAAAAAGTCTCTTCCGAGTTGCAGAACATACAGAGGTTAACTGGAACAGGATGGGAGACACACAGGAGAAATTGCACCCAAAGCCACAGTGGTAGCAGATACTGAATTGCAAGATGCTGATATGTGCCAAAATACAAAGGTTATTGATCCTGGCACCAAAAGAAGGCAATAGCTCAGGACCGCTACTTTAATTGCAGAAAGGCAGGTGGCTTCCAGCACCACTGCTCTTAGCCAGGAGCACAGCCAACTCCTCCTTAGAGGTAGAGAAGAAACCCAAAGTAGCATTTGTTTGATAGGAGTTTCCGAAAGTCAAATGTGGAAAATAAGGCAGAGGACATGAAGGAAAGATTTGTCTCGCAGGCTGTATCGCTTCCTGAGCTGGGAGCCCTGGGACATGCCCTTCAGCAGCAAGCCTGCACAGCTCCTTGTGTGCTGGTGGAGCCATGCCACCTGGATCCTCTGTGGAGCTTGGCCACCAAAAGGCTCTGAGCTTGGGTTAGTGACAGTGGCAGAGCAGGGAATTCAACTTCGCAACAGCGAGGGTGGGAAGTCACAAGGGATGGCACAGCTGAAGGGAGCAGAGGAATTGCATCTCTCTTTGAAGACTCATAAATTACTAAGTTTACTGCCACGGTGAATAGAGATGCTAAAATGTCTGTCTGCCATGTAAAGAGGCATGGAAAAGAGAAAGGGATGGATGCTGAGTCAGGCCCAAAATACATCTCGCACAATATCACACCGTGAGTCAATTCCTGGAGAAGTGTAGGAATACAGCGAGTGTGCACAATGTCCCACACTAATGCTCTCTTAGCCACCAACTATTTTCAGCTCCAGGACTCGCTGAATCCAAAGTGATTTCTTTGGGTTTCTCCTCTCTGAATTTTCAAGTTGAACTTTGAACTACAGGCTCCCTGTGAATTCATGCAGACCTTTAGCATCTGCAACATCATAGTAGCATTGCATGGACCTCTCACAGATATAATGTGTAATTAGAGCTTACACAATGGTGGGTTTTTTATAATTCTTGGAGTAGAACAGTTGGTTGAGGTGGGGGGTTGGGGCGAGGCACTTGCCAAGTGTGACAGTGCAGCTTGTGTGTGTTTCTGCGTGAGTGCACGTAGGAGGGAAGAGAACATAAATGCTTTGGCCTGATCCATGATTGAATGTGGTCACCAGAGGTGAAGGAATTTGCTTAAAAAGCCATGCTAAGTGATGAGAAAGGAAACCCTCAGAGACAGTGGAGCCAGTGAATGTAAGTTATTTGGCAATTAACAGGGGAGCATCTCAGATGGTGTTGGAAGCCATCAAGAGTCACAATTACCTCACAGCACAGCAAGGCATTAGTGAGAGCACTTCCACTGCTGGTGCTTTAGCCAATTTGCATACTTCTGTATTCTCTTTAAGTGGCTTAGGCTGTAACATAATAGGCAGATGCTGACCATAGGCATGTGAAGTTGTCTAATGGAAACAATCACAGATACAACAGCTCTCTGATGAGAAGAAAGAGAATTGCAGTATCAGCTGGAAAGGAGTAAAAAGGGGAGGCTGGCTTCAAGTAGAAAGAAAAATGTACATATGGGCATGCATATACCAGCTTCGTGCTTTCTGTTCCTAGAATGGGAGTTTCCTTTGTTTCGGAGAAATAAACAGAGTGATTAATCTCTGGATGTTTGTAGAACAAGCACTTAGGATAATGCATTGTTCAAAACAATTTTCTAGCCTCTGATCAGAATTCTTTGTCCCAAGACATGCTTTTCAGTCTGGTTTTCTGCCTGCCCTCACTTACAGCCCTGAGGCAGAGAAGGTGTGTGCAGGAGGGAGTGCACACAAGGAGGGCTCACATGGGATTTGCTGACATAATTCGGGTCCAAAGCATTAACTTGGCTTCTGCACATTTGCTGGAAGAGGGTAATAAAAGACTCTGGATCTAAATCCCTCAAGAGTAAAGAGACTTGGCGATCAAATAGGTCTATAACTCCATGAAAGAAGCATCTCTAACTGATTCAGAGCAGTGGGAATTAGACATAAGGAGCACCCTTAGAGCATTTTCATGCCTTGATGATGATCCAGGATCTATCTTCTGAGACTACTGGAAAGAGGGTCACAGTTCTATAACATTACCTGTGAGAAGAAATCTTTTATAAAAAGAGTTTTTTTCCCTTAGCACTTCCTCTGTTAAGAACTGATCAGTGTTTCCGATGGGGTTTACTTGCATTTACCTTTGATTTGAAGGAGAATGTCATTTAGATTAGATCTCTATTTAATAGTCTAGCCTGTGGTAACAGATCTATTTGTTACCTGATATATCTGGAGGTACTGTATGCAGAACTTGGTTTAATGTATGCTGTTGCCATAGCTATGATACAAATCTACAAAATTTTTTTCCACTTCAAATAAATGTGCATCTTTCAAAAAATTATTGAAAAAATCTTTACCTGGAGAAAATATTTTTCAGAGTGCAAGGATGGAGGTTATTTTTATGTGAGAGAATAACAGCACAGTATTCTGCATTGGTCAGAGCTTGTCTGTCAGGTAAACAATTAAAATATGAAGACTGCATCAATAAGTTAAAAAACTGAAGAAAGGATTGCTTTGTGGTTATTTTTAGCTAAATGGACTCAGAAGGAAGGCTGGCTGACTGATCTTCTGGTTTTGGTCTTACAGACTGGGATGAATGTGCTTCTCTTGCCGAAAATGACTGCTCTGCCTTTGCAGAGTGTATCAATTTGATGGGCTCATACCTGTGCAGATGCAAGACAACCATGGATACCAATCCATCCCGGCCTGGAAGAAATTGTGAAGGTGAGGAGAAAACTGGCATGTTTTCTGTTTGCCATGGATGTTTGTAATAAGTTGTGTGGCTTTCTACCTCTGCTTTTATTGCAACTGTTTGTATGGTACACAGCATGTGTACAGATGCACCTTTACAGCCTTTGGCTGAAGGAGTATTTTTTATCTGTCCCTGAACATGAATGTGAACCTTATATATATATAAATATATATATATGTCTTCAGATTAAATCTCTCTGAGATCCTTCTTGATTAGCCTAATGGCTGACTGCTGATAAGTGTACCACATGCTTTTTCCCTCTTTTGGTATGTCTGTGGCTAATTTCCTTGCATTATGATGATCCCTGCCCTCCCAACCAGAAGAGGAGACCCAGGAATCAAATCTGCTTCTTCGTGTAGGCACAAACCAGATTCAACACCATTAAATCACATATGCTACAAGGTGTCAAGGAAATATCTGAGACCTGTTTCTGTAATGCTGTTATGCGTGGCTGGCTGGTCTCAACCCCTTTTCCAGGTCAGACCCTGGTGCCTCCTCACCCAGTTTGATGTTCCACTTTGATGTGCATTTGCTGTGTTGCAGGTGAGATTGTGGATCCTCTCACTGAAACAACAGCTCCCGAAATAGCCAACAGTACAGACTTTGCTCCTGAGGAAGTAAGCCCTGCAGGCCTCGCTTCCCCTGCCACCACCGCGATGGTGGCTGCCGTAGGCTCCACGACAAGCACTGCCATACACCTTCCCACTGTGCTGCCCCTGGGCAACAAACGAGCACCCCACGGTCATTCTCCCACCAGCGCTCCTCCAGGCCCTTGGACAACAGACCTGGCAATACAGATGGACTTTAGCACGGACAACAGCCGCGCAGCCACGGGGGTCGTAGCCAGCAAGGAACCAGCCATGAGCACAGAGCAGTGGGTGGCTGCCAGTCCGCTGCAGCGAAGCTCTGTGTCAGAGACTTCTCCCGGCACATCACAGGGAGAGGCTGGTCTCACCGGTGAGCCCATGGGCACAGCTGGGCAAGAGCAACTCAGTTCTCCACTGCTGGTGTTTCCAAACCAAACATCCTCTGGTGCCAGCAGAAGTCGCGCAGCTTTTGGAGTGCCTCGAGCCAGCTCTCAAGGTGTCCCCAGTACACCTCAGCTGGCTACAGGGGATGATGACGTTTCCACCCTCAACGCCACTCTCCAAGCACATGGAGAGATGGGAGGAGAGAACAGCTCTTGGTTTGAGGAATACCCCGGAGCCCTGGGGCCATCAGGTCTTCCAGACACCTCTCCAGCTCCCAGCACAACGCCAGGCCCAGCCATGGACCGCAGTGAGTATGGTGTTATCACAAGCATGGTAATTCAGCTGCATGGGAAGCAAAGCTGCATGGGAAGCAAAGAGTCCAGAAAGATGGATTCAGTGGTTTGGCAAGAAGACATCTGAAACTAGTTTCTGTCAAAATTATTTTCTAACAGAAATTGGTACCTTTGATTTTTTTTAAATCAACATGTCACAAAAATGTCTCTTTCTGGGAGTTTGGCAGTTGGCTTTATCGATGTTACATTTCTTCATCCCAAAGCAGATGAAGCAAATCATGCAGTGTGCTGAGTGTGGCTCATCAAAACATATGCTGCTTGTCCTTTTGCCACAGAGCTTGGTTTCTCCCGCGCGCTCTGGCACCACGGTACTGCAGCAGCAGCTGCCTATAGGGTTACCTTGGAGAAGTTACAACAACCTGCCTTCCTATTTCTCTCAGCAGAGGATGGATTAGGCAAAGCCCTGGTGGGGCAGAACCTGGGTGGAAACCGGTCAGCCACTTTTTCAAGAGCCATAACTGAGAGCAGCTAGGCTGGTGGGGAGGGCTTGACCTGCTTGGATTTGGACAGCTATACTGAAGTTGATTAGGGAGTTTAGAGTAGATTCGGTCTTTAAATTGTGGATTTGTTTGGGGTAGGAATGCTGTTGTCTCTGCTCACCACTAAATGCATTTTTTTCTTTAGTGTGTTAGGAAGTGACACCTATTTCAGTTTTGTTTCTGCTTGTCTCAATTCTTTCTCTCATGCCCTCCAGATCTCTTTGATCCCAAACTGTATTCTGCTCTTTTCTCCTGCTCTGCGATCTCCTTTTCCTGGGGGTCACCACTCGTCCAGACCCACTTGTGGTTCTCCCTTGTTTCTTTTCTCCCTGGAAAACCTCGTTTTTCACCTACCTAAGGCCAGCTCTGCTGCTTCTCTGGCCTCTCTTGTACCAGTAGTCCTGATCACCAGTGCCCCAGTGTCCACTTCTCCAGTCCTGCTAAGCTCTGGGCAGCCATGCTGATGCCTCCACTCTGCTTCTGTCTTCCCTCTGCTTCATGTTGTGTCCTTCGCTCACTGACACTGGTGAGACCTGGGAACAGAGCTGGGCAAATAGCTCATCTGGGACTTTGGTGGCCAAACAGATGAATCGAATAATTTTGGACTGAACAACATGTTGACATTGAAAAGCTCCATTTACTGATTTGTTTTGTGTTCCTCCCCCTCCACCCCCTTTCTATGTAGGAAAGCATAAAAAATATTTGTGGGTTTTTTTCTTTAAATGAAACAAAAAATACTCATTAAAAAAATATCAAACCAGCTAATTTTAACTGACAAAAAACAAAGGTCATTTTCTTCCAGCTGGAAAACAAATTAAAGAATTCCACACAAACAAGTTCAGTTAATAAAATCTTGTTTTCTTTTCCTGATGAATCAAATACTCAGCCAAGTGCTTTTGCTGGGAAAGAAGCCTGTGAAGGGACTGTAAGTGCAGAACAAGAGGAGGAGCCACCATAGTGGTATCTCACCAGCCTGGGACAGGAAATTTAGAGGGCAAACATCCATGTTTGTTTAAGCTTAATATAGAGCTCCTCCTTGTGGCAACACCTCTGACCTGGAGGGTCAACCTCAGCCAACTCCACATATAGTCTGTCATGTCTTTTTAAACCTGATGACTTTTGTTGTGTGAAAATTGTTCTGAACATTTTCCTCTCTCAACATCAGATAACTGAATGTAGTTTATCTGCAGAATGATGCCTATGTTCGCATCACTGGACAAGCCACAGCAAAAGGCAAGCCCTAAACCTTTGATGTGACCGGTAGTGGTCAGGATTCCTTTGGGCTCAGAAGTATCCTGGGGTCAAGAAAGCTTGCTTTGGTGGCTTTTTAAGCAGGCATGAGTTTCTCCTCTCCCCTGCTGAGCTTTACTCGATGACTATTTGTTTTCCTCTAGTACCTGTCCCAGATCAGCAGAGGATTGTCCCCAATGTGACTAGAAGCAACTTTGATATAACGTGATCTGCAGAATTTATGCAGAGCCATGCTTTCCAGTTCTTCCTGCCTCATAAATAACAGCTGATGTGGGAGACCAAAATTCAGTGTGGGAGTCTGACAGAGCTGGAACCTGGCGCCTTACGTACTGCTGAAATGGGGACAGATGTGCGTAGGGAGGAAGGCAGTCACTCACAGACAGAGCTGGCAGATATAAGGCTTACTGGAGGTCTGCGCCCTTCCTCAGAGGCGTCCAGGGACAGAGCAGCCAGGTTAAGGTGCTGGATGCCTATGTTTGGGTTTTGGGCTAAGTTTCTGAGGACTGGCCTTCTGCTGTTAGGATCTGGTGTGTACCCTGTGTGACCAGGCAGGCCAGTCACTGTCACACACTTGTGTTTGCACTGCAGTCCGTGGAGCGTGTATTTAAGTCGCCTTTCTCTCACTTTGCAGCCATGCAGAAGCTGAGCGGCGTGGTGCGGATAACCAACGTGAAATACTCTCCGGGCTTCGGCAACACGAGCAGCGAGGAATACCAAACCTTCGCACGGCTCTTTGCTGATGAAGTAAGTGGCTAAGAGGGATGTGACCGGTCACTGGTCTCAGTGAAACTACGTGCACAGTCTTTTTCCCCATGAAGGCTGTATGCCACGCATGTCCCTTGAGGTACCCATAAGGCCTGGGTTCCCCCTGGCTGCCAGACTGCCTGATGAGCCTGCAGACGTGTTTCAGAGTGAGATCAGGGTTTGGGGACTCTCTGCTTCTCACACCCGGTTCTACTGGCTTATTGATTTCCTCCAGGGGTGTGGTGAAAAGTTAATGGATGTTTGAGAAGTGCTCAGATATCTTTGCCAGCCAGTATATTAATGAACTGTATGAGTGCTATTACCCTTTGTCATAGTACCTTAAGGTTGGCATCTGTTATAATCATCCTTGGTTTTGCAGCAGTGTATCTGGAAAGGGAGTGGTTTCTTGTAAGTCACCTCTGCCCTCACTTCTAATTAGAGCCCTGGGTATCAAAGCACGCTGCGATATCAGCTGCGCCTTTCAACGCTCTTACAATTCCCAGGCATTGCCTCTGACAGTATCGTTCTCCTAAGTCTTGGTGACTTTATCATGGGCTTGTTCCTGCTGGTGTTTACCCAAACACACCCCTGGCTTGGAAAACCGCTGGTTACGCTGGGCTGCTTTATTGCTTTATCTCCCCTTAGCTGCCTGTGTTTTCAGAGGCCTTCATCGCTGTAACGATAAATCCGCCTCTGACAGCCAGAGGAATTGTCAAATCCCGCGGGAGCCTCTCCAAACTCTCGCTGTGTACAAGTGTTACAACCTGCTGCTGAAGCAGAGTTGCCCACAGCGGGTGCACCGACAATGGCGCCTATTTGGGCAGAGGTCAGCCCAGCGTGGGGCCAGAGACCACCCCGAGGCAGGAAAATCGCGATCCGTTTAGCTGTGTGTGGTGTTTCCTTGGATATTGAATTAGTTTCCCGCTGGTCATTACCAGTTTTCACCTTTCTGGAGGTGTTAGTGGGGTGCTGCTTCCTCCCAGTTGATTCAGCCCCAAGCTGTCACGTCAGAAAAACAGTCAGAAAGTGAGAGCGACGCGGTTAGCGAAGTGAAAAGGGAGCAGTTCTCCACTGCCCTCCATCTCATTCAGTATTGCTGTCTGATGGAGGCTGGTTTGGCAAAAGTAATGTAAAAGTAATGTAAAAGCCAAAAGTACTTCAGGCAAAGTAATGAAGTGGACTAAAAATTAATATATTTTCTTCGTGGGCTATTCAGTCAGATACATTAATCCAGAAAATTGCTAACACAAATAGATTTGGAAAATTTGGGAATCATTACATAAAGGAACTAAAGTAAGGTTTTGTGTCCGTTTTACCCAGTTCTCAAAGTTTCAGGCAGAAGATGATCGCCTGTGATGATAAGGAACTAACTCCTTTTCCCAGGGAATTGGTTTTGTGGATCAGCTGGCAAGACATGTTAGTGCTGATTCCACCTACCTCTAAGTCACTGAGTATAGGCTGTAGTATTGTAGATACTGCATATGGTGAAAGAGATTGGGAGCATTTTATTACAAATGTTGGGTTTTAGATGCCAAAGGAAATTTAGGAATACAAAGAGATCTACGTGTTTTCAGGTTGTAAGGGCAAGAAACTGATCCTTTACAGGGAGTGAAGAAAGTTTCATGGGCTCTAAAAGCACTGTCAGGTTCCAGTTAAATAAACTTTGCCAGAGATTTGGTGTTCTTTTTAACCTCTTTGGAGTCACCATCTACTATTCAGAGGATTTATAAATCCTAATGTGTAATGTTCTTTGGCGTAGAGCTGCCCCAGCACTTAAGTGCCACGTGGTTAAACTGGCAGCACAGCAAATGGAAATTCCATCCTTTAAATAATGTGTAGATGAGAATGAGGTAAAACCCTGATGTGACAACTTGCACTGTCATTGTCCTGGCTACTTTCACCATCCCCCTTGCAATGCAACTGAAGAACAACGCAGCTATGGGCAAGAGAGTATTTTAGTCTTCCTGGATTTTTCTCAGCTTGTTTTTTGCAGCAGCCAAGAAGAATATCATGACAGGTAAGGGTTTGTCCTCAGGGAAGTGAATCAGGAAACCATAAGCTTTGAACTGAAAGTGCCCTCACTGAGGTGCATTGAATTCCTGAATGGAAAAGGTTGTTTTGAATTCAGGTGCCTTAAATACTTATCGACTGAAAGTGTAAAACCAAGAAATGATATTGCCTTATCACGGTGACCCTGTCATGTGGAACTGACATAGACTTTGTTTGGTGTAGCTGAAGACTTAAAATGATTGCAGTTGAAGCTATCTGAATGTGGAATGAGCGTTGATACAGGGATTAAGGACATTTAATCATTTCAGTGTGAGTTCAACCCTTTTGGTAATTTGAGTTTATTCCCAATTTTGTAATAAACAGCTGCCCGTGATGGTAGCTGCGAGATGGGTGCCCTAGTACCTTCCCTTTGAAGGTGTTGCCAAAGCATGAGCAGTGTGGAAGGGTTTTTTTTCCCCTCTTTGAGTGAAAAAAGCAACTTCATGGAGAGTTCTGTTCGAATTAGGGTCCCTTTTGCTTTCTTATTTCCAGTTCCCAGGCTGCCAGTGCATTCCCTGATCTGCCAGCCGTGCAGGCTGCTGTGCAGGTACCCACAATAGCTCCAAAGAGCTGCTAGTGTTTTGCCTGGGACCTAAGGGTGGGTGGTCCAAGAAAACCTGCCAGATGTGCCACAGACACCCATGGGGTGAGCCTGGCTGCCTGAGCCTGCTGCTTTCCATTTGCTCAAAAACCCTGTTGGCCTTTCCTGTCCCATTAAATGGGTTTTAGCATGGCTTCCATCTGGCCCTGAACTAGGACTTTATCTGCCTCCTGTTTTTCTTGCCTGAACAAGGGACATTCCCTCCCCTCGATGCTGGGGTTGCTTCTGCTCACGTTCTCTCCCTTTCTGGTGGCTCCTCTCCTGACATACCGATTTCTCCTGGTCTGGCTTTGCTGGCGTTTCCTTTGTGTGCTACAGGCACTGTAGATACAGTGACGGATTCCCAGGGTAATTTATTCGCCTAGTAAGAAAACCTCACACTCAAAGGTGTTGCATATCGAATATTCCCCTCTGAGAGGCTGACCCTTCTCTTTTCTTTCTGGGCCCCTTTCAGCGGCCGGTATTTTGATAACCCCGGGTGCGGTACCTGCTGCGGAACCACGCAGCCCTCTGGATAAAAGGGTTCGGTGGTGTCACCTAGTGGCTGAGCGCAAACGCCGTCAGCGTCCTCCCTGGCACTTTCCAAGCTCCGAGTCCTGCTTTCTGAGGGGAAACACGAATAAAGACAGAAACAAAACAAACGAGCAAACAACAACAACAAGATGTCCCAAGCCTCGGGTGAAAAGAAGCCCCGATAAAGCAAAATCTTCAGGGTAGATGAGAGAGGTGGATGGGCTCAGGATGTGTTTAATATCCAGAAGTTCAGACAAACAGCTGTGAGAGGTTAAAACACAGGGCTGACCTCCAACTTTTCAGGCTTGCAAAACAGCAGGAGGAGAGAGGAGAAGGAGTCCAAAAGCCTCCTGGCATGGTAAAACGGGAGATTTTGGGGCTGGCAAGGACAGTCCAGGCTTTCCTAGGGAAAGTCAGCTCCTTCCATCCGCCTGGCTCTGCTTATGTTCCCCATGGGGCACTGCAAGCTTTGCTGTGAGGCACTTCCAGGCAGGTGGAAGCCCTTTCCAAGTACGTGTAGGGGGTTTGCCCCATGCATGTTACCTTTCCATGGAGCCCATGCAACACACATCAGCTCTGATATCTCTGAGAAGGCCTGCAGCACACCTGAGAAACTCAGGCCTGGCTGCAGGGCAGGATAATACATAACAGGCAAGTAAATTGGGGCTGGATAGCACACAGCAGGCAGGTAAGTCAGGCTCAGTAAGCAGCTGAGCAAGAGTTGTGGCCAGCTGGGAGAAGCCAGCACAAAATGCACGAGCTCTGTGAACGGGTGCAAGAGAAGTGGGGGCTCCCACTGCTGACCCTTGCCTTGCCTCTTCCCTGGGTGGTCCCTGGTATCAGTCACTGCCTGCACCCCTGAGTGTTACAGCGCTGGCATGAGCTCTGCCTTGAACTCAGGGCTGAAATCCAGCCACCGTGCTCCAGATATTTTCTGTAGATGTGTAGACGAAGGGGTTGGAGGTGACAGTGACATAACCCCTCCCTGCCCCCTTAATTCTCTGTCAAGTTGAACTAGGGAAGGGAGTGATATGTACCCTAAAGAGAGGCGCTAAAGCAGAGCAAAGTGCTGGGGAGGAGGTGTGACTCTGCTGTGCAGGGCAGCAATGGACCAGCTCTCACCTGGGCCAAGTGCTGCTTGTCTGGCTCTTACGGCGTGGTCACTCTCTGCTGGCATCCCAGGGAGCCTGGCAGTCATGGGGGTGTGGAGGCAGAGAGCAAGTATGCTGTGAGAAATCACAAAAAGAGTGTTTCTGTGGCTGTTTCCATCTCTGTGTCCTGCACTGAATCTAGGAGGGGCTGCTATGTACGAGGAAACTATGTGTATTCCAGGCACAGGAGGGTTGTCAGGGGGTAAGAAAAGCAGAGGATCTGTGAGCATCTCTTGGAGAAAGGGAGAGCAGAATATACTCAATTTTACTAGGAAAATTCATGGCATTGATAGATGGTGTCACTCAGCCAGTGCTGACCTTGGCATCTGGTCTTCAGGTAAGCACTCAGCCTGCTATGCTGTTACATGCCATGCAAACCTGTGTGTGTGTGTGTGTGTGTGTGTGTGTGTGTGTGTGTGTGTGTGTGTGTGTGCACTGCCCTGGTTTCCCTTGGGATGTGCAGTTAGGCAGGGAGTCCAGGGCAATCTTATCGGCTCCCTTGTCTGGGCAACTAGGGGAGAAGGACTGACAGGAGAGCACTTGTGGATGTTTACCAGTTTTTCTTTGTGGTGAGTTTCTTAGAAATAAGCCTGCATTTTTGTGTGTAATGCTTTCTCAACATATTCTTTAAAGTTGAGATTACATTTGCCTTGTGTTTTGTCTGGGGTTGGTGCCATGAGATGATGCTCTCTGACCTGTGTCTGCTCCTGCTGTGGCTACTGCTTGGCCTGGAGATGAAGGGGAAGGGCACTGGAAGTGCAAAAGTGATTGTATGTGTGTGTGTCCCTCCCTATGTATGCCCAGGCACCTTTCCCCATGGACTCACCTCCTGTGGGAGAAGGAGGAGATGTTCCCATGGGTTGCTGCCCTCCAGATGTGTACCACCCAGCTTTGGAGGGTGGAAAGGGAAGAGGTCGAACATACAGCTCCAGTCTGTTTATCTCTTGGAGAGGTGTTGGTGTCTCCATCTCAACAGGATGGTGTAGAGGCTGAGCAGCCCAGCTAATGCTTGATGATCCTTATGAGTCCCTTCCAACTCAGTTTATCCTATGCAAAGGCTCACACAGGGCTGTGTTTTCCCACCCCACAGAAAACAGACCATCTTGCTTTCCCATGCATCTGGGCCTATTGTGAATAAGGCTCAATGTGCTTTGAAAAAGATGGCATTCTCTTTCTCAGTCTGCTGTTGGAGTCCAAGGTCACTGTGTACAGGATGTGAATGCTTATTTCATTGATTTTTCTAGACTTTCCTAAATTCAGCTGTGCTTTGGTGCTGTGAGGGTGGCTATTCCCAGTCAAAATAATGCAGAGCCATTTCCTAGCCCTGCTCTTGGGCTCTTGGGGAAGACTGTGAGTTGGGGGTCTGTGCCCTGACAAGGGTCAGAATTCACAGAAGTAACATGATACTCCTCAGGGAGGGCTTTAATGAAACACTTCTGAAATCAAATTGAGGACTGAGTTGATGGGGGGTTGGGTTCTGTGGCAGCGCTGATGGCATGAAATGCCTTTCAGTTTTGTTTACCCTCATCCAGGCATTTGAAAAGAGGAAGGTTCCAGCTCAATGATAAGCAGGAATATTCTGCTTATTTACTTGGCACAGTAAGAAATCATCTGTGACGAAAGGCTTGAGGGTGGTCTGCTCTAAGCTGTAACGTACCTGAGATGAGAGAGCCCCCTGAGATATGTATGCAGCATGGAGTGTCAGGAGGCATCCCCACCTCCATTGGCAGCTCCTCCTTGTATTGCATTGTCTCCTCTCCCTGGAGTTATTTTGAGAGGCAGAACATGGGAGATTCCCCATAGTCTCCTCCCTCCCTTGCCATTAGCAGGGGCAAGGACCTGTGCCAATTACAGATGAGCTATCTAATCACTTAGTATGTTTAATGGTTAAATATATACCACCTCCTGCAACTGCTGTAAAGTGGAAATACTGTAAAGCAAAAGGTCAATTTTCAGCTGCTTTCCTCTGGAGTATGAAGCACAACTGTAAAGCATAATGCTCTCTTCTGGGCAGTGTACAAAGCCTAACGTGTAAATGCTTCTGTCTGTACATCTCCACATGCATTTTGGTTTTTATTCCAGGTACATAAATCTCTGCCCCTTGAGGTTCTTCAGCAGATGGATGCCGGTCTGATTAAAGTGTTGATAACGGGTATTACTAATGGGAGCACAGTGGTAAGTTTCAATTTACTGATTGCAGAAGATGTGGATATCTACAACATCATCACCACTTTTCGTGATGCCTTTGAACACAGCTCCTATTTCACAATTGACAAGAGCAGTCTCTCCATAAATGGTAAGGAGCAGCTTGTTTCCCAATAGTTCTTCAAAACTAGAAAGATGATAAAGCCTGTTATTAATCTGTATTTTTTGAGGTGAAAGTATCTGTAAAACAGGTGGATGAAAAGCCATTCTCTTTTTTTTATATTGCTCCTGCTTATCCATCCAAAAAGCTTTTTCAGAGAACATCAAAAAACGAATTAAGAAGTGAGGCACACTCCTAATCCAAAAGGACGAAATCAACTGGTCTTTTTTCTGGCATTAATTTTACAGATGAGAAGATATGGAAATGTTAGAAACAGTGGTCACACACTGAGGGTTTTATAAGCTACCAGTGGGAATAGGTCCCTGTACCCAGGAATAACCAGAACTGTATAAAATAATTTTGAAACACATTACCCCTCTGCTTTGCACTGATAATTTTGCATGAGATTGAAAGTCCAAGAAAGGAATAAATGAACATATGAATTCTTCTGCAGTGGAAACACGTGCTTTCCTCGCACACCTATGGGTCAGGAGCTTAGTTCAAAACTTGCACCTTACCAAGACCAGTGCAGGGACTGATTGCACAACTTTGTTTCCTTCATACGCAATTTAAGTCGTTAATGAGAAACATCAGTGTCCTGACTAACTGCTGGTGAATTCTGCCTCACAAGTTGATGTGTCATCTCTGGAAAAAAAATAGCACATTCTATATCCTTAACATAATGTTTGTCCAGTGGGTATTGTTACAAGCTGACAATTAGAATCTCGCACAGAAATGACTTCAGAAGCTTGTGTATGCTTTGCCCTGTATATTCTCTTTGCCTGTTACCCCCAATAGTGGTGAATTGGGAAAGTTACTTATCTCTTTTATTAGCAAGTTTGACAATCTGGTGGTAGGGCTTTGTAGAGTGCTTGCCTGCCTTGAACCTGTGCTAAAACAAACGGCATGTTCCAGGGACGGGTCCCCGTCAGCAAGTGCTCAGTGCTGCTTTCCGGGTCCCACCTATGGTAGTATATCCTTATTTGCCCAGCTACTGTTAGACCTTGGGAAAAGAAAGGGATGTAGAGCATATTTATCCTTTTAAAAGTTTTGGTCAGGTAAAAATTAAGAAAGCAACTAGGCTGCAACTTAGACCAGCCAAACAAACCTTCCTCTTTGCTCACACGGGGCATTTACTAACCATCTCCTCAGGAGTGAGGAATGGGGGAGGCAGCTGAGGAAGACCCCTGGGTTAGAAGCATCCCCTTGTGTTGTTGATCAGTTTGGGAGGGTAGGAGCTCTGCAGCAGGGTGCCTACATTTCTGTGAGTATCTGCTGAACCACATGGGTATTACAGCTCCTGCACAGTTTTATCAGTGCCTTGCAAGTTAGCCCTTTAGGCAGCATTTCCCACCTTTTCGAGACCTGGCAGATGTCTGACACATAGAGTATCACACCTAAGAGGTTTAATCCCACCATGATATCATGATGATATGACTGCATTCCAGTTTCAGAACCATCACATTTTCATTTATACACTCTCCACCTTTGCCTTTTGCTTAAATATACCCGACAGATTATGATGAGTGTAAAAGCAAAGAAGATGACTGCTCCCCAGATGCATCGTGCCATAACACACTTGGGTTTTACCAGTGCAGCTGCAATGAAGGATTTGCTGATGTGCATCCAGAAAGGCCTGGAAGAAGCTGTGAAGGCAATTTAAAAATTATTATTATTATTATCTAATGGCTAACTGAATACTTAGTGATCTGATATTTATTGGATCATGGTCATACTTGCCAAAGGTCTTGAAAGTTGCCAGGGATGAATTTTGTTCATTGTTTTCAGCTGGATAATAATGGGAGAAATCATGCAGCAGACTTTCTGACTGTAATACTCTAAGACTTTACTATATTAATATTTAATGCTGTCTTTGTAAGGTTCTTTTAACTGTTCTGTTTTCTTATATTTGCCATTAAAATTAGATAAGATTGTCAAGATTGTTAGTAATTTTTCATTAGCAGTAGCAGAGATGGTAACAGACAAGGTAACAGAAAGCATTAAGTAGTGAGTTGACCTCTGTGGCAGCAGGGATGAAATGGTGGTATTGTGAAATATTTTTTTTTGTATGAGTCAATCTTTCCTTAAATAACTTGTTATCTGACATATGATGGGTCTTTAAGCTCCCAAATTCTTTTTTTCAACTGATACCAAACTTTGCTCAGTTTTGTTTAAAGAAGATATTTTTTGGGAATTCAACTCTGAAAGAGGTCAGGCTTCTCTTTTTCTTCCTCTTATGTTCAAATCAGCAACTTTTTAATATATATTAAAATATAATATATATGTACCGATTTTCTAGGTTGCTTGGGAAATAGATGCTATTTGTATGCATGACCCATTAAAATTATTTATGAGAAATTTTTTTGAAAAAGAGACACATCCTTTGTGTGTCACTGCAAATGGAGCTTCTTATCTTGGTGCTCTCTAAGTCAGTGGTGGATGAACAAGGGTTTTTCTTCTCCCAGCAAAGAGCCATGGGGTAACCCCAGAGCCTGTGCTGGGTATCAGGTGTTTGACATACACATTGATCTCAATCTGCTGCTCCTTTTCCCTGGTGTGCTTTCTTCCTGGAGCCATTAAAGATCTGTTCAACTCCCCCCTGTGTCTCTCGATGTGGGTCTGCTACATGGGGTTTGTCCTGCACTTCCCCCAGACTGGGTTTTCCAAAGCACTCACGGTCATATATTTTGGGTACCAACTGGTTCACAAATGGGGCTGGGTTTCTTGCCAAACTCTGCTCCTGTTTATCCCCCACATCTGGAAGTCTCCTACGGTACCAGGCAAAAAGATACTAACACTTACTGAGCAACTTACAGCTGGGGATCTCTCGCAAGCGCTCCGTATACGTGCTTCACTTCAGCACATTAATGATTGCACACTAATTGTTGCTCAGGAAATAAAGCACTTCAGCTTTACTCTCAGGCACTTTATGTATCTCTTGGGGTCTTCCATAAAAAAATCCCACAGCTTTGGCAGGAAGTAGAGCAGGTTAAATACACAAAAGAAGCTTGTTTCCTGCCAGAAACTGCAAGTTTCCTCCTAAGAGTTTGCTTTTACCTTATAAAATCAATCTGAACCTGTAAATTACAATACCTTTATTTTTGGCATTCTGCAGCATTTCCTATCAGCCAGAAGGCACCAGTGAAGGATAAGAAACCTGTACACAACACGGTTTTGCCTGCAGCATCTTTGCAAACTTCAACTCATGTTTTTTCCCCTGCTTCATTGGACTTCCCTGTAACTGAGCATAAAGCTCCAGAGGACACCACGTTCTCCAGCATGCTGCTGCCTCCTCTCACTGTGGATCCTGTGTCAACTTCTGACTTTTCTCCTCAAGCATCTCCCTACCCCCTTGTTAAACCTTCCCAGGAGGTTTCCATTAGAGATGCAGTGAGTGTGCTTTGTGAAATCGAGAAGATCATCCTTGCCATCCAGAAGAGATTTTTACAGCAGGAGTCTATCCCGGAAGCCTCCCTGTACCTGGGGGAGCCTCGCTGCAACGTGAGCGTCAGCAACGGCACTCACGTTGTGTTGCAGGCAGGCTGGAGTGACTGTGGCACTGAAATTGAAACTGTAAGTCCCTTCAGCCAGTGACTGAAGAAAAGTCCTGGAGCACTTTTTTCTCGTGGGGGCAGGGTCGAGGGGAGAGGCAATGTCAGATCCTTAGCTAGAAGTACAGGCTGTAAGTTGCTGAAATGTTGGACTGAATGCTGAAGTGAGAAAGAAACCCCCTTCCTTCCCCTCTCTGCTTGGGGCAAGCAAGAAAGAGAAAGGGAATCTTTGAGCTCAGACAGCAAAACTCAAGGGCCTCTCCAAACTGAGAGCCACTTCCCGTGACTCTCTGGGTTCCTTTTGTAACTGTCAGAAGCTTCTCTTTTCTTAAAAGCAATTTTGTCATTGTACTTAGATACTCCAATTACTACTAGTAGTGGGGACAAAGAGTGATGTCTCTGGATCCCAAACCAAGGGCTGTGCTTTGGCTGTGCCAAAGTACAGAAATTCCCTTGTGGAGCAACTATCATTGCAGACTAAAGAAGAGTTAGGCAGGTTGGTGAATTTTCATCATCTCACTGTACAGCAACTAGAAGTTTAATCTGTCAGACAGGTGAATGGAGAATACCTAAGCACTTGAAGCTGGGAAGCCTGTAGCTCTGCTCTGTCCCTAGAAACGCTGATGTTCACAAGTTGTGCTTTCTTCTTTCTGTGTTGCAGAACATGACCAATACTGTAGTGAAAACCATCCTTCGGAATGATGTTTCTTCTCAGGGAATAATCCACCACTTAAAAATTGCCAGTCCCATTCACTGTGTGTTTCAAAATGATCTCTTGACTTCCTCTGGGTACACAGCAGAAGGGTAAGTAACAACTCTCTCTGCTTTGAAATGCTGTTGTGCAGCTGAGTGCTGCTGCATTGGAAAAATCTCCAAATCCCCGGGACCCTTAGCTGTATCCTGTGACCTGTGACAGTACTTGCCATCCTAAGTAGTCTGCCATCCTGTGAGTCCTATGCTCAGATGCCCCCTGCTATGTGTTTTCTCCTTCTCCATCTAATGTGTCAATAGACCCAACAGCCAACAAGCTTGGCCATTGTCCAGCTAAACCATAAATGAAAATAAGCCTTTGGGAGCCACTGGTGTAGGCTCAGGAGCCAGAATTCCTGACGTGGTTTTGGCTTCCTGGGCAATCATGTAGGAATAACAGTATTTTTCTGCCTTTGGTACATAACAACAGTGCTTTTTTAAAAAAACTAATGCAGTCACACAGACTGCTGTGTGAGTTCTGAGGATGGCAAATTTTTAACCCCCATAAATCCTCGTATGACCAACTTGGAAAAAAGAGAAGACACGTGACGTGAATGCAGTCTTATGGAAGTCCCCATCTTCAAGTAAGATGGAATCAAATCCACTGCTCACAGAAAACGAAGCCCATACTCTCAGAAAAGGTGGCAGCACACGCATTGCTCTGATGGGGAATGTCCTCCCTTCATATGGTGCCCCTCCTCTCTTCCCTAGCTATCATCACCAAATCAGCTTTCTGTTTCCTAGCCCTGTTCAGACATTGCATTTTCCTTTCTGTCCCCCCCCAAAGTCTTTGACAGGCCCCTTATGTCTGAGCTCTATAATTTTTTTCACATCCCTCCATTACTGCTCAAATTTGATCCTTCTCATTTTTTTGGCTCTTCCCTTCTGCGCTAAGCCTTTGCTCTCCTTATTTTGAACTTTGAGACAGCTTGTAGACTTGTTCCCCTTCTGCTCCACTCAAATCTCTCTCTCTGCTCTATTTTTATATACATTCCACACTCTGGATTTTCCCTCTTGTGTTTCCATGCTCCCTACCTTACCAATTAGAAACTCAATGCTTTTTCATCCTTTCCTCTTGAACAGTGCCCTAACATCCTGGCCTGCAGATAGCTCTTCACCACTTAAATGCTCAAGAGGCAGAGAAATGGGCACTTATTTATGACTTAGAGAAACACAGGGTCAAATTTATGGTCTTTAAAGGAGGTTAATTGATGTTTCAGACTTTACACCATCTTTGAGGATTTGCATGGATCTGGACACTTCAGAACAGAAATGCAGCTGTTTATTGGAAACTCCCCAATCCCAAGAAATTTCAGCGTCTCTGCCAGTGATGATGTACTGATTGAAGTGGGGATCCAGAGAGCAGACAGCAAGCTCAAGGTGGTCCTCACCGACTGCTGGGCAACTCCAACTAATAATTCAGTGGATCCTCTCTCATTTGTTTTTATCAGCAACAGGTACAGCAATGCCACCTGCAAATAGCATATGCCATACCTCAGACCTTCCAGTGGTGCTGACTACTAATGTATTGTATTTTAAATGCCTTTTATGTGTGTTATCATTCATATACATGGTCCTTACTGTTTGGACTGGTCACACCTCCACTGAACAAGAAAGGTGGGTATGAAAAGAAAATGTTTTCAAAGGGTAAGTTGGTAGTTGTTTGAGTTTGGTTGTCTTCCCTATAGCTTTGTAAAGGAACTGTACTTTTGACCTGAAGAAATAGGTTTTGGCAGTCAGCAGTGGAACCGCATTTGAAAAGTGTGTGCTTAACCTATTTCTCTGTGGTTCAGCTTTACCAAGAGCTTATGTGCCTCTTGTCAGTGAAGAAATAGGTTAGTTGGTTTCTATATGTTGTGACTCACACACAGTATTAATGCAGACTCTGGTAAAAGAGGAGGTTTGTTCCTGTCTGTATCCTTAATCTCCCAATGTCATATTCTTCGGGTTCACCCACCATCTTAAAATATGGGATAGTCCTTTTGCTCAGTAACAAAAGGTATTCTTTTTAATAGGATGTTCTTTCAATCTGTGTTTGGTGAAGCCAAGTGTAAATCCTTCTTTCTGTCTCTTTCCCTTCTTTTCTGACTCTCCAACCACCTCTCAGATTCTTTATTCTGTTTGGTTACTGTGAGAATAAAGCAGAAAACAGCCCTTTATCACCCCAGCACTGCTGGAGAGTTGCTTCACAGAGGGTCTGTCTGTGGCTTTCTAAAGGACCCGTAGAGCCTGAGTTATGTGCTATGACCACAACATGCCTTCTCTAGCCCTACCTTCTATATATGTTTTTTCTCTTCATTTTCAGCTGTCCCATCCCAAATACGTATACCACACTGCTAGAAAATGGGAATTCAAGCAAAGCACAGTTTAAGATGAAAATTTTTTCCTTTGTCAACAATTCTGTAGTTTACTTACACTGCAAAATTCGTATCTGTATGGAGACACCAGAAAGCACCTGCAGAACAGTAAGTGTTTTACCCTGATAAGCTATTTTTCTCTGGTGTGCCATATGCAGCCCTGCTATGGAGTTGAAGGAGTAACGTTTCCAAACAGGGTTTAAAATAGCTCTGGAAGTTTTCCTTCACTCTCTGCTGAGAGCAGAGAGGAGTGGTGAAGAAATGCAACCATATGGAAGAGTTTGCTTTTCTTCCCGTTCCTCATTCTCGTAGTTAAAAGCATGGAGCTTCCACAGAAAGGGGGAAACCAAAGTTGGAGAACCTGAGAGCTGAACCTTTCACCTCTGCATAGGGGTGACCAGAAGGCAATAAACTGGAGGTCACAATGAGAAAGGCTGTTCAGAAATGTGTCAGCTCATGTCACAAATATGTTGGGCACGTCACAAAAAAATCAGCCCCCATATGGGCAGTGTCAGCAGGAAAGTCTGAGTAAATTGATTTGGGATGTGTTTATGTCCTCTTTTCCCCTAGAGATTTTCTGCTCCAGGTGAGAGTTTAGCTGCCAGGAAAGGAAGCTCAGTGGTGTTAAGTTTCTAGGGCTGTGACTCTAACACAGATTTTATTATGGCTTTTTATAGCCCTATTGCTTTTTAAAGCAATAAACCAAGCAATGTTCTGATAAGAACTTCAGTTCCTAATTGTCTGTGTGCCAAAGCTTTGCTTTGTTTCTTTTGACTTCTAAGTGATACACACTGCTTCATCTAAAAATGTGTCACTACCATAGAAATAAGAAAAAATAGGTTTTGCTGATGGCTTTTTTTTTCCCCTGTATAGCAGACACACAGAAATTCTTCTTTCCCTCTGCCAACTTTCCTGGCTCTTTTCCTATTAAGGATGTTTTTGTTAGCAGTTTGGTGTTTCTCCATTGTTTAACACTTTCCTCTAGCTCTAAAGAAGTCATTTTAAGCCTATTATAAAGCAAATGATCTCTTCCTAAACGATTAAAAATCACTAGCAGAAGATATTTATTTCCTTTCTCAAAGTATAAAGCTTCCTCTAGATTTAAAAACAAAAAAAAGTAGAGACAGGAAACATGACTGACAGATGGAAAGTAGCTCCAGTTTTCACAGCTGCATATGCATGTTAAAAATCACTGTTTCAGCAACCCCCAGCCTATGGTATCCTTTGGAGGAGGTATTGCCCTCCCTGAGCTCACCGTGTGTCCTCCACAGCTGAGGAAGGATGTGGTGGTAGGTGCAAGGCAGGAGAAAAAGAGGGATTGGCAGGACAGGGACTGTGTGGGCTAGTGTGGATGCTGTAAGGAATTAGGTGGTTGGTTTGCTGGGAGCTGCTGGGTTTGCTGTTAGAGCAGGCTTTAGCTGTGCAGATTAGAGTATAGGCACAGGGTCAGATGAAATACTGGCTTTGATCTGACTTACAGTGACGGGGTAGTTCTGCTAGCCCAAAATGAGGTTTGATTGGGATTGACATCTGTAGTCAATCAGGCAGAGCAGAGTTAATCAATGAGGCTCTCTTCTTTCATATATTCTCTATTATTACTTCTATATCATTCATATATATATATATGAGATATATTTTTCTTTCTCCTATGCAAAATTCCCCCCCTATGAAAAGTTGGTGAATCCAGCCATTTTAGATTGAGATTACAGCGTTATGTGGAGAAGGCAGGTGCTAGGCACATCTACAAAGGATGACAACGGCTTGTAGAAAGTAGAGGAGGAGCTGCAGGAGGTACAAAGATCAAGGAAAATTTGAGTAAGAACAGAGTGAATTTGGAAACAATGTGTGGGAAAGTGTGCAGGATCTGGGATCTGATCCTCTGATCTGCCTGCTACTCCAGAGTAGCCTGCCTTGCTTCAGGGCAGATTTGCTTCAGCTCCTTGCCCAGAAAATGGAGACTTACATCTTGTGTTATTTCTTCTTAGTCAGTCTTCTTGTTCTTTGTTTTCTTGGTGGAAGTGTAAGGTGCTCTAAAGTTTGGGGCCGAAAAAAAATAGATGGGCTGGGGAGCAAGGTAGCAAGAAAGGAGTAAGAAACATGGCATTGAATGGGAAGGAGAGATGTGTCATCATCTTGCCTATGTGTGGTGGACCACAGCTGCTCCATGGCCATGTGGAACCAAAAAAATCATTGACATCAGGTAGCAGCTATATAAGCACATTCTTTCACGGATCCACCTAGCTGAGAAGTCTATTTGAGGGTAGGCTAAAGTCCCAGCCAGCTACATGTGTATTTTTATGGGGGCTGAACCAGCTAAAGACAGTGTTGCTGATAGTGAACTGTAGAGTTTTGGTGTAACCAGGCTTGGTTGGTGAGGCAGTCTTGTGTAGAGGAGTCGTAAGACACCCTTGCACTTCCCTGATTTCTTTTGCTGATTATAGTACTGCACTGCAGTTTCTTTGTTCTTCCAGGAGACCCATAGTATCTTTTGAATAACCTCAACAGGGTAGGGCTCCCAGCAGAGACTTTGATCAGCAACTTAACACAAAAAGGTAGCAAACCACCGGAAGATGCTGCCAAGGAAGTAAGCAGAAGATGAGTGTGCTGTATGTTCTGCAGGTGTTGCTCACACAAAGCTAAAGCACCTAATCCTCACCGTTTCACAGGGCAGGGCTTTCAAGCTAGTAATTCCTGGAGGTCTTGGTTGTAGTATCTGCTGTGGCTGCCATGGGCAGTAGAAACTTCCAAACAAAAAGTGCGAGTAAAACCCTGGCATAGAGAAACAGGGAGACATCTCTTCTCCCATAAGCTTTCTCTAAACCAGGAACTTACTGAAAAGAAAGTGATTGTCTGTGTGAAGTGTCTGTTCACAGCAGTGCTTTCCAGTGTGACTGATGACAGATTTATACTGATGTTTCCCTGGTGACATTTCGTTTGAACTTCCATTTGGTGCTGATTTCAGTTTAACAAAGCGTAACATTAAGAAACAAAAAGCGAGAGTGGGAATAGCACTGGGCTTTCACCTACTCATCAGAAGGCTTTCTATTTTTAATTAGTGAGCCTATTACTTGTTGATGTTTGAACTGATTGTTGCAGAGATGCCATGCTGTTCGATCCCTGAAGACTGGTGAAACCATCGCTACGCACAGAACGTCCTGGGGACCCCTATGTAAATCGGACTGTGAGTAATGAATAGATGCTTACAAAAAGGGGACACAGAGTTACTGTCATTTCATGGTTCTTTTTCACTGGCAAAGGAACCAGAAGATCTCAGATTCTCTGCATATTTTTCTAAGGAGCGGGCATTATACCGAAGCCATGTGGCAGTGTGGAAAAGCAAGTGCCCTCCTCAATGAAGAGATAAAAGATTGATAAAGGAATGTAGAAAAGGGCAGGAGAAAGTGCTTCGTGTAGCTGTCTGCACAGGTAGCAAATACAACAGCCACAGAGTTAGTTATTACAACCATAAAGTGTGAAAAAAGCAACTTGAATCTTTTAGATTGCAATCAGTTTTTCAAGTGTTTACTCTACAGTGTTGTTAGACCACAATTATAGTGAGCTCTGAAGTCCAAAATCAGAGGAGATAAGAGATTGTATTGTGTTTCCTCAGACTCCTTGGTGTTGACTTCACTACTACTGCAGGGGAAGGTGCCAGAGCGCAGCTGATGCACAGCACCTTGGTTAATCTGGCAAAGGGGTGCAGTGCAGGTTAATAGAGAGCGAACCCCAGCACTGTGTACAAGCAAGGTCTGATTTGTTATGCACCTGCCTCTTCTGCATTTACCCCAACTGATGTTTTCAAGGGCACCTGTGGCTTCTAACATTTTCAGTCATTTGGCCTCCTCCTGCTGTCCACATTTGTGTCTTGCTAGTGTAAAACACTCACTGAGAGTATTTGCACACACCAGTATCTGAGTTATAACACATGGCTGTCGTCAACAGACAGAAGCCACCCCCTTTCTTCCTGCTCGTTGTGGTTTTGGGAGGCAAGGTTCTGGTGGTGTGGGGGTGGCACTGCAGGGGTGGCTTTTGCTGGCTGCCTCTCCTGCCGGTCACTTAATGCTCTTCTGACTGTGTAGATAAGTTAAGATAGACTGTTAGTGGGTTCAGGGTATTATTTTCTCCTCTGCTGTGACTGTCACAATGTTCTTTTGGATCTAGAAACCGGCTCTGCCTTAGCTTGTTGTATATTTCTTCTGTTACATGCATTACTTAGTCTGTTAGAATAGGCCTTCGGTGTACATTTCTGAATTGCTTCTTTTTTTTTTTAAACTTAGCAATTAGTACATATTGCTTTGCACAGCACTTAGATCATCTAGATCTCGCTCCTCTTTTCACTGGAGACCCCAATGCATTTCCAATATTGGAAATGGTCATTACACAAAAGGAACTCAGGAGAGGAGAGCTTTATTTGGGTTGTACCTAGGCAAAGGTGGCACTACTAGATGTAGTCTCTTATTTCCAATGTGGATATTCACATTTTAGGTATGAGGCTAGACCTAGACAGTGATAGGTATCTCGGTGTTGAAGGAGACAACATGAATGATTATGTCAGGTAACCTGCTGCAGTGAAACATGAAAAAAGCTTTCACTGCTCAGCCTATACTGCTTGGCCATGTGCTATAGCAAACACCACTGACTCATGTCCTCAGGAAGGCCTGTTCACTCTGTCTCTTGCTACAGGGTGCCATTTCCACCACGCATCTTCTTTTTTGTTCCTCTGTTTCATGCTGAAATTCAGAAATAAGCCTATATATCTTATACAACACTGCCTTGGCCTGTCTGGGAATGATGCCCAGGATGTTATGTAGCTTGGACACTGCTGTTGCATACCTCTGTGGCTGCCGACAGTGCCCTTTGGCAAAAGATCTTGTCTCTAATTACGGACGTGTATGCATTAGCATTTGTCTTCTCTGCACCTTGGGTACGGCACAAGGTCTTGGCTAAACAAGTGAAACATCTCTGAAAAAGAGATGTTTCTGTAGGTGCTTCAGAGACATTTACAGGCGTGAATTAGAAGTGTGCAAGTCTACATGTCTGCAGGAACTCTGCCCTTGTACAGAAAAAGAGGATGTGGGCTGTGGATCACAGGCCTTTCTATGAGAGTCACCCTCTTGAAAAGGCTGATTCATCTCTGTAATCACAGCTCTGTGCTTCAACATGCACGTTGATTGATTTATCAGCAGGGTCAGTTTCCGACCCCAGGAAAAGATCTAGGAATGTCAAAGCTGTTTTGTTTCACCTTTTGGGTTGGTTTTTTTTTTTTTTAGCATCTGATTTGAAGAGAGAGAAGGCGGCTGGGATGGGAGTTGGATACATCATCCTCATTGCCTTCGCCGTGTTCGGTTTTGTGCTGGGAGTTGTCAGCCTTCTCCTGTTCCAGTATCAGCGAAAGATGGGAAGATACAACTTCAGGATCAAGTCTGACAATTTCAGCTACCAAGTTTTCTACAATTAGTGATTTCCAGGTTGTAGCGATTACCAGATGTAAATACTGAGCCATGATCAGTTACTTGATTTAGCTGTTTATGGTTAAATACTTGCAAATGAGCATGCTCTGTTGTAGGGTATTTGAACCTCCTGTCCTGTTTGTTGTGGGTCATAGAAGAAAGAATTAAATTCCAATTATTCTTGCCCATTTTTAAATGCTGCAGATTACAGAGGAGGAAGACAGCTTTCTCTTCCTCATCTTCCTCCATGGCTTCACTCTCAGGCTAAATGACACACAACTTTAGAAGATCACCAATAATAATTTCCACAAAAAGCATATCACTTTTGGGTTTGGACCATGGGTTAGTAGAATAAAGGAGAGAAACTTTACCACTCTCTATAAATCTGCTTCAGAAGCTAATTTGCTTCAGAAGTGAAGTTATTTTCTGTCCCTCTACAAAAGCATAGGTTTAATTTCTTTTGGGAGGGGGCAAGTTTTCAAGAAAATAGTGAGATGTTAGACATAAAGATGTTGAAATACTGATAATGCAGTGCTCACAAGTGCCTGCAGAGAGTTTGAAAAGACAGCTCTGAGGAGTGTCAGCCTCTACAACACATTCTGCCTCTGCAGCTTTTCCAGAATGCCACGGGATTCAGCACTTTTTCTGTAAAATTAATGTGTTCTGGCTTCTCACCACCATTTGTATATTTGTCCCTTTAAGAGAGACAGGTGAGAAAGCTGTC
This sequence comes from Gallinula chloropus, assembly GCF_964237585.1. Lineage (NCBI taxonomy): Eukaryota > Metazoa > Chordata > Aves > Gruiformes > Rallidae > Gallinula > Gallinula chloropus. Next base: position 118,553,530 of record NC_140085.1, read on the forward strand.
TTGCTGAAAAGGAACACCTGACATTGCTTCACAACTCAAGGATGTTTACCTCAGATCTGATCAAATTCCGTTCCTGGGAACAGGCTTATTTGACATTGTTACCAGAGTTAGTGAGAGACTCTTTCCTGATGGAGACCTCATCCATGACAATGCATCTGCCAGGCCACAGTAAATTCACTGGACTCATCGTGATGGTATTTTCAGATAATTCAGTTTGCTTTGCAAACTAAAGTTTAGTTTGCTTCACAAAGTAGAATAACTCTGAGCATGTGTCAGGAAGAGACTGTATCCCAGCTCTCTGCTTGTAGCACCTCGAAGAGTCACTATTAGCTTTCTCCCCTAGCCTTACATTACAGAGCCCACCCTCCGTTGTCATCTGTGGGCAGCTCCTGAGATGGCTGTAGGTGTGATGCTCTGATTTCTTCCCAAAGGCTGGGCAGGGCTGCCTGTTGGCAACCCACAGGGAAGGTACCCAGAACTTCTTGGTACAGCTCCAGCACTGTACAGTTCCATCAGTGATACAGGTGCTGCTGGAGACCCATAATCCAGTGTGACAGGCATATCTAGGTCCATTGAGTTAAAACCTGTATATGAAGCTTCTGAGTCTGTCCACAGAAAGAAGAATGGCTTGTCCTCATTCATCGTTCTGCTCTTGAGTGGCCACGAGTGACTGCAACACTGTAGAGCAATGGGAATTACAGAGTTGTGCAATGAGGTAGCAGCACAGAAGATACCATCAGGCTTATAATGCTTTCACGTAATCAGCATGTTGGAGTCTCAGCTAATGGCCTGAAACTACTCAGGTCTTCTTTCCTAAATCTTATCTTTCTTTGGAAGGTAGGTGATGACCTTTCTCAATCATGATTAGTTGGGTTTTTTTTTCATTTTTTTTCTCATTTGATCATGTCTCACCACATGGAGAACTGAAGCTTGTCTTCACCTGACATTTGGCTGCCATTACTCTTCACAATGGTGGTTGTGACTGGTTGCAACACAGGCTCTTACAAATTAATGTCACATATAAAAGGCCTCTGTAGCCCCGTCTCCCCTCCCTCTTTTTTTTTTTTTAAACAATCTGTCTCTTCCCTGGTGTCCTAAGAACTATTTGTGACTGCAGCTCCAGGTTGCAGTGAATTTTGGCACTTTTTTCTGTGGATAAAACAGAAAGGAGAAAAGAAAGACCTCATGGTTCTCTCTTCAAGTTCCCGCATTTGGCTCTCCTACTGTGCCATGTTGCTATGTGCCCATTTTAGCATCACTTGTGCCATTACCATAGATAAGCTGCGTATTTCTATAAATATTCCAGGAAGTAAATCAGCAAACTTTTAGAAACATCTCCCTTTCAGTTTGTAATTCACTGTTTACTTAAGGTGAGGTTGCAACTGAGCTGGAACACCGTTGAAGACCTCATTGTGCAACGCCTTAAGTATACAGAAGCTGGAGAACAAGTATTGGATTTCCTACCAAACAAAGAGAAGGCACCATGAATCTGGTACTTAACCTACTCAGAGTGTTCTTCAGCATGAGTTTTGAGATTTAATAATCAGTGAGGACTCAGTGAAAAAAAAAAATCAAGTGATTTTACTACTGGCAGCCCATGTTTTTCCTGATAAGTCAATTGGTACCTATGTATTCTTTTCAATCAGACCACAGTTGAGCCACTGAGTGTGCTGCCTACCTGAGTGAGAGCACTCCAATTGCAACAGAGTAGTTACAAATTTGACCTGAATTTTGCCTGGCTGCAAGACCCTACAATTAATGCAGCAGCAAAGGTTTAGCTTACATACTTCATGGGATACAGCAACAGTCTGCTAAATTGGATAAACTGGAACAAAATTCTTTTTCACACAGTAAAAGTCCTTTCTCCTGCAGGACTCTTTCCTGGGAAATTCTTTTTCACTCTTGCTATCCCAAATCTCCACTTCAATGAGCATGTTATATGATGGGAGATTAAAGTGATGTGGTAATTTGTCTCCATCATCCCTGGATTCTGATTGCTGTATGACTCCTCCTGACACAGTGATAAAGGCTGCTGTGTCCAGGTCAGTAATTTGCAGTGAACAAGCTAATTCCCTTTTAAGCTCATTGGATGCCTTCATAAATAACTCTTCAGTGGAAATTGGTCATTAACTTGAACTCACAAGTACATTTAGTAGCCACAGCATTTAGGTACTGATTTTTTAATTTTTTTTTTAGTACAGAGTAGCACTGGAAAGCTGCTGTTCAGTCCAATTTCTGATAGGTAAGAAGATTACATGGTAAAAGACTTCTACATTTTGTAAAAGGCCATACAGATTTATTTTAGAGGTTATGTGCACACTTTTAAAATACATCAATAAATTTCAGAATAATCATTTGCATTCTGCTTTTAATTCAAGTGAATATATGAGCAGAAAAAAAATCTTTGACTTGTCTTTTCCTTTACTGAAAAAATCAGTTACCAGATCTTGATATAGAAAAAGATTGATTTGGTTGCAATTCATTAGTGAAACTGCAGATGATCTTTGCAATTTTGTAGTCTGATGAACATAATAAGCTTTCCATTATGTAGAAGTGCCTCAACCTTTGCTCAATTTGCTCTCAAATGTATAATGTGCTTGCCTTCTGCACACAGTGAAAGGATAAGCTATTTTACTATAAATATTTTTCTAGTTTTTAGTACTTAAAATCCCGAACCTCTTAAAAGCAACAGGACTAGAGGTTTGCCCATTGATCTCAGTGGAGCTCTGCCCTTTACAGAAGCTGAGCACAGGTCTTTGGGATGAAATGCAGAACAGTGCCTTGTATTTAATATCTTGCATGCTCAGTGGAAACTGCTGTTGTTACTGAATCTGTTTAGTGGAGCTTCAGTATCTTAATAAAAGAACCCTTGTATCTTATTGTTGACTTTTGTACTGTTCTATTTCCTTTTGTGGTTTAGTCACAGGTATTCAGATGTGCGTTAGGTGGATGTGGCAGCTTCTGAAGGACTAGACCATTCAAGTATCTGTGTAATGTTCAAACATCACTCACAACACAATATCTGACCTTATCCAAACACCAGTGGACTGCTAACAAAGACTAAGGGTCTCGTTCTTCAACATTTCAAAGGGCAAATGTATTTTCAGTTTCACGCTTTGCGGCAAAGACAAGGAGAAGAGTTGCAAGAGCAGCAACTTGGTGATATAATCTGAAACCAGTGGCACACCAGCCTCCCTGGGTTTATACAGTTCTGACAACTGCTCCAAAAGCAGCATATTCACAGCTTACTCCCAATGAAGCTTACCCTGAGGGTATTAGTGGACTTGTTTGGGCCCAGGTGTGAAAAGCAGGGAAGATCACGAACCAGCACTTGCTCCAAATGCTGCCTTTCTCATCCTTATGCAAAAGTGTTGCACAGCTGCCACTCATTTTGTTTGTCATTATTTTCTGTGCTATGCTTCAGTGGCTAGCAGTAGCTGTTTTCTCAGCACTGTGTCCCTTTGCCTCTCCTTTTTGTGCTGAGGTGCAGAACACACTGTTTGAGAATCACAGAATGGTGTGTGTTGGAAGGGATCCTTAAAAATTGTTTAGTCCTACCTCCCTGTCATGGGCAGGGACATCTTTCACTAGCTCAAGTTGCTCAAAGCCCCATCCAACCCAGCCCTGAACGCTGCCCAAGATAAGGTATGAACAATTTCTCTGGTCAACCTGTTCCAGCGGTTCACCGCTCTCATTGTAAAAAAAAAATAAAAATTATTCCTTATATTCAACCTAAGTCTACCCTCTTTCAGTTCAAAACCATTGTGCCTTGTCCTGTCACTACAGGCCTTGGCAAAAAGTCTCTCTTTTATAACATATTGAAAAGCTGCAATAAGGTGCCCTGGAGCCTTCTTTTCTCCAGGCTGAACAAGCTCAATTCTCTCAGCCTGTCTTCATAGCAGAGGTGCTCCAGCCCTGTGATCATCTTTGTGGCCCTTCTCTGGGCTCACTCCAATAGCTTCATGTCTGTCCTGTTACTGGGGATGCCAGAACTGAACATGGTGCTCCAGGTGGGGCCTCAAGGGACTAAAAGGGAAGAAACATCTCTGTTGACATGCTGGACACATTTCTTTTGATGCAGTGCAGGATAGGCTTGTCTTTCTGGGTTGCAAGCACACATTGTCAGCTCCTATTCAACTTTTCAACCACATTATCATCACGCCATTCTCTTCAGCACTGTTCTCAATCTATTGATAGCCTAGTCTGTATTGGCACTGGGGATCTTCCAGACTCATGTGCAGGACCTTGCATTTGGCCTTCATGAGGTTCACATGGGCCCACACCTCAAGCTTGTCAAGGTTCCTCTGGATGGCATACCTTCCCTCTACTGAATCAATGGAATATGCAGGAATACTGCGTTGCCATCCAGTGAGACCTGGACAGGCTGGAGAGCTGGGCAGGGGGAAACCAAACAAAAGCAAGTGTAGAGTCTTGCAGCCGGGAAGGAATAACTGCTTGAATCAGTACAGGCTGGGGGATGACCTGCTGGAGTGGAGAGGGCCTCTGTGGAGAAGGACCTGGGGGTCCTGCTGGATGACAGGTTGGCCATGAGCCAGCAGTGTGCCCTGGTGGCTAAGAGGACCAATGAGAGCCTGGGGTGCATAAAAAAGAGTGGTGCCAGCAGGTCAGAGGAGGTGATCCTCCCTCTCTACTCTGCCCTGATCATGCCCCAACTAAAGTATTGTGTACAATTCTAGGCTCCCTAGTACAGAAAAGACAGGGATCTCCTGGAGAGAGTCCAGAGGAGGGCTACAAAGATGATTAAAGGACTGCAGCATCTGCCCTATGAGGAAAGCCTGAAAGAACTGGGGCTGTTCAGCCTTGAGAAAAGAAGACTAAGAGGGGATCTTATTAATGTTTATAAATATCTCAAGAGTGGGACACAGGGGGAAATGGCCAGCCTCCTTTCAGTGGTCTGTGGAGACAGGACAAGGGGCAATGGCTGCAAGTTGGAGCACAGGAAGTTCCGCACCAACATGTGAAAGAACTTTTTCACAGTGAGGGTGACAGAGCCCTGGGACAGGCTGCCCAGGGAGATGGTGGAGTCTCCTTCTCTGGAGATATTCAAGACCTGTCTGGACACCTACCTGTGTGACCTGTCCCAGGGAGCCTGCTCTGGCGGGGGGGGTTGGACCCGATGATCTCTGGAGGCCCTTTCCAACCCCTATGATTCTGTGATTCTGTGAACTGCACTGCTCAGTCATCTGCAAACTTGCTGAGGGTGCCTCAGTCCCACTATCTGTGTCACTGATGAAGAAATTAAATCGTATTCGTCCCAGTACTGACCCTTGAGAGACACCTCTTAGCACTGGTTTCTACTTGGACATGGAGCTGTTGACTGTAACTCGTTGGACAGAGACATCCAGCCAAATCCTTATCCATCTAACAGTCCCCTTAATCAGGCCACTTGTACAAACACCAACCACAAGGTTTCCTTTGTTGGCTTGGCCCCTCATTTTTACTTATAAGTTCTCAACCTGTTCATCACTGTTTTTCAAAGGCAGATCTGTACAGTCAATCAATTTGTTTTTTTTTTTTACACAGAGGGCAACCTCCACACCCTCCCTTCCTTGATGGTCCCTTTTGGACATTTTCCAGCCATCGATTGCAGTGCTCCACTCATGCTCTTTGTTCCATTACATTTCAGTCATAGTGATTAGATACTAGCTTGCTAGCAGCACAGGGACTTACAACTTCTGTTTGTTACCCATGCTGTGTGCTTTATTGGTACAGAGGCACCTAACTTGGACTATCAATGGTGTCAGATTTTTAGAGGAACACATCTTAATTCCTTTGTGGCATTCCACACATTTCCTCTGAATGAGGAAACGTATGAAGTGCAGTAAGATCCTTCTGTACCTAGCATTTCATCCCATGTGCTGCTCAGACAAGGTGTTTTGGCTTTGGAGGGCTCATTTTAGACTTCTGAGGTGAGTTTCCCACATCAGTGATCAGGCAATTTCACCAAACGAGTAATCAAGGAGAAATTTTCTAGAGGAACATCACTGACCATCTCCCCTTGCCATTCTGGTGTTGCCCCACCTTTTTTTTCTGTTAACTGAAGCACTGGCTCTTGCTAATTACTTGAGACTCACCAAAAATTATGTAGAAATAAAATCTGAAGGTCTAGTTTTGACCTCTTGCATTGTTTCCTAAGAAGCACTTTAGACCAGCAGTACGCATGCAGAATGTCCCTATTGTTCACTGAGAACACCACTCTGCTGACACCTGAAGCAAAACACTCACAGTTAGTCCTTTCTCTCCTATTATAATGTTGCCAAATTTTGGTCGCAGCAGGGCTGGGAAAAAAGCTGAGACAATTTGAAAAATTTCCTTGTCCATTAAAATATAAAGGAACAGACTTTTTTAAGGCCTGTTTGGAAAGTTTTCTTGTGGCCTGCGGAAGGAAACAAGTTACAGGAACTGAAAATTCTTAACTGCAATTGATCTGAAAACATGATGTTGGCTACAATCTGGTAGAAACCCTAGAATACAGAGCCACCTAATGACATCTTTGATTTGACACCTACTCTGCCTGGGGGTCTGTTCTGCAGGGCTTGTGACAAACTGGCTACTATCCACTCTGTAGAGGTACTACTTTTATTCAAGGCCCCTTGGTTTTTTTGGGTGGCTTTTTTTTTTCTTTCCCAGATTTCTCTTCTCTCCTTGCTCTCTCCTGACCCTAAAAGGCTCAGTGTGGACAGTACTTCAGCCTGGGGTGCTCAGGGAATCTCTGCCTATTTCTTCAACTTACCGTTCTCTGGCTATGTGGACACCTTGTGCTAAAGGCACTCTTGGGTACATAGTCTGGAAGTGACACTGCCTGACACAGGGTAACACAGGAGACGTCAATGCAGGACCTTTCCACATGCAGCAAATTCCCTTGAAAGTACTCTCTGCTTCTCCTGCATTTCTTCCTCCAAACCAGATATTTTTCCTCTGAAATGTGCAGAAAGAACAGTTTTGGAGACTTGACACAGACACAAGGACTTGTACACTGAAAACAACCATGACTATAAAAGAGGAACTGAGAAAAATCATGGTGATTCTGAACTGGAAGAAGAGATTGCCTTTCTGACGGAGACAACTGGGTAAAATTTTCATTTAGGTAAAATCTTTCCAGCAAACTGTATCATTGGGAACGTGCTGGCAGCTAATATGTTATTGCCAGTGTGGGTTCTTCATGGCTTATGTTCAGTAATAATTAAACTCTTCAAATCCACTCAGGAAATGTCTGGGTTTGCCTCTTGTACTGCCTAAAGCTTTGATATGAAATGCCAGCCATGAACAAAGCTCACATTTATTAGCTGCCTTTGGCATGTGGCAATTTGAAAGGATGAAGAAAGCCCTTCACATCAGTATTTTTAACAGATATGGCTATTACTAGTACCTGAAGAGAGAAGGGTCTTGTGTTTGTTCTAGTGCCAGCCTTGAGAAACTAATTACTGACTGTTCTATATGATTAGCTTTCTTAAGCTCTGTCTAGTACACTTAATTGTGCACTGTATCATACCTGGACACATACTCTCCACTGAGTTACTCAGCAAAGAATCTGAAAATATGTCTGAACTGGAATTTGGAATGGGGTGTTTCCTGAATCCAACTTCAAGTTTTGCAGAGCACAGAACCAAACCAGATGCCACAGTTCTTGTCTATGCCAGTAAGGCATAAGTCAGGAGTAACAGTCAAACAAGATGCTTCAAGATACAAATTTAGTAACTTCCAGGTGTGTTATTTATAGTGCTACCTCCAAAATTTGTTGTAACCACAACTGGTAGTGTCTTTCCATTGATATGAGCAATGGATATTTGTACCATGCTTTGGCATTGCTTTAACTGCCTTCAATTCTCCAGCAAAGCAACAGTGCCATTCATGCTCATTCAACTGCTGTGAGTGCCAGTTGCCACCGAGAGCAAAATGGGATAGATTAGCTCACAGAAGCCCTCATTCAGGCCTCTGCAGGCATCTGCTCAATTTCATGGGGGCAAATGAAATCTGAAATGAAGAGTAAGAAATGCAGTTGAACATAATGAGATGGCGCCCGGGCTTTTTGAAAGTGAGATGCTGAGTAAAAAAATACAACCTCCCTTTCTGCAAGTTTCTGATACTTGAGGTATGTCTGCCTGTCAGTCTCTTACTGGAGTTCTTGCTGCATTCTGCAGATGATAGACGAAGCAGACCTGGTAAAGGACGGAACAAGGCCTTAAATTCTTTCTCTGATCGTATGTTTTATTTTTAATTTGCTAAGTAACACATCTAATTGATTGTCAGCTGAACAAAACGCATCTGTGTTCTAAGCACACTTATGTTCTTCCCCAGTTGCTGTGAAGACACAAACAGAAGTGACTTTTAGATCTTCCTCAGGGAGTAAGACGGACCCTGCTGGCCTACTTCTGACAGAATGGTTTAGCCACGCTCTGCACTTTCAGTGACACAGGTTTAGTTACTTGCATGTGTCTCGTTACACACAAATTTTGTGATTACAGCTGCTGTAGTTAAGAAGTGCTACATGATGCCCTTGAAAACCAATCTTACATTAATGATATATCTAAGTAAAATCTCATGGGAAGTTTTCCTGCATTTTCCCTGTAAATGCAGCCTTGCCTATTGCACTCAGCACAACTGGGTGAGTTAATGTTTTGTACCTGTTTCCCCTTTCTCTGTGCTCTCTCCTGGGGACATGTGGTGGTGCCTTTGGCTTCTGCTTTGCTAGATGATTTCACAGTCACGAAAAGGAGTTCCTCACAGCTGTACAGTTGTAGGCACTTGTTTTGAATGTAAGATTCACAGAGGGGTTTGAACAGGCATAGACTCTATCAGTCTGGCAGCTGATAGAACATCTTTCTCTGAAAACAGAGGGAGAAAAGCCTGGTTTGCTTTAGAGAGCAGTGGTTTGCCAGGCAAACTGAGTGGTTTGGTGTCAATCACCAGGCAGAAGGACAAGGAGACTGGTTGACTGGAGCCTGCCTGATATGAGCCATACCCTGGCCAGACCAGCCAAGCAGTTTCTGCCCCTCATCACTGTGTCTGGATGAAAACGGGACTGATACTGGCAGATCATTCACACCGCACTGGTGTCCCTGTCTGTAGCCTCACTTCAACCTGCTGCCCACCCCAAAGACAATTCCACGGTGGCACAGCTACCCTCCTACTTCCTCAGAGTCCACTTCCCTTCCAGCCCTGCCTTGAGTGCTGATGACTGCCAATAGCCTTGAGGTCCAGCCTTGAGCCCGACAAGGTGCCCTAATGATGGCAGCAGGAGTGAGCTGCCATAAGGCCTGCTGCAGGGGGATTCTTGCCTCTTTCCAACCCTGGGAGTCAAGGGTTGCTCCAGCCTCCTGGATATCCCTTAGTCCCTGACCCCTGCCCATGCTCAGCAGGCAGCGAGCAGCACCTCCTGCTGAAGGGAAAGGGAAATCCCTCCTCTGCCTTCCCACATGGACATTTTGCCTCTAGCCAGCTGCACTGGGTTTGGGTTTTTTCACCCAAGTTCTGTTATGCTTTGCCATGTACTGGTGCCATTGGTGTGGGAGCACCCAAGATGGGCAGAGCCAGTGGGTGAGCCACCGGGGAGGCCAAGGCTTGGCCAGGTTGCTCTGCCAGGTGTCTTGGTGAGTGTCTGCTTGCCATGGAGAGAAGGTGGATGGGAAGCACCTGTGGAGGCCTGCAGTACAAGATGAGAGGGGCTGCTGGCCTGGGGCCAGACACAAAAGCATCTCTGTTTATCTTTCCTCTGAGGACATGTGTGATGTTTTTGGGGACCTCTACCTCCTAGGAGGCAGGGCCCATAGAGAAGTGTAGTGAGGGTTCTGAAGCAGGAATCACTCAGCTCACTAAAGAGGCAGGGATGGCGAGAGGCTTGAGACCACAGGCAGGGCAAACACAGGCAGCTGTGGAGGTCTGTGAGGTTCCTCCTGGACTTGAGAGTTTCTCTTTTCAACCACTTACTCCACCATGAGTGCTATGTTTTGTCAGTGTCATGTCTACAGAAATATGAAATTACAGCATGGGATTCTGTGTGGGACTTTGTATCTTTCGTCCCCTTACTTTGATACCGACTTCTTCATTCCAGTGACAGATTTTACCAGTGCTCATGATGATATAATAGAATATGTGGACTGCCCAAGCATTTTGCATTGTTGTTACAAGTCCTAAAATGTAGATATGCATCTCTGGCATTATAATTTGCACCATTCCACCCATGGCAGGTTTTAAACACCCTCTGCAGTCTCTTCAGAAGAAAATACAAGAAGCTGATATGCTGGGCAGGGCCTGGAGCCTGCAGACAAGTAGTATGAAGGAAGTGGTATGAGATCCTGCTCTTCTCTGCAGCTTGGTCATCTGTGTTATCTTTCAATATGAGGATCCTCTGCTCACTCAGCATGTAGACTCTGAAGTTTCTAATTGCAGCTAGGCACCTCTGATCTGATCCTGTTTTTCATAGGAAGTGGCCCGACAAGGAGAAGGAGACAGTGATGATGGGTCTAATCACTGTGATTAATCCACCTTGCAGGATGCTTTAATAAGCATGTTTAAAAGAATTTAGAAAGGGATTATCTCTGAGGTTGCATTGATCCAAAGTTGTGGTTAAAGATTAATAGTGTTCTTCAAGAGGTAACTTGCATTATCAAGATAAATGCCTAGCTGAGAAGGGCTGGTGTGGGAAGCATTTCTATTTCATATCAGCAGGAGCATAAACAAGCCCTAAAGCTTATCGCTTATGTTTAATTCTTGCCCAACTGTGTAACCATGTGAACTCAGTTGCTTCACGTTCTTTTTCAGATTTCATAATTAGAAAACCAGAACGACACAATTGTACTACACATGCTGGAGTAAGCCAGTGATGAGTTACGCCTGGAGAAAGTGCTTTTGTCACATTACTTCCTTGTCAAGTTATTTTTGCACAGGTGGATTTTCCTTCCCAGCAGAAGGTGGAGGATATTTAGTACCTGAAACGAAACTATTATTTCATTCTCACTACAGTATTTCATTCTGTAGCGAGAACTTTCTAGTGATTTAGCACATTGTTCCTGATTATCTACTAAGCAGAACACATATAATTATTTGTTCAAAGTAGCTTGAAGCCATGTTCCAAATATGTCAATTGACGCATGGTCTGATTTTATTTCCTGTATATAGGTGTGGTGGTTTGATCCTGGCTGGAGGCCAGACACCCACCAAAGTCAGTCTATCACTCCCCTTTTCAGCTGGACAGGTGAGAAAATACGTATTGAGAGGCTCAGGAGTCGAGATAAGGCCAAGGAGAGATCATTCTGGGTTGCAGTCACAAATCATAGAATGTCTCTCAGTCTCTCAAGCCCAGACTGCTCCAGCCTGGTCCTCCACGGAGTCACAACCCACCCCACCCCCTCACCCCCCTGCCGCCTCCAGCGAACCTGGTCTCTCTTGCTCATCTGTGTGTCTCTGTCTCTCTCCATGGGCTGCAAGTGCTGGCAGGGGCTTGCTGCAATGCAGGTCACAGTGTCTTCTGCATGTCTCCACCTGCTCCAGCGTGCAGCCTCTCCATGGGCTGCAGGCGGGGTCTCGGCCTTTTCCATGGGCTGTGGGGGGGACACCCACTCCACCATGGGTTTCTGCACAGGCTGCAGGTGCATCTTCCTCTTCTGCACCTGATGAGCCTCCTCACCCCTTTCCCTGGCCTTGGTGCCTGCACAGTGCCTTACACCTTCTCATTCCCTTCTCTGGGGGCAAAAAGCAGCTGCTTGTGGGTTTTTTCTCCTAACTGTGATTCCCAGAGGCGCTGTGACCGTCGCTGATGGACTCGGCCTTGGTCAGCAACGACTCCGGCCTTGAGCCGGCTGGTGTTTGCTCTGTGGGGCCTGCAGAGACCTTCTGGCGGCTGCTTGCAGAAGCCACCCCTGCAGCACCCCCCTCCTCTACCAGAACCCAGCCATGCAAAACTACAACAATAGGATAACGGATGGTGGATAAATGAATTAATGTAAATATTGTAACATTTAATACTAAGTGAAGCAGACCTTTGTTGGGGAAGCTGATCTTTCCATTTTAAACCAAGTTACTTTTTGCATTACATTTAAGGAACACCGAGGCTGTGTGTGGCAGACGCTCTGTACAAGTAAACAAAACCCGGTTTTTGTTCTGCTTTGAACATGTTCAAAATTTCCAATACAAACTACTTAAAGTATTATATTTTCTGACAGATTTTAAAGTTTAGTGACTTGGCATGTTTTGGCAGGGTGTATTTATTACTGCATAATACCTGTCATATTCTTTTGTACCACAGGTGTATGTCCCAAGGTGTCAAAGGGATTTGCAGAGCTATGCACAAGAAACTCATTATTAGCCATCCATATGTGATACAGAGGTCACACAAAAACGTAAAGAGCTTTTTCCTTAGCTGCCTGATCTATTAACTACTGTTTAGGTCTGTGACAGTGGTTCTGACCTCAGGGAAGAATTTTTTTCATTCATTCCCCCACACCTTTCTCAACCTCTCCCTTTAAAATAGCAACAAATATAATAACGTAGCTGTTAGCTGTTTGGTACTGCTTGGTGTGTAGTTTCATCTGGTAAGTATGCAATGCCTATTATGGTGTTCTTTTTTTGGTTGGTTGGGTTTTGGGTTTTTTTTTGTTTAGTTGGTTGGTTTTTGTCCTGTGGCAAATGAAACACTCTGTACAATGCCATACAGATCACAGAACTGGATACTGAGTCATTTCTACACTTCTTCAAATCAAAATAGCTTCTGTAATATAGATCCTGTTCTGTAGCTCTAAGTCACCCCAGTAACTCTTCTCTTTCTGAGGCCAATGGCATGATTTGAGCATTTATGGTCATATGGGTTGAAATCAAAGAGGGGGTGCATCCCTCTGTAGGACACTGTTTGACCTCTGGTAGAAGTGAAGGTTCAAGTTTTGGAGGGCAAGGATGGTGTGAGCCTTCCTTGGAGTAGCTTCGCTTCTACTGAGCTCTTGAATGTGCTTCCTGCTCATTTGCCCATGATCTCTCTGGAAAGCATCCCATGGCCTATAGAGGATTTGAGGCCTGATGCATATATGCAATATTTTAGCTCTTCCAGCTACTGCATTCACTTACAAGGAAGAGCATGTGTTTTGCACAATCCTGTATTTCTATGCAATAGAACATTTCTTCGGAACTGACATTTAGAGATAACAAAATGACTCATTTTATAGTTGTACTTCTGTTGATAGTTAACAGCTTTGCCAGATGATTGTCTACCCCAGGTTAGGAGAAGCCAAGGAGATGTATGAGTGAGTCAACATCAAGATTAGTTCTGTCCTACATGTTCTTTTTAATTTTTTTTTCTTTTTCTTTTTTCCTTTTTTATTTTTTTTTCCCCAGTTTTGACCTGCTGGAAGGTATGCAAGTACTTTCTTAATTAAAATTGGAATGCTCTTAGAGTTCTAGATTTTTGAGGTATCTTGGTGTGTGATTGCATCACTACTGAAAATAGCTTCTTTATTTCTGATTAAAAGATCTCTCATTTCACCTCTTCCCCCCTTTTCTCTTGGAGTGGACTGACTCCTCTCTCACTTTGAAAAACTAGAATATTGAGCTTCTGGTGAGGCTGGAGTGTAACTAAGAAAGAAAACATGCTTCTTCCAGTTGGAAAAGGAGCCTCTAACCCCACTCCCCCAATTCCCCTCTATTTCTGGATTGGCAGTAATATTAGTAACTATTAATTCCAAGTGACATGAGCCAAATATAGTCTGGGTGAGTGTTGTTTCCCAGTGCTACTACTATGCAGGAAACAAGCGAAACCAGAAGCCTGGCTATAGATACAGACAGTGAATTTACCTGTAAAGAATAAATTGATATTCAAACAGGAACACAAATTAGCACAGTCTAAGCAGTGCTGGTGTGGATTAAGCTATTTTAACACACCAAATCAAAAGACAGTGTCTGAATAATTAAAAAAGAAATATGACTATGTATATAAATTTGATTCATATGTGCACTGACTGATCCAAAAAAACACTTTTTATTTTAATGTGTCACCCTAATCTTTGTGCTGTTGATACCTCTTCTCGTAGACTCTTTGTGTGAGTAGCCATGAATTCCACTCCAATGTTGGTCCCAGGTGCACATGGGGTGACAGGGAGTGTGGATTTCACAAAAAGTGTGTTCAATTGGAGAGTAATGGTAGCTGGGAAACAGTAGAGACCATGTAGAATTACAGAATCATTGAATCATAGAATGGCATGGGTTGGAAGGGACCCCGAGGGTCACAGAGCTCCAACCCCCTGCCACAAGCATGGCCACCAACCTCCAGGCCTGGATGTACACAAGGTTGCCCAGGGCCCCATCCAACCTGGCCTTGAACACCTCCAGGGACGGGGCATCCACCACCTCTCTGGGCAGCCTGTTCCAGCACCTCACCACTCTGTAAAAAACTTCCTCCTAATATCTAATCTAAACCTCCCTTTCTTTAGTTTTAGTCCATTCCCCCTTGTCCTGCCATTGTCTACCCTTTTAAAAGGTTGATTCCCCTCCTGTTTGTATGCTCCCTTCAGGTACTGGAAGGCTGCAATGAGGTCCCCCCGCAGCCTTCTCTTCTCCAGGCTGAACAAGCCCAGCTCCCCCAGCCTCTCCTCATAGGTGAGGTGCTCCAGCCCTCTAATCATCCTTGTGGCTCTCCTCTGAACCCTCCCCAACAGTTCCAAATCTTTCTTGTATTGGGGGCCCCAGATCTGGACACAGGACTCCAGATGGGGCCTCACCAGGGCAGAGTAGAGAGGGACAATCACCTCCCTGTCCCTGCTGGCCACCCCTCTTCTGATGGAGCCCAGGATACCATTGGCCTTGCGAGCTGCAAGAGCACACTGCTGGCTCATGTTAAGTTTCTCATCCACCAGAATCCCCACGTCCTCACCAGGGCTGAGCTGTAGCTGTTTCTGAATAGAGAGCATCCATTTCCCAGAACTGATGGTGTTAGTGACGACACGCACTAAGGCTCCCTGTTTTCTCTAAACACAAAAATGCTCCTTTCTTTATACTGGTATTGTGATCTTTCTTCGTATTGGAGCAGTGAAAGGAGAATCTCATTGTCCAGGACGCACTCAGACTAGAATTAGTGAGTTATATGGGAAAGGGCAGAAGCTTTTCCAGCTTAAGGCACCTTCATGTTCATCTAGCCATGATTGCACTGTGGACAACCCAAGTACAAATCTCTTGGTTGAAAAAGGGACACCTTGAGCTGACATCATTCCCCAGTACAAGAACAGTGTACAGGCCAGGCCAATGTCTTCCAGCAGGACATGATGACATGGTTTCTATCTACCTCTCCCTACTGAAGCACCTATACCAAAGCATTCTCTACAGAACTGTTGGGAAAGCACCCTGGGATAGTGTATGGACATGTTCTACTCAGACCTAACTTACACACAGAATATTGAGGGTACTCTCTTTTCTGCCTATTGACCTGGGACATTCTCAAAGCCCAAAATGTCACGTGCACAGCCTTTTGTCTGTCTTGGTAACCCTTTGCTGGACTTGCTTCAGTCTCACAATATCTCTTTTGTACTGGGAAGTTCCAAAACTGAACACAAGAGTCCTACTTGCGGCCTCACAACTTCTAAGTGGAGGAAACAGCTGTTTGTCTTAACCCATCCAATCCATACATCCCCAGGCTGGACACAAGGATGCCATGGGAGAAATTGTCAAAAGCCTTGCTACTTCCTAGGTTAATGACATCTGCTTTACTCTCCCTATCCACAGACCCAGGTGCTTTGCATTCAGGCTGGTCAGGCATGGTTTGTGATCAGTAAATCCACTACTTTCAGGTAGCATTGCTTACTTGGACAAACCTTTATATTAAAAGTTGAAGCCAAGTTTATAAAACACTTTCAGTCAGCATATCCTGCCCTTAACTAAGGAAACCTATAAAGAAGTGTACTTCAAGAGCACTCGTATTATTGTACTTATTTAAATGCTCTGGGTGCGTACTTTTCTTTTTCATTTGTATATAAATCTTTCTCATAATTTTTTTTTTCACCTGCTGTTTGACTCAGAGGATAGTCAGACTTTAAAAGGCAGTTTATACTTCAGTATTAGCACTGCAAAGTGAGGTGTGCACTCAGGATTATACAATGAAGGAGAGGCACCTTCTTTGGCTTGTCTCCCTAACCACTTTCAACCTCACCCACCAGTGCAATTTTCCCCACCCCTTAGTAACAACTGAGCAGAGCTGAACAGGGAGCTGTCGGCAGCTTGTTGCAAGATGGATTCAGAATCAGCTAGTTTGTGCAGCCAGTTTCCACTTCCTGAGCCTGAGTTCACAGCTACGTTCATGTCTTCAACAGTAACTAGAAGAAAAGGTTGATAAAAATGCTACAAAATTGTTTTTAACTAATTTCTGTTACGGTAGAGCAGGGAGGCCAAATTAACTGTGGGGTTAGTGTTTGGTGCTGACGCTTTGTAGGACCTAACTTGCCCTTCTCCAAAGAGGATTCAGTGTAAAAAGAGACTGTGGAAGAAAAAAGCAGTATAGGAAATACCCTGTTGCTGATCTAAAAAACTTGTTGTAGGGTGGTATGTGGGCTTGTTGGCTTGTTTGGGGGGTTTTTAGTAATACAGTAATGTCTCCCATACAGTATAATGCATGTCATGTCACAGAAAGGGAAGTTACTTATCAACAGCTGGTGTTCTTTCTGGGTTATATTTTGTATGTGCACATATTTATATATTTCCTGTGTACTTGTATACTGTAAATACACCAATGCTGTAAAGACCATAGCAACTTCTGAGAAAGTTTTCCTGGCTTCTGCAGAGAGGCCACAGAAGTATTCTGACTTCTGCTGTGTATCATTATTGTGTGATTATTCATCCAACTTACTGATTTCATAGCAAGTGAGTCTGTCATCCAGTTTGACAATTTGAATATAAAGATTTGTGTCTGCATGGACACAAACAGCCACAATGACCTTCAAGTGGGTGTCTGTTGTGTCATCAAAGGGCAGTGAGCTCTCTTCTAACATCTGGGGCTTGCAGCAGTGCCCTAAATCTGAGTGCACAAACTGGTGAACTGTCTGGCTCCGGTGCAACTTTTGGAACTTGAAGGGAATCCTCAAGGAAACCTTATCTGGAAAGATGAGTGTTAGAGGGATCTGCCTTCAAGATTTGTATTGTCCTTAATTTCTTTGCTGGAGAAATAAATGCCAGAAAAGCTGCTTCATGAAGAGAGAGAAAAAAAATAATCCTGGAGTGGCTAAGTGCTAGGAGTTCTCATTTTAATCCCATTTTACTCTTATGCTTTGGGAAGACTTTTCTGAGAGTCATCTGATGTCAGACATTTCAGCGATCAGTTTTCCTGCACAGGGGCAGAGTCCACACACTGCTAGATTTCTGATGGTATCAACCATTGTAATCTGATAATAGGAGTCTAGGGGCTTGTCTCTACCTATACCTGATTGGTTAGAAACTGTGGAATATCAAGTGAAATTAGTATGTCAAGCCATGTCCCGCAAAGTATTCCTCTGTCCACACTTAGTGCAACAGGGTGCCTCTAGAGCCAAGGTTCAGACCAGGACTAACAGGAAGTCAGCCTCATCTTACGTAAAATGCACAAGAGAAACAGATTCTAGTACATGCTGTAACACAGTTTCTATGTTGTCAGTCATCTAATGAAATGTCCAAAACTTGAATTCATTCAGTGGAATGGCTGGTTTCACACCATGCTGTAATGCACAAATCATAAGGAAGTGGTGTGGCTTTATTCTCAGAGGGGATTTCCTAACAGAGGAACAGAATATTATTCCTAAAGCTTTGCTATTTCTGTTGACCCACCACATAGAAACATTTTCTATCTACAGAGCTCATCTTGAATTCCTATTGTAAAAGTAAATAAACAGGATATATGCCCTCTTGTTGTTTAATCAATTACATTTATTTGACTTTTAAGCTTTCTTAAACAAAATAGAAAGCATTCCAAGTGTTTAAAATTTCAACATACCAGTTCTGCACCTCTCATAGTACCAATTGCTCTGCGGCACTCATTAACTTGAAACCTCTCCTTGGCAGAAGTGGACAGATTTCTAGCCTCTCAGTAGTAGTAGCCATAGCATAGCGTTCAGGAACGCTTTTGTGTAAGTACTTCAAGCCCGATATCTGACCACTTAGTTTCTCTGTTAATAAATGTAGTCAACTCATGTTTGTAAAATGGTCTGAAAATCTCAAATTACAGGCGCTATAGAAATGCAAACTTTAAGGATCTGTTTCATAATCCTTAGAGCATTGAAGTCAAATGACTTTGTCAATATCAGCACTGTCATGGATGGCTAATTGTTAATATTAAGATTATTTTAATATTGTTTTATTTACTAGTGACCATGGATACTCGTGTTATCCTGTGCACTCTATGCTTTAAATGGTTTCCTGACAGGTCCGTGTTGTCATGCTGTACTCCAGCAGTACCTGCTTGATTGTAAACGTGCTTATGGCCTTTCCTCCTTACTTAAACACTCCAGTACCTTGCTCCTCACTATCAACAGCTTGTTGCCGTGCAGGTTATCTAGATCCCTGAAGTGGCTATGGCGTTATCAGTAAATTGGTATGACTTTTCAAAGTCTTCCAGATATCGCTGATCACAGAGCATTCAGTGTTTCTGCTAAACTACCACTGTTTCAAAAAAGCAGCAAAATGCTTCAATACTTGATGGATTCAAGAGGAGGTCTGTTGCCGTAACTAGATTGAAAAACACCATCAGAATAAAAGTTCCAGGTATTGTATCCGGTGTTTGGTTTGCACTTTCTCAGGCTTATTTCTTTTGTAGGGCTCACACAGGATTGTGAAGATTTTTTTAAAAAATTAATTAATTGGTATTTTAGAGAAGGTTCATTAGCTAAATTTGCTTAGAATAAAATCCCTTTACTGAGTCAACTGTTCCTGGGACTACCCTTGCTGGATGAAGATGCCAACTTATTATATGTGTATTTTGAAAGCTATGGACACAGAAGACTGGTGGAAGAAATAGTTTCCAAAGTCAGAAGGTAGGCTAGAAGTTTATTAATTATCCCTCTGGAGAGCAAATCAGACCAAATTCAAGAAAGTGAGGAAAATGAAGAGCATCCTAAAGAGCTGAGACACAAAGAAATACAAGCAGGGGAGAAATTTTAGTCATTGATATCCCGCTGGAGTCTACAGAAGGTGGCAGTAACAAGGAAACAAAGCATTCCATTATATTCAATCATGAAAATGAACAAACCAAGAAAATGGGTCCCATTCTCCTCCTGTTAATTCTGGCAGGCCCCAGAAGAGTAATCTGTGTTCCAGCTAAGCCCTTGCTGTTGCCATATCTGACTTGCAAAATGGTTCCTTACAAATAACATTGGAACAGGCACTCATAGCTGAAGCTGAAGCCTAGCTGCCCTTGCCTTAGCTGAGGAAGGAGCTTGATAGCTTTGAGTTGCGCCAGAGCATGATCACAGGCAAATCAAAATCATTCCTTAAGCTAAATTGTCCTTCACAAACTTAGGCAAAGCACTAAAAAGTTGGGTATCCTGGTTGGGAGGGTAGCAAGACAAGGCAGATTAAGCTATCTGTACCCTGTTTGCAAATGTTGCTGGCTCCTTGTTCCCACACCTGTGCTGCACCGGGTCGTTTTCTTATGTAGCTCTGGAGTACAAAAAGGGATTGTGCTGCAATGCCAGGTACATTGAGCAGTCATTACAGGCAATTATTTTTCTTTTCAAAATCCACAAAGCTTGGGACTGTTATTTCATAGGGATTTAAAAAAGCAGCTGGAAGCATTCAATAATCCACATTCTCATGGAATTAACTTTGTCACTAATTGTAGTAATTGGCATGGGCATTGTTTTGTGGTACTGAGCATAGGCAGAAAGGTAGGAGAGTCATGTTGTATATTCATATAGATGTCGTGCACACCTTCAGGGTAATCTCTGTTATAGTGCATATAATACTTATTTTTGTATAATTATATGCATCACTTGATTTTACATACACTTACTCCTTTGAAGTTGTTAATTATGTTGTCATCTACCTAATCTATGCCCTCATTCGCTTTATTTAAGGAGGAAAGAGCACAGATTTTCCCTGGGATGATTCTATGTAAGGGCCTCATGTCTAGAAAAATGGTTGTAGCTGTCTTTTGACCTGTGAGACAAAGTAGTAATTTTTTGTGAATTACTACTCTAAGCAGTGTAGTTCTGAGCCAGCTGTTTTCTCTGGCCTTTCGGTCCAGGAACAGTCTGTAGCTGTCTTCTATTTCTCAATATTTGTGTTGATGGTGATCTTTTGGCACCTCCATTTTTTTTTTTCCTTCTTCCTATTTCTAGAAAAACAGCCTCCTTTTCTGCAAAATCTTGACCTTGGGCCTTCTGTACAGCCACATAAAGCTAATCACAGCTTTTTGGGAGAAAGATGATGGAAGGCTGGAATCCTCATCCTGGATGTGGTGGTATTCTCTGCATTGTTTTGTGGTAGAGCTATTGCCTTCTAATGGAAGGTGTGTAGGTATGAAAAAGGGTAGCCTAAAAGGGAGCAAGGTTTTCTTGCATAATTACCTAAGTTATATAAGAGAGAATGATCAACTTAGAGGAGTCCCTGGGAAAAATATTACTCCATTGACAGGTTTTTAACATTTTTTTCTCCTTTTTTTTTTTTTTCCTGGCTTGAGAACACAACTGTTGCAAAAAAAGAAAATAATGTGTTTACATGAAAAGAAGCTCTCCCTGAAAAGTGTGTGGATTTCCCTGAAATTACCGGGAATAAGTTATCACAACAGTTCTTTCCAAAAAAATGTCAAACAGGTTTTCTTTTGCCTTTGTAATTGTGCATTTTAGATAACATGGCAATTTAATGCAGTTGGGAAATAAGTGTCAAAATTCAGATAAGAGCAAAACCAAGACTTATCTGCCTTTCTGCAATCAGAGTTGCCTTAAGACTGATTTCCCTTCCCCCTCTTCCCTCTGCCCCCGCCAATATTTTGTATCACAGGTTCTCTGACGAGAGGTTGCATTTTGAGTCCTGAGTCAGTATAAGGTAAAAGTTCAAAGTCTTTAATCAATACAGAGCTTCCTGTGGCTCTCATACCTGCTGACACTTTTGGAAATGCTGGGCCAAACAAGTTTTCAGAGTCTTGTGGTTGGCTTCTATGGACTAAGGCTATTAAGAGGAGAAAGTGAATTATAAAATATACTTCTTTAAAATACCATGAAACACTGTAGAAAAAAGGTGTGTATCAAAAGGGTTCTTTGTTCCAGTATGCAGTAGGTGAAATAAAAGAATTGATCATGGGATTAGATAGAGAGTATCACAGTTCTGATTTTGGACTATATTGGTGGAACAATTAGAACTAACTCAAAATTTGATGCTGGTTTTTATAGAATCATAGAATGCATAGGGTTGGAAGGGACATTTAAAGGTCATCTAGTCCAACCCCCCTGCAGTAAGCAGGAACATCTTCACTAGATCAGGTGGCCCAGAGTCCCATCAAACATGACCTTGAATATTTCTGTCTCTAAGCAGCCTGTTCTCATGATCTACCACCCTCATACTGAAGAACTTTTTCCTAATATCCATCCTAAATCTACCTTTTGCTAATTTAAAACCTTTACACCTCGTCCTAGTGCTATATTCCCTCATGAACAGTTCTTCCCCAGCTTTTTTATAGGCACCTTTCAGGTACTGGAAGTCTGCTGTAAGGTCCCCCCGGAACCTTCTCTTATTCAAACTGAACAAGTCCAACTGTCTCACCCTGTCTTCATAGAAGTGCTCCAGCCCTTTGATCCTTTTTGTGTCCCTCCTCTGGATGCAATCCAACAGGTCCACATCCTTCTTGTGTTCAGGGCTCCAAAGCTGGACACAGTATAACAGATGATGTCTCACCAGAGCAGAGCGGCAGAGTCACCTCTCTTGACCTGCTGGCCACACTTCTTTGATGCAGCCCGGAATGTGGTTGGCCTCCTGGGCTGCAGATGCACATTGGTGACTCATGTCCAGCTTTTCATCCATGAGTAGTCATAAGTCCTTTTTGTCAGGGCTGCTTTCTAGCACATCATCTCCTAACCTGTATGGATAATGGGGATTGTCCTGACCCAGGTGCAGAAACCTACACTCGTCTTTGTTGAACCTCATGATGTTTACCAGCACTGAGGTTTTGCACTGGTACTTGTTTCACAGAAGACACTGAAGCTGCACCATGACCTGACAGCCCTGCCAATCTTATAAGTGGCAGCTACCATGAAGGGCCATCCAAGCCTCTTCTCTAGCTGTATGCCTTATGTGCCCAGCAGTTGTTTCAAATCCCATGACTCTGTGGCATCAGTGAGGGTCAGTTCAGCTGGCAGACACTACTAAATTGGATCCTTCAAAAAAAGATGCAACATTGTTGAGAATAGTTTCCTGATAGGTCAATTAATTTGGTCAGCTCCCTTTTGTGGCTGCATTGTTCTACCAGTGCAAAAGCAGAGAGCAGGGGAGCATACAGCTCCTTTCAGCATCAGTTTCGGCTTCGATACAGCTGTGAAGCACATATTGACTGTAAGAAATCTCCTCTTTGTTTGCTAATCTTAGCAGCATAAAACTACTGCCCCACGTGAGTGACTAGCCACAAGCTTAGTACGTATGCATGGTGTCATAGTTTAACCCTGTGGACAGCTAAAACAACCTCACTGTCATTTGTTCACTTCCACCTGCTGCAGTGGAATGGGGGAGAAAACTCTGTGTGTGAGGGGGAGATGACAGTTTAATATGACAGAAAAGGAAGACAATAATAATCACAGAATGGTTTGGGTTGGAAGGGACCTTAAAGATCATCTAGTTCCATCCCCCTGCCTTGAACAGAGACACTCTCCACTAGACCAGGTTGCCAAAGCCCCAACCAACCTGGCCTTGAACGCATACAATGATGGGGCATCCAGAACTTCACTGAGAAGACTGTTCCAATGTCTCTGTGTTGTTTCAAGACTTTGAACTTTTTTTCTTCTGATGTTCTCCATGACAGCTATGTTTCTGCATCTACAGGATCTTCAGTGATGCTAAGAATTCCTATTTTGGGGGAAAAAAATAAATTCAGAATTAGAAGAATGAAGTTTGAAGAGGAAAACAGAGTAGTTGGAGGAACTGGTGCCAGTAGCCACAATCACAGCAGCCTTATCTCCCTGTCTTCCATAATATTCTGTTCATTTATGAGAAAAGCATTAGATTCCATGCAGCAAGCCTCCAAGACAGGAGGATATTCCTTGCAAGTCACTGTTCTAGTTTTGGATGACTGCTCCATGTAATTAAGTTATATTGTTATTGTTGGCAGTCATCTCTGGCTGAGTGCTGTCTTTTTAATTCTACCCTGGAACCCACAGCTAATTTCTTAATTGCCATCTATAGTCCATGATTAACATGGATATTTGTTCTCTGCCAGTGGGTTATTTGAATGTTTCTGAAGCAGGCGCTGTATCAGTGAAGCTGCTGCTTGGTGGAGAACTGGACTTTCTTGTTTGGAGTAATTTCCTCTTATTCCATTTCCTGTGAGACTTACAGGGACAATTTTTCTACTCAGCTTTATGTACCACTATATTAGAAATTCCCTGATACAGCTATAACCAAACCGATGCATCTGTACAGCATAGAAGAAAGTCAAGAAAGTTTGCTAGTGAAGTCACAGAAGCAGCTTAGTCTCGTTAGTATTATAGTGCTATCTTTTTTTTCAGTCAAGCATCTACAGCATTGGGGCTATCTGTAGTCAAGCATCAAGAGCATTGGGGCTTTCCTGATTCCGGTTGTCGAGCCAGCTTGGCTGGTCCTATCTCAGGTATCTCTCTCTGGAGCACTACTGGGTGAACAGACATAATCTCTGATGATGGTATGCTTTTATTTTTGTGCCCTGCTCAATGCAGAACATACCTCCCCTCTCCCAGAAGACATACCTCCTCTCCTGCATAGAAAGCTTCTATTTTCTACTATGCTTGTTTTCAGAGTAGACCATCTGCACAAATCCATGAGAAGCCTGTTTGGAAGCTGCAGAGTTTCCAAGTGAACTCTGGGTTGTTGTGACTCTATCTCTGATTCTTTGCCTGTAATGTTTGCTATTTTCCTGATATTTTGTACTTGATTTCTCTTCTATTTGTTCTTTCATGATAATGCAATACAAGTCTGGGAAGGTAAATGTGTGTTTCATCTCATCAGAGCTAGTTAGTTAAAGTGCACTTATTACCTCTGCAGCTTTACTCAGTACTGTGCCTCATTACCCCTCCACAAAAGGGACTTTGCTTTGCCAACTTTAAACAGGAATAGTTTCTAGGAAACTCATTTTCTTTCATTGCAAGCCTGACGCTTGTTTGACACCACTTGTGGGTTGGGTTTATTTAAGCCTTAAGCTCACATAGGAACACAGGGTTTCAGCATTCCTAGTTCTTCTGTCCTGAATTTCTAAAATGCAGCAAAAAGTATCTAAACATAAACTTCAAAATTTCCCAAATCTAGGAGGCAAATATAGGCACATCTTGCCCATGTTTATTTTCTTTTTGTTTCTCTCTTTTTTTTTTTCCCAAAGCAAGACTGTGATTTTTCCTAGTCTGATTGAGCTGAACTTTGGATAGATAGGTATGGGGAGATAGAAGTCAAAAGACTTCAAGGCTCTTGTGAGTTTCTCTGTGGCAGACAACAAAAAGGGTTTTTTCAAACACATTAGCAACAAGAGGAGGACAAGAGAGAACATTGGTCCATTACTCAATGGGAACAGTCACCTTACTAACAGGGCCATAGAAATCAGAAACACTTAACCCCTTCTTTGCCTGTCTTCAGTGCTATGGATGGGCTCTGGACCTCCACATGCCCCAAATTGGAGGACCATGACTGTGGTAATGATAAACTCCTAGTGAACACTGAATTTGTGGGTGATTTGCTGCTCCACCTGGATCCATAGAAGTCCATGGGTCCTGTTGGGATTCATCTCAGGGTACTGAAGGAGCTGACTGATGTCATTGTGAGACCTCTCAATTATTCTTCAATGGTCTTCCAAACCTGGAGAGGTATCAGTTGTCTGGAAGCTGGCAAGTACTATACCAATTTTCAAGAAGAGTAAGAAGGATGACCCTGTCTTGCAGTTTTGTGTAGCCGGGTGCTGGGAGAGAATGGGGGCTGCAGAAAATGGCTGCTGTAAGAAGCAGCCAGAAGCTCTCTGCAGGCCCCGAAGAGTAAACATCAGCCATTTCAGGGCCAGAGTTGCTACTGACCAAGGCTGAGCCAATCAGCGATATTCACAGCGCCTCTGGGAATCACATACAGGAGAAAAAATCCTCACAAGCAGCTGCATTTTGCCACCAGAAAAGGGAGTGAGAAGATGTAATGAACTGTAGACACCAAGGGCGAGGAGGGGAGGGAGGAGGCACTCCAGGTGCCAGAGAGAATTAGGGCCCTGCAGCCCATGGAGAAACCCATGGTGGAGCCAATGTCTCCCCTGCAGCCCATGGAAAAGGCCGAGATCTCACCTGGCAGCCTGTGGAGAGGCTCCATGCTGGATGGAGCAGGTGGTGACATGCAGAAGACACTGTGATCTGTGTTGGAGCAAGCCCCTGCCAGCACTTGCAGCCCATGGAAAGAGACAGAGAAACAGAGATGAGCGAGAGAGAGATTTGTGCCGGAACAGGTGTGCTGGGGGGAAGCTTGTGACTCCGTGGAGGACTGTGACTGAGAGACATTGTGACTTATTACTGCCCACCATAGCAGTGACCCACGCTGGGGCAGCTGGTTGAGAGCTAAAGCCCTGTGGGAAAGGACTCGTGATAGAGTTCATGGAGGACTGTCTCCCGTGGGTGGGGCCCCACTGTGCACCGGGGGAGGGTGTGGAATGAAGCTGCGACAGAAGAAGTTTAGGTTGGATATGAGCAAGAAGTGCTTCACTGAGAAGGTGGTCAGGCACTGGAACAGGCTCCTGAAGGGAGTGGTCATAGCACCGAGCTTGACTGAATTAAAGAAGCTTCTGGATGATGCCCTCAGTCACATGCTCTGACTTGGCTGGCCCTGTGTGGAGCAAGGAGTTGATGATCCTTATGTGTCCCTTCCAACTCAGGATATTCTGATTCTGTAAATAAGGTAACTTTTTTGTGATTTTGTGGTCAGGGAGTCACAAAGGTGTCTTAGGTACCTGGGAGTATCCTACTTCTTCCCTTTCTCCGAATTGCACTGAGCCCCAAATGGCCAAGATGTGTGCAATATGCTGCTTTTTAGTGATTTTTTTTTTTCTCCCCCAGGCATACTTTAGAATTGTCTCACCAGCTGTGTAATACGGGTATGTGTTGTGCATAAAGCCTGCTCTGATTGATTGTCAGTGAGTCATCAAGGAGTGATAATTTCAAAATGGCAGCATGTTTTATGGCCTGAGGGCTCATAAATGACTTTGATATCTGTAGTTCCTCTACAGATGAGCAGGAGGACAACAGGACCGGGCATGCCTTTAGTGAAGTATAGGTCAGCCTTAGTAAATTGAAACCTAAAGGTATCTGGGAGTCCTGTGTATCACAAGGGAAAAATTTCCTTCCTTCTTGTCAACTGGATTGTTTAGGGGCCTACCAGTTAGGAAATTTTAATCTCAATCATGCTGTGGCTAAATAAATGTTCCCAGCCCTCAGTTTGTCCATGTATAAGAGAGGTCTCACAACATATAGCTCACGTGGTATGCTAAAAAGCAAGTAGCTGCTCAGAGTTACCACAGTTACTGATGTGCATGGTGTCTACAGTGGAGGAGCTACATGGCTCCAATGTTCCATGAAATGTCCCCTGTATACTGATCTCCTACTGGGGTGAAGGACAGAAATGCTCCTGTTCTTCCTCAGATTGCTTTCTTACCAAATACTGAGGCAAGGGGGAAATCCCGTTTGTTTGAACCAGGTCTTCAGTATGGAAGATGTGAGAACAGGGACCCTGGTGGAACATGGGGTGCTGTTTATGTTTCTAATCAAGACAGCTTATACTCTTTGAATACCCAGTTCGAATATAATCTCATTTCCTTCTATTTGATTACCTTCTAATGCTTCTCAGAATTATTTTTTTCCCTGGGTCACTTTAATGCCTCATAGCCAGTAAGTTTTGAGTGTGTTTTTCACATTCTGATACATGTGGAAAGTACAGTTGCTACCTAAAGCCATCACTTTTTCTTTCACTCCCAACACCCACAGAGCAATACACATTCTGACTTACAGTACTGATGTTTTTGGAGGTTCTTGTATATTATTTTAATTTATTTGATATTTTAGTACCACAACATGATAAAAGAAGTTATAAACAGTGTTATCCTCTTCCCCTGAATTGTGATCTACCCAAAAAATCACAGTTTTGGCTAATAAACGTGCAACTGAGAGTCTGCAAGTGTTTTGTGATGGCTGGCAGAATGTGTCTTTGATGATCCCAAAGGAATGCCAAGGATTTAACAAGTGAAAGATATGGCATTTCGATCTCATTATTTCCTAGTGTATCTTTGCCTCCTATCTCTAGATGTAAGCTGAGTTTCCTCACAAAATTTGAAAGATAAATATAGGAAGTAGGTGGTCAGTCAAATCTTGAGTTTATAGGTTGCTAAGATGAGTCAAAAGACCTTTAAAAATTTGAAGAAGGTCGCCAGTATGATAATGGGAATTCTCATATCTTTAAGGCATGTGGTAAAACTTGTTCTGCACTTCTCAGAAAGCAACTTTCATGGTAAAATGTATGGCAAGCTGAATTAGAAGTTGGTTTGTCTTTGGGGCACAAATTGTCACAGGTGTAATAAGAGAAATTGTAGAACTGAGACAGCGTAGCGGAGAGCCTTACCTGGACCACAGCTCTGGTGATAGGCTGTAATGAAACAATCAGCCACTCTACTCTATGCATTTCCCTGAAAAAAAGAGATTTTTTTTTTCACGTTAATATGTCATTTGCTGTATGTGAGTAAATTGGGCTTATACTACTAAATCTGAGCTTGGTTTGTTCGTCCAAAAATGACTTTTCATACGAGTTAAGTGTCATTGTACACTATGAAGCAGTGGTGCTTCTTCAGAGGTAGTTAAAAAACTGCTTAATAGACTTTGCAGCCAATTTTCTACATGTGTCTTTTCACAGAAGATGATTCGGGTTACGAAAAGCAGGGAGTGGCATATCCTGCACTTTCCTTGATAGGGACAGAAGGCTCTAGTTTGCAAGAGTACTGATGCTTGTACATTGTTCACGGATGAGTAGGACCTGCCGAGGTCATGGGAGGGGATGAAGTCCAAACACTACCCCCTGTGGAACGGTGCTCAAGCCAAGTATGAGGTAAAGACTGGTGTTAGGCTAATGGGAGTCCATGAGAGAGAGGAGCCTGAGGACATTGACCTCCTGAGTAAAAGGAAGATGGGACTTCCAATGATTTACGTAGGAGGAAATAACTCATATGCATTCTTTAAGCTTTTCAGTTAAAGGTGTAAACAAGTGCTGAGAAATATCTGACTGATCAAGTGTCAAACAAGGCACAAAGCTAAATTCTGCTACTTCACACCAGAGAACAATACCCTTTCGTGGGTTCATTTCAAGGGCTATTTGCCTTCATCTTACTTCCCTGTCAAAGTAAAACCAAAATGAATCTGATTTTAGAAAACAACTACTGGAGCAAAATCTAGAGTTCATGTAGCTATAGATATGCCAGGTCTTGGCAAACCTATAAAAAAACTTGAAAAGTTCACATAAATAATGGGTCTTCCTTTTCCAGGCTTTACTCTGCTCTACTCCACTCCAGACAGGGAGGGCAGGAAATATAAGTATGCTCACTGCTCTTGCTGTACCAGCACTGGTGGCATCCCCCAGCGAGGCTGGTATTAACTCCTGATGTGCTGCAAAGAGGGAACCCTTTCCCTTTGCAAAGGACTACAAGTACTGGTTTTAGCAGTGTTCCTCTGCACAGTATGAGGAAAAGAAATCTCACTGAAAAAGATTTAATGAAGGTTTTTACCAACATAAACCTAAGGTGGGAAAAGGTTTTAAAATTATAACATGTAAATGTTTAAGTTGTTCCTGAGTCCACAGGTACACAGAGGTCTGGGGTTTCTATAATGATTTGTCACTGAAGAGAATGCAGGCAGGTATGGTATCACTGGGGTGAAGTTGAGACCCAAAGCAGGCAACCAGCAGTGATGGTCTGTATCAACTGCTTATAGTTAGGAGGAGCTGAACTGCTGAAGAAAATGTGGATAGAGGCTTGTTTATTGAGTATTTTCCACTTAGCTCAAAAAGGTGAAGTAGCAGAGATGTGCAACCACTCCAGACACTTTGCAGTACTGGAAACATCAGTCTTTAGTTTTATCTGGTGCATTTCTATCAATATGCCATTAATACAATAAAAATACAAGTTAGAACCAAATACTTGAATTATCTAGGAGTAAATGTTTAAAATGCAGGAAAATGTGGAGAAAAAAATGTTGTATCTCCTGATTAAGGCAAGAATTTTGGACTCAAGACTCCTCAGTTCTGTATCTTAGTCATGCATTGCCCAGGCCCAAGGCTGTTAAAATATTCTGTTTATTGAATATCCTGAACCAAAAGATGGTTAGGTGAGATGCACTGCTCACTGAATTCTGTCTTTCCTTTTGACTCAGTAGCCTTTGGATCACATTCAGACTTTGTTCCATTGAAGACAAGCAAGCATACTTCAACAGAAAGCTTTGGAATTTATTATAGTGCAGGTCAGATGTGAGAATTTCATTACATTGGCTGTGATCCCACTTGTGAGGGATTAGCCGGGGCTGAGACGTAACAATGCGGCCTCACCCCTGTTTAAAATACTAACGTCTTCAATTCAAAATGTCAGTTTCGTCAATGGAGAGTGCTGCAAGGAGGTGAAAACACAACATGGGGACTTGGAATTACTTTTGGCATTTCATTTTATCTTCTTTTCTGTGTAAGTTAAAATCTATTTCATTATATACCATTGCTATGTATAGAGAGGATGCCTTTGAGATACATTTGAAATGTTAATCTCTGTGTGTGTGTGTATGGCTGAAAATCAATATAAAATGTAGTAATGTGCAATTACTGCACTTATTTTTTTAAATTTCTCTTGAATGTGTAGTATTTCAGCAGATATTTTAGAAGAGGCATAAAGCTGTAAGTAGGTAAAAGAATGAGAGCAAAATATTTGGAAAACTCTCATCTAAAGGCTGAAACATGCAGTGTTTCTGAACAGATTTTATGACTTATTTTAGCCTCAAGTTTAGTTATGAGACCAAGGAATGATCTAGATTGGCAATTTTTCTCCCCTGAGAGACTTTTCAGGAAAAGACTTGTAAGAAAGCGTGGACTAGCTTGTATTACTTATTCTGTGTTCTCTCTGAACTGCAAGAGTTTTTAAAATAGTATCTAGGATTTCAGAGGGCTTCATTATTTTATTTTATTTTACATTAGTGTCATGTCATTCAATGCAGATGAGTGTAAGTTTCTTGAGTGATCAGTACTTGTTAATAATCCAAGGGATACAAGTATGAGGTCTTAAAAATCAAGCTGTATTGGGATACAGAAAATGTACCAGTCCATAGGAGAAATTTTGCAAAATATGCATAGTTGCAGTATAAGCTTTTATTTATACACCAACTGATATGAAAATACCACTTAGGTTTTACAGGTAAGTAGAGTCAAAAGAAGTTAATTAATATGGTTTAAATAATTTGATAAAGCGACTTCAGCATACCCTCACTGACAATACTTTAAGTTTTAAGCACACAAAGCCAAAGACCCAGGAAAATAACTAAGTCTTCCTAAATAGTAATATTAACAAGAGACAGGAGATTGTATGTGTTTCTAGTAGGAACAAAATCAAGGATAAATTACTTGAGCAAATAAAAAAACTGAGCCTGAATCTACATGTAAATTTAATGGAAAGAGAATTTGATTTTCCCTTTAAAGAAATTTTGAGAGTATTAGACATGTGCTCATATTCATATGTACAAATTAAAGTAGTTATGATTTATTCATAGTTAAAGATACAGATAACAAAAGGAAAGCAATAAATTTACTCCAATACAAAGACAAATAAAGATAGAAACATAATGATATGCACAAAAAAATTTAAATTCTAACATGCAGCCAGAAAGAAAGACAAAATAATATTGAAAAAGAAAAGCACCTGAAATAATAAAATATAGGCAGATAACAGAGGAGAAAAATATATTGAAAAAATGCATCATGCTCATAATTACTTCTCCTTGTTAAGGCACAAGACACGTCACTTTGGAGTGATCATGCTAACATAGAATCATATAAACCAGAAAAAGGTTTGAGGTAATATAGTCCTAACATAAAGATAAAATTTGAAGTCAAGAGCTAAATAAAGTCCCTCGATGTACAAATGATACCATTTAGAGGAACAGAAAAACATAAAAACTTGACTATGAGGATCAGTAACAAGACAGAAAAAAAAGGAAAATAAAAACCAAAAAACGAGAGAGAAAAAAAAAAGAAAAAATTGAAAGGTAAAAAATTGCCAAATTTAAGAATAAGAAAAAAAATAAAATGGACAAAACAACCTCACAGACAAAAAGAAAAAATTCTTTAAAAAACGCTACAAATACATGAAAAGTTAATACAGGTAAAAAAAATACATGTATAAAATTATAAAAAAACTTTATGTAATAACAGGGCAAATATCCACAAATCGGATGGTGGCTGCGACCACAGAAGCCACGAGCAAAACCCCAGATGCCAGTGCGATGTCAGCGTCCAGCTGGGTGAAATCGCCCACCTCAGATACGACCGAGTCCAGCCTGTCATCCACGCTGGCTGGCACCACGGTGACCCAAGCAGCGCGACTCAGTGCCAGTGTCCTCACGACTCAGCCAAGCACGGTGGAGGCAAGAACCTCTTTCTCTTCCTCAGGGAACCCTGTGTTTACAACTGGCACTGCCTCTGCCGATGGCCGTTCCACGACGACTCCTGCTGAAAGCGACACACCCACCATAGACCAGGGCAGCAGCACAACATCCAAGCCAGATGCCGGGACGTCCTCTTCTCTCTCCAGCACGTTGCTGTCAAATGCCTCGGCGACGACCATAACAAGTGAAGAAGGGAGGACGGAGACTGTGCCTACAAAGCCTTTGGGGGAAGGGACCTCTCTCGGAGTGTCCCCCGGGAGCGAGGCGACGAGCCTTGCCTTCCTAGCGACAAGGTCTGAGGCCACTGCAGCCAGTGTGGTCACAGCAAGTGGCAGTGCTGCCACCCTGTCTCTCGGTACGAGCCCTGAAAGGACCACCCTGGAGGGGACAAGCCGCTCCTCTGCTCCTGCAACCTCCTCTTCTGCAATGCCCAACTCACAACGAAGCAGCACCAGCAGCACCACAGAGACCAGCTCAGCTGATGCATCCCAGCCATCCACGGCACTCGCATCCTCCACTCCGTCCTTCAGCCCTGGCCTTCCGAGTGTTGGGCCCAGTGCTGTGACCACAGAGGCCACGACGCACAGCCCAGCTGCCAGTGCGCCCAGACACATGACATCAGCATCCACCTGGGTCACATCGCCCGCATCAGATACCACAGAGGCGAGCCTGTCATCCACGCTGGCTGGCAGCACGACGACCCATGTATCGCAACTCAGTGCCAGTGCCCTCACGACTCAGCCAAGCACGGTGGAGGCAAGAACCTCTTTCTCTTCCTCGGGGAACCCTGTCTTTACCACTGGCATTGCCTCTGCCGATGGCCGTTCCACGACGACTCCTGCTGAAAGCGACACACCCACCATAGACCAGGGCAGCAGCACAACATCCAAGCCAGATGCCGGGACGTCCTCTTCTCTCTCCAGCACGTTGCTGTCAAACGCCTCGGCGACGACCATGGCAGGTAAAGAAGGGAGGACAGAGACTGTGCCTGCAAGGACTTCTGGGGAAGGGAGCTCTCTTGGGGTGTCCCCCGCAAGCGAGGTGACGAGCCTCAACTTCCTAGCGACAAAGTCTGAGGCCGCTGCAGCCAGCATGGTCACAGGGAGTGGCAGTGCTGCCACCCTGTCTCTCGGGACCAGCCCTGAAAGGACCAGCCCGGAAAGGACCACCCCGGAGGGGACAAGCCGCTCCTCCTCCACTCCTGCAACCTCCTCTTCTGCAGTGCCCAACTCACAGCGAAGCAGCACCAGCAGCACCACAGAGACCAGCTCATCTGATGTATCCCAGACATCCACGGCACTCGCATCCTCCACTCTTTCCTCCAGCCCCGGCCTTCCGAGCACTGGGCCCAGTGCTGTGACCACAGAGACGCACAGCTCAACTGCCAGTGCGCCCAGACACGCGACAATGGCGTCCAGCTGGGTCACATCACCTGCCTCAGATACCAGTGAGTCCAGCCTGTTGTCCACGCTGGCTGGCAGCACGACGACCCATGTATCGCAACTCAGTGCCAGTGCCCCCACGACTCAGCCAAGCACGGTGGAGGTAAGAAGCTCTTTCTCTTCCACGGAGAGTCCTGTGTTTCCCGCTGGCATGACCTCTGCCGATAGCCATTCCACAATGACTCCTGCTGAAGGCGACACACCCACCACGGACCAGGGCAGCAGCACAACATCCAAGCCAGATGCCGGGACGTCCTCTTCTCTCTCCAGCACGTTGCTGTCAAATGCCTCGGCGACGACCATAACAAGTGAAGAAGGGAGGACGGAGACTGTGCCTACAAAGCCTTTGGGGGAAGGGACCTCTCTCGGAGTGTCCCCCGGGAGCAAGGCTACGAGCCTTGCCTTCCTAGCGACAAGGTCTGAGGCCACTGCAGCCAGTGTGGTCACAGCGAGTGGCAGTGCTGCCACCCTGTCTCTCGGTACGAGCCCTGAAAGGACCACCCCGGAGGGGACAAGCCGCTCCTCTGCTCCTGCAACCTCCTCTTCTGCAATGCCCAACTCACAACGAAGCAGCACCAGCAGCACCACAGAGACCAGCTCAGCTGATGCATCCCAGCCATCCACGGCACTCGCATCCTCCACTCCGTCCTTCAGCCCTGGCCTTCCGAGTGTTGGGCCCAGTGCTGTGACCACAGAGGCCACGACGCACAGCCCAGCTGCCAGTGCGCCCAGACACATGACATCAGCATCCACCTGGGTCACATCGCCCGCATCAGATACCACAGAGGCGAGCCTGTCATCCACGCTGGCTGGCAGCACGGTGACCCAAGCAGCGCGACTCAGTGCCAGTGTCCTCATGACTCAGCCAAGCACGGTGGAGGCAAGAACCTCTTTCTCTTCCACGGGCAGCCTCGTGTCTACCGCTGGCATGGCCTTTGCCGATAGCCGTGCTACGACGACACAGGCTGAAGGCGACACACCCACTGCCAACCATGGCAGCAGCAGCACAGACAAGCCAGATGCCAGGACGTCCTTTTCTGTCCTCAGCACGTTGCTGGCAACCACCTCATCGACAACCATGACAGGTAAAGAAGCGAGGACGGAGACTTTGCCTACAATGACTTCTGGGGAAGGGAGCTCTCTTGGGGTGTCCCCCGCGAATGAGGTGACGAGCCTCGCCATCTTACCAACAACGTCTGCAGCCACTGCAGCCAGCGTGGTGACAGCGAGTGGCAGTGCTTTCTCCACGTCTCACACAACCAGTCCTGACGGGACCAGCCCTGAGGGGAGAAGACGCTCCTCCTCCTCTCCTGCAACCTCCTCTTCTGCGATGCCCAACCACCAGCAAAGCAGCACCAGCAGCACAACAGAGACCAGCTCAGCTGATGCATCCCAGCCATCCACGGCACTCGCATCCTCCACTCCTTCCTCCAGCCCTGGCCTTCCGAGCGTTGGGTCGAGTGCTGTGACCACAGAGGCTACCACCCACAGCCCAGCTGCCAGTGCGCCCAGACACGGGAATTCGGCGTCCAGCTTGGTCACATCGCCCGCATCAGATACCAGTGAGTCCAGCCTGTCGCCGACGCTGGCTGGCAGCACGGTGACCCAGGCAGCGGGACTCAGTGCCAGTGTCCTCACGACTCAGCCAAGCACGGTGGAGGCAAGAACCTCTTTCTCTTCCTCGGGGAACCCTGTGTTTACCACTGGCATTGCCTCTGCCGATGGCCGTTCCACGACGACTCCTGCTGAAAGCGACACACCCACCATAGACCAGGGCAGCAGCACAACATCCAAGCCAGATGCCGGGACGTCCTCTTCTCTCTCCAGCACGTTGCTGTCAAACGCCTCGGCAACGACCATGGCAGGTAAAGAAGGGAGGACGGAGACTGTTCCTACAATGCCTTTGGGGGAAGGGAGCTCTCTTGGGGCGTCCCCTGGGAGCGAAGCGACGAGCCTTGCCTTCCTAGCGACAAGGTCTGAGGCCACTGCAGCCAGCGTGGTCACAGGGAGTGGCAGTGCTGCCACCCTGTCTCTCGGGACCAGCCCTGAAAGGACCAGCACTGTGGGGACAAGCCGCTCCTCCTCCTCTCCTGCAACCTCCTCTTCTGCGATGCCCAACCACCAGCAAAGCAGCACCAGCAGCGCCACAGAGACCAGCTCATCTGATGCATCCCAGGCATCCACGGCACTCGCATCCTCCACTCCTTCCTCCAGCCCTGGCCTTCCGAGCATTGGTCCGAGTGCTGTGACCACAGAGGCCATGACGCACAGCCCAGCTGCCACTGCGACCAGCCACACGACATCGGCATCCAGCTGGGTCACATCGCCAGCCTCAGATACCAGTGAGTCCAGCCTGTTGTCCACGCTGGCTGGCAGCACGGCGACCCATGTATCGCAACTCAGTGCCAGTGCCCTCACGACTCAGGCAAGCACAGTGGAGGCAAGAACCTCTTTCTCATCCACGGGCAGCCTCGTGTCTACCGCTGGCATGGCCTTTGCCAATAGCCGTGCTACGACGACACAGGCTGAAGGTGACACACCCACTGCCAACCATGGCAGCAGCAGCACAGACAAGCCAGATGCCAGGACGTCCTTTTCTGTCCTCAGCACGTTGCTGGCAACCACCTCATCGACAACCATGACAGGTAAAGAAGGGAGGACGGAGACTTTGCCTACAATGCCTTTGGGGGAAGGGAGCTCTCTTGGGGTGTCCCCTGCGAATGAGGTGACGAGCCTCGCCGTCTTACCAACAACGTCTGCAGCCACTGCAGCCAGCGTGGTGACAGCGAGTGGCAGTGCTTTCTCCACGTCTCACACAACCAGCCCTGACGGGACCAGCCCTGAGGGGACAAGCCGCTCCTCCTCCTCTCCTGCAACCTCCTCTTCTGTGGTGCCCAACCACCAGCAAAGCAGCACCAGCAGCGCAACAGATACCAGCTCATCAAATGCATCCCAGCCATCCACGGCACTCGCATCCTCCACTCCTTCCTCCAGCCCTGGCCTTCCGAGCGTTGGGTCGAGTGCTGTGACCACAGAGGCCATGACGCACAGCACATCTACCAGTGCGCCCAGACACGGGAATTCGGCGTCCAGCTTGGTCACATCGCCCACATCAGATACCACTGAGTCCAGCCTGTCGCCGACGCTGGCTGGCAGCATGGTGACCCAGGCAGCGGGACTCAGTGCCAGTGTCCTCACGACTCAGCCAAGCACGGTGGAGGCAAGAACCTCTTTCTCTTCCTTGGGGAACCCTGTCTTTACCACTGGCATTGCCTCTGCCGATGGCCGTTCCACGACGACTCCTGCTGAAAGCGACACACCCACCATAGACCAGGGCAGCAGCACAACATCCAAGCCAGATGCCGGGACGTCCTCTTCTCTCTCCAGCACGTTGCTGTCAAATGCCTCGGCGACGACCATGGCAGGTAAAGAAGGGAGGACAGAGACTGTGCCTGCAAGGACTTCTGGGGAAGGGAGCTCTCTTGGGGTCTCCCCCGCAAGCGAGGTGACGAGCCTCAACTTCCTAGCGACAAGGTCTGAGGCCGCTGCAGCCAGCGTGGTCACAGGGAGTGGCAGTGCTGCCACCCTGTCTCTCGGGACCAGCCCTGAAAGGACCAGCCCGGAAAGGACCACCCCGGAGGGGACAAGCCGCTCCTCCTCCACTCCTGCAACCTCCTCTTCTGCAATGCCCAACTCACAGCGAAGCAGCACCAGCAGCACCACAGAGACCAGCTCATCTGATGTATCCCAGCCATCCACGGCACTCACATCCTCCACTCTTTCCTCCAGCCCCGGCCTTCCGAGCACTGGGCCCAGTGCTGTGACCACAGAGACGCACAGCTCATCTGCCAGTGCGCCCAGACACGTGACAATGGCGTCCAGCTGGGTCACATCACCTGCCTCAGATACCAGTGAGTCCAGTCTGTCGTCCACGCTGGCTGGCAGCACGACGACCCATGTATCGCAACTCAGTGCCAGTGCCCTCACGACTCAGGCAAGCACGGTGGAGGTAAGAAGCTCTTTCTCTTCCACGGAGAGACCTGTGTTTCCCGCTGGCATGACCTCTGCCGATAGCCATTCCACAATGACTCCTGCTGAAGGCGACACACCCACCACGGACCAGGGCAGCAGCACAACATCCAAGCCAGATGCCGGGATGTCCTCTTCTCTCTCCAGCACGTTGCTGTCAAATGCCTCGGCGACGACCATAACAAGTGAAGAAGGGAGGACGGAGACTGTGCCTACAAAGCCTTTGGGGGAAGGGAGCTCTCTCGGAGTGTCCCCCGGGAGCGAGGCTACGAGCCTTGCCTTCCTAGCGACAAGGTCTGAGGCCACTGCAGCCAGTGTGGTCACAGCGAGTGGCAGTGCTGCCACCCTGTCTCTCGGTACGAGCCCTGAAAGGACCACCCTGGAGGGGACAAGCCGCTCCTCTGCTCCTGCAACCTCCTCTTCTGCAATGCCCAACTCACAACGAAGCAGCACCAGCAGCACCACAGAGACCAGCTCAGCTGATGCATCCCAGCCATCCACGGCACTCGCATCCTCCACTCCGTCCTTCAGCCCTGGCCTTCCGAGTGTTGGGCCCAGTGCTGTGACCACAGAGGCCACGACGCACAGCCCAGCTGCCAGTGCGCCCAGACACATGACATCAGCATCCACCTGGGTCACATCGCCCGCATCAGATACCACAGAGGCGAGCCTGTCATCCACGCTGGCTGGCAGCACGACGACCCATGTATCGCAACTCAGTGCCAGTGCCCTCACGACTCAGCCAAGCACGGTGGAGGCAAGAACCTCTTTCTCTTCCACGGGCAGCCTCGTGTCTACCGCTGGCATGGCCTTTGCCGATAGCCGTGCTACGACGACACAGGCTGAAGGCGACACACCCACTGCCAACCATGGCAGCAGCAGCACAGACAAGCCAGATGCCAGGACGTCCTTTTCTGTCCTCAGCACGTTACTGGCAACCACCTCATCGACAACCATGACAGGTAAAGAAGCGAGGACGGAGACTTTGCCTACAATGACTTCTGGGGAAGGGAGCTCTCTTGGGGTGTCCCCCGCGAATGAGGTGACGAGCCTCGCCATCTTACCAACAACGTCTGCAGCCACTGCAGCCAGCGTGGTGACAGCGAGTGGCAGTGCTTTCTCCACGTCTCACACAACCAGTCCTGACGGGACCAGCCCTGAGGGGAGAAGACGCTCCTCCTCCGCTCCTGCAACCTCCTCTTCTGCGATGCCCAACCACCAGCAAAGCAGCACCAGCAGCACAACAGAGACCAGCTCAGCTGATGCATCCCAGCCATCCACGGCACTCGCATCCTCCACTCCTTCCTCCAGCCCTGGCCTTCCGAGCGTTGGGTCGAGTGCTGTGACCACAGAGGCTACCACCCACAGCCCAGCTGCCAGTGCGCCCAGACACGGGAATTCGGCGTCCAGCTTGGTCACATCGCCCGCATCAGATACCAGTGAGTCCAGCCTGTCGCCGACGCTGGCTGGCAGCACAGTGACCCAGGCAGCGGGACTCAGTGCCAGTGTCCTCACGACTCAGCCAAGCACGGTGGAGGCAAGAACCTCTTTCTCTTCCTCGGGGAACCCTGTGTTTACCACTGGCATTGCCTCTGCCGATGGCCGTTCCACGACGACTCCTGCTGAAAGCGACACACCCACCATAGACCAGGGCAGCAGCACAACATCCAAGCCAGATGCCGGGACGTCCTTTTCTCTCTCCAGCACGTTGCTGTCAAACGCCTCGGCAACGACCATGGCAGGTAAAGAAGGGAGGACGGAGACTGTTCCTACAATGCCTTTGGGGGAAGGGAGCTCTCTTGGGGCGTCCCCTGGGAGCGAAGCGACGAGCCTTGCCTTCCTAGCGACAAGGTCTGAGGCCACTGCAGCCAGCGTGGTCACAGGGAGTGGCAGTGCTGCCACCCTGTCTCTCGGGACCAGCCCTGAAAGGACCAGCACTGTGGGGACAAGCCGCTCCTCCTCCTCTCCTGCAACCTCCTCTTCTGCGATGCCCAACCACCAGCAAAGCAGCACCAGCAGCGCCACAGAGACCAGCTCATCTGATGCATCCCAGGCATCCACGGCACTCGCATCCTCCACTCCTTCCTCCAGCCCTGGCCTTCCGAGCATTGGTCCGAGTGCTGTGACCACAGAGGCCATGACGCACAGCCCAGCTGCCACTGCGACCAGCCACACGACATCGGCATCCAGCTGGGTCACATCGCCAGCCTCAGATACCAGTGAGTCCAGCCTGCCCTCCACGCTGGCTGGCAGCACGACGACCCATGTATCGCAACTCAGTGCCAGTGCCCTCACGACTCAGGCAAGCACAGTGGAGGCAAGAACCTCTTTCTCATCCACGGGCAGCCTCGTGTCTACCGCTGGCATGGCCTTTGCCAATAGCCGTGCTACGACGACACAGGCTGAAGGCGACACACCCACTGCCAACCATGGCAGCAGCAGCACAGACAAGCCAGATGCCAGGACGTCCTTTTCTGTCCTCAGCACGTTGCTGGCAACCACCTCATCGACAACCATGACAGGTAAAGAAGGGAGGACGGAGACTTTGCCTACAATGCCTTTGGGGGAAGGGAGCTCTCTTGGGGTGTCCCCTGCGAATGAGGTGACGAGCCTCGCCGTCTTACCAACAACGTCTGCAGCCACTGCAGCCAGCGTGGTGACAGCGAGTGGCAGTGCTTTCTCCACGTCTCACACAACCAGCCCTGACGGGACCAGCCCTGAGGGGACAAGCCGCTCCTCCTCCTCTCCTGCAACCTCCTCTTCTGCGATGCCCAACCACCAGCAAAGCAGCACCAGCAGCGCAACAGATACCAGCTCATCAAATGCATCCCAGCCATCCACGGCACTCGCATCCTCCACTCCTTCCTCCAGCCCTGGCCTTCCGAGCGTTGGGTCGAGTGCTGTGACCACAGAGGCCATGACGCACAGCACATCTACCAGTGCGCCCAGACACGGGAATTCGGCGTCCAGCTTGGTCACATCGCCCACATCAGATACCACTGAGTCCAGCCTGTCGCCGATGCTGGCTGGCAGCATGGTGACCCAGGCAGCGGGACTCAGTGCCAGTGTCCTCACGACTCAGCCAAGCACGGTGGAGGCAAGAACCTCTTTCTCTTCCTTGGGGAACCCTGTCTTTACCACTGGCATTGCCTCTGCCGATGGCCGTTCCACGACGACTCCTGCTGAAAGCGACACACCCACCATAGACCAGGGCAGCAGCACAACATCCAAGCCAGATGCCGGGACGTCCTCTTCTCTCTCCAGCACGTTGCTGTCAAACGCCTCGGCGACGACCATGGCAGGTAAAGAAGGGAGGACAGAGACTGTGCCTGCAAGGACTTCTGGGGAAGGGAGCTCTCTTGGGGTCTCCCCCGCAAGCCAGGTGACGAGCCTCAACTTCCTAGCGACAAGGTCTGAGGCCGCTGCAGCCAGCGTGGTCACAGGGAGTGGCAGTGCTGCCACCCTGTCTCTCGGGACCAGCCCTGAAAGGACCAGCCCGGAAAGGACCACCCCGGAGGGGACAAGCCGCTCCTCCTCCACTCCTGCAACCTCCTCTTCTGCAATGCCCAACTCACAGCGAAGCAGCACCAGCAGCACCACAGAGACCAGCTCATCTGATGTATCCCAGCCATCCACGGCACTCACATCCTCCACTCTTTCCTCCAGCCCCGGCCTTCCGAGCACTGGGCCCAGTGCTGTGACCACAGAGACGCACAGCTCATCTGCCAGTGTGCCCAGACACGTGACAATGGCGTCCAGCTGGGTCACATCACCTGCCTCAGATACCAGTGAGTCCAGTCTGTCGTCCACGCTGGCTGGCAGCACGACGACCCATGTATCGCAACTCAGTGCCAGTGCCCTCACGACTCAGGCAAGCACGGTGGAGGTAAGAAGCTCTTTCTCTTCCACGGAGAGACCTGTGTTTCCCGCTGGCATGACCTCTGCCGATAGCCATTCCACAATGACTCCTGCTGAAGGCGACACACCCACCACGGACCAGGGCAGCAGCACAACATCCAAGCCAGATGCCGGGATGTCCTCTTCTCTCTCCAGCACGTTGCTGTCAAATGCCTCGGCGACGACCATAACAAGTGAAGAAGGGAGGACGGAGACTGTGCCTACAAAGCCTTTGGGGGAAGGGAGCTCTCTCGGAGTGTCCCCCGGGAGCGAGGCGACGAGCCTTGCCTTCCTAGCGACAAGGTCTGAGGCCACTGCAGCCAGTGTGGTCACAGCGAGTGGCAGTGCTGCCACCCTGTCTCTCGGTACGAGCCCGGAAAGGACCACCCTGGAGGGGACAAGCCGCTCCTCTGCTCCTGCAACCTCCTCTTCTGCAATGCCCAACTCACAACGAAGCAGCACCAGCAGCACCACAGAGACCAGCTCAGCTGATGCATCCCAGCCATCCACGGCACTCGCATCCTCCACTCCGTCCTTCAGCCCTGGCCTTCCGAGTGTTGGGCCCAGTGCTGTGACCACAGAGGCCACGACGCACAGCCCAGCTGCCAGTGCGCCCAGACACATGACATCAGCATCCACCTGGGTCACATCGCCCGCATCAGATACCACAGAGGCGAGCCTGTCATCCACGCTGGCTGGCAGCACGACGACCCATGTATCGCAATTCAGTGCCAGTGCCCTCACGACTCAGCCAAGCACAGTGGAGGCAAGAACCTCTTTCTCTTCCACGGGCAGCCTCGTGTCTACCGCTGGCATGGCCTTTGCCAATAGCCGTGCTACGACGACACAGGCTGAAGGCGACACACCCACTGCCAACCATGGCAGCAGCAGCACAGACAAGCCAGATGCCAGGACGTCCTTTTCTGTCCTCAGCACGTTGCTGGCAACCACCTCATCGACAACCATGACAGGTAAAGAAGCGAGGACGGAGACTTTGCCTACAATGACTTCTGGGGAAGGGAGCTCTCTTGGGGTGTCCCCCGCGAATGAGGTGACGAGCCTCGCCATCTTACCAACAACGTCTGCAGCCACTGCAGCCAGCGTGGTGACAGCGAGTGGCAGTGCTTTCTCCACGTCTCACACAACCAGTCCTGACGGGACCAGCCCTGAGGGGAGAAGACGCTCCTCCTCCGCTCCTGCAACCTCCTCTTCTGCGATGCCCAACCACCAGCAAAGCAGCACCAGCAGCACAACAGAGACCAGCTCAGCTGATGCATCCCAGCCATCCACGGCACTCGCATCCTCCACTCCTTCCTCCAGCCCTGGCCTTCCGAGCGTTGGGTCGAGTGCTGTGACCACAGAGGCTACCACCCACAGCCCAGCTGCCAGTGCGCCCAGACACGGGAATTCGGCGTCCAGCTTGGTCACATCGCCCGCATCAGATACCAGTGAGTCCAGCCTGTCGCCGACGCTGGCTGGCAGCACGGTGACCCAGGCAGCGGGACTCAGTGCCAGTGTCCTCACGACTCAGCCAAGCACGGTGGAGGCAAGAACCTCTTTCTCTTCCTCGGGGAACCCTGTGTTTACCACTGGCATTGCCTCTGCTGATGGCCGTTCCACGACGACTCCTGCTGAAAGCGACACACCCACCATAGACCAGGGCAGCAGCACAACATCCAAGCCAGATGCCGGGACGTCCTCTTCTCTCTCCAGCACGTTGCTGTCAAACGCCTCGGCAACGACCATGGCAGGTAAAGAAGGGAGGACGGAGACTGTTCCTACAATGCCTTTGGGGGAAGGGAGCTCTCTTGGGGCGTCCCCTGGGAGCGAAGCGACGAGCCTTGCCTTCCTAGCGACAAGGTCTGAGGCCACTGCAGCCAGCGTGGTCACAGGGAGTGGCAGTGCTGCCACCCTGTCTCTCGGGACCAGCCCTGAAAGGACCAGCACTGTGGGGACAAGCCGCTCCTCCTCCTCTCCTGCAACCTCCTCTTCTGCGATGCCCAACCACCAGCAAAGCAGCACCAGCAGCGCCACAGAGACCAGCTCATCTGATGCATCCCAGTCAACCACGGCACTCGCATCCTCCACTCCTTCCTTAAGCCCTGGCCTTCCGAGCATTGGTCCGAGAGCTGTGACCACAGAGGCCGTGACGCACAGCCCAGCTGCCACTGCGACCAGCCACACGACATCGGCATCCAGCTGGGTCACATCGCCAGCCTCAGATACCAGTGAGTCCAGCCTGTCGTCCACGCTGGCTGGCAGCACGGCGACCCATGTATCGCAACTCAGTGCCAGTGCCCTCACGACTCAGGCAAGCACAGTGGAGGCAAGAACCTCTTTCTCTTCCACGGGCAGCCTCGTGTCTACCGCTGGCATGGCCTTTGCCGATAGCCGTGCTACGACGACACAGGCTGAAGGCGACACACCCACTGCCAACCATGGCAGCAGCAGCACAGACAAGCCAGATGCCAGGACGTCCTTTTCTGTCCTCAGCACGTTGCTGGCAACCACCTCATCGACAACCATGACAGGTAAAGAAGGGAGGACGGAGACTTTGCCTACAATGCCTTTGGGGGAAGGGAGCTCTCTTGGGGTGTCCCCTGCGAATGAGGTGACGAGCCTCGCCGTCTTACCAACAACGTCTGCAGCCACTGCAGCCAGCGTGGTGACAGCGAGTGGCAGTGCTTTCTCCACGTCTCACACAACCAGCCCTGACGGGACCAGCCCTGAGGGGACAAGCCGCTCCTCCTCCTCTCCTGCAACCTCCTCTTCTGCGATGCCCAACCACCAGCAAAGCAGCACCAGCAGCGCAACAGATACCAGCTCATCAAATGCATCCCAGCCATCCACGGCACTCGCATCCTCCACTCCTTCCTCCAGCCCTGGCCTTCCGAGCGTTGGGTCGAGTGCTGTGACCACAGAGGCCATGACGCACAGCACATCTACCAGTGCGCCCAGACACGGGAATTCGGCGTCCAGCTTGGTCACATCGCCCACATCAGATACCACTGAGTCCAGCCTGTCGCCGACGCTGGCTGGCAGCATGGTGACCCAGGCAGCGGGACTCAGTGCCAGTGTCCTCACGACTCAGCCAAGCACGGTGGAGGCAAGAACCTCTTTCTCTTCCTTGGGGAACCCTGTCTTTACCACTGGCATTGCCTCTGCCGATGGCCGTTCCACGACGACTCCTGCTGAAAGCGACACACCCACCATAGACCAGGGCAGCAGCACAACATCCAAGCCAGATGCCGGGACGTCCTCTTCTCTCTCCAGCACGTTGCTGTCAAACGCCTCGGCGACAAC
The DNA here is from genome assembly GCF_964237585.1 of Gallinula chloropus. Taxonomy (NCBI): domain Eukaryota; kingdom Metazoa; phylum Chordata; class Aves; order Gruiformes; family Rallidae; genus Gallinula; species Gallinula chloropus. The sequence continues at coordinate 118,598,027 of NC_140085.1, forward strand.
CATGGCAGGTAAAGAAGGGAGGACAGAGACTGTGCCTGCAAGGACTTCTGGGGAAGGGAGCTCTCTTGGGGTCTCCCCCGCAAGCGAGGTGACGAGCCTCAACTTCCTAGCGACAAGGTCTGAGGCCGCTGCAGCCAGCGTGGTCACAGGGAGTGGCAGTGCTGCCACCCTGTCTCTCGGGACCAGCCCTGAAAGGACCAGCCCGGAAAGGACCACCCCGGAGGGGACAAGCCGCTCCTCCTCCACTCCTGCAACCTCCTCTTCTGCAATGCCCAACTCACAGCGAAGCAGCACCAGCAGCACCACAGAGACCAGCTCATCTGATGTATCCCAGCCATCCACGGCACTCGCATCCTCCACTCCTTCCTCCAGCCCCGGCCTTCCGAGCACTGGGCCCAGTGCTGTGACCATAGAGACGCACAGCTCATCTGCCAGTGCGCCCAGACACGTGACAATGGCGTCCAGCTGGGTCACATCACCTGCCTCAGATACCAGTGAGTCCAGCCTGTCGTCCACGCTGGCTGGCAGCACGACGACCCATGTATCGCAACTCAGTGCCAGTGCCCTCACGACTCAGCCAAGCACGGTGGAGGTAAGAAGCTCTTTCTCTTCCACGGAGAGACCTGTGTTTCCCGCTGGCATGACCTCTGCCGATAGCCATTCCACAATGACTCCTGCTGAAGGCGACACACCCACTACGGACCAGGGCAGCAGCACAACATCCAAGCCAGATGCCGGGACGTCCTCTTCTCTCTCCAGCACGTTGCTGTCAAATGCCTCGGCGACGACCATAACAAGTGAAGAAGGGAGGACGGAGACTGTGCCTACAAAGCCTTTGGGGGAAGGGACCTCTCTCGGAGTGTCCCCCGGGAGCGAGGCTACGAGCCTTGCCTTCCTAGCGACAAGGTCTGAGGCCACTGCAGCCAGTGTGGTCACAGCGAGTGGCAGTGCTGCCACCCTGTCTCTCGGTACGAGCCCTGAAAGGACCACCCTGGAGGGGACAAGCCGCTCCTCTGCTCCTGCAACCTCCTCTTCTGCAATGCCCAACTCACAACGAAGCAGCACCAGCAGCACCACAGAGACCAGCTCAGCTGATGCATCCCAGCCATCCACGGCACTCGCATCCTCCACTCCGTCCTTCAGCCCTGGCCTTCCGAGTGTTGGGCCCAGTGCTGTGACCACAGAGGCCACGACGCACAGCCCAGCTGCCAGTGCGCCCAGACACATGACATCAGCATCCACCTGGGTCACATCGCCCGCATCAGATACCACAGAGGCGAGCCTGTCATCCACGCTGGCTGGCAGCACGACGACCCATGTATCGCAACTCAGTGCCAGTGCCCTCACGACTCAGCCAAGCACGGTGGAGGCAAGAACCTCTTTCTCTTCCACGGGCAGCCTCGTGTCTACCGCTGGCATGGCCTTTGCCGATAGCCGTGCTACGACGACACAGGCTGAAGGCGACACACCCACTGCCAACCATGGCAGCAGCAGCACAGACAAGCCAGATGCCAGGACGTCCTTTTCTGTCCTCAGCACGTTGCTGGCAACCACCTCATCGACAACCATGACAGGTAAAGAAGCGAGGACGGAGACTTTGCCTACAATGACTTCTGGGGAAGGGAGCTCTCTTGGGGTGTCCCCCGCGAATGAGGTGACGAGCCTCGCCGTCTTACCAACAACGTCTGCAGCCACTGCAGCCAGCGTGGTGACAGCGAGTGGCAGTGCTTTCTCCACGTCTCACACAACCAGTCCTGACGGGACCAGCCCTGAGGGGAGAAGACGCTCCTCCTCCGCTCCTGCAACCTCCTCTTCTGCGATGCCCAACCACCAGCAAAGCAGCACCAGCAGCACAACAGAGACCAGCTCAGCTGATGCATCCCAGCCATCCACGGCACTCGCATCCTCCACTCCTTCCTCCAGCCCTGGCCTTCCGAGCGTTGGGTCGAGTGCTGTGACCACAGAGGCTACCACCCACAGCCCAGCTACCAGTGCGCCCAGACACGGGAATTCGGCGTCCAGCTTGGTCACATCGCCCGCATCAGATACCAGTGAGTCCAGCCTGTCGCCGACGCTGGCTGGCAGCACGGTGAACCAGACAGCGGGACTCAGTGCCAGTGTCCTCACGACTCAGCCAAGCACGTTGGAGGCAAGAACCTCTTTCTCTTCCTCGGGGAACCCTGTGTTTACCACTGGCATTGCCTCTGCCGATGGCCGTTCCACGACGACTCCTGCTGAAAGCGACACACCCACCATAGACCAGGGCAGCAGCACAACATCCAAGCCAGATGCCGGGACGTCCTCTTCTCTCTCCAGCACGTTGCTGTCAAACGCCTCGGCAACGACCATGGCAGGTAAAGAAGGGAGGACGGAGACTGTTCCTACAATGCCTTTGGGGGAAGGGAGCTCTCTTGGGGTGTCCCCTGGGAGCGAAGCGACGAGCCTTGCCTTCCTAGCGACAAGGTCTGAGGCCACTGCAGCCAGCGTGGTCACAGGGAGTGGCAGTGCTGCCACCCTGTCTCTCGGGACCAGCCCTGAAAGGACCAGCACTGTGGGGACAAGCCGCTCCTCCTCCTCTCCTGCAACCTCCTCTTCTGCGATGCCCAACCACCAGCAAAGCAGCACCAGCAGCGCCACAGAGACCAGCTCATCTGATGCATCCCAGTCAACCACGGCACTCGCATCCTCCACTCCTTCCTCCAGCCCTGGCCTTCCGAGCATTGGTCCGAGTGCTGTGACCACAGAGGCCATGACGCACAGCCCAGCTGCCACTGCGACCAGCCACACGACATCGGCATCCAGCTGGGTCACATCGCCAGCCTCAGATACCAGTGAGTCCAGCCTGTCGTCCACGCTGGCTGGCAGCACGACGACCCATGTATCGCAACTCAGTGCCAGTGCCCTCACTACTCAGGCAAGCACAGTGGAGGCAAGAACCTCTTTCTCATCCACGGGCAGCCTCGTGTCTACCGCTGGCATGGCCTTTGCCGATAGCCGTGCTACGACGACACAGGCTGAAGGCGACACACCCACTGCCAACCATGGCAGCAGCAGCACAGACAAGCCAGATGCCAGGACGTCCTTTTCTGTCCTCAGCACGTTGCTGGCAACCACCTCATCGACAACCATGACAGGTAAAGAAAGGAGGACGGAGACTTTGCCTACAATGCCTTTGGGGGAAGGGAGCTCTCTTGGGGTGTCCCCTGCGAATGAGGTGACGAGCCTCGCCGTCTTACCAACAACGTCTGCAGCCACTGCAGCCAGCGTGGTGACAGCGAGTGGCAGTGCTTTCTCCACGTCTCACACAACCAGCCCTGACGGGACCAGCCCTGAGGGGACAAGCCGCTCCTCCTCCTCTCCTGCAACCTCCTCTTCTGCGATGCCCAACCACCAGCAAAGCAGCACCAGCAGCGCAACAGATACCAGCTCATCAAATGCATCCCAGCCATCCACGGCACTCGCATCCTCCACTCCTTCCTCCAGCCCTGGCCTTCCGAGCGTTGGGTCGAGTGCTGTGACCACAGAGGCCATGACGCACAGCACATCTACCAGTGCGCCCAGACACGGGAATTCGGCATCCAGCTTGGTCACATCGCCCACATCAGATACCACTGAGTCCAGCCTGTCGCCGACGCTGGCTGGCAGCATGGTGACCCAGGCAGCGGGACTCAGTGCCAGTGTCCTCACGACTCAGCCAAGCACGGTGGAGGCAAGAACCTCTTTCTCTTCCTTGGGGAACCCTGTCTTTACCACTGGCATTGCCTCTGCCGATGGCCGTTCCACGACGACTCCTGCTGAAAGCGACACACCCACCATAGACCAGGGCAGCAGCACAACATCCAAGCCAGATGCCGGGACGTCCTCTTCTCTCTCCAGCATGTTGCTGTCAAACGCCTCGGCGACGACCATGGCAGGTAAAGAAGGGAGGACAGAGACTGTGCCTGCAAGGACTTCTGGGGAAGGGAGCTCTCTTGGGGTCTCCCCCGCAAGCGAGGTGACGAGCCTCAACTTCCTAGCGACAAGGTCTGAGGCCGCTGCAGCCAGCGTGGTCACAGGGAGTGGCAGTGCTGCCACCCTGTCTCTCGGGACCAGCCCTGAAAGGACCAGCCCGGAAAGGACCACCCCGGAGGGGACAAGCCGCTCCTCCTCCACTCCTGCAACCTCCTCTTCTGCAATGCCCAACTCACAGCGAAGCAGCACCAGCAGCACCACAGAGACCAGCTCATCTGATGTATCCCAGCCATCCACGGCACTCACATCCTCCACTCTTTCCTCCAGCCCCGGCCTTCCGAGCACTGGGCCCAGTGCTGTGACCACAGAGACGCACAGCTCATCTGCCAGTGCGCCCAGACACGTGACAATGGCGTCCAGCTGGGTCACATCACCTGCCTCAGATACCAGTGAGTCCAGTCTGTCGTCCACGCTGGCTGGCAGCACGACGACCCATGTATCGCAACTCAGTGCCAGTGCCCTCACGACTCAGGCAAGCACGGTGGAGGTAAGAAGCTCTTTCTCTTCCACGGAGAGACCTGTGTTTCCCGCTGGCATGACCTCTGCCGATAGCCATTCCACAATGACTCCTGCTGAAGGCGACACACCCACCACGGACCAGGGCAGCAGCACAACATCCAAGCCAGATGCCGGGATGTCCTCTTCTCTCTCCAGCACGTTGCTGTCAAATGCCTCGGCGACGACCATAACAAGTGAAGAAGGGAGGACGGAGACTGTGCCTACAAAGCCTTTGGGGGAAGGGAGCTCTCTCGGAGTGTCCCCCGGGAGCGAGGCGACGAGCCTTGCCTTCCTAGCGACAAGGTCTGAGGCCACTGCAGCCAGTGTGGTCACAGCGAGTGGCAGTGCTGCCACCCTGTCTCTCGGTACGAGCCCGGAAAGGACCACCCTGGAGGGGACAAGCCGCTCCTCTGCTCCTGCAACCTCCTCTTCTGCAATGCCCAACTCACAACGAAGCAGCACCAGCAGCACCACAGAGACCAGCTCAGCTGATGCATCCCAGCCATCCACGGCACTCGCATCCTCCACTCCGTCCTTCAGCCCTGGCCTTCCGAGTGTTGGGCCCAGTGCTGTGACCACAGAGGCCACGACGCACAGCCCAGCTGCCAGTGCGCCCAGACACATGACATCAGCATCCACCTGGGTCATATCGCCCGCATCAGATACCACAGAGGCGAGCCTGTCATCCACGCTGGCTGGCAGCACGACGACCCATGTATCGCAACTCAGTGCCAGTGCCCTCACGACTCAGCCAAGCACGGTGGAGGCAAGAACCTCTTTCTCTTCCACGGGCAGCCTTGTGTCTACCGCTGGCATGGCCTTTGCCGATAGCCGTGCTACGACGACACAGGCTGAAGGCGACACACCCACTGCCAACCATGGCAGCAGCAGCACAGACAAGCCAGATGCCAGGACGTCCTTTTCTGTCCTCAGCACGTTGCTGGCAACCACCTCATCGACAACCATGACAGGTAAAGAAGCGAGGACGGAGACTTTGCCTACAATGACTTCTGGGGAAGGGAGCTCTCTTGGGGTGTCCCCCGCGAATGAGGTGACGAGCCTCGCCATCTTACCAACAACGTCTGCAGCCACTGCAGCCAGCGTGGTGACAGCGAGTGGCAGTGCTTTCTCCACGTCTCACACAACCAGTCCTGACGGGACCAGCCCTGAGGGGAGAAGACGCTCCTCCTCCGCTCCTGCAACCTCCTCTTCTGCGATGCCCAACCACCAGCAAAGCAGCACCAGCAGCACAACAGAGACCAGCTCAGCTGATGCATCCCAGCCATCCACGGCACTCGCATCCTCCACTCCTTCCTCCAGCCCTGGCCTTCCGAGCGTTGGGTCGAGTGCTGTGACCACAGAGGCTACCACCCACAGCCCAGCTGCCAGTGCGCCCAGACACGGGAATTCGGCGTCCAGCTTGGTCACATCGCCCGCATCAGATACCAGTGAGTCCAGCCTGTCGCCGACGCTGGCTGGCAGCACAGTGACCCAGGCAGCGGGACTCAGTGCCAGTGTCCTCACGACTCAGCCAAGCACGGTGGAGGCAAGAACCTCTTTCTCTTCCTCGGGGAACCCTGTGTTTACCACTGGCATTGCCTCTGCCGATGGCCGTTCCACGACGACTCCTGCTGAAAGCGACACACCCACCATAGACCAGGGCAGCAGCACAACATCCAAGCCAGATGCCGGGACGTCCTCTTCTCTCTCCAGCACGTTGCTGTCAAACGCCTCGGCAACGACCATGGCAGGTAAAGAAGGGAGGACGGAGACTGTTCCTACAATGCCTTTGGGGGAAGGGAGCTCTCTTGGGGCGTCCCCTGGGAGCGAAGCGACGAGCCTTGCCTTCCTAGCGACAAGGTCTGAGGCCACTGCAGCCAGCGTGGTCACAGGGAGTGGCAGTGCTGCCACCCTGTCTCTCGGGACCAGCCCTGAAAGGACCAGCACTGTGGGGACAAGCCGCTCCTCCTCCTCTCCTGCAACCTCCTCTTCTGCGATGCCCAACCACCAGCAAAGCAGCACCAGCAGCGCCAAAGAGACCAGCTCATCTGATGCATCCCAGTCAACCACGGCACTCGCATCCTCCACTCCTTCCTCCAGCCCTGGCCTTCCGAGCATTGGTCCGAGAGCTGTGACCACAGAGGCCATGACGCACAGCCCAGCTGCCACTGCGACCAGCCACACGACATCGGCATCCAGCTGGGTCACATCGCCAGCCTCAGATACCAGTGAGTCCAGCCTGTTGTCCACGCTGGCTGGCAGCACGGCGACCCATGTATCGCAACTCAGTGCCAGTGCCCTCACGACTCAGGCAAGCACAGTGGAGGCAAGAACCTCTTTCTCATCCACGGGCAGCCTCGTGTCTACCGCTGGCATGGCCTTTGCCGATAGCCGTGCTACGACGACACAGGCTGAAGGCGACACACCCACTGCCAACCATGGCAGCAGCAGCACAGACAAGCCAGATGCCAGGACGTCCTTTTCTGTCCTCAGCACGTTGCTGGCAACCACCTCATCGACAACCATGACAGGTAAAGAAGGGAGGACGGAGACTTTGCCTACAATGCCTTTGGGGGAAGGGAGCTCTCTTGGGGTGTCCCCTGCGAATGAGGTGACGAGCCTCGCCGTCTTACCAACAACGTCTGCAGCCACTGCAGCCAGCGTGGTGACAGCGAGTGGCAGTGCTTTCTCCACGTCTCACACAACCAGCCCTGACGGGACCAGCCCTGAGGGGACAAGCCGCTCCTCCTCCTCTCCTGCAACCTCCTCTTCTGCGATGCCCAACCACCAGCAAAGCAGCACCAGCAGCGCAACAGATACCAGCTCATCAAATGCATCCCACCCATCCACGGCACTCGCATCCTCCACTCCTTCCTCCAGCCCTGGCCTTCCGAGCGTTGGGTCGAGTGCTGTGACCACAGAGGCCATGACGCACAGCACATCTACCAGTGCGCCCAGACACGGGAATTCGGCGTCCAGCTTGGTCACATCGCCCACATCAGATACCACTGAGTCCAGCCTGTCGCCGACGCTGGCTGGCAGCATGGTGACCCAGGCAGCGGGACTCAGTGCCAGTGTCCTCACGACTCAGCCAAGCACGGTGGAGGCAAGAACCTCTTTCTCTTCCTTGGGGAACCCTGTCTTTACCACTGGCATTGCCTCTGCCGATGGCCGTTCCACGACGACTCCTGCTGAAAGCGACACACCCACCATAGACCAGGGCAGCAGCACAACATCCAAGCCAGATGCCGGGACGTCCTCTTCTCTCTCCAGCACGTTGCTGTCAAACGCCTCGGCGACAACCATGGCAGGTAAAGAAGGGAGGACAGAGACTGTGCCTGCAAGGACTTCTGGGGAAGGGAGCTCTCTTGGGGTCTCCCCCGCAAGCGAGGTGACGAGCCTCAACTTCCTAGCGACAAGGTCTGAGGCCGCTGCAGCCAGCGTGGTCACAGGGAGTGGCAGTGCTGCCACCCTGTCTCTCGGGACCAGCCCTGAAAGGACCAGCCCGGAAAGGACCACCCCGGAGGGGACAAGCCGCTCCTCCTCCACTCCTGCAACCTCCTCTTCTGCAATGCCCAACTCACAGCGAAGCAGCACCAGCAGCACCACAGAGACCAGCTCATCTGATGTATCCCAGCCATCCACGGCACTCGCATCCTCCACTCCTTCCTCCAGCCCCGGCCTTCCGAGCACTGGGCCCAGTGCTGTGACCATAGAGACGCACAGCTCATCTGCCAGTGCGCCCAGACACGTGACAATGGCGTCCAGCTGGGTCACATCACCTGCCTCAGATACCAGTGAGTCCAGCCTGTCGTCCACGCTGGCTGGCAGCACGACGACCCATGTATCGCAACTCAGTGCCAGTGCCCTCACGACTCAGCCAAGCACGGTGGAGGTAAGAAGCTCTTTCTCTTCCACGGAGAGACCTGTGTTTCCCGCTGGCATGACCTCTGCCGATAGCCATTCCACAATGACTCCTGCTGAAGGCGACACACCCACTACGGACCAGGGCAGCAGCACAACATCCAAGCCAGATGCCGGGACGTCCTCTTCTCTCTCCAGCACGTTGCTGTCAAATGCCTCGGCGACGACCATAACAAGTGAAGAAGGGAGGACGGAGACTGTGCCTACAAAGCCTTTGGGGGAAGGGACCTCTCTCGGAGTGTCCCCCGGAAGCGAGGCTACGAGCCTTGCCTTCCTAGCGACAAGGTCTGAGGCCACTGCAGCCAGTGTGGTCACAGCGAGTGGCAGTGCTGCCACCCTGTCTCTCGGTACGAGCCCTGAAAGGACCACCCTGGAGGGGACAAGCCGCTCCTCTGCTCCTGCAACCTCCTCTTCTGCAATGCCCAACTCACAACGAAGCAGCACCAGCAGCACCACAGAGACCAGCTCAGCTGATGCATCCCAGCCATCCACGGCACTCGCATCCTCCACTCCGTCCTTCAGCCCTGGCCTTCCGAGTGTTGGGCCCAGTGCTGTGACCACAGAGGCCACGACGCACAGCCCAGCTGCCAGTGCGCCCAGACACATGACATCAGCATCCACCTGGGTCACATCGCCCGCATCAGATACCACAGAGGCGAGCCTGTCATCCACGCTGGCTGGCAGCACGGTGACCCAAGCAGCGCGACTCAGTGCCAGTGTCCTCATGACTCAGCCAAGCACGGTGGAGGCAAGAACCTCTTTCTCTTCCACGGGCAGCCTCGTGTCGACCATTGGCATGGCCTTTGCCAATAGCCGTGGTACAACGACACAGGCTGAAGGCGACACACCCACTGCCAACCATGGCAGCAGCAGCACAGACAAGCCAGATGCCAGGACGTCCTTTTCTGTCCTCAGCACGTTGCTGGCAACCACCTCATCGACAACCATGACAGGTAAAGAAGCGAGGACGGAGACTTTGCCTACAATGACTTCTGGGGAAGGGAGCTCTCTTGGGGTGTCCCCCGCGAATGAGGTGACGAGCCTCGCCATCTTACCAACAACGTCTGCAGCCACTGCAGCCAGCGTGGTGACAGCGAGTGGCAGTGCTTTCTCCACGTCTCACACAACCAGTCCTGACGGGACCAGCCCTGAGGGGAGAAGACGCTCCTCCTCCGCTCCTGCAACCTCCTCTTCTGCGATGCCCAACCACCAGCAAAGCAGCACCAGCAGCACAACAGAGACCAGCTCAGCTGATGCATCCCAGCCATCCACGGCACTCGCATCCTCCACTCCTTCCTCCAGCCCTGGCCTTCCGAGCGTTGGGTCGAGTGCTGTGACCACAGAGGCTACCACCCACAGCCCAGCTACCAGTGCGCCCAGACACGGGAATTCGGCGTCCAGCTTGGTCACATCGCCCGCATCAGATACCAGTGAGTCCAGCCTGTCGCCGACGCTGGCTGGCAGCACGGTGACCCAGGCAGCGGGACTCAGTGCCAGTGTCCTCACGACTCAGCCAAGCACGGTGGAGGCAAGAACCTCTTTCTCTTCCTCGGGGAACCCTGTGTTTACCACTGGCATTGCCTCTGCCGATGGCCGTTCCACGACGACTCCTGCTGAAAGCGACACACCCACCATAGACCAGGGCAGCAGCACAACATCCAAGCCAGATGCCGGGACGTCCTCTTCTCTCTCCAGCACGTTGCTGTCAAACGCCTCGGCAACGACCATGGCAGGTAAAGAAGGGAGGACGGAGACTGTTCCTACAATGCCTTTGGGGGAAGGGAGCTCTCTTGGGGTGTCCCCTGGGAGCGAAGCGACGAGCCTTGCCTTCCTAGCGACAAGGTCTGAGGCCACTGCAGCCAGCGTGGTCACAGGGAGTGGCAGTGCTGCCACCCTGTCTCTCGGGACCAGCCCTGAAAGGACCAGCACTGTGGGGACAAGCCGCTCCTCCTCCTCTCCTGCAACCTCCTCTTCTGCGATGCCCAACCACCAGCAAAGCAGCACCAGCAGCGCCACAGAGACCAGCTCATCTGATGCATCCCAGTCAACCACGGCACTCGCATCCTCCACTCCTTCCTCCAGCCCTGGCCTTCCGAGCATTGGTCCGAGTGCTGTGACCACAGAGGCCATGACGCACAGCCCAGCTGCCACTGCGACCAGCCACACGACATCGGCATCCAGCTGGGTCACATCGCCAGCCTCAGATACCAGTGAGTCCAGCCTGCCCTCCACGCTGGCTGGCAGCACGGCGACCCATGTATCGCAACTCAGTGCCAGTGCCCTCACGACTCAGGCAAGCACAGTGGAGGCAAGAACCTCTTTCTCATCCACGGGCAGCCTCGTGTCTACCGCTGGCATGGCCTTTGCCGATAGCCGTGCTACGACGACACAGGCTGAAGGCGACACACCCACTGCCAACCATGGCAGCAGCAGCACAGACAAGCCAGATGCCAGGACGTCCTTTTCTGTCCTCAGCACGTTGCTGGCAACCACCTCATCGACAACCATGACAGGTAAAGAAGGGAGGACGGAGACTTTGCCTACAATGCCTTTGGGGGAAGGGAGCTCTCTTGGGGTGTCCCCTGCGAATGAGGTGACGAGCCTCGCCGTCTTACCAACAACGTCTGCAGCCACTGCAGCCAGCGTGGTGACAGCGAGTGGCAGTGCTTTCTCCACGTCTCACACAACCCGCCCTGACGGGACCAGCCCTGAGGGGACAAGCCGCTCCTCCTCCTCTCCTGCAACCTCCTCTTCTGCGATGCCCAACCCCCAGCAAAGCAGCACCAGCGGCACCACAGAGACCAGCTCAGGTGATGCATCCCAGCCATCCACGGGACTCGCATCCTCCACTCCTTCCTCCAGCCCTGGCCTTCCGAGCGTTGGGTCGAGTGCTGTGAGCACAGAGGCCCCAATTGTCAGTGCGCCCAGCTACACGAAATCAACATCCGGCTGGGTCACATCTCCCACCTCAGATAAAACAGAGGCCAGCCTGTTGTCCACACTGGCTGGCAGCACAGCGACCCATGTATCGCAACTCAGTGCCAGTGCCCTCACGACGCAGCCAAGCATGGTGGAGGTAAGAAGCTCTTTCTCTTCCACGGAGAGACCTGTGTTTACCGCTGGCATGACCTCTGCCGATAGCCATTCCACAATGACTCCTGCTGAAGGCGACACACACACCACGGACCAGGGCAGCAGCACAACATCCAAGCCAGACACCAGGACGTCCTTTTCTCTCTCCAGCACGTTGCTGTCGACTGCCTCATCGACAACCATGACAGGTAAAGATGGGAGTACGGAGACTGTGCCTACAATGCCTTCCGGGGAAGCGAGCTCTCTTGGGGTGTCCCCGGTGAGAAAGGTGACGAGCCTTGCCTTCCTAGCGACAAGGTCTGCGGCCACTGCAGCCAGTGTGGTCACAGGGAGTGGCAGTGCTGCCACCCTGTCTCTCTGGACCAGCCCTGACGGGACCAGCCCTGAGGGGACCAGCCGCTCCTCCTCTGCTCCTGCAACCTCCTCTTCTGCGATGCCCAGCTCACAGCGAATCAGCACCAGCAGCACCACAGAGACCAGCTCATCTGATGCATCCCAGTCATCCACGGCACTCGCATCCTCCACTTTTTTCTCCAGCCCTGGCCTTCCGAGTGTTGGGTCGAGTGCTGTGACCACAGAGGCCACGACGCATAGCCCATCTGCCAGTGTAACCAGACACATGACATCAGCATCCACCTGGGTCACATCACCTGCCTCAGATACCACTGAGGCCAGCCAGTCATCCATGCTGGCTGGCAGCACGGCGACCCATGTATCGCAACTCAGTGTCCTCGCTACTCAGCCAAGCACGGTGGAGGCAAGAACCCCTTTCTATTCCTCGGGGAACCCTGTGTTTACCACTGGCATGGCCTCTGCCGATGGCCATTCCATGACGACTCCTGCTGAAGGTGACACACCCACCATAGACCAGGGCAGCATCACAACATCCAAGCCAGATGCCCGGACGTCCTCTTCTCTCTCCAGCACGTTGCTGTCAAACGCCTCGGCGACGACCATGACAGGTAAAGAAGGGAGGACGGAGACTGTGCCTGCAAGGACTTCTGGGGAAGGGAGCTCTCTTGGGGTCTCCCCGGTGAGCGAGGTGACAAGCCTTTCCTTCCTAGCAACACGGTCTGAGGCCACTGCAGCCAGCCTGGTGACAGCAAGTGGCAGTGCTGCCTCCCCGTCTCTCTGGACCAGCCCTGAGGGGACCAGCCGCTCCTCCTCCGCTCCTGCAGCCTCTTCTTCTGCAACACCCAACTCACAGCGAAGCAGCACCAGCAGCGCCACAGAGACCAGCTCAGCTGATGCATCCCAGTCATCCACGGCGCTCGCATCCTCCACTCCTTCCTTCAGCCCTGGCCTTCCGAGCGTTGGGTCGAGTGCTGTGACCACAGAGGCCACGACGTACAGCCCAGCTGCCAGTACATCTGTGTCCTTTCCCGTCTTGTCCTTTTCTCTGCCTTCCTCATCTCTGGCCTCCCTCACAAAAGAGAATTTTAGGACAACTACTGTTGTTCCTTTCTTTACTGTTTCTTGCTGTGAGTATTTCAATTTTTTTTCCATAGCATTTTGTATAGGTTATCTGTAGCCATTATTTTTTTCTTTTTCTTTTTTTTACATTTTCCCTTTAGTCAATGATCCGTTAACTTTTCTGCTTTACATATGTGTCAAGAAGTGCAGCTCCATTTCGTATTTTTGTTTAATTGTCACATTTTTTTATGCATCATTTTTTCTTTCCACCATATAATTTGCTACAGATGTTTTTTGCTCATATGTAGGACTTTTATTTTTAAATTTTAAGTTTTGTGTATCCCAGTTTTTAATTATTTTAATAAGGTTTTCTTGCTTTTATTTACTTGGGATTTTTTTCTTTTTTTAAAAAAAATCTATTTCTGAACTTATATTAATATTCAATAATTTATCCTTATAATTTTAATGCATAATATTATAACAATTACTCATAGTAAGAAAACATTACTTTTTTTTTATTCTGCACCAAAACTACTTAAGGTTTTTTATGATTACTTTTCTAATAGCATAATAATATTTATCCAGTTATAATACAATTCTTTGCAGTTATTCCGAGTCTTATTTGTAGTTAGAGTCATCTCAGTGATTCAACGTGATATCCACACTTACTTGGTATGCTGGTCTTACACATCTGTATTAAAACATATCTGAGACTTCAATGTTTCCTTTGGCAGGCAATTTATCATTAATAATTTATTCCTTAAAGTCACGTGGACTTTAACTACACGTCTCTCACTAATTTCTTTTTTACTCTTTAGCTCCTATCACTTTCTTCATACAGCTGGAGAAGGTGACCAGTAGGGTGATAGAGTTCAGCTGGAAACCTCAAGGTGGCACAAGAGACGAGCCTTACATTGTGCGCCTGTCGGGAGGCTCTACGGTGTTGGAGGAGAGGCGCCTAAATGAAACAAGTACTGCGTTTGAAAATCTGCTTTCTGATAGTGAATACCAAATATCCGTGGATGTTTCAACTTGCTCTAAGAACGTCAGTAGCTCATTGACTGTTCGGACAGGTATTTACTCAGGATCCTTTTCTGTTTTTTTTTTACCATTAGCAGACTGACACATACATAGCCTGAAGATGTGAAACTTCTTTTCACTGAGCACCTACCTGGACATGAATAGGCAAAGGGAGGACAGACTTTCAGACATTTAAAGCCAGCCTGCAATTTTTTTCACGGGGCTAAGATCCAAAACCTCCTTGTCCTCCTGACAAATAAAAATCTTCACCGAACTGGAACCACAGCGGTTCAACATGCTACAGTCTCCCAGATTTGCATATTCTTTACTTCTCAAGCCTGTTGTGCTTCTGCATCTTCACATGCAAGCTGTGCCCTCTTTTGGCTTCCCAGTCACATAGCAAGCAGCGGGTTTAAAGCCAGTCATAGAATCATAGAATGGTTTGGGTTGGAAGGGATCTCAAACATCATCTAATTCCACCACCACCCCTCTCCTCGATCCCATGCACATGCCATAGGAGGTGAACAGTCCCTCTCCCACTTCCTGTAGGGAATATGTCCTCTCCCACCCCTTAAAGTATTGGTAGGCTGTAATTAAGTCTCCCCAGAGCATTCTCTCCAGGCTGAACAAGGCCAACTCTCTCAGCTTGTCTTAATAGGAGAGGTTCTCCAGACCCCTGATCATCTGTGTGGCCCTCCTCTAGACTCACTCGAACAGGTCCATGTTGTTTCCTGTACTGGGAACCACAGAGCTGAACACAGTACTCCTGGTGGGGTCTCATGAGAGTGGAGTAGCGGGGCAGAATCACCTCCCTTAACCTGCTGGTCATGCTGTTCTTGATGCAGCCTAGGACTCAGTTGGCCTTCTGTAGCCACTTAGCCCAGGAAAGCCTGTCCTGCATCTCCTACTGCTTGCTCGCATTGCAAATCCCACCTTTTTCAGTAGAAGCAGCTGCTGCTGCAGTATGGGAAATGCTTAGAGTGGTATATATCGGTGTATTGAAGCTCACAAGTGAAATATCTATGACCTGAAGTCTTTCACTGTCCTCCCATGGGACAGCATCTGTGATTCTGGGACATGAAGAAACATGTTGGAAGGAGCAGAGTCAATGCACTGCAGGTCAAGGGCAGGTCTCTTGCAGGGGCTGGTGTTCATAGCTGCCTTGTTGTAAGGTACATAAATCAAGGGTATGGTGGTCCTTCCCCTTTTCATCATGTAACAGCTTTTCCTTTTTCTTCAGAGACACATCAAGTGACCATACACTGGTCAGTGCACGGTACAGAGTATTTATGAGATATATTGTGCCCAGCTGTGGTGTAGGGAGTTAACTTGTCTGCATTAATTTCTGGTCTGCTCTTAGTCTTTGAGGTATGTAGCTGAGGAAATGCTTTTTAACAATATCTGTCTATTGGCTGGTTGTTCTGTGTTTAATATCTCCACAGCTGCTGAAGTCTTAAATGGAACCACTAGGATTACCAATAAACCGTTCATACCTGAATATCAGAACAAATCAAGTACAGCATTTAAGGACTTCGAAATGAAGTTCATTGAGGAGGTATTCTGCTTAAGGATTCTAAACCAAAGTTTCTTTTCTGTTGAGCTCTCTGTAATGTAAATAATTGTGAGGATCCAGGTACAAACAATCTTAAATGTGGATAGAAAAGACTGTCTGATGGCTAAAAACAGAGCAGTACTTATTAAGGCCTTACTTCTCATTTATATTGTAGTCCTCTGAACATGCAGAAGAACTTTTACGTAGTGAGGGTGACAGAGCCCTGGGACAGGCTGCCCAGGGAGGTGGTGGAGTCTCCTTCTCTGGAGATATTCAAGACCCATCTGGACGCCTCTCTGTGCAATATGAGCTGGGGAGCTGCTTTGGCAGGGGGGTTGGACCCAGTGTTCTCTCGAGGTCCCTTCCAACCCCTATAATTATGTGATTCTGTGTGATTCTGTGAACCCACGGTTTAAATGGGATTCTGCCTGAGTTATACATATTCCCCTACTATGAGAGATGATGCCAAATGAATTATGGTCAGCATGTTGCTCTAACACCTCTTTTTGTTAAAGGAGAAAAATAGATAATAACGTAAGCCTTTTGCCTTGCAGATAAAAAAGCACCTGCCACAGAACATCCTAGAATTAATAAAGGAGGAAAAAATGCGCATTGTAATTAACAGCATCAAGAATGGCAGCGTGATTGTCTCCTTCAACATTGTCTTGAATGTAGGAGAAAACATAACAAATCCCGAGATTTCAGATGCGTTTATAGAGGCCCTTAACATGAGTACAGAGTTGAAAGCTGATCTTACAAAGACTGTTATAGAAGGTATGAATTCATTCATCACTGTGATTCAAGCAATAGTGTATATTTCACTGATGGTAACATCCAGTGAAATGGGATTAGGTGGGGAAAGGCAGTTGTAAAAAGCATTCTCTTTATTTCTTTTCCAGTAAAACCTTGTTCTTTTTCTGTTTTGTTTAACTTCACTGTAGCAAGGAATAGTTGTCAGCCAGGATTAAATGACTGTTCCCAAAATGCTACCTGCACTGCTGAAGGAGCCAGTTATTCCTGTCAATGCAACCAAGGATTCACTGATAACAGTCCACAAGTTCCAGGGAGAGTTTGCCAGCAAAAGCAGAACCTACCTTCACGTAACTGCTTTCTATATATGTTTGGGTTTGGGTTTTTTAAAATAAGGCTTTAAAAAATAGATTATAAAATCTTTTCCTTCACCTGACACTCCCTCAGGTAATAGTTCATTATGATTACTGGCCCTGGCCTTTGGTGGATTGGATTTTATATGAGAATGGGTACTATAATTAACTGTTTAGGCAAACAATGGAACCATAGTTTCTGGGCTTGTTTTCTGGATGTCGTTTATGAGAAATAAATGGCATAAACTTGGTGAAACTCTAGAAGAAATTCTACTTACTGCCTGAAATTACTGTTTTACAGAACACATGACTACAGTCCTTCCAAAAAGTGCTACAGCTAGATTCACAGGTTCCACATCTAATTCAATTTTTACTACATTTGCATCAGCACTCTGCAGTAAGTGAATATTTTATATTGAATACTAGAATAAAAATAATTCAATATGAGTTATGAAAATGAGATAAAAAATTTTTGTTGATCAGTCATATCAGCTGTGATGTAAAGATCTTTGGATATAATTTCAGAAAGGATAGCGTGAGAGAAGCCATATTTATAACATTAAGTAATTATACAAATATTAGTCATGGCAGTTTCTATACCTCAGTAAAGCCCTCCTGGACCCAGTAAGGTTTCACTGGGTGCTTGCCTCCAGTGATAAACCACTGTGATGGGTGATTTCTCTTAAAGTTATTATGAAGCACATTTGTAAAATGCCTACCTACTGCTCTGAACTTAGGCTTTCTGCTGGCATTTTAGTAATCCATTCTCCTGTTGAGGAGTGAAATAGCAGTCTACCTCAGAACACTCCTAACAGCAGCTAACTTGCCTGCAGTGAGGACTAGAAGCAAGTAGAATGTGACGGCAAGGGAGACATCAAATAATGTACACTAAAATATGATTTAAATCCAGAGAGCAAACAGTTTCTTTCTGCTTTTATGGAGAATGAGGTAAAAGGCTGAAATCACCCCTAAGAAAATTCACAAAAATTAAATTGGTTTAGTTTGTAATTTTTTGCTTCAGTATGAAACATGTAGAATTGCAGAAGTGAAATGAACTGACTTCATCTGTATGAAACTTTCTCACTTTCCAGTGCCAGTGTCCATCAAAGTTCAGAATGTGAGTGGGGAAGCAATACAGTTCAGCTGGACTGGTGGCAGGAGAGGCAGCCTCTACACCCTCTTCCTCATGGATGGAAACCTGGAGATAAACAAAACAACTACGAAAGAGACAAAAGCTACATTTCAGCACTTACTCCCTGGTCATTTATACAGAATATCTGTGAGAGTATCATCTTGTCCTGAGAACAGCTGGACTTCAGTTAGTGTCCGAACAGGTATTACATGATCATCCTGTGATTTCTTTTTAATTCAGATGCTCTCAGAATATCTTTTTACAATGTGTTTTGTATTTAGTTTCATAGACTATTATTCCTGTAATTTGTCTTTACCTATCTGACTCATCCCCTTACTTGGGTAGTAGTTAAAAGGGAGTTTTGCTTATTCTGCAAAATTTCTGACCATGTTGTATTGTTGAACCATATAATTCTTTACAAAAGTCAAAATATTTTGGCTGTAAATTTAACAGAAAATATTCTAGTAATGTGCAGTTTAGGTTGCACAGCCTTTTATAAATGCAAGCAGTCCTTGATTGTCATTGTTGTCTTTTTAATTTTGTCCTAGGATATAGCCATTAAGACAGACTGCTTAATTGTGTCACTGTACTAAAGCATAAAAAGTAGAACGTGTGCTATATTTTTTTCTCAAAATTTCAGACAGACCTGGAAAGTATCTTTTGGGAAGTATATACTCCCAGATGTTTACATACTTCCCCTCAGTCAAATGCTTTTGACTGATCTTTTCATATTATGTACAGGGCTTCCCAGGTGACATTGTCTTCCTTATGAGCCATTTAGGGACTGAACATATAACCTAGATACAACATTTTAGCATTGAGGGCACTCAACAGGATCTTCTTACTTGAAATGTTTGTGCACTGATAGCCATCAGGTCATGGGTACCTCTGCAAAACATGTTGTAGGCAGGCAGGAATTTGCTTTTCTAGAAAAATCTTTTTCTGCCCACCTCTACTCATCAAAATATGTGTAGTGCCCTTAGAGCAGTGCTGAGCCTGAGATCCATACCTGCCTCTCAACAATGTTTAAGAGAGCCAATGGGATCCTGGAGTGTGACCAGCAGGTCGAAGGAGGTGATCCTCCCCCTCTACTCTGCCCTGGTCAGGCCCCACCTGGAGTATTGTGTCCATTTCTGGGCTCCCTGGTATAAAAAGGACAGGGATCTCCTGGAGAGAGTCCAGAGAAGGGCTACGAAGATGATTAGGGGCCTGGAGCATCTCCCCTATGAGGAAAGGCTGAGTGAGCTGGGGCTGTTCAGTCTTGAGAAGAGAAGACTAAGGGGGGATCTAATTAATGTTTATAATTATCTTAATCAGAGGATGCAGGGGGAATCAGCCAGCCCCTTTTCAGTGGTCTGTGGGGACAGGACAAGGGGCAATGGCTGCAAGTTGGAGCACAGGAAGTTCCGCACCAACATGCGGAAGAACTTTTTCCCAGTGAGGGTGACAGAGCCCTGGGACAGGCTGCCCAGGGGGGTGTGGAGTCTCCTTCTCTGGAGATATTCAAGAGCCATCTGGATGCCTATCTGAGTGATATGAGCTGGGGAGCTGCTCTGGCAGGGGGGTTGGACCCGATGATCTCTGGAGGTCCCTTCCAACCCCTACAATTCTGTGATTTGCAACATGTGGTCTGTTAAGTACAGCTATGTAGTTACATGGTAAAGAAACTATAGAGGGTTATTATCAACTCATTTATGAGCCATATTGAGAGGCCTTCAGCATTTTTCCTCCACAATTCCAAATGAAATGCAGTTCCAGAATTGCAGTGCTCTGATGTTCTGAAAAGTTTTATCTATTTGCCAGCATAAAAGTATTCACAGCAAGGGCAAGTCCATATCCCTTTGCTTTTGTGCCCTCTAGCTTAAACACTCCCCTTTCTTCCTTTTCTCATACTGTGCTTTTCCTCCCTGATCTAATTACAAACTTCTCTACTGACAGTACTCTGACCCTCTGCCACACTAGTCAAGCCATTCTTTCCTACTTTCCTTTCCTGAGAAGAATTCTCTGCCTTGGAGACCCCCATTGCTCCTCTCTTTACGTCTGTTGAAACCAAAGTCACTCTTCTTGAATGTGGGGATCTGGGATTACACACAGCCATCCAGTTAAGGTTAATCCAGTGACTTTACTGTATCATTAGTATTCTCATCACTACTGGAAATGTACTGAGCAATTATAACAGATGCTTGTTTTTAGCCCTGCATCACAACTGTGATCAGCTCAAGCACTGATGTCCTTTTTCATGCTTGTGCTGCCAGGTTAGAGAAGACATTTTTAAGTGTTAATCCCCAAATGCACAACTTTCAGGAAATGTCATTCCAGTGCTCCTGTTCCAGCCTTAGTTTCATTCAAAGATACCTTACTGGTCCTTTGTGTCAGTGACACCTACTAACTTTCTGCCATCAAAAATTTTATGAGCAAACTCCTGCATTTTCTATCAAGATCTATAATGGAAAACGTTGAACAAATTCTACACCTAGACAGATTCCCAAGGAATACCACACATAATACTCCACTAAAGCAAGGTGTCTTCTTTTAAAGGTACCCACTACCATCCCCTAAAAATAAATTCCTTTAGGAAAATCTTTTTCCACTATAAATTCACCACTTGGCACTGTATAATACTGCTTTTCTATCATTGGAAAAGACCTGAAAGTCAGAATGCCAAAGGAAGCTACTAGGTTATTTTGGCATGATTCACTTTTGATAAAACTGTATTGCACTTTATTATACTTTCTCATTGGCTGAAACATTTTCATTGTTTTTTTTTTTTTAATATTGTTTGAGAGACATAACTTGACTTTTGGCAATTGTTACTTTCTTCCAGCATATCTCAACCTCTAAACCATAGCACTTTTTGTTGTAACTCTTTTTTTTTTTTTTTCTTAGTTCTCTAGTGGATTGTCTGATTATTCTCATGACCCTTCTAGGACAACTGTTCTGGCATTTCAATATTGGATTCCCTCTTATGGACTTACTTTCTATCTTTAGGCCTTTAGGACCACAGAGCCAAGGTTTTCTCGTTGTAATTTCCATTCAGATCTTTGGTAATTTCCATTCAGGTCTTTCAGTACCTCAGTAAAAAAGAAATGTTATTTCCTTTTGTAATCTGCAGGCATCAATCCTATCAGAAAAGTGTTTGTGAGCTAATTAAAAAGAGCAGTAAAGACCAAGTAATCTGGATTTTATCCAGACTTAAATATTATGTTCAATTCTGTGAGGAGAACTAGAGCTATACCCAATGAGCTGGCTCTATAAAAAATGCAGTACCGCCCTTTACTACTGCTTTGACCATTACAAATAATTCCTATTAGGCAATCCAGACAAGCCTACTGAGGTTTTGAGAATCCACGATGGGTATTGTTTTTCAAATGAGATTTCAGGTGACTTTTACTTCTGAAAACTCTAACTAGCCTACCTAAGTTGTACAAGCACGTAACAGCACAATCTATATCCTTAAGTCTCACAAGGAATTAGAGTTCTCAACATTATTTTAGTAGAGTTCTCAAATAACCACCTACCCACCCACCACTTGCCACTCTTTTGATATGTTCCATTTTAAAACCTGCAGTCACAGAATCATAGAATCATAGAATGGTCTGGGTTGGAAGGGACCCCAAGGATCATAGAGCTCCAACCCCCCTGCCACAGGCAGGGACACCAACCTCCAGGCCTGGAACACCAACCTCCAGGCCTGGAGAAGTTCTAAGTTCTCCCTGGGCAAAAGGAACTACTGTTCAGATGATTCCTTGGCCATGATTAAATGCTTTCACCTACTCCATAATTATCTTACTAGCAACAATCAAGGATTCACAGACATGATTATCTTAATTTTTTTATTTATTTACTTTACAGATCCTGTTTCCTGTTTTGACAGAAATGAATTTTGCTTACCCCAAAATACTGGCTGTCCTGACTTAAAATATACTGTATGCTCACGTAAGTTTATAGAATTTTAAATTTTATTTGTAACTATGGGGCATTATTTCACAATATGCTATCTTTCATGAATATTTTGCAATCTGCTTTATTATGTTAACTTGCACAGCATCTGAACTTCACACATCTTTGGTGAGGAAGCTGCCTTCATCAAACTTCAGTGTCAGCTTCCAGTTCTATTTTTAGTCTGGACTTTTCTAAGTAAAGCATACTTCTGGCTTAGGTCCTACTCAGGAGGATTTAAACATGCTCTGTGCTTTGCAAAATCTATTAGAGTGATCCTGCTTCTGCTGAAATCAATGGGGAGTGGCTGTTGAATTAGGGAGTAGGATGCACCCGGAATAGAATAGGAACAATTTAAAGGTGGTGAGGATTGTGGTGGCTGACAGATTGGAAGAGGAAGGGATTCAATTCTGAAGGTTCAGAAGCCAGTGTATTAGCCACAGGATACGTGTTATTATTATTGAATTAGTTTTTGGTTTTACCAATTAGTATTATAAATAATATAATACTCATAAGTACTAGTATAATATAATACTCATTATACCCATCTTTATAATGCTAATGAGGGTCCTGGTTTCAGCTAGGATAGAGTTAATTTTCTTTTCTAGCAGTGGGTGGAATGCCTGTATGGGAGTTGGGATGAGAGCAGTGCTGATAACACACTGATGGTTTAGTTGCTGCCAGACAGTCAGGGACTTTTCAGTTGTTCATGTTGCCCTGCTAACGAGAAGGCTGGGGGCACCCAGGAAGCTGTGAGGGGACACAGCCAGGACAGGTGACCCAAACTGGCCAAAGAGGGTATTCCATGCCAATTGCCTCATGCTCAGCATAAAGGGGGGCTGGTGGGGGGAGGAGCACTCAGCTCCAGGATGCGCAGTTTGAGGACGGTATGATTTTGGGACGGCTCTGAGGTGTACAGCCTGAGTTTGTGCCGTTCGGTGAGAAGCTGCATTTCTGTGTCACCAGTTTCGTATATTTTCCTATAAAGCTCCCTTATTGTTATATCGCTCTCTTTCTGCTATCCCAGTAAACTATCCTTATCCCAGCTTGCAAGGTTCTGGTTCCTCAGGTTTTCTTTTCCCTCCCTTCCCCATCCCTTCCATTCCCCCTCCCCTTATAGCCTCTTAGGAAGAGCGGCTGCGTGACGCTCGGCTCTCAGCTGGGGCAAAACCACAACAATGAGAGAATAAAGTACAAAAAGCAATTGTGGAGCAACATCCTGGGATTCACCTAACTGTTTCACTTTCTCCCCCCAGATTACCAAGCGTTTGCCTGCAGTGTTTTGTTAAAAAGCCAGACATTTAATCATACGCTTTATAATTCTGATAGCGAAGGCTACAAGACATTGTCTGAAAGTATCAGAACAGAAGTAAGTTGCTGCAATTTTCTTTCTCATCATGAATGAACTAAGGAAAGTTTTGCGATTAGCAACATCAGTCACCTAGATTCATTGCTAAATAAAAATTGTTACAAGAGAAAAAGGTAATCCCTAATTGATAAAACCATATAGGAAGCACAAGCACTGTCTTGACTGTAGGGCAGAAAGCATGTTGTTTAATGAGCTGGGTTACATTCCCTGACTTGTCCTCAAATGTAAGGTATTTAGTGAAAGGTACTTTAAAATTATCTTTTTATAAGCAGAAGGAACATGTCATTATGTTTATTTTCTCTCACCTTAATAACAAATGCCTGTGGAGATGGAAAAAGAATAGTACTCAAAGATAACATTTTGACACATTCTTGGAAATGTGGGACCTTTCCAAGTGTGTACTGTTAGTCCAGATTATTGCCAATTTGCTTCACAGTAGGAGCCATGGAACTGGAGAAAGTATCAAGGTGTCCATATCAGGGAGGAACTGAGGAGAGAAAGTGGGACCTTAGAGACAGCGGGTAAGCGTAGCAAAGCTGACAGGCAGAAGAGGCATTCTGCCACTCAGTTGTCTTTAGCAGGATGTTAAAGGACTAATAATTCACACATCTCTCAGAAATCCTGATAGGTAATAAGCTTGTTGGAAAGGTAAAATGACTGTAAGATAGGGGCAGACCATTTTTAAATCACTAGCATAGAAAATTATTTTTAGTGTGATTATCATACCTTTTGGCTAAGAATCTCCACAGATTTCATAAGCAGTAATTAATTTGTTCTCACAACGCCAACTCAGAGGTAACCTTGTCTTATGACTGCTAGCAGCTCCAGTTCAAAGATAGAAAATTTACTTCAGTGAATTTAAAAGGCTTCCTCCAACCTGACTGAATGCAAGAGGAATCCCTTTACTGTCTTTTAATAACCTTTCACTCATGCAACCTGCCAGCATGACTGTTACCACTCTTTTCTTTAAAAAAATGACAAAACCAAAGAGAGGCTGCACTAAAAGGACTGACACTGCAGTCAATTTCTGTGTTGGATTTTTTTTTTTATAATGTTTGAGTATTGAACTGTTTCTTTTAAATTCCACCATACTACCACACTGTAGTTGTAATTTTGAAATTTTACACTTTCATCTGCATGGGTCAGGTTTTCTACCTAGACTGGTCATCGTGGTGAGGAAAAGAAAAGCATTTTTGGATTCTTTAGGCAAAGAACTTAATGTAGACATGTAATTTGGGGTGAAGGGTTATCCCACAGAGAAAGGCAGAGTTAGACATCTGAGCAGGGAGTCAGACAAGGTTTGTTATCATCTATGAAAAAACAGTAATCCTGAAATCATTTAAATTGGTGTAATAGGATTGCATTTAGTTTCTGCCAGAACAATTGACCTTTGTCCCTCTCCACAATTAGTCTGTAACATCATGATTTTGGTAATGTGGTGACAGAAACATTGACTCTGTTCTAAACCTCTAACTTCAAGTTCTGCACTGGCAGTATGTGCCTGACCATGCATGAAGTTTAGCTCTATGTCTTAAAATAGCTAGGGGACACTGAAGATAACTTCAGGAATGTTAGGTATGCTTTGTGGATTCGAATCCTGTACAGTCAGGGTCCCATATGGGTTTGTAGCCTGGGACAACTAGTTTCAATGCATTATTCACTGATACCTAGCTAAAGAGATTAGTGTTCAGGAAGTCAAACTTTGTTTTCATATTTTCAATCACAGATAATGCTTTATTCTGGAATCCTCCTTCGGTAAGTTTTTCATGGTATAGACAAAAATTACTGTAATTATTCATTCATTCGTTATTCCAAATAGATTAATCTGAAAGAATAAGTGCAGAAAATTAATATCCTGCTGTATGATGTGTGTGTTCCTGACCTGCCTCAGTTGGCCGACACATGAAACAAATGTCAATTCCGATTTGCACAGGTTGTTAGAGAAATGCGTGTTACCCTGAAAGACAACCACTTCGACATCATTGTTATTGGATTCAGACCTGGGAGTGTGATTGCTGATTTTATTTCTCTCCTGCAAAAACAAGAGCCCATCGATGCAAACGTTATGCAGTCACACTTAAGTCAAATATTACAGAGGAAGTTTGGCAACCAAACTGAAGTAACTGTACAATGTAAGTGATGTTGAAATAGTGTCTCTGTGCAAGTGTGGGGCTTAAAGGGTCAGATCTCCTACTCTTCATGAAAACTGTAGAATAATAGAGTCACAGAATATCCTAAGTTGGAAGGGACCCATAAGGATCATCAAATCCAACTCCTGGTCCCACACAGGGCCAGCCAAGTCAGAGCATGTGACTGGGGGCATCGTCCGGAGGCTTCTTGAACTCAGTCAAGCTCAGTGCTGTGACCACTCCCATGGGGAGCCTGTTCCAGTGCCCGACCACCCTCTTAGTGAAGAACCTTTTCCTAATATCCAGCCTAAACCTCCCCTGTTGCAGCTTCATGCTGTTCCCTTGTGTGCTGTCACTGGATGCCAAAGGGAGGAGATCGGCTCCTGCCGCTTCACTCCCCTTCATCAGAAAGCCACAGACAGTGATGAGGTCTCCCCTCAGCCGCCTCTTCTCCAGGCTGTAGAAACCAAGGGACTTCAGCCTCTCCTCATAAGACTTCCCCTCCAGACCCTTCACCATCCTCGTTGCCCTCCTCTGGACACTCTCCAATGTTTTCATGTCCCTCTTGTGCTGTGGCGCCCAAAACTGCACCCAGGACTCAAGGTGAGGCCACACCAATGCAGTGTAGAGCAGGACAATCCCCTCCCTGGACCGGCTGGCCATGCTGTGCTTGATGCACCCCAGGATATGGTCGGCCCTCCTGGCTTCCTGGGCACACTGCTGGCTTGTGTTTAACTTACTGTCAACTAAGACCCCCAAATCTAGCTCAGCATGGCTGGTCTCCAGCATCTGATCCCCCAGTCTGTGTGTGCAGCCAGGGTTGCTCCTTCCCAGGTGCAGAATCTGGCTCTTGCCCTTGTTAAATTTCATGCTGTTGGTGATTGCACAGCTTTCTCATCTGTCCAGGTCTCTCTGTAAGACCTCTCCACCCTCAATGGAGTCAACAGCTCCTCCCAATTTGGTATTATTTGTAAATTTACTTAAGACACCCTCTTGTCCTGTGTCCAGATTGTTTATGAAAATGTTAAAAAGAACTGGACCTGCAGTGGAACCCAGGGGAACCCCACTAGTGACTGGCCACCATTCATTATCACCCTCTGGACCCAACCCTTCAGCCAACTCCCCACCCAAGCTGATAAATTAACTTCTTTCTTCTAAGAGATTCATGTGTTTCTGAAGACCTATTTAAATATTCACACACAGTTCAGATACCATGTAGATTATGGAGATATTTTAAAAAGCCACTGCACTCAGTAGATGCCAGTGCACCAGACTCAAAGGACAGATTCCTTCACATAGGAGGAGGGCTGGGTGAGCTTCTTGTCCCAGTGTGTATCCCCTTTGTACCCTTCATGCTGATCCTAAAAGACTGGCTTTTAGTGGAGAAAGGGGTGAGGAGACTCCTGCTGTAGTGGCATGTATTTCTCTCTGGATAGAGATGTGATGTAAGGGTTCACTACTTCTGTTGGAGAATCCTAAAAACCTTTGTCCCCTGCTTCCCAGAGGCAGTGTGGACTTAGCAACAGAGTACTGCAGAGATGCAGAGGCCAAGAGGGAAAGTAGAAATTGAGCATAACGATATTGATCCAAAACACAGTACCTGTCATGCTGATAGTTATGGTAGTAGTTATGGTAGTAGTTATGTTCTTGTTGCCTTGAGCTGCTATGAGCTGGAGGCTTTCCATGCGACATAGGTGCTCTTTCCACCCCAGTTAATAACATCTCTTTGTAAAACATTGGGTAGCAGTATAATTTAGTCCACGTGCCTTTTCACCATCCCTACACGCACCTTTATCACAGAGATGAAGTATGCTTATGTGTGCTACAGGCCTTTCATTGCCTTTATCTGGCAATTGGGAAGTTTTCTGGTTTTGGTGTATTGGTTTAGAGACTTTGGTTTCAGTGGGCTGTCTTGTGGAGCAAGACATGGGTAGGTGTGAGTACAGCTGGCAGACCCGGTCACAATTAATTTTACCAGGTTGCTTGTGCATGTATAAGGAGAACTGTTAGGGTTATAATATGCACAGCTACATTTCACACCCCTTTTTCACATTTTGGAGTGACTCTTTGTTGAGGTAGGGGCTGGAGTTCTCTCCTCCCAGAGACTTTCAGACACTTTCCACCAACTTTTTACTGTTTCTGGCTAACGTTTCTAAAATGTGTTTTAAATTTCCAGCTCTATCTCCTCAGGCATCAGATGGAAAAAGTTCCTCCTGGAAAGTGGCAGTGATTGTCCTTGGAGTTTTACTTGGAGTTGCATTAGCAATACTTCTTCTGGTAATGTTGGCTTGCATCTATATGAAGAAAAAATCGGGTAAATATTTGGTTGAACCTATGGGACTCATGGGAAATTTTGTCTACAAGCACTTATAAGACATCAGCTTCACTTAAATATTTTGGGTAAGGGGAAAAATGTATTAAAAGTCTATGTTAATTGTTTATGTTCATGTAAGATAACTCAACCCTCCTTCCCAGTGACCATCACCAAATTCCTGAGCTCCTAACAACCTCTAATGAATCATCCTTTTAACATTGCTCTCATGGATGGAGTGAGGAATTTTCCCCATTGTGCATATGGTAGAGTGAGGCACAGAGAAACTTCGGCTCAGACCACCCACTGTAGGTCCTGCAAGGATTCCTAGCCATTGACTGTAGAGAGAGACAGGGTCTGAGTGGCTCAGTGCTCTTATATTTAGATGACACAGCAAACAGAGTGATTGGTCTTAGTACCTATGGCAGGTCACCATCTGTTCTTGCCTGTCAAAAACAGTCAATTGAACAATGATGTGTCGATGGCCCCATTTTGCTACACTCTGCTGAAACCAAACTGAAGGACCCGGTGCCGTTGGACCAGGTCTTGTGCCTCAGAGCACTGAAAAGAAATGATCTGGTTTCACCACACTTAGCTGCAGTCCTGGTGATATTAGTGTTTCTCCCACAGTGTGTTTTTCTCTGCTTGGAACACATTGTTGCACGAATGATAAAGGGCAATATAATGCTGTATGTGTTTTCAGCAGGATTTATGTATTTCATCTCAAGCCAGCTCTCTCTGTGTCTGTGTATTTTGTGTGTATGCCAAAGCTCTGCATTCATGTTGAAGCACTGAATATCCTGTGATGTGGAGGCCCTGGCATATGCCCCAGAACAGTTCGGGCCCTTCGTCTTTGTGGATTACATTAGGGTTAGTTGGCATCAGTTGGAGTAAGGAAGTGTCCAGAGCTGTAGCACATGGTGTGACATCAGCAAACAAAGGACCTCAGCAGAGCAGCAGTGCACAAGCAGCTCCTCTGTCTACTGGGTACAGCCAGTGGTAGTTTTTTTACACCTCCTTTCCTGCACAAGAATATGGCTCCTGAAGGAACCTTGCTAAGGACCCTGGTTAAGCAGAAGAATGAAGCTGTCTCATGCACTGGCCTCACTGCAGGAAAGCTGATTTAGTTCAAGCTGTATCATCACGCTGATGAGGGACATCACACCCAGCTTTGCTCCTCTGTCCTCGGCTTAGCAGCAGTGTAACTGTGCGAGGCTAATGGGCTGTGCTGGTTGAGAAGGGAAGGCTGTGTGCGCCCCTAGGGCATCTTTGCAGACAAAGTTGTGCTGGTGGTTTATGTTCCTGTCTGCAATATTTTAAAGTCTCTCACAGGGACCTATGAAAGCTGTGTCTTGCATGGCTTGCTCTCCCTTTCCTTCCATCTAGTATCAGCTTGACTGTCCTGCTTAGGCCTGGGGTATGAAATCACAGCCCACCTCACTGACGCAAAGTCAGTGTGAGTAGTATTTGTCATACTTCCTTTGTGTGGGTTTTAAACATAGTTCTCTCTGGTGCTGTGTTCACTTAGCAGTCACTTGACAAATATTCTGTCAGTAAATACAAGTTCTTCAGTGAGCCGAGAATACAAATGAATGTGCTTGCTTATGTTAATGTTTTATTTCTTTTTTTTTTTTTTTGGGGGGGGGGGGAGTCCTACTTTGAATAGGAAACTCTCATTGTTAGTAAACTTTTGTGATGTTCTTGCAAATAATGTTGAAATAAAGACCATGTACAGCAGGCTTGTACTATGGAATCCTGGGACTTGTTCATGCAAAATATATTTAAACTCTCTGAAGAAAGGTTATATTTTAAATGATTTTCTCAAAAACGCTTTACAAATAAAATCTCTATTTTTACAATTTTGCATTCTGAAGGCATCTGCTGTTCTTATTTTGTCATGTAATTTGGAACCTCCTTGAGCTGCAGGAGGGGAGGGTGGCCAGTGCTATCAACAACAGAGCTAATCTTGATCCAGTATACGATCACACAGAAGCACGATCTCTTTGAGCTAGATTAACAGGAGAATCTAGGTCTAATGGATCTAGCCTTATTTTTTCCCCCTATTCCAATAAAAATCCCCCTCCCACCACACTGTGGTGTTTAGACTTTGAGAGCTCTGAAACTGAGAGCAGGCACCCGCGGAGCTCCCCTTTCTACAGGGTATCGTTTCCTTGCTTCCCAGCAGGATTCAGACAGGCTCATGCATATTCCCTACTCAGAGAGGTGCAGGCCCAGCACATGGGACAAGGAAAGAAATGAGCAAAGGTAAGATACTCAAAGGTATCTAGGTAGCTGGTTCCCATTGGTATCAGTGGGATTTAAGCAGCCCCTACCTCTTTGTGGGCCAGGGTCTGTATGACTGAGGAAATGTTTCAAACTCTCATTTTTTTCTTCCCCCCTGAAACTGAAAACTAGAACTGCTCTAGCCTCAAGAGATAGGGATGGGCTGGTGTCCGAACAGCACAGCTACACAAGTCTGTTTTCCTAGGGGCTGATGTCCTGCGCGCTCTACACCCCATCGCTGCAGTAATGCACTTCCCTCTTGCTGTGACCTCCCCTGCTCCCAGCCCATGGTCTTGCCACAGTGCTGGTGTTGCTCGTGCAGTGCTGTCTCCAGTTTTGCCTCCTCTCTTTCATCCTCTAAATTGGTTTGGCTGTGTGACAGATGGCATAGCCTCAGTAATGCATGAGCTTTCCCTTCGTACAAACAGTATTAAAAGCCTCTGATTTTCACCATACTTCAGTGTCCTGGTTTTGGCCAGGCCAGAGTCAACCTTCCCAAGCAGCCAGCACAGGTGAGCTGAGTTAGCCTGGGCTGTTTTCCTCACCACCTGACATCACTCCTCCATAAAAGGGGCTGGTTGGGGAGGGGTAGGGATTTGGTGCTTCCAGAACCATCTGAGTGTGGCTGGGGCATCAGTTTGGTTGGTCCGTTGGTTGGTCCTTGCTGTTTGGCAGCACTCTGTGATCGTCAGGTTGGTGTGTTATCACTGGGTGTGAGGGTAATTGGCTGTTATTGTTCTACTTTCATGGTGATTTTGTCAGTAAACTGTCCTTATCCCAACCTGCAGAGTCTCTGTCTGTTTCTCCTCTGGGAGCAAGTGAGTGAGAGGCATGTGGTGCTCAGCCACTGGTTGGAGCTGAACCACCACATTCAGTGACTTCAGTATAGTTGAGACCTCTGAGCCTCTCTTTGGGGGCATCTACATAATTTCAATTTTAGCTGAAATTGGTCAACACTGGCAAAAGATTTTTGGAAGGTCAGCAGCTGAATAGACAGCTGGGCTGGTGGACTGATTAGCTCAGTCACATGTCTTTCCTTCAACAAGTACACTAAACAATATCTGGCTAAGTATAAGCTTAGGACTCACATGGTGCCCCGAGCCTTTTCAAACACATCTCCCATGCTGGGCACCTCTCCTGTGACTGGCAGTAGGGCTGCTGTGGAGTCTGCAGGGCAGTTTGGCTCTCAGAGGAACTGAGACAACAAGAGTTACTGAGGCCATCATGTTTTGGGATGTAGTACTATGCTCAGCCCTTGGGTGCTTCCCATCTGAGAAGCAACTTGGAGCTCTCCTGCCTCATGTACTGGAGTCTGATGTAAGCACCTCAGCACTCTGTACACTTTATCACTTCACTCTGATATAGGTGGTCAGAGTCTCTCAGCAGTTCTGTGGTCTATCATGCCGGAGTGGGTAATAGTGTTTTCAAATAGAAGAAATTCTGCAAATACATATGCAAAGGGGAGGAAGGTTCTAGAACAGTTCACCTGTGAGACTGATGGGATTTCCAGCCTGGGGAGATTCTCTACAAAACAGTAAAAGTTAGGGATAAATTGCTTAAATTCATAAATGTGGAAGAGAATAAACTAAGCACTAAGTGTAAAATTTAAAATGTTAGCAAGCCGATCTTGTAGGACAGCATGAAATATCTGTTAGTCTCAAAGTAGAACACAGACCAGCGTGCATGAACTATGGCTTAATAACTCACCATTTTCATAGACACAAGAAGAATGTAGCCAGAAAATGAAAACGCATTTTACTCATGCAGACCTCTGCAAGATGTGCCCTCTGAAGTCTTTGAGCTGGAATTCAAATGAGAGTCTCAGATGAGGTTCACTGTATCTGTTGAACCTCTACCCTGCTTTGCAACAGTTCCAAGATTTGGATGTTCCCCTTCTTGGCAGCGTTACCCTTCTCTCTGAAGAGGCTCATGGCACACTACTTTTCCTATGAATCTCAGTAGTATAAGTATCTAGAGAAATGTTTCAGCTTGCTATGCAGAGAATTGCTGTGTTGGCTCAGAAGACAATAGTCACCTAACCCAGCATTCCAGCTTTGACAGCTTTCAAGTAACAGGCAATCACTCTCTTTTTCTGGATCTCATCCTATGGTGGGTGGTATTTGTCTCTGCTGTCCAAGTTTTTAGCTGCCTTCTAAGTGCTAGTCACCTAAGCTACTGTTCCCTCCATGCATGCTGTGATCAAGGCCAAGGTCTTAGAAAATACTGTGTTCTGTTCTTATTGACAACAATAGCAATTTGCCAACTAACTTCCTGGTGAGATGGAGGTCAGTGCCAGCCTCTGGCCTCCATTATGTCCTGTGAAGATGCTGGACTTCTCTTGATTTTTAAAGAATTTCCCTTTTCTACTGTTTATTATTTAGCTTTTCTCCAGCTTCATGAGTAAATTGTGAGATGTGATGAAAATGATGGTGATATGAAACCAAGGTCATAACTGTTGCACTGTGTTCCCAGGGGCAGTTCAGGACTGGATCTAACTGTGTGTCCTACTTCCATCCATGACAGAGTTACCTTCCCCAAGGTGTCAGCACAGCTGAGCTGAGCTGGCCCAGGCTGTTTTCCACCCCACATGACATCACACCCCTGTAAAAGGGGCTGGTCAGGCAGGGGAGGGTCTGTGTGGCCCTGTGACAGGCTGAGTGCGGGCAGGGGTCGGGTCAGTCCTTGGGTTAGTAAGTGTTCTGTGTTATCACTCTTTGTCTATATTCTGCCATAAAATCTGCTGTTTCTCTTTCCTCATGCTCTCTCAGCGAACTCTTCTTATCCGAACCCTGCAGAGGCATTCTCCTCCCAGTCCCACCAGGGGATGGAGAGGTGAGCAAGCGGCTGTGTGGTGCTCAGCTGCTGGCTGGGGAGAAACCATCACTCGGTGCTGTAGAAGATCAGATTATGCAATCACTGTCTTCCATCCAATTGGGATTATGTGGGCTATGCTAGGAAATTCCCTTAGTGCATTTGTCATTGTGGATGGGTGATGGAGAGCAGGAACTATGCCTTCTGTAAGGAAGAGTTGCCAAGCAACAGGACCCACTCTTGGATTAAACAAACAAGAGCTGGAGAACACCAGGAATGCCATCTCTCTCCTGCTCTCCTCTAGCCTGTGAGCCAGGTGCCTGAGAAACAGAGGGAATTATCTGATGAGCTCAGGGATGCCACTGGGCAGGCAGTTCCCTCTGCAGAGAGCTGGCTGTACTGTGTGCTGAAAGAGACACTGCAGTGAGGCACTAAAGCGTCCAGAGGCACTGAAGTTACACAGAACAGCGACTAGAGGGGCCAAAGCTGCAGATGTTCCAAGCCAATAGCATAGTAGTGTGCCTTACCCACACTTACCTGCCTGCTCACCTCTTCCTGATCAGCGTGAAAACACTGTAGGACTTCAAGATATTGTCAGCAAATATATTGACCTTTGTATGGAAGGCACACAAGGCACAGAGACATCAGACAGCTTGTCCCTCAGGCCCGTGGCACCTGCACATGATACTGCCTGGCTTGACTAGAGACTGCAGATAGTCCTTATGATTGACTTCTTGGTAAAGAGCCTGCTGCCATCTGCTTTAAAATGTAGTAGTGCAGAAGTAGTCTAGCAATAAAAATATCACCAATGGCAATCCAAGCAGACCTGTGTCCTTTTTACTCCTCTCTATAAGAGCTGGATTAGGACATTACCTTCTGGGAACACAAATCAATAACATACCCATTCAGCTACCACTGACTGGATTAAGCCGGTGCTGGAAAACCAGTTTCCTCTCTGTGAGCATAGTCAGGCAGCACTGCTGCTGAAGAGGGGTTGGGTTTAAACGTTTTAGCTGCAAAAACATGCCCATCTGCCAATTGTTTCCAGTGTTAACTGGTTCTTTTAAAGGGTTCTGTTTCCAAACATTTGTGAAGTTTAGGGCTGTGCTTGATTTGTGGTTAGAAAGCTTGCAGTAAGGAACTGGGATCTGGGCAGCTCACATCCACTTGGCTGTTTCATGGCCCCACTTAAAAGTGTTCCCTGAGCAACTAAAACTCCTGTGTGCTGTAGGGCCTGGGTCACATCTGTCTTCAGTTTCTCTTGTTTTCTGGGGGACACCTGATCTTCACAAGGTCCCTTGTAAGTGAAATTGTGCTCCAAAATGAAGCAATAATAGGTGTTTAAATTCAGACAAATGTAAACTTTTGCTATCAATATTGTAAATGCCCTGTTCCAAGGTTGCTGTCATCCTGGGGTGGCAGCAACATTAATGCAGGTTATGGAGGATTATAAACAATTCAGGATGCTTTTAGGAAGACTTGGTGCTGCCACGGGTTCAAGGCACTGCCTACATGACCCCTCAGTGAAGGCGAGTTCAGCTTACTTTTCTGCAGTTCTGCAGTCTTCTCGTTTGGTTCAGGTTGTTGTAGTGAATCAGCACAGTTGTGCACAGCAGATGTGCACAGTCAAGAAAAAAAAACCCACTGTGGGGTTAATTAGATGAGGGTGCATGTGGGAGTGGAATTCAAAGGTACTCTAGTGACAATTATTCCCCCTCCTACACTTCAAACTTCACCAGTACAGGCGGTACGGTTTTATTTTTAAAGGATTAATCTGGATAAGTATAACACTACATTTCAGCTTCCAGAAGTCTTGTTAATACAAGATTAATCAAGATCTTGATTAGACATGGATGGGAAAGTGCCTGTTCGTGAAGGGATCAGCCCAAGAAAAGGCTGAGCTGTGCAGCAGGAGCCACCAGATGGTGCTCCCTGTACCTCTATCCACGGCTGCAAAAGCTGTTCCCGCGGAAAGCATCAAAAACTCCTGAATTGCCGCCTCAGTCTCAGGGACCGGGCAGCCTGGAAACTTATTTCCCTTTCAGTGGCCTTTGCAGTGCTTATGTCCACTTGAGTTCTGCCTTACAGCCATCCAAGTGTCGTCTTTTCCATAGTGTGAGGTGGGGAGTGTGGGAAAAAGAATAAATTTCATCACTCCTAAGAGGTGACATGGAGCAAAGAGATGCTGGGCAGGCAGTAGGAGCTCCTGCTGCCTGCAGGTCACCTCGGCTGTGCCCTGGCAGCAGGCTCCATGGCCGTGCTGTTGCAGGCATGGAAAGCCAGGTAGCTCTCTAGTTGTACAGGTGGTTAAGCTGGTGAGGGGGGCTGCAGTCAAAAAAAGGAAGGGATAAAGGTGTCCGTGGGAATCTCAGTGTGACCCTACCTGTCTCTTGGAGCACCTAAATACCAGTTTAAAGCAGAGCCCTGCACTCAATGAAAACACTCAAAGAAAAAGGCTTGGATTTGTTTCTTCCATGCACTCCTCTTCTGCTTGTTTTCATACGGCTGGGTTGGCGCGAGGTGAAGTGGGACTGGAGGGTGGCATGTTGGCACCGTATGAAGCCAGAGCAGGGGTCAAGGAGCAAAGAGCAGCCGTCTGGAGCCTGAGGCAGGGGACTGATGTGCTACTGCTGCTGTGGCAATGCAAATCCCTAACTCATCTTTGTCACTGTGGTCTGGTCATGATAGCGGCTCCTAAACTTTTATTCATCCCATTGCAACAAGGAACATCCTGCTTTGCTGGTTAAAAGGCTAATTGTACATCAAGTATGTTAAAAATCTTAATCTGATTTCTCTTCTCACATTGAGGAAGCTGATGCAGCATATGGACTCTTCATCTTTTCAGCTGTTTCTAGTGGAGATTTTTACATTTGATTACTGAATCAGCAAGTTAAGTAAATGAATGTTAGAAAATATATAATTTTATGAGCATAGCCAAATTATCGGTGTAAAAAGACCCTATGTGTCAAAAATGTAATTAAATATTAGCTCTCAGCTAATTAAAAACTGTGTCATCCTGACTGTCATTTTCCTTAACTATCACTAAGGCCATTTCACATGCCTAATCATTCCTCTTATCTAAGGAAATGGATAGCTGCAGAGTGCCAGCTATCAGTGATCAAGCTCACTCCTGAAATATCACATACAGGTGCCTGAGTACTGTGCCATTAGTTTTTAAATCCTAATTAGTGCTCAAGGAAAAGGTCCTGTTCCTTCACTTCTGCTGAACGGTGCCTAAATCTGTGACTGGTACTCACCGAAAATCACCCCTGGAACAAGGAAATAAGAATGCAGAATTGGTCATATATGGCAACAGGAGGCTGTCTGCTCACCTCAGGTTTGTCCCTGCTGTGTTGCTCAGCCTGTGGGGCAAATAATGTGCTATAACCCTATAGCCACATGTTAGTGAGCAGCCCCACAGGGACAAATAACTCATGGAGAGCAGCTTGCCCTTAGCTGGGGAAAGACTGGGTGCTGCCACATAGCAGGATTGTCTGGGTGGAGAGACCCCTTCCTGTGGGACCATGTCTTTGTCCCTTCCTAGAGATGCAGCTGTATTTGCTGTGTGAAGTTGTGACAGGGATGAGGTCATTTGTCTTGCCTTGGGTGTTGTCAACAGAGAAAAATGAGCACCTTCAGGACATGATTCATCTGCCCTGTTTTAGGTGTCTGCTTCAGATGAGATTAAATCACCCAGAAACGTCTGTTTCTCTCCACTGACTCTGAAGGGAATCTAGAGCAACTAACCCATAGACACCTACATTAGAAGACAGCTGCAGGTGCTCAGAAGAACACCCTCCCCACTTTTATGCTTTGGAAGAAGGTACCAGCTTTGTCCCTCACGCCAGCACCCGGTGAGGTGAGTCATTCGGTCTGTGGCATTATAGAGCTGGGCAGGGCATTATACTAGGTCATGGAGAAAGAGCAGCAGTTTTTGTAAGCATGGGGAGTTGAGCAGCACCAGCACCTAACTAGGAGCCTGTAGCTCAGCAGGGCACACAGCTGGCACAAGGGTTTTTTCTCTCTTCTTCAGGATTTTACTGATAAAGGTCCACAGGGTCTACTCACCACAGAGCTTTTTATGACTGGTATCTTTCCTTCCCTTTTTGCTTCACATATAACCAGGATGAAGGTCTTACTAATGGGACCCTGGCCTTAGAGGAAGCCATGTGGGACAGGCACATCCCTCCTGCTTTTCCACCCCATATCCCTCTCAGCATGCCTGTCAGGATGTATCTTGACCCAAATGCATGTGTATTAGACAGGACATGCAGCGGCACCAGCGCACAATTGCATGTGCCCTTGTCTCTGTTGCAGTGTTGCAGCCCCCCATCCTGGGCAGCCTGCATGCAGCCAAATCAGCTGTATCAGCAAAGGCCGGGAAAGCCAGGACTGAAATCCAGGTTGTGTATGCACAGATTACAAGGGGGGAGTGAGGAAGACAGGAAAAAAACATGTATTAAAGCAAGGACAAGCTGAAAACTCCTCCTATGCTAACCTGTAGAGCACACTGGTAGAGGTAAGGAAAGTAATTAAGGAGAGTTTCAGTTGCTTCACTCCTCCATGACAGATCACACTACCTTTGCACTGCCTTGAAAACCCGCTGCACCTACTGTATGGGGCTCTTGGAGCAGCAAGGGGGCAGGGATGTGTTTTTACTGTGCCAGCCTGTCGGGAGAGGCCTGTTCTCGCTGCAAAGAACCTGCCTGCTTCAGATAAGCAACGTGGCAGCAGCGCAATGGAAACCAGATAAACCCCTCCTTCCCTTTTTTTGTGTTTCGTAGGGGCATGAAGCCTTGTGCTTGGGCTGTTATTAATAATGAGCGTGGTCACACTGCGCTGGGAACAATTTCCTCAATTCTAGCAAAAAAAAATGCTGAGAAACTTAGGAGAGAGAGTGAAATCGCTTAGACACTCCCTTTTGTCGAGTTGTTCAGTCTCACGCCGGTAACCGGATCCTGCTTTGCTGCCACAAGTTGGTATTTGCTGGATCGTCCTTAATGCCTTTTGCAACACAACGGTGCAAATGTGTGCAAGGTGTATTTACAGTTCACTTAAGGGAAAATCTGGTCTAGGCTGTCGCTGCCAAAAAAAAAAAAAATCTAGCAAAGGAAGCTTTTGGGTCACTGTAAAGGGTAATCTGATTTTATCCTGCTTGTGCAATGTCAGAAGTGATTGATATCTTAAATATCAGGAAACGGAGTTTCCTCCTTTGTCCTACAGCTTCTATTCCAATTGTCTCTGTCTCATTCCCTTTTATTAAATCATCTCTCCATGGGTAGCCAGGAACAGTCTCCCTTTTCATTCTCTGCATTGTAAAATGCACTTTGTAATTATTTCATGATGACTTTAATTAGTCATTCCTTCACTAAGGTTACAAGTGCCACATTTAGTGATTTATTTAATTTTTTTTAGTTGACTACTCAGCTCTTAAAAAGAGCTGGGGGAGTTGAGGGGCTTAAATGAGAATGAAACAACTAAACAATTTTGGAATTACCTCTGACACAGACTCAAAGAACAAAACCGGTCACCATTTTTTCAGACCAAAAAGGCATTACACTGGAAAGCTGCCAGAGTCAAACGGCTCTGCAGGAACCTGCTTGTTTTCCTGTCAGCTTGCTCAGGCACTGGCAAGGGAGGCTGCAGGCGCTGGCCTTCAACCTGGCACCCTAGCTCAGCTGCAGAAGAACCGGACAGTGAAAACTTCCACCCATGACTTGCCTGAAGGCTCCTCCTGTCCCTAAACCCTCTGCTCCCCTCCACCCTCCTTTCCCAACATAAAACTGGCAGGCTGCTACAAACCTGGAAGTGTATCTTGAATAAAACAGTGCTGAGGCATTTCTACCCGCTGCAGGGTTATGTCG
Source organism: Gallinula chloropus (assembly GCF_964237585.1). Lineage (NCBI taxonomy): Eukaryota > Metazoa > Chordata > Aves > Gruiformes > Rallidae > Gallinula > Gallinula chloropus. The sequence continues at coordinate 118,636,479 of NC_140085.1, forward strand.
TCACATCTGTCAGGCCTGTCCTCTTCTACTCAGAGGAGTTTTCTGAGAGGAGGCTGAGGAATTGCTAAGGCAGTTTGGGATGCCCAGGTAGGAGGCCTTGCCCTTCACGGCACAGCCTGCTTCCACTATACCATGACCATACACGCGTGCATGGCTGCAAGGAGCTTCTTACCAAGGGTGCTCTACATCTGGAAACTTCAGACGTCCATGGTGCGTGCACAGATGAGGTGGAAACTAGAACTGAGTGGTTCAGAATAGAGAAAGGAAACAGGGAGATGCTTACTGTCCGTGCACTAGGCAGAGTGCACCTTGGTGGAAATAAAAGCAGGGAGAATTTGACATGGGAGACGTGCTGTAATCTTCATCTGTCAGTAATGACAATGACATGTCATAATGTCATTGTATAAAGTCGTAACTATGTAATGACCAATGCTGGAATTCTTAAAAGTATTGAGATGATAACACTTAAAAGAATCATGCTCAACACAGAGTGGGTAGGTACTTTGTCTCACTGATCTGGAAGGCAGAGGTTGCTGAGGGACTGCTGATGCCAGTCCGCCTGTTTACAAGCACAGCAGCAGGAGTCCCAGTAGAGCTCCGCAGTGGGACAGACGGCTGTGAACCTGACATGACTCATGGCACTGCAAAAAATAGCAGAGTAATTTAATAAAATTTGGAAAGGAGCTGCATGGTGTGCATAAATCACCAAAGACATACTTTTCAGGCCCTTAGGATGGAAGATGATGCTACAGAGCACTTGCTGGCACAAAACTTGTAAATCATTGGCCTGGATAGTTTGCAGTCATGGTTCCTAAAATTATCTCTAAAGAGAAGCTTGATCGCATTGGATAAAACTCGGAGTCCTGGGAAGAAACTTCATTATTCCTAAAAATGTTGCACCACAATTCAGAAAAGCCTGGAGCACTGGCTGGATTAGGTTGGGGTCTGTGACACAATCTTGAGGTAAAACAGTAGTATGGCTTTAATGATGAACTGTAGTATCAGACATGACGCATAATGCCATGCAGAGAGACAATTGTCCTTTTCTGAGTCTGCCCTTTACTATCAGCCTGATTTATGAAAATATATGCATGCTCACATGTGGTATAGCTATGTTCTTGTGAGGTTTGACTTGATATCCTGCAACAATCTGCCCGGTATTGTACAATACCATAAAATAAAATAATAGTTTAGCAACTGGTAAACTAACATACCTCCAGTCATTACTAGGGAAGCTTCTAATGAGTATGTTTTGATTAAGATTGCACTGGAGATAGTGTTAGGCCTGAAGTGATTAAATATTTGCATCGGTGATTCAGAAGCAAATATAACTCCTCTGCTGATTAGGTGTGTGACTTATGCTGAATGGTAAACAAAGAGGCTAGAACGGTTGCATGCAACGATCTTGACTTCTTGATAAGCTTGACCCACTTAAGTAAAATGTCTTTAAGTAGTTGGCTGCACAGATACACTTTTAGGAATAAGGAATGAAGGTCATGCCTACAGAATAGGATGCTGTATCCCAGCAGGAACGGACTCAGAAAAGGATTTGGCAATCGAAGGATAAGCAAATCAGCACGAGCTCCCACAGTTACGCTGTGGCCAAAAAAGGTTAATGGGATGCTTGGATTAACAGTGCATAAGCAGGGCAGAAGTAAGGTAATATTAACTCCGAACATGGCATTAGTGGGATCAACACTGGAATGTTACATCAAGTTTTGGCATCAACTGCATTACACAGAAGCTGAAAAGGTATTAAAAAGAAAATAAAATCCACAAACGATTGGATGGCAGGGGAAACTGCCTTACAGAGAACTCTAAAGGCTTCACTGCGTTTAGTTCATCAAAAAGAAGACTGGCTACAACTTGATTATCATGTCTAAGTATCTATCTTCTTGGGACCAGGGGAGGGAAAGGTACCAAATTATAAAGGGCTTCCTAACCTGGATAATTACACATGTAAATGAATAGATGAAAACTGGGGTAGACATGTAAATACTCTACCAATTATTTTACAGTAAATGACTAACTGGTGTAATAAACTATCAAAGGCAACCTTGCCCTTCTTTGATTTGGTACATTGAAATAGAGCCAGAATACCTGTCCGGAAGAGAGCTGAACGTTACTGATTCCCATACGGGGCAACCGAGCGTGGCTGAAGGACTGGTGACACACAACGGACCAGACTACCAGACATAGCCTCTTAGTCTGACATGTATCACTTTCAGTGGCCAAATACATATGAAGTACGAAAGGCTTACAGTGAAAGGCTTTCACATCAGGCCTGAGGACTGACCAAGGGAGTCAGGCACTACTGAATGCTATGGCTGTGACATTTGTGATGGTGCTAAATTATTTGCAGGATTCCAAGTGCACCACTGTTAAGCCTCTATTAGCTGTTCCAGGGACTCCAAGGAGCTCACCTCTCCAAGCTGACAGATTGTCACTCTGATAACGATGACACATTTGAGTGTAGTTCAGGGCCTGCACTTTGGTTCCCTCATGGGTAATGACAGCTCTGCTTCCCGGTGAGGAGGTATCTTTTGCAGAGTGCATCACACTCATTTCTTGTCTCTACATGTAATTTTGGAAAAAAACCCATTACCAAGTACATGTAGCAAGCCAACAAACATGTACTAAGCTTACCAGCTCCTGCTACAATCCTTTCTGCATGTAGTCCTGGTAGGTGGCTAATACAAATGTGTTGCTGTTTTGTTCCTCTGTCAGTCTCATGTGGGCTACTGAAAGGAGCAAGAGGGTCAGCATTTCTAGTGCCTTGTTGATGACTATACAGTTTTGAGGGGTTCCATAGCTTTTTCCCCAAGCTAAAGCAGAACACACAAGTTTTCTATGAGGCTGAGACTCTAAAAGGCTGGTTCTGTTTCCTGGGAGTCACGGTCGCTATCTCGCAGGGACTTCAGTGCTGCAGGAAATAAACGTGTACATCTGCAGGGAGCGGGGGGAGACTTTCATGTCACTTCTAAAAAGATCTTTGAGATGTGGCAGACTGCATGGACTTGTGGAATAACTGAAATTTCTCTTCTGAGTCTCATGTCTCTCAGAATCTGAAGTCCTGATTCTTCTGCGCTTTTGCTGCCAAGCATGCACAAAAACGCCGGAGGCTGGCAGGGTTGGGAAAAGGACTGTTTTTCCTTGTGATGCAGACAGTTTGAGTGCTTTTCTGGCAGGCACAGTACCTGCTCCACCTAACCTGGAATTGGAGACTCCTGGTTTTTTGTAGAAAAGCCATATATTCTGGGGTGAAACTCTTGTCTTCTTCAGGTTGTTCCACTTCAACCAGAAACTGAAAAGGAGGGTGGCATTCGCATCCCTTCCTCAGTGTCTAGTTGCATTTTCACAGCGGAACAGCGGCAAGGGGAGAGACACGCAACGTTTTACCCACTGAATACTTAATTTCAGTGACTCAGACCTTGTCCTCTCCAAACAGGCCTGTCCAAAACCTCTCTTGAAACCAAGCAGAGACTGAATTTGAAATTTGCTTTTCTGGATGAGTGCTATTGGATCTAATGGGATAGGTGCTGTTAGCAGCTTTCTGTGAGAAAACAGACACATGGTGTCATGGCTGAGAACTCCCTTTGGAAACAGTTTTCAGGGACAAAGTCCAAGTCTTGTGAGTTGTTCCTTGGCATGTTCTTCCCCCTAACTTTTCCTGCTGATGCCTGTGTATCCTTTTTCCCATGTACAGGGAGCCTAAGCTGGGAAAGGGTTTCACATCTAATTTTCAAGTTGCCTTGTGAACTGAGACTGCAGTCTTTTCATCAGACTGTGAGAATATTTTCTACACTTAATCGCTGACGGCAGGGCTGCTGATTTTTTTCCCCTGGCTATCGCTGCATGCCTGCTATCACTTGCTCCCTTCTGCCCAGACCCTGAGGCTACAGTCTGGGAAGGTGCAGTCTACGCAGATGGGATGACTAAAACCCAGCTGCTCTTAGCTGTGATTTCCAGCCATTAGTCTGAGCACTGTGTCTGCATGTCTGGTCGCAATGAGAGCAGCATGATTTGAGGGGGACTGCAGTGTAGGAATGCAGAAATATGTCTGAAATAGCCTCTGCTGGGGACCTTTTCCCTAGAGCTCTTGTCTGCTTCCAGCATGATATATAGGTGACAGAAATACTCCCTGTTTCTCCTCTCATGATAACTGAGGGAAAGTAAATTTGTTGTATGTTAGGTTGACATCAACTGAAAGTAGTGAGTTCATCATATAAAATATGCTCAATCTCTGACAAAATAACTCTGATCAGGAACACTGATGACGGGTTTTATTGCTCTCTCCTAGCATGTCTTGGGAACAGCTGCCTATGGCAACTAAGGGCTACTTAGGTGGACTAATGGACCACCATCTCCTGCAAAGCTGAGCTAATCCATTGCACTGCTACTACTTCTTTCCGGTCTTATCCATCTCAGTTTGCTTGAGCCAGACAAATAACCCCCTTGCATCAAGGCGAGAGCTGTACAGTCCCCTGATTCCCAGGAGTACAATAGAAAATGGCCATAGAAATGAATTGCAGCTAAAACTGATCAGAAATAGGTTGGTGTTTTGCTCTTGAATTTCTTGCCTCTGGATCTCAGAAGAGATTATTTTGAGTACCCAGACATAAAAACATGGATAAAATCTCACGTAAAATAAACATGTGAAACCTCTTGGGCTCATCCTGGAAATGCCAGTTGAAGAAAAAGTAGCATAAGAACACAGGTTAGGTGGTACCTGTCTGTGACTATTCCAAGCGAGGTGCCTGAAACACCAGTTGATAGCGGGGCCAAGATGGATCCAGAACCCATCCCAAATCAAGGTAAATATTAAGAAGGAAAGAATGAATTTTCTTTTGGGGATGCCCATTTCTCTCCACTGACTGAAAGCGAGTCTGCACAACTAGCTTAGATACCAATTTTCCAGGCAGCTAAAATTAGAGACAAATCCCACCCATTATACAGAGTATACCTAACCTGAAAGGAATGACTGATTATGTTCTTCGATATTAAATAGATCTGAAGGCAGATCTGTTTAAACTGACTGATCACATTCTTCTCAAATAGCATTATATGAATATTTCCAGTATAGATAGGGAAGTATTAATGTCATGTACAAAAAGACGTGACAAAATTGATAGGGGTTACGACTCTCGTTCCAGTAAGTATGGAAGAGGAACAACAGGAAGGGAGAAGAAAAATGTAATCTAAGTTAGGGATTTATTGTATTCTAGTAAGATGCTTCTTCAAATTTCCAGCCCGCTGCCAAAAAGTAATGGAATAGTCTTTTCTGTTAACTTCCTAGTGGTAGAGTCTGACATGTCACTGGTGGTTTGTTCGAAATATCACCTAAAAGTAATATGTATGTTGGTATCTTTCAAGTCCTAATATATGGGAACTTAAACAGAGAACAATACCTCTTCAGTTAGAATAATTCTCTTCCAGTAAGACAATGATTTTTTTCCCCCACTACGCTTTCCTTTCCTCTGTCCTTATTTTCAAAGCACAACAAAGACTCACAGCTACTAGCTGCCAGAAACCTTTCTCAGGATCAGGCCCTAAGTTTTGTCTCAACTTCATCTTTAGGCTGTTCAAACCTACCAATATTCTTTCCACTCTTATTTCAGTAAACCTATGGAAATAATTGGGGTAGGGCATAAAAAGAGGGAAAACATGCTTCAGAAACCATCCAAAACAGTGCATATTTTCAAAAGGCAAAGTGACACTCCGCCTGGGATAAGCTGTTGTTGTTGGGTTTTTATTTAGGTCAATAATTGCGTGAGTGCTTCACAATGGGATATGTTTCTTTGTGCTTTGAGCTCCTTTGACTTTTTAGATAGATTTAGAAACATAATTCTGAAAGGAAAACCCTAAATATTTTTCTTTGATATTTTTTTAAAGGACATTTTTCTCAAAAGCTTCTTAAATCTTTTCCATAGAATTCCTTAAACTCTGCCCAGATCAGTTTAAATTAACAGCAAGTTGCCAATAGATAAAGCCAGGGAATTTTTAAAATTAAAACTCCATCTAAAGTATTTTGCCTTTAGTAGTTAATACTTTCTTTTTCTCGTCTGCCTCTTCCACACTTCTCAGCTGAACTTTTTCTACATGTCGCATCTCAGCAGTTAAGTCCGTTCTGGCCTCTGTAACTCCCCAGGCTATACCACTTCCCTAAGTGAACTAGTTCTTGTGTAGAGACACCAGAGTTATCAGTACTGCACTAAAATGCCTCCGGTGGCTGTGTTGTAAATCTGCCCTCTCCTGCCTTTGCCCTGCCCTTCCCAGTGCATTTCTGCTTGCAATGTCCTTTTTCCTTCCTGTGGGTTGCACCAGCCTACTGTCTGTAATGCTTACCCTGCTGTACAGCCTGGAAGCTACTACGATTTCCTCATCTATTTTAGGAGTCAGAGATTTGTCCCTGTCTGCTTGTCCTCACCTTCATTTGTAGCTTCCCTTTTTTTTTTTTTTTTGTCCTGGATTTTTTTCTAACACAGTTTTATATCTCCTTTCCCCACCCCGCACCTCCCTCCCACCCACCCACTCCCCCCTGTTTTTTTTTTCCACAGAGTTGTATTCTTGATCATTTTGTCTGCAGGGACCAGGGGATCACCTGTAAAGTTAATGGAAGAGTTAATGAGGGAATGTAGGAATGCAGGAGACTGCTATTTTTAGCATGCTTCATCTTATGTAATCATTTTTTCTCTGTGTGGTATCAAAATAGATACCAAATAGAACTTGGTTTCTGAGAAACCTGTTTTATGTCTCAGTGTTCTACAAGAAGCTCCCTTACATACTGATACTGCAGCCACCATGGGAGGGGAGGGTGGGGGGGAGAGGAAAAAGTCCTTGGAATCTGAGCATGTACTCTGGCTCAGGAAAACCTCTCATGGAAGGTGACAGGAGCGGTGCTTAAGGCTGCAGGGTTGAGCCCTCACTCGTCTTCATATCACGCCTAACGTCTATGCCTCTGTGCCACCTCACACAGTACGAGTAGTTTTCATGCACACCAATAAAGGCCGTATGGCAAATACGCGGTTGAGCACACGCTACTTCAGCCATAATACCGGTGGAGAAGCCATGGCTTTATTGGTCAGGGGCATATAATGCTGCATCAACATGGCGTGACGCTGCCCCTTGAGTGCTGCTGGCCTGTGAACGGGGACAGTAACGTGGCCTGGCCGGCCTTGCGGGTGAGCCCAGGCGGGCAGCCCTGCCGCCGACACAGGCCTTCCTGCGAAGGGCTGCTCGTGACAGGTGCGATTCAGCCCGCGGCACCGTAGGCCGCTTACCAACAGAGCTGAAACTTTTGTTTGCGCAGCAGATTTCAGTGCCGTGAACTTAAGTTTGGTCACAGCCTTTGTGCTGTTTTCCTTTGCTTCCTCCGGAGCCTCTAAGAAGTTAAACCTGAGGAGAATAAGCTCTGTGCTGCGCCTGTATCACATGTTCAGGGTATCTCCCGCTCGCTCTCTGAGTTTCGTTCTCCCGTGCAGCTAAAGTATGTGATGTCTTTATGCGATTTGCTCTACCTCTTAAAATGCCTTAAACATATACAGCAGTATTTCACAGCCCTTTCCAGACCCTGTAGGGACATAATGCAGCCTTCTCGATGTTTCTGAGAAAATACAGGAGACAAGCTTGAATAAATTTTAGGTGTTATAGACACAAGTCAAGTTCAATTAATCAAGTTAATTAAAACCTTAGACCCTCACTGGAAGAATGCTTCATGATTTCTCTTTATTTCTAATGATAGGAGATAATTGTTTCAAATCTCTTCTTACAGAGACTCTTCAAGGCTTCAACAAGGGCTTCTGGATAGGCTAGCCTGTATTTGGTCTGGTGTTGTACAGCAGGTAGGCACTTCTTCCTCTGTGCATGAGTTACAAGTAAATCATTTTCTGCAACAGTTACGGACTGAATACAAGGTTAAGCTCCCTGAGTCTCCATACTCTGTTCCTTGGCCATAGGATGCAGTAGAAGGTAGAAGTTCACGTATTTCCTGTGGGGGAGTCCGGACTAGTTGCTGGAAAAGGTTATGTCCTGAGGGTTATTAGCACATTCAGGAGTGACTACCAGGGTGCTTCTTGGTGGGGTAGTGCTCTCCACCCCGGAATGCACAGCTAATGAGCTAACTCAAAAGCTAGTCACAGATCTAGATTCAAGTCAGTAGCGACAACACAACAGTAAGGGCAGGTGAAGAGCCACCCATTGCACTCCATGGGCAAGCATGTGGTTCAGGCACCGCCTTCACAGCACCTCGCTGAAACACGGGCCTGTGATTTGAGGAAAAATGAATGAAGATGGAAACTCAAGTGACAACCTTTCTGAGCCACAACAGCTTGCTCGCCTTACAAATCAATGGTGTGCAAGTCCCAGGGTCTGGGGAGCCGTCTCCTCCTCACGTGGGTGGGATGGCACAAGGCACAACTGCTTCGATCCCCCATCTCTACGGGAATGCCATTCTCGCGCCCCCTCCGGGACTTCATTAGGAAGCCGGACGAGCTGTGCCAGTTTTAAGCGGGGAGGCAATGCCTGGCCCCTTCTCCGCAGGGATGTCCTGGCCAGCCGTCTTCAGCGGCCAGTCCCATGGGGAAGTGTCTGCCGCCTGTTTCGGCACAGGGAAAGCCACCCGCGGGACGGGCTAGTGCCGGCATCGGGGCCACGCTGCCCACGCCTCCCCAAGACAGAGGGGCAGCCCTGCGAACTGCAGCCCTCCGGAGCTTCGGCACAGCCTCACCGGTGGGGGCCGCGGAGTTGGGAGGGGGCCGTGCCTGCAGCGGCGGGCCGGGGCGGAGGCGGCCCCAGCGCGGCGGGAGGCCGCTCCCTCCCCCCGTGCCTGCCTCCCTCTCGCAGCCAGTCTGGGCGGAGAGGCGGCACTCGAGGGCTCAGCGCAGCGCCGGCGGAGCGGGAGCCGCCGCCAGCAGCGGGGCGGGCAGCGGGGCACATGGCATGTCTGATGGCGGCTTTCTCCCTGGGCACCGCTTTGGTAAGGCGCGTCCTGCTCTCCCTTTGCCTCCCTCCGCGGGTCCGCCGTGGGGTGCGGGCGAAAAGGGGATGCTGCGCTGCCGGGGCGGGCGAGGCGCGGAGATGCGGGCAGGAAGAGGCGAGGGCTCCGCGGGGCTCCTTCCCGCTCTCCCTGGGGGAAAACAGGGGCAGAGCGATGGGCCAGGGGCTGCGCCACCCGGGGGAGGGGCAGGGGGTACCGGGTATGGGGTGCGAAGCAACCCCCGACCGCCTGCGGGGCGTGTGAGGGGAGGGCGGCGCACGGCGGGACTTGACCGCTAGTTACCTCTGGGCTGTAGCTAAGGCCGGGGGATTAGCGGCTGCTCCGAGCATGCTCCCTGCGCCGCTGCGCCCCGTCGTTTTCAAAACAGATTTGCGGAGGGACCGCAGCCTTCGCTCAAAACCTGGGGCGAGCGGCAGCGGGCGGGAGGGACGGGGCCGGGGAAGGAGCGGGCAGAGCCGCTGGGACCGTCCCGCCGCTGGGACCGGGCGGGCGGGCGCTCGTTCGTGCGTTCGTTCTCTGGCTGCCGTGCCCGGTGGGCGCCGGGAAGCAGAACGGGCTCCGTGCGGGCGAAATAAAGCGGTGCGGGAAATAAAGCGGTGCGGGGAATAAAGCGGTGCGGAACCGAGCGGGACGCGAGCGCAGCCTCGGAGAACGCGCGCTCTTCGCGTTCCGGTGCGCGGCGGCGGCGGCGGCGGGGAGGGAGGCTGGGACCGCGGGTGGAAACAGCCGGTGTGTCGGTGGGGGAAGGAACGGTTGCTGGTGCTGGCGGGTACACGGGGGCAGCTCAGGTGTGCTGGAGGAGCAGCTGCACAGGGCTCGGTTGAGCCCGCGGCCGCTGTAACCGCGGGAGTCGCCCAGCTCTTCTTAAGCGAAAGATGCTCCGGCGACTGGGAACCCTTTCCACCACCCCAGGCTCCCCGGGGATCCTCGCCCGCGGCAAGCGGTGTCCTGGTCAAGGCCGACCTGTGACCAGGGCTGTTGGGAGGCTGTCACCCTCTCCTGAAAACCGGCATTTTGTTCCCCTGGGTGATGGAAATGGTTTGTTGAACATCCCAGGAACAAAAGTCTCTGGCTTCGTACTCCCAGATGATTTAGTGGGCAGAGACAAGGACTTTGTTTGAAGGATGTTGCTTTTTTGAATTGATCTACACTGGAGAAGCTCCATCTGTCCCCCAAATGCTCAAGGTGACCTGATAATTGAAAGTTAGGTTCTGGGTATTCCTTTCGATATGTGAAGGTGCTCAGTGGTTCCTCTGAACCAGCCGCAGTGCCAAAGTAAGTCTTGAAAACATTAAGGAAAGAATATGGTTAACTCACCTCGTGGGTTTTTTTCAGAGGAGAGGGAGGTTCTCCTACCGTAATTGTTCAGTTCTAAGATGTTTCGCATTACTCTTGTTATGTTCAAATTACATACCATTACAGTCAACTATTTAAGAAATCTCGAGTAAGTGTTACTGGATACCTGACCTCTGAGTAAGTTGAGAGCACAATTAAAACCTCTTTCTTGAGAAAATGTGGTAAGCAGAACTGACTTCTACATCCAGCAGTTGGGACTTGTGCGTGAAGAACGTGAAGACGTTGGGTCTACATAACCACTAGATAGCTACTTTTTAAATGTTTTTCAGCAGTGGTTATGTAGGAGTGTTTTCCTAAGTGTGTTTCATCAGCATTCATGACAGGTGTCTGATCTGAGCAGTGCTGCTTTTGCAGCATAAATGGGAAGACCACTGACCATGACAGAGAGGAAGAAAATGGCGCAGTGGAAAGGAGGCAATGTGACTTCATGGTTGCAATGGAGAGCAAGTAGTGGGAGGCAGTGGCATGACCTGCACCTCTTCATTTGAGGGATGTTCAACATTGGTGCCTTGGAAAGTAGCACGGCACATGCGCTTTCCAAGAGATGCCTTTTGGGACATGTAAGGTTTTTGTGCAGATGTGAGAGCCTGGAAAGCCTATCACATAAGCCAGTTACAGAAGTATTTTCCAGTACCAATTTGCATTAAAAATGTGGGGGCTTATTAATGTGCAGATATCGAGTCTTGCTTATGATGTACTCCAAATAACAGATGACAATGAATAGCCTCTGAACTGTTCAAAATTCTATTTAGCTGAATGAAATTCATTGTTGTCTTACGTTTGGCCTTCTACACATCCTGTTGATATTGATGCAATGTGCCCATACAGACAGAAAGAATGGGAAAAGTTCAGATCACAGCATCACAGAACGTTAGGAATTGGAAGGGACATCGAAAAATCATCTAGTCTAACCCCCCCAATCTTTTGTGCATAACAAACAAGAAAGAAGGGCAGGTGGCAAGCCATTGTCATGGTCAGGAGAGGAGAGGAAAGCGATTCAGTCCAAGAAATGCCAAGTGGAATTGCACTGAGTGCTACAATGGGCAAAGCATAGTAAGAGGTATGCCTGTAAGCATACAGCATTGACCTTACAGCGTCCAGGGTGCAAGGACTGGAGCAGGAGTTTTAGTGTTTGAGTTTTAATGTTTATGTATCTGATAAGATTTCCATTAAGGATTGCTTTCAAGCAAGGAAAGTGTGCAAGGATTTTGAGTGGAAAGTGCTGTGCTTTCCTGACAGACCTCTAGGAAATAAGTTGTACTGTTCCAGGTTGCAGAGCCTTCAGAACGACCAGTGCGGGAGCAATTAAAGCACAAAACAGTACATTTCCAAATTTGCAGAAAGCTAACTTATGCAATTTCACACTTGCAGAAGTATATTCTGATCCAAAGCAATAAAAGCACTTAGACAGTTTTGAGTGGCTGCCTTTTGAAATGTCTGCACAAATAACTTGTTTGGCTGGCTCCCTTCCCTCTTCAGCTCTGTCCCAATACAAACCCTGGAATCAGGGTAACTAGAACCAAATCCTTTGAGTGCGTGAGAAACCAAACACAATGGGGTCTGAACTTCTAAATTTATTAATCTAGTGGAAAAGGCATTCTTCTTTTGAAGATGCTAATGTGTGTATACTCTTTGAGGGGAAGCTGGTGCTAAAGGAACTGCCCTTTGTGTGCCACAAGTGCAAGAGGTCTTTTACCTCTTCTGTCAAGACACTGGCAGAACAATTGTATTTTTTTCATCTTTCAGTGCATTACTGTGGTGGATTCTTGTGTTAGTTAAATAATATATTATCTGAAGCAGGGGATGCAGGGGGAATCAGCCAGCCCCTTTTCAGTGGTCTGTGGGGACAGGACAAGGGGCAATGGCTGCAAGTTGGAGCACAGGAAGTTCCGCACCAACATGCGGAAGAACTTTTTCACAGTGAGGGTGACAGAGCCCTGGGACAGGCTGCCCAGGGAGGTGGTGGAGTCTCCTTCTCTGGAGATATTCAAGACCCGTCTGGACGCCTATCTGAGTGATATGTGCTAGGGATCTGCTTTGGCAGGGGGATTGGACCCGATGATCTCTTGAGGTCCCTTCCAACCCCTACAATTCTATGATTCTATGATTCTAATGCAGAAAGTTTTGAACCGTGTTCCTAAACAGAGGTCTGTGAGCTTAGTCCATTCTCCAACTTCTTCCCTCTAGAACGGCAGCAGTTCTGCTTGTACCATGGCCGAGCCAAAGTCAGTGTGTGTTTCGGTGGATGAAGTGGTCTCAAATGGCACAGACAACCAAGACATTCGACTGATGAACGGACATTTGAAAAAGGTGGACAACGCTCTGACAGAAGCTCATCGTTTCTCCTACCTACCCCGCAGACCAGCTGTGAATATTGAGTTTAAAGAACTTTCATACTCTATCCAAGAGGGTCCATGGTGGAGGAAGAAAGGTGAGGAAAACTTAATGTTCTGGCTAACATAGAAATGTTATTGTGAAATGAGTTTGTGGTGGGTGATGGAGCAAAGCGAGTAAGGGGAGCCTGTTTTCAGTTGCTTTTTACTATGGCCCCTTGTGCTCCAAGAAACGGCAGACGCAGTAGTTCCTACAGTGGCTTATTTTTGCCTCCCAATTCTAAAGTATCTGAAGTAAATACAGGACTGTTGTGCAGCCAAATACCTGTCCTGTGATCTTCCACGTCTACAATTTATTGCCAAGGGTGGGTAGAGCATGCAGTGTTTTAAAGACAGGGGTGGGGGAAAGAGGATGCTTTTTTTTTTTTTACTTTTGTGGTTGGCCATTTTGCGAAATGGATATTTCTGAGCAACAAGTATCTCAGAATTTTGAAAGCATTTGAAACCAGGATAAAAATTATTCTCTTACAAATGCTGTGTTTGGAAGTAAGTGCTGTGAGCTATAGGAATGTCAGCCCATCTGAGTCCCTTGGTGTTCCATGATGGGTCTCTCTAAGCTTATGATTTCTTCTAACTGATGAAATTACTGGCTATTGCTAGGACTGAATCCTGAGGTTTCATCAAGGACCAGGATGCTCCTGCTAGATGCTCTGCTAATAATACACAGCAAAAAGTTCACAGCCTACAACACAGGGCAAACCAAAATAACACAGATATTGGATATATCTCAAGGAAGCAAAGTGTTACCACTTCCTTCTCACAATCTAGTTTCACTTATAGCTGTCTCTAAGACAATTATGGTGCTGATTTACTAATGGGGAGTAAAGAGGGCATATTCATCTCTCTTCTTCATATGGTCTTGGTCTATTCCAGTTCTGAAAGGTAGGTGTAAGGTGGCTCTGTCCTTTTTCATCTGCTTTGCATTTGTTCCTTTTATACCTTCATCTACTTTGTGTAGCCGTGTGTTTCCTAGAGGTTTTGTTTTCTCTCTGTGTGTCTGTGTGACTAGTCATCTCTGAAAGGAAAACTAGGTCGTGCAGTAAATTCCTGCTAGTGAAAAGAAGTAAGCCCAAGAGAAAATACTGAAATATTCAGGAGAATTTTGTGTGCTAAATGACATAATTGCTCTTCCTCGAGGAATTCTCTCTTCGTAATGTAAATTGGTATGGTTGTGTGCTTTAGTTCTGTGTAAGAGATAAGCCCCTGCCAATGCACCACTCACCCGAACCATGCTTGATACCTGCACTTACCCTGAATCAGTAAATCCACTGGCATAAACGTTCCACTTGAGATTGTTTCACAAAGTACATTGCTGCTGCCTGGAAACTGTGTCATTATCACACCACCAAGGCTTTAATAGTCTAAAAAACGTGTGGCATGAAAAACACTGGATCAGTGGCCATGGAAGTACTACTGCTACTGTACAGGGACAGCCTGTGCATACAGTTACTCGCTTGCTGAAGGATGTGCAAACTTGAGGCTTTATTGGGTTTTTCAGCATCAAAACTGTACGTGCACACACCTTCCTTCTTTTAAGCCTTTGTTAAAATTGCATGTAGCCATACTGTCCACAGGACAACAGCTTGGTTTGGCATCACTTTCCACACATTCAGAATTATTTTTTACTTTTTCGGAACAAACTCAAACATTGATGTTTTCTTCCCCCTGAGAAATGGAACTATGCCAGTGTGTCTCATATAACATTTAAAAACTTGAGGTTTCTAACTGGATCTTCTTACTGGCCAAAAATTATTGCAGGCTTCTAGAACAGAAACCTCTGTCCACATTTGCTGACACATCTGTGAGTCACTTGGCTCACACAAAATGACAGATCCTGACCAAATGTCCAGCTGCTGAAAAGGACCCTTCGCAGTATTTAGCTCCAGGGCATGTCTGGCCATGACTGTGCTACTACACTTAAATTTGAAAGAGGAGATTAAACTTTTCTGGCTATCTATGAGTTCATACTCTCCCCTACTCACCTGGTCTTGCACCAAATATCTTTCCTCGGCCCACTAAGGACGAGCCTCTAGGTGCCTAAAATGTGCTGTCTGCTGGCACGTCTTGGCACTCTTGTGCTAGCCAAGGGTCTCAGAAAGCCTGGAGGCAGGGGGAGTTACAGTTGATGCCAAGGTGAATACAAGCCAAAGTGTACTCTGACTGCAAGTGAGGCAAACCATAAGATGAGCTACCTTTGGAGGTCATGACGAGAGGGAGGCAAGTTGTTCCTTTCTTATGGCAACGTTGGTGAGAGCACAGCTGGAATACTGTATCTAGTTTTGGGCCCTCCAGATCAACAGCAGCTGGAAAGGGTCTGTCACAGCGGTAAAAAATGGGTGAGCGGATGGATGAAGAAAGGCTGAGGAAATTGGACTTGCTTGGTCTAGTGAAGGGGAAGCTGGGGAATGATCTCATTCTGACATACAACCACCTAGAGGAGAGCTGAAAAGGCAGTGGAGCCGAAGTCCTGTCAGTGGTGCCATCTAGTATGTAAGAGCTTGTGACCACAGTTGTATTGCAGTTTAGGTGGCTTGGGGTGAATGTTAAGAAATAACCTGTTTATTGGGAAGCTCGCGCAGCACTGGGACAGGACACCCAGAGGCAGTGTGCTTTCTCCATCTACATCTCCAGGAGGTGTATGAGATTGGCCAGGGCAGAGCCACAGCTGCCTTGATCTTGTGTTGATGGTCGTCTTGCTTTGAGCATAATGCTGGACTAGGCAACCTCCAGAGGTCCCTTCCAAGCAACACTTCTAGAATTCAGTGAATTGCTAGCTGGTTTATATGTAAACATAGAAACCTGAATTGTCTCAAATGAAGGTAAGGACTGCAGTGTCTAGATTTCTTGAATTGTTCTAGTGGTTCTGCAGTGGAATTGTTTGTGTGTAATTTGGGATATCTCTATTTAAAACCACGGGCTTGTAGGTGAATACATTATACATAAAACTCTTCTGAATGCTTCTTACTGGTATCTCCTCCAGTGGGAAACTGGGACTTTGCAAAGTGTTTTAATCTGTCTCTGCTCAACAAAACAAAAACATTGTGCATTGAAACGATGATGATTGTTGTAGCTCTACAATCCTTGTGGGTTCCCTGTGCCAAAAGGATCTGTATTTGCTGTGATGTGAAATTTTAAAATTAAATTGTAGGAGAAGAGTAGAAGAAAACACATTCCTGAAAGTACAAAGGGCAATGTAGGAAATGGAACTGGTTTTAAAAAAACCCCAAACCACCAGGAAACTGGTATGCTCAAGCTGGAAAAAAAAAAGTGAGATGTCTCTCAGTTCACATTGTTCTTGGGTGCTGGTCGTGGCAATTAGCGATAAGGGATGCTGTTATGAAAATGTGCCTTTCAAATTAATGGTGTTTCTATTCTGAAATGGAGCTTGGAAAAAACCCTTTGCTATTTCCACATCTTTCTCCATGACTGTAATGAATTAGTTAAAACCTTTGATGAATGTAGGCTCACAAAGGGAGAAGCATAGTTTCCTTGCAAAGACAATTTGTGCCAGCGTGTTGGAGAGGAATTCTACTAAAGAGCAATACAAAAAAATAAAGTACGCCCTTCAGTAAAAATGGTATTGAAAAGTAATGTTAAGGTTAGCCTCTAAATTAACAAAAGGAGGAATAATTAGTAATGCTGTCATTGTGTTCTGTACTTAGCTGTATTGTTCAGACAGTGAAACTCATGGTATGTAACATCATTTACTTTTTATTAAAAGCACAAAGAAATGTGAGTTTGCATTGCTTGTCAACAAGAAAGAAGCTAAATAAGCCATCATAGACTTCAAATTAGAATCTTTTATTTAATTGTGTCTCAGTCTTAAAATGCCTAATTTATCTATTAATTCTCATTTTCCTTTTAAAAATAAGGGCATTTTCAATCTCAGATTTATATGATAAATGCTGTTCTACTAATTTTAATGAGGTTTTATCAAATTCATAGCAAAGATCGTTATGACTCTGAACCTGATTAATTCATGATGTAATTCCTCTTGGAGTCAGGGGAGGAATCTGGTAGGTGAGTCCTTGCTCAAAGGAGCTGTATCTGAGCCATTCCATTCACTAGATCTTACCAATACGGGATTTTTGGAAAAGGTTACAGAGGTGAAAGTTTCAGAAGGTCTCAGATGACATTGGCATTTTCCCTGTAAAGATTTTAAGGAATTAGTCAACTGGCAGAATTAACTATTCCTTCAGTTTTGAGGGGAAGAGTTTTAGAAGTGATTTAATCCAGATCTCCTGAGGGTAAGGATCTTCCAGAACCAGAAATGTGTCTTGATCTTTGAATCCAGCCTTTGTTCAAGCGTGTGCCAGGGGCCTCCTGTGGTCAGCAGGGTTCCAGGTTAACCTAAGAGAGCTGCAGGATGTCTGAGGCAGAGACAGTGTGTTTGCAAGATTAAGGTAAACTGGCAAAGTCAGAAAAGGAAAACTTTAGCCCATGAAGAAGTTAGTCTGAGAACACCATCTCTGTTCTTGTAGAACAAAGGAGCCGTCTGTCTTGGAGTAGAAGAGGAGATTCCTCCATTAGATTCAGTATGGGCTTCTTAAATGAGGAAAAGCAAGATCCACAGAGCTTCAGAACAAAGCGTGGCCCAAATTTCAGTATCTTGTCAGAGAGCCATTTATCTACAGGTTGAGAAAGAGATCTGATGATGGATCTTGGCTTCTGAGCTGTTTAAACTGCAGTTTGAAATGCAAAACACAGAAAAATAGATTGTTTTACCAATTAATAGAAAAGTTATAGATGCATAGGTTTTAATTCGAGGACTGCCTGAAAACTGCAAGAGGATTTTGGAGAAAAGTCGGTGCCTTGGTTTGCTGCCATGTTTGTTAAAAGTGCCATAAAGGAATCTGAATAGAATGAGTGGTTTAGGGATAGAATTATGGATAGTCCCAAATATGGAGAGGGCACAAAAAGCAGTTTGGAGCCTTGTGTCTTGGTCAAATTTATCCAGCTTTCGTTTGAAAAGATGCATACATTCTGTATACCCACCAAAGGACATTGATCCTGTTGTTTCTAGGTGGTTTTGTTGTACTGTAGGATGGACAGTGAAATAGTGTACCTATATAACTTGAGTGGATCCCAGAAGAGAGTGGCAATAAATGAGTTTTCTAACCTTCACAACAGTTCAGGGATTACTTCTCCCCCCACCCCATCAGTAAATACTTGTCAGTATTCGTGGTTAATTAGGCAATGTTTTAGTTGGAAATTTCTCCGTTGTTATTTTTAGGACCATAATGACTCATTTGTGCTGCGTTTGAGTGTAAGTTCTGGTAGGATTTGGTCTTCAGTAACCTCCAAAGGAACGGGCTCCAGCTGGTCCCAGTGTGGCTGGGTGTTATTATGGAGTGGTTTAGTAGCAATATTGAAATTCATGCTCAGCAAAAAAAATGTGGTGTTTCTGTTATTTTGGGTTTGTTCTAATGCCTCAGACCCCAAAGAAACAATCACCGGGTGAAGTACTGTCTTTTCTCACAAGATTCCTGCTTCCTAGCTTTAAGATTCAGCACGTTAAGTGGCGGGAGTGGAAGGAGGGGGATGAAGGATGGTGCTTACTCTGGATGGCTCCGGTGCTTATTCTGGATGGCTCCATCGTGTCCGATGGGGAAACATGGAGACTTTGGCAGGTTGCTTGATATTGGTGAAAGGCTAAAAGTGGCCATCACAGTCTGAGACAATGTTGTCAGAACAGCCAGATGCCTAGATTTCAGCGGAGAGGTCTCTATATTACGTTAATCCTGGTATCCACATAAGATGGGAACTTAACCCGCTGTCAAATCGTCAGCAGAGATTTAAGCAGGCTGGGTTGCACTGATTTGCTTCGGTGCTCTGTTACGCATTAGTTCTGGTATGTGCTCTCGGACAGCCCTGCTTCTTTTTATTTAGTTATGGGTTTGGGTTTGGTTTTTTTTTGCTACATCCTTTCTGTGACTTAATTTAAAAGATTTCACACACACACCCCCCTCCCTCCCCATCCCCCCTCCCCGGGAGATATCTGAAAACCCAAATGAAAAAAGGCGGGGGGGGTGGGGGGGGGAAGGGCGAGGAGAGGGGAGGATTTGCCCTAAATTATTTGCTAATCCTTGCTGGAGGAGTCGGAAAAAGCCTGTCCTCATCCCCAGCAGGTGCACTGCGGTAGAGGTGCCGCATGCACGGCCCGGGGCTGGCCCGGCGCGGTTACTAGCGGGCAATGCACTGCAGTAACCCGGCGGTGATGCTCTCGCCCCGCCGCCCGAGCTCTGGTTGGCTGCTCCAACCGCTGTTGCTAAGATGGGAGGAAAAGATGCACAACAGTAAAGAGCAAAACCCACTTTCCGAGAGAGGGTTTGGGTTTGGTGGGGGGTTTTGGGGGGGTTTGGGTTTTTTTTTTTAATTTTCCGCCTTTCTCTGACAGATGGGCTGTATTGTTTTGGGTCCGTTTGTGCCTGCTTTGTCTGAGAGCGTGTTTTCATCTCGGAGAGCAGGATGTATGCAAATGAAGATCCATATGCTGCAAAGAATAAACAAGTTAAGCTGCTTGAAACGAACGGTGGTGCTAGTAGGAAGCTCTTTAAGCAACTCTGTTGTGGATCCTTTTTCAGTCACTTTAAACTGTTAGGGAAATTACATGAAAACGAAACATGATTTTTAGCAGAGGATTTCTTCATGTGCGTTTGAACCTTGATAAAATCCATGCGGTTTTTCTTTTAACACTTAAGCTGTCTCAAGATGGTAAAAATATACAGAGGAGTCACTGTTACCTGAATAGTTCACAGTGTTTTATTAAGTGATAGATAACTCTTCCTAGCATCCTCTTGATGGGGTTGTATAAAACAGACGTTAGTGGGGACAAGTCTAGGTCAGCCCCTTTGATCCTGCTGTTTCCCTGCTGAGTGTGACCTTACATCGGCATTACCTATTTTCCTTTGTGTTGAATCTGTTGTTGTGTTGTATTTGGGTTTTGGAGTTTGGTTTGGGTTTTGGTTTTTGAGTTTGTTTTTTTCTTTTGGGGGGGTGGGTGGGTTGATTTATTTGCTTTAATCTGGAACTTTTTTTTTTTTCTTTAAATGCATCTGAGTGTGATTCAGTGAGTTTTGGTCACTGAGTCTGTGTGACTAAAACAAATTATCTTCTTTTTCTTTGCCATATTCTTTATTAAACCTAAACATTACAGTGACCTAACTGTTTTCATTCTACCTAACATTTTAATACAATGCATTTTATTAGTTGTCACTGTGAAAATTAGGAGCTGAGGAAGGAAGCTTTAGGGAGTTGCCAATTAAAACATTTCAGAATGTGTGTGCCAGGGAAGTGGTGACGGCAGTGGTGGTGATGAGTTGTCGGGAGTTTGAGCTATGGTCTCCGCTCTTTCCATCTCACAGTAAGAGTATGTCAGGAGCCGGCTGTAACTCACCCTGACAGCCCTCCATTACGACTTTCTGTACACTGAGTGGGTTTTGATGAAATGCTTTGCTGTCCTCTGCCCATATGCAGTCATCTCTTGCTTGAGGTGTTGAGGAGGTAGAGACAGCGTGCGCCGTCATATGGGTGTGCTTTTTTCACATTTCAAAGTAGAGTTTGGTCCATAGTGTGAAGATATGTCTGAAATCTGAAGGGAGATTAAGTAAGTGTCACTTTGCAGTTGAAGGCTTCAGTCATCAGGTGGTTGATCAGGGTTCTCCATAACCTCAGTAAAAGGCAAGAGAAATCACAAGAGCAACCAAGAATAGGAGCTAGCACAAGAGTAAGAATGCTGTTAACAGTCCATTTTTACCCATGTATTTACATGCCATTTTGGGAAGTGCCTTCTGGAAGCCCATGGGGTCTATTTGCACCTGCTTACTAAAGCAAGTCTTTTATTCTCAGGGAATTTAAGATCTCAGAGTTCAGCTCTGTATTCTCAGAATTAATTCCTTCCCACTTCCCAGTAGCATTGTTCTTGTAGGTAAACTGCCTGGCTTTGGGAAAACAGAGTTTAGGGAACAAGAAACTACTCAAAATGTGGCAGACCCAGACCCCACTGTATTATAATTTGCAACTGTACCAGTCACACTGACGGCTCCCTCTGTCCTCTATTAGAAAAGTGTTTGATCTTACTATGAAAATTAGCAACTGAAGACTTGGTCCAAACAACTTTCAAGGAGGATCCCCAGCAAAATTGACATGGTAGTGTAGCACACAGGAAAGAACAGATCTAGATCTGAACCAGAAGCATTGCGAACAGAAGGGTGGGTGTTCAGTCTCAGTATGAATGTCCTTGAGGCAAAACCCAAATGCCATGCCTTATCCCCAGAACCTCTGGATTGCATACTCTTGAGTCAAGTTAAGGATGTCTAACATAAGATCGAGTTCTTGACAAAAATAATCTGGGAGTTTATGTCAGCTTGCCATTGTACAAAGTCACAGAAGGTCCACGTGGGCTGGTGTCCCTTCTCTGGCAGCAGGCAGGGCTGAATGCTTGGCTAAGAGTTGAAGAGGAGGCAGACGTGTAGTAATACTTCCTTGGGTTCTCATAGCTTGCAGCTTAGAGGTCTTCTGAACTAGGTGTTGTATCTTGGTGTTTACTAGCTCTCAATGGACTTTTCTTTTGTAAATCATTCACTGGCTCTCTGAACCTAAGCAAGCTTTTGGTGTTCATGCTGTCACCCCAAAATTTGCCTCCTTTTTCAGACCATTTAGGAATAAGGTCAACAGCACATAGCTCGATACAGATTCCCCGGGGCTCAGAAGCTTTCTTCACTGATTGACCACCGCCTTCTACTCTTTCTTTTTTCCTGTTGCTTTATGTGCTTTCTTATTTATTTGAGAACTGGCCATCTACTTGCTTGTCAGGTTCATTTATTTAAGAACTTTAATAAGTCCTTGTTGAAACTTGCCCATGACATCCCTGTAAAATGGCAAAATTACCTTCTTTATTTAAAGGATTACTTCCAGAAGCTACCACATGCAAATTACATAACCAAATCTTGTATCAGAGACTTCTGTGCAAGTTCTGTCTTTTTTCCCTCTACCAAAAATATTGGGACAGTAACAAGCTGAGATGTTGAGATGTTAGTGGTTCAGATTGCCTGCCCACTCTGCTGGCTTTGAACCTGGAAACTTGCAATTTGTATTACACCAATCAGTATAGAGAACAGCAAAACCACCAGCCCTTGCTAAGATTGTGCCATGTGGAAAATTTAGTTCTCTAGTATGAAGGTAATTTAAAAGCACAGCTTTAGTGTCTAGGACTGGCAGAGTGCTCCTTGTCAAGCACAGACCAAGCTGTGGCAGATGCTTTCTTCTAGGTATCAAACCTGTGTTGATTAGGAAATGGATAGACTGAGAGTCCCCAAATCCCTCAAGATGTAGTCACTTTTCCCCCAACTTTCAAATACATGAAAAGAAGTTATTGTATAATGAAACATCTATGTGTTGTGGTTTTACCCCGGCTGAGAGCCGAGACCCACGCAGCTGCCTGCTCTTTAAAGGAAAAGAGCAGGGGAGGGGTGGGGTTGTTTGAGGCAAGGGAAGGGAAAAGGAAGGGGCAAATAACAACCCCAAAACCAAGAAACCAAAAGCCCATAGGTTGGGATAAGGATAGTTTACTAAAATAGCAGAAAGACAAAATATAACAATGCTGACAGGACTTTAGAGCAAAAAATCTATGAAGCTGTTGATACACAATGCAGTTTCTCACCAAACCACACAACTCAGGCCGTGCCACCCAGAGCCGTCCCGGAACCCGACCGTCCCCCAAAAACTGCGCGTCCCGGAGCCGCCCCTGCTCCTCCTCCCATCAGCCCCCCGTTCTACTGAGCAGGACGTAATTGGCATGGAATACTCTCTTTGGCCAGTTTGGGTCACCTGTCCTGGCTTCATCCCCTCCTTTCTCAGGAATAGAGAAATATGAAGAACTGAGACTGTCCTTGACTGTCTGACAGCAACTAAAAACATCAGGGTGTTATCAGCACTGCTTTCATTTTAACTCTCAAACACAGCATTCCATTCGCTGCTACCAAAGAAGCTAACTTCATCCTGACCAAAACCAGGACACTATGGAAGAATTACTGCACTTTTCAACCATTTTTTTTTAACTTGTTCGTTCCCAAACTTGCACATTAAATATGATGGAAAAGGGTCACAGTACATACATAGAAGGCCAAGTAATTATGGTTGCTTTCAGTGACTATTTGAATCTCAGTACTTCCTACAAGTAGATGCTTTTATATATTTAATTAGTTCCTGAAATAATTATCAGGAGACCTGTTGAAATAGTCCATTGGTGATGATTCAGATATTTGAAAATGGCTCCCTGGTGAATTAAGTGCTTTAGTGCAGACATTTGAGTTTAATTTGGCCTTTGGATACTCTGTCTCTTAGAAAAGAAGATTTTAGAATGAATATTAGATACAGAAAGGAAGCGGTAGTACAAAATACAGAGGGACTGGTACGGTAAGCGTCTCTGGAATTAGGACAAAATAATTCTGTCTAGGAAATGGTGTGGCTGGAGCCACATGCTGCAATATGTCTTGAGTCACGCTGCAAGAACCTTTGTAACTGCGTTTCCCAATTGGACTTTCTTGTCGCTGTTAGTCTTGTATTCTCATTTACAGTTCATTTAGACTTTGCTGATTTCAGTGGGAGAAACAGATGCACTCTGAAGACTTAATTCTCTTCAGAGAGGATAGGGATGAAGCCGTCCAAATTCTTATCAGAAAGAAGTATGTGGAATTACATAACAGTCGAACTGAGTTAACCGCTTGTTTGTTTGTTCATTTTTCATTACGTATCTGTTCCAAAGAAAAACAAATGGCAGAGACCTTGGCTTTATAAGATAATTTGCCATCTGCCTCTCATCTAGTATCTACAGCCTACATCTTATGTGTAAGAATCATATTTCTTCCTGCTTTGCATGTTTAGAATAATAACAAGTGGTGTTTATAATTGCAGTACATCTGCTACAGGAAAGGGGAGTAGATGGAACATGCAGTGGTTGGGTTCTTGGATAAAGAAGAATGAGACCTCTGCTCTGCCTCTTGCTGATCTCCAGAGGGTAGCCTGATCTTCGGAGTAGACATAGAAGTGATGCACCTAGATAATATGAAATTGGAAGAAAAAAATGATCTTAAGGTTTTAAAACACTTGTTAAGCAATGGAGTGAAATTATGCCCTGTTGCATCTGTGTAGTGCTTGTGGAAGCAGTCAGGTGGATCAGGCTGCACAGTCAGAGCACGGCTAGTATGATTTTTTAGCCATGATCCAGTCATTAGCTCAGGTACTTTGAAATCAAACACTCTAATAGCACCAGCATAACAGGGCAAGAATTGGTAAATGAGCACAATTAAAAGGAAGGGAATTGAAGGTAAATCCTTTTCTGTTAGAGGAAGGGCAGTTATTTTTCCTGGGTCAGAATGCCATGATCTTCAGCCAGCTTACTGACTATGAATAATGAAGCCTAACTATCTAAAATACTACTGAGGCTCAGAAAAAGTGAAGCCTGTGGGTGGCTGTCTAGGATTGAGCTCTTCCTCCTTCTCCACTCAGAGAGATGAAGGTTGTATGCTGCCACCAGATAAAGCTGAGAGTCAGAAGAATGCAGAGGGCTGCATCTGTGCATAACTGGCCAGGAAAAGTACCTCTGTCTCTTGGGTTTTGGTTTTGACCCTGAGTCTTGGAGAATTACTTGGAAGAGAATTTGCCCCAGAGGAGCAAATTGACAGTAAATAAGTATTAGGCATACAGATGCTGGATCAGAGACCTTTCTGAAAACCAGTTGGGTCTGATCTGTTTTGCCATCAGAATTGCAAGCTCTTCACCCGAAGATTGCAAGAGTTTCTAATGGTGGTGGTTGTAAAACAAGACCATTGGCAGTAGCTGAATCTGGAGGGGCGTCAGGACCCAGGGATTCCACCTGCCCCAGCCAGATTGCTGCGTGGCAGCCTCAGTTCTGTAGTTACAGGTTCAGTTAGTAATGAGGCAGGGCACATATTCCCAGTAGGCACACTCACGCATCCATACAGGCACTACACTTGGCCCAGCCATATGGACCAGCAGAAGCACAGAGCTGCCTTGATGGCACCTGCCTAAACACGGGCAGCACCTGACCACTGCTGATGGCTCCCTGGTAACGGGTCTGAGCCTTCATGTCCCACTGCCCTTCTGAGACACCCGCCTTGCTCTGCAGCACAGCTGGAGGAGTCAGTGTTGCCATTCACAATAGGTCTCCTTCCAATCCTGATGCAGTAGCAGTATTAAATACCAGCCAAGCAAGCTGGCAGCAAAGTCTTGTGGCCTTTTTTTTTGTTGTTGTTTGGAAGCAGCAGTGCTGAGGTACTGAGAGGCTCACTCCTGTTTTTACCTCTGCTGTCAGAGTGGTTCCAAAGAGTGTTTATCAATACAGTGATAGGTGTTTTATATATATATAAATATATATATATATGTTTGTGGGTTGCACGCACACAAAGGCAGGTCTCTCCACCAGTGGGTTTTAGACACTCTTTGTCAATACAATCAGTGGCCCAGACTTCCATCCACTGTAGTTGTTGGCACCCAGATCTGCAGGCTCCCAGGCTTGCAGTCTCTCAGTCCAGTGATGAGTCCACTGTGATACTTGCATATGGTCATGTACATGGGCTCAAAACAGAGAGTGCATTCACAAGGTAAATCCTTAGGAATAGTGTTTAACAGGAAAACAGGTTGGACTGTGGTGATCAGAGAGGCAGGGATCAGTCAGATGAGTGTACTGACTGACAGCTGCCTGTTCACATGGTCCACTTGTTCCTCTGAGTCTCAACTTGGTCTTTGTGCTCAGTGTGACTTGTTTTTCACCACCTAGACCTGGACTAGTCGGGTTTCGGCTACGGTTGGACTTGATGATCTAAAGAGTCTCTTCCAATCCGTGTGATTCTATCATTCTGTGTAACTGAGCAAAGGTCACTTTGAGACCTCTTTGGCCGACTTGGATTTTTTTTGAGCCTTCTATTCAAGAATAAATTGATGTGCCTGGCCACTTTGTTGTTTATGCCTATGGAAAGTTTCCTCCTGATGTAAATTGTCATTGAAATGGAACTGACAGTGGCACGTTTTTACCCTTGCACATGAAAGTTTCAGGAAAGTTGTGAGCAATTGCAAACGGGGCTGCTGCCATTTATGATTATAATAAATCCAATTCTGCTGTCTTAAAGACTGAATTACAACTCTCTGTGTGAGTAGTTATATTAAAAACAGTCAGAGAAGCTTGACAGACATTCCTGAAGAAGGTTGTCTAATTGATTTCTTGTCCAGGAAAATGGCAATTTAAACCTCAAAGAGAAGTACTTTACCTGAAGAAGCACAATTCCATGAACCCTGGGATTACTCTAAGACTGGGTGCTCATACACAATGATTGTATCTTTCCCAGTAGTAGTGTGACATCTGGGACACCAAAGGATGAAACTCTAGAATATGCACAATAGCATTTAGCGTATTTGATATTTATTCCCCAAACAGAAGCATTAGCATCATTCTCTTGACTACCATATACTCATACTATGAAAACAAGTAAATAAAAAGAAAGCATGCCTTCCCATAAAAGGCATGGCTGTAGCACTTTGACACTCAACAGTTGATTCTTATTGGCAGGTTGTACATATAATATGCTCCGGAAGCAAAATGAGCTGGAGAAAAAAGTGACACATATTCTGCAATAAATAAAACTAACTTTGAAGTCAACCTGTGATTCAACTCAGACATTCATACTATACCACTTCAAAAGCAGAGGGCCAAAGGAGCCTCGAAATGACTGTAATGACGTAATGGATAAAGATTATCCAGGGAATGAATATTGACAGCCTGCCAGGAGTGTTGTCTTGCAAAAGAACATTTTGGGCCAAAATCACCCCTGATAAAAATTAACAAACCACGCTGAAGGAAGAGGATGGCCTACTAACTGAAAGACACTTTCACTTGTTAGTGCAGATTAATGCTAAAACTGCATTCTAAATATTAGAGAAGCTAATGCAGTTCATGTGAAATGTCAGTACTGAATGTCAGCCAATATGCTCTTCAGGCCAAACTAGACTTTTGACTACCAGCATAATAAACCAAAACCCATCTTTTTCCCACTCCCTTCTGTCATGCACAGTTCTAACCTAAGAAAACATGCCCTGACTTAGAATCCCTTTGGAAGAGACCTCAAAGCCCAGTTAGTTCCAAACCCCCTGCTGTGGGCAGGGACACTCTCCACCACACCAGGTTGCCCAAAGCCCCATCCAACCTGGCCTTGAGCACTGCCAGGGATGTGGCAGTCACAGCTTCGCTGGGCAGCCTGTGCCAGCACCTCACCGCCCTCACAGGGAAGGCTTTCTTCCTTATATCTAATATTAATCTACCCTCTTTCAGTTTAATGCCTTTACTCCTTGTCCTATCACTCCATGTCCTTGTAAACAGTTCCTCTCCGGCTTTCCTGTAGGCCCCTTTAGGTACTGGAAGGCTGCAGTAAGTCTTCCCAGAGCCTTCTCTTCTCCAGGCTGAACAAGCCCAATTCTCTCAGCCCTCAGCTCCAGCCCTCTGATCATCTTTATGGCCTTCCTCTGGATCTGCTCCAACAACCCCATGTCCTTTTTTTGTTGTGAGGCCCAGAGCTGGACACAGTACTCCAGGTGGGGTCTCAGGAGAGCCAAGCAGAGGGGAAGATCACCTCCCACAACCTGCTGGTCGTGCTTCTTTTGATGCAGCCCAGGACACGGTTGGCTTCCTGGGCTGTGAGTGCACATTGCCAGGTCGTGTTGAGTTTCTCATCCACCAGCACTGCCAAGTACTTTTCCTCAGGGCTGCTCTCAACCCTTGGGTTGCCTGACTTGGATGCCAACCCCTGTCCACTCAGCATTACAAATGAGAAAGTGCAAGGCTGTTTATGTGGTGGTGGGAATGTGACATCATCCAATACAGGCATATCTTGGAGCATCAGAGGCCTCCTTTTCAGAGTGTAAAGAGTGATGTATTGCTTCTTACCAACACTAATTAATTATTTTAGTAGTCTGTAATTATATTGCATGTGCATTATTCTTGTGTTTATAGAAGTAGGTTAATGTATATATAGATACATCTAATATATTTATATAGATATTTGTAAATAAATGTGAGATTATATGTATACATATATACTATCTCTGTTTTCACATATATGTGTGTGTATATGCACATACACCCATACATTCAGGTACATTTATTTATGTACCAAAACTGGCTGTGTATCACTATAACAAATATTTTGAAAGTAGTGTTTTAATAGAGGTGTATATTCCTCCTCCCTTGTAGTGACAAGATGATATAATTACAGAAAAGCAGTAACAACCTGTTTTTTTAAAAAAAGTGAAAAGCAAAAGAGTATCAATTGCTTAGAAGTGGTTCAAGTCTGTTGCTACTGGATTAACAGCATAACAAGCTAAAATAACAGGGAAAATGACTGTAAAATGGAAGCTGTTTTATCCACCTGAATGCCACCAGTCTAAAGAATGGAATAAAGACAGCATTTTGCTGATGCTTTTCAATAGGGCTTATTGCATTACATAAGTTGAGTAATTTTCTGCTCTCAGTCATTTCTCTCGTAATCAGATTGTTTGTGCTTTGTTCTTATTTTCTTTGTAAGGAAGAATGGGTTGGAGCTCTTGTGTGTGTCAATGGTGGGTCCAATTCATACGTTTGGGCAATTTTGCCTGTTTATAACAGCCAACACCCTTGTCTGGATTTCCTTTTCTGTTAATCCGAGAATTATCGTATCTCCCTTCCCAGCTGGGTGTAGAGTATGCTTACGTGCCAGATAAGTGCGTGCTACTTGTGTTTGTTTGAGTAGTGGCTTGCCGGTGGCAGAAAACTGGGAAGAAGTATGTATCTTGGGGAGCAGAAGGAAAATGCCATTATTTTATGGAAACTAATGGGAACATGTGCTTTGGTTTGCAAGAGCTGCTGAAATAGTTCTAGAAAGCAGGAATCTGGCAGAGATGTTCTTCTGTCTGATTTTCTTGGGAGCTAGAAAAGCCCTTTGATTGCACCAGGGAAGGCAAATAGTGTCACCCAAGACCTGCAAACAGAGGGTACTTCCCAGAAACAGCTCTGTGCACACGGTGGGTGTCCATGTGCTCCCATGGCTGCATTTGCCTTCCTTAAGCAACCTCTGCTGTGGGGAAGGGAAAGAGCCGATCCCTGCTGTGCACCCTTACACCTGTCAAAGCGCAGAGGTGTGAGTGGGAGTGCTCCCTGGTCTTTTTTTTCACAGGGGTGAGGGGAGTGGGATAGGGGTGGCAAAAGCTGTTTTGTTGTCTTTTTTGTTAGCCACACTGGCGCTAAGACACCTCAGGATTTATGTGAGTTGCCCGGTAACACTGTCTCCTCCTGTCTCCGTTTTTCCGGCTCCCCTAATTAACCACATTTATACTCATTCTGTACGAGTGCTGACACTGAAACACATAGGAAGAAGTGGCTCCAGATGCTTCCAGGGTGTTTACAACTGTACACATGGAAAGGAGATTGAAGAGGTAGTCAAGATTAACCTCTCCTTTTGTATCGCAGTATCATTATCTAATTAGATCAGAAGCAAAGCCCTGCGGCTTAGTCAGTATTAGAGCGTAGGCACCCATTTCAGGAGGAAGCCTTTGAGAAGAGCAATCTTCAGCCGTCCACCTACACCATTTTCTGGGCGGCTTTACAGGATGGAAAAAAGTGACAGATGTAAACCTCCCCAGTTGCATCTTCTTACACTCATTGCCTTTAAAGAGACTTCTGTCCTTCTGAACCACTGTGTCTTTCTTCCCATTTTCCAGAAAAGGGCCTTTACCTGAACAAGGACTCTTGTCACCCAGTAGTCACTCTGCCTCACTGCAGAAAATGTCCAACATAGTTCAAATATATGGAGATCCTGTTGTTGAGGCTCTTGCCACACAATTCATAGATCCCATGCTTGGGGTCTATATACACTGGGACTCATGCCTGAGTCTGTAATTTTTGGTTCTGCGTCAAGTGCAAAATTACTTTCTGGTTTAGGTTCAACAAACATCCCCCTGGAAGAGCATGTCTTGTGTGGTTTTCTCCAAGCATTCTTCTTACATAACAGATGGTGGGATTTTTGTGGGCAAACTCTGGGTTTGATTAAATTTTGAGTTTACCACTCTATGTGAAACTAATCCTGATATGACCTTCTGTCGGGGTTTTGCCCCAGCCGGCAGCTAAGCATCATGCAGCTGCTCATTCATCCCTCCTTCCCCCCAGGGAGTGGGGAGGGGAATGAGAAAAACCCCCTCATGTGTTGAGATGAAGACGGTTTAATACGATAACAATGGAAGATAACAATAATGGTAATAACAACAAAGCCACCACCAATAATAATAATATTAAGAATACAAAAACCATGATGCACAAATGCAGTTGATTACCACATGTGAAAGGAAAAACAACCCAATGCCCAGTCTGTTTTCAAGCAGTGATTCCACCTCCTGGCTCACTTCCCCAGTTATATATGGAGCATGAAGTTACATAGTTGGGAAGATCCCCTTGGACAGCCTGGGCCAGCTGCCCTGGCTGGGATTTCCCAGCTTCTTGTGAAACTGGCAGGGGATGCGAAGTGGAAAAGTCCATAATTTGTAGTGTAGACACTGGAAACGACTGAAAAAATCAGTGTGTTATCAACATTATTCTCATACTAAATCCAAACCACAGCACTATACCCACTACTAGAAAGAAAATTAACTCTGCGTCAGTTGAAACCAGGACACCTTTGCTTTGTGGTTGTGTAAGGGTCTTACAGCAGTGCTTTGGATCCTTGTAGGAAAGCATGCAACCCCTTTTGTTGTATTAGGACAATGTACCATCAGCAAATAAACAGAAAGCCTGTGAGAGAAGAATAGAGCAGATCAGAATCTATTCCTGCTCCAAGATCGAATATGTGATTAGTTGACTAAGAACATGGGACCACAAATTTGACCAGGGTATGCAGAGGCTACTATAGTAACAGTAGCAACAACTGTAAGATACAGGAGGAAAGACTCATCTGTTTGGGGCAGATAGCTTAAAGCAGTTTGTTGGGTTTCACTCAGGTCTTTTGTGGAAGTGCAGTGGTGACTCAGGTTTAACATGTACATATAATAAGTAGTAATATTTTCAGAATGTTGTGATGTAATGAAAGAGCAATGTTCTGTACTTGTGCCGTTACCTGGGTCATTGCAGCCCCTGCCAGCATTATGACATCTCACCTGTTGGCACAAAGACACAGGTGATGCGTTCGCCACTTGCACATTATGACCAAGAGCATTTAGCTAGCGCTGAAGTGAAGGCTGACAAGGTTAGAGGTGTGCTCATTTTCCCACTTGCACACAGGCTGCAACTGTCATTAGTTTCCCTTTTTCTGTCACATTTGTTCAGCAAATGTTGCACAATAACCTTGAACTCACTGCTGCACACACCACTCCGAGAAAGACTGTCTCTACCCTGGCAGCTGCAATTGCTGTCTCACTGTGTGAAATGAAGCTGCTCATCTTGCAAGAGATTTTAAACTCTACTTAGCTATTGTATCAGATATTTTAAAAAACGTGGATCGCACAAGCAGCTGCTGTCTTGTAGCCAGTAGACCACATTTTCCCTGAGGCTCTTACAGCATTGTGACAGGCTTGACAGTCAGATTCATCTGAGTCCATGTAGTTTTCTACTGCGTAAGAGACTGTATCCAAGTTAGACAGCAACCTGGGCCCTCTTTACCGATGAAAGAGATTTCACTAAGTGTAGGTTACTATGCATTTCACCCAAAATGAGCTAAGTAAGAGACTCTCCTCCTTTACTGGGAGGAACAGCTGTGGTGGGGAGGCCTTGGCTGGTGGCTGGGCACCAAACAGCCACTCTCTCACTACGGCCCCCCACTGGAATAGGGGGAAGGATCGGAAGAACAACAGCTCAGGACTCCTGGGTAACAGCAGTTTAGTAAGTGACACAAAGCTGCAGATGCAAGCAAAGCAAAATCAGTTTATTTACAGCTTCCTATCAGCAGGCAGGTGTTCAGCCATGTTCTGAAAAACAGGGCTCCATCATATGGAAGGGTCTCTTGGGAAGACAGATGCCATAACCACAGATATCCACTCTTCTTCCCTCTTTCCCCCCCTCTTCCATCACAAAGCACCATGTTGTATGGTATGAGATACCCCTTTGGCCAGCTGTCCCAGCTATGTTCCCTCCCAGCTTCTTGTGTACCCCAGCCTATGCTAAAAAAAGAAAGCTACCACTTTGTGCGATAGCCAAAACACTGGTGTATTATCTCAACACTATTTTAGTCACAGATCCAAAACACAGTACTGTATCAGCTGCTCAGAAGAAAATTAACTCTATCCCAGCCAAAACCAGCACAGTAAAAAAAACCCCAAAAAATCCACCACCAAAACTCCAGCTTGAGTTTTTTCTCTGCCTCAGAATAAAACCAAAATGGAAACCTAAGGGGGAAATCATGTTTTTATGAAATGAGGTACTGCTTCCTCTTTAGTTTTACCAATAATTTTGTAGATAATTTAGAAAAGATTGGTGTGGTGATTTAAATCTGGCTGGAGGCCAGATGCCCACCAAAGCCTCTATCACTCCCCTTTTCAGCTGTACAGGGGAGAAAATAGATACTGAGAGGCTCAGGAGTCAAGATAAGGACAGAGAGAGATCATTCCACAGTCAGCATCCCGGGCAAAACACACCCAACACGGAGTAAAAAAGAGAAAAAAACCTACCTAACTTATTACACTACACACACACACGTACAGAGTAGGATAATGTAAGTAATGTAATATAAGAAGTACAATCACTCCCTTCTTAGCAGACTTCACTTTAGTCATGATTTTCCTCCCTTCTTCCCCCATTGTGGCATGGGGAGGGGCCGGGAATGGGGGAATGGGGGTTTTGGTCTCCTAACTGTCATTCCCAGAGGCGCTGTGACCGTCACTGATGGGCTCGGCCTTGGTCAGCAACGACTCCGGCCTTGAGCCGGCTGGTGTTTGCTCTGTGGGGCCTGCAGAGACCTTCTGGCTGCTGCTTGCAGAAGCCGCCCCTGCAGCCCCCCTTCTCCACCAGAACCCAGCCACGCAAAACCACAAGAATAAGGTTTCCAAAATGCTGAATGATTCTGATGCCCTACTTTAGCATGTCCTGATATTGTGAATTAAAGTTCATTAGCTTTTTTAACGTCATATAATTTTACTGTGAGCATTTGAATTATCTTAATGTATGAAAGAAAAGTTAATAAACTTGATGACAGTTATATTGCAATCTAAATACAACTGTCAGATGATTACTTCTGTTTTCTGTGTGAAATGCCACACAGGACAAATTATTGATTAAGTATTTAATTCCTTAGACTATATGGTTAGCACCAAGAGTCAAGCTTTGTATGTATTGCTCTATAAGCTTCAGCTAATCCATAACATAAAATGTAGGTCAACCAAAGCTTTTTTGAAACAGATGAAAATCTAGTAGTTTATGGTAGTTCAGTGGATGTGTGCCCCCACAAGGCTGCCAACTTCTCCAGTTCTGAACTGTAAAAAAAAAAAAGCCAAAATCAGACTGCTGAAAGCTGCATATTTTAGCTCATTTTCATTCCAGTAGCAGCAATGCCCTGTGCAGTTGGGTTTTGTTTGTAACATATTCAGCACTGACACGCTACAGAAGATGATAAATAGTTCAGTGGTGTTTAGAGGATTTTATATTTAGTTTGCTGACAACGAAAAGTATTTTAATTTGGGCAACTTCATTAGTGTAAATATTCAAGAAGAGAGAGAAAAACACAGTTGTTCTAAGTAAAATGCGAGAACTGGAGGTAATCCAGGGTTTATTTCCGCACACACTATAGCTTTTCCTTTATTTTTACATTCAGGATCACAGGCTGTATCTGTCACTAGATTAATGCTAGAATATAGTAAATACATTAACCTGTGTTTCTGTTTCATTAAAGTGTTGAGGAGAAATGGGAAGCATCAGTGTGGCTGTTTCTAAAAGCAGATGTGTTCCATAATACATGCACTGTCTGCCCATATGGCAGGCCACAGGGATGTCCCACTGGTGTAGGAGCTTCTTCAACTTCTGATGTTCTTCTAACCGTGACTCCTGTTCTCCTCCACTGAGCTCTTCTGGTTCTGGAGGCCAGTTGCTGAAGTTTATCCACGTGTCCACTCCTGGATGTACATAGTAGAATTAAAGACTCAGTCTGTGGGTTTAGAATTTGCCTTTTAAAATACGTTTGATACTTGCTTCTGAGTGTGTTTCAAAGAGTGCTCCCGGGTCCAGCCGTTCCTCAGTATGGTTATGGGAGAGGATGGGGTGAGGTGGGAGCTGTGGGAATGTGAGGAGGTGAAAACTTTGCAGTGCAGAATCGGTTTTGGAGGATGGGGAGTGGCAGGAGAAGGACATGTAGAAGTTGTTCAGGTCCAATGGCCAAGATGCTCATCAGTTGCCTCTTCTTCAGAGAAAGTTCCTGCAACAAACTGTCAGCACTATTGCAGTTGAATAAGACTCCTGTGGAAAACTGCTTTTTGTTTGAAGTCAAATGTAATATTTTGAGTTACTGAAGTTGACTTTTAAACTGTGATTTTAAAAAAATTTATTTCTAAAGTCAAAAACTGGCAGCTTTTAAATTGCAGTGATGAGGACTGAAAACATTTTTAGTCTGAGAAATGTGGCTTCCCATGACCAAAAGGGCTGGGACAAAATGTCTGGTCATCATATAGATCATCTCTGAAGTCTGCAT
Source organism: Gallinula chloropus (assembly GCF_964237585.1). Classification (NCBI taxonomy): domain Eukaryota; kingdom Metazoa; phylum Chordata; class Aves; order Gruiformes; family Rallidae; genus Gallinula; species Gallinula chloropus. The sequence goes on from NC_140085.1 coordinate 118,670,927, forward strand.
TTTAAACAGTGACTCTGGATTCTAATAGTCTGGGGAAAAGCACATTTTTTCTTTCTATGCACTTTGCAGGAGAGGTTTCTTTACATTCCCGTTTAACCTAGAGTTTTTGGTAAAAATGTACACAGAAAGTATTAGGGAAAGCTTTTCTTTACACATAAAGCTCTTCAGGCTAGATCTTGCCATCAGGCTCTGCTTGAAAGAAAGAGATGCTACATAACTTCAGCTGTTTCTGCTGTAACTAGAAAGCCCTAGGGCTTCCTTCTCTAGCCCTTACACAGGTAGGTAGGAGGAGAGAACCAAAGTTTTACTTTTGCTTTTTTCCCTTTCCGCTTTCTTGCTCTGTGCATGCTTGTGGGTGGGGAGAGGCTGGGAGGAGGAAGGGAGAGAGGAAGAGTGAAAAAATGTGGTGAGCCTGAACATCAACACAGGAGACCTGAAGTAGTCTTCTCTGAGGATGAAAGGGTTTCTGAGTCCCTTGTTGCAGAGTGACCCTGGATCTGCACTTCTAAAATGAAGGCAGATGGGGCAGCTCAGTTCGTAAGAGCTGCTGGGCTATTTTGGAATATCTCCTACTTTCATTTTTTTTTTTTTTAAAGGGAAGGGATGTTTGGAAGGGTTCTGGTTTTATCTGTTTATAAGACTGTGAATAATACTATTTGTACTTTGAGGTATAAAGGTACTGCAATTATGAGAAATTGCTTTCTGCCTGACTGGCATACATAAACAGCTTTCATCTCTAAATGTATGTATCAGGCTCGTGACTTCAGTTTGTCATTTGAGGGAATGTGTCAGCCTTTCATTTCAAATTGTGTTGGCTCTTCTTTTGTCAGGAAAGACCTTTCTTGCACGCTTAAGTAACAGAAACAAAGGCAATTTAAAAAAAAAGGCAGCAAAAAGCAATTATCAAACAAGGATTAGGCTATGGATATTTCTTTGAAAAGACATTTCCACTAGATTCAGAAGAAAGATGAAGCTGTGCGTCATTCATACATGGCTCCTTTTTTCCCTTTCATGTTTCCCAAGGGTTGGAGATAAATTAGGGTAACTATTTTCTGTGCAGGCAACGTACAAGCTATGCCCCAGATCTCCAAATGCTTCAACATGTAAATACTGCTTCTGAAGCCATCAGGTCTTGCAGCAAGTACAGATTTATTTGCATTCATGTTTGAAGGTTACTTTCGTTCATTGACCCATTTAATTGTCACTATCCTCGGTTGCAGGCATATGGCTTCGTGTGCACGGGTAAGGAAGATGAACAGCTTTAACTCTCTCAGGCAGAAACATTCATCAGAGAAACAGACAAGAACAGAATCTTGCCACTGATGTATCTGATTACTGTTTTTTGTCAAGAGCCATATATAATTGTAATTATCCTGTAAACCTTAGTAGAAGGCTGTAACCTTGCTGTAGGACCAGCTAAAGGGACCTATACAGAAAAAGTGCATAGAAGGAAAGGTTCAGAGCAGCTGTTCCAGTGGGACCAGTACCAACCAGCATGAGATACTTCTTCAATAAGAAGGGTGTCTAGTAGTTACCCAGGCCTGTAATTATTGGCTCAGGTTGCATCAACGTGCTTCTGCTCTTCCTGGTCGTAGCTATAAAAAACATACTAAAAGAGGGCTGCACAAAACCCCTTTGACTCACAGCATGATGGGGATGTGTAATCATTGCTTAGAGGAGCAAAGAGGTGAGTCCACAGTGCTACTGACTCCTGTTCCACTCCCGTGTACTGTTAGAAGAATGCATGTTTCAAAAAAGTCTGTATATTCTGTGTCCACTGCAAACACTTGTTATTTGGTGGTATGAGTTCAGTGTGTGTAAAACCCATCTTGTTTGTAGAGAAACATTGCCTGGCCAGGAGATGTGATACAGACAGACAAGGTGAGTGAGGTTGTATAGTCTATTAAACCTTCAAACTCAAAATTACAGGGTTGCAGCGCTTGCGGCTTAAGAGACTGTCATATCGAATTAGTTATTCTAAAGAAAAGCAGCATCCAGATACTAAAATATTGCAATGAGTAGCCAGTATAATAGAGAAAAAGCATGGGGCACACAACCCTTCCTTTGAAGTTTTAGAAGAGTTAAATCTTTACTTAGTCAGGGCTTTTTTTATTTGTCTGCACAACATGGCCTGTCAGATCCATTGTCTTCCATAAATTCAGTATCTCACTCAGGTATCTAAGACATCAGTGACATTAAATGGTCTTCTCACATTGTTTATAGCCTAGAGTTTGGTTTAAGGTTCTCCCTCTGCTAGAACTAGTTTCTCAACTAGATTGCCATCTTCTCATCAGTGTATTCCAGATTATTATACAACATGTCCTACAGTAACTAGTGATTTCCTGCCATCAGTCTTGGCTTGGGGGCTTAGTGGTCTCTCTTTAGGCTCCAATTTACTGGTATGTTTTACTGACTTGCCACAGAAGGAAGTCAGCCAATAACGCTTACCACAAAGGAAGTGTGCTGATAGAAGTCAAAGGGTAGGGGCTCACACAAACAAAAGTCAAAACTGCTTTAAAGTTTGTTTCCCAACATTTAGCCTTCAATTAACACCTAACCTTCCAAAGGTTGTTCAGATGTTTCAGCCTTTGAGGTAGATGTTCTGGTTAAGTTTGAGCCAAGTGCTAGGTAACTTGAAGCAAAAAATTGTGGAGTTTTGAACTGCCCCCCAGCTCCCAGAGTGAGAAGTAAGTGCTAAATACTAACAGTGAGGTAAAAACACACACTTGGAAGCACTTGCACATCCTAAACACGGTCAGGCTGCTCTTCTCCATGTGTTTGTAGGAAGCGGCTGAAAATGTGGAGTGCCAATCCAAACTGAAGATTTTGAGTGTGCATTTTTTGTGCTTAATTACCACAAATGTGCAAGCAAATGAGGGACCACGATCAAATCTACATTAAAAAAAAAGACCAGAAAATGTCTTGATACCCATTTTATTTGTGACTAATACTGAAATCAGCCATGATTTTTTTGGCAAAGCATGAGATTTCATGTCAGTGCATCTAGAGGTTTGGTGCCTAGCCTAAGCTAATTGTCCTGAGCTCCCACTGTAGTTAAGAGGAAGATGTGCTTTCAGAGGGTTATTTATCATGTCCCAGAACAGGAATGCAAAATAGGTAGAACTCATTACCTGTTAGGTATGCCAGTTTCTGTTGGTAATAAATGAGTCCTAAACAGTGAATTTAGGTTAAATGTCAAACGCTTAAATGTATAAATTAGGTAGATTGAAGGCTACAAGGCTTGCTGTAAGCATGGGCTAAGCTCTCCATCTGAGTTATGAATAATCTGTCCCATGATCACTAAGTGGGAAATCAGCTGTGGATCAAGAGTACTATGTTTCAGAAGGCCAGGTTGTGGGCTATGTTGGAAAATGCAGTTTAGTCCACCACAAAAAGCTTTACTGCCCAGGGGAATTTCTTTTATTTATTTTTTTTTTTAGTTGAGAGGAACAGATTCCTCATTTCTGAGTTGGAAGGGACTTTGCACCAAAGGAACTGATTTGGTTCCTTCAAGCACAATCTTAGATTTTCTTACCTTCTCTGCCTTGATGTTTTGATGCCTGGCATGCAGTTTTATAGACATTTACATAACTAAGGTCGTTTCTCTGAGGCAAGGTACAAGAATGCATTACAATTGTAAATTCCCTTGATTGTACTAAAGCAATGCTCAGAGCTTAGACAATGGAAAATCCTATTGTTCTATGTCCCTAAGAGATGTGTGAATAGAACAGAACTATATGGATGGGTGCATTTTAAAGCTAAAGTGGAAAAATGATTCATTAAAAGGTTTATTCACTCATGATACACAAATGGTGATAGAAGCCATGCAGCTCTGAGTTTACATACAAATTTTATTTGGTAGACAGTTACCTTAAAGATGTTTATTATTTCTAGTGTGACTTTGGCCCCCAGGCTTTACAGAGGTACAGTTCAGGCCAATATACTGTTAGGAAAGCTCCTATTGTTAAAACAATATATTTTTTCACTCTGTAAGGAAGGCTGTTTCTGTCCCACACATGTTCAAGTTAAAAGATGCCCCTTGTTCTTCCCAAGTATGGTGTGTACCTGTAGATTACTTTGACTTAAGCTTGTTGGAGCTCAGTGAAGAGCATGGAAAAGAAACAACCATTTAAATAATCCACATTGAGAGTTTCTTAAAGATCAAATTACTTTAATAATTATCGGTTGAAATAGATAATCCTTCTCATCTGATGATCTACAGGCTGAGTTAAACATTAACAAACCTGTCCATACCATTGAGAGGACAGTGTTCAGTACTCTTCTTGCAGGTGGGAACAGAGTGTCCTGGCTGGTTCGTAACAGTGTTAGAAATACTCAGGAAGCATCTCTCTGGTGTTATGTCAATTTAGGGAAACAGCTTGGCTTTGAACTAACTTTGGTTTAAGTGTGAAGCCCCAAGTTTCTTAATCTTATCATTGGAAAGTGATTTATTTTTTCTTATTTTATATTAAAATAAAACAAGCAAGCAGTCCCATTTGGAATGAAATGGTTTGAATTCAGCCTGGAAAGGAGAAGTCTCCGGTGAGACCTAATTATGGCCTATCAATACTTAAAGGGGTCCTACAGGAAAGTGGCAGAGGCACTGTTCACCAGGGAGTGCAGTGATAGTACAAGGGGCGATGGCTTCAAGCTGAAAGAGGGTGAGTTTAGATTAGACATTAGGAGGCAATTCTTTACTATGAGGGTAGTGAGGCACTGGACCAGGTTGCCCAGAGAGGCTGCAAAAGCCCCATCCCTGGAGGTGTTTAAGGCCAGGTTGGATGGGGCTTTGTGCAACCTGATCTAGTGGAGGTGTCCCCGCCCATGGCGGGGGGGTTGGAATTAGATGGTGGTTTAGGTCCCTTCCAATCCAAACCATTCTAGGATTCTATGAATGCCACAGCATGAATTGTCCATAGAGGGGGATTTGGTTTAACCATAATGCCTATTTGTGTTTCAGAATGGAAAAGAAAAGGAATCTCAAGAGTCAGATTCCTGGGTGGCACAAACTGCTGGAAGGTTCCCAGGTGCTGAAAGAGCTGTCCCACCTCCCACCCTGCTTGTGAACCATGCCATCCCTGTGTCCTGATAGTGACAGTCCTGCAGCCCAGACAGCTGGAAACAAACCTTCTTTGTTCTTAATTTCTGAGGAAATGGTTTCCAGGTGGATGGGTTTGCTCTCCTCACTGGTTGCATAGTCACGTTTGAAAGCTAGATCAGGAAAAGTGAGGGGAAGTTGCCCTGGGAAGAGACAACAAAGGACATTGCCCCCTTCAGTAGCCATACCATCTTCTGTTGCTTTAAGCTGCTTCTGAAACTGTTGGCTCTGAATAGCCCCAAACCCACAAGCTGGACCACAACCTTGCAATGGCTACGAGTCACCACACAGCTTGTATGTACGGCTATCATGCTTACATACACAGACTGGATGGCTCTGTGACTGCTGAGTTGTGAAATGGAACCGTAAATCATCAGGAACTAATTTGCATGCAGTTATTTATGTGCAAAGAAGAGGAACCTGCACTTCTTTTCATGTGCAAATATTCTATGTGGTCGTGACTGTGTGCTCCAGAAAGTAGCACAATAGATGCAGGATACTTACGGTCACTGCCCTCTGCTCTGCAGTGCCAACCTGCTGTCCTTCTCTAACTGCATGATTGCTTTTGGGGATTAGGAACCTTCTTACTCACTGCAAGGGGGAGCAGGGGAATTAAAGCAGGAGGAGACCCAGAGAAACTCCCTGGGGGTTCTCATTCGATAATGGGGTAGCTTTGTCCTAGAACTTCACAGGAGTCTCTGCTGCAACTCCTTGCTTAACTTAACTGTTAGGTGAAGCAGATTGGTGTAGTCTCTAGCAGTAAACACGTAGATGTTTTGCTATGATGGTGGCTTTTTCTCAGAAGTGAGCAAAGACTGATGCAGAAAGTGAACGTCAGGTTGAGAAGGATGAGACGAGTATTTTGTTGGTATATTTGCATTCTACATGTTTGGGAAAGGCTTTTTGCTGGTGTAAAATTGATGAAGTATGTTTCCTAGCTAGTGTTTGATTACATCTACAAATGCTTCTACTGTAAATCTGGCCTTGGGTTGTTATCTCTGCATGTGTGTGTGTTTCTCATCTTGTGCTTCTCTGCAGAGCTTCTGCCAGCATTCCCCAGCTGTTCAGTCTTCTGATATAAATCTAAAGGCCTGGCAAATGAAAAGTCTGCCAGATATCATGAGGATGTTTTCCATGTCTGGATGGACTTCTGCGAGCTCTTTCTCTCACGTATAAATCACTAACCTTTTAACATGACACACAACCTGTTTAGGCTGGTTTTCCCTTTCTTGCGTTGTTGCGCAGTAGGTAATCCAGGGAGGGGTTGTTAGCCATGGGGGTGTGGGGATGGTGGATCTTGGGGGATGCAGCAAAGACAGATTTGCTAGGAGCATTTTTCTGTAATAGCAGACTCTCTACTCTTGCCTCAAGGGGAAAGACGTGGGTATGGCACCTTCATTCCACTTGGTTATTTGGGTTTTGGGGTAGAGAATTCCCTGGACTTTGACATGTTTTGTTGGTTTGTTGGTTTTGTGGGGTTTTTGTTTGTTTGCTTTTTTTTTTTAGTTGAAGTAAGAGGAAATGAGAAATAAGCCTATAAATTTTAGAATAGAATGGAGTTTCTTCAATGGAACAGGGTCAATGTACAGTGCCAAGAATTGGCTGTGGTTTCTCATCGTGATTGCTGGTACTGTAAATGAATAAATTTGTGTACTTAAATTCCTGTGTAAAAAGTATATTGCTTTTTGGAAGTAGGTCAGAACCATAGTACTTGCCCGAGGATCTTCTGTATTTCTTTACTGGATGTTTCTGAGCAGTAGTAAATCACATGCCATCTAAAAAAGCAGCACATAAAGATGAAATATAGCACTTGTATAAAAATTTTTAATAAAGAGTTAATGCGTTTGTACTGGACAACCGTTAGGAAGTGTGGCAAAAGCAGGTTGCAATGTCTTTGATTTTGACTTTTAAGTGCAAAATGCCACTTATTGTGTGGCTCGGTTTTCAGTCATATATACATATATATATATATCTATATTTTATTTTTTCCCCCCAATCCTGTTACAGAGTCACAGAGTCACAGAATGTTAGGGGCTGGAAGAGACCTCAAAAGATCATCTAGTCCAACCCCCCTGCCAAAGCAGGATCACCTAGATTAGGTCACACAGGAACCTGTCCAGGTAGGTTTTGAATGTCTCCAGAGAAGGAGACTCCACAACCTCTCTGGGCAGTCCTATATGCTATAGTGAATTTTCTGAGAAGCCTTTGAGTAGTTTCAGGCCAGTGGTACTTGGAGGGTCCCAACAGCTGTTTCGTACCTCCAGAAGAGCTTGTGATGAAAGAGAAACAGTTCAGATATATTGGAAAGGGCAACTCCTGCAGTAATTGCAGCAGGGAAAGCCTGCCACGCTCACCAGGGACCTGACACAGGCTCTTGGTGCCTATTGATGGATGCAGAATTAGGCTGCAACACCTAGAAACTTCTAGGAGTCTGTGACATTTCTCTGAGTATCAAATGAGTATATTGCTGGCAATGAAATGCAAATGAATGAAGCACTGTAGTAAAAACCTAGAGATGTTACTTACCTGAGGAAATTCACTGTAAGGGTAGGAGTGAGTTTTTGTTATGGGTTTTTTTTTGGTGCTGATTCAGACACATCCTGAAGCATGCGCTCCTACTCTAAGCGTGGAGAGGGGGTGGTTCTTTCCAGATCTCCCCAGAAATCTCTGTACAAAGTCCACGAGGAAGCAAATAATGCCATCAACACATTTCTCCCTTGCTGAATCCATTAGAATAGCAGAAATTTTGGTGACTTGAGCAACACAAACTGCCTTAGTATCTTCATCAATACAAGAGATCACCCTTAATCACCTCATTAAACAAGGGGCTGCTGTGGGCTCTGTGTTGCAGCCTGGGTGTGAGTGGAATCCTCCTCTTGAATGGGGGTCTGCTCAGGCCAGTCGTGTGTTTCTGGCTGTGAGTCTGGTCTGGTATCACAGTGCCTGGAGTTAGCTTTTCGTGGCAAATCCTAACATGGGAAAATGGAATAAATTTTGCTTCTGAAGTGAAGCTAGTATGTAATGTGAGGTGAAATTAACACCAAAAATGTTTGCATTGCTTGAATTTTCTGTTTCAGTTTTGATTTCTTACTTTCAGTACTACGCTTAGTGGGTTGGACTAAGGAAGTTGCTGAGTGCTTGTTCTGGTTGATGATGGTGTATTAATGTCTTGTTGACAAATTCCTATTTTAAATAATTTTTCAAAACTGGTATAATTGTAAATCAGAAGAGTTTTAATAGAAATACTTGAAATACATGATGCTAAACTCGATCTTGCTGGAAGTCAAGCCGCTGTGGTGCTTGAACCGAAAGGCCCGCAGTATGCATCAGTGGTAGTGGTGAGTTTTCTTCGAGGTTCAGCCTTTCGTTGAACTCTGTGGTACAGAAACTCCTTGCTGCACAGATCATGAAGTGGTCACCTGAGGAAAATGAGGTAGGCCAGGTAAATCTGCATTGAAGGTGGTCAGGAATTCCAAATATACAGCAGATGGATATGAAACGGTCCCTGTACTGTAAGAACACAATCCCCTGCAAATGCATAATCTGTTTCTCGTGAAAGACATGTGGCCCAGTATAGAAGTTTTAGGTCAACTGATTCAGTTGAAGATTAGCCTCAATATTCTGAAAGAGAAGACTGTAGTTACTTAGGGAGTTTAATTCCTTATAAAGGATTATACTGGGCACCATGCTAACTGCCACAGTGTAAAACCTTTTTGTCTGTTTGCTAAATTAACCTTTGTACTAGAAAGGCTTCTTATGTGCTTCCACTCAAAAGAAGAGATGGTTTTGAGTTTTAGCAACTTAAAGTGCCAATGATTGGGATCCTGATCTAAAATTCATAGTTTCTTCTATTTCTTCTTTAATCATGTTCCTCTATTGTTTTGCAAATGAGTTGCAGAGATGTGTCCTGCTCTGATTTAATGTGGTGTGCAGGATACTTAATATGGAAATCTCCTTCAGAGGGGCAGAAACAAGTGCAGGTAATGGTGGGGAAGGTACTCCGTTGACAATTATTATCACTTGTGAAATTATGTTTGGAAAAGTGTCTTTAATGGACGTGATGTTAAATCTCTCAGTCTTATGTTTTGAGAGGTAGGGGTTTAATTGTAGGCAGTGATGCATATGTTGATACGTGTTTTCAGACAGTGGCTGTGTATTTTAGGTGTACCTCTCTCAGTATTCATGGTTGTACACGTTTTTTATGCCTCCCCTTTAAATTTACAATATTTACTGCCTGGTTCTTGGCACTCACAATGGGCTGACTGTTATGGAACCCTGGCAAGAACCCTTTGCCCTGGAAATTCGGGTCAGAACAAGCCCATATAATAGAAATTTTTGTAGTGGCATTAATGTGTGATCTTCTGTCACGTTGAACTCTGCAGAGCAGACAGGGAATAGAGACAGACACCAATGAGTACTTTACCCTGTGCACTGCGTGTGGGACCCAGTGGAAGAAAGCCTGTGCCAGTAGAAGTTAATGGCAGGGCACCTTGGCCAGCTTTTGACCAGCATGAGAAAGAGTTTCCCACCTGCAGATAACTCATGTGTGTGTGGTGCATGTGTGCATAATGCAAACATTGGTACAATCTAATGTTTGAGTGACATCATAGGCTTGGAAGGTAGCTGGTCCTCATTGGCAGAGAAGGGGTAGTATGAAGAACTTTTTCTCTGTAGGTCTCATTTAGTAAATAATGTCATGTTTGAAAGATCTGGTCTCTTTCCAGTGCTTTTCCTTCAAATTTTGATTTGCAAAAGTGTGAAGTGTGAAGGAGAAGCTTGTTAGACCTTGTTGGGGTGCCACAGATTTCTCTCTTTGAAATAGCTGTTCTTTTTGATAGATTGTACTTGCTTGTGTTCTTACTATTGTTTTTGTACCCATGAGGTCTTGTAGCATCCAAGCAAGTTGCTTTGTTCAGGTTCAGGACAGGATTTTAGAGTGAAAAATTGCTGTCCCATTAAAAAAAAAAAAAAGGCAGTCAAGCAAACTGTTATTTTGATACATTTGGTCAGCTATGCTTTCTAGGACATTTGCCATGAAAACAGTAGGATTAATTATTTGTAGAGAGACTTTTTTGTGACTACTGCTTTCCTCCTGGGCTAGGGGATGCTCAAAGAAGAGTATTGTCTGCAGATTTGGAAGATCTGATGACAGCATGACATTAATGTTTTTGATGCAAAAATTTGATGCCTGTGGCATTGAAGTAATGTGAATTGAGACTAAAGAAAAGAAAATTTAAAGATAATACTAAGCGGGGATGAAAGGAAAACAAGAAATAATGGAGTTAGGAAGAAAGAAAAATCAGAAGAAAATAATCCACCACTGATTTTCTAGGAGCTTGAAGACAACATTACTTTTTTACACCATTTCAACATTCCACCTACAACCTATGTTAATGATAATCACAGCACTGAGAAAGTTTACATGTGGAATATAAATGCTGCCTGCATATACACGAATATAGCAAAAAGGATTGCCAAATCCCAGCGCTACACCTAAATGGATCTTCCACCCTTCTGTTTTGGTTTAAATTTAATTACAGAAAATTTGCAACATAAAAAATTTCTTTTTGACACCAAATTAACATTTTTTTATTCTTGAAGTTTTACCTAAAAGCACTGCTGATTAAAATAGACTAAGAAAGAAAAAATAATGCAGGGGAAAAAGATCTTGAAAAATATAAATGCTGGTCAGGATTCTGTCCACCCCTCTCACCCAATCTTTATGCTGTAAAATGGGGATCAATCAGGACAAAGTGGGTGTGACTAAGCCTGAATCTGGATTTCTCATTGGAGTCCAGTTTGCTTATACCTACAGTAACATGGTGATTGGGGGGTTAAATTAAGGTTTACTGACAAAGGTATTTTATTCAGGTGAGATGTTTCAAGTTGGTGGTGTGGTTATTCTAGAACAGCTCTGCCTGAGGACATATTTACTGTAGCATCATCTTCTGAAGTGGATTAATCTAAACAAGAAAAAAACCTGCATGTACTTAATATGGAATAATGATTTCCCTTGGAATTATTTTTCCAGAGTTATTGTGTTGCATCTCCCTGTCTAGAAAAGTCTTTAGAGTTCTTAGGCTAAGAGAGTCCTTATGGTATGAGAATGAAGGAGGTTTTTCTTTCTTGTATGTCTCCTTTTGCTTGTCATGCCTCTTCTAGTGCAGAACAAACCAAAGAGAGGACTTTGCCTTTGAGATCGTGGCTATCACACTATGGGAAGTTTTTGTTGTTTTGGTGGAAGGGAAGAGTTTTGTCACTGAAGCTGCAGTGATTGGAGAACATTCTGCTCCGAGCCTGTGGAGTTACATTAGCTGTGGAGTATTAGATATGGTAACAGAGACACCCACATCTGAGTAAAATACAGACACACAGAAAACAGTTGCAAGTCTTCATAGCTCTGTTTGAAAATTTTCCTAGAGTGAATCAAGAATGTGTGATCCTGTAATCCCACCATACTACTTGTGTAGTGGGAGGAGGTTGCTGGTCCCACTCAGAGTTTGGCTTTTGATAGTTACTGCAGCATGCTGATCTTTCATTCTCTCAGCAGGTACTTGGTAGTGCCTACTTGTCACTATTTAGAGGAAATAAACTTTCATTGCTCACCAGATGTGATTGTAAAGGGTTCAGTGAACTTCTCTTTCTTCTTTCAGGTTACAAGACCCTTTTGAAAGGAATTTCAGGGAAGTTCAGCAGTGGAGAACTTGTTGCAATTATGGGTCCTTCAGGAGCTGGGAAGTCAACACTCATGAACATTCTGGCAGGATACAGGTCAGTAACAATGAAAATCCCAAGTAAGTTAAGATCATCCAGCCCAATGGCTTTTTGGAGACAAAAGCACAATAAATCTTAACCCAGGTTTGTAGAAAACAACTTTGTAGAAATCCCACTGATTTTGAATTGTATTCTTACTCTTCTGGGGTTTTTTTTCTGCTTTTCTCTGTTCTGGTCACTTAGGATTTATCTGTTAACAAGTCAGATCCAAAAATAGGAAGCAATGTAAAGTCCAAAACACCAAAAAAAGGTCTCCTTTCTAGCTGTGTAACAGCTGTGTAATAAATCTGACTCAGTGTTTTATGTTTGTGATGTTTTTTAAATCACTTTTTATAAACACTTGAAAAAAGTGACCCTTTTTAAAGTTACTGCTTTCATAACGCTGATGTCTTCTTGACCAAGCAGCAGTGTGTGAAGTGACTGGGGTTCATCTTCCTGAATCCCTCCTATTGTATGGGCAAATACAAAGTGTCTCTGTGTTGTTGTCATTAGGGCATAAGTAACAGGATAGAGAAACAAAGAAACAAAAAAGATCACTTCAATGGCTTGGTATTTTTTCAGACATTCATTTAAGACAGCTCACATTTTGTACTAACGAATAAAATTTTTAGCAACATTATGTGAAGCTTCCTACATAATAAAATAAATCCATTTCTATCCACTGTATCAGTTTTATTCCATAGTGGGCAATAGTGACCTAAGAATTCCACATACTGAGGCCTGTGGCAGCACAAGTGAAGGCAGGATTCACCCTTGGCTGTTTTCTTGGTCCGTTTCAGAGAGACAGGAATGAAGGGAGAAATTCTGATCAATGGGCAGCCTCGTGACCTGCGCTCTTTTCGCAAAGTCTCCTGCTACATCATGCAAGATGACATGCTCCTCCCTCATCTAACTGTCCAGGAAGCTATGATGGTGAGATTTTTTTTCCTTGCTCTGATTTATTTGGGTGGAAGAAAATGGAAAAATCTCTGTGTATTGTGCACGTTCTTACTCCTGGTACAAGCCATTATCACTACTTTATCCAACTCAGTGAAAGGGCTTGGACTTCAATGAAGCATTGAATTCCATTTCAGGCTCATCCTTACAGGGTTATTCTGAGCTTCTTTAGATTTATTGCTTTCATTTTCATTAGGGAGATCTAAGGCTGTACTCCTTAGACTTCCCAGAGAAAGGAACCTGCAGTTCTGCATAGAAGGAGTCTTTGAGGTCATCATCTTTCTTCTTGGGTAGTGCCTGAGTAACCTTGTCTCTCCCTTTCTCTCCATCTCCCATGTTCTGACTGTGAAGTGCAGTCAGAGAGACTTGAGCATGTCTCTTTGCTGCTTCTCCTTGTGCCTTTATTTTCTTTATTAACGGCATTGTATAAAATATCTTCCAGTTCTTCACAGGAAAACAAAAGGAATGGAGTAGTCTCAAGACTTACTGGCAATGTAACTTCTTCTTACTGATTTTCATATCATCAAGAACTTTACTAATTGACAGCTTAACCAATCTGTCTAGAAGTGCCTGTGGCTCAGTTTGAGAAGAAAGCCAGTTCTTCTCAGAGGATGTTATCAAAATAAGCCTAAGGTTGCAGTTACTGTGTGCCAGCATCAATTGACAATTTTTAAAGCCAAAAGACATCACTGTAGTTTTTATGTGACTATTTTCTGCAAAGGTTCTTCTCTGTGAGGAAATTTTTCTTCTGTTTTGTTTACTTGAACATTGTAGTCAGAATCCCATAGGACCACTCTTGTAAAATCGGGCCCAGATGATACTTGCTGTCTAAATTAATCAATCAAGGCTCTGACAAAAATAATTACTTAACAGTTTAATTGCTTCTAATAAGGGTTAATCATAATGTTTTGTGGAGCTGCCTCTTAGGACAGCAGATGACATCTTTTCGCAGGATTATTTATTTCTGTGCTCATTTGTTCACATCCTGGAGGATGGCAGAATTTTTTGGTTGTCCTTATGATATGGATGGAGCAGAAATAAACGGTTGTGGTGGGTTGTCCTTGGCTGGATGCCAGGTGCCCAGCAAGCCATGCTCCCTCGCAGGTCAAGATAAAGGCAGTTAATAAAGGAAAAGCAAAAGGCCACACATGGGAGCAGAGGAAAACCAAAAGATTTATTCTCTGCTTATCAGCAGTCGATGTCCGGCCGCTTCCTGGGAAGCAGGGCTTCAGTACGTGTAACGGTTGCTCCAGAAGACAAATGTCATAGATAACACATGCCCCCTCCTTTTCCTCCTCCTTTCTCTTTTTATTGCTGAGCATGAAATCATATGCTATGCAGCATCTCTTTGGTCAGTTTGTGTCAGCTGCCCTGGCTTTGTCCGTGTCCCAGGATCTTGCCTGCTCCCCTCCTGCTGGTAAGGGGCAGGGGAAATAATGGAGAGAGGCAGCTTTGATGCCGTGCCAGCACTGCTCAGCAGTACCCAAAATCCTGGAGTTACCAGCACCGTGCTGGCTACCAATAAAAGCACAGTGCTGGGAGGGCTGCTGTGAGGAGATTAACTCCATCTCAGCCAGACCCAACACAACTGTGATTCTAGCATTGCCTGGGGAGGTAGTGGCTAGGCAAAAAGCCTGATTTTCCCATCCCTCAAGCTCTTTGACTTGCAGGATGGTCTTCCTTTCTAATAGACTTTTTGTCAGATCCTTGAGAGATTGCTTCAGTCAGATTGCATTTGGTTACCTACTGCTCAGGCATGTGTGATGCTTGGGGTTTGAACAGTATAGTTCAACTTAAACTTTCACGACTGGGTTGAAAGAAGCTTATGCACTGTGTTGGGATGTTGTGCTGAGACATTCACTGTAACGAGTTGTCATGCTTCAGACCAGTTCAAAATCAAATTCCATCATACTGCATTCCAGGTATCTGCTCATCTGAAACTTCAAGAGAAAGATGAAGGCAGGAGAGAAATGGTATGTATACTGTCCATCAAACTGAGAATTTTTGAGGGTGCCAAAGAGGTCTGTGAAGTGAGCTCTGTAAAGTGGACATTTTTGTCTAACACCAAATTGCATCGGACTTGTAATGATAGAATAAATCACAACCTCAAGTTTGACAGGTATCATGAGGTAATGTTGACTAGAGTGTCTACAAAAGTTACTTTCTGTATGAGACCAAGTAGATAATTGTAAAAGACCTATTGAAATGAATCCACAGGTTTTATAGGATTCCTTTTAATCCACCTTTGCACCTTAGGTTCTCTTACATGCATTTCTGAGGGCTCAGGCACCTTGTGTGTGGTGAGGTAAATCAGTCATGTCTGGCAAGGTGAGTGTAGGCCTTAATTGTTCTAAGGACTAATGAAAAACCCAGCAGTTCTTCTGACTGCTACATGAATTTCAGTGCTTGCATGAAAACATTGATCTTCACAGCTAAGCTGATGGGCTGGATGAGGTAATGCACTGGACAAAGTTAATGCAGCTGCTGTTAAGGTACATACCAAAATACTTTGAAGCTGTGTTGGGTGATCAAGGTTGGGACAAGTAGAAAATGAGGCTAAATTAAGCATGTATCTTTTATAAAACACTGGGAAAGAGTTGCACAATTCACCCTTGCACATTTACTGCACTGTCCTGCTTGCAGCAGACATAAAACTTCCCTGAAGTGGGAGAGAAGTCCTCATGTGCTTTAGCCCATGGAGACCTATAACCCAGCTGGACTTGCACTAGGAAGCATGCTCCTCTACCCAATTGCCATGTATCCTCCCCATCATTTGATCTGACACAGGGCTGCCCTTTAAAGAAAATACCTTGTAGGTGTGTGACCAAACAATGAGACTTCTGACATGTCACCTTGAGCATGAGGCAGCTTTCTCAACTGAATTTGGTTATGGGAGGATGATGTCTGGAGCTAAACACAAACAAAAGATAATGGCAATGATGAAAGCAGAGATGGTTTGTGTTGTCAAAAGAGTCATGAAAAGTGAAACAATAGATCAGAAAGTGTTTGGAGGTGTTTTAGTTGGCCTCAAGCTGTGTTTCAGTCCCGCATGAGACAAGCATCAACAAGGAGACAGTATGATCTGTCATACACTGCTTCCTCAAGGTGGAAGCCTCTCATATGTGGGGATTATGTTGAGGGCTAATGGAGCTCATTTGACAACATGGCCTCATGATTAACACTAAGATTTACCTTCCAAGAGAGCTGGCTGCTCTTCTCCCTGTGTTAGGGATGTGTATGTTACTCTGGACAAGTCTTCCAGCAGCTTAGTATCTCAGCTGCGCTACCAATGCAGAGGGAGTTACCATTGGTATAGGAATCTCCCAATGTTTTTGCTATACTTACTTCTGTAAAATTCAAGTTTTGAGCTATCCATGACTTTTCAGTGTTCTTTTTCATAAATAGAAAAAAGGGTGAGACTTCATTCTGGTGCATTTTGTGCTCTCAAAGGCACACACTGAGGAGACCCTCCATGGGAAAATTAGGAGATCATGCAGGTGACTGGAAGTAGCCACCTTGCAGGATGCAACTGAAACCAAGTTGTGCAGGAGGACATGTTGGGACACAGGAGTAGGAGCAGAGCATGGACACAGTAAAGTTGTGGCCTGCTGTCTCAGGAACATGAGAGGCTTCCTGCTCTTCCCCAGATACAGGTTTAGCTAATTTTTTGTCTGATGGAGGCTTGAAACAGGTGTAATTTTGTTTGTGCTTTGAAAGTTTTAATTCATTTACACTTTAGGCCAAGCAAGTTAATTCACTTGTTCACACTGTCAGTGTAATGAAAAAGCTCTGAGGAGAAACCTGGGCTGTGTGCATTCAACATGTATTAGAAGGGCAGTCATTTTCTGGTTGGTGTTACTGACTTCTGCTGGACTAGATGATTCATTTTATTGTTGTAAGTTGTAAGGTAGATGTATATAAATTGTACAAATTTATGCATTTGCACTGGCAAGATTACAGATCGTTGTTGAAACCCTGGATAAGTGAAAAACCCTCCAGTGAACTATAGTATATGTTTCTAGTTGACATAGTTTGTGCTACCCATGTCACATAGCATCCTTCATACAGACAGAAGGAAGGAGGTAACTGGGCTCTTCTGGCCTAGAATGAGGGATAGTGGGTTTTGTTCTTTCTTCACCCTGTCTTGCTGAGAGAGGTAGCTCCTGGAAATCAAAATGAGGACAAGTGAAGGGTCAAGCCCTGGCTGGTCTAACCAGTTTTTAACATGTTAACCACCCTTCCTGGAAAACTGTCTCCATCCAAGCAACTGTTTAAAAAGTAACAGATTCCTTTTCTTATTCTTCAACAAAGTGTTAAACGTCTGGGGTTTTTTTCTACCTTCTAACTTGTAGATTTTTTAATGCATGAGCAATGTAATTTGGGTTCACTCCATTTTATGTCCCATGCTTTTACTGATGCCCAAGAGCAATTTTTCTTCATACAAGGCTACCAGACCAGATTTACAATGACTGAAATAAAAAATTCATAGTGGTTAGGATTGTCCTCCTTTTCCTCCAAAGTCCCTGGGACAAGCTGTGCCCTTCCTGAGGCTGTGCCTTGAGGAAATCCCAAACAGTGGGGAGTAGTGTGACACCTGAATTGGCTCTGAGGAGAATTAAAACACTTAAAATCAGTGGCCCTGCGTTAAAGAGTAGGCTGTGGGGGAAGAACAGATGACATAAGAGGAGGTCCTTGCTCTATAGAAAGCACTGAGTTTTGTTCTATAGTTCTCCAGTTACTTGTAAATACAAGGTTCCTTGTAAAGACAAAGTTCTACTGCTAGAAGTTTCTCACATGCTGTTATAACATGTAATAAATAACTCCTCATGTGCTCCAAAGCTCTTTTGACATGGGTGCCGTATCCAGGAGTGCTGCAGAAGAACTGATTTCCACTCCATTTTTACCAGCAAGCTTCTTTACTGAGACAAGTCATGTCAGACAAACAGAGTTTGGGTCAAAATAGTAAATGGTAGACTGCTAAGCCCCACTGAATCTAATAGATGGTGGAAAAAGGCTTTTGTGCATGGATGGTGAAACAAAGTCATGAGCTAGTTAGCATTCTCCATGAAAATCAGTAAAGTGGCTTTTCTTATGGGCTAATGAATTTAAATGACACATTGTTGTGTTTCCTCTAGGTGAAGGAAATATTGACAGCCCTCGGTTTGCTGACATGTGCCAATACGAGGACTGGGAGTCTTTCTGGAGGCCAGAGAAAACGCCTTGCCATTGCTTTGGAGCTGGTGAACAATCCCCCTGTCATGTTTTTTGATGAACCAACCAGGTATTTCAAGGCCAAAAATTAAAGATAGACAAATACTGCTTCATGTGTTACAGCAGTACTGCAGTTTTTCACCCCTAAGTCCTTGGAAAAGGCTCATTTTGTGGTGCCTGTAAGTACTGAGTACAGCCACAAGAAATAATTTGATTTGGGTACTTAATCCCTTGGATCACTGCTGTAACCACTGAACCATGGGACTATAAATAATTTTTCAGTGAGACACAAACTGAAACAGAAAGGAAGAGAGGAAAATACTTCCAGATTGTGGGACGAGTTTCCTTTTTCAAGCAAAGATAGTTTAAATATAAGCATATTAAAGTGTGACTTTTAATAATTAATGTGGCATATTTAGAATCAGATTCTGTGATCAGTCTAGGAGGAGGCTGGGAGAGCTATGAATATGTATCTGTTCATTAACGTTGGGAGCATTTAAATCTGCAGTCCTAAAATGCAGAAGTCCCTTAAGGCAGATTTGAGAATACTCTTATTTTTCATCCTCAGACGTGCTTCCAACTTAATTAAAAGACTGATGGAGAAATACAAGCATAAGGTTGGCATATGATAAAGTTAAACTTTTACAGAGAAAATCTATAAAAGCATGATCATGAGAGACCAAAGTAGCAAAATACGTGTGCTGGTTCTGAGTGGTGCCTGTGGACCCATGGATAAACATGCTTCTTTCTTTTTATTTAGTGGCTTGGACAGTGCATCATGTTTTCAGGTTGTCTCTCTGATGAAGGCTTTAGCCCAGGGTGGCAGGTCCATCATCTGCACGATTCACCAGCCCAGTGCTAAACTGTTTGAGTTGTTTGATCAGGTACTGTTCTCAAACTCTTTATACTTTATGTGTGGTTTAGGGAGGTTATGCTTTCAAGGCTACACTCTTTAAGTAAAGCCATAAATAATTCCAGTCTATGATGCCAAATTAAATAAAGAAAATAAATAAACAGGAGCAAAATATACTTCCTGATAATGTTTTTTGATTCTTCTCGGACCATTTCCATTATTTACTTGTAATGGTTTTAAAGAATCTGGCTGGTATGTTTGTGAAATCATGATTGTCAAACTTGAAATATTCATGCCTTCCCCCACCACTACTCCTGGGCACAGAGCAGTCAGTAATTTAAGAGCAGGAGTACTTTAGTGACAGTATTTGCAATGCTGCTAGTACACATTCTCATCCTAGCTACACAGGTGTAAATTCAGAAGACTTTATTTATGTGAAATAATAATTTTAATAAAGTCAGTTGGAGATCTTTTCTCCAACCTAACAACAGGATGTGGGCCATGCATGTTTATGTTAGATTTAAATTTTCTTTAATCATGTTAGGAGATTTAAATTAGACCTGTGAGAGCTAATGGAAATCCTAATATACCATACATGAACAGGCTCTTGCAGATTGCCAGTCTGACAAGGAGGTTAATTTAAAGGCAGTAGTGTGGCTAAAAGTAAGAAAAATCAAGCTGTTTTCCATTGATCTGATATTCCACCTCTCCTTCCACTCCTGCATTCACCAGCCTTGTCTCCTAGCCCAGAATACCCATAATGTGTGGAAATTAGATGTCTCAGCTCTACAGTTTCTTACCTGTTTTCAGCATGTGTCTAAGGATGGAATTATTCTAGTAATAATAATTTTATTAATGTGCTTTAAGTCCTGGAGGGAATGTTTGCAGAATTCAAACCTTAGGCATTACATTTTCCATTAGTTGCAATTCCATGCAAAGGTAGTTCCAGGTAGTGACAGATCTTCCAAAAGGACACGAAGAGCCCATTAGGTTCATGGATTGCTGTCACACAGGTAGCAGGTTCAAATATTTTGATACTATTTCACGTTTCCCTTTTTTCTTTCTTCTTTTTCTTTGCCTTGTTTTCCAGCTCTATGTATTAAGTCAAGGTCAGTGCATTTACCGTGGGAAGGTATTAAACCTAGTCCCTTACTTGAGAGATTTGGGTCTGAATTGCCCAACGTACCACAATCCAGCAGATTTTGGTAAGGACAGTTTGAGTAGTTTATTTTGTATTTGATTAGCATCTTCAGGGTAATGGGGAACCATAGTGTATTTTATACTTCTGTACATAAGTGTGTGTGTGTACATACAGGTATTCAAAATAAAATTATTCAGATTTGTTTCTAAGTAATTTGAATGCCATCTAGTGGTAAAATTTAGTGGATATTTCTCTCTGGTGGAAGTCCAGGTCCAGGAAATGAAAGATGAAACGCATTTGCTACCCTTTTGTAGTAATTAATCTCAGTTACTTTTCAAAGTATTCTCCAGTATTGTGGGGATTTTTATATTGAGCAATACCGCTGTGGTGGTACACAGCTAAAAGCATTGATGTTTTTTTCATTGTTGACCACGAAAACAGACTTGTGTCATTTTTTATATTACCAAGACTACCCCATATTCACCACCTTTCCTCTAAAGTGGTTCACTTAACTTCCAGGATGGAGTGAACTCTGAAGAGTTACAGAAGAGAAATTCAAATGACGTTTGTGTGCATATGAATTTGCATGTAGCATTTTAGAGCCCACTCTAGACATCACTCCTGTTTCTGTCACTGCTACAGAATTAAGGGGATCTAGTAATAAGGCTTATAGCTAGTCAGTGCTGTAAACCAGTAATTTGCCTCCTGCTTTTCCTAGTTATGGAAGTAGCATCTGGTGAATATGGAGACCAGAACAGCCGGCTGGTAAGGGCAGTACGGGAGAGGATATGTGACACAGACTACAAGAGAGATGTTGGTGGTGAGAATGAGTTGAATCCCTTCCTCTGGCACCGGCCGTCTGAAGAGGTATTTTGTATATCACAACTAACAGGCATGGCTTGTGGCTGAGGGGGGGAGGAGGAGAGTTTGAATCCTCGGTCACCGGAGGAGGTTTCTGGGTACATTCAGCTGATGAGAATGGGGTTTTGTGAATGAAAACCAAGCAAGATACTGCAAAGAAAGAAGTTTATTCTTTTATGTGTTTCCGCAGGATTCGTCCTCCACAGAAGGCTGCCACAGCTTCTCTGCCAGCTGCCTAACCCAGTTCTGTATCCTCTTCAAAAGAACTTTTCTCACCATCATGAGGGATTCGGTAAGACTGCCTTCATAATAACTTTTGTAGCCAAAAGGTCTATTCAGTTGGTTGTGAGGTAGTGTGATAAGCCTTAAAGGTCCTGTCCAACAGCCCTTGCATGAAGATCATCGCAGAATTTCAAAGGAACAAGACTGATCTTTGAGTCTTGCTATTAACTGTACCATCTTCATTGTGAACAACAGTTTTCTTCAGAGGAACTCACAAGCGTCTGGCCTAAAAACCTAAAGCTCAAACCCCCTCTGTGTTGGCAGGTCCCTTGTACAGTTACTTATCCTACTCAAAAGCCAGTGGGAAGTTGCAGTGGTGTGTCACAAAATTAGTTTTTCCAGAAAATTCAGGGTGGCAGAGGTAATAATTTCAGAGCGGTGTAAGGTTAATAAAGTGTTAAACAGCCCCTTTTAAAATCCCAAACCCTTCAGTTTTCATGTTCATTAAATGTTTAGGTGCCTAGTTTGCATTAACAAATTGCTATGGGACTTTCTCAAGAAAGTTTTTCTTATCTCTAAGTAACTGATTTGTGAATTTAAAAGATAGGACTATTAACATTGTCTGATTGATGTTTGAAATGTCCTCTAGATAGGATTGTCCTTAGAAAAGGGGAAAGCCAGAAGATACATCTCTATTCGTGGGCACATGGTGCATTAAGGTGAGGTAGGCTGGAAACCAAAGGCCATTGAGCTATGTGGGGCTCAACATGAGTAAGTTACTGTTGTGACAGGGTAAGCTGAGCAGCTACACTACTTTTGTGCTGGACCCAAGCAGGTATCTCTTTAGGACACTACTCTTTCTAGTGCAGACCTGTCCACAGAGGACTACAGGCCTGGAAGAAATCTACTGGACCGTTATGTCGAGGCTTCTGCTGTCATGTAACCACTGTTATTCCATCCCTTTCAGAAAGGGAAAGTCTGTATTCAGTGCCACAGCAAAAGGAGTCAGCTGTTTCCCCCAATACTCTGGTTGGGATGATATGGCAGAACCAGCCAATTCTAGTGGTTAGGAAGCACCTTATTTACAGACCACATATATTATTTGTTGTTTGGCCAGCATATTTCTTTGCTGTAACTTTTTCTTCTCCCTTGCTGGTTTACATTATAATGCATCTATCATTCAAGGATGAAGTTGGTGAATTTTGCCTTCCTGCAATATGGAATAGTTTGCAAATCTGGTCTAGTTCCAAATATTTGGTCAAAAATAAAAGTGGCATGTTCATGTGTGAGGGGTCTTGTACTCCAAAGCATACATACAGCTTCACAGTCTCCACATTGCTCAACTAGCCAATCAGAATGTCTCTGGTACAGTTGGAGAGCATGCCTTGGAGGTGTGTGAGCACTAACCATGGATCATATGGTCTTCTCCTTGTCTCCACAAAGGGGAAGCTGTGACTTATTTTCTGATGAATAGATTAAAGAACCGTGTTGTTTATAAGATTCCCTCCCTGCCTTGCACCCTCCCTCCCCGGCCCAACTCAACTGTAAAGGCTTACAGTTCTTCCAAATTGTATTATTTTTATTCTTCCATACCTGTTGTGAAATACTGTATTGCAGAGAAGGCATGGAAGGCTAATTTATTACCTATCAAGGTAGTTTGGTCAATACAAGCCTGAAATACCTTTTCTGACTCTCTTCTGCTCTGGGAAATTTATCTTTTAGTCAGAAAGTCTTCTCCTACTGATGAATGAAGGTCAATGACTCCATGACATTGTCAAGCAGTAAGATGTCAGGTTACACCATTTGCAGTTTCTACCAGTGATTACAGGAAGACATTTTCAGTACCGTAGTAGCCATGTGTCTGGTTGATGCTGGGACACTCATTACAGTAAGTTTTCCTTAGCAGAAGCCCAGTTTGCCAGTAAGAAATGAGCATTTCTGTCTTAAGTTCTTCTGGACATAAGTACTTGTTTTCTGCAATCTGTGTATCTGATTTCAGTCATACTGTTATTGTTGTTGAGCCCAGGCATTCTGATCAGAAATACTACTCTTCCCTTGCTCACAGGTCCTGACACACTTGCGTATCACCTCACACATTGGAATTGGACTTCTCATCGGCTTGCTCTACTTAGGCATTGGCAATGAAGCTAAGAAAGTCCTCAGCAACTCTGGCTTCCTCTTTTTTTCCATGTTGTTTCTTATGTTTGCTGCGCTCATGCCAACTGTCCTTACATGTGAGTACTGTAACATACTGTTACATCAATGGGGAAGGTGGTTGCAGTGAGCTGGGAGGGTGTTGTAATGGATCTCTTCTACATAAGATAATATTGGACTTGTGCTTCTACTTCTGATGCATGTGTGGGGATAGATCTTGCACTAATCTGCAGTGTAGAGACACGCAGAGATACGTTTGTCCAGTGGCACCCCTCTCTTCCCAATTTTGCCAGTTTTTCTCAACCCAGACAGTTCACTGTTGCAGTCCTGGACTGGGATTTCCCCATGTGCCAGTGCATCTCAGCTGTGTCATGAGCTTGTGGTTACATCTTAGGGAGGATATAATAATTTCTTTAGGACTTATAAGTCATCACTTCTGCATAAGATCAGTGTATTCATGTGGTGTCAGAAGCTCCAGTATGGACTTGTTCCATACTTCCTCTGGGAATGCTGTTACTTAGGATTCCCTGTTGGACCAAAAGGAAGAACCAGGTTCTTTTGAAGTTTTGACACCACTTTTTTTTCAAAAAACCTCTTTAAGGGAGGTTCAGATTATCTGAGTAGACTGGTACATAGTGTAAACAGTGAACACCTCTGAAGGTTGGCCTCACATTTCATTGCAAATCATTGATACTACTTCTGGTTTGCCAAAGGTCTCAGAGTTCCAGTCCCACTATGGGACTGCAGGATTAGGTATGGATAAACTATGTTGTTACGTGCAACAGTACTGCACGTTGACAACCTGAACTACTAATGTGTGTTCTCTGTAGTTCCTCTTGAGATGGGAGTATTTCTTAGAGAGCATCTGAACTACTGGTACAGCCTGAAAGCCTACTATCTCGCCAAAACCATGGCTGATGTTCCTTTTCAGGTATGTGTGCTACTCTTCAATAAAACAAGAACTGTAGCAAGTCCACTTGCCAAGAAGTTCAGTACTGGTATTTTATCCATCTGAATAGTAGAGAAACTGTCCTTATGTGTGTGATGAAGCTTCAGGTCCAAATCAGAAGGACCCTAAAAGTAAACAGCAGGACTTCACAAAAGCCAAGACCCAATTCGCTATTTTTTTAATAAACAGACCACCTTTGCTTTGTTTGCAGTAGATGAATTGAAAAGGGCTGTAAAATGAGTGAGGTCTGTTTTCTAATGCCCAAGTAGTAAGAGAGTTATCACAGTCTGTGGCAGACACATTTATTCTCCTCAGCCATCCCTGTCATGTAATGGCAAGGCTGAGAGCTGTGGACTATCAAGAAATCCCATGTTATTACTGTATTCAAAGTAACAGTGAATGTTTGGCTTTCATGGACTAACCCCCAGTGTATCTCCTTGCAGATCATGTTTCCTGTGGCTTACTGCAGCATTGTATACTGGATGACTTCACAGCCATCTGATGCACTCCGGTTTGTCCTCTTTGCAGCCTTGGGAACCATGACATCCCTGGTGGCTCAGTCACTGGGTCTTCTCATAGGTGCAGCCTCTACATCCCTCCAGGTACTGATGGTGTTTTGTGGTCTGACAGGAACCCTGCTGTCTCCTAACAGCGACTGTTTCCTGTGATCGCTGCTGCTGCCATGTCCCCAAAACATTTGTTAAGAAATGACAGGCATAAAGTTGTCTTGGTCTGATAGAGTTACTTGATGTTTCCTGCTGGAATCAACTTAAACATCATGTACACACACTGGGTGTGAGGCTCTGAAGTTCATTCCTCATCTGAATGGGGCTGTGCCTGCATCTGCTCAAGTGAGCTGTCACTTGCTATTTATCTCAGGCTGAGCAGGTCCTAGAAACCATGGGACTGATGTGTGGTCATGCACCTACAAAGTGGAGGTAGACCACGAGGCTCTGTAGCTCAGGAGGAGGTTCTTCCATGCACAGACAAAAAGGTTGTGGGAGTCAAGGTAGGAAGAGGCTTGTGTACAAGCTAAACTTCTGCAGAGGGAGGGAGAGAAGCAGCTCTTGGCTTGAATGTCACACTGGCAGCTGGCCATGTAACTCTTCCAGGCAAGAGATGTGCTGAGGTGACAGAAGAACTGTTTTGTGGTGCTTGTGATGGCATATTGACATTAATATGCATTGGTGCAACGAAGATTCTGCAGTAGAAGACCTGATTCCCTTTCTGTGCTGCTCTGTGGAGGCCAGCATAGCCATGTTGTGTGATCCCTGTGCTTCTGCTCCCCCCAGAGATACCTATGTCCCTTTGCCTTGGAGGGGATGTAGAGAGGACAAGTTGAGTTGGGTCAAGATGTGTCTTCCCTGCCAAAGCCACCCAGATGGAGATGTTCCTTATTTTCTTCACAATGTTTTAGGACCAGTTGAAGCTACTCTTCATGGGTGGTTAATGAGGAGGGAGATCTCTGTGTTCTCAGTAGGGGGTGAGTGAATGAGAAAGGATAACACTCAGAAAGAGGGGTCTCATACCTAGAGAGGCAGGGGAGTTACAGTGCTCATCTTGCTCTGTGAACTTCTTGGTGGGTTCAAGTCCTTTAAAGGACAGATCCCAGCACAAAAGTGTTGTCAACTAGTAGAAGGGTTTAGGAAGAGGAGAGAGATCCCTTTTCCTCCTTTAATAGCACCTAATTTTAATTTTTTTTTTACCTCTGACTGTCTGACAAGAAACTGTCTATTCCTTCTCTTCACAGGTGGCCACTTTTGTGGGCCCAGTTACTGCCATCCCGGTGCTTCTGTTCTCTGGGTTTTTTGTCAGCTTTGATACCATCCCAACATACCTTCAGTGGATGTCCTACATTTCCTATGTCAGGTACTGCTAGGGAGGCTGTTAACCTCCCATCTGGAAATACTCTGTTTGCCTTTGCTTGTTTGTTCACAGCACATCCTTTCTGAATAGAAACGTACGTGCGATAGTTACCGCATCATCTCACTGCATTTCACGTTGTGGATGATGTGAAATAAATGGGATAAATAGGATCATTCAGTACAGATTGTCAGCCACAAGTCCATGTCAGTCCCCTTGGATTCAGTGGAACTGTGCAGCATGCAAATCTTCCTGAGTTTTACACTAGTGGATTTCTGAAATAATAGGAACAGGATGCCCAACTGAAAAATTGATGCCAGCACCTTATTTTGGAAGAAAACATTGCATAAATAGCTGCTGTAACCTAGTTAGACTTGTTGGGTAAAGACCTGGTTTTAGGTTTTGCAGTAGCAGTGCCACAAGAGGCATAGGCTTTGTGTCATTTTTAATCCAAACTGGTGTTTTAAGAACCATTGGACCTTCTAGCCTATGGATGTCTGTCACCCTCACTGCCTGAGACACCTGTCTTAAGATGGGATGACTGCCATCAGGAAAACTCTGGAGGCTGAGGACTAGTTTAGACTAGACTAGTTTAGACTAGTGTATAGCAGAAATTAAGTGAGATGAATTTCCCCATCCTCCTTTTCCCCAGCCTGCCCAAACTGCACCATTACTGAGAAAACCCAAGCTAAAATATCCTCTTATTTGGCAAGTGAGGTCTTACACAGAGACAGCACCCTCTGAATTAGTAGCTAGAATTCAAGACGAGGCCTTAAGCTGCTTTCTAGCCCCTGTGGGATCTCCTGAAGTTGGAGGGAGCTATCATATGTCTGGGATCCGTGGTGGATCTGCCCACAAAGTCACATGCTAAGTACATCCAGTGCGAGGGGAGACATGAGACCTGTGCAGTGTTAGTGAAACTTTAGGAAGCAAAGAGAAGAGATGTTCTAGATTGATGCTGTTTTTAGTATGTTTCTGACTTCAAACCATAATTGCATCTCCATTGCTTTTTTAGAAAAAAATAACTAATGATGTGACTTTTAAAAGGGGGATATGAGCTGAAATTAGTCTGCTTTCTATTTTAACATTTGGAGAAATTCCTATTTTAACTTTGGAGAAATTGCACTGTGCACTAACTGGAAGCAGCCAAAGGCAAAACTTCTGTCCTTTTTCAGGCTTATGTAAAATGCCTGTGACATGTCATCTGCTTGATTGTAACAGGGCTAGAACTTGCCCCGAGACACATGTGTCAGAATGATATTGAACCTCTCGGGGTTTGAGCCAAGCTCCCATAGGGATTATGTTGCTGGCACAGTAACAGATCAGCAGGACTTCTCCTTGTAATCCATCCTTCTTCTTTCTAGATACGGGTTCGAAGGAGTCATTCTCTCCATCTATGGACTGGATCGAGAAGATCTGCATTGCGACAAAGACGACACTTGCCATTTTCAAAAGTCAGAGGCCATTCTGAGAGAACTGGATGTAGAAAATGCCAAGCTTTACCTGGACTTCATCGTTCTTGGAATTTTCTTCTTCTCTCTGCGCCTGATTGCCTATTTTGTTCTCAGATACAAAATCCGAGCAGAGAGGTAAAGGAGAAACGGCTAAACCGATGCAGTAGGAAGACCTTTAGACATGCAATAGAGGGCACTTGACATTGTCTCACTGTGGCAGGCTGGTCTCCAGTGCCCAGCTAGATGCTGTTACGACCTAGAACCACAATGGGATAGTGAACATATAGTGTTAAGCCAATCAGTCCAGTTGGGTTGATGTTTTCATTACACTTTCTAGCTTTAACTAGGAAGAAGAAATAGAAGGGAATTTTACACCACAGAATACCAATACCGAGGCAGTGTAACTGTAATAAAAAGCCTGGCTGCAAGAACTTCCCTTATGAAAACCCAATTTCATGATAAGGTCACTAGGGTACCAGTCCTGGTAGCCAGAACAGTATAATGGCATCTATAGTTGACAAGGTAATGAGATGCAAAATGAGGGATGCAAAGAAAACAGGATTCTCTCATCTTTTTAAATTCAGAGTTTCATCTTTGCAGTTTTCTATGTATTACTTTGCAATGCTTTTCCACAGAATTACCCCTCTGGCCAAAAGTCTGTATATGTATTAATTAATAACGTAAAGATATCTTTTTAATATGGGTACTTTTTTAAAACAAAATGATTCAAGGCATTATTTTTCTTTCTGTCTAAATTTAGAATTCTGGTGCTTTACTTGTCGAGCTGGTCTCATATCTGAAAACTGTAATGAGAGAAGGAAAAGGCAGATTCTGAGTCTGCAGTAAACCTGTGGTCCATATAAGGAAGCATCAGTAGACATCACAGGCAGTCAGACATGTTCAAGCTGTTGCTGAATGATTGAAAAAACATTCTTTTGCAGTGACTTTTAAATCCTTGATATCTGTGATATTTAAAATAGTAACTCTGCTCATTATCTGTTTGATCTACCTCCTGTGAGTGGAAAAATCAAAGCACTCCAAGGCTCATTTTTTCTGAAATTGTGAAAGCAGAATCTGCCCCTAAAGCCTGAGCAGTTGTTACAGCCCGCTGGAGTGCAAGCACTAGCCACAGCTCAGAGCTTGGGGTATTGTGTTAAAACACTTGTGGCTGCCTCTTATGGCAGTGGTCATTATATCTGTGTGTGGGACACTCCTTAAAGTATACGAATGACCTTGTAATACTGCAGGTCTAAGTGATGCCAAGCCTTTTGTTCTCATCCCAAAGTCTCCCTGCGTGACATAGGAATTAAAAGCTAATCGATGTAAGCACCAGTGAAACTGTTAAAAGAAGGATGTATTTGTTTGGCATATCTCACCTTTGTCAACTTGGCAGGGGGAGTTCTGGTTTCAAGCTGATGTGAATTTTGTCACCGATTTTCATCTGTTTGGATTTTTCAACCCAAAGTGAAACGGTGGGGTCCATACTCGCATTGCACACCTTGGTGAGCTTCTGTGCAAATTCCACCACCTTCTGCCATGGCTGTACAGCAATTACCTTTGTGTCACAGGCCTCTGAGGCAGACCTACAGATTCAATACACATGTTGTTCCTCTCAGGATGCTGGAGTCTTACAGACTGGAAGCAGCTCGATGTCAGCAAACCGTTCAGGAGCTCAGCAGCTCCTGACAGAGTAGATGAAGAGAGACCATGTGCATCTGCTGGCCACCAGCAGTTGCAATTCATGGACTGTTTTCAAAGACTCCATGGGTATGTCTATACACAGTGCCAGGGCCAGCTCTGTTAGTCCTCAGGCAACTGGGACCAGTGGGAATGGTCTCTAGACTGTACTAACTTCTAAGCAGAGAAGTTAGTTTTCCAAACATTGTCTGGAAAAGCTCTGGCTGTGCTGGGCTGCAGCTCTGCCACTTAGCAGTGAAGACAAGTGTTTTCCAGTTTTCCTGGCCCATGCCCATGCTCTGTTTAATTCACCAATACAAGACATAGGCCACATCCATCTGTTAAACTCAGGATGCTTGAATTAAGCCTCTGGTCTGGAAGACTTAGGAGTCAAGTCACTTGATTTAGGAAGGTTAGCTGGACTTTACCTGAAAATGAGATACCTATGAAAAGCGAGGTCAAAAGAAAAAAGTCCTTAGACAAGCTCTTGTCATAGTTTTTCAGCTTTCCCACGCATAACCACAAGCAGGTATGGACCTGTAGGGCTGTCAGGTATGGGAAGTTCAGAATTTGGCTATAGTAAGTAATACTCATACCTGTGAACAGTTTTTAAAGAAGTCGCAATCTGAATTCCCTTGGCACAATGTGCCTTGAGTATTTCAAGGCTCTCAAAATATTTGTGAATATTACAGGCGGTTCAAACACTGTTTGCAAGCAGACAGAAGACCACGTTTGCCAAATTACTCTTTTGTTGCATGCTGCTGGTCCAGCTGTAGCCTAGATGTGTGTGAGAGAATGTGACATCCATGGTATGAAATACCTTCGGGGTTCACAGGGTTCTTGTGTTTACCAACACCGCTTACCAAATACCCCACTGAAAATCCACTGCAGTGCACAGAAAGGAGTCACTCTGCTGACATCCCACCACTGTCAACTTCATGTGGTGACAATGCTGTCTTCTCCCAGCTAGGCCAGTTTAGCAGGACGGGTTCCTCGGATGCCGTCTCGTTACCTGTGGCTGTTCCTCTGTTTGTAGACTTTCTTGTCTTACCTCCTTATCCTGCACCATGTCCTCCTGTACTGTAACTTTTGTGCTGTATTGTGGCAGCCAACAGTCTGGTCCTCCACAGATGTTCACAATACGGTGCATGCTCTGGAATATTTTTTGTTAGAGATGCTTTTTCTCAGGCAACTGCTGGCAGCATTTAGCTGGAAGTTACTATTCTAAGGAACACTTTCAGCCTGTAGTATCCCAGTAAAGAAAGAAATTAATTCCTTGAAATTCAGTGTTGCCTGTAAATGAGAGAATCATTCTTCCCCTCCTTGGCTGTAAAATTACCTGATGATATCTCTTTTGTCACTGCTAGGGGACAGAAGTATTTAAAGCCCATCCCAATTATGTTTTCATATACCACAGAGATTTTTCAGCTAGTCTCAGCTCTGCTTTTTTTCTCATTATGTGGAAATAAATTCCAACAGGCTGTTATAAAACACATTCCCAGCTTAATGGACTGAGCATGCATGTGCTGTAGCGTTAAGCAAGCACATTTGAAGCTTTGGAGGATTCGTGTGGAAGAATAATGAGGCTGACAAGATTCTGAAGACTTCAGATCCTCAATTTATATAGCCATATAGAAATAGCCATAAACTGGTTGAAGTCAATGACATTATTACCATTCAAATCAGTCACAATCTATCTAGAAGTTGCATAAGAGGTGAGAGGTTTTTAAAGGTCTCATGAAGACTGAATGTATGATTTCTGGTGGGATTGCAGGAAGATGTTAATGTTCTGTTGGCCTCCTTGTTTTATTTTGATTTGTTTTGACATGCTGCTTTGCTTACTATGTGCATCAGTTAAGACTTTAGGTCCTTCAGATTTTTTTTAGTTGTTTTTCTTTACAGGAAGTTGTGTTTAAGCTCAAAAGCTCTGAAAGTTTTTAAAAAATTATTATTTACAATTAAATAAAAAAATTGGAAAGCAGAGTCTACTTGCATAAGAAATTGAGAAAATTTCATCTTTGTAGATCAAAGGGACTAACTATCTGGTGCTGAAATCCTGTTCAGTTCTTATTATTTGGAGCCCAAGATAGCTTTTTTTGCATTAAAGGAGAGGAATATATACTCACAGAACAGGGAGAGCTGGTGTAAGTGGGAGATAACAAACACTGGAGTCCAGAAACCGGGTGTTACCAGTTGACTGGCAGGTCAATCTACTTTTTTGTGTCAAAGTCTATGTTGTCAACAGAAATGAATGTTTTATTAAACATTTGTTTCTGGAAAGAAGCATGGTATATACTCATGTGTGCAGACCCTCACAGAGGAAGTCCTGTCTTGCCTCCTTAGTCAACACTAGATGGATGTGTGTTGCTGTAATGAGATCCTTTGAAGCCCTGTTCCAACAGAGCACTTAAGTGTCTTACTAACTTCTCACATCTGCATTGTCTTAACATGAATCAAAGGAACAGCTGATGTCTTTAAATTAAAGCCCAGGCTTAAGTGCTTTGCTGGGTGAGGGCTGCGTTGCACAGCACAACTGGGATCATGGCTGTCTAAACCAACATGGAGACTGTACTGAAAAGTCCACTTGCTTTCAGTTAGTCTCGAGGAGATTACAGCTCTACAGTGATCGAGAATTAATCTTTTTAAATCAACAAAATACTTTTTTGAGGGGAAGAGGAGAATGAAAATCAAGCATGGAGAGGAGTGTGTATTTTTCTGTATATTTACTGTTGCGTAACATAGTTGCTTTCACTGTCTGCATAGTTTAGGTAAGAAAAAAATGAACTTTCTATTTTTTTTTTCTTTCTGTGCCAGAAATGCCAATCCAGGACTACTTTACACCTGAACAACATCAGCATTTATTTTTACTTTGCAGCTAAGCAGGGAGGGATCTTAGTTTATTACTTTTTGGTGTTAACTTTTTTTGGAATATGATTTTATTCTTTGGTCTCCTGCTCTGTGACGATCATATTCAGGAGCAGGAAGCAACAGCAGAGGAAGAAACTTAAGGTGCTCTGATGATGTTTCAAAACAGAGCTCTCTTCAGACCATTCGCATGAGGAGGGTGCAAATGGCGTGCGTACCTCCTTCTGCTCCTCTTGCACCTCCTTCTGCTGCTCCTTCTTCCACGTTGCTGTTGCTCACTGACCTTCAAGTCAAATCTCATTTGGTGGCTTTGTGTGTATGTGTGTGTGTGTGTTGATGATCTGCTTCTTCACTGGGGTCAAATCAGTTCTCTGGGGAGTTTTTGGTACCTCTGGGATCTGCCCTGATGCTCCTCGATCTTAGCACAGCAGAAACTGGCTTGGAGTCGTCTTCTTCACAGCATTTTCTGTCCCAGCTTGGCACCAGCTCTACTCCGGTGTATCCTTATTCAGGAGGATTTTGAAGTGCATCAGCTGTTGCACTTCTTGGGTTGACTGAGATGTAAGCACAAGCTGAAGTGCTTTCCCAGACAGAACCATTTTCATGACCTGTGTTTGTTTTATTCTCTTGACCTGTGTTTGCTTTGGGCCAGGCTTTGTGAGTTAGCATGAACACAGTTGAGAAGGACATCAGCTGCAGGTGTGCTTCCCTTGTTTCTGTACCCCTACTGCAAGTTAGAAAACGTCTGGACTTTGCTCTGAGCTTTGACCATTGGAGGATTTTTGTTCCCCTTTAACATTCACGCAGGGCAGCAAAGATCCCTGCCAAAAGCAGAAGTCTTAGAAAACACGGTGGGTTTTGGCAGAAGCTGACCCCAGGCTCCTCCAGAGCAAGTTGCCTGTGGTAGATAATGGGTCTTTATTTCTGCAGAGGGGATCTCAGTGGTGGCTGCAGAGATCCATGTGGTGTTCTCTTTTCTTTGAGAAAATGGCCTTCTCATGTGTATCCAATTTTCTAGTAGAACAGCCCAGGAGGGTGCAATTGCTCAGGAATTTCTTCCCTCTAGCACTGCTTGGAAAGCCGTTTCAGAAGTGGGATGATAACAAAGGCATTTTGAAAAGCCATTGGGAACTAGAAGTAGGCAGAAAATGACACTGTGTCACGTCCTCTGTAACAGCCTGTGGCAGGCTGATCACTGTTGTGCCCCTGACATAGGCTCTACTAATCCTGCCACGCAGCACTAGTGAGTGCCCAGATTGAGTGCTGTCACTGAAGCTAATCATGAGCTCTGCTATTCATGGACAGGGACAGTAGCGTCTTCAGGGATCAACTCCTACTGTCCTGTTCTTAAATACCTGTTTTCATAATATATAAAGAGGTTCTTGTGTCGCACTGGGTGGTATTCCTAACCCTGGGTATCGTTCTGCATTTGACATGTCCAACAGAAGTTGCAGGCTGAGCCTGCAAACCAAGCATAACAAGTTCCCTCTTGATGCTGTACGTATGGTAGGGTTATTTCTGTTCCTGTACACACTTCACGCAGAGCTTCTGAAGGAATAATGGTACCGTAGAGCACAAGATCGAGCTTCAGTCTTTTTGTTGCTCTGAAATCTTACAATGAACCATAAATTTATGCAGTCGTCAAGTGCAGAACGTTCTTTTAAGAGATTTGAATTTCTGCTGAGACCGACTGACAGCACAGTAAAATGAGGGGTGAGACCAGCCTGAAAGAACATGTCTTGCAGCAGGAGAAATGCCCGTGGCTCAGCCTGCCAGCCTGCGTTCTCCGCATTGTTTATGCCTTCCAGATACTTCAAGGTTTTGTCAACCCATTTTCTTTCTGGAGGTCCCCATGCAGCACAGCCTGTGCTTACCAATCGCTTGTGTGCTTATTGCTAGATAGTCGTGGTTGCTGTTCACGTGGGGTGTAAAAATGAGCCGCTTGCGAACAGCGTGAGGTAGTTGGAGGTAGAGTTATGACTTTCAGACTTCTTTGAGCTGCTGAATGCCTAATGTGCTGGATCTGTAGGTGTGCTTTACTCTCTCAAGAAGCAAAAAATGTACAATGGCTTTTAAAGCAGATTGTAAGGCAACGTGGAAGTCTTTACTTTTAAAGCTGGCAGGGTTTTTTACTTCAGTGGCATCTGTGATGTCTTTTTTTCTGACCCCGCTGTAGCTTATTTTGGTAGCCCACTTAGGGTAATGATTATACAAGCTCCTTCCTTTCTGTTACTTCCAGAAAGCAGCTTTCCTGGCCTCAATGTTAAGTATGCCGACCTTTACAAATGTGAATCAGTTCTTGAGCAATTTTTAAAAATCCTGAAAAAAATGCTCTCCAATAAAGATAAAAGTAAACAAAATTTAAGGAAAAGAACACATTGATACAAACAAGTCAAGTCCTGCAGTGTAGCCAAGCCTTTACCTGTGTCAGTAACATTTTGTGAAACACCTTCTCTGAGTCAGTTGACCTTATTGTACGATACTGCCCTTGGATCTGTTACTGAATTATTTAACATTTGTTCTTTTGTTTTTAAAGCAAGAATCAATGCAAGGTATCATTTGAAATCAGCGTGCTGAAGTGTGCATATTCTGTATATCTAATATGTCATTGTTGTCTCTTGTTTCTGTAATGCGTTTGCATTACTATGAATCAATTTTATTACGCTTCTCTAGAGACTACTGCTGCTTGCACGCTGTGATATATTTGCACTGTTGTAGATATATATATACACACATGTATGTATAATTATATTCTATAAACCATGTCTTTTTCAGGTTGCTTGTTACCTTTGTAGTTTATGCTTACCGGTACAGTGGACCTGAGTAAAAATGTGGGATGTGGGGCATTCTGGAGTTATATTACAATAATAGAGAAATCTTTGTATATTTCTGTATACTTAATACCCGTAAGGAGAGATTTGTATGTGCATTATTTTCCAAACTAGGGCTTTGTTTTCTGAGAATAGAGAACATTTATGATAATGTAACACACACACACACAAAAAATCAAATAAAGTGTTATTATTTTCAGACAGATGCTTTTGTTCCATTTCTCTCTCAAGGGGGAGGTGGCCGGTGCGTTGGTTGTGGTATGTTTTCACTGCTTGCCAGCAAGGTCATAGAATTGCCTGTTTCACCCGTGCACTGTGGTCATTTCAGGCACTTCCCAGTACAGGTCAATCACAGAAATACACAGTAAGAATTCTTAGAAAATATAAGAGCAGTCAACTTGACTCAGAGCAAAGGTCTGTATTGCCCAGTGCCTGCCAGTGGACAGCAGCGCAGCACCATGAGGAGTGCAGCATCAGGGAGTGCTTCCCTGACAAACCTTACCCAATTCGAGGGCTTCCTAAGCCAGTGGGATTATCTTTGTATTTCCTTGCCTTTGATGGATTTTTCTTCTGCAGACTTAATCCGGTGTTCGTCTTGACCATGCTGCTGACCAAGTGTCAGCAGAGGTTCCCTTTTGCAGTAGAGGAGGCAGTGAAGGATCATTCCCTCTTTACTTTCTGCTGGAATGTATAAATTTCCTCCTCCCTTGTTCCCAGCTGAAGAGAAGCCATGCTTTATTCTGCCAGTCCCACCTGTCCTTTTCCCATTTTACAAGACACTGTTCTCCCTCATTCTGCCACAACACTCATGCCACACTCCTCTGCAGCCTTCTGTGTGTTTCTGTCATATTGTACATCATCAAAGGTACATCATCTTCAGCTAGTTTAAAAAGCCAGTATTTTTCCTCTCACGATGCTTCTGAAGATCTACATCGTCCAAGAAATGACATGCTTATTGCTTCTGCCATTCAGAACAGTCTCCCAAAATACAGTCTCAGGGCGTTGGGCCTGCTGCTTCCTACTGCATTGGCAGGGAAACTCTTGGGCAGAAAACCAGACTTGAATAAGGCCCCAAGAACAGCCAGTGTCAGAAGAAGGGTTTCCATGTAGGTATCCCTTATCTTGCCGTGCACTTTGTTTGGCTGGGTGGCTCTTCATGCTACCAAACTGTGTACTGGCTTCCAGGTCAAGCCTAAGCAACATCACTGCCCTCGTGCCACCCTTCCTCTGCATCCAAACTACCTGCATTGGTCACCACAGTCCAAGGACAGCAGCCCTAACTTTCACAAGGTCGCTAAGTGTCCAGTCCAAGATAGCGTGAGCAATGATGCTTGAAGGATAAATTACCCTAAGGATGCAATAGGATGGTATTTTCAAAACTAAGGGCAAGACAATTTTCAAATGATAACAGAGATCATGCTTATGTTTTACAGACCTGAAAATAATACTAGATTGAAGGAATTACGGTCACAAAAACTAAATGCCTCCTCATGCCAACTGTCCATGGATCAGGAAGGGGAGGAACAGAGGTCCTTCATAGCCTGAGTAGCAATATAAATTACATAAAGTGTTTTATATTGCAGTTAATGCTATGAAATAAGCCAACCATAAACTTCTCATTAGTAACGCTGCAAAAATTAATATACCTCACATGCAATTACCATCCCCTGTGTACTCCAAATGGATTCATAAAACACAGTGTTTCAAAATAAAGGACAATGTGTGTAGTATTTTCTAATAGCTATCCATTTAAAACCTGCTTTGTAATGCAAGTTGAAAGGCGTTGGAAGCCAGGGAAGCTGCCACAGTAAGAACAATCGTCTCTTTCAGTGTGGGAGGATACAAGGATCTGTGCAGTGCCCAGGTAAGCGATGTGCAGTCACTGTGCTGCCTGTGCAGTGCCCAGGGAAGTGATGAGCAGTCGCCATGCTGTCGGCTGCTAGCACTGACATCTTACCTTGGGAGAGCCTGAGTAAAGGACTTGGCAGGGAAATGTGTGTTGCAAGGTCTATTTACAGCAGAAAAGCTGTCGAGGGCTGGGCTAGTCAAATTGGCACTAATTGCATCAATTTCTTCTTTGATTATAAATTTCATAGCCTTGTTTGGTTCCTTTCTTTGTTTTTCCTGTGCCTTGGAGATTTTTTCAAGATCTGTGAATCTTTTATGCAAAGTTTGCTTTGTGCAATGGCATTGCTGGATACCCGGCGTTTCAGTTTTGTGCCTGTGTCCACACATGGACAGGAAGGCTGAGAAGGAAGTCAGCGCTTCATCTCTTCCACAGATAGAAAATATTACCAAAATGTGAAGCTGATCCATTGTCAGCCTCTTGACTGCAAAAACCACCCCTCATAATTGACTGTTTCCCCCCTCCTCTCTCTAGCATATAGTCATTCTCCTGTCCCACCACCAGCTCATCTGCTCTGCTGGGTGGGGTGTATAAAGCTCTACCTGGTCCTAGGACCTCCTTGCTCATTCCCACCTTGAGAGGTAGAGTCAAGTATTAAGCATCAAGAGTAGGTTTTGTCTTTCTCCTGTGTGAGAATCAGAAAGTAGCCCCAAAAGTTGCTAAAGAAGAAACAAAAGCTATGGTAAAGCTTCTGATTTTGCTCCTTCTGTTTGATGAAACCTGTACCCTGCGTCTTGGTGAAGCATCCCTTGGACGGGGAGTCATGCCAAGTCTGAAAAAGGGTAACAAGCAGGGGAAATCCTGCTTAGTGGCAGGGAGGAGCATCTGTCCTGACTGAGGTTTACTTACCCACTTTACCTTCAGTGAAGCTTCCTGGAAACAGAGCAGACAGAACTCATCAAACTGGTGATACGGGCTTTCAAACAACTGTCAGTCCATTCCTGTGTTTAGTCAGACTCAACTAGGTCTTATGGCCTTTGAGGCCTGGGAATTCATCCTTGAGTTTCTGCAACAAGCTTCTGCAATGAAGATGTTTTGGCTCAGCTGCGGTGACACGTTTTGATTCAATACTTCCAACATTTCATTTCAATTGTGATACTTCAGTATTAAATCCTTCAAAACCTCTGTTTTCCAAAACAACCTTCTGTTACGCTCAGAGATGGAAGCGCATCCCGAAGGAAGCCTGGGACACCCAACTCAAAGCCAGAGGGGAGCAACACCCTGCAAGAGCCTGTCTTTTCCTGGTGACCTCTATAAGGGAATTTCTGGGTGCCGCCACGGGTATACAAAGGGTGCTCACAAAGTTATTACAGCTAGATGGACAGGTACACCCGTCCCCAACAGAGAAGTGCTTTGTTTTCTCATCCTCCTCACCTCCAATAGGCACACAGGAAATGCTACCGCTCACTGGCAGGGTGGACTGACTCACTTGGACCGAGCAGCATCCTCTTCTACAGCATCTGTGAGTGCTGCTAGTTGGTTCTAGCCCTTGAATGTATTACGCATTTTTCAAAGCATGTCTCTCTCTTTGGCCATTGTCTTCTAGTACTGAGGGCACATTTGTAGCCTCACCCTCCCATTGTGTACCTGCGGGAATGTACCGGGATGGGGAACATTCACAGTGTCGCAGGTAGTCGGGCAGCTCACTGTTTTGTATACTGACAATGGCAACTTTCAAGTGCTTTGGAAGTATGTTCAGATGGGAGAAAAAGAAGTCTACAGAGTAATGATAGACTGTTCTGCCCAAAGAGGACTTCTGTTTCTGGCAGAGAGCTGCTTGGGAAGCTTTCAGGTGAGAGCTTCTGTAACTTTGCTTCTAAAGAAGGTTTCACAGCCTGCAGCTCAGAGCAGAGAGTTCCTTGTTTGGAGTCAGCCTGGCAGTGCGGGCAACCTCCTGGGAACCAAATCTGGGTCTTGAGATCATCATTCTGCCCAGTTTTAACACAGGGAGTCAGATTTGGTTCTTGTTCTTTACCTTCTGCTTTCCAAGCTGCTTAATGGCATCATGGTCAGGCTTTCAAGCTTTAGTAAAACCAGTAGCTCGTTGGAGACTTGTGGCAGAACCGTGCGATTTTGCTGCTCCCAACAGAGAAGAATCTCAGTTTCTGTATTCTTTTTCACTTTGGTTTAGCACCTTGTCTAAAACCTTCCTTCTGAGCAGGAGCTCTGCCAGAGGAGTGTGATACTAGCTGGAGCAGGAAGCATACCCTTTCCAGAGACGTTTGGGAATGGACTCTCAAGTATGTGGGCACATTAAATACACATTTTTGGAGGTGTTTTCAGTTCCATCCCTTTTTCACATTGCTACAGGTTTATTCTTTGTTGCTAGCACCCATCTCCTCTGAGCTCCTTGTCTGTCCTAGTTTTCACCCCCCTTAATTCTCTCTGTCAGCCAAACACAGCTTTCCTGCATTGCTTCAAACTGAATGATTTCTGAGACTTTTTCCTTGGCTAGAATGGCTTTAAAAAAAACCAATAGAGTGTTCTCCCTCACTGAAGAACCACACAGGCAATCAATCTGCAACATCAAACCTTTCCTATTCAGCCTTTATTGGAAGCTGAGGCACTGTTTGCACACAGCTGTCAGGACTGCAGGCGGTTTAGGACTCCCAGGCATTCGCCATTCTTAAATGTCATTCGCTATCTGCGTAACACTCTCATCAGCACAAGCGCTTTGTGTCACAGAGGATTGATCCCTGCCATGGTGGCACCTTTGCTGACGAAAATCATGAAGCTGACCTACTTCTTTTTGGGGTTTTTTTTTGCCTCCAGGAAAATATTGGGAACCCTGTTTGCTTACCCAGCGCCGGCTGTACAGAGGTGTGGGTGTGCGAGCAGAGCTGTTGACACCCAAAGGGTAAGCCTTCCTCTGGGCTGCTCATACTTGCTTGTTAAAACCGATTCACATTCATGCCAGTCCTGCATTTGGTTAGAAGAGAAGCCTTGTTACGTGCCTACCCTGCACCTCTCCCTGGACCAGCCTCCTGGTCCCTGACAGGTGAGATGAACACCTGAAATGAACCAGTGTGGCCACCCATCAGTCTCAAGGCGTTGTGGATTCACTTGGATTTCTTTCTGTTACACAGATTAATTGGGTCAAGTGGCCTTTGTAAGTTTTCTGATTTAATTTCTCACTGTAGTGCTGGATGGAGCTACAAGCAAAAAGGGGCGGGGGGGGGGAATGAAGCTGTTTCAGTCCTGTTGGCCAGTGAAGCTTGTCGATCTATTGATGCAAAATAAACAAATGAACTGCAGATATCTACTTGTGTTGATCTGCTGGCCAGACTGTGAGCTCCAAAAGGCAACCAGCAGCCAGGACACCGCTGTTCCCACAAAGTGGTTTGTCTTTCTGGGGCTTATGCCACCAAGTCCACTAGGAAAGTTAGCATCAAGTCAGACACCTGTGCCAGGGCAGTGGTCTTCCCCATCTCTCCTGTCCCTCGAGCGGCGCTCTCCAGCAGCAGGCCCTGATGAGAAAAACCAAGGAAGGAGAGCAGATAAGTAAGCTGCTTGTCTTGGCTCCCCTTGGAGCTGGGTAGGAAGGAAGTCTTTCTGGGCAGTCCAGATCACCCTACTGGGGACATCTGAACTAGCCAGATGATTTCCAGCCCAGAGGTGTTGTTTTCTCCCAAGAGCTGTGAATGGGACCCATGATGACTGAGTCAGGTCTGGGGAGCTCACAGAGTGACCCTGAAGGTGAGGAGAGGAAGGTGTCTTCGCCTGTAGCCACATTTCTGCAGGTCCTGAACATACCTCTTCAGTGTGCATTCCTGTTTT
This sequence comes from Gallinula chloropus, assembly GCF_964237585.1. NCBI lineage: Eukaryota > Metazoa > Chordata > Aves > Gruiformes > Rallidae > Gallinula > Gallinula chloropus. The sequence continues at coordinate 118,711,499 of NC_140085.1, forward strand.
GGGATCTCACTTTGCTCTGCCTTGGCATTGCCATCTTCACATCTTTGGTGGCTGTGGCTTTTATTCTGGTTTTGCCAGCTTGTTTTCCCACCAAAAAGGTTCATTTTAATAATTCTAGGCAGCTTTTTCAAGTGTGTTTGGGTGGGTGCGGGTAACAGTTTACATAGAGAGACCTCAAACATTTACTTAATGTAAATTCCCATCATCCCTTAGGACTTACTGATGATGACAGATCCTCAGGTCATAATAATTTGTGCTACAAGCAGCTAACTCTGATTTATAACCTCAAATGTGCAGAGCAACTGCACGACCCAGTGCCTTGGCTTAGTGTGCTGCTGGGAATAGTTTGCTGGTCAGCACACAGCAGTTAATGGTTTTTGCAGGGGGGACCATGCCCAGGGGCAGCAAGTGAGGAGTTCAGCCCTTTGGTGACCCTTTGGGGCTACACCACTGTCAGTGTGGTTTTCCCGCACCACTACCGCTGGTTTCCTCCACACCAATCTCCAGATCATTCCAACTGAGGGGCTCAGGCAGATCCCAGGGGTTCCCAGCTGCTGTCCCTTGTCAGGCTGAGTTTCCTAATCACATTTTGTAGCAGAGGATGCCACAGCACCCACCACCCCCCCTTACTAAGGCATTTCCATCCCTAATTTTTCTTGCAAACCCAAATGCAGCCCCACTACACTATGGCAGGATCGCTGACCTGTGCCTGCCTGGCAGTCCCAATGGAGAGATCTCACAGGGTGAGACAGGAGTAGTCAGCAGTTGCTCATCTGACCTGCCCCTCTCAAATACCCGCATCACCCCATCCAATGTGTTGCACACATCAGCACGTGCCTCTACAGAAGGAAAAAGCCTTTTGGCTTTCACAGTTGTCTGAGGATGCTGCTCTGGAAACGCTCTGGCAGCCTAATTTCAGTCCCTGCAGACCATTTCCCGCAGCACTCATTAGGGTTACCCTCTTCAGTGTGGCTTCATCTCTGTTCTTTCTCCCAAGGAGACTCCTATGAAGGCCCTATTACTTGGTGAGTGATGGTGAATGGGGTAACATCTGGCTGGCAGCCAGTCACTAGTGGGGTTCTCCAGGGTTCCATTGTAGGTCCAGTTCTTTTTAACATTTTCATAAACAATCTGGACTCAGAAATAGAGGGTATCTAGTCTAGAGGGTCTAGTCCTAGAGGGAGTCTGTCTCCACACTCCATCTCCACCCATGACATTGGAGAAGCCTTACAGAGAGACCTGAGCAGATGAGAGAGCTGGGCAATCACCAAGAGCATGAAGTTTAACAAGGGCGAGTGCTGGATTCTGCACCTGGGAAGGGGCAACCCTGGCTGCACACACAGACTGGGCGATCAGATGCTGGAGACCAGCCATGCTCAGAGGGATTTGGGGGTCTTAGTTGACACTAAGTTAAACATGAGCCAGCAGTGTGCCCAGGCAGCTAGGAGGCCTAACCACATCCTGGGGTGCATCAAGCACTGCATGGCCAGCCGGTCCAGGGAGGGGATTGTCCCACTCTACACTGCCTTGGTGCAGCCACACCTAAAGTACTGGGTGCTGTTTTGGGCACCACAGCACAAGAGGGACATAAAAATATTGGAGAGTGTCCAGAGGAGGGCAGCAAGGATGGTGAAGGGTCTGGAGAGGAAGTGTTACAAGGAGAGGGTGAAGTCCCTTAGTTTGTTCAGCCTGGAGAAGAGGAGGTTGTGGGGAGACCTCATCATGGTCTATGGCTTCCAGATGAGGGAGGGTGAAGGGGCAGGTGCTGATCTCCTCTCTTTGTCAACCAGCAACAGAACTAGAGGGAACAGCATGAAGCTGCAACAGGGGAGGTTTAGGCTGGATATTAGTAAGAGGTTCTTCACTGAGAAGTTGTTCAGGCACTGGAACAGGCTCCCCAGGGGAGTGGTCACAGCACCAGGCTTGTCTGAGTTCAAGAAGCGTCTGCACTATGCACTCAGTCACATGCTCTGACGTGGCTGGGCCTGTGTGGAGCCAGGAGTTGGACTTGGTGATCCTTATGGGACCCTTCCAACCCAGGATATTCTGTAATACTGTGATTCTATGAATGCACTTAATTGTTGCACCAGATTTTGCGGAGCAGAACTGTCATGATTTCACTGCCAAAGCCTTCCAGGTTCCCTCGGGCTCCAGCACCAAACCTTCCTCAGCAAAGACCTTCAAAGACCTGGAGTAGACTTGGCAGTTTACTTTTCGTATTATAACCTATATCCCACCATATTCAAATCATATTGTTGAGCCTACTGTAAATGTGGGATAATGAAGTTTTATGAGTGACTAATTTTTACACACTTGGATAAACTTATTAATCACAAAAGCATTATTGGAGAAATTTCTGAGAAGGCACATGTCTCCACCATTTTCTCCTTCTTTGTGCATTGCAATCCTGCACAACTGTTCTTTCCTTGTGAGCCCTGAGCAAAGCTTGCTGCTGCCACAGTCTCCTGTTTCCCACTGTGTTCCCAGTGGTGCTCCTAGAGGCTCTTTACTGGCTCTCAGTCAGCTAGAGCATGGAAGCATTCGAGCTGCGGTGCCAAGCGTTAAAGGTGCCCAGGAGAAAGCAGTCACACCTGAGGACCAGGAGCATCTCCTGTGGCTGGCGAGACACAACGGGCTCTATTTTCCGGCTTAGGTCAGGACCAGGAGGACCTGTGCCTTGTTTTTAGTGTTGCAGAGACTTTTTCTGAGCGTGACCCATGGGACACACTTGTGGGAACACTGGTGACTGACTGGTCATTCAGCTGCATGTTGCATCAGTGGGCAGGGTCCATGTTGAGTCAGGTGGGGTACCAAGTGGGTACCTGCCTTTCTGAGCTACTCCATGTCCCCCCAGTAGCAGCACCGAGGGGTTGGCAGCACCAGAGACACTGTGATGCAGGGGGCCAGAGGCATCTGAGTCAGACCAGCGTGGTGGGCAGACAACAGAGGTACCTACATCTTGAGGGTCAAAAAAACCCTCCAACAAACACACAGCTGCTGTGATATAGAAGGAAACTGAATATTTTCAGTGTTCAGAAGGGTGTCTGGCCTGTGTGAAGCCACGTATCAGCTAACAAATGCAAGCCCTCACTTGCAAGTGTGAAGTGTAACTCACACAAAAAGCTGAGTGCCATGTTCCTTTCGGAAGTGTTAGTGGCTGTCATCCGCAGGTTGCTAAGATGCCAGATTCCCTGGGAAACAGTGAAACACACTGCTTTAAATATAAAGACAGCAGAGAACTCATGAATTGTGTCTTAGTTCTTTTATTACAGTGAAAACTTGCATGGTACTAGCCTACTGAAAGGATAAAAGCTGCAAGTAACTTTTCATCAGAAAGGAGTCGGTCCAAGGTAAAAATGACCTACTAATCAGAGCTGATGCAACTATAATGTCTGAGTTGGGATCCCTGGCTGTTGTATCCTGTTGGAGCAGGTCCAAAGATCTCAAGGTTTTTGATGGAAGTTTCTCCTTTAACAAGCTGGGGAGGTAAAGAGGAGAAGCAGATTAAGGGACATGTCATCTCCACAAATTGCACAAGATGCTAGGAGGTGTTTTGCCCTACATGCAGGACATCAAAATGGCAATTTTTTAGCAATTGCTTTCCCCACCCCCATCCATACATGTGTCTCCTAACTGTGTAAAACCAAATTATGGTGAATTGTTCCCAGTACAAAGTACATCGTGGGTTGGAACTGGCTGATGCTATATGTTATATACCTGAGATACGCTGAAATGTCAATCCTAATTAAAAAAACTGAATTAGGGGATCAGAAACTTCCGTATGTTTCAGTCAACATTTCTAAAGAAGCAAAGCCTTCTATCTCCTGTGGTAAAGTAGATGTGAGTTTGGCAGCTGCTGTTCTGCCACTGCATTAGCTGAGGGCTTGATCTCACACCCGAGCCCAGACCTACCTGCACAGCCACGTTACCCATCAGTCCCTGGCTCAGGTATGTTGGCAGCACCCACCCCTCTGGCAAGAAGCCACTCCTTTTAGGGTTTATCCACCTCTTCCCCTCTCATGCCTTGGGCAAGGAAGCTTGCACCCACACCAGGAAGGGGGAGACCTCATCCTGCTCACTCCCTCGAGCGTGGCCTCTCGCACAGCACACCAAGTTTGGGCACAGTGTGGACCCACCAAGAGCCACAGTGTGCCTGGCTCATGCAGGACTTTACCTTCCTCCACCATGCGATGGTAGAAGCACCAGGGGACACCAGCGGGATGTGCCCTGAAGCAGCACCCCTTCCTTTCGCACTCCTTAGCCGTGATGCCGGGGAAGCCACAGTTTATCCTGGTGTGAGGCTCATTGGGACATACTTTCCTAACTGCATAAAGAAAAACAGAAGGAAGGAGGCCGTGTTACTTTACAATTCATTTACTTGGTGGCATAATTCACAAATAAAAGTCTGGTCACAAAGGTGAGGTCAGTGAGCAGACATGGCAGCTATGATGACCTTCTCCATACCAATTTCAGGCAGCAGATGCACACAAATCTTTAGCACTCCTGTTAGGCAAAACTAAATACCAAGGGGTGAGGAGTTTCTGCTGTACCCCAGGGGACAGAGGGGTCAAAATTTGTCTCTAGAAGTGCCTGGTAGGCAGTGACCCAGCTTTACCTTTCACAGATCCAGCAATGGGGTGAAAAGCATTCTGTGTCTCACGTAATGGTAGCACAGGCACTGGCTTTAGACCAGGGTATATTCATGACCTGACCCAATGGTAACCCCAGAGCAGCCTGGCTGATGTGGGCAGAGGAAGACCCAGCCTCCTTTGCCTGGCAGCCTGAGTTATGGAAAGGTGGTAGGTCATTTAAGCAGAAATCCCAGTACATACAGGCGATCTACAGTGAAGTCACAGGCAAAGGGCTTGTACCAGACAGCCTGAATAATTAAGTTTTACCTCTCCAGGAACAGTTGTACTCAGAAGAGCACTTCTATGTTAATGACACTGTAAGATGCTGCCAGTCATTTTTCAAGATTTTCATGAAATGAGATCAGTGATCAAAAGCATTTTTTCCCCTCCAACAATTCTGAGCCCTGTTGACCAATCTTGATTCATGTCGAGCTCTTCCCTTGAGTGATGCAGCCTTCACACCCTCACTTCCTTTCGTTTCACCTGTGCAACTGCTGAGGTTGCCCTGAAGTTCTCCTAAGAAGGGGCCATACAGTCAGCCCAGCAAACGTAGCTTACATTCAGCAGTGAGGTGAAACTTACACCTAGTCCTTGAAGGACTGGGAGAGCAGCTCTTACCCTCTCTGAGTAAACAGAGTAAAAAAATCCCACAGAAGCAGGACTTCAGAAGCTTTAGAAGGATGAATCTAATGGAGAAAGGTATCCCCCCGGGAGATTTCATTGAACAAAGACTGGGAGCAAAAGCACAACCGAGTGGAATTATGCAGGGAAAGAGGCAGGAGAGGAAGGAAGTAGCGATGATCAAAACAGGTTGGGAAAAAGAGCAAAAAACCTGTAAGTTCCAGGATGCCTGTGGTCTTTTGTACAGGCCTCAAACAAGCTGCAGAGGGACTCATCTATGCAGGACTTTGATGTACAGTGCTAAAGTCCTTCTCAGCCATGCGGAAAAACCCACTTAAATAAGTGCCAAGGACCTAGTGATGAACACGGCCACAAACAACAGCGAACAGTTTCTAAATAATCATAACCAGTTAGATGGTATCTGGAAGCCTGAAGGAAGAGGAAATACATTGTATGTAGAGGATGAGATGAAAGACTGATGGGTAAGCAAGGTCTGACTTTGCATTTCGGTACCAGTGGTCTTCTAGTAAGGAGGTTTGTGCCCACTTTGTTGGGCTAAGAGAAGCAGAGCCGCTCCCCGGTTGCACACATTTCTGCATAATAACATACGAGCTAAATCAACATTTCTGGTGCAGATATTACCTTTCTTTGCTTTAGGAGCAAAGCACCAGGGAATGCCAGGCACTGAAGTGTTGAAGCAGCACCCAGCTTTCTTGCACTCCGCTGCCGAGATTCCCGGGTAGCCGCAGTTCCTCCGCTCCCGGGGGGCCAGTTTACACTGGCACCTTGCTGTTGGGGACAGAAGTAGCAAGTTACCAGTTTGCACGCTCATTAGCAGAGGCACTTTTATCAGATGTCCACTGGGAACTGTGGCTTCTCCCTAGACCCTGTCCATCTCTGCAAGCGTACCTTTACTGTGGCTCGCTACGACCGGAACCTCTGCAGTTCAAAAGCGGCTTTTAAACTCCCACTGATTTTGGTAAGGGTTGTACTTCAAGAATCTGTGGTCTCGCTTGGACCCAAACCAGCCCAGCTCAGTGGGGTCTGCGGCCTTCAGAGAGACCACATCAAATGGTAAAACCCCACAACTTCAAATGTCGTGCTAGTAAGTGTTTGTTGCTTTGCCCATCTCTTATGAAGGAAGAGTTACGGGTCCGGTGGATGTTTGAACCGATGTAAAGTTACAAAATCTCTGCACTCTTGACAGATGACTATAAAAACTTAGGATTGTGTGCAAATAGTTGCAGCTATATTTTTAACATTTTAAATCTACTGCAGAGACATCCATAACCAAGAAATTTGGGAGATGTCCCTAACTGCCTGTCGTTGAGTTACTTGCTTTCCACTTCTTAAGTTGTCTAAATGACTTATTTTTTTATTGAGGAGGCAGATAGACTCCTTCAAAATTTAATTCACATGCCAAAGTAGCATGAAATAAATGCCAGAAGACTTTTTAGACAAAGCTAGCTCCTGTTCCAGTCCTGATCCTGTTCTAGTGAGCTATCCCTCAACCTTTGCAGGAGGTTCCTGGTTATTTCACCAACACAGGAGTTCACCTGCAGTCTTTTTTATTTTGCAGTAGATTTTTCTGGGGGGAAAAAAATTTGAAAAGTAAAGTCCAACTTTGGTAATCGTACCAGAGCAAGACATCTGCTGTCTGACATGAAAACTGGAGACATGCTCTTGCTGCAGTTACGGTCGGTCGAATCAGGCGCACATACGTACCTGTGAAGGCAACACCAGGTGAATGTACTTACATGGTAATGTCTTTCCCTCTCCCAAGGTGCTGAGGGCTACCACAAGGATGACGGAGAGCACACAGATCGCTTTGAGATCCATTGCTCTCTGAAGGAGTGTGGAGGAGAGGTGCCACTCTCCCTGGGAACAGCTCGATTTATATACTCCTTGTGTTTGTCCGGTGAGGCCTGATAACATTGTTCCATCTGATGTTTCACCTAGAGGTTGGGTTTTCTTCTGTTTAATTAGGAAATGTTGACATGCATATTGTGATATCTCAGAGATAAATTCCTAGGCTCTCGTGCGCTACTGATTACGTATCTATTACGTACCTATAGATACATACTTACTACATGATCCCATCTATTGAATGGATTCTGCTGTGTGCTTCTGGAATGTTTCACACCTCTGGGCACTACTGAAAAACATGTACATAGATTTCCTAGCCAAGTCTATTCTACCTCAGTTTTTCCCTGGCCTTAAGGTTTTGGTTGTGCTCACTCTGAAAAGAGGACTGAAAGTGTGACAGCTCCAAGCTCAGGAGACCACGGGCCAAACCATGTACCTCAAGTGATATGTAAACACAGCAAGTGGAAGGTGTGACTGTGAAACAACAAGCCTAAATGAGGCTGCTGTTTGTTTCTGTATGAGGCAATGAGCAAAACTTTGCGAAAAGGAAAAGTAAGACCAGGAATAAAACCACCACAGAAAACCCAAGAGGGACAGCAGTGAGGCTCAAGAGAGGAAAGGAGCGTTTAAGTACGATCTCAGCCTGACCCACAGGCACTGCTGTGTTCATGCAGGGATTAGACCCAAGTGCCCCAGCCAAACTTTGGAGGTTGTTCTCCTGTGCAAGGAGGAAGGTCAGGCTTCAGGGCCAGACCCCCTTCCAGCCTGTGGGTCCTGTTCCAGGGGGGCTGTGGCAAGGGCTGTGGCGAGGGCTGTCCCATCCCCTCTGCCTCGTCCCCAGAAGAGTGTATTGGTTTGCAACCCATCCAACACCACGGGCACATGATTTGCCAAAAATAAACTTCTGAAACACCATGTCTGACCTATTAATTTCCTGATTGCTTTTCTCCTGGTTTTGAAGGTGGCCTCTAAGGCAGCCATTGAGTTGTTTCAGGCCAACAGGCCTTGGTACTTGGACTGCCTGGTCAAGTTTTAAACTCCTTTTTGGGCATTTTTCTACCATTTACTGTAACATTTCCTAGCTTCTAGATAGTTCCCACCACTTGAACACAAGCAGAGCGGTGTCAGGGAGGGGGAGACAAGCAGTGGGGTGGTGTGACCATGTCTGCACCTTCCCCAAAGGAGGGACTTGCAGAGTGGGCAGGACAGGCCAGAGCCCCCCTGGTGCTTTACAGCACCCTTTTTCCCTTGGGAAAACCACCAGGGAATTCTTCCTGTCCATCATAAAAAAGGGATTCCATGCATTTTTTTGATCTTTGACAGAGTAGTGTCTTCATGCCTTTGAATGTTATATGCAAGTTTGTTTTGTGCCTCTTTTCTTGACAAAGTTCAAAGCAAGAAGTTTTAACTTCTATAGTTGTGTTTTGAAAGTAAGTAATTTGTTGAAAATTATTGTGAACCCTGTGGGAGGGATCTCATTAGAGATCCCTCATTTTCCTGCTCATTTTCCTGCTGTTTAACTTGTTTATCACTATGGACTTTCTTTATGCTCATCCCCACTGAATATCTTGATAGCAATTCTCACTGAAAGTCATGATTTGCAAACCAGACATTCCACATGTCCTTGATTCACAAGACACCAATCTGCAGGCAGAAGAGGACTGTGTTAGAGCACTCAGCAGCTCATACCATGTCTTTTACCTCCATCACTGGGAGAAAACATAAGACTTAAAAATCCAGTTTTCTCCTTACATGCAATGTCAACAGTGCTCCCACAGGCCCATTGTGATGCCTGTTCTAGCAAAGTCGTTAGTAGTTTTTCCCCCAGCTTTCTTCTCACAGTGCAGGGGGTGAGATTGGCTGAAACGTTGCCCGTGCACGAGAGGAAAGCAGCCATCCCAAGGAGGGGACTCTGCTGCTTTCAGACCTCCACAGAGTTCTCAATGGATTATCGACTCATCGCATGAGTCAGGTGAAACTGCTGATAACAGTCGTCCCTCCTGCTTCTTACTGGACATTAATTAAGTCCTTATCTGTCAGCTGTCACTTCTTGGGCCCAATCCCAACCGTGTGCACAAAGGCAAATTTGCCACTGTGCTTTTGCTGCGGAAAGAGCATTTGATTGGCATCTTAAAACAAACACACCAAAAGAAATAACTTTCTTGCTTTCTGCCAGCAGATTACTTTAAGATCTTTAATAGGTTTATGAAGTCAAACCTTGAAAATTATCTGGGGTTTCCCTGTAAATGTGTTTCTTTCCCTGAGGCTGGCACCCACCTAGACGTTTTGGTAACTTGGGGTGACCAGGCTCTGTGAGTGCCTATGGCCAGAAGGGGCTTGGAGGGCTCCTTCCTCCTCTCCAGTCTCTGTGTCCACCTTCAGCACCCTCCTCTGGCCCCATAGGGCTTTTGGCTGAACTGCAGTGCTCTCATTCACTTCCCAGAAAGGAAATAGAGAAATCACCATGGCTGCTACGGACCTTCTTGCTGTGGGTCAGTAACAGGCTGCAACCTTTTATTCTGAAATTGCAGAACGTTTAAAAGATGTAGTTATTTGTTTCTTTTCACTTAAAAACAAAGAAGCAGCAACCAACAGTGCAAGTGTTGTGGCTGCCCCCTCCCTGGCAGTGTTCAAGGCCAGGTTGGATGGGGCTTTGGGCAGCCTGGTCTGATGGAGGGTGTCCCTGCCCATGTTGTGGGGATAGGACTAGATGGACTTTGAGGTACCTTCCAACATAAGCCATCCTGTGATTCTGTGATTCTATGAACTTAATTCTTTCATCCTAAAGGTAGTTTTTTACCTGAAGGGAATTTCCTTTTGTGGTACCTGTTGGTATGAGCACTGATCTGAGAAATCTGTCACTGGGCCAACACCACTGCATGGGACCCCACAAAATCAACCTCAAGTATTGAGTACTCCCTAAAATAAAACATCGTAAAAGAGAAAAATAATCAGAGACAAAGAAGTGAGAAGTTTTCAGCAATTCTTCCCCTCCCAGCTGTGTGAAGGGTGCTCAGCAGGAGGACAGACTTGGGAGCATGGATGGTCTGACAACACCACTTAGCTGAACCTCACTACGTGCCACTCATTCACTGCCACACTGCTTTTTATGAGTGTTTCTAGAAACCATACTAATGGGTAGCACTCTCCTCCCTCATCCTTAGGATTACTGTTAGCTTGCCTTCAGAATGTCCACTTGAGCCTTGCTGTATGTCTATTCCTCCATCCCTTTCATGTGGCATGGTGGGGTGGGGGTGAGGTAGGGAACAGGCAGCACAGGTTCCTGCTGTCCCACATGATATGGCCTGCAGGACTACAACATTTAAAGGGTGTATTTTTCAGGGTGCACTTCTCATGGGACCCACAGGACCATGTTGCTGCTCCACCATGACTTGTTATCTGGGAAGCTTGTGGGTAACACCAACACAAACCATCTACCCTGTGTATGCACAGGGTGCATGCACAGTGGGCAGCTGCTGCATCTGTGGGCAGGGCCTGGGCTCTCAATGAGGGGATGTTTATTTCAGCATGCATCTCTAGAGGAGATGCTGTGTCTGGAATTAGGGGCATGGGTCTCTTCCAGCTACTGTCCTGATGACCTTGTATTTTCAGGAGGCACATTCCCACATACCACTTGTCTTTGCAAGGCATGGTACAGTGAAGAGCTTCCTTGCTGCTCCTGTTAAAACCCAGAGAAAATGAAATTAAAAAAATAAAGCAGGGGTCTAGAATTGGAGCTGCAGGTTTCTGCATGCAGCAGGAGTCCTGGGCTAATGGCAGAAAGCATTCCAATCCTCCCGAGTCCCTGGCGTAAATTAGAGTTCCCTGGAGTTTGAAAAGCTTCTAATAGAAATTTTAAGCAATGTTGCAGTCAGTCCCTAACGTTCTTTCCTGTTCTGAGCCTGTACCTACTTATTTTTGTGCCAAATACATCTGGGAATGGGAATTTCAAGCGGCCAGAAAAGTTGCTGGGATTGTGCAGGATCATGCATTTGAGCAGAGGCAAAAACACCAGGAAGAGGTTCCAAGTAATATTTGCAGCCCATAACCACCAGCAGCATAGTCTGAGAAATACATACGGCTTCCCCAGCAAAGGTTATTTTCAAGCCCACATAGGAAATCCCCGTGGTTTTGAAGTTTAAGGTTCAACATTTGAAGTCTGTGTGGGAGGTGTCTAAGCATGTTAGTTTTAGATACAGGCCTGTTGTAAAACAGGCTCAAAAAATTTGTTCCCCACAAAGCTTACAGGAGCTGTGCTGCAGCTTGGACGTGTCCGTGCGGAGCCGTGCGACCTGTGCCGCTCGGTTGGGTCACCCTTGTTGGGCACACACTGGGGTTGGCTTTCTCTTTTGGCTCTCACGGTGACCCCCCATTTCGGCAGCAACCAGCCAAGCAGAGCTCAAGGACAGCACGCCTGGGGAGACACAGCCAGGTGGAAATACACCCCGTGGGGGTCTAAAGCTTGAAACTGCGCGTGTTGTGAAACACAGGCTCAAACATGGGACAGGGGAGATTTTTGGAGAAACTTAAACATCTGTACGTGTACGCCGCTGGAGTCCTGCCAAATGTTTTGCAGTGCTCCATTTGCATGGTGCCTGCCTGGCTTGGTTTTGCAAGCTGGAACAGGGGAATATACATGTCACTAGGGAAAACAGAGGAGGCACCGAGTCAGCAGAAATCAGATATAAAGAGGAACTCTGTGACTCTCATGTGCACCTGAGTTCTGATATAGGTTACTGAAGCGGGTAGTGTTCCACCATGGCTCTTCTGTCCTCAAGATGCTAAATGCACTCTCAGTGGGACCAAAATGAACAGGTCTGGAGAAGGAACTACAGAAAAAAGCATTGAGCTGGAAAAAAGAGAGGAGAGGAGAGGAGAGGAGAGGAGAGGAGAGGAGAGGAGAGGAGAGGAGAGGAGAGGAGAGGAGAGGAGAGGAGAGGAGAGGAGAGGAGAGGAGAGGAGAGGAGAGGAGAGGAGAGGAGAGGAGAGGAGAGGAGAGGAGAGGAGAGGAGAGGAGAGGAGAGGAGAGGAGAGGAGAGGAGAGGAGAGGAGAGGAGAGGAGAGGGGAAGGGGGAAGAGAAGGGGAGAGGAAAGAGGAAGGGGAAGTGGAAGGGAAAGGGGAAGGGGAAGGGAGGGGAGAGGAGGGGGAGGGGTGAGAAGGAAAAGAAGGGAAGGGAAGGCAAGGAATGGCAGGAAGGCATGGAAAGAGAAGAGAAGGGAGAGAGAAAAGGAGAAGAGAAGGGAAGGGAAGAGAAAAGAGAAGAATAAAGAATAATACAGAAGAGAAAGGAAAAGAGTAAGGATAAAGGTACTATATGGTCTCTGATGACCTGTTGTGTAGATGTGTTTATCTGTGCTTGGGGACAGTGAGCCAACCCTGGTATTTCTGGTGTAAATGATCTATTTTAACAAAAGCCCTCAAATTGTGACGCCATCTGCCTATCTACCAAACAGAGAAAACCTTGCATCTTAATTCTGGGGATGGATCCAGAGTTTAAAGTAACCATCGAGATCCACTGCTTTGATAAACACACCTACTTGAGACACACTAGTGCAGGCATCAAAACTAACTTTGACCTGGTATGTACAGGCTCCTTCAGGGGAAATTTGTAAAAGAACATGCCATTTCTACAAACCAGAGTCAGTGCTGGAGGAGGGTTTTTGCCACACTTCTCTGGCCAACATCCTTGCACAAGGTAAAATGAAAAAATAATAATTACCTCTAATCAAATACATAATTCAGAGATGAGTCAGAGCTAATAGCATGATTTTCAACATTGAATACATTGCAAAAAAGTTTTGTTTGCAATTGCAGTGCTCAGTGCCAATTTAGAAATACAGATCCAAGCCTATAATTTTTCCTAATGTTTCTGGGTTCTCCAAGCAGCTCGTGCTATCTGTGCTTCCAGCATTCGCCCTTTTCTTGTGAGCACCAAAGCAACACCAAAAAATGCTTAATATTCCTGAGATGAGGTGGGGACCAGGCTGTGGTGAAAAGGATACAGGCAGGGAAACATACATTTTGTTTCTTTTGTAGACCTCAGTTTTTAAGTGACCCAGAGAGGGAAAGAACCTCTTGAACTGTGACTGAGAAATGCAGATCTGGCCCATGATGTGGCCATTGGAAAGTCTCTTTAGGCTAGTGGTTGTGAGACATTCCAGTTTACCATGCCAGAAGCAATAAAAAAGCCTAAATCTTAATCTATTACCCGCTAAAAAGGGAAACAAATAAACAAAGGAGACTTATTAAATGGAACTTAAAGGAAGAGTAGAATGGGCGAAATGTTCACAAACAGCAGGGTGCTATTTAAAGACACAATAAGACTCAGAGTAAATATTTACCACCAAACAAAAAGAAATATGAAAAGCATGTCCTCAAGCACACATGCAGACCCAGAAGAATGAAATGGCAGAGGAAAGGAAACTACTAGAAGAAAACCGACTGTTTTTCAAAGCCAAATAAAGAAAACAGAACACAAACTCCAAACCTGACCGCAGGGAAGTAAAATCACAAAGAGGTAAAGAAATAACTTCTTTTGAGATAGGAGACAAAGGTCAGCAATCACAAGGGAGAGGAGAGGATTTTTGTTATTCAACATGCATACTCATAAATGATCAGGAAAGACTGGTGAATAACGAGGAGATGAATATGCTGATGATTCAGAATTATTTTTCATATTTTTCCAAAGTGCAGGTATCTGAACAGTTGCAGAAATATCTTAGAAAGGTGACTGGGTGCTAAGTGGCAAATGAAAGGCAGAATGGGTAAGTGCAAAGTAAAGTGCATGGAGGAAGAGTAACCTAATTATATAAACACAAAGATGGGGTGCAAATTAGCTATTGTCACTCACATATCACCCTGGATATGCCACCTGAATATTCAAAGTGACAAAGAGGCAAATTGAGTTTTAGTAGTTATTAGGAAAGGGACCGTGTGCAAAGCAACAAACACAATTTTGATGCCGCCACAATCCTGCTGCTCCCATCCTGTGTCACTTTGTGATGTTCCGGTTGCCCCAAGTTAAAAAGGAGAAAGAGTAATTATAAGAGATGCTGAGAAAAGTCCTCTGGATCATGGGACAAATGAGCTACCAAAAAAAAACCCAAACAAAAAAAAAACCATTTTGAAGACTGTAAGGAAAACTAACTTGTCACAGGACAGACAGGAGAGTTTTCTCATGGATAAATAACGGGGTAATAAGCAGTGGGCAGAAGCCGGTGGGTGCTTTTTCAGTGTGGGGAGAGGTCACGAAAGGCTCCTGCGGAGAGTTATGCTGGGACCTTTGCAGCTTAACAAACTCATAAAACCATCTGGAAGAGGAGATGAGAGGTTAAAATTTTGTTGGCAACACAATATTTCTTTGGTGTAAAGATACGAGCCAATTGCTCGGATGGATTGTGCAAAATTGAATAACTGCAGAGTAAGATGGCAGGTGATGCTTAACGTCTGTAAATATGAAGTGATGCACACCTGGGAAAGGAGCAATCCTACCTTTTCAAATAAAATGATGGGCCCTGAGCTGCTGCTGATCACTGGGGTACGCGTGAGCACGATGCAAGCATGACATGAGCATATGGAGGGTAACTGACAGTTTTATGAAAACACCAGCTCAGTGCTTAGCAACCGTGAGAAAAGCAAATGGCAGGTTAACAATTAGGGAAGAGAGAGAGAATTGCACAGATTTGCCCTGTTATGCCATCTTATAAACCCACAGTATGTCCACTTTGCTCATGTCATGTTCTCAGTCTCCACCTGTAAAAGATGCCGTGATGGGGGTGGCAGTATGGGACAGCATCCACACCAGGAATGACCACATACACTAGGTCACTCCAGCCTGAAAGCTCCATACAGGCCACAGGAGGCAGAGCTAATGGTCTCCACTAATATAAAAGTCTGAGTGGCTGCTTAGAAGCACGTGAACAGAGGTGGTTCTTCACTGAGCACGTGGGTATAATGCAGTTCATCTGTGGAGCTCCCTTCTGCAGGACATTGTGGAGGATAAAACTTCACACAGATCTGAAAAGTAATTGGATGAACTAATCAAAGAAAAATTCTTTTTGGGTCTATTAAATCTCCCAACTATACATCTGTCTCAGGAAATGTGGAAGCTGCAAATCACAGGAGGTTGGAAAAGTAGTATGGGAAAGTACAGCTGACTGGACTTCAGCTAATGTTGCTCACAATTTGTCAAAATACATCAACCAGAAGGTATGCTATAAAATGATGAAGTATGGGTTGTAAATGAGAAGAATAGGGTTTATGACCATATTCTCTCTACTCCTTTTTGAAGTTTTCATGTAAGCTCCTGTAACGGGCCATGCATGGCATGAGGAACTGAGCTGGGGATGGATTTATCTTCATCTGGACGAGCCTATGATTTTATCACTGAATTGTTTGATTTTCAACATTTTTAGAACCATCTTTTTTAACTCTCCTGAATTGATTAGTTTAATAATCTGGTGAGTGTTTCGGGCTCAAAACCAAGATAATCTGGTTCAATGCTGAATCTGGTAAAACTGTCCCATTTTGGAGAGTGGAAAATGTTGTGATGGGTGGAGATGCTTCTTCAACTCACCAAAATCAGAAGCATACCCACACCCATGGGTTGGTTGTTATTACCAGAAGACAGATCCAAATCTAACACCACTTGTGAAGGGGGGAGTCTTCCTGGGTCAGTTCCCTCCTGCGGTGACTGGCAGGACAGAGGGAGGGAGGGATGCTCACACAGGCACAGGGAAACGCACCTCCTGTGGTACAGCCAGAAAGGGGGATGCACAAGCCAAGACCCCTCACCTGTACCTGGGACAGGGAACGGGGAGGCACTAAAACCTGTTGACAGCTCCAAACATTGACATGCTGTGGGCAATGACATGAAACAGCTGATAAATATTGCTCCTATTGTATTATTTTAGCCTAATTCGTTCATTAATGTCAGAGCAAGTGGTAACACAAATAGGAGCATGCAGGGGTTAGCAGCCATTAATCCTGCAAGCTAAAGGCAAATGTTCCCCTTTTAGTGTTCTTGCAGCTACTTAAAGCAGACTGTGAACTCTGGTTTTCACCTCATGTGTCAAGGACTGAGTATTATCCAGGATACACCAGGGAAAAGAAATCCATAGTTCTCATTTGCTGCTATGGGAACAGTGGGTGGTCAAAACTTTGCAAACCAGTTTGGTTTTGCAGTTTGCAGGCAAAGGGCTCTAAGGTTATTTCTGGCACAAATAGCTGAAGACATAAATACAAATGAGAAATTCCTGAAATAGAAGAAGCAGGAAACCTAGGAAATAATAAGCCAGTCTAAGGGATCATGTGGGAGGAAAAGGTCATTTTTGAGAAGTTTTGCCCTACTTGTTTCAAAAGCAGGTAGCAAAAAAAATGCTGCCTAAACTGCTGTCTCCAAGTAATGGTGAGGACTGCAGAATGCTAGGAGGGAGGTATGGTGTGGCAGGGTCTGTAAAAAGATTGGAGGCCAGAAAGTGACCTGGACTGCCTCTGCTAGCTGCTAGCAAAACTTACCTACTGTGGTTGCAGAGTCAAAGCAGTCACTGCTTTCAGCAAGTTTCAGCTATTGCTGCTTTAGTTGATGACAGTGAGTGAAGGAAATACTGGCCAGGAAGTGTTTCTGCTGTACCAATTAAATGAGATTAAAAATAGAGGGAGAAATATTAAGCTCTGTTAGCAAGATGATATGACGATTAATGGGTAGAGATACTTCAGGAGACAACCACCTCTCTGTATGGCTGAATTCTTCAAAAGCCTTAAAAAAACATTCCAAAGGAAAAAATAGGTTTGGTTGTTTTTTGGGTTTTTTTGAGTTTTGGGGGGTTTTTTAATGTCAAAAGAGAAAGGAAGGCAAGCTATAAAATTCCATTGAACCTTCCCTTTTAGGAATTTTCAAGAGAGTGTACTCATGAAGTGAACTGCAAAGTTTGGGCAAGAATCAGTTTCCTCTTGAAACTAAAAAATTCTTTATCAGAACATTTTTCTTAACTGTATTTTGTAATACATTATTGCAGGAGAGAGCATTGCAGCAGCCACAGAGGTCTTTAGCTCAGGTCTGGGTGAGCGTGTTGGCGTTCTCCAGGTGGGCCAAAGGATGCTGCAGCAGGGGAAGTGATACCTGAGGCTGCCCGCGCTGCGCCCTGCTTACCCTGTGTAACCCAGCAAAAGCTGATGCAAAGCACCAGACTGCAGCTGAGGGGCAAGAACTAGATCACATGTACCCAGCAGGATGAAAACATTGCTTGTTAGAGTTGGCTGGGGTTTTTTGGAACATAAAGTCTGGTCAGGATGAGTAGATCGAAATGGAAAATTGGTGCCTGCGAGGTCTGCATTGGCACAACACCACCGACACAGTTCTTCCCAGTCTGAAGGTGTTTTGGGATGGGGCAGAGACCAAGAGAGCTCTCTGTCAGCTCAACAAAAATCCATTTGTCACAGATCCTGGGAGTCAAAACCCATCCAGGCTTTTTAAAACCAAAAATATCACAGTTGGTTTATGAATTCCCTGAGTCAGGAATACCCAGCAGCTACGAGTTTACTAGAAGCAAACGCTTCCTCTCTTGTCATGACCATGGAGACTGGTGTCCAGGGCCAAAAACAGCACAGATTCTCTCTTTCACACTTGTCAAGAAGGTGGTTTAATAATTTCCCCTTTCACATGAGACCCCATCTCAGATCTGGGAGTCAAAGTGAGGGCTAAATCCAGAAAACCCCTTTAATAGTGCGAACATACGGCCCTTTGGGTGCAAATAGGGAAGCAATCAAATTCTGATGATAAAAGATATTGTTCACATTTTCTGTATATGTCACACAGACAATACAGTAACCCAGGAGAGCTCTCATGCTGGATCACTGAATTAAATCTCTCATTTGTAGCACAATAAAGTAAATTGTCACACACATTTCTGTCCACAGTAGCAAAACAGCAATTGATTCATGCCCATAAATACAGGGAGGGAAATGTTAATATTGCAGTAAATCAAGCCACTTCTCTCCCTATCATATTTTGCTTTTCAGAAGTGAGACCTGAATTCTCAATGTCTCTCTGCTAATGGAAAAATTCTAAAACCTAATTAAAAAGTCTCTATTCAATGGGCTGTGGAGAATTTATAGCAGTGAAACTGTCTGTGTCAGACAAATATGCTATTGATAGTCCTGTGGGAACTAATGATGAAGGGACTACAAATAAGAATAGAAAGAGAGAAAGGAAATTGGCAGCACTCTGGGCACCGTTTCAGACAGCTGGATGCTGGTGTGTGTGTAGGATAAGGAATGAAGGGGGCTGGGAATATGTCGGGATCAGTGCTAATAAATGCCACTCCAGGGGAAGTTTTGCTGGGCGAATTGGAGATCTCCTGTGGGCTTGTACCTTTTCTCAATGAAGGGACTCCATCTGTGGGTTTGGTTAACCAACATTGCAAAAAAAGGCATCACTGTCTGGGAATATCACAGATCCATCCCAAAGGCTGAAGATAAGTACTGAAATGCAGCACCAGGCCATCCTGGACGCTCAGCTACCTCCTGTAACATTTGGCAGTCACACAACAGGTTTCCCAACAGCTGCAGCCTGGCTTGTCTCTAGCTCTTCAGGAGCCTTTTGGGGAGTTCAGATGCTGCTGCCTCCCTGGGGCTATGCCATGAGATATGCTGGGGGATGACCTGCTCCCTGGGCTGAAGGAGGACATTGTTTTAGGTGGTGTGGACAACGGTGCTAGGATCAGCTGTGCACAGAGCCCTGACTTTCTCCCATTGATCCAGAGGACCTGTGGTCTCTGCAGTGCAGCTCTCAGCTGCACCTTGTCTATAGGCAAAGGCACATGAACCTCATCCAAGATAGACAAGACGTGCTGGTGAGATTCAGTGACCTGTTGTAACAGCCATTGAGCCTTAGAAGCATAATATCATCAAGGTTGGAAAAGACCTTCAAGATCATCAAGTCCAACTGTCAGCACTACACCCCCATACCCTCTAAACTATCTACCAAAGTGCCACATGTACTTGTTTTTTGAACAGCCCCAGGGATGGTGATTACACCACCTCTCTGGGCAGCCTGTTCCAATGCTTCACCACTCTTTTAGTGAAGAAATTTTTCCTAATATCAAATCTGAACCTCCCCTGGTGCAACTTGCAACCATTCCCTCTAGTTCTGTCACTGATCATTAGGGAGAAGAGGCCAACACCCACCCTAATACAACCTCCTGTCAGATAGCTGTAAGGAGCAGTAAGGTTTTCCCTCAGCCTCCTCTTCTGCAGGCTGAACTGGCCCAGCTCCCTCAGTTGCTCCTCAGAAGACCTGTTCTCCAGACCCCAAATCAGCCTGGTTGCCCTTCTCTGCACCCTCTCCAGCACTTCAACATCCTTCCTACACTGCAGCGCCCAAAACTGCACACAGTACTTAGGTGTAGCCTCACTGGGGCTGAGTACAAGGGTAAGACCACCTCCCTGGCTCTGCTGGTCACACTCTTCCTGACATAGGATGGCCATTGGCCTTCTTGGCCACGCGGGCACACTGCTGGCTCATGTTTGGCTGGCTGTCAATCAACGCCTCCAGGTCCCTCTCGCTGGGCAGCTTCCAGCCACTCTGCCCCAAGCCTGTAGTGCTGCCAGGGGTTGTTGTGGCCAAAGTGCAGGATCCAGTACTTGGCCTTGTTGATACTCGTACAACTGGCTTTGGCCCATCCTTCAAGCCTGTCTAGGTCCCTCTGCAGAGCCTCCCTATCCTCAAGCAGACAGACACTTCCACCCAGCTTAGTGTCATCTGCAAACTTACTGAGGGTGCACTTTATCTCTTCATCCAGATCATCAATAAAGTTATTAAACAGGAGAGGCCCCAGTACTGAGCTGTGGGGAACACCACTTGTGACCTTCTGAATGGCCTTTTCAGGGCAGGCTTTGCCATTGGTGGACTTCATTCAAATCTGACACACTTCAGACTGAGTCCATGGCATTTCTCATTTCATAAGCTGGACATCAAAGACTGCTTTTTTCCCAAAGTGGAACCAGTTTTCCAAAAGCACAAATAGGCTCTTGCCCAGCCATTTCAGGCATATCCATATCAGGTGAGGAAAGGAAAGCAGCCCAGTGCTCTCACTGGTCTTGCCCCGCTGAGAACACTTCCTTGGTGGCAAGTGTCCACCTCCCATGCCCCAGGAGACCCACGGTGTTGCATCCTGAGCTCCTTGCCTGTGCAGAACAGGGGCACACAGCACTTTGCATCTGAGGGCATTGCAATGGCAGCACCCATGGGTCAGCAAGGTTTTATTATATATAAATTGGACAGTGAGTTGCTGGAACCCACTGTTACTGCCTTTTACAAAAGTCATTTCTGGGTTTTAGTTTCAGGTTGGCTGGACTTTGTTTGGAGAGGTTCAAAACCTCTTTATTCATCTCCTCGATAACAAAGGAGAGCTATAGAACTGCGGAGAACATAAGGCCCCTAATAAGAAAGGGCCTGATTTCTCAACAACAAGCCAGGACCTTCCTGCCAAATGTCCTTCTTATGAGGCAATAGGAGCAGCTGCTTTCACCTAATGCACATTTAATTGTTTGCACTAAGGAGGGCCACTTGCAAGGGGAGAAACTGAGAGGGGAACTGTGTGAGTCAGAACGAAGCTTCAGAAGTTGGGAGCCCCGGCCAGGTGCTCCCTGAAGGTTTTTGGGTTTGGGGGTTTACCCCTCATTCTCTCCTCCAGCCTGGACTAGAGGTAAATTCCTGGCTCAGTCCCTTTGCCCTTTCAAATACTTTTCTTTAGTGAAATTACATTAGTAGTAGGAAACTATTCTGCCAGTGATTTAATTCAAACTATTCGTTGCCACCTGTACAGCCCCTGATGTTTGTGTTGGGATCTATTCAGAATAGCTGTTATTTGGTACATGCTTTGTTTGCCATTCCTGAGTGTGGCTTTATTCAAACCGATTAGATCATTCCCTGCCCAGTTATTGGTGCCAGCAGGCTGACCAGAAATTTTCAGTCAGGGGTTTTCTTCCCATGCGGTAACTAAACTTGATCATTTAAACCGTGTGATGTAACAACATGATTACTACTTTAAGTCTTAATTTGGTGATTTGGGGGTTATTTTATGAGTCTTAGAGATTTTCTGTGTTCAGAATAAAGGATCTCTATTGCTGGCCCTTGGAAAACACGGACTTGGAGATGGTGCAAAGCAATGACCTTAAATATCCTAAGCCAAAATGCTCCTGAAAAAGTAGCTTCCAAACGACTTTGAGTGGGAGACACCATCAGGACATCTGGGAGGTTCTGCAGAAGGTAACCACAGTAATGATGTTTACTCCATTTCTGAAAAAGCCTGTCTGGCCACGGAGGGAGCCAGGAAGGTGAGCTTCACTGGATCTAGATGGGCCCAGGCTTAGGGCTTCAGCTCAGTGTGAGCATTTGGGTCCCATTCATGTTATGTGGGTCATCCTGTTGCTGACAGGACTTTCTGCTACCAGCCTGACCTCATTCACTTCACCTTTTTATGGTGAAAGAAAGGAAGAAAATGGGTTTACAAGTCTTCTTGAAGAGACCAATTCCTGTGCTGTAGTTATAGCAAAATAGAGGGTGAGGATGGGGTGAGGACAAATGGCTTTATACGCTCCAACTGTCATCTTCATGTTCCTCTATGACAATGTGAGTTATCTACCTGTAGGACTGATGGAGACAAAAGAAATCCTTAAATCTTGTTTATTTATCTCTCTTTCCTTTGTTTGCTTTCGTTGTCTTCTTAATTTGTTAAATCAAAGTAGCTCAGTGCACATAGACTTCTACAAAGCAGATGTCCTGTACTTTGTAACACTGACATCTGGGCCATTCCTGTCTTGAACTCTTTTCTCTTCCATGACACAGCTGGAAGAAGAGAAGGTTTAGAAGAGGGAAATACTTTTTTCTCTTAGTATCCTTTTGTTGTTTTCAACATTTAAAAGTAGAAAGTATCCGTACCATAATGAATACGTACTTTAATAGTTTCAGGCTCCCAGTTGCACTGCAGGTTACCCCTTTGACTGCAAGTCACCTGAAGCTCAGTGTGGGCCAGCGATGGCTTCTGAGGGCATGATGTGACTGCACCTCACAACGGGGAAAACAGCCAGCAGAAGGCTTACAATAATGTTGCTGCCTTATTCCAGCTTTGGCTGGTGCACAAGGAGTTGGGAGGGGACACAGATGGGACAGCTGACCCCAACTGACCAAAGGGATATTCCATACCATATGACAACATGCTCAGCATATAAACTAGGGGGAAGAAGTAGGAATGGGAGGGACATTTGGAGTGATGGTGTTTGTCTTCCCAAATCATGTTACGTGTGATGGAGCCCTGCTGTCCTGGGGATGGCTGGAAACCTGCCTGCCATGGGCAGTGCTGAATGGATTCTTTGGTTTGCCTGGATGTGCACGTGACTTTTGCTTTCCCTGTTAATCTGGTTTTATCTTATTCGCGGAGTTTTCTCAAATTCTACACTTTCAGTTCTCTCCCTCATCCTGCTGTGGGGAGAGTGAGTGAGTGGCTGTGTGGTGCTTAGTGTCCAGCTGTGCTTAAACGATGACCCAGCTGCACTACCCCATGGCCTCAGAGACACTTCTGCAAGCTGGTCAGTGTCACACAGGACCTGGGGTGATTGATATAGGGCACCCAACACTCAGGTGCGAGTGCTGAATCCAGCCCTCAGCCTCTCTTCCCCGTCGCAGCTCCTGCACATAGGTGACCCAACCCTAGTTGTTTAAACAGCTCCTGTAATCTGGGAACCAGGAGTCCCAAAGGGTTACCCTCCTGTTTGCCCCTTCCTCTCCCTCCATCCCACACCAGCTGAGCACACATGTGCCTGAGCCACCCCACAGCACTCCAGCTTGCTTAGAGAAAGAAATCAATTGTTTCTAGCCAGCACATGGCCTCAAGATAGATTTTTTTTTTCCCCTTTGGCTCAGTCCAACATGTGGATAACCCTCACTTTCTCCTAACACTTTGTGTTGGAAAAGACCCAAAAGATCCTCAAGTCCAACCGTAAACCTAACATCGCCACATCCACTACTAAACCATGGCTGCACATTGCTTTCCTTTAGCCCATGGGGGTGTGCTATCAACCAGAGACTACCAGAGCTGCAGGTGGTGTGATGTTTAGTTGACCCCAGGATCCATTGTGCAAGGTCCAGCATGGATCTCAAAGTGCAGATGCACCGGTGCTGAGCCCTCAGCATAGCTCAGGGCTGGGAGCAAGCCACTGGCAGAAAGGCCTGTTGTTAAAACCTGTGGAGAACTGGCAGTGCTCTGGTGGATAACAATCATCTGGAGACAGGCTTGAAGCGTCAGGGAACATCTGGGATGGTGTCATGGTTTAAGCCAGCAGGCAACTAAAACACCCACGCAGCCCCCGACTCAGTGGGGTGGGGGGAGAGAATTGGAAAGAAACAAGTAAAACTCGTGGGTTGAGATAATGGCAGTTTATCAGGTCATAATAACAACAACAACAACAAGAATAACAATAATAATAATAACTGAATATACAAAACAAGTGATGAACAGCACAATTCCTCACCACCCTAGGTGGATGCTTCACAAGGCACCAAGCTGCCCTGCCTCCCAGCCCATCCCCCAGTTAGTTATGGAACATGAAGTCACACATTGTGGAATACCCCTTTGGCCAGTTTAGGCCAGCTGCCTTCGCCATGTCCTCTCCCAGCTTCTTGGGCACCCCTCACCTTTCTGTTGGCAGGCCACTATGAGAAGTAGTCCTTGACTACTTGGCAACAACTAAAACATCAGTGTGTTACCAACATGATTCTCATCTCAAATCCAAACCCCAGCACTACACCGACTGCTTGGAAGAAAATTAACTCTATGACTGCTGAAACCAGGAGAGATGGTTGCGTCAAAGCTACACGTACGCTGTAAGCAGTGTAAAGGCTTTGTGATGCCTAGAAACCTAGGGTTTTCCTTTGCTTTTGGGTGCACATCATATTAGTTACACTGTATCTAGGGCAAAGGATAAGGTAAGCAATATGTGTGTTTAGGTATACCTATGCCACATAAACATATGCATACACAGACTTATATACATACATTTATATAAAAATACATTAAAACATAGAGTTACATATTTTTCCCTAATTAAACAATGCAGCCACACCAGGGTTGCATTTGGTCTTTGACCTCCTGGTTGATACCAAAAATAGCTGTGAACTTGGGGCTGTATTGCCTTCAACTATAAATAGGCCCAGCGTAGGTCAATCCTTTAAGCAAAGGGCTGCTTAGTGAAGTAGGTTATGGTCTTGACCTGCTATCAGGAGCAGAATATGTTAATCTTCACAGTTTTATAGTTTCTCTCTCTTCACATTAGTCCCTAGCTGATCAGTCCCCAGTGATCTGTATGTAGAGCAATAGCATTGCAATGAAGACTGATGTGCCTCTAAACATCACCCCAAAGAGCCTCAGAGGAGTTAACACTGCTCTGTCCTCCTTCCCCATGGAAACAGACTGCTGACTGTTGTGGAAAGTTGTAAACATCAGACATTGAAAGCTGGCTAGATGTAAACATGAAGTAGGGTATGACTTAGCTGGAACATGAGAGTGATGCCATCAGGGCAACGTGCCAGGGACAGGCTGTGTAAATAGCAAAGGAAGATCATGCAGAAAGTCTCAGCTCAGGCACACCAGTGATGATGGACATGGTCGGTGGGGTACTTGCCTTCAGCCCCCTGCGAGGCAAAACCAGGCCTTTTCCCCTCCATCCATTGGAAATTCTCTGTTACAGTCACCTCGCTGTGGATGTCCCAGGGACCCGCAGTGGAGAGTTACCTGTGCCATCCAGGTGTTTGAAACCTGACAGCTTATCACACCGTGCCTAGGCATTAACCTCCTCCCTTTCCCCCACAAGAATCCTTTCTTCATGTTCTGTAGAGTACTGTCCTTACATGTTGTACTGCAACCACATGAGAGACCCTCTGACTTACCCTGTGGCTCTCTCATCCTTCTGCTAGAGTACATGAGGCCACCTGCATAAAGAACATTTCTGAGCTCTGCACAACCAGGATTATACAGGATGATGCCATAAAAACTTACTTAAATAAACGTTACTTGCAGTAATAACACTAGATTAACTAAACATTTAGAAAATCTCCTTTACTTCTGAATATTGGCTTATTTTTGGAGATCATTTAACTCAGAGAATGAAAATTTATTAGGCCTTTTGTAAAGTAATCCTTTAGGGATGTTCCCAATGTCACTTTATCTTTCCTGATGTCACATATATATCAGGGTGAGGGGCACCCATACACAATCTGAAAGCCGATACATAGCTTTACTCCCTGTGTCTCTGACTGTAGTATGAAGCTGTTCCCTTTGAGCTGCTGAAGGGTTTAAATCCAAACTAAAATCTGCTTTTCACCAACTCAAGAAAGAAAAAAACCCCATGCTGAAGTAATTCCTGAACAGATTCAGAAAAATGTTATTTGAGCTGCTCAAAAAGCAGTGCTGCTGGGAAGGCGGATCTGCATGTGACTCTGCTTCCACAGCCAAGAGAAACACAAATCACTGATGTCTTGAACTCCCCTCCCCCTCCTTCTGACAGGAGCAACATGGGAAGAATCTTCATTTGCTGTGTCTGTCATGTCTTACATGATCCTGTACCAAACGATGTTTTACCTCTGCTCATAGCTTTACAACCATCAGCATAGTATTCACTTAATTTTAGTGTTTCTTGGTAATGAAGCAAGCCCCCTATGAAAGATATTCTTTAGCAGCACCCTTATAGGATAGAGTTGGTTTTCTTTCTAGCAGTAGGTGTAGTGCCATGGTTTGGATTTAGGATGAGAATTGTGTTAATAACACACTGATGCTTAGTCGTTGCCAAGCAGTCAAGGGCTTTTCAGATTCTCTGAGTGGCCTGTTAAAGAGAAGGCAGGGGGAACTGAGAAGCTGGGAGAGGACACAGCCAGGGCAGCTGACCCAAACTGGCCAAAGGGATGTTCTATACCATATGATATCATGCTCCATATATAACTGTGGGGTGGGCTTGGAGGCAGGTCAGCTTAGTGTCTTATGGAGCATCAACCTAGGTTGATAAGAAACTGTGCTGTTCATCATTTGGCTTGTATATTCTATTATCATCATCATCATCTTTCTTTTCTTTACTATTAAACTGTATTTATCTCAACCCACAAGATTTGGGGGCTTGTTTTTTTTTTTTCTCCAGTTGCCATTCTCTCCTCCACCCCACTGGGAGAGAAGGCAGTGAGTGAATGGCTGCACAGTCGTTTTAGCTGCCTGCTGGGTTAAATCATGACAATAGCACAGGCTAATTTCAGACAGCTTGATTTTACCAGGTACAACCTCTGGACGCTGACAGACAAACTCTGGTGATTAATGTCAGGCGCTGCAGAGCCCCACAGTCCCCAAGGTGGTGAGGACCCAGAGCAACATCTTCTCCATGGCTTTACTCAGTCTGCAGACTTTAAACAGGAAAAAAAAAATATTTCTGAGGCTTTTGTCTTCTATCAGTTGTGTTTGTCTAAATTCTCCAATTTACATTTGCCTGAGGAGGAGGTTTTCAGCTGTTTTGGGTTGTTTTTTGGTCACCCTGGATTACAGTGTTGTTGGCACATTTGGTGTCTGGGCAAAGGCCAGCAAAGACACCCAATTCATTGTCAGGTCTCTGTGGTATGGAGGTTCAACCATCAGACTGATCATTCTCACCAGCAATAGCCCAGCTCATGTTTATCACTGGGTGTGTGTTCTGCCAGCTGCTAAGTAAGTTTTCTTCAATATGTTGAATCACCGAGTCAATGCTTTTATGTGTGTGTGCAGCAATATTTTTTATTTACTTCTTAAATTACACAGGTGATGGAGAGCCTTCAAATAATGCTCAGTCCAGTGACAAAATAATGTGAGCTGCAAGTACTGGGAAAGAAATATCAAAAAATGGCATTTCTTTCTTAGTAAGGCACATAAGTAAAGAGCTGCACATTAACGAAGTTGCAGAGGGACTTGTTGATATCCCTCCTTTTTTTTTAACAGTGTCTAGTAGATATGTGCTCACAGGTTAATGGCAGGGGAGCAGTCATGCAGCTTCTCCACTTCCTGGGGAGGAATGACTCTTGTGGCCTTGCTGGATAACGTACACAGGTTTTCTGTAGCACTGGGGAAAATGAGGGCTATGGGTCAGGTGGAGCTGCACTTCTCTCCTGTGTACTGAAAAAACATCATCAGCAAAACAGTCTGGAAGAAGTCCGGTTCCTGTGTATGTTGTGGTTTCTGTTGCTTCTCAGGAACTTCATCAGGGCCTAAAGAAAGGCCTTTAAAATCACAGAATCACAGAACCATGAAGGTTGGAAAAGACCTCCAAGATCATCTAGTCCAACAGTCCCCCTACCACCTATATTACTTACTCAACCATGTCCCTAAGAACCTCATCCAACCTTTCCTTAAACACCCTGAGGAACAGTGACGCCACTACCTCCCTGGGGGACCCGTTCCAATGCCCAACAACTCTTTCTGAGAAGAAATTTCCCCTAATTTCTAACCTGAACCTCCCCTGGGGCAACTTGCAACCATTCCCTCTTGTCCCATCACTAGTTATCTACGAGAAGAGGTTGACTCCCTGCTGACAACAACCTCCTTTGAGGTAGTTGTAGAGAGCCATAAGGTCTCCCCTCAGCCTCCTCTTCTCCAGACTAAACAGTCCCAGTTCCCTCAGCTGCTCCTCATCAGACTTGTGCTACAGACCCTTCCCCAGCCTGGTTGCCCTTCTCTGGACACGCTCCAGGGCCTCAATGTCTTTCTGGTAGTGAGGGGCCCAAAGCTGAACACAGTATTCGAGGTGCAGCCTCACCAGAGCTGAGCACAGGGGGATGATCACCTTCTGCTGGCAGGGACACCAATGGTTCTTCATCCCTCTGATGGAGGCAGGGGCTCCACTATGGGAGTCCTCACAGCCTCCTGAGGCATGAGGTGTGCTCTGCCTCTGTGGCTGATGATTTTTCTCTGAAGAGTCCAACCTCCAGCAAACACACCCTTTTGGGGTGCTCCTGGGCCAAAGGTGGCTGTGAAGCAGGGGGAGCAGCAAGGTCCTGGAGGTACACTGGAAATTAACTGCAACCATAAAGGTTTTTTAACTTTTACATGACAGATTTTTTTTTTTATGTTGTTGCTCTCAGTGTGCTGGATGATGTTTCTTTTCAAGCCTATCTGCCTTTTGGAGGCTTCATTCTTTTCTTCACTTCACCCAAGAAGACAGACACCTGAAAGCTCAAATCCCTGAGGCTGAAAGACAGGGTGGCCAACGGGGCTGCAGTTTCCCTAGGAAGGAGGGGTGCATGGTGCCACTACATCACGACTGGAGCAGGGGACAGGGCTCTGCTGTGCCTGGCAACTGCAGGGTCAGCAGGAGACGCTTTGCCCCAGGGGGGTGAGGAACTGAGGAGGAAAGGCTGCAACATTTGTGAGCGAGTGAAGGCTTGGAGCTATCCCATGCCTTGGGGATACCTGTGGGGTTTGCCTGTTTTTTGTGACTGGAAAAAATCTGCCCTCCTCCTGCCTGGCTTCTGGGTTCCTGAGCTTGTTGGACATTTAAAATAAATTTGAGGGTGAAACTGGAGGGGAAACTATTGAAACAGTCATACCAATTTCTGACAAGTTTCGTGCAAAATTGCAGTGGGGAGAAAAAAAGAGATCTGAATGACTGTCACTAGTGAAGAAAAAGCAGAGAGAGGTGTTAGGCTTTGGTTTGGCATCATCAGGTTGAGACCATTGGGCTGACCAGCTGGATGGTGCTCGTCTGTGCCCAGCCACTTCCTATGGGACAGGGATGTGAGGGCGCCCAGTGGCACTAGGGGAAGAAAGATGGGTATTTAGGGATGAGAAAGCAAAGGGCTTGTAAGGCAAGAAAGAGGTCTTGAGAGGTGGAGAGGATCTAGGGGTATTGCAGAGGCGGCACTATAAAAAGCCAGGATTAGCATGGTGTGGGTGGATATGGGGACGCAGAGCCACAGAGGGGCAGAGACACAGAGCCTGACTGCAGCCTCCTGCTAGGAGAAGCAGAAGGTGAAGGAAACCTTAAATAGGTGACCATCTTTCCCATCACTCTTGATGCAGACAAGGTGCAATTAAGTCATTTGTTTCTTAGTAAAAATACAGGCAAAGAGAAGGTGGCTAAATCTCTAAATAAACTTTTTCTTCCTGCCATTGATGAGTGATACAAATTAATTTGTAGGGAAAAGATTCTCTATTGCTGTTATTGTCCAATTATAGCTTCAGTCTCAGATGGGAATAGCCTAGCCAGGTTGTTGGAGATTTGGATAATGTACTGCTCAACAGACCTCTCTGGATCGAAACCAGCCCTGCAGTGATATCTTACTGCTATTTCACTGTAATTCTTTAATACATCAAATACATCTCTTTTAAATAAATCAAAGCATGAGAAGACTTGAGGCTGTGATAACCAGGTCATCCTGTACTGTGAGGAGCCAGCAGCACTAGCTCACAGGGCAGGCATGCAGTTTGGGTGGCCAGTACCCACCAGAGGCCTGGGCAGGCTTATGGATTCTCTGACAACACACCCAGGGGCCTGGGAGTCCCATCCTCTGCTGGAGGAGCTGCATCTCCTTACTACTGTCTCCTTAAATAGTCAAGACTGTGATGGGAACCGTAAAACTGTGTTCGCATTACCTGCTTCTTGGAGTTGAGGCATGAACTCTTTGTGTAGTTACTTATTTTTTTTTAACAGAGGAGGTAGGCAAAATTTGATGTATGCTGCCATCTGCTGTGAGCTTAATAGTGTAATAAGTGTTTAATATTAATTTCTGATAGAGATAGTGCTGCTGAGGGTAAGTGTGCCCAAATAAATGATATGCAGCAGTCTCACTAGTTGTCAAAAAAGGATCTAAAACTCTCTTCCATATGTCCTTCTATGCAAAACATAATTCAAAAAGTGGGAAATCTGTAGAAAGGGATAACAGTTCACTGGTGTTTTAATTTTTTTAAGTGCAAATGTTTTTACCCTCAAGTGCTTTATGCTGTGGTGCTTCAAGACAGTCTTAGTTTTTACTCTTACCTTTTCATTTTTCACTCCCTCACACTCTCACATGAAAGCTTCAGAGGGACATCATATTTATTTTAAGACCACACCTCAGTGAAGAAGGCGTCATTCTCAATATTTCCATTGAGAACCTATTTAATTATATTCACCAGCACCCATATAAGCAAATCCATCCATCAGAGCCCCACCAGCCTGCCCTCCTCAGCAGGGGGCAGTCCTTGAAAAACAGGTGCAGAGGGTAGCATTCCCCTTGCTGCAGCTATTTGCCATTTATATCATCCTCTGCTAAAGGATTAAAGCTGTTGCTTTGGCCTCATCTCCTAAGCTAGCATTTTGCCAGGCTTGTTTTCACCACACAGCCATGCCCAGCCTGGCTCTGGGGACACATGGATGCGTGCTGGCAACCTCAGGGCAGATATCTAACGTGGGTGTACAATGCAAGGCCCAGCACCTTGCTCAGCTGCCAGTTGTGTGTCTGCATTTACCTTGTGTAAACACGCTCCAGCATCAGGAGATGGGAAGTCATTAATTATTCTTCTTATTATTGTTTCTTTTTGTTTTTTTCCCTCTTGCCTGTTATATTTTACATTTGTATTGCTTGGACAGGCAGCTACCAAAGTAGTCTTCAGAAAAACAAATCTGTCATGGAGCCAGTTTTCTTTTAATCTGGAAAAATTGGTCTGGCCATTTTGTGCCATCCAGAAGTCTGCATTTTTAACTCTCCCCACTGAAACTTGAAGCAAACTATTCAAAATCCTACCCATCTAACACATGTCAATGCTGGGAACATAACCTGCTGTCCTCCACTGCAGCAGGAGCTCCACCAGCCAGAAAACGTGTGACAAAAGCAACAAAACAAACTCAGAAGCCTCTGCTCATATCAAATACATAAAACCAGAGAATAAAGGCAGTGATTGAGAGTGGTCTTTCAGTTCAAATAAGAAGCATTTCCTTGTAGCTTCCCTAAACAGCCAAAGCAAGCTCCTTCCTTACTGTGCTTTATGTAATCTCAAATTCCTGCCCAAAGTGTGATACTGTTTCTCACAGGGCTGTTTGTGGACAAAAATAAATTCGATTTGCAAATCTTAAAATGGTCCCTACACTCTCAGAGATACTAGAGAGTGTGTACCTTTCAGGGATCAAACCAGGTTTGTCACCACAACAGCAAGATTTACAGTGAAGCATTTCGAATGTAAGATTTGCTTTGTTTGGACAATTAAGACTAAAAAATTTGGATGAGCCTGATCTATCTTCTTTTTTTTTTTCCTAAGTTTAACTTAACTTTTTTTTTTTTTAAGTTTAATGTGCAGTTTTTGTATTCACATTTATAGACTTAAATGAACCTTGACGTAAGTGAGCCAGCCCCAAAGGGCAGAGCTGTGGCACCCTCGCCTCTCTGCTGCGATTGCTTCCTAGTGCAGGATGAAAAACATGTCACCTCTCAGGAAACACTTTGGCTTTCTCAGACTCCAAAACTAGGCATTCGTTTTTATGCTTATCTCTGTATCTTTTCAGAAATTACCTTTTTATTTATACATCTCAAGTGGGGGGAAAAAAAAGAGAATTTCATATTGGCCAAAGGAGAGTTTATGTGCGTGGTGGGTTGTTTTGGGTTGTTTTTTTTTTTAAAACTGCATATTGTACAAAAGTCACATATGATTCATCCAAACTTACTAGCTTTGTTTCAGTTTCTGGACCTAAATATGACGACAGGAATGGGTGATGAATGGAAAAGGATTTTTTGTGTGTGTGCTGGAAATTTCTTGTGAAGCTTTATGTTGTATTCATTTTATGAGAGCCTATTACATGTTGATGCAAGTTTGCTCCATAAGCTATGCTTACAAGCAGGTTCTGTTTCTAAGGGCTGTAACGTAATCCGATGTTAGAGCAACAATTTGAACCAGTGATCTGAGTCCACAAGCCAGAAACTGTTTCATTAGCCTCTGTAGCAATGCAGCGTATATACACTGCCCTAGTATAAAGATCTTAAATACTGCTAAGATGTTTACCGTGAAACTCCTAATCAGGATTAGTTAAACTAGAGCTGCCTTCAGCACCACCTGGTTTGGCAGGCACATGCAGTACAGAGAGACAAAAATCCAAGGAAAAGGAAAGGCTGGGTAACCAGTCATAGCCACTTTGGAAAGCCACTTTACTGGTTCATCCCAGCTGCAATACTGACTATGAATAGACATCAGTCCTCCCTCTCTTTGAATAAAATGTACAAAACCCTTCCCCCAGCACACATCCTAACACCCCCCCATCCCCCTCATATCTTCCCCTGAGTGAAGAAATGTGCTAATATTGTGACCATGTTTATTTTTAAGAGCCTCTTGCATGCGTGTTATTGGCATCAGTTGGAGGAGGAAAATCCAGCTTTATAGAGTGACTCTTTTGTGTTCTGCCTATACCTGAAACACCACAGCAAGGGGGGTAACAGAAATCAGAAGACAGATTTGAAGCTCTGTGAACCTGGGCTGGGTATACCTGTAAGTGACTGTCATTGACCTGGGGTTTGATATGGCTTCTCACTTCAAAAACTTCACTAGTTGTATAGATTTACTTGGATTTCTCTCTAATACAAAGGCAGACCACAGTGGATACTTATCATACAGTCTTTTTATGGAAATAGGAGTTCAAAAGGAATTTTAAAGAGTGTTTTCAGAATTATGACATAGCAACTCTGTGACCTCAGAGACTAGCACCCTCATCACCAGACTGCTGATCATACTAAAAGACAAGCCATGTTGGGGCTGTGAAAATGTTATAACAACATTAAAACTCTTCTGAAAACTTCTTAGTTACACAAGAATTCAACATACTCTGTGTTAATTCTGCCATGATTCCGTCAAGATGAAATTTCCCATTTCATTCCAGCTTTTGTCTCAGTTTCACAATAATGTTTTCATCTTTTTAGCTATGTGCCATTTCTGGAAGTGCTGCTTCCATTGCACTGCAGTTTCTTTAGCCAGGGTGAAAGGTATTGGTGCAGTGTCCTCTGAGACCAAAGTCTGTATCCGCAGGACAATGTGGAGCTTGACAGTTCATGCAGGTTTGCTGTTCTCCCTCAATTTTCACCTGACGAGTTGCAGTGAGACATCAGTTCAAACTCTTGCAGCAGTGGTGGATGACAGTGGTGATGCAGATGCTGATTCAGAAGTGTTCAGATTGCAACCAAAGCCACATAGCAAGCAGATCATCATCACCTGATCGGGTGATAAGTTCAGTTTTGGCAGGTATTGAAAGGCTCTGACAATATTATTTATTATTCAGCCTACCTAGACCCTGGCAACCAAGTCTAAAATCGATGACTCTCATTCCAGGATTTTTCAGAAGGGTGACTGCAAAACAATCAGGCATTTTGCAACCCAACAGCATCACATTAAAATGGTTCACAAATCAGGAAACTACAGCAGCACTTCAGGCATTCTGTCCCTTGCCTGGCTGTCATCAGTTCATCTGCACCATTGATGTCACTAATAGGTACAAAGAGTGCGGGATCTATATTGTCCTGTCTGCAGAGAAAGGGAGGGAAAACAGGGATGGTGACTGAACATGAGTGCCTTGAAGAACTGTACTACATGATGTGAGCTTGCGAGTAATCAGTGGCTATTGCACTGTATGGTGCATTATAGAACAATGGTTTTACCCATCAAAAGGCAGCAAAGAAGCTCCTCTTCCCTCTAAGGCTGTTAGCTAATCTCATGGGGTTTTTTTAGTAAAGGTGTAACCTGTGTGTTGTTCAGTTCAGAACTGTTTACCACAAGAAAACACCTAAGGGACTTAAAGACATTTGAGGAACCTGTTCACCATGACACATAGAAGATTTGAATCCAGAGACCTTTTTCTAACAGGAGTTGAACATACTTGCCAATGCTTGCCAAAATTGCCAGCTGCCTGCTTCCTGCTTGCTTTATGACTTCAAAGAAAGCTGCTGCTGCCTGTGCAACAGAGCATGGATCTTACACACGCATACTTTCCAGAAAACAATATTTTTGTTGTCTAGTTCTTGGGAGGTAAGTACTAAAATACTAGCTAGGAACCTGATCTGAAGTTGCTCTAGTCTTTCACTCATGATGCCTACAAAACATTATTGTAATAGCATCCTGGCTTATCAGTCTTAGTATTTTTTCTACATGTCAAATTTGTAACTGACAGTAAACGTGCACGCCCATCATCCAGCCTCCAACTGCTTCTTCCCTCCTGAAGAGGCTGAATGCTCAACATTTTTCATTAAGAACAGTTACCAGTACCAAAAAGAAATGGTAAAAATAGTCCATGAGGGTACAAAGCTCAGAGCAGGTGTCCAGAAGAATGTGGTGGGTCCTTCTGTGGAGCTGGTGAGTGACATGAGTTCTTGGAAGTCCAGGTGCACCATCACTCTCCCTTAGGTCTGCAGTTCTTCTCTCTGGAAAGAAAAAACAGTTACACATCTACTCAAATACTCACGTTGCTGCCTACTGAACTCTGAAAGGGAATGACTTTCCCCCACACCACATACTCTGTACTAGGACCAGCAGAGGAACAGCAGGGCTGCTGGAGCCAGTTCTGCCAGCTGAAGTTCTTCACAAAAAACGCCCCACCTCAGGAAAAGAGGTGCAGTCTAATTCCCATTGCATGCACTGTGAACCTGAGCAAATGTCATTCAGCTTCTCTCACCACTCTAGTTCGCTAGCTCCCAGCCTTGCATGAGCTGAGACAGGAGCATAAGGGTTATAAAGAATTACAGGGAGTGGATGGATATGTGATTAATAGTGGTAGATACTGTATGCACCTACATACAAGGAGCCAGGCAGGCTTTGAAGGGGTTTGTTTTATTTCCTTTTAGTTGTTCCAAGGCTGGTTTGATATATTTCTTTTTTGTTGGGGTGGGAACCTTTCACGTCTATTCAGATCAAATAGTAGATGCATGGTACTCCTCAGACAGTAATGTATGTCAGTACTCCCCTCAGTGCTACAAACTTTTTGCTTCCTCCCCAGTGGGAGAGATGTTCCAAATGGAGGCAGCAGAAGTTCTGTTCATAATGCTGGAGAAACATCACGCTAAGTGACATCAAATAATGTTCACCACTTAGTGGAAAGCAGTAGAAAACTTTTCTTTGGGCTCACAGGAAGAGGATGAGCAAAAAGTTTGTATTGACCTGAAAATCTGAAAGACAGGGGTGCTTTATCCAGGTTTCAAATCTGGAAATGGAAGATCAGAAAACACAAATGCCTCCTCTTTGATCATACCTTGCATCAGATGATTGGACCTGATGGGTCAGCTGTTACAAAGCTAATTTCCAGAAAGGAAGTTTTTAAGGGTGTGTGTCTAATGTCCTTTAATTCAAGGGCAAATTCCTTATCTTGCAATTTTGTATCTCTCCGATCAAAATGGGTCTCCTTCCTAACTCCTTTCCTATACTCTAACTACAAGAGTTAATTTTGTTGGGAAAAGCACAGAAACTTCCAGAGAGGCCAAATGAACCTCAGTTCTCAATGAGCAATAGCGGGTAAGAGCAGATCAAGACCATTAGCTGCAATGCAGAACCACCAGGTGCCCTTGGTCACATTCTGAAAGGCTTGCTATCTCTACTTTAGTTTGATTTCAGAGTCCCTTAAACAGTGTCTATGCTTCCATACTGCAATTGAAAATCCTTTCTAAGAGGATAAATTGATGAATTCATGTTTACATCTGAAGGATGTCCCTGTGAAAAATGATAACATGTTAGCATTTAGCTAAACAAAGATTTATCTGTACTTTTTTCCCCTTGACCACTTCTTTATAATGGAGCTCTGTCCTTCCATTGGATATAAAATCTTCATCTGAAATGCCTGGGCTTCTGTGTCTGCAAATGAATCACAATGATGTATATATTTGGGGGAAAGTAAAAAGTAATACTAGAGGTCAGAAATACTGGAGATTCAGAAATGCTGTTCTGTCTTCTTTAGCTTTGTTGAGTGACAGATAAGCACGTGATAGCATAAATCTTCTCATGTACTGTAGGCTGTGGAAACAGTGTGTGCCATACAGTGGACAGGCGGGAGGTTGAGCTGAAATCGTACACACAACCTTAGTTCGGTCATTTCCTTGTGTGCAGCTGCCTGATATTGGCACTTTGGTTTGAGGAGGAAGTCTCACAGATTTCACAAATGATATGGGGGCAGGAGTGTTTTCAGCATGTGCCCTCACAGTGGCACAGGCTGCTGTTGGGGCTGACAGCTCAGTTACTGGTGCTGGAAGGCATTCATGCATTCATCTGTGCATTCGTTCGTTCATTTGCTCGTTACAGGATAGCGGGTGCTGGAACAGCAGCACCGTCACCACTGCCTGTGAGGACCAGGCTAGGGCAGGATGGGATGTACATTTTGGTGCTTAAGGTGGCTTTGCCATGAAGATAAGTCTGTGCATAGGTGTCTATCTGTGAGCTGTGTGCCTAGGCAGGGCAGTGGGGGATGGTTCACTTGCCTCACACATGCACTATCTAGTGACACTTGAGGTGTCTTAGTGCACTTTCCTTGACCTCCACCAATTGGTCCCAAAGGCCTCAGATCTCCTGTAGATCCTCTATCATGCCTGCCTGAGCTGTTGCAGAACACCTGAGGCATCCCTGGTGGTATGGTAGATACAATCCAGGGCTAACTGCAGGTCTTTGCCTTTCTGCAGGGACACCCATGAGCCATTCAGGAAAGACTGGAGTCTCTAAAATGGCTCTAGGTGCCTTTGCTTAGGCATCAAATCCCTGCCTGAGAGTCCACCTGAAGCAAAATAACTGTTCCTGCTCAGCCAACTGAACTCAGCAACTCTCTGGCAGCACTGGAGAGGTGCTGACAGTAGAAGATCTGGTCTCCAGAGTGGGCCACCCTTGGAACAGGTCAAGGTGGCTGGAGTGTCCCCCCTGCTTCCTTGCCTCTGCTCTCCTCTACTTCCAGTTAACACTTTCTCCCTCCTCTCATCAATTTATTTGTCCCTACTCAACTTCCACTCCCTTTGTAGCAGCCTCACAGCTCCAGGTAAAGAACCCAAGCATATCCTCCCTCGCCTCCTAACTCCTTACTCAGCCCTTTCACACCTCCCTGCTCTGTGTCTCCAGACGCACTCCCAAGTCCCTCCCCCACTTCTCTCCCCTCTCTACCCATGACCCAGTGCTCCCCACATCTCAGTAAGACCCCCTGCACTCTGCTCTGCCCCCTCTGCACATGGACCTGCTCTCATCACCAATATGTGCCCTTGGGCCAGCACGTCTCTGTGAGACACAACTCGGCTGTGACAGATATGTGGTAAACCTTGTGTGGCACAGGCAGAGCAAAGTGACAACGAGACAGAGACACTGGGCAAAATCTGACCTCCATCTGTTCGTGTATCCAGTCCAGGAAGGAGGTGGTTCGGCTGTAGACACCTGGTTTGTTCTTTTCTGCACAGCCCACGCCAAAGCTGGTAGTCCCCACCAACTTCCAGACACTCATGTCTTCACATGCTAAAGGGCCCCCACTATCTCCCTGGAGGACAAAGGATTAAAATAAGTATCAGTGCACCAGAAAAGGAGAGGAATTTATAATTGGGGGGTAGGGAAAGAGGCACAGGCCAGTCAGTCTCTTCTATTTCTGTTCTGCTCGGAGTCCTAGGAAAAGCATATGCTACTGCAAAAGTTGGACACTTCTTAAAGATGTGTATCAGTTGTATTTTTTTTTCCCCAGTTAGCAGTACCATGCACCAGAAGCAACACTGAAGCTTGCTGTTAACATTTAGGTGATGGGGACTGTGCAGCAGGCAGGACATGGCTAAACTGCAGTCTCTGTGACACGGACTTGGTCTCTCACAGCTGCTTCTCTCAAAAATCTCATAGCTGTTGTGCTGAGCTGAGCCCAGGGTTGGAGCAGCAAGCCCATACCCCACCTCTTTCCCTGCCTGATCCTGCCTGCAGCCTCACACGCTCCTTTTCCCAGGCATTTTGATAAGCAGATTCAACTCAAAGGACTCACATCTAAGTACTGAAAGCTCTCAATTTATTTTGCTGGGGCTGTTTCCTGCCCTATGAACATCAAAGCCAGCACAAAAACAGGAAACAAGGGAATTTGGAACAAGCCTCTCCCTTTGGTGAGTAGGGCTCATTTTGTCACTTGGAGCCATACACAGAGCATGCTGCCTTTGGGCAGCTCTCCCAGGCACAGTGATGTGCTGGTGCCGGGTACCTTGCTGGGGGGTGGTGCAAACAGGTGCTTCGGTGAAGGTCTATGCATCTAATAGCTTTGCTTTGTCTTGTCCCACATATAATTGGGGCTGAGCAGCTCTGGAAACATGAAGTTCCTCCCCAGCCCTTGCTCTTTATCCATGATGAGGTGAGTCCACATTAGTGTGTGTGGGGATGAGATCTGGCATGAGGTGGGTGCTGCCATGACTCTGACAATGATTTTGAGTCATCACCAACTGTGATGTGAAGGATCCTCTGATGCATGGCTGCTATGAACCCATCTCCCTCAGAGTCATTACAAATACTCTGAGTTACTCAAACAGCTCTCCCTTTCTTCCTTCTCCCTGCCTCGCTCTACTTTTTCCAAAATCACACTCTTCTGCTTCTCTTCTTGACATATGGTCTGACTGCTTTTCAGGATGGAGTTTCTACACCTTGCAGGCCTCTGGAGCTGACCATGGTGCCGTGCAGTGCAGAGGCTACAGCCAGGCCAAAGGAAAGCACCATGCCATAGCACATGCAAGACATTAAAAAAAATCTCTTAAGTAAATTTGGCTTCAGAAGCAGCAGATACGGTCTGCAGAAGAAATACAGGAAAGGAATTGTGGCATATGAATGCGTGCACAGCGAGCGAGCGATATTCACGGTAAACAGACTAAACGGCACAACCCCAAATGTTTGCCCAAGAAAAGCCTGGGAGTGCCTTCTGATAACTTATCACTCATGTTTTTCCATTGCTGCTGTTAATGAGCACAGTTGAAGTTTGGAAACTTCCATACCTGGCAGGTGTCTACCCCTCCCTTGAGGAAACCAGCACAAAGCATTGAAGGAGTTATGATCCCACCATAGACATCCCTGTGATTGCAAATTGCGTTAGAAATCAGAGGAACACCAGCATAATTCATGGTGTCAGATGTATCACCTGTTAAAACAAAAACAAAAATCCCAAAGAAAAAACCCCTCTATCCTTAAAATTAATGTTTAGTTACAAACAGAAAATGGTTTAGCACATGAAGAATTGGAAAGCAAGGGTTAAAATGAGAAGATACAAGTAAGGCAACTAGGTGTCTCATCACTTAGAGAATCCAGTAACAAGTGACTAGAGAGCGGTGGATTATCACAGCATATATATAAACCTGTGCATTATATGTTTCTACTTCAAACTAGATAATCAATGACAGTAATGAACTTAAAAGTTAGTTGGACACTGTTTTGCATGCTAGTACCAAAATTTGTTTTGAATTTATCCTCTGTTCTCTTAGTCAACAGATCATCTGCAAACGTCTGGTATTTTATAAACATTTTTTTTATTCACAGAATCACTGAATCATTTTGGCTGGAAAAGACCTCCAAGATCATCAAGTCCAATCATTACCCTGGCAATGCCAAGTCTACCACTAAAATATGTCCCAAAGCACTACATCTACGCATCTTTTAAGTGCCTCCAGGGATGGTGACCCAACCACTTTCCCAGGCAGCCTGTTCCAGTGATTGACAACCCTTTTGGTGAAGAAGCATTTCCTAACAACCAATATAAACCTCCCCTGGCACAACTTGAGGCCATTTCCTCTTTCCCCATTGCTTGTTACCACCTTGCTATAACCTCATTTAGGTAGCTGTAGAAAGCCATAAGGTGTCCCCTCAGTCTCCTTTTCTCCAGGCTAAACAAGGCCTGTTCCCTCAGCTGCTCCTTATAAGACTTGCTGTACAATTTTCACCAACTTCATTGCCCGTCTTTGGACATGGTCCAACACCTCAACGTCTTTCTTGTAGTGAGGGGCCCAAAACTGAACTCAAGGTGCAGCCTCACCAGTGCCAAGTACAGGAGTACAATCACTTCCCTAACCCTGCTGGCCACACTGTTTCTGATACAAGCCAGGATGCTTCTTGGCCACCTGAGCACACTGCTGGCTCATATTCAGCCAGCTGTTGACCAACACCCCCAGGTCCTTCTCCTCCAGGGAGATCTCCAGCCACTCTTCCCCAAGCCTGTAGCATTACATGGGTTTGTTGTGACCCAAGTGCAGGAATAGGCACTGGGCCTTGTTGAACCTCAATCCAGTCTGTTCAACCCCCTATGTAGAGCCTTCCTACCCTCAAGCAGATCAACAGTCCTGCCCAACTAGGTTTCATCTCCAAACTTACTGAGGGTGCAATCAATACCCTTGTCAAAATCATTGATAAAGGTATTCAGAGTCTGAACGAATAATTTCTACAAATGGAAGTACTTGCACACTGCCTAATGCCAATTTACAGTGAATTTTTTATGTGGTAAACCTTGGTTTGATATTTTCCCATCTTTTGGTATTACCTGTAGGTCAGGTAACATACTGTTCTTGTTCTCTGAACAATGGGAACAACATGTTAAATGAGACAAATGAAGAATCATAAAAACCAATGACCTGAGAACTGAGGCATTTTCACATTAAAGTGATTCAGTATATACTACTAATTAACATGACCCATGAGCCATAGTAAAAAAAGAAATAAATTCCCTTTTTTTTTGTGACATTATTCACAGTTCCAATTACTGCATCATCCAACGTGCCTGAAATTGCATAGATGCACTCTCTGAAAAAAGTGAACAGTGGATTCTTGCATTCATGCTGTACATTTGATGCTTGAAGTTATAAAGGGCACAGCCTGTTTGACTTAGTCCAAGTACAACATTGCGGTCAATGTTGCTGTCTACGTGTAATTTTCAACATTTTCACAGAATGTAGCCATCCATTCCCTATGATAAGGGTTTGTACAGCACTTTTGCAGTTCAGAGTGAGCATAAAATTTAGGAATATGTCTTCTTTCCCCCCAGATATATATGTATACATACATATATATATATAAAGTTGAACAATGCTCCAACAAAATCCTGTATTTACTGAATGTGAGATGTTTTCCTGTAGTGTAATCAACAGCAGACCATCTAAAATACCTCCTTCCACAGTTGCTCCCCATCCTGATACCCAACACATTTTCCCTTCTGGGAACTGTTCACCAAAATTAGGCAGACAAATTGGTTCTATGTGACCTATTTAAAAAAAAAAAAAAAGAGAGAGAGAGAAGTGAGATTTGTATTTAAAATTTAGAAAAACTTGCATGTCTCAGTAAAACTTGAGAATTCAGCTTTCAGTGATCTTGTTATGACCAAGACCACCTCACCACGTAAGTAGCTTGTGGACCTTTTGTCTTATGGCCAATACCATAGTTTTGAAACAATACCTACACCAGGCGTAATTAGTTTCAAGAATGAAGCAGCAGAAGGAGGTGTTGGCAGGTCAATCAACTGAAGAATGAGCAAACGAGGAATCCACTAGGTATGCAGCTGACAGACAGATCAGAGACCCCATAGCATGCTTACTTGGGCAGAGAAATGGCCTTGGCTGACAATGGGACAATTGCATGGCACCCCCTAACAGGGACAATGGGACAATTGCACGTGCAAAGAGCCGTGCACATCCCTGTGCTCTTCTGAAAGGGCAACTAGATGTCTGGGGTGATCTTTGCTTCCCACCCATCAGCTCACAGAGGATCAGGACCTCTCTGCTCTAGGGCACTAAATGCCATGCAATATAATCAGTGTTTCATCCATGTGGGGACAAACTGTGACATGTCAAGATGAGTTGGCACTGGGCAAAGAAAGGGACAAAGCAATCTATTACTGGGCAACTCCTAGTTGTTCAGTTCTCCACAGTGCAATGATCCTGGCTCAAAGCACCAAACCCCCAGCACAGAGCCTCCAAGCCTCCAAGCACTCAGGGCACTGATGTATGCTGCTCAGGTGTGGAGCCACTGCTGCTCTTGACAGCCTCCCAAACTTATTCCCATGCAAAAAAGAACAGCACTAGCTGAGGTTTTGAGCACAACAAAATCAAACTTGATTTTCATTCAGAGTAGAAGTTTAAAATATTTCAAGATAATTGATTTAGGAACTGACAATCTAGATGTGTCAGAAAGAGCCAGCTCTCCTTTACAGAGAACTCAGAGTGATTAGGAGGTATTGTTCAGTGAACATTGAAATTCATACAATATTATTATACATTATTTCAATTCACTAACTGTGTCAGCCACATGTAGCATCCTGCTGAGAAAATAAAAGTGGTTTTAATTTAAAAGCATCATTATATTTGAATTGCCTTTTCTTCTATTTGGAATTCAAGCTTGATTTTTCAGCTTTGGACACTGCTGGAGCTCCCTACACTCACAGAAAGGACACGATAAAAATCTCTGTGACCTCCAAGTAAAAGGAGGTGGGGCATTTATTTTAGATAGGAAAAATATTTAGAAAGAATAAAGTTAATGTTTGCCTATTATTAAATGCCTTCAGTAAGCCAATACTAGAGTGGACTGGGAACATTTTGCTCTCTGGTCCGGGAAATCAAGTACAGAGGACTTCCTGATACAGGGGCTAGGGGGTTTCTGCCAGTGTAGCATGAGCAGGGATTGCAGCCTTGCCATCCCAGCAGCAGTCTGGCTATGCCTACACTGCACATCTCTCTTTGCTTTTATAGATGGTGGGGGGATCCATTCGACTGTCCAGGGTCAGGTGTAAAGTGCCAACAGAAATTTCCCTGTCTGTCCTAGCAAAGACCCTTCTCGCTTTTAGCTAGGCAGGTGAGAAAGTCAAGTGAAAGCTCACTGAAAGAATTACCATTGAGAGCAAGCGGTGCTGACAGTTTCATCAGTGCAATATCGTTTCCCATTGTCTTGGGCTTATAATTTCGATGGTATATAATTTTCTCCACTGAGTATGGGTGAACCTGAGTGTCCTGCTGAGTAACAAAACCAACCTGTACACTCCATGAGCTCGGCAAGTACAGGCTGAAACAAAGAGGTAGGAGAGAGTGAAAAAATCTTCAAGAAAACCTTGAGGATTTCTAATTGTCTGCTGAACTTACAAGCCACATAAAACTACAGGCAAACAGCTACTCTACAGGCAAATCCAGCTAGCTCAGCAGCACTTTTGGCAAGTATGTATGTACATAGGTTTTCAAGGGAGAGGCTTTCCTTCTGCCCCCCAGTTCATGAGCAGCCACATCTTTCAGCCTCCAACACATGAGCAGTGCCTCCTGTTTTGGCTTCACCCCACTGGGCTAGCAGTGGGTTAGCAGCTGTGCTGGGAAAAAGACGCTGGGGATGTGGGTTGTGTTGCCAGTTCCCACCCCCCTCAGCCTTAGAACATGCCACAGCCAACTGTGTTGTGGGGGACAGAGCTAAGGACAAAAGTCCTAAAATGCTTACCTCCTATGTAATTATTTTTATGGCAACACAGGGCTCTAAATAGGATCTAGGAGTGGGACTTGTGTGTCCCATCTCTTCTCTCTACTGGGTGTAAAAGCATCCTACAGTACTCGCTCAGAAGCAGGCATCCATCTTGTGGGTGACTAAAAGTGGTCAGACGACCCCATTTTAGCTGTCTGAATGTCCTCAGCCTGGAGTTTTCTGGAGGGAAAAGAGCTGTCTTGCACTAATAGCAACAAACCAGGCTGCAAAAACAGACAACTCCTCACAAATAAGAGACAGGGCTATGTTTATAATTACATAAAGGAGTCTAAGTAACTGTTTAGCGTCTGTGTACAACTCTAAGACCACTTTGAACAGCATAAAAAGGAGCAGTCAGTATGTGGCAAAGGGCAGCAAGCACAGTGCAACTCACTAACT
Organism: Gallinula chloropus; assembly: GCF_964237585.1. Classification (NCBI taxonomy): domain Eukaryota; kingdom Metazoa; phylum Chordata; class Aves; order Gruiformes; family Rallidae; genus Gallinula; species Gallinula chloropus. The sequence continues at coordinate 118,755,472 of NC_140085.1, forward strand.
GCCACTGACTGATCCTGTCAACTTGAAAAGGTTCATGTGATTTATTTTGGAGCTCCACAGTACCAGAGCAGCCAAGTACAAATTCATCCTGAGCTGTTATTTCTTACACCACATACATAAATTGCAGGTCAGGATACCTAAAATCTAGCACTTAGTATCTTCTTTAAGCTGATTTCCCAGGAAGCTGGGTGTGCACAGAATATCTGGAAATGGAGCCTCCTCATTTGGGCCACTTCTTCAGTAGACTTTTATTCAGTAGAGACTTACTCTAGTGCAAGAAAAGAGAGCGCTTAAATGCTACAGCACAAGTCCATAAACCAAGGATAAAGAAATCTTATCTCTCCTGCAGTTTATTTTTAAGAAAAATCAAGGTGCATCAGCCCTTCTCTGCAGTGGCCACACACACGGACCCGCTGCAAGCAGGGTCATTGGGGCACTCCGAGCAAGATGACTCAGGGACTTACTCATAGACACAGTGGGCAGCTGTGATGATCCAGCGCGGGGTGATGACAGACCCTCCACAGAGGTGATGTCCGTGGAACTGCAGACTGACTTGCCAGGGCCATTGCCGGGGGGAGGATGCGTTGCCCCCCACGATCCGTGGCCCGTAGCTGGCCCGTGTCCCGCACGCTGCCAGAAAGTAAAGGTCAAAGTCCGTGGAGGAAACACAGGCATGGTTTTAGTCAGCTTCAGCCCCTCTACACCCGGCCTTGCTGAGTCTGGGAGGTCTCTGCAGCAGGACTGTCCCTATCCCCATGGCCCACATCTCACATCTCACACCGTAGCTGGCCCCAGAGGTTTCTCTTTCTCCCTCCCATCCCTGCAGCATCACTCCTGGCAGGCAGTTTGGGGGCTGTGGGGCTCACATCTTCTTCCCTGCAGATGCAGCACTCAGCTGAGCTGTAAAACCCACTGTTCTGCCCTCCTTAAGTACATAGGGGCCCTTATAGGTAGGCTGAAGGTTCTTCTCTCCCCTGATGATTATTTTGCTGTTGGTTTTTGACTTGTCATACCCCGATCTGAAAGCTAGCTGATGTGGAGAGGTGTGGGATGAAAACTTAATAGTAAGACAGAATTTCCCTTTCCCTGCTGAGGTGGCAGAGTTGGAATTACAGGATCAGTCCATGGAGCCAGCTCACAATCCTATGTCTCACTGTGATTTTCACCAGAACATTCCTGCTACCAGATGCTCCCGATCAGCCCTTCCAGCTTATTCTCACTTTCTGAAATTCTTTTAAATTTTACCTAAGAAATAAGTTTTTCCTTTGGTGTGATAAACTGATGGCATAGTATGCCCCAAGTACACAACTCCTCCAAACTCTTGCCACACAGTGGATAGAAGAATTACAGTTTCTGATTTTTTTGTTCACTTTTCCTGATTCTTACCCAAGCATTTTAAGATGATCACACTGCCAGAAGTGCATTCCTCTCTAAGATGAAAACAGAGTGCAGTATTATTTCGAAATCACAAATACTGGTGGTTTTTCTCAATATTTCAATCTTCCTGTACAGCTATGAGCACATAAAGATAAGTAATTCATATATTGAAAGAGGCACAAAATCATGTACTTGTCCAACCTACTTAGTGCAATTAGCTGAAATACTACAGCTAGGAGCTTAAACACCATCAGACCATATGCTGCTCTGCTGAAGAGTGGTTCACTCCTCTGGAAGGGGAGGCTCATCAGCAATTTTCCACATGTGAGATATAGTCTCCTTGAATCCTTAGCTTGTTTCTCAGCAAAAGGTAACTAAAATATCCCCACAAGCAATTGTCAAGAGGAAGAAATGGACCATAAAGGGTCCATAAACCCTTTGGGGAAATATCTAGGGATCTGTAAACTGAAACAAACTGTTTCATAATGGAGAAAGATAAGTGCCTGATGTCTATCCATTTGCAAAAAAGGGATCATGGGACAAATAGGCCTTTCAAACAGCTCATTTTAAAGCCATTGTTGATTTTAATGAGCTTTGAATCAGACTCTTAACTCGTATTGCAGCAAGACTGCTACTGAAGCTTGGTCTATGATGCATAGCAACACTAACAACTTACGAAGTACTACATGCCTGCAAAAGTAGGCCACCAGCTCAAAATATGAGTAATTCTCCTCCTATTCATTACTCTCTTTCTGTCAGGACGAAGAAGCTGAGGCATACCGGAGGTTTGTTGCATTGTGCAGGGATGTCACTTGGTCAGCTGATAACCAGTGGCTGAGCGATACGAAATGTCTCTGAAACTGTTTCTCGACTGCAGCCACGGGCAGGTAACCTGAGCTCACATAACTGCAAATAAACCATAAACACAGCTTCCTCAGACAGCATTTCAGTAATCTCTTTAAATAATTCAGCAGTTCTGCTAATGAAAAGCCAGTGTAGCCACCACAATAATTGCATTCTGACACTTGACAAAGTAATCCTATCCTCCCCAAGAGACGTTTCCTATAACGTGCATGTATTTTTGCCGTGATCGTATGTGGAAGTCACACATGCTGAGAGGCAGATAACTGGGAGAGAAAGTAAATCTTAATTCTAGTATCTCAATCAAGATTTTATCATAACTGGTTGGCATGCTTCCCAAAGCACTAACAAGCTCATTGTTTCATTTATCCAGAGTTATGTTTTGCATCGGAGAGGATGAATAATTTGTATTTTTTCTTGCCTTTTTTGTTGAACAATTGACATGTATTTTATCCTAAAGGCAACAAAAATTTTACTCAAAGAAGCTTTATGCTGCTAACTGTAATGTGCAGAAATCAGAATGATGCTGTTGTAAGAAATAACAAAGCATCGTTGCAAGTCACAACTTCAAACTCTTTCCAATTGTGTGAAAGCTTGTGAAAGAAACGGGTTCTTTTTCAGGAATGGGATCAATCTGGTAAGAACTGCCTCGCCAGGTTCTTCTCTAATTGTGAGGTGGACCTTAATTCCTAACAGATGTCATGACATGAATTATATATACAGTTTTCCTACAGAGGAAGTAAAAGAAAATGCTCATATGCCTTTTAGTGACTCTCTGACAGGCTGTAAGCTACTAGAGACCAGGAGGATTCAGGCACCTGTACCCCATAGGGAAGATTTAACCAAACCATTGTATGTAGCCATCATCCCGGATTTATAGCAGTAACAAGCAGTATTTGCAGCGCACGAGTATTCAGAACTATTTCCCACAACATCCCAAATCTCCTTAAACCGTATCATTCACAAAGGTGGATAAGTCCTTTTTTCTTGTAAGTCAAAGGCTAATATGAGGTTTCATTACAAAGATCAAAAACCTCAGAGTTTGTTCAAAATGCCAAATACAGTTTCTTTCATTTTGTGTCCATACCTTGAGAAACCCAGGTGCTTGCAGGTAGTATTTCCATATTCTGCTTTCCAGTCGTCAGAGCAGACGGTTCTCCAGGATCCAGAGGTGAACACTTGCAGTACTGCTTTCTTGCCACTCAACCTGACTTTGGGTTTCAGGAGAAAAACCCGAGTGAGTTGTGAAGAAGGACCACCGGGTACACAACAGGTACGCCACAGTGTTACTACACCACTGTGGCATACGCATTTCTCAGCTCACCAAGTTTTTAGTGTCATTTTCATCACTTGAATCCTTTGACTAAATTTTTCTGTGCTTTTTTTCCCCTCCTCTAAGGAAGGGAAGAAAAGTATGCTGAGCTAGAGCAGCCAGGAGAAAAGAAACCCCCTCCGTGCTCACGGAAATGGATAGGGGATGGTAGCTCTAATACAGATGGAGCAGGCTGCTTTGCCTTGCAGTGAGCCTAGCCAAGTCTTGCTGATTGCAGGGAGTTAGAGTTGCAGATGCTTGGCACTGAGGAAACCTATGATCAAGATAAGAGATGAAAGGTGGTTGGCACCTCCTGCTCTGCACAGCAGTCAGAGAAGTGGATGAACTTGCACCCAGCTGCCCCTGGGCTCCCGCAGAGGTTCCTACCTGCTTCCCTCTGCTGAAGTGGCGCTGGCATATCTGGGCTGCTGCGTGTGTAAAAGCTGGAGTGAGGAGAGGCATACAGGCTGGGAGCTTGGCTCCCAAGGACTCCATCCTTGAGCCAGCCTGGATCTGCTCAACCTAGTCCTTCCCTACAGACAGCTCTTCATGCCAGCCTGCCCCCATGGAGCCAGCACGCTGCAAGCTGTGCCGCCTCCAGCCAAGAGACCGATGGGGAAATACTGCAGGAAGTCCAGGTACAGATCCATCAACCACAGTCTCTGCCTCCTTCATGTAGCCATGTCTTCCACACCACAGCTGCTGCTGGGGCACCGAGCCCCAGATGAGCAGGAGACAGCTGGACCTGGGAAAAGGCACATCTACATGGTCTTCCCAGGGGAAAGGGAGGCCATGACACGGTCACTGCTGGGCAGCGGTTTCCTACAGGTACCCGTGGGTCAGTGCTATGGCATTGGAAAGGCAGACAAGAAAGGCAGGTGTATTGCCCACAGGCTTCACAGGGGCCTGAAGCCTCCCTGGGGAAAACATGCCAAAGGTTGAAAGCATTGTTTGGGTTAGCTGGGGACAAGAACCTCATGGTTCTTGTTATTCCTCATACTGCACAGGCAGAAAGCTGTGCTGCCTCCTTACAGGAGTCAGAATTACAAGTGCACTGTTTACTAATGCTAGAATCCTTTCCCTCCAATGGTTGCAAACACCACAGGAGAGGGAAGGACCACTTAACATGGCCCTCTGATGCCTGACACCATTACAGCAAGAAACTCAGACATGGTGGGCATGCATTTCACACATGAAACAGCAAACTCTGCAGTACCCACTGTGCAAAAAGCAGTGCTGATCTCTCCTGCTCCCATGTCCCTTAAGATAATAAGGGGCTTTTGCAGCTTTCAAAAGGGACATGGTGCAACTATGTGCTGGTGAATGCAGAGCATGCTGTGCATACACACTGTAACGCAGCATACCTTGCAGGCAGAGGAAATGCTAGCAGTCAAAAGGCACCTAGACTTCTAATGGCGAAACATGTCCGATAGGGCAGTAGCAATATTCAGCAATCATCACATTTATCTTAAGTGCAAGTTTGATTTCTCAAGAACTGTAAATCAATACCTCAGAGAGATTGTTCTTCTGAAGTGGTGATTTAGATAATCCGTCAGTCCCTTTCTTGCCTCACACAAACTCTTTACAACATGCATTTCTTGATAGTGTGCCAGATGCTACAGGAGGAGGTAGGAGGGATTTAAAACCAAATTTAAATTACCACATCCGTACTCATCCTCCCCTTCTTTACAGTTGAAGACACCGTTGCACCTGGCTGATTTCTGGATACACTTAAAGGATGATCGGCAGCGAAACTTCCCAATGCAGTTGTATTGGACTAGCAAGGACAAAAGGAAACAGCATGATGAAAACACACTTGGAAATGAATTTCACACTTCTGAATTCCCATATCTGGCCAGATTTCTGTCTTGCTAAGGAAAAGGCAGCTCCTGTACTCCAGGAACTTTTGAAATACAACCTGGAGGTTGCTACATGGTGCTGCTAAACTCATCCATTAGTTATGACTCGTAGGATGAGTCAGCCTTGCTGTCTGTGCTGACTTGTTCCCAGATCCCTCTACCCAGTTTATGTTTCACTCCAGGACAAGTTTCTGCCTGGGGCTCAGCACCTCAGTAGCAAATCAAGGAGACCCTTGAAAAACATGGCCTGTGCACTCTCTTTCCAAGGCGATACCTCAACCCCTTGCAAGCTTATCCCTGCCACAGGTGTGAAGGCACTGGTCTAACATCAACATATTTGGCACCTAGACTTGGGCAGGTCACACTTCCCAGTTGCAACTAGGCTCATTCTCTGTTTACCTTTGGAGAAGTTGTTTCTGATGGGGGCAATTACTTTAATCCTTTGAAAACAATCTCAGAGAGGTGAATTACAGGACAAAAATATGGTATGGGCTACCTGAAGCCTCCCCCAGGTTCTGAACTCTTATCTCACCACTTGAGAGGAATCAGTGAAGTTTTATTAGAGAAAGGTTTCCTGGAGCTGCAGGTTCCCCAGTACTGTAAATATTACACCAATCCTCTCATGAGTGCCAGATCTATTTTATCCCTACATGTAAATAAAATTTAAAGCCATCACATCAACAAGATTTTTTACTTCAGCAAACAAGCTGCAGTAGCAGTTCAATTCCGTTCCAGGTAAAAGGTTCATGAAAAATTAAGCGTTTGAATGGTTAAGCGAGAACTTAATGAATAACTAATTGTACTCACCACCCAGGCCAATGGCAACTGCTAGGATTACTGCAAGGAATAAACCACAGATATATGGAAAGTATTTTAGGGAGATAAAAACATGGCACATTGAAGGTGGTTCGATATCTCCTAGAAACCAAACAGAGAGAATGGCTTATGTGAAGTAAACCAGCTTCATTTTGCAATGAAAAAAGATTTATCTAACATTAAACTAGATGGCAGTACCAAATCCTGCATACACTTAGTGACCCGACTGGACCTGGAGGTGTTCAGATCCCCCAACTTAGGGGCTGAGAAGGCTCCGAGTACTTTGGGGCCACCTGGTGCTCTCAGCATTTGCCTCATGAAGCATCTGAAGTGTGCCCTTACAGAGAACCTGACAATCAAGAACATGAGCTCTAAATGTTTTATTTTTGTGGGTTACATCACACTGCAAGTTTTGGAAGTACATGATCACCTTTTCTGAAAACATGAGTCCCAGAGTAAATGAAATTTGGACCTGGTTCATTTGTGTAATCAAACCTGCATGCAGGGTACAGATCAAAAGGCTCAAGTGGACTAATAAATCCTTTCAGTGGAAGTAGAAAAGTAAAACCCAGTGTGAGTCTCCTCCTTATGACCGTTCCCATCTGTGATGCCTCCCGACGCTTACTGCTACCAACCCTGCAGTCCCTGCACTCCCTCCGGCCATAGCCCCAGCTGGATGCTGCTCTGAGCACTCTGCCTGGGACAACAAAACTCCTGAGATGAGGTTGGAGGCCATAGAGCTCTCCCTTGTGCATCAGGGAGCTAAGTCCCATGCACAATGCATTCCTCTGGGGTAACAGAGGCACAGAAACAAGTAAGAGGAGCCTAAAGGGTCTAACAGGAGAAAGGATATTGGAAGAAGACAGAGGTAGCTAGTAAGCAGGTGTTCAAGGCAAGAACGAGGAAAGTCACTGGTCCTTTTGGACTTGGAAGCAAGGTTAACTGAAAATAACAGGAAGCTAAATTTTCAAAAAACAGGACCCCAAACTAGCCTTGAAAAACGTGGGAAAAGGCCATCTGTTCAAAGTTTTGCTATAAAGACATGGGGAGAACAAAGCAATGGCTCAAGGCTGAGTTTTGAGTTTCAAGGAAAATAAAGATTAATCTAAAGTTAAAATATACATCAGTAATAATTTCTGAATGTATTTCATGAGCTGGACCAGGCCTGCTCACCAACCACCTCCACAGCTGACCTCAACTTAGTTGTATTGTCAATCTGGAAGTCAGCAACAAATTCCACTGAAAATAATGAATGGTTCACTTGTTTAAAATGTATTCTGATATACAGAGAGCAAACTATGGGAAAATAGCATATACAGCTGGGTCAAGGGTACACACAGCAACTAGCAGAATCTTGTCTCCAAATTTAATTCCCCTCCCTCATTCCTCAAGCTTTGAATTTGAGATTGGCAGACACTTGAAATCAGTCAAGGATGAGGAGTGTCTCCCAGGAGTCCGAGACTCACAAGTAAATCCCAGCCTACACAGACTATCTCAGCAGCAGCTAACTGGTTTTGGCAGTGGAGTTGGTGTCTGGTATGCCAAAAATCTTAGACAGCTGTAGTAGCTAATGGACTAGAAAATTAAATTGCATTATCTTCATCCTTGACACTCTGCTTGCCTTTGCTGAAGTTATTTTGGGTTATTTTTGCCATGAAACCTATGGGAAGTAGCAAACATGCATGCAATTCTCCCAAGGCTGCTCTATTGTATATTCAGTTTTTTAATGGACCAATTTCCAGGCAGGTAAAATTTCAAATAAGCCATTCAGAAATGTGTCTGGAAAGTGTGGGCAAATATTTGCTATGTGGCTGAATTGCATGAATAACCTGGCTATGAAAAAAGCTTGCATATGCAAGCTGACACAAGATGTCATCACCTGTTAACTCGCTAGCGAACCTCATGGCTGGGGGAGTGAGGTTAAGTTTCTTCCTCCTCTGAATGACTGTTTTCTCTGACTGAGTGGGCAAGCACAGTTTTGCAAGGCTGAAGGACGACATTAGCCATTTAAATTACAAAGGTCAAAAAGCTACGCAGCATCCCTACCAGATCCATCTGCGCTGGGGTCCACTCTTGCTTGTGGTATGAAGAAAAATCTTTTGAAGGAAAACTGAACTTCTGGTACTGGTGGTCCATCTTCAGTAATGGAGATCATTTCAAGACTTCCAGTAGTGGGATTTGTCTCTTGTACCTGACTCAACAAGACAAAAAGGAAAAAAAAATATAATCACCTTGTAAAATGTTATCATGTAATAGTTTGGGTTGGAAGGGACCTTTAAAGGTTATCTAGTCCAAACCTCCTGCAATGAACATGGACATCTTCAACTAGGTCAGGTTGCTCAGAGCCCCATCCAGCCTGACCTTGAATGTCTCCAGGGACGGGGTATCTACCACCTCTCTGGGAAATCTGTGCCAGTGTCCCACCACCCTCATTGTAAAAATTTTCCTCCTTTTATCTAGTCTAAATCTACCCTTCTTTGGTTTAAAATCATTCCTATTTATCCTTTTGCAACAGGCAATATCTGTTTTAAGTCGGTCTCTACCTTTCTTATAATTAAGGATTGCTATAAGGACTCCCCAGGGCCTTCTTTTCTCCCAACTGTCTCAGCCTGTCATAGGAGAGGTGCTCCAGCCCTCTGCTTATCTTTGTGGACCTCCTCTGGACCTGCTGGAACAGCTCCATGTCTTTCCTGTGTTGGAGTCCAGAACTGGGTGAAGTACACTAAGTTATGTACTTAATGTTCACAAGAAGAGATCTCATAATTTATTTACCAGTAAAATATTTGAGGTAATTTTTCTTCAAATTTGTCTAAGCACCATAACTACCTTTAATAACTCACACTGGGGGTGTGAATCCGTCCCCTGCTCTTTAATTGCAGTAGGAAACAAGAGAAAGACTGAAATGTGTATGACAACTGCACAGCACCTGGCAGGGGTCTCATGCAGGGGCCCATTGAATTTTACTCCAGAAGAACTTTTATCACTTTCTACACAGTCATAAAAAAATTTAGACAGGCTATACTAGAATTCAGGGTAAAGAGATTTGGAATGCTAATTTCTGACTCCGGTTCTGCACATTGTCACTGGCAAAAGGAATCAGATTTTTGAATGCATAGTGGTGAGAAATGGGTCGATGTTTGTTAAAGACAGTGGAGCTGGTAAGCTGTAAAAGCAACGTGCTTGCAGAGTCGGCCCTAAAAATGCTTACAATGACACATCTGAGGTGGAGACTACATATTTTGTCTCGGGCACTGCATCTTAAAGTCACCTGGAATATCTGTTCACCTTTCAGCAAACAACCTCAATGATGTTTCTACTCTTTCATTTGATAAACTTTCGTGTACATTTCAACGAACCTACCTGGAATTTTACATAGAATCTGCTAGCTTTGAGGCAGAGAAAAAGACACCTTGCCATGCATGATTTTTAAATATTAAAAAAAGAAGAGCCTTCTAACCGATGTGTAAGTAGTCCATCAGGAAACAAACCAGCACTGAACTAAACTACATGAAAGCTAAACAGAGATGTGTCGTTTACTTAGAGGATATCGCACGCTCCCAAAGCTTCACTCACCTCTTCCTGAGAAGTCATAGCTAAAAGCAAAACTGTTTCCTTTCTTCATTATCAAAAGAAAGCAAAAGGAAATTCCGAGGTTGCTAAGCCAGTCTGCTCTGGAAAGGTTTTCACCGAGCGGCCCGCGGCTGCCCGTTCAGTCATCTGTTGCGTCCGGCATTATGGCAGCAGCCCGTGTAATTCAACCTGGGGAGGGGTATCGGGTAGCCCTGGGTGGCGCGGCTGTGGAAAGGGGAAGATACAAATTCAGCACGCTCTTTAATTAGCCTAAGAGCGTCAGGTAATATCGGTGCATTTGCAAACCTTTCTGCAACCCCTTAGCAAAGCAAGGGGCACTGCAGGCTGCACCGGCTCGCACTTCCTTGTCTTCTGTTGAGGCTTGTGCAGCTGAGGAGTCTGGTGATAGCTGTGGGTGGCAGCAGGCTGAGGCCCCAGGTGCACACGAGGCCCACAGGTTCACCTTGCTCTTCCTTCTCTTGGTCTCACCTTTGCTGCACGCTTGCAGCGAAGAGTGCACTTAAGAAGGGGTTTGGTTTGGGGTTTTCAGGGGGTTTTTTTAAACGCTTTAGTTAGGGATAATGCTTATAATTAAATATTGCACAATATTTTCAAAGTACATTGCAAGCAGTATTTCACACTTCTGAAGAATCAACTCATTTTTACTCTGGGATTTAGAAAATGAAAATGTGTGCTCGGCTTCATAAAATGCACAAAGAGTGGTAATGATTTGGCTGGTTTGGGTTTTTTGCTCTTCTAAGAAAAGAGGTTGATGATGGGGGGAAGGCAGAGGGAAGAAGGAGGAGAGTGATTGAATGATACATGATAGTGCTGGGTAGATGGATACAGATGTAGCTTAAGACACAATTAATACAGCTTTAACATAATGAGAATTTGCATGTTTTGAGAATAGAAGTATCTGCATGTTTTGGATGTTGGTGGAGTATGGCTGTAGCTGTTTGAGCTGTTTCGTGAGAGCAGCTACAAAATTTAATCGTAACAGTGGGACCGTCTTGAAGATAAAGAACGTGAAGATAGGGGGGTAATACATAATGAGACCAACAACCGATGAAGAGACAGAGTATATCTTGTTTTCAGCTAAAAGAGGTTCCTAACAAGTTTGTGCAGTAATGTCTCTGAGCACAGGAACGTGTTTTTGAGACTGTGAAGAAAACCGTAAAGAGCAAGAGTTCACTGAGAGGAAGACTTCCAGCCTTCATCCCTGAGGACCACCAGAACACCCCCTGAGTGTCGTTGAGCATGCTCTATCTGTGAGGAGTTAATGTAAATTATTTACTGGAAATAATTTGCATAATCCTGCCTTTTCTTAGAAATTATAATGAATATGTATAGTCAATCTGTATAAATATGAGAAATCTTGCTTTAAACGGTGCACACATTAGGAGGAGCAACCGACCCGCTGTGTGCCCAGCGCTGCAATACAGAATACCTGCTCAACAGTCACCGAGGCTGTGGAGTTTTGATTCTGGATTTTTGAAGCTTCAAGAGATGAAGCAAAAATCCATGGCAATGTCAGTGAAACAAGACTCCTGAGAAGCCAGGGAAGAAATTAAGGGTTTCCATAACAAAATCCATATCCGTGGAACATGGCTGTGATGAGGAGAAGCTGTTCAGTCCCTTTACTGTGCACAACAGAAACTGGTACTTCAAAAGGAGAGGTCGCCATGTCATGATCCTATTAACTGGTCACATCTAGGCCACAACATCAAGGGTTATCCATCACCTCTTACACTGCTCTTTTAGCAGCCTTCCTTGGAAATGGGAAGCACAGGGGGACATGGGGAAAAAAAAAAGAAAAAAAAAAAAAAGCAGGCTAAGAGGTATAAAGAAAACCACACTTCTTGAGTTTCTCACAGTGTTCTGATGCTTTCTGCATCAGGCTCCAGAGAAAAGCAGTAGGAGAAGCAGCCCACACTGGCAAGATGCCCCATGGAGAACTTCAGCCAAAGGGGAGTAAGTGAGGTTTCATTTCATGACACCAGTAGCTCAGGTGAACCTTTCAATCAACAGTGACATATCCTGTCAACCCCAGGGAACAGTGTTATGTGCAGTGAGGACATCTCAGGCCAAGGAAAGTTGTCTCCAAACATTTCAGATACTATGGCCATGCTGGAAATCCTGGAGAACAGCCAGCGCAGCTCTGCAAAGGCTCCCATGGTAGGACTGACACCAACAGAAGGACAGGCTTCTCCCTGCTGCCACCCTGAGCTGCTCCAGGCCCATCCTCAGGGTGGATGGGACATTGGGTTTGACCTTGCACAGTTGGCCAACTCATTGCTTTTGGCTGAGAAGACCAAAGCAGGAGCCATGAATGATAGGGAGTGTAGGACATGAATGTTGAACCCGAAAGGAAAGAATTCAGCCTACAGGCAGACTTCTTACATGCTGCAGAACATCTCTGCAGCTCACCTCCCTCATGCTGTACTAGCAGCTCAGATGGCTTTTTTGCTTTCAGAAGACAATTTAAAACAAAGGTCTAAAGAGATCCCATCTTAGATCCTTCAGTAGGTCCACCCTGATTGTGGTGTTTACCTTTGGACTACTAGTCTTGTTCTGCTGGGGCGGATGGGAAAAGCCTGCAGTTGGTTTTTCTTTTTTAGCCACCCTGCGACAAAAATTCGGAGATGCAGATGCTACGAAAACAGGATGTCAGCTTTTGTCAGAAAAGATCGCAAGAGGTTTGAGGTTTTACTTTTTTTTTTTTTAATTTTAGCTGCCTCTTTCTTTCTCTCATTTTCTTACTCCCTCCCTCCCTCCCTTGCACCCTCCTCCCACCTCCCAATTCCTGTCAGCACTCTGCACACAGTCAGGGCACGAGCAGAGGAGATGGCGGTGGCTGAGACGCAGCTGTATGCGAAGGTGTCCAACAAGCACAGGAGCAAAAGCACCGCTGCACTCCTTGAGTCTCTCCTTGCCAAAGGATTCCCAGCTCATATCGCGTGAGTAATGTCTTCAGCTGCCTTTGCACAGGACGAGGTATTTAAGATGCAAGGTATTTCTCAAAAGATCCTGAAAGCTTTTTTCATCAAGAGAGCGTGCTGCCTCAGGGGTGATGTCCCTATACAGGAGAGCAGTGTGTGTTGCTCATATTGCAAAACCAAGCTGCCCTGTATCCGTATTTATAAATACTATGTATGTCTGAAGGCATACATCTCTCAATGTCTTCAGACTGAGAGGCTTCTCAACAAGTTAAGACGTTGATGCCTACAGTTGGATCTTGGGACATGCCTTTTTCCTTTTTTTCTGTTTATCACTGTTATCATAAGGGAATTAGGTGTGGAGGTAACCTCTATCTGAAGTTTTCTTTAGGCCTAGAAAAGATCTCCATTTTACCTCTTCATTGAAAATTAAGGAAGTTGAAAAGGCCCCACACGTAAAGGCTGTGTTGCGTTTCTAGGAACACCTGTGCTCATTGGAACAACTTTAGACACGATGAGCATAGTTTACGAGGAACCTGCGGGTCCCTTGTTTCCAATTATGCACATGACGTGCAACTGAAAACGTGGCTCATCACTTTTCCAGTAATACTGTAAGTTGGGTCACCCCAAAGTAATGGCTAGTCTTTGAATATTTTATCTTATACGTGCTGCTCTTCAAATTCCTTTTGAAACGCTTTTTGCTGTTACTGAGATGACTTTGACCTTCCCAGGTCAAAATCAAGAAGCAGTGGCAAAAATACTATGTGAGTTGACATAAAATGACAAAGTGTTCAGAAACACTTAATTTTTTAAAAATCTATTTTGTTTCATTGACTTTAAGACCTTCAGAATGTTTTAAATAAAACCTTTTAGCTGTGCCCGTAGTTCCTGGGTTGAGCCATAAATGAAAGTACTAAAAAGTTGTGGGGGGTGAGGGTTGAGATGTCCTGGCCTGAGAAAAACAAGGCTGGGTGGAAATGTTAAGAAATCTTCTGTAATGTAGAGCCAGCAGGCCAAAGCAACATTTCTCCAAAGAACAGAACCCAAATATGTGAGGATCAGTCCTAGCATCAGATTAATAAAATGGGCCTCTCCTGGTTCCTGGAACTGAATTGTATCACCACTTCTCTGTTTTAGGGAAGAGATCGTTCATTCTTGCTGTAAAGACACGATCTTTAATACAAATTTTCAATAGTTTATTTCTACTCTATCTGAGAGAATTTGATATATACATTAGAGGAAATTTATTCTATGTATTATCTTTGAATCTTCACTGCTCTTCTTAGATGCATATGATGTCTAGTCACAGCCTAATGTTCTCCTGATGATAAGGGTTCTACAAGCCCTGATGGGAAGCACCCCCTAGCCAGCTTATATGATGAGGCAGAAGGTGGGAATGGGCACCGGGAGGAGCACAAGAGAGCAAAGAGATAGCACTGAGCAGCATGACTGCTCACAGACTCAAGTCTCACTTGCTTGTTGGATTTATGACTGCACAGGCCCTATGGCAAAGTAAAGCCGAATTCAAGCTCCATTTGGCTTCAAGGCTGTTTGCACAGAAGTTCTTTCAAAGTGGGAGGAGCAGCAGGGCATGGAGAGGTAAAACACTCACTTTGAGGTGTCAAAAGCAGTTGATAAAGTCTGGCTGGCATCACTGACCGAGCGCTGACATTTCAAGAGGATAGGGCAGGAGGGGCTGCATGGGGAGAACGACAAAATCACAGGCTGTTCATGACTGATGTGACAGAGAAGGGGTAGCCAGCAGAAGGGTGGAAGGAAAATGTGTAGGAGTATTCAGTCACAGAACAGGCAGTTTTACACCAGCTAGCTCATGGTCTTGCCTTGATTTGGTCATGGTAGTTGATTTACTTTGTGAAGAAGAAGGAAAGAAGAAGGTAAAACTTGTGTGGATTCACATTGGCCCTCATCCATGTTGAGACCTCACTAAAGAGCCAGGAATAGTTGCACATACACATAAGTAAACGTCAATACTTTTAACAAACTCATATGTAGTTTTTGCACTAGAGAGAAGACAGAAAGCTAGGAGCAAGCACCCAGGACGTCCCCGAGTCCTAATGCTTAATGCACTCATTGCACTGCTGGTGCATGCTCACGTGTCATGGGAATGGATGGAGCATAAAAATGTGAAGACACTAAATGAAACAATGCCTTCAAGGACCCAGTGGCCAGAACAGATTACCTCAAGAGAGAAGGAAAAAGATGAGCAGATGCCAAATAATTTAGCATGTCAATGGTCTCTACCTCCATAGAGGTTTCTTCTAAGTAGTTTGAAGGTGGGTTACAGGGCTGCAAATTGTTTCCATGGGTACAGGTGCTATTTAAACACTGGAATTCTTCACCTAGCATTTAGTCACAAAGACTTGTCCATATGAAGCACAGAGCTGACATTTTGAAAGCTTTAGTGAGAAAAGGAAATTGAACCAAATCCGACCCCAGAGAATGACAATTACATTAATGGGGGGAAACGTGAGATATTGTCCTAAACTGGTGGTGCAGATCTGGCTCTCTGCTGGCCTATAGGAGATCCTCAATCCAGATTTTCAAACTGTAACATTATGCTTTGGTTATATGCATGGGTTTGGACCTGGCATCTGGAACCAGAACATCATTTTATGAACCAAGTAAACCCCGCTCTTACAGTATGTGGATGGATGGTTTACCCAAACCTAAGAAAAAACATCTATACAGTTAGGCTGCTAAGGAAACACCTCCAGAACACAAAGGAGACCGTCTCTGGGAGAGGATAGTTACCAATCTTTACTTAAGGCTTGCAGTGGAAAAAAGCTGTCTGGAGGGCTTCAAGAACATTAATACTTGCCAGGAATAACCTATTTGTTAAAGGTCCCGTCTGGAAAATAGACTTGGTGACCACCACAGAATGTCCATTCTTTACTTTCTAGGCGTTTTCTTTCTGTTCTTTTGATGAAGCCATTTTGTGCTTTTGTCCTAGGCATAAAGCCTTGGCTGCTACTGGGCAAAAGACAGTAGAGGACGCTACAAAATGGTAAGTACTTGTGATTTCTAAGAATTGCTTTTTCATTAAAACTGGCTAAAAATCCATTGTTCATGTTCGGATTCTTTCACTGAATTTGAAGTTAACGGACATAAAGCACCCTGCATCTGAGTTTTTGGTTGGCTTTTTTGGGTTTGTTGGTTTTTGTTTGGGGTGGGTTTTTTGTTGTTTTGGGGTGGTTTAGATCATGCGGAGAAAGGAATAATTGTATTTGTGCTTATTCTGAGAAGTGAGGTTATTTGCAGAAGGTCTGGGGAAAATCTGAAAAGCTGGGGATGAAAGGGCACTTGTGGGCAGAAGCATCTGCTTTTCCTGCAGTGACATTAGTTATTTCGTGGGACCGGCTGCTCTGGGCAAACTCTGCTTCTCAGTTTTACACCTCCTACTTATTTATGGCCATTGCCACTGAGGTTTGCTCACTGCTTCTGGAAGGGGTTCCCGAGCTCCAAGCCAGGATTGTGGGCACAGAAACACAGAATCACAGAGCAGTAAGGGTTGGAAGATGATCTGGAGATCATCTAGTCCAAACCCCCTGCCAGAGCAGGATCACCTAGAGCAGCCTGCACAGTCATGTCCAGGCAGGTTCTGAACGTCTCCAGAGAAGGAGGCTCCACAGCCCCTCTGGGCAGCCTGTGCCAGTGCTCTGCCACCCTCACAGTGAAGAAGTTCCTCCTCATGTTGAGATGGAACTTCCCATGTTCCAGTTTGTGCCGGTTACCCCTGAGAAGAGTCTGGCTCCATCCTCTTAACACCCACCCTTTAGATTTTTGTAAGTGTTGATAAAATCCCCTCTCAGTGTTCTCTTCTCCAGGCTAAACAGACACAGCTCTCCCTGCCTTTCCTCAGAAGAGAGACATTTTGATCCTTGCTTGCACATTTTCTGGGTTGTCTTGCTTTCTTTTACTGGAGCTGAATAAAATGCTAGCTTTTTGCGTATATTTTAATCTTCGGTTATTTTTCATTTTGTCATTTTTCAACATTTTCAACATTGTTTCTTTTTCCTCCTCTAGCCCTCTGCTTCCAGTCATGAAAAAGGGGAAAACAACCCCCCAAAAAACCAAAGAAAATCTCTTTTGTTGTATTTCATTTTTAGACATGGAAAGAAGTCAAGGCTCATAATAAAATGTAAAGTACTCAAAAAATAACACAAAACCCCCATTCTCCATTAGTTAGTATTTCAGAGACAAAATTAGTAAGCACATAACAACCTTGTATTTCCTTTTTTGAGTCTCTACTATGGATGCCTTCAACCACAGGAAACAATAATAAGCGGTGCGCACACTTAGTACTCTCTGTGATATGCTCTTGATTTCAGGTTGCACTCCCACTGCAATGATCCCTCTTTGGAAGACCCAATCCCTCAGGAGTATGCTCTTTACTTGTGTCCCACCGGCCGTTTGCATACCAACCTGCAAGAGTTTTGGAAGGAGAGCAAGCGCCAGTGCGGGAAAAACAGGGCCCATGAGGTTTTTCCACACATCACTCTCTGCGACTTCTTCACAGTAAGGCACAAAAGGCTTGCAAGGGTCGAATGCCTAGGTGAAAGTGGGCCACCTGCAGTTGTTTTACATCAGAATTTATCCTTGGTGACCAAACTAACATGACCTAGGTCCAGGCATGTTTGCTTAATATTTGAGTGTTCAGCCCCTGCATAGGCACCAGGGGCTTTCTTCCCACCACCTGCTTTAGCTACCTACCTTAGGCCTCAGCATGCCTAAAAATCGGATGCTGGGACCAGTGGGATGCTTCAGGTCAAGTGACACATGTCTAGCATCCACCTAGAGCAGCCCCATGCAGTCTAGGCTGCTTGTGGACCTGCCAGCAGGAAGCACTGCTCCCCACGCGCAGCTGACGGCGGGCTGGAGAAACCACGATTGTTGCTGCATCGATCTAGGATGTTAAACCAGGGCAGCAGTGGATGCCTTCAGCCAACTGTCCAGCAGTGACAGCATTACCATGGGATGCTATTATGCAATTATTTGCTATTATGCCAATGGCAATCTCAGGGAAACCTCTGCCTCCCTGAGAGATCCCCATTCAGGTCATTGCTACAGTGGCATGTCCCAGACCTTACATTTTCCTCTGAAACCTGAATGTTGTGAAAAAGGGAGAAGCAGAATGCACAAGGATGGAAGGAACAAAGGGAGCTGGACTGGAATCCAGCAATGAAATTGAATCACTTAGTCAATAATTTATCAAGGAAGTTAGGCTCCTGAGCTGGACTCCTGGTGGGCTGTTTTCTGGTTGTGGAGCTGCCACTGTTCTCCTAACTGGCCTTCTGAATGGTGGGTAGCCCTCCAGAGAACTTCCCAGCAGAGCTGCTTTCCCTGCATGGGTGAATGTGTCAGTATCAGCATAGAACAGCAAAGGTCTGGAAAAACTCTGGAGCCAACCGGTATCCAGTTTTTGCATGCTGATGGTGCTGCAAATGAACACCATCTGCAGCTGAGATATGCTAAAACAGATGTGAGCTAAAGCAGCTGGACAAAATTATGGTGTTCATCAATCACACTTTCATGCTAAACGATGCCACTAAGTATAATCAGTGAAAATAAGGATACTTTGTTGCAAAATACTGAATAGCAGGGTACCCTCTAGCCATTAATCACAATTATACAGAACAAACCCCATCAATTATTAATGAATGCCATGCTGTTGCAAGGTGTCAAGTTTAAAGGCCTGCCTCTGGAACAGATGACTGAATTGCAACCCTCACCTCACGCACTTCAGCCCTGTTTCAGGTAACATATTTCTAGGGATAAATGCACCCTCCAGTGCTGTTCTCTGCTACTCAGCTGTCAGCTGGAGCTGACCTGGGTGACTCACAGACAGAAAGCGAGACTCACTGAACTGCCTCCCACCAACTCCTCTGGACCCAACCCTCTACTGCTCCCTGACCCCCCACATCTTTTGCAGCTCCTGGACTTGTAGCTACCTGCCCTTCTCCCCCCACAGCCCAGTGCTTCATCTGCTGTGATTACAACGTTAAGCATCATAATGACAAAGATGCCTCACAAATTTTGCTAGGTATGGTGATCAGCATCTGAGATGTGGAAGTTTTAGTGGGAGTGATTTCAGCTGCCAGATAACAACAATACAAATTCCTACTTAGAATTGAAGAGGGCAGTCATGATCCCAGCCCCACTCCAGACAGGTTACTGCATACCTGTCAGACAGCAAAATCTTTCGTCTCTTTCCTACCCAGGCTAGGCACACCTCCTGGTAGAAAGCTTCATCTCCTATTATAGCACCAGGATATGGTGCTGATCAAACTGCCCAGTATTACTGATTTTAATACCAGGAATTTCAGGCAAGTTCATAGGTGTGTTGTCTTTCTCAGGAAGTCTAATGCCCTCCGTGTTTTCTCACATTGTTGTGTGACGCAGGCGACAATAGTGACTGTTGAGCTGGTGGGTGAAGTCTGGTCCTCCTCTGTTTTCTTTCAGTGTGAAGACCAGAAAGTGGAATTGTTGTATGACACCTTAAAGCGAGTCGGTGACAGCTTTTCACCAACCTTTCCACCATCCATTTCCCTATCACTACATTCATCTTCCAGTTACCTTGGTTTCTTCATTGGTGACAGCCATGCAAATATCCTCAGAGAGTTTTCTCTGGCATTCTCATCAGAGGCATCAACCCTGACAGGTAGGACCAACATCAGAGGGAAAATGAGTGGGTCATAACACAAATACATTAGGCAATATACTGAAAGCATCTCCTGTCTTTCTGGGCAAGCTTAACTGATGATTTATGCCAGAAAACACCCTTTCCTCCTAGAGATTCTAAAATAAAATTGTTAGGGGAGCATGTTTTAGACTTTGAAGACATGGTGATTTTGTCTAGAAGCTGAAATGGTTAGCTGTGTAACTTTGATAGGGTTATCCAAGATGGGCAGTGATATAATCCACCCCCCATCCCCAGACATCTATCCCCACGGTGCTATGGCCCAGCCTGATAGCCCAGCTGCACCCCTGAGAAATAGATCCTAAGCTCCACTCCAGTGACATCCGAGGGAAACTGCATCACCAATGGAGACTGAAGTGACACAGCCCCAGAATAGCTTCATCTGGGGAAAAGGAGTTCAATACATCTCAGACTGGAAGAGGAATTAAAACCCTGTTCTTTTTTTTCTAATCCCACCTGAAGCCAGGGAGCAAATCCAGTCCAGACCTGTGAATAATTTTGACATGATTAAAGCCATGATGATCTGCAAAACAGTTATTCAGCAAAGCTACAATCTACTCTGCTACTAATTACTATGATATATCCTGTATCGTGCAAAGCATATAGGGACAAAACAAGAAGACCTTTAAATGACCTTCATTTCCATGTCCTGATGTGACTGTTCTATTCCTAGATTGCCATGTGAAGCCCTGCCTAAAGCAACTCCACCTTACCTTGGCTCACAAGTTTTATCCTCACCATCAGAAGACTTTGGAGCAATTGGCCAAATGCATTAACCCAGGGGAGACCTGCCAGTGGGTAGCTGCTCTCTACTCACGGGACATGCGTTTTGTGCATTATCAGGTACTGTCAACTCCCCAAGCCCACGCTCAGACTCTTTGCTACAGTCCTCTTGCTGCATGGTTGTTTCAAGTACCTCCTTGGGTTGAAAACCTGTACTCCTGAATCAGTGGAAGATACCTTTATGGTAGCCTGCTTGACCTGTGTGTCAGCAAGGTCTAATTCCAAACTCTGGCAGAAAAAAACTAACCTTACCATGCCATGAGAAAATAAGAGAGGCCAGAAATGATGACTTTTGCAGATTTGCTAGGATTTGTCAGCTCACAGCTTCACAGTAAAGTTCCATTTAGCAAAATTAGTTGTCTTGATTGTTCTAGCCATGACGAAAATGACATGGGTTATGTATCAGCAACAGGACACAGGTCACACTGATGATTTGCTGCTTAACAGACTCCTGGTCAAAACCAGTTGACATTTTCCCAATTTTCATTTCCAAATTTAAATTATGGAATGATTTTTAAACATTTTTTAGTCAGATCAGGAAATCACCTTGTCACAGGTCTCGTGTTGGATTTTTGGCACACAGAGGAGATCTGCAAGCTAACACAAAAATCGCTGATACGCTATGTCTGCTTTCAAGTAAGTCTGTACTGGTTACAGGAAAGAAGTATTTTTATGAAAACCAAGCACCTATTTTTAAACATAGAAATACGGTGCTGTCTTCCTTTTTCTCTGCTGAAGCAGAGCACATTGCAAAGTGGAAAATAGTACTGGTCACTGTGTCCAGCAGAGTTGAACCACCTTCCCCTGCGCCGCTGTGACACATGCAGCAGCAGGCTCCGGGCAGCGGCCTGACCCTCTGCACGTTTCCCCTAGACACTGAAGGCCCTCTTCCAGTACAAGCCCCAGAACATTGATGAACTTATGATCAATGCCGGGGACTTTGTCTACGTTGACCCAACGCAGCAGTCTGATGCGAGCGAAGGCTGGGTGATTGGGACCTCACATCGGACCGGCTGCAGGGGTTTTCTTCCTGAAAACTACACTGAGAGGGCCAATGAGTCAGACACGTGGGTTAAGCACAGGTAAGTTGGGGGTTCATGGGCGTTGCTTGATGTCAGCTGCTTTTTCTGCTGGGGAGCCATGATGGCGTTCCTCCTCGCTGTGAGCTGTGGGCAGTCAGGTGGGAGCTGGAGGTGACGTGGGCAAAAGGGGGAGAGGGAGTCCTGGGAGTCTGAGTGGGATGCTGATACTTCTGGAAGAAAAGACATACGACACTCCCACAGACGCCTAGAGTTCATTAGTTCAGCTGCTCGAGGGTTGACCCCTGCTTTGTCTTGAACAACCCGAACATCCTAATGAATTTTGAAAGACCACATTGTGCCAGGCAGGCTGAGCCTTACGCCTGGCTCACTCGCTGCTTTCTCCCTTCTTCTTTTCTTCTCATTTCAAGAGCTTACCAAGATAACTTGAAAGAAAACCACGCAAAGGTTACTCCACCACCTTGAGCTCATCCTCATCTTGTTGATTTACCTTGTATCAGCTGGCATCTGTCTGGCTTCCTCCGCTCTGCTCTGCAGCTGACAGCGTGGCTGGTGCTACTTGTAGATTAGAGCTGATTTTTCTAATCAGGGAGGTGTAGGTGTACTTCTTTTCTGAGTCCTCAGAGACAGAGAGGAGGCAATCAGGTAGTCACTTTAGGAGGGTTACACCAAACATATGCCATCACTTCATATTATTTTAGCCTCATTTTTACTGGGAAGATTCTAGATCATGAACAAAGCGATGAAGTGGATGGCAAGTGTGCAAAAAATACTGAATGGAACATAAATCCTGACTTACAGGAGCCTGTAGGCAGAATCGTGACTTAACAATCCATTCCATTTGTGTGTGCACCCATATGTTCGTGTGTGTGTGTTGCTTCTTTTTCTACAGAGAATATAATTTTGCAACAGCTTTGAGATCCTTCACCCAAACTGAAAATGAGCTGAATGGAGAAGTCCGTAACACTAGTGTGTCGAGGAGTGTAACCAATGTGCTTTCTCTTCAGGTAATTGAGTTTTTTTCAGTTTCTTATCTTTGCCATGTACTTGTGCAGACACACTGTTAATTGAAAGCATTTTGTAAATTTAATAGTATCTTCCTATTTCTCCCTCACATTTTCACATTATTTTATAATGAACATATATGTACACACACTCATACCCTCATACTGTGTGGTATGGTATAATATCTCATAGCTATTTTGTTACATATATGGTAGGATACTCTTGCCTTCTTTCATAAACCTCTCTTCATTCCTGTCATAATAGCACAGCATAGGAGTTCTCTGCTCAGGTTTCTCTGTGCACAGCCTTACCGAGCAAGCTGGGCAGAGGTACGGAGACAAGTCTGACAAGTGAAACCCAGCCACAGCTTCCCCTGACTTTCATATGGATTCTTAGCAGAATAACTAAAGCAGAATTAGGCTCATTGTTCGTTGTTATTTTTACGTCCAGGTTTTATGGATGTCACCTTGGAGGTTTACATGACTCCAGATCTTAAATATTTCATCTTTTGTATTTCTGGATACATAGCTGATACAAATCACTGCATAGAGCTGCAGCAAGGAAACAGCTAGTTGGAAGGGTTAGCAACACTTATGGGATTATATTTTTGTCCCACTTTCAAAATCAATCCATATAAAATTTTATCCAGATTTTCCACTGGTCTTCTGGTAGGAAGAGCAAAATGAATAAGGACTGGGTTTTTATCTATGGCACATTCTCTCCTGCATTGCCCTGACCATCAGGGATGCCAAGACAGTCCTTTACGACACACCAACATACAGCAGGAACCCCTTTGGGCTTGCTGGCCCCATGGCCTCTCTTCTCGCTGTGCTGGGGGATAACCCTGGGTTCACTTCTGTTAACATTAGAGAAACCTGAGAGCACCTTGGAGGAGCTTCCATCCTAGAGCCTCCCAGGACACTGTGTGTATGATTGTAAGACAGAAACTTCTGTAGGAGTGACACATCCTTCCACTGGCTCGTGATTGTTCTTGGGCTCTCTTATCTAACTCAGATCTGGGGTTAAGCCGCTGCTTGGCCCGAGGAACATGTTTTGCAGATGTGCTACTCTACTTAGATCTACTCTAAGAGTTTCCCCATCCCCTGGGTTCCTCCTAAGCACAAGAGCAAGACCACAAAACTTTAAACTCCGGTCTTGTGGCGGTTGATTAGTGTTTCATGGCAGATATGCAATAGTGTTTAGCAGAATACATGAGTATAAATCTCATACCACTTCTTACGAAGTCCCTTCTCTGCCGCTGAAGATACACATCACTAACCTCAGTGCTGCAGCTGTAACACGGCGATGGGTTACTGCTGAAAAAGTTCTAAAGCCTTATCTTCTCCTCTGTATTTCATGTGCATTGTATACTAACTTCAAACTACTTAGAACTTACCTGTAATTTCATGCAGTCCGAGTAAAAAGTGGTCCCAGAGGCGATCTGGATTCACTGTTGACCCAGCCACACAGTTATGAAAAGTGTGAAAGTAGTGCTTTAACTAGGGAAAGAAGGATAAGCTCGGTGTTAGCCCTAGTGTAGGAAAGAGCACGACTATTTAAATCTTAGGTAGCTTCCTTCTTTGGTTTATACCAACCATATGAAACACATAAAAATTATAATTCCTCCCCACACTGGAAATAAAAGTTCTGTTATCAGCACTATCTCTCAATGGTATAAACATAGAGTTAAAACCAAATCTGTAGCTCATGAAGGTCAGGGTTTTTCTTTCATTTGCCTTCAACGGAGAGCCAGACAGCTTTATCATTGTGCTAAAGATAGGCATCAATTACAGCAGCGCCCTTTTCTGCTCTGCGCTTCCTATAGACTTCCCAGGACAGGTCTGCTGTTCCTTCCTCCATCGAGCAGTACCCAGGAGGGCAGACTTTTAATGCAGGCTGTATGCAATGTCATCATGAAAACCCCTTTTTCACACAGCCGCCTCAGAACGCCGCCCTGCGAAGAGGCGTGCTGGTGATGCGCCACGGGGAAGGAGTTGATCAGGTCTTTGGTAAACCTTGGCTTCAACAGTGCTTGACTTCAGACGGTGAGTAAGATATTGGGAGGATCTTAGCAAATCAGAAGCAAAACCAATTAACCCCAGTAATGGGTACAAGAGGTTCAGTCTCCTATGTGCAGATATAAACACTGACATGGAAGAGTGAAGTAACGTTGCAAGCCAAGTGCATCACTGCTTTGACTTGCATGTCAAAAAGCATTTCATAATGTCCTTCATGTTTATGTTGGATAAATTGTGCAGAACAAGAAAAGCTCTTGTGATCATGATGGATGTGTGTCTTGTTGACAGATGTACCTACTGCTTGTTACACAAGGTAGTGGTTGTCAGACCCCTCCACCTTTCCACTCTTGAGTCCGAATCATGGTCCTGTTGATTAGAGGTGCAGCACGTCACTAGTCAAACCTGGGGAAGAAGAGTAAGAGCAAAACATGGTGGGAATGAGATGTCAGTACTGACACAAATTAAAAGCTGAATTTCTTGTTCCTTCCTCTTAATTAAAGTATATTTGGGGTGAAAAAACCCATGGTCCAGAGCAGGGAAATACATGCCAGCAGGAAGAAGGTGGGAGTTCAGAAGGGAGAGTTTTATGCTGAAAACTCTCCTTTGCTATGTTGGAGATGTCCTATACTATGTGTGTGAAATTCACACTAGATTATGAGGGTGGTACTTTCTGACTGCATAATCTATTTATTGGTTTCATTTTCAGTGGAAATGTTGGGGTTTGTCATTTTGACAATGGCCAAAGAATATCAATATGGAATGAATTTTTGTTTCATTTGAGCCCAAGCTGAATTCTCACAATTTCCTGTTCTCTCTTCCCTTCCCCCCCATTTGCTCCCTCAGAGCTTGCAAAAGAGGTGCTGTTTTGTTAGAATAGGTGATTTCCCAAGCCACTGTTGTGACCTTAAAATGTGATCTCCTTAAGGTAATAGTAGTCACTGGGGTTTTTTTCACCAGCGAGACATTGACTATCTCTGTAGCACAAACACAGAGTATTTGAGTTCAGGCAGAGCCTAGTGATGCCCCAGACTGCTTAGATCCTAGCTGTCTCACTGGTGGGGTTTTGGCTGATGGCAGCTCCTCTTAATTCTAGA
Source organism: Gallinula chloropus (assembly GCF_964237585.1). Lineage (NCBI taxonomy): Eukaryota > Metazoa > Chordata > Aves > Gruiformes > Rallidae > Gallinula > Gallinula chloropus. The sequence continues at coordinate 118,780,864 of NC_140085.1, forward strand.
AGTATCCAGGCAAAGTCTGGGGAGAGCATAGACCAGGGTCGGTCCCCAGGGGACTGACAGCATGGATGTCTGAGGTGGAGGGAAGAGAGACTAGCTTTTGGGCAGACGCCCTGCTTCCTCACTTGCCCTCATGACTAGAGAATGGCCCTGACCTCTTTCATTTGCGGGTCAAGATGTCACTCTGAGCCGGGTTTTCAGAAACAGCCACCCAACCACTCAGAAGGAGCAAAGCCATTACAGTGAACAGCAGTTGTGTGTTAGCTGCTTGCTGCCCACCTCCTACCACGCAGCAAAACACCCCACCTCGTTTCAGGAAAATACTACAGAGCTGATCTGAACTTCCCTCCCACCCTGCCGAAGCGGAAAGACAGCACGAAGCATTTTGAGTACGATCCTCCTTTATCTTGCTGTGGTGTTTTCCAGTCGAGGCTTATAGGTAAGACATACAGCATCCTACTGCAGATGTAAGGCTCTGCAAAGCAGCCTTTCATCATCTGCAAAAGCTCACAGCGGCTTTGTAGTAGAAAAACTTCCTAGCAGCGCTCATTGTGGTAACACTTCTCTACGAGCCACCGCTGCAAGATCTTGTTGAAGAGCAAAATGGAGAGGGGGGCCAACCGCTCATCTTGCGGACCCATTCTGCTGGTTTCTGGCAAAGAAATTCAAAAGAAAGAAGCTGCAACACTACCTGTGCCCTGCTGCATGTCTGCAAGGGACTTGGGCAGCAGTCACTGAACGGGCAGTGAGGGGTGAAGGGTCTGGCAGGGGGAAGTGGCTTCATGGTCAGCACAGCGCGGTCTGCTCACACCACAGGTACCTACAGCTGGGGGGTGTGGGTTGGTTTGACTCAGTTCAGTCACCGGAGGAAGCAGTTTCTGCCCCTGAGCAAGCACGCCTGATGGTGACAGTGCAAGTCTGGGGCACACACTTCTCTCCAGGGAGTCTGGTACACAGAGACAGACAAATACCTAAAAGCTCTTTGCAGATTTTGAGTGAATCTTCTGTAATTATCTTTCCAACGCTCATTTTAAATTTCCTGTTGGAACCAGAATGGGCTTTCCAGTGAGCTCAGCCAGCTGACAGTGTGAAAAGATTAATAGAAAGGGGCTGCCAATGTGTCCCATGCCAATGAAATTGAAAAGCTCGGAGATGTTTCTTTTGCAGAAAGAGTTTTGTAGTAGTTTCTCATCTGTCGTGACTTTATGAAAGAGTAACTCGTTTTGTTGTTCCCGCCCAGGGGAAGCTCTGCTGGACCAGGAGGTGACAGTCAGCTATGTGTACTCATCACCCGCACTCCGCTGCGTACAGACAGCCCAACACATACTGCAGGGTAAGGCAGCAAAACCGGCCAGGTGCTTTTGCCACAGTAACAATGTCTTCCTCAAACTTCTCTGAAGTCTCTGTTGAGATGATGTATGACTTTGTGGTTATATTGTTGTTTATTTAAGCAGGGAAGACAAGGTGGTTTTGTCTCTCCGGTAATACAGGCAGTAATAACCCCAGTGCCATGTGTACAGCCTGCAGAGCATGACCCTGTTAACTCTGGCCCTCACCAGTTAAACTAGAACCTGATGTTACATGAAACACGGGCAACTCATATCAGGTGGATTTAACACTAGGACCTAATCACCAAATCACCACTACCTCCTGTTCCAGATAACATGCTGAGCCAAAAAGCAAATGTCTCCCGTGCTCTGAAGGATGTGTATGTGAATGAAGGAAGATAGCTTCCTCCTGAAAGCATTTGCGAGCCAAACTATTTTAATTCCTCCCTATTGCAGAATCTCGTTCCTTCTCTTTCTCCCCCTCCCTCTCCCTCTCTCCTTTTTTCCTCTCTGGTCCTCTCTGACAGGTCTGTCAGATATTCATGGTTCATTATCATCTTTACATCAGAATTACAATGGGAGTGCATTTCTTCTGGGAACTTATGCCCCTTAGTAACCTCTTTTGAGAATAACCAACAAAATAATGTGTCTTTTGACCAAAGAATTCCATTTCTAACACTGTCGGACAATTTATTGGCCCACTGAGGACCACTAAGCAAAATGCTGTATAAAATGTTAGAAACATTTCCTCTCTAAAGTTTATTGAGGTTGCAACATTACTGAGAAATACTGTTCTCTCCTGCACCTTGAAGCTCATTACAAGAGACTTCCAGGAATAATAATGATGATGATTAAAAAAAAAAAAAAGTAGTAGTAATTGGTAATGCCTTAACATTAGTCAGACAAGAGCATAATGGTAGCTTTATTTAATCAACACGAGCTATTTTTTTGACAATAAATAATTCATTTTCATTACTTAAAGTGTTACTGTAAACGAGGAAGCATGTGTAGCCTGAATGTAAACACTTCAAGTGTACCTTTCTCTTGAGAAATATTTCTTGTTCTTACAGGGCTTAAATTAGATCACAGAGTCAAAATCAGGGTGGAACCAGGGCTGTTTGAGTGGACCAAGTGGGAAGCAAGCAGAACGATTCCTAACTTCATGACTGTGACAGAACTGTCAGAGGCCTCTTACAAAATAGACACAAGTTACAGGTAATTGCTCCATATCTAGCTGTTAGAGTTGGGTTTGGTTTTTTTTACTCCCTCAGGTATCTTCTCATCTTTTTATATGTCATAAACCCTTACAGAACATTGCAAAACCTGTGTGCTTCTGATCAAAATTCAACCCTGCATGATTTGTGCCCAAAATACGATATACTGACAGCTGCCTTGTGACAAGGCCCAACTGTGCTGCTCTGACACAGACACACATGCACATGTGAGGATGTGTGTGTACGTAGCACTTGGGTGCACCTGCACACGCACGCTTGAGTGTGGGGCCAGCCCTGCAGCACCAATCACCTTCCCAGCTGCGGCTCAGGCCCACAGTTGGACATGCACAAGCGTAGCTGTAGCATAGGCATTGGCGTCAGGTACCCCCGAGTCTTGGTGACAAAGCAAAGTTCCACGCCTGAAACTCCACAGGTTTGTGTCACTCAAGCAACAGCTACAAGAGGAAGGGAAAGTGAGGGGCCACCCTCGCGTAGCCCACGGCAGAGCCATGCAGGGCCTGGGGACAGAGCGGTGAACCCAACACCAGCCAGCTGCCCTTCTGGTTTTGGGGGCAGGCAGGATTACAGCGTTTCGCTGTAATTGATGTTTGTGCCAAATTTAGTTGGGGAGGAGGCTTGTTTTAGTTTGAGTTGCTCAAAGATTAATACTGTGCTCAGCAAGGACTTTTTAGGGCTTTTACAACTTGGGGAGGTGGGGGTGTGTGTATATGTGTGTGATGCCTTTCTCTGAGTGCTTGCAAACCACAGCAGGGCAGGAAATGATAAGCCTCCAATTCTATCTAGCTCCTCATCTTGCTCACAAACCAGGCTGCTCTGTGTTGCCAGTGCACAGCCTGATCCAGGAAATTACTCAGCTAATAAACGTGTCTCTGGGGTTTCCCACATGCACAAGAAAAGGGGAAAGGAAACTTCTCATGTCTTAATGTATTTGTTACAGCCAAGCAACCATCTTCATTTGAAATTCCATAAAGAAATAAAATCCCCCACTTTCTTGGATCCATTTTCTTGGCTCATAGCGCTTTCTGGTGTGTTTTTACCACCAACAGACTGGCTTTGCTATTTTTTTCCATACAAAATGACTTGCCTCAAAAGAAAGTGTGCAAATGCAGAGAGGCGGGAAGTTTGGGGGGAAGCTCTGAAACAACACAAATCACAGGGTTCAGAACCCCTCGTGCCTCACTCCAGGCCAAAATAGGGTGGACCAGCTATAAACTTGTGCACGAAATGACAGTTTCTTCCTCTCACACGGGCGATTCAAAATCCTCAGGTCCCAGGGGCTGGTTTTACTGCATTCACCCACTGCAAATGACAATTAGGTTAAGTCCCTGATTGTTCCCTGTCAGCAGTGGACCTCACCCAAATTCTCCTGTTTCCCATGGTAAGATGTAAGAGGTACCTAAGAGGTGCCATGTGCAGTGCTGAAATATTTGCTGCCTATGCTTTGTGTGCTGAGATGAAATCACCTTGAGGTTCTCGGCACCTAGTTGCAGACAGCAAGGAGCTGGGTGTCTAGGCCATGATGGTTAGCAAAGAGCCTTCTTGTTGCTGGAAAGAAAGGGGCTCCCAAGACAGTGATTTTCTATCTTAGGTAGCCTGTGTCAGACACATAAGATACCATGAATTGCCCTCTGAGGGGGCTTACTGGTCTCCATTGGCCTAGCCAGACATTTGAGTTGTAGGCAACTAAGGTTGGGTGACATTAACTCTGCTTCTCTCTCCTCTCACACCCCCAAAGAAGCAGAGGGTTGGTAGGCGCTCCCTGTCCCAAAGCAGGATAAATCTTGCTGTTCCTGCTGTCAAAGACTGCCAGTCACAATGTAAGCCTCTTATGTCTTTCCTCTTCTTCCTCTGCATGGAGGACAGACTCTTCTTTTCCTCTTCACAACAGCCTTTTGCAGACTGCTGTTGCAACCTTCTTCAGCCTTTTCTCTGAGCTGAACTAGTCCCATCCTCCCTCATAGGCTGGGCTTTCTGGATCCCTGTTCATTGCTCCTCACTGGGGTTTTGCTTGTCGGTCCTCACATCACTTACCCTGTAGCACTCACAGTGGGACACAGCATTCCCACGGAGCCCTTAGCCTGGGCTGAGCACTCCTGTTGTTGTTTAGCCAGGAAAGCACCTTGGCCAGTGCTGGGGAGGCTCTGTTCTGCTGCAGAATGGCTTGTCAGCAACAGGGTTAATACTGAAGGGACGGAGGTGCCAACAGGACAGCACGCTCAAAAAACCAATTGGGGCTCTGCCGAAAAGCAGACTGGTTTTGAATACCCCAACCTAGACTGGTCCCACCTAGCCAGGATTAATGTTAGCTGTGATTAACAATCCAGCATCAGCATTTCACATGTTTTTACAACCTACTTCTGCTGACACAGTGTACCCAGTGCTCACCTGTGAAAGTACACTGTGATACCATACCTTACCACAATATATCAATCTAATCTCACTCCCACCTTTTCACTGAATAAGGAGACAAACAAATCAGGGCCAGGTGGGCAGTTGTTTGTAGAAAAAAAAAAAAAGAAAAGAACACCCTCTATTGTATCACAACACGTGGCTAACTATTTGCCAGCTGCAGCAGGGAATGATTCCCATTCTCAGAGAAGACAGGGCAAGAGGATGACAGAAAAATTAGAAAGTGAGTCTGGGGAGGTTTCATTCTGCTGCCCAGGAGCCCTGATTCAAGCATCAGCTAAGTGGGTAGATATCAAAGACTATTGCCTATTGAGAGGCAGGAGAAGACTGTGGTCCTGATGCCCATTTTGCCTGTCCCACAGCTCTGGGAATGCTGTCAGGGCCTCTCTCCCATCATCCGGAATTTGGCGTTCTCAGATGCCCACCCTCAGCACCACTGGCCACTGTGCATCAGGGCCCCACAGGCTCTTCCTCACTGCCACCAGCACCCAGCTCTCCTCTGGGGCTGGACAGAGCTGGTGGAGAGACTTGGAATGGGTCTGTTCAGGATGAGTGGTGTCCATCAACCCAAGCCCTACCGGTCCCGTGAGGCTGCCTTGATTCACAGCAGGTGGAAGTTCTGCCTCTGGTGTTTTTTCGGGAAAACATTTATCCAGTGCCTGAAAAGCCCTGGTATGTAAAAGGGAAGAATGCCTGGTCTCAGTAGCAGAAGTGCTGACATACTTAGGAGTGGTGCATTATGATAAATGTCCCTGTAAGCACTTTCTTTTTAGCTCTAGGAGTCTTTAAAGTCTTTACTATCCATTTGCCCAGCTAATGCAGACATGCCTCATTTGTTGTTGATTTTGATTTGCGTTGTTTATTAAGGAGACTAACCCTGAGGTGCCAGCTCTTGAAAACATACACATGATCAGTGTCTTGCCTTGGTTTGAACGTGGTCAAGATTGCTGGAGCTGGGTGGCTCTGTAGATCTGCAGTTCACAGCTGGGCAGTGGCCCTGGCCACAGAGCCGCTCAAAGCTTAAGCTTTTCTTAGGCGTGAATCCTATTTCAAATAATCTCCACTGTAAACTAGAAGTTTTATTAAAGCATGGTCTTCCCTGCATCTGGCGCTTTATGAGCTATGAGATTTAGCCATCAGATTTAATGGAAATTACTGTGGAGGAAGCTGATGCTCCATGCAAGATGAGGTAGCAGTATGTCAGCCAAGTCAGAAGATAAACTTCTTATATCCTTTCCACCAAGTTCCTTTTATGTGGTGTAGTCATTCAATAGTGCTAAGAGTGTCTCAGTATTCGTCTAGTTTAACATATATTTGTGATTTTATTGTCAGGGGTAACTTCCCACTCTCTTCTCTGGTGCCATCAGAAAGTTATGAAGAATTTGTTAGCAGAAGCTCTGCGGTTGTAAAACAGATCATCACTGCCTGCCCCAGCAAAGGTAAAGGTTTCCAATCTTTGTATATTCTGTCAGAAGCTTCCAGTAACAGGAACTGGCAGAGATTCACCAACAGAAACACATTTAATGTGAGTTGTTGCTATTTCACAGAGATTAAGGTAGACTCTTAGTCCTTATCCTGGGCATCCTGACAGCTCTGCAGCTCCCTTACTACGATTCTTTGCTTTTTCTGGTGCATCAGGTGTCATCCTTATTGTAGGACATGGATCTTCCTTGGCTTCTCTCACCCGACCTCTGATAGGGCTCCCTGCCAGAGACAGCAGTGACTTTGCCCAGGTGGTACGAAAGGTAAGAAGATTTTTTTTTTCTCAGCAAGAAGCTTTATTTATGTTTCATTATACTTGGATGGTGAGACAGGCATGTAACTGCATGCCAATACCAATGACATCAGCTTTCTCATTACAAAGGGAATCCCATGTAGTTTTAGCAAATCACTGGAAGCCAAGAGAAGGTTTTTCTGCTGATGAATGGTATGTGACTAGCAGCTAAGTCTTTGGAGAAGATTTTCATCTAGCTCTCCTGGAAAGTCCATGTCAGGTAACACCTGCAGACAAGAGGCATGTTTGGAAACCTCTCCATCTGGAGCTTGCCTTCTTCCTTTAAAAACAGGGCTAGGAGCCTTCTCTCTCCTTCCTATGGTGGTGTCAGCATACTCTGCCACTACAGCAAATTACTATTTAAGAAGTTGTGTGTTTTTCAAGTCACTGTAAGTTCACAACTTCGGTGCTCAGCTACAGAATGGAGAAGGGTTTTCTTGCTGACTTCACAAGTGGGGCCTGCGCTTGAGACTTGGTCACCAAGGTCTTTTGTTTATTTTTGCATTATCACCAGTGGCAGAATTCTTCACCCCAGTTTTCCTTACCATATACCTTGGTATGACCAACCAGCAAATTCAGTCTTTAGATACATTTTTACTACCTCTCTCAATGCATAAGAAGTAGTGAATATATTTTGATCATCAAATACAAGTATGAATGTGGGGTGATGGCACAAGTTCAGCTTTCAAGCTTTCACCCCAGAGGCCTCCAGTCTGTTCTCAGTTCATTTCAGAAGTGCCAAAATATCTCATTCTCTCCTCCCACAACAGTCTCAGGGTCTTCCCTCTGCTGTAGCAAAGCCCCCTCTTTTCATGTCAAAGCAATGACCCTGGTGGTAACGTCTTTCCTAGATCCCTTCGCTGGGCATGTGTTACTGTGAAGAGCTGAAAGAGGAGAATAAGTGGAAGATGGTCAACCCACCAGTGAAGACGTTAACTCATGGAGCAAATGCAGCATTTAACTGGAGAAATGGTATCATGGAAGATTAGGTGGTCGGCTCTGACTTAGCAGTTGTGACCACGAGCCAACGACAGTTCAGCACAGTCCAGCGATTCATCCAGGAGACTTACAGAGGGCGGAAAATACTCACTCTGAGTTGGCAAAGCACAGAAAAACACTTCCAAGTTTGGTGCCTGAATTTTGGTTTTATTTCAGTGGCTGGCAAGAAAGGAACCTAGGAATTGGTGTGCAAGTGAGAAATAACCCTTCTGGGGGCGAGGAATGTACCTTTAAACCTTTTCTGAGAGTACCAACATTCAATAGATACAAAACTACCTGATTATAAATTCCACTGCCAAAGGCACTAAAATAGACAATGTTGCACTCTCCAAGGCCAAAATGCATCCAGGAAGAACTGTGCTTTTTTCCATGCACTTGGGTATTTTCAGACAAACAGAGAAACTAAGAACTGAGGAAAAGCCATCTCCTACCCGAAGAGGAGACCAGCTCTAACTAAAGCCGCTGAGTTTCCTGTTCACTCCGTCAGTTCTGCAAGACCAAATATATACCACATTGACTATTTACCTTTTCTACAAAGGTGGTCCATTTTCTGTCACAACAGCTCCCCATCCAGCAATTCCCAAGTGATCATTATTGCAAATGGGACTAATTGATTCCTCTTTGATGAAAACTGAACTGATTGCTTTATTGTTGCTGGGACAGAAAAACACCCTGCGTTGCTGTTCTGGTGACAAAACCGTGACATGAGCAACTCTAACTGCTGAACATTGCCTGAGATGGCACTCACAGGACAACAGCTATGCTTTGTTCCATGCCAAATTGTATAAATGGTGACATGCCTACTGGATGGGTCACCCAAAAGGTCTCCGTGGCTCTTCTGTTGGTAATTTGTTTAATTACGGTAATGCAGCCCTAACTTTTATACACGAACAGGAACATGCCTTCCCACAGCCTGTTTTCCTTTCTAACTTCCCTTTATAGTTATCCTCTCCGATAACTACCTCTGTGGAAGCACACATGTTTCTTTCAATGAAAGGAAAAAAATTGAGGTTTCTCTTTCTCTCTTAGCACGACTGAAAATGTGTACATTTTTCACTCTTCATCTCCCTGCTCCTTCTTGACATACCTCTGCATGCATGCTGCTAGCCATCAGAGCATGTGGTGGAGCCCATTCAACATTCAGGCTTTGAGGGCGAGAGGTGTCTGACAAGCATCTTAGTCCGTGGGTGTGGAAATTTCACATTTCAGTCTTGCACCTGAAATGATTAATTTTGACTTTCCAGCTCTGGCGAAGTTGCTTGAGCTCTTGCTTTTTCAGCACCGCTGTAATTTTGAAGTGGCAATCAAATGTCCCAGGACCAGGAGCTCTTCAGCCATCAAATGGTGTGTGGAAGGGAATGGGGACAGAATTTGTAGTTGCAGATCAAGCGCATGAGATCGATGGCTACGGGTGCAGCACCGGAAAAAGGTGAAAAACCCAAATGCCGTCACCGCCTCTTCTTGCTCCGGGGGAGCAGGATGCGACTGCAGCTCTGAGAAGACCTGGCTTGGTTACTTCACAACTCACCTTGCCTTGCACTTGCTCTCTTCTGGGAGGGGCAGATGTGGTGAGGTATGATTGTGCACTGAGCCCTGACATCAGTGGTAAGGCTCCTCTGTGGTCTTCAGGGAGGGCTGTGAGTCAGAAGTCTTGCTGAGAAAGGGCTGTGCGAGAAAACCAGCACACTGGGGGAGAGCAAAGTGATGAGGGAGGGAAGAAATCTCTGCTGTGCGCTCAGCCAAGCTAACAGCAACCAGTAACTGTCTCCCACCACATCACCTGCTCCTGCAGGCTGGCCCAGTGAAAAACAGGCCCTTTGGGATCCCTGTTTCCTCACCAAGGAAACTGTCCAAGTGGGAAAGGAGGGGGAAATGGAAACTGTGGGTCAGTGTGGGTGGCACTGTGCAAGGACCTGTCCCTGGGCATGGCACATCTCTGGTCACTCCCTGCAGGTTCAAGCTCAATGCCCATGGAGGAGTCAGCTCCCACCTCGCAGTGCTCCCATGGGGCTTTCCTCTCCATGAAAGCTGTTGCTTTTGGTGCGATTTGCTCTGATTTCGTCAAGCCGTTTCAAGCCGTAGGACAGGTGTCATCTGAAACCCATAGACTCAGACTGAAACCCACATGTGAGAAATGGTCCCAGCTCTGACCAGAGCGTGGGGGCGTGAGGTACCAGGGTTGTGCGTGGTGTGTGTTTCTGGGTCGGGGTTTTGCTAGGGATACAGTGTCTGGAGAGGGACACAGCTCCGTTTTAACACATGGTGGTGGCTGTATTTGTCCTGGCCTGTGCCACCACTGTCCCTCACCTCTGACCAGCTGCCTTTTGAGACAGCTTTTGCAGGTTGTGTCCCAGATTTCAGCCTTTTGAATCACTCCAGCCTTGGGACTGATCCCTCCTCTCTCTGGGAAAAGAAATGCAGGCAAATCACGGGCAGTGCCTTCCTTCTCCAGTGGGCCACATGTCTATGCAACTACACTGCTTAAGGGGAGGTCTTGGTCTCAGTGGTCCAGGCACAGAGGTAGGTTGAAGTGAAACAAGAGCCCAGATGAGAATAAGGGTGGGTGAGAGCAACAGTGGTGTTCCAGGTTCACGCAGGAAAGTAAAGTGCCTGCTGCTCAAATGACACCTTGTGACACGAAGCCACACTGCCCACCTGGGGAAGGAGCCAGAGGCAGATGAGGAGAGGCAGGTGAGACCCGTGCTACGGCATACCTGTCTGCAGGTTATGGAGCTCGCTCTAAGTGACAAGAAAGAGAAGAAGGAAACTTCCTTGATGAAAAGGAGTCTTCAAGGCCACTTAAAAGACCGGTCATTTTAAAAGAATTGGTGACATAAAATTTCAAGTGTTTGCATGAGAAACATTCTTCTATCTTTTTAGAAATAACACGAGAGGTTTTTTTCCATAATGCTCTTACATAGTAATCCTGGATTGCACTGCAAATACCAATTTTGGTTAAAAACCTGGGGCTTCTTTTAAAACACCAACATAAAATACCAAATAACATCTCTCCTTTCACCCAACAGCATCGCAAGTATTGTAATGGTGAGTCTGTTGTGGAAAGTAACCTGTAAGAGCAGCAGCATCTCCTCTCTTTGAACAGCTTTCCTATGCTGCTGCCACTCTGCACAACATAGCAAATAAATACTTATAAAGACTTCCTATTTCTACCACCCAAATCAATTGAACCAGAAATAGCAAGTCACTCAAGCTGTATCTCAGTCTTAATAACAAAAGGTCAAGGACAAGCTTTTCTACTCACAAGGACCCCACTGCAGGCCTTCCTGAGACCACATGTGAGCACAGGTTCACCTCTGAAGGACATGAAATTATATCTTTACTGTATAGGTGTTCTTAGTTGTAAAATCTAGTGATTTGGAAAGAGACAGAATGCCTAAAGTACTGCATTCTTAATGTGAAACTAATCACTAAACACGGATGAAATTAAGATAATTATCTTGCAGGCTTTGAAGTTATTTTTCTAGGGAATAAAACAAAATTCTTTTCCAGTTCCTTGATTTCTTAAGGAACTTCAAAACCCAGATGTTGCTTTATTCCATTGCAATTTTCTTTAATTGGACCTATTTCCTTACAAACTTATGTTACTTTAATAGAAGCTTTTAGTACTACCCAGATAATCTGAACGGGGGGGGGGGGGGGGGGGGGTAGGGGAGGGGTAGTGTTGGAGGGGTGTTATATCTTAAAACCTGAAAATACAAAGTCTGTTGATAAAGACCTACAGTGAAGTTAATCTATGGTGACACCTTGTGGGAGAACACGATCTCAGATTTACATGACTAAATAAGGTCTGGTGTGATTGAGGGATGAGGAGGAGGAGCAGCACTTCTTCGTACAGGAAAGCTGGTTCCACGCACTTTCAAAGGATAGTAGCATAGAAATTTAGACTAATGTTTGGGACCACTTTTAGGCAGAACTGCTTGGAGAGACACTTGAGTCCAGTTCTGGAAAGATAAATAAAATGCTATGAATGTTTTGTCCCTAATTCTTCCAAAACTGTTTCCTTGTGCCAGCATTGACACTTGTGCAATGCGAATGTGCAGTTCTGCTGTCTCAGAACAGTAATTTCTGTTCACTTTGCACAGTTTTAAATCATCAGGCAGGGGTAAAGCAGTTGAGTAGATTTTTTTACGGTCTGCTGAGACTTTTGTTATCAAAATGCTCTGAAACGCAAGGACATTTTTTGGAAAAAACCCACAAACTGTATGCAGCTGCTTGTTGTGGGTTCAGAAGAATGTATGGGTCTGGCTTTCATCTTTTAGTGCTTTTTTTAATGGGTGATTAAAAATTAAAATGTTCATGAGTCTTTGAACTTGAGAACAGCACAAAAGCTTTGAACAAATGGAAGGTTGTACTATGGGGAATAGGAAGGGGTTAGTGAATCATTCAATTTTGCAGTCCTTTTTTCTTTGGAGATCACAAAAGGACTGTAGAGCTCTTAAGGGCTCTTGATTCTAACACATTGATAGAAGAAAAACTTGGAGAAAAAACGTGCAAAACCTCCACATGAGACCTCCCTGAGCTTCCTGGGTTCTCAATGAGGATACCCATGCAGCAGCATCTCCTACCTCCACAGCTGCAAAGAATAAAAACAAACCATATTGTGAAAAGCATTTAAGCTGATCCACCCTAAGGCACCTCCTTAATTTGTTTAATTAAGTGTTTTGAAAACCAGTGTCTAAATCTGTAGCATTTTGATGTTCGGATACTGCCGGAGGCGGGGAATGAGAAGCAAATACACAGATGCTACCACTACATATATGCTAATTCACATCAGGAATTTCTGTTGTAAATCTATTTATGAATCTTCATTAATCCAACTTGGACAGAACACATTTAAAATACAGTGCCTTTAAGTCTGTGTTTTAGAGCTCATTTGTCCCTAAATTTGTCTGATACTAAGGTACCATTTCCCAGGCATTCTGACAGTTTTCTCTTGCTACCTGTAGGCTAGAAAGCTGAATTCCCAGAGTAGAATATCCTGATGCGCAATATAACCTACTATCTAGTACCAATTTATTCAAAAGACTCTTGTCCAAGCATCAGTCTTTACAAAAAAAAAAAAAAAAAAAAAGTAAACCTGGTGCATCTATGAAATGGAGTTTTGTAGTCCTACAGAACTTGTGTCAGGAAGTTGTTAATTTACTACACGCTGTGGCATTCAGCATAAAATCCCCTGGTACATCACTGTACTTGAGGATGGCTGAGAAACTGCTCCAGCACACGAGAGTAACTGTGCTATCTAAAAAAAATTCTAAGGAGTCATCTGTGGAGGGGTCTCTGCCAGTGAAAACCCCTGTGGCTGTGTGGGCTGGCAGATGAATCCCAAACAATTGCTCGCCTCTGGGAATGAAGCCAAGCTGTGTATTCCGGGCAGAAGAATAAGGGACGTACATGGAAATCTCTCTTAGGCTTTTGTTTCCCAATTTACGCACACACAAAAACCCTTCAGACTCTGCTGTCCTCTGCACTCTTCTGCAGCACTGAAACCCTCAGACACCTGTGTCTGTGCTGTAGTTTCTCGCTTCACTTGCCCACACATGGGGCAGTGCTTCGTGCAGAGATGTTCGTGTCCATGTCACGCCTGGAGAGATGCTCTTGGCACAGAGCAACGCTGATGGTTTCCTACCTTAATTACTAATGGCATCTATTAGCTGAGCCACAGCATTGTGCCAACGTGGCTACAACTCTGGGACCCTGAGCCTGTGAAGCCCTGCGCAGTGCTGAGTGAACGTGAGCAATAGCACAGGGATGCAGGTGCTGTGCACCTTCAGAGTCTAGTCATGTCTTCTTATGTCTGCCATCTGAGGAGCAGATTGCAGGTAACCTCTTTGCCGGGCCTACAGGCAGATAACAAAAAAAATCCTTTCAAGAGAGGTGACCTGTTGGGGTACGGTACTGGTTTTGGCTGGGATGGAGTTAATTTTCATCATGGTGTCTTGTATGGGGCTGTGTTTTGCATTTGTGACCAAGACACTGTTGATAATGCAGGGATGCTTTATCTATCTCTGAACACTGATCACACAGCAGCTAGGCCTTTTCTGCTTCTCACACTGCCCCACTGAGGAGGCTTGGGGGTCTGTGAGAAGTTGGGAGGGCACACAGCTGGGACAGTTGACCCCAAGTGACCATCCCATATGATGTTGTGCTCAGCAACAAAAGCAGAAGGAAGAAAGATGATCTCTCCCAATTCTTTCCCCCATCCTATTGTGTTTGGCTTATCTGCCTGCTGGGGTTACACCACAACAGGTACTTGTGTAAGCCAGTCGTTGAATCAATTATATAAACAGTTTCATGTCTCATTAACCTGTTTTCTTCCCTCAACATTTGATTTGTGACATTATTTCTCATTTGGTAAAAGTCCACAGGCTGAACACAATTGAAAAGTTTAAAACAATCCCCCCTACTTTATAACAAATTTATTGTCCAGGGGCGGGGGGATGAAAAGGCATCCAACTGGAACTCTTCCAGCACAACCCTCCTAGAAAAGAAGAATGATGTTCGCTCATGTTTCCCTGCATGTCTTTCTAGGAGACACAAGGCCCCAGTACTGCAAGATTTCCCTCCTGCAGCCCCTCAAACATGCAGGAAGTGAGGACTCATAAAATTTGACAGAAGGGGTGTTTCCTACAGCTTGCACAGTGATATCATAGTAAGGGATGTTTCCTACATTTTGCATTTTCAGGTGGAAATCAATGCACTCCAAGACCTTCTTGGTGTGAGAACTCAAGTGCCTCATTTAGCTGCAATGTCAAGTGTGGAAAAAACTCTCATCTCAGGGGATGAAACAGCTCTGCATGTCACAAGTCAGGGTTTCCTGATTTTATCTGAGACTTGTGGAGCATAGATACTCTTGGTACCATTTCTTTTCATCCATAGCTTTATATGTGCGAGAAAATTACTGACTCTTAGCCTCCTACTCATAATGTTTTACATGTCATTGATATACAAGGTCAGGTTGGACAGGAGTTTGAGCAACCCAATCTAGTGAAAGATGTCCCTAACCATGGCAGTGTGGTTAGAACTAGATGCTCTTTAAAGGTCCCTTTCAACCCAAATCATTCTATGATTTAATGGCAAAAAGATGGATACCTAAACCAGTATTAGATGCATAGTTGAACATGGTCTAAAATTTTAAGGGAATGCTTTACAACCTTTGGAGTAAATAACTTGGACACCAGAGTGATAATCTAAGGATGAAAAGCTGGAGGGAAAGCTTTAAAACCCTAGGTTCAACATCATATCCTTTAATTCAGCACATTTTTTTAAAATTCTTATTTAGGAAGAGGTCTGGAAAATGGCTGCTCTAGTGCTATTTAAAATGGTCTTTCTTCATTACTGAAGAGTTAAGGGGCAGAAGGATGAGAGAGGCCTTCGCACACCTTCATGCAACAGGTTTTGGCAGGGGTTCTTCCCTCTCCAATGCAGGAATGAAGGAACTAACATTAACTAGTGTCCAAATTATCCTTAAGGTGTTTCTGGAAAATACAGTGAAATAAAATATCTCCCCCAATAAAAGCACTGGTGGTCTCCAAAAGGGGCAAGCCATATTCTTGGGAACACTTTGTAACACATTAGAGATGTACAGATGTTTTGTAGTTTTCACTGATTGCATTCCAGACAGGATGCTGCTTTTTCTTTCCCAGGTGTACCACTGGAGGTCACTCACGTACTGATAAACAGAACAGTGGTGCAGGGGCAAAAGGTGATCTACATTATCCAAGAATGAATTCAGCCTGACTTGAAGATTACCTTGAAATGGAAGTGAGTTGGGAAATGTGTTGTGTGGGTATCTCTCAAATTTACAGTAGAAGATATTAAAATAAACAAGTAAACTAATGGAGTTTGGGGGGGGAGGGGTAATAAAAAAAAATCAACGTTAGCAAGCCAAGTTTGCTTTGATCTAGCTACAGTAATAATGGAAATACAGCCCTTTGTTGAAGAGAGCAAAAAGAGTCACCTCTAAAAATGCTCACTGAAGTCGCATCAGTGTGATAAGAAATTGCAAACGTCACATGTAAGATAGGAGGGGAATGATTGCATGGCAGTTTTCTCACTGATAAGAGAATTGCAAGGAAGAAGTAATAAACTCTATTTATTTCATATGACTCATTTCCTTATCTCCACTTCGTGTTTATCCACTTTTATCACTAACTTTCAAACTTCTGGACATATCTTTGCTGAAATTGTGAGTTGCAGAGAAAAGGAACTTGCTAAAATGTTTTCCCTCTTTCCCCTAAACTAAAATTTTCATATAGATTTCCTATTCTGAGGTGAAGAATAAGAAAACATAAGTCCTGTTTCAGCAATATCAGTACAGCACCTCTTAGTCCAGCTGGGCCAAAACTGGTTATTTTACTTCCAAAGTAAACTGCTGCTGGCTGGCAATGGCACAAAGCTGCACCAGGGCAGGTTCAGATTAGATGTTAGGAAAAAAAGTTTTGCTGGAAGAGTTGTCAGGGCCTGGAACAGGCTGCCCAGGGAGGGGATTGAGTCACCTTCCCTGGGTATATTTAAAAAAAAGGGTAGACGAATTACTTAGGGATATGGTTTAACATAGAACAGGAACAGTTGGACTCAATGATCCTAAAGGTCTTTTCCAACCTTGTGATTCTGTGGCAACTCTCTACCTCAGCTTTCAAGGCCCTGAACATTCATACCAGTAGTCCCACAGCATGAGAGAGTCAATTAACCTCAGACATATGTTAATGATTAAGGTATTGCTTACATATTTTCAGGATTTTAAAAAACCAAGTATGTTTTGGAGAAGCTTTACTCACGTGCAGAAGAGGAGGAAAGATTTGCCTGCAGCATTTAGCACTTGCACAATACTGTGTGCAGCTCTGCCTTGCTCTGTACTTTTAACATACTATTTATATAGTGCCATTTGACTCCAGTCACTTCTAAGGGGTTTCTGCAGCTGCTGTGTGCTGCTATATCCTGTTGTCTGCTCCCTGATTGACAGGATCTTGATTTAAAAGAAGCTGCACATTCAGTAGCAAACTGCTGTCTGATTAGGGGTGCTGGACTGGGTTTTTTTGTCTGCTGCATAGCTGGGAACACAGCAAGCAGAGCTCTGGGTAATTGGTGGGGATACTGGAGGCAGAACTCTCCCCTCTAAACAGTGTGGGACTGACTGTAAAACACCAGTGTTGATGGGCCTGATCTCCAGCACCAGTGAGTAAAGTACCCTTGGCACGTCAGTGGTGACAAAGTAGACAGGGCTTGGGAAAGTGGGTGTCTCAGAGGGATGTAGTTGACAGGCTCCTCTCCTGGGGGAGGTGTGTAGTGGTTCAGGTGTTTTGTCTCCAAGGGCTTGCAGAAGGAGGTGTGTAAGACTGTTCATTATTAAGGAGGGTAGATGAAATATCAGCAGAGTCTCCACAGAGGTGAGACCCTGAGGTAGAGAGTTGTCTAGGGTCTGTGCTGGATAGAGCATGTCTCCTGGAGGAAGTTTCTGAAGTTCATGACCTTCCAGCAGAAGAAACCTTCCTCTTCCCTACTCAAACTTGAATGCAGAGAGTTGGTATTGAGCAATGAGAACCATGGAAGGGGAAGAGAGGCTGCGAGGGTTAGGTTCAGAGCCTGATGTGCTCATCTTTTGCACCCCCAGAAAGCGGTAGCAGTTGGGAGATCTCCTTATGTAGGGAATAAACATGCTGTTATGGGAGGTTTGCTGTTTGGTAGATGCCCAGATTATGGGGTGTTGTAGAGAGATGGCCAAGGCTCATCTGGCCCCGTGCCTGTTATCACTCATTAGTATGACCATCCGTGAAGCTGCTGCGGGACACCTGGAGCAAAACAAGAGTAACTGCAGGATGCTGGGTGGCAGAGGACATGGAAACCCACAGGTTCCCTTGATCCTCCATGGGAAGAGGTCAGGTAGGAGGAGGCACAGTCCTGAAATGTAACAACTGGTCACATGGATTTTGCCATAGTTAGTGCTTTGGCTTTCATTGCCATGGAACAAGGAGATCTAATAAAGTGAGGTAAGAGTATCTTTGCTAACAGGTTTGCAAATCTGGTGAGAAAAGACTTAATACCTTGGAGGATGGAGACAACTGCTTAGACTAAGGAACGGAGTTCAATGGTGCTAAGTAAATGAGGCAGGGTGATGGGAGCAAGATACCTCTCAGGAAAGATAATACAAGCCAAAAAGGATCCTACCTTAAGTAAACACACATAAATGGATCCAGCCTGGGAAACAAAAAGGAGGAACTAGGAACTGCTCTCTGTGCAGATGTGGAACTGTGACATCCTTGGAAAAACTGAGACATTATGAAGCCACTTGCACAACTGGAGCTCTTCAATGAATGAAAGGCTCATTAGTACAGACAGAAAGAGAAAATGGAGAGTTTTCCTCTATCTTAAGAGCCAGCTTGGATGCATGGAGATCTTGTGTATATTTCACAACATGCTGGTTGAGAGCTTGTGGATCAGTGAGGGTATTACGTGTGGCATAGTGTTTGGAATTTGTTACAGATCCATTTCCTCACCCTAATCAGTTGACAGTCTCCTTTAAACAGGTTAAGGAAAGCTGATAACTAAGCAAGAAACTTGGGACTGAGCTGCAACACACACAAAAAAAGAAGTAGTATATAGGAAGTGGAAGCAAAAGCAGGCTATAAAAGGAGAATTTAAAAACACCACAGAATCACAAGGTTGGAAAAGACCTTTAAGATCATCAAGTCCAACCATTCCTGTCCTATGCTAAACCATATCCCTAAATACCTCATCTACCCTTTTTTTAAACACATCCAGGGATGGTGACTCAACCTCCTCCCTGGGCAGCCTGTTCCAGGCCCTGACAACTCTTTTGGTAAAAACTTTTTTCCTGACATCTGATCTGACCGTGCCCTGGCACAGCTTTGTGCCATTTCCCCTTGTCCTATCTCCTGTCACCTGGCTGAAGAGACCATTGCCCACCTCTCTACAACCTCTCTTCAGGTAGTTGTAGGTGGTGATAAGGTCTCCCCTCAGCCTCCTCTTCTCCAAGCTAAACATCCCCAGCTCCCTCAGCCTCTCCTCACAGGATTTGTCCTCCAGCCCCTTCACCACCCTGGTTGCCCTTCTCTGGACTTGCTCGAGGACCTCAATGTCCTTCTTATAGTGAGGAGCCCAGAACTGGACACAGTACTCAAGGTGCAGCCTCACTATTTTTGATACAAGCCAGGATGCCATTGGCCTTCTTGGCTACCTGGGCACACTGCTGGCTCATATTCAGTTGGCTGTCAACCAACACCCCCAGGTGCTTCTCTGCCTGACAGCTCCCCAGCCAGTCTCCCCCAAGCCTGTAGCGCTGCATGGGGTTGTCGCACACCAGAGTGTGAGGAAAGCAAAATCCAGTTCAAGTTAAAACTGCCAAGGGGAGGGAGATTTAATGCAACAAGAAGAGCTTCAACAGCAACATGAACAATAAAAAAAAAAATAAACAAGGAAAAAGTGGCCTGTAACTGGCTGTCTAGTGATAGGGGATACAGAGGCTAAGAAGCCCAATGCTGCTTTTGTCTTCACAAGCAAGACCCCCAAGTCTCTGTGCCCAGAGGCAGGGTTCAAGGAAGAGAAGGACTACCATTTGCAGACTTGTGAGGACACTGCTTCACTAATCCAAAATAATCCAGTGCTGAATTTAACAGCTGCCTACCTGCTCCGTGGAATAAAGAATATTGTTGTGATTTCATAAAAGTTCTAGAGATCTATATTCCAGACAGGATAATGAGAGGAATGTTTATTCAAAATATCTTAACTCACCCTTTTACAAATAAAAATATTGCAAGTTTACCATAATAAATTGTTTACTCTAAAGTTTCCTTTCTTGTTGCTCTTTGTTGTATCCAATTACTCTACTTCTTTTGATTCATCTTCCTTATCCTCTAAACTAGCAGTTCCTGTGGAGAGGAAGGAAAGACAGGACACAGAGATGCATTTTATTATACAATACTGGAAAGTAATCCTAGTAACCTAAAACATAATTCTATGACTATGCTGCCTACCTCAGTCCTCCTTCCCCACTGCCTTTCCTTGCCAATACTTTAACTTAACTGTTATATATTGTTTGTCAGCTGCCAGACAAACTCAGTACACACATACTGACTGCCAGCCAGCCCATATGTAACTCTGGGATAGCCAAAGAATGTCTCCTATTTAGACAGTATCATAAGAAACATGGAGAAAGAAGGATGGAATTCCCATGTAGAAAAAAAAAAACAACGATAGTAATGGGGCAGAAAGTATAAGGCTGCCACAAACCACATTTTGTTACATCTGCTGTTCACAGTATGTACATTTTCTTCAAATTGTTTCATCTTA
The DNA here is from genome assembly GCF_964237585.1 of Gallinula chloropus. Lineage (NCBI taxonomy): Eukaryota > Metazoa > Chordata > Aves > Gruiformes > Rallidae > Gallinula > Gallinula chloropus. The sequence goes on from NC_140085.1 coordinate 118,800,933, forward strand.
CTGTAACTTATTCTTGCTAAACATAAAGACAAGGGGAACAATATGTTGTCTAATTAATTATGGATGTAAATCTATGCTGAAAATGTATAAAATAATCAACTTTTTGCTTCTAGATATAAAGAGCTGTAAGGGACTTTGAGAATATCTATTGCATTCCTATGCCTTTGTGTATCGGTATCTGTATCTATGCTGTCTCCAACAGACACTTGAATCCATTTGTTTATTAAAAAAACACAAACCAAACCCCAGCCAAAGCACCCAAACTAATGGGGACACCAGAACTACTTCCTTGTGGCAGGCCAGAAAATTTATTAGAATCAAGTTCAGTCAAAATGGTTATTTGAGTCCAAGAGACCATGAGACAAGCCAGGCTCAGTGAACTTTTGCCAAATCCAAAGCAGAGCTATGCAAGAAACTGCTGAGATTTCTGCTGGATCTGATCCAAGCGCAGGGATCCTGTAAAATGTCAGTCCTACACACCAGATTAGATAGCTGGATAGCCTGCCCTGAAGCAGTAGAGCATCTTCAGAGGTGATGGGTGAAAAATGAGAGGAAATAAACTATGAAAATTCCAAGAGCTGGCTTAAACCAGCGCATACCTGCAGGTATTTTCACGTGGTTTAATAGTCTGACCCCTATGGATAGTGCTTTGATTTATTGTAAAATGGACTGATTACAAATGCATAAATTTGTCAAATGTTTTCATACATGAGATATGTAGACTTGTAGGTATGTAAACTTAATAAGTAAAAAAACAACACAATTGGGTGGAGCCCTACAGGCTAAAGATCAGTAAACATAGATGCATCCTTTGCTTGCTTCCTAGCAATTCTGTATTTCAAACAGGCTTCTGGAAGAACTGCCTGGAAGAAAATCTGAGTATCTGAATTCAAAATCCCTTTAGTGTGTAGGATAAACAAATCAATCAGAGACTGTTCAAACCATAGTGCATAACAATACCTAAAAACTGTTTCTTTGGATTTGTTTTTCTGGCTTTTTAACCTCAGTTGAGAGAATAAGAATACATAGTTCCACTCATGAGAGAAAAGTGGAGTCCTCAAAACCCTCTGATTTTATCCAAGTCTGAAATCTCTCTTATTTTTGAACATATAAAAGTCTGCAAATGCAATCACTCACAAGCTCAGCTCTGCAAGTGCTGTCAACTGTACGTGCATAGATAAGGGTGCACAGAAGTGTCATTTCTAATTTGGACTGCTACAGTATATGAGCTTGACTAACCAAAACTAGTTTACATCTACAGAAAACTGGCCCCCTTATGAAAGGTAGAGATTCTCATGGTCTCTTCACCTTGATAATAGATCTCTCAGCAGCTGCATGAACTTTAGATGGCAGATGTTCAGCATTTAACGCCCTGATTAGTAATTGAAGAATAAGCATGCATACGCTATTCCTCACCTTGATCTTCCTGATCTTTGCTTTCTTCTCCCTCTCTGCTTCCTTCCTCCTCTCCTGCATCCCTTTCTGTGCTAAAAACTTCACTGGATACTTCAGGAAGAGAAGGGTCATCATCCCTACCCTCAGCAGACTCATCAGTGACTGAAATATGAGAAATTAGAAATAGCAAAGAAAATTAATTTTAGAAATTTGCACCATTGTGTTCAATGATTCACAGGCTTCCCGGGACAGTTGTATCTTGTTATACTATGTGAGATTAAACACACACACCTATATATAGATATACATGTGTATATAGATAGGATATTTTATGAACAGACTTGGAATCTCCTAGTATTCAGTATGTTGTAAATTACAGAAAAAGAAAACTAAACTCAAATCCAAAAACCTCTCACACCACCTGATATTAAACTTGAAAAACAGTTTCAGGGGAGAGTCAAAGCATGGAGTTCCCAGCTTTCCAGCAGAACAAACCTGTAATTGATGGTATTTTCTCCACTTCAATTACTTCTGCCTCTGCTCTTTCTTCTGCTGCTTCCACTGCTTCTGCTGCTACCACTGTGGAGGTTTTTCTGGGAGAAGGTGGGTTTTCCCCATGGGGCGTCCAGCGTGTTAATTTGGTAATTTCTGACACTTTCCATTTCAGTGCAACAAGTTCCTCCTCTTCCCCATCCTAGAGGACAACTTAAGAAATGTCACATCCTATCTTACAGGTATTAAGGGAGAAATCAAGATGATGGCTTTGTGTACTAAAACCTCTTTACTTGCCAATGACATGGCTTTTTAAAGTATTTACAGGTGGAGGAATTTCAGCAGCTGTAAACCTTCAAAGACAACTATACTTCAAACTGTGATGGAGTCAATAGATTATTACTAATGATCAGTGCTCGCCAGCTTGCTTTCTTTAAAGTATAATTTTGTCTTCTCTCCCTTGAATGTAATGGCTCTGAGTAGTCTATAGACTATGTGTCCCCTTCTGTGCTTGTTTACAGTGTAACTGTGGCAAATAAGACTTGATGCTCTGTCTGGTGGATGCAACACTGTCCACCAGAATGGCAAAAAAGCTTTCTGCTTCATTCTTTGCTTAGGGAAGACCTTGGAATGGACCTAGGAAGCAGTAAAGTACTGTAATAAAGCTTATGGTTTTGAAATTTGAGGTTAATTTTATTTTTAAAAAGCATGCTTTATTTTATCCAAATATGAAAGAGTCTTAGTAATGGAGTCGTTAACTTTGTTGCAAGCTGATTTTTTTTTTCAATGGGCCTTATTTTGCATTTACTTCAACTAAGCACAAAGGAAAAAATTAATCATACTTTAGTGACAGCACTGTCCCTTCCTTTACACACTCACTATAGCATTCACAGGAGAAGAAATTATTGTTCCTGAGAGCAACAATTTTCAGAAGCTGCATGCTTAATCTTGGGTTCTTAAATTCAAGTTTAAACTCTTTTATCAATGGCCTAATATTCCCAAATCAGCACATCCAACAATTCCCAACTGAACCGAGGATACTAGATACACATCTCTTTAGTTACTCACATGAATCTGATATTTAATTTGAGGATCTCTTACTTCTAGCAAAAAAAAAAAACCCCAAACAAAACAGTGTCCATATTTTGGAAATCTTTAGCAGTAGTCATTTTTTATTTACTCTTTTGTCCTTGTCTTAAGAAACAACTGCTGCATTGGAGACATTTCAAAGAATATGTAACAGGAAGTAGCGTGCGGTAGCAAACTCTAAACTAAAATATGGTATATTTTCTTGAAATAAAAACAATAATATTAAGATATATTTCTTATTTCTATAGCTATTTTGCACCATATTAATCATCACTGTTTAAACACATTTGCATGAAGAAGGAAAACCAGGCCCTGATGACAGCTGTTCCCTACAATTATTAGGAGCTGTGGGTAATTAAGTTCTTAACAGGACCAGGACAACAATGGGATGGATTTCCACTACACAAATCCACTGAAAATTACCATTAGTAGGCATAACATCAAGAAAGTCAGAAATTTAAGAAGAGACATTTTTTCATTGTTTTGTGGTGCTCAGAGCAAAATTGAATGTAGGCTAAATGTACAGACAAATCCATGTATATTCTTCTCTGGTTGGAAACTTCAAAAGTTTTGGGAAGGTCCTGATTTTTCTAAGCTTTATGCAAAGTAGTGTAAAAATCACACCTTGTACTTGTCAAAGTTCACGCAGTAGAGAAGCTAAAGAAAAAAGCAAATTGAAACCTCATTTTCTGCTTAAGAATGCATGAGTGTTTGTGTTTTGTGACTGGTTAGAGCCACTTTAACTCAGTGTCCATAAGGCATTTTATAGATTACTCAACAACAGATTTGACTGACTGAGGTCTCTGATATTCAGTATAATTTACACCATTTCCATTACCTGTTCTGATTGCATGTATTCACCATGCTGTTCACATCCAATATCAAAAACATATTTGCCACGACCCACAGGCTGCACAAAAATACAAAATGTCAGGAGAACTATAAAGTTAATATACTCTAAATATTTAAATATAAAATATTCTTTACTAAAAAAAAAATCATACAATAGTCAATAACAATCTGGTTTGAAAGCTAAGTTGCAGAGAAACTTTGCATACTGTCCTGCAGATTAACTCAGTTTTCCAAGTTATACAAGAAAAACTACAAAAGATCAGGACCCTAGCTTCTTATTTTAAGTGGAAACAGATCATATTAAGGCAATTCTGTGCTAACTGTTCAGATGAATAGAGAGTTTTCCAGCACACTTACATTTCCATTCAAAAACTTGCCCTGAAATCTATGGTTTACGTGGATAAGTTCAGCTTCTCCTTCTTGGTTTCCATTTACCCAACCACCAACATACTTAGATCCTGTGTCTTTATAGACATATGTACCTTGCCCGTGCCTATGGAGAAAATAACAATTTTGCTTTATATTACTGAATATTAAGGTTTTAGGATGTTGTTATACTTAAGGTGTTAAAACTGTATTATTTAAGTAGCTAAAATCACTCAAGTTGGACTAAATTGCCACGGTCATCCAATAGCACTGGATTTGTTGCAGCCACGCTTAGAAAATAACATTTCTGGTTTAATGCCACTGGGTGACTTGAAGCATCACTGTACAAATGAAACAAACCTGTTATTGTTAAGCCACTCTCCAGCATAGGTGTCTCCATTTGCGTATGTATACTCTCCATAGCCATGTCTCTGGTCGTCCACCCAATCTCCTTCAATGAGAATACGATACAAACAACAGCAAGACATGATTTTATTTCAGAGTGTGGCACAGCAGTCAGTTTGTAAAGTTATCAGACATGAGTTATTAGAGAAGGAAAAGAAAGCTATGACACCATTGTGGTTCCTTATGGCACTCCTTGCTCTAATCCCTTGCTCTTTTTTCTTCTGCCTGTCCCTCTCCAGACACATTTACGCAGCTGCCTGACTTCTCTTTCATTTTGTCCATCACAGCCTGTTTCCATTATGATTCTCCATTATCACTGTGAACACAAGAAGCCCTGTAATATGCTGCTCCTGTCATTAAGTTTGCTAATGTATTAGTTCCATTACTGTAATGTGATATCTACAAAGAAAAAGAGGGACTACTTTAGTTTGACTCATTTGCTAAAATTGTCCTGTCAGTCAAAAGACAAATATACTCAAATGGTTGCCAGATTTTGTGTCTTAATTACTCTTCTATTCAAATTTAAAAGAAACTTAAAAAAACCCAACATCACAGAGGTACCCCAGTCCCTGAATAAGTGCTCTAATTAGTAGCCTGTTTTTTAAGGGTGGACATAATAAAGTCCTAAAATACTTTATATGAAATACATCTGCGGTTCAAATCATCATTCAGAAATAGCTATACTTTCTTCTACCAATATCGCACTGATTTGTAAAAGTCAGTATTTCTCAGGACTTGGAACAGCCCACTTGCAAGGACGACATTGCAAGAGTAAACTGCTACTGAATACAACACTTCTCACAACAATCAGCATTAGTCCTTATTAATAAAACCCACACTTCTCAGAGCCTGTAGTAAAAAAGAAACAAAAGGAAGACATTTGTGGGAGACAAAGGGAAATGGCCAGCCTCTTTTCAATGGTCTGTGGAGACAGGACAAGGGGCAATGGCTGCAAGTTGGGGCACAGGAAGTTCCGCACCAACATGCGGAAGAACTTTTTCACAGTGAGGGTGACAGAGCCCTGGGACAGGCTGCCCAGGGGGGTGTGGAGTCTCCTTCTCTGGAGATATTCAAGACCCGTCTGGACACCTACCTGTGCGACCTGTCCTAGGGAACCTGCTTTGGCAGGGGGGTTGGACCTGATGATCTCTCAAGGTCCCTTCCAACCCCTACAGTTGTGATTCTGTGAATTTCATAGCAAATTTATCTTCCAAAAGGAATACATCCTCCTATTCACTGTCTCCTTGCATTCCAGGGGTGAGGGGAGAATGCACCCTTCCAGCTACAGAAACCCTCGCAACTGCGCTCAGTGTTTTACCTTCATATTTCGATCCATCCGGATAAAAGAAAATACCCCGGCCATGCTTTTTGTTTTGAAGATATTCTCCAATGTAGCAAGCACCATTTCTAAATCTGTAAGTTCCCTGAAACATACGTAGTATAGATAAAATACTCGTCAGTTCTTAGTCTTGGTTTGATACCCTGCCCCAACTAAGAGAGCTGCTGAAATGTAAGCCCTAAGTGCTGTCTTCTGCCTCCATCTTACCCGCCCACTTCTGAAACCACGTTCATATTCTCCATCGTACGTATCGCCATTGGGTAGCTGTGCTTTCCCTCGTCCATGTCGCTCACCTTCCGAATTGCGTTCGCCATCATACTCCTGGTGAAACGGGAAAAGTGAGTTGTGTAAGAGGGCAGAGGGCTAGACCTGACTGAGTCTAACCTCATTAGACAGAGGAAAACCGGTGTTCACCCAAAGCTGCCCCGACTCCGCCTGAACGGGAGGCTGCGGGAGCACCTGGCCCACACAGAGATGTGCCGCTCATGCGGGTACTTCCAGCAGACCCTGGCACCCAGGGGCGTTCCTCCCTCCCTGGCACACTGCTGGCATACTTCCCGGCTTGTTTTCACCCAGTGGAGAAAGGTGGGCAGGTCTCAACTGGAACGGTACCCCGAAACTCCCGCGCCCGCTGGCGAAGCGCCTCGGCAGCTCTCCCAAGCCGGCACGGCCGGCAGACGGTGCCGTTCGCTCACCCCTTCGCCGCTGGCGCTCCCCCCGCCCGAGGCGCCCGTGGCCGTGAGCCGCTTCCCACCGCGCTCCCCCCGGGCCCCCCACGCTCCCACCCCCAGCGCCCTCGGCGGCGGATGCTCGCAGCAGGGGCCGCCTCCTCCCGCGCTGCTGAGCCGCCAGCGGCACCCCGATCGCCCCGGCGGACCCCCAGATAGTCCTCGTTCTCCCCGGACTCCTCCTCTGAGCTCAGGTCCGACATGGCCGCGGCGGCGGCGCTACCGTGGCAACCAAGGCGCGCGCGGGGCGGGGGGAAGCGGGGGAGGCGGGGCAGGCAATGGCCGGCGGGGGCCGCGGGGGGCTCGCGCTGCTGTCCCGGGTGCTGAGAGCAACGGCCGGCCCCGCCGCGGGGCAGAGGGGAGCGGGTCCCCCCCCCGCCGCGTTCCCCCGTGCCCCGCCGCTGAGGAGGAGAAGCGGCGGCCCGCGCTGTTACCGAAAGCCGAGCGCCCCGCCTCCCCAGGCGGCCTCCCCGGCTGCCTGCCGGCTCTCGGCGCGGAAGACGGGGGGCAGAGCACCCGAGCTGGGGGCTGTGGTGTTAATGAACGCTCGGGGGCGCCGCCGTCCTCCCGCGCTCGCCTCTGTGCTGCTGCTTGCGCTTTGCGTCTCCCGGCTCGCGGCGGGAAACGGGCCGGTGGCGTTAGAGCGGCCACCTGGGACCCCTCATTCTTTGACAGCTCCCGGTAGTTTGGTGGGTTTGGCCTGTAAACAACATTTCAGGTTTTAAAACCATGCCTGAGTCCAGAAACTCCAGTCCACAGGCCTCATCTTTTTGTTTATACCTTACAACGGGTTCCAGCCTGATGATGAGTCTTCCTCACCTGCTCAACAGACCAGGCGTGTTCTGCCTGGTGAATCCCACTGGAAATTCAGAACGCTCCTTAAACTGGAGCCAGTGAGCCAACAGTATTCACCTCCAGCCCCTGAAGTCCCACACGATTTCCACAGCTGGCTTGACACAGCCAATGGGGCGGCTGGAGGCAGAGGGCCCACGTGTACTCACACAATCACGGATTCACAAGGTTGGAAAAGACCTTTAAGATCATCGAGTCCAACCATCCCTGTCCAATGCTAAACCATATCCCTAAGTACCTGATCTACTCGTTTTTTAAACACATCCAGGGATGGTGACTCAACCGCCTCCCCGGGCAGCCTGTTCCAGGCCCTGACCTCAAGAAGTGTCACAGAAACGTGCTTGGGCTGTCACCGGCATGCCTGGGGTGCTGCCATCCTGTTAGCAATCAGCCTCCGCATTTCAGGGGGCCTCTGAAGAGATTCCTCCCTTTTCAATGCAGAACGTCTGTATGGGTCAGGACAGATGTGAGGAAATGCTCTGGCACTGATACTGCTGGAGCTAAGGCACTGGAAGTCATCAAACAACTGCGTGATCTGGCCTGGAAAATCCTGTGTTTCTGCATATATGCATGGAGGGAGTGCAAGTTATCTCCCTGTTAATTCTTCTAATGTGCACTAACTGCCATGGTGACAGAGGCACTGTGCTGTCTGTTATGTTTCTACACCACTCAAACATCTCCTGCTTTCACACATACAACCAGTTTTTACTTCCACTATTTTTTTCCTCCCTTACTAGTAAGGGTAATTCCTAATTATGTTAATATGTAGGAAATTTCCTGTATTCTGACTTTTCTCAAAACCACTCCAACTCAGCCTCAGCAGTGTTCTAGACAACTCTGATGATGAGTTCAGTTGCCTCAGCCAGGTCTTGACTGACCCTCCAGGACTAATATGACTGCAGCTAAATCAATGCAGGGGTGTAAGAGGAAGGGTCTCCTTTCTCAAAAGGCCAAGAAGAGTGGAAGGGAGTAGCTCACAAGGAACAGGAGAGAGGATAGCAGTAACAATTTGTTTGTTTCATATGTGAGCTGCAGTGTTCAAAACCAGCCACTCTTTGAAGACCTTATTTGCCTCAATCAGTGCAAGGGAGTACTTTTTATTCTTTGCAGAGGAAAAAGCCCTAAAAACCTACTATGGCTAAAGGAGTCGATGATGGCAGCATTACAGCTCATGCCCACCTCCTGCAGATGTTGGGGATGGCTTGTCTTGCAAAATGTAAGTGGTACTTCACTTCTCTGCAATCAGCAGCTTCACAGTGCTTGCAGGAACTCAGCAGAACTCTGGGCCTGCCAGTGATACAAGACTCAAGCAAATCACCTCACTGTCACTTTGCATGGTAATTAAATGGCCAAGGTTTCCCAAGAGGACCCATGAGAGGATAGGTGTGGTGAAAAGCGGTCAGCTAGCTAAGCACCAGGCAGAGGAGATTAAGCTCCTGAGGTTGGCAGCAAAAGGGGTGGAAAGTGGTTGGAAAATGTGGCGGAGGTCACCTTAAACCCTAGGTCAAAGCTTTACCATGCAAGTCAGAAGAAAAACAGGGTCATCTCTATACAAAGATACATCATATATTCAGGTAGTTTTCTTAGTTTTCATAGGTGGGAATCTAAATGGCCAGCATTTAGATAATAAAGAAATAGTATTTATTTATTAAGATGTGTCACATGGTGTACGTGTGTTTTTAGTTTCAGTTTGGCAAAGATGAAAATTAAAGAGAAGTATTGCTAAATACCATCATGTTCTGAGCTCATAGGAAGCATTTGGGCTTCCGATTTAACACCCAGTTACTAATTTGAGAGTGCTTTCTGTTGGAAACATTTAAGAACACTGAAATTAAATTTTTATTAGCTGGCAGAGCTTTGAGAAGCTGTACATTTCTTAACTCAAAACTGTGTAGCTATTTCTCTTTCCTACACATCTCCAGCGTTTGACTAGGGAAGACTAATTTGCATAATGGGTGTACTGTTAATAAGTAACTGCAGAGTATGCAAACTACTGCTCCGATTGCTTACCTCCTGCAGAACTGGATGTGAGCACACATTAACTAAAACACAGTCTGCTCATTTCCTCTTCTGTCACTCTTGATGATGCCTCAGTTCCTGATTTCACCAAAGGATAGCTAAATTCTTTTATCTACGATTCGGTAATGTCTATAATTATAAACCAGTTACTTAGTCTGTGAGTGGCGTATTCATTCTAAACAGACACCGTGGCTCAGAGTTGTCAGGGACAATACATCCAGTATGCCTACGGAGGAGCTCCCTGTTAAACTCGATAACAAAACTAACTGGATATGTCTTGTGGCTTCAAAGTTGGCGTAGCGCAGGGGTCAGCTGTGACACAGACAGGACGCTGTCACAAGCCATCAGACACACTCCCCCTAATGATCACCAACTCCTCTTGCTCAATGTATTTTTCAGAGTCCCGAAGGAGGAAAGGGTCTGAAGGAGGAACATTTCACTTTTCTTGGGAAACAGCCACAAACTCTTTCTGTATAAAATTTAAACTGCTCTGAACCTAGAAATGGCAGGTAGCACACACGTCTGTATGCTGGGATCACATAGTGTAAGGGAGGCATCATTTGAAGGTTTCTAAACTAAGAAACTGTCTTATACAGATGCATATCATTAATGCCAAGGAGGATGTATTTTGTAGTTTCTCGTCTTCCAGTTACATTTGGGTGTGTCTAAATGTCAAATTAAAGCTTAAGTAAGTTACTACTTTATTCTCTTGTTCTTTTTCCAACAAAAGACCAACATAATACCGTAATTACTTTTGAAGTCCTGCCGATCTTGTCTGTAACTTTAATTTGGCAAACAGCCTGGGAAGGTTAGTAGATGTGCTGATTATCTGCTCTGTTCTTACAGCTGGCTCAGCCAGCAGCTGCCAGCACCAACTGCCAATCACCCTGGCAGGAGAGGGGAGAAGCTGCCGCAGCTGAGAGCCACCCTGGGGAAGCTCCTGGTTTGCAGTTTGAGCAGAAATCCCGTAAGAGAGAGAGTCCCAGAGAAAAAGTCCCCACCATTTCTGACACAGGTGCTTACAAAAGGGAAAGACCGTGGCACAGCAAAGGCTTGCTCTGCTCCCGGCTCTCTTTGGAGTTTACCCTGTGTTAGGAGTGAGGAGACTTAGTGCAGTGCAGAGGTTTTGCAGGGAAAATGCTGCTGTGCCAGGCGGGGCCTTGGGGGCTCCTTTCAAGGCCAACCAAGCTTTGAAAAGACATGCTGCACATTGAACATATAGAAACAGCAGGTTTGCCTCTACACTGCAATCAGTGTCTCACTTCAAAGATGTCCCAAAAGTGCAGCAGGGTGCACGCCTTGCCTCTGATGTGGTAAAGGTGGCATGCTTCTTAATTCACAGGAGGTGCAACTTTGGCATTCCTGCCTTCTGGGAGCTCTGTCCTGCCATGCACCTGTCTCCCTGGGCAATGCCTCTGCAAACCTCTGCCTGGGATGTGGCCCTAGGGAGCCACCTTTTCAAATTCTGCCATCAGAATTAATAGGGAGATTGGAGGTAATCTGCCTGGTTCACGGGATGGTCTCCTCATGTCACATACCATTCAGTCATTACTGACGGCACTGGTTACTTTGTGAGGGCCAGTCCTTGGGCCAAGCCAGTTTGAATTCTGCTCTGGGATGAACTGGAGGTGAAAACAGCCATTTATTGCTTTTGGTGGGGCAGGCCTGGGCAACCTTCTATCTTCTGAAAAGAAATTAAAGAACAGAAATCTGTAAGGAAATGCTTCATTAACTCTTAGAAGATAGAAAACTTAGAACTTTCTCCTTATAAAAGCTAAAACCACAATCTAGGGCACTGCATGGTCAGAATCAGATCCTAGCATAATGTATAAACTGGAGCTGTCAGGAAAAAAATTACATTAGCTCTCCTCTTCCTGAAACTTAAATATAAACCATGTTGATTGGCTTCATCAACCTTTTGGAGGAAAGCTGTGGGATTAGGGAACTAAAATTATGTCTAAAGGGGAGTTCTTGTTTCAGAGTATGCATTTCAGGTCTTTTTATTATTATGGAATAAATACTGCCACACACACTGAAAGAATTTAAAATGTTTTCTTAGATTATGGGATCAAACAGTGGACAAAGTGGAATTTACTGTCACTACGTTCCATATATTGGGTTTTTCTCTCCAATTCAGAAAGAAACCAGATTCTGAAATGTCAAAGTACTCTGCAAAATAGGCACTGCGCTCTGTGCAGCTCTTTTTAAGCCCTTAACAGGCAAAATGAAAGCTGCGTAGTATGTTTGTATGCCAAGTAAAGATAGCCTCTTCTGGTGCTCATAGCCAAGCCAGAGAAACAAGTAAATGTCCTTTCTAGCCACTCTGTCTACAACTGCCTCCTCCAAGTACAATCAACATTGGCATATCCTGAACGCAGGATGATTAGGAAAGAAAAGTTTGTGTGAAAGCCATTCTAGAAATGCTTTTTTGCATCTTGGCTAAATATAACCTTTCCATTCCCTCCTGCAAGCTACCCAAGGGAAAGCATTCTGCTGTATTTAGACCCCAACTCCCATTTCTCTGACCATAATGCTTATTTCCAGTCTTCAGACAGATGGGAAAACTGTGAACTTTTTCCTTCACATAATGGGTCTCCCGCTCCACTGAAGTGCAAGAGAGACACATACAGGTCACACCTATTCCATTGAGTGAATGGTTGCTAATGTTTTTTCTCAAGACTTTTATGACAGTCAGTGTTACTACTGTTACCAAGAAAGCAGTTGGCATCCGTGAGGTAAAAAAAAATAATATTCTGGTCAGTGTTAGTATTACATTTTCCTCTGCTTCTCTCTGGAATTGGGTTTTGTTTTGTTAAATAAACCCCCAAACCTAAGCTTCTTTACTTAGGCACAGCTTGTCATGACATAAAGCTAAAGCAGCCCAATCCTTTTGTCCATACCATCTGAAGTCCTAGCCTGGTAACTCAGAATGGCTCCAATAGAGAAGAATGAGGCAATTGAGGCTGATGGGACTAATTTGCTGTCTCCTCATTCCTGTCAGCTTGGATACTTTAGCATTTCATCTTCTTATACATGACTTGCAAGGCAATCACTTTAATATAAGTTCTGTGTCCTAGTCTGCTTTCTCCTTTACCGTGGTATTTGTAACTGTGCTGGTACTTGATTTCTATTAAAATATGCCTCGGTCCTCCCTGCTCATATTACTACCTCCCAGTGAAGAAATATGCAAGCACAGAGAAATGAAATCTGTCAGTAGTCTACCTGCCTGTTTCAATCTGTTTACCCCTCAGCAATTGTTTCCGTAGCCTTTTCTTGGCCTTCCACTCAGCTCTGCAGGGAATTTAAGAAAAGCAGAAATAAAAGCAAAGCAACAAGAGAAACTCTCCTGTTTGCTGCTGGAAGGAGAATGAAATTCTTCAAGATAAGCTCTTTGAAATAAATATTCTTCTTTTGTCATGAAAGATGGTCTATGTATTGTTTTACAGATTCCATTTATAAGAATACAGCTTGGTTGTGTGGTTTGGTTTTGTTGTTGGTTGCTTTTTTTTTTTTAAAATTCTGTGTTCTCAGAACATTCTTGTTCATTTTTCTGTGAGCAGGTGGCTGAAGGCATGAGAGCTGATCTGGGTCTCTAACCAGGGAACCCCATCCAAGCTGCTGGTCCCTGTAGTGAGAGTTCACATGAAGCCACTCTGCCCAGGACTCCCTCCCTGATCCTACCCTGACAGACCTCCCTGCTGCTATAGCTGCTTTTTTTACAGACCTTTCTTCAGATGGCAGGAGGTGATTTAACACTCCGAGTCACCGCCCTTGGAGTCAGGGAAGCACACTGTCAGCACCACTGATCTCATCTTACCAGGTGGAACAGGAGACCGATAGGTAACCTGTAGGGGTCCATATAAATGCCATTATTGCTAAGTGTCTCCTGCAGTCATAGCAATAGCTGTGTTTATGTAGGAGGCATAGAGAAGTTTTACTGCTCACACACACAGTCCCCCACCTCGGCATTCCACTTGCTCTAGGCTACCAGTACCATCCTGCTCTGCCTGGGTAAAGGGTCATGCTGGCACAGCGGTCGTGTCCACTGGTCTCTTTTCCTACAGATACCAACTGGTGATCCTCATTAGTTTTCTGGCAAGCTAAATGTGATGAAAGTACCAGTCTGGAAACTATATAATCATATTAGCATGGCGCTGTGCCAGCACTAAAATTTCTCACCAAGAGGCAAGACATACTGTGCCAACTCAGCTAGATAGCCTCCAGACCATGGCTGGCTTACCTCCAGCCCTTGCTGAGTAGGGCTACAGCAGGGCTATACCTGTCTACTCACAGCCACATGGGCACCTCCTTCACAGCCCCTTTCTTTTTTGGATCTTTGCATATTCTTTGTATTTTTGTCTGCTGAAACTCAATGGCAGGTTGTATTTGGATTGCACCCAGTGTTGATGTGAATTGCTTATACAATATCCCAGCTGCTCTGTGGCAAAGCAAAGCATGTAAAACTAATAAAGGCAACTAAACGTTGTGATTATATCAGTCCTGAGTATCCTGTTATTTGTGCAGAGAAAAGTCTAAGTAAATATCAATTTTTATATAGTAAAACACTATTTAACAACCCATTACATAAAGAAGTTACAAGCTTTTCTGATCTCCTAAGACAGAGAGATCACTCAGTGGCTAAAAAGATTAGACTCTTCCATCTGTGCAACTACGAATCATCAATTATACCTGTGCAGCTTACTGGAAGAAAAATACCTACATTAATCAGCTAAAGGATGCAACAGTCTGCATTTAAACCTCCGTTAAGCCCCTATCACCTGTTCAGCAAAGGAAAGGCTATGCTGACATCTGCTGACTTCAAAGTGTTTTGCTAACTCAGGACTTGAGCACCACTCTTGTACAGTGAAAGTAAAATTTAACTGCCAACCAGGAAATTAGATTATCTTTTATGAGAGAAGCACCAGCAGAAGCATACGTAAGCATCTGTCAGCTCACACATCTTCACTTCCCTTTGGTTTTGCAGACAAGAACACGCCCTTTTCTGTTTCCTCCTGTATGAACACTGCCAGAGGCTTAGAAAGCCAAACTGCTGCCACGCTTGCTACCCAATACAACCATTTACTGGTCCATGTCCTTCATTTGTCTTTCCTTCTAGAAAGGAACTGGCAAAATATCCTCTCCGTTCTTCCCTGTGAGGCTGTAGATTACATGTGCTATTTTAAAGAATGGGGTGTTTTGTGTTGTGTTTTTCATCACTAGACCTCTCTTTATCTCTGGCAGACCTCTGGCCCCCTTTGATAGTGGACACGAGCAGGTTGTTGTGGAACCAGCAGCACAAACTCCCGCTGCTCCTTTTCTCTGCCTTCTCACTCACTTGATGGCTTTTGGCAACTGCAGCTGGTGGTGACCAGCACTGGCACAGCAGAGAGAGCAGCTGTGCCAAGTGTGGCAGCCAGCAGGTTTGAAGGATGTTAGAGGAATTGGATTAGGAGGGACCTTTGTTTTAGTTGGAGATACAGATTCTACTTTAAATAGGAAAAAGATCAGGGTTTTTTGTGGCTGTTTGGGTCGTGTTTTCTGCAAGTTGCTTGTAACTGAAGATAGAAATACAGTCAAGCAAGGTTAAATTACGTAAGGCACTGAAAAAAGAGCCAAGCCAAAATAAATTTTAAAAATGTGAGGATCCTGCATGATGATGATAGTTGTGATGACAATCTGGGATGGTTAATCATGTATACAAACAAATTCACTGTGATGGGTCTGACCCTTTCTGCAGTAAAGAGACAAAGCTCTGTTTTTCTATGCGCCTGTGCCAGTCTGAATAGATGGTGCCTGGGTGCCTTCCCATGCTGGTGCAAAAGTGCAGCGATGTAATTCATGTAAATCTCTTTTCTTACAGAAGTATTCCCTGTCTAGTTTTTGTCTCTGCTAAATGGCCATTACAGCAGAAATGACAAACATCAACAGAGTTGTTCTGCTCTGGCTGTGACTACCCCACCTATATCTGCTGTTAGCATGTGCTTTGCCACCCTGGAGAAGAAATGCCTTCTCCACAAGACTACGGCATTTCCATAATGCTCAAGATAATAAAGAGGCTTCAAGTACCTCATCACCTGCTTCATGCCCCATCATACAGGGGACAGTAAATGAGGAGAGTTAAAGCAGCTCTGGGATGTACCTGTTTATGCTCCACCTCCCAAGTGTTAGGAGTTGTCTAAACTTAGTCCTACGGCACTGGGCACCAGCCATTTCAGCTGAGCTGGGGAGGGTTTGGGGCAGGTGGCATTTCTTATGGATTCACAGGGGGCATGGGGCCACATTGTTGAAAAGAACTACACACCATCCATTCCACAGACACTGGATGAAACTCTGGTTTGTCTTCCACTGCATGATGGCTCTGACAAAGCTGTACCAATGCAATACCTACACGTACCAAGTAGCAAGTTTTGATTTTATTTGTGAACCAACTGCCGGTGGCAAGCGCAGCAGCAGCAGGCTGT
Organism: Gallinula chloropus; assembly: GCF_964237585.1. NCBI lineage: Eukaryota > Metazoa > Chordata > Aves > Gruiformes > Rallidae > Gallinula > Gallinula chloropus. The sequence goes on from NC_140085.1 coordinate 118,816,931, forward strand.
GCAACATCCACCTGCACTGCAATGGTCTGGGCGCAGCTCTGGCACCCCAGTTCTGCGAACATCATTGTACGGGAGAAGGGCTTGCCTATTGACTGGCAGGGAGTGAAGATGCCAGCAGGCTCTGGGAGCAAAGCCAAGCACGTGTCTAAGTGTTTGAAATGTGGGGGCCTAAGTACTACCACACTGGGAGTCCAAGGGTTTCTTTTGTTGCTATTAGCAGCACAGGCAGTGCGAGATGGAAGATACAGAAGAGAACCGTGTTTCACTGAGAGCCTTAAGTGAGCTGCTGGTGCCGAGCAGGCGACACTCTACAAGGAGCAGTTACAGAGAGAAGTCAAATCCTTCACAAGGTAAATTCTAGCAGCTCATCAGTTTTGGATGAGACAAACAGCGCAGGGCTATCCACACAGGTGAGGAGGTCACTATAGAAACATACACCCGTGGCTGGAGGCACAGCATGACATAAATGACTATGTCTTGGAATATACATGGCTGCTGACAACGGAGAAGCACCGGAGGATCAGGCAAACAGAAGCGGAAAGGAGTGTTTCTTTTTTCAAGAAGCGACACTGAGCTTTCCCACCAGTTCTCAGATGACCTGTGTGTGATTTCTTAACCTTTGCAGTTTGGCACCACAAACCGGCCGCGCTGCAGAGGGGTGCCGGCGTGCTCCCACCCCGGGCCGGGGCCGGCGGCCTTGCCCCGAGATCGCACTAGCAAGGACGGGCAAGGCAGAGGGCGTCGGCCCGCCGCTCTGGGGCGGCTGCCGGGTTGACAGGTGGGTCGGCGGGGAGGGCCGGCAGCAGCGGCTCAAAGGGCGACTTCTCTCCCCCCGCCGAGAAGCCGCCGCCCCTTCAGCCCCGCGCCTGAGGGTCGGGGAGCCGCGGGAGGCCGGCCCGGGGGCTCCCCTCGCAAGCTTCGCTGGCCATTAGAGGCGGCCCGAGGTCTCCGCGGGGTGCGCCGCCGGCACGAACCAGCCCGCGGCGCGACTCCTAAGGGCCGCCGCAGGTCGGGCCGGGCCGACCGGGTGTCCAGCTGCCCGCCGCGCCGTGCGGAGCCCAGCCCAGCTGTGGCACAGCCCCCTCCCCCGCCACCGCCGGGCGCCTTCCTCCTCCTCCGCGGCGCGGCAGGGAGGGGCCCGGGCAGACCGGTCCCGCCGCGCAGCTCCCGCGGCCGGGCGCGGCTGCGGATAGCCGCCCGGCAGCTCAACTCGGCGCAGGCCAGGCAGGAAGCAGGAAGCTACCGGCGGCAGGAGCCGGCGGCAGGAGGGCGAGAGCAGGGACGGCGGGTAGGTTCGGCGGGCGGGGGGCGGCCGTGCACCTGCCGTGCCCGCGGCGGGGGCGGAGCGGGGGCGTCGCCGTTGCTTCCCGCGTGTGCGGTGGCCGCTGCCCCGCGGGGCTGCTCGGGGGTGGCGTTGGGAGGGCGGCTGTACCGCTGCTGGGGCTCAGGCGCTCGCCTCCCTGGCCACCACCGCCTCCGGCACTCCGTTTTCTTTCCTTCCCCTTTTGTCTTGCTTCCCGCATTTTATTCCTTAGAGGCCGGGCTTGCGGCGAGACCTTCCGCCGCCGCAGCCGCCAACGGGGTCAGGCCTCGGCCCGCGCTGTTTCGGGGCACCCGCAGGTTTCGTTGGTAGCCGAGGGAGTAGCCGTACGCTTGTGCCCCTGCGGGTGCGCTGAGCACCTGTAACCCTGAGGCAGCGACCGGCCCTCGGCCGGCACTGACCCGCCGCGGAACGTCCCCGTGGGGTGTGGCCGGGGGCTCCGCAGGCCGCGGCACCTCGTACTGCAGGGGAAGGCCCGCCAAGGGGGAGGCATGTGCTCGCCGCCTCTCAGCTCCTGGCCTGGCCCCGCGGGGTGAGGGTGTGCGTGTCCTTGGCGTGGCTCCGTGTTGAAGGGGGCTGGGTGGCTGCCCTGGCTTCTGCTGGGTCGTCGGGTGCTGCGGTGGTGCCCGCAACACGGCGGTGCGGCTGGTGGCGTTGGGGTCCCGGGATACGCTGGTGGAGCCGCTGTATATTCACAAGGACTCTTGTCCCCAGTTATTAAGTTGGACTTAACTGTTTTGTGCTGTCTTTCTGTATTAACCAGAAGGACTGAGGCTGTTTAAGGTCCAAAGCTGATGAATTTGGCAGTTTATGGCTCAGGTGCAGAGCTGCTCTGTATTAAGCACCACATGCATTTGATCTGCATGTGTCTAAAGGCTTTTTGAGTCCTTAAGGACACCCTGAGGACTGGCCTTACTCGCTGTCTCTGCATGCACAGAATTAATGTCTCTCCTCGGGGGAAACTGTGTGTGATGGGGCGGGGGCCAGGCAGCAGCTTTGCTCCATTTCTCTGGTGTGCAGCACAGCTGAGCCAAGGTTTGCAGGGTTTGTGGTGGTAAAGGCCAGTCATGGGTGACTCTGTCTTCCTGAAACAGGGAGGGAGCTATGTTTCAGCCAGTGCAGCAACAAGCCTGAAGAGAGAGTATCAAGTTTGGAAGGTAAATATGGATTCAAAGTAAGTACCAGAATATTGCTTTATACCATGTGGTACAGCAGGGAGGAAGCAAAAATACTTGTTTTTGCTCTCAGGTAAAATAGTTGCTGAAAATGAAAGGACATAAAATTAGAGTTTGTCTTTGGGCTACATTAGTAAAATAGAAATATAAAGGATGTATTAGTGAACTACCAGTTTATATGTTGTAGCCTGTTAACGTCATTTCTGAAGAATAGTTTTACAGTCTGGTTTAATCTGCAGCAGGATGTGATCTTTATAACCTGTCAACACAAGTCTTACTGCCACGAGTCTCTTTGCTTTTGTGGAGGAAGTTGTGTTTGTTTATTAAAAGGCGAATGAATGTCAGAGGAACTTACGGATATATGGGGGCAGAGATAAGTTGTTGACAGGTAAATAACAACTCAGGTGTCTCTGCTTGCAGTAGATAAAATGAAATTAGCCTCCATCAAATAGAGTTAGGGTGCAGTTCTCTGAGCACTGCTGATAGTCCAGGCACCTTTGCTAGGGTTTCCTATCCTTGCTGTAAATCCAGAGTCATGCTGTTAAGAGGTGGTTTGAGTATGGTCTATACAACAGGTGTGTGACCTGTTGCACGACCAGTTAGTATTGAAACCTTTTATAAGATGCATCAGGTCTTTTTCTGCTTACTCTAAAGCTGTTCAACAGTAACCTGTTAAACAATTACTTTTCCATTACTACAGTTGCCTTGTTCCATTATATTTTAAGGGAACTGTGTAAAGATGCCTGTGACTTTAGATTTTTGTTCTCCACTGGCCTCTCAGATTTTTCCCAGTAGGTATTTCTGTCACCTCACTTAATGTAGTTGGTTAAATAACAGTTTCAATGTTTGGTATAATTATGAGAGAGGGGAAACGGGGTTTGGGATCACCCTGAAATAGATCTGCTGCTGCTAGAAGAAAAATTCACTCCTACTCTGAGCTTCTTGTGCCCACCTCTTCTTCCCTTTCTTCTCCCACTGCAGCTATCCACAGCTCATTTCAACCAAACAAGAAAATACTGACAACCCAGTTCAACTGAACTGCAGTTCAGACCTAACTAGCTAGCCATGGCTGTAAAGGTTAGTCCCACCTTTAGTCTCTGCCTTTATGCTCCTGCTGCAGTGGATTACTGCTACGTAGCAGTTACGTAGCATGAATAATAGTCTCTGTTGCTGGTTTTTTGATGGATTAGCCACCTGAACCTTTGCTCTGTGGAAGGAGGTGGAACGTGCCCAATTTGATTAGCAAGTCAATTCACTTTGAGGAGAGGGAGGTGTCAAATTGAACCAGCACACTGGAAAAAAATAAAAAAATTGCAAAAATATGTTAGCCTAAAGGAGAAGACCCTTAATCTTCTGGAGGGATACTGTCATGTGAGGAGGTGGTAGTTTTTCCCTATTCCTGGGGAAAACACTTGTGTGGATAGCGAAGCTTTCAAGTAGCCCGCTTTGACACAGCGGGTACTCTGGTGTTGTCATTCAGACGGCTGAGGAGGAGCGGTTTTGATTTCTGTAGTAAAGCAGGGCAGTAATGATGGGAGAGGCTCATGCCTTTGCCTGCCCTGTGGCAGTCTCTAAAATCCCTAGGTAAAGACAGAACTTCTATCCTGACAGGTGTGTTTTCTCCAGAGGAGATCTTACTTAAGCTTGCTTCCCCTTGTTCGCCGGGAGACTAGCCCTTGGGAGCATGGCAGTGGCTGGTGCTGACATTAAACCCTTTAACTGGGCTATGGGGAGGGCAGGGGTTGTATCGCAGACCCTGGTGTGATATTTGGCATCCTGCTGAGGTGTCTCTGCTGTTAGCACGCAGGGAGCCTTGGTTTGCACGCATGAGTTGCAGTCACACCTTTTGCCTACAGTGCCTTTTGTCATCTTACTCCAGAGTTGGCTCAGACTTGCCGTGAAATAACAGTGCAGCTAGTTCCTGTTGCAGTGCCTGTACTGAAGGGTGCTGTGCATCTTTTTCTCTTGGGGGGCTATGGCCCAAATGTGAACAAACAGGGAACTCTGCAAGATTTTAAACCAGACTGAGTAGATGCTGCCACAGTCTCGCTCTTTGCTGCATGTCACGTCGCATGCGCGTGAGCTCGTCTTCTCCCTTGTGCTGGATGAGCTGGTGTTGGGAGCTCAAGTATGAAAATACTTTTTTCTTTTTAACCTTTTCTAACTTTTCTGTGCTTTGTGCAGCACTGATATTGGGAGTGGGAAATCAGTCTGGAAGAGGGAGTGCTGGTCAAGTTTTGCTGGCAGCATTGTTCAGCAGCACCCACTTTCAAGCTGGAGGAGTCTCTGTTCTGGGCTGAAAACACTGCAGTCATTTTTGAACAAATTTCAGCTTCATGAATGTTTCTGATGAGTTAAAATAGGTCTTTTTAAGGTGGGAGATTTTACCTATTTGTAGACTTTCTGGGACAAAAGCAGAGTGTTTCAATGTGAACTGGCTTTGGATCACATTCTAACTGCATCTTTCCCTTGTGTCCCCGCTGCTTTATACTATGTTGACCTCTCAAGATAGATTATACTTGATAAAATTCAGAAAAGGCTATGATTTATATTGTCTTAAAATTCTCCATGACCTTTCTGATGTCTAGAAGGTTAGTTTTGGCAGTTAGTTCTCTCTGAAATAGTTAATTGCTGATTCAAACACTAGGATTTGAACATACTAGAATAACTCAATAAAAATATTTACTTATCAGCTCCTCTTCTTTGAAGATCAGCGGTTAACAAAGGCAGAGTGAAGAGTTTGCCACGTCGTGACTGAAGCTGTGAGAAGAAAACCCTACAGGGAGATCAGCCCAGCAGCGTGTCTCCCACACTCACTAACAGCTGACCAGCACACGGCTTTGGGAGGATCTTTGTTGTCACACATACATAATTGCACCACCTAAAGTTTGATAGGAGCTGTAGAGTAGATGGCTCAGCTTCCTCCTGGGATTCGCTTCATCACGTCGTTTTCACGAGACCAGTGGTAAGTCTGGAAGTACAGTGGTGATCCTTGGTTTGGGCGGTGTGAGTTTGTATCTGGGGAAGACGATACTGTTGCCTTGCTCTATTTTTGCTTCTTCGTTGCTTAATATATACAGCAAGAAAATACAGTCAGTTGTGTAGCAAATAAATGTTGTTGACATTTATATAGTAGAGGTATTTTGTTGGGGAAACCCAGACAGACCCTTACTAGTCAAGTGTGCTAAAGAATAAAGCCTTTTGTCCTTTTCTTTGCGAGGAATGTATTTGAAGGGCTAAATTTTTGGATTTTTGTTTTCATGCTCTTGGATGGGAGGAGGGCTGTACCTTTGCTTTCTCTTCTTTACCAGGAGTGTGTTTTCACCCCCATCATTTGGTAGACTTGTAGAATTACAATTTTAGTTCTTGATACAGTACTATTAAAAAAATACAAAACAAAACAAACAAGAAACAAAAAACCCCGCCAAGCTCCGCAGACCACACCCCAAAGCAAAATGCAAACCTCTTTGCTTTAGGAAAACTAATCCTGGAAATTGGATGGCATCAGTTCTTGTGCTTTCTGAGATAGAATATTGAGTCAGATGTGTGTGAGTAAAAAAAAAAAAGTAACAAACAAAAGACCAAGCACTTCCCATTGGAGCAACTTTTCACATGTTTTCCCTAGTAGAGCAGAAAGGACGAAGTCATTTCAGTTTTACCACTTGTGAGGATTGTTTCAGTTATGGGGGCGAATAACTCAACTTAACGGGATAACATTTTTGGTTTTTAATGTCCTTGTGAATATACCCAAACTATAAAATGATCCTTGTTATGTAAAAGCTTATAAGACAGAAAATTATTGGAAAAAGACCATAGTAGGCTGTGTGATATCAGATACAATATGTACTTTTATTTACAGATCTCACTCTTAAAATCAAGCCTGGAAGGAGCCAGTAGATACGCTCTGATCTCTGTATGTTGAAAGCACCAATCCACAAAATGTTGTCCTCCTCAAACAGCTGAAATGTGCTGTATGCGGCAACAGGGACTCTGAGGTGCCCTTGTAACGCAGATGAGCTGCAGAGAAAGACCCAAGGATGCCAGTGAGGTGCAAGGGAAAATTCCTTCCCAATCCCAAAGCTGGTTATTTATATCCATGTGCTCCAGCTGCCAGTGCCCACAGTCAGTGCCAGTCACCCGTCCATCTCTAGAAATAGCTGATTTCTGTTGGAATAAGTAAAGCAAAATCCTAAAAGCAGTAGGGAAAGAAAGAAGTAATGACACACAGTAGCCAAACTAACAGTTCACTGAGCTGTCTTTTGTGAAATAGTCATAGCAGAGAACCTTGTGAGATGGTGGAACGTGAAATCTGATAATCAGCATGTTTAATGTTGAACTGCCTTTAATAGCCCCCGAAGGAAGGTTGTGAATAAGGCAGATCGATTCTGTGGACTTCAGAGCAACTGCCGTCTTGTCCTGCCTATGCCCATGTGCTACCAAGCTGCCTCCCAAGGGCAGATGGGAGCAGGTGGTGTAGAGCAGTCTCACTGCCAGGCTGGCTCCTCAGGCTGTGGGAGGGCATGAAAACAGTTGTCTTCCGCAGTTCTGATGTTACCAGCGACTTGTGTAATGATTTATGTAACTTAGTGCTGAAAGGAAATCTGAATACAGTATCTTTCAAATGCTCTTCTTTTTTTTTTTTTTAATATATTCTAGGTATAGAGCCTTCATTTTCTCTCTCACCTTCTTGCTGTACACCAGCTTCCATTTGTCAAGGAAACCTATTAGTATAGTTAAGGTAAGCAAGGTTGCGTCCTTGTTTAAACATCCTTCTTCTCCTGTCACACACGGAAGTAGTCATCTTTTCTCAGCATTTCCTTTTGTGAAAGGCAGTGTTAAACTTTAACTTGGAATGGTTTAAAAGATGAAAAACTGATAAAGCTAGTATGCAGTGACATTCACTTGATAAACTGTAGTGAAGCCACACCTATAATATTGTGTATGCATCTAATCTTTGGGCTCAACAGCTCTGCCTATGCTTAATTCATGTGAAATAATCTAATTATAGATATTTTAAGAGTTTATAGGTTTACATTCTTATGTTTGAGAAAAGTTGCTCATAACTGATGAGTCAAACGTAATAAAATTCTGCTGGAATTTAGAAGCCTGTTTCAGGTACTGTTGAGCATTGCAGTCATAGCTGTCTGTACACTTGGGACTCTTGCTAATGGAGCTGGTGGCAAATTATTATCTAATTCTAGGTTTGTTAGTTTACTCTTCAGCCTGTATATCTTGCCAAACACAAATCAAATCTCGCCCCCCCCAGGGCTTTATTGTGTATAACTGATGAGCAAGAGTGGGCAGAGTGGCTTGGTGTTAGCGAAGGGTTTTGAAATTCCACAGTATCAGAAACACCAATTCACTGTAGCATGTTGTTTCTAACTATGTAATTACTCATTTGTGTAATGCTGGCTTCACCCAGCAAAATACCAAGCAATTAATGAATAATGGCTAACAGTTGTACAGATGTCAGTGGGTTCGACACAGGTTCATCTAGAGCTAGAATTGGTAAATTTGTTGCTGTATGGGGATTAACAGTCAGAATTGAGTTTTCTCCATTTCTGAATGTCCTTTCTCTATCAGGGGGAGTTGCATAAGCATTGTGCCGCTTCACAGGAAGTGCAACTCCACTCCGACAAAGAATATGCAGCCCAGCTTCAGCCTGTCAAAAAGCCATCTAATATGTCACAGTGTGGCTGGGAGCCTTTCGGTAAGGATTGGTTTTGCTCTTTCATAATTAAGACCTAATATTCTTAATTAGATTATTTGCCTTTTGCTATTTCTTCTTTCATATGTGGAGGGACCCAGGAGATGGGTATGAGAGGGGTGTTTTACTTTCTGTATTGGAAAAATCAATGACAAAGAACTTTTAAGTTGTGACTTACCTTATGATGCCTTTCCTACTTCAAGCCACTTAAACAGCTGGTGTTATTTTACCTGTTGCAGCTGTGAGATGGTTCAGTAGATCAATTTTCAGTCAGAAAATGGGATTTGTCTTTAGAATGTCTATTAAGGAAAAAAGGTAAAGAATAGAATAAATCAACACAATTTTCTACTGTTTTGATTCAAGGTCCAGCAATCATTTAAATAAAATGGTATTTATCTAAATAGGAACTTTCAGACTCCTTATCTGCCAGAAAGAATATTTTTCTCCCCATTTTAGTGGAGAAAAATGGGACACTTGCAGATAGAGTTGACAACATCCTGAATAGCTATGAACCTGGCCTCTCACTTAAATAGAAAAAATATTTGCCATTTAAATTCAAGTTTAATTGTATTTGAATTTAGTAGAGATTTTGAATCTTTTATTGGCTTTTATCACTACCAAGAACATCAGTGACACAGAATAGTCCATTCTGTCAATGTGCCAGACCTGTCTATCCAGCCATTGATTCTAACTTTTCTTTAATTAGCAATTAAAAAAGAAAAAGAGCCCTATTCTATTTACAGATAAAGATCTGAGCTCTGGGTTTTCTTTGGAGAAAATTCTGTGTATTAACTGCCTGCTGCAAGGTAATCCGTCTAGTGAAACTGTGTAGCATCACAGGTTTCCAAATGCACTGGGATGCAGTTAGGACTTGGTTTCTGTTTCTTGTCCATGAACCAAGGGGAGACTCGGTTTGCTTGTCCAAAACACTACTTAGATTTCTTAAAGGAGATTTCTGAGCTCCAGTGTCCTCCTTTTTCCATGAACACCCAGGTTATTGCAAAGCCACCCTTTCGGGATGGCACTCTGGGCATATTTCAGCTCTGTTTTTCAGGCAACAGAACTGGCAAGCTGGGAGCATCAGTGAGAAAAGGAATTCTTTAATAACTGTGACTCTGAGAATAGAGTCGACCAAGGCTCTTTGCAAATACAGAACTTGTCTTCCTTGGTATAAGCTCAGGTCTCCTGAGACTAGATTTAGTGTCTGTATCTGGGTGGAGTCCCTCCTGCTGCCTCCATCCCTCCTGCAAGTCCTTTTTGGTTGTGATTATGGTCGTTTGCTGTACAGAGCGGAGCACTGTTGGTTTTGGGTTTTTTGCTGTTTGTTTAAACAAGATGTCTATCTCTGTGCCTTAGGAGCAGTTGGAAAATTAAATGCAAAAGGCTTTAACCATTTAAAAATACATATCAAGCTGGTTCCTTAAAAGCCTGTATGGTGCTGGATTTATTTATTTAGTTATTTTAACTGCTAGGACCTCATATGTTTGCAACACATCTTTCCACTTCTAATAAAATCTATTAAAATTTAGATTTTCTTTTGTCTAAGGACCTATAAGTAAAGGGCACCTTGTTAATACCTCATGTTTCTTATCTTCCAAGATGCAGTTTTGAATAAGGTGGAATTAAGAATGGGCCTGCCGGTATCTTCCTAACGTGTTACAGGCAGAAGGGTCATCTGTGGAGGGGGCTTTTTAGTTAAATAAAATGTTTTGCAAAATGCATGTGTCAGTGTAAAAATGCCTGTTGAAAATTAAGTGCCAGTGCGTGTTCACTAACGTTGTTCTTATAACATGTAAAAATGGCTGCCAAGTTACTGGTACCTGTAAACTGATGATTTGTTTTGAAAATAATTTTTAGATAAGAACAACTACAAACAGCTACTGGGAGCGCTGGATTACTCCTTTCTCTGTGCGTATGCGGTTGGAATGTATTTAAGGTAAACCTCTTGGAAACCTGCTTTATTGCTTACTGCTAATTTATGAGGCTGTGTTACTTCTGAAATACTGTTCCTTCTTGTTGTAAAGTTTCTGATGAAGAGAATGAGAATTTAGCTGCTGAGGAAAAAAACAAGTGACACATCATTCTGAATCCCCAGTGGTATCATACCTGTTGGCATACAGAAAGCTTCTTGCCTGCACCCATCCTGGCTGCTGCCTCCTACAGGAATGCTTTCCAACTTGCAATCTAACCTGTCTTTCCCTCAGATGGAATATATGCTGGAATATATGTCCTCAAATTTTATCAGCCTCCAGCTTGCATGTGTAGACTAAACTGATTGTCCTGGATTTCTCTATAGTCAAAGGACAGGAGCAGACACCTCCTGAAAAATAATAACAAACTCATCTTAAAATGTGCAGAATGGGAGGTGATTCTTTTTATTGACTAAATCCAGATCTTTGGTAACTTGAACCATTAATAAGGGAGGCAGGTCTCACTGTAAATGGCTGGAGACACGTCCCACATTATGGGTTGTTTGAAAAATGGCTAAGTAACTGGCTTCCACTGTGCTCCAGATGAGTATCTCCCTGAAAGATGGTTGTGCAAATGTCAGCACTTGGCAATTAGCAAACATGAAATATTTGGGTAGGGTTTGTTTTTTTTTCCCCCGTCAAGTGTTAAAAATCGTTCATTTGGAGCAGTAAAGGAAAACAGCAGTTACCAGTAAAGAAGTTTCTCCTCAACCAGAACTAAAGAACACAAAATATTCTTTATTTGTGAAGGCTTGGGGTACGATCTCATTTTTAATTATTGCCTTTCTTTTTGTTTCCTTCTGCATTCCAAGTGGCATAATAGGAGAACGACTACCTATCCGGTACTATCTGACAGTCGGGATGCTTGCTAGCGGACTCTTCACTGCAATGTTTGGATTGGGTTATTTCTATAATATACATAATCTGTGGTTCTACATAATGGCCCAGGTAGGCACAAAGTTATTTAGATACTCTGAGTTTCCATAGCGCTGTTTAGTGTTGGGTTGGGTTGTTTTCAGCTGCAGACAGTGACTAATTGTTGGATGGGAGGATGTATGTGCTGGCATACGTGGCTTTTGATGACAGGCAGAAATGACAGAGCAGATAGCCCCAGGTTTTATTTTTGAAAAATGGTTTTGCTTAATGGAGGAATTCTTTGACAACAAGTTAAAATGTTTTAGTCTGTATCAAATCAGTGATCGAATCTTTGCAAGCTTAAATGTGGTGGGTGAGTTTTAAAACAAATGTATTTACTTTGTCAGTCTGCCAAGACCTGAGTGACACATCCTGGCTGTCTGTGCAGGAAAACTACGTTTATACTGCCTGTGATGAACAGCCTCCCACATCGGTGTGGCTGAGAACAGGCAGCTTCTCTGTCGAGATTCATTGTATGGGACTTTTCTGAGCCCTTGTAAATCTAATCAGATGTCAAAAGAGTATTTGCCAGTGACCTAAAGTGGAATTCAGGACGTGGTTAGCACTTCTGAGGCACTTTGGGCAGATCTGTGCCTTGCTGTGTGGCTTGCTCTGTGTTACTGCATTAGCTTTCACCACTGGCACGCTAGCGTGGCATGTGCCACAGGGCACACGGCAAGGCTAACGGGGGTACTGCAGGCTGCTTACAGTCATTTCACTGAGTCACCCATTTTAACCGGTGTCATTGCTGGCTCCTTTAGGGTTAAGCCAACTGTCTCTACCAGTGTCCTGCTGTGACGTGCTTAGTGAATCCTTCGACAGCAAGGGTGGTCTCCTGCCACCAGCCTGATCGGTTTTTGTTGGGTTGAGCGAGGTTGTTTCACTGCTCCTTCAAATGCTCGTTGTACATGCAAATTGCTGTATGGTAATCTTTGTGTTAATGTGTATTTTTAGATGGGGAAGCTTTTTAGGAATTGAGATGAGTTAGGGTTAGGATCTGTACTATACAGAGGCTGAAACAGTTCTTGCTTCAGCCTGAATACAGTAAGCTAAGTTTCTCCTCTCACCTTTACGGGTGTGTTTAGCCTTTCAAAGTTGATGTTCAAAGTTATCCAGCCTCGCCTGAAGTTTTCTTCTTTTCCACTTTATTTGATTGCAAATATGCTTTGCCACGTGTTCAAACAGTGATAAGCATGATGTTGATGTTTGAGTGTGGGGAATTCTTTTCTCTGTTCAGTGCAGTGCGATTTTTTGGTAAGCATGTGCTTGAATTCCAACTTTCTTGTGTTTTAAATCATAAAATAATTGAACAGTTGTAGGTAGAGGGAAGAATCTCTGCAAAACATTGTAACTTGCTTATTCATGGAAAAAATGCTTTCAAATCCCCCTACTCAACTTCTGAATTGGAAGTATTTGTGTAGCCTTCCTTTTCCCAATATAGCACGTGGCAGGATTTGTGTAGGAACCTGATTTATTATAGGGTATGTTTGTTTATTATTATTTTTATATACTTTCAGATAGCTAATGGGTTGGTGCAAACTACTGGCTGGCCAAGTGTCGTTACATGTATTGGCAACTGGTTTGGAAAAGGAAGGTAAACAATACATTATTGAAATTTTTGGAAGTACAAATCAACATGTTCTGTGCTGTACTATTACAGTCAATTTAATGTGTCTTTGGTTTTTTGCTTCAGTAGCTTTTGGGAATGAAACTCCTTGAGCTCTTTGTTAAACTGATCAGTTTAACAAAGATTATGTATTGGTTTGAAGTGTTTTCTCATGTCAAAACAGTGTTCTATTGTAGCTTTTTAGTCCGATGTTCAATTTTTCAGATGAAATATTTCAGAATTGAAGTAAGAATAATTCTTGCAAACACTAATAATCTATACCTACTTTTAATAAAGGCTGTTGTTACACCAATGTGGAAATTCCCATGGTTTCATTTGTGTTTTAAAGCAGTTGTCAAGGTGTAACTAAAATTCTCTTGTCTAATGTCTTTCTTTTCTAACACACTTAATGGAAGCTCAAAAAAATTTTAAAAAAGAAAATACAGATGGCAACTGATGTAACTTTCCTCTTTGCCACTTTAAATAAGTACTCTTTATTTTTTTCCCCTTAATCCTGCCTAGAGATCACTCATAATGTTTATTTTGTCATGCAATACAGGAATTTTCCCTAAGTTTTGCAAGAACTGCATGCTCCAGTCCATTGGCTCTGACAACAGTTGATGCTTGTAGCATATAGTAAATGCTTCTGTAGTGCCATCCATTCTAGATGCACAGCATGCCACTGAATGAACATCAGCATCAACTGTTTCAAGAGAAGGGTGTGCAAAAGTCAAGTCTATGTTTTCTATATAAAACCATGGGATAATTCAGAAGATTTTATGTTGTGCAAAAGCAGCAGCCTTTACTTTTAGGAGACTGTGTAGTGGACTGGTAGAGAACTGGCTGTTTTGAAAGTCAGCGATCTGCTTCTTGCTTTCATTTTGTTAATAAATTCCATGAAATTTGAGCAGACCTCATAGGCCTTGTCTTCAGCCAAAGGGAAAGATTTGGTGTAGTTCAAATTAGGTTGCTCCAGGTAAATTCCTGCTGAGGCCGAGGCAGTTTTCCCATGACTTATGAGGAAAAGAAAACCCGTTGGCTGTCATGACTTCAGTAGGATTTTTGTGGTTTAAATGCATTCAGATGGAGCCGTTCTGCAGCAGGTTTAATCTGGGATTTCTGAACAGACAGCAGTTTCATGTGTCTGGTAGCCAAGTTTGCACAGGTGTAATTATCTACCAGTGCTTAGCAAATCCAGATCAGAAAACACTGAATTTGCCCTACCTGTCCTGCACAGATTGTTTTCTTCTGCATGGCAAGTCTAACATACCCAAAAGCATTTGAGTATCAGTACAATGTGTCTGCAGGAGGACTTTCATCTGTGCAGAAATATGCAAGCTGTAATGGTGCCTTTAAATGCTGTTAAATGCAGGATGCGTTCTGTCACGCATGGAGAAGTATATGGAACACTCCTATTAATATTTAGGTGCCTTGAAATTGCCAGATGAAAGACTGTGGCATAAAGAAGTGGTAAATTTACAATAAGATTGCAGATATTTCACTGACATCGCAGAGGAACAGTTAGCTTTTGATACACTTCTCAAGATAGCAGTGCTTGTTGGAATAATGTTTGTGTGTGTTTGTTTTTTTTTAAATGCAGGAGAGGTTTGATCATGGGAATGTGGAATTCCCACACTTCAGTGGGAAATATCTTGGGATCCTTAATTGCTGCTTATTGGGTATCTACGTGCTGGGGTCTGTCCTTCGTGGTGCCTGGTGTTATCATTGCTGTGATGGGGATTGTTTGTTTCCTGTTTCTTATTGAACGTAAGTGCTTTCATGGGATGGGACCATGGAGGGCTCGTTATGGGTGAAGAGCAACAGCTGTTTAAACTAAACAACTCAGTGCAAAGTACATTCCTTAAGCTACTTAAAGAACTTCTGAGAACAATAGATGGAGAAATATGTGTGTATGTCTAAAGAGTTCATACGCTCAGACTCTGGTATACCTGAGAGAGAAGTGCTTCAGATTTTAGTCCACTGCCCTGTCATTAGTTCCCTGCCTTTATAAATTGCTCAAGTCCGTCTTGGCAGAATACCCCACCTGGCTGCAATGTATATTTTGTATTGTCATTCAACCCATGCCATCCATACTCCATGCTATGAAGTACAGAAGTCAGCTGACAGAGCAGGTTTTGTCACTTTAAATTAAAAAGTGAAAAGGAATCACAGAATCCGTTAGACTGGAAGGGAGCTTTAAAGGCCATCTAGTCCAACTCCCCTACAGTAGGCAGGAACTAGGTCAGGCTGCTCAGAGCTTCATCAAGCCTGACCCTGAATGTGTCCAGGGATGGAGCCTCCACCACCTCTCTGGGCCACTCGTGCCAGTGTCTCACCACCCTCATAGTGAAGAACTTCCTAATGTCTAATCTAACCCCCCTGGCTTTAGTTTAAAAGCACTGCCCCTCGTCCTGTCACTACGTGCCCTTTTACAAACAGTCCTTCCCCAGCTTTTTGTGGGCCCCCTTCAGGTACTGAAGGCTGCTAGAAGGTCCCCCAGAGCCTTCTCTTCTTCAGCTGAACAAGCCCAACTCTCTCAGACTGTCTTCATAGCAGAGGTGCTCCAGCCCTCTGATCGTCAATGCCCTGTCTTGTCCCAGCATAGACTCAGACATATTAGT
The DNA here is from genome assembly GCF_964237585.1 of Gallinula chloropus. Lineage (NCBI taxonomy): Eukaryota > Metazoa > Chordata > Aves > Gruiformes > Rallidae > Gallinula > Gallinula chloropus. The sequence continues at coordinate 118,832,246 of NC_140085.1, forward strand.
ATGGATTCTTATTTTCCTGTAACATTCCTATCTCAGGAAGTAAAAAGTTCTGCAGAATGATGTAATGAGCTGGACTGCCAGAGTAGCGCTTGATGTGACCATAGGACGGGAAGGGTACCATGGAGCACCCTTTCCATTTCCCCTAAAACTGGAGTTAACATGCTTCTACCAGGACTACTTCTGCTTGTACTGTTGGTTTATTGTTGGTAAATTACACTACTGGTAAATGTTTTAAGATATGTTTATTATGTTTGTTTTCACTAGTAACTATGGATGGTATTGTATTTCAGATCCTAAAGATATAAGTTGTTCCTGCACACCATCCAGCGTAAGTGAATGCTTTTTCTAGGGGGTTTTTTTGGTGGTGTGGGGGGTTATTTGTCTGTTTTGTGGGGTATTTTTGCCTCCTAATACACATGTTTATTATGCTAGTCCTGGAAATCAGATAATCTGCATGCCAGCCTGTTATAACTAAAGGTATGCTTGAGGGGATGATTGGTCTCCTGTGCTTCACCGGTAAACCAGTAGGTTACTTCCTCTTAAAACAAGAGGAATCAAGAGGTGAATGAGTTTGTTTTAACTAAAGTATTGGAATAGATGATCTTACTACAGTAAGCCAAGTAAAAATTGTTTATCTCCTTTTTTTTTCTTTTTTTTTTTTTGAGGTCTCTTACTTTTCTTCGGTCTTCCTGTCCATCTTCACAGCACTTTGACCTGTATTTTGCTCTTGCCTTCCTGTCTTAACTATAGTGTAATGAGATAGTTGCCAACATATCCAGGAAAGGGGCGCATTGTTTGAGAACCCTCTATTAGGCCTTACAGCAAGTAAAGAGGAAATAGCCCTTTTGCTGACATATCATTCAGTGAACCAGTGAGTCACATGAGAGAGGTGGTGGAGTCCCCATCCCTGGAGGCATTCAAAACCTAAAGCCATATGCTTTAGGTTTTGTGGCAGCATAGATTAATTCAGTTTTGAAGGGAGGGGACCTCTGGACGTTGTATGGCTCTGTTTGTTGTAGGAAGTTCACTATCACACACACAAATTGTGGAACATGTACCACCTAGATGTCTTGTCACAAGAGTTTTAAAACCCAGCATCAGAGGTTGACAGCTTAAGGCAAGTTGAAATGGGCTTGAAGTGTGTGTGCAAATGTCTCGGTTTTCTTCAGGTTGCTGAACATTAACATCTATACTTCCTTGCACCATTGTGGCAGCAAAACTTGTAGCTCTTAATCGATTCTCAAGTGAAAGCTTTCTGTTCAAGTATTAGTATAAGGTTGTTCAAACACTATTTAAAAAGTAGGTTGGAAATGCTCTGTTACTAAGACATTTGCCCAGTGCATTTGAAACAGAAGTTCATAGGGCGTTTTATGTACTCAAAAGGAAGTAAGGTAGAAAGTCATGTTAGTGGTGAAAAGAAGTGCCTTAGAAAGTTTTAGCTGCTACATGAAGAGGTGACTCCTGTCTTGCTTTATGTAGTTCTGACCCAAGAGGAGGGAAGTATCCAAGTAAAATGAGAGGAAAATAATAAACAAGGAAAGGGAATGAAAAAGAGAGCATTAGGAGGACAAACCATTGTGACTTCATGTAGCAGAGTACTACTTGTAGCCCAGTTTCATTCAAGAGTGTTTGCAGGTTCATCTCTGTTTCGTTCATGTCCCATAAGACTCTGGTATGTGTTTGCCTATAACAAAAACCTAAAGCAGTGTGTTGCTCCAGGCTCTTTCTCCTTTGGCTCCAAGGACTCATGGGCAGTCAGGCCTGCCACATTTTCATCTAGTTCTTTGGAATAATAATGGGGGGGTGTTGGCAAAAGAGGTGCTACGGTTTCCCATGTGTGAGGGCAAATCAGGGCTGTTGGAGGGAAGGTCTCAAGGTAATCCCACATATGTTTTCCAAGACTGGGTGATTATACATGGAGATTGGCTACACGTGTAGGGATATTTGAGCTGTACCTTTGAGTTGCAAGTCTCGCAGGTAGATTGTCTACAGCAACCATCCCTGTACAGCTTTTTACATTTTAAATGCTTTCTTCTTCTTGAATAGTAACTGAAGGCAACTTTTCTAATGTGTTATCTCTTCTTTTTTAACCACTTAATAGGGTTTTTCTCCTCACACAAAGTGGTCCTGATAAAGCTTCTGAATACTTTTAATGATCTGTGGAACTCCTATTCTTAGCTTATTGCTGTGAGGTATGGCATGCTCACAATGCACTCCGTATTTTTTTTTAATTCTTCTGTTTCTTAAAGGTAACTTCTGTCAAGTATAAGAATATTTTAAGTGACTCAGAGACTCCTAACAGGAGGCATTTTTTTCCTTAGCTTTTATGTAGTTCAGAAATGGTCCCGTGAACGTTACAGTTTATAATACTTGGAGCATGATGTTTACAGAATTTGCTCTTAAGTTCTATGGAAATAAACGTCCCCTGTTTCAGATACACTTACACTGGAAAACATAACAAAAGAGCTCTTCTGCACAGTGTGTTGCTTGTATGTCTCAAGGAGCTGGCATGGAAAAATTTGACACTCAATATCTACTTGCCGTGGTCATGATATTTTTAACAATAGTTCAGTATTTTAGGAGATTTCCCCCTTCCACCCTCCCCCTTCCATTCAGCACCCCCAGTCCTAGAAAAGAACTAGGATTTGACCTCATCTTCTCTAGGGAACCAGTAAGATCACTGCTCCATGCGCAGCCTCGCTGTGTAGGGATGCATTTGACCTCCTGTTTCCCTGGAAACCTTGCTCTTCAGAGCAAAAAGCATCACTTCTTCCTTTCCCATTCTATGTATTCACATCTGCAAATCTCGTAGGAGGCTTATAAAAGTACTTCTCCACCTGCCTTGGACCCTTCTCAGATTAAGATTTGCCATTGTTTTGGGAAGCTGTGTGCCATTTGAATTGCTCAAACACCTCTTTTTAGACCTGCATGGTCTCCAAATTTCATTGGATTCCAGATCCTATTTAATGCGGCTCACAGCTTTTGTTCACTGTGTGGGGGTGGTGTTAGAAGTCTAAGGAAGTTAATAAGGTAAGAATAGAAGTTCAACAAGGCCTTCTACAAACGCAGGTGTGGTAATGCAAGTGCAATAATGACAATGTCCAGCTAAAGAAAACTGCACCATAGAAAGAAGGTTTATGTAGTAAAATAAACCATGTTGTTACTGGGAACAAAAAAGTTCAGCTGTGTTGTGCAAGTGGTGGAATTTGCTGACAGGCAGAAAATGCTAGCTGTCCTTTTTTGCTCACTCATTTTAGTAACAACCTGAACAACTTAGGTACTTTTGCAAATACTCAGAAGTGGGGTTTTTTTGCTCATAAGGCTGTAATAGGTCACTTTGGACAGATGTCTTGGTTAAGGTGCCTGGAGCTCTGCCAGCTGGTTCCGAAAGCCGAAGCTCGTGGTGGAAGAATGAGGCCAGTTAAATTTAAGCACAACTAAAACAAATGTTCAGCGTGAAGGAAGGACTTAAATATATAAATCTCAATAGCAGATTCATCTCTGTATGAAATCACTATCTTGGATGAATTTGGTTTACTGTTTATTTGCAGCATGGTCATGAGCCCAGTATTTCTGCAGAGTTTGTAGTGGTGAGTAATCTGATTTCATTGAGCTGTCCAGGAGCACAGACAGAGCCAGGCACAGAGCCCTGAAGGAACAGTTCTTACTCTTTATTCTCCCCTTTGTTGGGCTGTGCTTCATTTGCTTGTATTCCCTGTCTGTCTCATTTATGAACCTGAAATTTGTTTCAAAGCACATATTTAGGTACAATAAAGTGCTTTTAAATGCCAGCATTGGAGGCTTAATCTATGAATTTTCAAAAGTCTGTACCTATGGCAAATGCAAGCGAGGAGGCAGTGTGCTTTATTAAGTATTGGTCTGCTTTCATAATGAAAGTTAAAGAGTAGGTTAACTGGCACTTGTGAAATGAGATTTAGATTTTTTTCTTCTCATCTTTTCTCCCCTTTTTTTATTTTTTAAATAGGTAAACATACTAGTTTCAGCATGTTCATACAGACCTGTCCTTATGTTCTAGGAGCTTTCTTGAACTTGACTTTGCAAGGAAACTTGGCACTCTCAAACTCCTGTGGCAAAGCGCTTGTGCATCTGAAAGACAGCAGGCTTGCAATTTTTATCTTCTGAAAAGGAGAAAGAATTTTAAGTGTGCAGCCTCTCAGTTTAGTGCTTTTCCCCAGATAGTCCCTTCTTACCAAAGTAAATTTTCATGTGACTGTCAAAAAGAAGTCCTTCATTTTTTTTCACTGCTGAGTAAAGATGTAGATGACTTGTCTCTAGATAATGGATTTTTTTCCCCATGGATTATTGTAAATTACTTTTAAAAAAGAGCCCAATTTTCTGCAAGGTAAAGTTTTAAAATCTGTTTTATCAGACCCTGGGGGTTTGAGTGTTGTTTGTTTATTTTAGGGAATGTGCACCCAAGACTGCTTGCACCTCAGCTCTGCGCTGAGCAGCAGAAATACTTTAGTTTATCCTCATTTTTTTGCTGCTTTAGAAGGATTTTGTTGGTGAATGGCTGTTTGTCTAAAGAATATTGTCGTAGATATCTGTGTATTTTTGGGGGGTAAGAATTATGTAGTAATTCATTAAGGGTTCTAGAGCAAGTTGGAGGAGATTTGGGCAACTTGATCTAGCGGAAGGTGTCCCTACCCATGGCCAGGGGAGTTAGAACTAGATGGGCTTTGAGGTCCCTTCCAACCATTCTGTGATTCACTTTAAATTAAAATGTTCAGTGAGGATGGACATTCTTTTTTTATTTGTTGGGGGGTTTTTGTTTGTTTTCATTTTGGTGGTGTTTTGTTTTGCTTTTAATGTGGCATAATCCAGTGTGATGAGATACTTAAACAAACATCCCTGAGGAAGGCATGGTGCCTCTTGAGGTTTTAGCAGTCTGTTGTCCTGTCCTGACTGCAAACCTACTTTGAAGCTGTGTATTTAATTCAGTGGACAAACCTTAATGTCCCTGGTAAATCTTTTTCAGACCAAGGATCTCAGAACGACTCTTCATTAACCCTCCTGCCCCCAAGAGCACAGCCTGTTTCTGAGTTAGACAAATACAGTGATCATAAGCTAAAAGGATAAATTTTTATCTTAAAGGGGTAGGGAAATGAAGAATCAAGGTTTTCCTGAAACAAATGAACTCCTGTAGTTGCTAATAGGATCATCTGCTTATGAGGAAAAAAAAAAACAAGTTTGCAATGTCAGTGCAAGTTCAGTAGAGGAAAAAGCAGCTGAAGATGTTAAGAATGACATGAGACTGCTCTGAATTCAGTATGCTGCTTCTGTATGCACAGAGTATGAAGTTAGCCTGCAAATTAATTTGTCATTGCATCTAACGTATGTTGCCATAGGTCTGCATAAGAACTTTAAAACCCAAAAAACCCCCCCATTGAATTAAAGATGCTCCATTTGGGATTGCCTTTATGTTACAATGCACAAAGACTTTTGTTGCAGTTAAATTAACAACACTATTGTAATCTTCTAAAAAACACAAGCAACAAAAGTATGGGGCTCTTTGGTTGTTTGTTTTTATTCCCCCAGAATTCTAAAACCTTGCTGAATGGTGCATCTCGATTCAGAGTCCAGACATCAACCTTAAATGCTAAGGAAACCAGCAAACCTCAGGTAAAATATACCATATTGTTATGAAATAATATAGAAGATTTCCTAAAGCTCAGATGGAATATTTGCAGCAGAGGGACTATTGATAAAGATTGCTGTTCCTTTTTTGATGCAGAAATCTACTTCCATCCTCATACACAAATGTAACTTCAGACAAAGGAACTAAGCATTATCTAAGAGAAATACCGCACACAGAGCGAAATAAAACAGCATGCTTACTGAGTTGGTCTTACCTTGTGGTCGTCATACAATTCCAACAAAATTGATGGACTGCAAAATATTTTAAAGATAGTCCTTTTGAAATCTTTAAACTACTTGCATTGTGTTTGTCCTGTCCTCGCAGTTTCCCTTCTCTCCCTTTTTAATGTAAAGGATGTATGTATTTACAAGATTATACATGGAGATGGAGAGGTCTAAATGCAACCAATTATTCACAGAAATGGTGCTTAAAACTTGTAACTCTGAGTGGTGGCAATTCTTGGTAGAAACTAAATTCTGCATTTGCCCACTGAACAAAAAGACATTTTGTCTTGTGATGGTCATTAACTGAAAATTTCCACTTGAGATGCTGTATTCATTACTCTGGCACATCGTATCCGGAGAGGATAACTTCTTTAAAAAAACTTCTTTCAGACGTCTACAGGAAAATAGAAACTTCCTGTTCTTTCCGTCCTTTGCCCCTTGAATAATTATCAGCATTCACAGGGTATAACAATCAGTGTTGATTAAAAAGGTTTTGAAATGTTCTTGCTGAGGAAATGCTCTACTCATAATTTTGATCAGTCCAGCTTAAACCGCTTCTGTACGGAGTTTATTCGTGTTCGTTTTGAGTTGCCCAAGAACAGTCTCTGGCCCAAAAACTTCGGCAATATTATTTCATGACCAGCTGGAAGAGAAGGGGAGGTGATGTAAGAACATCAGCAGGTGTCTTTAGACAAGTCATGAAGCCAGAGCTAAAACACAGTCAGCGAATTAGTAGAGAAAACTTGCTCTTCTGACTCTGCTGGTACCTCTGCTGTCATCCTGAGCACGGTCTGCATAGCAGGTGCACCCCTCTCACACTGACTAGTGATGCAGCCAGTATTGTGAGCAGGACAGAGACACAACATGGACAACAAGGCATGAAGGTGCTTGCTGGCAGTCCTGTCGGGGCCACCACCCCCTGCTTTTCTGCCAGTGACAGAAGCTAGTCTTTTTCCTGTCAAAGTGGAGTTGGACATCTTTCCTTTCTACAGTGGTGGTGGTGCAGTCAACACTGAGCTGGTGATCGCAGCCAGCGATACAGGGCCTGTGCAAACAACAGATGTTTTGCATTTAGGGGCTGGTCTCCTCCAAGCACACTGGAATGGCAGCTTTTGCTGATTTTTTTCATTACCTCTTCAATTACTGTAAAAAGAAAGCAAATATTCAGGATACGCAGCGATTGAAAGCAGAACGTGGTTTTGGCTGCATGACCTGAATACCTCTGTGTGTTCATTACTGCTTATGTCAGGTTGGCCTTTTGAAAATTACACAAAATTGAGGGATAATGAATCCTTCCCCAGAGATCAAGAGTAGGCCATATGCCTAATCACACTCCGTGACAAGCTGGCAAGGCTGAACAATGTTATCTCTGCCAAGCACAAGCTGCTGGTTTTATTTATCATTTGGCTACGTGCAGCATAAAAATCCCATATTGTCAATAAAAGTTTCCAGCATGAGTTGCTAAATAAGTCATTTGGAATTTGGTCACTTCCACTTCAGTATTTAACCCATGCTTCTTAAATAGGCTTAGAGCTGCCTGTCTGGGAAACGGGCAGCGTTGCCTCAGGCGTCCTGGTTAAATTTGCTGTGCAAATCGTGCAAGAGATACTTGCTTAAGACACTGTCTACAACTGTCTTCTGTTGAACCCAACTTCACTGCTTTTTCCCTCTCCTTTTCCCCCTCTCCTCATCAGCTCATAGCTGATGGTTTGAATTGGTGCTGTTAAAATATCCTAAGTTTTTTTGAAGCTGCTTGGATAGTTAAGAAGATAGTTACGTTGATAGTGATGTGACTCGTGTGCCACAACATAGGGTTTCAGGGCCACATCAGAGGTCCCTAGATGCGTTTCCTGCCTTATAGTTAATGCTTCATCAGGGTGCAGGGTCTTCTGTAAATCCTGCATCCTGCCCTGCACAAACATTTTTGATGTTGCTTGGTAGCTTCTAAAATTATGCTAAGTGTCTAGACTCTGGTGCCCAGATGGTTCTCTAATGTCTTCTCCTAAATCAAGTTCTTTAAAAACAGAATTTATTTAGAGTGGTTGAGTGTAAAATAGCAGTAATGAATTTATCCGGCACTTGATTATCTGTGTTTCTTTCTTCTTCCATCGCCTTACCAAATACTAATCAGAAAGCTTTCATCTGTAATAATTATTGGAAATAGAATGGCCTTCCATTATGTCCTTACTAACCTACAGTCAAATATATATTTGAGGATTAATTCTTTACTGAGGCTCTATCCAAACATGCAAGCATTGGGAGAAAGAACACAGTGTGTAGAATACATCCATAGGTAGTAATAGTGCACAGCTAGATAAGCATCTCGGCAAGCAGGTGAAAGTGAGAATAGCTGCATCCCATCCTTCTCTCTGAGTTGGGAAAGAAATACTGAGGACTATTTATACTCAAAACTTATTTTCTATATATAGCTGTAAGATGTAAATTTCCAGTTCTGGGAGAGTCCACTTCAGTGTGGTGGATGGATAAAAATAACAAGGTAGCCTCGTGGTTAGACTGGGATGGCTTGGTGGTGTTAAGTGATAACTTGCTCCACAGCTATTCTTAGCAGCCAATGTTAGAGTAAAATCCATTACGCCAATATTGATTTCCCAGTTCTAGGAAAGAACTCAGAATTCACATTGTAAGTAATATTGATAAGCTCCAGGCTTTACAATTTGTGGATTGCACTGCTGAAATGAAACAGTAGTGAAAACATAAGCAGTTGCTTAACATAAAGCACTCAGTATCCATAATTCAATTGCAGAGGTGGTCTGTATTTAAATGGGTGACTGAGATGCTAGAGAGTCTGAAAAACAGGCTTAATATTTCTAGAGAAGGATGATAATACGTGCTGTTTTACAGAAATGCGTTGTAGTACTCAGTTGATTGTTATTTAGACCATGTTTATGGAGTGGGGTAAGGGAAGACTGGAAATTGTTACATTCTGTTAAAACGTTCTCTGCTATGTGTTTTGCAACTTGAAATTGTTCCATCATAGAACAGAGATTTTATTCCATAATGGGGTGTATGCACTCTGACATAAACAACCAGGCTTGTTTCACTTGATACTCTGTATACACTCTTTAAATACATACCCTGTATGTCCAAATCAAGAGATTTTTAGAGCTGTAACTTTCTGTGATAATAGGTATTTTTAATTAAAAAAAACCAAAAAAAACCCCCAAATTTGGATTTATTTGATTGTGATATGTGTTGTGATGCAGTGTTCCTTTGTTTTTCATACACTGTTGCTGGGGAAAACTGCAGGATCCAGAGATGCAGCATTTGCTTATTGAGAGTGAAAATTGCAGTGTGACCCTGAACTCCAGCAGTGTGGTGACTGGGGAAGGTAGACATGGGACATCAGCCATCAGCTTCCTTGGGGCCTTGAGAATACCTGTGAGTACATGTGCTATTCCTCCCTGTTCCTCTAAGAGTTAAGTTTTGCTTCAGAATTCATTTCCCACAAAATTCTCTATGGAGTGGTGGATAATGTTAACTTCTCATCTCAAGCTTTGACTGGCAGCTCTGGTGTATGTAGGCTAAAGCAGATTCTGGTACACAAGACAAGGTGTACCCCTCTCAGAGGAGGAGTGAGAATTGATACAAAAGTACTCTCTTCCCCAGTGTGCAGAGAGCTCATTGGTTACATCTTAAAAGATATAAGCATCTAGTCTCCAGTACAGATATAAAGGCTTTTTTTCTCTCTCTCTCTCTCTCTTTTTTTAACCTCGTTATAATGGATACTAGAGCAGCCTATAATGTAAAAGTCTACAGGTTGTAGTTAATGACACATGAGTATTAAGGATGAAATAGCAAGTTGGGTCTATAAATGCTTCTCTGTGTTAGAGCTTCTTTCTGTGGTTTCCCTTTTACATCCCCTAGCATTGTTTTTAAAAGCTTTAATTTAAAAAATCTCTTGTATGGTTTGTGTTGAGAAGTTTCAGGTACTGCAAACAATTGGACTGCTGGTGAAAGGAAAAGGAAGTTTCCTTTAGATCAGGGAATATGATCCTTGATTGTCCTCTCAGCTTAAAGCCCTGTCAGCTTCAGTAGGTTGCACAAGTGGCATTATATACAAATTGATTTGGGGCAGGTACAAAGGTAGGGAAGGAAATCTCCAGCATCAAATCACTGTATTCCTGCACCTTCTCATCCTGTCCAGTCTGTCCTCTGTCTCAAGTGTTTTTTCTGCAGCAAAGGGGAAGGGAAGAAAGGTTAGAAAGATTGCTGCTGGTGGCACCTGGAATCTCTAACACTGGTATTTTTCCTGCCTGTTGTCTGGAAGGGTCACAGCTGTATGTATGTGAAGCAGAGAGCGCTGTGTATGGGTGTTGTCCATGCTGAGCACTGCAGTACTCCTTACTGGGGAGTTCAAGAAATCCAGTTTCAAACAAAAACATATCAGATGGTGGGAGGAATGAAGATAGGTTAATTTGGCCATTTGGTTGCAGCTCTGTGCAATAAGCATACTTTCCATCTATCCAGCAGGAAAGAGGATGGGACAGATTAGTATTTTAAATAGGCATATGACCTGTGTGCTCCCAAAGAACATCAAATCCTTCCTGTTCATTTTAGCATCCTCTCTTTGGTCGATTCAGTACAGCTAAGAGATGAGAAGACATGCAAGTAAAATACCACCATCTGCTCTGATTGTAAGCTGTGTGCTTTCATGGGAAAAATGCTTCTTGGGATATCTTGAGAGAAAAAGAGAAGTCTAAATGCTTCTTAGAAACCATTTTCATAATGATCTTAGAAAGTAAATAGCAGCCTCTATCAAGTTACTAACTTCCTATTTTCTTTATTCTCTTAGGGAGTCATAGAGTTCTCCCTTTGTCTCCTGTTTGCAAAGCTGGTGAGCTACACTTTCCTCTTCTGGCTTCCCCTCTATATCACAAATGTAGGTAAGTATCACCCTGAGGGGATGCAGAATTATGACTACAAAGTGTCTGGAAATAATAGCTTGAAATAAACACAAAAATAAACATTACTGCTTCTGAAATAAACTGTCTTTGCTACAGTAGCAGGAGAGTTGTAAGTCGCCAGCTAACATATTTCTCAGTTTTATGAATTCAGAATGATGAGAGGGGCATTTTCAAAAGAAACAGGAAAAAAAAAGCCTGGCTTAGCTGCAACAGTTCCAAGCATCAAAGCATCAACACTGTGTCTTGGGTTCTTGCAAACCAATCAAAAAGGTTTGCTTTCTAACGATGTTTTAATGTGATTGAAGTGCCTTGTTAAAAGGTAATCAAAAAAAATCTAGATGACCTTCAGTGCTACTTTTTGGTTTGTGCTGTGAAGTGCAGAGGAAGGAGTTCCAACTAGCCAGAGGAATTTGTGATCGTGGATCTTGTGAGCCATGATGTGACTCTTTAAACCCTCAGCTAACAAAAAGGTTGTGCTGGGCGAGTATGGCAATAACAGGCAGCAGATGAGGCTGAACACCCTTCCAAAACACAGAGCTGCAGAGCCTGTAGCTACAGGCTGTCATGTGTGGACTTCTGCAGGACTCAGTACCTTGAAAGCAGAGGTTACAGCACTGCCATCTGTGCTGTGGCAGGCAGTGGGGAGGTTGTGGTAGTGCCACTAACCCTGCTGTTTTAGCACATACTGATCTTCCAGAGACTTCTAAAAAATACCAGAGGGGTTTAGAAATTCAGCTGCTTTTGAAACTTCACAATTAGACAACATAATAGGACTGGGTTGCCCAACTTCCTTACGTACTTTTGGAAATCATGCCCTGTGGGGTATCAGTAACTACACGAGACTAAGTGTAAGTGTGTGCAAACCATGGAGTTAAGGAAGTCGCGCGCCCTTCACAGCCCCCAGGAACTGCACAGTGTGTGTGGTGTCAGGCAGGGTCACCAGACACAACCATTCTATTACTGGTTGTGTGGTGGAGGCCTCCAGGATGGGGCTCTGTAAGTGAGCCTCTCAACAGACACTAATCATGCTCTCAGAGCAAAGAGCCTCGTGAGCGTTCGCTAACTGTTTATGAATCTGGGACTGTCACAAATGGGAATGTTTCTAGTCCAGACTTCAACAGTCAGCAGCTCTGTTGCTTGGACTGTATCTGTAGTTAAAGTGGTAAAATTGGGAGACTGCAATGGCATTCAAAAGGCTGTATCCCTGCATACCCAGTTTCAATAGAGTCTTACTTGTCATACACAGTGACAGTTTATGGTAGCTTCTTGCTGTGAACAAATGATGCTGCTGTAAGGTGCCTTTACCCTGGCGTAACTGAACTGTGCTGAGATTCCTACGTTCTGTAGTCAGAAAATGAGACAAGTGTTTTTCTTCTGTCACTAGAGCATCTCGATGCCAAAAGAGCCGGGGACCTTTCTACACTGTTTGATGTGGGTGGTATTTTTGGTAAGTTTTATACATTAATATTGAATCCTTAATCAGACCAGTTTAGGAAAAGCTGTGGCTTGCACAGCGTGATTTTATTATTAATCCTTGCACCTTATATCTGGTGGAGAAAAATGGCAGTAAAGGGACTCAGTTGAGAGCTGGGTTGGTTGTTGAAAACCTAGGGAAATATCTTTAAATTGAACAACTCGGAGCCAGTGATGTTGTCCAGTACAGATTGTAATATAATCGAATCTTTTAGCACAGCCAGCTCTGGCCCATGAGTCTTGATCACATCACCTGTCAAAGTATCTTCCTTTTGTTGCTTTAACATAACAGAACTGTACCAGCTTGTACAGTTGGGTATTTTTTGTGGGCACAGGGTTGAATGGCCACAAGTGCTTTGGTGGTTTGTGTTTGGTTGGTTTTTTTCTTGATGCCTTATGTAACTGGTTTTGGTAAAATTGTAACAATAAGATCAAAACTATTCCTTTGTCATTTGTGGGGTGACCATTGAATACTTAATTTTTTAAGCCAGTGCAAACCTCACAATAAAATAAGCATCATCATCTTGATGACTGGCTCATTTGACACCCCCATATACACCCCCCCGGTACCCATCCCCTCTCCATCTCCCCCAGTTCTCTTATGGAAATAAGCCCTGGATCAGTCTACTGGAAAACAATGGTCATGATGGAGAAGCTTTGCAGGATCAAGAGCTTTGTAGACCCTGGTAGTTCAAGATGCAGGTGTCAGGGTGTGTTGCAGTTCCTGTTCTAGCCTTGTGTAGGGTGTGACTTCTGCTGTTTCTCACTGCTTATTTCATCCCAGGTAGCTAGAATCCAGAGTCAGTAGTTCCTCAGAGATGTGTGTGACTCTTTTCTGCATCATCTTACTCTGATGTGAGCACTGGCTTAACTGCACCAGTGCTGCTTGGACCTTTGGCATTTACATTTAAATTCAAATGAGATGTGAGCACTGGGAAGGGAGAGCCAGGCCCAGCAATATTTAGGAATCTCTTGAATCCAGACAATTTCTTTCCTTTCCCTCTCCCTGTACCAAGTTTCCTTTATATCAATTTGTCAGCTCCTTCCCTCAGGCTTTCCAGCCCCATCCTGCCACACACTCCAATCAGTGTACAGTCTTTGTAGTCATTTGCAAACACAAGAACTGGGGAAAATTAGACCCTGGAGTGACTACCTGGAGAGAAGAATACCACCTACTTCATTTGCCCCAAGATCTAGCATAGCTCACTTTCCCTGTTTGCAGTGTGGTGTGGACAGAGCACCAAGAGCCATGTCTACTGTTGCATGTGAGGAGTTGGGAGACCAGTGAGTAGCTGGGCACAGCTGGATTCCAGAATGCCAGCAGTGAGACTATGTGGCACTTGGTGAAAAGACTTTTTGCATTCAATAGCAGCAGAGCAGTGATTTGTAAAGATTTCTTCCATCTTTTCTGCCCCCCCCCCCCCCCCCTCCCCCCACCCTGTCATCTTGGATGCTTGGTTGGAATAAACAATGAGGAAGAAGATCTGTCTGCTTCTGATATCTTCTGAGTCAAGACCAGCTGGGTTAGTAAGGGGATTTCTAAGCATGAATTACATTGCTGGCCTCACGCTCCGTACTGCTGTGTGTAGCTGCACATTGAAAGCCCTGCCCTGTTTTTTTAATCTCTGCTGGGTTTCGTTAAGTATAACTGGTGTCTCTTGGGTAAAACATACACAGAGTGTCTTCCTCCCTTCTTTCAGGTGGAATCTTGGCAGGCCTGATTTCAGACAGGCTGGAGAAGAGGGCATCAACCTGTGGAATGATGTTACTGCTTGCAGCACCCACGGTAAGAATGTGCCCCTCTCTTACCTCTCTGGCTGACACTTTGACAGCATTCCTTAGGAAGTTCTGTGGACACCTTCTTCTAACTTGGCTGTAAGAGAGTCCAGGACGGGTTAAACCTGGCATGAAAAGTTGAGCCTGTGAGCAAGTGTAGACATCAGGGCAGCCCTTACGAAGTTAGCAACCAGGTCTGATGTGTTGATTGCTATGGGATTATGTGGCAAGTTTATCACTCTCCTGTAAAAGTTGATGTTCGGTTCTTAGCAGAGTTTTAGCTGCTCAAGGGCTAACATTTCTGTGCTGTGTCACAGCTGGAAATTTGAGAGTTTAAAATTGGGTGGTCTCATAACACAGGCCACCCTTCTGAAAGGACGTTCTGGGGCTTACAACCATATCTCTTACCCCCCTCCTCTCTCTAATTAGTCATTCTGCTGTAGTCTAAAAGGGTTAGAAAAGCCTGGAAGTAACTTTCACGTTATACCAGCTCAGGTATTTCGTAGTTAACATGGGGAAAACGGGCAGCCTAGGATGGGTCCATATGTTGGTATTCAACATGTTCCATTTTTCACCTTTACAGTTGTACATGTTCTCCGCAATCAGTAAAATGGGCCTTGAGGCTACTGTAGGTGAGCATTATTTTCTGACTGGCTTTCTGTGAACTTCTAATTTATGATCCTTTGCACTCTCCAGGGGTTTTTTGTTTGTTTGTTTTTTGTATTTACTAGGTTTTAATTTTATATTTTCCCTCGGAGGCGGAAGTATGGAAACAAATCCCCTAAACTTTGGCTTGCAGGCTTTCCACAAGGTTAGGAAGGAGGGGCTAGAAAATAGGTAAAGGATGGCATGAGAAGAGTGATTTAGTTAGTATCATTGGTCATCTTTGTAAACCTTGTTGAGTCAGCACAGGCTTCATTATATTCCCTGTGCCAAATGTCAGAGGTGTTTAAAGCCTACTTTTAGTACTTTTAACAGCAGCATTATCATTACTCTATAGACTGAATTCACTTGTGGCTTCCCATCTGTTACCTCAAAACAGCAGTTGGACCACAAGTGCTGACAGTGGTGTCTCTCTACCTGAGGGCCTCATTAAGTTGTAGGACCCTATGGTGCTTGGCGCTTTGTGAGCAGAGATGGGGGCTTGTGTGTGGATCCTGTGAGAATCCCCCACTTCTAGGATGGGTTTGGTCAGATTTCCCCTTTCTCTGACCGAGCAGGATCAGTAAGGGCCCTGGGAAGTGCCTTTTGACTCAGGCCCTTCTCCTGTCATATTTGTGAATCCACATCATGAAGTAAGCATTAAAAGCAGGTAGGAATGTTTCCCCCTTTCCCAATTCTGTAATGGGGCCAGGGAGCACAGGAAGAATTAAACCATTTGAGAGCCATAGGCTGTGATGACTCCTGTTGCAGTTGACTGTCTTTCAAGCAACTCACGTTTTCCATTTATGTCTGACTTACAACAGTGATGCTGCTTATCAGTGGTGCCCTGGTGAATGGCCCTTACGCGCTGATCACCACTGCTGTTTCTGCTGACTTGGTGAGTTTGGCTTCCTCTCTGCTTCCAGTGTTAGGAGCTTTGGCCTCCAGAGACAGCCCTTTGTCTTCTGCAGGGTAGGCAGTGAAGGGCCTGCAGAGGAATAGGGGGCTGGATAGGCAGTGCTGATCTCAGCCACTGAGTTAGTGTGTCAATCCAAGTGAGTGTCGTGCTTGTGAGAGGCTTCTACGTTACTCTTGCCCGCTTAGGAGACAGCCCAAAGGTTGTGGATGGCAGCCCAAAGTGGACGTGAAGGATGCATACAAGGTCAAGTCTCGGTACAGGTGCCTTCTCCCCTTTTATACTTTGCATCTCTAAATGGGAAGGAGCTGTGTCTACGTCAGAGATGAGCTGGAGACTTAATTCCCATCAGTGGGGAAAGCTATACACAGCACTTGTGTCCATGCTGCCCTCTGCCCCTTCTTGTGCAGTTACACTGGTTGCCAGCACGTCCAACAAACAGGTCAGGCCGTCACAAATGTCATGTTTAAAGACTGACTCTGGTGCCTTTTGTTAGCTGGGTTTTGGAAGGTTGCTTTCAAAGGTCCTCATTCCTTCAGGCCCTGAGCAAGAGGCAATAAATATGCTAAATATAGGGAAAGGAGCAAGACAGAGATCTCCAGAAGTATTCTAGAGCCCTGTCCTTGGCCTGGAGGTCTTGGCAAGACAAGGCAGGCACCGTGCATTGCCCATTTTATCAGTAGCCTTGCTGAAGGGGTTGCTAGCTAGCAAGTGGGGCCTGACCTATCAGGATCCCTACCTGGCCCTTGTGAAGAGGGTTGCCACTGCCAGCCAGTTCCTAGGATGTCAGCAATCAAACATCTGACACCAGCAAATATAAATTGCTGTTTACTGGCTTCTGCTTGGTGTACTGGAGATAAAGGCCTGTCTGTCACAGCAGTTCTCTGAAGTATTATTCATTTTTTCTGCTTTCTGCTAAGTCCTTCCCTTTATCAGTTGTTTTATTCTGAAGACTTGGCTTCTAATGTTGGGACTGAAGAGCTTCTTTTAGCTCAAGAATTCTTTGATCTGATATCCATTCTGATCCAGTGCTCCTGTCATAGCAGGGAACTTTTTTTTTTTTTTTTTTTCCCCCTTTTGTTCTGCAGAGCTTTGCTGTAGTAGCAGGGGAAAAGAGGGCTGTGGAAACAGCCTTGCTGCACAATGCAAAGCTGAAGTGCACCCTTGTTGCTTGAATCCACAATGTGCAGGACAGAAAGCTTCTTTGCTCCTGTGGTTTAAATAACATGATTTAATAAAGGAGAATGCTTCTTTAGTAGCAATAAAAGGGTCTCTGAGCCAGGATATATAAGGCATCTTCACTGTGTACGTTGAATGGGGAGGGGGGTGAGTGAGAAGGCATTGTAAAGACTTTTTCAGAGTTCATCTCAGGATGGGTCTAAGCAGTTTTTGTCACTTCAGGGTACTCATAAAAGCCTGAAAGGGAATGCAAGAGCCTTGTCCACAGTGACAGCAATCATCGATGGAACAGGATCTGTAGGTAAGCCAGAGCTGTAAGGTAGCCTGTCTTAGCTGTGGTAGGTTAAAGCAAAGGATCTTTGAGAAACCAGGCTCTCCCCAGTTCACATTTTGCCAGGACTTGGTACAACTATGGACATGGGGAGTAGAGCAGACTTAACCTCTGACCTCTCTAGTGGTCCCATGCTGGAGGGAGGGAGGGAGTCTGGGGCAGACAGCAAAAGTAGGCGCCAGTGAGCTGGTTCTGAGGTCAGGGGTATTTTCTTCATGCCCTCCGCACTGGTATGGGGAAGGGGAAGTTGAGCAGGACTCACTGTGATACTGGCTGAGGGTTTTGTTGAGCCAGAAACAGGCATTTCTCAAACTTTGTAGTCCTCCCAACTTCCCATATTAGGTTTCCTGTCAGCCTGCTGTTGTTGGTAAATACCAACAGTGATGTTGGTGTTTCTGGGACCTTCTAATACGTAATCTAATAGTGAGTTAACCAGGTGGAGAAATTTATGTTCTAATCCAGGATACCTGTCTTTCAGCAGGGTAAATCTTAGGTTGCATCATTTTGATGATACCAATATTGTATTTCAGGTGCAGCTTTGGGGCCTCTCTTAGCAGGTCTCATTTCCCCATCTGGTTGGAACAACGTGTTCTACATGCTCATGGTGGCAGACGCGTGTGCCTTGCTAGTAAGTCTAAAAATGCTATTTATTGGGTATTGCTTTTCTGCTACACTACCTTAAAATGCAAATTTTCCCTCTGCAATTTCAGTGCCCCTTTTTGAGAAGAAACTTTCCAATTGTGTGGGAAATTTTCAATTAAAGAGCAGATTTGCTCATTGTGAAATTCTCATCTAATTTTAATCAAAAGCGCAGATAAGTTCTGATGCAGTTCAGTTCCCCAGCAGATACACATCTGTTAATTGCTGGCTGAGCAGATCACAGCCAGCATAATTGTGAGTAAACTTTCATGTGTAGATGCCTCAGATTCTACTCGTGGAAGAACTACTTCTGCTTTCTTTTAAAGCCTGCGTAGCGAAGCAGTAGCAAATGTTTCGCTGCATTGCTGTGTCACCATCATCACTGCAATAATAAAGCTTTAGAACATTAATACATCACATTTTCCATATGGGCCCTGAAACTGTACTAGGTTAGACACAAAATTGGCATCCTAACTTTTAATAGTAACCAGGAGTGGATGTTTAGGGGAAAGGAGTGCTACACACACAGTGGCTCAGTACAAAGCATGTCAGTTTTCCTTTTCTTCTCCTCTTTGAGATCATAGAATGTGTTGGGTTGGAAGGGACCTTTAAAGGTCATCTAGTCCAACCCCCCTGCAGTAAGCAGAGACACCTTTACCAGATCAGGTGGCCCAGAGCCCCATCATGCCTGACCTTGAGTATCTCCAGGGATAGGGCTTCCACTACCTCTCTGGGCAACCCATTCTGGTCATCTGTGACCCTCATATTGAAGAATTTTTTCCTAATATCCAACCTAAATCTACCTTTTTCTAGTTTAAAGCCATTACCCCTTGTCCTATTGCTACATGCCCTTGTGAGCACTTCTACAGCGTTCTTGTAGCCCCCCCTTCAGGCACTTTAGGGCTGCTATAAGGTCCCCTCAGAGCCTTCTCTTCTCCAGGCTGAACAACCCCAACTCTCTCAGCCTGTCCTCATAGGAGAGGTGCTCCAGCACTCCCATCTTTTTTTTGTGTAATCCTGTGTAATGCATAGGAAGATCTGAAAAGGTTTGTTGGTTGGGTTTTTTTTCTACTTCTGGTTTGCCCCACTTTTCCTTTAAAGACCAGAGAAGACAGAGATGAGGCAAGGCAAGCCTTGCTGTACCTTTGAAGTCATTCTTGTTGCGGCTGCCTGTAGGTTACCCTGTAGGTTATGTGTCTGTGCCTGCTACAGATTTCCCAGGCAGGTGTCTGTACTGGCTTTGTTCTCCAGCAGAGCAGAATGCTGCCATGACTGCCTGAGAGAGATCCTGAAGTGTCACTTGCTTATTCTCTCCTTTTGAA
Organism: Gallinula chloropus; assembly: GCF_964237585.1. Taxonomy (NCBI): domain Eukaryota; kingdom Metazoa; phylum Chordata; class Aves; order Gruiformes; family Rallidae; genus Gallinula; species Gallinula chloropus. The sequence goes on from NC_140085.1 coordinate 118,851,332, forward strand.
GCCCTGGGTAGAAGTGCTCCTGAGAAGGCAGGGTGACTGTGAAACACCTCAGAAATACTCCTTCCTCTGTACTGTCTGCACCCAACAAAGCCCTGTGTCTGCGTGGGATTGCACTGCAGAGGAGCTGGTGCTGAGTCTGTTAGAGCCCTCCCTACTGACACAAGAAAAGCAGAGTCTTGCTTTGAGTTAGGATTGAGGCTTCTTTCCTAAATTAAACCCAAAATTTTAAAGGGTTTTTTTCCATATTTAAGATGTGAAATCTCTGAAAATTAATTAAATAAAGTAAGCTTAATAGTAGAAGCATGTTCCCACAGGTAGTCGACAGCAACTCTCTAAATCCAGATTTTTGTTGCTTTCAGTATTGGGTATTCCATGTTGCAGAATGAGGTTTGGGAGAGAATTGTTGCTGTCCCAAGTAGATTTAAAGCTAAGCTCCTCTTTTCTTCTCTCTTTTCTTTTATAGTTAGTTATTAAAAACAAATGAAACTGCCTCATTTTTGTTTACAGCATCTATTAGAATGCCCTTGTAAAGCTCTGCTTTGTGAGAGGGTTGACTCTGCTGTCGTAATAAATCCTGGGTTTTGTAACTCTTGTTCTGAGTTCTGTCATGCTGAGCCACACGTGTATCTTTGAAACGTTAGGTTTAACTTCTGAACCCACCCATACTCCTAATAGTGAAGAAACTTGGTTTTCAGCAGTGAGACTCTAAGGATAAGGAAGCCTGCAACAGTGAGGAACCCTGGAGGTTCTAATTCTGCCTTTAAAATACGTGGCAATCAGCAGATTCTATTTGTAAATCGCTTCCTTGGCTACTATCTTGGTACACCTTCTAAAGTGCGCTTGAAAGGCCTGATCCTGGGCGCACAAGTAAACATCACCGGCTTCGCTCAGAAGCTTTTCACACACAGCGCTGTTTCTCAGAACAGCACCTAAAATAGGTGTGTGCTCCAGGATGTCTGTCTGCTGGTTTTCCTGAAGTCTTGGGTTCCCTCTGCTGGTTTCTGTACACATATGTTGATAAAGTAACATCAGAAAGCCATTCTGGTCTTTATGAAGAAATTGATCTTTCAGATTTCAAAAAGGAAATTATTTTCTTCATGCAAACTCCTCTTCCAAACGTTGGCTGAGCATCTGTAAATCATAGAATGGCATGGGTTGGAAGGGATCCCAAGGATCATAGAGCTCCAACTCCCCTGCCTCAGGCAGGGCCACCAACCTCCAGGCCTGGATCTACACAAGGCTGCCCAGGGCCCCATCCAACCTGGCCTTGAACACCTGCAGGGACGGGGCATCCACCACCTCTCTGGGCAGCCTGTTCCAGCACCTCACCACTCTCTCTGTAAAGAACTTTCCCCTAATATCTAATCTAAACCTTCCTTCCTTTAGCTTTAATCCATTCCCCCTTGTCCTGCCATTGTCTACACTTTTAAAAAGTTGATTTTTTTTTTTTTTTACTGAGTTGAGCATTACAGGGTAGTTTCGGATGAGGAACTGTTGAAATAACAGCGTTCCTCTTACCCTGAAACACTGTCTATTTGTCTGTCTGTATAGATGTTAACACAGATTCTGTGACTGTTTTTACAGTTCTTACTCCGTCTTATCCAGAAGGAACTCCGGTGTAACGCAGATCACACCCTGTAAGTGTTACGCTTGGCTGTTGCTCTTCGATGATAGTGCGAAAACACGTGACTGAGGCTCTGCCCCGTAATACTTCGGTGTTTGAAGGTTTCTGTATGACCATTTCTGACTCTTCTGCTTCCAAAGTGATCTCCTTTTGATGTTTTCAAATGATGAACATTTTTCTTTAGAACATCTTATTTTGATAAGCATCTGAAAACAGGCTTCTTTGCAGTCCTGCTAGTTACTGTTTTTTCCCAAATACATAATCTTCCTGGTTTTTTCATCATGGAGCATCTGGGTGGGGATAAGAAGCTACTTCATTGCTTGCTCTGTGGTTTTTAATAGCTTCAAATGTAACTTTTCCCAAAAGGTTTCCTTAAGGGAAAGGGTTACTCTGGTTTCACAGTGCTTTGAATTGAGGAAAAAAATACCCCAAACAATCCACTGACTCAATGGTGTTGCAGCTGCCTAATCAAATTCTAAATTGGGCCCATCAGCTGCAGTTCTGGAGAAGTCACATGGATGGGGAATAGAAAACAGCGTGGCAAGGGACGGGTCCTGCAGTTTGAAGTGAGTGGCTGTTGTACCTCACACCTGCCTGACCGCTGTTCTTTCCCCAGGTTTAAGGAGCACTGAGGTCAGAGCCCAGATTTGGAATGAGGACTGCCTAACTCGTCAGAGCTCTTCCCTGAGGAAAGAAACAAGTCATGGAATGCGTCATTCTATATTTAAGAGATGGGTGAAGAACTTTGCACGCTTACTGGAAGCAATGTGAGAAATGCAACTGGTAAATCCCTGAAGCTCTTATTTTTTGCACATGCATAAGTACCTCAGGATGGCAACTGTTCATCGGCCGGAGAGAGGAACTGTGGGAAGGCTGTAGCGGCACGCCTCACCTGAACCAAAGAGAAGTACCAAGTGCCTTTTTATTTCTTTTGATAGAATGTTTTAAATTAAAATGCTAAACTGCTTATTTTCCAAAAACCAAGTCAAAACTAGAGCAGAAGGAAGCTGAGACAGTAAGAGATGGTCCAGCAGTGAACTGTTCCAGCCTCAGTGAGCAAAGCGTGCATCCCATATGTCACCTTGCACACACAGAGGGCATCGCTTTATAGAGGACCATACCAGCTGGTTATTAAGATGCGCTGCTATTAGTATCCTGAAGCTGCTCAGACAATAATAACCTCAACTTATTATTAGTTTGTAACTACAGTGCTGCTTCTAATCCCAAGGATGACATCCAGCCTTTTGGTAGGTAATTGAAATGGAATTTACTGTTGGGGCGTACCACAGTTAGCGGTTTCCACAGGCTCTCTGGATGGATGCTAGTCCTCAATTAGGATTGTGTGGAAAAAGGAGTCCTAAGCAACAAAATGTAGATTATGGGTCAGAATTTTGGGGGGGGGGGAAGGGGGGGCGGACCTCTAATGATTTTCAGGGCATTATAAACTGATTGTGTGAGCGTTGTGTAATGGTTCTGCTGCTCCTCTCCTGAAGTGAGAAACTGTTCCTTTGGCTGGTAGAGGACTGTGAGCTGTCAGACTTCTGCACTGCAGGACTGGGCAGATGAGCTGCTTTAGTGCCCGCTGCCAGAGTGATCTCTATTGGGTGCTCTCTGGTTTCAGTGCTTGTGTGTGCACATGAAAGTCATCGTCAGACCAGAGCCTTAATAACCAGAAACCTTCCAAGTGGCTAATTTCAAGTGGCTCTGAATTTCAGGTTCGGAGCCAAAATATGTTTATATTGGAAAAGACAAATTACCTAGGTGATAGGTTGTAACAAGAGCATTTTGGTGACTGGTGTTACCCAAAAAATAGACTCTTTGGAACATATCATTTCTTTGTATAGCCGTCTCCTTTGCAAAACAGATGTTACTGTGATTATTTTATTTTTTTTTTTAAAGAGATGTACAATGTATAAAGGAATTTCTTTTTGTATGGGGTGTTTATACTTGGATCATGAAGGCTAGATAATTTAAACTGTGGGATATTCTTAACTATTTATTAAAGCTCTAGGCATATGTCTTGTTCTGAACTGTGCTCTAAGTTCTGTAAAACAATGCAGGAGTCTTTTTACATTCAATTTAAAATCAAAATCACTCTCTAAAATAGTCTGAAAAACATGGAGAGACGTTCTCATCGGCTGCTGGTGGTGTTCCACGTGTGGTGGCACAACACTTAATTTCCAGGCCTGTTTTGTAATTCTTCAGTCTTTGATCAGTTAATTTTCCTGCTTTGATTCAGCACGTGCTTTACTTTTGATTTGAACAGTGTAAGAATGTGTGTGTGTGTGGTTGGGGGGGGGGGGGGTTAGCTGTTTTGCTGAGTAGAGATACAGGGGAGAGACCTCAGTCCCACAATGACGTAAGGATGGTGCAGAAGTCCTTGCAAGTGAAAGTTCTACCTGGGCTCTGACCCTGCAGTTGCCTAGGTGGATGGTTAACATCACACATTTCGAGTGATCCCCATTGAGACCAGCAGGGATGCTCAAGATGTTCATTTGTAAACCTGTGCTGGGTTTGGAGTTGTTGTCGCGCTTAACGGCAGCCTCATTGTGCAGCAGGGTGACTTGACAGGACTTCCATCCCGGTCTCCGGGGCACCACCAGCCGGGCTGGCGACAGGGAATAACACCGGGACCCCACCGGGGCTGTACTGGAACAACTTCAGTGGGGAGGGAGGGAGAGTGGGACCTCTCTGGAGGAGGAGATTGTTGCCTTCCCCACAAAAAGGCAGGCAGAGCTACGTGCCAGTTCACTGAAACAGCTTTAAACTTGGCTGCGCTCAGGTTTGTGCGAGTCCGTTCCTCACGGGCTGAGGTCGTAGGTTAAAGTGCTTTCAGGTGTATTTAACAGTTACAGGTTGTAAAGATATTTAACTGTCTTTTGGGTTTTACGTGTTTTACTTGTTGGGGCGGCTGCTGCTGTTATTTATTTATTTATTTGACTGGCTTTTGCACTGTGGTGACTCTGGTGTGGGATGACGGCGGCGTTGGAGGCACCGGCCGAGCCCTCCCTTCCATCCATTGCAGGAGGGAGTTAGGACTCAGCGTGCCCACGTCTCCTTCCTTGCCAACATGCAGCATGTCCGTTCCTCCCAGCGACGGATTTGTTGGACGAAAATAAGAAGGTTTGCTTTTCTTTTTGAACAGCCTTAAAAGTCCTCCAGGTTTTAAGTAAACTGTGGGTTCTGTTTGTATGGGGTGTCAATATCCACTAATCTGGAAATGAGCAAAACTGACAATGTTTTGTGTGTAGAAGTGTGACCGGTAGAGCCACATTTAACTATGACTTCAGGGTTTGTGTGTTGTTTTTTAATGCTGGTTATTGTGATTGTTATTCATTTACCATCCTGTGTTGAATAAAAAATAGATTCTTCTTTAAGATGAGAAGTGTTGATTACTTTTACATCTCTGTGAAGAAACGCTTCATTTATTGGTTGGAAGGATAGATGTCCCTGCTGGGACAGTGCTCTTGTCTCTTGCGAGGGTAATGAAAATGGTTCATCAGAAGAACAAATTAGAAGCTTTAGTCTGAAAACAATACCCTTCTTAACTTGAGTATGTAATCATCCTTTGTTTTTTTCATTTTATGGGATTGTGGGTTGTACAACGTCAGTATTCCCAGTTACCTGCGTCAGGTGGGTGCATTCTGCCTCCTTAAGTTTAGTCTAGGAGGAAAGGATGACACTCACCAGGGTCAGGGACCAAGCCCAGCTCCTACAGCACAGTTTTAAGGTGATTTTTTTTCTTTCTGTTGTCTGCTTTGCTTGTCCTTCAATTTATATGGAATTGAAATTGAAAACCTTAATCTTTTCCATATCTAATCATCTTAAACACTTACTGTTTTGATTCTCTTACGATGGGGTTTGTGCACCTCTACCTGAGAGAAAATGTCCATACTTCAGATGTGCTGGGGAGAAACCACTTGGAAAAGGAAACAATTTCTGATTAGAAAAATGTGTAAAGGTGTCTGAGGGACTTGGGTGGAGTTTCTCATCAAAATATACTCAGGGTTAGGTAAATAACAGCTGGGCCATCTTTTAAAAGAAGGGGAGACCCATATCCAAGGTTCTACCCTGCGGGGTTCAAAGCCGGAGCCTCCAGTGGAGCACCAGCCCCCTCAGAGCTGTTGCAGTGTGTCCAGCAGTGGGGGTTTGTCTCTGCTGTGTGTCAGGAGGGTTTACAGGCTGGGAAGGAGATGAATAGGCAGTGAGGGAGGTGGTGGTGTATTCGCAAGGTGCTTCGAGACTCCTTTTGCCTCTTCAGTTGAACTGCTGACCTGCTCCACGCACTGGTGTGCTGCTCCTCTCTGTTTTGCCAGGTAGGACGTTCCAGAAGGGATTCTGCCGTCTACTGCGGGAGGTTATTGCATCTGTTTCTGGCATTATGCCCTTAGAGTAACAGTGTCAGTCCCTCCATGTGTGTCTGTGCCAGCCTCATGCTCCCTCAGGCTCCAGCTGACCTCATCATGTTGGTGCTTGGGAATCCAGTTCCCGCTGGCAGGTGTCTCCAGCAACTGATGTGCATGGGGGTTTACATGAGAAGTGCTGCTCAAAATTAGGTCGGTGTAAGGTGGCATAAATGAAACCAGAGGATGCTTAGAGCTGTTGGAGATGACCATTCTTCACGTGGAATTAATTTGGGGAAGACTCTTTGCAACCCCATCAAATGATGATGCCCAGACTGGTAACAGTGGTGGTGTTTGGTCTGAATGAAATGTTACAGCCTGTGTGTTGTATAGGAGGTGAGATTCGGTTACCTCGTGGTTTGTCCCAACCTCAGAGTCTATCTGGTATTACGTCCTGATTGCTGCACGACATCACTTTTGACTTAGAGCAAGCCTGTCTTCATTCTGCTTTATTCTCTACTAAACCAGCCAGGCGATGGTACAGACTTCCCCTGCCCTCCTCCTGCAGACTGCCGTGCCCAGGGAGGGGCTGCAGGGAGCTCTGGGGCTTTGGTAACCCTGAACTACATTTTCCTGCCGTGACAAGTTAAAAATTTGCCTGTCATCCTTAAAGCTGGGGAGGGGGAAGGAGAGGATTTAACTGCTGGTCATGTCCAGTGACCTTAATGTTGTGAAATACATTGTGCTGCCTCAGAATTTATTAAACTCTGTTATAAAATGTTGGGTTTTCCCCCTTTTTTTTTTTTTTTTTTTGTTTCCCTTCTTTTCATTAGTTGCCAGTTTTGAATAAGGAGAGAATTAGTTAAGGTTACCAGCTGATGCTTGGGGCTTATTTTTATTTTTCCCCTCTGTATTTCTCTTTTGGCTTACCCTTCCCCTGCAGTCAAACTTCCACAACTCTGAAATTATGAATACAAGAGCCAAGCTTTGTTTTTTAGGCATATTTCAGGGAACCTGCTCCTCTCCTGCAGCAGGAGATTAGCTGTCAAAAATGTGTCAGAAGTCTCTTTTGATGCTGCACTTTAACTAGAGTGTTCTAAGGATGTTTTCTTCACCTCCTGATGATGCTGGGGGTAGGGCTTCTCTCCTTCTCTTCCAAAAGCAGCTGACATATTTAACCCCCCTTGCCACAGTGACCCCTTTGGTAAACTGCATTTTATTGTCAGGCAGAGGAGGACACTGGAAACATTGAAGCGGTGTCAAAAGGCTGGTGGTGCAACAGGTAATCACAGGATTGGAAGGGACCTCAAGAGATCATTGGGTCCACTCAGATGGGATGGCAACAATACTTCCTTCCCAGTGGCTGATTACAGCCTTCACACCAAGCTTTTCCAGCTGTTCAGAATGGAAAGACACTTAAGCACTCCCCTCATGAAGGATTTGCCCAGCAGCTTCACGTAGCGAGGGGCTGCCTTTCGGGCTCGGAGCCGGCAAATGCGCCCTGTGCTGTGCGGAGAAGGCACGTGTGCGTATGCTCACTGAACGTCCCTGCTCCTGGCTGGTAAATGACTATCCAGATGTCAGCAAACAGAAATAGGTCTTTTTTTCTTTTCTTTTCTTCTCCTCCACCCCCGCAGGGTGTATCTGCATCTTGGTGAGGTTTTAAAACAGATGGGAGGAAAAAAGGCAAAGGGAAGAAAAGTAGCGTTAGCACAAGTCAGCAGAAGGCTGCAGTCAGGAGCTTCCACAGATTTCATCTGAAAAAGAGCAAGGGCCTTTTTGTATGAAAAACTGGCTACAGCTAAAGAAAGGAAGTTCAAAGAGAGGAAAGTGGTCCAATTTTGGAAACAAAAAGAGGACATCAAGTGGTGACACGTAATTACAATGCAGATTGTAATCGGGGTGCCACAGAAATGTGAATGTGGGATGGGGTGATAGTAAAATGCAAAGACAACAAAGCACAACAGACTGAGTTGACTGGGAAACTACAGAGAGGTGAAAATCTGGCATTGGGATTAAAAAGATGAGGAAGGGAAAAGCCACCTCATCCCAAAGGTCTTGTGTGACAGGCAGCGCTTGCAGACGGGAAGGTGAGGGCTGCTATCCCTGTCCCCCTCTGATGGCACCAGGCATGGCCTCAGGGTGTGCCTGGGAACTCCAAGAGATGTGCCCAAGCGCAGAAGAGAACTGCCCTGGCTCAATGTGGATCTGGTCAGCTGCTTGATCCTTTCTCCTGTGTTATTTAGGCGTACGAAACCTGCAGGATAAATATATCTTTGGCCTGAACAACCATCAGAGTTCATTTGAAGCTTGGCAGCTTTCTGCTCCCATGTATATCATTATTATACACACACACACACACACACACCCTTCCAGGAGCTAATTCATTGTGTGCTTGTAAGAAATGCCCGTCAAGGTTGGTCCTATCTCAGGGCTGCAGCCTCTGAGGGCTTCTGCAGGTCCTAGGGGAGCTTTCACAGGACTTGCAGCCAGAGGCGTTCAGCTGATGTTTCACTCTTCGTATAATCACAGAGTGGTTTGAGTTGGGAGGCACCTCAAAGCCCATCTAGTTCCAACCCCCTGCCATGGGCAGGGACACCCTCCACCAGACCAGGCTGCCCAAAGCCCCATGCAACCTGGCCTTGAACACTGCCAGGGAGAGGGCATCCACAGCTTCTCTGGGCAGCCTGTGCCAGGGCCTCACTGCCCTCACAGGGAAGGATTTCTTCCTAACACCTAATCTAAGTCTGCCCATTACCCCTCATCCTGTCACTGCATGCCCTGATAAGCAGTCCGTCTCCAGCTTTTCTGTAGGACCCCTTTAGGTGCTGGAAAGCTGCAGTTGGCATCAGCAAACTCCTTTGCTCATGTGAAGGCAGGCTGGACACAGGGTTGGATGAACAGTTAGTGGAGGGAGGCTGAAATTTCAGGTGTTCTTACCAGGCAAGGTGCAGGCCTGTGCCCGTGGACCCCAGTTCGGATTCCTTCCATCGTTTTCAGGTTATCACAGTTACTTGAATCTGGGTTTGGGGCTAGAGGTAGCACTTCAAAAATAAATGTCTCAAAACTTGAATTAATCTGATATTTTCAGTTATTTACCATCATGCTAATTGATTCTGCTGCTCTGATCGCATTTATAGTGTGTAAAACTTATTTCTCATATTTCCTCACCCCCAGAGGTCACTTACTTGCACAAGCCGGGCCCTGAGGTTTATCCCAGTATTGCAGGATGTGGATTTTATATGTGCTGGAAAATTGGCTTTTTCTGGCCTGACATCAATGACCAAGTTAATTTTTTTGTTAGTTTGTCTCACAAAAAGATTCACCTTGGCAAGGTGGCATCAGATGGAGGAACTGCATCAGAGCAGGGTGAGGTTAAGTGGCTTAACCCTTCCCCAACGGTGAGTGCTTTGGTAATTGTATCCCCTGGCTGCAGCAGAGATGTAATCCCTTTCCAGCCTTTCCTCCTGAGCGACCTTTTGCTAGTGTAGCCTGGCAGCAAGCATCTGGAGAATCCAAAGAATTTATTAAAGTCCGTGCTGGTTTGGGCACTGCAGGTTTCTTGGGGTTGTTTCTTTGGTTTTTTACTTTATCTGGTACCAAAATCCCCAACAGGTGGCCTGGATTTCTTGGACTATTCAGAAACCAGCAGCAGCTCTTGGCATTGAGGTCAGAGCTCAAAGTAGCAGCCTGAGTTCATATGCTAAACCAGGAGGGATACAGATGCATTTCTCTGTGTGTCTGTAATATATATATATATATATGTATATATTTGTATGTCTCTCTGCACATTTATACATATACATGTGCTGACATACACATATGCATGTGTATATGTATGTATATATACATATACATATATGTATACGTGTGTGCTTGTATGTGTATGTGTATGTATATGTATGTATACATACTATATATATATGCACACATATACATACACATATATAATCAACCTTGAGAAAAGAAGTCTAACAGGAAAGCTGATTAATGTTTATAAATACCTGAAGTGTGGGGCATGGGGGAATCAGCCAGCCCCTTTTCAGTGGTCTGTGGGGACAGGACAAGGGGCAATGGCTGCAAGTTGGAGCACAGGAAGTTCTGCACCAACATGCAGAAGAACTTTTTCACAGTGAGGGTGACAGAGCCCTGGGACAGGCTGCCCAGTGGGGTGTGGAGTCTCCCTCTCTGGAGATATTCAAGACCCATCTGGACGCCTATCTGAGTGATATGTGCTAGGGAGCTGCTTTGGCAGGGGGGTTGGACCCAATGATCTCTCGAGGTCCCTTCCAACCCCTACGATTCTGTGCTTCTGTGATATATACACATATACACACACATATCTGTATGTCCCTCTGCACGTGTATATGTATATATATGCAGAGAGACATACATATATCTGTATATGTGTGTATGTGCATATATATATATGTAGAGACATACACATATATACATATGTATATATGTATACATATATGTATATATGTACATATACACACACACACACACACACATATATATATACACATGCAGAGAGACATACACATAGCGGTTGCAGCCCGAATTGGGAACAAGCTGAAAGGGCTGGATTTCACCACTCAGCAGGTCAGGGGAGTCTAGCTCAAAAGAGAAATGACAGAATGACAGATAACTCCTGAATTCTCCCCTTCTAGTCTGTGTCATGCAAAGGGCAGTCAGCCCTTTGGCGGCCCAGTGTAGCTAAGTGACATACAGGCAAAATGTTTGGAAGGAGTAGTTTTCTCCTGAATCTGGTGCCAAGCGCAGTGATGTGATTTCTGCTGCTAGAGGACAGAGTATTGTATTTAAGTGTGAGTCACCCAATTTTGCTGCAGGCAGTTCTGAATCTATTCTTACATCGCTCTGATCAACTGGTAGGAAAGAGCCGAACGTGTATTGTTCCCTGGCAGAATCTGCAGGTTCGGTTTTACAGCGATAGGTGTAGCCACGGGATCCAATTTAGCCATCCCTGTTAGAAACCTTTATGAAGCTTCTTCCCCCTTTTCCTTTGGCTGCAGCTTTCCAGCAACACAAAAGGGTGTTATTAAAAAAGAGGTCACGAAAATTCATCAAAAGCCTATTCTCCCCCCCAAACAGAAGGAAGAGCTGAAACAGGATGCAGAGTCACCTGTGCTGAGGTGACCACCACCCCACTGGAGTGTGTGTGTGTGCATGCTGGCTCTTTGCTTTCCACTTGGCTGGGTTAGGAAGGGGGCATAGAAGTGAGAAAGTTCCCTCACTTTCTTGGCACCAAGGGGAATCTGCTCCCACAGCCAGGCCATGTGTCTGCTTGCAAAGCAGCACGATCGCTGAAGGCAGGGAGAAACAGCGAGAAACCTTCTGCCTTTTACATCAGCACTTCTCTGACGTGGGGTCACCAGCCCAGAGAGGCAAATCCAGGGTGCAGGCAGCAAAGCTTGCAAAGGTGTGGTTTAGGACCGATACCTGTAGAGCTTCATTGGACAGATTTAACTTCCCGTGTGCTTTGCTGCCAAGCAAATCCCCAAGCTCTAAACTTACCCTGGATTTCAGCAAATAATTTTTTGAGGAGGATGAAATCCCTCTCCAGAAAAGCACCCAGAAATGGTGACTAGATGGCATTCCCTGAACACCTGAAGTACAACTAACGCATCCTGTTCTCGGAACAATTTCCACCATCGTTTGAAGTTGTGAGCCCTCGGTAGGAAGGCTGCTGGTGATGTAAGTCATAGAGTGGCGGGGAAAACAAAGCTCCTGCGTTTGCCTGCTTGAAATCCTCTAATAAAATAATGCATCTGTCGAAGAAGCATCTAAATGTCATTAGTGTTTGTCATCAGAAAGGAAATGTTATTCCTAAGACCAGGCTGGTTCCTACGCACAGTTTTTCCAGCCTTCCCAGACCCATAAAAGCCATCAAAGTGGATGATCAGCAACTCTGATATGTTCACCTTATGTGTCCCTGCGAACATCCGGAGCTGCCTTCCCCCGTGGTTTTGCTGTCTCTCTTTTTTCAAGCATGGTCGATGTAACCCACAGAAATGGGTTCTGCTGAGAACAACAAACAAACAATCCCACGATGAACTGTCCCGATAGTCTTAACTTTTTAGGCCAAAACCTGGATCCAGTAAGCACTGGGGTGCTGCAGGACTTGCCAGCAAGCTGCAGACCCTGTGGTACGAGTCTGTGACTTTGTGAACTTCAGTTCAACTCGCCCAGAATCAAACCCTGGATCTTTCTGCAGTGCGCGGGCTCTGCCTGTGTGGGCACCCAGGCTGCCTGTGGCAGCTAATGCTCCCTGGGGAGTGCACTGGCTGCTGGGACGCCACGGGCAGGGCCCCTTCACAGACTCCTCCGTGGTGATGGATTTTGTGTCTCGGGAGGACTTGGCTGAGCTGAAGCCTCCTCACCTTTACGATACGCAGCAGAGACAGTTGCTGAAGCTGGAAGGCGCTCGAGCAATCGCATCAAGAGAAACACGTGGTGGACGCCTCCAGAGAGCAGCACCAGCACTGGAGAGAGACTGGACTCCGAAGCCATGGCAAACGGTGGCGACACTGCTCCCCGTCAGATGACACAGGGCAGGAGGAGAAGTGTGGAGCCCCTTTGGCCATGGTGGGTGAAGGCACTGGGACAGACAGCAGGGAGGGAGATGGTGGAAGAGCAGCAGGGGAAACAAAGAATAAAAGTGCAGGGAAAAGGTGTGGGGTGGGGAGAAGAGCTGGGCTCAACACTGTGCTGCATTTAATGGAGTGCTGCCAAGTTTTTACTTTATTTCTGTGTGTTTACTGTATTTCTGCATGTTGTTGACCTTTTCTTGTCTGAAAACTTGCTTGCTGCCTACAGGAAGCTTTTAGGCAGTGGTGAAGACCCAACAGTATGTTTCCATCAAACACTTGGGCAGAGGGAGAGATCCAAGGAGAGGAAAACCTTTGCATCCAGCATCCAGGTTGTGTGGAAGAAGCTGAAGGTGGGAGGATACGGATTTAAAAAAATATCTGGGTGAATCCAGAGAGATACATTCAAAGAAGAAGGAAAAACAAAAAAGAAACTAGGAGTAAGAGAATGAAAGACTGTGAAGGAGACGTGACTTTATCCTGTGTTGGAGTGTGTTGGGAGAGCATCCAGCTGCTAACAAAGTCCCTCTGGAAGAAGCTTCCTGCTAAAAGCCAGCAGTTGTCATGACAGGAGTCCTTGGGGATAGTTGCAAGGGTCATCACTGGTGATGGTCCCTGAACTGCTCTCCTCAATTTTGAGGCCAAATACAGGCTGACGAGCTAGCCAAAATGTGGTGGCGTTGGGTCCTTCCCTGTGCAGGAGCTGGGAAAAGAAGCACTGGCTTAAGCTTCTTTATTTACCTCTTGCAGTACCCTGGGCTTTAATGCTCACATCTCAAAACCAGCGTCGCCAGTCTCAGGGTCTGGGTGCCTCTGGCAACCTCTGAGAAAGTGGGGTGCAGGAAGGGGGCGGGGGGTTATGGGCTGAGACCCAGCACTGTGGTGAAAACATGGGCTGTGTAGGGCAAAATCAAATGGAGGATGGAGAAAGGGTAATGAAAAATATTTACAGAGAGAATAAAAAAGTCAGGGTTTGTGTGAGGCATTCCTTGCCCCCATAAGCTCCCTCCGTTTCATTTTCTGTTATACTTCAGTGCTGCCCTTTCTCCTGACTGTACCACTAATTCATGATGTTTTCCTCAGGAAATTGAATCATCTTATTGCACGACAATCTCTGTTCAATTTTGTTCTTTAATGAAAGTTTCTGGCCTTGCAAGTTGCAGAGGAAAGCTCATGTATGTGACCCAGCTGAACAGTCAGGATCAGAAAAGAGGAGAGGAGTTAAAAAAGAGGAGCCACAACCCTGTTATTTGAAAGCAGATGCTAACGACTTCTCATCCAAGCTTTTCAGCTTCTTTGGTCGGTGACCTATGGTTCTCAGAAACGTGATAACACTTGGAGACAGGCCTGTGATTCTGGGTAGCACTCAGAGAGTGCTAGCTAGACCTCAGTCTAGGTAGCACTACCAGGGAAAAGCATCACTCATAGTTCTGGAAACTGCAGGGATGGTTAAAATATGTCCCCATTTCACGCAGCCCTCAGCATTCTGGTGGGGCAGATCAGGCCCTTTGAGTGCCACCTGAGGATTTTGTCATCCTTTGTACACAGTGTCTGTGGCATTGTCCTGGCCTCCCACCCTACAAGCTGAGGCTCTTTAATCTCTCTTATTGAGAAAATGTGCTTCTCTCCATTGACAGAAACAGCGCTGAAGGATCTGTGCAGGCAGAGCAAACATGAGAAAACACTCGTGTTACAGGAAATTGTTCCATGCTTGAGATATCGAGCTGTGTGTGAAGACCAGTATTTTACAAATCATGTTAAAATAGGAGGTCTAATTTTTGTATATACAGCAAAGAACTGTGCAAAGTCTCTTTGCACTGATCCCACCACCCCCAGCCCGGGAATTCACATGGTCAGCTCCGATTGTTGTGTGACAACAACAGTTGAGGGACCATCTCCAAGCTCTGCCAGTGCATCCAGCCTGCTGAAAAGCGGTACCACGTAGTGAAAGGTTTCTCAGCTGCTCCTGCTGCTGTGACAGCGGCTCGGTTAGTGTGCAGACAAGGAGCACCCAGGGATGGGTCACAGACACGGCAGTGACTGCCTCCTGCTCTGCCTGCGTCAGGTCTTCAAGCCCGGGCACAAAAGCCTTGTGGATGTCCCCGTCCCCCCCACACCTTGTGACTGTGTGGAATGACACGCTGCGCCAGGCTGGCACCGCTATTAGCAACCCTTCGTTAATCCTTGGGTTGCCCAGACTGCAGAGAGTCTGAGGTCTGCCTGCCAGAAGGATGGAAATAGCTGATTTACAGCCAGTCTCCGAGCTGCTCAGATGGCAGCCTCCCAGAACAGGCATCTGAAGTAACTTCACTTTTCTGCACCACATAAAATGCCAGGCAGCTTTCTTCAAGTCGAGCCATATATCGCTCCTCTCCCATTTGGGGAGCAGAGGCTGCAGTCCCTGCTCAGGCTTTCCTGCCAAGAGCATGAGCCAACCGGGTCCGGGAGAAGGAACTGGGAACTGACTTTTCCACTTCTTGGCTACCATCCCCCTGAATGATCTAGCTGGTGACTCCAGATACAGTTAGTTTCATTTATTTTTTTCTCATCAACTCTTGAAAGTTCCAGCTAGGTCTGCTAATTTCTTCCATAACCTTATGAAAACACAGCTTTTATAGCTGGGCTTTCCCAGAAGCTCTATACCAGGGGCCGGGCAGGCTGACTTGCGGTGTCATTAGCAGCTAGTTAGGGTCGATGTGCAGATATGTATTGCGTGCTTCATATCTTACACAGCAGTGTCTAGGGCGAGAGTGTGAGGCGCTCAGGTACTCCTGGCTCACATCAGTACTTTAAATGAAGGGCTAGGACCAGATAGCTGGAGTGCAGAGACCGGAGGGGAGGGAGGAGTGAAGGGAAGAGGTGGAAAATGGAAAGCAGAGATGGAAGGGAGCCTGAAAATCTAGTGGAGAGGTTGAAGGATTGCTGCAATGGAAGAGGGTGCAGCCAAGCCTCTCTGTAAGGCAGCTGGCAGCACCATGCACCATGGCATGGGGCATGGTGATGCCCAAGGTCCCACTCACTCCTGGCAGGGAGAAGGGGTTGCCCAGGGGTATGGTGCAAAGCATTCTTAGCCAAATAAGGACATAAGGTTCTCTGTACCACTGCCTTGCAGGGCCTGTGTCAAGGACCTGATGTTAGGGCTGCAATGAAGAGAAATCCTCATGGAGACTGAGCTTCCTCCGCACCCAGCAGGGAGAAGGGAAAGGCAATGGCTTTGCACTGCTGGGAGACCTTCAGGAAATCAACCTGGGGAGCCAGATATCACAAGTGCTTTAGAAAACATATTACTAAAAGAATTGTTAACATAGAGCTGGAGAAACGGGTTTGGGTTTTTTTTCTTTTCTCAGTAGACAAAAGAGGAAAGTCAAGAAATAACAGATGGTGTGATGGACTCTTGTTTCCATAAAGTTGAAGGATCACCCCTTGACTCCAGCAAGCCTGTACTGTACACATAGACAAGTATTTGTGAGTTAGCAGGGCCTGCTACTTTGACTATCCCAAGATTTGAGCCTATTCACTGG
The DNA here is from genome assembly GCF_964237585.1 of Gallinula chloropus. NCBI lineage: Eukaryota > Metazoa > Chordata > Aves > Gruiformes > Rallidae > Gallinula > Gallinula chloropus. The sequence continues at coordinate 118,867,431 of NC_140085.1, forward strand.
TATGTGTGAGACACAAGTGAGAACAACCAGTACCAGAATTTTAATAACAATTGTAAACAGAATGAAGGCAGTATTACCACCGAGGTGACCAGCATTGTTGGGTTAAAGATCAAAGATGGTTCCTGAGTGAGTAATACTATGTCTCCAGCCCACGGGGCTCTATAGCTGCACTCCGGTGCCCTGGACCAGTCACATCAGGAGATGCCACAGCTCCATTCCAGCCCACATTCCTGGGGGGTTGCCATGGAAACCAGGATGCCAGCAATTATGGCTTCACCAAGTGGATTGAGGATGAGGATGGGGTGAGTAACGGACCCAGAAATGGGTCTGGAGCCAAACGTGAGGTGGAGAGCTATGCCAGTTTGTGAGGAAGGGTCAAATGCAGGTTTTTGGGGCCTGTATAGACAAATCACATAGAGGTCCCAGTATTAATAATCAGTCGCTCTGTAATTAGCATTAAATATGATAATTACCAGGACTGCTCCAGTGGAAACCTGGCAATGTATGAAGGAAACATGAAAACAAATGAGCTAAAATTTCCATACACAGCAAGCCATATGCTTTCCATAGGCTTTTGGAAAGGAGCAAGGCCTGGACTGAAAAGGTCAGTCATGCCCTGTAACCCTTATGCTGGGTCAGCCATCAATTTAGCTAGTAACAGCATAACCACCATGAGAAGTTAATTCCCACATAGACTTGACCCCAACTTACACAATTGTGGGGGAGAAACATCTAGAAGAAATACCAAAGTCAGTAAAAAGAAGGGAGAGAAGGCCGATTGAAGTAGGGAGGGGAGTAGGAGGTGGGGGAGCAAAGGGGAAAGCTTCACAGATCCAGGGGCAATCAGGCATTTTGGGAGGCTGGAGGGAAATGGCATGGAGAGGTAAAGTGGTAAGATGAGGCCCTGTGGGAACATGGGGACAGAAACATGCAAGATATACCCATAGCTGAAGGAGGGGACCTGTAAGAGAGGGGATTAGTGGGTTGAGGAGGTAGCTGAGAGGGTGAGATACAGAGTAGGTAAGGAAAAAAGCTGATTTTTAAAAATTACCCTTCTCTGCTTTTTCTTCTAGGCAAACTCTGTTCAAAATACCTCACTGTCCTTAAAGTACTTGGCTGGAGTCATACTCCAGCTGCTCCCTGCCTTCTAGGGCCAGGCTGCACCTACCCAGTCCCAGCAGTCCAGGAGCCATTTCCAAATACAACCACAGATCCTAATCACCCCCCTCCAAGGTACCCAAGTACTTTCTGTGCTGTGCATAAAATCCAAGGCTTCTCCTTCCCTGGCCTCAACAACAGGCACCTCTCCCTGCCCTTCAGGTGGGGTGAGGTATGTGATGTGGAGTCCAGCCTCATGCAGCCTCCCTCCCCTGGGGTGCAGGGCAGGGCCAGGCACTGCAGTCAGGTCTCACTCCATCACGGAGGCCAGGAAGAGCCAAAGCGCAGCAGGGAGTCAGGAAGCGGGGTTCAGCAGTGACACATGGAAATATGTTTCTCTGAGGAAAACTAAACAGGAGATCTTTCACTGAAAGGTTTAGCTTATCTGGCTGCTGCTTCTTTTTTTCCCCCCACCTCAGTCCCTTTGGGGATCACTGCCCTGCACTGCCCCAGTTTGGATATGCAGCTGCTCACAGCAGGTTGCAAGGGGCATTTTATTTCTTGAGTGCTGCAGGAAAACTAGGTTTTAGAGAACTTGGGGGTCATGTTCTGTGGTGTGTGCCACCATGTAAGCACAGTGACTTCAGGACTGTGGAGGTGAGCCCTGGAAACCCTGTCCCATGGCTGGAAGTAGGTGACTGGGGTTGATGGGCATGGTTCAGAGAAAGGACAGATTTTGGGGCACTGTTGTAGAAGGATGTTGCTACCTCAAGACACATGTGATGGGCAGATCCGTGGAGGGACCATGCGGGCAGTCAGTCTGCAGTGCTGCCCCCACCTTGTTCTCAATGGCTTGCCATCTCTATTGCTTCTGTATAGCTGAAGGTGAGAGCAGGGGGATGGAGGGGACCGGGAGGGTACCACCCCACCCCAGGCCTGAATGGGAAATGTCTTGGGCCACAGCCCCCTTTTCATCCTTACAGCTTTTCATTCACACTTTCAGCAGGGTTTGCAGCAGGGGGGGATCTTGACCTGTGTAAAGACAGCATGGATGTGTGCATGTTTTGTGCCTCAACTGCAGTGAGTCCAAGTGCAAACTGGGTAGGATCTGAATATCCTCCAGTTACACCTTGGAAACCCTAATAAAAATGCCTCTCAACTGTATATGTGGAGCAGATGCCAGGACTGGAAGACAAAGGCACCTTTTTTCCTCCATGGGAGCACTCGCTGAGGTAAGTGACATCTGGCTGGGGCAGTGCCAGGTCGTCGGGCCAAAGGCTCAAGCCCTGCAGCCCTCTGAAAGGCACATCAACTTTTCAGGGTTGTGTGTACAAAGTGATGTGTGTTGGCCTCAGTAAACAAGTTAGCAGAGGAGGCAAAGCAGAGCTGTGCAGTGCTGGACGTGCTACATGCAGCTTGGGGGGAGAAAAACTTAGTGCTGCCCATAACTGGTCAAAACACTCCTTGAAGGCAAATGATGGAGAAACACCATCTGACGCTGCATTGCCAGGATTTGGACCAGCTGATGAACTGTTGAAGGGTTTGATGATATAAGAGTAATTCTTCCACGTCATTTTTGCCCCAAGTTGCACAGTGTATCATGAAGTAAGGAGATTCAGGAGCTGAAATCTCGGAGAGCTGCACATCCTCTTTCATGAACCATCCTTTGTTGCATTTCAGGCTTGAGCCTGAGCTGTCCCTTGGATTGCATCAGGCTTTTGCCATAATTTCTGGGAGCTCAGCTTTTGTAGGTTGTCTCCTACAAAAGTTCTGGAAAAGTGCAGTAGTCAGCAATTTTACAGCAAAGCAATTTTTTCAACAAGTATTGATGTAATTGGGGGGAGGGTGCAGTAGGATGTGTGCTGGAGCTTAAGAAACACCTTTAAATACACAGGAACAATAGAGATGATGAGGAGGATGGACAGCACTAAGGAGACAGATCATCACTTGGATTTCAGAGCCTGTCTTATTGCTGTCTGGAGAAGCTGGTCACTTTTTAAAAATAGAAATCAAAAGGCAGATGATCACTGGTGTGAGAGTCTGATCATTCATTGTCTCACTGATGTGCGATCAAACCCTGCAATGCACCAGTGACCTCATCCAACTACTCTTGGAGCGGGTCAGCATGGGGGGGAGATCACAAAGACCACACTCCCCACGTGCTCTTGCTGCCTCTATCTAAATGGCTGTATTTTTGCCACCATGGCCATCTTCCTCAGGTATGTGCTTCTTGTCAAGGGCAGTCAAGTCACTCAGGAGCAAACCATGGTAAAACAGGGTTAAGGCAATGCTTACAGCAGGGTATTAAATGATCAGTCACAGGAGTCTCAACTGATGTACAGAAGCAGTGGGGTTGATGTGAGCGGGCTGTTGCAGTGGGAGGGGCTGCGCCCAGCTCAGAACATCCATGGGGATAGCCTCCAGGGTAGCCTAGGGAATTAGTCTCCAGGAGAGCTCACAGGATAGCCTATAGGATGGATGCAAAATAGCCTAGAGTAGCCTAGGCCCTAGCCCAGGTTAGAGACAGGCTAACATCAGATCACAGAATCACAGAGTGATTTAGGTTGGGAGGCACCTCAAAGCCCATCTAGTTCCCCAGCCCCTGCCATGGACAGGGACACCCTCCAGGTTGCCCAAAAGCCCCATCCAGCCCAGCCTTGAACACTGCCAGGGAGGGGGCAGCCACAGCTTCCTTGGCCAGCCTGTGCCAGGGTCTCACCGCCCTCACAGGGAAGGATTTCTTCGGAATCTCTAACCTAAATGTACACTCTTTTAGTTCAAACCCATTACCCCTTTCCCTATAGTCTAGGGGATAGCTTACAGGGTACCCCATGGAATAGCTCAACAGTGGCCAGGGCTCTCTCCTGGAAGACTTCAAGAGGAAGGATGTGAGGCAAAGGCTTGCACCTCCTGGAAGATTCACCTTGCCGCTGGCTCTGAGGGCATTAGGAGTACTGCTGGCTTAGGTCCATAAGGCCAGCCAATGGAACTGGCTCTGGAACTGGCTCCAGGACCCGCTCAGCCCTACTGGCATATACAAACCCGCTTTGTACAGCAAACGATCTCTTGCTGCATGTTGCAGGGGGCAGCCAAGGCTGCACATCATGAGGTAGCCAGCAGGGCCACGTTGGCCTCCTCTGCGGGTCCCTTTGTGTCTCCCTCAAGTTGCAGGGAGAGCCTGGGGTGGGCAGGGAAGGCAGCGCTGACCCCGCTGCCGCAAGCCCAAGTCTCCCACGCAGCCAGGGTCAACCCACCACAAGCACAAAAGAGGCCAGGAAATGTTTTTGCAGCTCTGCCAGCAGAAGCCTCAGAAAACATCGAGAAGTAGCGCTGGCACGGGGAGCGGTCTCCAGCCGCTGTGCACGCTGGCAGCCTGTCAGGCTGCCTCTCCCCTGCGAGGGCAGAGGAGCTGCTGTCTCCAAAGCTCTCTCCCCTCCGGGACCAAGTGTCACCCGCTGCCTAAGCTCCCCACAGGCACAGGCACTGCAGCACAGCACATGCATGCAGCAGATGGCACTTGGCATCCACTCAGAGATGAAACCCTCCTGGTTTTCAGCTGCACCTTCCCAGAAGAAACACCTTTTCCAGGACACTTCACATTTCTTTAAGTAATATAGTCCTTCAGTCAGGAGGTGGCATGGAGGGCATGGGGTGAGAGCAAGGGCTTTACACTTTCCTCATGCTTCTGGAGCTTAACAGAGGGAAGGAAAAAAAGAGGGGAAAAAAAAAAAAAGCGCATCTGCTTTTTCTTTCCATCTCTGTAATGGTAACAGGAGGGATGTGGAGATTAAGCTGCCGAGTTTGGGCTGATAAGGTCCGAGCCCCAGCTGTGGTGGGTGTCTGTAAAGACACTCCCAGCACAGGGCACAGCTGGGAGTCTGTCATGCTGCTTGCAGGGCGCAGGCAAGCTCACCAGAAGGGTCAGCACTAATTAGCAATTATCATCCTGTTTCAGCACAAAAGCAAATGACATCTCTCACCACCCTGATGAAGGAGGTTTCCCTCCCTCCCTACCCCAGCCCCTGTGAGGAAAAAAGTGCAGCTTGGTGTGTGACAGGATCTGACCAGCCCCAGGGTCAGGGGTAGGATGTGGATGTCCAGGATCTCCCAGACCTAAAGCCAAGAGGGGTTGTTGCTATGGGAATCGAGAGGGCACTTGCAGACAGCATCCGGAGTCTGCGTCTTTCCCTGTCCGAGGCAGCTGGATTTCAAGGGAAGCAAAACTAAAAGGAGGTGGCAGAGAGAGACAGAGGCATGGTGAAATGCATGCATGTTAGAGGAGGGACCTTGCCAGAATGAGAGTACAGTGGGATACAGAAGAGCGGGGACACCAAACTGTCAGGCAGCGGTGGCTTGGCTTGGTAGGATAAACCTTATTTTCTGCTCTGTTTGACACTGGAAAAAGGTCCAGTGGCTGCCCAGCCGCCACAAGATGGGATCTGCCTCCTCGACTTACCGGCCCAAGTGCATTTATTTGGATATTGATGGAAGAATTCAAAAGGTACTTTTGCTGCTTTTCACAAAGTAACGTCTCCGGACGCGGCCGCTGCGCAGCCGGTTTCCCTGACGCGAATTAGATGTGTGTTTGCATTCGGTGCCGACGCGGGCTTCAAGGCTCTTTTCAAGGGGGGGGTAGTGTGGGGTGGGATTGATCTTGAGCAGCCTCTGCTTTGTAGACGGATGTTTATTTAAAGGGGAAGGGGAGGTTGGCTGGCAGCAGGCGAGGGCTGGGCGCTGCCAGCTCTCGGATCCGCGGTGCGTTGCGGCGTGTTTACAAAGTTTTGCCTGCGGGGAGGCTTTCCCCCGGAAAGCATGGCGTGCCCGGATAGCCGGAGGTAGCCTGCCGGGGCCTGGGGGGTGGGGGGGAGATTTAGCCATCGGCCCTTCTCCCAGTGCCGAGCAGAACGGCGGGCAGGTGCCCGGCTGTTGCACGGGGGGATGTGCCGCTGCATCGCCGGGGGGGGGGGGAGATCTCCGGGGTCCCCTCGGGGTCCCCGACAGCTCTGCCAAGTGGGCAGTGAATGGTGATAAGCGTTAATTAAAACTTTCGCCTGCATTAGCCTGCCTTGTTTGCTCAGCCACGGCTCACAGCGCAGGGGAAAGTGCGGGGGAAACGTATCCTGGCGGAAAGGGAGAGCTGGCGCGCTGTGGAGCTGCCAGCCCGCTGCTTTTGAACAAGGAACAATGCCGCCGCATTTTTCTGAGTCTTTCTTCTTTTTGTCAGCAATTCTTTGGCCACGAACAGAATGCCTTGCTTCTTGTAACAGTGTGAAAGCAGCCGCGAGGCTCCAGAGCAAGACAACTCTGAATTGCAAAATTCGTCTCTCGCTCTCTCTCTCATCTTCCTGCCCTAAGTTTTCGTTTCACCTACCCTCGCCTTCCGTTTCTCCTTTAAACAAACAGCAAAGGTACCCTTTCCCTTCCTTCCCCTTCGCTGTGACCGCAGACATGAGGTGAAGGGAGAGCTGGTGCAGTCCCGTCCCACACAGCTCTGCTGCCCACGCGTCCCTCTGCCACTCCCCTGGAGAGAGACCCACCGTGGCTGCTGGAGTCCTGTCCTCGGGAACAAGACCTGGGAGAATCCAAATCCGTGCCAGGTTCCCTGGGAGCAGGCTGCTCCTCTTCGTCACTCTCAGGGGCTTAGACGTGTCGGTGGTCCCTCTGTCCCCACGGGCTCCTCCATACTGGCGTGACGGCTCTGCTGAGCTGAAGGCACTGCTGCTCTTTTGCTTGATGAGTTGGTTGCCTGTCAGCCCCCCCAGGATCAAGGCTCGTACGGAGCTCCCTGACACCTTTTCACCTCAATACGAAAGTGGTTTTGGTGTTTTGAAAAGGTGGTGAGCATTCCCATAGACGTTGATAAAGCACATTGTCTGTGGGCTACTCTGGTTTAAAAGAAATTATTTTGCAGAATCAGTCTCTGGAGAGTACTTTTGACACTAAAAAGGCAGAAGAGGCATAATGGCATGAGCAAGCAAATGCAGACTCAGGGAGCATTAAGGGTTTGGGTTTTTTCTCGATAAACGTTATCTGTTTCTTTTGTCAGATGTGAAATTCCATCTGTGCAATGTTTGGAAGGATTCCTGCAGTAAAAATGCTGTGTAAAAGGGGTTCACCCAGGGGTAAGCAGGGCATATCTCAGATTCTCATGCTTCCTCAGTAACAACATCATTAGAAAGAAAAAAAAAAAAAACCCAACCCTTAATCTTTCAAGGAATGCAGTATTGGAGGCTTCTAAAGGGAGCTCATTAAATCAATGCGAAGCTACTCATCAGCCCAGTAACAGGGTATGGGCTTCATAATAACCGCACCTGTTGAGTTTGAAAGGACTCAGCTCCAGCTTGCAACTGTTTTGCTGGACCTCACAGAATCCTGCAGTAGAACCAGGCATCCTAGGACAGTGCTACTTGCGATGACAATCACGGACGGGTAACTTTATGTTTCACCCTGAATTTCCACCAGTGCAGCCACTGAGCCTGCCGCTGACTTTGGGAGTAGTTTTGCCTTGGCAGTGGGGTAAATGAAGGGACAAACCAGGCCCAGAGAGCTGCACGCCACCTCCTCCAGGAACCTGCAAATTGCTGGCGAGCACGTGAAAGCGCTCTGCAGCAGAGCGCTGGCGTCAGCTAAGTAGGTTTGTGTGTCAGCAGGTCCAGAGGGGCACAGCGGGGAGGGCAGAGGAACACAGCCATCGTTGCTGGCTTTGAAGCCCTTCTCAGTAGCTGTTGGAATAAAGGAGGTACCATCAGCAGGGGCTGAAGGCAGGACCATGTCCGAGGCCAGCGTGTCCCAGAGGAAGGGCTGAGGTCTGTACCTGCAAGGCCAGTGCTGTGAACACCCAGGAGTCCAGTAGCCCTGTGTGAAAGGGCAGTGGGTGGCTGGGAGCAGAGGGGACTGCAGCCCAGACTGACCTCTCAGAGGCCCAGGCAGGCACAAAATGGTCCTGACCAAAGCTGACTGCAGAGATGGGCTCTCCTCCAGCAGGCAAAGTTGACGGAGCGTCTTCCCGTGCTGGGACAGCAAGGACTCTGCTTTAGGAAGGACACAAGATGACCCACCCCAGCCAAACAGATGGCACTCATGGAACGCCCATTCCCACAAGCACCTGAGCTCAAGATCCCCAAAGGGGAAGGCTTTGGGCTGCTGGTAGCTGTGTCCTGGCCAAGGGGCAGGGCACGGGGGTCTCCTGTGGGGCAGCTACCTGACTAGGTGGTGGAGGTAGAGCTGAACGCAAAGCAGAAGGTGGAGGGGACAGCCGTACTGGGCCTACAGGACAGGGAAGATCAGAGGCTCTGCAGCGTTACGGCCACGCACCACACTGGGGCTCCAAAGGGGTCACTTGTCCTCAGAGCCGACTGAAAAAACGAAGTTACAGCGTAATGCGCTTCCTATCTAGTGCCTGCATAGGGGGGTGCATGTCTGGGGGAAACCAGCACCGCTCGAGTTACTTATTTTTAAAGGATCCCCTCGCCCAGAGACACCCAGCAGCCCACTACCCGCTCACCTGGGCACACCCCTCCCTCTGTGCTTCGCACGCACGCCTGGGCCTTAGCACACCCGTGAAACATGTCCCTGTGTCACCCCTGACACAGCCTGGCCTGCTGCCAGGCACAGCAGAAGATGAGGGGGGAAGGCGTGGGGGAAGCTGTGGCCATATTTCAAATAGGGTAAGGTGATCTTGCAGTACCGCAGTGGACAGGGTTTTCTCGTGGTTCCGGGAGTGCCACTAGATGGGATCGAGCAGCCAGACCCCCAACTTGCCAGAGGAGAAGCGAGGTTTGCTCTTCCAAACTTTAGCTGGATCTGGAGCCTTATTTTTCCTTCAGAATGTTATTAACCCTTTGGCTGCATTTTTAAGAAAAATTCCTATTGAGTCTGTTTCAAATTAAAAATCCACCAGCAAGAAAATGTTCCCCAGCCCATGCCCAATTTTTTTTTTTCCATGAAGAAACTTTTTGCCCTTTGAGATTTATGTTAGCAGAGCCAAACCAGCCAGTGGCTGGGTTCCCAGATGGGTGGCTTCATGGGTCTCATTTTCAGATGTCACAGGTAGTGGCATTGCTGGCAGAGTTGTAAAGAGTTCCTCTGAGAAAAATGCCTAATTCAAGAGGATTTGCATTTCCAGTGTCTTAATCAGCATCACATTTGTAACAAGGATGGAAAGTTAGAGGGGTACAGAGCCTGAGCTAATGGGGAAAAATGAAGAGGACTGCTGCTTTTGTCAAGGATTCAAGGAAATCTGTCAGGGTGGTATTGTCTTCCCCTTCAGAAAGCCAGTAAAGAATTTTGGATCCATTTTGCTGGTTGACTGAACCATTCTGGATACCAAACAGAGAAATGACCTTTTTTTTTTTTTTTTTTCCCCTTAAAGAAAATTGAGTTCAACCTTTCTGGGTGTCTACTGTGGAGCAGGACACCAACCCATCCACAGCCACTGTCCTGCTCAGCCTGCGGCCCGCGATGAATAAAACACAGCTAAGAGTGTCACTTGGAGCTGTGGTTGTTGCACTGAAACGTCAGCACGCAGGAATTGTTTCTGTCATGTGAGCTTTTCTTTTTAATTAGAGCAACAGCAACTGTGGTATAAATGCCCAGACTTTAGCAAACCCAACAGATTTTTCCAAAGCTCGCCGTGCTATTTTTAACACGCCAAACTGGTTTCAGATTGAAAACAAAACACAGCAGAAAAATAATGGCGTGATGATCAGTTCAAGGCCATCACATATTTTCGCATCCCCATGACTCTCTCTGCACAGCAGGACAAGCATGCCATGCAGTGCCCATGGACCCAATCCCCTGTCTGCTTGGACCGGGGATTTTGGGCAACACCTTTTCAGCTATTGACCATCAGAGGGGTGCACAGAGAGGAGGTTCCCAGGTGGATGGGACATGGACACCTCTTGGGTCCACTCTGCCTGGTCAGTGTGTCCTCCTGCACATGGACAAGCCAATGCCAAAACCCTTGTTAGCATGGTGAGGCGTAAGTATGTTTTTGTGGGATCAAGGCCATATTCTTAGTGCGGGCAGATCTCTATAGGAAGGTGTGAGGTAGCACAGCCTGAGTCCAGCCCAGTGGTCTTGGCTCACCTCGGCTCTCTGACTTTAGCTGGCCCTGGTGAATTCAAGGTGATAGCTAGATGTTCTCACTGTAAAGCAGCAAGAAATGAAGAGAGGGTTCCTAAAACTCCATCACATAAAAGCACATAAACATTTTAAAGATTAAAAATGGCTTAAAAATAGAGTTTTTAAGAAGTGCGAAAACGTGTCACACATGAGGCCTCTCTCTCTCCTGCTCCTCCTTCTTTTTCCTCTTGGGTGAGAGTTCCTCAGAGTATTTAGAGCACCAAAATGTATCTGAGCACTTCTCCATAATCCCAGCATAGCTTCATAATTCTTCTGTACCCATCACCCAAAAAGGCTTGTTTACTGCTGTTTATCTTTCTGAAGCCCTGTCCCATCTATTACCATTATTACAGCTTATGCTCACATTACAGAGTCATAGAATCACAGAATGCTTTGGGTTGGGACCTTAAAGGTCATCAAGTTCCACCCCCTCTGCCATGGGCAGGGACACCTCTTACTAAACCAGGCTGCTCAAGGCTCGATCCAACCTGGCCTTGAACACTTCCAGGGAGGGGGCATCCATCACTTCCATGGGAAACCTGTTCCGGTGCTTCACCACCTTCATAGTGAAGAATTTCTTCCTAACATCCAATCTAAATCTACCCCCTTCCAATTTAAAACCATACCCCTCATTCTATCACTACATACCCTTCTAAAAAGTCCCTTCCCAGCTTCCTTGTAGCCCCCCTTCAGGTACTGGAAGGCTGCTATGTCTCCCCAGAGCCTTCTCTTCTCCAGGCTGAACAAGCCCAACTCTCTCAGCCTGTCTTCACAGGAGAGGTGCTCCGGCCCTCTGATCATCTTCAACTTAGCCAAGGCAAAGTTTAGATGTAACACTCTCCTGCTAGCCACTCTCCTGCTATGGGTTCAGGCAAGCCAAACACAGCAACTTACGCTACTCACATACAAACTATTATGGATTATTGCAAACAAGACAAAACTATTTTTTTCTGTCACCTTTCTAGTGAATATACTCATACAGCTACAAATTGGCCTTTCACTGGCTCCTCAGGACACCTAGTTTTCCTTACTCTGCCAGATAATACTACGCTTCCGACAGTCCTGTATTACCAAACGTGTTGTAATGTCAGACACTAATTGTGTGAGAAGTTTTGAAACAAGCAGCCCAGCTTCACTTGCATTTAGTGAGGACATTTGGTGCTAAAGCATCCTTATTATCCAGTTTACGAACTATTTCAAGCTTAATGCATTAATGTGCTACAGGGTTAATTGCACTTAGTACCCCATTAGCAGCAACCACGTGCCCTTTTTATGTCAAGTCAGAGTCAGAGTGCAGACATTTCTGTTATTTGTCAAACGCTGAAATACTTTCATGTCTGCTGCAGAAAATGAGAAGCTTTCAGCTCAGCATCTCTCAACCAGCCTTGCTGGTTCCTGGTTATGTTTTGCCATTAATCGTTGGTACCGAAAGGCTGATTAGCAGCAGCATGTCCCTTCCTATAGTCAGGAGGTTGCATAAGCTGCTTCTTAATGTGGCCTGGCTTCCTCTACGAGCCCCAGCAACTTCAAAAAGTAATGAGATCCTTTGTTGCTCATGGTGACAGAGCCAACCCCTGTCATGCTGTCCCTCTCAGTGGTTGCGCAAGATTTCCCTGGAGGTCACACACATGAGTGTATCGTAGGCATTTTCTCTGTTCAGGGATGTTATAAGGGTAGAACTGTGACTTACCATATAGTCACGTGCTTTGGGATCCTGATAAGTCAGCTCTGCCTGGCAGCTCTTGCTCCTCATTTTCGGGTGATGTATATAATTAGAAAACTAGCAGGATTCACCCCACTTAACCGTAGCCATCTAAAAGTTAGTGATGACTACTCCAAGCTAGTCATACAGATTCCCCCGTAGTCGCTGGGGAGGCGGGTGGTACGTCCCGAAGGTGACTCATCCCATCTGAAACTGGGTTTTGGAGACATGTGGGCTGATTTACCCTTTGGAAGCTGTCCTCTTTCCCTACTGGCAAGAGGGGGAGTCTAGCAGAGCAACACACAGGAGATGCCTGGCTCGTTGCTGTTTGCGGTTATGGCAGAGGAATCCCACCTGTACTCTTCACTGGGGCAGCCTGTTGGAAGGAACGTTGTCCGGCCCAGTCACTGCCCAAAGTGCGGATCAGCAGGACTGCAGAGCTCCAGCTGTTGGAAGTAGAGCATCCACCGCCTATGCTCCTCATCCTCTAACAGAAGCAGTGTTTAAAGAGCTCGAGGGGGCCTTCATTTCCACTCGGACTTTCAGCTGAGGGCTCACACCCTTCCTTTCCCCTCCCGGCACGTGCGCACACGCACTTATTCCCTCTTCCTCTCTTGGACAAGCATCCTACTGCATCAAGCAGATGGTGAATCTGGCATACTATTTTTAATGCTGCCTAACATCTGAAGCTCACATAAATGGGAGTGTTTTTCCAAATATCAACTCTTAATTAGTGAGAGAAATAAAACCCAGGTATTTTGGATAGAGCTCGGCTTGTGCTATGCCGGCATCTGAATTCAAAGACTGGGAAACCTGGGAGATGCTTACATGTGGGGTTTTAGATAAAGTTTCTGTTGGATATTGGGAACTATGACTGATGAAGTCATTTATCACCGATATTTGAGGAAGACCTATTTGCTTACATGTTTAGAAATATGAATTCCTTCTAGTGATTTCTGTAGTGTGACATCTAAAAAGCTGTGGATCCTGCTTCATTTCGATATGGACCACAAAAACCACTGGAGAGGCAGGAAAAATCAGAACGAAAAATTTCACATCAGCCTTCTGCCCTAGCGATTCAGAAATCCCCCGTGAAAGCTGCTGTTACAGAAGCAGCAACAATTTTCACAGTCCCTGCAAGCTACATAACTGAGTTTCACCAGACTCTTTTCTGACACAGTCTCCTCCAATCTCATTAGTGAAAGATTATCATTTTCAATTGCTTCAACTCTGCACTTTCAGCCCCGAGACTGAACATTGCTTGCTGAGCTGAATGCAAGACATCACCAAGTGCTCTAAGTCTTGAACGCAGCAGGCTGAGACCAGCAAAAGGAAGTAGGATTGGAAACTAGGGATAGGCTGGCTTTGAAAATATGTCTGCATTATTTATTTAGGAATTTTAGTAGGATAAGAACACACCCCCTCCCCCCAAACATGAGTTAAATTCTTGGAAGAAAACCCATTTATCAACAACAGATCAGAACAAGATAACATTCAGGACAGGGTTTACAATTTACAGAGAGGATTAGCTGTTCTGAGGGTCAAATATAGAAGAGAAATTGGATTTGTAGGCTGTGTTTTTACCCATCCTATCTGAAAGCAAAATATAATGTGATTAGTTGTAAGCTGCTAGGTTGCAGAGTATATGCATTATGGTCCCTTAGTAATAGCTCCATCACAATCCTTAATATTGAACTGAGTGAGAAAGTCAGCCAGAGTAGCAGGGCTCTTAATCCCTACTCTTTCTGAGGGGGATTTTAAAATCCTTTTCCTCGACCAGAGATGGATACTACGGATTAAGAGACAACAGCCCCTTATTTCAGACAAAGAAGTTTCAAAGAATGCAGAACAGTCTCCAGGAAAAAAGCCAGTCCCACAGAAGTGAGCTCTGGACCAGGAGCCGGGCGACCCCCATTGAGTCACCCTGTCCTACTTTGCAGTCACCACATGCTTCATCAAAATATTATTTCCACTCCAAAAAGCCTCAGTTATTATTCATTCTACTTCCCCCTCCACGCTTCACATTACTTTCCAAGGCAGGGAAACAGCATTCCCCACTTATATCAAAAGGCGGCTACTTGGTCTTGATGGAGAATTACTGTAATGATCAAGCTGAACACCCAAGACAAGTTTTCCTGCCATTTTATTCCTACACACAGTGGAAGTTTTGCTAACAGTAACACGGACGGAACTATGAAATCTTGCTAACTCTCAAACAGGGGAAATGAATTGTTTGCAGATGCTGCATAATTTTGAGGAATATGTTCTTCTCCCTTCGGGCACAAATCCAAGGGAGATGCAATAAATGGCGTTTACATGTGGCTGATTTTCTCTGTGGCATTTACTCCTCAATTTGCAAGGCTGAAGCAGAGGCCTCTGTTCCCCTTTCCCATCCGGTGTATCGCCTCCGTGACTCTGCTTACATGATTTTGGCTCTGCCTTTGCTTTCAGAAATAACGCTGGCAAATGAGTGTCTTGTGTTGTCTGGTCTTGCAGGAGACTCCCACACCACCAGGCAACATTGGAGTCCCTGCACCCAATATTTCTGGCCGCAGGTTGGATGTCAGGAGCTGCATCCCTGGCTTTCCTGAGCCGTGCTGACCTGTGTGACCACACACATTTTTGATGTGTATTGTGGGGAAACCTCTCTGTGCCCTATGAATGCATGACCTTAGCCCACTACTACATAGAAACTGCTGTGGTCTCCCACCTTTGGCCTCTGTTATGCTCCATAGCAAGGTCTTGGTCCAGCCCTAAGCAGTGATTTCGTGCATCACTGGGCATTAATGCAGAGAGCGAGGTGCTGTGAGACACGTCACAGCAGTGGCTTGCCACTCAGGGATAGGAACAGGGACATAAGCAAGACAGATGATGACTGTGGGTCAGAGACTGCTGAGACAGGGTTGAGGGGAGATGAAGTCCTTTACTGCTGACAGTGGGTCTGCATCAGACTGATAAACAGTGCCAGAAAAGTATCATCATGGAGATCAGGGCTGAATCATAGCATGCATTAGGCTGGAAGTGACCTTTAAAAACCATCTAGTCCAAGCCCCCTGCAGTAGGCAGAGACACATTTAACTAGATCATATTGCTCAGCGCTTCATCAAGCCTGACCTTGGAATATCTCTGGGACATTCATGAAGAGCAGGACATCTGCCCAAGGAAGGACATCTTCACAGGACTGGCTATGATGTTCACTTCTCCACCCAGTGCCAACAGAGCTGCACGTCAACCATCTTCCCTGGTCACGTGAGACAGTGTGTGTCCCATCTGGCTGAAGTATGGCTGCAAGCCAAATGTCACTCCATTGCCTTCATGTTGTCAATGTCCCTGCAATGACAATGGACTTTGGGCAAATAGGATTCCTATACTGTGCTGGAGCCATCAATAGTACATAGTGCTGTCCTCCTGTCCCTCCAAAATACGTTCCAGTAGCATTCCATCAGCATAACTGACATTGACTTCATTTGGAACATAAACCTGCAGGCAATATGAGGAACAATTGCATATTGCTGGGAAACATCTGAGGCTGGCTGCTCTGTTATTGAACAGAAGGAAGTTCATCAGAAAAGCTCAGCAGGTTGCAACAGAAGAAAACTTTAGCAGCATATGCTCTTTGATTAAAATAAAAAACCCAACCAGCTGAGGACAACCATCCTGAGATGAGTATCGAAGTGCGGAGGGTGATTCACAAATCCACTTTTAGCAAACTTAAGTAAAAATGCCAATTATGGAAAGCTAAAAAGCATGTATGGAGATAGCTCATAATCCAGAAAATAGTATCTACAGTCTTTGTTTTGCTTCCCACCCTTTCAGTATTACATGGAGTAAAGGAAGCATTAAAATGCGTCCTCAGTGCACTGAAAGCTCCTGCTGCTTTCTCTGAGTCAGGATGGTGTTCTTACCTTTAACGTTTTTTTTAAATCATTTTTTTAAACCTTTCCCTCTCTTATCTGTCCCGGTCAATAATAATTGATTTCCAGAATAAGAAACCTCAATACCTGAAATAGCACTCCTGGCACATCACAAGCCTTTACCCTCTGTTCAGCTGCAATTAACATCGTCTCCTCAGTTACTGCGTGTACCAGTTGTACCCTCCAATACTCTTGTCAGCCAATTTTAGCAGCTATCACTGCGGTAGGATGCTGTGTGCTGCTAGGAGCGGGGTTTCAGCCCTATCTGCGCTCAACTGGCTATGCTTTATTGCTTTGATTGCTGCTGTATTTTAATAACCAAGGGTCAGTCACTGGGCAAAGCAAGCTTTTAAAACACACCCAGGCTTTAATCCCACCCATTTGCCTGGTAGCAGTTACTAACTATACCTCTGCCTTGATGTTTTATAATGGTATCATCTCATCTGGGTTGGAAAATGGGGAGGGTGGGTTTGTAACGCACGTATCAGTCGCAGCCGCGTCTTGAGGCGGCCAATTTCTCTGCCACAAAAGCACTGGCGCTTCCCTCACGAGCAAGAGGGCTCCTCACCACCAGTGGAAACTGGGGTCTGGAGCCTTTGCTTCAGCATCAGCTTGAGCGTCGGTGCGTCGCACGACAGGAATCAACCAGGCCGGGCAGGCCTTGCAGTGTCACCCTCACCCTCCCGATGTTTCAGGGTCATAGTGTCCCAAGCTGCCAGCGGGCATTAGCAGCTCCTCGCTGGCTTCACCACTGCCAGTGGCAGAGGTCCAGGTCAGCACCACGGGATGTTTCTGGGTGAGAGATTTCCCCTGGTGTCTGAAAAGCACTTTAGAAAGGGCATGTGGGAACCATGTCACTGCAACGCTGTTACGATTGAGGAATTAAAGCGCTCTGGGGCCAGGAGAACTGGAGTGTGGCTACGGGATTAATTAACTCCTGGCACCTACTCCTTTTGGAAGAGTCTTTAATTAGATGATGACAGGCTGTTTTCCCAGGATGGGCCACAGCTTGCAGAACCCGCAGGGCCAATGGACCAACTGCATCCAGGGAGGGTGGGCTGCCCACAGCCCCCACTGCCCACAGCCCCAGCCTCCACCTGGCAGCATGAGGCAAGGCAGTGAAAACAAACCCTTGGAAGACCATCCCAGATGATGTGTTCTTCATTTTCTAGGTCATCAGCCCCAAGGCTGATCTGTGGGTGAGCACATCCCCTGTGCCCACGGTGGACAGCAATGGAAACTGTGCTTGAGAATATGGGGTGCTAGGGGTGCTTGTGAGGGGTGGAAAACTATGTTTCCAGCAAGGCGCCTGCAAAGACACTTTGACCTTGATTTCCCTGTGCTTCAGACCTCCTTGTGTGCGAAATATCACTTTCTTGCTCCTCCTGAGTTTTGCCATTAGGTCACCACAGGTCCCTTTGAGCTGCTGCACCCTGAACACAGAGGCTCTGTGGCTCAGAGGGTCGTGATCAGTGGAGTAGAATCTGAATGGACGCCTGTGACTAGCGGTGTTCCCCAGGGCTCGGTGTTGGGTCCAGTCCTGTTTAATATCTTCATTGACGATCTTGATGAGGGTATAGCATCCACCCTCAGCAAGTACGCCGATGACACAAAGCTGGGAGGATTGGCTGACACGCAGGAACACTGCGCTGCCATCCAGCGAGACCTTGACAGGCTGGAGAGCTGGGCTGGGAGAAACCAGATGAGGTTCAACAAGAGCAAGTGTAAAGTCTTGCACCTGGGGAGGAACAACCGACTGTATCAGTACAGGCTGGGGGATGACCTGCTGGAAAGGAGCTCTGTGGAGAAGGACCTGGGGGTCCTGGTTGATGACAGGTTGGCTATGAGCCAGCAGTGCGCACTGGTGGCGAAGAGAGCCAATGGGATCCTGGGATGCATCAGGAAGAGTATGTCCAGCAGGTCTAAGGAAGTGATCCTCCCCCTCTACTCTGCGTTGGTCAGGCCCCACCTGGAGTACTGTGTCCAGTTCTGGGCTCCATGGTATAAAAAAGACAGGGATCTCCTGGAGAGAGTCCAGAGAAGGGCCACGAAGATGATTAGGGGCCTGGAACATCTCCCATATGAGGAAAGGCTGAGTAAGCTGGGTCTGTTCAGCCTGGAGAAAAGAAGGCTTAGGGGAGACCTAATCAGTGTTTATAAATATCTTAGACTTGGGACGCAGGGGGATTTGGCCAGCCCCTTTTCAGTGGTCTGTGGGGACAGGACTAGGGGCAATGGCTGTAAGCTGGAGCATAGGAAGTTCCGCACCAACATGCGGAAGAACTTTTTCACAGTGAGGGTGACGGAGCAGTGGAATAGGCTGCCCAGGGAGGTGGTGGAGTCTCCTTCTCTGGAGATATTCAAGTCTCGTCTGGATGCCTATCTGTGTAATATGAGATAGGGAGCCTGCTTTGGCAGGGGGGTTGGACCCGATGATCTCTTGAGGTCCCTTCCAACCCCTAAGATTCTGTGATTCTGTGAATCTGTGATACTTTTTCTCCACACCACTGCATCCCCCCACTCCCCACAGCAGGATGGGCCCCGCAGCCTGCGGCCACCCCATTGACACCAGCACCCCCAGACACGTCAGCCCCACTGCTTGCTCTTGTTCCTGCCTTTGAGAAGATGCGCCAGGCCCAACTGCAGTGATGCATTTTGTTTCCACAGTGGTTTCAAAGCCTCCACAACAGGCAATCAGAAGCACATAGAGAGGCTTTCTGCCCCTCACCCTGGCTGCAGAAGTGCTTTCAGGGATCACCATCACCCATGTACCCCAATTTGGGGGGGGAAATTGTAATATAGGATTGCATCATTGAAGACTCCATCATAACAGGGTCAATGGGATGTTGTGCTCCTACTCTGCTCAATCTTCTCTGCTGACTGACATCAATGTGTCATGGTTCAACAGCTGAGCACCATGCAGCCATTCACTCCCTCCCCTCACGGTGGGATGGGGGAAGGGATCAAAGAGTGAAACTAAGAAAACTTGTGGGTTGAGATAAAGACAGGTTACTAGGTGAAGGGAAAGTCACGTGCGTAAGCAAAGCAAAACAGAGAAATTTTTAATGACTTGCTGTGAGTAGGCAGGTGTTCAGCCATCCCCAGGAAAGCAGGACTACATCCCACGTAATCAAAATTTGGGAAGACAAATGTCATCCCTTTTACTCTGTGTGTGTCCCCCATGTTCATGTCTCACCTCCCTCTTTCCTCCCTCTTCCCCCAGCTTTATATGCTAAGCATGACATCATATGGTATGGGATATCCCTCAGGTCAGTTGGGGTCAGCTGTCCCGGCTGTGTCCCTTCCCAACTCCTTGTGCACCCCCAGCCTGCTCAGTGGTGAGGTGGAAAGGTGAAAAGCCCTTGGCTCTGTGTAAGCACTGCTTAGCAATAACTAAAACACCCCTTTATTACCAACTCTGTTTGAAGCACAAACCCAAAACACAGCCCTGTACCAGCTGCTGTGGAGAAAATTAACTCTGTCCCAGCCAACACCAGCACAGCATTGAAGGACAGCGAGGATGAAGGGGTGTTTAGGTGTTTAGGAAGGCAACAGTGGCAAATTCTGTGCTTCAAGGTCTGAGCTCTGACCTAACAGAAGGAATGATACAGCCTGGTAGACCATAGGAAATTTGGCACAACCAGTGGGGGAAAGTCCCTCTGTTCTGTTTAAAGCTAGCTTAAGCTGGTGTAGTCCAAAAAGCAGTGCCCTATGTACCACCCAGGGACCTTCTGAAATCTGGGCTCTTCCATCCTTAAATTTGTAGTTGATACCATCCTGCAGCAATGCTGCACCACGAGATGCCTCTCGCTCTCAGTTCAGATACATTATTGCTCTACTTCTGAACAGAGCAATTAGGTCTCCAGAGCCTGCCTGCTTTATCCAAAAAGAAAAAAAAAAAGAGCACAGGTATTAACCAGAAGTCGAGAAATATTCCAGCTCAGAAGTCAAATCAGATAATTGAAGTGGTAGGATAAGCCTTAAAATTAGCCCTGTTCATGCCTGAATAGAATTCATATCTCACTGGGAACTAACTGTCCTTTCTCTTCTTTGTCTTCTTTCCTACCCCCACCCCCTGCCTTGCTGCCATTCTGTTTGGAAGGTGATCTTCAGTAAGTACTGCAACTCCAAAGATATCATGGACCTCTTCTGCATTGCAACAGGCTTACCAAGGTAGGTCTCTTTTTTTTTTTTTTTTTTTTTTACAATCGTGGACATTCAGAACTCACCTGGATGTGTTCCTGTGTGATTTTAGCCTAGGTGATCCTGGTCTGGCAGGGGGGTTGGACTAGATGATCTGCCAAGGTCCCTTCCAACTCCTAATGTTCTGTGATTCTGTGATTTCACCTGTGCTGCTTTTCTTCTGGGAACAATTTAAAGGCAGGCCCCAAGTGATGCATTTACCTGCGATTCAGGCTTCTCCCTCATTCCTTTCTCCTGGAAGAAGAAATTGGGGTCACCCAGACAGCACCAGCTGGAAAAGTGCACGATGCTCGGGCAGGTGTTGAGCTATCTCCATGCTGGCTGTGCCTGAGGAACAAGTGGAACAGATGAGACACAGCTTAAAAAAAAAAAAAAAAAAAAAAAAAGGCAAAAGAAAAAAATGAAGTGCAGAAGCCCATCCCTGAGTGCCCATGGGTTGTGTGCACCTACCAGTTAGCCCTCAGCACTGCATTTTTGTCCATACGATGTGAGACACAACCATATGTTTAGAACCTGCTTTTTGGGGCTGATGAGAAGTGTTGTCACTAGGTGTTAAACTGTGTACTCAGACACAGGTCTGCAAAGTCCATGCATCTCTCCTGCTGTAATTTCCCATTGGGTGTGTTTCTCTTACGCTCAACCTAGAGAACATCATCTGTGTCGTGAGGGATCCAAGGCTGGGTGCCGGTGTGCGTCGAGGTAGGAGAGGCTGGCACATGGTGGAGGGGGGCATGTAGCACCCAGCTGCTTCTGCACCGCCTGCCCAGGGCGGTGGTGCAGGGGGATGGAAACCCCTTGCTCACATGGAGGAGTTGTCTGCTGTCTGTCAGCAGGCCTTGAGCAGGTCAGAACAGATGCACAGCAGCGTGAAATAAGCCACAGTCTTTGCCTTTGTACACACAGGCTTACAATGCAAAACCAGCACGGGGCGGGGGGGAGGAGGCAAAGAAGCAAATGGTTTAATCAGGAGTTTATTGTATGACCCCAGCTCTGGGGACCAAAATATAAAGTTGTCCCTACTGACTCAGAATTTGCATAAACTGCTGGACAGAATGAATGTCCTTTGCTGTTTATCCTGGCTATTCCCTCCCATCTGACATTAGAGAAGTTTATAACTCTCATTTGACTATGATATCAAAAACTTCCACTCTATCACCCAGGAAACTTTGTTTAGCAGCTTTAATCATTCATGAACAGGGTGTTCACTGCGTAGATGTCATTTTATTTTCATCAGAACACTGCCAGAGAACAGTTCATTTCAACCAGGTTCCCAGAGCCAGAGCAAACCTCCTCGGTTTACATCTGAGCCTATGAGCTCACACCCAGCTCTGTGGGGAAAAAAAGAAGAAAGAAAGAAAGGCCCCATATTCGGCAAGACATTTGTCGAGTTTGTTTTGCTTAAGGAGTAACTGGGCAATTTCAAGACACAGCACCAGTCGTCATTTGTACTGTGTGAGTCAACCCATAGCTGCTGAGTCAATGTACCACAAAACATGGCTTTTTAATAGAAATTATTAGTAGATGAGTCAACAGAATCCATGAGTTAGCAGGGAGCAAAGTCTGCTCCGAGATCAAAGACGATCGCACGTAACATTTTGCCAGAAACATCTCTGCTAATCAACACGGGTGAAGCACCAAGCCTACCCCATCCTGGGCTTTGACTCTTTCTGCCCCGAGGTGGAATGGTTGCAGACAGTGCCAGGAAGTGGCGGTGCACCGTACGTAGGCAGCAGCATGGGACTTCCGGTAGCATTTCTAGGTCAAATAAACCTCTCTGAAACATGCTTTCCAGGAACACAACAATCTCCCTTTTGACAGCAGACAACTGCATGGTATCCATCGACCCGACCATGCCCGTGAACTCTGAGAGGTAAGCCTTGCTGCAGCCTGCTCTTCAAAATTGGGGTCAAACCCAAGGGGAGGGGTGGGTGGTGGTTGCCTGCAGATACCTTTCGTGTGCGGTGGGAGGTGAGCACCTACTCGGAGAGAGGGAGGGAGGAAGGGAGGGGGATGACAGCAGGAGTTGCATGCTGGTTTGGAACTCTAATGCCTGCTGGTTTTGAAGATTTTCGCTTGTTATTAAAGTATGAGTAATTATCTGAGGAAAATACCACTTACATGTCTTTAACATAGAACCTCTGCTCCCATCCCACCCTCTTTGCTGTCAAATGTGAAATACAAACTGATTCCTGAGTGTTGCGAATGTCAACCCTCTCTGACTCTTCCAGGTCTCCATACAAGGTGATACCTGTGTCCACTGGACAGCTGTCAGGTAAAACAATCCTTTTGAACTGAATTTACTAACACCATATTTTGTGAACATTTGCACACGGAAATGACATGGCAGTGATGCAAGAAAGGAAGATGATGGTGCTGTGGTTGTAGCTATGGCAGAATAAGTAGTGTTTGATCAGAGTATTCCAGAGGAAAGCTAAGAAAAAAAAGAGAGAGTCAACGGATTTCAGAGTATTTGAAGGTTAGGTAGCATGGCTGGGGGGCATGGTTGGGGTCCAGGGGACTTTCACAGTGCCTAGATCTAGTCTGACACCATGGGTGTCCTGGAGACAGTTTCACGTGGAGCAGTGGGGTTTTTTCAGGCAACACAGGTGATGTTTGAAAGCCTGTCCTTCAGTGTTTTGTTAAGCTTGTTCATGTCTCAGCAAATCTCTGCTTTGAACGCCATGTTATTTCCAAATGGCTGAGGAGAGAGCGTAATTTCTGTTGTGGGCATGGTAGCTCTAAGTGTAATAAATATTTTAAAACGCCTGACAAGATTAAAGAAGGGACAAGGGGCAAGAAGTTCAGCCTATCTTAGAAATGTATACTGCTCAGAAAGAACAGGAGGGAGCCAGGAAGTCTGGGACTGGAAAGAATAGTTTGCAGGAAGGGGCGAGGCTCTTGGGTCGGGGGCAAGGCAGTTTTGCTGGTCCCACCTTGTCTTCTCGCTAATTCCCACCTCTTCTTCTTGCTTAGGCTGCTGTACTATGCAAGAACACATAGTGTCTCACAGCACTGCCTTTCTTTAGATGGGGAGGCGGATGGAACCAGAGCTCTGAGGTACTCAGGACAAGGGTGGCAGAAGACATCTGTGGGAAAAGGGCGCAGCAAGGTGGTGTAGGAGGATGCGTGGGGCGACTGCAGAGGAGACACAGGGAGCTTGTGCGTGCAGAGAGCAGGGACCAATGGAGAGCAAAAAGAAGGAAGAAGGGAGGAAACAGTCAAGAACCTTATGGCAGCAAGGTTTGGTACAAGCCATAAACTGGTCCCATGTCAGTGATTGCTGCTCTTGCCAGAAGGAGATAGTCAGAGCCGAGGGGTGCACGTGACTGAAGCTGTCCCCTGAAAAGGAACTGTCTCCTCATCTATTTCCTTACTGTAACAAACTCTGCTGCACCAGCATTGCTCCTCCAGTCCAGGAGGACACTATTTGCATTGTCAGATCAGAAAAGGGGGGAGGGCAGAGGCCTTAACTGGAGTCCATGTCTCTCAGCTGCTGTGGGTAACCAAAGCAATTTGCCCCAAGACAGAGACAGAAACCGGGCCGGTGGGGCTCCGGCAGGGAATGCCACTGTGTTACACCAGCTGGGGAGCTGATCACAGTGCTTTCTAGAAAATCTGCCTTTTTCTTCTTTGTTTTTTTCTTTCCCTAACATGAGGCTAACCGTATATTTTTATAAGAATATGTATGACTTTTCACACTCTCCCAGGGCCCTCATTTTTCACCCCAGCTGACAGCACATGGCTCTGCTTTGTGCAGAGAGCAGCTCACTGTGTCAGCAAGGTCTCTCTTCCCTCCCTGCCTTTCATAAAACAAGGATTTCCAAAGATCTATGCTGAAAAGAGCAAGAAAAATTCTGGTGGTGGTTTGCCAAAGCATAAGACAGAGTCTGCTATGGAAAGAGGAGGAAAGTTGAACTGAGTGTGATGGAATTAATGTTCCTTGGTATCTGTTTCTCTTTCACATGGGTTGTCATTAATCTTAAGCATTCCTGACATTTTGCTGAGAGTAGGAAGAATAAACAGAGTGGGAAATTGTTCCTCTTCATTAAAAGAAGAAAAACAGCCCTGTTCTAGTCTTCACTTCTTAAACAACTCTGCCTGTGTGACTCTGCTTCCCAGAGCATCTCGTCCGAACACACGCCAACAAAGGGGTCTCCCCAATTTCCACTGCGGTGGGAGGTAACACACCTCCTTCCAGCAGTATCCTAGGCAGCTGGAAAACAGTGATGCACCCTTCAGCGGAACAAAGACTGTAAAAGGTGGGACTGGAAAATACGACCCTTTGGGAGGAAAATATAAGCAGTGGCTTTTATCCAGCGGAGGAGATATCCACCAGAGTCCTGCTAAGAAACCGTTCCTCATTTCCTGGCCATACTCGTGGGAGACGGCTGGAATTAAAAAAAATTATTATCCCAGTACAAATCTGTTGGATGCAGCAGCGGTGGCTGTATCACCGCAGGGTCAGCTGTCTGCAAGGCAAAAGCGGGCGCCCAGATGTCCAGCTCTGAGCCTGTGGGGCCTTTGCATCATGTGCTGTCCCTCCTCCCGTGGCCCTGGACCAGAGGACGTGCGGCTGTCTGAGCAGAGCATTGATCCCCTTCCCATGCCAAACCCTTCCTTCTCTCTGGGGTGTTCAAACTCCCAAGCCCATTGAACAAGCGACTACTCTCTCCCAACACTGGAAAAGCTCTGCTCTGTGTTCTCGCAGTGGAACGGGCTCAGAACTCACAAAGCAACGGCAGTGTTGTGGCTGCAGTTAGTAGGGTTCAGGGACCCTGCAATATTGCTGGAGATGGCAATTAAATTAATAAATTCTACTAGTGGAAAGCTCTCGAGAAATAAAAGTCAAGTCTGTTACATGTCCAATAGTGCAGAGAAAGGAGCTAGTGTAGGACTCAAGTGAGCCTGATCCACCACAGTCCTCAACAGGGGGGTGGGGAGAAAACATGCACAGGGGCTTTCCTACTGCTCCGAAGTGAGGGCAGCAAAGCACACAGACAGCTGAACGAGCCCTTAAAGATCTCAGCAGGGATGTGACCTGGAACAGAAGACATGTGCCGAGCTCAGCCCCAGCTCTCTCTGCATCGCCGTCTCCATCTTGTTCTGGTGGGTCCTGCTACACAAGCATCCCCTGATCCCTAGGGAAATGGGTGAGGAAACCCAATGAGAGCACTGCCCAGCCGGGATGGAGGTGAGCACGCAGGGAGGGCTCACCACCTGCCACCCTTTGCTCAGCAGCCACTTGGACAGGCTGAGGCTGTGGGCAGCGCCTTCGCCTCCCACTTCACTTGCTGTTCAGTTACTTGCCTTTTCAGCTAACAAGCAAGCTAGCACTTGCTCAGAGGAAAGCCCACGGTCTCTCCCCAGGGCTATCAGCTTGCAGCGGGAGCACTAGCTCAACCAAGACCTGTGTAGCTGCCTGCTCAAAGGGCCCTGTCCAAATCGGTGCTAGCCTGCCTTGCCTGCCGCTGAGCCCACCAACAACGTCTATGGCTGCACCAGAGGCCTCTGGGGGCTGCTTTTTTCCCCTGAATGATTAAATATGCAAGATACTGTGCAGATTGCTATTGGTAAAGGGGCAGAACCTTGTCACTGTGTCTAAACCTTCTTATTCCGGGGTTTCTCTCTTCTCTTTTTGGAGGCGTATTCAAGCTCACAGCTCAGGCAGACTGTGAGCTAAAAAGCCCCTCCTGCCTGCTGCTCCTTCCACGCATCCCACGTGGATGCCTGCATCGGGATGGGGGAAACTGCTCGACTGCTTCACAATTACTCACATAAGCAGGGACTTGCATGCATTAGCCCAAATTAACCTGAGCTGTCGACGAATCTGTCGCTCGATATGAGAGGTGATTCACAGGCGTAGGTTTGGATTTGGCGCGCACCCCTTCCTGAGGCTTTTGTCCACCTGGCTGCTTGGTTTTTACATTCCTCTGACTGCCCAGATCCAAACAAACTGCAGAAAGGGAAAGAAATACGGATGGGACCCCCAGCCAGAGGTACAGGCATATGTGAGAAAGAGACAGTGTGGCAGCAATTTGCCAGCCTGACGCTGTCAGGGATGGGCAGGCACCCACGTCCTCACCGCCTTGCTTGGCCATGGCAGAAAAGACAAGGTGTGGGGGGAAAACCAACCCACCCCCACAAACCCACGCTCTCCTCACTTAGACCTCATTGAATCCGTCAGGATCGTGAGGGTTGCCAGGGAGGGCAGGGAGGATGAGATGACTTCCCCAGGCAGTGATCCTGGCGTGTAAGAAGGGAGAGGAAGAGTGACTGCCAAGCAGGGCAGTGTGAAACAGAGGGTGCATGCCAGTGGGTTATAAGCCATCTGTGTCACTGCACGCGTAACCTGAGCTGCCCCTGTGTGTTCCTGGTCCCTGTCTGGCAGGGGAGGTGCGTGCTGGCTGCCAGCCCTCTGATCCGGCCCGCCACGGCAGGGGCAGCAGGAAAAAGTGCTGCTGCCATATTCCCCCGCACCTGTTCTCTGCCCAGGCCTGCTGGAAACGGGGCTGCCGGAAGGGAGGGCAAAATGGCTCCTTGCTCTGCAGTTCCCCAGCCAAGCTCCCTGCTGAGCTCGGCAAGGGCTGGCAGGTGAGGTGAGAAGCCGAAGTCCCCGTGCCCGCGGTGAGAGCGGGAATGAGCCCTGGGAAGCCCGGGGAGGCCTGAACTGGCCTGTCCCCTGCCTGGCATTATGCTATTGCAGCTTGAAAACCCCCTTCTGGAGGGGGTTTTCCTAATTTTAATTTGTCAGCTCTAACGTATCCTGCAAAAATCTGACTCTTTGAACACCTGCATTTTGCAAACATTGCACTTTTGTGGGGCTGGTGGGGTGTGAGCTGAGAAGAAGGTCACTGCTGGCTTTTGGGTTACTGCAGGCAGGAGCTGGTGACCCTTGGCAAGGATTGCATCTGCCCGGGCTGTGTGCAGTAGGACTTCCTTTTCCCAGAGGGAATTGCAGAAAAACAAGTGAAGCAACTGAGGGAAAAGGTAGCTGCGTGCACCTGGGGCATTAGCCCTGCCCAGAGAGACATAAAAAAAGAAGATGGAGGGTAGTAAAAAAAAAAAGAAGATGAAGGGAATAAAAGGACAGCCAGCCTTCCTATTTTACAAAGAAGTGGGCAAGTGATACTGAATGATGTTAGCACGAAGTCTCATTTTCTTCAGAAAGAGGGGTTACCAAAGGTCTTTCCCCTCAGAAAGAAACTGGGCAAAGAAATGGATCTTTGTCTCTTTAAGATGAGATGAACTGCCACTCTTAGTCATATATCTTTACTGCACCCTAGGGTTATAAAAACATACATCTTCGTTTTGAAAGTCTTTTATTACATCCATAAACATCAGATTGCAGCTGACTGTTCCCTGGATGAGAATGTCCTAGTACTCCAAGTGAGTTTTGACAGGGGGAGGGAGTGAAAGTAAGACTGTTGGTTGTCTTTTTTTTTTACTGGAACGGTGTTTATAGGGAACTTGTCAGTCTCTGGCATGCTACAGCCACTGTCAGAGAGCTGAGCGGCACCGAAGTAAGAGGACAGGAGTTTCTCTGCTTATTCTCACTGTTGGACTCGGGTACCATCCCAGGTGCTGCACACGGTAAGCTTTCCTCCTGCCTTAAATAGGACACGGCATTCGCTTTGTTTCGGCGCTCGGGGTTTTCAGATGGGTTTTGTGAGAAAACTGAAGAATGGGTCTCCCTGAAAGGAACTAATCTCTTCATTTGCTCTGCTAGCCACTCCTCTGGGAGCTGGATCGCAGCAAAGAAAAAGGAGAGGGGATTAGATCTGAGACTTTCAGAGCGCCGAGTGCTTGCTCCAGGTTGGAGACAGAGGGGGAACAGGAAGATTGTTTTGACCAGGAAAGTGAGTGCTCTTAGCAAGTATTTCTGACATCTCTTAATACCTGAGGAATTGCAAATCCCTTCAACAGGCACAAGAGCTATTGTTTAGAAATAGGTTGTAAATGCTGAGCTGTATTTCTGTGTTTTGCCTGGGTGATTGCACGCATGAGGCACCGTGCTCTCTCAGGCAGGTGTTTCAGGAGTGCTCTTGGGGTGTTTCTTTGTGGGGTATAACTAGGTGTTCTGTAATCTGCAGCATGTATATGAGAGTATGCAATATTTGTGCTCCTTGAGTGTGAGAAACCAAGAGTACATCCACATTGCTGGCATGAGGATGACTGCAGCACGGTGCAGTTTAAATTAGCTGGTGGGGGAAAGTGGGAGCAATCTCCAAACGGCAGCTCACAGCTCAGCAAAGGTAATTTATGCTTCCCCTGCCTGTGTGAATACAGTGCAGACAGACTGAGAGATGGAAAAACATCGCTATCATACCTCTTCCTTTCTAAAGTGTACTGGGCTTCAAAATCTAGTGTCTCATTTTAAGGACTTGTTTCCTTTTCCCGGTGTTAGTGACTGTAATCCTGTGATGGTCTCGGGTAGGGGCCAAGGGACTGACTTTTCTCCAGCCAGCAGAAGCACTCGAGTGCTGGAGTTGGCAGTGGGAGGTGGGGAGCTACCCGTGCAAGCACTCACAGTGTGGCTGCTCAGGCAGCGATGTGATCTCCATGGGTGCTGCCCCACGGCTGCCCTGTCCGAGTTACTCTCTCCAGGGAAAAGGGGTTAGGAAACTTGTGCCCTGCTGCGTCCATCCCACAAACCGGGAAAGATGGGCCTCATCCTGCAAGGACAGTCACTTCGGCATCTGACGTTTGCCTGAATTTTATGCATAGCAGTACAACCCTTATGAGATAGCACAAGAAAAATGGGTCTCCAGGATAGTATCTGAGTGTAAATCTGAAAAGCAAGCTGGGTTTTCCCACGCTTATAAGCCATTGTGTTGTTCGTGGGCACTCTGGCACAGTGTGCTGACGGTGTAGAGGCAGTCCATGTGAGCCAGACCTTTCTGAGGTGGATGGTGATTCTGGGTGTCCTGCCCAAGAGATGAGAAGGGGGTGTCCTTTCCAGAGAGCGCTGCCTTCAAAAAAGCCACTTCTTAGAGACCCAGCACCCCAAAAATGAAATTCTGAGAACCCTTGACTGTAATGTGCACGCAGAGGAAGGCAGGTGGCACAAGGAGTCATTCCCAAACGCTGTCACTGTTCAAAGGACCAGAATGACTTTTTGGCTCAATGCCTCAACGTCAAAGCTGGAAGTCTGGGGATGCTCCTTTGCAGGGGGGTTGAGGGTGTCTCCTTTCGTCTGTTGTTTTCTGCTATGTCTCCCTCCTATTTCTTTCAGAGAAAGAAGAATTGTTCCAGAATTTACTGGGACAGATTGCCGAGCAGTTCTCGAGGTAAGAAGCTGAACATCATTATTAATTTAAAATGCTATTTCTTTTATCAGCCCAAAGTGTAATTTTCACAAGAGACAGAGGTGCATTTAAGATGTCTTCCAAATCTTAATTTTCCTGCCAAATTTAGGCCTGGTACAAACGTTATTTCCTGCTGCCAGCAATATGGTATCTTAAACAAAAAGCAATTTTGATTATCTTTGATCTAGAAAGGAAATCAAGAGTTAAATGCAAATGTTCTTCTTGTGCTCCTGCCCTCTTAGGAAGCAAAAGAAACGCTTCTTTGCTAAACAGTCAGATCATCTGATTTATTTCATTTTCCCCTTATCACCCAAATGTGTGTCTCCACCAAGAGGGCTTTTGAACATCTGTATAGCAGTTTAATTTATTCCAGCTGTTTTCAGTAAGACAGAACAATCCCGCCACAGCTCAGCAAATCACCGGCATTAAAAAGGAGGAGTGTGCAAACACCAAGATGCTGCCATTAGGCAAAGCATTATCAATTTAACTTTGTTTCCCTAGGGGGTACAATAACAAGTCATTGCGGAGAGAGGGGGTGATGAAGTGTTGTAAAGCCATGCTACATTCCCAGGGCCATAAACAAAAATAATTTATTGTTTGGTTTTTTCTTTTCTGAAAATTGAACTGGGGTGTATTTTCTGCCCAAATTCTTAGCATTTCCATGGAAAAATTTCCTTTTCCTTATGGCAACTGCTGGTGGACCGATGAGTCCTCTGAAAAGTGTAGACATTTCTAGCAAAAAGCCCTTTGCACCTAGGGTAGCTACGGCACTGAATGTATAACATTAATACATGAGGGTTTTCTTTTCAGGGTTTTTAAAATCAATGAGCTGAAAACGGAAGTAGCTAATCACTTGGCAATGCTGGAGAAAAAGGTTGAATGTGAGTGTCCCTTTATTCCTATCACAGTGGAAACCACTGCCTCCCCTCTCCCTACCTTGCTGCCCTTGTACTCCTACTCCATCCTGCTCCTCACCGCCTCTCCGCTTTCTCCAGTCTCATGACTTCTCATGATTTGGCCGGCTTTGAGCCCCAGAGGCTACTGGCCAGCCTGCAGTGAGGCACGGGGAAGGCAGGAACCTGTGGTGGCACTGGCTGTCAGGCGCATCCAGGCTCCCCTTTGAGTCGAGTCCCCTGTTGAGCTTTGGGCCATAGGGCCACGTCCTCCTGCCACTGTGTCCCCCCAGCAGAGGGTCTCCACCTGCTCATCCCACACCTCCAAGCCCCTCCGGCCTGCCCTCCTGTGCACCCTCATGCCCCAGCCCCATGCCTCCCTCCCACCCCATCCCCCTCACAAGGGAGGGTTACCGCAACTGCTTAAGTCTGAGTATTTGCACAGGTTGAACGTGTTGTCTTGTGGGGAGACTTTCTCCTTTCAGAAATGCATTTACTGAGTGTTAAACAGAGGCGAGTCGGTCCCCATTGTTGATTGAGGCCAAGCGTCAGCACTGAGACCCGGCTCTATTTCTGCCAGGTGCCGTGTCACACACCTTTCTCTGCTGGGAAAGGGCTTTTCCCCGTGGCACACGTCCATGCTGTGTGGGCAGCATGAGTACAGCATGAACATCTGTAAACAGGCAGCCTAGCGTGTGCTGAATGAAATACAGCCAGAGAGTACACCTCATTGCTTCTTGAGGCCGCGATTTCTGGGCTGCAAACATGGGGGTTTACCCCTCGCTGGCCATATTGCCTGACAGACTACTAGGCAGCATCAATTTCCTTGCTTGTGCAGTGTGTGAGCAGTAGTGCAAATGCATTCAGTTTACTATGCAACAGCCAAGTTAAGTTCATTTGGTCAAAGAGCTCCTTTTCTGGGTTTCTTTGGGTTTCTTTCCCCCCACGCACGCAGCACCTGACTTGTTTTTCAGTGCATTATGTGCAGAGCCCAGACCCCAGAAAGGCAGAGAAGGGCTAGGAACGAGGCCATATCACACGGCACTGTTTTGACACCAAAGGCCACATCCTTGCTGATAAGCTGCATTCAACTCAGGAGTGGGCAGAGTCTTCCCTGGCATGATAGCTGCAGTAAGCACTTTCTCACTAGAGCTGGCTGGGAAAACAAGACCACGTTTTTGCTTCATGGAGGAAGTTGTTTGCTTGAAATTTCCCCCTGACCAGAAGCTACCTTGACCCTGCAGCTGCTCAGTGAGACTGATGTCTTTATCAGCAAGGAGAGGGAAAAAAGTGTCCATATTCAAAGAGCATCTGTAGGGGAGCCTCTCCTGGAGCCCACCCCAGACGCAGGCTCCTGGTGTGGTGGGAACCCTCTGGTGACATCTGCAGAGGGAGCACCCTGCAGCCTGCCTACCCCCAGCATGGATCTCTGTGAGGACTCCCTCCCACTATGCTTGCCTGCAGTTTAACCAAGGCTGCACTGATTTATTCTTTTGTCCAAAAGAAAAAAAAAGGGGGAGGAGGAGTGAGGAGAAATTAGCTCAGTCACTCTGCTTTTTATGTAAAACTTCTGACCAATTCCAGTCATCGGGGCTAAGTGCCACAGACTGGAGTAAATGAGGCAAGTTTTCCTGCAGGTCTTCCCTATCCCCTTAGCAGCCCAGGCAAGCAAGTACCCCAGCCAGCTAGGGGTTGATTTTGGCCACTGGCTCTGGCCAGTGACCCTCTGGGACCCCCAGCTGCACCCTGCACACCCGCTGCCTTTCAGCACTGGCAGTCCATCGCAATGGAGGGGGAATAACAAAGACGCACGTGACGCTGCTGACAGGGAAGTGTTGTGCATCTGCACTCTCCAGCCCTTTCTCTCCGGTTTAGGGAAGGCTGCGTACCCAGAGCTGCCATGCCATGCAGGTGAACTGAATTCACTGGTCCTCTGATGAGGTTTCTCTCTGTAAGTGGGTCTCACCGGTGATGGAAATAGCAGGAGATGCAGCAATCTGCTGCCATTCTGCCTGAGCGCTCGCACTCCCGTCTCCAGCAGCTTCAGGCTGTGGGAAGGAGCTCCCTGGGTTGCCTGTCTACAAGTGCACCCATCTGCTCGAAATTGGACTTCCAGAATTTGCAACAGAGCCAAATCTACATAATTTTGAAGTAATCCCAGGGTTTCACATTTTAAAAGCAAAACTGCGAGAGGAAGGGAGTGTCCACCTCCCTACCCAAGCTGGGCTCCCAGAGGTTGCTTTAAGACCCGTGTTTCAGTACTGGATTTAGCCCAAGGATTTCTTCAGACAGCACAGGGTCTTTCCAGAAGATATTTCTTGCTGGAGAATAATGTAACAGGCCCTTAATCAGTGCACATGACAAGGCCATTTATCATTTGTGAGCCAAATGTAAAAGAATTGTGCTTTTGTTTTGCCTTTTCTCATACCTCCTTCAGAGATCCCTTTTTCACCACTTCCACATGTCATCTCCAGGATTTCTTCCCCAGAGGGGATGTGTGTGTGTGATAACTGCTCATGACAGGACTACATCTGCACCTCACATAAAATGTTCTCAGCTTTCTTCCCATTGCTGTCCAGAGACCACATCACAGAGAAGTGTTTTCGAGGAGCCAAATCTTTTAACTGATTTTAAAATCCCATCTAAAGCTTGAGACTTCCCCTTGGAAAATGCATCCATGCAGGGCAAGCACCAGGAGTGCTTTGTCCTGTGGCTTGACTCACTCTCCTCCAGTGCTCACACAGCAGCCCACACATGAACAAGGAAGGTGGCAAAGCCCCGTTACAATTTGTAAGCATCTCACATCTACCTTGAGAAAATAATTATGTAAATTCTCTGCTCCCCTGGAGAGGTTTTGGAAGAAAAGTAAAGAGATGCAATACAAAAAAATTGCTCAGGGTTGCCGTTCTGCACCGTAAGTCCTCTTCTCTCTGCGGCTGCCTGCCCTGCTACCCAGTCACTCTGATAACTCTGCTTTGCTCCTGCTGCATCAAATAGGCACTGGCCACCATCTAGACAGGCTGGCAGACGGGCTGCCCCCGGACTTTCCTGGGATGAATGCACTGAGGTAGTACAGAGCAGCACAGGGCCTGGGGGTCAGCTGCAGCTGATCACCGGCACTTGAACCCAGTACCCAGGGAAGTGCAGCCAGATATCCAGAGTGAAGGAACGGAATAAGCAGGACGGCGTCCTGCCTGTATCAACACCTTGTGATCACCCAAAGAAGTTGCTTGTGACAATGCTAGATTAAAAAAAAAAAAAATCCCCATTAATCTAGAAATGGGGTTTTTATTTGGAGGGTATCCCTGTAATCAGGCATAAATCAAAGCCCTTTCCCTTTCCTCTCCTCACCGAATACGTGGCATTTTGGACTCAGTTCATATACCTCTCTGGTTTTCCCCTTCCTCGGTTCCAGAAGCAATCTTTTTCGTTACTAGCATAAAGAAAACAAAGCTGAGGTCTCTGCTTAGTTGCAGAGCTGTGCCCTTCCAAGGCAGTTCTTTATCCCTTGCATGCTACCCTCCAGATAAGCGTGATCTGGACTATTATTTTCTAAGTGACTGAATACTGATTGTACGATTGCACATTCCCTGGAGTTCCCTGAGCCACAGCTTGTCCCTGCAAACAATGAGCCCTGTAAACAAATGAGCTGTGAAATGATGGTGTATGAATGACATATGCTTAAGAAATGGCGCTGAATTATATCCTTGAGCACGCCAGTAGTTCAACAAGAGGGAAAGAGAAGGGAGAACGTTCTCATACCCAGGCTGCGCTAGGTTCTCACGGCTACGTGGGACAGAGTGCGTAGCCGCATCAGCGGGCAATCAAACTTTCTGCCTTGTGGCTCTGATAATTACATACAGAAGGGGAATATAGGATTTTTTTTTTTTTGTACCACATACAGAAATAACCTTTGATTACAAAATAGATTGGCAAAAAGAAGTGACAGGTCTTCAATACCTAAAAAAAAAAAAAAATAGGAAAAAAAATGAAATCGATCGTTAAAGCAAAACTTTTCAATGTTTCTCTCTCTCTACCTCTCTTGCATTCTCCCTTTGGTTTCTCTGTGTCTAGAAATGCCTCTCAGAGCTCCTTAATGCTCTGTGTGAACTTTAAAATTAAAACCTTTTATCTTAATGGAAATTCTAACCCTACTGGGACATGTGTGCCTGGCTGCGCTTGTCATCCCATCACGAGAAGTTTCTTTTTTTTTTTGCTCAGGATTTCCTTTGATTTCTGTTCTACGGCAGAGGAGTGAAGGCACCGGCGCAGCTGACCGCTGCTAACAGTCGTGGAAAAGCTGAGACATTGTGGCCGTTCTGTGAATTAAAATGCTGTAGCTATTATCTAAAATTGGCAGCGGAGAACTAACTCCTATGGGCTTGCAAGATATATCGCTTTGGCAGCACCTGCATATGTGAGAACCGGGGCAGACTGTAAGAGCTTGCTGGCTCGCTGGATAACCCCACTGCTCAAGCCCTTTGAAATTTTGCACAGTCGTGAAACGAGATCCTTCAGCTTTCTCCATGGAAACACCCCTGTTGTTTTCCTTTGTTGACAGTGGAAGGCCTGAAAGTAGTGGAGATTGAGAAATGCAAGAGTGACATTAAAAAGATGAGGGAGGAAATGGCAGCAAGAAGCAGCAGGTAAGTTCCGCTTTGGCCCTAAGCAAAGAAATAAGCATCTGGTTTTGAAGCCTAATGCGATGCTTCTACAGTATTGAGGTAGCTTCTGGGCTTAGAAGTAAAGGAAACCAGTAAGCATTAAGGATGGTGGCTTTAACATTTGAAGATAGCTTGGGCCACAGGAAGAGAGGAAGAGGTCTTGCAACAGAGAGTTATCTTTCACCATATAGAATGGGAATTCTTCATCCAGATTTACTAGAAGAGAGGGAAAGGGAAAAGAGCTTCTGCAAAGCACAGTGTTTGGGTGGGAACCAGTTAATGCTCGAATCAGCTCCAATATATTCCAGGGAAATATCAGCAGCAGCTCTTCTAATTATGATCTCATGCTATTATAAAACATCCATTTCAAATTCAACAAGAAACTGAGAATTTACTTTCCAATTCAAGGGCTCACTGAGATTGTGAAGCTTGGTTTCACTGTAATTAAAACAACAGCAGGAAAGAATTGCATTTTGCATGGTATGTGGTCTCAGCTGGAAAGTCTGCCCCCGTGTCACTGAAATACCCCATCAGGACAAACAAATCATTGCTGGGAGATTATGGATACTTCTGGGAAGGTCGCTGGAGAGGGATATACCACATTGCTTGAAGTGTGGGTGAAGGAGGTTTTTCTCAGCAAATGTAACTACGTCATCTTGACAGCCTCTCTCTTTAGCTTCATTTGAGGTCAAATTCTCCGACCTTTAATCAAAGCTATTTCCTATTGAGGGCAACAGGAGATTTGCTAAAAGAATTAGGCTCTATAATCGCTCGCTTTTCTAAAACTTTCTATCCAGGCATGTCAGGAGGCACGGTGTTAATACATTCCCATTCAGCCTGAGGCCAAATGCAGCTGCCATACTACCATAAATGCAGAGTAGCATCATCACCTCAGATCTGCTCCAGATTTATACCAGTAGGATGGATTGCAGTTTGCCCTGTGACTTGAATAGTTTCTTGCTCAGGTATGTGACGAACTGCCATTAGAAAGCTCAGATTGGCAGCAAAGGCAAAAATACGTACGCTGCTTTGTGCTGGGGGTGATGTGAACAACCAACGTGTGTGCCCGCGCACGTGTCTTTACCTTTCCCCAGCTGTGGCAGGGAGCTGGGAGAGCTACATTTACAGGCAGAGTGATGCCCAGGCAGATAAAGAATTAAAACAAAAAAAAAGACATTACGGCGACTTCACGTTCGCTGGGTTACCGCCGCACGCATCAGGAAGTAGGAGACTCCCAGCTGCAGCCATGACTCACTCCTGGCCCAGACCTTGTCACCTTGCAATCTGTAAACAAGAAAAACAGGAATGGGGAGTGCCCAGTGCTGCCAGCTCCAGCTGAGGTGTAGTCTTCACAGAGGGCTTCTAGTGAGACACCACAGCTGCCAAAAGACAGAGGCCAGCGTGAAGCATGATGCCGGAAGGCCACGGTAAAAACCGGTAATGCTGGGCAAAGATGCCCAAGCTAGCCTGCTCTGAGCTCACACTGCATAGCTGCTTTCGCTGAAGCAGGAGCCTAATTTGCTCAGCTCAGCAGCATTTTGTGCTGTATAGATGTGGCAGCAACCTGTCACAGCTCTTCTTAGTTGCCTTGAACTGGGTCTTTCTCCTCCCGGCTGCACAAAAGCTCTTCCTCCTCACACAAAATTCTGCCTGCGATGATCCGTACCCTCAGGGCTTGGGTATCCGAGCAGTAGTTAGATGTGGCTAGGTTCGGTGTATAACCGTGGCGGGGGGTGGGGGGGTGGGGTGGGGGGTGGGGGCTACAAGTCACCTCTTTTTGCTATAAGAGCAAGGAGAGAATGCTTTCTGGTGCCTGGTTACTAAGAAGGACCCCTTTGGGAGCTGATGAGGAATGAGCTGTTCTTCCCTAGTCCCAAGCGACCGTGGCTTCACATGAGCTGTACCACTAGCCCACGGTGAGCCCAGCTGAGGGGTGCCTCACCCCAGTGTGGCTGAGCAAGCTGTCTCCCATTGGTGTGAGACACATCCATGCTGGGGGAGGAACAGGGGCCTCCCAGGGCAAGTGGAAATGGTTTTGCTCCTATTTAGACTTGGCATCCCTTGTGCAACAGCATTTGTTAGATAATGCGTTACAGTTGCAATCAGGGATCACATCTCAATTTAATTAATGTACATAAGTGTGTGTGAGTGCATATATTCCATCAATAACATCATTGTGTGTGCAGGTGTATGGTTGTATGTTTACATGTACTTGTATTTGCTGTTGCCGTAGGACAGAGTAGGGATGATCAGCGAGGTGCATAGGAATCATCACACACAGTGAATTGTGCATGTCTCCTCTTCAGAAAAGTGAAGTAGCCCCAGTTGCATCCCCTGAAATTTCCTTTTTGCAAGCCTGCTTTTTGCACTCGCCACTGGCAGATGCAAATAACATTACAGTGTGGTTTAACATCATGAGCATTTGCAGGTACAGTTTTACATTTGTAAAGGACTTACGCATCCCAGCTCTGATGTGTTCCCCAGTGTAGTCAGATGAAGGTTTCAATGTATTACTACAGCTAGGAATTAGAGATAGTTGGCTGACCTTCGGCTAACCCTAGCAGCCAGCTCCAATTAGGACAAGGAATGCCCCAATCTCACTATTTTTATCCTACTAATACCCCTCTGTCCTGGTTTCATCTGGGATAGAGATAATTTCCTTCCTAGCAGCTGGTGTAGTGCTGTGGTTTGGATTGGGGATGAAAATGATGTTGATAACACACTGATGTTTTAGTTGTTGCTCAGCAGTGTTTACAATGAAGTCAAGGACTTTTCAGCTCCCCTGGCCCTGCCAGTGAGGAGGCAGGAACCTTCCGCAGGAAGTGCACAAGAAGCTGGGAGGGGGTGCAGCTAGGACAGCTGACCCAAACCGTATCATATGACGTCATGCTCAGTATATAAGCTTGGGGGAGTTGGCTGGGGAGGGATGCAGTTTGGGAACTAGCTGGGCTTTGGTCAGTGGGGGTTGAGCACTTGTGCTGTGCATCACTTGTTTTGCATATTCTATTATCATAATCATCATCATTATTATTGTTGCTGTTATTATCATCGTCATCATCATCATCATCTTCCTTTCCTGTCCTATTAAACTCTCTTCATCTCGACCCATGAGTTTTATTTTTCAATTCCCTCCCTTGTCCCACTGTGGGGGAGAGGAGTGAGGAAAGTCCGTGTGGTTGTTTTAGCTGCCTGCTGGGTTGAACCACGACACCCTCACGGTGGAGCTTTGAGGAAACAGCTTTAGGAATGATTAAGACAGCTTTTCACCAGCTGAGAGTCTCCTTAAACAGGGCAGAAAAAGGCAGCTGGTTGAAGCCAGCTGACCACCATGAACTGTAAGATGACATACATTCTGCAGGATTAGACACCATCAGAAATGACAGCAGACATCGATGTTAAGAGGAGAAAAGAAAAGAGACCCGGAACAATTCCCAACAGAGGAGAGAAGCGCTAGAGAGATGCAATACTGAATATGCAAGTAATTTTACAAGGGACAAATGAAGTTAATAGAATCCTTTGGTTGGCTGCTTTGCAGGGGATTTCTTTTAGCTTCATTTGGCAGGAGGCTTGAAAATTGAGAAAGGATAATTCAAATGTTGGGACTATAGGGATACATGCACGATGCAGATGAACCTCCCACAAGTTATTAAAGTCCACGTGACCAACTCCCTGGAAAACATGTCACGAGTTAAAGTATCACGACTGCCAAGGGTGATAGCACAGAGCTCTCAGTTTTATCATGCCAGCTGTGGCTGTAAGGCAGGAAATTGCTCTCACACTGCAATGTGACCTAGATGTTCTGCAAGGAGTGTACAGCTGGTGTGTGCCCCCCACCACCATAGTCGTCTGCTCAGGTGGGGTAGCATCAGCTTGGCTCTTCCACAGGCAAGGGAAGGAAGAGTAGATAATTGGCAGTGGGCACTGATGTTAATAACCAGGCAAGTGCTAATTACCTGAAGTTGCTGGTAGTGGGTCTCTTCCTCCAGGACTGGGGAGCCAAGCAGACTGTGTCTGACGAGCCTGCTGTTGTCCTGCCCAAAAGGCAACAGGCAAGATGGCCACCCCATCAAAATGGATGGTCTTCTCCAAGCTTTTACCGAGGCCTGGAGCTGGGGGCAATAAGCCATGGGCTCAGTGTGTGCCTATGCTTGTAAAGAAGTGCCATGGTCCATACACAGTGTGGACCCTGGGCAGGGCTCTGCCAGCCTCGCACAACTTTGCCTGCCACAGCGAGCTGCAAGCTGAAAGGAAAGTTACTTGGTTTAAATAGAAGTGGTTAGGAGCCCACAGGTACATGCCTGAAGACAGGTGCTCCTCACTCGAATTAAAATAGACGGAGAAGGGGTGACAGGGGTGTTACACAAGGGGAGAAAAAAGATCCTAGAGAGGATCACACTTGTAAAGCATTTGAGCGACCCCACATTAGAAAGGGAGAGGCTGGGGAGTGGGGTAATTCTCTGTGTGATGCCTACTGAGAGATCAGAGTACTTCCAGTTCTTTTCAAGGCACCGTCATTTGTTTCCCACAACGTAAAGAGCTGAATATCTCATTTCAGGACTAACTGTCCCTGCAAGTACAGCTTTTTGGATGAAAACAAGAGGCCAACACCCCGACGTGATGTACCATCCTACCCAAAGGTACCATGCAATGCTTGCTCTTCCCAGAATCCTACCACGATCTTGCCGTCCTGACAAGCCCTGGTTTACAATGCATGACTCCCTAGCCACCTACCTCCTAGTTATTCTAAATCCAGGGCCTGACCCAAACCCCCTGGAAGCCAATGGAAAAAGCTGTCATTGCCTGCGGTGACTTAAAGTTGGGTCCTCAGTAGTCTTTAATACTTGAAAGCTCATTAGTGTTTGAAATGTTAATGAACATTTTGCGTTCATCAACATTTAACAGTCTTTTGTCTAGTTATATTTGTTTACTCTCCATGCTCACAGCAAACAATCAAAACTAGTTTATAGTGTTGTACTCTAATTGAAAATAGCACTGCTTCCTGTTTTCTCCTAATGGATTATTTTTTAATTTAAAAAGTAATTTATGGGGATGCTTCACCTAGGGAAACAAAGAGAAAATGCGACATTGGATTCTCTCCAGAATGATTCATTGTCCCTGTGAAAATGAGTTAGGGTATTTGCTAGAGGAAACAGTAACACTTGAAGAAAAATGTCTACTGGGCAAGTACAAGTACAAATCCACAGTGATGAATGAGGCTGAAACTGCAAAGCACTCAGGATGTTTGGTCTGAGAACCGTCACTCTTTCCCCACAGGAATTTTTCAGAGCTATCAGGTTATGTCTGCTCAGTGCCCAGCTCACACCTTGACCAAACAGCAGCTCACACACGTGCAACTTGTAGTCTAACAATGGGCACTTGCTTGCACACATCAAAGCTGGCTCAGCCACACCAAAGTTCACCTGGTCCCGTGTGATGCAGACGTGTGATGTGGACATGTGTCCTTGCATATTTGTCTTCCAAGCCTTACAAAGCAGTGAATTATAAGTCCTGCTGCTTGTTCTGCTCTGCCTAGCAAAAGGACCGTGAGGTCTCCGAAGCAGACATCATGACACTTAGATTTCTTTTAATTAACTTTTGCCCAAGAGGCTTGTGCTCCTGACACAAATGTGTTTCCACAAAATGTATCCATTCTAAACCAGTTTTATCCCCTTGATACATATACACGTCAGATCAAACTTTGATGTACTGCTGTGATATTAGGATCTTGAATTAACAGCAAGTGTTATGAAGAGTTGCACTGACTGTCTGCAGAGTAAACTGGTCACCTGAATTTCTGTATTATTCCAAGACAAAAGCTCATATGAGTTTTGGTTCCAGAAGTTTGAGTTCTGTTTGACAGATTTTGCAAAATTTGTTCTATGAGTTGTCAGGTGCAGAATTTGTCCAATGTCAGTGAGGCTAGGAAGTGATGAGTACACTGAAAAAAGATGTCATTACAAAACCGTTATCAAATCTGCACTGCTAATCCACAGTTTTCTTGCAGAATGTCATATTAAATGTACATTATATATGCAAATGCAAAAACCCTTGCCTTCTCAAGAAGGAAAATTAATCTTCAGTATTATTCATCCCTGGGTTAAGTATCACAATTTGATGGCTCAGAAAATTTCCTTCACCTGCTCAGCACAGTAAACCCAAACTAATTAGAGACAGACATGGTAAATGGGCCAATTGAAGCTACAAGTTTTTTGTGTCCCAGAAAGACTCTGATCAATAGAGTCTAGAAAAGATGAATAGGGAGAGTCCAAGTCCTCTCTGGTCTTTTAACCCTCCACATTCCTTTTTTCATTTTCTGCACAAATCATAAGGGGCCAACGAGCGTGATTTTGTTTTAAGCCTCTGAGCGTAATGATAAAAAATCACTTGAATCTTGCAGGCTGACAACCAATTTGAAAACGTGGGCGTTCTTGAAAAAATACTCAGAATGAGAGCATAAATCATCTGAAAGTAAATATATCATAGCCACCAGCTAATTTAACACTGTAAGCGTAGACACTTCATACCACCCAACCACGTCTGGCTGCATTGAACATCGCTGACGCTCTGCAGGCAGCAGAACCAGTGCAGCCAAGGACAGATCTGTACCCTGTGCCCATTGTATTCCCACACTGGATTTGCCCACAAGCCCATTCCTAACACCTCTGCTCTCCTCCCATTTCTCCAAAACTCTCCACCTCCTTGCCCTGCAAGCATCTCCATTGATCAAGCAGCCTGCTAGCCAGGTGTGGGCATCCTGGCGTGACCACAAGCAGCCGTTGGGGAGAGCGAGGAGGGTTGGGCAGGTACAGGGAGAGGTCAGTTGCTGTCTCCTCGGGAAATACAGTTGAACCCAGTGTGAATGGAACACCTGGAGACTCAAAGACATGCCAATGGCAGGTCCCATGCCAGGATGGGGGACCCTTACTTATGCTGAATGCCTTTTTGACTGCAGTACATGCTGTCCCAGGAGACCATTGAAGCGCTTCGGAAACCAACCTTTGATGTCTGGCTGTGGGAGCCCAACGAGGTAAGAATGCCACGTTAGCTGAGTTAGCACTCTTTCTAAGAGCCAGCAAGGCCAAAGGGGCCCTTTGAGGTGGTTTGCAGGGTTTTTCCCCTTTCCTGCCCCTTACTTGCTATACTTTTTTTTTCATTTTCATATCACTCCAGAATACGTTTCCCTAGCAGATATCAGCTA
This sequence comes from Gallinula chloropus, assembly GCF_964237585.1. Classification (NCBI taxonomy): domain Eukaryota; kingdom Metazoa; phylum Chordata; class Aves; order Gruiformes; family Rallidae; genus Gallinula; species Gallinula chloropus. Next base: position 118,909,531 of record NC_140085.1, read on the forward strand.
GATTGGGCTATTTAGCACATCCTGAGTCCTCTTTATTTTTTTCTTTAATCTCTTCCTAGTAATGTCCTGCAACAACCAGTGCCCTATCATTACTGCCACATGAGTTCTTTCATGCCATTTTATCTGAACAAATCGATCCCTAGCAAAGCGAATGCTTAAGCACATCACCAATAACTCTGCTCAAATCAATAATGCAGTGTGAAGCCAGGCAGAGGTGCATGCTTTGATTCATGCCCTTTTGGGACAGGGCTTTTCTGAGGTGTATTATGAGGTTGGAAAGCTGCATGCACAGCCTATTAGTATTTTCCTATTCCTCTATTTTCTTTTTTTTTTCCTTATTGCTTTTGCTGTTTTTCTTATTGCTATTAGTATTATTCATTGTTCATCACTCGTATTGAAGAAGGTTCTGGATGGCCCATGTGTAAACCTCTGTAGAAATATGAAGGACAGGGGGTGTAAGCTGCATGCACAGCCTATTAGTATTTTCCTATTCCTCTATTTTCTTTTTTTTTCCTTATTGCTTTTGCTGTTTTTCTTATTGCTATTAGTATTATTCATTGTTCACCACTTTTATTGAAGAAGGTTCTGGATGGCCCATGTGTAAACCTCTGTAGAAATATGAAGGACAGGGGGTGTTTCTCTTAACGGCCAGATTATAACATAATGTAAAACTGGATTCAGAAAACTTGAGCACTTAGGAAAAGTGCAAGAGAGAACAGGACTAAACTGGGATTTGAGTGTTGGGTTTTTCCCCAGGGAAGGACTAGATGGTTCTAGCAGCACTCCCAGCAGCAACCGCCTTACCTTCTCAGCCAGGTGTGGTGGATACAAGAGTCAGACTGGCTCGGCACCTGCAGATCAACATGACGGGCAAAATTGCCCCGTATGCCACCCACAGTAACAGCATATCCCCTTCTGGGTATTTGATCTGGCTAGTAGCACGACAGGAGGACTCTCCAGGGGCTTTAGGCCCGGTCTCCCATCCACACAGGCTGGCAGAGCTTCCCCTGCGTGGCCCATGCCAAGCTGAGGCTGGTGCTCTGCGCTTCCCACTCCCTCTCCAGCCCCTTTTCTCTGCAGCACGGCTGTACGACAGCTCGGGCAAAGTGGCTCACCCCCAGCTTTTGAATGCCTGTCAGGTCTTTGCAGCAAGAGAGAATTACAACCTGCCAGGTGGACCAGAACACTGTGGGCTCATTGTTGTTCTGACTATTAAGAAAGAATAGGGAGAGACAAAAAACATTATCCACGGATTCTTGTGTGCTGAGGCATAGTCCTTTAGCACAGTAACTCATTCAGAGTACTAGGAAAGCGCTATATGGTGGCATGAACAAGGCTAACAAGAGGCTGCAGAGATTAGACATGCCCTGCAAGGAGGAGTGCTACTCAGAAATAAGTAGATACTGCACCAGATATCTCCAGCGACCCGAGCACCATATGGGTTTATCTCACCCTTTTAGCTCTGGTTTATGTTTACAGAGAATGTTTCAGTCCTGCCAGTGCTTGTTTAACGAGGAGCATTTGCTCACGTGCCCCATGTGGGGCCGGCTAGTTATAAACCACAGTCTCCTGCAAGCAAATTAACAGCGTCCTGCTCTGCAGCATCTCAGTGAACAGAGAGGCGCAGCAAACTTGTCTCTTTCTCAGCTGCCCACTGACCACTCCCAAGCCTTAGAAGAGTCCAATACTTGAGCTTTTGCTGTCAGGCAAGAAAGCTAACAACAGAAACTGAGATTTCCATGTGTTCGGGTGCAGGAGCATTGGGACTCAGAGTCACCCTTCCACTCACCCAAATCTCTCTTGGCATTTCTGAGGGTAATTCAGCCCTTCTGGATCAAGCTTATTGTCTCAGAAAGTCTTTTCTGAAACTGTTGCAAAACATATATTCTGCCTCAGGGACTAGGAACAAGGCAAGGTGATCTACAGCAAAATGCTGTCTGTGGGATCTGAGCACAATTCAGCTTATGACATTATCCCCCAAGTCTTGCAGGAAAGTCTCTGTTTGCATGACTCAAAAACAGCTCCCTTGTTACTGCATGAACTATGCATACTCCCTGGATAAAGATTCATTAGATGAAATAATTTTTCTGGAGAGTTTTTAAGAGCCTAAATAACAGAAAGCTATCTAAAAATTTCTCCAAGGCCATTTTTGTGACATTATACAAATCCCTTGGATCAGTCTAGAGTCTAAAAACAGCATCTGCTAATATAATGGCTATGTTTCATCTCCTGCGGATTTTGCCTTCAGAAATGGGAATGCAGGTACATAAAGTCCAGAACTCCTGGGAGCCAGCTCATTTCTGACTGGTGGCAGCTGTTAAATGCCCAGAATCATCAGCTTGTCAATACCTTTTTTTGGCAGTATTTTCAAACCCGTAAGATTAACCAAGAGTGGTAATGCTAAACTATCTGCATCCCCCTTCCTACCTCAGAGCAGCTGTTGTCTCAAAAAAGCAGCCTGCCTTTGCATTTCAACTATTGGGATTCATAGTTAGAGCTTAAAGGAGTGGACAGTCACAAACCCACTGCAATTTTGTAGGGTTATAATCATAGAATCATAGACTTACAGAATCTGTTAGGATGGATGGGACAATTAAAGGCCATCTAGTCCAACCCCCCTGCTTTAAGCAGGGACACCTTTGCTAGATCAGGCTGCTCAGAGTTTCATCAAGCCTGACCTTGAATGTCTCCAGGGATATGGGGCCTGCACCACCTCTCTGGGCAACTCGTCCCAGTGTCTCACCACCCTCATAGTGAAGAACTTCTTCCTAATGTCTAATCTAAACCTACCCTGCTCTAGTTTAAAAGCACTGCCCCTCGTCCTGTCACTACGTGCCCTTACAAACAGTCCTTCCCCAGCTTTTTCTGGGTCCCCTTCAGGTACTGGAAGGCTGCTAAGAAGGTCCCCCAGAGCCTTCTCTTCTCCAGGATGAACAAGCCCAACTCTCTCAGCCTGTTTTCATAGCAGAAGTGTTCCAGCCCTCTGATCATTCTCATGGCTCTCCTCTGGACCAGCTCCAAAAGGTCCATGTCCTTGTTATAATGGGAGATATTTTGTTAAACAATAAATGAGAGTTAAGATAGCAGAGTTAGGAACTAACAAGAATTCATAAACAAAGAAGATATTGACACATATCTGAAATAAATATTTGGTCAAGGTACTCTTCTGCTGTCATTTTCTATGCAGCTAGGGCCTGATCCATTTCTGTACAGCTAGGGCCTTTGGAATTACGGGGAAAACTCCCACAGATTTCATTGAACATTCGGACATATCCCAGTTGAATTAGAAAAATGGCAATACTTTGGGGTTTTTTGTGAGAAGGAATTGCTATGATACACAGGAATCACAGTTACTAAAGAGAGCTGGTGTGATTCAAAGCCCTGCACAAAACCTATGAAGTCAACGGCGATCTGTCTGCTTCAAAAAGCTTTCAGAACCTTTCTGTCTCCCCCCTCCTTGCACTGTCTTTAATCATGCAATCTTTGAACATCTTTCTTTCATCTTAACAAGAGGGCTCTGCAATTATTCGATGCTTGCAAGGAGGAAATTCTCTCCGCAATGTATCGTAAAGTACAATGGTATTTACCAAGCCAATAACCTGTCTGTTCCTGGCTGCAGATGCTGAGTTGTTTGGAACATATGTACCATGATCTTGGGTTGGTAAAAGACTTCAACATCAATCCTATCACATTAAAGAGGTGGTTGGTAAGTATTTCAAGTTACTGATGTTTGCAGTTTTTCAAATTCTAAAATCAGCAAACAAAATGTTTAGTCATGGAATTAACTTGACTTACATGAGTAATCAAAGCAGCCAATCTATACAAATTCTTAAAATGTGAGTACTTCAGCAAATGTTTGCATTCTTGTGGTAACAGATGACGTTTTATCAACTGGTTTACATTTGTTTGCTGAGTTTTCTATTACTAAAAGCAGTTAATTTCCGGTGAATGCTCTTGGTACCTAATGTAAATGGAGATGAGTGTCTTCAGAGATGGCCAAAAAAACCCTGGCATGTGCAATAATCATTAAATGTCCTAAATCACAGGGAGTAAAAGAGCAAGGCAGGAAGGAAAAGGAATTGCTGAAAAGTTAAATAACTTTATTTGCCTTGGGTTTTAACATTGAACAAGTCGCAGAGATGCAAGACATGATAAAGATGAGATAGTACCAAAACTAAGATGGCTAAAGAAGAAATACTGGAATATTAAAATCAGTAAGTTATCAGGTCCAAGGGAGACCATAAGAAATAATTTTCTAAAAACCTGAAGAATATACTGGCTTTCTCAGGAAAAACCATCATGCTCCTAGACAACTGTAGAAGAGTAAATGCTTTATCCATAGTTTAAAAAGGATCTAGGGACGGGCTAAGGAATTATAGTTAGTAAAACTTACATCTCTACCTGAAAAATTTAAGCAATAACTAAAAACATCATGATGTGAACTTCATTATACAGATGTTTCATACAACTCCTGTAGCAAAGAATTATCTCACCAATCTCGTCTAATTACCTGAAGAGTATGGACCGAATAGAGGGAACTGATTTACATGACTGGTGTAGACTTCCAGAAAGGCTTGAAGAAATTCCACAGGCTCAGAAGGTGGTTAGAAAACACAAAGTGAAACACTGGATTCATCATATCACGAAGCAAAAAACAGCAAGAGCAAAACACTCCAGGGCACCAGTGTGCGCAGGGTGGTGACTGTCACGGCTTGGTGTGCCGCTGCCAGCTGAAGCCAGCAAGGTGTTAGGCTGATCACAGGCTGGAATAAGGGATAAAATGGAGTAATTTTACCATGGCTTTACAGAAGACACAAGGCTTACACGGAATTTGTGCCTAGGACTGGAGAAGTCTATTTAGAAAAATGGTATGACTGCATCAAATGAGATGGGCGAAATGATCGAGACCAAGGAAATCTCTCCCCAATGAAGGCAGATGAAAAGCTCAATACTGTTGACCTTAGAAAGCAGCTGAACAGAAGGGGTGGGAGGAAACCTAATACAATCAAGGCTAGCACAAGAGTAGATAAAACAGAGAATTTCCTCCTCCTCCTGTCTCACAGCCTGAAAACATGGGAAACAAGGTGATATGTCAACACACATCAACATGCCACCCACACGCGTTACTGCAGGCAGCTTCCTGTTAGGTTGCATCTCCAAGTAACTTGTTACCGCTAGTGTTTAAGACATCCTTCTTCTAAACAACAAGGGGGAGTATGACTATATATTTTCTACAAAGGTAAGACAGGGTGAGCTTTTCTTTCTTAAACACTAGCTTCACAGAAGGAAAGGTAATTTAAAAAAGCCTCAAGGACTCTCCTTCAAACCATGATGCTTCCCCAGGCACCAGTTTGAACTTAAGTGGGAAGAAAAAGCCACCTCACACATATGCTGGCTACAGAAATGTTCCAGAAAGGGCAGGAAAGGATGACTAATACAACCCAGTCACTCCAGACCTTCAGTACTCTGAGTCAGGAGTCTTCTGGGGTTCTCCGGGCTCCACTGCTGGATGTATACATTAGATCTGTGGTATATGGTGGCTGGGCATGACCACGGTGTCCATGTGGAGGCTGTGAGGTACAGCCTACCACCTGTGACCCTGTCTGTCAACCATATTGTGTCATTAGTTATTCACTTTAAAACAATGTGTTTCCAAAGTCCTTGCTGCAGAATAATCTGAACAGCTCTTGCAACAAAGCCCCCTGATATTGAATTAGCATGGAAAACCCACAGCTCTCTTGACCTCATCCAAGGCTCTGAGGCTTCCTAGATGTCAGGTCCCAGGTTGAAGGGTTTGATCCTGATGGGCCCTGAGGACTCTCAAAATAAATTCACCGCACTGGAGAACAGGACACAGGTTTCATCTCAAAGGGGTCAGTGCCACTGACACTTGGCTGTTTTGTGCAGGACAGGATACCAGAGACTGTCCAGTGCATTGGAAAAATGACTGTGGCATGTGCTCACCCAGCTGTGCCAGCTTCACTCAGCTGGGTGTCCCGGCTGACAGCAGTGAGGACACATGGAAAGACAAGCTTTAGCTGGCATTTGTAATGAGGACACATAGCTAGGGAAGTTAAAACAGGCACAAAAATCAGTCCCATGTGCCTGCGTGGCTAAATGTTTCCTGTGCTGCCTACCATGGGAAATCCACAGAGCTATGCTAGTCCATGCACATCTTCACTCTGCTCAGCAGCACATCCCTGAGTGCCACCTCTGAGCATTTGTTTGCAGATGAAATAACAACTACATTTCAGCCCTGAAGGTTTTGAAGCTGCAGTTTGCGTTCAGCAAGGGAAGGGAACAGGGACGTACCATTCTGACACCCCAAAGTCACCGTTTAACCACCTGACAGTTTGAAATACAAATTCAGGATGAGAGCAGAGAGTCCCATCTCACGACAGAGATGCTCTTGCAGCTGTGCTGGGATGTGTACCCCTCGGGAGATGGTACAGGAGAGAAGTTGCTGTGAGCGTTACCTGCCAGCAAATTCTTGAGAGGCAGTAATCTCTCTCCCTCCCTCAGGAAGGCAGAGGGTGTCAGAGGAGGGCCTTGTGCTGTCACTCTGTCCTAGCTGAAAATAATACCGGGCTGTGCAGGACTCCTGTAGGGATATACAGTGCTTCCTGGAAGGCTGGGAAGCCTGCGTAATCATGTTTTTCTAAAGAAAGAGCTCTCCTGTCTCTGACTGCTCCATTCCCTCTCTCTGCAGCTGTGTATCCATGACAATTACAGAAACAACCCCTTTCACAATTTCCGGCACTGCTTCTGCGTGACCCAGATGATGTACAGCATGATCTCGCTCTGCAGCCTCCAGGTATGACCCCACCTCATTTCCATCATGGGGCACGTCCCCAGAGCACCGCGACACCTCTTGTAAAACAGGCCACCAGCTTGCTAGTGGCCGCCAAGCACCTACAGAGCTTTCTGAGGCTGCCGGGAAGGTACCTTCACCTCCTGGATATCCCAGATTGTTGCTCTTTTGACACTGTGATGGCACCAAGCATGTACAGATCAGATCCAAAAGCCTACTGAATTCTGCTCTGTGGATCATCTGTGACACAAAATGTTCCCACAAGAAGTTTTCCCCAAATGTGTGCTTGCACCTGGTTGAGCTACCACAAGTAATGCCTTGCAGGTACTGTCTGCAAGATCCACATTCCACCTGCACTTTGACTGAATCTATAGGCGCTGACTGAATAACCTGTGTTTATATATTCATTTTATTTCTGTACAAACCAGATTCTATCTAGTTAAAAAAACCAACCTTTTCTTCTCCAAACTTAAACACCTCGGTCACTGGCCTAGGTCTGTTTTCTTGCCAGAGGGAGTATGAAGAAAGATTTGGTTTAATGGAAGTTCATCCTGCTCAGAAGCTGTGGGAACGCAATGCTTAATTTTTCTCACTCTTTTCATAACTTTAGTTAAAACAGAACACAATGGCAGCTAAGCTGGCTTCCAGCCCTCCCTTAGCTAATCAGGATGCTCAAATGACTTGTAAGGGACTGTGCTAATATCTCGGCGCGTTTATATGATCTCTGCAGTAATAGCAAGTTTCAAGCAAATTGCCTCCTCTGAGCTGCTGTTATTTAATGCAACAAAGGCAAATCTGAGTCATTTCTGCTGGAAGAGAAGGCAGAATTCTCCTTCCTGACCGAAATAAATTGATCTATGGAAAAAATACTTCATTTTGCTCATATTTGAACTTCCTTAAAAATTAAATGGGGGTGTGTTTTTTTATTACTTCTTTTAATTTATGGGGATACAGAAAGTAGAAATCATGATGCCACATTAAATGCCTTGCGTTTTGCAGGAGAAATTTTCCCAAATTGACATCTTGATTCTCATGACTGCAGCAGTATGCCACGACTTGGACCATCCTGGCTACAACAATACGTAAGCCTGTCTCTTGCTTTCTCTTCCCTTAAAATTTATTGTGAAGGTAATACCAGCTGGCATTTTTGGTAGATCAGGCTTTCCTGCTCACAGCTTGAGCTGGCCATGACCTTCCCCCAAGGTCCTGCTGTTCGCTCACTCATGGGCCAAGGCAGAGCTTCATGCAGAAAACTCAGGTCTGGCTTGGGCTTGCCAGCTGTCCTCGGCTCTGTGAGGAAAATGCTTTTTCAGACTTCTGTTCCAACACTCTCGCCCACTCTTGGGAAAACAAGGTAAAATGTCTTAGGCTGAGAGAGAGAGAAGGCATAAATGGCTGTGGCTCCATTGACTGAAATGGAATAATTACACTAAAATGCAAAGGGTGATTTAACTTATATATTCTTTCATAATTAGAACCCACAAAGTGTGTATTATTCTATTTATCATTGTAGGAGGAAATTAGAATTGTTGACCCATGGACACTTTTGTGTGCATGCATGTGTATGTGAAAAAGAGAGAGAGAGAACCTATTTTACTTGCAGCCATTTATTAAATAAGGGCAGAACCCAGTTCCGACTGAGATGAGTTAAAATCTGTCCATCGACCTGAGTGGGAGTTGAATGAGCCCCAGACAGCTCCTTCTGTGCTTGTTTTATGTTATTTACAGCTATAAAGACTTGGTAATATTTAAAAAAAAACAAAGAGTGCCTGAGATGATATTAAAGTCATAACTATCTTCTTTAAAAATCTGATTTAGTATTAAGAACCAAATAACAAACTGCAGCTAATGGAATAAGTACTGGAAAGAATGTAAATAAAAGTAAGCAGCAGGGTTGAGAGCAGCTGGTGCGTGTCTGCGGGAGCTCTCATTGTTTCTCTTCACGCCAGCTATCAGATCAACGCACGGACTGAGCTCGCGGTGCGCTACAATGACATCTCCCCACTGGAGAACCACCACTGTGCTGTGGCTTTCCAGATCCTTTCCCAGCCAGAATACAACATTTTCTCCAACGTCGACCAGGAACAGTTCAAACAGATAAGACAGGTACGAACGCTGCTCCCCTCTGTGTCGTACCCCCTGGTCCTGAAGATGTAAGCACGCACAGGCTTCCCGGCTGCACAGTGAGAGTGAATCATTCTCCCTAGAGGGTAGGACTGAAAAAGCCCCCCACACTGGAAGGATCCGAGAGGGATTCTTGGAAAAATTCCACAGCAGCACTCCCTGGAATGTCTTGCTGAGAAATAATGAGTACATCCTGACTATTAAAGCCTATGACATTTTGGGGGTAGATATTTATATTACTGTAGGAGCCAATTAGCTCTGACTGGGAAAGGATTAAGTTCTCATGGCAGAAGTTTGTGCTTTAAAAGAACAGTGTATTAATTTTAAAAGGGAATTCAAAATGGGAAAAGATTTACACCAGCAGGACACTTGGACTGCTGGAAGAGGCTCTGGCGGACTGGGAGCCATCGCAGTTATCTCTAAGACAGTGAACAATGCTACAATCCCCACTAGAGCACTAAGGACCAAAATTTGGTCTTAGTTTCCATGTTAGACCTTCCTTACACACCATAAAAGAAACAGACCGATGTAAGGGCTCTGATAACGCTCGGGTTGGAATTACTGATTCAGCTGATGCCTAGGAAGCAAGTACGGGCCCGTAACGCATAGATCTGTATGGAAACCCGCAGCTTTAAGTTACCCACAGTCTTTCCCATCATGAACTCTGCCTAGCAGGAAGATTCAGAGCTCCTAGCACACCTGCTGCATCTGGGTACTTCAAAGCCCTCAGTCCAAGGAGGATGAGCTCGGGGAACATCCACATCTACTGATCTTTGTCTCTTCCTAGGGCCAACTAAGACTCAGCAGCAAAACCCATAGTGATTTCCAAGAGGCAAAAGTGGACCCTGGCAAACGGAGCGTGGCTTTTAACATCCTGTTGTACAGTTTGGTTTTCCACAATTAGTCAGTCAGGAGGGGAAAACCTCCAGAATACCACAGCAATGTTACAGATCACCCCAACCACGTTATTCATACGCCATGAACTCTTCACAAGCCTCTTGCAGTTTGCTCTGTAGTTTCAAGCCAGAAACCTCCCCTTCCAGTGTTAACAGTGTAATTCATCTGAGGCTTTTTGTGTGTGAACTACTTTGCTCTGCCATAGTAGACTTTGTGAAGAATGTCAAGTTAATATGTGGACATGTTTTCTTTGCTAGGGGATAATTACGTTAATCCTGGCTACAGACATGGCGAGACATGCAGAAATATTGGACTCTTTCAAGGAAAAAATGGAAAATTTTGATTACTCAAATGAAGAACACATGACCTGTGTAAGGAGGTTTTGTAGATTATTATTATTATTATTATTTTTCTGTGCATAGCGCAAAAGCTTGTAGATTAACATTTGCTTGTTTAAAAAACAAGATTCAATACACATTATCAAAACTGAATCCTCCCTACATCCTCTGCCCCACCAAAAAGAATTAAAATTTGGAAGTGCTCTATATAAAAGTTTTTAAAATCCTGGAGTCCCATCAAAACAAAATATTTGCTCTGTCAGGATACAAATTCTTATGGTCCATTACTGTGGGGCTAAAAAGTACCACATGAGTACAAACTCTAGTCTCCTCTACTTCCTAATGCAGTCATCTCTAGCATCCAGGGAAAGCCTCTCCCCAGCTCCCTCTGAGCACTCCCCAAACAGTTGCATGGTCACCTGTGGTTGAATTTGCACGTAGCACACAAGCGCACATCCCGCTAGGACACTTCCCAGTGCTACAGACAGGGAAACTGAGGCAGGGAGGGGATAAGTGATTTACACAGGGTAACTGAGAGAGTGGAAAAGAATCCAGATTATGCAAGACCTCTGATTTAATCCCAATGTTATCCCTTCTGTTTGAAAACCTTGTCTCCCATTGCAGAGTAAAGGCACAGTCTCTGGATAGGGGGAAAGGGCTGGCAGTAAGACTGCAGTATTAAAGTCTTATCCTCTTTCAGCTGAAGATGGTACTGATAAAATGCTGTGATATCTCCAATGAAGTCCGCCCGATGGAAGTAGCGGAGCCCTGGGTAGATTGCTTACTAGAAGAATATTTTATGCAGGTAAGAAAGTGGGAGAGATGCAGTTGCACAAATTTCAGCTCTTCTCCAATCCCACCTCAGCTACAGGTGCTCTGTCATCTGACAGCCCAGTCCAGCTCCAGGCTGGAAAGGCTTCTGCTACAAAGAGCAGGAGAAGGAGGTCAGCAAGAAAAGCTGTTCACAAAGCAAGTGAACGCAGCTGACTCTGATTTGCAGATGAAACACATCAGCAACCTAGAAATTTTGCCGTTAGCAGGCTGAGGCTTGTTGTCTGTAAATGGGCTGCTTTGCAAGTTTCTTTGACATATAAATTATTTTTTGAGCCAAAAGGGTAATGGCGGTGGCAAGAGAAAGCTGTCAAGTAAATGATAGCAAATACCACAGAGGAACTAGTTTAGATAATTTTCACTGCATGTTAACATTTGCCAGAAGAGAAAGCAGACAACTTGCTGAGGTGTGCAGTCAGACTTTAGGCTCGCCAGACCACTGCTGGATTCCCAGCTGGACACACTTTCTGATTGCTCAAAAAAAGGATCCCTGGAAGAGCAGCCCCAGCTGCCTCTGGCACAAGGGCTCCTGAGCAGTGTGCCACATGCTGCTGCAGTGGGATCCCAGAGTCACACAGCTTCGATGCTCTGAGGAGGAGATGCCAGAGCTTTCTTGTGTCTTTTGTCTGTACCTTGATAGGGTATGTGCTGAGGTCAGCTTCTCAGAAGAGACAGACACCTCATCTGAGGTGACAGACACACTCCTTGCTCACTGTGTCTGCAGCTTTTTTACTCAAAACTACAGTATTTGTGTGCCTTACTGTTTGGGCTGCCCAGCAAAAGCCCTTTGTGCTGAAAGTCCCAATAATTGAGAGATAAAGTCTGCCACAGGATATATTCTTTGCACTCACAGTCTGTGACCTTCTTGCACATGAACCCCCATGTGATCAAGTAGGTAGCTTGGTAAAACCTTTGCAGGTAATGGAACTGTTCTCCATTGACCCAGCTCGCCAGAACTGGTTTTAATCAAGGATATGTAATTTCTGGTTGAATACCTGAAAATAATCCCTCTCTGGAGAATGGAGAGGAAATGAAAAGCCTGTTGTTTCTCTTGCAGAGTGGCAAAAGCCATTACCACCTTTCAGAATGCTCAGGAATAGTTTACCTCCCAAATCCTACGGGTTTGCAAAGGGAACCAGGTGGCTTCATTGTCCTGTAAGCCTGGAGCTGAATGCTTTCATGCCAGCACTGTGCAGGTGTAACCGAGCAGAGTTCTCTTTATTCAGATGCTTGCTCTTGACAAAGCAGTGTACCCTTGCCCAAGGGCAGCACACTGCTGTTCTGCAGAGCCTTCAGACACCACTGAGATCTGTGTCTGGGGGCTACCACTCTTCAGGAGGAGAGCTACTTGGTACATTACTCTCCTCACTGCCTTCTAGCCGAGATTAATATTCGTTAACTCTGGCTTTGTTCCAGAGCGACCGGGAAAAATCAGAGGGGCTTCCAGTGGCACCATTCATGGACCGTGATAAAGTGACCAAGCCGACAGCACAGATCGGCTTCCTCAAGTTCGTTCTCATCCCCATGTTTGAAACAGTAACAAAGGTAAGTCCCCCAGGGCCAGAAGCAGAAGTGGGGGGCATGCAGAGCTCCAGCATTTGCTCTGGCAGGTGTTTAGCCAGCCAGGGAAATGAGGATGTGGAGTTCCCATGCTGCCGATCAGCCGGTGTCTAGCATGTACAGGTTAATGAATGCAAGAGGAAATGTTGATATTCTCTCCCTTGTTTTTACCTAGCTGTTTCCAGAAGTGGAGGAGGTGATGCTCCAGCCCCTGTGGGAATCCAGGGACCGCTATGAGGAATTAAAACAGATAGATGATGCTATGAAAGAGGTAAGCTCTAAATATCTTATTGATAGAGCAAATGTTATGATTGAGTAAGTCAAACATTGTAATTTAATAGCAGTTTAATTCCAAACAGTAGGAATGCTTTCAGCATAATAATTATCATGAGAAACACATTCATTACACCTGGCTGGAGGAAGATGTGTACCACAAGCCATAAGTGTGCAAGAACGTGCTGTTGCAGAGTACACCAGGCACTGCACTAGCACAGCTATAGGAAGGGAGCTGTTAGCAAGAGAGGGACCTGGAGGCAAAACCCAGAGATAACCACCCGAGGGGAGCATGTTAGCAAGCACCTCTTCCAAAAAGGAGCTTCACTCCCCTGGGAAAGAGTAAGCCAGGGCTAGATTGCAGTGACATGACCTGGGGGCAGGCGGTTCAAGGCACTGCACCACTAATGCATACGTTTCTCTTCTGGAAAGAAACTTCTGCTGACATGTCTGTCATCAAGGATGTGCCTGAAATTCTATGTCACATACACACAGCATCCAGTGGGATTAAACACAAGTGCAGCTGTCTTATGACTCAGGCTGAGCGGGGACCTCCATTCACAGAGTGTCTCCCATTTTGACATGTAAAGCTTACTGGAGGTAGGGTATATTTGGTAAATCACTGGAACGGGTTGCCCAGAGAGGTAGTAGAGGCCCCATCCCTGGAGATATTCAAGGTCAGGCTTGATGGGGCTCTGAGCCACCTGATCTAGAAGATGTGCCTGCTTACTGCATGGGGGTGGACTAGATGGCCTTTAAAGGTCCCTTCCAACCCAATACATTCTATGATTGTATGATTCTATATACATGTAACCAAGTTTGCTCTCTCCAGCCACGTCTGCATTGCCTGACAGGACAGAGACAGCAGCCAGACCCTGGGAGCAGGTGCCCCACACCAGCGATGCAGCAGCCGGTGTGCAGGCCTGGCTCCAGCAGCGCCCTGCAGCCTGTGGCGCCGGGTCTGCACGCCTGCCTTGCACGCCTCTTCCAGTGCCTCTGTTCCCTGCCAAAGCAGACAGCAAAACCAGCCCAAATGGCATCACAGTATAGGGGTTTTCTGACATGAACAAATTTATCATGTAGACAGGATATTATCAGTCACTCTGTCATCAAAATAAATTGGGAAGTGCCCTGGAGCACTAGTTCTGCTGATATTGTTTGATATGTGGGAAATGAAGGTTCATTCACTTGATCATCCCTGGCTGGATGAGGCAAACTGTAGTTTTCTGCTGTAGCTCCCACCTCCTCCCAAGTGCTTTGGAGGAAAAGCCCCTCAGCAGCACAGTTACTAAGGTTGACTAATCAAAAAGCACATGCTTTGAGGGCACCAAGTTATAAAGGAGAAAAAAGACTTCCAGGCATTCTTCAGTTGAGCATGGAACATTTCTCTAAGGAGGGAAGAAGAACTCAAATAGGAACAGGCTTTCTGAGTCCTGTTCATCTCGTAAATTGGGTGGAGATTTTACTTCTGGTATACAGAAGCTGTCAAAACAGAAACTTTATACAAACTGATGGAGCTTTAATTATGGTGTATTGGCATGAGAGGCCTTAGGGAAATGGGAGCTGCCTGAATTTAGAAATACCCTGAAACAAGAAGAGTTAGTTAATAATCTGAGAGCCTAGCACGGCAGATGATGAGAAAGACCAAGCGCTGTTTACTCAGGACATACATCCAGAGCTGTTTGGATTAAACGGTGCCTGTGATCTGTCAAGCTGCTGCCTGTTATTTCCTGAGAAATGCTGCACATGCCTGGTGCAGAGCCGAGCGTTCGCCTCACAGCAGCGATGGAAGGCGGCACTGTGTTAAGTCGGGGTGCTTAATCCTGCTTTGCTCTTCGTTTCAGTTGCAGAAAAAGAAAAGTGACAATTTGACCACCAGCAGCACCGAAAAGTGAGACGAAAGAGCCTTTGAGCCGAACATAAAGCCCTAAGGTTATTCTGGTTTTGAGAAATGCTGTGTTTGCCAAACAGGCATGGTGGCGACATCAAAATCCAACTGGGACCATGAATGCGGAGAGGTGGCAGGCACGGATGCCCTGCTTGCCTGCCCAGGCGCCTTTTCTACAGCCTGCAGCCTGCTCGCCCAGGTGCTGCTGCCATTGGGCACCAAGGGCTCCCCTGGCTCCAGCACGCCCACTGCAGCCCCCCCAAGCAGGACTTGCCCTGCGGACACTGCACAGGTTGCAGCGCGGCTCAGATCTTCAGCAGATTTGCCTTTTTGTAGAGTCAGTCCGTAGAGACAAAGCGGAGTTTTACCTAAGGAGCCTCTTCTGGGAAATGATCCACTGGCATCCAAACCCAAAAGTTGGTTTAGTCAAGATACTACATATACGTGTACAGCAGTATGCTTACTACAGCATAGTTTACAGATGCTTATATTCTGACAGGGGTCCTGGCATATATTTTTATTTGCCTAGTAGGCCCTAATGACACATTCCTCTCTATTATTCTCTGAGTTTTATAGCGTTCACGGTACATTCAGAGCCCTAGCATAGTGGATGCATTTGTTTGTTTGTTTTTCTACAATAGCAGAAGTAAGAAGAAACCTTAGTGAGTTTGCAGGTTTGCTTTGTGGCCTGATACAGCTGGACGGCACAAGATCCGTCAGCACGAGCAAAGAAGGGAGCACAAAGCTGAAACCACTGTGCAAGTGTATTTTTACCCTCGTGGATGCAAAAAGCAACAAGAAGAGACACCTTCAAAGATGTACAGATATTTTTTTTTTTAACTTTTAAACTGATCTGCTAAATAATATATTCTTATACAGAAATGGGTGTTGTACTTGTTTTCTTTTGCATATGCATTCACGTGAGAACTGTCTTGTTCCTAATGATGAAAGTTTTCATAATGAATACAAGGTGAGGGTCTGTAAAGGAGAGGGTCGGGTCAGTTCTCCTTAAGAGGAGAAGCTTTAGGAACATCCTGTTGTGTTATACTTGCATCGTAAGCCCAATGCCGAAAGAGCTTCACTTCCCTGGATCACTTTGTAAAGGTTGTGAGCCAAGCTCTGCTGGAGCTGCAGTCATTCAAATGGACAGCAAGGGATAAGTCATGGACTCCCATGCACCACCTTGCCAAAGGGGAGGCTGGAAGAAATTCCCCTTCCTTGTGCCCCGAGAGCCGAGCCACACAGCCATGCTCCTGTTTCTCCCACTGGGAAAGACTGAAACTGTTCCTGGGGGTTTCATTGGACAGGATCAGTTCATGGCACAGCATTGCTGGTGGGATCAGTGACTTGCTGACATCCCCCACCGGCAGCCACAGGCGTGCAGCCAGCAAAGCATCATGCATGTTGCTCTGGTCCTCCTCGTCTCAGTTCCCAAGGCTGCTTCACCACCTCTGCTGGGTGTGTTAGCAACAGGGGTATCACTAGTTAGTGCTGTGCCTCTGCAAAGTCCAAAGCCATGTGTGGCATCTTAGCTTGTTTTTCAGAGAGATGAGCAGGTGGGAGCCAAACTTTCTCCCCCCCTAGAACCCAGAAAACACCTTAGGAAGCTCAACATCTCTAGCAGGTGTCTGTCTGCTCACCACTGAAGAACAAACCCCGCTTCCTGCTCTGGGAATTCAGATTTATTCTCCTGTTGTTTCTGCATATTAATTCTGAGCTTACCTCTTGTTTCCCCCTCCCCCCCGCCACTGCCATTTCCCATGTTTAGTCTTTTTGTTTTGCACAAAGCTCTATTACTTCAGCCACTCTCCGATTTCTCAGGGAGATCAATATTCCCTTGAAACACCAATCCCTCTACCCTATAACTGTTGGCACATCTCCAGAGAGGCAGGACAGACCCACAGCCGGTTCTGTCTGCTGGCGCCTCTTTCTGCCCAAGCTGCTTTCTAAACAGTTGTGTGTGTGTCTGTGTGTGTGGTTTTGGGCTTTCTGCTGAAAACTACAAAAGGGTCTGATCCTTGGATTTGAACAGTCCTGGGGGACTCCAAGGGAGATGGGAAGATCCAAGCACAGGGTCGGCTCCAAGCTTCACAGACATCTTCATGAATGGATGAACTAAACCCTAGCTTTGATTAACCTCAAACTTCTGATGCTTGAGAGTTGGATCTGAATTATGTGGTTTGGGCCTTTTTTCTGTACTAAATCTTATAATCCAAAGTACATTGTGACCCAGATTGTGCTGCTGCGAAACTCTTTACTTCTTTTTCACAAGTAAATCAAATTTACCATTTCCATTCAAGCGTATTTCCGTCACAAATCAGCTCCCAAACCAGATGTGCTGTGCAGGAGCTATAAACAATTGTTCAGGATATGCCAAGTCCTGCGCCGAGCTAGTTACAACAGATGAGAAAACCTGCTGTAAGGAACTTGACCCTTCTCCCACGGAAACTGTTTGAGAGTTAGATCCTGATAGGAAGTCTTGTTTCAGTTGGAAGGATTTTCTCTCACCATAAACCTTAATCCAGCCAGTGTTTATGCATGCGCTTCACTCCCACAAGCCTAGTCACGGACCCTGGCGTACGGTAGCTAATGGCGTAGCACAGGCTCCTTTGCTTTCTGTGACTGAAGTGCAAGGGAGTTTCAGAACTGGTGCTTGTTTTGGCTCCATCATTTTTGAGAGCAACCTGACATCTCTTTCCTGGAGAGAGACAATCGGAAGACATTGGTGAAATCCCGCTGACTTTATTGGGGCTGTGTCAGAAACACAGGGGAGGGAATGCAACAGTGCAACCCGTCCTCGGGCTGCACTAGTGACTGTCATGATGCTGTAACATGCTATGCAGCTTAATGAAAGAGTAGGCAACATCCAGGCTACTGTTCATACACAGCTGTAAAAAAAAAAAAAGACCACATGCAATAGCAACCAGCCACGGGCATAAATGGGAGTATCACTGTATTTTTTAATCTCATTTGCCTTTGTAATACTAGATTTCCAAGAGACAATCCTCCCACCATATGTTTAACTAAGGGGAATGCAAGGTATTCTCTCATAATTCTAGTTTCTTATCCTTCTTCCATAATATTTGATGCTGTGATTCATATGCAAATTAACAGATCTGAGAATCTTGGCAATCAGTCCATTAAAATGTCACACATTTTTCAGGATGACATTTTAAAACTACACTTAGCATGAAAATGAAGTTTTTTGGGGCAGCCAGACAGTTGTCTCAAGTGTGATTTAATCTTTTCTCTCCCTAATCCATTGAATAAGGGTGAATGTTACCTCTCAGCATTGTTGTTTCAGTTTATGGTAGGTGCCTTACAAAGAACCGCCTATGATCTGTTGCATGCATCTTTTTAGCATCACAACAGTACCATGTGCATCCCAGCCTCACATTGCTACTCCTATGCTTGTGTAATTGTACTTCATATTTTTTTAAAGCAATGAGATCCCACAGCCCCTTACTCACTTCATTTCATAATCAAATCAAACTAAGGCTATAGCATGACTGCATGTCTTGGGAAGGAAACAGCTTTTTAAAAATGTGAATACCCCCACAGAAGCCAATTTGCAAAGAAAATTTAGCGCATGTTAAATACTCAGGTTATGTAATGACAGAGGAGTATCTGTACAAGGAAATTCTTAATCTTAGTTCTGCCTCTGAGCAGCAATAATAACAGCATCTGTTCCATATGGGAGCAATGCAGAGTGCTGGTGTGGAGTACGATCCCATCAGGAGAAGCACTGTCAAGCAGTATTCAATTTTCCTGTTAAAACAGTGGGCTTTTACTGCAAACTGCCTCTTCTATCTGGAAACATCTGAAGAACAAGTCTTACCTTTCTGTCTGGTTTGCAGTGTTAAAAGCACATACACGGTTCTTTTTATCCTCCTAGCACATTGCTCTGTTCTGTTGTGAAGGCTTCTGTGACACAGAGCAGATACAGAGGGGAGAATCACCTACCCTACTGAAGTAAAATCTCCTTCTATTTACCTCTTTCCCATCCTATCACCTCCTTGATTTCCCCATGGCAAGGCAGGGTATAAAATACACAAGGCAGGTCCTGCCCTCCTGAACCACACCTCTGTATGCACAACCCTCTGCCATGCAGCATCCTTGTGACTAATGCTGATCAGGGCCAGCAAAGTGAAGCAAAGGCTTCCTAAAATATGTTTACATCTGCTTGGATGCTGCTTTTCTAAGCGGCATTGTGGTGCAGTGTGTGATCCCTCCTTTCTCTCAGCTCTCCAGGGCAGTGCCTCTAGCAGAGGCAGAGTTTGTATTCTGAAAAACTGGCATATTGGAGTCCTGGTCCATGGTTGCTATGATAGCACAAGAAACCAGTAAGTCTTAATAATAAACCTAGCCCTGCCACTGAATTCAAATACCACCCAGGGAAAGTCACCAAGCCAGGGCCTCCCTCTCCTTTCAGGGTCCCAACTCTGTAAAGCACATTGTGGTATTCGAATGTCAAATGCGCCTCAATGCAAGAACCAAGAGTTACTGTTTTTAGAAAATATTACTTCACAGAAACTTCTAGCCAAAAAACTTATTAGGTGTTCTCATAAATGAAGAACCTGTAACTAACAAGTCAATCATCTCTTTCTTTGTGATCATTTTGTAGATCTTGTTCTTTGCTATTGAGAAGCCATACTTCTCACTACCTCACACACATAAAACAGCATTCTATTTTGGCATGTAATCAGGAATTACAGGTGTATTCAGGCACATGCTTGCACGCAAAGTGGCTACCTATAGACATTTTTATAATACCACTCTTGGCTCTGTTGCAAGACAAACTTAGAACCAGGGGGGTTTGGAAAGCATGAGCTAGTCTTGTCACAGCCAACATTTGCTCTTATGTATCTGAGGAGAAAAACCTCTGTTTTCCAAACTGTGTAGAAGCACACTTAGTGCCTGGCTGGCAGACACAGCAAATCGACTGCCCTAAAGGAAGCTCCCTAAAGCCAACAGGGACTTGGAGCAACTCAGTTTCTTTCTAGGCAAAAACATCTTGCTCTCAATCCACTGACAGTGTTCTGGGCTCAGGACAGCTGGGATGTGCTCCAGGCTGAAAAACACAACAGGGAAAGCAACACGAAAAGATATAAATCCTCAAATCTCTGTGCCCAAGCCATGCCTTCAGGCATCCTGAGTTAATAGCTGGTTAACCCCTGCAAGCCAGAAGCCTCTCCAACTTATCCCACAGCGCTCATGCCACCAGATTCCTGCCAGGCTCTGCAGCCACCCCACAGCACACAAGGGCATTCTACAGCTCCTGTAACGTGGACTTGTGTATTGACAGCCATGCTATAAGCCTTTAGATACACAGGTGTCTTGGTGGAAAGGCAGATCCAGACCTGTCCCTGACATAAAATAGGAGAGCACATTGAGTCAGAAGCATAAGCAGCCAGGTCACTGTGTGGTATGGCAACAGAGCACTCTCTTATAATTTTTTTTTGTCTCAGATAACATGGTTTTCTTTCAGGCTTTCCCAGACAGGTTTAATGTTTAGCTGTGCATGGCTTGCTCCTGGCATGGTATCTCCATCTGTTCATCTGCTGCCTGACCTCCCCTATACTCCACATCGGAGGTGAAAATGTCTCCCCACAAAGGACTGTTGGCGATGGACACATCGGATTCTGTGGCCCTTGTGCCCAGCTGCAACTGCCCTCCGCAGCCAGCATCGGGCAGGCTTCAGCGTAAATGCAAACGACTGGCCAGGGGAAGGAAGGCCATGCAAATGGGATGTTGGCGCCACAGTAGGTCTGCTCTTTCCAGTTGCATACGGGTTGAGGTTGCTTTTTGAAGGGGACCTTATTTTGTTGTGCGGGATGGGTTTTTTTCAAGCACTATCCCATCTGGCCCTGCAGCGCTTGGTCTGCTTTTCAAACCAACATGCTGGAAAAATATCCACCATGTTTGCATTCTGCTGCAGTCAGTGCCTAGGGATCAGCCAGGCTTTCTGTCACAAAAAGCCACCTTCTCAGGCCCTTTGTACTTAGGGCCACATAAACCCGCATTGGAGGCTGGAACCCCCTCTTGTAGTTTAGTTAAAATGTTGCCTCCAAGTGGGCCTGTGGCTCTGCAGAGCCAGCGCCCGCACCATGCAGGGTGGCTCAGCTTTGGCGCAGACAACATGGCAGCAGTAGCAGCACAGCTCTTGTCATGGGTAGAGAACCCCACAGAGGACTGTGAGGATGAGGCTGCCCACACTAGTGGAGGTCCTGAGCCGCCATCAGCATCAACACAGCCCTGCAGACCCCACAGGATGAAGTGGTGGGGAAAGAGGGCACAGAGTACCTCTAGGCCCTCTCTGCTGCTGGCCCTCAGTCTTCCCCTCTACCATGTCTGCAACTGCAGAAGGGAAGGAGGGGAGTGGTGGGGGAAAGTCTCTGACAGCTTCATGACTTTAGGAATAAAAGTTACAGGAGTAATAAATTTTTCCAGCTTCTTCTGGAAGCTGGAAAATATTTATGTGTTGCTTCTTTCTTGAGACATTATTTCCCTTTCAAAAATGTTACTAATTTCAGGTAGTTATCCTTGAAATGAACTAACCCACAATGACCCTATTAAAATTGTTTTCCACCACATCTCCTTGCCCTGTGTTGAAACAACCTGCCCAATTTGACTTCAACACACAGGCAACACCATGATGGCTTTGCGGCCATGCTGGATCTCTCCTGTGGTGCCCTCTGGCCCTTCAGAGGATAGTGGGGGGTAGGTGGAGGGAGCTGGGCAGGCAGGAGGTAAGCACCTTGCAAACGAGAGGCAGCCAGCACACCCCAGAAAGCAGAGAAGACTTCAGGACAGGCACCGTTGGGTCCAAACCCTGCTTGCAACAGAATTTTGGCGCCTTCTTCCGCGCTGGCAGCCATCCCCCTGCACCATTCGAGGCACTCAGACTTGCAGAGTACAGCTGGGGCTGGCCTGCAGGGTTTGGCTGCAGGGAGGTAAGCTGCTTATCTTGGAGAAGAGGTGAAGAAATACATTCCCAAAGGTTACAGGATAACAAGTTGACAACTCCGTGTACTTCAGCAAGTTCACCAGGGCAATGTGCATGTGATAAATGACCATTCCTTCCAGGCTGTATTTATTTTTTTTCCCCTTCACTCAAGACTTTGATCCTCCTCGTCATGCTGGCTACTGTATGCATTGCCAAGGGCAGATCTCCAGCTGCAGTGACTTGTCCTAACTCTTTTGCTTGCAGAGGACATGCCAGTCAATTTAGGGAAGGTGAGCCAAGGCTGCATCATCCAGAGCTGGCGGAAGCTGGCCACACTCTGCCAGTGAAGGGCTATGAGTTTCATCTCCATCTGGAAGGCAGTCAGCAGCCAGGAAGATCCTGGTTTACAGGACTTCAGTGGACAAAAAGTTCAGGAATCTCCCCTTTATTGAAAGTGTTTCATTTTATCTTACTAGTTGTTCCATTTATTTCTCCTGTGTGGTGATTTATTCATTGGCCTGTGCTTCACATTGCCATTTCCACCCACACAGAAAGTATCAGTTGCTGCACAGCGCTAGCCACGTTCCTGAGAGGCTGGGCTACGGCAGGTCATCTAGCTTCATCTGCTTACGAGTACATTTAAAAAGCAGCAAAAATGCACTCCTATGCTTACACCTTATTTTATTTATGTGTTTATTTAACCGTTTTGACTAAGAGGAAAATTTCTAGCACTCAGATAGTGGCACCCAGAGTTTTGAACTGCACTGAATTACAGGCATTCACAGAGCTTCGTTTAAGTGTTCTACAGAATCAAGGCTAAACATGTGTCTTTTGCATGAAAATACATAACAATAAATTTTAAAAGTTACCAGCTGACTAAATAAAAAGTTTGTGCCAATTAGTATGGCAGAGCTCTTTCTTTCGAACATCAACTGTACAGGCTGAGGAGGATTACCTTTTTCGAAACTGAGATTAAGTCCATTCTTTCCAGGGTGATTACCTCATAACACCTCTGAATTTATCTCTAGGACAAAGGTCTTTTCTCATCCCAGTGTTAAAATTTAACTAGGGAGACAATAATCATCTTGAAAGACACATTGCTCACGAAGGGGGATTTGTAGCGTGACTTACAAGAGGAACTCAAAGTTTGCAGGGTAAGAATGGTGTTTGCAGACTGTAAATGAGAATAACAACCCTTGGGACATTCTTTCAAAAAAGAGGTGAACCCTGTGCGGCTGCACGAGAGGATTTGCTCTTTGCACAGTGGGGTGAAAAATCAAAGACCTGTTTGCCAGACAGGGTTTGCCTTATTTTTTAACATTTCTTTTTTGAGCCTTGTTTAGAGCTCAGTAACAAGTCGGCTTCACCACCATAAGTTATACCAGAACTCATCCTCTGAATGCACATTTACACAGCGCAGTCTTCCTGAAGCTGCAGGCAGGTGCCTCCAACTAGTTGCCTGGAAAAATCAGCTTCTCTGTAAACAAGCAGATAATCTAGAGCAGATAAAATTGCCTGGATTAGCCCTGACTATGTGTGCATATGCTACCCTTACTCCACTATCCCAACTGTCGCTGTATTTTTAGCACCAGGTGACTGGCAGCACAGCCACGGATGCTGTGTGCTGTGGGACTCCCCCTTCCTTCCTTGCCCAGCAGAGGAGGAGGAGGAGGTGGTGTCATGGTAGGCGTTGGAGGGTGATCAGCAGCCAAATGCTTTTACCATTTCCTTCAGCACACAGCAAGGGTGTCTTGGTCTGCAAGTATTGTGGTTTTGACCCAGCCAAGAGCCCGGCAGCTTATGCTCCTGTCTGCTCTCCCAGCAAGGCCAGTCCCCTAAAAGCACCACAGCTGCACAGGTACAATATTGCTGTGAGCTTGCTGTCAACACCAAAATGTAGGGAAGCTGGCAGCTGGCAGCTGCCATGGCATGGTTAGCAAAGGAAGAGCAAACTTGGCACACCCAAAATCCCCCTTTTATTGCCCCAACTTCACCCCCAGTCTTCCTAGAGGGGGGAGGGGTCTCAGGTTTGAGTCTGCATGCGTCTGCTCTGCCAGCGCTGCTAAGGTCAGGGATATCAGGCTTAAAAAGGACGGAGAAGTCTGTGATGAGCATGGGGTCTATGCAACATGTACCTCCCACAGCAGTGAAGTTACAAGCTGGCACAGCAAAGCTGGGGGGAGATAAGACATCAGCACCCATTACCCAGGTTTTGCCTTTCAAGAATAGAACAGGCCTGTGCTGCCCTGACAATGTGCTGGACACTACTGCCAAACAGCCAACACAGAAAATAAGCAGCGCTGGTCACCTGGACACAGGATTTTAATGCCTTCATGCTGCCCATGTGTTTAAGTTGCAATACAGCATTTAAAAAGTAGGTTTGGCAGTGAGATTTGCATACAAATTTGCACACTGTCCTCACTAGATAAAAATCCAGTTAAGCATTCAGCACACACAAGAAAGGCAGCTGTGCAGGCCCAACAGGTGTACTGCTTTATGCTACGTGATGGCTGTGGTGTTTACATCAGACGTGATTATAGCCTCTCCTGCCCAAAAGCGGATTCATTAGCTTGCATCAGCCCCATCCATTTCCCACATTGTTCAAATCTGAAGCCTTTTATCTTCTCCAGTTTCTCATTTTTTCAGAAATATATTATTATCTTCTCTGCTTCATTAAGAACCCCTTTTTAGCCCATCTAAATGTACTCGCACTTATGTAAAAGCACCATAATAACAAGGAGACATATAGGAGCCTGACATTTCTTTTCATGCTGGTACTAACTGTTCAAAATGCCCTAGAAGAATATTAATGATGCCTGTCTTTTCACAGGTGAAGGGGTCTAGTCATTTGAAAGAACTCTCCGTCTTTGGAAGATGCTGCACCAGTCAGGCACTTACATCATCCTTTTGCATAACACCCTGAACCCCCTGGGATGGCATTCACATCAGTGTCCCCCAACTGCACGACACTGTGTTAAAGAACTGCTAAGGGAGAACTAGAGAAGAAAATTAAGCACAATTTTACAGCTTCTGATTCTTAAGGAGTTAACAGGGTGGGGAGGATAATAATTACTATTCCCAGTGATTACATGGTGCTGGCAATAAACAACTTTTGTAACTATAGTATGTTTGTAGCAGTCTCTGGTGACTTCTGGTGACTTCAAAACCTCTCTGACAGGAACATGAATCCATAAGTAATGTGCATCAGCTGCCCATGCACTACAGCTCTGAGTGCCCCCCCCAGGCGCTGCTCCCCAGAAAGACAAGCAAGCTGCTCAGCCACTAAAGCCACAAGAGCTAAAGGTGGTGCCCACACTTACCCTCTCAACTCTGAGAGCACCAGTATTTTCTTCCTCTAGATCCAAGTTGAGATTAACCAGTTGGGAATTTTACAGCAATCACAGAAAGGGTCTCCCATGTGAATCATCCCAAACAGGTTTGTCTCATTTGTAACCCTGACCTCAAATCTTAAGACTATATCCATCAAATGTAAACACTGCTTCTTTGGTCAGGCTTTAATAAGGACACTTCTACAGTGGTTATCCTCATGGGTATGCAAAACCGTAACATTTCACTGGAAGCCTCTGTTTAAATTTCATCCTGCTTTCTCCAGGGACAGCCATGTTCCATCAGGAAACAGACATCTGTAAGGATAAAATGGAAGCAGGTGTCTCCTCTTCCTACGACAGGGTGGAGTAGATGTCATTAGTTCTCTTTTAACTTCTAATCCCATGTATTACTTTCTGCTGGAAGAAGACTTCATACTGTGGTAGCCCTGAATTGCTGGCCAGTCTGAAAATGTAAAGAGAAGCATGGTTTCTATGTCAAGGACAGCATAATCCAAAATGTGACATAAATAAATCCAAATGGTGCAATATGCACCATAGGATGAGCAAGCAGATGATGGCAGCACTCTGATGATGCTGAATTTTCTACAGGGACAGCAAAGTCCTCCTCCCGCCCTCATTCCTCACGTAGGTCCTACTCATTAACCTCTGTGCGAACACAGTGCTGGTGCTGTCTTTGGTCACGAAGATATCTGAGAGAGAAGTCACCGGCATGCAGAACCCAATCAGTAAAACACTAATTGCATTTCTCCAAAATGAGGTCTCCAGAACAAACCCATTTGCTTTTTTTCATCTGAGGTTTCTTGCTTGGTTCTTGGCCGCGATGGTCACAGCATGTTTCCATCTGGAAAGATTTGCTGATTGCACCAACTCAACTCATTGCAGCACACAGGGTCTGATGCAGCTCCTGGATGCCTGGACAGAAGCCTGCCACATAATTCTGTACAGAGGCAATCTGTTCGCTTCTAAGAGGAGTTTGGCTGAAAGCTCAGATCCAGAAAGACGTTCCCTTCCTCCTCCAGAGCTTGCTGGGCCTCATGTTACTCCTGCATGTTTAGTTTATCTGTTGATTTTCAATCAGGATAATTTAGATATGTTTTCCTCCTAAATTACATCATTTTATTGTAAGTGGATGAGCTGAGTTGGGACCACCATGCTCAGCTAAATGTAAAGAGCCCATTAAACTCCTAAAGTTTAACAAAAAGGGACAAAGCAAAACACACTGAGACAGAAACCAGGCTGCCTCTACCCTCCCCAGGAGAGACTTTTCTTGTAAAGGGGGGTGTACTTTACTAACTAGGGCCATGAGAGCTGGAAATCAGTGACTACATCTGCCCAGGGAGCAGGGCAGAAACATCATTGCAGGGTCACACTTACACACTTTACCACTTCCTGGGGCAGTAAGGACTCATTAAAGTACCACTTGCTGCAGGGGTGGTGTAGCTGAGTCTCCTCCGAGACAAGCCAGCTTTCTTCCTTTCAGAGTTAAAGCCAAGCAGTCAGTGCTCGCTAAGACTGAACTCCTTTTGGCCCTGAGGGACCTCATTCAGCCAGAGCAGACCCAGCTGAGTCTTCATGATATGCTGCAGGCAGATAGGAGCATGCTGTGTCCCAAAGTGGAACCCACCCATCGTACACTGGCTCTAGATAGCATGGTGCTGCCAGCTGGGGGGGGACCAGCTCAGGGGCAGCACTGCCAGTAAATCCTGAGCACAGGTTGGCTTTTCTGGCATCTGCTTCCACAGAACTTCTCCACAGCTTAGAGGTGGCCAGGGAGGGATCAGCTCCCAGCCTCAATGACACTCTCTGCCCACAGCTCAGGAGCAGGAAGAGATGGCAAAATCAAGCTAGAAACACAGTCTCAACACTCTCTTCTCTCCTTGTCCTCATGCCAGGCAGCCGCAGCTGGCTCCCTCAGCTTGCCAGCATGTCTCAGCATGCTTGCCTTTGCCAGGCTCACCCCCACGGGCCCGCTGTTAAAATGGGGAAGCTGATCAGTGAAGGCAGTGGGTAGCCCTCACACCAAAAAGGAGTGAACATCTGAGTGGTGAAACACCTTCTCAACCCCTCAGCAACAAAGCAGCAGCCATACTTGCAGGGCCGCTCGCTAGTTACCAGGGAGCACCGCTTCCTGACGCTTGCGTCATCTCTCACAACTTTTATGGGATCGATTTAATAAATAGTTTATTTTTTAAAAAAACAGTGTTTTTAAATAGGCTGACTGCTAAGTTCCGTGCATATTAATTGTTCTCAGGCAAGTAAAGTCAGCTGGATTCTCAGTGACTATTACAGAAAGAGCCGAGATGCACACAAGGGACGCAGGCCTCACCATGCCTGCAGAAGACAGACATGGCATCTTTCATCAAGCAATGAATGGAGGAAGAAGGCAACAGTTCTTCCCCCAGAGGCCTAACTGGAGAGTGAATTCTGGGTATCATTATTGAGCTCTTTGGTGCAATTGCATACTTTGCTCAGCCAGACGCATTACCCAGTGACATTTGCGGGGAGGGCCTGAACCTGTCACTTCTGTTAGTGTGATACAAAATGGCGGGACCCAGCCTGGAGCAGGAGCAGCAGGTGCTGCACCAAAGCACCAGCGCTGTGCATGAAGGGAAACAGAACAAGGCCAGAGGAAGAGCTGGAAAACAGGCAGCTCCCCCTTACCAGGCAAGGAGCAGCTCTTTCTGTGCCACATGTTCCCAGAGGGGATGCAGCTGGAGGCCCAGCCACAGATTTGGCCCCCCAGTTTTGCCATCTCCATACCAACATAGGGGAAAAACAGGTGCAGGGGCAGGCAAAGAGCAAGACAGGGCATTTTCCATGCAGTGCCAGCAAAGCCCCATGTGAGGTCACAGGGCAATAAGTGAACTGGGAACCTCCTAAAAATTGCACTAGTTGTTATTAATTAATGCATGGATTTCCCCTATGCTATCTAGGTAACACTGCAGGCTGTTGGACTTCCCAGCAGGCAGAAAAAAAGATAGGGTGAGAAAGCCTCTTGTTTTCTGATTTATTCAACACATTTTCAGTTGCTCCCTAAACATTATTAATATTAAATATATTGCTTATTAACAGGAAGCAAAAACACAGCAGCATTTCCGTGATGATACCTGACACATGCAAATGGAGCTGCTATACCCAGTTGTTGCCCAAGCTGCTGAATCAGATGAGTGGGTGCTTTGAATTTTAAGCCATTGACTTTTATGCCTGAGACTCACACTATAGCTGCAAAGCTGAAGTAGTCAGGAGTTTGGGGGTGTTGGTTTTTGGTTGGTTGGGGTGGGGGTTTTTTGTGGGTTTTTTGGGAAAAGTCTGAAAACTCAGTCTTATGACATAATGACAAAAGTTCCTATGTCTTTGTATTGAAACAAACAGGTAGAAACTACCCTCCTCTCTAAAGACACACTCAAAAAAATCCAGGAAAACTGAGAACTACTGGTTGATTTTTATTGCTCTTACCAGAAGCTGCCTGACACCATGCAGTTCTGCTTAGTATACAAAACAGAATTTCTTGGTAAAGTATTCTGGAAACACAGTACCTACAAATCTTAAGACAGTGATTTATTATTACACTTATTATTTCCTTGAAGATAAAAAGCCTTTAGCTTCCTAATAGCTGTTTATTCGCTGAATACTGTTGCCATTAGATTTGATGATGGATTATTATTTCAGGTAAATCAAAATGGTACATAGATAATATGGATTCTCGCTTAGACTAGGAAATAGGAAAACAATCAGACCAAAGTTGTTTTTTATATAAATAGCTGGTGTGTCTCATCCTACCTTCCTTGAGCTTTGGAGTATTAGTGAGCAATATGAAATACTGCAATTATAAAGGGGAAAAAGTCAATGGAGTAATCCAAAACACCCAGCTTTGCAGGAAACTAACTAGAATTTGTATCGGATGCTGCCAGCTTGACAACTGCTCATGGGAAAGTGCAGTAAGGCAGTTCTTATTTAAAAGCACAAAACCCGGGTGGATTACAAGGCAGCTGTACAGGCAGTGAATCAAGCTGTGCACCTAAAAACCTGCACAGATGAAACGCTGAAAAGGACGTTTTAATTGGTGTTTGTCACATTGAGTACTCTGCTTCCTAACTGCCCTTCCCCAGTAGATGCTTCAGAGAGGATTAACATCAACAGCTACTTGCTTACACCGTACTCTACTCCTTAACACAAGGCACAGAAAACTCGGCAGTACCAGCATATGCTGCTCCCTGGCCATCATGTAGGATTTAAGCCATCCTCTTCTCCCTCCACCATGACCAAGAGGAGAGACGGCCACAAGCTCTTTAATGGGTATTGTTCTCCTCCCATATACAACTAAGTTTAAGCACAAGGATGACAGCAAGGTAGCACACAAGGTGAAGGTCTCCTTACTTTGTGTTAGAAAGCACTTTGGGTCTCCTACTAATGGTTGGGGGGGTGTTCATGTTTGAGTGTCCAAAATTTAAATTTCCATTCCAGGTGAGACTATGAAATTATTCTTTGTAACCCTACGGGCAGCCTGTGGAAGTTCTGTATCGTACATTGATCACGAACAAATGTACACTTTCCAACAAGAGCTCAAGCTTCGCTGTTACTAGGAGCAGAGGTGGGGGGCTCCATGCCTGCATTAATGCTGTTACTTGCTTCATTCCATTTCTCAGGAGTTAACATATCCACCTAGCTAACAGCTACGGTTTGAATTAGAAGTTGAATCAAATGGCCAAGAGTATTTAACTTCCATATCTAATGAACATCAGTCACACAGACTTTAATAAACTCTTACTGAATGTCCTTGAGACTCGAGGCTGTAAGTAGCAACTAGAAAACGGAGGGTAGCTGCTCCCAGATGTTCAAGTTGCACCCCCAGGAACACCCATGTTATGCATGCACAAACGCATCCCTTACCCCTCTTAACAGAAGGGGGGTGGAGGGAAAATGCAGCACTAAAGGAAATACATTGCCAGTGCTGTGATCTGCCTCCAACACAAAGCATCAGGCCACACGGCAACACGCTTCATCCATGTAACGGTTACTCACAGCCGCGGTCCAGTGTCCGAAGCTCCATTTGGAGATGAGCTCTGATGGATCTTAGCTGTTAATCCTTGCAGCATGCCACGGCCTTACACTGCAGACGTGCCAAGCCACACGCTCCACACGTGAAACTCATGCAATCGCCGCTGGGGCAAGGGGCACTTGCCCACGTGCTGGGCACTGTATCCCCAGCGCTGGCCACAGGTCGTGACACTGCTGCTTGAGGACCTCAGCACCAAAACGGGGCTTGTCCTCAAAGGTACCCAAGAGAAGAACCTGCTAAGGTGCGTGACTCAGCCGGAAGCGAAGGATGATGCCAGGGAGAAAAGCAAAGACAAAACCAGTCATAGTGCAGAGCGAAAAGCCTGAGTGTTCTTGTTCTCTGCTCAGAGGGGCCACGTGCCAGGTCAGCTGGCACCGACCTGCCAGAGCTCGCTGCCTGCACGTGCGTACAGGCGCGCCCTCACCCACGGCCTTCACGTGCAGGTCCCTGCCTTCTGCAGGGACATTTCATCTCCTCGCAGCCCTTGGCTGATCCCTCAGCTGCTCCTTTGCCTTCCAGTCACATCAGTCCCCCAAGTGTTTGTTTTTCTTTACTTCTTTCCTGCTCCTTGACCTGACTGAGGAACGGAGATATGCAGAAGGTCGTTGGGTTAAAACGTGCTGATGTGGGGTAACAAGCAATGACCCACTTCATAAGTGAAAGATCCTTTGCACTTCTGGTTCCCACAGGACTTCACAGAACCCTGGTGCTTCAGAGGTGCACGGTAGCTTACATAAACACATGGGAAATCCAGCCCTGTCAACCTCTACAGCCACTCGATTCTCTGGCCATTTTTCTTTCCAGCCTCTGCCTCTACTGACAAATCCTGCCCAGAAGGGATTTTCTCATTTGCAGGCTGCCACACTGAGCTGAGTCATGCTGGCCTTGCTCACACCACACCACACCACCGGGACTGACGGCAGCGGGGATAACCAGCATGAGGAAAAGCCCTGTGAGCTTAACTTTTCAGATCAAAGCGCTTCCTACAAAATATTTCAGGCAAGAAGGCTGAAGCAGACTTCAGAGTGTATCAAAATTGGCAGCAACTTCTTATTAGCCTGAAGGTAAAGTAACTCTATGGTATTGGGATGATGTTTGTTTGGTTTTTTTTAAAGAAAGGAACATTTTTATTTTCAGACATTTTATAGAATAATTACACTTTGGAAGTTTAATTTAAAATGTAAGGACTGCCTCACTTGAGTAGGCTTCCTTCCTGCAGGTAAAAGGTTGCTCTGTTCAACAATGAGTTGCTGAAGGGATTCTGGTGAAACCCCAACGATAGGGGTAGGAAGTGCATATTTTGCTTTAAAATGTTCAGTCTTCCATCAACTTTTTCCTCACCTAATTTTCAAAAGGCTCCTTGAATTGTCAGTGCTCAGGAGAGCAGCAGGGGAGCCACGCCGTCACCACAAACAGAGTATAGCACATTGTGGGGTGAACTTAAGTGGCCTACAAATACCCCTTCACACTGACTTGAGGGTTGCTGGTTCTGCTATGGAACTACACCCTAGCTGACCCATCCCCTTTGTGCCAGGCACAGGTATTTGCATTCGAGTTCAGAAAATAAACACATGCAAGCGACATCGGGTTTAACCACTGGGAAGAAATAGTTCAAATACCAGGGAGAGGACTGTGATCTTGGTGCTCCTTTTCCATGATTTGCAGGTGACAACTGTTTTCCATTCGAGGTGTAGGCACACTACAGTGAATTTAGACCTTCCAGCACATTTCCTTTCTCTGACCACTTTTCAGAGCCTTTCAAAGCAATCCACAGACACACACATCCTCACAACTTCAGCTCATGAACTGCTATATGTGAAGAGGGAAACATGAAATTGAACAGGAAAGAAAAACTTGTAGGAAAAAAGAACAAAAAAGCTTGAACTGCCTGCCAGGTATCATGTCTCATGTGATTCCCACACACCACAGTCTGTCGTGAGCTCAAGCATTGGAAGAAATTTTGGTTTTCTTCCAGGACAGCAGGCAGGGTGAGGATCAGAAGAGTGAAGATCTTCACCAAAGTCTACCCTGCACTGAGAAAACAGCTGGAAGAAAAATGCCTTTGGGAATAGGAATTGCCAGCATGGCAGCCTCTGATCCTCTAGAGGTGTAACAATACTGACTGACACTTGTGATGAAACCCTGTGTCAGATCTGCGACCAGCCCACGGAAAGCAGTTACACATGTCATCCTTGGATTTTCCTTCTCTGTGAGCAAAATGGGTTTGTTTATGCACATGGACCCGTAGCACTCAACATCCAGGCTGCTGAAGAGAAAGCAAGGCTTCACAGAAACCTCAGTGGTTTCTCAGAGCAGGAGTGTTGCAGAGAACAAGCGACCTGCCCTCAGCTTCAGCAGCAGAGCCCCACACCCTCGCAGCCTCCAGCATCTCCACATCTTCCCTATGCTCAGTTAAGAGCACCAGAGCAATTCTTGGGACCAGTCCTCACGATCTCAGAAGACCAGGCTGAAGTAACGGTTCAATGGCACACACAGACTTGCCTTTGGCTCACACCATCACCTCAAGACCAGTATTACTTCACGATGGTGGAAGTGACCCAATACAGACTCCTGCTGCAGCTTCCAATTTGTTCAAAAATGCTGCAGTTTCCTTTGTATCAGCAGGCTTCATGCTGGAAAAAGAATAATTTCTTTACCAACAGCTAGCAAAGTAGAAAAATCTAGTCCAAGTTTCTTCTTCCTGCCCCATCTAGGTCAGGTCTCAAGCAGCACAAGTACTGGCCCGTTTCCAGTATGATTGTGCTACTGAATCTGTGCACAACCCAGCTCCTCACCTGAACAATCACAAAGTGACACCCTGGGGCTGGAGTTTCCTTAATGGCTTCCTGACTGCTTTCCCCTGGAGCTCCCCTCAATTAGGGTAAAACAACAACTATAAAATCTAAACAGTCACCATCATACAGCAGGGATCTCAGCCTCCTAGCCACTGTTCCTACCCACAGTATCAAGCACTGCAGATGGTGATTTCTCATCCTTGAGAGTCAAGAAATATATCCATCACCTGTGTTGCACCAGCATATTCACTGTTCCAGATACAATCAAAAGGTTTTTACTTCACACGTGCAACTGTCCTTCAGAAGACAAGTATTACAGGGTTTCTTAATCCTAACTAGTTGTCAGCATGGGATGTATGCAAACTACCAGGAAATCTGCCTACCTGCTGTTGAGCTCCGATACTGACATTCAGCATCTTCCACTGGAGAAGGGGAGGCTACAAACTGTCAGCAGGCCAAGCACTCATGCCTCACAGCTGTGTTTGAGATCTAAGTTTAAGCCTTTTACCACATTCCCATCCTAAACATAGGAAAGCATTCGCTTCATTTATAGGATGTCACGTATGTACACATAGGTACAACGATGCACTGCAGTAATAATTACTTCTACTACAGCACAGGTAAGGATGGCACCGCCTGTATAAGAACATGATTCTCACCAGCCAACAATACAAATCAAGAAACTACCTAGACCAATTTCTAGGAAACAGCAAGGACCCCACATAGCACAAGAGCCTTTAAGCACTCAGGGTGCTCAGACCGTAACCCCTGTCCTTGGGGTGGGTCTCCATGCTAGGCTAGCTCTTTGCCTTGCCAGCCAGTGAGCCACTCCACCAGGTCAGGATGGTGGTTCAGGCACTCTCTTGAAAGACTGGAAACCACATCAGGTCAAAAGCATTTGCTCCAGATTATGTAGATGGGTCTGTCTCTCTCAGCAGACTCTCTAATAAAAGGGTTATTGTACCCAAGGGGGTAAAACCCCTTGTCAAGCCCAAGCATACCTATCACCACCTCCTTTGTCCCAGACCCAGTGTAATCCAAAAGCACTCAACTGATGTGGTGATACCCAAAGATGCTTCAGAGCCCCAGTACGCAGATACTGCACAGAGGGGGTTGAACTGCAACACAACACTGTAATTTTTGTGGGCAGGACACTGCATTCTTACATCATGTAGCCATACACATAATAGAAACTTACTTCACATTTTACTCATACCAAGGCTGCCAGAACTGCGGCTTTTATCCAGAACAGACAATACTACTCTTAATGCATCACAATTTTTTGTCCAACAATACCTTTGTTGAAGCAGAAGGTTCTTTACTTAAAAAGAGTCACCAAAAGAAATCAGACCCAGGAGGTGAAGGACTGTACTAATGCACTCAATGCTCTATCCTTAAGGAGGCACTTCCAAACAGATGAGGTATGAAAACCCATGTGACATCCTACAGCACGAGAAAGACTTGTGACCTCTGTGACACACAATAAGGACAAGCCTGCAATTCTGAGCAGACGTAAGCAGCGAGTTCTGCTTCACTGCTGAACACCTGACACTCCCAAAACAAGTGACATCTCAAGTGTCTTACATGTTTCAGTGCAAAATTTTTAATTGTCCAGATACTCCAGAGTGAACAACTATATAAAGAGACCTAGAGAACTACTCGAGGTTTACAAGCTAATTCTGAATACTTTTAATGGATTGTACAGATTTCTACACCTGGGTTTATAGAGTAGAATATATTCCATATAGACATGATGGCACCTGGTAGATGAATGCACCATCTTCTGCCCCGTGATGAAGCAACATGCAATCAGGACCCTTACTGGAAACTTTTCAAAAAGATGCACTTCTTGGCTAACTGCAAGGTGAAAGAGTTCTTGTTGGAAAAAAAAGCAGAACGAACTCCAAGTTTTGCTTACAGGCCTCTCAAATAATTTTCACACACTAGGATCATATTGCAACTGGAGGATCAAAAGTGGCACAAAGCTGACTGACACGTTTCACTGTCTGGTGTATAAAATGTATTTTTGTACTTCTTCCTACAGATATGCCACAAGTAAGAAGCAATGGATTGGAAGCCAGGCAGAATCCTATCATATGAACTCAAGGGACAGGGTAGAAACAGAGATGGCAAAGTCATATCCAACAAGAATTTTGCTATGATCCCTTTTCCCATAGCCGGGCACACCAAGTTACATTAACAGACCTTTAAAAAAGTTTAAGGGAAAAAAACCCACAAACCAACCAACCAAAAAAAAAATCCCATTGACTTTAATGAGTGCACTTCCACCTGGAGAAGACAGCCTGAACACAGTAGGCAAAAAGAAAACCTTGTCTCAAGGGAAACTCCATCCCCAACACACAGGTGTGGCGCGTTAGAGATCCCTGGGACTGAACTGCCTGCACGCTGCTGGAAGCTCCGGCGTGTTGTAAATGCATTATCTGCTCAAGCAGGATGTTGTCGTTATCCCACTACCTGGAAACCTGGATCTGAACTGAAGTTCAAACCAGGCTTCTTCCGTAATAATTCGCTTTGCATTTAAAACCAGTCCCCCCGGTTCCTTTCAGGAAGGTAAAAGTTACAGGCTAACAAAAGCGTCATAGCGCCGACTCCTCAGTCTTCATCTTTTTCGCCTGCCCATTCGAACCGTGTTGCAGACCCTGCTTTTTCTTTTTCTGCTGCTGTAACCTCTCCTCCTTCTTCTGCAGGTAGGCAGCCATGTTATCAAATGAAGCCTTGTAGAGACTGCTGAAGTGGCTCTCTGCACCAACGAAACCTGCAGTTGGGCAAAGCAAGAGCACAAGGTGAGTGTTTATTCCCTTGGCGATCTCCTTGATTACTTCCCGTACTGTAACTCTAGATGCTGGCATTTCAACTCATTTACTGTGGTCCCAGCCACTTGATTAAATACCAGCATTTACACAGTGTGAACCTGACATACATTGGGAAGTGGTCTGTTAAGCACTCACAGAGCCAAGCACAGCCTCCAGTTTTTGGCTAAAAAAAAAATTCAGAGGCAAGCACCTGGCCTTGAAGCAAAGAGAGCACAGCACGCAGCTCTCCTTACACGTCAGTCACCTGCAGAGTTCAAGGCCTCCATTGCTAGACATCCCATTGGAGTTCTTCCCCAAGACCTCAGCACTGCAAAGGGCATGTGCTACCTAACTGTGCTTAGCTGACTTGCCTCCTAGAGCATTAATTTAAAAAGGAGCCCAAAGACACAGACTGCAGAGAGTGACGCATCCCACAGCACATACATGTTTCTAGGCATTGTTCCAACGGGTTTGTTACACCTAATGTGAATTCAGCATTAACATTCATCACACCATCTCCAAGACTGGACCTTTAGAAGTCTTTAACAGGGAGTTAATTGCTCTCCCAAACCCCCAATCAGATTGTTTCCACACATAACACAACATGAGACTACCTGGCTAGGTCCACGTTTCTAAAGATTGTTAGGGCGGCACCTGGCAAAGCCAGTTACCTCTAATTCTTTTTGCATTCCTACTCTTTTCCCACTTCTAAAAATTCTTGATCTTAAAGGGCAAATGCAAGGAAATCCAGTAGTTGCTGGGGTTTTGTCCTGAAGCACTGTGCTACTCCACAGTTATGTATGTACAGCACCCTCTAGTTTCTTGCTAGGCAAACAAAGCAACTTTCCTGGATGGTACTCAGCAGATCACATGCTTTTACTTTCAAGTGTCTTGCACGCACACAGTACCCAATTTATTGGCCTTTGGTGCTGGGAGGTACTGTGTGCTGTCAGCCAGAAAACACACACTACTCTCTACTTGGTCAGCCTGCTCTAAATCTTTCTCCATCTTTTTCTGGCATCAGTTATAACGGAACGTCAAACGATTTGACGTGTATGTCAAGACTGAGCTACACGTCTTAAATCCTACAGAGGCAGCAATCAGGTGAAACAAGTTTCTAAGAGGACAATACACGGGCATTAAGATTGGTTTTAAACAGTATAATGATCACCTTTTTTTAAAAGAAGTAACTACCTTTTCAAGCACTAATTATGCACTGGAGTAAGTGCTCATCAAGTGAGCCTCCCCTTACTAATTAACGATAATAGACCCTGTCATCTGAGAGTCCTTTCCCAGCTGTAGATGTAGCCAGCTACCGTGCACCACAGCAATTTGCCACACTGACTAATTATGCCCAGAACCTCTTCCCCTGCCTGCTCTTTTTACTTCTCTATTGCTCATTTTCACTCAGAACTCATACTTCTAATTAACTGCCTGGCTGTAACAATCATGTCTGCAACATCTACATGCAAACACTCTCTCTTCCAAAGGAGGACCTGGTTTCCTCTTAGATTTCAAAGACACTACCAACTTACTGACAACTTAATGACCAACTTAATGACAGCTACACCCTAACCAGTTTGATACCAGCTATTAAGGACACTTTACATTAGATTGCACATTCCTGGAATTCTTCCTTCTCTATGTATGATCACCAAGGACAGACCAGTGGGGGCTCCAACACCTTTTTTAAAGAAGACTCCCAGCGAAGTACAGGAGAGAAATTTCAATTAGTGAACTCTCAATACATGAGACATCCACTAGCACACACTGTAACCCTTCTCCACCCCACAGCCACTGCTGTCATAATTTCAACTTCTATATAAAGTTACTGTTTTTCAAATACAAGAAATCCTGATGCTTCTCAACTAGTAAACCATGTACTACTTTTCTGCCAGAGTCTGGGGGTGGGGCAGAAATCAAGAACAAAATGAACCAACAAATTGACACCAATCAATTTCATCTGTGATACCATCCAAAGTCACACCCTCTGACCCTGGTAAGCCTGCCTTGCCAAGGTGGACCCGAATGGCTCATCTTTACAGCAAAGCTGCTCCTCCCATGCCTATTCCATTCTCACTATCTCCACTGTACTTCTGATAAAGGGTCACGCCCGGGTAGGAGAGAAGACAAGATAACAAACAGCAGTATCCCAGCAGCGAGGCAGCCTCCAGCAGCGCCGTCACAGGGCGTTCAGATACATCCCTGCGATAAGGTGGCTGTGTCAAACAGTTACAATGCCACAACTCTAGGTCTAAATACCTGCATCATTCTGAGATAACAGTAACCTGAACACGCTTCATGATCTACACTCACTTCCATACCAGATGGAGCGATGGAATTGAGAAACGTGGAAGATTAAGCAATTTCAACAGTCAGCTGAACTGCCCTGAATCTTGCTCCTAAATCTTATGCTTTAGCTGTAAAAATTGCATTTCCTGGGCCTTTAGGCCAAATTTCTCACCTTCAAACGCTGCCCAGTTGTCTTGAAGATATTTTGACATCTTCTGTAATCCTTTGTCATCTGTTACAGCCTGGAAAAAGAAGGAACACTGCATGATAATTTGGGAGTAATAAACAATCTCGTGTTTCACAGCACACTGACAAAAGCAACAGCTTTCAGATGAGCTCAGTGAAAGGAGAGCAAGTGTAAACCCTCCGTGACCTCTTTCAGGGTCCTTTTTCCAGGACTTCTATAGAAACCCGGCCTGAGATTACGTGTTCTGCACACATTCAAGCTTTGCAGCTTCAAGGAAATGAAAACAGGCTCCTACTTACTAACCTGTGAGGAAAAGGAGTATCACAAGCAACACATATGGGTCAAAGAACATACCTGCAAGTTTAACTTAAAACCACTTCACAACTACACTATAATTAGGTGTGGGCTTAGAAAGGCAAGAAGTGTTTCCAGTTGTTTAATAAGCTCTTACAAAGAACGTGACAGCACGTCCCATGTCCTTCCAGTTTGACTCCGTGTTCGGTGGGGGGTGGGGGGAAATGAAAAAAAAAAATAATTCCCCATAATGCTTCCAGAATGCCTTTTTCCCCAAAGAATCCCTTGGAAGCAGACACAGGGAAGGCTGTGTGGAAAGCATTCCTCAGCAAACCACAAATGGATTTTCTTGTTTTCTGGGAGTTTTTTTAAATAATCAAGTGTAGGCCGCAGGAAAGCACAGGCAGTGCTTTAAAGTACTGAGTGCAACAGCTGGCAACCACTCTGCTTGACCCTGCTATGCCAGATGTTGGCTTCACCAGAAAAGCGACTGGTATTCACACCAAGCTCTGGGCAGCTTTGTCTACATGCAGGTAAGAGGCAGAATGAGACGTGCACAAGACATGAACAGAGAAGTGTGCTATTCATCTTTCATGGAACACTGTTTACTCCATTTTTATTCTGGCCTCATGCCAACACCAAACATTCAGGATGTTCACGTAACAAGAGCCCCTACCTTCCACTGGCCATCACATTGTCTGTACAGTTGAAGAGGAGCTTCGCTGCACTCCTGCAAAATCCAGAGGTCTCCCGTCTCCTCAAACGCAATGTCCCAACCTTTATGCTTCAGAGAGATTTGCTCTCTGTAAACTAGCTGTTGGGCAATGGCATCAAGCTGAAAGATGTAGACTGTGGGAATACTTTTGAGAGGAAAAACTTAATTACCATTATTACCAAATCCACCTACAGACATCACTTCCACAGCACACTACAAACACCCACTGTAATTCCAAACAGAGCCAAAGCAAAGTCATCAGGAATTGCAAAAAATACTCCAGCACTTGAAGTGCAGTTTGCTTACGTGATCTGAGGCAGAAGCTGTAAATACCTAACATGTCCAATGGCTTTTCAAATGCTGTATGAAAGAAAAAGCAGTCAACGCTGCCTTTTCTTTAGAAGAAAAGGTAGTAAAAGGGAATTTCACAAGGATTACTCAGGATTTATGTAAGAAGCGCTTATCATGCCACACTGGCCGACAGGACTTCGGCTGAAGGCGTATGTCGCTCTGCACCAGTCAAAATAGGACAAGAATTGATTTACACACCAGGGAGAGGGAACAAGCAGGACAGGAAACCTTGACGCGGCTGAAGAACAGGACTCTGGCACTCTACCCATCCCCACTTCACCCATTACCACTCACTCTCCTATGTGCAGAGCTTCCTAACCTCTCTCAACAGGTCCCCAGTGTGAGAGGCAGGGCACCTTGGCTCCCTCCCAAGCCCACATGGCAGCACTGTTCAGAAACACTGGGATGCAGAGCTAGAAATAAAAACCTGACACAGAGTAAGGCATGGCCTCTGGGCTAAGTGACATGGGGACAGCCCTCAGCTGACATGGCTTTTCCTTCTAGGGGAAGTATGGATGCCCCTGCAGAAGGTGTGATGGGAAGCAGCTAAGGCTCCTTGCTTTGGTGCAGAGTAAATCCACTGAGGGGGCAGACTGACTGACACTGTACAGGCAGCTCTGGCAATCTCTCCTTTCTCTGTTGGCAAGCTTCTGTCAGGAAGAACAGCTTCCTCAGCAAGCTTAAGGTGCTGTGGGAAGGGAGGAGAAGAGGGCTTGTCCATCGCTGTAAGACAGTCCCCAGACCACTGGACCTGTAAGGTTCCTCAGTGCTTAGGCCCTTCAGCTCCCAAGCACTCTCTCTTCACACAAACACACACATTTGAAACCACAATTCAACATAGCCTCTCCACATTTCACACTGAGGCAGCGCTGTGGTTTTGAACAGAATGGCCAAACCCACTGACAGGAGCAGAGCACAGTAACAGAAGTATGGCCCCTCCATCGCCACAGCACCCTGAACAAAACGGGACCCAAAACACACAGGTCAGACATGGGGATTCAGGGAGACATCCTGAGCACCGAGCAGGGCTCTGGTGCATCCTAGCCTTGCCTTTCCCCCCAGCAGGGAAACCAGGCACAGAGTTTGCAAAATTTAACTTCAAAAGTTGAGGCTCACATTCACCTCTGCACTCAGACCAAGGACAATACGGACTCAGAGGGTCCTTGTGGGAGACCCACAGTACCGAGTACTGCAGGCTAAAGGAAAGTTAGGACAGCCAACAGGAAAAGCTGCTCCTGCCTTTGCAGGAGCTGTGATGACTTAAGCCACTGTTTCATTTATTCTTACCTGTCACACAGAATGGCAACATAGCCATCTTGACAGCAGTAGGTTAGTTTTGACACAGGGTATTTCTATCAGGAAAAGAAAAAGAAACATCCTTGTAAGTTGAGACCATTTATGGGCAGAAAATGCACATTCCATTTCATGTCTTCAAAATTTAGCAGATGTCTTAATTTACAGCACGTTAAGCAACATAATTACCTTTAAACTGCAGTCAAGTGTATTTTTATACTAGTGTTTGCTGTTTTATGAAGCTTTCCATACTTCTCCCTTCACAGCCATCCAAACAGAGATCAAATGCAAAGGCTTTAGTGAACCACTCTTAATAGACAAGCTAACAGATGAAGGAAAAGTACACCACCTTCAAACATTCTCTCCTGCAATGCTAATGGCAAAACCCATCAACATTAAGTCTGCTTAGCCAGGATATCACACTAGCAACTTGCAGATTATAAACACAAGCCATTAGCTGCTGCTGTGTTTGTTAAAAAACAGAGAGACAGTGATGCATAACCAATATCTCTGCCACACTGTCTGAGTTTTCAGCTTCTCTGGATGAAGCCATACTCTGAAGAACAAGGCAGGACCTCCTGAGGCCATTTTCCTCATTAAAAAACCCCAACCAAGCAAAATCCCACACCCAACAACAACAACAAAACCCCACGCCACACTCCTCATTTAGAAGATACATAGCTTTCTCTGGGAGAGAATCAGAAAAATATCTTTACTGCACCAAGTATACAATTTGAAGTATCTAACAACTGATTTGAGGCTCCTTGAGTGGGAAGTAAGAACTTGGGAGGAACAGAGGAAGTGCAAGAGGGTGCCCTAGGGTGCTCTTTTAAAAGTACCCTTTATATAATGTGAAAGATGAAACTGCAGAGGCTGCTTCTCAGCTATATTTTACAAGTAGCAGTAACGCCGGCACTTATGGTTAATATAAGCTTCCTACTACAGTAGTGAGTTGCTCCCTTCAGGACAGGGAAAATACATCTTGACATTCTGCTGGCAGAATACAGATGCATCCTCAAGCCCTCTTTCACCCCCTTTCCAGCCTTCACCTCTTTCCCTAACACAGTGCTGGTCACTAGACAGAACCTCTGGTTCACCAGATGAAGCTGATTTTGGGAGTAGTCACAGGATTTTACCCTTTCAGCTACCAGCTGATGTATAGGCATAGTCAGGGTGCCTGTTTTTGGAGTTGTGCAATCAAAGTAGGAAAGCAAAACAAGCTGTACAGTTTCTAAACATTTGAGTCAGCAAGTTTAAGACCAGAAGCTAACCGTTTTGTCATCAGTACACAATGTAACCACTAAAAGATGAACCAACTGCAGGAAAGAAAGTTAATTAGTGGTATAAATATAGCTGTAAACCAGGGTTACACGGTGCATCTCCAGCGTATAAGAGGAAAAAAAAACAGTCCTTTGTGTGATACGATCTCCTGCGGGGCGGGGGAAGAGAGAACACTACCACACACGCACTTTCCACTCATACTCTTGTTGCGTGTTTGGACAGAAGAGCACTGAAATATTGAGTTGTTAGCCCATATTTAGCATTGGGACCCAGGACCCCTGTTTAACACAGGTATGAGACATCCTCATCCCCTGGTTTCAAGCACCAGGCAGGGTGAGTGGGCTGAATCTGAAAGGTTCTCTGTTGTTAATACAGCTAAACGTAGGAATTACAGGATGGAGCCATGCACACCACGGCTTTGCAGTAGAACTGCCAGCTCCTGTTGCAAACCACCAGTGGGGTCTTTAGACATTTAAGGGAACAAGCCAAGACAGATATATAAACCCAAAGCTGTGATATTTACTTCCAATAACAAAGCTCTGCCTGTCTCATGACAAACACACAGGGCAAGCACAGCCTTCCGAAGCGCCCACCTACACACCCCAGCGCTTTGTCAGAGAGACAAAGGGTTCTGTGAACTTGCAGTATGCAGCAGCTCTCCCCCACCCCCGCCAGGGGAGAGAGGAGGCGGCTTTTTCTGATTTGAACTGAGTGTTATTCACAGCTGGACAGAGACAAGAAAATGCATCTTCTTTGCAAGCTCTTTTGTTTCCATGTAAGTGGGCAAGTTAACAGCCAGCAAAGCCAACGGGAGCCCCAGAGTAGTATCACGTTCAAGGACAAGCCTATGAAATCAGTTAACTTCAAGAAGAGCTACAAGAGCAGTCTGTGATAAACAGATGTTTAGTTCATACTCAGCATTTATATGACACTATTATCAGCCTGCCAACACCTTAAAATTAGCTTTTGGTATCATCTGTGAGAAGAGGTAGCCCTGCAAAAAATTAATATGCCAGAGCACTGTGGTAGAGTTGTGCAATTCATGTTTTGGACTTTAAACAAGCCTCTGCTGTCAAGAGGATCAGATGAGGTGAAAGCTCCAAAGCAGGAAAAAATATTTATATAGCACTATGAAATTAGAGGATTACTCCCATTCTAGTGGGAAAACTAAGTGA
The DNA here is from genome assembly GCF_964237585.1 of Gallinula chloropus. Taxonomy (NCBI): domain Eukaryota; kingdom Metazoa; phylum Chordata; class Aves; order Gruiformes; family Rallidae; genus Gallinula; species Gallinula chloropus. The sequence goes on from NC_140085.1 coordinate 118,952,804, forward strand.
GGATCTGCAAACCATCAGCTGAAGCCAAGGCTATGCTGCTCAAAATCACTCCTACATTCCCAAAACAGACACATATTCATCATCTGCCAAGCAAAATAAGCCCACATTTACGTGCTCATATGACCCACCATTACTGATGATTCTACTATCACTGTGCTTCAAGTTGTATTTCATGCTTCAGTGCACTGACAGGGGCTATCAGTGGTAAAAATGAAAAGAGAAAAACCCCACTTATATCCCCATCTGATCTTTGGTTGCCCGAGTCATTTGCAGACAGCGTGCTAGTTACAACCTACAAAGTGCTGACTCAAGAGATTGCTCCCTTAAATTCAGGCTATAAACATCACACTAGGTTGTGAGGATGATCTTTGATACACCTGGATGCACAGCCGACTAAATAATATGACCAGATGCCTTCTCTGGTATTTGTAGCACTACAATGCCAGCAAAACACGTCTCCCTTTTCCCTCTGGTCCTGCTGCCATCGAGACAGTAGCTGTTCTGAAGAAGTACATACTGACAGCTGTGTAGCAATACTGCCCAAAGGTGGCAACGCGCTGCAGTAAGGTTAAAATCCGTCATTTATCTGTCTGCAGTCACTGGGACATCACTGTTCCAAGTACTCATGAAGTCAACCGAGTCTTCTGCAGCCCACAAGCACTGTTCAAATATAGTGTCATTGGAGACAGATTTTAAAACGCCCATAAGAGTGGGCAGCAAGCACAATTTCACAGATTCAAGGAACAGGCTAGCCTGAGGCTTCCAAGACCACTGTTAGGAGACACATTAGGCAGTGGATAGAAGAGCTGCCTAACACTGTGGGAATATGATTTAATAAATAGAACACAGCAGTTAATAACCCAGTTTGGGGACAGTTCCTGTCACTGCTTACTCACGCTGATGTAAACAGAAACCCTCAAAGGGCACTCCAAATCTCTGCTGAGAGACTCCATAAAGAGTACTCCACAGAAGGGATTTTATCAGGTGTGTGAGGAGGCAAGGCAAGTACTGAACTACATACAAAAGCCTTTGAAAACACTCTAAGAGAGTTGGAGATTATTTTAAAAATCAGTTCCTGCTTGCAGCAACAAGGGCTTTTTTCCCCCACTAACCTTTGTTAGTTTATCCAATGCTAGGTTTGAGGTTTATCATATCGTTTTGTATAAACTTGTTTGTAAGCAAGAGTTAGGATTCAGTGTGAGATCAAGCACTGTTAATTTACATTCAAGCTATCTTGCTAAATGCTAAGCCAGTCTAAGCAACAAGTAACATTTTATAAAATTAATAATGCAATTCCCCACTTGACAGCTGGTTGCTTACTAGTCCTCAATGATCCAATAAAGCTAGAAGGCAAAGTATTCTAAAATCAACCCACTCTTCCCTCCAAAGGAAATGCCTCACAACATTATGGCAGACATGGATTAGATGGCTATCAAACCACGCTGTTTGAACAAAGCACTCTCATTTGCTACTTTTGAACACAAAGATAAAACATTTTGGCTTTGAAACTCCCCAAGCCACTTATTTCCAGAATATTATACATGGTGATGTTTTTAAGTTTGCCTCAATCTTAATTCTCCTTTCCTCTGCTGCACCCAGACAATAAGAGATTACTAGCCAGGTGGGCTTGTCACCTGATTTGGTACACCCACTGTTTGCTTATGAAAAAATCTCAGCAATTGCTACTTCAAAGATTTTAAGCACGACACTCAAACTGAAACAAGCCAGAGACCTTGCAGATGTACACAAGAGGTCTCCAGCTCCTGTGTACCCTCAAGTTCAGGAACAGGTTAAAATCATCCACCTCCATACTCTGAATTCCTGCTAACAGGAAATCTAGGCCAAACCCAAGATTTCCTGTACCCAAGCTCTTACTGCTACCATGCAAGCGGCTGCCCTGCTGGGTTTATGTACAGATGCAAAGTTGTCCATTAGTACTTCAACACAAAGAACAACTTGCTGATGTCTTCCGCAAAGAAATAAATCTGGAGTTGTCAGGTCTGTCCTTAGCAGCTCAATCCTTCCATGGATTGTGGTTCCAGCTCAGTAACTGGGAATCCCACTAACAAGATCAGGCCAGGCCTAAACAGGCAGCCAAGAATCTCCGAGATCCCCAGGAATGCCTCCCGAATGCTGGGAGGAGCTGAGCACAACACAGTGACTAACCAAAACCACAACAAAACACAAGGGAGGAAAGACAAGACTTTTCCATTTCAACCTGGATAGGATTTGCACAAAGAATCCCCCAGAAAAGCCATGCGTGGCTACAGACTTCCTAGTCACAGTTGGGAGATGGCTGCGGCCTTCAGGGAAAGAAGTGTTATCAGACACATGAAAAACGCACCCAGCAGGATGGTGGTAAGATGAACAGGCCCAACAGATTAGCAGCTGGCTTAACACAATACACCCTGCAGAGGCAAGAAAAAGGGCTGTTTTGCTACTGCATCACATGACAAGAATGAACGAAACCAGAGATCCATTACCACCAGAACCACTGTTCACACCAGATTAGCATCCCAAAGCCCAGCAGCTCCCCAAACGCATACTCATGTTCAGGCAGCAAGCTAAGGAGAGCTACCAGGGTATTCAGTTTCCACAGAGCACTCAGACATTCAAATTTCAGATACTGCCCAACTTCAGAACAACCCAAAGGACTTGACTCCACAGGACAGCACTACTGCAGGTGACTGGTTACAAATGTTAAAAAGGTTCTTTTCGCTCAGATAATTTGCAAATTTATCCCTTAAAATTCTAAGTATTTTTAAAAATGGGTGAATTTTTAGATCTTTCCAGTGTTACAATATATTTTCTGACTAAGAGACTAAGGCACCTGTGGTTTTGGGGAAAAAAAAAACCAAACAACCAAAAAATAAACCCCAACCAAGACTCTGTCCAGTGGGCAGAACTTCTACTTGGGAAGACTTACAGGGTGGGGTTTTTTTGTTTGGTTTGGGGGTTTTTTGGTTATTTTTAATCTGCTTGTTTTTCCAACCAGTGTCACTACTTGGCACATTACAGAAATGCACAACAAAACACAGGAATGGATTGCAAGGACTTTCTAACTTTTCTGAAATCCCAGGCTATTGTAACAATTTCTAGGTCCCACATAACTTCCAAACCCACCAACAGGTAGGCAGCCCTTAGAAACATACCTGGGAGGACAGCAAAAGCACCAATACACATGGACATACCTGGTCAGCTTTGGTTGTCTCAGACCCACAGATGCTGTTTAGATGACAGCAGTACACTTCTTCTCCAGCTTTGTACTCCCAAAGTCTCAGAGTTGAGTCCTGGACAGCCAGAAGCAGACACAAGTCTATTACTAACAGCACCTCAGGCAGACAGGCCGCTCATGACCTTCAGTTAAATCTTATTTTCCTGAAGAACCTCCCACAGAAGCTGCTAAATAGTCACTTAGTTAAGACCTCAAATTGCAAATAAAGCATTTTAATTAACATAATTTCCCCCCTAAATTATTCAATCATGCTAACTTTAAATCTCCTTTCAAAGTGGAAATTGGGTAGCTGGAGGAGTGCTCTCAAACAGCACAGTAACACATGTGCTCAGCATTTCAATGGCAATTCTTTCAGGTTGCCCTTCTCCACCCCCCACTCTTGTTATCACCCAAATTCTCATTTGATTTAGTAACCCCCCGGAGAGAAGCTAAACACCTCTCTGGAAAAACAGAATCATCAAAGAGCATTTGCTAAGAATGAAATACAGCCACACACCACACTAACGCCAGGGTTGCTTAATGAATCTGAGGAGCGAGAGTCTATAAGAAAGCAAGAGCAGCAGCTGAAACCAAAGGCCAAGAATTACTATGCTCTTCACATCTTCACAGAAAACATTATTAGCTTCCTATGCAGTTTTGATAGTCTGGGAACCAAATAATATTGTTTTCCTTCTTTTAGACCAACTCCACCTACTTGTGTTCTGTAAAGGTCTGGCATGACAGCTGGATGCCATCAATTTGAGAAAGGGGCAGAGGGCAGGGAACAGAGGCAGGGGAACATTCACTTCTTCAGTTCTCATTCAAACACTGTGTAGCACCGCACTGCAATAACCATGCGACATGCACTGGATGTGCTATGAGGACATACAGATGAAGGCGTAATTCAGAACACATCTAGCAGGATGTGGGAGATGTAGAGGGATCAATTTTCTCATCTTCAGAGCTCTAAAAATTCTGTAATTCTAGGGCCATTCATTCTTGAGACACCCATTATCATAGCAGGCTGGCATAATACCCATTTGCTTCAAAGTCATTTAATAGTCCAATGACTGGTTTGTCTGTGCTCCAGAAGAAGAGTTGAAGAAACACAGGGCTTTGTGATTCTTCCATGCCAGAGCTCTTCCTAAGAAGCTATTCTTGCTATAAACACAGTAAACAGCTCATGCATGATCTAGCAATAGGATGGCTGAACTGTGAACAGAAAGCTGAGATAGCGGGGGAGAAAGGAGGGAGAAAGAGAGAATGTTTAATACTGTGAGAGGTTATTCCAAATATCCCAAGGAACTTGGGGGAAACACATGCAAACAGTAGTTTTAAAGTCTAAATTTTCAAGAAAAATACTTTTTTGAAGAAACTGCAATACATACCCCAGAAGCTGACAACAACAGATCAGGATAGTTGGGTATTACAAGTATTCTGCTTACAAACCTGCAGAGAAAGCAGTCGAAAGTTGAACTCTCTTGCATGACGCTCTAGTCTTTAAACATATACAATAAGCAAAACCACCAATTTTAAAAAGGTACCTTATAATAAAAAAAAACCCACCAAGCTAATTAGGAAGAAGAAAAAAAAATACATCTACAATATTGAATATTGTGGATATGGTACACAAACTACTGACTTTCTACTTAACAGGAAAAAAAATATTTCCCATTTGCACACTCAAGGAATTTTACTGACTTCCTCCCAACTGAGGACACTGCCATTTACACCAAAAAATGCCAATGGAGACAGATCTACTTGGGTAGCCTGTTCCCCTTTCTCAATTCACTGTGCACATTAAAAATATGAATCAACAGATGCTTTTAAAACACAACAGTGATGACTCAGCTTTCAGAGTACCACATCTCTCCCATCACAGTTGGAAACAATTAAAAAGCAATTTTCAGAAAATTTTAAAACAAGCACGTGGCAATCAACCACCAGTGTCAACATCCAGCCAGAAACTTTGCTTTTGACAAGTATGTAATACTGCTGTCTACTACAACTTGTCTTTGCTGAGTGATGAGGATCTGAACTTCTGGAGTTCGTTATTACCCCAGAACTCGGCAACTTAAAACACAGTGATCTGAGCAGAATGATACCTGAGTGGGACAGTCTTGCTTTTGAAAACAGGCATAATTTTAAGGCCATTAAAATAAAGAAGAGGAAAAAAGTAGAAGGAGGAGATTTGGTGGCTGCGGTACAAACTTTCATGATGAAACAGTAATGGCAGGTGCACAGATGCATAACAGAACCAGCAAGAATCACCAGGCACCCCACTGAAAGAAAAAAATCCAGGACCATCAAACAAGACAACCATTACAGCTGCTTTATATAACCAATGTTTATTCACTCCTAAATCATAGAATCACAGAATGGCATGAGTTGGAAAGGACCCCAAGGATCACAGAGCTCCAACCCCCCGCCACAGGCAGGGCCACCAACCTCCAGGCCTGGATCTACACAAGGCTGCCCAGGGCCCCATCCAACCTGGCCTTGAACACCTCCAGGGATGGGGCATCCACCACCTCTCTGAGCAGCCTGTTCCAGCACCTCACCACTCTCTCTGTAAAAAACTTCCTCCTAATATCTAATCCAAACCTTCCTTCCTTTAGTTTTCACAGAATCACAAGGTTGGAAGAGACCTTTGAAGATCATCAAGTCCAATCATTCCCATCCTATGCTAAACTATATCCTTAAGTACCTCATCAACCCTTTTTTTGAACACATCCAGGGAAGGCGACTCAACCCCCTCCCTGGGCAGCCTGTTTCAGGCCCTGACAACTCTTTCAGTAAAAAAAAACCTGCCCTGGCACAGCTTTGTGCCATTTACCCTTGTCCTATCTCCTGTCACCTGGCTGAAGAGACCATCGCCCACCTCTCTACAACCTCCCTTCAGGTAGTTGTAGGTGGTGATAAGGTCTCCCCTCAGCCTCCTCTTCTCCAAGCTAAACAGCCCCAGCTCCCTCGTCCGCTCCTCATTTCCCCTTGTCCTGCCATTGTCTACCCTTTTAAAAAAGTTGATTCCCCTCCTGTTTGTATGCTCCCTTCAGGTACTGGAAAGCTGCAATGAGGTCCCCCTGCAGCCTTCTCTTCTCCATGCTGAACAAGCCCAGCTCCCCTAGCCTCTCCTCGTAGGTGAGGTGCTCCAGCCCTCTAATCATCTTCGTGGCCTCCTCTGAACCCTCTCCAACAGTTACACATCTTTCTTGTATTGGGGACCCCAGACCTGGACACAGGACTCCAGATGGGGCCTCACAAGGGGAGAGCAGAGAGAGACAATCACCTCCCTTTCCCTGCTGACCACCCCTCTTCTGATGGAGCCCAGGATACCATTTTTAAATGTTATTTCAATCAATTTACACCGGGTGCCTGTCCACCCCGCAGCCAGTAGCGGCCTCTTTGCGCTGACACTACGGCTCCCGTTTAGATGTGTCTTCCTGACCACCGAGCTCGATCCACCACAAAGCCCGGCTGTGTACACAGGAGGTGGAAACATCAGACACAGCTCTGCCAGCGTGCTATAGACACTGATCAAAGACCACTTAGATCTCTGACAGGAGCGGTCTCTTGCTTTTATTCTACAGCAATTCTACACAGGTTAGACTACCAAATCATGTTATTAAAATCAGATATGGAAATGAGACTGAAGCTCCAAATTAATCAGTTCCTCAAATGCTTTATTAAAACAATTCAGTCAGCAAGTTCAAATAGGTTGCCATCCATATCTCAAGTCATCCAGTGTCTTCCTTTAACTCTTGATGTTGATGCAGCATCAACTTATAAAAGAAAATGCCTGGAAGGGTGTTGTTATCCCCAAGGAACTCAGCAGCCAGACAAGCAGAATTGTATGTGTTCTGACCTATGCAGGGTCATGTTTTCTCTGCTACCTTGTCACTGTGGACCTCAAAACATAGAAGTGGCCACGCAAAAAACTTGCACAACCCCCCTTTAACATACTCACAAAACCCTAACAACTGACAACAACAAAAAAACCCCTCCAAAAGCCCACAAAACCACAGAGAGGTGAAAGACAAAGTCAAAAGACTTTGAAAATACCACAACCAATAAATGTTCTAAGCAGCAAAACATAAAGTCTTTAAAAAGTCTATCTTCCCATGAAAAAGACTCAAATGGCAAAGGACTGCTGAGAAAAGGGAAAGTACAGACCCTCCTGTAGACTGAAAAGGAAATCTCGATAGACTGGCTGAAAGACAACTCCTGCTGCAATACCAGAAGGACTACCAGCTTCCTAACACGTCAGAGCACATCTGAATCCCACCAGCATAACTCACAGCTGCCTTCCACTCTTCAGATCACTGCAATTAAAATGACCTTCACTTCAGGATGGAGAAGAAAGGGAAGGATCATCCTTCCTGTTTTTACACAAGGCAAACCCTGCATTTTACCAAGCTTACTAACAGAAAAGCACATAATCTTTCTACAGGGGTATCACCTATGATCCAGCTTCCACATGTCCTGCTACTTGCTTTAATATTCTTGCCTATAGCAATAGAATGAATCTCAAGAAAAACACCAAGTCCCTTTCTCAGCTACTAGAAAGGCCAGGTAACTAACCACACTGTGATTCCTTGAAGCTGTTTTATGGGACCATTAAGCAGATCACTGCAGTCTAATGTGCAGGCAGAAAGAGTGCTCTGCCCTTCCTGCTGAAACAGCCATTTCATTTTTTGTATTACCAAAGTACCTACAACTCAGATCTGAATCAAGATGACATTACATTATCATCTGTTCAAACCACAAAGACTTCCTAAGATTTTCTTTCCTAAGACTAAGATCCACCCTGAATTACCAGTCTCCATGCTCTGGAGTCTCTTGTGGCCAGCAGGTCAAGGGAGGTAATTCTGCTCTGCTACTCCATTCTTTTGAGGCCCCGTCTAAAGTGCTGCATCCAGCTCTGGGGTCCTCAGCACAAGAAAGACATGGACCTCTTGGGGCAGGTTCAGAGGAGGCCATGAAGATGACTAGGGGGCTGTAGCATCTCTCCTATGAAGACAGGCTGAGACAGTTGGGCTTGTTCAGCCTGGAGACGAGAAGGCTCCAGGGAATCCTTACTGCAGCCCTTCCATACTGGAAGGGGGTTCATGAGAAGGACAAACTTTTTTAATAGGGTTTAAACTAAAAGAGGGTAGGTTCATACTACATATGAAGGAGAAACTTCTTAAAGTGAGGGTAGTGAGACACTAGAACAGGTGGTCCAGGGAGGTGGTAGATGGAAACACGTGCCTGCTCACTGCAGGGGGCTTGGACTAGATGACCTTTAAAGGCCCCTTCCAACCCAACCTATTCTTTGTCTCTAACACACACATATCATTTCATATGAGTTGAGGAGACAATAAGTTCATCCACTGAGACACAATGAAGAGCTGCATACAATAACTTTTACACAAAACAAACTTACTCTTTGTGTCCCAGACAGTAGGATACAATATTATAAGGAGCCTTCACCAAGCTGACTCTGATCTTCTCATCTCTGTCTGCGGTTAGGACGTATCGGTCATCAGGACTCAGTGCCTGTTGGTAGAATTTTGGTGCCCAGTAGATCAATGCTTGTTTTAAGATAAATCTTCCTAGCCAGGAGAAAAACTGTTTCTCTTGACTCTGAGTGACAGGTGCAAACATTAAGCCACACTTTTCCACTGACAATGGAAGCACAAATCTTTATGACAGTAACTCTCTTGCTTACACAGAAAAGCAATACTGTCTGCTGGGTCCAGTGAAAGCCACTGAGCTGCAACAGTACAGGTGCAAGTCCCAACCATCTTAAAAACCAAAACAACAAAAAAAACCCCAGCTTATCACATTGCCAGTCTGGGTGAATACCCATATAAATTCCACCACCAAGTCTTCCGTGAGCGTAACATGAAGACTTTCTGAACAGTCACCTCCCAGAATAAACAGCTCTTTGGTGGGCTTGTTTCCTAACCAAACTCTGCAGACACAACCTCAGTAGGACAAGATCCAGACCACATACTTCATTTATATATTAAAAAAATAAAAAGAACTCCTAACTCTGGGACAAGAGCAAGAAGGAATGACCCAGACACAAGCAGGACCGTGGGCGCGTACAGTAACTACACGGAGGCGCAGACTTACCACATCCAACAGCAGAGACAAGTGACCCAGCTCAAGTTTTCCATCTGCCTGGGGTTCCGTGACTGAGTAAGAATAAACATCACCCGATTTGTCTGCAACCAGAATCTTATCCTCTGCAGCTGTAATAATCAGGGAAGTGCACCTCCTGTTCACAGACCTGAAAGAAAAATGACACAGACTGAACAGCTCTGGCTGGCAGATTCACCAAGTCTGGATTCAGACCCAGTTAAACAGACTAAGGGACTAGACAAAAAGCTTTCAGGTAGAACATCCTTGAAATAGCAACAATGAGAATAATATTAAGGGAAGGTATGGGGCTGAAATAACACTTTGAAGACCTATTAAATGACTAAATTATGTAATAGCAAACACCTCGGAGGGGTGGGAGTTAAAAAAAGGAGTGACCATTAAACTGGATGCGTTCTAACTACTCCTCTGGTTGCCACTTCATAGTGTAAGAGGAAGTCCTTCCTTGGGAGTCTCAAGGACTCTTCCTCCTCACATCCAGAGTCAGAGCGCTACTGCCTATGGGTACCCTGCCCAGGCAAAGGCCCAAACTTTAACTCGGACTTTCCCTCATCATCTCCTAGTTTTAGTTCCAGCTGCCAGTGTACCAGGCAGCAGTTTTCTTACAACATTTCAGATAAATTTAAGGAACCCGTATGTCACAAAACAAGCTTTAAAAAAGGTTTAATCACTTCATTTGGAGAATGCTATGATTCTATGATTCTATAATGCTTCTGCTGAGTAACAGCTGTAGTTATATCATTTCTTTTCGTTAACACCTCTTTTCCAAAACCCTCCACATCCTGTGTGTCAACAAAGAACTGTTAACACTGGGGATCAGAGGGAATGGACAGTTCTATTCACCTACTCTGAAACCCAGTGACTGTCTGGAGGCAGAACAACAATATAAAGTACTTCAGGGAGGACGACAGAAAATCTAGTATTTTTTAGTGATGGTTTTAAAGAACACCATAACAATGGGAAAATGTATAGGACTGATGCCAACTAACATATTGCAGGCTCAGACAGCGTAGTTTCAGAACAGGTTACCCTGCCAACAAGAAAAAGTCTTGCTTCAAGTTCACTGTACTGCCTTTGATCTTAAACACCAAGATTCAAAAGTTTACCTTATCTGAAATGAGCTGACTACACAGACTAGCACCACGTGAAACCATTTATACGGCTTGCCACAAAACACCAACACAAGTCAGGTAGCTCAGCTTTGTTGATTTATTTTTTTTTTTATGCAGACACCCTTCTGCCTGTACTCCCAGTTCCCCAATAGGAGGAAGTGTCGTTCCAGAAAAATCCAGCTGTGCTCCTAGTTGATGTTTTTGCAGAAAACTGAAACATCCAGCAATTATCCAACACCATATTACAGGCAAGACGTACAGGGTAGGGCAGCAGGGAAGAAAGAACACAGAATTTGCCATTTCTGGTCTTGTCAGTGATTCCTTCTACAACATTGGCTAACCTACCAGAGGTCCACACATTTGTCGGAGGTTGTAGTGAGGCGGGTGTTGGCCTCTTCCCCCTAATAACTAATGACAGGACAAGAGGGAGTGGGTTCAAGTTGGATACTAGGAAAAATTCCTTCACCGAAAGAGTGGTGAAGCATTGGAACAGGCTGCCCAGAGAGCTGGTAGAATCGCTGTCCCTGGAGCTGTTAAAGAAACCGGGAGATGTGGGGCTTCACGAGATGGTTTAGAGGTTATGGTGGTGTAGGGCTGATCGTTGGACTTGATGATCTCGGATATCTTTTCCAAACATGGTGATTCTATGATTCTATGCTGAGGTACATGCTTAGGAAGGTCATTCATTTCCTCTTTCTTATAGACAATCATCACAAGCAGCAGCAGAAAACTTGTAACTGGAGGACCTCTGGTGGACAGCTACAGACTCTTTATTCAACAGGACCATACTAAGAAGGGAAACGGTTGGGAGCATCTCCAAAGGCAGGCTTTTAAGGGAGTTCACAAACTCCCCAAAGCACCTTCTCTACAAATCGACAGAAATGGGCAGTGCACTCACTAAACTGCTCAGCACTGCTCTCAACCAGCCTTAGTTTCACTAGGAGCCGATAAAGTTTCAGTTGTTAGAGACACAAATACTCTCTTTTGGAATAAGAGATTACCTTTTCCTTGACCAATGACATATCCCACTCCTGGTGTGGGGCATACCACACATCACTTCTTGACAGGTGCTGGAATTCCCAAGAACGCTAAATTGTTGGAGTAAGTACAAGGGGGGACAGGCCAGGGGAGGAGGGAAAGGAAGCTTAGAGATAACAAATGACAACATCTCAAGTACTACTATTTTATAGCTCTACATTAATCAGCCAGATTGACATGCAACACCGTGCTCCCTTACCTGACGCTAACACATTCCCAAGAAGGCTTTGTACGGAACAGAATCAGACGTTTGCTGTCATCTGTCAAGGCAAAATAATCTCCTGATGGGGAGAAGGCAAAAGCCAGGATGTCATCACTTCCTTTATCTGTTGGTTTTCCATCTTGCCTAGTTGGGAGGAAAACAATCCACAACCAGAGAGTTACTGAAATCCTCACGAAGAGATGGTTGCTCTCACACCACCCAGGAGCACGAAGAACAAAGTACAATAAAAGTTCTACTTGCGTTTAAAATGTTGACCCAACTTGAATATTAATGGAGAGAAAAAAGCCAAGAAAAAGGAAACTGATGCAAGATATAAGTCTACATCATTCATTATCTGCTAAAAAAAACCAAACAAACAAAAAAAACAACTAGGGATTGTGCTAGCAGATCTTGATACAATTTTAGGAGAAAGCAATAAAAGTGATAAAACAAAGTGCAGTGGTTGAAATTAAACTAAGAGAAAGACTTTTGGGGGTTTTGAAGTCTCTTCATTTAAGAGAGCAGACTTGAAGGAGGAGTTATGTAATTGTTCTAGGAGCTGTGTTTTTTTCAGCTGTCTTAGATGGTCTGATAAAAAATGCAGCATTTTTCCATAAACATGGTGACCAAGAAGAGTCACAGGGAAACACTGATTATGCTATTGTTGTTTCTATGAAAAATATAGAGGTGTACAGCCTCCCCTCTGGGATGAAACAGAAAAAAAACCCTATACACATATACATCCATCAGGGTTAGCAAAAGCCACCTAGACATCGCCTGTCATCCCGTGACTCTCCTTTTTTACCTTCACTGCCACGTAACGCCAGGAGGAGATGAGCCCTCTAGGAAAACAGCAGATTGCCTAAGCAAATTTTCTCACCCTTTATTGCCCAGGGTCGTCTTCTCCGCATTGATGCAATCATACACGAAGAGACTGTCCTCCCTGAAAACAAAAAACAGCAAACTAATACTGCTGGAAAAAGAGCAGCCACAAGTTTACCTGTGAAGAGCATCAACTCTTTTGCAACGTGCCATTATTACATGGTTTTTGGCACAACTGACCCCTGTATTGAGGGACTAGCCCTGTGAAAAGGGCTCCTAAAGTTGTACTGATCCGGTAGAAACGTGAAGCCTTGGGCTGCGCACTCACTAAAAATATAACCAACAGGAGAAAAACAAAAAAGAACAAGTTGTCATCTGTTGGCAAAGCAGCCGTGGTATTTTCCTCTTGACAGGCTTAACGTAGCTGTCATGAGCATCTACCCCGTTGCTCACAGACCAGCCATAGAAAAACACAGCGGTGGGGGTTGGAAGGGACCTGTGGGGATCAGCTAGTCCAACCCTCCCGCCAGAGCAGGATCACCTAGAGCAGGCTGCACAGGATCGTGCCCAGCTGTGTTCTGAACGCCTCCAGAGAAGGAGGCTCCACGGCCTCTCTGGGCAGCCTGTGCCAGTGCTCTGCCACCCTCACAGCGAAGCGGTTCCTCCTCCCGTTCCCGTGGTCCCAGCGTGTGCCCGGTGCCCCCGCCCTGCCGCTGGGCCCCACCGAGAATCCCGGGTGCGACGGGCACCGCGCGGTGCACAACCGCGCCGGGAAGCCGCCGAGACCGGACAGCTTCCCAGCAACACGCAGGCACAGAGAACGCCCCGAAAGGCAGGGGCCGGCGGAACCCCCTGCCGCCGCCGCCGGCTGCCCGCTGCGCAGCCCTGGCAGGAAGGCCGGGCCCCTCACCGCGGAAGAGGCAGCGGACGCGCGGCGAAACCCCCGCGGGGCTGACCCCGGCCCCGCCGCTCGCACCCACGGCCCCGTCCCGCCCCGGGGCCAGGCCCCAGCCCCAGCCCCCCGCCCAGCACTGACCCGGGCTCCCTGTACCGCGCGGCCAGGAGCCGGCTGCCGCCGCTGGCGGCCATCAGCGCCCCGCGGAGCGCCAACGCCGGCCGGGGGCCCGGGCTGCGCCCCGCGCCGCCGCCGCCGCCGCCGCCCTCCATGCGTCAACAACGCCACGTGCGCGCCGCGGCGGGCGCGGAACGCAGGCGTCACCGCACGAAGCAATGACGTGCGGGTTGCGCCACGCCTGCGCGGTGGGCGAGGTCGTGGAAGTGACCCCGTGGAGGAGCGTCAGTCCCGGGGCGGATCGCGGCGGGTGCTCGGGAACAGACACAGACACACAGGCCCCGGCTCCGGCGGGGACCCGCTCCCCGAGTCCGGAGCGCTGTCCCGCTGAGAAGCCTGACACTCGCCTGTCCCGTGTCACTGCCCGTCCCCGGGGGGCCGCTGCCGGGCGGGGCGGAGCCTTTTCGCTAAGGCCCCGCCCGCGGGGAGTGCCCCGCGCCGCCCCAGCGTCCGAGCTCGGGGCAAGATGGCCGCTCCTTCGCTTCTGGGCTGCGGCCGGGCGGTGACCCGTAAGGTAAGGGACAGGGTGGCAGGTGGGAGGCGAGGGGCAGGGAGGTGCCGCTCGGGCAGCCCCTTCCCCGGTGCGGTTGCTCGGTTCGCCTCGTTGGCGGGTACCCGCCCGGTCACCTTCCTTGCCCTGGGCCCGTTGCGTAGTTGCCGGTCGCCTGAAGCGAGACGGCCAGTACCTGCGCAGCGGGCCCGGGGAGGGAGGGAGGGGGGCGGGTGCTTCAGCTCCGCGCCTCTTGAGCCGAGGAGACCGTGATTGTCCCGCTTCGCTCGGTTATTTGACCCGGTGTCTCGCAGGTGTTGCGGCTGGAGGCCCCGGGATTCCGAGGAGCGGCCCCCTCCGCGGCGCTCTGCACCAGGCCGGCGGGCTCCGGGACGCCGCCCGCGAGTAAGTTGCTTGTTTTGTGCTGGACGGGTGCGAAGGGGAAAACTAAATGACGCTACAGCGGCTTGTAGGAGAGTCTCCTTTTCTGGCGATTAACTAGCAAGGTAGCTAACGGCCTTACCCTACAGCCACCCTGCCTGCCTGCCTGCCTGCCTCAGGAGCCTTTTGCACCCTGTGCTGCTGCCCAGACCATAAAAGCTTATCTGCCTGTTGGACTGGGGATCGCCCAGTTCAGGGCCCTTCGGTTGTCACGAAGGCAAGAAGAGCTTAAAAATGCTCATGGCTGTGCCTTTGAACAGCAGTAAGCCAAGAAAGTGAAACATCACTGTGTAAACAGGGACTTCTGTTCAAGCTGTGTACTGCACAGTAAGAAAACTAAAGCCTGGTAGGAATGGCTATGGTTAGGTTATGTTTATAGGCCATACTATGAGCTTGATGCTTCCTTCCTGTTTACCTTCATGTTACTACGGTAGCTGCTGTGATGCTTGACCAGACTGGAGGAAAGTTACCATGAAGTTTGTCCTAATAAAAAGCTTTGTGCATTGCCTGAAATTTGGTGGAAATGAGTGTAGCAAGTTTTTTTCTTTTTTTGATGAAGTGCAAAATCTGGTTTAGAACTTCTTTTGAAATGTTTGGATTATGAGGGTCAGAAAGCATCCTGTTTTACAGAAAGAAAGACTGGAAAGATCTGAATTTCTGCTTTGGTTACAGACTGCACAGAGAGGTTGTGGGGTCTCCTCTGGAGACATTCAGAACTCACCTGGATGTGTTCCTGTGTGATTTTAGCCTAGGTGACCCTGCTCTGGCAGGGGGGTTGGACTAGATGATCTGCCAAGGTCCCTTCCAACTCCTAATGTTCTGTGATTCTGCAAAGCAGAAGAGGAAGAAGCTGCAGGAAACTGCCATGGCCCTTTTGTGTTAAAATTAGTTACGAGGCTTCTCACCCCGTAGGTTTGCAAGCCAGGCTAGACAGTGGCCGGGTTTTGGATGCTGCTGCCACCCCTGCATTTGACTTTCAGAAGTATTTGAATCCCTTCTGTCCTTGGCCAAAGTCAAAACATGAAATGAAATTTTAAAGAGGGCTACCTTGTTGGAAATGCAGTTTCTAAATAGAGGCTCCCTGATTCACTGAGTAGGATTCCAGTCCCAAATGAGAGATCCAGGTGCTTAAGCGGCAAAGATCCATGGGACCATGTGTAGGAGTAGTCAGACTTACTGACAGCTGTTGAAAAGATCACTGAAATAGTAGATGAATGCAGACTTCTGGTTTCTAATGTTAGCTTCTTCAATGCTAAGGCAAATAAAAGCTTGGTTGTTTAAGAAAGCCTTTGCTGCATATATTGACACAAGCTTGATTAAAAACCAAATCACTTAATGTTATCAGGGGGTAAGAGTGTTTGGGATGTATTTTAGCATCAGTTTCTAGATTGATTTTCCTGCAGCTTTGAGTTCAGAAGGTGTCATGAGATCGCTTAGGCCACCTCTTTCAGGCAGCTGCTTCCCCTGCAGCTGGTTAAGGTTAGTTAAGGTGTGAAGGATGCAGCTGGCTTTTTCAGATTCTAGCTGGAACAGGGTGTGCGAATTTTCTTTGCTTTGATAAATTGGTGACATTTACTTATGAAGTCAGTGATGGGGAATAGGCCTGTGATTTCTGCAGACCACCTTTTTGAGTGTGAACATGTTTTAAACACATTCCAACAACGATACTGATGTTACAAGCATCAGTAAGAATGCACCTGGGAATGTATTGTTCTTTTGGTAGGGCGATGCAAATACAGATGAGATGGTAGGAAGTGTGAAGTACCCTAATTAAAGTGTCATTACTAGTTGTATGAGTCTTTGATTAAAAGCTGAAGTGTGTATCTGTTCCCCATATCCAAATATTACTGTTTAAAGTATCTTTTCAGTAGCACCTACTTTGAATGATCAAGTTGAATGTAACCTGCCCTTTTGGGTTTTTAGGCTGCCTTAGCATTAATACTTCTTCAACTTTGGCTCAGCTTTCACTCGTCTGTCATCCCTTTATAGTCATTCTCATGCGAGTTTGACCTTCCTGTGCACTTCTTTGAATAACTCTTCCACCTTGAGTGATGTTTCCTCACATATTAGTTTCTACAGGCTGCTCTTCGGCTGCGTCAGTCTGTACAGGGCAGCAGGCTTCTTTCAAAGGCGGCTTCCCATCCTCCTTCTTGCCCCTGCTGTCCCTCCCTGCATCTTCCATCTAACAGAGACAAGTATGTGTCTGAAACTGTTCAAATGTTACCTGTACAGTAAACTGATACTTCTTTTCATTTGCACTTCTGTTAAAAGCTCTGTAATTTATTTTTTTCTTAAATGCTTTGCTTTTAACTTGATGTGTCTGTCTCTCCTGTGATGTTTTCATTTGGATGTTACTAAAGACTTGCTACTGTTCAGAACTCCTTGGATCTCACAAGGTATTACTGTAAGATAGTAGTAAGGGGGAAAACTGTATCTAGTTGATAGTCTTGGAAAGTAGATGTGGGTTTCCAAACTGTGCAGATAAATCTGCAGAACAGACTGGAAATCTGCTGAATTTACACTGCTGGTTGGAAGTGGTACAACTTCTAGTGGAGTTGGGTTTCCTGTACCAAGTTTCAATGGTGGTGTATCTTCTCAATGTGCTCCTAGTCCTCTTTGTCCTCCTGTTTTCTGTAACCGTGACAGTGTTTGCTGTTAAGCAGCCTCTTGAGAGTATTGTTGGCACAGCTGTCCCAGGGGCATTTGGTAAGTCTCTGAAAGGGCCTGAAAGTTGCTGGATTCTCTTCAACTGATGGCTCCTTGTCTGAAGAATTTAGCTTAACGAAAGTATGAGGGAGAGGAAATCAAGGTAGGCAAATGTCAAGCATTATTAGATCTTCTAAAACTCTTTTCACAAAGAGGTCCAAAACAAAAAAGAGGAAGTGGAGATAGTGAAGATTGGACATAAGGCCTTGGGGAAATCATGTTAAGCTCTGTCAGACACAATTGGATTGGTAGGTCATGTGCACACATGAACAAGGAATACGTCCATCAGTGCCCTTGGGTATCTCTTGCTCCGCTACTTTGTCTCTTGCGAGTCATCCTTCCTCGCTCCTTTAAAGAGAACTACTGCAAGAGACTGACTATTGCTGTGTCCATTCGCTGTGTCTTCTGCTTTGCTAGCTTGTTTGTAGATAAAGACTATCTCTGTAGCAACTTGTTTGAAGAGCTTGGCTAACAAACCATCTTCACATTCATCTGAGATGGGGAGGTGTCTGTAAACCATTTCCAGTGATGTAGAATTGAAGCACAGAAAAAAAACAGCTCTTGCAAGGAGTTTGGCAAAGCGAGGAACAAAAGGCATTTGTCTCTTGAGTTTCTTCATTGCAGCAGCAAAAACTGTTCAGTGCTAACTAGAACTCTGGCTTCTTTAATGTAAAATGTCTTAGAACTTTCTGCTTGATAAGGCCTGTATTTAGTATAATAACTTCTTTCAATTTGGGGGTTTTTGTACCAGATTATCTCAGAAAGTTAAAATTGTATAACTAAGATCGCTAATTAACAGCAGTGTTGGATATGATGATGATAATCCTCTTTATGCCGTTTCCTAGATGTAGTGGCACCACAGGGAAGCACCAAGCTGCTAGCCATCAAGGCACCAGTTGAATTCCCTAAAATGTTGTCCTCTAGCTCTCTCTTAGCATCTGCAAACAAAGGTGAGAGCATACCTAGCACTAACCCCGAGGAAGCTTCGAAACCTGCTGAAGACATGAGGATGTTCATGTCAAGAAAAACTGTGGTTGCATTTCCTCAGCGAGTGGTCGTCTCTGCCCTTGAGGAGGAAAGCATTACATCTGCAACGGAAGGAGGCTTGAGGAAAGAATTGGATGAGGAAGAAACTTCATCTTCATCCAGCTCAGATTCAGATTCTAGCTCAGATTCTGAAGAAGAAACTGAAGGTTCACAAGTTGCCGTTAAAACCAAAGTTGAGTTTCCTAGACAAGATTCCATCTTTGCTGAGAACATAGCAGTAAAAGCATCAATGCTGGCAAAAGAAAGCGTGCCCCAGAAATCCCACAAGGAATATGTAGCTAAGAAGTCACACAAAAAAGAAACTGATGTGTCATCTGTCAAGCAGGCTGCATTTCCTAAAGCATCAGTCAAGCAAGAAACACCAAAATCCAAAGCAAGGGACCCCAAGGTAAAAACAGCTCCAAAAGAAGCAGATCGTCAGAAGCTGGTCTTAAAACCCCACATGGTTGAAAGGCAAGACCTGAGTGATGTCCCTCATAGATCTGATTATTTGGAGGAAAAATCCATTGGAACCCAAGTAGCAGCTCTTCAGCTGAAAGCTTCATCGGGGCCTCGGGAAGGCAAAAAGGAAAAACTGGTATCCAGCGGAGAAGAAAAAAAGGTGAAGCAGGCACAGGAGTCAGAAGCAGAAGAGGCAACTGCTCCTAAACTAGAAGAGACTTCTGAAAGCACAGTGGTGGTGATGGGCACTACAGCAAATGAGACTATTCAGGAAGCAGGAGTCCAGGCTGGAGAAAGAAGCACAATAGAGGGTACACCTTTAAATTGTTTGAACTGTATTGATTCATCTGGGCTAGGGTTTAAGGTTCTTTTTAAGGGTTTCTAAGTCTTCTCTGTTCATGATTCACTGATCTTTATGCTGAAGCTAAGCATGTAGCAGTGACTTTCTGGAAGATAAATTCCTATTCATTGCTGTTGTTATGAGAACTCAGTAATGCTCAGTAATGCAGTTTCCAGTTGTGGTGTGAAAGGAAGCGGTCTTCATTTCACTGTATTTATAGTTTCATAGACCAGCTACATATAAAATGAAAACAAGATTGTTTCCACTGTGAGCAAAATCATGAGTTTTATATGACAAAAATTGTTTTCCCTCTTCTCTCTTCTCGGAAGGATTTCGTAGCTGCCTTTCTCCTCAGCCAAATTTGATGCCATCTGATTTTTGCTCAAATCCTGCAGTCTTTTCTTTTAAATCTTGCGGTTTTTAAGATTTCAATAGACTTCAAGAAATCAGAGCATAATTTTAGAAACAGGTTTTGATTCTGAGATTGATAAGTTGTAAGCAAGTCATGTTGCAGTAACAGAGTTGATCTTATAGCCTATTTTTTGTAGTGAGTTCGGGATGAGACAGTGATAACGTTTTAGGAGAGAGCATTGTGCACCATATAATCATCTCCATAGCTGTACTTCGCTGTCTCACTTAACTTTCTCATTTATGACCAGTCCTATTATCTTCCCTGCTGATACCATTCTGTGGCAAATGCCCCTCTGCTGTGCCAGCTTACCTTCTTACCGTTCAACTTAGGCAGCATACCGTTCTTAAGACGCATGCACATCCTTACCCGCCCACCCCTCCCCAACCCCCACTTCTGGTTGCTGCTTTGAATTAAAGGATTTGCCTACGTGGAGGTAAAAGAGATGCAACTGTCAAGAAGCTGAGATACTGTCCTTTGAGTGGTGTGTCTGCAGAAAAGACCCTGGAGGTCCAGGTGGACAGCAGGCTGAACGCCAAGACAGCAGTGTGCCCTTGCGGCAAAGACCAGCAGCGATAACCTGGGCTGTAGTAGGAGGAGTGTTGCAAGGTGGTCCTTCCCTGGTGAGGTGTAGCTGGGGTACTGGGTTCAGTTCTTGGCACAAGAGAGATGTGAAACTATTGGAGAGAGTCCAGTGAAGGACCACTGGGATAATGAAGGGACTGGAGCATCTCTCCTGGGGTGAAAGGCTGAGAGGGATGGGACTGTTCAGCCTGGAGAAGGCGGCAGAGGTGAGACTTTCCAGTGGTGCTCAATGGCAGGACAAGTGGGGTTTTGCCTGAACATCACAAAACACTTTTGATAGAGCACTGGTGGCACGGAGTTCCCAGAAAGGTGGTGATGTCTCCAGCCTTGGAGACCTTCAGAAGCTGTCTGGGCATGGTCCTGGGCAGCCTGCTGTAGCTAACCCTGCTTGAGCATTTGGGTTGGCAACCTCTGAAAGTGTCTGCCAACATCAACCTTTCTTTGACTTTGAAGTTAGAAATACTTAAAGCTGTTACAAGTAACTGCTTCTGTACGTCCTTTACAGGATACAGTGCCCAGTAAAAGATCTGCCTTGTCTTTTAAGGGACTAGTTGGCTCATGTTTTGATCAGTTTTAAGAGCTGGAAGTGAAGATTACCTTCTTCCCTGGCCACAGCTGAAATGCTAAAATGTAGCACTATTTGCAGAAGCTTTTAAAAAAGAAACAAAAACCAAACAGACAAAAATCCCCCAGGTTTGGGAAAGGCTATTTGTAGTTATCTACGGATGCTGCTTTTCTCCCTGTTCATCCATCCCCAGTGGAGTTCTGGATGCTCAAGTGTTACATTTTTTCCCATGTTGAAGCTGGTATGAAGATGTGAAAAATGAGTTCAGTTAACTTCACGTGTGAGAGGGAAGGCTTGGTCTTAAACTGTGCTAATGATTCCAGGTGAAGATTATGACACATCCAAGATGTATGAAACAGCCTCCCATGATCTGATGCTGTACACCCAGAGCACAGTTAATACTCTGTGACAAATCTTCCTGCAGATCTGTGTCGATGGAGTAATGGTACCGCTGTGCCTCAGGCACGGCATTGTCATGGCTACACCAGCAAAACCCTTTCAACCCCTTTTTTGGTAGGACCGGGCTTTGTTGAAAACAGCACTTCAGCTGTTGAGCGCCTCTTGCCCTGTGGAGGTGGTAATGCTGTGACAGCAGGGGAGTTTGTTGGGTAGGGGTGGCACCCCTGCTAGAGGACTCTGCTGCAGTGGCTGTCGTAGAGGTGGGCGTCAGTGTGGGCAAGTTCACCCCCCTGTCCTGGTGGTGAGACGGCTTTGGGTGCCAGGGGGTAGCCAGGAGTGATACGTAGCTACACATTATCTCCAGGCCTATCTCCTTTTCCCTCCCTCCCTTTTGAGGCCGCCCCTGAGAGCTACTCCTGCTCTTCTGTGTTTAATGCTCACAGTCAGTGATGGTGCCTCCTGTGCTCTGTGCTTCTGTCCTGCTCCTGTGTTCTCTTGTTCATCTGCAAACGGTGCAGCGGGCGCGCTGAAGATGCAGACCCGATTTTTCCCATTACAAACTGGATGCTGAGGTGATGTCACCCGCTCTGTAGAGCAGGAGTGCTCAGCAGGCAGCAGAAACCGCTGACTTTAACTGCTAAGTAAGTAGCAAAATAGTAGCATGGGAACTCAGAAATATGCCTCTGATTCATTTCAGAAGAACACCCTGTGAATTGCTTGCTCTTTAAGAGAGAGATTGCGGAGATGGAATCTGAAGCATGGGGAGGATGAACTTGGAGATAAATTTTTCCTTCGAGAAGCCAAGTACAGTGTATTTGGGCAGGAAAAATGAGCCTCCATCTGCTTTTCATCCTGAGCATCTGTCACTTAATGTGGAACAACTGTCTTTTTGCAGGTTGAATGTACACTTGCCTACGCTTGCCTGTTCTTGGGGCTATTTGCAAGAAAGACTGCATCATCTGGCTTTTATATCTGTAGTGTTGTCTCCTGTGAGCTGTCACAGTAGGAGCTGAGCAGTAGGCACAGGGATATTTCCTCTCACAGGTTGTGTGTGGTGTTTTGCTGAAACCATGCTCACTCCACGGCGCTTTATAAGCAAGTCTTGCTAAATGTTACAGATACATGGTCTTACACTGGAAGCATTATCTTGCAACAATTATGCCATAATTAAAGGGAAATTCTGGTGTTTGGTTGCTCGAGTTCTTGTATTTTTCTTGTAGATGGTTGTATTTTTTTAAAAAAAAGGTTAATATCATCTAACCTAAACCACAACGTACAAATTCATATGGTGAGGCTTTTCACTAAATTATGTTTATGTCTTTCCTGTTGTTAAAACTCTGGGTATACAAGAATAAGTATTGGGAGTAAAGGTTAATTTCTTGCGATTTCCTTGGCTGTAAAATCAGCCTGTAACAGGAACCTTTGATGTAAATGGTACTGTGTAAATTTGCATAGTATTCTAGAAGTGTAAGAATTAATGTTGGCTTTAATGTGAGGAAGGGAGTTCTGACTGTCGTCATCGGGTTATTCTTTTGGGAAGAGCTGATACAAAGTTTAGAAGATTATATTTAGAAGAAAGGAAATTCACATCAAAAGCTTTTGATGCATTGCTGTTTGGTGTAACCACACTTAAACTGTGGAGATCTCTGTAATTCCATCACTTCTCCCCATGGGAAAAAAAAAAAAATCAGTCTGTAAAGTAGTTCTGTTTGCTGTATCTTCTGGTCTGACGTGATGATACATCATTTGCACTGCTGCTTTGTCTCTCCTGGCTTGTGAAGAATGTCACCTACCGTTCTGGCTGGAGTGAAAACCACGGCAACTATGGAAAAGCCGGGAAATGCAGACATATGTCCTCAAAAGCTAAATGAGCTGTTCTGTCCTATCCTCCCCCAGCGTTAGGTGGTAGTTTGGATGTGAAAACCTGTGCTGTGATAGATAACTTGCACTGATTCCTGCGTGTGTCCCCCGGCTTCATACTAATGTGCTGCTTTAGGACCAGATGAGGGACCAGCAGAACTCTGTACACTTAACCTTTGCTGGAGTTGCTGACTGTTTTTTAGCGTTGACTGGATGAGGGATATAACAGCGAATGAGGGCTGGCTTGGTAATTAGGAATACTGCCTTTGGTGTGGCATCCTGATAGTCACCAGTTACTGTTTGTTTTCACAGAGACCACAGCAGCTGCTGAGCCTGCTCCAGAAGAATTCGATAACTCTACCTACAAGAACCTTCAGCACCATGACTATAACATTTATACCTTTGCTGATTACGTTGCGGTTCTCTCCAAATTCAGGCAGCCCCAGCCGTCTTCTGGAAGACCATCCCCCAGGCACTGAAAGAAACACATTTAAAACAAGTGCCCTGGCAGAATGAGAAATTGTTCTATTTAGCACTATTGCTTCGTCTGTATTATAAATCAGGTAATAAATAATAAATAAATGTCTGATAACTTATGTTTTTGCACAGTTCTTGGTTCTTAGCGTCCCTTCTTGACTTTAATGAATGAGCTGCAAATGGTTTGTTGCTGAATAACAATAGCTTTTGTGCCTCTCAGTACATATATATATATATATATATATATATATATATATATATAAAATCCTGACTCTTCACTGTCTCCAAACTTTAGATCCTGACCTTGCTTACAGTACTGTCTCTAGACCGTGGTGGCCCTGGGCAGATGTCTGTTCTGTATTTGCCATGATCCTAGTAGGTGCTGTCACTGTAATGCAGCGAGCTCTTATCGCACACAGTTGTGTTCCCAGCTCTGAAGAGGAGCTTTGTTTACTCAGGATTTGAGGTTAAAATCACTGGCTGGAAACTGTAGAAGTATTTGTCTCTTGTGGCAAGAGTGTATGTTTTGTGTTAGTAGAGGAATGTAAGTTTATGTAATGCGATTGAAACAACTCAAAACCTCTGCTGTTGTAAAGGGAGAACATACAACTTCATTTACTTTTCTGTAGGGGGTTCTAGTGTCCAGGTTCTGCAGTAATTGAAACAATTTAAAATGCAAGAGACTCTCAGTGGGCAGTTCCTAATGAATATTGATTAAGCTCTGAGAAATAATGTATTTCAAGGGGTAGAATCACTTGAATTAAAATGTGGTGGAAACAGCAGTATGGTAAAATCACAGAATCATTAAGGTTGGAAAAGTCCTCCAGGATCATCTACCCCTACTGTCCCCCTATCACTATATTACTTGTGTGTCCCTAAGTACCTCATCCAATCTTTCCTTGAACACCCTGAGGAATGGTGACCCCACCACGTCCCTGGGCAACCCGTTCCAATGCCCAACCACTCTTTCTGAGAAATTTCTCCTCATTTCTAACCTGAAGCTCCCCTGGGGCAACTTGCAGCTATTCCCTCTTGTCCTATCACTAGTTATCTGTGAGAAGAGGCTGACCCCCAGCTTACCACAACCTCCTTTCAGGTAGCTGTAGAGAGCAACAAGGTCTCCCCTCAGCCTCCTCTTCTCCAGACTAAACAGTCCCAGTTCCCCCAGCCGCTCCTCATCAGACTTGTGCTACAGACCCTTCCCCAGCCTGGTTGCCCTTCTCTGGACACGTTCCGGGGCCTCGATGTCTGTCTTGTAGTGAGGGGCCCAAACCTGAACACAGGACTTGAGGTGCAGCCTCATCAGAGCTGAGTACAGGGGGATGATCACCTCCCTGGTCCTGCTGGCTACGCTGTTCCTCATACAAGCAGCGTGCCCCTGGCCACCTGGGCACACTGCTGGCTCATGTTCAGGCAGGTATCAACCAACACCCCCAGGTCCTTCTCCTCTGTGCAGCTTTCCAGCCACCCTGCCTGAAACCTGTAGTGTTTCCTGGGGGTTGTTAGGACCAAAGTGCAGGACTTGGCACTTAGCCATTTTGAACTTCATCACATTGGCTTCTGCCCATTGATCCAGCTCATCCAGGTCCCTTGGGAGGGCCTTTCTACCCTCTGGCAGATCGACACTTTCCCCCAACTTAGTGTCATCTGCAAACTTACTGAGGGTGCGCTTAATTCCCTCATCCAGATCATCAGTAAAGATATTAAAGAGTATCAGCTCCTGGTGTTAATTTTTCAGTGGGTCTGTGTTTCAGTTCCCACTCTTTATTTTTCCACAATAAAAGATAAGGTTACTGTCCAGCTTTGCTGTTGCTCTGCAGAAAATAGGAGACATGAAGCACTTCTCAATATATGTTATCAGTGGTTGCAGTTGGTCTCAGTAAATTTTGTATTTGTATCTTATTAGTAACAGTCTTCTGCTCCCTGGGAAAATGGCCTTGATGGCCACCAGCTGTTGGGGGTTTAGTGCCATTTTTGGCTTCTCCTTCATTTTGGTTTTTTTGGTGTTAATTGGTCTTTGAGTAGTTGTATTTGCAATAGCTCCAGCATTTTCCATCACCTGTCTGTATTCTTTCAAGCAACAGAATACACAAGATCAAAGGGAAAACAGAGTTGGCTTTAGTAGTCTATCTGGGCTTTGGATGCAAATCCCTGGGTGCAATTAGTAGAACAGCTATTTTATACTCTAACTTGGCAAAAATGTGGTAAGAGGGATCAAGAGGCCTACATCAATCTGCCCTGTGGAATTTTAAGTCAGAAACTTCTGGCAAGCAATTTTATTGTCCTGTAAAAACTAAAAAGCATATTACTGACTCTTAACTCTGAAATTTAAAAATCGGCAAATGTATAAATCCACATGCTTGGGAATAAAGAGCAGACAGTCACTTTGAGGCACCAGTGGTACCACGCATGCTGTACTTGTAAAAGGGAAAGAAATTTGCTGTTAGCATTAAAAACATGAAAGGATAAGGAAAAGAGGTCTTCCTTTCTTGAGGGCCCACCCAAGGGCCCCAGTAAAGCTGCTGTGGGTTTGTTATTAACCGAGACCCTGTGTCATAACGCGAGCCCCGGCCCCGTGGCTTAGGCCTGCATTGGTGCTGGACTGTGTTCTGAGCCCTTGGGTTTGTGGTTACAGAAGGAGGCGGCAAATTGTGGGATGGAGACTGAAGAGTGAAAGTTGAACGTGGTCCATTAAGGTGCTTTGCTTGTTTGCTGACTCTTCCTGCAGCAGCTGTGACTGCGGGCGGGCAGGAGTCAGGCATGGAATCAACTTTTTAACAGGGTAGATAATGGCAGGACAAGGGGGAATGGATTAAAGCTACAGGAAGAAAGGTTTAAATTGGATATTTGGGGGAATTTTTTACAGAGAGAGTGGTGAGGTGCTGGAACAGGCTGCCCGGAGAGGTGGTGGATGCCCCGTCCCTGGAGGTGTTCAAGGCCAGGTTGGATGGGGCCCTGGGCAACTTTGTGTAGGTTCAGGCCTGGAGGTTGGTGGCCCTGCCTGTGGCGGGGGGTTGGAACTCTGTGATCCTTGGGGTCCCTTCCAACCCAGACCATTCGATGATTCTATGGTCACCTGGTGCTCTTTTTATCTCCAGGGAGGGTTGATGTTAGAGACAGTGGCCTGTGGAGTGTCCTCATCGGAGTGGACACCACTGAGGAGGAGTGGGCTGAAACAGAAGCACATCCCGCTTTCAGTCATCTCGTCCGGTCTCCGTAGCTGCGTCTCTAGCTAAGGAGATTCTAATCTGCACTTGGGGTAGGCGCTTTGCTACCCTCTTGTCACATTTGCAGCGGAAATTAACAGTGACTGCCCTTGCTATCAGCACAATCCTTTCTCAGTGTCTTCCGGCAACCTTTTCTGTGCCTCTAAAATCAAGCTGTAAGTCCAGTAACTCCTCTGGTACATACCCTGTGTGGCTTGCGTTTGCCCTGTTAGTGAACCAGCCTGCTCCGGGAAGGGCAGATAATGTGAGGAAGGGCACCAAGACTTTTTCCCACTGTTGCATTTTCCTGGACTTCAATGAAAAAGGCTTAATTTTTTTCCTTGCACTTGGCTATTATCAGATGTTATTGTGTTTGAGTCATATGCTAGCATTTAAATTGCAGGCAGGATGTGATACAATATGCTCAGATTCTGTAACGTTAGGCACTTTGTCTGGCTGTGCTAGGCATTTGTCAGATACAGTCAGAGACCTTGTTTTAAAGAATGTATAATCCAGGATATAAACATAATTCCTGGAAAACATCAAATGTGAAAGAAGTGAAGCCTCATCTTAGTTTTTGTGAAAACTAGCTTCGCAGAACCAGCATAAAATTCAGATGAGGGGTTTTCAACATAAATAACATGTTACTGTTGGAGTACATGAAGTCTGGAAAGTGGAATTCACTAACTTTTCATTAGAGAGATGAAACAACTGATTTCCTTATCAAAGGGAGAGGTTTTCAAACTTGAAGTCCTTTGAAAAAAATTTTTTTTTTCTTCTTTAGTGTAGTAACCTGATAATAAAATTGCTTTTCATCATTTCCTTCCACTTAGATCTTCCCAAAGTAACTTAAGAGCCCAGAATGTTCTGGTCAGCAGTTGAAAACTGATCCAAGGTCCAGAAGTAGTAAGGTGAGCAGAGTGTGTGGTGATCACCTCAGTTATTACAAAGCCAAGATATTTTTTTGGTCCTCCTGGTGCCTCCTTTGGCATCTTGTCATGGTAATCACTGCAACCTACAAGGCTATCTTTAAGGTTTATTTAAAATTTGCGAAATGAGACTTTTACCTGCATGCACTTAGAGATCTTCTGCAGTATGTCTCCAGCTTTCAACAATCTAAACATGTTCGGTGCATCACACACTGGTTTCTTGTAAACTCATAAACTGTAAAACCCTGACCCTTTTCTCCCACCACAAGAGATGCCACTTGCACAATTATGCTGAGTCTGGTGTTAACGTGTGATGAAGAAGTGGTGAGAAGTGTTAAGGCTGTCTCTGGACGATGTGCAGTTCTTCCTTCAGTTGTTTGTGGTAATGAGAAGATGAGCTGAGAACAGTCAGCAGACTGCCCACGTCTGTAGAAGAGCAGAACTCCCCAGCTTGATGCTGATCAGAGTCCCACAGCTCACAAAGTGATCTCTTCGGTGAGATTTTGTGATCTTGTGGGCTCTTGTGGCCTCTTGTCCCGTCACTGGGCACCAACTGAAAAAATGTCTGACCCCATCCTCCTGACACCCACACTTCAATTATTTATAAGCATTGATAATCATGCAAACTGAGGTTGGAAGGGAAGTCTTGAGCTGATCAGTTCTCTGCTCTATCAAGGGCAATAAAATCAGGTTGTCCTGGCCCTTGTCAGTTGGGTTTTGAGTATCTTCAAGGGCGGAAATCCTGAGACCCTTCTGGTCACCTTCCCCAGCATTTGAACACCACCTTGATTTTCCTCCCCATAGCTTATACTTAAAGGTGCTAGAAGGAGGATTATGTTAATTTTCCTCATTTTTAGTGTGGAATCTTCCATAGGGAATGGGAAGGGACCTGGGAGACTCCTGTTCCCCTAGACAGCAGCAGTGGAGAGGGGCAGGAGGCCCAGGAACCATCTTGGAACAGTTCTTGGCCCAAGAATTTGCCATCTGCCTGTGATTTACAACCCTCCTGTGTGGTTCTGCGTCGGGTGCTGTTGCTTGCCTACAGCTAGGCCAAAGGAGCTGACAGGGTAAGGGCAATGTACAGGCACTTTATACAGGCCCTCTGAACATCTGACTGACCTCACAGGTGTTCTTGCACTGTGGCTTTGTTTGCTTTACTTTTATCCTTTGAGAGAAACCCCTCTAAACTCGGGATGATTTTAATTAAGCTCTTATGACTCTAAACAAAATATCCTGTCAAATTTCCAGATCATCCTTCTCCTCTCATGTGGCTCTATTTCATGGAATTATAAACAGTAATCTTTTCTATAATTCTCTGGTTTTGGTGCCTACGTATTATCCTTCATGTTCATCTCAGCATGACACCACTACCAACACAATCTGCATGTATTTTTGAGCTCCCCCTATATTTCTTTACCTGCACCCAGTCAATTACATGTGGAAATTCATACCCTCCTCTGAAAGTCTTAGGATATATGACAGCTTTGGGATAGAAAAGCTTTTGATGATGGGAAGTTAGGGACTTCGGTTTAAGCATGTGTGTTTATAGTAATAAAATATCCCACAAACTTTGGGTCAGCATATGGAGTCAGCAGCTCAGCTCTGAACATTTCTTATGGTCCCCCCTGCACGCTCAACAAACTTTTACCTGCAAAATAGCTTAATGAGGTCACGGCTCTGTAAATCTGTAGCATCACAGGATACAGCCTGTTCTCATGGTAACTTCTAACACTCACAGAACCTGGGCCATGTAGCTTTGTTAAAATTAATGCCTAAAATTCTTAGCAGCAGTCACATCATCATTGCTTCTCCAGTCTGTCATGTGGTTCAAATGGCAGCACCTCTTTCCAAATCCGAGAGTTTTTTCAGGTCTGGATAGATAGTTTCTAAAACAGTTAATATCCAGTAATGCAAAAAAATGAGCTAATTAAGATAATTTCTGCTTTCTTTTTTATTTTTGGTTGAGGTTTTAATTGGCTTTCAGTTTCTATCTTACCTGTCCCCACGGTTATAAGGTGCTCATGGCATTCTGTTTAGCTGTTTGTGCAGTGGAGATACACCTGGTTTCTAAAATCTGTGACAGCATCTAACTAGCCCTGAAGTGGGAACTTGCAAGCCACCACACACCTTGCCTTGTGTCCGAGGAGGGGGCAATAATTACTTTTCCCTGGAGGCTTGAAAAGGGACTTGAAAGAACCACCTCTTCACATTTTCATTTCCCATTTTTCCGTACTTCTTTTCCAAACAACATCTCCTATGCTTTATATAGTTTAAAATCATGCCAGAATTGGTGTTTCCCAAACTGTCCTGAGGTATCCCTAAAAGAGAGTTATGTTCTATTGTTTGAGGACTGGGGAAAATGCAAGGGGAGCTGGACAGAAATTCAGAATATAGAAAACAGAAGGATAATGTAGGAACTGAGAGCCAGGATGGCCCTTATGCCTCACTCAGGTATTGGACTGGTTCTGGGTCATTTGTGAGCCCCCCAGCTGCCTGCGCAGCCATCGGCAAATCACATCATCTCTTGGGTTCTCATCCTCGCTTTACAGATGAGAAGTTGGTGGTCCCAACGTTCTCTTTGTCCGTCACGTCTATTTACTGAGCAACACAGAATAAGAACCGAGAAAGATGATGGGGGTTTTTTTTCCCCCTTCCATCTTCTAGGTCAAGCATGCACATCGTTTAGCAACTCTGAGCTAGCTGAGGTTGTCCCAGGAGAGGTGACGGTTATTAACAGCATGACAGAAATACATTTCAGATAGCCCAAGCAGAAATGCCAGCAACTCTGAAATTGCATTCAGGCAATGGCAGGGCTGCTTAGATACAAAAAAAGCTTTACAACTGTTCCAAATACTTACTAGTGGAAGACTGTTAACAGACGGGGGGAAAAATGGGGAGGTGTCCAAAACCAGCAATCCACCCTGGTGAGAAATCCAGCTGCTGGGAAGTGGAATGGTGCTGGAATTCATACCAGGTTGTTGTCTCTGGACACCAGTCAATGGCCTCCATCTTTTATATCGCCCTCCCATTAGCCATAAGGATTCGGCGTTTTTCTCTTGGCGTCTGGATAAGGAGAGGAGCTTTTTCTCTCAACTCCTTGCTGAAGAACTGCTTCAAAGCTGTTGTCTAGGGGAAGAACATCGTTACCTTACCCCACTCCTGCCTCCTGAAGGTCGCTGTTGGGCAGAGAAGAATCGACCAGTTTACCTTTCCTGCAGCTGCTTAGCTCCTGCTGCACGGTTCTTTGCTGCTGGGCCCTGAGCTGCTCGTCTTCACAGGCTTCCTCTCCTCTGAATAACTTTAGGATTTACCTCTAATACCAGTGAGTGCTCTCTTTGGCGCTGTGTTGGGGCACCAGCAGGTCTGAAAATCTTGAGAAAGACACCCCATTCCCCCCGCACGTGCCCGCAAGTTTGAGATGACTATAAAGAAAAGAGAACCAAAGAAAGAAAGAATTGGCAGTTCTTTTCCTTGATGTTAGTCGTGCTTTTATGGTTGTGTTTTCTGAGATTTTCCACCTAGCCTTGAGGAATGGGGAAGCTATTTTTTTGGACGTTAGGATTTCAGGTAACAACTACAAGATTCCAGTTGTTCCGGCCTCAGGCTTTGCGATATTCACCACTTTATGTGCACTAATGTTAAGAGACTTGGCAGCACTTCAAGCAACTGAGTGAAAACAACGTGTTTATTCTAAGCTTTGCTCTTGCCCTTTGACTCGATAGCGACTGTGCAACTGGCCTGGCTGCACGGCTCCGCGCTGCCGGAGCATGGGAAAAGCAGGAGCAGCAGCAGAGAGACAGCTGGCTGGCCGCTGACATAGAAAGACATCATTGCGTCACGCCACACTTGGTAAGTTGTCTTTGCCATCAGAAGGGCCAGGATTTTCCCCTTTGTTCAAGTGGGAGGTAGGTGCTGCACAAATCGACTGTGGGGATTCGGCCGTGTGGGGTAAAGCGTCCCCTTGGCCAGCGGCAAGGTGGTTTTTCTGCCCTGAAGTGTAATGCTTTTCTGACCCTTTAGAAAACCCATCCCTGCCAGACCCCTTTTGAATCCCCTTTAAATGAACTGTTTGTCACTCGATTAGGATCTTCTTTTTCATGTTTAGTATGCACGTTGTTTGAATGGAAATAGTAAAGCCAGGACAAGCAATGAGGATGGATTGCCAGTAAAATAAACAGTTTGGCCTCTGACTGCACAGAGGAAGCAGATCAAGTCAAGAAAACATTTCCTATAAGTCACTTCTCTTGACTGTAAGACTATTCTAATAGCTGCTTCTTATGTAAAGCCCACGCTGTTTCATAGCTTACGAATCCACACAGTTAACTCAGTGTGGAAGTGCAAATTAACGAGCTCTCTGCTTCCACCATAGCGGTACTGATATTATGAAGGGCACTAGACTGATACACGAAATACAGAGTAAAAGCCAACAGGCAGCAATGCGGGTGCATTCCCAAGGCTCCAAAAAGAGTTTGCAAATGATAATGAACAAACAAATGAAATAGTTTTTACATGCTTATGGGTTGCTGGTAAAGTTCTGGCTCTGCGTGAACCTCACGGAACAGTTACGATAGATTTCCCCCACGCCAGACTTTCGCCTTGTCTCTTTAAAACTCTTATGGTGAAACTCATGGGGAGGTATGTCTTGCCCGCTTCGCACTTACTGTTGTAAAAGTATACATATGTAGAAGACTCGCTGGTAGGGAATCACATATGGGACTCCATCCTTGAAGGCACTAAGCCGGTGAGTGTATTTTACACCTATTTATGTTGAGCGGGCTCAGCAACTTGCATGAGGAATGTAATGTCCTGAAGGGCTGACTTCATAATTTGCGGCTGTGTATATATTTCCTTCATGAAACCACATGTAAGTTTCTTTATTATCGTCATTATTTTAAAGGTTTTTAACTACTCATAACTCCCGTTCCTTTTTCCGTAAGCCCTGCTACCCCGTCTTCAGCGTTCTGGCTTTTTAGATTTCAGACCTTGGCTCTGGTGTTGAGGATCAGGTTGCCGTCTGTGGACATCTGGATGGGTCTGAGATCTGTGCGTACTGTAATCAAATCTCTCATTTCGAGCCCGTTCGTCTTCTGCCTTTCTCATCGGTTTGCATCCTCTCTATTGGTGTGAGTGTATGCAGCCTCATGCAATTACAGAAAAATGGTTTCCTTATGCATGGTATGAATTTTTATAGCTGAACATTCACTTTCTTTCTGTGTTTAAATAGGTAGAATAAGTTAGGTAATGTGTACGCAGGGACTGCTCCGCCACGGACCGGAGCTCTAAGTATCTCTGTTAACACATGCTGTAGCCAAAGAAGTTTACAGCATGCAGAGGGAAAAGGTTATTGTTAGTGTAACTGAATAAGTATTAGGGTTAATATATAATGTATAGGTCTATGTAATGGATAGTTTTTATTCATCATAAAACGTTCAAATGACTTGCAGATGTATGACTGCTGCAGCTGTTGCAGACCTTGTAATGGCATTAGGCTCTGACTCAGAGAGCAGCTCGTTTGCCAAGAGATTCTGGCAGTGGCTACAGCTGTGATATTCCCATTGAAAAAAGGTTTTGTCAGCAGCAGAGGTGGTGATACAAAGCTGAACTGGAGTCTGAGAAAGGGCTAAGGCTGGGTCTAGGCATAGCAGGAAAACGGGGGTTCAGAAAGCATGTGTGGGTTTGGCGTTCCACTGTGTCAGTAGCATCCTACTGCTGTGGGGTCTGCTAGGGGAGAAGCTGGAATTCACAGTCACCGCAGATTCCGGCTACATGCAGCTTATGGTGTGCTAAATGTGGGGAAAAACCCACAAAGCACCAAATCTTCGATGATGTAAAACTTTGCTCCTGAGTTTTAAAAAGAAAAAAGCATCAAGCTACAGCCCCTGGAAGCAGATACCATTGAATCTCACTGTGCAAATGCAGCATGCTGCACAAACTGTGTGGTGTGGGAGCTCCGTTTTCTGCCTTTCGAGACTGTGGAGTCAGGGGATACGCTTACGTAGCAGTTAGGAGAATGCCCTCACCCTATGGATATGTACAGTACTTCGAAATAGGACTGAGGAAGAAAAAAAAATTAAAAAAATAAAAATCCCCTGGATGTTTTGTGATTGTTTTCCTAGCCCTGACCGAAGTCAAGAAAGTAATGACGATTGGCATCCAAAATAAGCACACGTACTGTACACGGGGCGTCAGGCTGAGATAAACGCGCTGGGGTTTGATGGAGCTGTCTGATTCCTGTGTGACTGGAAAAGCAGGAGCATCATCAGGCTGAGAAGAGAGTTGGGGGAAGGCAGCGCAAAACAAAAGCGCGGTGTCGGCGGGGTTTGGTGGCGGTACTCAGAACGAAGCACGAGGCAGCAAACCCTAGAGACAGCAAACCCTAGAGACAGCTGACTGTAAATCTCCGAAATGGTGAGGGAGCATAATAGGAGTCCCCTCTCCATGAAAAGGGGATTTTGTCACTGCCTTTTCCAGTGCTTTAAACTGCTTTACAGAGTGTAAGGGTTAGGTATGGAATGGACGGCGACGCTGACTCTTGCTTTCTGCCCACGGCTACAGAGCCACAAGCAGTATTGCTCCTGGCACTTTTTGAAAGGCCTTGGCTGACTCCAGCGTGCTCTTTCTGACCCCGTCCGATGCCCTATTATGAGACTAAAGCTACCGAAGCGTACAGATTATTAGAGAAGACATGCAATCTACATGGCGCTCACTTGACAGTTTTAAAAAACAAAAGCTCCAACCCTCACTGATGTGACTTATACCTACCATGAGTAAAAGGGAATGGGTTGCCAATACCTCTCTTCTCCAGGACTCAAAATTCCTTGGATAAGAGAGGAAAAGCCAGCCAGCACAATGGCATTGGCTGATGGTTGGGCTGTGAGCTGGGACCTAGGTCTCTCCTCTCCCTGCTCATTAGACCAGGGTTACTCCTTTAGTCTGTACAAGTCTTGGAGAACATTACCAAGGTCCCATCAGTGTGGAACAGCATGTGACAGCAGTGCACTGTTGGGCACAGCAAGCGATTCACACTGCCTCAGGAGCTGCACTTCAGCTCCCTTCCTAAAAGCACAAAGTGAAGCATGGGGCTTTCTGACGGGTGCAGGATGTGACTTGGCTTGGACACGGAGTGTGAGAGCAATCAGGGCACAGTGCAGGGAAAAAATTGTTTCTGGTCTGGTTCTGGAACAGATGTGCTTAAATAATCCTAGAGGGCATTGCTGTGTCGTTGTCTGCGCTGGCCAAGAAATACCGTATGCGGTGAGGAAGAATCTCAGTAGTGGATGGGTGCAGCTCCGGTCCTAGGAGACCCCATAGCAATGGTATGGGGCATGTGGTCTGCAGATCTGGGATTTTGCACACCCTGTCCGTGAGAGGCGGCTTACAGCTCTCCCTGGCAATCTGCACCCATCCTGGGAAATAAATGGGATGTCGGCAACTGAAAAGAGCTGAACAGCCCCTGCCCTGCAGCTTCCAGGTTGGAGAGCCCAAGGGGCAGACGGGTCGGTATCCTCAGGCTTTGCAGAGATGCCTCTTGGGATGTGCCGGTGGGGCACATCGGTGCTGCAGATCCCCAGCCCGTGTCTGAACAGGCCGGTCTTTCTCAGAGGAAGGTGCAGGCCTTGGCAGGGATACAGACTCAGATCCCAGAAGCAGCACTGCGGTGCTAGCACAGCACTGACTCTCAAGCTAATCTGCTTTGCCTCCCAGCCCACCAACTAACCCAGGCACAGCATGAGGCTGGTATTACCTCTAATGCTTCCAGATCCAAAGCTGTTTCATGCAGAGCCAGGGTAGACATCCCCGCACCTTATTGCTCTGCAAGCTGTTGACATGTCCTTTCTTTCCTAGAATGATTTCTCATCAGTAATTGTTAGGAAAAAAAGGTCAAGAATGTCTCTGGTATCCCTTCTTTCTTGTGAGGAAGGACTGACTTAAGTAGTCTGCCTCCAGGAGGGGCTGGCAAAAGGATGTTATAGAATTGCAATCTGTAAACGGGTTAAAAAAGGGAATAGAGGAATTAATGGAGAAGTCTGCCAGCAGCCATCAAACACAAAGGCCTGATTGCAACTTCTGATTCAGAAAGATGCTAAACTATCGACCCCAGAAGCTCCTCGGATGTATTTAGAGGAAGGCTGACCCAGTTAGGGAAGGGAAGGGAAGGGAAGGGAAGGGAAGGGAAGGGAAGGGAAGGGAAGGGAAGGGAAGGGAAGGGAAGGGAAGGGAAGGGAAGGGAAGGGAAGGGAAGGGAAGGGAAGGGAAGGGAAGGGAAGGGAAGGGAAGGGAAGGGAAGGGAAGGGAAGGGAAGGGAAGGGAAGGGAAGGGAAGGGAAGGGAAGGGAAGGGAAGGGAAGGGAAAAATTGCTCTGCAATTAGGAATTGGGCGTCAGCTAGGTCCATCCAGGCTGTCACGCATACTTGTATTATCCTTGTACTCAGATGACAACAGCCCTCAATGTTGAGCAAGACCCTGAAAGTATCTAATGGGAATGCTGCCCCAAACAGCAACCATTGGCTGATCCAGACCCTGGTCCACATGCATGACAGCTCCAAAGAGGATGGGTTTCTGCTAGATGTGGTGGTAGAAATGTGTGTCACATCTGGAATGACAGGGTGGACATGGGCCTGGAGGATGTGGTGTAAGTACTGCAGTGTGGACCATCAGAGACGGGCTTGCCTACTTTCAGCCCAGGGGTGGGTGTGCATGGTAGTTTCTGCAAATCCCAACTTGGTGAATGGGGGATGTTTGTGGAACACTTCTACCCTTGGCACTTCCTATTTGCTTTTAGCTCAGTGCAGATGTCTGTGTGGAGCTCAGATTTTCTTTTGCTTTGTGCTAGGAGCTCAGGTGCCTGGGTAGACAGTTGCATTAGGCAGCAAAGCACCTAATCCTTGCTGAAGGCCACCTAATCCTGTCAGTTTAATGGCCTTCTACTCCTTCAGAAACTCCCTTCTTTATTTCTTTCTCTATTTGCTCAGCTATCGAATTCTTTCCTCTTCCATTTGCAAAACGGTGTTGGGAGCAGGTTGGCTGGCCAGCCATTCTCATTCCCTGTTACCAACGCCTCTCAGTTCTTCCAGGCTCCAAAATGCAGAAACCCATAAAAGCAGCTGGAAGTAAATGAGTAATGGAGAGGAAAGACGAGTCTCTATGGACTGAAGAAAGCGGTCTGTAGACCAGTGTTTGAGAACCTCTCATTAATGCTTCCTGGTTATTTTTCTTCATTTCACTTTGCCAAATCCAAATCCTGCTCAAGCCGGTGGGAATTGTTCCACTGACTTCTGTGAGAGTTGGATCTAGCCCCTGGTCTGGAAGGTAAAACTAGTCTCACTGGTTTTCTTTTATTTCAGTTGTTTTCACTTGCTGCTTCTCAACTCCCAGAATAACGTGAATGCTCCATGGTGGGATTCACACAAAATATTCTCTTTTTGAGTTTTTTGTAAAATAAAAATCAAGGTGTGTGTTAGCAATTCCACCTCTGTCCTTCTGGCTCTGCTCTACTGCACCTCTGCCCTGGTTTTTGCCCCCACGCCCTCCCACCATGAGGTAGATGAAAACGCCTTTTTAAGCGTAACACCTCTTTGAAGAAACTCTGCAGTCCAACAAGATGCTCTCAACTTTTGGCACCGCTAAGAGCAGGCCGTTTGCCCTCAGAAGGTAATCTGTTTATAGTATCTCAAGTGGAAAAAAAAAACCCGATACATTGGGTTGTGAAAGAAGTTTGTTCCATCACCGTGGAGCTCCTCGCGCAGTTCCCCGGGCGCGGTGCCGCACGTGGGGAGGTGGCGGGGGATTTCTACATCGCAGCTCAGCCTTGGGGCTCCTCAGCGGAAGCTGTGCTTTTATGATTAGCTCTTTTTCTCCTAAAATAGCAGTTTGTTCAAATTAACATCCCCGACAGCAGAACGCGAGCGCTGCAGAGTGCGCTACAGAACATACAGAAGGGGAGCGTTATCAAATGGAGCTCTGGGGTTTTATCCTTCCAGATCGCCTCAAATTCCTTCCGAGTAACGTGTGAAGATACTGGTAATGCGGTGACTCAACCGTATAAACAGATGGGGCGAGTAGTACGCAGCCAGTGATTCAGCTAACGTACAGCTCTGGAAATGCAAATGCGAATTGACAAGAGGAGAAATGTTGAACGCTTATCGGTTTTCCTTTTCTTTTTTTTTTCTGAAGGAGGCTTCATTGTTTTTTTTCTGCTGAACAGAGGGGGTGGAAGAAGCACAGGGCAATAATTGCTCATCGAAAGGATGGCTGGCATCTTGATCCCCACGCTGAAACTCCTTGCAGTAGTACTGCACAGCAGTGCCAGCTCTTGGTCCAAGCCCAAGTCCTGCTGTGGGACATGAGCTCTTAATTTCTCCTAATTTCTCCAGAGAGAGTGTTCTGAGCTGACTTAGGCAGATCTCCGTGATCCAGTTCAAGCAAAGCTCGGCGTTTATTTAGACTGAAGTTAACTCATTAATTGCAGCTTTAAAAATCTTAAAAGCTGTATCCACTATAAAAAGAGTCACACATTTTCCCCAGGCTCCTCCCATACCGCATAAAGCTGTGGCTGCAGATGGGAATGGGTGGCGTGGGCAAACAGGGTGTGCAGAGCTTGCTTTCTGGAGTGCCCTCCAAGCAGCCAGAGGATGTCTTACGTCCTTGACATGTCTTATTACATCCCTTTTTTCTCCTGGAGCGATGAAAGAAGAAACTGGTTTGCTGCAGAGGCCTCACGTTATTCGGAGATCAGTGCTTAAAAACTCACCTGATTTTTTTTTTTTTATGGAAATCTGGGGAAAACCCTACTCTGCTGAGATTATTCCAGCCTTATCACTGCAATTACAGTCTTCATTCACTGAGTTATGAGTACAGATTGCTGCCACCTGCAAGAAAGCCCATCCCTCTGCCTCTATGTAAATGTTTCCTTTGAAAACTTAATTATGAGAGAGTTGCAAAGTACACAGTCAAGAGCCTCAAGAAGACTCCTTTTTCTGCATAAGTTAAATGCATACAAATACTACATTACGCCCACAGTTGCAGTCTTTAGAACTTGGAAACTACTGAAGGATGTCAGAGTAAGCTTCATTCATCCAGCAACAGTACGTAGGGTCCAGCTTTGCCTTCCAGTCCATTTGCCCAATCCTACTATCACTAAATTGCAACTGAAAGTGTGTTTCAGAGGTTTGGGAGAGGGCTTTGCTCCTGAGGTGAGACGGGACCTTCACAGCTCTGCGTTTGCAAATACTTGTTCCAACTGTGAGGAATGCTCTAGGGCTGTTCTGAGTAAGCAAGTAGGGTCCTGACCCTATAAACGTATCTGTGCACGCTTTAAGTAATGAGCTGTACCTAATGGGTGTATTTAAGACGTACAACATGAAGACAGTAGCAGAAGCTTGAGACCCTGGATATTCTGTTATTTGGAGTTACGAGCCTAACTATCACAGAAAGTAGTGGCTTTATGTGCTTGCCATTTGCAGTTACAAAATATTAACACGATGTTTCATTCACCCTGGATCGTAGCTTTTGCTTTTTCAGAAGAAAAGCAGCCCTCTCACCACTTGGTTCAAGTGAGTGCACCCACACCGATGGAAGGTCATAGTACAAAAATACATCAGGTGTGTAATAAACTTTATAAAATACATAGTACAGTGAATTTCCTCATGATTTCTGTCTTCCCTCCTGTGTGTTGGACACTTGTCCTTTTGCAGAACTGATGAGGGGCAGCACTGTTTGGATAATTAGGGGAGAGGCAAAAAAAAAGAAGAAACAAATAGGTACCTGTCCTTTCAAATTTTGTTTGGGTTCTCTTGGTTGGTTGGTTGGTTGGTTTTGGATCACCAATCTCAGTTGCTTTTCCATCCTTTTCCCCTGCTGCTCCTTTCCTCGTGGCTCCTTCTGTTTTCTATCTGTTGCAGGCTTCTCTCAAAAGCCTTGTAATTTTTAATGCTTTTCTTAAATCTTCATATCCTGCAGTTATTTCAGCTGTGATGTTTTAAAATTAAGCCTAGCTTTCTAGCCTGCTGTATTAGAGAGAACTGAGGATAAAAGGAAAAGCAGGGCACCTCTCAACAATGGCAGGGAACAGGGCGCTCGGGTTGTTTAGAGATGGGCAGCTGGAAGGCAGGGTGACTTCTATGCTACTTTCTTGAGGGAATGAGGTTGATATGGTCACCCCACGGAGGTATAGGTAAAACTGAAGGTGTATCCATGTCGTTTAGTAACTTTTGAACCTGGCCACTTGCTCCCGCACCCTAGGAGATAGGATTAAAGCGGTCAGAATAATTTTGTTGCTGGAGCAGGAGCAGGGAAGACATGTGGTGTTACTTCCTGAATTACAGTAAGTCTGGAAGAGGAGCTTTTAGGCAACAGTATCCACTGACCAAAGAGAGAGGCCCTGTGCGCATCACAACTTTGGCAGAGATTTCAGTTGAAGCCTGCACCTTAGACCCTAAAGTTAACAAACCACGAAGCACAAAGGTGTGGGGAACCAGCCTTTCTTAATTCTGGTGCTTGAGCAGTCATGCTTTAAGATCGAGGGAGTTAGAGCATTTACTGATGTCATGAAAACCGTGAAAAGAGGCTGAGGAGATTAAAAGATGGAGTGCCTTTAATTACAAAGGAGACCAAGAATTGGGATTATCAGGGTAAAGGGAAGACAGCAATCAAGGAATTTCTACACCTGCCATGTGCGAGGAGGGAGCTGGGGAAGAGCAAGGGGAAGGCAGGAAAGAAAGGAAGGAAAAGCAAAAGGAAGCAGGAGGAGAAAGGAAAATTGAAGGTGGGATAGGTATCAAGGCTTTGAAAGCTTTGAAGATCACTGGGAGAAGAGATTAAACAGAAACTAAATTACTTTGAATTTAATCTCTGCTTTCTCAGTAGGAATTGCTGAACTCCTATCCAAAGAAGTGAAGGCAAGGTAGAAGGAGAACAAAGGGTTTGCAAGGAGAATCAAATTTGAAGAAGAGGCAGGTCTAGGCATGGGAATCAGTTAATTTCAAGCACTTGTTAGTGAATGTGTCACTAATGAATTTGTTAGGGATAATGAGAGATGAAACTTGTGGTAGAAGAAGTGAGCCTGGCCACAGGAGCTCTGTTAGAGGTGTTGCTACATGGCACAAGAGCAGAAATAGAGAAAGAGGCCCTTGTAAGACAAACTAAGATTTGGTTTGCTTTTTTTTTTTTTTTAAATCATTGTGTTTA
Organism: Gallinula chloropus; assembly: GCF_964237585.1. NCBI lineage: Eukaryota > Metazoa > Chordata > Aves > Gruiformes > Rallidae > Gallinula > Gallinula chloropus. Next base: position 118,993,491 of record NC_140085.1, read on the forward strand.
TGTAAATCTTTCACATGAACTTTGAGACTTGATTCACACATCTGAGCACCCTGGATTAGCGTAATTCATTTTCTTTCACGCTCTCTCTGTTAGGTGCACAAGTTCTTTCTCTGTTCACAAGCCCAACATCCTTGTGGTTCTGACTGTATGGGGAAACCCAACTAGAAAATGAACTCCTGTAAAGGCTCCAAATGGTCTAGCAAGAGGATGAAGCCACTGTTTTGTCAGTGGACAAATGGTGGCAGTGTGCACAGGGTGACAAGATTCCTGAAGATGGGATGCAACTGTGTTGGCTAAGCAGGGTCTTGTCACAGCAGTTATGCCCAGAGGCCTGAAGGAAAACCTGGCTTAGAGGAGCATTTAAGTTGACATTTCTGTTGCCAGTCTGTTAGCCAGATCTTCCTTACGTGGCCTGGCCTGGGGAAGTGTTATATAAAACAAACTAGGCTGCTTGCTACTGTTAAACCAACAGGAGGAGCGTGGCAGAGACCTTGGTAAACTGCAGGGCGTTTACAGGGGTACAGGATAATCAAGTAGATTCCCAGCAGCTGCTCTGCAGATGGACTACAAAACCTGAAACTAAACCAGCTTTGGTTTTGAGCTAGGCTTCCTATGATAAGATTTGCTCTCTGTGTACCAGCTTCTTCACACACACACCCTCCACTCAGGTAACTTTGTGCCCTCAAAGAGAGAGGGAGAGGTTCCCAAGATGGCTTTTTTTTTCAGTGATTGTAAGAATGAGGAGCGAGGTAGAGGTGAGAGATCATCTCAGTGACCCGACTGAAAATGCGGAGGTCCAAGCCCTTTTGCACAGCAAAAGAAACTTTTAAAATACCTCAACAGCAAAAAGGCCAAGTCACAAGGCAAGCATCTGCTGGGAGCCACATTTTCCCGGTTCTCCTGCTTAAGAACAGTTTAGAGGAAGCGGTAGGACGGGAGGGAAGAGCTGTGAGAGTGCAGTTTTCTTCCAAGTGGAGAAAGGAAGCGGACTTTTGGTTGAAGGCGCGACAGCTGTACCCAGCACCGTTGTTTCGGGCGACGGCGGGATCCTGAGCTCCCGGGGAGGTGCTGGCTGCAGTGCAGGGCGTCCCCTTGCTCGGAGCCTGAGGCGGGACCAAGGGTTCGGGGGTCGAGACTGAGAATGTTTTGGGGGATGAAGGGTGACAGCCCGGCAAACGATCTGCTGGGCAGTTTCACCAGGCTGGAGGAGATTCCCCCCCCCCCGGTTTCTGGGATACATGTTCTGGGATACAGGCCCGCACAGCCTCGGGGGTGGCGTCCAGCGAGATCCTGGCCAGCTCCACCGAGGCTCCCAAATTCGGTGCTCCTCAGGAGCAGGGCGGGGCCGGGGGGGGGTGGGGGGGGTGGTCCCGCTACCCTCCCTCCCCACAAGTCTCCCGAGCGGCGCGACGCCCAGCCCCAGGGACGACTCCCCACCCCGCTTCCTACGACCCTTCTCCTCAGGCTCTGAGACGGCCGCGGGCACCGGGTGCCGGCTGAGGAGAAACAAGCCGCTGGCCGCTGCCGCCTCAGGGGCTGCCGCCCTCGCCCCGTGCGGCGGAACCACTTGGTATCTCCCCCCGCCCCCCCGAGGAGGTGGTTTCACCCCCCCCCCCCCCCTCCGCTCCAACCCGGGGGAGAGGCGGGGCGGGGCCCGCACGGCGGCGGCTGTAGGGAGGCGGTGCGCGGGAGCCCCGCCCCGCCGTCTCCCCCCCCCTTGACGGGGCGGTGGGGCGGGGGGCGGGGCTCCCGCGCGCCGCCTCCCTACGGCCGCCGCCGAGCGGGCCCCGCCCCGCCCGGTGAATATTGATGAGGCGTGATGCGCGGCGTGGTGGCGTCTCGGGGCAGCGCGGCCGGCGATTGGCCGGGCGCGTGTGTGCGTGGTGACGCGTGTCGCGGCGGTGCGGGTCCCGATTGCTGCAGCCGCTTGTCAGTGTGACGAAGATTGGCACCCAGGTAAGCGCTGTCACTCAAACCCGCTCCCAGCCAGCCAGCCAGCCATCCATCACGGCGCGCCCGCCGCCGCTGCCGCCGGCCGGGCCCAGGCGTACCACCAGACCGGGGAGGGGGGGTGGTGGCGGTTGGGGAAGGAGCGATTGAGGGGGGGGGGCGAGGAGAAGGGGGGGGGTTTGTGTAGGGGGAGGGGGTGGGTGAGCCCGGCACGCCGAACAGCGGGGAGGGGGTACCCGCTCTCCGCAACTCGCCCGGAGGGGGGTTAGGGGCGGTGGCGGGCGGGGGGGGGGGTGGGGGGGAGGGGGAGCGAGGAAATTTCTGGAACGGCCGCCGTGTAACCGTTGTCTCTCGTGGGCGCGCGCCGCCGGGGGCGCGCGGGCGCCGCGCGCGCCGGCGGGGAGGGGAGGGGAGGGGAGGGGAGGCGAGGCGAAGAGGCAGGCGCGGGCCGCTGCTCGGCGCCGCGCGGAGGGGACGCGGCGGCCGGAGTACGGGCGGGGGGGTGGGGTGGAGGGAGGGAGGGGGGAGGCGGCGGCGGAGGAGGAGGAGGAGGAGGAGGAAGAGGAGGAAGGAGAGGGGGCGACGGGAGCGGGGAGGCGACGTGATACTTAAAGAGCCAGCGCCGTGTTGGCAGGCGTTCCTTTGAGGGGGGGGGGGGAGGGAAGGAGGGCAAGGCAGAGCGGAGCGCAGCGCCCAGCAGGGGTTCTCCGGGGTCCCGCTCCCCCCCCGCCTCCCCTCGCAGCCGTGCCAGGCCCAGCCGACCCGGCCCAACCCAGCCCAGCTCGGGAAGATCCTCGCCTGTGGCGGGGATCAAACCGCCGCGGCAGCTGCCTCCCTCCGCACCTGCCCCGACCCGGCCGGGTGCGGCCCCCGGGAAAGGGGGGGGGGGTTGGAGGGGCGGGGGGGGATTGGAGGAAGGGGGCTGCTGACGGCAGTTGGCCTCTGCGGCCGCGCGTAGTCCCCGTGCCGGCGCCGCGGGGTGCCGCCGGGGGTGGGATGGTGAGCCCCGAGCCCTGGCCCCGGTGCCGCTTCGGTGGCGGCGCGATCCGGCGGAGCTCGGCCCGCCCCCCAGGAGAGCGGGGACTGACGCGTCTTTGGCTGTGCTTCCCCCCGCGCCTCCCCTCTTGTTCATAGAAAGCAGATTCTGCTAGCGGCCGGCTCTTGGGGCTGTGTGTGTGGTTCTGGCGTGAGGTGGCTTCTTCCTCTTTTTCTTTTTTTTTTTTTCTTTTTTTTTTTTTCTTTCTTCTTTAATTTTTGATGTGACCTCATTGTCTCTTGGCTCGGTTACGAGTAGAGGCTTCTTGACACCTAGACGGAGGCTTCCTGAATGTTTACATAGCCGCAATTAGGAGCTGAAACTTGACATTGCCCAGAGGCCCTGCTTATGATGTGTGTAAACAATAATAAATCAAGTGCTGGTTTTATCCTGAAATATTGCCTCAATTAGCCGCGTGTCCCGGGTCTCTGTGGAGTAGTCGATAGCTTTCCCTCGTTCCCACAACCCCAGCTGTATGGCTCAGAGTTCATCAGTTTACAATACAAGTAGTTAACACATCTGTGTGATATTTTTCTCTACAGCCTATCACTGTCTTTTTTTATTATTTCTTAAATATTTTCAGTTCTACTAAATGGGAAGGTAAAATGTAATTTTAGAGCCATGGTCATGGTTTTGGGTATTTTTTTTGTGTGTGGCTTTTTTTTTTTTTTTTTAAATCTGCTGCTGGGATTATGACTCCTTTTCTCAGTTACATTAAGTAAACGATTAGTATGGTTTTGGGAAGGAGAGTGAAAGACCTGGTCTGGTACCAGTACCCTTACAAGTGAATTTTTATGCCATGCAATGAATTACTTCGGGGGGGGGGGGGGGGGGGGGTGTTGGTTTTTTGTTTTGTTTTGTCACTTGCAATTAAGAGCTGCCCAGGCAAGATGCATTTTTGTCCTTGCCTCTATTTGGAATAGGATGTGTGCGTTCCATTAAGCCAATCACAGGGATAGGGATCATGGACAATATGTTCTGATCTGTGGCTGTTGGGAAACACTTGAGCCAGCATCCTATGGAGGATAGCAGGAGGCTGTAGATCATTTTCAGTCCATGCTGAAAGTCTCGTCTAATTGTTCAAATGGTCTTTACAAATACATGCACACACAGTCAGTTCATAATACTGTTTGTCATTTTATTCTAGAGCCTGCTTGCACACAGTTTTCACCAGTGTAAATTGTTTGATTAGGGCAATTGTAACAACTGTAGCTTTAGAAATTTATGTGCCTCGCTGTTCTCTGTAGCGTGAATACACTTGTTCCCTTTCCTCTATGAGATACAAACTATTTACGGTCTGCCTCTGCTAGGGGGTTATATCCATTTAGTTATATATGTGTAGTTAAAGTGACACAACTTCTGCAGCTGGGTAAGCACTGAAGACTTGTTTCAGAATGAGTCCTGGTTAGTCCCTGTTAGCTGCATGTGCAAATTGTGTGGATTATACTGAACCAAGAATCAAGTCGTTGTGACTATCAGAAATCCTTTTAAGTGTTTCCAGACCATGTCATTGCTAGAGTATCAAGGAACAGCAAATGCATTTTTGAGTGCATTTTCTAAACAGATCTGCAAAACAATATTGCAGAATTATCCCTTTCTGTGTCTGCAGGTAGCCATATATAATTGTTACATTTAAGTTTAAAACAACTTGAGGGAGGGGAAAAAAAACAAACCCAAATGTTTCACATCTATTCAGTCTGACCTAACTGGTCCACACTTCTTTGGCATGTCATTGTTTTTAAGCTATCCAAAATAAGTCATTCTGATTATTCTTTTATATATATTCTGTCTTCAGTTCCTTTTTGAAGTGTATAGTATATTTTTACTGTTGACTGTTACCACTTTAAATATTTTCTTGTCATCTTATGATCAAAGTATCCACAGGAAAATTTCAGTGTAGGTTTCAGTATGTTTCCTGACTGTAACCTTCAGTTAAGTGGTGAAAGGCACAGCTCCATTTACTTGGTTTGCAGAGTAAAGGTAGATAGTGCAGAGGCTATTGCACCACGCTGAAACTTTGGAGGCTGATACCTCATCATTCTCATTGAGCTTCTCAATCATTTTAAAATTTTTTTTTTTAATCTATGCCTGTGTATCCTTCTCTACATAAATCGAAAGTGGGTCGTCTGTTCATGTGGATAAAGTGCTTTGCTGGACTGGAATTTACTTTGTTACCATTTCCTATGTGCTAATAGGAAACCCGAGAATTCTTCGAGTTGTTTGTATGTTGCGGTTCTTTGGGGGTTTTATTTTATATTTGGAAATTTCTCTTTGGCATGTAAAAAGTTAGTCTAATATTAAGTAATTTACAGCCTTGATTTGTACTCTTTCATAATTAGATACAATTTTAAAGATTTGGATTATCTTTGAATATAAAAAATACTTTTAAAACCAGAAATCTTTGCAGTCTTCCATTAATTCGACTAAAAGGAGTTTAGAGTTAATTAAATTGAAGTACTTAGCATAAGCACATATATCTTATGAAATGGGAATGAATTCTACAAGCTGTAATTTCTTCAGAATTTTCTTTTCTGACTGTATTCCTCTCATACATTTCCCCATACTGTAAATGCAGTGCTGTAATAAAGTCATAATAACTCTGATTGCTACCACAGAAAGTTTAGAAGTGGTTAGGAGCAATTCAATTTCCTGGAAAATAACAACTCTGTTGTTATTAAGCCCTGTACTAACCGCCAAGGGTGAAGGATCCTCAGCCTCACTATTGTGATGGTGGAGCTGCTTGTTCTAATGGCTCTGTTAATGCCCTGGATGAAGACAGAGCTGTAGTCCAGATTGTCTCAGAATATTATGTAGTGGTCCAGGAGCCAAATATGACCTCTACAAAACTGGCACACATGTGAAAGCTTACAATAAAGGAAATTTATATTTTTATTTTTTGTGTAAGACAGACTGAAATTTTTGTGTGTGTGTGTGTGAAATTTAAAATTCCACAAATGTTACTTCTCTCTTGCAGCAGCAGCTGGTTGCTTCAGTCTCACTTGTTAAAAGAGTCTGTAGGCTTACAAATGATAAGTCTCTGGGGGGGGGTGTTATTTTACCACAGCAACACTCTACAAAACATAAAACAACTTATTGCTCTTCTAAGCAAGAGGATTCCAAGTGCAAGGAAAAAAAGCTGCTGCTAGAGTTCTTTCCTTCGCTACCTGGCTGCCAGGTGTTACCCAAGTACTTTACCAAGGCCATTGTAGTTCTCCTGAAGATAACTGAACACAAAAGTATTTGTGGTTGTTAGCAGGCTCTTCACCTTGTTGAGTAAGATTGTTTCACATCATAACTGTAGAACATGGGTATCATCAAATGGAACTAGGGGCAGGGTAGAGAATACAATGGCGACACCGAAAATCTGGAAGAGCCGGTCTTTGTTAACGGAGCACTGATGTGTTTTCATGGAGCAGCGTGGGGATACTGAGTCATGTATCTTGCTGAAGGACAAAAAGGAAGTTGGTGTTAGAGGCAGCCTGCTTGTAATTACGCCCTTGCTTATCGTCCTACGTACAAACAGCCTTGTTTGGTTTTAATATAACAATCACTCCAGACAGTCTTGTTCTCACCTGTGTGTAGAAGAACGATTTGCTGTTAAATGGGGCAGCCATCTAAGTACTTGGACAGACAAAAGGTGATTTATTGAAAATGTGAGCTGACTGTCATAGTTGTCTACTGTCCCTTAGCCTGCTCTACCTATGGGTCTGCAACAGTCACCTTCTGCAGCTGGCACTAAATTCAGGAGGAAAATACTTTTTCCAGTAGAGTATGGTAGCTTACTGCTGGTGTCCTCAAAGAGGGATCAATTCTGTAGAAACCACCAATTCCAACTGATACTTCATATGTGAGCTTTTTGGAGTTGCCTCTGTTTTTCCTTGAGGGCAGAGGAAGCTGGAGAATGTGGCCGTACTTCACATCCCTCATCGTGTTTTTCAAATTACATGGCAAACAAAACAAAGGGAAAATGATATTATAGTACTTACTGCTGAAAAATAAAGTCCAAGTCTTTTATATTCAGAGGAAGCAAAGGTGATTATGAAAGAAGAATTTGGACATAAAAGATGCTTAATGTGCATGGAGAATATGGGAATGAATATGTATGTGGTGTATGTTTTATAAGTGATAGCAGACTGACATAGAAGTTCTTTAGTTAACTTGAACCTGTTCTGGCCCATTTGCGCCTGCTGTAGGTCATCACAGCAGCGATGCCAGGAGTAGGGTTACCTGGTTGGGTAAGGGTGGGTTTGAGATGTTGTTTTCAGTAGCTTATTTCTCAGTCACAAGAAAATTTGCTATCATGAGTACATTTGAGCAGGGTTACTCTGGAAACTTCAAGTGAAAATTACTCAGCATTTTGATAATTGCTTTAAGAAAAATTAAATATGTTCATTCAAAAGCAGAGGAAATGCTGTTTTGGCTTATTTAAGAGCATCTCAACACTTCAGTGCTGGAATTTAGCATTGCAGAGGAGAGAGGGGAAGAGAGCATAAACATTGATACAGAGCATATGGCTGTACCTTGAGAAACTTCAACAAATCAAACTCTTGAAAAGCTTTTTGATGCATGTTGCTCAGCATGTATTTCTTAACTAGACTCGCTGAAAATTCCGTGTACTACAAGTATTTTCCTGTCTGTTGGTCCTTGCACGTCACCCAATTGTGCAGTCGTCATCTGGACCGAGTAGTTAAGCATGATGTGTCCCACATCAGTAGGTCCTGGGTAAGTTTAGTCCTAGTCTTTATCTGTGCTTCTCCCCCAACCCCAGAATGCTTAGGCAGCAATCGTACTCCTGTAGGGGTGAAGACTGGTGTTCAGAGAGTGGTGAGAAATGGAGATTGAAGCTTAGTGGAAATGCAGGAGTAGGCCCAGGAACCTAAAAGGGATGGTACCAGCCAAACTGAAAATGGTCAGAAGTGGAAGAGATGAGAGAGGATGAGGGGTGAGAAAGAGGGCAAGTTGTATGTTGGTGTGGAAGGAGCAATGGGGAAGGTTAGTATGGGGCTAAAGAGCAGAAAGAATATGGATGGGTGAGGGAGCACAAAGGGCACAGGAGCAGGAGAGGCTAGAACACAGCACATCTTCCTTGCAAAAATGAACTGATTGCTTCTGGTTCACCATCACTAACGAGGTGTGGACAGAGCAGAGCAGGCAAGGAAGGGCTTTTTATTTGATCACTGTTTTAAAAAGAAAATAAGCAGAGGCCCTAAAATGAACTCCTATCAGAAAAACAAAGTTGTTTATGTTCAACCAAATGTTAGTGTCTAGAGTGGGGAAGAGACTGGAAAAGTTACCGACCAACTGGAACTGGATTTGATAAGAGAGTTGGAGGATCAGGATTTTGTGTCCCGTTAGTTTATTCGGCTAGTTCAAGTTAATTCTTGGTTCATTGACAAGCTCGTTATTTTTTAAATCTTAAAGGGACATATCTGATAATGGAACATCTCAATTTGTATGAAGTATTTAAATCCCAGAAATGCATAGGCAGGATTTTCTTATACGTTCAACGCCTGAAGTCCATTTTAAATGCAGTTGTTAGTTAAATAGAACTCTTCTTCATTCTTTAAGTGTGCTTCAGTAGCATTAGGAATTCAGTCTTTCATGGAATCATTAGAAACTTTTATGTTTTTAGAATAATTTTTTGGAAAGCTTACATAAACTGCTTGCTAACATTGTAAAGTATTCAATAGCAATAAAGGCATAGTGAGATGGGTGGTTTATTCTTTGTCGTCTTTATGAAACCACAAAGTATAAACACAAAACAAGGTTAATTTCAGTCATAGTTTATTTGGTGCTGGTACAAATCATGATTAAAATAGGATTTCCTGTTGCTTTGGTTTAATTCGCCTGGAAGGATAGGATAAAACGAGTCTCTCCAGAAGTAGGAGATTCACTATGCACTTGGGAGGATATTCCGAAGGCTTCAGTGGCAAAGGAACGAAACTGCCTGGCACATACACAAACCTGTTGTTCATCCATGTGGGGATTGCTGGGGAAATGGGCAGTGTGGAGCTCTGTGTATTTGGTGGTGTGGTGTTGGTTTTGGTGGTGTGGTGTTTTTTTGGGTTTTTTATATATGTAAAATTTTGTTTAAAAAAGTAATTAAATACCATTAGTTAGGGCAGTTGTACCAGAATTAGTTCCAGATGTGGAATTGCTGGTAACATGCCCTCTGGTATGCGAGGGGTTCTTGGTAGTCTTTCTGATGAACTCTTACCGCAATAGCAGCGAGGCAGATGTTAGGCTTACCTCCTTCGTTTTGAGTCTGAAATGTTATGACAACAGCACATTGGGTAAATACTGAGGTCCCCAAAAATATTGTCCTGTGACAAGTAGATGTGTGAGGAATCACGATGTGTAAGTTGGGATTCACAAGCCAGAACCGCAAAAAGTCCCAGTTTTCAGTCTCAATAATACAGAATAAGCCCCCACTCCCCCAAAACCACTGAAGGAATCTTCATTTACTATGTGAATATTAGAAATGAATAAGGGAGTGATGGGAAGTATTTCTGATCCCTCATACACTAATCCCTCTGGAGTCTAGGAGCAGTTAAAGAAGGGAGGTTTCCTTTCCACCAAGTTCTGTTTTCCTTTTACCAAAATTTCTGTTTAGTCCCCTTAGTTCCTTGCTGTTACTTTATGGAGCTAATAAAGCAGGGTCAAATTTCAGTGGGAAATGTGTAGGAGAAACTGAGATGCTGCTGGAAGTTTCTTGAATTTGAGAATCTTTTAACAGTTAGAAGAACGAGGTTTTCATTGTGCAGAAGGTAGGAAAGCAGCCTGAGGATTTTCTTCTGCAATGCCAAGAGCTACCTGGAGGAAGGATACCTAGTAGTATTATATGGCTAGGTTGGATAGGATTTCACATTTTTCTCTCCCTTGTTATTAAGAGGCACTATGGTTAATTGGCAGTTACATGAACCGTGAACGTGAACCATGATTCTGCATGTTTCCCAAGAAATGCGCTGGTGTAAACACAAAGCATGTATGTGGAATTAATGTGCTGAAGTTCTTCAAAAGACCCAGATGCTTTTGTGCCTTGAGAAATTTGTTATGCATTCCTAATATCCATTTTATCAGTTACTGCATATGCAATTCCAGCTTATAAAGTGGCACTTTTTTATAATGCTTTTCTTATATTTGGTACCTGCAAATAGAATTCCCAGAACTCCTTTAAGAAACCAAATGCAGAGTTTACACAGAGCAAATCGCTAAAGGGACACAAATCTTTTCATGAGCTGGTTTGCTGTTTGTCATGCTGTGTGACATTGCGTGGTGATGCTTGGAACACAGCCTGTGATAGAAATACTTAGTATGGCTTATTAAGTTCTGAAATGGGATGATAGGGAAAGGGGATGCTATGGAAGATTAATGGGACAACAATACAGTATAGATGGTGTTGGAGGGGTCTTGCTGAATAAAGCCACTCTTATGTAGTATAAATGTTCAAAATCCTACAGGCAGAGAAGGGTTGATGGTAGCTTGCAGTGTAGCCTGTATTTCTGAAGATGTTTAACCTTTGTGGATTTTAACTTCCTTTTATTTTTCAGTTTCTTACAGTATAATATGCGTTCCTTTTTTTTTAATGTAGTCTCATATTCATCAAGATTAATATATAAATAACTTCATTGCACCACCAAACAATGGAGGGTGGAAAAAAGGGACATGAAACTAATCTCAATTTACTGCAGCTGAAAATTGGTTTTGTGCCTTTTTAAGGCTTCTCTCCCAGGGAAATTGAGAGTGCAACTGTTGTGTAATAACTGTTTAGGTGTATCTGTGTAGTGCAATACCCGAGGCTGGTATTATGTTCCTGAACAGGAACATCATCTTTCTAAAGGTATAATATTCTAAATAATGACTATACTTTAAGTACATAAGGTAGAGGAAATGGAAGCCACCTTGCTGCTGAATGAGGAGGACATTCTCATTGAGCACGGTTTTAATAAACTCGTGTGCATCAACTTCATATTGATTTGTTTGTCTTAATTTTACTGAATGTCTCTTCGTAGGCAGGTTGATGGAGATAGGTAACCACTGCAGGAAAGGTAGAATGAATCCCTGATGGCGTGTTGTCATATCTACTCTACATATTGCTTCATTATTATTATTTGAATCTATAAAAATGTGATGTATCTTGATCTTAATGTCTGCTAATGTTTTTATATGTGAATGTATGCACAGGTCTTTGTTTCTTACTAGCTGACATGCAAAATGGGAGAATGGCTGAACAGAGGGTTCTTCTATGCTTGAATGAACAAGGTCGTATTTTTCTTTGTAGTAAAAACTTCAATCATTATATGCTTTTTAACTGACAAAGCAAGTTGCCCTTGGTTTTGGTTTCATAGTTAAGTATGTTTTTTATTACAACAGCATGACTTTAAAGCTTTTCTGGAAGAGGAATAAAAAGAAAAGGAAAAAAACCCTCACAAAAACCCCCAAATTGGCAGTAGCAATTCCCAGTTTGGGCTCCACCATGCCTTGGTACTGTCTCTGTCCTTTAACAGGTATATCTGCTCCCTGTTCTTGTCACCACTGGGATATGTGAGAGGACATAACGTGCAAGCTCAGGTCTCTCTTGTTTTCCTGTCTGGTATGTTTTAGAGTAGACTTTGATCTGAATTGCTGTCAAGTGTCTCTTGGATGAAGGCAAGAGGACTGCAGTGTCCTCTGGCACCTTTTCAGCCAAAACTTTTCCTCTGCAGCATCCTTCACCTGGGCCTGCATATCTTCTCCGTACCTCTTTCTCTCTGCCCTTAGTATCTCATACCCTTTCTAGAAACTTGTTTCCAGAGTGTCATCTGGGGACTTTGCAGGCAACAACTTCTTCTTCATTCACGAAGTGTTTTTGACTGACCAGATCTGGCAGCAGTGGCATGATTGTTTCTTTGCTGCAGTTGCTTTTGAATGAAGGGAGCAGTTTTTTCAGATTTGCAGTAGTGAAGAAGTTGTTCTTTATGTCTGAACTGAGACAAGGCAGAAATAATCCAAATTTATCTGGCAGTGACCCACATTCAGAAGATGCTATGAACAGTGAGAAATCCTCTGTTTGAAAATAGCCCAGTAAGTTTAAGTGGGTGAAAATGTGTACCAAAATTATAGGAAAAAAAAATAGCATGCAAAGTAGGAGTAAGAGGGTACATTCTCTTCTCGGAACAGACTGGAGTTGCAAAAATGAGAGAGAAGCCCATTCTTTGGGGACATTGGTCTTTGGCTGTTTAAAAGAACGTGATAAGAACTTTTAACGTGTCATCTGAGACTTCAAGACCAGGTGTATCACTTTGAACTGAAGCTTCTTATAGCTTCATATTTTATCTCCAACCAGTGACTGAAGCTTATACTAGCTTATAGCTCCCCAGAGTGTCTTCCCTGCTCTTTACAGAGCTAGATTTCATGACACAGAAATGGCACTTATATCAAGTAGCCCGTAGCATTTTGTTTTTCTGTCAACTTGACCACAAAACATGACTTCTACACTATGCTTGGATCATTTTTTGTTTGTTTTCAAGTCCAAATACCAATTCATGTCACTTTCAGAAATGTTGGAGTTACTTTGTTTCCAGTTCTTAGGCAGTTGGCAAAACTGAGAACACAGGAACTTTGTCTGTGTGAGGAATGGTGGTAGCCTGACTGAAGATCTCAGCTCTGTGTTTTAGCATCATTCAGATGGCCTTTGTCAACATTAGTGCCTGGAACTTCCCCGAGATAGTTTTGAAGGCCTTTTTGAATGCTTTTCAGCAGTGCTGCTTCTAAATAGGTTTTCACGGTCTTTGCTACTTTACTTTCACAATCAGTGCTACTCTTTAAAAGTAGCTTTAATATATCAAACAGACGGCATGAAATTAAATATAATTAAAGTAATTTTCACTGGTAATTTTTGGAAAGCTTTTTTAAAATTGCAGAATAATCCTGTAGCAGAACCTGTCTTCATGGAACATGTGATCCTACTAATGGTTTGTGCCCCTCCCTATGGTCTGTTAGTTTTATCATGTAGTAGATTCCTCAATTATAGTGATCATTAGTGCACATTCCATGGTAAAATCAAAGCATGATTATGAAGGAGATTTGCATTTAAAAAAAAAAGGTTTTCACCATTCTTGGCTTTATGCTTAATTTTTACGACACTGCAGAGTTATTCCTATATGCATTTCAGAGTTGTATTTTTGGGATGTGTCTTTTCTAGCCTAGGCAGACAGACACCGAGCCAGAGAGTAAAATGCAAAAGATGAACAGCAAGCGAGTTAGCAGTCCTAATGTAGCCTTCTGTTAGAGGTGTCAGCAAAGACAAACCCAAAGAATGAATGAAGCAAGAGGAGGGAAATCTCAAGTAATAGCACACGAATCTGATCACAGGTTATTAAAAATGAAAATAAAATTTGCAAAACTTGTAAAATAATCTCCATCAATTTGTTTAAACTTGGAGAAGGATCCACGTAATAAACCAAACTATTTTCTTCAGTGATACTGTCTCGGAAGTATGTTATGTGTTGTTTTCTCAATATTTCTCTGTTGGTTTTTAGGTTTCTGTTTTCTACGCTGTACCTCAGTGGGATTTACTCCGCTGGAACAAAATAATGTCGCCTTTGATCCACTGAAGGAAGGGGGTGAGCAGCTTTCTCGTGGCCGATATTTTATCCCTTTCAGAAAGCAGTGTACCCTGGAAGCAAATGCCATTATGTATTTTGATGAAAAGCAAAGCCAGCGAGGTGTTTTTCATGTGTTAGACAGGCTTAGCTGTTTTGATTTTTGTTTCTTTTTAACTTTGTATGGGAATATAAGGATCTGTGTTACAGAGCAAGTGCCAGGACTAAAATTAAATGAGAATGAGCAAATGAGCATGCTGAATCTGCCAATCGTCCGTTTCTCTCTGAAGGACTTCAAAGGAGTGTGTGCAGGGGAAAATTAGAAGGAACGATTACTTGTTAACAAGTGTGTTGGGTAGTTTCTTCACAACCCTGAGACAGTTAGTGGTTAGTTTATACCCTGAAGCATAACTATTTATATCTCTTGCAAACATCTGTTGTAGCTTGTATATGTTTAAAATGATATTACTGAGCTCCAGCAGCTTACTTGCACCTTATGTTGCTGGGTGGTCCCTTTGCTCTTAATTATGAAGGAGTAAGTAGAGCAAGTGAGAAGTGATGTATGTTAAGCGATCACTTTGTGTACATGTTTCAGCTCACCTTTAATCTCTTCTCTTAGATACTTCTTAACTTGCACAATCTCCACGCTTCCAATTATGATTACCTCTCTTAATTTAGCTTCCTTTCTACTCTGTTTTTGACCTTCATACTTATTTTATTAAAGGTTTGTTGGGTTTTTTCCCTTTCACTTTGTTTTGCAGAACACAATGCTTTTGTGAATTCCCTTTTGCCACAGGTATCAATGGTGTTTCTGATTGCAGTTCATGCATCAGCTAGCTTTTGGTGTATATGACCTTAAACACTTCCTTGGGTTTTCCTAACACTTTGTTTTCAAAATAAATAGAATGAGAGTTAATTCTGTTCTACATGAAGCAGACTGGCTGACTCTATCAGCCTTGGGTTATTTGTTTTAATTTGTAACTCTTTAAATGTAACACAAATGCACAGTTTTCTTCTACTTTTGTTTTTTTTTTAAGAAAGAATAATGGCCATTTTAAAACTTAAGTTGTCCAGAAGTCACGTGTTCTTAGGCCTGCTTCAGATACCTTAGGCCGTATAGTATTGGGTATAGCTGTGCTGGTGGTTAAAGATGGTCCTGCTGTGAGTTGGTAATCACCACACGTGAGCCAGAAATTACCACACTAATAGGTCAGCCAAGAGCAGGGGTTGTATGAGTGCACAGCAATGTGCTTCAGACAAAGTCAGCTGGTTTACATCATAGCCACCTTTAACAGTGGGTTGAACTAGCCTAGCTGACTTCATGTAAAAAGGATCAGAAATAATTCACGTGTTCTCTGGGCTCAGTGGTGGAGCTGTGGAAGTAATTAGCTCTGCCAGGGTGGCAGTGATAAACATCTGGGAGAGATACCAGCTTCGTCTAGCTTTGAACATCTACTTAGGCTGTGTATCTGCTAACTAGAACTGGATGCTGTATCCTAAATTAAGTTATAAAAGCTAACTGTGTAAATACCTTTTCAGTTACTTTTCTTAAAGCTTAGCATGCTTTGTCTCTTACCCCTATTGGGTAATGAGAAGATGTTTCTCTTTAGTGAACCAAAGTAATTCCTCAGCTAATTGCCTCAATTTGAGCATGTGATTAGTTCAATTTGTTCTTCTTGATTTTCAGTAGTTGTCTTCACTAAATCTCATCAGTTGCTATCTTGCCTAATAGCTTAATCTTCTACTGTAATTATAAGTCAGAGGGGAAGCTCTTACAAGAAATAAAGGGTATACCATGTAGAATTCTTTCCATCTGTTCCCCTGGGAGACAGTAGGACAAAAGTCCTTGATGAAATAATCTTTGGATCTAGCCTGAAGCTGTGCACCTCTTTCTTCTTTTGTGTGGCCTGAGGGATTTCCAGATATGGAATGTCTTTTTCCTTATGGAAATCTGGAAGGAAGGGTTGGTCCAGCTTGTCCAGTTCTCCAGGAATTATTGCCATGTCACATTATCTTCACCTGTTTGCATGTATTATCTTTGTTGCTTGCCTCTCTGTGGTGTTCTTTGTATCGCTAGGATAATCTCACATCCTTGCTTAACTCTAAGACATTCTTCCTCTTCTATGAATGTTTTACCTCCTTTCTGTCTACGAACGTAATTTTTCTCCCACAGCCAAACAATTTCTTTAACAGCATTTTGTGAGGAAGTTCTTCAGGTTCTAAACCAATCACTGGATATTGTTTACTTTTTCTTTATCTGTTGAACTGTTATACTTTTTATTTTGATGGTAGTCTGGTCTGTGCCTTGGGTATTACAGTCAGAACTTAAATGGGTGCCTTTCAAGAAAGAAAAGCAGCATTTTGATTGAGCCCTTTCACTCTATAAATACAGAAAGATGCCAGTGCCCCAGTTGCATGCTACAATTTTTGAAAGAAAATAAATGTTTAAACCTAAGCAAAATGGGCTGATGTTTCAGAATATGTCCCCTTAAAGGATTTTGAAAGATAGCTCACTTTGCTATTGTGGCAAATGCCAATTTAATTTTAACATGAAAAGATGTGTAACTCTAAAAAAAAATTCAAAATCTAAAGTGCTATCAGTGAGTGCATTTATGTTGTTCCCCCTGTTTTATTTTGGATAGAAATCAGTAATATTTTTTTGAGTTTCAAAGAGATACTGAAGACAGATAGACAAACCAGAACCAGAAAATACTCTAATTAAGGCTATTAGAAAAACTCTAAATGCAGTCTTTACTCTTTCCATCTGTAAATAACATTCTTAAGAAAACCCTATTTGGCTTCCCAAATTGTAGCATACCTTTTAGCTAGTATTCCACAAGGTACTTAGGATGGTGTACATGTTGTGTACAGATACAAACTTGTTCAGCTCTGCAGGCTCATGACCCAGTGCTAGAACCAAGATGTGCTCATATTTGTGGTTTCCAAGAGTTTTTTGTATGTGTAACATGGCATAGACTCCCAAGAGTAGCAGCTCCGTTTAAGCACAAGTGAGTAAGTCAGTAACTTCATTTGTAAAGGAAGTTGTGCTTATATCATCCTGATGAAATCCCCTGGTTTTTAAAGCTGGTTTAAAAAAAAAAGGGGGGGGGAAGTAAAGAAAAAAAAAGAAGAAAATGCAGTTATTCTTAGGAATTGCACTTTGAGTAGAGCATTATGCAGAGTGAGGCTTGAGGTACGCCCTGAGGAGTTAGGTTTGTCTATGTGCCTGAAACTGTGAAGTCAACAAAGAAAGGAATCTTGAAACTTGTCCTGTATTTCCTAAATGTAACATTTACTTGAGACTATCACAGTCCCTCTGTCAGGGAAAATACCCAGAAATGGAAAAATCGCTCTGCAAAATGGTCATATACAATAGCAATGTGCACTGGGGGAGGAAAGACCTAAAACTTTGTAGTGATTGAACACATTACAAGGAAAAAATTATCTTCCACATAGTAAACTGGTGAAAATTGTAATACTTAGTTCTTTGATACTGACATAAGGCAGCAGAAAACTGGGAATTAATAATGGGATATAACATTTTTCAAGACATGAGCTCTGACTGGTTTTTTTTAATACTAATATTTTTTATAGTAGCTAAGTATTAGGACTTGCATGTTAAGGAAAATTCAGTTCTGTGATAATATTTAATGCTAATAACTTAATGAATTATGTGATTTCAGTTTTAATGGCTGCTAATCTGACAAGAAAATGAAATGTAAATGAGTAGTTTTATGGATAAAATCTATCTGGGGGTGGTGCTATGTTGTTTTTTTTTTTAAATTACTGAATGTCTAACTTTAAAAAAAATATATGTTTAACTTATCTGGGCACCAAACTCCCATCTAATGCTTAGAGAGAATAGCATACATTATTTTATTAGGATTCATAACTCAGTATATTCCAAAGTATTAAATGCCTATGAAAATGAGACTTCTGAATTCCTGGGTCACTTCTGAAACTGTATAGGCCCGATTGATTAAAAGGTGTTAGATATTGCTCCATTCTTTGTTGAACCTTCAGTGACTTGTATGGTAGATTCCTGATGTCAGAGGTGATTGAGACTGATTTCTGAAATCAATTTCAGGCCCTAACTCTAGAATGTGGGGTTTGCGCTTATAAGCAAATAGGGTATTCATTACTTAAGATTGTAGACTACAGTTGTTTCAGTGAGATTAATGCTCAGTGTGTTGTTAGCCTTTTCAAAACACAGAAACGTAAATCTTTTCCAGTGTCTAGATGTTATACGTTACCTTTAGAGAAAGTTAGTTAAATAGTGCAAAAATGAAAAGTTACTTGAAGTTTGTGAATGTGAGAGAACCTCAGCCTTTTATTAAAAATCTTATGTTAAAATACAAAATGATGCAATCAACTTCTTGCTGATGAAACCTGTTGCGTTTTCCAACTTGTTGGGTTGGGTTTTTTTCAAATGCACATAACTATAGATGATTTTCATCTTTTAGAACTGCGTTCTAAGGGGTCACTTTTGTAACTGACTTTTCTTTTTCTTTTTCAAGAATATTTGTTCATACTTATGATGATTTGACATAATTAACATTTTTATTAACCATGATGGCAACACAGACATTAAGTATAGACAACTATCAAGATGGACAACAGGTACATGTGTTTTTCTTTCTCTACGAACTAAATATGGTTAGCAATAGGGGGAGATTGTGAGTTTCTCCAAAATGCCTGTTTTGGCATTGTTAAGTGTCTGTTCTTGTTTTACAAATAAGGTCTTTAAAGTGACAAGCTGCTATTCTTTAATAGTTGAATAGTTATTAAAGGCATAGCTAATCTTTGCCAGACTTTGCTTAACTTCTGGAAGGATGGTTAGATAAGGGGTTTTCTTCTGTGTCTGCTCTTGAGGATTTGTTTGCTGTAATGTTCCTGTTTTTAGGAAAGTTACATGAGCATCCATAATATTTTGTGTATATGATACTTCAGTGTTCTTGGGTGTCTTCAGTAACAAGACAGATGATGCTTACACAGTCATAGACTTGTTGGTCTTGAGCAAGCATAGGATAAATTTAGTTATCTAGAATTCTATGCTACTTTAACTACGTTTAAGTTGATGCAATTATGCTGCAGGCTGAAAACTGGTAAAATACTTAAAGCTAATGAAGGTATTGATTAGAATTGCTAATTAGAAAGTTGTTCAGTGGGCTTCCAGTTTCTTATTTTTGCTAACAAACAGCTAGAATAATAAAATATACTTGTATATATCTGGACATGATCCCTTTTTTTTGTGTACAACAGGCTGTATATTGCAACAATTTGAATTGCTAAATTAACATACTGTTAACTGGAGACAAGTCAATGCCATGGCCTGTACTCTGAAAACTCATTTTTATGTTACTGTGTGTCAGCCCTAAGCACTAAATACAAGTATTTCTGTCAGCAGATGGCAACAGTGTTGAACAGTCAGAAGTAAAACAGCAACTTTTCCCATCTCTTATAAAAATATGTTTATCTGAATGCAGTCTGGGATTGTTGGTTGTTGTTGTTTGCTTCTTTTATTACAATTCTGATTTCTCTCCTCTCATCTATCTTGTGCCTTTTACTGTATTCCCCCAGCAAATACATGCCATCCCCTGACACATCAGTGAAAGTAATACATCTTTTTGTAAAGAGTGTTTTCTTTCAATTTCTTTTGTATTTTAAGCTCTCAATGAGCAAGATCGGTAATTTGGGTGCATGCTGCTTTTGTAATTTGGAAATGACCCACATAAAATAGCTTGCAGGTTTAAGTGAGCTATTTCCTCCTTCCAGTGTGTTGGAGCCCTAGCTGAATCTACTCTCTCCCTTTGAACTCTGCAGATGTGTGCTTCAACATTTATAATCACTTTTATGAGTCATCCCCTTTATTTTACTCCTCCTTCTTGTCATTAGCCAAGAAATTAGTGCATTAGTTGCATCTTTTTTGCAACTATTCTGGCTCAAAATCGCCTACATTTGGTCTTTGCAAGTCAGGTGACTCTATTGGGTAGAAGAAACAGGCATTTTCTCAGTTTGATTTTGCTAGGAGATGAGTTGTCCTGGACAGGTAATAAAGCAAAAAACTTTTGGTTCTCCCATACTTCTTGTTGGGAATAGTATAAATTCCTTTTGCTGATATTCTATAGAAGTAGATTAAATTCTGTCAGAGTCAGGTTTTGGTGGCCAGGTCTCCTCTGGAAAGGTTCCTGTGGGTGTTGCAGTACATACATCTCGTGGGAAAACAGGGCAGAGGATAGAATTCTGTACGCTTCCTTTCTGCAAGTGTCAGTTCTGGGTGCCTGGTGTGATACGTAGAACAGTGTTTTATCCTCCAGATAAAACTCATTAGGGTTATAGAAGGAAAAAAAACATTGCAGTGATTTCTAGTCTTTGCACTGACGTTCCCTGTGCTGAAAGAGGAGAAAACCAAGGAGTTTGGGTTGGGGAGTGGAAACTGACTTTCAGAGGTCAGGTTCCTTTAAGACTTTTAGTCTGAATGATACTTAGCCGGAGGTGATGGGAAAGCCGCTTTCAATGCCTTCAAAGCATCTCAAAAGCATTAGCCAGGCTCTAGTGCAATTTCAGAGGTGCTGGTAGAATCTGTGGTTCTATGTTGTTTTCCCAGTGTTGGCAGATGGTGTAGCTGTGCGTTAAGTGCATTTATAAGAAGCAGTTATGGCTGCTTTCTCCTATAGCTTGATATTGCTAAAATAATGCAATACTACACTATGTAAAAGTGAGTGGTAAAGGTCAGGGGACCTTATGTTCCTGATAATTGAAAGAGTGGAGGGACGCAGAATACTTGGGTTCTCTGTAAGAAAATGTGCATTTTAGTTGGGAAGAAAATCTTCAGGATCTGTTTTTTTTCAGTGTCTTGCATTAAGAAAGAAGAAAACTTAACAGAAGAGGCTTTTTTTTTTTTTATGCAGACATACCCTTAATTTTTTTTTCAGAACAAAAATCCCGGGTTTTGCTAACCTATTCCAAAAATAGCCACTTCAGAGTCCAAATGCTTTAATAATTTACTAAAATCTGTCATTCCCATTTTAAAGTCGAGGTCTGAAACTTGAAGTGACCTTTACCCATCAAAAAGTGTCAAGGATTGAAAGGGGGCTTTTGTTATTGCTATGGCTTTTTGTGTAAGTGCCAAGTCATACCAACCTTCTGGCAATTTAGTAGCCCTTTGCATGGCTGTTTCCTTAGAAAACAGTACACTTACAAGTAAAGCTTGACGTAAAATAACTTACTCTCTTTCTACAGATGCAAGTAGTAACAGAGTTAAAAACTGAACAAGATCCCAACTGCTCTGAAACTGATGCAGAAGGGGTGAGTCCTGCCCCTGTAGAATCTCAAACTCCAATGGATGCAGACAAGCAGGCCATTTACAGGTAGTAATGGACTCGTGTTGTGTCTTTTGAAGGCTAAAGAATAGTGTAATTTATTTTTTAATTAATAAGTATCTTAAAATCAGATGATCTCTTGGCTGTCTCAGTAGTTTGCAGAGAAAGAGTGGGATCAAATTAGCTTCACTCTTAGTCTTCAGCTAAGAAGAAAACTTTCCCTTTATCGTGGGACTCTTCAGTTTCAGCATAGTGTTAAGGGATATCTAAAGGTGGCTGCCTTGAAAGCATGAGTGAAATTTAGCAAGCTACTCAGTCTGTTGAACTATGGTCACTATTTGTTATACTGCAGCTTTTATCTTTAATGTGAAATTTTATTTTTCCTGTAATTAGGTTGATCTTTACTCCAATTTCTTTTGGGATAACAACCTATTAGCAAGTAATTAGCTCAAAATGGATTAAATGTTGATGTATAAACACACTAATTTGAGATTTTCTGTTAAGTGCTGTGCTAAGCAGTAGTCTCAGGTTTGATGAGATTAAATGTTCTTTAAATGCCTCACAAAGATATAGTTATTGCCAGTTTACAGGTTAAAAAAATACAAACCAAAAACGTGAAGCAGAAAGCTCCTTTACAGGCTAGCCCTAACAAAATCATTTGCTGTAAGCATGATTTCGTAGGAGGCCTCTGAGTACAATTTGGGTACTATTCTCACTTCTGTAAAGTTACTTATGATGTATAAATGCAGCTCGTGTTGAAGAATAAATGTATTTTATCAGACTTTACTTCATAATTGAAATCTACATTAATCCTATTTGTAAATCCTAATCCTTATTTCTAATGCATCATATTAATGTATCTCTTGCCACTTCAATACAGTGAATTAAATGACATGTTGTAGAGTTTTAGCTTGTGATTGTTCTCTTTGTTTAAATACACATAATTTACTGCTTCACCTGTCTCTAGAGTGTGTGGTAAATCAAAATGAAAAAAAAAAAACCCAAAACAAAACTTCCCTGGCTACAGCAAAACACAAGGTGTGTTATATGCATTTGCTTCTAAGACTTCTTGGTTTCTTATATGAGTGACTTGTTACCTTACCAGACCTAGATGTCTTACTTTTCAGTAGTGTACATATGAGTGAAAATACTTATTCATGTATTTTAACTTTCATTCTAGGCACCCACTATTTCCCTTGTTAGCACTATTATTTGAAAAATGTGAACAGTCTACACAAGGCTCAGAAGGCACAACTTCTGCTAGTTTTGATGTAGATATTGAGAATTTTGTAAGGAAGCAGGAGAAAGAAGGAAAACCCTTTTTCTGTGAAGATCCAGAAACTGATAATTTGGTAAGTATAAACTGCTTCTTTTATTTCTGAAACAGTCATCACATTGGCCTCTTTGTAATGTCTCATCTCAGCTGGTGTTTATAGTTTCTCTTCACATTTTTCCTCCTACAAGATACTCTTCTTTATGTTAATCCTGAGACACGTTTTTTAAAATGTCTTCTGACCCCTTTTTTTCCTGCTTACCTGTAAACTTATATTGAGCCCTTCACAGTTGTTTCCTATTTGGGAAAATGAGATCAGTGTATAAGAGAGAAACAGAAACATGTGCTTGCCAAAGCCAGGTGGATGTAAGTCCTGCCTGTGATGCTGTGATTTCCCCAGTCCCTTAGTCTTTATTGTGAATCGCGTCTCCAGAGTTCACCTCTTGGCACGCGAGTTTCTAAGCTCTCTACCTGCCTTCATCTCTTTAGAATCATGTTGCAACTCGATTTTGTCATATTCAGGAGTGTTAGAATTGTAGGGGGTCAAGTGTTTTGTTTCATTTTTGGAAATCTGTTCCTCTAAGTGGAATTTATTTGTAATAAGCCAAGTCTCCATCCTTGAGTTTACGTCAGGAAAAAAGGCTACTTAAAATATTGACATTAACAGACTGATCTGAATACAGGAGGCTGTAAACAACAGACATGGTAATGCTTTAAAGCTGATATCTAAAAGTATTTATGTGGGCAAATAATATCCTGTGTGGGAGGCTGAGATAATGTACCTGGAGAAAACCAAGACTTAACCAAGGAATCAGCCTGAGAGGCTGTTCAGAATTGGCTGGAGTGTTGCAGTGAACAACTTATTAGGAGGGGCACGTGCTGTTGCAAAAAAGGCGTCAGTCTTTGCTGATTTTGCAAGCAGCCTAAATAGTCATTTTGCATAACTTGATTTCTGTCCAAGCATTTCATGTCTGGTCATTAAGTTCTGGGAAGATGCCACTTAAATAGTATCATGGAAAAAGCTGCAAGAGTTGTTACGTGTAAATAGACCAGCATCAGAGTAAAGAACACAGAAGTCAGTATGCTCTAGAGTGAGGCAAGCTTTTAGACCTCTACCTAAAGGGACATAAAAAGTTACCTTCTCTGCTACTTTTTATGTCCTTTTAACTGTAGGTTACAGTGCCCAGGATTGAAATGTCTTAATACATTGTTTCAATGATCTTAGTCTTTCAATGATAAAGTCATCTTAGATTAAATCTTGAAGAATGGATTGAGTTCACTTTACACTAATCCACCTGCAATAGTGCTTCCAAAAAGATACCTTGCAGGCATGGCTGAGGAGCTGTTTGCCTTACAGTAACTTTTATTTTCAGTTTGGAAACATTTTGAGGTTAAAATAAGGTTTTTGCTTTAGAAGGCAACCCAAAACAGCGCCCTTCAGAATGGTGGGAAGTACCTGAAGGAGAATGCATAATATGGTACACAATGATATTCTCATTATTAGTATAAAGATTCTCCATTTGTAAGTGAAGTACAGACATTGGGCACTCCGGTCAAAGTTACAATTAGAACAGAATTGGACCCCCAAAATCTCTGTTTAATACCTTATTCATTAGATGTTTGTGAGCAAACTTTGCAGTTCACTTGAGAAATACATATTGATATAGAGAGTGACTTAGTTTTCTAAGTCAGAAGCAGCATTGACATACCTACTAAAACAGTTCCATGAATAAACCCTGTAGCAGAATGACTGTTGTCACTGTAGGAATTAAAAGTAGAGTATGAAAGAAGAAATATAAAGGCAAGGGGAAATAAATGACAGTTCTCCTTTTTAGTTACTGCCCTTGTGGAGCAGGAGTGGTATGGGTTACTTTGGGGTTTTTGGTGGGGTTTCTGGGGGTTTTTTTGTTTGGGGGTTTTATTTGAGATGTGAGTGGTGTAATATTACATTTCCAGTATACTTGTAGCATGACACGTGATTATGTTTGTAAGGTGAAAGAGCACTGCAAAATTATTTTAATGACACGTTCTGTCTGTGAACAATACAGCTGGTATCTCTGGGTGCAGAAATCCTTTGAGATTGAGGTACCACCAATCTTTCTTCAACAGCAAAGCACCCAGACAAATTTGGGGGTAAAGAAAGAGGATTACTGAGAGATATTGAGAATAAATACTGTCAAGAGCCATTACTTTCTGAGGAAGACTAAATCCAGACTAAAAATTGCAGTTCATCACAGATGCTAATTTGGACATGTACAAAATCCTGTGAGGTCTTTGGTTGTTAAAGAAGGAATTGCACAAAGAATTCCTCAAATAACATACCAATTTCAGGATCTTGTGGTTTGACCCAGATATTTAGGAAGTTGACTACCAGGAATGTTTATAATTTTGGAATTGGTTCTTTCTTTATCTCTTTCACTCTATAATATGTCTGGGGTTTTTTTACTGCTGTTAGTGACACCTCTGGAGTGCTTCTTTCATATCAGCTGTGAATTTGAAGATGCCAATAAAATTTTCCATAGCTTGCTCATCAGAGACTTTCTTGAATATAGTCACCTCCAATACTTTACACTAAAAGGAGAGTTAGTTCTGTCTGCATGAAGGAAATTGTCTGACCTGCTAAGGACAGTGTCCAAGCAGGTTTTGAATATATCCAGAGAAGGAGACTCCACAGCCTCTCTGGCAGCCTGTGCCAGTGCTCTGCCACCCTCACAGTGAAGACGTTTCTCATGATGTTGAGGTGTAACTTTCTGTGTTCCCATTTTGGACCCCTTGTCCTGCCACTGGGCACCACTGAGAAGAGTCTGGCTGCATCCTTTTGACACCCACCCTTTAGGTATTTATAAGCGTTGATGAGATCTTCTCTCAGTCTTCTCTTCAGGCTAAACAGACTAAGTTCTCTCAGCCTTTCCTCATATGAGAGATGCTCCAGTCCCCGTACCATTTTTGCAGCCCTCCACTGGACTCCTTTCCAGTAGTTCCCTGTCTTTCTGAACTGGGGAGCCCAGAACTGGACACAGTAACTCCAGATGTAGTGTCACCAGGGCAGAGTAGAGGGAGACGATAACCTCCCTTGACCTGCTGGCCACACTGTCCTTAATGCAGCCCTGGATACCATTTGCCTTGGCTACAAGGATGCACTGCTGGCTCATGGTTAACTTGTCCACCAGGACTCCCAGATCCTTCTCTGCAGTGCTGCTTCCCAACAGGTCAACCCCTAACCTCTACTGTTGCTTGGAGTTATTCTTCTCTCAGGGCAGAACCCTACACTTGCACTTGTTGAATTTCATTTGGTTCGTCTCTCCCCAACTCTCCAGCCAGTCCAGGTCTTGCTGAATGGTAGCAGAGCTTTCTGAAGTACCAGCCACTCCTCCTAGTTTAGTTTTCCCCTTCGTCCAGGTCATGGATTAATCTGTTGAACTAGCACTGACCCCTGGGGCACACCACTAGCCCCAGGCCTCCAACTAGTCTGTACTGCTTATCCCAACCCTTCAGCTCTGCCATTCAGCCAGTTCCACTCATTTAACCCACACTGCCTAAGCTTACCTGTGAGGATGATATGGGAGACAATGTCAAAGACTCAACACAGAATGAAAAAAAAAAAACCAAAACCCAGATCTGATTTATTACACACACACTGAAACTAGAGTAGGCTAATGAGAAGTAAAATCAGATCTTAAAACACCTCCCCCCTTCTTTGACTCAACTCAACGTTATTCAGGATTTCTCTGCCTTCCTCCCTCCCTCAGGCATCACAGGAGGAGACGGGAATGGGGGTTTCGGTCAGTTCCTCACAAGTTGTTTTCCTTCTTGTGGGGGGGAGCGGTGTATTCTTCACACTCTTCCCTTGCTCCATCATGGGGTCCCACCCATGGGAGACAGTCCTCAAACTTCTCTAACATGCTGCCTCAGCGTAGGTCTCTTCTATGGGGTGCAGACCTTAAGGAACAGACTTCTCCAGCCTAGTCCCCCATGGAGTCACAAGCTCCCCTAGCAAACCTGCTTAATGTGGGCCTCTCTCTCCATTGGCTGCAGGTCCTGTCAGGAGCTTGCTCTAACTCAAGTCACAGTGTCTTCCATATATCAACATTTGCCCCAGCATGGGGTCCTCCACTGGCTGCAGGTGGGGTCTCTGCTCCCCATCATCTTCCACAGGCTGCAGAGGGACAACCTGCTTCACCATGGTCTTCTCCAGAGGCTGCAGGGGTATCTCTCCTCTGGCACCTGGAGCACCTCCTCCTCCCATCCTTCTTCACTGACCTTTGTGTCTGCACAGTTTCTTACATCTTCTCACTCCCCTCTCTGGTGGCAAAAAGCAGCTGCTTGTGGGGTTTTTTTCCTTTTAAATATGTTATCTCAGAGGTGCTACCACTGTCACTAATTGGCTCAGCCTTGGTCAGCTGCAGGACCATCTTTGAGCTGGCTGCTGTTTACTCTGTTGGACCTAGAGTAAGCTTCTAGCTGCAGCTTGCAGAAGCCACCCATGAAGCCCCCCATCTCCACCAGAACCTTGCCATGCAAAACCACACCTTCGTGGTGAATCCATGTTGACCACTCCTGATAACCTTTTCCTCTACATGGTCAGAGATGACCCCCAGAATGAGCTGCTCCATCACCTTTCCAGGGATGGAGGTGAGGCTGACTGGCCTGTGGTTTCCTGGGTCCTCCTTCTTGCCTTTTTTGACTATTGGGAGTGATACTGGCTTTCCTCCAGTCCTCAGGCACTTCTCTTTTTCTCCCATGACCTTTCAAGTATGATGGAGTAACATCTGCCAGCTCCCTCAGCATCCCATCAGGGCCTGTGGATTTGGGGGGTGTTGAGTTTGCCTAAAGCATCACCTTCGTGGTCCTCCTTGCCCAAAGGAAAGTCCTCCTTTCTCCAGACTTTCTCTCTTCCAGGGTCTGTGATTCCTGAGGACTGGCCTTAGCAGTAATGACTGAAACAAGGAAGGGATTTGGTAACTCTGCCTTCTCTGTATCCTCTGTCACCTGGGCACCTCACTCAGCAGCTGGCCCACGTTTTCCCTAGTCTTCCTTTTGCTGCTAATGTACTCAAAGAAGCCCGGTTATCCTTGACAGCTCTTGCCAGGTTTAATTCCAAGCAGGCCTTAGTCTTTTTGTTGCATCCCTGCATATTTGACAATGTTCCTATATTTCTCTGAAGGGGCCAGTCCTTTTTCCCACATTCTGTAAACTTCCCTCCAGTGTACTCCAGGGATTGATACTGGAACCAATACTGTATAATATCTTCATTAATGACCTGGATGATGGGACAGAGGTACCCTACATGTGTTTGGAGATGTTGCAAAACTGGGAGGAGTGGCCGATGACCAGGTGGCTGTGCTGCCATTCACAGGTACTTGTCATTTTTGGAGAAATAGATAAAGCAGAATCTCATGGAGTTCAACAAAGGGAAATTTCAAGTCCTGTGTCTGGGGAGGAATAATGCCATGCACCTGTACACTCTGGGGGTCCAACCACCTGGAAAGCAGTTTTAAGAAAAGGACCTGATAGTCCTGGTGGACTCCCAAGTCACACAGGAGAGAGCAATGCATCCTTGCAGCAAAGAAACTCAACATACTTAGGAAGAGCATGGTCAGCAGGTCATGGCATGTGATTTTCTTCTGCTTGACACTGGTGAGACACATCTGGAGTGCTGGTTACAATTCTGAGCTCCCCACTGCTAGATGTAGACATACTGGAGTGAGGAGCAGAAGACCACAAAGATGATCAGGAGACTGGAGCATCTCTCATGAAGAGAGGCTCAGAGAGCTGGAGCTGTTTAGCTTGCAATAGTCTGGGGAGAATATGATCAATGTATCTAAATACCTAACGGGTTAATAAAGAAGACAGATGCTCAGTGGTGCTGTGTGAAAAGGCAAGAGGATGTGAGTTGAAACACAGGCAGTTCCATTAAAACATAAGAAAAGACATTTTTACTGTAAGGGTGATTGAATACTGGCACACGTTGTCCGGAGAGGTTGTGGAGTCTCCATTCTTGGAGACAGCAAAAACCAAACTGGACATAGCCCTGAGCAACCTGCCCTAGTTGACCCTGCTTTGAGCTGGGGGATTGGAGTAAACGACCTCCAGGCAGGGGTCCCTTCCAACCTCAGCTATTCTGTGGTTTACGTGAGCCTTCAAAGATTGGCTTCCCAAAGATCCTACATGCTTTGGCCTGCTTCACTTGGATGTACACAAACATTCTCTCAGATGTAGCTTACTCAGATGTAGATGTGTCTGCTGTGTTCAAATAGTCCTTCCTGACAATTGACCTGTTTGTGATTTTAGTGGTGACAAAGTCTCTTGGTTTATGCGGTATTTGCCTTTGTTGATGGTCTGATGTTGTTTGAGATGGGTGAGGAAGCATTTCTTTATGTCTTGTATTCCATGGCTGCTGAGGTCCATACTATCTCAACACATTGCAAAATCAAAAATCTTTGGCAATGAACTCTTGTTCTGTAGTCGTATTGTTAGCCATGACTTTCCATTACTAGATACCAAAAGAAATCTGAGTGCAACTTGTCCTCTGCCTGTCCTGAAGGCTGGAGACTCTGAACAGCTGACATTCTGACAGGCTGTTTATTTTCTCAGGGGTAAAGAGCAGCAGTTTCTGTCGAGTTGTGAAATAGCTAGTATGGTTTTCAGTCTCTCCTTCAGCTTGAAATACTGGTGCTTGCACAGAGAAGGCTGTACCCACACAGTTTTTGGTGCCTTCCATCACATAAATATATACGTTTTTATTTAGATTAGATCTTTCCAGTAGAGAGAGATTCTAATTTTGTGCACCTTTGAAATGTCTTCTGGTTTTGCTGTTCCTCCCTTTTAACTCCAAAGTTAAATCATCGGTTCACTTGAGAAGCTGATGAAGACTGCTAATTAGAACAGTCCAGAAGGGTGGAGCAAGTAGGCCAGACAACTCCTTGCTTTTCACTTAGGCTTTTATCTGACCCTGGCAAGTCACACAAATGATGTGTAAATGTTTGCTAGCACCATTCAACTTGGAGCTAGAGCTGAACTGAGATGAATTTAGCATTATTGTACTACAAAGGGCCAGATTCAAGTTCTATCCAAAAAGAGTCATGGGCCTGCCTACAGTAAGGATATTGGCCACGAATTCATCTGTTTCAGTTTTGTTTGTAGCATGTAGAACTCAACACAGTGTATATGACAGAGCTTAAACTGGTGGCTCCAAAACTGCTAATTGACTAGATAACAGAAATCCTGTAGGATCACAGATACTGATTGTCAGGCCTCTTTCAATCTTGGCAGAATTTCACACTGCACACTCACCTGAAATGCCATGGATATTCCAAAGGCAAAGTCTGACATTCATCCAGAGGAATACAGAATGTTAATCAGGCCAGTATGGGTATTAGATCAGTGTGACCAGAAAGGAAGTACATCATGAACCAGTGTTCTAACTTGAGTACCTCTTAGTAAGATATGGTCTAGATTACATTGTTAATTTAGGACAGGGGGATTGGATTAAATGACCTGTTTGTGATTTTAATAATTTTTATTACCTAGATGTTAATAGAAATAATTTTAATTACCTAGATGGAGGGATTCCATTCTTTCTGGTTAACCACTCCAACAGCGTCAGCTGTTGAGCTTAAAGCAGCATGGCAAAGGGTCAACACAGAAATAGTGCTACAAGGCCTTTTACTTTTGCAGTGTCTTTCCTGAGCCTGGCTTTGCCAGGCACATTGTCAAAACAGGGTGTTTGCAGTACAATGGATGGAACATTTCTATAAACATCAGTGGCTCCTGGAATGAACCAGAACTTTGGCATTGGGCTTCAGCATATTTAGAAGAGCAAGAATTTCTCAGAATAGGTTGTAAGAATGAGGAATGAGGTAAAAAAAAATTGGCACTTTCTTGTGGAAGATTTTTTTTTTTACCATAAATGTCCAAAGTATTCTGTCAAATGACCTGGACTGAGTGTGTTTTTGTTTGGTTTATTGATATGTTACTGTCCTTTTCCTCTATGTGTGTTCATGTAATAGAGTTAGTAATGGTTTGTGTTCAAAACCTGCAGCGCTAAAACCCCCCACAGAACTCTTACAGCTTGCTTGAAGCATGAAGTTTCAGTTGTTTGTTTCTTTGTCCCAGAGGTGTGTAAGATGCCTCTTTCCCTTGGGAGGAAGGGTGTGTCACAGGAAAATGCAAATTTCAGTTCTAAGATCTGTTGAATGAAAAACTGATAAGCTTCAGTGCTAGCTCCTGGACAGATTTTATCAGCTTGCCCTGAGAAGTTGGAAGCCTTGTCATTCTAAGTATGTCTTTACTTTTAAGCAGATTCATCTTGCAGTCAGAAGAGGTAGTTGTCTTTGTACTGAAATGCTCCCAGGAGTTCTGGTCCATCCCTAATAAATATACCAAGAAAGTGGCTTTTCTGTGGTAGCTACTTTTGCTCTTCAAGAACTGTTGGTCAGAACCAGAACTTTGAAATGTTTCCCTTCCAACTTCACTGGCTCTTACCATACAGGTTATCAGGGAGGTAAAAGAGAGAGGTACAAGTTTATGACTTTTTTGCAGTAAATATTTAGCTCGTATAGATAGGTATGGCACAGTGTATTATTTGAGCCAGAATTATCTTCTGTCTTGGGCTGTTTTCTACAAGAATCTTCTGGTTTTTCAACAATTTTACTCTTCCTTCTGATTGTCACTCATGCTGTCCATGTCTCCATTGATGTTTTTTCAACTTGGTGTTAACTGCTGATTAGCTGCAATAAGTGCTCCTCTTTTCAAATCCTAGTCCCTGCAGGAAGGAAGTGGAAGCTGAAGGTTGTGGTCATGGTTTACTTACTAGGCTGGAAGGGTGCTTCTTTCCCAGAGCTTTAACTTCCTCCCTATCTTTTTGAATTGTTACTTTGCATCAACCTTAGTTTTTATGTCGAGCATCAGTACTAAAATAGATGTTTGCTGTTAAGAACCAGATCTCTGTGGTCTGTATTGCTTGGCAGAGGTTCCCATGTACATGCATCATTCTTGAAGTGTGCTCAGCTGTATCCCCATAAAATGGGGTTTCATCCGTTGGAGTTTCTTACCCCTTTGACATCTCCGTCTCATTTTCACAGATAAAACAGATCTTGGAATGAACCAATGAACCAACTTCTCTCTTTGTTCTCCATTAGTATCCTTTTGTGCTTAGGACTTAGACAGGATCATCCATGTCTTAGAAGCTGTTGAACCTTAGTGTATGCAGAAAAAGGTTGCATCAGGATGGTTCCTACCTCTTGTATGGCTTCTGTTCAGAGTAAACTTTTCCTGTATATGGGTGGCTTTTTTAATGTTCCTGCATTCGTAGTCCTGTAGGATGATAACTTGGGTTAGATTGCAAACTTGAGAGGATTGTAGTCCAACCCCCTGCACAAAGTAGGATCAGCTGTGAAGTCAGAGCAGGTTATTTAGGGCTTTATCAAGTCTTTGAAACAATACAAAACATGGAGTGTTAAATATACTCTCACTTCTTTATTTGAACAGGAAAGTGCCTTTTTTGGAGACACCCAAGTTTTTTGTTTCATTTGGGGTAAAGATATTTGGTTCAGTACCCTTTTCTCAAAGGCTATCTTACTGAATTTTTAGTTGTGTTAGGAAAAGTTGCAGTGGTGGTGAAGCCAGTTGATGTCATTTGAATGAATATTCCTGAGTGAACAAGGCATGCTTTTGCCTTTCTGAAGAGTAGTAAACTTAGTATTGTAATGTGCAGAGCTGTCTCATCAGCCTCTAGCTATACCTTTCCTGGGTGTGACTCATGGCTGGAGACTCAAAGTAACAAGAGAGGTTATCAAATCAAAACAAAATAAACCCTCTCCCAGAGTGTGTGTTCTTCCCCTGAAGACCTAAATCACCCCAGAAGGATTTGCTCAGGAAGGTAGGTGTGCTTTGAATGTGTCTATGTTAATTGCCTTTTTCAAATGAGAAGAGTCATTTGACAGTGATTGCTTATCAGTGTATGGAGATTATTTCATATATCCAGATAGGTATTTGCTATGCATATATCTGTTATGTGCCTTAAAACCCATTTTAAAAAATATGGGTATATGTTTAGCTAAACAAAGGTGAGAGGGGGATTATACATAGTGTGTTCCATGCCCTTTGTACCACGTGCTTAAGGCAGTGAAAAGACAGGATGTGGACACAATCTAAAACATTTTTACGGCTAAAGAGGTCTGCAAATTTAATATATGATATATTTATATGTGACTATGCTCCAGATAGCAGTTTTAGCAAGAATTGGAAGTTTTTCCATAAATTCTACTTAATTGTTTACCATTATCTTTATTTACAGTAGTTTGAACAGTATACATATATCTCATGGTTACTTCTGTTTTAGTGCATTTCTCTGAAAGGATGCTCCAGGTTTATTTCTGTAGTTGAAAAGGCTGAATCATGTGGGTTATAAAAGCTAATTGTTCTGTGACATATTTTGCTCAGTAGCACTAAATAACAACACGGTTGTTACAAGTGTGCCTTTTAAGAACATAGGAGTGAAATATTACTGCTGCTATGATCTGTCTGGAAACATCTCTTTGTATTAAATTTGTTCAGCATGGGTGATTTTATCAGGAGTTCTTATTTTTTTTCTTTATTTTTTTCTAAGTTCCAAGACAAAAGCAAACTTCTATCCACAAATTGAAGTTTGGTCCACCCATGGTGCAGGAGACCAGGAACCATATGGCCACAATTAGTGTAGCTGTAAATGAGTAAATAAGTCCTGGTGACAGGCATGGCATATTTACAAAGTTTTGTTTGCCTTCCCAACCACAGAAGCACAGCTTCCTATAAGAGAAGTGCAACTGTGTGTGGCTCTGCGGAAACCTGGATAGTGTTACTAATTCTTGGTTTGTGGTTAATTTTGACTTGAACTCAATTTTCTCTGCAAGTATCAACCATCAATTTGAAACTAAAATTAAGCTGAAGAAAGGACTTTTATTTTTTCTCCAAACAAATACTGGTAAATAAATAATATAAATATGGCTAATGTTTAAAACAGAAAACCCACCAAAACCAACCTTCTAACTGAGCAAAACTAATACAAGTCAAATATTACGTGCTCAAAGGCATATTTTTGTTCCTTCATTTTTAGCCAAATATTTAAGGTATCCATTAATGTGTGTGTACTGTGTTGGTCTGCCACACAAGAAGAAATTTAGAATTTAAACTTTTTTTTGGTCAAAATTTATAATTTAAGCTTCTTTGTCTATGAAACTCTTTGGTTGTCGTAGTGTTATAGGACAATCATTAATATTTCTCAAAGGAGCAGAATATCTTTAAACATAGATGACCTTTGTTTTGTGCTAAAATCTGGTTAAATTTGCATAGTTTAACTTGGTTGTGTTAAAGGGTACTTAAACAGCAACCAGTGCTGAAGGCTGTGTTAGAAGATTGCTGTTTTATATACCCAAGTGCTGGGCCATTGCACTTACTATTTCAAAGGCTTTTGGTGTCTTGGGTCATAATTTTTAACGGATTTTAATTTGGATCAACTGCCTCAAGTCTACAGCTCAGATTTTTCTGCAGCTGTGCTTTTAAAGATATATGGTGTGGTTTTGGGGTTTTGGTTTGTTGGGGGGTGTTTTTAGCCCTGAGAAAGGATTGATTTTCCTTTTTTGTTATCACTTCAGAATTTTTCCTGTTTATTTTAGCATGCAATTTTTTACACTGGGCAAGTGTCATACAACTGAAAAAAACTGGGAGAATATCTGTCATGATGAAAGCTAAAGTCATCATGGGGGAGAGGGGACTACGCACAGAAGTTTGCCTGCCTTGATCTCCTTTGGGTGCTTTGAACAAAGGCAACTTCATCTCACAGTTTGCTTCTTTAGTTTGAAGGAATAAGTGGTTTACTTAAGTAAGCTGTTGATTTTGGTTATTGGATTCAGTCCTCTGGCCAGGTAAATGACCATTCATATAGGACAATATTTCCAAAGAGTGCTAAAATCAAGCCCTGCACTATGTTTTAAAATTATAATCTCTTTAGTTTCATAAAACTGCAAGGTATTGTCTTGGAGATCTAGTGTAGCAAGTAAGTGTTGGGGACGGCACGCTGTGTAACAAATAAAGTCAATGATTACTTTGCCAGTGTGTTATGTACATATTTGAATGTCCTGGATTTCCTACAGCTTCATGAAAATTTAGACCATCTGGATTTGGTTTTAGCTTTTGATCTTCTGCCATGACCCTTACAATCACCTAAGCTATTTTTATGCAGTATGTAATGCCATTAGCTGTCCAAGCTTCGAGTCTCTTTCTCGCAGTAAGCATGATATGTCAGTATGAGAATAGCTATCTCCTGTACTTCAAGTTTTGTCCAAACATGGATTTGTTACTGGGTTTAGTGCTGTGTATTTAATGGTTGATATGTCAGAAACAGTGTCGTTTCTCACATGAAACTCTCAAACCTCACCTGAAAGTTCTTAGAAGATTTTACCTTAGAGTTGTTAATCTCTGACATACAATTGCAGAGGAACTTCAGAGTTCAGAGATTAATACCGTGTTTTGTTTCCCCTGTGTAGTAGTTTACTTATGCAGTGGAAGTATAGAGGTATTTTGTGTAAAAGTGTCCCTTTCACATTTCAGGAGCATAATGATTAGAACTAGAGAACTTGAATCAACACTTACCAAATATTTACTCTGCTTTAGTTGGATGGTCTTTGTTACTAGAAATTAGTGTCTGTTTAAATAGCATTTTTTAGAAATTAACTGTTAATTTGTTTCTTTCCCCCAATTCTCTCCCTAGATGGTAAAAGCAATCCAAGTTCTACGTATACATCTTCTTGAGCTAGAAAAGGTTAATGAACTGTGCAAGGATTTCTGTAGTCGTTACATTGCCTGCCTGAAGACAAAAATGAACAGTGAAACTCTATTAAGTGGAGAGCCTGGAAGTCCTTATTCACCTGTGCAATCTCAGGTATGTTCTGAATACAGTTCAGAGTATTTTTGCTTAGATTTCTGTAGGAAATTCCAATTACACTTTCATTGCTATTAGTTTGCAGAGTTTCTGCAGTTTCTTTCACTTTCTCAAAACTGGTGTTTAAGAGTAGAAAGAGCTGTATTTATTTACTTTTTTTTCTGCACACCTATGTGCCAGTGCCTGATGGACAAATTTTATTGAAATATGCCAGAACCTAGTCACCTTTTCTGTCTTTTATTTTTGATTTTCCCTTAGTTCAGCAAATGGAGCCATTCAGAATAGCCTAGATTTGCTATTTTGTTGGAAAGAGGCTAGGAAACAGAATAAACCGAAGAAAAAAAAATCCTCCTTAAGAAGCTCTCCTATCTTGTCTGCTTCATTAAAGTATTGATGTGTCTGATACTTTTTGGACACAATCTGTACTCTGAAACAAACAGACAATGTCTGTTGGATTATAGTTACAGAATTTAGGATGTATGTCACCTGGGGTAACTGTATTTAGGAACAACACCCATTTCCATACATATGAACCTCAGTTTATGTATTGTTGACATTACCCAAATGCAATAATCAATTGGGTTTTTGGTAGTAAATTGACAACAGTTAATTAACAACAGTTAGTACTTTATGGTTGATACTTCTGCTGTTAGACGCTGGAAAGTGAGTCCTGCTGTTCGAGTACCTACTAGATTATTTAGTCTTAGGGGATGACCTTTCTTTCATTAGGAAAAAAATCTTCTCCAGATGGGTTAATGGGCACTGGAACAGGCTGCTCAGGGAGGTGGTTGAGTCACCAACCCTGGAGGTGTTTTAAAAAAATGATAGATGAGATGCTCAGGGATATGGTGTAGTAGAGGGCAGGTACAATTGGGCTCGATGATCTCAAAGGTCTTTTCCAACCTAGTGATTCTGCTTCTGTGGTTCCCTGACTTCTGAATTTATTTGGTGCTATGGATTCTGAAAAGTCTCAATGACTTTTAACCTTCACTGTCTGGACTTCTTACTTAGGTCTTACTGGCTGGAAGTGTGGAAAGCAGAGTCTAAAATCAGACAAAAACAACCTTTTAAATATTTAATTTTTTGTGTGTGTGTCTGTTACAGTCTTCTGTAGAGACAGGAGGGACTGAATTTTGCATTTGGCATAAATAATTATTCATACACATTAGGGAATGTGTAAGAGTTTAAATGCTCATGGTTCAGCAAGAACTATTCCAAACAGATTAAAACATATTGGGCATCTTGAACACTTAATACGTTATTTTGAAATTGAAGGAATTAAGGTAATAACTAAAATTCATTACAAGATTTGATGCTTGTAATAAGAGCATGAAGGGTCCTTTATAAATCTCTTGTGCCTTTGGAAACTGTTTCTCTTAGTATTTACATATATAGAATAATTTCTCTACTAAAATTTCTCAAGATAGTTTTATATCTTTCCTAACAGTTGCTTTCATGAGGGTTTTCAAAGGTAATGGTTGGCGATAATGAGAAAGTTAATGTAGGTAATGATGAACTTCTAATGAAGTCTCTTTTCTTTGAAGTTAATCCTGTGATTAAGCTCCAAATCTATTTTAGGTACATTTACACAAGCATGCCTTATATCCTTAAATAATTAAAAACTTTTTTTTTTTTTTAAATGCAAGCAACTAATTGTTTTATTTTTCTAGCAAATTCCAAGTGCCATTGCTGGCACACTCAGTCCCCAAGGGATTATGGTGCCAGCATCAGCATTGCAGCAGGGAAATGTAACTATGGCAACAGTAGCAGGTATGACATAGTAGAGAAAAAACTGGCACCTTGCTCTTCATTTTGTTTTCTTTTACAGCTGTTACAAAACACACACAAATACTTTTCAAAATGTCTTTTAACTCTAATACCTGAAAAGTTGAGTGGGTGCCTTACTGATTTCCAAATGCTCATTTAATTTACATATGTGTCAAGTATGCATATATAAGTGGACGTTATATATATAATATTAAGAGATATTTCCAAGCAGTGCTGCTTTTGTTAAAAGACATTTCAGAGATTGGGGTGTTCTTTTTTTTTTTTCTTCTTTCCCCCATCATCCCTTCAAAGAAAGAATTCTGTTTGAGAAAAACATGCATTACAAAAAATATTGCAGTTATTAGTTGTCTCATGCTCTCCAAAGTTTGGAGCCACTCTTACAAGTCTCTGAAATCCTAGATGTCAAACTTGTTCTGCTATTGTAAGGAGAAGACATTTGAACTGAAGTGTTGTATCTTACTCCTAAGCAAGGTTTTGGAATGAACAAACGGAAGAAAAACCTTGACTACAAATGCAACAAAGCAATTCAGTCTTCTCCTACAGTGTATACTTGCAGAAAGGTTATCCTGAGGCATGATATGTGCTTTATGGCTTTGGTGCCCAGGACCCCCTATGCTTTCACCAATATTCTGTCACTTCAGTTGACCCAAACATCTAGGTGTCACCCAGCTGACTGGTGTAACCGCTTGACACACATACATGTAGTTTTGGTGCTGGGACCCTTGTTGGCTGAAATGTTAGCCCAGTTAAAGCAAAAGGATGAAGTATTTTATTGCCTGACTGTGATGGCATTTTCCTTGGAAAACAGATTTTGAGTGCCTAAAATACAGAGAAACAATCACATTTCTACAGATGGAAAAAAAGTGTAACAAAGAACACATCTTACATGCTTACAAGAAGGAATAGTTGGTGTGTTATCAAAGCTGTTGTATTGTCTTCAGTGATGATGTGTTTGTGTGTTTAAAGATAATATTTGAAGGACTTCTACTAACCTGTGGTCTTTGTTGCTGTTTTGTTTTAAGGGGGGACAGTGTATCAGCCGGTTACTGTGGTTACTCCACAAGGTCAAGTGGTGACCCAAGCACTGTCACCTGGGACTATTCGGATCCAGAACTCTCAGGTTTGTTTCATGGGCTTCACACAATAGTATTCTGGGTTCCAATAAATATCACTCATTTTAAGAATCTCCGTTTCAATTTGAGGGGCTGTCAGAATGAGGTCTGTGTACGATACAGAGGAACAAATGTAAAAATAACGCAAGCGCTGTCATGGGAGTCAGACATTGTCTAACATGGCATAAGGTCCAGGCAGGTCTCCCTTGATACAGCAGGTCTTCATAGTTCCTACATGTTAAATAGCTTTTTTTACCATGGCAGAAAAGTATGCTTTTTCTTTTTTAAAAAAAACCCAACCCACCCCCAGTCCCAACAAACAACCCCCCTCCAAAATCCCACCAAATCAACCCCCCATTCTGAATTAAATAGACCCTTTTTCAATGATTAAACGTTTTCAAATATTGAACTAAGTTTATGACTAGATAGATTTACTGTGTTCGATTATGGCACCACATTGCTCTTGTCAGAAAATTGACTTCTTACCATGATGGCAACCACTAGTACTGTGAATCTGCATATATTTCAGAATTTGAAACCTTCAACATGCTCAGCTGAGACTGCGAAGATCCTCACACTGGGCTCATGATAGCCTAAAAGATGAGGCACAACACTCTCTTTTGGGGGAGGCTTTTAAGAGTTGGATCTGCACAGGTCAAAGAAACAACTTAGGAAAAGGAAAATGTTCAGTTACAGAAAACCTTGCTAGCTTTCTCTTGGAGCAGGAAGTGGTAAATCAAATCTTCCAGGAATCCCTGGACAATTAAAAATGTGAATAAGGAGCTACAATCTCCACAGTATAAAATCTGTTTGTAATCACTGACACACTCTCTATTCTTCTTCCTTCTTCTGACCTTCCAGCTGAAAATGGATGCTTAGAGAATTCCTACTTTTTTTTACTGGCAGTAGCATATATGTCCTTGCCTGTGTTTTTCCCCAGAATGCATGCAGTTCTGTCCTCAGATACCTTCCAGAAAGAAATGTGCAAATTTACTCTCCTAGACTAAAGCATTCTTGAAGAAAAATGCTTTTTATACCTCTGATGAAAAAAATAAAATATTGAGTGGAAAATAATGCCTACAGCTTAGAAACAAACAAAAAAAAAGGACTTGGCCTCATACATATATATATGACTGTGGCTGCTGTCAATGTTAGCAGGAATCTCTAACCCCAAGTATAGATAGGTTCGGACCTGTAT
The DNA here is from genome assembly GCF_964237585.1 of Gallinula chloropus. Taxonomy (NCBI): domain Eukaryota; kingdom Metazoa; phylum Chordata; class Aves; order Gruiformes; family Rallidae; genus Gallinula; species Gallinula chloropus. Next base: position 119,032,672 of record NC_140085.1, read on the forward strand.
TTCTTGTCACCCATAGGAAATTCTTCTTCAAATTCTTCTTGTATGGTGTTTCTGAGTGCTGTGGAGGTAAGGGAAAAGTACTAGGGGAAAGCTGAAAGTTCATCAGAAAGCCTCCATGTCCAAGCAGTTTATTTTAGAATGTAAAACATTACATTGGGTATAAAAGTGTGCTCCAGATATACATTTGTTGTAATTTTATAGCTTAAACCTAGTTTAAACCTTGTTTTATACAGGACGTGGGCATAATGACTGGCTTAAAGAAAATGCTCTGAGAATTATTTCAATTATAATTGTCTGAAATATCAACTTATAGGCTATTCATATGTTGTTTCTTCTTATCTCTGCACAAGCATTTAAGAACATATTCCCTAATGCTCAGGTAATCGACGTGCAAATGATTTGATGCATCCATAGGAAATGGAAAAAGAAATATCACCCTTTGTAAGGGTTCTGCTGTATATATCTTCTTGGTCTTTGAGAATTTAGGCACATTTATTTAGCAGGACCTTTAGCATCTGCATTTGCCACTCTAGCATAATAATTAATTTTACTTTTAAACCCTTCCTTTAGGTCTTTAATCAATCCTATCTTAGAGCTTCCACAGTTGTTTCTGTTTGCACAGAGTGAGTAAATTTTAGCATTGTGTTTTCTAGTTGCTTTTCATATATGCAAATGACTGTGTAGGGTGACAGGGCAACCAGATCCCTAGGGTAGTGTAGATTAGTGCAGAGGATCATTAACCTGACATGTTCTACATGGGTGGATTTTATTCTAAATTACAGTAAATGAGCATTTGGCTATTGTCCCAAGATCACATGCACAGATACAATTCTTAAAACAGAAGTTACATGAATTATGAAAACTATAGAAATCCGACACAGCATTTTCCCTGGATGAAGACATTTTGGAATGCTACTTATTGCAAAAGACCTGCTATTATAACTTTTCCCTAGCAAATGAAGTAGCTTTTTATGATCAGCATGCCTCAAGCCTAATTTCTTTTCATTCCCCCTGTAAATGAGTTATTCATACATTGATGGAGAATACTGGTATTACTATGTTAACTCCCCTGTTTCTTCTAAAATTCGGTGTGCAGCTTCAATTGCAATTAAACCAAGATCTAGGCATCTTGCATCAAGATGATGGCTCATCGAAAAATAAACGAGGAGTTCTTCCCAAGCACGCTACAAATGTGATGAGGTCTTGGCTTTTTCAGCACATAGGGGTAAGGACTGAATGTGACCAGGAGTCACAGGTTGTTACGTAACTCTTTTATGTGGTCTCCTATGCTTTTGCTTCATAAAGAAGGTGAATTTATTCTGTTGCCATTGGTCTAATCTCAGTTCAGTTTTCCCTGAAGTCATTCAGAGTATTCCACAGCCTAATGTCGGTTGACTTTATTAGTATTTTAATAAGTACATTACAATTGTACCTCATTATCTCAATAACCATTGTTGAAAGGGATCCCTCTTCATTTCATTGTGTTGAGAACTTAATGCTCTCTACATTCTGGTTCATGGTGCAAGGAAAAATAATTCCATCTGTGTTTTGTGGGTGTTTTTTGTAGAGGAGAATTTCAGATTCTCCGGCCGTATCTCCTTTCCAACAATCCTTCTGACGCGTTCCAAGTCTGTTACTATCTACTTGTGCTTTCAACAGCACTGCTTTCCTTTGCATTAATGCTTATCCTGAAAGGATAAATGAATCTCAAGTTGTATCACAATGTTGAGTCGATTGATATTTGGCTTTTTACAGCTGTGTTACAACAGACAAGTGACACAGGGAAGCTGCATGTATGCTTCTTGCGTTATGTGCACTCTCTTCACCCGTTTGGTCCAGGGCAGCTTTATTTAACTAGGAGATGCTTGTCAGTACTCTCATATGACATCGCCTTTAGACAGCATAACTAATCAGATCTTATCACATGCTGTGTTGCCCGGGATCACGCTGTTTATTAATAAAGACTGTCAGCCACGAGAAGCTTTTTCTTCTGAATTACACATCAGCAGCTTAATGGTACCATATACACTTTCAAGGATAAAGTCAGTTTTGTGTAGTAAAGCACTCTTTGTTAAATGATTTTAATCTATAGAAGGTTGTGAGGTTTCTAAAATTTGTTTTTTAACGAGTCAGATGGTCTTAATCTAGCAGCTTTAATCATTTGTAATAAAGGAGTCTTTATTTTTTGATGAGGAGATGAAACAAACTTATGCCTTTTTTGTCTGGGTTTTTTTTTGTCCTGTTTAGCATCCTTATCCAACTGAGGATGAGAAGAAACAGATTGCAGCACAAACAAATCTGACACTACTCCAGGTTAACAACTGGTAAGAGTGAAAACCTCGTAATGTCTGTCACTGTCTCCACATACTTACAACATAGAGAAATAGTTATACTCTTTACTTGGACATCTGGAGTTGAACTTACTGTTCTACATATGTTACAAGATATGTCTAAAAGGAATTCTATAGTGATAGACAAGCATGTTATTTTTATAGTAAAGTATAATTATACTTGTGCCATTAAATTATAGAAGGACTGCAGAAAACCTTGCAGATTAAAGAATTAAGGTGTGTTCTATTGCTGAAAGAGATGGAGGTGCTCTCACATCTCTTCTGCAAGTAAACAAATTGAAGTTTAAAGGTGTTTATAGTGACCTGAAGCTCTTTTGAAAAGCATTCTCTTGTAATTGTGGTTGCAAATGTTTAAGAACTTAGTATCAGCATATACCCACTCAGCTCACGTACTGAAGGATGCTATTGCCTGAGCAGCGATGTCCAAATGGAGAGTGTCAGTACCTCAACTACTTTAGTTCATGGTTCACCATGTTTTAGTATGTCTTCTATTCACTAGAGGTTTGAGATAGTACACCTGCCCCTGCAGAAGAGGGGTGCCGACGCGTATCCTGTTCTGCTTGTGGTATTGGTTCCTAAAATTACTGCAGCTAAGTCCAACAGGGATCTTCCTCAGATTTCAATGACGATGCTGTCTGCATGGCTGCAGAGGGGTGCAGTGGGGAAATGCTCAAGATAGTGGCAGCACACTGGTTCCAGAAGTGGAACGGTGTAACTGTGCCTACGTGACACAGTAGTAACGGAGCTCTGTGGTACTGGGATCCAACTAATGTCTCTGCAGAGTATTGCATTACACCTTGTGGACCTGCCAGCTGCACCTTACTTCCTTCCACTGCAGGTAAAGATTGGTCCTGGATGTGTTCTGTCAGATTTGGCAAGGGATGCCATCCTCATTCACAGCTCCTTGCCAAAAGCTAGCTACATTAAAATTGATTCAGTTAACTGTTGTTAGCTAAGTGAGACATTACTTATTTTCTTGTTCACAAGCAGAAGGGGGAACAGCAGTGATTAGCATGCTAAAGTGAACAAGTGAAAATCAGGGAACAAAAAGATTTGGGAAAGATTGGAAAAATGTGTTTGCTATTGTCTCCTGGATCAGGAACCAGACCTTGGAAAGCCTGGCAGCCTATAAAATAAGTAATGTGGAAGCTTAAGGAAGTAAATGAAACCAGACCAAACAAACTAGGTTAGGCAGGGGCTAGATTTTAGGTGAGCTCTAATGAGAGGGAGTATCAGCTTTCTGAACTGTGCTGTCAGCATGTTTTCTGGGGCTTAGCTCTTAATAAGATCTCAAAATGTACATCTGTCATGCTGTCTGGAGAATTTCCCCCTCTGAGATGGGAAAAAATTGCTGCTAGCAGCAAAATGACAGAAGTACTTTCTTAGCTAGTTTTCCAAAATCAAAGGATGCCAGTGTTCTAGAAGCAGTTGTGCACTTTAAAAAAGAATGTTGAGCCAAGCTGGTAGAAGGAAGATTTTACAGTCCTAATTCCTTTTCCCCACTGCATACGTTGTCAACCTGAGAGACAGAGAGAGAATTTCCAGCTGACCGGTCATAAGTAGTTCTTCCCTTTAATTGTGTTTAGGTTTATCAATGCTAGAAGGCGAATTCTTCAGCCAATGCTGGATTCCAGTTGTTCTGAAACTCCAAAAACAAAGAAGAAAACAGCTCAGAACCGACCGGTTCAGAGGTTCTGGCCCGACTCCATTGCCTCAGGAGTTGCTCAGCAGCAATCTAACGAGCTCACGATGTCAGACGGTAAGGAGAACTGGCTAAACCACAGGTGAAAAAAGTTAATTCCTTTGTAACAGGGGAGGGTAGGACTTGATACCTTTGAGGGCAAGGCACCCTCTCATTATTTCAGTGTGAATATGGCTTTAATCTGGAAAAACATAACAGAAATGTGACAGCATTTCCCTCTTCCAAAATTTTCTCTGTTTTGGGGACGTATTTTATTAGAATTTATATTGAGAGATTATTGCTGCTGTTTCAAAAGCTTTGAAACAACAGAGCTACCTTAGATGTGCAGCTAAGCTCTGTCACTCAACATGTGTATGCACATCAGGTGCTATCTGTTTGATTAGCTGCATTGGGCTGCAGTTTCAGTTTCATGACTCCCATCCTGTTCATACTCCTTTCACTATCTAGCAGTAGGGACTGAGCATCTGCAATTCTGTATATGCCTCACGTGTTTCAAGTTGAACACTGAGAAGCAGAGAAGTGTAATAGAGCCTCCAGAGACTGAAGTAACTTCCTTAGCATCAGATCAATCAGACTGACTCAATTTAAGAAAGATAAATAAGTGCTTTAATCTCAGGACCATCTTTTCTGTCCTGCCACCCACTACTTGACTCCTTTGCAGTTTGTAGCAGCTTTTCCCTCAGCTCCCACTGGCTCTAACAACAGCTTTATCCATTTGAAGTCACCTTGATTCCCTGTGAACACTCCCATCATTCTGCAATGAGTTAAGCTGGAATATTTTGCAGAAACAGTCTTGTGATGGCTTGATTGAAGAACTGATGTCATGGGTGTCCATAACACAGCTAAGTTTAAGATTCCTGGCCAGCTTCATTCTGGCATTTTCTGGTATTTAAGTGTTGGCTTTAATTTATTTCCTTGGGTTTTCCTCCTGTTGATTAGACACAAACTCTGTCGTATATAAATATGTATTACTTAAAATTGGAAACCAAGAAGTTTGCTAAAGTACTACCTACAATTGTGCTTCTCCAGGTGCTGTTGTAACAATTACAGCTCCAGTCAACATGAATGTAGACAGTCTCCAGTCTTTGTCATCTGATGGTGCTACTTTGGCTGTTCAGCAAGTTATGATGGCAGGTCAAAGTGAGGATGAGTCTGTAGACAGCGGTGAAGATGATGGAGGAGACCTCTCAACAACAAATATCAGTGGGCTGGTCTTGGATAACAGCGATTCTCTGCAGTAGGAAGCAAGAGAGCGTGATAAAACATTTAGGAAAAAGAACGGACTGACTGACTGACTGTTTTTATAGTTTGCACAGCAAACATTTTACACAAGTTTTATTTCTAATATGTTTTATATGTAGATATAGAAGGGTGCACTTTTTTGTATTTCATAGTAAGCTTAAAGAGTGTTTTTGCAGGTGCAGCAACTTCTTTCAAATGTGCTTTTTTCATTTCTTTATTTCAGAGGATTATATCTAGTAATATAAAGAATCATGTAAGCACCCCTTTGTTCTATGAATCGGAAGTGCTGCCATTTCTGAAGAGTTATGCAGTTTCAGTTAGTGCTGTTATTTAACACAGCTCTTGATGGGCAGGTGATGTAAATTTAAAGCATGTGACACTAGTGTGTGGAACTTGGTCATTAAGTTAGATGCATATATTTGAAAGATGCTTCTGCACCTTAAAAACTGCTAGTCTGAGGTGGACAGCAACACACATAAAGAGAAAAAAGTTGATGTGTGATTCAGTAGCGAATGTATGGCAATTGAAATAAGTTTAGTTTCTCTCATAGTCCGTGAGCCTGTTTATCATTTGCTATAAAAACTCCTATTTTTACCTTGCCGGGGTTATTGGATAAAAAGAAAAAAAAATATTTTTATAAATTCACTAGGAATTGGGATGACGACTGTATTCAGCAGGAGGGGGAAAAAAAGAAAAAAGAAATTTCCAGAGGGGAAAAATAAATGTTTAGTATTCCTATTTGGAAGGTCTGAAAACTGACCAAATTTAATAAACAAGCCTACGCTAGCATCTATGATTCTCAGCTATCCCACAGTGATATACTATATTTGATAACGCGTAAGAAGGGCCCACCGTTGGATGGGGTTTTGATATTGTCAAACATTGATTTGTATTATGTGTAAACTAATATTCAGATTACATTAACTCTGTATCTAGACTTGTATCTGAAGATATTTGCTAAATGAGTATTCAGGTAAGTAAATTCAAATACCCACAACTTTCCCAGTTACTAGCGAAATTTAACAGTTTATAGTTTGTACAACTGGATCTGGAAAATGAAAAGTTGCCTACTATACAGTCATGAATTCTGCTATCACTCTGCTATTTTATTGCATTTGAAATATTTTCCCCTAATACAAAAAGAAATATAACTTAGGAATTTATATAAAACTTCTTCAAATCTGAAGATTACTTCTAGAACATACAGCAGGCTTTATTAGAGTAGAAGATCTGTGTGTGTCATTGAAAAACTAAGAGCTAGTGATGAGAGCACTTCTTTTTTGTGGTAATAGTTCATTTCCTTTTTTCCCCGAAGTTTGGAGTCTGTGTCTGTCTATCCACCAACACTTACTTTTGGAACTCTGTATTCCCCTCTGTTAAGTGCAAATAACAGACTCCTCTTTTCACCCTGTCCGTCTGTCACGATGTTGGGTTAGATCAAAGCCAGAGCTTCCTGCTGATTCAGACCGAATCCAGTTGCGTTTGTAACAGGGCAGGACAAGAGCCGTCAGCTTTTAGGGTCTGTAGGCAGATGCGGGTGTTTCATCGGGTGCTTCATTTCTGCTTCACAGAACACTCAGGCATGTGCTTAGGTCCCACTGATTTCAGTAAGATTAACACGTGTCCTTTTCGACGTGTGTACGCGGTTGGAAGCTGATCATTAGAGATTGTCTTCCGAGTATAAGATGGTATGAAGAAAAACTTCAGAAGGAAATGTCAGTAGCATTGGCGTACATGGAGAGTAATGCAAATCCTCAGCAACTAGTGGCTGCTTTGGAAAATTGCTGTTGGGTTGTACTCAACGTGAGTGGTGTTTCTGCCGTGGCTTTCGCTTATTCCTGGCTGAGGATGATCTTGCTGCTTAGTTCAAATGCTGGGATGATCAACTCCAGCTGGAGTGGTAATTTCTAAAGAATTTGTTTCCTTCTAACTTCTCTGCTTTGCCATTAATAGGCCATGTTTCTTAATGAGCTTAGTAAATGAATAATGAAAGATTTAATTAGGATGGCTTTGACATAACAGAACTATCTCAAATGCATTGTCAAATCCAGTTTGACCCCAGAACATTTAAAAAGACAGATGCCATGTACAACTCATGCTGCTTTGGAAACATTCAACCTGCTGCTCCTTCAAAGGACACCTGAGATGTTTTGAACTGAGAGACAGGTTCTGTATATTTGTTTTTAGTTGTTTTTGTTTTAACTCTGTAAGTGCTTTGTCACCCCCACAGTTTCCATCATACAGTAGGTTATATTTGTTGTTTTGTTTGCGGTTGTTACTCAGCCACCCTTGTTCGTATGGAATAGCGTGTTAATCCTCGTGCTTCCAGCTTGTGGGCAGGTGAATAGTCTGCTGCTCAGTGTGGACAGACACATGCTTTTCCAAACCAACCTGTGCTGGAGGAACAATGGGCTGTTTCTCACAGTCTCCTTCCCCTCCCTGACCAGTTGTTGCTGCCACAGATCTACGAGCAGAGCAGAGCTTTCCCCAGCCTGCTGTGGGGTAGCCTGGGAACCACCTCAGCCGGCAGATCTGTTGGGGCAGCAAACAGGCAGCAGCGAAGGGACAGGTAAACCATAACGGGCAAATCTGCTGTGCTTGGGGATGATGGGGCAGCGGGCGTTTGCCCGGCCTTCAAAGCTGTGAGGACTGAGATCTTAAAAAACATTGAGGGAATTAAAGCAATTCAGTATCTGCACAGCTGCCTGGAAGAGGGTTGAGGAATATGTAGTTTGTGTGCTACTGGAAACTCAATTGGAAACGACCAGGCATCAGGGTATGCAAACTTCTGGAAGTTTATTTTTCAGAGCACTGAAGAAGGCTAACACTGGTTAAGCCTTTTTATTCCTCCCACCTGACGTGCAGCAGAAATGTTACTCTTCTGAAACGTTTGCGACCTTGGCATCAGCCAAGTTATCTGCACCTGAGAGTGAAGCTGACAGATTTTACTGTGAAGGGGGGAACATGGAATGGTTTTACTCTCAAATTAGAAACATAAAACCATAGGGTTGTGAAAACCCCAAAACTGAAGAAAGTTTACCAGTGTAATCAAAGGTATTGCTTAACTTATGGAACTCCATTTTTTTTTTTTTAATTCAGTGAGAACTGTGTAGTGTGTATGAACTGCACAGAGGTGCTTGTTCTTTTCACAATTTGAAACAAGAAGAAAGTGGTGTCTCGTTTGCTGCCTAAGAAAGATTGCTGGCTTAAGCAAAGCATCGCTATTCAGGAGAGGTACATGTTTACATTAGCTAGTAAGTCTTTATAGGGGACCTAACTTTAAACCCATGTATAATTCCTCCCCCTCCCAATTAAAGTCATATTCACATGTATAAAAGAACTCATTTGTTTTAAAAATCAATTTAATTACTCTGCAGTTATGATTATTGAAATGTTTATTTTTTTTCCAACATAATCTAGATCATGAACCCAAAGCATGGTTCTCAATCCAGGCTCTCCAAGACTTCTGTAACAGACAAAGCAGTTTGATGTTGCTTAAATTTAGAAACATTGCGTTTTAGCAAATCAATTCCAGATTTATCAGGATATGTTTTTAAATGACTGCTCCAGAGAAATAATCATGCGTGAAAACATGCGGATCGACAGGCACGGCTCCAGCTCTGCAGAGAGTTTCCCAGGTCTGGATGTTGGGTGGAAGTGAAGTCCTGCTGACCTCAGGGAAGCTCCGTTACGCTGCGTGTTGGGCTGCATCTGCCTGCAGGAGAATTCCTTCCTTGGTCTGGTCCCAGGTCACTCTTGGGAACCTTCCGGAGAGCGTGCCAACTTCGTCCTGCCAGCATACACAGGCTTTCTTTCAGTGGAAACTGGGGGATGGGCAGAAATGCGTGTTGCTCTGGTGTGCCCCACATAGCGTTCTGATGTTCAAAACCCAGACGGAAGGCAGACCTACACCGAGGAATCAGGGTTCCCAGTTCCTGTGCTTTCAAAGTAGCGTTGGGTGTACGGATATTCTTAGCGGAGTAGGGCCTCAAAGCCTTCATGCAATAATAATACATCTATCTGTTTCTCTAACCACGTGGAACAAGAATTAGAAGGCAGTTCAGCTTCCTAACTCGATGAACTTGACAGCACAAAGGATGAAACAGAGTCTTTCCAAGGGATGATAGTTTCATAAAGCCATTAGATGTAAACAAACCCCCCAAGCACCCTGGTATTTTGAGAAACTGGAACACAGGCGTTTAATTGTAGTTAACATTCATTTAAGATTTATTTTCTGAGGCTGAGCCATCTTGGGAGAAGAAATTTATAAGCATTTGTCTATGCAAGACATAAATGTCAAAAATGTGTGAATTACCTATTTTTAGGTGCTGTATTGTTGTTGTCTCTCTGACTTCTGTTACTTTGATTTGTCCTTTAAACCTTTCAGCCTTACATTCAGCTTAGTTTTTAGAGTTGAATAGGCAAAATGTAGTTTTGAAATCCTGTTGGAAATGTAACTAACCTCCATTCCTTCATGAAAATCCTGCATGTTAAACCAGTTAAGTGAAGTGTTTTGGTTTCCTAATAATATATTCCAACTCTCACCACCTCCTAAAAGCAGAGCGTATCCATGAAGCTGCGGGTGTGCTTGTGGTGCGCCAGCGATCAAACCCTCAGCCTCGCGCTGAATACACTTTGCTCTTTACTGCTCAGTGTAGCCGAATAGTAAAGCAGGTTGGTTTTGCTGAACTCAAGCTCAGTGTGGATTCCTTCCCCGCCACCCCACCAAGCCCTTGGCTTTCCAAGCTCCTTCAGGTAAGTTTGGGGTTGTTCAAGCCCTAAAGTGACGTGATCATCCAGCATAATGTGGGGAAACCTGCACTAATGTGCTGTTAATTGCCCGGATTGTGTTGGTTGTTCCATCTTGTCACCTGGAAATAGCAAATCCACTTTATTTCCGTGATGTAGCTCTGTAGGACCTGCTGGGTGATGGATGGCAGACGGTTCTGCCAGAGGAAAAAAGCAAGGAGTGAGGAAGAAAGCAGCAAAGTGCCTCAGCAACCTTGTAGGCAACTGTAGAGATCCTGACACAGTGTCCATCGAGCCCAGTGTTTTCAGGTCGCAACGGAAGTCACCCACAAGTCTTTCCAGCAACACTTGGTCTGTACAATTGGCTGTCTTTAAAATGCATGCTCTGTCACTTCCCCCCACAACTTCCCCTCCCACCCCCACCTCCCCCCCCCGCCCTTGGTTGTTAAGGGATTTTGAAGCAATTGGTTTCTCGAGGGATAAAATTAAAGATGGGAATATGCTTCATGGAGGCTCTGGTTTTACGCTGCTGTTCTCTGGGAACTGGAAAAGCACATTTTGAAAAGCATTCACAGTATTGTTACATAGACCTTTTCAGGAAATCTTGAGCGCTGTCGCAAGCTGCTTAGCCAGTTCTTGGCCAGGGACGACCTCAGCCTCCTTATTTCTTCAGGTTTCTCGTTTATGCAAATCAAGAAAAAACGTTTACTAGCTCTTACCAGTACAGGGATTTTTATTACCCTTTTGTAATGCAGGAGCAGCACCTGGGAAAGAAAGAATTAGCAGGTGAATAGCCCGTAATGTGTGTGACTTTTTTTTTGGTTTTTTTTGTTGTTGTTTTTGAAATTGTTAATTAAAATGGCATGGACATCAAACTTTGGGTAATGGTTCCAAGCATATTTGGTAGCGACTTACTTGACAAGACTTCCCCTGTGCAGGTTTCCTGTGTTCAGTCCTTTGGCCAGATGCACTGCAATGTCTTTGTAAAACCACCCTGTTCTGCCAGCTCGGAAATCTTTGGGGAAACGAGGAGCCATTCTGGTAAGAGAACCATTCCTCTCCAGCAAGAAACTCCCTACACATTGTTTCACCCGGTGAGCGTGAGTCTTCCTCGGCAAAGATGAAGAGGAGATGCACTTCTGCTTGGCACTGAAGCATTACTTACCCACGTTCTCGCTTCTCCAGCTGCCAGCATGGTGACAGTTCAACTGTGACCCCCCACAGCACAGCCCTGAGCCCCATATGGAGGCCAATGGGGGCCTGTGTGTGGCCCTGCTGGCTGGAGCTGCTGCAGCCCAATTGTCACAGCTTTTTCCTTGCTCCAGAATGTGCCCCCAAGGATTTTTGACTCATATTTCGTGTCTGAAGGGTTAATCAGTGATTAACTGAGCAGTGTGCATCCTACACAGAGGAGTATTTGATAATTTCTTCACCTGACATTAAAAGAGTGCCTGAGAATAACTCCTGGTGACACTGCTGGAAACAGTTTTAACTCCACTGCTGACAGGGAGGAATTTTTGCCTCAATCTGAAGAAAATAAACCTCCAACCAACCAAAAACCCTGTAAAGCAGATTATTTCACCTAAATCAGGGCCACTGTAGTGCAGTCCTAGTCCACTGGTTGGAAATTCCTTTAACAGATGAATCTCCTTCTTCAGGAAGACATTACAGGAATGAGAAGCGTAGTCGTCCTTTAGCCGTGTAGCTTTGCTCTTTCCAAATACTCCTGTTAGTACCAAACCAGAGCAATGTCCTCAGTGCTCAGGGGAAGGAAAATAAACTCCATGCACAGTGTAAACTGCAAAAGAGGATTAGGTAAAGCTGGGACACAAACTGGGGACTGCATTAGCCATTGAAAATCTGTATTGAAATTCCTGAAGGTTCAGAGTGTGCAAGGTGTGCCAGATGGAGCCCCTGGGGTATTTTAGAAATGAAAGTGAAGTGACAACCACCACTGAGGTACCCCACTAAAATCTGAAAGTAGCGTGACCTTCGTAGGTCAGTCATGTACCCAGGAAAAACCTCCTGTGGGTATTTATCGTCTCCGCTGGGCTTTGGACTTCTGCGTCACTCCTCACACAAGTCAGAAGATGAGGCCCTGGGACTTGCTCCTGACCATCACTCCTGGCACGCTTCTCATTAGGTCGGTCATGGAATCCTAAACACAAACCCATGCACCTACTCAATGTGACTCCGGTAATAACATCCCACTTGGAGGCTTTTCAGTTCCAATCCAAACATCTTTGACCTTAGATTTATAACAGTCGTGTAAAATATGTGGATCCTACTTAAGAATGAGTGACTTACATGCCATTTTTGCTGTCGTCTGTGTTGGGCCCCCCACCCCCCTGCAGCCTTTCACTGTGAGCTACGAAACCGCAGAGATTCTCCTCAATGTCACAACATTCGTCGCACTGTGTGTGTGACCCGCTTGTGTGTAGCCCAGTTCATGGCCTTGTCTGGCCTTTAAGGTTCAACCAGGTCACTGTAGCAGAGGCCAGGGCACAGGGAAGGCCTGGGGACGTAACCACATGCGACGTGACACAAGCAACTGATGTTGCTGGGCAGGTACTGAACTTTCCAAGGTACTCGGGAGCATTTAGGGTTCCATGGGTGAGATCCAAGTCAAGGCCAGGAAGGAAGCAAAGAGTATTTCTGTTACTGGTGTCTTGCTGTTGTTTTTTTGCTGGAGCCAGAAGGTGGTTTAGGGTCTTTCATTTGGTTTTGTTGGGGTTTTTTTGATACACAAAAGGACTCTTGCACAGCTGATCTGATCAACTTTCCTGTCTGGGTACTGTAGCTGGATTGAGACCAGAAAGCTCTACAAAATTTTAGGAAGCGTCATCAAATGAAACCTGGAATTGCAAAGCTCAATGTTATTGAGGAATAATACCTGCCCTGCCTCTTTAGCTTTTCCAATGCTGGGGGACGCTTATTCTGGGCTCGCAGTGATGCTTCAAGCAGCTGCAGTAATAATAACGTTCCTCTGAGATCCTCCGTTGTGCTTCCAAACAACAGGGTTTTGGGGTCCTGTTCATTTTGGGGCTTTTTTTCTTCCCTTCTTTGGAATCTGGCAACAATTAATCCTTGATTACATACCCCAGACTTTCTCTGTGTCTCTTGAGCTGTGGCTGGCGTTGAAAATGATTCCGCAAATCAACTCCGTGATTCGAAGCCAACAGCTCCACAGAGCAGAGTTGTGGCTGCTGCTACGGCTGCAGCACTGGAATGATAACTACAACTAAGCTGCCCTCCCTAGCACAGTTGCACAACATTAAAGCCAAATCACTTTAGGCCTGAAAGAATTTGTAGGTTCTTCTCCCAAATGGCTGTGCGTCATTTTCGTCACGTACACACTCTTTTTATCATGTTTATGTTTGTTCCAGTACAAGGCCTTGGGTATAGAAATGCGTATTTTGGTGCTGCGCATCACAAAACACCCACAGCTGAGCAAAATGTGCAAACTCCTCCCTATTAGATCACACAAATCCTTCATTTAAAGAAAGTACACTTAATGGTCAGAAAAATCCAATTCTGTTTTAAATTTAAAAAACAAAATATATACTGCATCAAGTATGCTTGCCCAGAGGAGCTGTGGCTGTCCCCTCCCTGGCAGTGTTCAAGGGCAGGTTGGATGGGGCTTTGGGCAGCCTGGTCTGGTGGAGGGTGTCCCTGCCCATGGCAGGGGGTTGGAACCAGATGGGCTTTGAAGTGCCTCCCGACCCAAACTGTTGTATGAAGTGTGTGCGTACTGCATTTGCCCTCAAACTCCTGCCCAGCCCGTCCCTCTCCCCTCCTGCTCTATAGTTTTGACTAAGCAAACCCAAATGTCGACCCCTCTGGTCTTCCCAAAGGACAACTATTTTAAATGCCAAATCCATATTTTTGGTGTCACCTCACCTCCCCCACCCCTACTGAAGAAGGCAAGGCTGGTATTTGTAACACAGCAAACATCTAACCATTGGGACTTCTCCTGCTACTCTACAACATCGTGTCTGGTTTCCTCTAAAATACTTCCATTATTTTTCCCCGTGACAGAGAACCGGAGGGATATGGGAAGAAGCTTCATGTAAGAAAAATCTGCTTCAGCTCCATGTCCTCGTGTAGGTCAGCTTTTATTCCATAATATTTTTCTTCTTTTTATGTTGAGCCAATCATGTCTGTGTGTACGGGGTTCAGTTCTCATCCTCATGCCCTGTGCTGGGTAGGGCGTTGCATCGGCGCACCAGCAGGCACGTCAGGGCCGCTGTACATGCTTACGCTTTCCTATAAGGATCCTATAAATTCCTATAAGGAGCACTGGGACAGGCTGCCCAGGGGGGCTGTGGAGTCTCCTTCTCTGGAGATACTTAAGACTTACCTGGATGCCTCCCTGTGCTACCTGTCCTAGGAAGCTGCTTTGGCAGGGGGGCTGGACCCGATGATCTCTGGAGGTCCCTTCCAACCCCTACAATTCTATGATTCAAAAGGTGGTGGCAAATGTTGCCTCTCTCCTCGCCCCCAAGTTTTAAAGAAAAGGTATTCCTAGGGGGATGTAGTCAGTCTGTTGACAGCAGAGTGGGCACAGTGTGGGTAGATTAGAGGATCCTCTTGGAATACCCTTGTCACGGTGTTAACGTCCTGGTCAGAAATCCTGAGTGCAAAACCTGCCAGGGGGTAGGTGTTTCTGATCCTTTAAGAGGGTGACACCTACACCAAAGGGCAGGCAGCTCCCCCCCTGCACCCAGGCTTGGCAGATGTAGGCTGGGGGTGCTAAAGCTGTTTGGTGAAACGCCCAGCAGGAATTCACTTCTTCTGGCAGGGCATCAGGAAAGGTAGAAGGACTTGGGGGGAGCACTTTAACCTCCTGGCACTGGGTACAGCTGTGCCGAAAGGGACCTGTCCTGATGGGACCTCACTCGTGGATATTTTACTCTTGGTGTTTTACAGCCTGTGAGGCAGGGACTGAGAGGGTGTGCTAAAAGGGCTGGTGCCCAAAACACCTTTCTATTTAAATCGATGATGAAATCACTAATACAGCAGGGGCAGGGGCAGGCCCGGCCGGTTCCGCAAATAACTAAGCAGCAGTAACGATCTTTTACCCAGTTAGCGGGATGCTGGAGAACACAAACAACCCCCGAGACTTGATGGCACTCCGGGTACAAGGAACTGCTGCTTCAAGGATCTGCAAATTGCAGCTTTTGACTCAAAGGTCCAGGGGTGGTTCTGAGCAGCACAAGGCTTTGGATGCTGCTTTGCACGTGAGAAACAGGCACGGCTCCTTCCTGGCAAACGTGTGCCTGGCTGTGGTGCAAAACTACAGCCAGCATGGGAATGGGTAGCCAGAAAAGCATACCCATGGCCAGAGCACGGGGAAAGCCTGAGCTGGAAAACTATCAGTAATGCCACCAGCAATGCTGTGTCTGAAACGTAGAGGAGCACGGGGGTAGTTAATATTGGAGACCCCAGGGCAACTAAAGAATGATAAAACCCAGCCACTGAACCTCAGTGAATGAACCCTGGGAACTCTGAGCGGCGTGTTGCCTTTGAAGAGTCGGGGTGGGTGTTTTCCATTTCTCCCTGCACCAGTGCAGCTGTTGGTGGAAAAATAACATCACGTGGCGACTTACTTCAGCGTCACATGTAGACAGAGATCATGTGAGCCTTCGGGCAGAGGCTGGAGATGCCAACTGCCCTCAAATCAGAGAGGGTGGCAGGGAGAAGAAGGTGTTCACCGCCTTCAACATGTGGCCTTGCAAAGGAGCTGGTGGGGACTTTTTGCATGGGTGTTTGAAGAATGCCTCCTCCTTGTTCCCGTGCTGACCCTGTGTAAGTAGCATTCACACAAAACCAACATTGCTCAGGGGTTCAGGGGTTGCTGTCTGTCGGTCATTCTCCCCTGTTTAAGGGTTATCTGGTGTGACAGATGAGATGGGTGACAAAGGATAAACCACCCCAGCAGACCACCCCCACCCCCGAGGCGACAAGGAGTCTGCCCAAATCACATGAGACTCCTTTCCTCCACACAATCACTACTCTTGCAAAACCCATCACTACTCTTGCAAACCCACCCTGATTTCCTTAAAAAAAGTATAAAAAAGACAGGGTATAAAAAAGACAGGGATCTCCTGGAGAGAGTCCAGAGAAGGGCCACGAAGATGATTAAGGGCCTGGAACATCTCCCATATGAGGAAAGGCTGAGTAAGCTGGGTCTGTTCAGCCTGGAGAAAAGAAGGCTTAGGGGAGACCTAATTAGTGTTTATAAATATCTTAGACTTGGGACGCAGGGGGATTTGGCCAGCCCCTTTTCAGTGGTCTGTGGGGACAGGACTAGGGGCAATGGCTGTAAGCTGGAGCATAGGAAGTTCCGCACCAACATGCGGAAGAACTTTTTCACAGTGAGGGTGACGGAGCAGTGGAATAGGCTGCCCAGGGAGGTGGTTGAGTCTCCTTCTCTGGAGATATTCAAGTCTCGTCTGGATGCCTATCTGTGTAATATGAGATAGGGAGCTGCTTTGGCAGGGGGGTTGGACCCGATGATCTCTTGAGGTCCCTTCCAACCCCTAAGATTCTGTGATTCTGTGATTCTGTGATTCTGTGAAAAGTGCTTGGCAAACAAAAAGGAGAGGTAGCACCACGACCTAAATGCCTCACAAGCATGCGCAGGACACGAATTCGTTCAGCTATTTGGAAACACCTGGAGAGCCTGCCATTCGAACCAGGAATTGTTCCTTGCGCTGACAGCTTCCACAGCAGCTCGGGATGCCTGGCACCAGGGTCTGGAAGGTGACAGGGAGCATTAACCTCAGCCTTAACACTGATTTTCCCAATCAAATGGAGAAGAGCGCAGGGGGAAGGGGCACTAGGTGAAAACCCCTTCCCCATGGCAAACACATCCTCTGGGAACAGGACAGTGACGTGCATGAGGCCAGGGTCCTGGCTGGAGCCAGGGAGCCCTGGCAGCCCACTGGACCAGGACTGCGGAGCACACAGAGGCGTGGGTGCCTCGCTGCTGGGGGAGGGTGATTCTGGCCACCTCCCCACGGCTCCGCGGTAGAATCCATGGTAGAAGATCCAGGTGGTCACTGTTGCAGGCTCAGTGCTTACATCTGGAGTCGCTGGCTACCTTCTCAGGTAACACCTACACCTCAGGAAACCAGGGGCAAGTGAGAGGTGGTGTTTCCTAACCTCGTCAGCTGGCGCAAGTGAGGAGTTTCTCAACTCAAACTGCAAAGTGAGCGTCGCAGGAGCTGCTGGCTGTCCAAAGATGACTCCACTTGGTGCCTCCTGTGGTTTTCCATGTCCATCAGGAGCGTGTGGTGGCTTCTGCAAGGCCACCTCACATCTTGGTTTGCGGGAACATTCTCCCTGACCCAGACCAGCCCTCAGGGTCGCCGTGGTTGCCTGCAAACCACACTGCAACCAGCACGGCCCTGTTGATCCCTGAGAGCCCTCTAACCTTGGAAAAAGTCTGTGCTGGGGGTCCCAGCCCACTCCCACCAGCCAAGGGCTATCTGTGCAGGGGGGGACAGTGCAGCCACTCAAACACCTCACATCCCCCAGGCCCAGCTTTGAGGTGCAGCAGTTTTTCAGACTTGCTGAGCTCTCACATCTCTGGCCAAGACTCTGACCCAGAGCCCAGGGCAGGGTCAGCCCCCAATAGTCCCCTCTGACAGAGACCCTTATTTCACCCTAGAAAGCCAATTTTCCTGTTTCCTCCAACTTTTTTTCTAACCCTTCCCTGAATCTCATCCCCTCACTGGTTTTTTTTTTGCAGTCAACCAGTGTCAGAAAGTACTAGAAAGGAACTTGAAAAGAAACCAGGAGGCACCTTTGATGTGTCCAGGTATACCCAGCACCAGGGTGGCTGGAGAGAGGTTTGGCCCGAGTAGCAGCAGCTAACACACAGGGAAAGGCTGTGCACGCTTATCAGTACAGTTCTCAAAAGCTGAAACTGATTTTATTCAACACCTTGAAGGCACATAGTTAGCACCCATTAACTTCTCTGACTGATGAAACTGTGGCTTTTATTATGGTCTTCCTGTACATATATAGATGTATTATACATGTGTGTGTGTTTACATGTGTCAAAGCATTCAGAAGATGCAGTTCTGCCATATGCTGTGTGTCCAGTGGCAAGGGGAGAGCAAGAGTAAGGAGGGGACAGTCACTAAATTCCAGTTTGGGGTATTCTCACGGAACCAGTGGCCAGCGGGGACAGACAGCAGGGTCTGCTCCATCGAGATGGCTGTGCAGGATTGACCCCAGGCTGCCAACACCCTCTGTGGCTTTGCTCTGGAGGATGGAGGCACGAGAGGCGCCTCCCAGCTTCAGAAAAAGCCTGGCGAGGGGGACGCCAGCCAATCCTCTGGTTCTGGTCCCACCACCTGGAATCTGATGGAATCAAAAGGAGGCAAAAACCTGGATGCTGGGAGGAATTTTATCTGGTGAATGGACTTAGGGCTGCGCTACCCACGCCTCATATACCCATAAACACATACAAAAGCACAATCATCTCACAAATAAATAAATACCGGCGCTTGCTGCGGTTACATGCTTGCAGCGGTCTAAGCTCTCACAGCCCACAGAGGAACAAACCTTACAACAAAGAAAGGGCACCTGCTAGAGACACTTCGCCCTGGCTTACAAATGACGTGCGCTGCGGCACCTCTCCAGCGCTCACGGCCACGTTCCCCGCCAAGGCCTCTCGGACAGCTTGAAGCATTTAATACTATTCAGCGAGGGTGCCCCACGGTGCAGAAAGCCTTCTGCTGCCAGAGAGGCTCCCCCATCCCCCTGCCCGTGGCTGGCAGGGAGGAGAGCTTCACTCCTTGCTCTCGCTGCCGCTGCACTGCAGCTGACCCCCCTGGGGAGGGCAGGTGCAAGTTTGGGCACCCCGGGTGGTGACGGTGCCGGCGGGCACTGCCATCTCCTCCTCGTCGTAGCAGACGCAGCGAGGGCAGCCGTCAGCCACGGGGCTGCCGATGGCCTGGCAGGTGGGGGGCAGGCGGGGGCACAGTGGGGCGCAGGTGATGTCCCCGCCAGGGTGGCAGGTGCACAGCTTGCGGGCAAAATCGATGTAGAAGGAGCGGCCGGCGGGGACGAGGCCGCTGTCGAAGCCCTGCATCTCGCAGTCGCTCTCCAGGTAGGTGGGGCAGGCGCAGGGTGGGGGACAGGGCGGGCAGCAGCTCCAGGTGGCAGTGGTGGTCGGCTCCTCTGTGTCCCTCTCGGGGCACGGGGTGCAGGCGCTGGGGTCGCACGTGGGTTTCGGGGCAGTGCCGCAGAGCAGTAGGCAGGAGAGCAAGAGGCGAAAGGTGCCAGCGAGGGCCATGCTTCTGGGGAAAGAAGGGGAGACAGGTGCCGACATCATGCTGGTTGCCGGCATGGTGAGCCCCGAGGTCTGACACCCCCCAACCTTGCCCCCCCCCATGAGGTTTAAAGCCAGCAGGATGTGGCCACCTCGCCTCGAGGTGCTCATTAGCTGTAGTTTTGGTCATGGGCACCCCTCCAGAACTGGAGTGGCTCACCTTAATATACAGATTCTTATGCCCAAAAGCCCATCCAGGCTGGACAGAGGAGTCCTGCACCCATAAGATGTTCAGACCACTGCAACATGGGTTTGCAAAGTGCCACGCTACAGCACAGCTTTGGCACAGCTGCCCTGGCCAGTGGCAGGTACTTACTCACCCCCATATTGCCACTAATGATTTACGTTTCAGTGAATAATTGTGCCTGGGAGGCATTCAGGACCGGGCACGTGGAAAGCTCAAAGAAACACTGTCAGCTTGTCCTGCAGCTGCACGGTGACTGGGACCGTGCTTGCCCAGGGGCTGGGGCTGGGTGTCAGCTCCCTCACAGCTGGCGCGCAGCTGGCCTTCTCCAGCCACCACCCTCCCTCTGTCTCTCTCTCCCTCCCTCCCTCCCTCCCAGGAAGCCAAGGGCTTGCCCAGCTCTTGCTTCACCTTGCACAGCCTTCCCTTCATGCGGGAGATGTTTTTCACCCAGTCTATTTGCAACCGGGGAGCGGATCGGCTCCCTGTGCCCGCTCCCTCCTCCTGCGTTTACACCTCCCGGGGGGCCCAGCACCGCCCGGAGCTCACGCTGTCTCTCTTCTCTATTTTAAGGCTGAGGATTCTTTTTTTGGACTGTCACTCTTTAAGTGCAGCCTTTCAGAACCCTTCCCCCTGCCTAAGTGACCTTACATCCCGCTGTACTAAACACACATTCCTCCCTCCCCCCGCACTGGGCCTGGCCAGGCCGGGTCTCTTTCCCGCTTGCCCCAAAGCCGCCTTCGATTACAATTCCATCGGGGCCTTCACACTGTGCACTTGACAGCCCCAGTTCCCTCCTTCTGCAGCCACGCAGCTATTCACAATTACTTCTGAAACAAAACAACTTCCAAATTGTACAGCTTTGAGGGGGGAAACTTGAAAGCAGGACCTCTGTCCACTTTCACTTTCAAAAATAAAAGAGAGACCATGCCAAGGAATTCTCTCTACAGCCTCCCTGTATTTAAAGCTAACTCCAGCTTCTTCAAGGTGCTGCTAAGTCTACTTCATCCTTGCTGTAAGTTACTGTTCTGCCCCTGGGTTTCATTTGCGCCTTTCAATCTACAGGTTACTTCATCATTGTTCCCAGCTGACCGATCACTGTGCCACACAGCCCGGAGCCCAGACCCACTCCCCATGGAAAGGCTGGGTGAGGACATCCCTCCTGCAGCCCGGTGCCCAGAGCTCCCTCCTGGCAGCTCTCAGCTTCAGCCATCAGGTTCCTCTGGGCTTCATGCACAGAGAGAGCAGGGCACCACCATCAGATGTACCTGTAGGTCACACATTTTGCATGCCCAGCTGTCCCATTTACAGCCGAAATCTCTGACCCTGCCTGGCAATGAAACCAGGCTTCTTAAGCAGAGCCAAATTTCAGCACAGCATCAAGTCTCGTCACCGGGCAGCTGCAGCGGGAGCAGCCTCCTGCTCAAGCCAGGACACTTTTCCTCCTGAAAATGTCCACCCTCCCCTTTAGTTTTGGAAAAACTGGGGCTGTGGGCCTGCCTAGGCGCTGCCCTTCCACCCCCTGCCCCATGGGTCCCAGCCGTGGCCATGGCGCGAGGGGCCACGGGGTGCTGGTTACCTGCAGGGTGTCCCAGCCAGGGGGGACAGGTGCTGGAGTGCAGTGTGGGACCCTCTGTGATGTCTCCGGTCTTCACCCCACAGCCTGCTGGGGCCCACTATTTATGTGCTGCTGGCGGTGGCTCCACAATGAAACACTGGTGGGGGGAGAGAGGAGAGGCGGGGGAGCCTCCCCTCGGTAAACACAGAAGGTGGCTGGGCAGGGCCAGCAAGATGCTTATCTCGCTGGTGGTGTTGGTTTAGTCTGTCTGACCGCAGACTAATCCGGCATCTCCCAGCGCCTGCAGGTCTGTCATGTCCCGTCCCCCCCCCCCCCCACAACCCCCTTAGCAGACTGCAGCCAGCATCCCCCCACGGTCTGCAGGCACGGACACCATGGTCCAGAGGGACAGCAGGGTGATTTAAAAGCTGTAACAAGGCAGCACAGTGGTGGGTAGCCAGCTCTGGAGGTGCAGTGCTTGGAGCTGGAGCTGGATGTAGGCTCGGACCTTCTTGGGGCACACATTTTACCCCTAGCTCCACGCAGCTCCCCAGGGCCAGGCAGCTCCCCAGGGCCACATGCAAAGCACAGCATTTAAAGCACCTTAAACCCTGTGTGGCTGCTTTCCTCTGGATTAAGCTGCAGAGAGCCAAGGCCATGTGTCCCAGCAGAGAAGGTCTGTGTGGCATTCACGTGCGGGCATAACCCGTGTGCCCTGACGGGTACAGGCAGCTTGAGGTCCCTCAGGACCCTTTGCTCCCTTGCACGAAAACGTCTTGGCTTGATGAGCTCGTTGGAAACGGGGCCCCCAGGCTTGCAGAGCAATAGAATGAAGAGCAGGGAAGTCTTACAGCTGATGGGGCTTGTGAAGAACAGCAAAGGTTTTGTGGGCACACAACCCTCCTGTGCACACACACGTGCACCCCTCAGAGCAGGAGGTGTTTGGAGAAGAGCCTGGCCTGGTGCTACAGGACCGGGCCCTGTCTCCTGCACCAGAGCTGGGTGCCATCCGTGCTCAGGGCAGTGGGATGGGACGGTGCCTGGCCCTCACCCTGCCACTGCCCTCTCACGGTTCCTTAGGCCTGAACATCCCCATTCCTCTGGTAGATAGGTGGGCTGCCTGCACTCCGTGGAGCCCAAGAGCGCTGAGTAATGCTGAGCAGGATGAGCTCCCTTGTGTGGCCACCTCTCAACTTCTACCTAAAATACTGATAGGGCCTCACAGTGGCCAGGGAAGGGAAATTAACTCTAAAGACCAGTTACCTTGAAGGGGTTCTCACTGCCAGAGGGCAGGCAGCTCCTGAGACACAAGGCAAAGGGATGGTGGGCTCTGGGCATGACGATGCTGGGTTCTTGGTCCTGCTGCTGCCACCAGCGCTGTGCACAGGCATGTCTTTACAGGTCCCGTGTGCATTTCTGCAGGCAAGGCAAACGAATCCTCCTCCCCTGCTTGCTGAGTTCTTGTCCCCCCCAGAGGTATGGTGGGCAGGATAGCAGCATCCTATCCCTCTCACCACCCTGTATGCCCAACCCAGCACCCCCGGGTACCAGTGGAGCAGCACTCTAGCCTGGCGTGTGCCAAGGGGCACGTTTGTATTCTCAGGGTCATGGTCTGAGGCAAATTACAGCAGATATATTGCTGAATTCGCTGGCCAGGGCAACACCACAGTCAGATGTGCCAGCCTGGGGGCAGGAGCCAGGGCCCTGGGAGTACCTTGGTGAGCACGGCTCCAGCTCAAGCTGCTGCTGCTGGGAGCACTGGGGTCTGAGCTAAGTCACAGGGGCAGCACGACCTGTGAGGGCAGCAGAAATCTGAGCAGTTGATCTGTGCTGTGAGCCCCTCATTTGGCCAGCCAGCATTCAGGTCAAACACAGCAAACACTGTATTTGCCTCTGTTCAGACTCAGAGTGATGGCACATCTTTCACATCAACTCACGCAGTGTCAGAGAAGCCCCTTAGCTTGGCCTGTCCCCCCCCCCACCCCCCCCCCCCCCCCAGCCTCAGTACTGCTAGATAGAAAGGAGAGCTGTCCTAAGCTCTTCACTTACGCATGCACAGGCAGCAGCAGCCTGGAGCTCTCAACTCCAGCTCTTGGGTGTGACCCAGGCACCCTACAGCTTCCCTGACCCCCTGGGAGAGACCTGGGTGTCTTGTTCCGTGTGCTTTTAAGAGGGGCTTCTTCTGGGCCAGTGTGGCCACAGTCTCCAGGGAGGGAAGTGTTGCCCCCTCAAAGGTGCCCATGTGTCTGGAGCAGCCCAAGGATCTGTCTCATGCCTGAACTTAAAACTCACACAAGCTGCCTTTGTGAAAGGAATGGTCCCATTGGGGTGCTCACTTAAGAAGTGGGAGATCTAGGGTTTGGAGGGAAGGGTGCTGACTCCCCATGAAGGGGAGTCTCTGCAAAGAGAGACATGCCCCTGGATGTCAGGTGGAGGCAAATTTCCCCTCCACAGGAGGATGTACTAGAGGTAGAGTCATCAGGAAGGGGCTGGCGTGTCTCAGGCATCGAAGTGGCCCAGAATCAGACTCAGCTCTGCACCCCATGCAGTTAGGGACTACATGCATCTGCTAACACCCTTCTATTTACTATGGTGTTGCTAAAATAAATACAATTCGGTGAGGCTGAGAGAATCAGTTTTTACTCTTTCTGGACAAATATGGCCATTGCTCAAGCAAAAATTCACAGAAGATCTGCTATCATGTGTGTCACCCTGCGCACAAAAGACACTCTTCCTAAATAGAACTACTTCAGCATTCTATACTTTAATAAAAGCCTCATGCAAGCTAGTTTAGATTGGAAGTATGGGCTGGCCAAAATAAGCGTTGGTTGTCCCCTTGGAGCAGCTCCTGAGACATACAGGAAGACTGCAGAGCTCTCAGCACGTTTTGGGAGCAAATCCCCCAGACCAGGTTCCAGCGGCGCCTCAGTTTGGTCCCACAGCCCCCCTTCTGCATCTGCTTTCATTTATGTTCCTTGCAGCCATGGCAAATGGCTCTCCCCACCTTCATCATCAGTTCCCAGCACATAATACCCTGACAGCAAAATTAAGCTTGACCTCGCCTTCCCCTTGATAACGAGCTCTAGGGATGCATATTCATGAGCTGGCTGCTGCAGGGTGCAGGGATGAAACCCTATCCCCTCTCACTGTCTGGTGACAGTGAGTCTTCACTTCTTTAGCAGGTCCAGTTCACTGTCCCCTCCTGCAGGACTGTGTGTGGGACACCCCGTGCCACCAGCTCGCCCAGAGGTGAGGATGGTGCAATCCAAAAGCCAGTTGCTGCTGCAGGAGCAACAGTTCCCCCTCTGCCCAGCACCTCACCCCCCTGCCCAGCACACAGCACTTGGCTGTCCCTTCCCAGCCCTCCTGCCCATTCCCATCCAGCTCCCCACCTTTTGCATGACAGGGTGCCACATCCCACTCGCTGCCCACCCCCTCCTCCTCATTCCTCCGGGGCTCTGCCTCTCCCACTCGCCCCTGGGGAGGGGAGGAAGAAGCTGCTTCCTTGGCCCAAAAACGGAGCCGGGGATGAGAAGGAAAGTCTCTGGGGGGTGCCTGCAGGGGCACCTGTGAGGGGTGGAGAGGAGCAGGAGGGTGCAGCTGCCTCATGGCTTGTCCCCAGTGCTCCAGAGGGCTGGAGCTTCTCATGGTGGACCAGGACAACTCACAGCGGCTACAACACAGGCAGTGCTGAGGTAGCTACTGCTAGCAAACACACCCAACCCCCACCTGCTAAAATCTGGGCAATAACAATCATCCCCTTCCCGTCCCTCTCCCCACGGTACCTCCCCAGCCCTGGGAAGCTCCGTGTAACCACACACACAGCTTTGAAACGCAACTGCTTTAGTTATCTTCTCTTTAGTGATATTCTGGGTGGCACTCAGCAGACAGAACGCTCATTGCATTACAATTTCCACCTCGTCATTGTGAGACACTATCAGCTGGGTCAGACCAGAACCCACCCTTGGCTGGGCGGTTCAGGCCCGTGGGGTGGGGGGCACCCAGCCCTGCTGGAGGAGCGGAGGTGGGCTCCAGCCAAGCCGCTCTGCTACTGCTTCTCGTTTCTGCTGACAAAGGTGAGGAGGTCCATCGCTGTGACCACACCAAACACCATCTGCTTCATGAAGGAACTGCCCTTTCCATCGACTGTAAGCACAGAAAATGCCAGTTTAATGGGGGAAAAGATAAAAAAAACAGAACACAGCTCCCCCCTCCCCACAGCTGGGCAGAGGCTGCTACTCGTTTATGAAGAGAAAACCTTAACGGGGACGGCAGCATTTCAGCAGCAGTGAGGGGTGCAGCCTCGGTCAGGGGACTGGGATCACATCTGGGAGGTTTGAGCTGCACGCAGCTCCTCACCAGAGCGGGGAAACTTAATTTCCCAGTTGCCTTTACCCAACCTCTGTTCCAGTTCTGCTGGAAAGCGTTTGCAGGCCGAACTAAGGGGACTCTTTAAAAGCAGCAGTGAGACACTTCCTGCTCTGCTCTCATAAGGTCCTACGTTGCCGCCGCCGTTACTAAAACAGCATCGCAACAATCGCTTTAACTATCTGAGAAATGTTTTCTTAAATAAAAATTAAACTAGTCACCAGAGCCCAAACACGAGATAAAATGCAAGCTCCAAAGGTGTGGGGAGAAAGTAATAAATAAGGGGTGGGGGGGGGTAACTGACGGCATTAAAACAGCGGCTCTGGCAAAGCAAACGGGTGTCGCTTGAGAACCAGCGCGAGAGGCACTGTGTACAGCGGGCTGGTATTTTTTGGAGGGTGCCATTTAATTTGCGGATACCATATAATTTATATCGAAATGTGATACAAACCAGATTTTTTCATGAGTTTATGACAACTTCGCTGAGGAAGGAAGGTCTGCCAAGCATTGTTTTGGGGGCGGGGTGGGGAGAGAAAATTGGAAACGCACGTCGAGGGCAGGTCTGAGTGAGAGACTTCAGCTTGAAATGTTTCCTGGGAACGTGGCTGCACCTGCAAGCCAGCTTTAGGGCTGACAGGGCTTCGGGGCCGTGGAGATACAAGCAGTTTGCACACGGGGTGGGGGGGGGCTTCAGAGGCCCCACGTTCAGCAGGCAGCCCTTTGCTGGCAGTCCACACAGCGCAACATCGCGTGCTGCTCACCCCAGGAATGCTGTGCGTGTTCAGTGTGTAATCCCGTGAAATCAGTGTAATTACAGCCTTCGGCTCTAGTTTAGAAGCGCTAAACACGGGTCTTCTGGCTGCTTCCTCACGTTGCTAACATTTTAAACACAGCAGCTCCCTTGAGATAAGGCCAGATTCGTACCTCTAGAATTTTTACGGTATAATTGTACTGGAAAGGTGTGTTGGGTCAGATTCGCAGAGCAGCGCCTGCCACCATACCTGTTTTGGTCAGGGGAGCAAGGAGGTGTGACCCCTGTTGCCGTCAGCACAACCCTCGTGCTGACGCTGTCTCGACCGCGCGTGACTCGACTGAGCCGGTTCGCTTCACCGGGGAGGGGGTGGCTGCACAGGGGCTTGTCGATACACCAAAGCTGCTGGTCAGGATGCTTTACTGGCCTCATCTAAAGGTGCAGAGCATCCCTGTACCCAGCCACGGGCCAGGTAAGGTTCATACACAGATGCCTCGGACTGCACATGCCAGTGTGCACCGTGCCTCCTGTGTCCCAACTCACGTGCCCCTGCCACAGGGCTTCCTCGCGGTCCCATACATTGTCTTTAGCTTTCCCAACTCACCCTGGACCTCGAGGGTAGGTGTCTGATAGCACCCAGCATGCCAGCCCCCTTAGCACACGGATTTATCCAGCCCCTGGGGGCACACAGGCATGAGGCCATCTCTTGGCTGTGTCTCTGGAGGTGGCAGGTAGGAACAGGGGTGTCTAGAGAAGGTGGTGCAGCCTCAGGTCCTGCACAGTGGAAGGTCTTTAAGCAGCGGGACGCAGACTGTGCAGTTTGTGCCCTTGCTCTTGGATGCCCCAACTACACCAAACCTTTACCTAATGTGCCCAAATGCCCTTTTCCACCTCGTGCTCAGGATGCTATGTCTGCAGAGATCCCCAGCTGCCCTCATGTTTCCTCTGCTGCCCACAGCCAGCAAGGCAGCTGAATTTGGTTTCAAGGTCGAGACTAAACCGATACTAGAGGCCTGAGCCTACATCTGTGCTGCAATGGCACTGCACCCCAAGCTGATCCCCACAGTCCACCTTGGCTGTCAGAGGGGACCAAACAAAATCCCATCCCCAAAAGTAGGTTTCCATGGGAAACCATGACAGCAGGGGAGGGCATGGAGCTGATGTGTGCTTCAGCATCACCCCTCCAGGCAAGGACAACACAGATCCCATAGCCAGGATCTGGGAAGTGATCCTGCAGGATACACATCCACTAGTGTGTTGGTCCCGGGCTCCTGTGGTTAAGGTTTCTCCCCTCTGCCCGTATCGCTCTGATGTCAGGGAAGGGTGAGTAGTTGGCAGCTCGGGGGTGTTGCAGAGCCACGGGGCAGACACCTGCCCTGCCAAGGCTCAGGGGCTGCGCGTGGAGCAGCTGCACTGATACTGCCAAGCACAGGGTGAGGGTGTCTCTCTCCCCTCTCGAACGTCCGCGCAAAGCCCACACCGTGCTCCTGCAGATACCTACACTGCATCTGCTCATGTACAACGATAGCAAAATGGTCATTCTCCAGGATGCAGGAAAGCTTCCCAAGGCTGTCCTCCAGGCCAATCTAAACAGGGCAGAAAGAGTCATTTTGCATTTCACTTCATATTTATATGAAAATGATGTGGAGCCCGAGTCCTGCCTCTGCCTGTAGCCGTGACTGGTCAGGGTGGCACCCAGATGGACCAGGATCAGGTGCACCTCACTCATCTGCACAGTTTTGGGGAGATGAGAGGGGATATAAGCAACCTGCAAACCTGGCTTTGCTGTAGATGAAATACAACACTGTCTCCCCCCAGCCCAAAGGGCCTCTGTGGACCAGCATGAGGTGGTGGCTCACCTCCTCTAAGACACCACCTGTTTACCTCACTCCATCTCTGGACCACTGACAGCCATTCAACCCAGGCGTCCCTCCCCTGCACACCCACAGGACCTGCCCTGTGTCCTGTCAGAGACTGTGTCTGCTGGCCCAGCTCTGCTAAACTCTTGCAATGGTTGGGCTTTGATTTCAGAGCATGCTGATCCCCCAGCTGGACAAAATCTTTTGACGATGTAAGGCTGGGAATGGATGTTCATGCACTTTTCTCCTGAGGTGAAAGCTCCTGTGTCTGAACCCCGCAGGCTCAGCAGCATTTTTTGCAGGTACTTGTCCTTACTCTCATATCCATGTTGTCCCCATCACCCTCCCCACCTCTCTCTACCTTCACCTCTTTGTCTTTTCATTGACCTCCCAGCTCCTCTCACACCTCAGGGCAGTAGTGCTGCCCCAGGACAGCAGTTGACACCAACCACGCAGCTGCAGCCATAGCAGTACCTTTGAGAACTGGTCGTAGATGACCTTCGTAACGGGGTCTGAGAACTGTGCGTTTCCAGCCAGCACTGAGGTGAGGGTGTTGCTGAGGGTCACCATTCCCAAAATAAGTCTGTAAGAGAACAGGGAGTTTTCAAAACGGTCAGACCTGAGGTAGGGCACATGTTTTATGTAGGGGCTGAACTGCTCCCTGCCAAGTGCCATCAGTGGGAGGCACCGGCTTCCTCCTCATCTGAGCAGGAGGAGAAGATCCTTGTCCTCACCAAGCTGTAGGTTTAACAGTAATTAAAGTCTGCATTGCAGTCCAGGACTTAGCAGCTGGGAGAAGAACCTCTAGTTGCTTATTTGTGTGGGTTTCCCACCCAGCCATCACCTCTCCTCTGGCGTCCCTGTGCCTGTGCACTGAGCTAGCCTCTGCTGAGTCTTGCAGGCACTGGATTTGGCTTTGACCTTAACTGGCTCATTTACAGGGAGTTTTCCTGATGAATCTTCACCAAAAAAAAGCTGATGATGTTCTTCAAATACAGAATCCAACACAAGAGCCCCATCACTGCATCAATAAGTGGGACTTTCTCTTTAGCGTCATCAGGGCTGCTTTTCCCAAGTGAAGGGCTGTCTCTGTAACAAGTAAAAATAGTTACCCTGATTCAGCAACAACAGGAGCTTGGTCGTATCCTTTCTCCTGGAGGATCTCAATTGCCTTTTGACAGCTGACTTCTGGGAGAAGAATGAGAGGGGCTGAAAGATTCAGTTTCTGCACCTTGATGTTCCACCACCTGTTGAGAGACAAATGGCAGCACCAAGCTGTTAGTCTCTGCTGCGCGGCTGTGGGCCTTGCCCAGGGAGGCAAGGCCAGAATTGGTAAGACCAACCATACAGAGATATTCAGCCTGCCTGCAATGCTCTCCCCTCTCCTATGCCCAAAGCAGAAATGCTGCAAGCCCATCGTGGGCAGGTTTTCTTGGAGCCAAGCTTTCCCTTGTTCATACAACTCCCAAGGCAGGGCTTGGGCCAGCAGTCAGCTAGCTGCTGAGGGCTTCACTGCAAGCTCATGAGTGGAGGCCCTGGTCCTCAAGTGTATCCTCAGTCATCAAAATACAGCATTTGCAGCTCTGCCAGGAGACAGCCTGGGAGAGATGCTTGTGTGACCTACAAGGCACAAGCTGCGCTTGTTTGCTGGGAACAACAGGCAACTCTCAGCTCATCTCAGCCCTTCATCCTGGCCAAACAGGCAAGGAAATGCTAGAGGCTGGAAGGGCCAAGAGTAATTCCGAGCAGTCACGGGAGACCTTGGAAATATATTAGGTTTTTAGGAAATATTTTGCGATAACCTTTGGTTATAGCAACCCAAAGGAGCAAGTGACATCAGTAATACCCGCTGTGAGGCAAGGCGCTTTCCAAACAACCAGCATTTGTCCGGCCACACGTCAGCTGGCATCAGCAGTTTGTCTCTGATTCCCTGCCTGGAGGGGACTCTTCCCCCATGGAGTGTGAGACAGCTGAGTTGGTCAACTTTTCTGGCCCGCACTCTGTGAGAATGAAAATTCACTCTTCCCTGCCTGAAAAGACCTTCAGAGCTGTTTGAAAGGGTGCTTGCTACAGGAGGGACTTATCTCCTCACTGGCCTGATGTTTCTGTGAACATCAGCTGTGGAGTAGAGTGAGGAGGTTTGAGTGGAGCTGGATGTCCACCTCAGTAGTTCTGCTCGGCAGGTTTAGGTGGCTTGGACAATGACTGCCACATGGGAGGGGGTCAGCAACTTCAAGACAGAAATGGCCCCTTTCTAGTCTTTGACAGCAGAACTGGGATAACTAACAACTCAAAAGAGAGGAGCTGAAATCACAGTCTCCCCAGAGGAATCTGGACTTAATTTTGTTACTTCTAAAAGATAATACTTTCCTTTGAAGATAATAATTTCCAGACTCAGAAAGCTGATTCCCTTAGCACTGTTTATGCCAGCAGAAGATGTCTTACCAAGGCTTGTGCTCCTGGACGTCATTGAGGAAACCATTTTTTATCATCCACTTATCATTCACAAATTTGGACCTAGAAATCACCAACAAAGAGCAAGTCTGTAAGCCCTCCAGAAGAAGTCGTGCTTTGTTTCATGCACCAGACCACAGCACTGCCCCGGGGCTCCCATGATTTTTGCAGCTGGCTGCTCTTAGCCCCTTTTAAGGTCAACGGGAGCTGCGGGTGCTCAGTAACTCTTACAAGCATGCCAGCTATTTGCCTTCCTAACTTTAGGCATGCAAGTTCAAAACTGTAGCTTGACTGATTCCTGCTCCGTGCAGTCAGTCAGGGACAAGAGGAGGATAAAACCCAGGTGTCCCAGCACGCAACCCCTGGTGCTTGCCACTGCAGTTTGCTCCTTCTCCCTGTTGTCTATTTTATTTCTTTTCCTGTGAGCTGCTCGAGGGAGACTCCCAGCTCCAGGCTTACTCCAAGTGCCAGGCTATCAGACTCATTGCCCTCTGGCAACCCACACCACCTGGGCTCAGTAGCCCTAAGCTCACGTCACCGAAGGGCACCATGACCCCAACCAGGGACATATGCAGAGGGCGATGGTGAAGGCTGTGGGAGTTCCCACCCCACTGCCAGAAAGCAGGAGAGGAGGAGAGAAACTCACATGTAGTTCCTGACAGAGTCGGGCAGGATGACAACACAGCGCTGACCCTCCTGCAGCTCCTGGGCAGCCCGCACGGCGACCGACATGGCACTGCCCGAGCTGCCACCTGGATGGGCACCAAGAAGAGAGAGAGAAGCATTGGGGCTGCCCAGGGTGTAGGGCCACAGTCTTTGTGTAGTCTGACACTACCAGGGGCACTGAGACCACGTGGTAGCAGAGGTGGCACATCATACACCAGAGCAGCTCAAGACACTGGGGGTGGGAGGACAATTGGCCCCACAGCCTTGTAGCTTTTAGGGTCAGGAAGAGGTAGGGCCTGAAGGGTCGTGGTCATATGGTGGCTCTTGGCAAGGAACTTATGAGGCAACATAAGAGTCACCTAACGAACATCTTGAACCTCGTCTTGTGATGACTCTGAGGGCACTCCAAGGACTGAAAGGTTCAATATGGGGCCATTCATACCACTGCTGACCATGCTGCACCCCTTCTTTGGGTGAGGAGACCATGCCAAAGCTAGAGTTTCTGGCTGACATATTTGGCAGTCAAAGATTGGCTTTAAATGCATTGTAAAGACTGAAAAACCCATAAACATTACATTCATGCTTGGAATACCAGGCCAACGTGATGGGAAGACTTAAATGCTGCCTGTGTCTGTGTGCACGCATGTGGTTTGCTGCACGTAGGGAAAGCAGGTCCCTGCTTTACAGAGGCAATTCTTCCTCCAGTAGTTCGAGTACTGGAAGTCAAACATATTCCCCTATCTGTGTGCCAATTACACACCACACTCCAGGCAGCACGTATTTTACAGCAGGTTAATTAGCACCGGGTCACATTTTTCAAACAAATGAGGAAAGGTCCTGAAAAATGCAGTTCTGGGAACATGAAGCTGCTCACAAATTACAGCTGAGTTTCAGCAAGTGGTTTCTGTGGAAACACAGCGACCCTGTGCCTGCTAGGTTAAAGCAACACTTCAGCCTTTCGTTATGAATGGCCCGATCTTGTCCAAAACTCCCTGGATGTGAGTGCCCAGGGCTTTTATCAGCTCTCACAACAAGCTGGACACAAACCTACAGCTATCAGTTTGGTGGCAGGGAAGGCTGAAAACCACTGATGCCATATAGAGGCTCTCAGGGTACAGGCAGGGTTTGTCTGAGGGCACCTGTTCTTTTCGGAAAGCGGGTGGGATCGCTTACAGCTTGTTGGCACAGGGAGAAATACTCAGCAAGAACATCTTACACTTTCTTTACTTTCAAACTTCCCTGTTCCAAATCTGTCACCTCTAGCGTGGCAGCCATTCAACAACAGAGAGTACAGCCTTGCAGAGTTGGTAGTGGAGCGACAGTTTTAGCCCACCTGTCTTGCCCTGAGTCCCATTAATCCTCTCTTCAGCTCTTGTAACACTACACCAGAGAGTCAGGCCTGAAGATCCAGTTCCATGCACAAAAGTGCTCCAGTAAGAGGAGAGTTATTGCTTCTATAATTACTGTGGCCGGTGAGTCAGACCTCAGACCACTGACTCACTGCCACACCTCTGAAGTCTGCAGTGACCTGTGCACCAGCTCAGGGTTTGGCCATTCAGCCCACTTAACCTAGCAGGCACAAAATGCAGAGAGCACCTACCCCGAAGCATTTTGCTCCCAAAAGGATGAGGTTCAGACAGTCTGTTAAGAAAGGCAATGTTTGTCAATGGTGCTTACCACACAACAATCCCTCCTCTCTAATCAGCCTGCGAGACATGAGGAATGAGTCTCTGTCGTTGCATTTATACCACTGATCAATCACCTGGAGAGAAAGCAAGAAGGTTGGTTCTTGGCGGTGTTATTTCAGGCTGTCCTGACCCTGAGACATGCCACGGTGCCGATGCTCACAGCATCTGGCAGCTGCCGTGAGCTGCTCCCCACACTTGCTGAAAGCAAACGCATTTGGCCGGGAATCCTTGGTCCGAGGGGTGTGTCCTTGCTTGCAGGCATCTTTCCAGCCAGCACCCTTTCCTTGGAGAGTTAGGGATGTCTGACAGGCCCATCGTCAGGATGCAGAAGAGGGAGCGGTGTTCGTGATGTCCCAGGCTAGGCTAGCACTAACTGTCAAGGTTCTACCAGGTAAAATCAGATCCAACTACAAGAAGAGTTTTGGGTCACTACAGGTCAAAGCTCCAAAGGTCTGTATCGGCCGCAGAGATGTCGTTAACGCAGCCCCTGAAAACAGAAAGAATCTGGGGTGTGAGACTGGGAAGAACCTTTCTAAGAATGAGGGCAACGGGGGGAACAGGCAGCTTGAGTTGGGGCGTTAAAGCATGGTGCCTGGTGGCAACTGGTACATGAAGAAGACATTTGACAAGAGGCCATACAAGGTGCACAGTCTGCTGCCTTACATGGCTTGGATCTTTTCTTCCAGCCCATAAAAGGTGCAGGGTTTCTGCTGTGTGCGTGTGGTGCCTACAACAGCGAAGGGTTGGGAAAGGCTGGTGTGATGCAAAGCAGCCTCAGCACTGGCCTCCTCCATGTGACTGTAGTGCAAGAGGCATGCTCTGAACATTGGTGAGGCTACCATGGCCTATTCCTCATTTGCCCTGTGTTTGGCTTCTCCTTGCAGGTCAGCTATAATCAGATTTACTCAGAGAAGATACCTTAGTGCTGGGGTCCCAACCCCCACACAACAGCTTGTTCTGCACTGGGAAGGCACATGTATAGCCTGAGGGCTGGGCCCAGCCAGGTGCCAGAGCTGGCTGCATCTAAAATTTGGGGTAGGTTGGATGCAAAGGCAAAGATCAGACAGAGGCTTCTTGTCACACAGCTACTTACTGATCTGTCAAGGACCGTAGGGATAAAGTCATGCCCGATCCCCTCCACCTCGATGGTTGTGGTGTCTGTCTGGTTCATCTCACTGGGCAGAGCAACGATGGAGCCATCAGGATCAACGCCGATGATCTTTAAGGGCAGGAAGTTTTGTTAAACCACATAGGGGAGTCAGAAGTAGCCAAACACACCACTCAAAGGAAAAATGACCCACGCCCTTATCAGCTACGTTTTCCTTTCTGTGATATTCCCATCCATTGGCAGCATGGACAGCTTCCAGGATGAGAAGGTATTGTTTCCTACTGTCTTTTTAAATAGATCCTAAGTAGTGTTCAGCTGCTGCAGGAGTGATGGGTGGCTTAAAATGTTCTCACTCTCGAGGTGTTTGTCATCACCCTTTTGGCAGAGCCCACTGCTTCCAAAGCTCAACCCTTAGGGTAGCGTGGGCACTCCTTAATCTGCTCCAGTGCACAGCCAGCTAGTTAGCTCAAACCTGTAGAAACCCATGGCTACAGACACCCCTTCTAGATCTAGTTGCATTGGCTGATGGAAGCACCTCTCTGATTCCTTAGAGCTGTACATCTGGGCTGAGGTTGCACTCAGCTTAAGAAGGGATGGGGACACTGCTCCACATGCATCTTCGGGCGGTCAGCGAGGTTATCTCATGCCCAGGTCCCTCAGTGGCTGGCTCAGCAATCCAATCTCAGTTTGCCATCAGTGGACTGGGGAACCCTCACACTCCAGCTACACTGGGGGGGCAGTAATCATCCAACCTTCACTCTCTCCTGAAGCACAAGCTCTGCGGAATGAGCATCTATGGCTGGTGTCAACCACAGAGCACAGAGGCTTTTGCAACAGTAGCTGAGAAGCACTTGCACAGTCTGTTCCCCCCGTGGAGCTGCCAGAGTGGAAACTTTGAGCAGCCAGGTTAACCAGGAGCAGCAGCAGTAAAGGGGATCAGTAGGGCTGGCCACTTCTGCAGGGGACACCTGACTGTGTCCATCCTGCAAAGGGCAGGGCACTGGGCAGGGTGGGATTAGCAATGGGACTTCTAAGGCACTTGGATGGATCTAGGGCAAGCTGAGCATGGCACCAAACGGCTTCTAACAAAAGCCAAGCTTGCTGTGACAAACAAATAGGTGGAGACAACAACTGCTAGGGGGCTAGGCTGGATCAAAAGCACAGGCAGGAAAACCTAGGCATTTTCCATGACTCCCAGCAGGTTCCCAGCTTACCTTGCAATCTGGGCACTTCTCCTTCAGCTTCCTGGCGATGCCGGTGATGGTGCCGCCGGTGCCAGACCCAATCACCACCATATGGACCTTGCCTGCAGGTTAGGGAAGAGAGAGGCTTGCAGGGGCTCAGAGTGGCCTCCAGCATAGTCTCCCCATTATTCAGGACCCTGAGTGCAGATCCAGATGCTGTGTCCCTCAGCTGCTACAGCCCCATGTGCAGAAAGGATAGGCAGAAGTCACACTAGCAGAGCGGCTCGGATGAGCGTGCAGGATCTGAACACAGCTGCTCCTGGCTCAGCACAGGGGGCTGAACGTGACCTCCAGCTCTCCCAGTGGTCTCCATGATTTCTGCATCTTTGGCATCTACTGGCTTAAGGGGGCAGGGAGTATCCCAGTGTTCCCAGCCCTTTCAAACTGTACCACGTTGAAGCAAAGCATGCACATCTATAACAACACATATCAATAACAGGCACAGCTTTCCAGACAGTGTCAGCACCTACAGTAGAGCGAGGGCAGAGCTCTGCCTGGCATTGATGTCAGTCCGATGTAGCCCTGCTAGCATCAGTGAAATTACACTGGTGTAGGAGCAGAGTCAGCATCAGGCCTTCAGAGCCCTGTGCTGCAACTTCATTGGGAAAAAGGGATCTATAATTCACTGCTGGCAGCCAGTAGGAGCAAATCTAAACGTCGTAGTGGAGGGAAGGCTGGGACTCTATTGTTTCTGTTGCTACCCGACTGCCTTACAATTATGAAAACTGTTCTCCAGTTAAAACCCTTGAGCCCTGTTTACATTTTAGACTGCTCCCAGGGCTGGCAATAAATTTCACTTCTATCTGCACAGCCATGGACTGGGATAGGACTTTATCCTCCCCCAGCCATCACATTGAATGTCATCAGCCTGTGGAGTTTCAGTCTATTTTGATTTGCAAATGAACGCTGCTGGATCAGATGCAGCTTGCCGTGCCCTGATGAATTTGTATTCCCCAGTGAGGCCACCTTGTGCTCTCAGCTGGTGGGTCACAGAGAAGTCAGTGCTGCAGAGGTGTTGTAGCTGCAGAGATGGGCTCGTCCTCCTTGAGTGCAGCCTGAATTTGTTAAGTCTCTGGACTCCTCCCTTAGGTTTTTGAAAGGAGAGGCCGTAGCAGGGAAGCCCTGCAGGCTCAGGTGGATCTGGATGGGATTACGCAGAGTTGCCTCACCCTGTGCGTCAGTATTATCGAGGGTGACTTCACCTACAGAGGCCCTTTTGGCCGTGTCTAGACATTTAGGTCAGTAAACGATGTAAAACAAGCTTCTCAGAGAGGGCTGTGGCTCTCTGCACTTCCTCAGCCCACAGAAACAATAGTGCAGACAGTACCTTCACACTGCTCCAGGATCTCCTCCGCTGTGGTGTCGTAATGAGCCAGGGGGTTGCTTGGGTTTCGGTACTGTTTGTTTCAACAGAGAACAGCACCAGTTACTGTCTGAAGTGTAGGTCAAATACCAAACTAGCAGTGGCTCCTGCTGAGCTTTACCCAGAGCATGCAGCCGCCCAGCCAGGCCAGGTGACAGGTATTCATCCTGGTTGTCACTTTGGGACAGGTTTCTAAGCATGTTTGGGATTTGTCCACGCTGCAAGATCAAACATGCCTACAAGCACTCATTCTCTTGTCACTTGGTTCCTATTTAGTGTGGGGATGGTGCAGCAGCTTTGCCATATGCTGCACTGCCAGGTTGTGTAGGATTTGATGGTCTTGTTAAAGTCCTAGCTGCTGCACACAAGAGAGCTCCTGGGTGTTTTAACTATTGCTTAGCCAGAAACATTTTTATCCTTCTCTGCTGCCCTGAAAAAGTTGGAAACACAGCCCCACCATACTTCTAAAGGGCTCAGGAAACAGAACAACATTCCTCCCTTAAAAAACTTCTTTTCAAGTGTCATATATGTAATTTTGTGAGCTGCTTTGGGGCATTTGTGGCTGGCAGTGCAGCAATTTAGGTGGCTGGGAAATGTGGGCTGGAGTAGTTGTCCTACCTGTACAGAGGGATTTACTGCAAGGGGTGCACAGGTACAGCACTGAAATGTGTGCAGCCCTGTGTTCACACCTGTGGACCAAGCTGCTTCTGAAAAGCATGTTCAGACACTGAGCTTCCTGTTAGCAGGAAGATAATTTATAGTTTCCCTGACTTTCCTGTGCTCTAGGAGTTCCCTGCCCACTACAGGGATCCCCTCTTGCAACGGGGTCAGGCTGGAAGGAGACGTGCCTTCCTGTACCGGTCCCAGTGCTGCTGGTCTATTTTCCCTCTACAGCATGAGGTTTATTTCTGAGGCAGAACAGAGGCTGCCAGCCAGGCATTAAAAGTGATTTTTTTTTTCAGGTCATAGTTAAATCT
Source organism: Gallinula chloropus (assembly GCF_964237585.1). Lineage (NCBI taxonomy): Eukaryota > Metazoa > Chordata > Aves > Gruiformes > Rallidae > Gallinula > Gallinula chloropus. The sequence continues at coordinate 119,070,282 of NC_140085.1, forward strand.
GAAGCAATTTGAGGAGCAATTTGAGTGTGCGAGAGAACCCAGCCTCACCCACATCCAGGCTTTGGCAGCAGTATTACAGGTTTGGAAGTGTCCCTTGTTTTGCTCCTGCCACCTTGTGCTTTACAGAGGAGCGATTCGGTTTCAAACACCATAACACACTGATGAGATCCGCCCCCGCTGCCAATTTGAGCGAAGGGCCCGAAGCCCGGCACACTTGGAGCACACGCTATAAACCACATTTGGAAAGAGAGTTGGTGCAGGAACAGTGTTTACCTGGTCCAGGATGTGAGAGTTTGGGATTTCACTTTTCAGCTTCCAGGCAACACGAATGTTAGACTCCGGGGCATCAAAGCGGGTGCACGGGGTCCTCACGATTTCAACACCCAGGGCCTTCAGAATATTGACCTTTGAGGGGGAAGAGAGTAGATGTAACACAACTGATCCCACGTAGTGATGGTAATCCGAACCTGCAGGCTTATGGCAGCATCAGATGCCAGAGGAACTTCACATGTGGGAGACATTTAACATTTGGAGATACAATGTCTGATTCTCAATTATACCAGCTCTGACATCTGCCTGGCACCTAAAGACTCCTGCCTGAAGCTGGCACGTGGATTCAAGCCTGGTCTCATGCCCCTTTCTACTTGGAGGGCAGGCTGGGGGCACAGCAGAGGTAGGTAACACTGCACTGCTCCTTGGTACCCAGGGAAAGGGGCAGAAGGGAACCAGGGTAGGGAGCAGTGGCTCCTGTGTGCTGCAGTCTGAGCCCCTACATGCAACAAGAAGGTCTATAAGATGTCTTTGTCCCACGTCCCTTCTCTCACCTCACCAAGTGCAGGGAAGGACCAGCTACAAATCAGCTGTAGGGTATTAATCCACTCACCACGGGGGGAGAGAGGGTCAAAAGAGAAGGGTGGGTGAGTGCTGGGGTGCCTGGAGATGAAGTCCATGACAGGTGGAGGTGGCATCTGATCCACACGAAGCTTAAGTGAGATTTAGGTTGAAATGAGGGTGGTGCTTTGGAGAAGGGCTCAGTTTTGAGCTAAGTCAGGGTCCAGGTCTGGCTTCACTGTCATGAGTTAGCTGAGTAGTTTGGCTCCCCAAGGCAGAGATTTCTGCAGTCTCCAGGATGGCAGTTTCACCTCATCACCAGCTCTCATGCAAGAAGGCAGCTCAGACAACCATGTCTCCAGGTTAAAGAAAACCATAGCGACAAGGAAAGACCAAGTGACAGGTCAGATGTGAGAGGAGAAGACAGCAGGACCGACAGCAGAGCCCCAGTGCCTGCCTGCCTCCATCCAGCCCTTGCCCTCGCAGACAGCAGATCCTGCTCCATCTCTCTGCAGGCACACGCTGTGTTTGGCTAACACATGACCTCAGCTACACTGCTCACGCTGGATGATCAGCCAGGCCACCACAGTGTGCTTTTCTTTCATCAAGAGGAAATCTTCTGAGTAACTACAAAGCAATGTCAGTGTGTGCGTGGTGAGGCTCCTCACCCTTTGAAGGAGAGGGCACTCTGTCTGTAGAAAGGGAGAGGCAGGGTGAGGCAGGGGGGGAGATGTTCCCCAGCTGCAGGGTAATACTGTACAGAGCTCTGACCTTTTCCATGCTCATTTTCTCCGGCAAGACGATGATGCAGCGGTAACCTTTCACTGCAGCCACCAGGGCCAGCCCGATTCCTAGGGGATGGGGAGGAAAGGGAATTGGTTAGTGACAGCATTTGGCAAGGCCGACCGACACACATTGCTGCCTACCTTCCTCTCCCACCCATGAGCACAACCTAAAAATGTCAACCCATGGGCTACAGGTGACAAGGGCACCCTGCTGGGATGTGCCAGGAGCCTGGGAGGATGCACTAATGGGCAAGCCCAGCTGCAGTGTCCCTCTTGCTCAAGAGCCTGTTAGCGTGACACAGAGCCAATGGCAGGGCCCGGGAGCGCTTTCCTCCCCTCACCAAGGCTCAGGTCTCTTCCTTTGCTTTCGGGGACACGGGAGAGAGGAGGTGATTTTTGTCTCAGGAGCACCTTCCCCTCCCCCTCAACTGCTCTCAGCTGGACACACACAGACAAAGCTGCACGTCACCTTGTGTCGAGCGGGCAAAGGGGATCTCCTCTCCGGTTTCGCTGTGGGTGATGGATGGAGCCAGCTGCTCCCCAGCTAGAGGGGGGAGGTGAGGCGGGAGCAGCATGTCTGTCCCTGCGAGAGGGCGCTGGGGGTGGGCAGGGTCATGGTGCCACCCCGACTGCCCCAGGTGGGCAGGGAGCCAGGGCAGCCAACGGAGAAACAGTGCTGGGGCACACAGGCCCCCTCACCCCTGTGGCTGTGGGTTGTCCAAGGACAGGGGGGCTGGTTCGGGGGCACCTGCAGCAAACGGGCCAGTAAGGAGTGAAATTCCTAGAGACAAGCTCTGATTTCTATGGCTAGTGAGAGGGAGGTGGGGAACACAGGGAGGGACATGGCTTCAACTCTCTCCAGTGTGCCTTGACAGCCTCCACTGTGCCTCAGGAAAGCGCACCAGGTACACACACATCCCCGACACGGTGGGGACATTGGTGCTGGGAGCAGAAAAGGGCCATGGAAACAGCATGGTCCTGTGCAGGCTGCAGAACTGAGGTGAGTCTCGTCTGCTGTGACCCAGTGCCTGAGCAGGATGACAGTCACAAGGTTAAAAAACCAAAACAACAAATGATTTGTCTTTCAGCCTGTCAGGGAAACCTTCTTGGGAACCTCTGAATACTCAAGAGCCTGAATATTCCCAGCCTGAAATCCCCTGGGATTGCCCTGGCTCCTCCAACTCCCCAGCCTGTCTACCTTGCTGCAAGATAACCTGGCAGGCACACCTGTGCAGGTGTGGGATCCTGCAGACCCTTGGGAATTTCAGCAACAAGGCAGCTCAGCACCCTGGGATGCCTGCAGCTGTTGGGAGAGGAGCCTGGGGGAGGACAAAGCCAGAGCCACGAGGGCACAAGCTGACTTTGCAACTGCAAGAACTCAAATTCCTGCCCCTCCAGCAGCTCCTCATAGATGCCACCCCACCTGGTACCTCGCAGAAGGAACATCCCTGCCCTTCCCACCTGTATTTCCTGAAGTGGGTTCAATCAGCGTATCTCCTGGTTTTATAATCCCGGCTCTCTCTGCATCTTCCACCATCCTCAGGCTGATGCGGTCCTTCACACTGCCCCCTGCGTTGAAGTACTCGCATTTTGCCACTGGAAATGAAAGGTGAGGCTCGGTAAGGGACAAGCTGCAGCCAGGGGCACCAGCTCCCTGCTCCCCCCAGCCCTCACTGTAGTCATTCGAGGACACCCATTCCTCCCCCTTGGGACTGTCCTTTGCTAAGTGGAATGCATCCACCGTTTACTTATGGGGTGCTGCACTTGTCATGGGATTACCCACCAGAATACCCTAGTCCATCTTTCCCCCCATGTTTCATCTACCTGCTGCACACTGAAGGCAGGCCTGGTAAATCCAGGATGGGTTTAACATCAACTAGATATGCAGTGATTGCTAGGTGGAGGGTCTCACACTGGTACGATACACCTTGCAGCCCTGCCTTGAAGACTCTTCCCTGAGCAAGGCACTGTCAGGGTTAACAACTAGGTGTCACAGTCTTTCTTGGGGCATGGCAGGTATTCATAGGTATCTAGAAAGGCCCACTTCTGCAGGGGTGATCTGCAGTCCTGAATGGGGTGCCATAAAGAAAAAAAAATTACAGCTGGCACTTTCAAATGTCAGCCCAAATTCTAATTGATTCACTGAGCCCCCTTCCCCCCAAAAACCCCCAGGTAACAGAGACTTCATGCCCAAACTGCAAGGCACCCCTTGGCTGCCAGTCAGGCCCTCCACACCACTAATGCTTGGAGCAAGGCTCTCCTCACCAAGGTTTTGATGAGCACCTGCATCTGAACTGATGGCAGCGAGCTCTGTTTGCCAGGCAGCAGGGAGGAATGTGTGCTTTCAGGGTGCCACCTGCTTCACCCCAGCAGAGACAGCTACCTGGGGCTGGCAAATCAACCCCACACTTGAGCAGCCAGAGCGACAGGGTTTGCATGTTGTAATGCAAAACTCCTAAAGCCTCAGCTGCTCAGGGATCCCCGGAGGCACAGAAATCCCAGGTAATCGTGTCCAGCCGTCACTGCTGCCTTGGGGCAGCACTGCTTTACTCACTCTAGTATGTGCTCCTAGGTAAGGGGCTCTCTGCTGACCTGCAGCTCAGAGGACTATGCAGCTGCCCTGCCTGTCGTATTCCCCTTCCCCTCCTGCGCCAGGGGAGGGAGACACCTTCCCAGAAAACACGGTCTTCCCAGCTTCCCCACCGCTGTTCGCACTAAATCCTCTCTCTCTCTCTCTCTCTCTCTCTCTCTCCCGTTAGGTACTTTCCCCAGCAAGACATCCTCCAAGGGACTGACAGCTTCAGAGAGGGACCAGACATGGCAGACCTGTCCTTCCACCTCTGCTCCATGGCTACCTGCTCTGCCCTGAGGCATCGTTCTGGGAATCGTGAGGTGATGCACCGTGGAGGTTGCAGGGTTAGGGACCTGAGGATCCCAGATCCTGAGAAGGGATCTGGTCGAAGAGCACAGTAGGCTCCATATGGCCTGGTGCCCAGTGGAGGCTGGCTATGGGGTGGACAAGGTCTTGCTGGGCCCTTCCATTGAGCATGAGCACTCCTCAAGTCTCCTTCCTGCCCAGCTATGTGACACATGAATCTTACTGCCTGAATCTTACCGTCCTTCTGCCCAGTTTGGCTGGAGTGATTTAGGTAGGGTTAAATGTTATAGGAAAGGAGGTTGAAAAGTCCTTACACACAGAGACAGCCTAATCGTACCCCCCTTACTTCTGACAGGGAGCAGACTGAATACAACATGAGGCAGCACCAGCACTGTGCTAACATCCCCTTGGGGCAGGGCTTGGGTCCTGCCAGAAAGCCTGTCCCTGCAGCCAGTGCCTTGGCTTGGCCTTTAGCACCAGGGCCTAACACCTTGTCTCACAGACCTGGCTGTCTGCAGCCCTCACGGCTCTGCCTGGGGCTGCATTTTGGAAAGATCCCCAAGAGAAGCTGCCACTTTTCCCCACACAGTGACACAGCAGATGACAGTACCTGGTGGGTCTCCAGCTGACCTGGTGGAGATGATGTGAAGGCTGAGTAGAGTCCCCACACCGTGTGGGAGCTCTGCCTGGCTCCCAGGGACTGTGCTGGTGTGTGTCCCCCACAGCCTGAGCTGCTCCCTCTGCCTGGGCAGGCTGTGGGTAGAGCCCTGCCATGCCCCGTATCACCCAGCACATTTTGGGAAGTCTCAGCCAGTCTCTTTTCTGTGCGTGTTGCATCCTGCCCAGGGTGCTGCAGTATCCCTGCCCGTTCCATGATGTCATCCACCCATTCCCAAATTCAGCCCAGCTCTTCTCTGAGCTTATACTGCAGTTATTTGAAAGGAGAGACACCTCCATAACCATCAGCCCCCTTCTCATTGAAACCATCCTGTTTGGTCTGGCAAATGACTGTAGTGTAAACTAGCAGGCAGGAGAACCTGACATTACACATCTGTGCTGCTTCTCCACAGAACCTCTTCTAAAGCCTCCCTCCATCACCACCCCTCACCTCATGGCATGGAAAAACTTGGTGGAAAGGGGACACTCACAGAGCTCACACTTGAGTCCATAGGACTTCCCAATCTTGTTGATTCGGACCATTGGGGTGCAGCCAATTTTTTTCAGTATGTTGGGCAAGATCTTTGTTTCTTCTGGCCTGAAACAGTGCAGGGGAAGAAGAGAGTCTAATCCAAGTAACTGTTACAGAATTTGAACCAAAATAAAATCTGAGTGAGGTTTCAGCAACTTTATCAAGGCCTACTGAGAGACACCCCCACCGCCAAAAGAAAAGGTCCCCATCAACAGGTAACGGCAACAGGAGCTAGCTAGAGTTTTCTGTCACTCTTACAATGAGTTATTAATTCTTTTGCACAAAAAAATAATTTAATTAGTTGTCAGGGCTCTTCTGAAATATCCTGTTCTGAAAGGCCCTGGGTCAGACCTATGACTAAGTGAAGTGAGACGAGCTGACAAGCCTTGGGATTTTACATAGTGGGTGAGAACGTGAGAAGGACATAGACAATACAAGGCTCATCTTCCTTCCTCCATCCTACCCACCACCAAATCTGCTTTTCACATTTTCAGTCATTCCTGAGCCAACTGATGCTCGCCTGGCAAGGACTCCCAGACGTGCAAGCACAGCTCCAAGCCATCAGAAAGGCCCAAGCCACAGTGGACTCTGGGGGATTTTTTAGCAAATAATTAAACTGAGCTCTTGGAGCAGTGCAATCCAGCCTCCTGGTTTTGCTGGTCTCTGCCAGACGCCCCCAGAAGCCAAGAACCACATCACAGCAATTGCAACCAGAATGGAAAAGCCTTGTTCGCCCAACGTGCAACTGAACACATCTTGCCAGGCAGCCAGGGAACTCGCATCCTTGGACTTTTTCAGAAACAGAGGGAAAAGATTGGTGGGGGCTGTGTTTACTGGGGCCACAAACATACTGGCCCTGGTTGACAGCCAGCACTTCTCTCTCTGAGTGGGCTGACAAAGCCCCACTCCCTCACTGTTCAGCTCCCCTTTGCACAGATCTCACCTACTATCATCCTCTGAACCTTGAACCCAAGCTGTCCCTGTCTGCTGTCGCAGCCAGGCGGGTGGCTGTCTGCTGACAGAAGGTCCATATGGCGTAGGGATGACATGCTGATTTACTTAAAGACACACATACACACCCCTCCCTCCAGGCTTTGCAAGCGTGATATGAACACTTCTTGCTTTGCAAGAGCACAGGGGTAGTGGTTTAGTGCAGGTTTTTACCACCAAAAGGAGCCAACCTTCTTCTGTCTGGAGCCCTGAAACGATTACACGTGTGCTGTTACCTCTCCCTCCATGGAAAGCGTTACCGTGCCCACTGCAACCTCTACTGAGTGCTGGGAAATGTGAGGCAATAAGTCAATAAATGAGCTTCCCCACAGCTGCAGCCCCCTCTCATCTGCTTGAAAAGCCACTGAAATTCTCAGGGATTTTGGTGGTACTGAGCCACGGCACAAGGAGCCTCCGGCTTCTTCAGGCAGTGTTTATACTGAGAGCTTGGTTTTCAGGAGAGTGGCCTGCACATTATGTTACACATCTAGGTGGTGGAAAATCAGCTTGAGAGAAGAAAGCAAGCCCATTTATTTACCTTCAGCCAGCAATTGTGGCAGATGAGATGCTACCGTGCCCTCTGAACCCCAGCAAAGTGTGCTATGGCATGGGGAAAAATGTGGGGAAAAAACAGCCCTGGCAAACCAATTGATTCTTGCTGAGATTCTAGCAGGTCTGTATCTTTGGGAAAATTTAAATAATAAGGTTAAATAATAAGAATAAATAATATTCTTAATTAAAATAACATGTTGTCTTCTCCTTCTCCCAATCCCCACCCCATCCTCTTCTTCAAGCCCCAAAACTCAATCAGGTTTCACAGGGGAATCTCAGGAAGTCCAGACATTTTTTCTACACGAGCTGTTATCTGTGGTTCACCCAGAGCAGGGAAAACAAACCACCCTCTCCATGCACTTCTGCAAAGCAAAAGAAATGGTGCGACATGTCCTGGTGTATTTTCTTCACCGTTACACTGTGGGTTGTTTCAGTCCCTGTCCCAGTGATGCTGTACGAGACCCCTTAAACAGACCCCAACCTCAAGAAGGTGCCTGATGTCCTTGGCTGGGCCTGCCTCGGTGCCCCCCCTGACTGCCCACCTCTTGGCTGGTAGTTGGGATTGTCCCTGGCACCAGCCCCTATGGCACCCTGATCCTAAATTGCTAAAACCTGAGATTGTTATCCCAGTCAGCACAATAATTGGGAAAAAAACCCCAAAACGTTTTGAGTGAAGAGCTGATCCTGTCCTTGGCCACTAGCTGCAGGAACTGCACTGGCTGAGTGCCTGAATGAATGTTTGCTGGATCAGCTCTGAAGCTGTGGAGCCCACTGAGGACCTAACTCCTTCACCGGGCCAGACCCAGGGGTCGCTTTGGGCTTCACACACGCCGGTGGCCGTGTTCTGGCTGTGTCCTGCCTGACATGCCAAACGAAGCTCCCCCAGCCCGCTCCTGCCTGGCAGGTGTCCACACAGAGCAGCGCCGCACCTCCCATGGGCTCCAGTTCCTCACATACTGGAGCTGAATTCCTGTTTTACATCTTTGGCACGGCAGGGACATGTCCGCAGTTCCCGTGACATTTATAGGGCAGCCTTATCTCTAATAACTTGTTTGGGTCTGTTTTGCCGGGCCATCAAAGCACCTCCTGTCGAGTCTAGTCTGGGCACTTTGGCAGGCTTACCTCACCCTGGGAGGAAACGGGCTGCTGGGAGGATAAGAACTGCTCATAGCGATCACTTTGCCTTGCACTGTGCTCTTGGGTCACTTGCATGGAGTGAGCAACCTCTGCATGGGCCATTTTCTACTTATTTAAAGGCCCAGGCCCTTGTAATCCATTTCCATGACGTTCTCTCAGCCACTGGTGAAGACATTCTAGTACTTAGAGATCTTCTTTGGACTATTTGAAGGAACAAGGGCAGCCCACCCACAGTCCTTCAACTGATGGCTGTTACTGTCTGTGCTGCACAATGAGACGGGTGCCAACAGCTTTGGGGTGTATGCATGCGTTACACAACAGCCAGGAGAGCCATTCCTGCATCTCCTCAAGTGCCCAGCAGTTGGGGTTGCCTTCACTTCTGCTGGGAAACACCAGATCTCACAAAGTCCATTCTACCAGATGTGTACATGTCCCTGATTGAAATCTCCCTCTAAAATACGTTAATCTTAATTCTTCTAAAATAAAATGTCCCAAACTAGCAGATGCTTCCAAGTGTGTGCTGGAAGAGACGGGGCTGAGTCTCCAGGGATGCTTTTCTGTAAGAGTAAAGGGCATGAAACAGTTCTTCCTGGAGAGGAGACAGAGGGTGGATTTGGCCTTCTGGGAAATAAACCATCATTAGCATAATGTATTGTCAAACTACTGACTTCTGGTCATGACCATCCTAGTGTAACAACAGCACTTTGTCTTCAGAAAAAGATACCGAGGTGTCTGCGCTCTGAAATAACCAGCACAAAAGAGTTACTTACAAGGGCATACAGGAGTGTGGAGACTTGCTGGCAGGCGTTGTAGCTGTCCACGTGCACTTACTGGGCAAGTTGGGAAGAATCCATGTGCAGTCAGCTTTGCTTTCCTGACTTCCCCCACAGCTGCCGTTCACGAGCGGGCACGTCTTGGTCAGCTCCTGTGTGGTGGATAGAGAGACCCACGGTCACCCAGGGGGAAAAGCAAGCTGGCAGGCACCAGTAATCTTCAAAGGCAAGAAATGGCATTGGTGTGAGGAGGCAGGGCAGCCTGCTGGCATGGGGCGTGCCTACTGTGGCATTTCAAAACCCCAGTTCCACAGATGCATGAAATTGCTCTTTTGTCATGATATGCTAGACCATGGTGCGTGGTAAACCATCACCTGGCCACCATCTCTAGTAAATCCTTCCCTGCTCTAATGCACATTGAAGCATCACCCACTAGAAAACCTAGTGCTCTGAATTTAATCATTTGGCCAAAGGCAGTGTCCTTCACTCTAGCAGTGAAGAAACTGTAGGTAAGTCCAGCAGTGATTTGAGAATACTTGTATGGTGATAGTAGGGCCTCAGAGTTCCAGAGGACACCTCTACTTTGCCTTCTGAGTGTCTTAAAAGCTAAAAAAGAGAACCAGTAAAAGCAAAACATCAGGGAAGGGCAGCAAAGATGCTCAGGGGTACAGAGTGAGCTCCACAGTAGAGCTCTCTTAGAAAGAGAGCAGGGTGCATCAGACTAGGAATGAGGTGGATGTCTGGTGGTGAGAACAGGCTGTACATCCTGAAGGATCTGGAGAAGGTAACAGAGAAACACTTTTCTGTTTCTCAGCTTCAAGTAATAAGGCCAAGTGAAATCAACAGGAGCAACTGTAGGAGCAGAGTGGGTAAAAGTGGAACCAGAAGAGGGTTAAACGGGTTTGCAGAGGTCGAGTTCTTTAGTGACTTTTAACCACATTTCCCCTAATGGTGCCTTTGCCCTGTGAAAATGGTAATTTGTGGTGCTGGTTTCTCTGTATGGCTGGTGTATATACAGAAAAAAGGAGGAGTCTGGGTTTTTGGTTTATTCTCAGCATCTGCTACTGACCAAAGGCAGAAATAAGGGTTACATGGAGCTTTGGTGTGACCCTCTCTGCGATCCATCAGCCACCTTTTTGTGCTGAAGAAACCAGTCATGTGGAGAAAAGACACGTGATTTTGGTAACTGGAAGTTTCTTTTCTGGCTTGTTCGCAGAATTAATTTGTCCTAACTCAGCCTCTGTTGAATAACAGGACCTTGCAGCTCAGTAGGTTCATGATTGGAGACTTGTGTCTTGCTTTGATTGATGATGAAAGGTGGCATTAAAGTGCTTGTTGTAGCCTGGCCCCATCTTCCTACACTACTGTGGGGGTGCCTTCTGCAATTAGAGCAAGTGTAAAGCTCTTGTTACCTCTACTGTAGTGGAAATTCTCCAAGGCAGGGTGCTGAGCCTCCCTTCTACATTTTACTCCAGACTGAGAACAAAGATGTAATTTTGAAATTTGATAGAACCAAGCCAGTGACACACAGAAGAAATACCTCACTTCTAAACTCAGAGGACTGCCTGCAGAAGGACCAGGCTTGTTGCCATGGGGAGGGGATGTGGGAAGCCCACTCTGGCCACTGCCTCAGGGAGGGATTCAGGCAGCTGGCAGGAGGAGCCAACATGTGCAGCACAGGTAGCAGAGGCCAAGAGGTCTGCAGAGCATCATCTTCATCCCAGGCCATAAAGCCACTGTTCTGCCTCTCCTCAGCACCCAGGCTGCCGGCACTGTGGGTGAAGCGGGGCTGACTCACAAAGGCCAGGCAAGCAGCCAGCACGCTGTTGTGGCTGGGTCCCGATTATCTAATTAATTAGAGGCTTGACACGTGAGCCAAAGGACAGCCTTAATTACCATTTCTGCCATCCTCCTCCTGCTCTCTTGCTCACGTCACCCACTGGGCGGGAGGTTTCTTGAAGCAGCTCGGCAGCACCCGAGGTCGTCCCCGTCCTTCCCCGGTGGTGTCCCGCTGGCCGGCAGGATGGGGCTGAGGCTCACTCCCTGCCTGTTGGGATGTCCCTGAAACACAGAAATACACCACACCATTACTCTAGCCATAGCAGAGGTCTAAAACAGTCCACAGTGTGTGGCCAAGCTTCCTCCTCAGCCAGAGGTATGGGGGCATCCCAAAGATGGAGGCCAGGACCTCAGGTTGCCACCTGGACCCGTGACTGAAGCTTGAATCACGACAGCAGGCAGGGTACACCAGGTTGCATTCATATGATTTATATATTCCTATTCTCCTTTGGAGACACCAGCCCCACAAAGCAGCAAGAGACCATGAGGGTGCAGGGCCCAAAACAGCTTGGACCCCACAACTGGTCTGACAAAAACTCTCATGGCAAACTTTGTCTCCTGGTGCTCTTCCCCACCGCTGCCAAACCTGTTGCTTACTGGGAGGGATTAAAGAGAAAGAAAAAAAAACCCACAAAAAACAACAACAACAAAAAACCCCGCCAAAAAACCAACCAAAAAACCCCAGCTCATTTCCTTGCAAGCCAGGATTTGTGTTGGCCTTGAGTGTGTCTCCCCAAGCAAATCCCTGTTTACCTCATGAATTAACTGGGAAGGAGCAAAAGTCACCCGTGGGTAAAGAAGAGATAAGCCACAGTGTGTGTATCAGAGGCAGTTAGCATGCTTTCACAACTGAGGTCACCGGTTACCAACCACAATGTTGGCAGACTAAGCTTTAGCAGTTGTGTGTTGTTTTTTTCTGGTGGTGCCCATCTTGACTATTTTGCCATGGTGTGGAAAGAGAGGAGAAGTGGGAGGCTGAAATTATTAGGGATTCTTTTGTGGGTCTTTTCCCTCTTTGCCACCACGTGGCTCCCTGCCCTGGTGGGTTTTTGCCGCAAGGGAGGCCGGCATCGACTGGGGGGGTCTGCACAAGCCCCCTGTCCCCTCCAGCCCTGGCTTCGTGGGCACACTGCCTGTGCCCCATCTTTCCTCATGGCACAGCTTGGTGGAGTTGACGGAGTGATGTCAAGCTGCAGGGATCATTGAAAAGGGCCTGGTGTCACAGGCCACGCACCAGATGGGGGTTTGTACCCCCACTTTAGGGCAGTGTCCCCAGAGCCACTTCACATTTCAGCTGAGCACATGGGAAGCCAACATCATGTGTTCGTCTGTGAGGACAGCCACCTGACAAGCCCTGGGTGAAGGTGGGTGACCTCCCTGGGGGGCTTAGGAGCACCCTGATGCCCCCTGGGCACCTGCCTGGGAACAGCAGCATCCAAGCACCTCCCTTGCCACCACCAAGAAATGCCACAGACCCCAGCATTGCCTCTGCCAGGAGCAGCCAACCTGGCCTGAAAGCCAAGGGTTGGAGGCAGCAAGCTGTGCTCAGGTGGCTGAGGACTGCATGGAAGGAAGAACATTACTGGCTTTCCACCTTCTAAAATAAGCTTCTACTCATTGTGTTCAGTTCCCTTAACATCTGACATAAAAAAAAATGGCAAGAATGGGGTTTTTGTTTGTTTGCTCACCCAGAGTGGATGCAGAGATATTTTCTACACACCCAGAGAACAAAGAAACAACACCTGGCCCTTGACTAGGTCAACATCTACACTCCTCTCTGCTGGAGGACTTCTCAACTGTCTCATCCAAGGTTACTTTCTGGCATGGTGCTGCAGGATTGCAGACATCCAGATCTATCTCTGCATCATTGTGCCCTAGGTCTGAATTCATATTTAAGAGATGTCTAAAACCACCGTGGCTCTGAAGGTGACTTTAAAAACTGCCCAAAGTGCAGGAACCCCAATAAATCTACATGAGACGCCTTGTGACCCGAATCAGTACCAAAGGGTGGGAAAAATCCAGCCTTTCTGTATCTTTTGGAGGCCTCAACACAACACCAGCAAGCCGCTCCCTGCTGATGGCCTCGGCAGTCACATCCTGTAACTGCACAGGCTGTGTGGGAAGTGTGGGCAGAAAGGGACACGGGACCTCTCTGGAAAGTCTGGCTGCAGCCAGACATGACTGAGAGGAACAAAGTGCAGTGCAAACATCTCCCCATTCTTCCCCCAGCAATGTTTCAAGCCACCTTATAATACAAAGCAAAGATACATCCTCTCTTACTACCGAAACCCTTGCCTATGTCCCAATACCCCTCCCAACCTGTGCCTAAAGCTTCAGCTCTCATCAGATCAGCCACCAAACACATCAGGCTGTAAGGGCCCCGTTACTCTCCGCTAACTAGAGAAGCTTGAGAAGGCACAAGCCTGGACAAAGGCTGAATGGAAATATCCACTGGAGCTGGGAGGCGAGCCAAGAGACCGGGCATGCTGACGCGCAGTTCCCCAGCTGCTGCCACTTACTGAAAACACATGACAAAGAGCATGGGCTAATGTTTATAGAGTGCCCTGCAGACAGGAGATTGCAATAATTGAGTTATCAGGCTGCGCTGATAACTTCAAAAGGAAGAAAATCAAGACACTCATTCAGAAGGCTGAGGGAAAACGAGACGAGCGCGGCAGAGCAGAGAGGGTTACCTGTGAACTTGCCCCTTTCAAAGCAAAATGCTGTTTTCTTGCCCTTTTTTTGTAAGAAACGGTATTGCCGCCCCTGAGCGAGATAAATACAGCGGCAGTTTAACAGAAAGATGCAGTGACCCAGGCTGGAAGGGGGCCTCAGGAGGTCCCCAGTCCCGTCTCCTTCTCAAAGCTGGGCTAGCACTAAGTTGAGCCCAGGATGTTCAGTGGCTTTGTCCTCTTGGGTCTTGAAAACCACCAGGGATGGAGACGGCACAAGCTCTCCAGAGACCCCTCTCTACCGCCCGACTGACCTTGCCGCGTAAAGCCAGAACCTCCCTGGTTTTCAGGTTTATTCAGATCTTGCTGAAAGCGCAGACACTCCCTGGATCGGAGGCAACCTTTGAACAGGCTCAGAAGCAGGGGCTACCAGATTCCTCCTCTTTCAAGCCTCTCCGCAAGGATAACGTTACCTGGTGGGCAGGCACGGCTCGCAGGCAGTCTGCCATCGGAAGAGCAGCGAGCTGGGTAACAGGCAAGCCATACTCACCCCCTCCAGCGTATCCGCCGAGCGCCTTCGCTGGGCTCCAGCGCTGAGCTTATATGTGCCCAGTGGCAGGGGACACCAATGAGCGGCCGTAAGCGCTCTGCGGAGGGACGCTGATTGGGTCCTGCCCCACGCCTAATTATGCCCAGCACCTGATTGCTCCCCGAGCATAAGGGATTGGGGTATAAAAAAAAGATAAGCCATTTATTGTTTGTTTTAATTCATACTTATCTTCAGGAGTGCTCTTGACCCATCCCCCAGAAATTTTGTGGTGGCTTCAGAATTCCATTTCTGATCTCATGCCTCATACTTAACCTGCTGCTTAAACCCAGCTTGTCAGTGTCAGCATGTGCCTTGCTGAATCAGGCATAAGCAATGACAGAAATGACATCTTCCAACAGGTCTGATACAGACTCTCTGTGTCCTCTGGGAACCTGGGGTTAGTCTCTGCACCACTTCCAGCCCTAACCTTCTCTTCCCTCCTGCTAGCTCCTGCTCCTTGTACAATTGCTTTACTGGTAAATCAGCCCAGAACGGCAAACAGCTTCTGCTCCATGGTGATTCCCAAACGCCAGCAGGACAGTTAGAAAGCTACCCAGGTGGGTGCAGATTTAGTGGAAGAGGAAGAACCCACAGGAATTTTGGTCCCTCCTCTCTTTCTTCCCACAGCTGGGGCAGTGCCTGGAGCTGCCGGGCCCAGGCTGGGGCCACGCTCTCCCAAAAACTCAGTCCCAAAGGGAACTTAATTGCTGTTTGGATGATCGGGCACGAATAAGGCTTATTGGAATGCTTATTTTGGAATTAAACCTTTCAAAGACCCGACTGTTGCAGGTATTAGCACAGGAATGACATTACCTTTGGTCTTTTTGCAATAAATGAACTCTCTGGAAAACATTGCCAGAGGTAATCTGTTGTAGAAGAGTCTTGTGGGCTATCTGATGTGACGCAGAGCATGCAGGTCTCTCGCAAAGAGGCTGCAAATAACCCCAACCGTGACAAGAATTGTGTTTTCTGGGCGCTGCAGTTACAGAATAACCCAGCCACCCCTTCCCAGCTCCTCCTGAGGCAGCGCCCACCCGAAGGGAAGGCATGGTGAAAAAATATAGAAGGTTTGTCCGTTTGGTGACAAAACTGGAAGAAATGGAGGTTATTTCTTTTTCAGCCTCAAATGAAACAGAGACACGGGTGGGCATGTGGAGGGACGGAAGGAATTTTGAAATTAAATGCTCAGTTTAACAATTACTCTTTTTTTGATTAAATATTTTCTTCACAAAAGGCTTACATGGCAAATCTGGGGACTTGAGAACATTTCCCCATGCCCTTTTTCATTGGGAAGGTAGAAGCTGATGACTGAATTTGACCAGCATGCTCAAGTAATTTGCCCACCATCCCCATCCCTGTGACCCAGCCTGGCTCTGGCATCACCAGCTGTAGGGGTGGGCATGTAGCCGACTGCCACCAGCAAGGGAGAGCAGCAGGTTGCCCTGGTTTGCTGGTGCCTGGGCTTAGGGCAGAGAAGCTGGCTGGCGGTGGGCTGGCTGGGGTCTGCACGGGCACCCTTGTTGTGCTGCTGCTCGGCACGGACATGCCAGGCACGGCCCAGCCTGGGTACGAAATCAAAACGTGGCCTGAGGATACCTGAATGCCCGTTGCCAGTGCTCATGTTTTAGCATGACCAAGGTGAAAATGCCCATGGGAGAGCCCATCGCAGGGTTGGCTGTTCCACAGCAGCCACATGCCACTGTGTCCTCCAGCTGAACAGTTACCTCGCAACGTTTACCCTGAAGGATCCCACTGACCAAATGGCAGCGTCCCAGGGCCAGCAAGCAGCAGCCGGAGACCCAGCCAGCCAGCCAAGAGCAGTGGCATAGCTGCTGGCTCTCACAAGGAGGTGTGAGGGGAGAGTTCGTCTCCCTGCACAGGGAGAGGGCCCCAGCTTTTAATGCATCATTGGAAAGACTCTTTGTGGAGGTAGTGTCACAGTGTTCCTCCCAGAGGGGTCAGAAGGGATGTGGCGCTCACATTTTCATCACGGGCGCTTGGAAGGTGGGATCTTTGGTGACCACCTCCCCCTCCCCAAGTGCATCTTGCTCCTAGAGGTGACAATCCAGTTTTGAAATATTCCTGATTCTGCTGTACCAAGCAAGGAAAAAAAAAAATACCACCTTTTTCTCTCCTGTGTAATCTAATAACCAAAACAGCTTTGTAAAAATAGTTGGAGCTCCATGGGAGGGCTTGATAGGATGTCAGGAGAAGGATTAGAAATGGTCTGGGAAAACCCAGCAGATAATCCAAGGGAGAATGGGCTTTCCTTGGCTCTTGGCTGTCCAGGGAAGCCGTTTGCTGGGAGGACACACGATCGAAACTGCTACTGTTCAAACTGAGTAGGGCTGTGAGTTGGAATAGCAGTGGTAATACCTGCTGTCTGAATTACATGGGTAAGATGGGGAAAAAGGAGGCTATTACTTGCTGTTAAACTTATTTTTTCTCCTGTTCAATGCATTTGGTGCAAAAGCCTTATTTTAGTGCAAAATAATTCCAGCTGAAACATGACATGTGCCATCTGTCACAAATACAGGTCTTTATGAAGCTCTCCTCCCTGTAATTTAAGTCTTACCAATGCCAGATGAATAACGTAATAGCCTGGGGCTAGACCCCACCGACACTTCCGAGCAACGCTGATTTCGTGACCAGCCTGACCTCGGCAGGGATCTGTATGATGGGGTGAGGCACTCAGTGTGGGCTGCACTAGCCCAAGCCTGTCCCAGCCCAAGAAGAAAATGGGTTAGAAAACTTCTATTTTTTAATTTCTGTGTCGAAGAAACATACCCATAGGTTTTGGGAGAGACCAGCATTTCCTTGTACAACCCAAGCACGTTTTCTGTGTATCTGATGTGCCCCCATCCCCAGTCCTTCTACTCCAGAGACAGGCCTGGGGGTAGAGCAGACCTGCTAGTTTTTCTCAGGGGGACACTGGAAGGAACCCAAGGCACAGGCGATTCCAAACATGCCGGCTTTCCCCACCCTTGGCAGGTCAGGCCCGCTGTGCTCCCCCCACGGGGCTGGTCAGCGCGTTCAGCAGGTGCTGATGGGTCCAAAAGGCAGCGGTCTCACTGTGAACCAGCACATGGCCCTCACCCCAGCTTCCCTGAGGGGGTGAAGTGTCTGTGACGCATCACTCGACTCCGGGAGCAGCGTAGGAGCGCTGGGTGCACACAGGCCACTCGTTTGGGCCTACAAATGCAGCTGGTCACTGCTAGAAGAGGCAGGGATTTTTCAAAGCCCTGCGAGCTGGCAGATGCAAAGGAAGCAGGTGCCTTTGTCTGAAGAACCCGCAGCACGTTGCTCGCTACCCAAAGAGTGGCACAACCTGCAGCATGCTTGGCTTTTCCCCTGAACAGGGGTAAATGTCTTTTCTTTCAGACTAAGGCGGGGGTGCAAGGGTGGTGGGAGGTGAGTGGGCTGCTCACCGGGTCCTGCAGGCTCTCCCCTCATTCACCACCCTCCAGCACCACAGCCACGCCGTGACTCTCTGTGTTTGGCAGGGAGCGAAGCAGTGGCTGGACACAGCCGTCACACATGGCTGTCCTCCATCATTTCCCTCGACCTTGAGGAAGGTATGGGGACAGTCCTGCTTTGCAGGAGCCACCGGTTGCTGCAGCAGCCATACCCAGCTGAGCAGGCCCTGCCTGCAGTCCTCCCTCCTGCCCCCACTTCCAGCCATCCCTATGGTACGTTGCCCTCTCCATCACAGATGCCCAGAAAAACAAACCAGAACACCGATTTCACTGATGGGGTAACATAGCATGGCTGGGGGGGAGGCGGGGGCAAGAAAGCTGCATTTCAGCTGGATATTGTTTGCAAGGCAGTAAACTGTGTGGACCTAGGGCAGCTCTGGGGCCAAGCTGGGGCCCTGGCAAGTGATAGGGCAGCATGGGTGGCTGGGTGCCAGTCTGGGTGCAGGCACAACTGCAAAACAGTTTAGGCAGGGACTGAAGGAGAGGGCCTGGGCTCTGTGGGACTCACACCAATATAGAGCATCCCTGCTGTGCACATTTAACCCCAGTGGGGCCAGCACACTGGTGCACACTGGGCACCTCGGACCCTGGCAGGGAGCTGTGCCCCCTCCATGCCTGCTCACAGCCACTTCCCCCTCCAAGGCTTCTCTTCCAACAAGCCTGTGCAGATAAAGAAGGCCTTCAGGAATATTTCATAAGCAAAGGTCAAAAACATCTGCCATTACCTTACAGCGGCAAAACGTAGGAGCCCTTCCATCAGCAACATAAGCACAGGTTGGTGGTGTTCGGTTGTTGGGGTTTTTTCCACCCAAAGGGAATTTATTGCTTTCTGGACTGAAGTCCTCTGTTTATCTCCAGAGCCAGTACAGCAGATTGTACCCAGTAATTTTCCTTGTGCTGGTGACCCGTGAGGATGGGCACTGCTGCAGCTGGGGCCAGGGGTGCCATTAGTCAGCAATAACGGCCTTACAGCCTCAGGGCGTGTGTGACTGGGGCCTGGGGGCTGCTGCCAAGGGGATGCCCTTGGGGGATGCCAAACAGCCCTGGATGTTTTCCTTACTAGCTCCACTGGCTAAAACTTCTCCCATCTCTCCAGCTCAACCTGGCTGGGGCATTTTTTAACTGATCCAGCTTCCTGCTCAGGATGGTGGCTGCAGCCTGGAGGCAGGAGCGGGGCCGCGGCTGGGCAGGCCCCAGTCCCAGCAAGTTCCACCTGCCAGCAGGTGGAACTTGATCCCACGCCGCTGCTGTGGCTGCTCTCCATGCCTGGTTAGCCTTTGGCCTTTCTGCTGAAACACTCTTTCCTCGCACGGGCGAGCCTGGGAGCGACGCCGGCCTTCCGCGTATCAGGCTGCGATATCAGGATCCTTTTTGCCTCAGAGAGGGCTGCCAGAAGGTAAAGATAAAGCCACGATCTGCAATTGCTGCCGGCAATGACAGCACTTCAACTGTCACATGAAAAGGATGTATAAGGTAAAGGAAGTTTCATGTGCCATTTTCCTGCTGTGTCAGTCACTCCATGCTGTTGGGGGCTAAACTGCATCAGGAGTAAAAAGGTAAAGCTGGGGATAAAGCACAGTGTGTGTGAGGAGGTAGGTGAACCGTGCCCCCATAAGAAAACCCAGTACTCAGGCGAGTGAGCTAGCAAGGAGTTTATGCTGCACACCCCCAGGACGGGCCCTGGCACCAGACAGGCAGAGGAAGCTTATCCCCACCCCTCTCCACCCACTGGCCTTTCCCCATGCTGTTCCAACTTGCAGACACCCTGATGAGACTGGCCTACAGGGTCCTAAGCTTTTTGGACAGGGCTGCGCCAGCACTGGCTGCATCAGGAAATGAGGACCAAAACAGCCGAGGTCTAAGGGGTTTACTGACTTGCCTAGCAGACATAAAACACCTTCATCATGGTTTAACTTGATCAACCAACAAAGATGCCGAGCGACAGCACAAACACATGGCTCTGAAATAACACAGACAGCCCTTTTGGTTTCTCCCAGCTGCTCCTTACCTGCAGAACAGCACCCTCACACCTCACGTGCCTTTTCATGTTATGGCTTCACCATCATTCCCAAGAGACACTGCCTTCTCACAGACACACAGGCTGGCTCACAGCCCTTGCATTTATTCATTCAGAAATATCTATCCCATTGATTGCACAGGCAGCTGCTGCTGTAGGAACTTAAACAGCAGCATCTGAGCCCCATCTCTACAGCATTCCCTTCAGAAACACAGGGATTATGCTGAAGGCAGCCAGGAGAAGCAGACCATGGGGTGGCACTCCAACAGTCCTGTCCTACCAGCAGCTCTCTGGAGACAGAAGTGCAGAGCCTTGCAAGTCCACACACTGAAAGTGAGAGGTCTTCTGCAGCCAACAGAAATTTGTCACAGTCTAAAGTCTAACACTTTCAACTTGGAAAAAAAGAACCCAGTCATTCTGCAATCAACCAGCTTTTATTGAGCTCGTTACATGGTACATTTTGGAACATTTGTGCAATAAATAGGGTGCACTGCATTGATTTTGCCCCAGCTCTTTAAAGCATAAGGAGTCTTCCCTTTGTCGAGGTAGCGTGTTGAAACTACGCAGTAAGAAAGGCTGCTGGTGGCAGCGGGAACACCCGTCACCTCCTGGCAGCGAGTGTGGTGCGTGGAATTCCTAACAGCAAGCTGAAGTTTTCAGGAACCATTCAGTGCCAAGCTTGGGGGGCAGGTAAGACCCATCTGGCTGCTTGGAAGAAGCTCAGCCAGAGTTCAGGAGTCAGCTGCAGCTTGTGCAAAAAGTGGGAAATAACACTGGACACAACGACATCAAAACAATCCCTAAGCCACTGCCTGATAACTGCTTGAAAAATGTTATTACAGATTTTTACTGAATAATTGTTTTCAGGTGAGAAAATAAGTTGTTGGGTTTTTTTTTCAGTCAACATGAAACCAAAAGGACTGATATTCTCTTGCAGTGACAAACAAACACAGCATAAAACATCAATGTAAATATCCATGTGCAAAAGAGCTTCTCAGCTTAGTCAGCACTTGCATAACCAGCACAGGTAAACAGAAGATGCAGGCACCCACTTCAGGACAAAAAGAGAGTTATGTTCAAGCTCGGGACTTGAACTTCAGGTTAAAGACCAAACAAACACACTGCAATGTCTTTCTTGGTCCTCACAGAATTTGAAACAAAGGGAAGAGGCCAACGTTAATCCAGCCTGACCACTACTAACCAGGACCAGGCTTGTAACATTCTCACACATGTAAGAAAGCATCATGCTCATAAACCTTTGCATTAGAGGAGCTTCAACCCTTCAGGATTCCCTGTCTTCTCTTTGCTGCCTTGAACCCTATGATGGCAAAGAGCTCTGGAAAGTCATTCAGCAACTCCGTTTATTTACCCAATCCTTCCAGTCAAACAGGGCTGCTACTGTGAATAAGAGAGGCTGGTGGCCACCTTTTCCTCCCTGTGCTCCTGCTGTTCAACTGCACAGGCAGATGGGCCCAGGTGCATCCCTTTGGATAATTTGACTTACTTGGATCACTTTAGATTCACACCCCTTCATCCCTACCAGCTCTAACCCTCTCCCCCTCCTTCTTAGTCTGCAATAGTACCTGTTTTCATGATGTTACAGAGATTAATGCTTGAACAGTAAACTTAAAAGTTTTTAATTCTTCATTCTGTGTTGCAGGTACAGCTGCTCATCAACATTCTGCTGCCCCAACTCAAATTTCCTTCCCGTGCTGCTGTTCTCAAAAGCAGCTTTAGGAACCTACTTCTTCTCTCCTCATATTTCTCCCTGAATTCAGTTTGGCTGGGACACAGAGCTCTAACACGCCCAAAAAGAAAAGGGAAAAAAAAAACCCACAACTACTTAAACAACCCCTTCTCTGCCACATGGAAAGCAGGGGGAAAAAAAATCAGATAAAAGCAAATAAAGTAAATTTTTAAGAGCAAGAGTAATGCCAATGTTCAGCAGCAGCAATGGCTATGATTGCAGCAAACCCTTCAGTTGGTAGCATCTAGCGAAATACATGGGTTCTTTATCCTTTGACTCCTACTCTTGTAACAGTGAGAACACAAGTAACGCAAGAAAGAAGTCTCTTAGCCTTCCCTGTAAATCGATATGAAAATCTGACAACAGCATTTGAAATAATTGGGAAAGGACTCTGAGAAGTTTGCCAGAAGCCCTAACGTCTCGGGGGCACAATTGATCATTCACAGACTCAAGGATATTAGAAGCACTGAGATCAAAGGCTGTGTGTGACCTTAACTGCGCCGAGTTATTTATGACCCCTCGGGAGGCAGCTCAAAAATACAGCTTGAAAGAGCAGCAAGAGAGGCATGGCAGAGCTGCTCAGCCCAGAAGCACTGATACAGATTTGAAAACTGTCTTTAACACACAGGTACTCGCTGTAGTTCAGCCTTCCACTAGTCAGAGCGCCCTAGCTGGGGCTGCTACTGCAGTGAGGGGAAACAGTGAGAAAAAAAAATAATCACTGCATAGCATAACAGTAAAAAGTATCTAGCATCATTTAGGAACCAATTATTACTGAACATTTTTAGACTACAGGATTTTATATTGAGGGGCTGGGATTGTTTAGTCTAGAGTAGAGGAGGCTCATCGCTCTCCAGAACTACCTAAAAGGTGGTTATAGTGAGCTGGGGGTTGGTCTTCTCTCCCTGGTAGCCAGTGACAGGACAAGGGGAAATGGTCTGAAGTTGTGTCAGGGGAAGTTTAGGTTGGCTATTAGGAAAAATTTCTTTACTGAAAGGGTTATTAGATATTAGAAGAGGCTGCCCAGTGAGGTGGTTGAGTGACCATCCCTGTAGGTGTTTAAAAGATGAGTAGATGTTGTACTTGGAGACATGGTCTAGTGTTGAACCTAGTGGGGCTGGATAGACAGTTGGACTTGATCTTAAAGGTCTTTTCTAACCGTAACCATTCTATGATTCTATTCCAGACACTTGAGAAGAGTTGTCTTAAATCTTAGAGAAGTATACAAATGGAATGGCTAAAGCCTAGCTTAAGGTCAGTATGGGTGATGTCACCTCAGCAGCAGCCCTACTCTGAAGGGACAGCAAGCATCTAAGGAAATAAACCGAACAAGGGCAGAATAAATTTAGCATTCACCAGCGTGGCATTGCAAAGTTACCAGAAATCAGCCTGAGGCTTATTACTACAGCAGAGCTCTTAACATTACCAAATTTAAGTTGAGAGAGAAGCAGCCGGAAAACAACCCATTGGTGGCAGGCAGACCTGTCACTGGTGCCACTTCTCTGCCTTTGAGCACTTGCCTCCTATTTGGCCACTGCCCTGCCCCAGGCCAGCATCACCCAAGGCACAACTGGCTTGGTGTTCTTTGCTCAGCACTGACAGGGGCTCCCACCCCCTCTCTCCAAAATGTACAAGTTCCACTGCCACAGGGAGGCCAGTGAAGTAGGAATAAATTTATCTATGGGAAGTAGTAACTGTGATTTTAAAGTAAGCCCCTTGTTTTCTCTTGGCTGGCTCACAACTCCCTTCAGCCCTAAAGAAAAAACACCACAACAACACACACAACCCAACCCAAATGTACAACTTTGCTGTCCTGCTGGCAGCAGCTCCATTCTAAATGGTATTTCTCTACTCCAGTGGAAAGAGAAACAAGCGAAGAAAACTGTTACTCTAGCTGATCAAAACTTTATTCTTGCCAAAAGGCTGGTCAGAAGATGACCGGAGCAGTTTCTATGAAGAACAGCTGCTTTTCTCCTGTAACCAGGGGGCGATTCCAGTCATCCTGGTGTAAGGATGGGGCTGCTGGCACCCAGCCACGGCTACGTGAGTCTAACACTGCTGAAGAATGCAGAGTTAAAAGTGGGGCAAAGCTGTAGCTGCCCACACAGGCTGAGCATTACCTTTGTCTACCCCTGACAGTCCCAGCCCGCACCACGTGTGCCAGTTGGGTGCAGTGAATTCAATTAGCAATAGGGCTTTTCTCCTGCAATAAGGCACTGCAGCGTGGGAGGGCTTGAAGAGGTTACAGCTCTTGGCAGGTTACTTCTGGGTCTTCTAAAACAGGCATCAGAAAAAGCACTTTCAGGTAAATAAGGGGGGAGGGCAAGGCACTACATAAACAGTGTGATTTAAAATAAACCCCCCCAAAACCTTCAGGCAAGAAGCTTGATCTTACCTTTTAATCTTGTCATTTGTGTTTATTTCTCAGGGTACAAGTGGGGGAAAAAAAGCAAGGTCTGCCTTCAAGTGAAAGCTGGGACACTGTATGGAACAAAGTCACTGGTTGGTGTTTGTCACTTCACTGCCAGGCATTCGCTCAAGTCAGTTTGTCCTCAGAGCTGCTGGTTAAAACAAGCCTCAACTCCAGCCCTTGGGTTTTCCTCTTGTTTTACACTGATGCCACCAAAACAGAAGGCCCCTTTCTTCTCTCCACACCAGTCCCATTTTTGTCTCCCTATGGCTATTATCTAACTTAGCACAGTTGCATGAAGGAGAAGAAAAATAAAGCCCAAGACTTTCCAGAGCTCTCTTGGGCCTCTGCTTCAGTAACAATACATTTCAACACGGTTCTTGAATCTGAAACAACGTTTTGGAATGTCAGGCTTCAGACACAACAGGTAAGGAACGTAACGGTTAATTCAGGCACTATTTTTACATATATATAGGTAAAAAAATAAATTGTCTTGATAAGAAACGTCGTGTAATCGGATTGAGAAGCAAGTCCCCAGAAACTGTGCGATACAGGGAAGTGCCCTGGCTGCAGAGCTGACACCAGGGGGGCTAACTGCTTATTTTCAGAATTAAAAAAAACAGAAACAAACAAAAAACGCAACCAAAAAAAAAAACAAACCCCAAACAAAACCAGTACCCTAAGGACAGACCATTTCTACCTAAGAAATAAACCTGATTCTTCGTTGGAGATTGCAAAGCGTTGTCAGAGAGGCTCCGCGTCGCTGCCCGACTCAGTTGGAATTCCTCTCCCGCTCCCGCGCAGTCACGAAGTTCAGCAGATCGATGGCGGTGACGATGCCGAACACCATCTGCCGCTTACTGGAGGAACCATCAGTGTGATCTGAACAGAAACAAGAGAGGGGGTTCTGTCCTCAGGAGGCATGAACACCACACTGCCCCACTCTAATGGCACTGTTTGCAGAGGCAGGTGCCAAGCCAACCCGGCTCCACGTGTCAGGGCCTGTTGGCTATCACTGAAGACCCCTGCACATTGAAGGGGAACCTAAATGGTATCTGGACCACCAGTCACACAGGAAGCAGCAAGGAATTTCAGTTCAGAAAGGTCCTCAGCAAAAGGGTATGGAAGCTGAAACAGTATGGAAAGAAGGATACAGGTCTGTCTGGTTTATTTTTCTTGATGGGGGGAAGCAAAGGCACAGGCACTGATCTCCTCTTTGGTGACCCATGACAGAACCCAAGGGAGCGATATGAAGCTGCAACAGGGGAGGTTTAGGGTGGATATTAGGAAGAGGCTCTTTACTGAGAGGGTGGTTGGTCACTGGAACAGGGTCCCCAAGGAAGGGGTCACAGCACTGAGCTTGGCTGAGTTCAGGAAGCATCTGGACGATGCCCTCAGGCACATGCTCTGATTTGGCTGGCCCTGTGTGGAGCGAGGACTCAATGGTCCCTATGGGTCCCTTCCAACTCAGCATATTCTATGATGTGAAAATTCAAACCAAATCCTCTGTTATAAAGTGTACTTTCCTCATACATTAGTTTCTGTAGCAACTGATGTCATCCTGTTTGAACCAGGGGCCACAGAAGGATGACATGGG
This sequence comes from Gallinula chloropus, assembly GCF_964237585.1. Lineage (NCBI taxonomy): Eukaryota > Metazoa > Chordata > Aves > Gruiformes > Rallidae > Gallinula > Gallinula chloropus. Next base: position 119,095,764 of record NC_140085.1, read on the forward strand.
ACACTATCTTCTTACACCACTGTCAAATACAGAATTGGTATTAAAAAAAAAAGTCACAATACAACACTTTCCCATTTAAAGCCAAAAAAGTTATTAACCATCTAATTATTTCTGGATTGAGACTGGTTTTTCACTGTGAGCATAAGCCTTTGACTTGGGAACCAAATGACCAAATGACCTCTGGCCCTTTACCTGTGCTCTAAGTTCCTTGTTCCTAAAGTCTGGTTGTACTGAGGTGTTTAGCCTACTTCTGTACTCACTTTCTTCAGCCAGCTGGATCATTCTGGACTTTCCATATACTCATCTTCGTTTCAGAGACTCAAGGTTTATAAATAGTCAATGAAGAGATTATCAGGAACAAGCCCAAATTTGATGACTATTCCTCACCTACAGTTATAACTGAGACAGCTGTCAGACAAATGTATGTGGCGAGTCTTAATATTGTTTTCAGTCTAGTTTCTCAGTGCTTGTAATTTCTCAAGTTGCCTGCTATGAGGAAGATCAAGCAGGAAATAGATTTATTCACATGTAACAGTGATAGATCCCAGCTTTGAAGAGTTATTTAGCCATTCCCAGCACATCAGAAGGTAGCATAAAGAGTTTTGAGAAGAGTGAAGAAAAGCAGAGTTTGGAGGAAAACCATCAAGTGAAGGAGAGCAAGTTACTTTGAACAAAATAAACAGGAAAAATACATATTCAGCCATCTTGAAACAGTGATGTCAGGGTTGGCTCCTAGGTCTTTCTCAACTTTATGAAGTCATAGTAAAGGTTTTGCATTAGAAAGACAAAAAACCCCAAAGTGTAGTTAACCTGGGACTGTAGTTAACACTGTGATGGAACTGCTGGAAGTAGGAAGCACAGACTAGTTGTGCTGCAGGAGCTTATCTGGCTTACTCCACAAAAATTAGTGCCAGTCTTACTAAGAGTTAGTAGCGCATAGTTACACACACAGATAGAGGATTTGGCTTCTTCAGAACTCGCTTACACACACACACTCATACGTGTTTCTTGTTGCCACTCAAAGGTTACCTCTTACAAAGGCACAGGACAACATACTCACACTGAATTTGTTCATGAACCACCAGAGCAAAGTGATCTATTTCCAGGATATGAGAGAGTTTCCCCAAGTTGTCTTTCAGGTTGATCTGAGGAAAGAGTTACAAAACTTAAATGAAACAGTCCCTTGTATGTTTAGTTGTTGATAATCCCCTTCTACTTCATGCAGCACTAAAACCAGTACAACAGCATGTGTAAACTGCTCCATCTGAAGCAGTGTGACACACTAACAGGTCAAGGCCAACCTAAAAGATCAGAGTTTTCTTTGTGTCAGATTTCCAAGAAAACAGAAATCAAGCACTACGTCAAGTGATTAATTCTGATTCTGAAAAAGAATATACTGAATATACTGAACACCTGAAAAATGTTAATGGTGGAAGAAGGTCCAGTGTTCCACGTGTCTAACAAAGGAGTTGCCATAGAACTTATTATTCTTGGTGATATTACTGTAGCAAGGTTGGGGAAAGTGAATGAATCAGGCTGCAAATCATGGTGGAAGTGAATATGATCTGCAAAGGCAGCAGGGGGAAGAGAAAAGCCCAGAGGAACAAAACCAAACCCCAAACCAATTGTGAGGATTGCTCAGCTAACACTGTACTCATGTGCAAATCAAGGAACTCAGAAGTAAGAATTCCTTTTTAGTGAAGTTCAACTTTGCTAAGACTAAACAAGAAAGCACCCCGTGTTGACTCTGCAGGAGGAGTACAGACCCTTCTGAAACACTTAGCTGACCGCCTGCCTGCCGGAAAGAATTCATGACACCGTTCTTCTGACACGAATATAGAGCAGGTCTGCAACCCAGGGGACTTCCCACAGGGAACACTAGCCCCACTGTGCGACATTCTCTCATTAAAGGAATTTACAGCCAAGAAAAGTCTTGCACTGCAGATGAAAAAAGCCTCTATCACAAAATCACAAGGTTGGAAAAGACTTTTGAGATCATCGAATCCAACCGTACCTGTCCTCTACTACACCATATCCCTGAGCACCTTGTCCACCCGTCTTTTAAACACATCCTGCGTTGGTGACTCCCTGGGCAGCCTGTTCCAGTGCCCAATAACCCTTTTGGTGAAGAACTTTTTCCCAATGTCTAATCTGAACCTGCCCTGGTGCAGCGTGAGGCCTCTATCCTGCAGTGGGGTGAACTGATGACCAAGGAATAAATGCCACAGCATGAGCAGTTGGGCTGATTCTGAAAACAAAACAGCTCTGGTCTCCATACCCTGAGTTAGAGAAATCAGAAGGACTCCCAGCAGCCTGCGTTTAAGGGACCAGCAGGCTGTACTGCACACTGAACTATCAATCCTTATGTGTTGTGGGTCAGGCAAAGGGTGGGGGGAAATCTGGCCCTGCTGCAACACCCAGTCAGCTATCAGGCAACCCCCACTGACAAACAGCCTTGTGCAAATGGACCTGCAAAGCCAAACTTCTGAACTTGACTTCAAAGCTCACCAAAGGGGTAGAGCTCATTGCCGTCTGGTTGTGTACAGCCGATAGATCGGCTTTCAGCGACTGGGGGTGCTAAAGAGGACCAGGACAAGCAGCCCATGGGCAGCACTGGGACAGCTACAGAGACACAAACACGTTTTGAAATGCTTAACAGAAATTTAATGGAATTCCCGTGGAGTTCTCACCTGTCACACTACTGGTGTTTCTTTAAACCCACCAGGTCTTGAAGGCAATCAACCCACGCTGCTGCTGCGCTAACCCTCACTGGGGCTGCTTGTTTGGCTGTAATGGCAAGTGAAATGCTCATGGCCCTACAGCTAAGTGCTCTCCTTCCCCAGAAGTAGGCTCTGTTCCACTGGGGATGCTGGGGACACCCAGCCATGCCATGTTTAGCAGAGTCCTATGTGGTTTAAGTACACTAACCAGAAAAAAAAAAGTCACACCAGGGAACAGGCTAACACACAGTAGGTATAGTGCCAGGGAAGTGCCAGGGACCATGCCCCAGTCCTATTTCCTGGGAAAGGCAGACAAGAAATCTGCTATGGCCAGGTCTGCACTGCACCTAATAGCTGTTAGCAACTGATGCAAAGACCCTTCAGTGAAGAAGGTGGTAAAAAAAATCCAAACCACAGGAACTCTCATCTGATTTCACAAGAATGATTCTCTTCTCCACTAACACACAGCACTTGCTTGGCTTGGGAAATCTTCCTGTTCCTAGTGTTTCAAAGCCCCACAGTGCTATCCTACCAATGGCTTTAAAAAAGCTATAACCATCACTCATACTTTAAGAGATGCCACAAAATAATCATGACTATAATGCCAAAGAAAGCCTGTGACTACCAAGGTAAAGCTAAGTGGACCTCTCACTGATGCATGCTGGGGTGCAGATCCTAACTGTAGGATATCCTAAGTTGTTTCAGTGACACAGCTGATGTGTTTTCCCCAATTTCATCGGTAAACAAGCTTGACTAAAGAGGTAAGAAAAGCAAAATCCACAATACTTCTGAGGTTATGTGCATTTAACCACATTTCTCCATTAAGTCACCAATTCAAATGGAAACTAACCAACAAATGATGCTTTCAGTTAGCATGTTAGTGATACCAACACTTGCACTGCTTCCCTATCCTCCACCAAGAAAAAAAGAAGTCAGAACTAAGGAGCAAATAAATAGTTATGCTGCTCTTCACTGAAGCATGAGAAACTCCAAGCTGCCCATGGAAAAAACCACAACCTCAGAAGCCAGAGCATTGGCTACTACAGCTAATACCAGTGTAGCTCCAGAAGTGATTGCACACCACCAGCCCCAGAAAGTCTCAAGGTGTCCAAGTGAGGGAGGATATGAACTAAGTAGCTTGGTTACGCACCACATTTCCACCTGATGCTTGATTATCTGTCTGGGAAGGAAAAAACATGTTTACATTTGTCTATTAAGAACTAGCATCCTCTCTCAACCTCAAGGACCTGGTTGGTTGTAGACCAAATGGAAGCACTACACATACTTCTGGAATACAGCACCTCATCTACTATGAGACAGTGTTGGAATTAACAGCCTGGTGACAGCCAAGTCAAGCATTCCATGTTAAAAACAAAATATTTCTCCTGGAAATAAAGCAAAGCAACAGGAACAATACTTCTGTATTTTAGAAAAGTATCCATACAGCTGGGAAGTTGTCATTTTTTCGCATACCACTTCAGATGGTCAGGTTGAAACTGGCTAACAGCAGAATTCACATATCTTGATAAAAATCAGCTTTCAGAAGCCATCCCCTTGTTTCAGCAAGGCAGCAGATACAAAAGGTAAATGCAGATGGAAATTCATCTGATACAGAAATTTAGAAGACCTGTTTCAACATTGCCCTGTCTTTTCCTCTGGAGAGTCACATTGCCCAGATTTGAGCTAGGGTTTTGGAGAAGGAGAAAGGGGACAAGTGTGCTGCAAGAAAGCCTGCTGAAGTAAAAGGAATGGCACAGTGCAGCACCACAACACAAATCTGAGAGCTACTGAGTGACCTAGAACAGGGTTTAGAGCCTGTCCTCAGTAACAGCTGCTCTGCGTGGCCCCAGGTAAACCTTCACCCAGACCGATGTCATTGTTGCGTTAGGACACCTACAGCAGTACTTTAAACCTGAGAACTAGGAATTGTGTAGTGTATCTGCTTACCTGTTTGAACTGCTTGTAGATTACTTTCCTGACTTCATCAGAAGGCTGAACTTTTCCAGCAAGCAGTGAAGAAAGCATGTTACCCAGGGTAACCATGCCCAAAATCACCCTGGGGACAGAGGGAAAGAGATTAGGCTAAACACCACAAAAGCCTCAGGTGTTCCCATAGATAAAAGCATCCACTCTCAGCCAGCCTGGAGAAGACAGTTCAACTGCTTCATGGTATGAAGTGACACTATTCATGGTACACTTGGATTCTGTGTCTCTGCAAGAGGTAAGAGTCCGGTTCTCAGAAGCGCTGGAGAATCACACAGAAGTCAGCCAGTGCTGCGGGTGCCTGGCCCTTCTGAGCATCAGGCTCTTTGTATCTCTAGTTCTTGCAACCAAAGAGCTTCTTGCAATCAGAAAGGGCTTTTGAAATGCACAACTTCATTATTTTTACACCCTCATATGTCCTTTTGAAAGGTGTGGCAAGGCCACAGACATTTTGTTCATTCCCCTTTTCCCCCCCTGCAAGGATGTCACAAGGACCTGCAAGAATTAATCCCTTGAGGTAGCTGTAACAGGAGAGTCACTGAGAAATTCTTCCTCATTCAGCCTGTCCTACAGGAGACCTATATGGTATTAAGGGATGCCAGCTTGCTGGGGACACCCTGGCTTAGAGGGGTCTGTACTGTCCTGTAATGCAATGTTCTGAAAAAAAAGGGGTGAAAGCTGTGCCAGAGATGGACACTTCTGGTGGGTGGCTTCTTTTAAATATGACTTTTTTTCCTTTTGTTAAGTTAAACAGCTATTATAAACAGATGGAAATTGCCCTGCAAAGACACAATGAGTAAGTATATTGTAATAATCATTATAAGCTTATTATCTGAAGAGCAGGACAGTCCTGGCATGACAACATATCAAGTCCAGCACTGGTGTGTTTAAGGTAACATTTCATGAGCTGTGTTACTGTCACTGAGGAACAATGAATGAGAGGGTATTATACTTCTAGCAAGCATTTGAAAGATGTCCTTCAGGACCTGGTGAGGTAAGTGATGCATATGGATGAATAGTGATATATGTGGACATACCCAGATTCATCAACAACTGGTACCTGGTCGAATCCCTTCTCCCGGAGAATCTCAACAGTCTTTGCACAAGTAACAGTTGGAAGCACAGTCAGGGGAGCGGAGAGGCTTAGTTCCTGAACACTGATGTTCCACCACCTGGGGATGGAAGAAAGCCAAAGTCTTATGAAGAGAATGGAACCAGCTGCTCATGTACAGGGGCCTTCAACACTACAGGAATGACAGAAGTCTGCAAGGAATAGTCAGGATTTGGCCAAAGTCAGCAAAGTTCCAAGGCTTACAAGTTTTCTCCCCAAAATAAGAAAGTTACTGAAGTATGAGGCAGCTTCAAGACTGGAACTCCTTTGTTTTATCTACTTTCTTGGATTACAGATAGTGGAGAGTACTAACCTCCCTAGTTTCATTATTTATACCTCATGCAGACAAGTCTGGGCTTATACTGAAAGACCCAGCCATATTTACAGTCTTTACAGGTAACAGTTTAGGGAAGATCCCCTTCCATCTATGTAGGCTTGCAGTGCTTTGCATGTGAGAACTCTGACCTCATAAGGGTTCTTCAGGTACTACTTTTTAATTTCAGATACAAACCTATTCACACACACAAAATGTAATCATTAAAACTATGGAATAGACATGAAAATCCCAATGGATCTGACAAGCTTACCAAGGTTTTTTGACAAGGTCCTCTTCTTTCATGAACCCCTTCTGAATCATCCATTTGTCACTCAAGAACTTGGACCTGGGAAGCATCAGGAAGCAAAAAGCTGATTAGCAGGCTGAACACCTGATAGCAAGTCTAATAGCACAGAGAGGCAACTGTTCACAGCTCACTAATGCCAACAACCAAAGGGTAACTGAAACCATGCTGTCGTTTGCCATCCAAGCTGACCAGCCACAGACATTGAGAAGAAATAGTCATCGGGGGGGGGGGGGAGGGGGGGCAGGGAGAAATCCCATAGAAAACAATCTTCAACTACATTAGCTCCCTGCAATATGCTAGAGACACAGCCTAGAAGGGAGAAGTGCTAACCTGCACTCAGGCAAGGTCCCTCTGCAGTTTCTAGTCATCCACTGGATGCAACAGAAGTCATGTGGCACAGTTTAACCCACCATGTTTTGGAAGATGTTTCAATGCAGCAGGAGAGAAACAACCTCTCAGAGCAGAGCTGAAGGCCCTCACACTTCACTTGCAAACTCCCCCAGCACTGGCTGCTGTTGCAGTAGTGCTGTGCTCTGCTGTAGGCACAGGCAGAGAGGGCACAGCCTTACAGGAACCCTTCTAGGAATGGGATGCTACCAACAATCCCCAGTGAATAAAACAGTGAAAACAAGCCTCTTCCTGTGAAAGATGCTGACCAGTGACAGTTATATACTCAAGTCAGACAAGTTGGAGCTCAGCTTTCAGAGGGCTAAGTTCCTTTCCACTCCCTGTCAGATCCTTTCTGGATATCTCAGAAGTTGTGAGGCACATTCATTGCTTTGGTTAACTGGGTGATGCAAGAAATACGTATTCAACTCGCCACTGCTGCCAGGAGGTCTGAGGGATGGCCTCATCCTCTTCCCAGGGAGAAAACAAACAGGTTCTTACATGTAGTTCCGGATAGAGTCAGGGAGGATGACAACACAGCGCTGACCTTCCTTCAGCTCTTTGGCTGCCTTCAGAGCCACAGACATAGCACTGCCTGAGCTGCCACCTGCCAAAATGCAGATAAGGGGCAAAGCTGTCAAACCACAACTGACATGAGAACGAACGAAAGAGAAGAGGAGAGGTAGGAGAGGAGCCCAGGGTGAGAGAGGCAGCTTCTGAAGTGGAAGGACGTCTCCTTGACCTGCACAGGGCTTCAGCCTCCCACATACTGTTTCACAGAACCCCAAGGGATTGGCATCTGCTCTTACCACACAGCAGTCCTTCCTCTCGGATCAGCATGCGTGCCAACGCGAACGATTCCTCGTCGTTGCTCTTGTACCACTGGTCCACTGCCTGAGAAGGGGCAGGAAAACAGAAACAAGGGACTATTTAAATGAGGAGAGCTACACAGCTAGTGTGAATTCAACCCATGCTCTTCGAAGCAACAGCTGCCCTACTGAGCCACATGCCTGGGTTTCTATCCCCCAAATGCCCAGTGTTTTGTTGGGTTTTTTCCTGAGGTAAGACGATCACATTAGCACAACAGACTCCTTATTGAAACCTCACTGTGAGAGCAGGCTGTCATGAAAGCCACAGAGAGCATCAAACAGTTCCCTCCTCTCTTGGAAGGCTTCCTGGGGACACAGGCTCTGCTCAACATTGTCACACCACTTTTCCTCTTTTGGCTGGGAGGGGCTGGGATGCTTTTGTTAGGGTTTTTTGGGATAATTTTAAATTTTTAAAACAGTGCAGTACTCTAGGAAAATGGTATCTGTTCCCAGCATTTCTGCTTAGCTTTGTAAAATAAAGTAACATAGTTCTGTCTGCTAGCCCTCCCCTTTCAGCCCAAATACTTCCACAAGCTTTTCTCCCACCTTTCACCCCACTTCTGCATCCCAACAGACGGCAAAGGACAGTAAACCAGGCAGCACGACTTACAGATCTATCCAGCACCGTGGGGACAAAATCATATCCAATTCCTTCCACCTCATACATCGTCTTGTCAGTCTTGTTCAGTTCTTCTGGAGTAGCAAGGATGGAGCCTTCAGGATCAACACCTATAATCTGAGGAAGCAGGTTCCACATTGGTTACTGCCACACATTGCTTTTGAGAGTGCAACTATTTACTCATGAGCACTGGCCTCATTGCAGCCCCTGGTGTCACACTGGCTGCACACAGCGCCAAGCTAACAGCAACCTAGCCTCTTATTAATTTCTCCCTGGCAACGTTCACCACAGTGAAACACTGTGCTGGTTATGGCCCCTTGGCAACCCATCCTGTCTCCTCAGACTGTGGTGGACACTAAGCAAGGGGCACAACTTGTCCTACGTGGCTTTTGTTTGGTTTAAACAGAAGACAGGGTCTCCCTATGACAGGGTCATGCTCATTCACATCAGACACCATGACAGCCAGGACATCTTGTGTCAAGTGTAAGCAGATAAGTTTTATTTGGGTTACCACCCCCAGTCTGTGTAAGGAAAATATTCACATTGGCACACGGTATCGGCTCCCATGAGGAAACGTAGCACAGCACACAGGAGACACACAGGTTGGTGGGTGCAGATAAAGTTTCACTTGGTAAAGTCCCAGCAGCTCCAGACAAGTTAGCCAAGGCAGAGCCAGAGAGGAACAACAGAAGGCTACATTATACAGCAGAGAACTAAGTTTCTCAGACACCCCATGGAGGGATCTCTGTGTCAGTTTTTATTTGCTGAGCCAAACCTGAAACTCTGGTCACCAGGGAGACCAGGGTGAGATGATTTCAGACAGTCTGAAAGCCTTTCTTTGCTGCTCAGAACTACTTTCTAAATGAGAACATCCAAGACGTTCCCATAGAGACCCAGGGCAGGATAGCAAGGAATGGGATGTGCCAAGTGGAGCACTGACAATCTCTCTGCTATAAAGAAATGCATTAGGCTTGCCACTTACTTTGCAACCTGGACACTTCTCCTTCAGCTTTCTGGAGATGCCAGTGATAGTACCTCCTGTGCCAGCTGTAGCCACCAACATGTCTAATTTTCCTGTTTAAAAGCAAAGCATAGAAGACAGTTGTGAGATCTTCTGGTTCTGACCAGGCCAGAGGCAACCTCCCCAAGCAGTCAACCCAGGTAAGCTGAGTTAGCCCAGGTGAGCTGAGTTTGCCCAGGCTGTTTTCCACACCACCTGACATCACTTCTCCATAAAAGGGGCTGGTTAGGGAGGGGCAGGGGTTTGGTGCCTCTAGGACAGTCTGAGTACAGCCAGGGTGTTGGGTCAGTTGGTCCTTGCATTGGGCAGCACTCTGTAATTGTTGGGTCAGTAAGGCACTCTGTTATCACCAGGTGTGAGTGTAATTGGCTGTTATTGTTCTATGTTCATGGTGATTTTGTCAGTAAACTGTCCTTATCCCAACCCAGGAGGCTCTTTCTCCTGTAGGAGTGAGCGAGCAGTGTGTGGTGCTCATCCACTGTTTGGGGCTAAACCACCACAGATCTCCCCTAGAATGATGGAATGAAACCCCACTTAAAGAAACTCAAACTCCATATTTAGCTTTAACAAAACTGAGCAAGATAAGGTTGCTTCCCAAGAGCTGTGCTACATCATGCACCTCGAGACCACCTTGCTCAATTCCTGTTTACTTTGACAATGGTTTTGAACTGTCCATCCAGTGGCCTGGCAGAGTCCCAATTTGTGGTACTTTGGACAGAGCTAGCAGTGCCCCATAGGAAAACCACCAGTGTCAGCTCTATTACTGTATTTGCTGATGTAGATACTTGATTCTTGACCTTAGAATGAGCAGCCCTTTGTATCAGTCAATCTCCTGAACAAGCGCCAAGAGAGAGGTACCCAGTGAGAGGACTGTTAACACAGCCCCTCTCTCATTTTCATACAAGAAAACACAACATTGGCCATGAAGACTCAGAGCGAGTGCAGATATGATGATTTGTTCTTCTACCACCCCCTACAGTTTACACAGCACATCCACAGGACAGCTTTGTTAACAGGCAGCACACACACAAACCCAAATGTTTACCAGCCAAAAGGGTAACACCCTGCCAAGCAAGGGCATAAGCTCAGCAGTAACTGCACAGTGACTGGCCTGTAAGGGAAGGGAAATACAAATGAGCCTGAAGCTAGGGCTCATCTGGACCCTCAGTCTATGGGACAGCAGTTTGTTAGACATGTACCCATTTTAACTCGAAGAAAGTTTGCCTCAAAGACAAGCTGAGTTCTCTGAACAGCCAGAGTTACTCATTGGGGAGTGAGGGAGGAGAACCCTTCAGATGGCCCTCACTGTAATGGGAAGGAATTTAATAGCAAATCTTCTTATTAGAGGGTCCTGTCAGAAACTGTGCTGCTTTATAAGGCAGGTCAGTAGCCTCTTGTAAGACTCCCTTCTACCCCTACGGCAAATGCCTAGTGGTAAGTTGCAGCATCACGCTGAATGTCTTCAATAGCTCTCAAACCAATTCTTCTGCTGGGGGAGTTGGCCCAGCTAAAGCTCTCTGCTGCCACAGCTCAATCACTCCTGGTACTGCCAAGAGCTAATGTGAAAGCAACCCCTGCAGAGTGAAGAAGCCTTAGTGGCAGTAACTGTAACACAGAGCAGTTTGTACTCTAGAGGAGTCTTTAAAGGAAACTTCCAGTGCGATGGAGCATTTGGCCCAAGAATGTAAAATACCCAAGTGCTGGGCCCTGCCTTTTCTTTTTCTAATTCTCTATGACATGCAGCATTGGTACAGAATGTGCTGTATCAAAATCCATGTGTGTGTGTGAACCACCTCAGATCCCATTCTTCAAGTACCTAACTGCCTTGGTTTCTGCTAGGGTAGAGTTAATTTTCTTCCTATCAGCAGGTATAGTGCTGTGTTTTGGATTTAGGAGGAGAATAAAGTTGACAACACAGTGATGTTTTATTCGCTGCCAAGCAGTCAAGGGCTTTTCAGTTTCTCATACTGCCCTGCTAACGAGAAGGTGGGGTGTTGACCCAACTGACCAAAGGGATACTCCATACCATATGATGTCATGGTCATTATTACTACTTCTTGCTTCCTTTCCTGTCCTATTAAGCTGTCTTTATCTCAACTCATGAGTTTTACCTTTGCCTTTCTGCCACCACACTGCAGGGGGAGAGTGAGGGAACAGCTGCGTGGTTGGTTTAGCTGCCTGCTGGGCTAAACCAGGACACTGACAACAAGGGAATACTACGGGCTCACTGAGGAGAGGATCAGTAGCAGAGCAAACAAACCTTCACACTGCTGCAGGATCTCTTCAGCTGTGGTGTCGTAGTGTGTCAGGGGGTTGCTAGCATTACGATACTACATTGAAAGATAGAAAAGCCATTAAGTAGACTAGAAAGACAACAAATTTCACATTTTGAGGCATTTCAGAAACAAGACAAATGCTTCCCAAGCCCATAACAGCTACATACGCTGTTACCTTGTTACCTGGACAGAAGTTCCCAAGAAACCTAATTTAAGAGCAACTCTAAGGTGCTAGCACCCTCCAACGCCAAGATCCCTCCTGTCTGTGGGACAGTTTCTTTTAAGAGCATGTCCTTGTCCGTATTTTTCCACGCAGGACTGCCAATTCAGGAGCACGTTTTGCAGTTTCCCCAACCACAAGTTCCTTGCTGCCCTCTAGTGACTATAAAAGCCTGCTACCCTACAACATGGCAGTGGCTCAACTACAGCTCCAGACCTGGGACATCTCCTCCAGAGAAACACACCTCAGCTGCTGAACAGTCAGCCAAGAACACTGAGGAACAAGGCTGTAATACCTCCTCCCACACTATACCTGCATCTCCGATACTTTGGCTCTTACCTGGTCTAGTATATGTGCGTTGGGGATTTCATTTTTCAGTCTCCATGCTACTCCCACGTGAGATTCAGGAGAATCAAATCTAGCAGTAGTTGGGGTCCTCACGATCTCAGCACCCAGAGCTCTCAGGACATCCACCTGTGGCAAATAAAGGTGGTCACAAAACCCAAACCCACTCCTTCAGCACAGAAGCATCACTGAAATGCAGGGGAAAGAAAACATCTTCCTTTTTACCTAGCCTGCAATAGCCTCAGAAATTCTCCTACACCCCAATCTCACAGCATCACTGAGCCAGGGGTCCAGATCCTTAATGTAACATGGTCTCAACTAAACTTTACTTGGGAACTAGATGTAGAATTCCTGTTCCTATCCTAGGCCTTCGGGCCTGGAGGCACTAGTACTGTGTGTTGAGAAGCCTCATTCAGGCTGAAACACCACCTCCTCTCGTGCCAGTCCCACACGGTCTGCAATCCAACAGTGCTGTAGCCCACTATTTTATCTTTAAGCGTAAAATATGTATATTTACCTCCCCCTTTGGACACAGGCAGCAAAGGAGAATCTCCAGGGTCCTACGTACCACTCAACTGCTATGAGGGAAAGAAAGTTTATGACGTTAAGCTAAGGCAAGGCCTGTCTTCAGAGATGAGGCCTTTGGCGCTGCACGGCGCGTGGCAACGGCCACACGGCACCTCTCTCTGCAGAGCAGAGCAAGCAAAGGGTATAGGCCTCTGGGGGACATTGTTCTCATCTGTGCTACTGCCCACCAGCTGGAACACTGGGAGCACCTGCACTGGGAGAAGTGGTTTTGCTGACAGCAATTTGCTGCTTCAACCATGAGGCACAGGGGATCTCTTCCTTTGGCTGCAGGTGCAGCACCGCCGGAGTGGAGCACAGGACAGGGCTTGCTGTAGAGCTGGATGTTTCACACTTTCCACAGTGAAGGTAAGTGGACATTACCCAGGTGGCTTTTCCTTCCCCTTCTGTCACTGTGGTGAAACAACTCAGATGCTTGCCAGTACCTCCCCATGTAACTTGAGCTCAACGGGCTCCCTCACAGCCTTGCCCAGCCCAGGGCAGCACAGAAGAATATTCAAAGCCTCGGTACTGCCTTCCTTTGTCCTCCTTTGCTCAGCAAGGGACAGCTAACCCAGGGACAGGTGCTCACTTCAGTGTGCTAGGTAAAGCTCAACATTTGTGCTTAAAACAGTTACAACATTTTTCTGACTGACAATGCTGTGAGGATGGGTCATAAAGACATTTTGTGTCCATAGCTACACAGCCTGAATTTCTCTGGGCACCAGCAACAGCCCCTCAGCAGAGTTCTGCCTGACCAATGACTTGGAGATCACAAGCCTAAACCTTCATTGCTAAAACCACAGCACTCATTTGCACCAGGAATTCTGCAAGTGCAAACATGCTTATTTTTTTTAATTCTTGAAAACAAAAGCAGATCTGACCTTCTCCATGCTCATTTTCTCTGGCATCACAATGATACAGCGGTAACCCTTCACTGCTGCAGCCAAGGCCAGCCCAATTCCTGAAAGCATGCAAAGACAAGTAGAGCATACAGTGAGGAGCATCAAAGAGCAAAACCCACAATGCTAGCTTTGGCATGCCCTGACTACAATCAGGTCTTCACCAGAGGCTTGAGTCCAGTGTCTCCAGAGGGGTGGCAAAGGGAATGTTTCTGACGACTGGGGAGAACTGGATTTACAGACGCTGCTAGTCCTTTGAGGATCACAGCCAACAGAAGTTTTAGGTAAGAGTTGGGAAACCTGATGTGTGCACACTTCTAGCTTTACTACATGTACACCACCTTCCTTCGGTCTCACCCACTTCATTTTTACAAAAGTAATTTGGGAAAGAAATTACCTTTAAGCTAAAGACAACTAGATCAATCATTTTCATACTGTCAGAAGGGCATCAGAGCTTGTATTGACTCACTTTTACATTAAATCCCAAGTTTGCAACGTGCCAAAACTAAGTCCTTTTCTGAAAGGACATAATTTAGACACTGTTTGAAGTTCTAAGACATAATTTAGACACTGTTTGAAGTTCTAATGCACTACATCTGCTTGCTACCACAGTGAAGTACTTTGGCTGTTAGAGACAGACCCCTCACATCTATTTTAAAACCCTGTACCTTCCCACCTGATTTCTGCCTTCCAGCTTGTCACTGCCTGCCTGAAGAGCTAAGCTCAGAAGTGCATTCCCCATAGAAAAACAGCTAACACCTGTTCCCAGACCACCTCAGAATCACAGGACTGGGGTGGAAAAGACCTTTAAGATCATCCAGCCCAACCATACCCATCCCCTTTGCTGGTTAAGCCAAACAGATCAAGTTAGCAGATTCGTGTGCGAGGTCAGACTGCCTGGCACCTCCCCTGCTGCTCTGGGTAGCAAGCACAATACCAACACATGTCCAGGACAATACCTCACAGGCAGTTTACCCTACACAGACCTGCCTGTTCAAAGCTGGTTCTGTTTCTACACGGTGCTGGCTTGCATAGGGATGGGGAAAAAACACCCCAAGCAAACAGCCCTACAAACCCACAAGCTTTAACTGTTCCTGTAAGGGAAGCGTAACTCACGCTTCAATAAATATTTGGGAGGGGGGAAAAAATACAACAAACCCCATGTTTTCCAAGTATACTGGAGATAAATGTGGATGCCCCCACCCAATTTAAAAAAAAAAAAAATAGAAAAAAGAGAGCAAAGGCCTCTCCAAGGCCAAAGAGCAAAGAGAAGCCATCTAGCACTTTCCCTAAGAGTCTCTGACAAAGGGAGCATTTTGAGACCTGAACTCTGATACGTTGTACTTTCTGCTACTGACCTGGAAATGCAGGAAGCATCAAAATAGGACTTTGGCTGTGGGAGAAGCAGGATGTAGAGAGGACAAAACCGTAACACATTAGCTCTCATTTAACATATTCAGTAGCTCTGAGCAGTTGCTGAAAACAAAAGCCGATGCTCTCGGGTTACTGTCTGCCCTGTCTCTGCTTTTGCATGAAAAGAGACAGCTCTCTGAAGTCATGGCTCTGCATCTTCTTCATTTCTGCCTCCTTCTATCTTTTGTATTCTGTGGCAAGGAGAACCATTTATCAGGTACTGACCCAGAAAGCTGGGCATCATAGCATGACCTCAGGTACTGGAGAAATGCAATTTATATGGATATTTTCCACTACAAATCATTGTTCAGGCAAGAACTATTGCCATGCCACAGTCACAAGGGTTTTGGTTGCACTGGCCACTCCCAGAGAGCAGCTGCTGAACCAACACAAACCTGACTCCCTAGTTTTCTGCTGAAGGCAGGGGCATGGATCACAGATCAGCTCATCATCCTAGTCCTGCCATTATCAAAGGCTGGACTGGATCAAAAGATAGATCTGTCTGGGCCTGGCCTGTGGCTGTCAGGAGGCAACTGTGGATGCCCGGGAAGGAGTTTGAGAGCAAGACAAGACACCTCTCCAGAACACACGAGGCAGGAGAGCAGCTTTGCAGCTCGGCTCAAGAGCCTCCTTGGAGGAAGCAGTATGGTTTATATTGAACTAGCTCAAGGGGGTCATTACAGGTATGTGTACTCCCCACCAGCAGAGCAGCTTAACAGGGTACAACAGCTTTGTCACAGGAGTCCAGAGTTATCTCCAGTTTTAGATCAGAAGGTGCCCTGTCCTGGCCCCTGCCTAGCAGGGCTGGTCCTTTCTCTAGCCCTCCAAAGAGGGGACACTGATCCAAGTGGAATTTGTAGAAAATCTTGGTGTGCAAGGGCTAGATCAGCAGACAGTGCTGTGGGGATGCAGCTCATCTCCCATCCCAACCGCACAAACATGGGAAAGACTGTTTGTCAAACCAGGTCCACCTAACCTGACAGAGGGACCATGGGACTTCAAGAGAACAGGAAGATCCAGATTCACACCAGCCTTTCCATGCTTCCCCCCAATAACTTTAGTCAGACTAATTCCTGAACAGGACCTAAAGACCTTCTTTTAAAGAAAAGAGCCCCTGCAAATTTAGTAGACCTCCTTCCCAGCTGCTGTGGTCAGCACAGGACACTGCAGAACTGTTCCTTACAAGAGAGGGAAGAGGCACTGCACCTTACACCATACACGTAGAGAGGGATCTCCTTTCTTCTGTGCACAGGCTGCCTCCACACTCCAGTCTCAAGCTTGTCTTCCAGGAAAACCACCACAGCATTTCCCCTGCCTCCCCAACTTTGTTAGGGTCTCTCCATCCCCTACCTGTGTTTCCAGAGGTTGGCTCTATGATAGTGTCCCCAGGCTTCAAGATCCCAGCTTTCTCAGCATCCTCCACCATCCTCAGGCTGATGCGGTCCTTCACACTGCCCCCAGCATTGAAGAACTCACATTTTGCCACTGGAAACAAAGCAATAAAGAAGAGTTCTTACACGGCAGTTGTTTGCTTAACAGGCTGCTGCTTCCCAATGTATCTCAAGAGCAGCTCTATCAACAAGCCTGCCCAGCTGACCTCCCTACTTTACAGCACCAGAGATGGGGATTCAGTTCACAGCATCTCCGCTGTTACGAGTCACAGCACACAAAGTTTGGTACTTGATGCTGAACTGAAGCCAGGAACCCACATGCACTGTCAACTATCCTGAAAATCTGACCTCCCCTTTCGTCTTTCCTCTTTACTGCAGGCCAGTCACTAGGCTGAAAAGCCCCAGGGCTCTTCCAGTGTAGTAGTACGGGGGAAGAGAACTCTACCCATGTCCCTAGTCTCTTCCCTGATATGTTCTCCAGCCAAAGAGCTTCTGATCAAACTGGAAATTTCTCCCCATTGTTCAGCTTACACTTTCACTTCAGTACTCCCAGCACAAATCCCTTCAATGCTGCTGAACACCACTCTTCAGGACTCTGATCAGAGGCTCCAGATATCTCCAGTACGGTTGGGTCTTAAAAAAAAAAAAACAACCAACCAAAAAACCCCAAACAAAACCCAAAACCCCCAAATTCGCTGACAACGTCATCCTTTTCATCATTTTCAGTTATCTTCAGCAGTAACTGCAGACCTGCATTTTATACATACTGATTGATCAGCAGTCAAAAACTTGATACAACTTTAAAATCAAAAAGCTATTTTCCATGAGAAGCTTCACTTTTCCAACAGAAATGGAAAAGCTGCAGGAAATTTCCATGTGAAGTACAAACTGAAAGACATTTTAGATGACCAGGAATTAGACTTAGAGGAATTTTTCTCACCAGTTTCTGCAGGGTATCTGCACCTCTCCTATGCCCAGGTTACATGACACTACCAAACCAGGCCTGTCCAAGTTTCTGGAACAGTGCTTTTTATTTTGACTTTCTGCCTGCAGCAGTACTCACAGAGTTCACACTTGAGCCCGTGCTGCTTCCCAATCTTGTTGATCCGCACCAAGGGTGTATTGCCAACTTTGTTCAGGATGCTCGGCAGGATTTTCAGAGGCTCCGGCCTGGTACAGGTACAAACAAAGTCAGTGCACCCCCACACAGAGGGACACAAGGCAGCTCACCCAAAAGCAGCCCAGCATTTCCAATGTTTTTTATTTCAACCAGCTTTCTCCCTCCCTGTTCCCAGGCCAGTTATTTTAGGTATTTTTAGTTTAAAAGAAGGTCCCTTGGATACAGAAAACATTAAGTCCTCGATCCAAAATAAGAATTATTGAGACATCAAGCCACACGTTGAGGCAAGAGTGAAGTGCTCTGCACTCCCTGCCAGCATGAAGTAGCTTAGCACTGCTCAGCACCAGCTATTTTACAAGCAAAAGACATTAATAGTGCAATTTTTCATCTGTTCAGGGAACTGGTTTGCCATGTTACTTATAATAAGTCAGTTTCAGTGCACGTAGCTTCACATCTCTGGTGCAAGACCCCTTGTATGTCCGTTTGATCTGCATTCTTAGCTTTGCTTATACATGGAAATCAAGAAGCACCAGCACATCTAGATGCTAAACTGCATCAATTTAAATCAGTCATCACTTGTTAAATCCACATGGCTCTGAAGGGACCTGGATTGGCACTGTAATGAAAGATCTGCAAATAAAAGTAATACTCACAGAGTGGTGTGACGATGGGGGGAGGCAGAGATCGGTTTCCCAAGCTTCCATGTGCATTTGCTAGGAGCATCAGGGCGGATCCACTCCCTCTCCTTCTCATTAGCCTTGCAGTTCTCCTTGTCCATCCCACCAGGGAGAAAATATTTGTCAGGTGCGTGAGGGCACGAGTTGGTATCTGGCTTCTCCTGGGGAGGAGCTGTAGGTGCCTCATCCTTGGGGATGAGGAAGGAAAAAATTTTATTTTTTTTTAAAGTAAGGGAAAACAATATGAGAAATAAAACACAAAACTCAAGTGTCTCAGTTTTGGTTTTTCCTTATGTGAAAGAGGTCACAACAAATGGGTATTCTGATGGTCAGTTGATGTTTCCGTAGTGCTGTGAAGCTGGTAAAATATTTCAGCATGGTTTTGATTTGTCAAATCCTTTTCACCAACATGAGAATCTTGCAAGAGCTCAAGACAGTGCCCTACATGACAGTAACTTAAACACACTGAAGCTCGAGCTTACTGTGACCAGCCTTCATAAACATCAAGAGAACAGGACTAACCTCACGGGAGACCCCTCTCCCATACCAAAAAACAGCTCTCAAATAAAACCTCCCCATTCCAAGCACAGAGGAACAGAGGAACAGAGTAAGACCAGTGACTAGTAAGAAAACGGTGTCAAAAGACTGAATTGTTACTCGTGGTCATGAAGAATTCTTCCAGAAAGGCCACTGGTTTTGATAGCACCTCCCTCTAACAGCATTCCAGAAAAAAACACCCTAGAAATCTCTCTGAAAACAGGGGGCTTTCACAAATTGTGGTGACAAAGACAGGCAAACAGTATTCCCCAGAGACCAATGTATACCTTAGAGACAGCAACAGGCCTTTCTGATATCAACTTCTTCATGTTCTTTGGTGCAAGTGATGGCACGGTAGACTGGACTTCCTTCAGGAAACAGAGTACTGAGAGTCACAAGACTAGAATCCTCTTCAAAGCTGCAGATCATGCAAGTTAAAAAAAAGAAAAACTATCAGGAAGCAGTCTCTCATGGGGACAAGACAGACATCCTGCTTTCATAGGGGTGGGGGGGGAAAGAAGAATTATAGGATCACAGAACAGTTTGTGTTGGAAAGGACCTCAAAGCTCATCTAGTTTCAACCCCCTGCCACGGGCAGGGACACCCCCCACCAGACCAGGTTGCCCAAAGCCCCATCCAACCTGGCCTTGAACACTGCCAGGGAGGGGGCAGCCACAGCTCCTCTGGGCAGCCTGTGCCAGGGCCTCACAAGGAAGAATTTTTTTCTTATACCTAATATTAATCTACCCTCTTTCAGTTTAAGCCCATTACCCCTTGTCCTGCCACTACTTGGCCTTGCAAACAGCCCCTCTCCAGCTTTCAAAGAAGCTGCAAAACAAAGCGAAAATGACATGTATAAATAGGATTTTTTAAAAACATTATGCAGCAGAGGTACAGCACAAAGCCATCAGAGGGTCTCCATGCCTTCCCACATTACCCAATCTTTCCTCTGCCCTTGCCTCCACAGCTCACATCCAATTAAGTAACCAGAACCCATCTCTGTAGGACTGTCTGCAACTCTGTAAACTTGACAGCAATACAGAATAACAGAAAATACTCCAGTCCACAGGTTCTGTACTCCTAGAGACACTAAGGGCAAAAGGGCTTCATGAGGCCATCACCAAAAGGCCCCGTACAGAGCTTTGGAAAAGGCTTTATAGGGGAGCACTTGCAGAAACCTCTCTACCCTTCTCACTAGATCCTCTTGAGACTTAGTCAGCATTGAATGCACAATTACAATGGATAAAACACACACATAAATCACTTTAACTACAAAGAAGCCTTCCAGCAGGCTTGTTTCAGAAATTAGTAAGTGTACAACAGAAGCAGTATGTCCATTTCTCTTACTCCAGTCAGTTGTTCACAGAGCCTGCCTGCTCCTAGAGCTACCTCCCTTTACTTCCACTGAAGGCAAAAATCTGGGAAAAGTCTTGAAAAGGACAGGGCTTTCCCCCCACCCCAAAAAAAAGATTTTTCTTGTCACTGTTTTGCTGCAGGATTCATGCCTCCTTCCACTACTGAACTGGGGTAGGCCTGGAAAGGGCCTGTGGCCTCCTGTTCCTTCTGACAAACGCACACCCAGCAGATACAGCTTAGACCAGGCAGAGTTGATGATCCGGTAACATATTGGGGAAAGGAAAAAAAAGCCTGAATCACAGGATCATTGAACTTTAGCATTTGATCCTGCAAGTTCTCATGCACCACTAACTACTGTGGTCTCACACCACGGTTAGTGGTGCACACATCCACTCCTTTCTTGCATGCTGCTTTGAGGAAAATGCCCAAGGCATTTAAACTGCCTTCCTTTGGGGGAAAAAAAGGCATCTCAGAAGTTGTTGCTTTCAGAGAAAGCTTTAAATAATTCTTCTTCTGGATGTAAAGGCTTCCATGACGCTACAATGATACTATTCTACTTTATTTTGGTTAGAAATGCCCAGGAGTCAAGATGAACTACACCCTGTCCTAGACTATTGACCAGGACTAGACTGAGACACACCAGTCCACGAAAGCTAGTATAACTATACATAATAGTAACATCAACCAGTCTTTGTTACCAGGAAATAGCTTGCTTCTAGTTCCAGAGCAAAACCCAGCCTTCATTTCTGTTTGTGGAATGTATCTTGTTCACAGTTCGGATGATCAGCACTTTTTTCAGTAAAGAAAAAATACTGGAGAAGTTTCAAGCCTTTCTCTGAGCCACCTCCAGATGCTGGCACGCAATACTAGACACACACAATGACTTCTTTTGCTGACACGTAACACCAACAATACTTACAAAGTCCATCTAACAAGAACACCTTGCTGCCAAAGGATCAAACCATTTCAACATGCAGGAAGAAAGCAGCATGGGGGTTACAGGCAAGGAACAGCAGCTTTTGTTCAACTTCTACGTTCTCATAAATACGAGTGCAAAACCTTTCAAAGCTTTAAATCACCAATCCTCAGAGGTCCAAAAACTGAGGAGAAAGGGAGAGAAATTTGTTGCAGTAAAAGCTTCAGAGGTTTCAAGAAGCAAGTACTTATTCTTTGTATTGATGGCAGGAAAGAAGTGAATGTGGCTCTCTTCAAAAGCTGCCTTTTGGAGGATTCCCTCTAACTTGGGTCATGACAAGACCATCTAATTTCCCCTATTAAAAGACCAAAAAAAATCCACAATCCACTAAGAGTGACACCCATCACCTCTTGAACTGGAAACAGATGAACTGGAGGAAAAGCTGCATTTATTGCCCTCAAATAAGCTGTGAGATTGCCTCATGTGTTCAGGGGAACAGCAATGCTGTGATGTTTGATCAAGGCTTCAATAATGGGGGTAGAACTTTGAACAAAAGTGAGGAGCTAGAGAAAAAGCTAACTCTAAGCATTGCCAACAAAATCCTGTAACCAAATACCAGCCACTAGCAACATCACTTATTGGAAGGAATGGACTAAAGCTAAAGGAGGAAAGGTTTAGATTAGATATTAGGGGGAAGTTTTTTTTACAGAGAGAGTGGTGAGGTGCTGGAACAGGCTGCCCAGAGAAGTGGTGGATGCCCCATCCCTGGAGGTGTTCAAGGCCAGGTTGGATGGGGCCCTGGGCAGCCTTGTGTAGATCCAGGCCTGGAGGTTGGTGTCCCTGCTTGTGGCAGGGGGGTTGGAGCTCTATGATCCTTGGGGTCCCTTCCAACCCAGAACATTCTATGATTCTAAGGAACACAAGCCTCTGTTCAGTAAAGCCTTTCAAATAATTTTATTAAGCACCACTTAAAATAACCCCACACCCACACAGCCCAAAGTAGACAGTCACGGGTGCATGCGTACATAAAGTCAAAATCTAATCATGCCAGTAGAGAGTCAGTCTCAGCCAGGGTCAACCTAATATTTAGTGTTTTGAAGAAGGAAAAAAATTCTAGGACAGACTTGGTTGTTCTCCAAGGGGAATTCTTACTATAGCACTCAGCAGACACATCTGCCACAGCTAAAAGTTATACCTAAGAAACAGGTCAAGAGCCCAAGAGGGACTTGTCATGTTCAG
This sequence comes from Gallinula chloropus, assembly GCF_964237585.1. Lineage (NCBI taxonomy): Eukaryota > Metazoa > Chordata > Aves > Gruiformes > Rallidae > Gallinula > Gallinula chloropus. The sequence goes on from NC_140085.1 coordinate 119,118,053, forward strand.
AGCCAACAGAAAGACCTTCGAGCTCCTTCAGTGCTACTGATGAGCCTCGTGACACACACTGCAAAACTGGTGCTTCCAGCCCTATGTGATGCAACTCCAGCAAAAGAGGGTGCAGAGATGGTCAGCCTATGACATTCAAATTCCCACCATGATTCTGCCTACAGGTCCTAATCAGGCCACAAGAAGCTGCTGAATCTTTTTACTGGGGAGATCTGTGGGGAACAAAGGAAAGGGGATGAGCAGAAATCACCAAAGCAGAGGATGACAGCAACCTCATCAGTAGCCTGACACTCTTCTTTCTCAGTCTTTCTTCTGGGAACACAGACTAAGGACACAGGGCAGGGGAACGGCAACTCTTCTCTAACTGTAATAGAACACTGCTCAGAAGAGGGAGATAAGCTGCAGGAAGAGCTGCCCACCTTCAGGAAAGATATTCTGTCAGCCTGAATTTAAGTCTGCCGTACAAGGGAACACTCCCAAAACTACCTAAGGGCATGGGCAGAGTCTAACTAGAAAAGCCTGACTATCTTCTGCCATTAGATCTGTGGAGCACATAAGGCAGAACAAATTCAGAAAGACAATTTACAAAGACACTTAAACTGAAGCCACAAAGGGGATTGGGACATATGCAGAGGTACCAGATCTAAAAAACCTCATGGACAAGGCTCACATCTCTGGATCTATCTCCGCAGGGAATCCAACACATAAGCTATTTCTTAACTCCTACAGAACAGGACTGAAGGGCAGCGAGTGAAATTAATCCCCAAAACAGACTGAACTGAGCTCAGTTCATAGATATGCAAGGAGTGACAGTTTCTAGGATTGATTACAGTATACACTGTCAGCACAAATGCAGACATTTAAAGAGAGTTTCACATCTGGGAGAACCTAATTAACTCAAGTCTTGTCTGAAGCAGCAACGAAGCTGTCTAGAAGGCAGGTGAAGGAGGTGGATCAGACAGAGATGCCCCAAGGGCTGACTACTCAGCAAGAGATGAGATAAAGAATTTCATTACGCTGCAGCCCAGGAACAGGAACCTTTGTTAAGCATGTAGTTCTCTCTGTGAACAAGCAAACCACTACAAACCAGTTGTTCTGCTTTCTCTGAGTCTCACAGGGTCTTAGAGAGCTTTAGGACCTTTACAGGCTACCAGGTGCAGCCTCTGGAAGCTGCTCAGAAACACCACAGCTCTAAGTGATGCGGGGAACTGACAGCCATCTGCCCTTTCATTGGGTTTGTTTTTTTCTGCTCTCCTCTCTGCTACTCCCTCAGCAGCAGGCAGCCCCTGCTTCTGTGTCAGGAAACATCAGTGACCTGAACTAACTGGGGTACGAATTAACCACACTGTGGCTCTAGGAAGAAATACTTTGAGGCTCAAATATTACTTATTTCCTCTACAGAGTAGGTGAGCGCATGCGCATCCTCGCAGCAACCACCCTTCCTTCTGAGGCCAGACTGACACAATCAGAAGCTTCCTGATAGTAGCTCTTTAATGCCTCCTCCACAGCACTTCAACGATGCTGAAACCTCAACAGCAAAGCTACTTCCACTGCTAGTGGTGACAATTGTTAGGGTAGAGATCAGGCAATGAGAGAAGCGCCTGATCTGCCTTCCCCCCACAAAAGGGAAGCTGGGCATGCAGCTCTAATGCAGGTGTCTTCTGACATCCCCAATTCCCCGATTTCACTCCTCTCAGTGAAGACTGGTGCCTTCAAGGAGCACAACAGCGTTAGAGAAAAGAATGGAGAATGCCTTAGATGATAAAGGCTGGCAGAGAACCGCTGGTCACCACTGCCTGGGCCAGCAGTCAAGCTTTCTGGCTGATCCACGTTTTGTGGGAAAGACCACTCCAGCTACATCTGTAGGGCTTTTGGCAGGCACCCACCGTGCAACTGCAAGCACAGTACACCCTGCTGCCTGCCTGATAGCCGGCACCTGCCAATGGCCAGAGGCTATCCCATCCCAGCCATCCTGGCAGCCTGCAGTGCCGCCAGCGCCAGGTTAGCGACATGCTGAGCCAGCACACACGCCCCTGGATGCAGGCTCCCTGTGACCCATGCTACTGACCACAGTTTTTAGAAGTACTGCTCTGGCTTCAGGAAAGCAGGCTGGCTAACTCACCTGCAGAGGTGAGCCAGCACAGGGTACCACAGAGCTACCACCCCATGTAAAAGAGAACAACCTGCCTAAACACCTTGAGTACTGGGCCTAACTCACTACTGAAACTATGCTTCATCAGTGGTTATCTCGCTACGGCCATTCTCCTGCTGAGAAACGGCAGGTTGTGAGCAGGTCTTGGTTTCCCAGGAAATATCTTTCCTGCTGGGAGATAAAATCTCCGGATTTCACTTATCTCCCTACTCTGAGCTTTCCCTCCTTTCTGCAGCGCAAGTTTCGCGGAACACAGAGCTCTTGTGCCTCAACTCAGCAAACAGGCTGGTTTGAAGGGTAAACACTGAGCGGCTTTGCTGGAACAGGGCCCAGTGCTCCACAACCTCCATGGGCAGAGGTTTTAGGATTAGAATTTAAAAAAAAATAAAAGAGAAAAACAAAAAGAGAAAAAACAGATACAGGTAAGACTAGATGCTCATATAGGAACAGGAGAGGAATTGGCTGTCTTTTACTTAATAGCTCATTTAGTAACACGCAGGCAGCATTGCTATTGAAGTAGGTCTCACAGGTCCCATCCAAGTTCAGACCCTTCCTACCTCTCCAATAGGGAAAGAGCAACACAGGCAGTAAAGCACAACAGAACAAGCTTCTAGTCTGTGCTAGCCAGGCTGTGCAAAAACCACTGGCAAGAGACCACTACACTACCGACGGGAACACCGGCTGACAGCCCAGGCTGAAGAGCTGGTGCCAAGGCCGGTGAGAAAACCAAAAGGCTCGATGCCACCTTGCGAGCCTGTGTAGGCAGCCCCGAGCCTCCCCGCCTGGAGGAGGCACTCCGCAGGCGGGCCCGGAGCATCCCCAGCGCCGGCCTGGGGCCTGTGGTCCCGCACTCCCCACCGCCGCATCAGCACCAGGGCGGGCTCCAGGGCTCCGCTCGCCTAGAGCGGCTCCAAAGCCGCCCGTTCCTACCCCTCAACGACAAAAAAAAGCCACCAAAGCCCACCCACGTGGCACAGCCTCACCCACGCACCAGCCCGCGGCGCCCCATCCTGCCCCTCCGCCCGAGTCTGCGGCGGGGGAAGGGGGGGAAAGGGAGGGAGCCCTCCCGAAGCAGACACAGCGACCCTTTAAGGGCCGCCCCCGCTGAGGCGAAGCGCAGCCCGCCTCGCTCAGCCCCGGGAGGGAAGGTCGCGGCCGCCCCCAGCCTCCCTCCCCATCCCCACGGATGATGCAACAGGCGGTGATGGGGATGCAGCCGCCCAAGGCACCGCCCCCCGCCCCCCGCCGCGGCCGCCGACCTCACCCGCGCAAGCAGGGCTCTTCCCTAGGAGGGCGACGCCGCCGCCACCGCCACGCACCCGCGGCAGACCGGTGAGGAAGAGGAGGAGGAGGATGAGGAGGACAACGACGACGACGCCGAAGGCGAGACACAGGCTCCGGGGCGCGCGGGTTAAGAGGAGCCCGCGAAGCTGGTGGCCCCGCCCACCGCGCATCGGCCGCGCCGCCGCCGCCCTCCGAGGGGGAGGGAGCGGGAGCGCGCGCGCCGATTGGCCGTCGTGGGGGCGTTGGCGAGTCAGAGACACCAATGGGGAGGCGGGGCGCTGCCGCCCGCTGCGGCGAGGCGGCCGGGCCGGGCCGGGGGATTGCGGGCCGGAGAGGATGGGTGTCCCCGGCGCGGCGCTGTGAGGGCGAGCCGGGGGCAAAACACCCGGCTGTCTCCAGGGAGCGCAGCGGGAGGTCTGTGCCGGGGTCGCGGGCCGGAGGCGGCGTCCCCAGGCCGCGGCCTTCGAAGGAGGCACCGGCATGTGGGGAGGAGCGAGCGCGGCGGCCGGGGGTGACGCCCGGGAGCGGCAGGTGCTGCTCGTCACCTGCCGAGCCTGAACACCGTGCGTGCCCGCCGCACCAGAGGGGCTGTGCCGCCCTTCGGTCGGCAGCCAGGCGCTCCCCGCACCCTTCCAAAAGGCCCCAGGGCTGCGCGGCATCAAGGCAGCCGGCCTTGTGCCGCAGGCCACACGGCAGGAGAGAGGCAGCCCCCTGTCTCATGCCAAATGCTGGAAATACCCAGCCGGGAGGAGCAGGGAGGAGCTGGGGAGCGCCCCCCGCGATGGGGGGGGCTGCAGGCTGGGGGTGGCACCACACGGAAGTAAGGGCGAGGGTCTCACTGAAGCAGAGCCAGATGGGTCATTTCGCGTGCGGTGGCTGGGCCGCAAACCAGGAAAGGGCTTATCCGAAAAGGTGCCAGGTTACTGCGGTCTGATGTAAATACTACACTTCTGATGGCCCCTGAGGAGGAGACAATGGGGTATTCATTTGGGAATTTGCTCTGTAGCACAATGACTGCATCTGCATGGTCACAAATGGAGCTTGACAATGTTGTGGTTTTGCGTGGCAGGCTTCTAGTGCAGAAGTAGGGGCTGCAGGGGTGGCTTCTGCAAGCAGCAGCCAGAAGGTCTCTGCAGGCCCCACAGAGCAAACACCAGCCGGCTCAAGGCCAGACCCACTGCTGACCAAGGCCGAGCCCATCAGTGATGGTCACAGCACCTCTGGGAATCACAGTTAGGAGAAAAAACCCACAAGCAGCTGCTTTTTGCCCCCAGAGAAGGGAGTGACAAGATGTAAGAGACTGTGCAGGCACCAAGGCCAGGGAAGGGGAGGAGGAGGCGCCCCAGGTGCAGGAGAGGATGATGCCTCTTCAACCTGTGGAGAAACCCATGGTGGAGCGGGTGTCCCCCCGCAGCCCATGGAAAAGGCCGAGATCTCACCTGCAGCCCATGGATGATGATGGGGAGCAGACACAGTTTTTTTGTGTTTTTTGTAATAAATTGCATGGGTTGTTTTTTGAGTTTTTTTCTGTGTTGGGTCTGTTTTGCCCGTGACGCTGATTGCAGGATGATCTCTCCCTGCCCTTATCTCAACTCCCGAGCCTCTCAATATTTATTTTCTCCCCCGTCCAGCTGAAAAGGGGAGTGATAGAGTGGCTTTGGTGGGCATCTGGCCTCCAGCCAGGGACAAACCACTACAGATGTATAAGATGGAGTGTGGGAGTGAATTTAAGACAGAGTAATTTTTGAGAACCACAAGGTGCTCTAGATTATATAGAAAGTTAAAAAAACCCCAACAAACCACACCAGAAATCCTTGCATGAAAGTGTGAGACACCAGAAAGTCTTACCAGAGTAAAATGTCTCCAGAAGGTAGCCCATTGCTGTAGAAAGTCAAAGCAGCAGTTTCTTCTGTATCTATAAAAAAAATGCCAATAAAGAAAAAAGCAATCCAAGGTAACTTTATTTTAGATCATGATTCACCCTGAAGTATTCCATGTGTTCTAGGTTATCAAAGGAGGAGTGGTGACAACTGTATGTCTCTCTCTGTGCATATAGATATTACGTAGCAGATGTATTTGGAGAGCACCACATGCTGTACAAAAATAAAAAGGAACAGGGTGTCTTAAGTAGTAAAAATGACAGAGGAGACTTTGCAAGGGGATGTGACTGGTCTGAAGCTGAGTGACCGGTCTTAAGGTTGCAGTCAAGGGTCTCTCTGGTAAGAAAATGGACCGTGACTGGGACATGGGGTGAGATTTATGATGAAACACAAGAAAAACACTGAGCAATTAAAAAAAAAAAAAAATCAAAAGAAGAGCCAGGTATTTTACATTGGCCTCAAATAAACAGTGACACTGATGCAGCTGTTTCATTATATATGCTAAAAATCCACACAAATTACAGAGAAAAATCCAAGCCCATGACAAATTACACTGATTTTTCCTTGTCCCTTCCCGGATCAAAGCAGATGTAAACCTACTTTGAATTCCACGTTGTTATTCTCATTTTCCTAAGGAAAGGTTCACCAGAAAATACAGGACAATTATCTACTTTGAATCGCAGTGTGCCTAGCTAATCACAGCTGAAACATGCATGTAAAGTGGCATTTGCCCAAGTGGAAAACAACCTCATCAACTGGAAGAGCAGCACGTGGAACCAGGTTTTAGCTCACATTTGGTGCAGCTGAGCTACAGGAGGAACACCGAGCGTGGGAGCAGTGATGTAAAAAGAACGCCTGGCCCTTGAGATGGCTGTCACCAAAACTGTGGGACACCGGGGCACGCATGAGGCCTGGTCATGAAGCAAAAGTCTCCATGAATATTGGGAAGAGAACGGGTGCAAGTGTCTGAAAACTGCCAGCGTACCCATGGAGGGTACCCTTGGAGGGTACCCTTGGAGGGAGAGCCCTACCTTCTCTGCCTGACTGAGGGTAGAGGCACTGAGGCGGCTGCTCTGCCAGGAAATGTGCCGGCCTCGCACAGCAACCGCTGCAACTTCGGGCAGGCGGGCGTCAAGGTGTGAGATCAGCAGCAGGGGTGGATCTGCCAGAGCCTGTCAAACGTAAACCAGAGACCTCAGAAAAGACTTGTAAGACCAAGCGACAGCGCTAGGGATGTTGGAAAGCATCCCACCAGGATGCGCGAGACTGACGAGGGGGATTTGTGACTGCACCACAGCTCCGCGCTCAGAAGTCAGATCTCCTTCACTGCAGCAGCAACCAGGTGAAGGCAAACTGGCCACACCTAGAAGAAAATGGGATTAAAGAGCTGTCTGCAGCAACACTGACCCGTGCTGTGCCCTTGGCATTAGTGGCATTAAAATCAGTTGTGGAGAAAAGAAAGCCTTTCTTCACCCCAGTGCCCACTGAGCAGACCCATTATGGCTGAGCCCAATCAGTGGGACACTTCAATTGCTCTCCAGCCCAGCCTTGAGAATAACTCCCACAAATCAGCAGGTCACTGCCCATTTCCTAAGTGGAGCCACTTAAGTCCTTTCCTAAGATCTGACAGTGCTCAGGAGTATTTTTCTCCCAAGGAAGGAGAAGAATTGTGGTGGGGGTTGGTACATAATCAAAATGACAATTTGATCAGCGTAGCGGCGATGTGGCACCAGCTGGAATATTAACAGAGAAATCAACAGCTTGTTTAGGAGTGACAAGCAGAGAATGTTGTTTCTTGTATCAGTGATGAGTAAACATGCTGAAGACTGAAAGGTTGAGGGGAGAAGTCCCTTGGACATCTACAATCAGTGATCAAAGGGAGGGGAACAAAAGGTAAATACTGTTGTGGTAGGATCAGGTGGAGGAGGCTTTTTATGGGTAACTAATGAAGTAACCCAAAGAACCAATGGTGCTTTTGTGGTACCAAAGCCTTTTTGGGAAGGGAGAGCACAAGGCTATTGTAGAAGCTCATGGAAGTGATTCTGTAGAGAGGGAGGAAAAAGCCACCCAAGAAGAGGCATTCCACATTCTACCTGCATGGGAGAGGCCACAAACAAGAATCACCATTCAAAATTACCTTTGATAGACTGGAGAAACAAGAAGATAAAGTAAAATAGAAAGTTGGCTGATAAGGATGAATACAAATTTTTCATCCAGGCATTAGTAACCTACCACTCAGGACTGCAGTATAGGATAGCCCCTGTCTGGACAGCAAATGTGTAGTGTGGAAGGTATAACTATAATGCCATGCAAACTCAACATGAGTCAACAAGGCCCTGCTGTTGTGAAAAAAGCAAACATTGAACAAGGTTATGCAAACAGGGATAGACATGCAAGACACATGGCAGTCAGCACTAGTGTGCTTTCTTGAGGTACCATGTCCCATCTGGAATACTGCATTTCAAGAAGGATATGGCCCGCACGGGACACAGTCTGAGGAGCACAATAAGGTGTAGAAAGAAACATGGCACAAGATGAACTGGCACTGAAGGAAGTGGCCTCCTGTCCAGCTTGCTGCCCACCAGGACCTTACCTGCAGAGCAGTGTCCAGCCTGTGCCTGTGCCCTGCCAGGTGTTGGTCCACCAAGGGGTAGGGCTGTCTATTTGTCCTTGCTGAATTTCATGAGATTTCTGCTGGCCCATCCCTCTGGCCTGTGCAGGTGCCCTGTGGGTGACCACCTTGCCCACTAGCATCAGGTGCACCACCCCAGCTTGGTGTCATCCACAAGCATGATGAGGATGCACTCATTTTCTCCTAAGTTACTGATAAAAAAATACTAAAGCAGGGCAGATACCAGCACAGACCCAGGCAGTACTTGTAAGTAGTCTCTAGGGAGGGTATGAACAAGGACCCAGTCAGGTTTTTCTCTCCTCTAGCAAGCCACCCATTCAGGCTGTAATAACCCAGCTTGGGTATGAAGGTGGAGAGAGAGAGACTCTGTCAGAAACCTTGTACAAGTCATCCACTAGCACTACAAGGAGGACATAATCCACTGTTCTCCCTTCACTACAGATCTATTCCCTTTTTGCTAAAGATGATCTTTTTATAAGGTGTTACCACTGCCACGTGTGCTCCAGAATCAGAGTTGGCCAAAAGACCAAAAGCTTGTCTCCTTGGAGGCTGAGCAAGGGCACTTAAACGTCTCTTTGTTGTGGTCAACATGGTCACATGAAAGGGACAGAAATCATGAGTCAAAACCCTCCAGAATGAAAAGACTGGCCCAGACATTAATGAGACTATTATTACTTGGTCAACTTTTGGCCTTTTGACTTTGGAATTTCCCTTGCCCATCCCCAACTCAGCATGGCAACAATTAATGTTGCTTGCAACCCCAGAGTCAGACTGCAACCTGCTCACTTTTCACTTGTGCTTTGTCCACAAATCAGTTCAAGTCCTGCCTCAGAGTCTCTTTATCAAGTCCCTTCCTCCTGCATCTCCAGGACTATTTTCTCCACGGACACAAGAGGGAGCAGAGAGGAAGCATCTTCCGTGTTCACTAGAAAGTAGGGAGGAAGAGGAAACGATGGAAGATGCAGGACTGTGTTGGTCCGTGAAAGCTCGCTCCCTCTTCTTTCTCTCACACACGAGCAGCATCAGCTCTCAAGGGAAATGGGTGGGTAGAAAAGGGAGGAGCAGTCGCTCCCCTCAGCTCTCCTCACAGCTCTCAGGCCCAGGAGGCAGACTGGTGCACAGACTGCAGCTCCCTCCCTCCACCTGGCTGGAATCCCAGGCAGCTCCAGGAGGAAAGTGAGAACGATCTGACACACGGCCAATATTCAGTTCCATGGGTAGCAAGACTTGAAACCAAGCCAGGTGCTGGCAGAAGCACAGCAGGCCTCGGCCTGGTAGACTAAAGGCTTTTCTGTGAAAAAAGAAGAGGCAGGGAGCCCGGCTTAGCTGCAATCTGCCTTTCTCCCAGCTTTGCCTCATGGCTCACTGAAACCACAGCAGGAACTTTGAATTGTTTTTTTTTCCTTCCAGACCCAAATAAAAGAGCAGATTTGGAAACAGGGCTGGAGATACCCTACAGCACACCTATTTCACAGTGCCCGGGGAAACAGCACTCTGCATATCTTCATCAAAAATGCACGTGTGTCCCTCAGGGAATCCTAGAACGGTTTGTGTTGGAAGGGACCTCAAAGCCCATCTAGTTCCAATCCCCACAACATGGGCAAGGACACACTCCACCAGACCAGGCTGCCCAAAGCCCCATCCAACCTGGCCTTGAACACTGCCAGGGAGGGGGCAGCCACAGCTTCTCTGGGCAGCCTGTGCCAGGGCCTCACTGCCCTCACAAGGGAAGGCTTTCTTCCTTATATCTAATCTAAATCTCCCCTCCTTCAGTTTAAGACCTTTACTCCTTGTCCTGTCACTCCAAGCCCTTGTAAACAGTCCCTCTCCAGCTTTCCGGTAGCCCCTTCAGGTACTGGAAGGCTGCAGTAAGTCTTCCCAGAGCCTTCTCTTCTCCAGACTGAACAAGCCTCTCAGCCTGTCTTCATAGGAGAGGTGCTCTGACCATTTTTTGTGGCCCTTCTATAGACTCCCTGCAACAGCCCCACGTCCTTCTTATGCTGGGGACCCCAGAGCTGGATGCAGCACTCCAGATGGGGTCTCCAAGAACGGAAGAGAGAGGCAGAATCATCTCCCTTGACCTGCTGGTCACACTGCTCTTGATGCAGCCCAGGACACGGTTGGCTTTCTGGGCTGCCAGCACACACTGCTGGCTCACGTGGAGCTTTCAGGAATAGCTGAATCATATTAATTTTCTCTTCCTGGTGGGAACAGCTTGCAGAGCTCTGAAAAGTATTTGGATCAAAGGGGCAACCATACTCACACAAGCAGCCACAGGGCTCCAGCTCACTTCCAGCCTCATTTGCCTTCCACCACATCTTCAGAAAGCTACCACCTTTCTGCTATGCTGAGGTACTGATACCTGTAACGTGCCTTTGGCCCCATCAAAACAACCTAGTTAGAAAGCAAAGCACCAAAACCTGAAATTATGGAAAGAAGTACTGAACCCAATGATTAGCAAAGCACGCCTAAGAAATACAGCACTGGCATCTTAACAGCTAGAGATGAGCTAAGCACACCCTGCCGCTTTGGGTATGTTGAAACAAAGCCATTGGCTACCAGAGAGCTACTCCGCCGGCAGCAGATCTGGTTTGTTACCTCCCACCATTCAAACCAGATTCCACAGGTCCAGTTTACAACCAAAACTTCAGATCGATTGAATTAACACATCCTTTGGCAGTAACCTCCAGCAGGAAAAGAGGGGCCTTCCGAAGGGATTCTGCCGCTGCTGCTGAGGTACCGTGGGGATGGGATAGCGGTGTCCTGTCGCTAGTGGCGATTCTTGCTGGAGGTTACAGCTCTAAGAAACAACACAACTTACCTTTACAGAGGATTAGATGTTTATGACCGACGAGCACCTTGCCCACAAGGAAGGATTGTCCATGTGCTTCAGGAGACTTGTTCCATTTTCCATTAAGCATGGATTTCACAAACTGAATATTGCCCTAAGGTGGGAGCCGTTCGGTAAACCTGTACCACTGGCTCATCGGAGGAGACTCGTGCGCAGTTGTCGAATGCATCTCCTATCAACTCGACATGAAGGTGGGGTGATTGGTTCCAGACATGTGGCTGCAATTCTTTCTTTCTCTTTCAAAATGAACTCCAAAGCAAGATTGCACACTAGAGAAATACAGCACAGCTTTGTCCTTGCGAAAAATGGCACACACAGCTACAAACGCTCTTCTGTGACAGCCTTACCTGTCGGGGTCACTTCCTTACCAGCTGATGTGAGCGCCCACCAACTCAAATCCCCTCTTCAGCTCTGATCTTTGACTATTTTTTTTGAGGCAGTCAGCAGTGAAGTCACACGAACAGTTACAAGCATCTGGAGAACGGAGTGTTAACACATCACCTCACCTCACACCACTCCCCCCTAACTGCCGTGAAAGCAGTAGATTCAGCTTAAGGTGCTGTTGAAGAATAGTGGCAATGGGCACAGGCCGTTCACACCCAAAGTTCTGCAGCTTGAGCAATGCAACACCAGGAGGAATCATCTTTAAAAGCCACGACCCTCTCAGTTTACCCGTTTCTTCACGCTCCTTCTGTCAGCGCTGAGCCTTCCTGTTTTCTACAGACCATGGCAACAATAACGTGTAGGATGTCTCAAACAAAACCTTTACCAATTAAAAAAACCAAACCCAACAAACAACCCAACCCAAAACCCTGACTCCTAACCCCGAGTTGCACTTCTTTGATATTTCATCAATACAAAAAGGCTAGGTTGAAGTTTTTTTGGTTGTTTTTTGTTGGTTTTGGGGTTTGAGTTGAAGACTTGCTCCACCACCAGCTCTAAAAAAAACAGACGGCAGCTCAAACACTCAAAAAGTAGCTCCAAGAGCTAAAAATTTGAAACTCGTATTCTATGTCCTCGTTAGTCATTTAAAGAGCAGCATCCCATCTAAAGGAAAGGGATAATGTTTGTCAGATTCTTATAAAAAAAAAAGGCTTTATTTTGAACAAGTTTTCTCCATTTGGTTTTACAGTCTCAGCATACATCATATTCATGGAACAAGCAGCATTTTCACAGAATAAGAGCCAAATACAAAGAAGAGGAAGCCACTTGGGATTAACAGTTTCAACCTAATTGACTCAGACTTCAGAAAATACTGTATGCTGTCACTTATTTGAGGTAAAGGAATTCCATAAATTAAGATCCGCTTTTTAACAGAAGGGTCAACAATGAAGCATTTGTGAGAAGCAGGTACCTTTGGGAAGGGGAGCCGGGGGAAAATTACCCTAAGACATTGTGAGCAACACTAGAAAGTAGGATTCTCACTTGGTTTGCTATTGGTAAACCAACAGCTTGGGCTACCGTGCGTGTTTAACCGCTTTTGTGCGGTTTAAATTTCAAGTTTGACGAATTCTGCCAATAGCGCAGCCTTAAAAGGCGACCCTAACTGAAGATATGTCATCAGCTTCGCTTCTGTGCTGAATGCTGCCACTACCCAATCATCACACGACCAGGGCACGCGTTTTTCCCTTCCAGTATCCAGTAAAATTCATTGCTTTCAGTGCCTGTTACAACATTCCAGTTACATGCCTGATTTTTGGGTAACTGTGCTATCAGACCAGAAAATGATGCGCTTGGTGGAGGAGTTCAAGCACGCTTTAAGAAAAATTGGGGGGGGGGGGGGGGGGGGGGGTAAGGGCAGATATCAATCTTCCACTGTTTTTTCACAGAAGAATATACCTGCAGTGTAACAGGGTTTAGATAAACAGATGAAAGCTGTTACAGGGACACACACAAGTTTAAAATTAACTTGTTTACAGAGTAAACCAGCCTGTGTCATTAATCTGTGTGTTTAAAAAAAAAAGACAGTAAACCTTTTTAAGCAGTATCCATGTTATACTAGATATTGTTTTAAAAAAGAGACTATCCTCACCTTTGAGCTTGAGATTTAAATTAGCTCACTAATACTCCTAAATCTCACTGAAAAGGAAGTAGAATTGGACTAATATCCTGCAAACTGTGAGAACCAAATTATCAATGTTAAATTCCTAATGCCAGCAGATGTGCCACAGGCTTCACTTCGGCCATTCATTGCCAGGCACTGCTCAACTGATTCCAGTGAAAAGAAAGCCTAATTTGTGAACTTGTAACAAAAGGTAAGCAGTGAAGCCATCCTCACATAGAGAGATACATTTCTTTTAAAATGTTATTGGCAAAGAAAGCTTCACCATCTGGTTGGTAAAACCATCCAGCAAGAACAAAATAACTTCACGTTGAATTGGTGAGATAATTTAGTTGTAAAGAGGCAAAGCTGATTAGAAGAGCCAGTTTTCTCAATATTCTTTTGTCTGCCAACTCCAGAGTTTCAGTGAACAAAATGTTTTTATATTCATTCTGGAGGCGAAGAGAAGCTGGATCTAGCTGTGTAACGCTTCCAAGGCCTTTCTGTATCTTTGCTTTTTTTAAGAAAAAAAAAAAAATCAAGGTGCAGATTTATCATTTAGCAAGTTACCTGACTCAGAGCTAAAAAGGTAGTTAGTAAAGTCTCTCCCCCGCTGGAGAGCTACACTGTATTATGCAGCTTCAGGTACATTAAGTTGCATCTTGAGGAAAGGTGGCCGCTGACCAAAATGTCTATGCTACAGTCTGAAAAAAAAAAAGCAGATGCAAATGAAGTTAAAAACTGCAAGTCACCCATTGTACAGAGTGTCTCTGAGGATGTTCCAGCAACATTTCAATTGGAGCTTTAACTCCTTAAGAGATACACAATCTACGATGTATAGCTACTGTGCAGCTTAAGATGTCTTATTTGTGAAGCACCTGCCATCCATCCGTTAGCTGTTATCACACTTCAGACTCTCAGGAAGTGAGTAAAGGTGGTAAAAAAGACTATTTTCCACTAGCATCCAATTAGTTTCCCAAGAACCTGAATGCTAACGAAATGCTTTTCATTAAATGACCGCTAAGAGAACACAGAGTGAAAAAAAATCCTCATCTGTCTGTTAAGAAATTTGGTCCTTGTATTTAGGACCCTGCATTTCCTTCAATAGATTCTATGTATCGTGTTGCATGGAGCATGTTTTTTTAAAAAAACCTCACCTGCCTATTACCAATCCCTGCAATAAAAACACTTCTTGTTGTTGTTGTTTTCACACTGCACTAGGAAACTTTCTTTCCAGCCAGAGACAAGGAATTAGTCAAGATTATAATGAAAAAAAAAAATTGAACTATAAGCTGGCACAGCCAGGAGTAGCAACTCAACTACTCCAGAGTGCTTAGAAAATAGGCTTTAGATTTTACACCAAGAAATTGGATTTATTGTAAATGCCACAGTCACATTGATAGACAGAGCACAGACTTCTGGTAACAAACAAACATACATTTTTGTAACTAAGCGTTTCTACTTGGTAAATAAATGCATTTTGCACAGCCTTCCTTTTAAATGTGCCTAAACTAACCTAAATAAGCAGACAGCATAGCAGAAAAGGGAAACTTATGTGAGTAACTGTTTCTTAAGCAGTATATTATTTTTTACTATGTATATAATATTTTATATTATATACACACACATTTTTTCATCAACAGTTCAAATTATACCCGAATTTAAAAAAGAAAACCAGAAAAAGTAAACCCAAAAGAAAACCAAAAGCAAAACTGGCGCTCCTCCAATACATTTACCACCTTTCCCTCAGGCATAGTTAATTCATGTATTTGTCAAGATAGAGGAATGACAGTTAAAAAGACTCCCCCCCCCCACAAGAAACAAGTTACACAAAGAATACTGTATCACTACAAATTTTTTATTCAGAAGCCCATCTTTAAAAAAAATCTCATTATGAACTTGTTTGGTCAAACTACAACACTTTCTAGCAGACATACAGTAAAAATGGCATGGCTCAGAATCGACCGGATCTCTCACGATCTCTTGACCGCCTCCTATCACGTTCGCGTCCTCCTCCTCCACCGCCACCGCCGCCACGACCACGATCTCTGGATCTAGACCGACGCTCGCGGGACCTCGACCTGGATCTATGCCTTCAAAGAGAGTTTGGACACTTCATTGTTTCATCGCGTTCAGCAATTCACTGGCAGCACCAGGCCGCAGAACACGTAAGGGCGCAAGTCGTGAGGGGGAAGACAGACCACGTGGCATTAGAAGGATGGGGAAATCGGCATCTAGGCTGCAGAGACCCCTCATGTACAAACCCAGCAAACCAAATACTGGAGTCAAAACTCACACACTGTAAAGAGACTCAACTGTTCCCTGCCTGTCAGACGTTATACTGGGTGCGCAGAATTTAAGGAAAGGCACGTAGGGGAACCAAAGGCAGTGTTACACAGCTGTTAGTTAAAGGAGCAGGAGAAGGGGCCACCTGCTTTTGCAGTTATGAATAGCTATTAACAGCAAAAGCCTACAGCAGTTTTCAAGTCCACTCCTGTTAAATCAACTGCATTAATTTGCAATTACAACTCAAAGAAAAAAAGATAACTTCCTTTCCTGCCTCCCTCCCCCTGCTTCTAGAAGCATTTACAAATAATCTTCTCTGCCTCAGATCGATGACTTCAATGCAGGAAGAAAACTGAAACCACCTGCTAACACAGCTATTACAGATTTACATGGCACTTGTCAAGGAAAAAGAGTGGCTTGAAAGTTTTTTGACATTTCAGAAAAGTCAATTTATAAAGCAAGTAAACACTACAGTTAACATAGGTGTAGAAATTACAGCAGAAGTTAAAAGCTCTGGGAAATGAAATGTTACAAGTCTGAAGTCTGCAGAACACTGTTCCATGGTGAGATGCTTTGGGGTAGGAGTGTATGTGGTAAAAAATTTTACTACGACCAAGACACATACATAACTCCTGCATACTACTTAGCTGCCCAGAATTACTACACTAACCCATTACTTAATTCTCATTTTTTTCTACTCAAACGTTGATGTCTTTCGTTCTGTGTAGGATTAATTTCAGGTCAGTCTACTTTATGCTATCTACCTGTGAAACTCCACTGGCACAAGGACTGACTTGGTTTGGGGTGGGGTTTTTTTCACGCCAAGCCTCACTGGTAACCTGTGACAGCATTAGCTACACAAAGAATTTCAGTAGGGCCAATACGACAAAACTGGATGGAAGATCAGTGATTCTATGTGTTTTACCATAGACTGAAATTCTGCTGCAGGTAAAACAAAAAATCGTGTTACCACTTCCTTAGCCTTACTAAGTCCAAGAGATTCAGATTCATAAAAATGACCAAAAGGCTAATACAGGAGTATATCTTGTCTTTTCTTCCATAAATTATTCAAATATCTTAGAAGCTTATATTTGTTTAAATTAATATTATTTGCAGTATTTTAGGAAAGTATTTAGACACAAATAAGCAACACAACCTACATTTTCCAAAGTTAAATTCACCCTCAAAAATTCTAAGGCACTGCCAATTAGAGACATTTATAGGAAAAACATGTTCATAATCCCAGGCTCCTGCTGTGACTGAAAGAAACCTACAAAATCTGTGCTCTAGATAAAAAGCAGCTCAACGATTTTATATGCCTGTCCTAAATAGCAAGGACTTAAAAGCACACAGATCGAGCCCAGCTCAAAAATTTACAAGATGGGTATCACAGTAACAGCAGCCGTATAAGCCCTTCTACAAAGTGCCTTAATAATCAAATATGAATATGCAATTAAAACATTTATCACAATCATTTTTGCCACTAAGCAAAATTAAAATTCCTTTGCCCTACTGAGAACTCCTATCAAGAAGGGTCACATTGTAAGGCCAGTGTTAATAGAAAGTGAGCTCAATACCGCGAATCGCCTGTTACTAAGGAATGAGTAACGGGCTAGGAAAGCCAGCTGTTGACTGTTAATAACAAATAAGGTTGGATAGTGCATATACAGATATGCTTGGTCCTGCCAAAATGCCCATTAATCGGGTAGCCTGCTCCTAGCAGCGGCCACAAGCAGTTATATTTCAAAGACAACAAAATAGAGAAGAGGCATAAAGCAGTGCTTCTCCCAAATAACGTACACCTCCAACAGTTTGAAGTTCGGAGACCTGAACCACAGGCAGGGCCAATATACTTAATACCTCAGTGAATATTCTTCTCCTTAAACCCTACCTTCTCTCAAAGGCTTATTAGCCTCCAGCCTCCAAAGCAAGCAGCACTGTATTTTTTCTTTTTTTTAAAGCAAAGATCTACACCGATGTTCTAAACCAGCCACTTGCTAGCTTTACTTAATGGCCTTGCATTGGCACATGTCAGAACTGAAAAGACAAGAGAGGACTTAAATTTAAAGGTTTGCCTCCAGAATTTTCAGGAACTGTTTCTTAATTTACCTGTTTTAGTCACGTTTAAAAGAAAACTTACTTTTTACGACGCCGCCCATACAACTCGCGTCTTAACTCTCGAGAAATGGGCTTCAAATGCATAAAGTTGCAGAAACCTCCTCGTGTACACTCTCTGAAACAGAATTCAAGAGGCAGTTGAAACTCCCAGCTCTACCCTCTCTCCGTTTGCCCAAGCCCCAGGGGACCTCTAGCCATCTAGCAGTTAAATCAGCCTCTCACATTAAAACCAGTAAGTGGCAAGCATCCTTTACTGACATCGACTCACTCCTACATCAAAGCCCCGAGGCTGACCGCAGGCCCTCCCTATTGCCATTACCTGAAGTGGTTTCCTCCCCACCCAGGACAGCCCCACCCTGCCTCTGCATGCAGTTCGAGGATACAGTCGCTCTTTACCCCATTTCATATTGACGGCAACAGGCCTCTCTGAAGTCAGTCACAGGTGAAAGCTCAGCATGAATGGGCTGTCCGTTAAACCAGCGATTGTTCAGGTCAATCACAGCCTTTTCTGCATCTTCTTCGCGGCGAAACTAGAAGTAAGAGTGACATGTTCACATTACAGGGAGCAACAGCAGCAGACCAGTGATCCCTAACAACGCAGTCGCGCGGTATCTGATTACTAGTCCTAAGCCTCAAATTAGAAGCTACCTCTGGGACAGCCCATCAAATCAAGGGTAAAGATGCTAGCTTTGCATTAGTCAGGACTCAGGGCTAATCAAAAAACATCAATGTTTTGTCTTAGTTGTGCTCCATTTGGTCTTTCAAGTTTTGTGGCTTGTACTAGAAGATATGACAGAAGGTATCATATTTTCTTAGGACAACTTCAATGAGAATGCTTTCTAGAACACTAAAGCTAACAGAAACGTCCCTGAGAACTGAAGTTTGCATTCATTTAAATCAGAAGTTACAAAAATCTAATCCTGCTTTATGACCAATGTAAAACTTAAATCTAAAATTCCTTTTCACAACTTGCCAATTTTTAAAACCAACTCTATTCCCCCCTCCACCCCGACTGTGACCTACACAGCTGAGAATTTTAGGCATGAAAATACTTTCCAGCCAAGGGAAGGTACAGTAAGAATATTCAAACTAACTCACACCTCCCCAACACAGGGTAAACACAGTACAATTTATGCAGGTAACAACTTTCTACTCATTATTCAAGAGCCACCAATGACTTCTAAGAGCTAAACCTAAGCACTCTGGTTTGCACCTTAAACCACCCAGCTACTGCCAAATGTAACCTTGTTACAAAATGTTTTGTTTAACTGGGAAGTCAGAAAACAAATGCAGCTGTTTAAAAGAAACACACCTGTTGCGAATAAACCTCTGCTCATAATGAAGTGCTTAAAAGGCAGTGTGATGGGAAGACAGACCCCATATTAATCCTGGCAAGCTAAACAGTCCAGCAGTGGTGACTGTGTTTATAACAATGTAAAAAAAGAGAAGTGTTAATCTTTATGAAAATGACACAGATTTTGATTATCAAAAAAGCTTCTCATCATCTCTTAAAAAAGTTTCTTTCAGATTCCATTCACATTTGAACTCTTTCTACTTTACGTTGCCAAGTTGGAGAGGAGCTTACATCCTGAAGAGCTACTCTCACAAAAGCTATAAGCACTCAGTAGCTTTTAAATTACACATCAGTAACTACCACCCCTATGGTTTATATAAACAGGTTCCTGTACCCTACCTTTACGTATACATTTCCAACTAGATGATCTCCCAGGTTATCACAAACGTTCATCTCCTCAACTTCACCGTATTTTTCTTCCATTTCTGTGAAGACCTCCTAAGCAAAAAGCAACACACCATTTAGCTCTTACTAAATACAAAAGAAAGCTTTCCTCAAAACATCAAAACAAGGAAAACACCACCTCTCTCCCCCCCCCCCTTTATTTTTTTCACATTTCAGATTTAAAGTCAGCAGCTGCTTGGCCTGTGCTGTGTCCATCTAAGTACAGTGCTAACAGGGTACAATAAAAACCTATGGAATATGTTATGTATACTGTATTTACAGAACAGGTAAGATGCACTGCAAATGCTACATGTAAGCTCATTTCCCTCTATACAAATAATTAAACACATCTTGAACTACAGCAAAGAAGGAGTTATGGAATCAAAATGCTACATCACAAACAGCTGATTTTTAAACAAAGTTTATTATAAACAGTAAAGTTAAAGCCCAGCTGACCAAAGGTTACACCAGGAAATATTTAGCATTGAAAGCTGCCAGTTTTATACAAACACCTGAAGAAACACTCACTTTTCTCTGTCTCCATCTAATAGGTGCATTCAGTGTATAGCACAAACCCATTCACCTCACCGAATGGCAAACACTTCAATGCAGTTTCACACCTTGCACCTACCTCAAAGAATTCATCGTAATGTTCCTGCATCTCAACATCGCTCACAGCACCTGAAAAAATCAAGAGTCATGTTGATTAGAGCCTGCAAATACAGAAGAGGTTCTGATCATACTACAAGACAATCTAGAGAGGCCACCTGGAGCATAAAAGACACCATATAGCATGGAGCTATCTAATAGGAGTAATAATAGGTATGTATGAAGAGCTTAGAATCCCCAAACTATATGTCAAAACATTACATTGACATGATCAGGTCAAAACCAGTTTTAATCAGAGCCAAACTGGTATGCCATGAATTTAAAGGAAGGGGAAAGGAATGACTTTGAAATATCACTTAAATTAGATGTACAGCCCCACCATCTATCTACCAACCATTTTACCTACACAGAAGGCAAGTGCTTTGTTACGTTTGTGGATTTTAAAGCATGATTACAATTTAGTGATCCTCTTCCTAAAGGCAGAATTTAATTTTAGCATGTCCACCTCTCTGGCATATACACTAAATTTGAGTCACAGTGTAATGTAGTCCAGAATTGGTTTTTTTTTAAATTTTAATACGCTCAAAATAGTTATTGATATGACACACTTTTTTCTCAGTGCCCTCAAAGAGGGAAGAGAAATTTTCTAGTTTAATTTTGAGTATCACTTTTCTGTAGTCCTGCAGAACACTATTTAGTGCAAGACAAGCCAGCCATATATATATATATACACACATATATATTCAGGTTAGATTATTTTCATGCTCCAAGCTGGACTTTACAAATGAGCACTGCTTGCCTGCTGCTATTAGAAAAACCCACAACGTAACTTTTTATGTTCTTAATGCTTTGAAAAATTAGCCAAACGAATGTATTTCTTCCAGTCTGCAGCATTTTAAACTGCATTAAGCCGTATACATTAAAGCCTAACTTATTAGCTATTCAGCAGTTAAGTGGTTTATTAAGATCAAGGGAGCAGTTTTAAAACAAACCCTACATTTTAGGCTAGAAAAGTACTCTAGCCTTAAAATTACAAGTACTACTGCCTCAGTTCACAGAACATGAAAGAAACTGAGCAAGCAAAGCTGAGTTTATTCACTTCAGGCTGCTATGAAACAGGAGATGCTTTGGGCTCAGTCATTTTTTCCCTGCTATTACCCTTTGGACAAGCTTTTACATTTTTCTTCAAAGTCGTTAATATTAGTCAGACAAAACTTTCTGGAAATGTAATTTCTTTTCTTCTACCCAGCTCACCTCTCAAGAAGGCTAAGGGGCATTTGTTATATAGCTTAGGCTAACAGTGATTCTGCCTTTGGAACATGTTTGCTTTTGAGAACTTTTTTTTTTCCCCACTGCTATAGAGCAAATTAAGGAACATCAAACATTAAACCAGTATTTCTAAGCAGTTTAATACTTAACTATATTTCCAAGGTTCTGCCAACACCACTGATAACAGCTTACTAATACCTAAGGATTTTTTTTTATTTTTTAAAGATGTCAGGCAGAGGGTCTGTGAGCCCCACTGGAAATAACTAACTTTTACCAGTTGGACCAAGTGCTAAATGCTTATATGGAGATTCCATTGTCAAATCAGGAGATCATAAGCAACAGTTAGTTAATGACTATTTGAACGTCCTTCTCAAGTGGGAAGCATACATATGCACAGGCTTTACAAACATCCATATTCCAGGGCTACTGGTATCTGAACCTTGAGAAGCCCATTTGCTAATTAAAATACCCAGGAAAACTACTGCTGTTCAAAACTAAGGTTAATCCTCTACGACGGCAATAGAAAGGAAGACAGTTAAGCAACAACAACAAAAGCATTAAACAGCTACCCAAGTTATCCATTTAAAATACATGCAAGTACTTAAGTAGGGACCAATACCGAAAAACCGGGGAGTCTGAGCAGACCTGCTGATAACAGAGCTCCAGCTCTACCGCCGAAGGTACAGTTAGGCTCTGTTACGTAGCTACCCGCTCGTCAGGACAAACTAGAGTCAGATACCAGAGCATTGAGACCACTAGAGGATCTGTTCAAAGACTCTTGCAGCTGTACAATCTAAACAGCTCCACAGACCAAACTGCTGTCACTCTGTGCAAATTAGTTACCAGCGCATTGAGAATCGAGGGACGAGAGTGGGAACGCCCAACCGCACGGTTCTGGTTTTACTGAAACAGCATTTCACTACTAAGCATCTGCAACCAGAAAGCCTACAAACCAGTAGAACTGTGTAAGCATCTAGACAAACTTACATAGCTCGTTACGTATCTAGCCTACTTAATCAGGCCATTATTACGTTTAGAAGCAGAAGAGACAGTGTTGTCTTTGAAGTTAGTGGCTGATTTCACTGAGCATGTCTAGTCAAATGCTGGTAACTAATCTGAACTAGTCTATAATCCAACAGTATAAAAAAAAAAAGAATAGCCAAACAAAGCTTTATTACCACACAGTCAATATTCACTTCAACAAGAAATATTAGTTAGAAAATAACATCGATCCTTTTTGGTCCTAAAACTTTAATTTTTAAAATTTTTTAAAAAAAACTTATTCTAACATTGATGAGTCAATCACAATGACATATCAGTAATCGCCGATCAACAATCCTGGTCATTTAACTTCTGCCAGTCTCACAGTAGGTGTGTTTTCTTATGCCCATTCCTACCTCACGAGGAGTTATTAAATTAGTTCATGACCATACCCAAATGCCTTTCCCTCCTCAAAAGTACTTTTAAGGACATATTTTCCTAGGTAAATATGCAACTCGGTTTTTGGAATTTGAATTTCCAAAGCATGGAGGGAATTTTAAGCATGCACCTATCCAAAAAGGACAGCTGCCAGAAGGGAAGCGTTTGTCAGTCAAAGTGTATTCTTCCAAAGCAGACTCTAAGCGGAAGCTGCATTAACCTAGAACGAATTTCTGCATGCAGCCTCCAAAGTTTTAAATTCAAGTTCATTTAACATTTACAGAGCAGGAAATTTGTTCTGGATGAAGACAACATGTCACTGTCCTGCTCTTTTAGACAGTGGAACCTAATGGGTAGCACAAAACATACAGAAAAGCATTCCTAGGATGCAGGCAACTGGCAGGGAGACAGGTGGAGGGAAGAACACAGTGCAACCAAAACTGCTTTACAGGGGAAGCACAGTTTCAACCCTTTTTGATTTAGTAGATGGTATTTCAGATTCCCCTCACAGTTCTGGGAGTAGGGAGTAAGGTGAGTGGGACAAAAAAAGTTTCCAGGTGGGTTTTGGGTGTGTTTTGGACACATTTAACAAAACGTGGTCAGTTTGATCTGTTAAACTAAAATGGTAGACCAGCTTAAGTCGACACTGAGCTCTGACAATCAAGCCCAGGGAACCAGTGAAGGAACTTGTATGAACTTACAGCGCAAACCGTCAGCAGACTGGGAAGAGTTTTGAGGGTTACGGTAAATGTTCAAGAGGGCAATGGTCTGAAATACAAAACGCAACAACTTTATATTATGGAAAATAATTTTAACAAGAAACCGGTTTCCTTTAGGGTCGCTTTAGCCGAGTCTGTGCTGAAAAAGAGGTGGTTATTTGCTCCC
The DNA here is from genome assembly GCF_964237585.1 of Gallinula chloropus. Taxonomy (NCBI): domain Eukaryota; kingdom Metazoa; phylum Chordata; class Aves; order Gruiformes; family Rallidae; genus Gallinula; species Gallinula chloropus. Next base: position 119,141,217 of record NC_140085.1, read on the forward strand.
AAGAAGGAGAACTTTCACTAAGCTGGTGACCTTTCTGAATCAACCTAACACTGTAAATTAATAGAGATCTCATGATACTGCATTATTGTATTTCACTGTTTTTGAATCTTGTTCGCCTCTATAGAGGGGGGTTTGCTTGATTTCATGCAGACACATAACAGATGGCATCCAAACACAGTATTCAAATTGCAGACGTCATCATTTGATTGCATTTGGTTTTACTGAAAGGTTTCTTAGTAGCAAAGCCCCAGAAAAGGAAGCAATACAATAACTGCAGCATAACATGAAATCTCCATTTTCCTAAAAAAGTTAATATGAAGGAAAACCCAGTTTTGGGAAACTTACCGTACGTCATATATATACCTATGTTTATCTATTTTTGCTAAATCAAGAATTTGAAAAATGTCTGCAGGTTAACCCTCAGAAAAGAATGCAGTGTTACTAAGTGAGTTTCACTCTGCAGTGCAAAATAAGTCCAATTTCTGCAGTCAGTTCTGCATTCTGAACTGCACACATTTGACAAGCTCTTGATCTATGCGCAAGAAGAGTTCCGTCACTTGTCCTGTTTGCAACAGCTTTATGTCAGCAGCTCAGAAGCCAACATTATTTTCTCATAATTAGGAGTGGGCTCTTTAACACCATTCTTTAAAAAAATTTCTCCAACTGTGGGACTTACAGTGTGAGCCGTCAGCCGTCTGTGCACTGTTTTGGGGGTTACGATAGATGTTTTGAATCAAGATGGTCTGCGGGGAAAAAAAATAAAAAGGGGAATTCTACTGGCTGCTGTGCATATAATAGACAATTGCAAAGAGACAACTTGTTTGCAAACAGCTAAAAGTAATATTTTATTCTTAAGACTTCCTTTTGTATTGGCAGAATATCTTCCAAAATGGCATCCAGACCATCATATTATGAAAACAGTTGTAATTAACCACCAAGAAAGAGCTGCGTTTGTCTCAACAGCTATCCTCAATATGGGAGTTATGAGGCACAGTGACCTAAGACATGGAGCTACAGGGTATTCCGGAGATGCCTAGCTTCTCAGACCAGATTCATTATTGTAAGTCATGGGGGAGGGGGGAAAAAAAGTGTTATGTGCACAGCATATAATAGGTAATGCCACAGTCTCTAAAGTGTTACACCAGACAGTACGGTTTTTAGGCAAGAGCTACGTCTCATTTTGTGCATCAGGAATTTCTTGGTGGAATTTCTGTTTAAATAATATAATAGCATCATAGGTTCGCATGTTTCCGATCCTTCAAACAAGGACAATTTCCTTTTAGCCCTTCTGCTTTTTACTTGAAGAATTAGCCCAGGCAGACTTGAAACCTTACATTTGTACCGTTCTTCTTAAAATCAAGTTGTCTGAAAAAACAAACCATGTTTAAGTTAGTAAACTAATATTACAAAAAAATTCCAAATGTCCATATCACTGTAAGCAGCTCAAAAATTGAAATTTGATTACTTAAAATACAAGCCCAGTGTTAGTTAGTATGAATTGCAATCCCCAAGTAATTTTAGCTTACACATTATTATTAGTCACAGTAAGAACTCAGAACTTAAAGGCGGCACAGGACCAGCAATGTCATACCTACACACGCTGCCCACGTAAACACATAGAAAAAATAATCAGTAACATCACATTTAAAGATCACACGCTTGTTTCGTAACGGGTATGGCCATACCAACCTAAGCTTTGTGCTTTTGTGGCCCAGGTTTAAAACAACTATGTTTTTTTGCCTTCAATTGGAGAGAGCCAGAAACACACAGAAAGTTACAATGTTTCTGCTGATTGGTGGTAATTTGATCTCCCTGGATCCGAGGACCTTTGGATCCAAGCTCTTCTATAAAGTAGCTGCACCAGCAGCACAAGATAAAAATACTGGGCTGGTGACTTCCCATAGTGAAGGATCTGTTGTTCTGTTTTCTATCACAGCTGATTATCAATCTGCATACAAATAAAGATTTCTCTAGTGAACCCTAAACACCTGCCAGGTACCACCAAGATGCTACCATGCAGTATGGCTGCTGCCAGGTGTGATACCACAGTGGTCCCAGACATCATCACTGGATGAACCCAACATGTCCTGCCGACCCTTTTCAGCTGCCACAGCTACCCGCAATTCCTAAAGCGAAGCTACAGGCTGCACTGACAGACGAAACCATTGCTGCATGTGAAGTTTTTTATATAGTTTGGGGTTTTTTTTGTTTTTAACTTAAGGACAGCTACTGTAGAAGATGTCCAATTTAGTAACATTTTCTGGTAGCCAACTATCTCAATTCAGGTCTCTAAATAAGCAATTGCATTTCAGCCCACTCTCCATGTAGGTCTGCAGCAGGGAGTAGCTTTGGAAATGCACAATATCATGAGATGCAATGTTTACATTAAAAATTACTAAATTCCCAGAAGGGGGAAACTGTTAGGGTAGAGGAAGTACTAGCTGTGGTTCCTACCAATTAGTCACCTAGGCAGTATCCCCTAGAACTCCCTCTGCCCACTCACAAAGTTTAACTTCAGAAGCACCACCTCCCTGGTGGTCACCTAAAACTCTACCCAAACCAACACCAGCCCTGTGTTCTCATCAGCCCTGCTCCATGCCAGCTACAAAGAACTTGCATGGGACTCCACTGTGATGTAAACTTCGCTTTTGTAAGTAAAACTGCTGATAAGCCAACAACTTCCACAGGCACTACCTATCATATAGAACACTCCCACAGAAATCTATCTACCTGTATACTCTGACAATCAGCAGTGATAGAAAAAGGCAAAGCACACAGTTCTCCAAGAATGTAATTTCTGGAAACTATGGAACTCATAATAAAAACTCTATGACCCGCTGCACCCTTTTTTTGCGGCAGGCATGCAGTCACACATCATGCCTCCAAGGTAATTCCCATGGCCAAAGATTAACTAATCTGTCGACTGGCATATACACCCTTGGCAACCTGGCAAGTTGTCTTCAAGAAACAATTCTTTCACATTCAAAGCAAGTATGTAAGATACTCTCAAAATTTAAAAGCCTGGGTCAGAGAGCAAATATAATGACAGAAGAGTTGCTTTCACTTATTAATTTGTTTTTTTCTATTGTATGCGTAAAGGACTCAAGTTCACACCTTTCAGACAGGTGGAACACGCTGCCATTGTTTGTGATTGAAAAAGTGTGGGATGGTTTAAGTGCCTGAACACCACTGAGAAGGCACACTCACCTGAAAGTTAGCACTGGTTGGTCTCTACTACAGGCAAGCTTACAACAGCATCGCTTCCTGCAGCCATTAAGGGTGACAGGAGATAATTAGAAATGCTGGGAGAAGTAAATGGAATACCCCAAAAAAGCAAAACCCCAAACAAACTGGGGCCAAAAGTGAACTAGTTAGTTTGGAGCTCGGTAATTATTCACTTCTATCTGAGAATCTACGTTTTAAAGAAACAAGAATATACTTCCACAAGAAGGAGAAAACAAAAGGAAAACAAACCTGGCTAAATGTTGGTTTGTTGTGCAACCGAGAACATCTGTCTCCATGACGACAAGCTCCAATTTTGAAATAAAATGAACAGTTGACTCTGCAAGTAAAAAAACCAAAGTAGTTACATATTGGAATCCAAAGACATAGATACATGAATCCTATAAAACGTATCCCCTGAATGCCTTTATCTTGATGTGGAGAAGTAACATAGAAAAAAAAAAGAACAGAACAATACAGGAAAGCATTACAGCAAACCTGTTCACATTCATTCCTCTTTACCTCTAATTTACAGCAAGTCATCTAATCATTTTTCACCCACTACTCAAACCCAAAGTGCATTTATGACACCACCACAGACAGAAGCCATCACTACTGTTTTACCCTTCCGGCTCTCCATTCTTGTCTTTAGACCGGTTTCACTGGGTGACAGGATGGGAAAAAATGGGAAGAGCAGTCTGAAAGGTTACTCCAGGAACTACATGGTTGTGTCTCTGTTCATGCAGTGCCCTATTTGAGGCAACATAACTCGCTTTAAAGCTGACACAGTAGCACCCACCAAATGTTTTATAAGCCCCCCTGCTAAAGTCATGCTCTAGGGGTAACTCAGACTGCTGACAACACAGTATTTGAAGTCATTCAGAAAAGAGAAAAATCACATTACAGACAGAACACACATAGGCAAAATAAATTCATTTAAATAAGTCATTTCTGTGATCGCAGCCAGTAATTTTAAAAGGAAGTATTTAATTTTATTTTCTTTTAAACCACAAGCTTTTCTTGAATTAATCATCGTCTAATGACATCTTTAAAACTATGCTGGTTTAGGAATGACAGTAACACTCAAATATAAGTGTGATTCACGTGGTATGATGAAAGAAAACCATAAGGAGTTTGATTACCTTGACTGGGAAAACTGAACACAAAATTCTGAAGGGCAAGAAAACTATTATGGGCTATACATATATGTAAGTGAAACATAAGAATCCTCCTGGAAGAAAGATTATTATTCCCATGTTCATAGTTAACACCAATTCTTTCCACAATCCTGTGTAACAAATACCACCTAATGGAAGGGAGAAATACTAAAGCATATCTGATCTGTAGCAAAACATTCTACTGTAAAATTGTAACACGCTTACTCTCCATTATGGTTTGGTTTTTTAAAAATATGTACTTAGCATCACAATATACTTACTGTCTTTTCTGAACGCTATCCTGAAAGAAAAAAATTGCCTAACTATGACATTTCCAATCGGAAAATGACCAGTTCAGGAATATCCATGCCTGCTGTATCGGCATACACTAATACTGTTCAACTGTAATGTGTTATATGAGAAAGGATGCTACAGTAACAGATCTCGAGAGAGGCTGCCGATACCGCTTTTCTGACAGATGAGGGAATTGGAACTGGCATGTAGCACTACAGAGCAGGAGGAAAACAGAAGCCTCACGGCCAGAGGCTGACAAGAGTAATTTAGTCCAGTAGCACATCGATGCCCCCTTTCATTTTTACGAGTGGAAAAACACGCTGGTTTGGTCAGGCCGACGGTGACCAAATTTTCGATAGGAGGGTTTTCTAAGTATGCTTCCAACAACCAGAGAAACTAGAGACGTTCCCGACGCGTGGAAGGCTGCAGGCAGAAGCCTGAGGATCAGGATGCAGCAGTCGGGGCAATCCTCCGCACCCTGGGGAGGGGGGAGAAATAACCAGTCGCTGTCCTTGCAGCAGAGCGGAAGCTCTCGGGCTGCTGCGAGGCGCAGAGACACGAACAAAAGGGGTCCAAGAGGCCCTTTCTGGCAGGAGGCGGTGGCGGCGGGAAGCTAGCGGCCCCGACCGCTCCCGCCCGCCGCCAGAAAAGCGCAGCCGCCGGGGGGAGGGCGGGGAGGAGGACGGACGGACGTGGAGGGGGTAGGGGGGGGAAGGGAAAAGGGGGGGAAGGGAAAGGGGAAGGAGGGCAACGCGCCACGAGGCGCGGGCGCACCCGCATGGCGGCCGGGAGGGAGGGGAGAGGAGGAGGAGGAGGAGGAGGAGGAAGTCCCCGAGGAGAACAGCCCCAGCCCGGCCCGGGAGGGGAGAGGGAAACGCATGGGCGGGGCCGCCGGTGCGGGAGCGCGCAGGCCCCACGCGGCGGGAGGCGCGCGCGCGCGCCCCCTCCCTGTCCCTGGCGGCGCGCGCACGCGCGGTCCAGAGGTTGGGGGGGAGGGGGGGGGAATGGGGGAGGGGAAGGGAAGAGGGCCGCCGCCGCGCCGCGCGCCCTGGGGGGGGGAGGGGAGAGGGGAAAAGGGCGCGCGCCCGGCTCGCTTCCTCTTCCCGCCGCGGCCGCGCGCAGCCACGTCCGCGGGGGAGCTCCCGGGCGCGCGCCGCGGCCCCGGGGTTGCCGCAGGGCCCCTCTGAGGCGGGAGCGCAAGAAACGGGCCGCGTACCCCCGCGGGGAAGGGGGGGGAGGGAGGGCTGACCGCCGCGGTGGGTACGGGCCGCCCAGGCGGGCGCGGCGCGGCCCCGCGGAACCCGCCACCAGCCTCCCGCCTCCCTCCAGCTCCCTCCCCGGGGCACCGAAGCCGCGGGAGCGGCGCGGGAAGGGGGGGATGGGCCACTCACTTGTCCTTCTCTGTTCCGAAGATGGAGGCCAGATACTCCGCCATCTCCCACCGCCCGCCCGCCGGACAGCCCGGCGCCGACCGCGCACGTCACAGCCGCCGCGCCGGAAACACTTCTGCCCGAGCTCTGCGGGCGGGGGAACGGGAGGAGGGGAGCAGCGTTCTCTGCGCATGCGGGCGGGGCCGCCAGCCCCTCATTGGGGGAGCGGGGTGGACCTCCTCTCCCCTCCCCCTCCGGCGGCGCGGGCAGGGCGCCATGCAGTGCCGTTACTGCGCATGCGCAGAGGGCGCGGCGTGAGCCCAGGGCGGGAGAGCTTCGCCCGCCCACCCGGGCCTGTGTCCGGCGGCGGGGGGGAACGGCCCCGCTCCTCCCCGCGGGGCTCCGGGGCGGGCTGCCTCTGGGAGGGGCACAGGGCCGCCCGCGAGGGACTGAACGGCCCGTGGCAGAAGGGAGGCTGCTCTGTGGGGCGTCAGAGCGTTTCGTGTGCCCGCAGAGACCGGCGTGGGTGTCGTTCGGCCTGTTCTGTCATACCTAATGCGTGTTACGCCCTCGCGGTGCTGCAGCCGGGGGAGTTACTGAGGTGTGTGCTGTGCCGCCCTGACCAGGTGTGTGCCCGAACTCGCTGCTCGCCTCCTCCTCCCCTTCTGCAGCGCGCTCTGGCCAGCAGGGTGCTGCACCCGAACTTGTGAAGCAATGTGAATGCTGCCAGAGTCAGCTCGGAGCGGAGGACGGCTTAAAACAGTGGTTCAAGGAAACTGAGCAGCCTCTGATGGAGGTGTACGGCTGAAAGGCGGTGACGGCACAGAAAGGTGGCAGGCAGGAAAAGAAAATAATTGAAGCAGACACGGAAGGAGGGGATGCTGGAGCACTGGATTGCTAGAAGTTTGTATTTGGGAACATAAGGGTCTGTCATAGGTACAAACACCGTCTCAAGAAATCTGAGGTAGCTCGTTGTTATGATGCCTTCACACAATCAGAATCACAGAACATTAGAAGTTGGAAGGGACCTTGAAAGATCATCTAGTCCAACCCCCTGCCAGAGCAGGAGGCTAAATCACACAGGAAAGTCTGATCCTTCAAGCGGAGGATCGAAGTATTTGCTCAAAAGCAGGAAGGTGCAGGTTCTGAAGGGGTTTAAATAAAAGTTGGATGAGCTGCAAAGAAAAATGGTCATGTTAATTAAAAGCGGAGTGGAGTGTAGGACCAAATTCTTTCTGGTCATTCTGAGAAGTATGATGGAATTATGGGCCAAAAGTGGCAATCTTGAACCAAGGAAATTGAAAGTTTTAAAATGGAATAGTAATGCATGTGGAAGACTGGCACCATACAGCCTGATCAGTGTTTGTAACAAAAGTGGTGGTCCAATCTGAAAATAATTTTGTGTTGTGCCCTAACACAATACAATTGAAACTTTAACAGCATGTCCAGTCCTGGCAAAGTAAGCCAAGTGTTTCCCTGCCCTGACTCCAAAATACTTTTAAAAAGCATCTACTTAAAAAATGAAAAGGCAATTTTAATAACCTTTCACTAATTTAGACAATAGTTAACACCTAATGAAGGGAGTCTAGCTGATTTCTGTGACACCCCTTTGAGTTCCTGAGTTGATTTGAGCTGATTCAAAGACGTCATGGCCCACCGGAGGGCAAGGACAGCCCTCTTAGCACTGCCATATGTCCTGCCATGTTCTTTATGTACTCTCACAGGATGTAAAACTCACTGGCTCTCCGCTGAGGTAACAGAAACTTTAATGCTAGAAGTGCCACACGCACACAGGTGAGCTTCCCCTTGCTCCTTCTGATCCCCAACTTCCCTTCAAATACACAGTTGTGATCCAGGTTGGTCTGCTTCCCACCTAGGGCTTACCACTGCAGTTTAAACTCCCTAAACCAGCAGAAGCCAAACCTTGCAAATAAAAGGACGATTTGCTGCTCATGTACCGGCTCACTGAGCAGGTCAATGAGTGCCAGAGCTAGCACGAGGCAAGGCTGGGACTGCTGTAGCTTGGTGCGAGGGTGATGAAGGAGAGGGACAGTCCCTTTCAACAGCAGCGTGCTGCGAGATCACTGATCAGAGAGTCACCTGGTGGGAACCTGCTGCGAGTCTTGACCTGGTCTAAGTCATCAAGGGAAGTACAACTGCAGTGAGCCCTGACAGGGTAGAAGTGCATGGTGATTTTCATTCATCACTGAAAGCAGCCTGTAATGTGTTCAGAGAGTATAATAAGCAGAACAAAATCACATTGATTTTTCCTTTAATGATTTTGTTAAAGCCTTCAGCTAAAGTATTTTGAAGTGTGTTTTCTCTGAGGAATTAGAATCTGTTGTCACTATCTGAAATGCACTGGGTTCCCTCCCTGTACCTTGTTAAGACCCCATTTGCTTCAGATTGCACTTTGCTCTAGCTTGCATGGTGTACTGCTGGGAGCAAGAAACATTTTCCAGAGTGTGGCTTTGGCTTAGACACTAGAAGTCAGTCATTGTGCAGAAGTCTGCCGATCCACGTTCCCTAGACAAGTAACTTGACCTGGAGATACTATTAAAAAAACAGCTGCTCCCATGGTGGAAACAAACCTCTGTACATGGCAAGCAGAAATCTTAAAATGCCTCTGGCAAAAACAGATGCCTAAAATAACTCCTTTGGAGTACAAGCTGATAAGAAAATTGCATGGAGTTCTGAGTTGTGGCTCATGGAATCGCTGTGGTTGGCTGGTAATGGTTGGCTTGGTAAAGAGTGCTTGACTGGAAGGATCTTTTCTTGGTCTTGTCTCAGTGAGACTGTAGTACTAGAACCAGGACTATGCTTTACAGGTCCTGGAACTATTGAAAAATAAACCAAGTTGTATCTTACTCTTCATTTTCTCAGCGGTCCTGTGTACCGGGACACACACCTTACACTGGGGACAGCGGAGTCCATCGCCACCAGAGTTTCATAATCCCCCACCTCTTTCTGCATCCCCTTTCGCTCCTGTGCTCATTTTGGTCAAGAAGACCATCACCACAACATACCAGAGCAGGGGGTGCTGCACCTGCATGGTACCCGTGGTGTGTCAGGGTGAGGGATCTCAGTGATTTGCCTACTAAGAGCAGCCTGTGTTTTCATACTTTTCTTCCTTCTGCTGGCATCTAAGAATAAATGGAGAAATTAAACAAATGTCTTTTTCTAGGTGAGCTGGTGAGATGTCAATAAACTTGTAATTAATCCAGTGTCAAAGGGCCATCTACGTTAGAAGTGTTTGCAGAACTGCAACTGATTATCTGAAAAGTGGGAGGGGTTCCCCTTTTGTCAGTGTAGCCATCGCTGGAAGATGGAGATGCTGCAGGGCACCTGCCTTAGGGACAGGCAACAGTGAGGGCAGAGCCATTCGACACAGAGGGCAACATGGTGAGGACATGTCACAGCGAGGATAAAAGGCTCCGCAGCTTCCTTGAATGACTTCACCTCACATACAGGGCCAAGCTAAGAAGAAAGAAGGAGACCTGGGACAGAAGTTAGGGAGTGTGAGAAGTAAGGAAGAGGGAAAAAGACCCTTTGAAGTTAATGTTGACAGCACCTCTAGAAAGTGTGGGGGTTAGACAGGAGCCCACAAAGGCAAGGAAATGTGAAGGAAAGGGTTTTCAGAGAGAAGCAGCAATGAAAGGCACAATTCCATGTAACTACTCATGACTGCGTGTTTTATTTTGCACAAAGCTAAACAAGGACATTTGCAGAATTTGGGAGAGAGCAGCACAGCTTGGATGTGTTCCTGGGCTTTACAGGTACCTTCTCGAACTACAAGGTTGTTCAGGTCAGTGAGTTACTGCAGGTTACTCCCCCCGCCCCAGACTGCTTAGACCTGTTGGGTTAAATGCTGCCACAACCCCTCTTCTGTTTTATTTTGCCTTCTTAAATTCTGTGTCTGTCATCTGCTAACGAACTGTGAGGGGGAAATGGCGCCACCCAGATTTGGTTTGGAGATAAAGAGGTGAGGACAAAAAGGCGGTACAGAAGCAGCTAGTTTTAAGAGAGGCAGAGCAAAGAGGAAAGGGAAGAAAAAATGTTTATGAAACAGAAAATTGCAGTGCTTGGATAGCGAGAAAAAAGAGATTAAACACAAAAACACATCTAGGGGGTCTGTACTTCAAGTACTTCATGCATTCACTAGAAAATGGCACCTTCTTGTTGCTGTTGCTCAGAACTCCATGTTAATTAGAGAGTACCTGGAGTTCCAGGCCAGCGCACAGGACTTGGTTTCTCAGGTTAAAGGGATTTTCTAACAGTGCATATGTAGGGATAATTAGTAACCCACAGCCAGCAAGCACTTTGGACAATTTTACCAGCTCTCTGCTTGACGCTTTTTGGAACAAGGCACAACCACTAGGAAGGAGAATCAATTTAACATGTAACGTCAAAAAATAATCAGAGAAGGCAAATCATGTACTTAAGAACAGAGCTGTAGCTGGTAATCTCGTTTAATCTACTTCCATGCCTATACTTCACTAATCGCCGTGGTTATATAAGCCGATCTTATCAAAGATCCTTAATTATAGCAACCCCAGAGCCACTGCACGGCGCAGCAGGGAGAAGGGTGAGGCCTTCGCAGCCATATTCTCCCTGTGGGTCTGGGGGAAGGGTGAGTGGTGCAGACCAGCTGTGGCTTTGTTCCATGTGCTGGGGTTGATATCCACAGGCCTGAAGGGCTGTGCTGCAGAGTGCATGGGAACAGACCCTCTCCAAGTCCTCCAGGTCACTCACAGTTGAGTGCTAATCACCACCCGTGGTGTAACAGTGCCGTTTCATACTGTGGGTGAAGGTAAATTTCACTAGTCAGACGTGAGGGGCAGACAGTGGGTCGGGAGGAATGTCAAGGCGATGCTGAGTCGAAGAACAGTACTAAGGAAGCCATGGTGCAGAGACTGCAGAGCACGGTTGAGAGATCCGTGTGTCTTATGGAAACTTGGAGAGTTTTTGAGATCCAACCCATGATTAGGAGCACTGCTGATTTATTAATGGGAATGGGGGAATGGGGGTTTTGGTCAGTTCCTCACCCATTGTTTTCCTTCTTAGCCTGGGGGGGATGGCTGGCATTCCTCACACCCCTCCCCTGCTCCAGCATGGGGTCCCACCCACGGGAGACAGTCCTTCACGAACTTCTCCAACCTGAGTCCTTTCCCATGGGGCTTCAGCTCTTTGCCAGCTGCCCCAGCGTGGGTCACTGCTATGAGGTGCAGTCATATATCACAGAATGTCTCTCAGGCCCAGACTGCTCCAGCCTGGTTCTCCATGGGGTCACAAGTTCCTACCACCACAACACACCCTCCCCGCTCCCCCCACCCACAAACCTGCTCCAGCACAAATCTCTCTCTCACTCATCTGTGTCTCTGTCTCTCTCCATGGGCTGCAAGTGCTGGCAGGGGCTTGCTCCAACACGAGTCACAACATCTTCTGTATGTCTCCACCTGCTCCAGCGTGGGGCCACACCATGGACTGCAGGTGGGGTGTCTGCTCCTCATCTTCCACCATAGTCTTCTCCACAGGCTGCAAAGGGTGTCTTTCTCTCTGGCACCTGGGGGTATCTCCTCCCCCACTTCCCTGGCCTTGGTGCCTGCATAGCTCCTTACATCTTCTCACTCACTTCTCTGGGGGCAAAAAGCAGCTGCTTGTGGTTTTTTTCTCCTAACTGTGATTCCCAGAGGTGCTGTGACCGTCACTGATGGGCTTGGCCTTGGTCAGCAACAACTCTGGCCTTGAGCTGGCTGGTGTTTGCTCTGTGGGGCCTGCAGAGAGCTTCTGGCTGCCGCTTGCAGAAGCCACCCCTGCAGCACCCCCCTCCTCCACCAGAACTCTGCCAGTTAAAACCACAACACCTGGAAGCATTTTGTGGGAGAAGCTGATCTCTTTGGACCCTTCTGAGTACTCTTGTTTCTTGGTTTCATCTGGGCTAGAGTCAATTTTCTTTCTGGCAGCAGGTGTAGTGCCATGTTTGGGAGTTAGGATGAGAACAAGATTGGTAACACACTGATCTTTTTGGTTGTTGCCAATCAGTCAAGGACTTTTCAGCTTCTCATACTGCCCTGCCAATGAGAAGGTGGGGGGCATCTAATAAGCTGGGAGGGGACACAGTCAGGACAGGTGACCCAAACTGATCAAAGAGGTATTCCATAGCATAGGACATCATGTTCTGTTTATAACTGGGGGTGGGGTGAGTGTCATCTGGGGCCTGGTGCAGCAGTAGGGGTCTTGCATGGCATTGACTTTGGGATGATGGCTGAATACCTGCCTGCTGATGGGAAGTGGTGAATGAACTCCTTGTTTTACTTTGCTTGCATGTGATGGCTGAGGGGCTGGGCAGTTTGGGGGTCTTGCACAGTGGCTGGGGGTCTCATAGCATTGACTTTGAATGAAGAGAAATTGTGCAGTTCATTGCTTGTTTTGTATATATGTTAATAATTTATATTGTTATTATGATATTCCTTTTTTGTGTGTCCTATTCAGCTGTTTTTATCTCAGCCCATGAATTCTCTCACTCTTCCAGTTCCCCTCCTCTGGAGAGGGAGTAAGTGGCTGTGTGGTGCTTAATTGCTGGCCAGGGCTAAACCATGACACCTTGGAAAAGTTCTCCAGGTGTTGCTTGCTTCCTGCCCCCAGGTACCTTGGGGCAGGCAGTAGACTGAGAGGACAACAAGGCAGCGGAATGAGAACGTGATGGAAACCTTGGCAAATTTGGAGGGAGCCCTGCCAGTTACTCTGCTGTGTTCTGGGAAGCGGCTCCCCAGGGGTGAGGCGCTGGGTATGCACCAGGAGCTTGCCAGTAAGGCTACAGGGACCTTTGCATGCGTGTGTAGAGTCTGCTTCCAGTGCAGAGGCTGCTCATGGAGGTGCCAGCAGGAGCGGTGAAAGGTCTGCGGGTCCACCTGCCGGTAGCTGTTGGGAGTGTAGCGGTGGAGCACAGCCTGGTGCAGGCTCTTTGTGGCTGCGTGGTTATCAGAAGGGATAGGTCAGTCTGCCTTGAAAATGCTGAGAATCCCCTCCGTGCCTGGAGGAGGATGCAGTACCTTCTGGCAGGAGGCAGCAGATCTCTAGTGGGTGTGTGTCCTGGCAAAAGAAAAGGCATATCCCCCAGAGAGAGGAAGAGCAGGGGTGCAAACATGAAGCTGCCTTGTCTCCCCAGGTACACTCCTAGCCTCCAACTTTTTCCAGCTCAAGGGACCTCTGGAGCCTTCAGTGGTTCATCAGTTTAGTACCCCTTACATCTCTCCTCCAAGGACTCATCTAGTGCCCCTTGAGCAAGTTCTCTGCATAGGTTGTGCTCCAGAAAGCAGCTTGGAGATCTGCTATCCCCACTGCATGGTTTCGTTTGCTTTCAGCCTGACTCCAGGTGGCCTCATTTGGTTATGGTTTCCTGATACAGCAGGAGCTTAGCTAACATTAGCTCAGCTATGCTGTAAGGGGTAGGTTTCTCTCCACCCCTCCCAGTCCTTATTTTGTTCTGTCTGTCATACTTGCCTGATTGCATGGTAAGCAGGTTGAACTTGTTCAAATGGCTGGGTTGATAAGCTGAATCATTTTATCTCACAATTAGAATTTGCAAGGGGCAGTGAGGCTGCACGGTACAGATGGGAGCACCGGGTGAAAGGAGGGAGGGAAGGCAGGAAGGATAAGGTAGAAGGAGGAAGTGTAAGGTTTCTTCCTTTCTGTAGCTGCAAAGTTGTTCAGCTCAAGCCCATCGTGACTGTACCCTCACAGTGGGGCTTTTTTATCAGCAAATATTAGACCTATAAATAGCAGGTATTTCTGCCAGTGCTAGAGCAGGAATGCCAGAGCAAGCTGGTGTAGGCGGGAGGGGAACGTCCTGCACATTCCCTGTGCTGTCTCCAGTTGAACTCTGCTTACAGCTCCACAATCACAAAAAAACCCACCAACCCCAAAACAAACAAACACCCCCCCCCCCCAAAAAAAAAAAAACCCAAAAACCCAAAGAGGAAAAAAAAAAAGAAGAATGTGCCAGATTTATCCTGAAATACATTCACAGAAGAGGTTTTGTTTAGGAAAAGAGGCCCGTTGGAGCAGGCTGCAGAAACAGAAGGCACAATACACTCACAGAAAGCTTCTTGCTGCTTCCCTGTGTCAGGCAAAGCCCCCACCACATCTGGCTTTCCCGGGCCAGAGGTGGGTAAGAAGAGCAAGTGAACAGGCCGTTCCCATTCCTCTGCACCAGATGTGCTCCATGGGTGCTCTAGAGCTTTCCTGCATCACCGTGCCCTATGGTCTAGTGAAGGAGCAGGCTGATGTGAAGCGATGGACCCCTCCTGACAGTAGACGTGGGGCTCTCGGTTTGCTTTCCCCGCTATGAAATCACCCCCCTGACTCCACAGGCCTCGGGGATAACCGGGTGAACAAGCCACGGCTCTAAATGACGAGCGCAGAAGCTCCCGTCAGCCTTCATTCGCTTTGCTGGGGCTCCCTCCGGTGGCCTTCAGCTAGAAGGGCTCACCCAACGCAACGGTGCAAGTCCCTGGCAGGGATGGAGCCGGACAAAATCCAGGGCAGCTTTGTCAGTCACTTCAACAAGGTGGTGGGCCCGGGCTCCCCTCCTGTGAGCCCCGGCAGCCTGGGCAAGAGACCCGGGCTACACAGGTATTCGCTCCTTTTGGGGTCTGCCTCTCCCTCTCCTGCAGCGTGGCCTCTCCCCAGCGTGGGTGCAACATGGGTGCTGGTGCCCTGTCCTCCCCTGGGGCCCTCTCTGAGCAGCAGGGAGCCCCCAGCACTGTGCCCGGGGGAGCTCTCTGCTGGCATGTCAAACGTGGCACCATTGGTTGTGCTCCCTGTGCTCACCTGAGGCAGAAGGTGCTGGGGGAGCCTGGTGTGTCACTTAGGAGGTGAGGAGAGCTTTGCGGGGTGGGATGCAGAAGATGCCTGTGAGGGGACTCAAATATGGGATACACTTTGGATGAGGGATGAGTTACTTGGGACTGACCCTGCCTGACCCCTCACGGGCATGGGAGCCCTTGGGAAGATGTGACAGCTGGAGGGGAAACTCCTGGTGCAGAGGGAGGAGCAGGATGGGACAGGGCGGCCCTGGGAGGGGGTGGGAACGTGACACCTCAGGAGCTGTTGGGATGGAAACACGAACCCCTTGTCCCGGCTGGTGTGCCTGGCCTGAAGGGGAAGGGACATGGGAGCTCTGCTTCCCTGGCTCCCAGCAGGGTCCTGTGGCAGCAGACAGTCTCTCAGGAGCCCAGTGGGCTGCAGTGGAGCCTGTTTGCAACCCCTCTCGCTTCCCCAGGGGGGCAGAGCTGGGCAAGGGAGGCTGCAGTTTTGCCATGGGTTTTTGCTCAGCCCCCAGGGGTTCACTCTGACCTATACAGCCGCACGCTCTGGGCTGTCCCTGACCAGTGTGCAGCACAGTATCTAACGTGGATGGCAGAAAAGCCTGCATGTGGGACTGCATTTCTGGCCTTTCTCAGAGCGCCTTAATTACCACACGTAGAGAGGCAGAGGAGAAGGATCACCCTGAAAAAGCAGAAACCTACTACCAAGCAGGGTAGCGAGGGGTAGTGTCGGGTGAAGCCCAAGCCCCAGCTATCATTTCTCCACTGCTACTGTCACCCGTCAGAGGCCAGGTAAGCTGCCATGGGTCTACTGAACAATACTGACATCAGGGCTCTGCTCTCTGCATCACGTAGGTGCCTTGGGAAATTCTGCCCAAGGCCAAGCTGCTTATTTTCAAAGCAAGAAGCTCTGTGAAAATAATTTTTTTTTCCCAGTTATGACTTGCAGAATGGCTGATGCAGATCTAATCGATCTGTTCAGTCAGCCCTGTGAAAGCACAAGCATCAAAGCTGCTGGCTTTGACGCAGCCAAAGAGCTGTTGGTGCCTTGTGTGAATTCTTCTCCTTGTTGTTTTAGCCTTTAATTTCAGGGCAGTAACTGCAACAACAGACTTCTTTGCTACCACCTGACTACAGAACTGATGAGGCTTAGATAAAAAGGTCAGCCTTGTTAATGCTAAGTTATTTGCTATCTTAAAGCATTTCCCTGGAGCTTAAATAGAAATAAATGTTTACAACATCCTGCAGCTCTGTATTTCTCAGAGTAAGGGCCAAGATCAATAGTATTTACATTGCTAGTTTTAGCACTGCAAAGTACCTCTAGCTGAAATAACACCAGCTCAGTAAGTAACACCAGGGCTGTAAATCTGCTGTGGGAAACCTAGGTACACTGGATAGGTGCTGAAATGTCCTTTAGATGTAGCACAACCAGGGTCCTGGCAAGGACCTACCTTCTTCATTTGGATTAGCAAAAGATAGAGGGAGTTTCCCCCAAACTCAGTTTCAGAGTGAGTTTTCACGGCTGAGCGATACCAAGTGTCGGAGTAATGCTGGGCAGCTATTTTCCCACAAGATTGAGATCTGTTTTAAACAGCCACAGCAAGAGCATTGGTTTCTGCTGACTTTGTTGGTGCGAGGTGGTGAGAGAGCTGGGAGGTGACAGTGTGATGAAAAGGGAAGCTGAGCTCTGCTAGGACAGGAGCACAGCTCAGTAACTGCTCGGCAGCTGGTGTGAGGCTGCTCAGGCATTTAAAGAGGCTCCCCTGTCCCTTCCCTGATGTGCTGAAAGGCTTTTTACCATTGCACCTCCTGTCACTTGGAATTGCTTTCCTGCAGCTGCTGGCACCCACTGGGCTCAGGTGCACCCTGACGATTTCAGTTCTGAAGCCCATATTGCCTCTTCTTGTACTGAAGGGGCAGAAGCGTCCCTGTGGGCTCAGCAGCGGGTCCAGGAAGCTGCCAGCAGTGGGCTGGCAGATGCAAAGGGACCTGGGGGTCCCTTGCCTCAGCCACCCACGTCTCGCTCTCCCCTCATCTCCCAGTCTGTAGATACCCTTCAGCCTGACCTCAGAGAGACTGCAAGGGTGGGCTGAGACATTGCAGCGGTCAGGAGACTTGGCAGCCACAGCATTGCAGTCTCACTGAGCTGGTCTCACAGGTCCCAGTGATTTTTCCAGGTATCACCTACCACAAGAAGAAAAAAAAAACCCCAAACCCAGCAAGATTGTATTCCTGTGTATTCCTTTGCCCTCCTTAACAAAGCAAGAGATAAAATTACTGCTCTTACTTGAAGATAGACTTAGATTGGAGAGTGTCTGTAGCAAGGGTCACCCGGGCTCCACTGGATTCCTTGGCTCTGCTTTGGACTCCTCCATGGGCCTGACACACCTTTAGGCAGGAAGTTATAATCCAGAGGTTGAAAGTGGCTGGTTGGAACTGGGCCTGACATGGGACACTTGAAATTACTTGAAAATTGCCAAATCGTTGGCCCAAGAAGGGCACATGCACATGCTGCAGTTTTGGGGGGGAAAAATGTGGGGGGAAAAAAGTGATTTTGGAGGGAGTAGCATTTGTGGTGTGTAATTGGGGTGTCCAGCACCTTGAAATGGACGCCAAGGGGGGGCATCTCCACGAGATGAAGAAGGATTGCAGGTCTGCCTTTTTAAGAGTCATTAAACTAGACCCCTCTCATCTCTGCCGTGGCTGAATGGCAGCAGATGCCCATCCGAGCCTGCTTCTGTGCACTTTTCCACGCATGCTCTCTCTGCCCTTTGTCTCTCCCAACAAATCAGCAGCTACACTGAGCACCCTAAGGCAAGATAAATGGCACTTTAATCAGAATGCCAATGCCTACAAAAAAGCCCACTTGTTTTTTTCCTCATATAAACTGCTTTCCTAAGCAGTCGTCTTCACTGGAATGTCATGGGAATCTGGTGTACTGTGTTTCTAGACCAGAAGTGGTTTTAAAGCCACAGCTGAAAGAAAATGTTCTGTTAGCAGTGCTTGGTTATTGAGCAGGTATTGATGCAGACTCATTGACAGCCACTATTGACTTACACGTTCTACTAAATAGCTGGGTTAACAAGGTCAAATCATGCAGCTGTCATTCTTCACTCTGGTTTGATGTAGTAGATACTGCATGTCTGGTCCTGAGCACTCCTACAGTCCAGCTAAAGGTTGGGGAAGAATCAACATCTTTCCTGGTGATTCCCCATCTTCATCCTGCAACCAGTTGAGCAGAGAGTGCCATCTCCAGCACCTATCACTGGGTGGGGCTGGAGCAGGCTTGCAAATGCCTCCTCTGATTCGGAGGTGCCAGTCCCTCTTCCAGCACAGAGTCCCTGGGGCATTGCCCTAAAGCACCCTCCTTGCCTGCAGAGAGTAGGGGTCAGTGCAGGGACGAAAACCTGATGGTCTGCAGGGAGGTCCCTTCCTGCCTCTGCCCACTTCATGCAAAGGCGTGATGCTGGATGTGGAGCAGGGGTGTGTGCTGCTTCTGTACTAGTGGAGGACTTGGTACAAAGGTCAGGAGGTGCCACGAGTGGGAGAACAGGAGCCTCCCTGGACATGGATGCAGAAGTCATGCTTAGAGACACAAGGAGGGCTCAAGCTACACATTTCAGCTCTGGCCTTCATGCTGCAGGTCTCACAGCATGTCTTTGTTCTGGAGTCGAGCTTCCCTTTGCCGTTGGGAAGCTTTAGCTTTGGCTGTTTGGGCCAGGGAAGTACACTCAGCTTGAGGACTAAGCAGGCTAAACCCAGCGCTTACCTCCGAAGGCTACTGCTGGCTGGCAAGTAGTAAGCTAAAAAGGTGTGAAACCAGGCAGCAGCCCCTGTGAAATCTCAGCTTTTTACTTGGCACCTTCTTTTTGTTCAGTTGACAAGGCAGCTTCCCTCCTCTTGCCTGCCTGTGCACAGCCCAGCCCCATGGCACAATGCCTGGGGGCTGCTGCGGAAAAGCTGCTTGTCTGTGGCCCAGAGTGAGCTGGAAGAGGAACACTTAGGAAATCAGGCCTTGGTTTAAGGGTGAAAATTAACCCAAGAGCATTGGAAAATGAGCACCTACGCCTGTCCCTTATGTAGAAAGAACCATTGATGGAGCAAGCTGATGGGAAGGATGAGATTCCTGACTAACTCAGGGCATCTCTTAGGCAGTTTAGGTGTTGATGCTTTTCAGAGTTTCAAAAAAGTTGTTTTATACATGTCTGGGACCTGTAAGGACGACCCTGCTGAGTCCTTTACAGAACTGTACAAATGTTCAGACCCCAGAGCATGTTTTACCAGGGAGCTCTGTAAAGGAAAAGCCAGATCTGCAATGTGGCCACCTATGGGAATAGATGCTAAGTGGATGTAGAGCAATCTGTGATCTCAACCAAAGACTGCACATTGCTTCTGATATGCTGTGAGCACACTGGAAAAATTGCCTGTGCTACAGTTTATGGAGATAAAAAGCACTTGCCAAGTGTAGCAAGCAATGGGGCAGCCATGTCAGACCTCTTGCAATAACATTCACTGAAGAAGGGCAGGTTTTTTCAGGGCAATGCTGTCCTCATTCTCTCAAAGATACACACCAATCTCTTTTCATGCTTTTATTGATCACAACAGGTATTCTCTCTGCTTACTTCTTCAACCAAGCTGGATCCTTGCAGGTCAAGATAACCCAGCCCTCTGGATCAGGGCAGAGGACTGAAATTAGGTGGCACAGCTGCAGCAGGGCAGAGTGGCTGAAGGGCTACCCACTCACAGTTTCAGCCTCTTTAAAGTCTTCTCTTCTGCAAGCAGCAGCCAGGAGCTCTCTGCAGGCCCCACAGAGCGAACACCAGCAGCTCAAGGCTGGAGTTGCTGCTGACCAAGGTCGAACCCATCAGTGACGGTCACAGCGCCTCTGGGAATCACAGTTAGGAGAAAAAAAGCTGCAAGCAGCTGCTTTTTGCCCCCAGAGAAGGGAGTGAGAAGGTGTGTGAGAAACTGTGCAGGCACCAAGGTCAGGGAAGGAGTCGGGGTGAGGAGATGCCCCAGGTGCTGGGGAGAATGATGCCCCTGCAGCCCGTGCAGAAACCCATGATGGAGTGGGTGTCCCCCCGCAGCCCATGGAAAAGGCCGAGACCCCACCTGCAGCCTGTGGAGAGACCCCACACTGGAGCAGGTGGAGACATACAGAAAATGCTGTGACTTGTGTTGGGAGAAACCCATGGCAGAGCAGGTTTGCTGGGGGAGAGCTTGTGCCTCCGTGGAGGACCAGGCTGGAGCAGTCTGGGCCTGAGAGACTGAGAGACATTCTGTGATTTATGCCTGCACCCCATAGCAGTGACCCATGCTGGGGCAGCTGCTGAAGAGCTGAAGCCCCATGGGAAAGGAGTCAGGTTGGAGAAGTTTGTGAAGGACTGTCTCCCGTGGGTGGGACCCCACGCTGGAGCAGGGGAAGGGTGTGTGGAATGTCACCCCTCAGGCTAAGAAAACAACTGGTCAAGAACTGACTGAAACCCCCACTCCCCATTCCTTGCCCCTCTCTGTGCCACAATGTGTGGGAAGAAGCAGGTCGGGTACTGTAGCCAATGTGGGTGTGCCTCATTCCCCTTTTTCCCCTTTCAGGTAGCAATGTCTGAATGTAACACCTTCCCAGTTGGGACATACTGCCCCAGAGAAGAGCAGAGCTGGTGGATGCCCCAGGGCATTTTGTTATCACAGGGAAGATTGAGTGTCTGCCCTCCTTCTCTTATCTCTCTTGCCCTCAGGTCATCCCTGGGGCGGGTGCCAATTTCCAGCATGGGCTGGGAAACTGGAAGAGGGTGGCCACTATAGGCCAAATCTTTGTGCCTTTCAGAGGATGGTGGCCTCCTTCCTGCTGGGGTGTTGTGAAGAAGAAGCAGTTCTTCAGAAGTAACACCTTTGTCAGGTACCCTAAAACAGGATTGTAAAGCAACACAGGCTCAGAGGAGGGCTGAACAGCATTGACTGTAGGTTTTAGTCACTCAGCAGCACAGAAATACACAGAGCTGTCCCAGTCAATAAAATTGGAGAGTCAGAGACAAGACTTTGCAGTGAGAAAGGAATCCTGGACATAGTGAGTGGCAAAGCAGTGTGTGGCATTAGAAGAGGATGATCACTTCTCAGGTAGCTCTTGGAGGCTGTAGAGCATTCCTCCTGTCATGCAGTAGGTGGAGAAAGAACTCCAGGCATTGGGAAGCATTGCTTAGTGCAGATTTTTATTTGCTCATCTGCCCAAATGCTATCCGAAGGCTCCAGAACCACTCTCCTACATCCCAGCCAGTCATAAAGTGCTCTACTTAAACCTCTGTACCTGAGAGCATCCTCCCTGGGTCACTGAAAAGCTCCTCTGTGATCTACAGGCCATTCTATCGCCCTTGTAAGTGAGAAATGCTCTGCATGGGAAGACTTCTGTGTTTCTGTGCTGTGAGTTTAGATTTGGGGCCCCTGCATTTCAAAATGATTGCTCGAAACTTCCCTCAGATTAACGCACCCTCTTGGGGCTGACCCACCACACACCCATAGCTGTAGCCCCCTTCCTCTGCACCGCTCTTCCCAGCTGTAACATACAAAATGCCTCTGTTTCTTACAGTCAGGGTCCCCTGGCTGTAACCTTTTGACAAAATGCACAAAGCTTCTGGGGAGAAAAAAAAAAGAAGAAAGGGGAAAGAGGGGTTTAGGCTGGAGATGCTGTGACGGTCTTCATCATTTAACCTTAGTCAGACGCAGCAGAGCCGTGGTTGTTGGTGCTTACATCAGCCACCTGAAGTGTGATCCCATCTGCTGCGCCTGAGCGTGACGCTTTCCTGTGGGTTAAAGTCTGGGGAATGTGATGCTCTTCAGCTTGATTATCCCTTAGTTTGTGGTCTTCCCCCTCTCCCACCCCCCCACCCCTCCCCAAACAAAAGTGTGCTCCAGTCTCCGGCCTGCGTGCTCGATTTACCTTGCAAGATCATAGGAGACATCAAAGGGACCTCGGGCTCCTACTGACTCCTTCCCCTCCTCGGGCGATGCAGAGCAGCCATCAGCCCGCGGTGCGTAACGGCTGCGGGCTGCTGAGCGCGGCCCTCGGCGTTGGCAGGCGCAGGCGGTGACGCACGCAGAGCCGGGCGCCGCAGTTCCGCTCGCCAGCCTGTCGTGCTCATCGTTTCGCCGCTAACCCCCCCCACCACCACCCTCATACTAATGCTCATCCTCACATGAGTGCACATAAACCCAGCAAGAGGATTTGGGGACCAGCTTAGACAAACGGCTCGTTAGGGTCTTTCTCTGCCAAGGGATGTGGGTTTTTTTTCCCCAGGTTCCCATCACCGGGCTACTGTAAAAATAAATTCTCCAAGTCACCAGCCAGCTGCCCCCGTAACAGACTCGTCTGGCACCCAGGAGTAAGGGACGGGTATCGTTATCCCATCAAGAGCTAGCTGGTTTGCTCTCTGCTGGGCTGCTGGATGGACAGACTAGATCCCTGTGAGCCAGATAAAAGCTGTGGTTATGATATGTTTCTCCTCTGTGCAGGGAGATTTGCAGGTCCTGTGGCGCCGGGCAGGAACTTCTGAGCCCAGTGGAGGTTCGGAGATGTTGCCTGTTAAAGGACCCACTCCCTGTCTGGATGCTCTTCACAAAGAGCAGTCACAGTGGGTTATCTAGGCTGGCTTTAAGTAATCTAATTGTGCAGGTAGCCTGTGCACACGCAGCACCTGCTGGAGAATCGAGTGGGTTTCAGCCTCTGTTGGTACCAACAGGTCTCTCAGTGCCTCTCACTCTCTAACCTGAACCAGCGATACGACTTGCCTGCCCAAACCCCCTTTCATCAGTGTCCCATTTAGATGTGATACTACTGCCTTCTTGTCCTGTCCACCTCCTGTCTTCCCTCTGAGCCGATCTCCACGCTCCCTCTAACACTGACAAACAGCTCAATTCCCAGTGCCAGGTTACACCTGAGCACTAAATAACTACTGCTGCATCACCATCACCTGTGATTAGGCCATTTTTGGAGCTTTTCTGGGTAGCTGAACAGTTCTTAGAATGACATGTACCTTTGGTGCCTAGTGTTTTCCTTCCGAGCCCTGCCCAGTGAGAGGCAGACTCAAAGCAGGACTGTGTTGGCTCACTGCAAGATTACCAAGTGGCTGCAGAGCTTGCAGAACAGCCTTTACCGAGCTGCTTGTCCTGTGCAGACCACCTCTCTTCCATGATAACATCTCTTCCAGTCTTCTCCCAGTGCTCCTACAGACCTCCTCCTGCTTCTCCTCTCCCACTGCATGAGCACCACTTGTTCAGTTTCCCTCTTTCCCTGGATCAGCAGATGAAGCCACTTTTCCTCCTGGTTGACCTTTCCTGCAATCCCTTTTCCCCCTCTCCAAAGGCTGCCCCTGCTCTTTTCTCCTTCCCAAGCCTTACATATTGCCAGTTTGCTGAGCGAGTATCGGTGGGAAAGCATTCCTGGTGTGCCACTCCTCCCTGTGTACTGTACCTTCCCAGTGTGGAGGCTACGTACCGATCCTTTGGAGGAAAAAAACCCTACAGGATTGCTCTGCTGTAGGCTCCACAGGATGATCTGCTCAGTGCAAGAATGCTTATATGTTGACCATGCAGAAATAACACACATCTAAGCTGTCAAGAACGCTGGGAAAAAAGAAGAAAATTATTTTACAAAATCAAAGAACCATATAGTGAGGTTTTGTTTGGTTTTTTAAAGAGCTCTCAACCTGAAGATGTATCTTTCTCTCTTTCTTATTTATTTGGTAGAGGTTCATACAAAAAAACCCACAACAAAACCAGCCACAAAAACAAACAATAGAGACAATTTGTCCTTTCCTCTGAAAATCAGTCAAGGTTTTAATTCCTCAAACTGTTACCTCAGCCTAATTAATTGTTTGCTTTAGATGAATAAACATCAGGTCACAAAGCAACCCTACACTCTCAGATTCTCTGGGTTGAAAAAATGGGTGTAATTTCCAGAGCAAAGGGAATATATTTTACCACAGAAAGAGGGGCCGTGGAGCTCAGAGAGATGAGATTGCAAGGCAGAGGGGCTCTCGGCAGCAAGCTCGGTGGAGTTGCAAGAGAGGTGGTTTTATTCACAGGAGAGGCGAGGGGAGTGTAAAGGGCTCAAACTGTACCTCTGCCTGTCTGGGTGAGAAGTCATTTTACTTGTTGTTTCCAGTCACCGTGATGATACTTACCTCCTCTGGAAAGTATTCTGAAATCTACAGATGGAGAGAAGTTATTGCTTCACTGCTTAGCAGCTGTAAATTTCCAAACCCGCTCCCGTCCCGCTTCTCCCGTCTCTCCCGGCGCGCTGGATGCTCTCTTCACATCTCCCACTCTCCGGGCGTGCTGCTGCAGACTGGGAAGCAAAGAGTATCTCTCATTCCCTATGCAAATCCATTGATGGAAACATAAAACGCATTGTGCCGCTGAAACTTGCTGAGCTGGTTTGAATAAACGCCAAGGATTAACAGCACGTAAAGTCGCCATTGATTTGACAACAATGATGTTACGTGCCCTAAACACTGATGGGATTTGTTCAGTGTTTAGGATGTGGGCTCTGAGGTGGAAAAAGGGGATTGCTAGTAATTTTTTAAGCCTCTTTGGCTGCACCAGGGCAGACTGTTGGTATTATATAAATTCTTTAGATAAAATAAATATCGGTCTTTGTGTGAGGAGAGTGGATATTTTAACTTTTCCAGTATACAGCTGAATAGTGAATCGGACTGTGGATCACTACAAGCCAGGAAATAAAAATTGTCCCGTAGCTCTAAAATAGGGAGGAAGGAGATGTTGGAGAGGAAAAAGAAGTTCCAAGGCCAGCAATAAAACAGAGGACTATGCCCTAAAAATGGGGACAAAGATTTCTTTTTAGGTAGAAAACTAGAAATGTCACCTCAACTTGTCACCTCTGTGATCACTGATCACTCTCTCCCTGGCCCAGGTGTTCAGCAGCTTTGCAACCACAGTGGGACAAAACCTACTGTGAGCAAGAGTGGGGTCTGCCCGGGGCAAAACTGTGGCACAGGGGTTGACCATTCATCAAGCAAGAGGTGAAGAGATGAAGGAAGGGAGAGCTCTGATGACTTACCCCGGGACAGGCTTAGTCCCTGGCTCTTGAAGCCAAGCTGGGGGAGGGCAGGGGGCTGCTCACCTGCTCCCAGCGGGGCAGCTGGTGGCTCTTTGGGAGGCACAGGGATTTGCAGAGTTCTCTAGGGACACTCTCTTTAAAAGAAAAGCAGGTGGGTTTTTTTCAATATACTTGCTGAAAGTTAGGCTCCTGGAGCTATATTTAAACTTATTAATACATGGCCTGATTTTCAAAGGTGCTCAGCATGTAGCAAACCTCCCACTAACTGGCTTCTTTCTTACTGTGAACTATCCTCAAAGAGGGGTTTTCAAGCGTTCTCTTTGCTTTTAACAAGAAACACTTATTGATCTATTAAAAAAAAAGAATCTAACATCTGCCTTGTCTCCTGTCGGCCCTCCCGTTGTGTGAGCCCCGCAGCCCCGACCACAGTTAAGCAAATTGCGCTGGCACCGTGGCCTCACCTCCTCCCATCCCTTACAAACTTTAGCGAGGTACCAACAGCATTCCAAACTCGACAGGAGTCACTACTTCAGTGCCTGCCGTGATATTTGGTGGGGTTTGAGTGCAGAGGGAAAAATGAGTCAGTTGCTCTTTCCTCCACCAGCACCTGAGGGAGAACCCTGGTGGCAAGGCTTGAAGCTCCTGGCCGTGGCACTGCCCTGGGTGGCACGCCTGTGTGAGGAACAGGATATGCTCTTCTAAAGAAAGGACTCTTCCCTTAAAAAGAAAAGCTCTGTGTTCATTCCTAGGGAGAGCTTTTAGTCAGTGCTTAGCAGCTCATGAGCCAAAACTGAAAATGCTGGTTCCCTAGAGCCTTCTGAGCTTGTCTGCCTGCACACTGACTTCTGCGGGCTTCTTGCATCCTTTCCAAAGCTAGCAGGGAGGTTAAGAAAAGCGTGGTAGCTGGGGTGTGTGTGTGTGTGTGGGGGGATGTTCTTTGTTTGTTTGTTTATGCTAGATGCTCTCACCCCACCCGCTCCTTACGTAGTATTTTCCACCAGAGCAAGACTGGCAGGAAGAAAACTTGCAACACAGTCACAGCATTACCTGCCCTAGCTCTGTGTGGCTGTCATAAACTCCTCTTCTGTGCCTCATAAAAATGTTCCTCCGAAGGAAGAACTTCCCTCGATCAGCACGCTGCAGCAGTTTGGTCATTCAGGATTGCAGAAATCATTCTCTCCCTCCTACTGCACTGGACAGCTTACATCTTAGGGCAGAGGACCGTCTAAATGGGTATGGGCCTGCCTTTTGGGGTTGACAGGCCTATTTGAAAGGGACTCGCTCCTGTTTTGTCTAAGAGCCACCCAAAGAGTTGCACCCTCTGCGGGGGACACGCAGATCCGAGCGGAGAGACTGAGTCTCCCCGTGGCTGCCGCACGCCAGTCGGAAACAGTAACCCCAGTTACACTGGTGCTTCAGAGTCACACACAAGCCAACCACCCACAGTTACACCTGAGCAGCTGCTGCCTCACTTAAATACTGGTTTCTCTCTTCACATTACCTGTGTACGGAGTCTGGTACGGGGGCTGGAGACAGCGCTGGGCTCACTTACGTGGGAGTTGGCAGGTGAGAGTCAGTCACAGGGAGAAGCAGTAGCTAAATAAAAGCAAAGGCTGTGCTTGATCCCTGATGCCTGCTTTACTCAGAAACATCATCTAGGGTTTCTGCAGCTTGTCCTGGGTGACACTGCTTACTAAATGTCTCACGTGCTGGTAATGATTCATGGTAGTTGAAGGGGAGGCTCTTTGAAAGGCAAGCTCAGCAGCAGATCTACTAGAAGACCTTTTGAGTCGGACTCATATTCCAAATTTGCAATGAAGCTTTGGGAAAAACCTGTTTTCTAAAATACTATAGCCTGTCTTAGGGGTCCCTGCTGCCTTTTGGTGTGTTTTTCTGCTTAACTTTTTGCTTTCCATGAAGGAAAGCCTCTGTGACCAGAACGCCTGGTTCTCCCTTTTCCTCACCTGCCTCCATGCACCGTGTGAGAGTCAGACCTAAGGGCTTTCCAAGACCATGTGGCACGTAGATGCCAAGCGATGCTCAACTGAGTGTCACTTTACCTCAGTGCTTTTCTGAACTTAGGTTCTCTGGATTGATCCAGCTTCCCCTGAAGCCCTGATACCAGGATCTCAGCCTTCCTCTGTTTC
This sequence comes from Gallinula chloropus, assembly GCF_964237585.1. Taxonomy (NCBI): domain Eukaryota; kingdom Metazoa; phylum Chordata; class Aves; order Gruiformes; family Rallidae; genus Gallinula; species Gallinula chloropus. The sequence goes on from NC_140085.1 coordinate 119,168,304, forward strand.
TTTAGTCCCTAGCAAAGGATGATTCAAAGGATGATTCAACCCTTCAACTCCCAAGTTCCTTTTGGAAGTGCCCTCTCCTCTCTCTCCTTTTCTTTCTACTGACTGAAAGGTGGGTGCTGAAACTTGCAAGACTCCTGATGTAGGTGCTTCTGTTGTCCAAAAGCCCCTTAGGATGAATGTAGTGCCCACATCATTTGCACCAGTGGAAACCGGGTTTGGGCTGTCACCGTGGGCTCATGCCGAGCCTTCCTGTGGAGCCATGCAGCCTCAACACCATTTAGTTTTCCTTTTGCCCCCCAGCTGCCTCAGCTCTTGGGCAGACCTTGTGGCTCCCAAAGTGGGCACACTAACCTCTTCCCCAGTCCATCTAGGATGGTGGAAGACCCCTTAAAGGCAGCTTTAAGTGAAACAGACATGCATGTTAAGTGGGATCTGTCATGACACCAGGAGATAAATGAGTCTCCCACAACACACCTAAGTTTCTGTCCTGTCAAACCCGTGTCCATGCTCTGTATCAAGCATCTGACCGGCTGAGGGAGCTGGGGCTGTTTATCCTGGAGAAGAGGAGGCTGAGGAGAGACCTTATCACCACCTACAACTAGATGAAGGGAAGTTGTAGAGAGGTGGGTGATGGTCTCTTCAGCCAGGTGATAGGTGATAGGACAAGGAGAAATGGCACAAAGCTGCCCCAGGGCAGGTTTAGATTGGACATTAGAAAAACATTTTTTACTGAAAGAGTTGTCAGGGCCTGGAACAGGCTGCCCAGGGAGGGGGTTGAGTCATCTTCTCTGGATGTGTTTAAAAAAAGGGTAGATGAGGTACTTAGGGATATAGTTTAGTTTAGGATGGGATTGGTTGGACTTGATGATCTTAAAAGGTCTTTTCCAACCTTGTGATTCTGTGATCAGTCTTGCTGCCCTGCCAGCCCTGCCCGGAGCCCTGCGCCGGGGGTGTCAGGCCCTTCTCAAGCAGCAGGGACGCTTTTTAGCATGTCACAACATAAGTTTCCCTTTCTTCAACTGGAATCAAATCCTTTTTCCTCACTTGGGAAGAAAGCCCTTTTATTTATTTGGAAGAGACTTTGTGTCTCTGTTTCAGGGAGGGGCAGAAACCGAAGCAAATAAATGGAAAGCCGAGGGCGGGTTACAAAGACCCGCAGAGCAGACCTCCTTCACAAGCACCCTTGAGACGCTCCCCAGGGTGTCCCATTTGACCTGCTTGATCCCACAGAGGACCTGCCAGTACCCCTGGGCATCCTGTGTCTCACAGCCTGCTGCCTGGCACCGTCCCTCCAGGAGACCTGGCACCGATTCCAACCAGGCTGTCATTTCCAGGTCAGTCTCCACATTTCTGCTGACCACGTTGCCCCCACCATGAGATCATGTCTTTCCAGAGAAATCCCCCTAATGCCTTCATTCTGCGAGACCGGTATATATAGGGGGAGCCTCCCTGGGGCTGCACCGCGCAGTCCAGCCAAGGCATCCCTGTCTCCCCAGCGGCTGCACTGCCCGCACCACTCTCCCCTCACAGCCACAGGTCGCAGCAGCAGCAAGCATGGACATTACCATCCAGCACCCCTGGTTCAAGCGTGCCTTGGGACCCCTCATTCCAAGCCGTTTGTTTGACCAGTTTTTCGGAGAGGGTCTCCTTGAGTACGATCTCCTGCCTTTGTTCTCTTCCACTATCAGCCCCTACTACAGGCAGTCCCTCTTCCGCAGCGTGCTGGAGTCGGGCATTTCAGAGGTAAGGGCTCTTCAGCTTCCTCTCCTTTTCCTTCCTCTCCTTCCCTGCACCTCCACCCGCACCTCCCCACCCACAGCTTCCCGGTGGGGGCCGGTAGCTATAGCCCCAGACTGGGGTGCAAGGAGGCAAGGAAGACCTCTGGCCCACCATGAGCACAGCCTGCCCACCCCTTCTTGGGCATGGAGGGAAACCCTTGCTGGGGAGAAGGCTTCCTTTGAGAAATGGAAAACATTTTGACTCTGATGGCTGTTTCCAACATGCCTTTGCTGCCTTTGCTGCCCTATGGCGGGTGAAGAGCTGGGCTGCTCATGGAGTAAGCATCCGCGAGGGCAGCTAGACGTGGGAGTGGACCCTGCTGAGTGGGAGCTTTTTCTGTCTCCCTCCTCTGCCTCAAGAGCTCTGTGGTTTTTGGAAGCCCATGCTGGAGCACCCAGGAGCAATTCTCCATGGCAGCATCACATAGGAGGACTATGTAGCTGTTGGGGCTCTGGTCTGAAGCTCAGGGACTGGTGCTTTCTCTAGCCCTCTCTTACTGGTCTCCTCCCAGAGCTAAGGCCACAAAGAAACCATAAATCTCTGAGGGGATGAAATGCATGCGATCAGAGACTATTACACTGCTTTCCATTCCCTCCCACTGCCCACCACAACCCCCCGGTGCATCTGGCAGATCGCTGGGTGCAAAGAATAGTGGAGAGAAATGCCACCTCTCCCCAGAGCAGTAGTGATGGCGCAGATGCCTACTGCAGGCTCCCAGTGTCCTTGGGTCCCCACAATTGGAAGGAACACCCCCCCGCTGACACCTGTAGTTGCAGAAGGGGAAAGCATGGCGCTGCCAGACCACCCCTCTCCTCTGGATTTTAAGCTGTGATGATGCTGGTGCTGCCTCTAGAGCTTGGTTGGGTATTACTGTCTCACAATGTTCGTTGCAGGTGAGGTCTGACCGGGACAAGTTTACAATCATGCTGGATGTAAAACACTTCTCTCCCGAAGACCTGAGTGTGAAGATTATTGATGACTTTGTGGAAATCCATGGCAAGCACAGTGAAAGACAGGTAAGTGGAAGTGAGGGTGCTGGTGGAGCAACTGGGAGTTGAGCTCCCATTTTCTTTCTTTCCAGTGGTCCTCTGCTGAAGAAAAAAAAAATACTATCAGAAGAAGGAGTTATTTATTGATCCTTGCTAGTGGCGTGCCCCTTTCCCATAGAGCCCCCATCTGATATCTGACAGTGACGGGCTAATCCACTCCCCTCTTGTTTATTTTCAATTTTCATCTTCCATAACCATCAGATGACGATGTCCATTGTTCACTAATAACACTGGCCCAGACAAAGAACATCATCTGGCGCTGCCTATGCATGGCTGAGTTTTCCTAAGCCAGAATCGTTAGTGAAAACAGAGTTTTCATATGCTGATCTGGGAGGGAAAAGCGAGAGCAAACGAAACAAAAGAAAAACAACCAAGCGCCTCAGGCTTGGAAACTTTTAACATGTATGTCATGGAAATATCTGTGGGGGTCGAAAAGTGAATTATACCAGCAGGGGTTTAGTTCTCATACACTTTTTTGGCCAGGCAAAGCTCTAGCCTGGAAACAGTATGTATTTTTTAATATGGTTATTTTCTCCAGAGAAAGAGAGCAGCCCTTTTCATGGCTCACTTAAAAAAAATAGTGCATTTCTCATTCTTTTGGCAAGGATAAAAAAAGGAGGCCAGGATTGTGTACTTTGGCTGACACGGCATTGCTGCCTAGTAAGGACATACACAGGCACACAGGCATGCCTTGCTTTTTACCTTTGCAGAATCTCAGACTTTCTCTCTAAGCATCCTTTGAAATCGGAGGCTGCTGCAGGGCACCCTTTCAACCCAGATCCCAACCTGTAATACGGCCGAAATCACACCCCGCTGCTCGGCTGGGCTCCTGCAGCTTCAGGGGCATTGTGAGGGGACATCTGCCCCTGCAAACCTGTAAAACAGAACAAAGAGCAGAGATGTGCCTGGCAATACCGACAGCACAGCGTCACAATAAGCCGGGGCCAACGTGGACCCCTCCAACAGAATGGCGGGGTTAGGCAGAGGGAGGCACGGTGTGGCGCCAGGGGAGGTTTCTGACAGGTCTTTCCCCCTTTCCCCTCCACCTCTCAGGACGACCATGGCTACATCTCCCGTGAATTTCACCGCCGGTACCGCCTGCCCGCCAACGTGGACCAGGCTGCCATCACCTGCTCCCTGTCCAACGACGGCATGCTGACCTTCTCAGGCCCCAAGGTGCCCTCCAACATGGACGCCAGCCACAGCGAGAGGCCCATCCCTGTGTCCCGGGAGGAGAAGCCCACCTCTGCGCCTTCCTCCTAAGCCCGCCTGCCGCTGCGGTACGCAGGCTGCCACCGCCTGCAGGTCTCATTCCCAGAGCCATTGCATAGATATCAGTGAATACCTAGAGGGGTTTATTTTGTTGGTTGCCCCCCATCTCCTTCCCTTTGTTTCCTTTCCCCCCCCCCCTCCCCCCACTTTCCCTCAGACGGGACGAGGGGCTGAGCAAGAGGCTGGTGGACTTTGAAGCTTCAACCTGCGAGCTGTGCCGTGGGGGTGGCGTGGATGGCACGTGCTGCCATGCTGTACTTGCTGAAAGGGTCTTTGCCTGGTGCTGTAGTCCACATCCACCATCAGGTAGGAGGGAGTGCACAAGTAACACTGGCTGCTGGTGCATCAAGTCTTGAGGCGAGGCTTGGAGCAGGGGAAGAGCTCTGCAGATTTGCTTTATCCCATGCAGAGCTAAACTGATTGCTCTTAAAAAACACCTGACAGAGCCAAGCCCCACGCCCGAGACCCTGCACACGTGATGAACGTGCCAGGAGTTCCTTGCAACCACAGGAGAAATAGCAATGCCTTCACCTTTGGGGCTTGCAATATACACTTTGTTTTTCAGCAAAAAGTGTGTCTGTTCACACCACTACCTGGTTGTTTCCCTTAGGGACAACAGACTGGTGGACAAACACGCCTTTCCACTGTCTTATTAGGCCCCTGGGGGAGAGAGGGGGGCTCGCTGCTGTGCAGAGGCTTCACATCCCCAGCCAGCTCTCCCCAGCCTCTGCGTGACACACCGTCTCCCTTGCTCTCGCTGTAATTCTAGGGTAGCTCCACCTCTCCCACTGGTATCTGGCACTCAACCTGAGAACGTGGTCAGTGGCGGTCAATAAAGAGATATAGGAAACACGCAATTGGCTCTGGGGGTCTCATTTGTGCCTTCCTGAGGCTTTTGAAGTGAAGAGGTCAGCACGGTGCCTGACGCTGCTTGGAGGATGCGCTTTCTCCGGCTGGAAGTACATTTTGTGACGCTCTTTCATGTTTCTGTTCTCCTTCATGCAAGAAAAACAAAGGGATAAAAAAAAAGGGGGGGGTGGAAATCAACAGTCCAACAACCACACCATTTCTTAAGTTCATTACGTCAGTAAGACAGCAATGAGGCCTCATCTGCACGGTGTGATGGGAAGAACTTAATCTGAAATGAATGATGAAAGCAAGCTGTTTGTTGGCAGGGCGGGTAGGGTGTAGGTATTAGCTCTCCCTGTGGTTGCCACATGGGAAATCCATGGCTGCCAAGTCTGCAGAGATGTGAGCATTCAAGACTGAAGGTTTCAGCTCTCTTGCTTTACTCAAACAACTTTCCACACAGACAGAAATCAGTGATGTTTAGGAAGAACATAGCATCACTGATACTCCTCATCTCCACAGTTAACTCCTGTGGTGGTTTGGCCCCTCCCTTCTTAGCAGACTTCACTTTAGTCATGATTTTGCCCCTTCTTCCCCCTCAAAGTGTCACAGGGGGAGACGGGGGTGGGGGTTTCGGTCAGTTCCTCATGAGTTGTTTTCCTTCTTAGCCAAGGAGGGGGATGTGTGGGTGTGTGGTGGTGGTGGGGGGCATTCCTCACACTGTTCCCTTGTGGCACCATGGGGTCCCACCCACGGGAGACAATCCTTCATGAACTTCTCCAACCTGAGTCCTTTCCCATGGGGCTTCAGCTCTTTGCCAGCTGCCCCAGCATGGGTCACTGCTATGGGGTGCAGTCATATATCACAGAATGTCTCTCAGGCCCAGACTGCTCCAGCCTGGTCCTCCACGGAGGCACAAGATTTCCCCCCCCAGCAAACCTGTTCCAGCACAGGTCTCTCTCTCGCTCATCTCTGTGTCTCTGTCTCTCTCCATGGGCTGCAAGTGCTGGCAGAGGCTTGCTGCAACGCGCATCACAGCATCTCCTGTATGTCTCTACCTGCTCCAGCGTGGGGCCTCTCCACAGGCTGCAGGTGGGGTCTCGGCCTTTTCCATGGGCTGCGGACGTCACCCGCTCCACCATGGGTTTCTCCACGGGCTGCAGGGGCATCATCCTCTCCTGCACCTGGGCCGCCTCCTCCTCTGCCCTTCTCCAGCCTTGGTGCCTGCAGAGTCTCTTACATCTTCTCACTCCCTTCTCTGAGGGCAAAAAGCAGCTGCTTGTGGGTTTTTTCTTCTAACTGTGATTCCCAGAGGCGCTGTGACCGTCACTGATGGGCTCGGCCTTGGTCAGCAGCGGGTCCGGCCTTGAGCCGGCTGGTGGGGCCTGCAGAGACCTTCTGGCTGCTGCTGGCAGAAGCCACCCCGGCAACACCCCCCTCCTCCACCAGAACCCAGCCATGCAAACTACAACAACCCCATAAGTAAAGTCAGGTTGGATATTGAGGGCTTTTCATCTTGGCAGAGATCTTCACATCCAAGACCTGCAATGTGAAGTGGAGCTTCTGAGTTCCACCTGGGCTCCTAAGGCTTCCCTGGGAGCAGGCACAAGTCCGTCTCAACTGACACGTCTCTGGGTGATCTCAGATCATGCCTACAAAACAAGACAGAGCAACAATAAAGCAACCTCATCTTTCTCAGGAAAGAGCACAGGGAGGTGAGGACAGCTGGGGAAAGAGTGTTTGCCCTGCCAAGGAGAGGAGCCCACATACCTTCTCCCCTTTGCTGCTGCTTAGCTGTGAAATGGCAGGGTTTTTTTTCTTCCTCATGGCATGGTTTAAATATTTATGTGAGCCATAAACACAGAAGCTCTGGGCCTGTTTAAAATTAAAACCCACTTTCTTCTGCCACATCTAGGCCAAAACCCAGGGAGGGCTGGAAGTCAGGAGCAAGCCCCTTATCCAGAGAAAGCGAATGTGCCCCAGGGCTCAGCCCCATCCCCTGCCTGACCCCCCTGAGGCCAGGGGTGCTGGGACTACTATAGGGACCAACATCATGGCTTCTGTGGTAGAGCCCACCAGGAACAGGGTGGCTGAGGGAGAGCCAAGGAGACAGGAAAGGATGTGGGAAGGAGGAGAAAGTCCACAGAAGCAGAGGTGAGAGGGAAAGGAGAGAGATTGCTGTCTGGTAATTAGAAAGCAAGGAACCCCCTTGGCATCTGACACGATTTTAAACCTATTTTTTACTATGATTAATTATTGGATAATCCTAAAGCTTTCTACCAAAATCTGTGCAGCCTGTTGTGCTTTCATCCCAGGGGAAAGGCAGGAATGAGCGTGTTTGAGGAAGGGGCAATTTCATAGCAGGAGGGAGCCATAACTGCAGTTAGGGAAAGGGCCTTTGAACAGAAGCTGCCTCCTGCCTCTGCTTCGCCTGGTGCTAATGGCCCCTGGCCTCTGCTCCTCTCCCACCCAGGCATCTCCCTGTTGGAGCCTCAGCACCTCCCCACTATGTACTGACACCTCTCTCCTTCCTGACACAAACTCAGCAAAGCCAGGAAGAAAGAAAAAAAAAAAAAAAACCAAATAATAAAAAACAGGTCCAAACATTCAGCCCCCAAACATTCAAACCTCTCAGAGGTGTAAAAATAGGGAAAATTTTGAGCATAATCTGCATGCAGATGTTACCACAGAATGACATTTGAACCATTTGTAGGCCCCTTTTTCTATCTGGATGGCAGAAAGTGGAAGTTTTGATGATAGGAAATCAGAGGAGGTTTGGGGTGAGCGGGGATCCGTGCAGTGGGACAGCGGCTCGCACAGAGGCCCTGGTGCTGCAGCGCAGCACGTGCTGAAGGACCCATGCAGCCCTCCACTTCTGGGGTCAAGCCCAGAGACACCAGACCTCAAACTGTCTTGCTGCTCTGAGAAGGGCTGATTTTAAAGCCCTTTGCAAGCTGTCAGCTAACTAGAAACACAACTGGCTGCTAAGAGACTCTGTGTGAGGACACACAGGGTGGCTGGTGGTGTTTTGTGTAGAACAGGGGATGTGTCGCCAAAGGGTCCCCTGCCTGTCCCCAAGCCCAGAGCCCCCTGGCCCCCATGGCCACATCCACCCACAGAAGACCTTGAGCATTTGCTTACTACTGTCCATGTGTCACAAAAAATATTTCATGTTTTTCACCACAAAGTCTTATTTGTCACATCACTCTGGGATATTCCTCCTCTCCTGTGCACTTGGCTCTGCAGGAGTTACTGTTTCCCTTTAATGAGATTAATTTTCATTTAAAGAAAATTCTCGCCATTCATCGCCTATGACCATGGTTTCAAGCAGGAGCTCTTCACCACAGCTTTCTGCTCAAATCCACCTCTTAATACGGTCTTGCTAACAGTCCTCCAGGATTAACAAAAGCTTCTGGAAGGTTTTTTTGGTCAGAACCTCAGTCAGTGGTTTTATCATGGAGGAGCCTGCCTGCAAGGCACTGATGGAACCTTCCAGTGTCTCAGCAGCTTGGTGTTGAGTGGCCTGTCACGAGGAGCTTCTGCTTAGGGTTTTCTGACTATTCATCCTTACTGCACTGTCTTTGCCTTCCCTCTGTTTCCACCCAGAGTGCTAACTTTGCTTGCCCACAGCAAAGCAGAAATGATTTTAGCTTTCCCCCAACCAAAAGAGTCCTAAGGTCTGATGTGTCAGTGGTCCATGGGCACACATCCTACTCCAAGCATTCTCCCCTCTTCCCACATGTACCCATGGCCCAGCAGTGGTGACACCAATGTACCAGCTCCAGGTGCTGTAGCTCCTTCCCCCCTCCTCATCACTGCACTGCTTGGGCAGGTTACATCACCTTTGCTGGGATCCTGTTACCTCCAAGAAAAAGCTGGGTGCAGAGGCTGGCAGGATCTGACCTGCAGCCCTCCATCCTCCCCCTTTGTGGCCCCTTTTAGCAGGGGGATACGGAGGACCCTTCTCATCCTTACCGGGAGAAGGCTCACAGACTTCACACAGCCCCCTCTGCAAGGGCTCAGGCAATCAGAAGATGCTGCTTTCCCTGCTCTCTCCTGCAGTTTATCCATTAGTTTCAGACTTTTATGTCTTGGCTTCTGGCAGGACAGCCAGAGAGAGAGGGAGGGGTTTCCTGGCAAAGTTGTGTCCCTGTGGATGGCAGCCTTCCCTGCACACCAAAGGACTCCCTTTCCAACCCCCCGCCCTGCATTTCAGCATCTCCCCAGAGAGCCTGAAACCCAGGGCACAAGGCAAGCAGGGTTGCACAACTCCAGAATTTCTTGGTTTCTGATTGATTTACAAGCTAGCCAGCATTACACAAAGATTGGGAGTAGTCTGAAAGTTTACCAGCATTCCCCCACCTCTTTAGAGCAGATTGTCTTACAATGAACCATTATAACCCCTCATCTCCTTAGCATCACCATCAAGATTTGGGATCTGCCACACAGGTTTCTATCATCTCAGATTAAAAAAGCAGTAATGGCTTCCATTGGTGACAAAAAGGGCTCCAAACACATCCAACCCCCCTGAGTGCTCTCTCCGAAGTTCCTGACACACTGGGCACACCTTTGTGGTTTATCACTGCTGTGTTTGGGCACTTGGTTTGGGGAGATGCAGCCAGCAGGGACTGCAGTGGCGTAGGCTCTGTCCCCCCAAACCAGACTTTATTTGGACTGGCTTGCAAAACACCAGTCAGTTCATGTGAGAAAAGCAGGTGACTGCCCTGTCCCTCGTTTGCCAGCCTCTGATCCCAGGAGGAGTGCAGCTGAGAAGTGCCAGGCAGCAGGGCTGGAGCCCGAGGCAGTCTCCTGCTTGGGTTACGTGGCTGGCTCTTAGCTTGCAATTAACTGGCACTTTAATGGCAAAACATGAGGTTAGGACATGGTGCAGAGGTTTGTGGCGTATCTTAGAGTGCAGCACAAAATGAAATCTTACTTGGAGAGGCTGAGGCAAGCTGATGGAGTGATGTAACTCAACCAAAACTCAGGACACTTGTCCCTACCTTGATGGCCATCCTTCGTCTGCCCCACAGGGACCTACCACAAACCATGATGGCCCTGAACTCTTCATCAAATTGTCCTTCTGCTCAGAAAGGGTGGGCTTAACCCAGCCTGGAGAAGCTGCCCTGCCTCAGCAGAGTCACCAGCAGTTGGGCAGGGGCTCAGCAAAACTTGGCACTGGTGGAGAAGTACTTGCCAGCTGCCCCATAGCTCTGCCTGAGATCCTGACCGGCTTGCCAGCCTATGTTTGCCCAGACTTTGTGGGGACCGGGTGCCAGCGGACACTGTCACCACCATGGCCATGCTGTGAGAGATGTAGATCAGGGGAGAGACACAGCTATCCCAGAGCCTGATCTGCAAATCCCTGGGAAGCAGTACAGGCACTCATTGCTTCCAGAGCGTGCTGCCATAGCTTGCTGGAGCTATTCTGGGCTGGTTACTTGGTCTGTGTGAGGGTCCAGATGTAGGGATGACCTGTGTAGAGTAAGTTCAGCACAAGACCTGTTGATGGGCTCCTGGACAGGTGCCATTGCATGCGGTGGGTTGGTATGTCCCAGAGGAACCAGCAGCCTGGCTGGCAGTCAGGGCCCTTCTGGGAAAAGGGAATTTCCATGCTTTGCTCACCGTGCTTTCTTGGTGAGCATTCCATAGGAGGCTGATCAGCTCGGCGGCTTCCTGTCAGGGGAGAAGGCGTGCTGCTTAACTCAGAGCCTCTGCTCTGTCCTTCTCCTATCAGCATAACAAAGTTACAGTCACCTGAACAAGCAGGCATTTGGGTGTGCACAAAACGTGGCGCAGCTGACGTATTTGTGCACGTACGGTTATATTTCCTTGCCTGACATGCTGTGCTTGGAGGTGCCATGCTCAGAGGTGCCATGCTCAGAGGTGCCATGCTCAGAGGTGCCGTACCAGAGGAGAGACGCTTCCCCAAAGGCACGCTCCTCCAAAGACATCCTTCTCCAGAGACATCCTCCTCCAAAGGCACCCTCCTCCAAAGGCACCCTCCTCCAAAGGCACCCTCATCCAAAGGCACCCTCATCCAAAGACATCCTCATACAGAGACATCCTCATCCAAAGGCATCCTCATCCAAGGACATCCTCATCCAAAGGCACCCTCACCCAAAGGCACCCTTATCCAGAGACACGCTCCTCCACAGGCACGCTCACCCAACCATTCCCGCTCCCTTCAAGCCGACGGCGCTGGCTCATCCCCCTCGGGCCTCTCCCGGCGGGCCGACGCTCTCCCTCCCTCCTTCCCTGCCCGCCCGGCCCCATGGGGGCGGCCCCGCGGCACGTCGGGGCAGGGCGGCCGGCACCGGGCCCCGCTTCGCCCGGCTGCCCGGCGGCGGCGGCAGCCCCGCGGCCGGCACCGCCGAGAGGTGGCAGCAGCCCCCCGCCTTTGGGCCGAGCGGCCGCCCCTGCTGGGAAGGGAACACCCAACCGAAAGGTCACGCTCGGTGTTTTTCTGAGCATCTCCTGCACGCTCCTCTGATGGGTTTGGGTTTTATCTCCCCCCCCCCCCCCTTCCCCCAGTAATTAATTGGGTTTTCTTCTTTCTGCCCAAAGTGCTGGGAGGACGCGGAGCAGCGCCGCTGCCCGCGCTGTCTCGGTTTCCCACCCACTCAGGCTGATGTCAGCCCCTCGCCGCAGGACTCACTGCACTGCTCTGCCTGCCCTCCCAGCTGCTGATTGCAGCGCCGGGTTGTGTTGGGGTTTGGGGGCTTTTTGGTTGGATTTAGTTGTTCCCTCCCCCCAAATGGAGAAGTCGGAGGCTTGCACCCACCTTTGACAGCCCTTTTCCTCCCTGTTGAGCCCTCCCCATGAGCCGTGCCAGTGCCTGGACATACATGGTGTCCAGCCGCGGACCCGCTGGGGTGGAAACAAGTGGGAACTGAGGAGGGAAATACCCGCTCCCCCCTCTCCCCCCATGCAGGCCATTGCCTCTGGTTGAAGAGATCCCTTTCTGCTCACCCTTGTCCCTTGCATGAGCCCAGCTGAGGTCCTACACTAGCATGGCATTTGGCTCTGCTGGTGTTTATACTGAGATAACTCATCAGAGCTGAGCTACAAAAGACCTTCAAAAAGGAGCCCGCTTCATAGTTTTTTGGTGCTGACTAAGGAAGGTCCAGGGTTTAATTTCCTGCTTTTTTGTTGTTGTTTGTTTTTACTTAAGGAGAAATATTTGGGATGTCTAGCCTGGTCTCTGCTGGTTTTGTTGGAAGGCTCCTTGGGCATTTCAGAGGATTTGTATGTTGAACTCTCTCGCACTGTAAACAAAGCGTGTCAAATCCTTCCCAAAGATGCTGATTTTCCAAAGCATTCGTTAAGAGCCTGACCTTTATTCTCCAATAATTTATGAACTATTTCCAAACAGCCCTCAAAACAGGAATGCAAAATGCCTGACTTATTTATGTGCTTTAGCAGGCCATAGGGGTAAGAAAAACTATACATAGCTTTGTTTCAGTCTCTGGATGTATCAATATTTCCCTTGTGAGGTTCACGACTCCAGAAAATATGACACTGTTCATGGGACTGAAACCAGGAAGCCCAACGGGCTCATGCAGGCTCTGTAGTGTTTTGGCTTCCCCATGTGATTTCTGCTTCTTACTGAGTTTCAACTTGTGGAAAGCTCAAAGTCTCACCTGAATTTAATGCAAAACAAACGCCCTGTCACATCAACGCAGAGAAAAAGGAATACAGTTAGCTTAATTAGCAATGGCAGGGAGATTCAGTGGAGCCTGGGAAAGGATTTTGTAAAGAAAAGCAATGATCTGCAGGTTTTTACTAGGCGATAGTTTCTCTAGCAAGTCATCAGAGGTGACTCGTAAACCTGTCAGGCTGGCTTTTCTTACCCAGGCAATGCTAATGCCCTCTCATTTTATAAGAAAGGAGAGGAGGATGGAGCAAGAAGGTACAGGCTGGGATGCATGGAAGACCCAAACAAGAAATGGTACCAAATGGATGAAACCAGTGAGGCTGACTATAACAGATTTCCGTCTTCCTAGGAATCCACCTTCTCCTCTGGGGAGCAGATTGATAACTCAGAGGCAAAGTCTTCAGTAAAAAAATAAGTATAGAGCAACTCACTTATGGCTCACTAGCACAAACTTTAAAACACCCAAAACCAACAGCCCACAGTGGAGGCTGCATGCATTTTTGTCTGGTTCCTCCTTAGGTAAGTGAACACGCAGGAGCCACCCTGGGGTCTCAGATCCTTGTGATCGCTGTGCTGCTCCCCTTCCCCGATGATCAGAGTCTGCTGCTGGTGGGGCCTGAAGCTTTTGGTTCAGATCTGTGCCTGGCAAGTTGCAGGAGGTAGCCTCATCCCACAGCTTGCACATTTAGGTCATTAACCAAGCAGCTGAAAATGCATTCATTTAACAGGGAGATTAAAAAAACAACCACCAACCAACCAAACAAAAAACAACCCCCTCAAACCCCAGAGCCCAAGGCAGGCAGCATTTTACCTGTAAATTTTGAAGACAGGCAGCATGAATGGAAGGAAAAATGCATATCCATAGCTTTGGGGCTTCATTTGGCATGGGCTTTTCATCGCCAGCCGCTGCAGGAGGGGTGTGCATGCCGGGATGCTTTGGCAAGAGGGAGTCCATCTGAAGTGAGCAGTTACAGTGGCAAACCCCCCCCCCCCCCCTTAGCACTTGGGGCACAGAGGAGTCACTCATCACCCGCCTGCACCGCAGAATAAAGTCCCCCAATAAATCAGACGTGAACTCACGTTTCTCAAGCATCTGAGGTGAAGTGCTCTCTTTACCTTGGAAAAGAACCAGACCCCGAGGTCTCTGGCATATTTTGCTGTAGCTGCAATGTCTCAGGACACAGCCAGGTCAAAGGTTTATAGACAGAGGGAATATTTTTCATTATATCTGCTAACAGAGCTGGAAAAATTAGAGGAGGTTTTGGGCACCAAAGCCAACCTACAAGTCTACAGTGAGTGCTTTGAGACACGAGCCTTGACCGTGGTTGTTACATTGGGTTAGACATTACCCCCTTCCACTACCATAGCCTCTGGTCTGCACTGCTCCCTTCTGTGGAGGGCAGGGTGGCACAGGGTGATGGAGGGAGAGGGGGCAGTGAGATTTGCCAGACCGTGTGCCAGAATTTTCCTGTGCAATGCCTACACTGCAGCCCTTCTGGGGATTCACTGGCTCTGCCAGCACTCGGGGCACACAGGCATCTGCCAGTAAATGGGAGCAGAATTAGGAGACTGTGCAACAGCAGCAAAAACTGGCTTTAATCTCTAGCTCCCTTCTCTGATAGATCTTCAGGAAAGAGAAGATGAAAGTCTGGAGGACACAGAAGGGGAGAAAAGACCGGTAAGAATTCTGCGTTACTTCTTGTTGTAAGTGTGAAAGTTTAACACAAAGTTTTGTGTTAAAAAGTTCTCTGCAGGCGTTGGAGAGAAAACTCCTTGCACGTGGGGCTGCCTGAAGCCTAGAAGAAACAGCAGAAGTGTCTCTGCTGGGGTGGCTCCATGCAGAGGGATTACAGGAGCTGCAGGAGACCTGCACGGGCAGAGGTGGGACAGAGGAGGGAAGCACTGAGCTGCCCAAGGGTGGGGACCAAAGCTTCAGCATGACAAGATTTAAGAAACCGGTGGAGAGGCAGAAGTGGAGCTGCATGAGCAAGTGCCTGGGCAGTAAGAGGGCTCCTGGAAGCTGCATTTTCTTTTACTGGACCAGTATGTGAGTTAGCTCTTTCCAAGAGCTAGGTAGTTCTTGCCAAGCTCTTCCCAGTGCCCAGGAAGGTACTGGGGATGGGGAACAGCTATTTGGTTACCAGCACCCAGGAAGATATAAAGAAAAACAGCCTGAAGAAGAGAAGAATGAGAGGGGATCTCATCAAAACTTATAAATAAAGGGTGGGTGTCAAGAGGATGGGGCCAGACTCTTCTCAGTGATGCCCAGTGACAGGACAAGGGGCAATGGGCACAAACTGGAAAACAGAAAGTTCTGTCTCAACATGAGCAAAAACTTCTTCACTGTGAGGGTGGCAGAGCACTGGCACAGGCTGCCCTGAGAGGCTGTGGAGTCTCCTCTGGAGACATTCAAAACCCACCTGGATGCCTTCCTGTGCAGCCTGCTCTAGGTGATCCTGCTCTGGCAGGGGGATTGGACTAGCTGATCTCCAGAGGTCCCTTCCAACCCCCACCGCTGTGATTCTGTGGAAAAGATCAACTGAACTGAAGTTCCTCCTCTAGCTTCAATAGCACCAGTGTGGCACCAGCACCAAGGCCAGCCAGCAATGCTCGTGGAGGTTTGCTGTGCCCAGATGAGCCAGGCACTTCTGTGCTTTCATGGTATTTTGGACATGGTGGATGGGTGCCTCAGGAAAGTGGGAATGTTGTTACTCTCACTGGAGCCAGCTTTTTGGTGGCATCTGCTCATACAGGGCAGACAAAACTTCAGACACGTCCTAGCAGGGAGAAAAAAGCACCTGGGGAAAGCCCCTGTAGCTAGCAATTCAGAGATTCCCTGGGAAATCCCCAAACTATCCCTAGCATGAGATGGGGAAGAGGCCTCAAGGGAGAAGGCAAAGTTGTGAGTAGGTGGGACCCCCCCTACCAACCCCAAGGAAAGGGCTCAGCACCTAACTTTGGGATGAGTTTGTAAGAGAGGCTACAGCAAGTCTACCTGGGGCATCACCAGGGCATTAGCTGGGCTCCTGCAGATAGGGAATATCATTATGTCCTATGTGCTCCACAGCAAAGCGCCAAATTTCCCTGCTCCAGAGGAGCTCAGATGGGCTTTACTGGGTTGAATTTGAAGCTTCCTTCTGGCCAGCATCATCCCCCACTGCCTTTCGATCCCCTTGCCAGTGCCCAGTACTGCCTTCCACCCAAACTGGTGCAGGCTTTCTGCCTCCAGCTCGCTCTCTCTGCCTCTGCATTGCCTCCCTTCTGCAGGCAGGCCCCAGCTGCCCTCCTGCTGAGCTGGTGGTACCAATGCCTGACCTGGCACCTCTGCGGCAACTGCTGAGCTGGGCGAAGCTGGCGGCAGCGCTTCCCAAGGGCTGGAGCCGGGAAGGAAAGGTGGCGAGCTGTGCAAAGACACACCTGGGGTGCACCATGGAAGGCACCGATTTGTGTGTCGCACACACACAGTGGGAATGCCAAAGAAGTGCCAGAGACACCACGGGCGCACCGACGCGTAGAGACAAGGCACTTCCGCTCTGCATCGCGGCAACCGGGCCTGCGCATCCAAGGGAAACCCCCCCACCGTCTTTCCCCCCGCAAAGGGCTCGGGGTCTCCCCAGCCATGCCTGCTCTGTGCCTGTGCAGCAGACCCCTGGTAAAACTCTACTGGTTCCTGGGGCAGGGCTCGCTTTAGGCAGGTGCAGAGCCCTGAGCAGGCCCAGTTTCTCCGGGCGTTCCTTGCGATGCCTTTGCAGGTTCTCAGAGCACCTCTGCCAGGCCGGAGCTGACACAAGCAGCGTGCTCTGACGTGTCTCTGTGTGTGCTGTACCTGTCGTGGGATTGTACCTGCCAGGACGGAGGAATGGCCATGCAGGCCAGACTCTAGGGCACCATCTGGAAAGTAGAAGGGCTTCCCTGCAGAAACCTATGGGGTGGAGATGTGTGGGAGCCATGAAAAGTAGGAGGATAGCGAAGAACAACTGGCCTCATGTTAAGTCCAACTGCATCGAGGCAAGAAGATATTCCTGCAGGCAGCGTGATGTCCTGAGAGAAAAGCTGAACCCAGTGACTTGCTGAGGGGAAAGAAAGGGCGGGGAAGGGGATGTTTATTGTTTTCACAGACAGGCTGTGCAAGGAAAGGCATAGCCAGATGCCAGGTACAGTTAGGGGCAAGTAAGATTTCAGTCCAACAGGCATATCGAGGCATATCCCCCTTTCCTGATAAAATCTTCCGCTGAAAATAGCCTTCTCTTTCCAGAGGATGGCCCTGTTTGAGCACCTGTATGTGCATGCTTGCACAGTGCATGACAAGGGGCTTATTTACTGCCAGCATGCCGAGAAGAGGATTTTATGGGGAGAGGAAAGGTGGAAAAGCCTATTCCTGAGCAAGCTGGGACTTTTTAACACATGTTACTGAGGTAACCATTGTGCACACATGCACCGGGGATGTCTGGAGTCATCAAGGTCTTCTGTAATGCTTCCAAGCAATGTCCTTCCTGAGCCCATGAACTTCCTGGCTGCCACCGACACGCTGGCTAGCACTCAGTGCTCCCCTTGGACCCTGGTTGTACATTTACTCTGCATGCAGTTTGGCAACAAAACTCGCCTGTGCTTAGAGGAGGCCAGTAGAAATGAGAGAGTTGCCTTGCTTGTCCTTTAAGAATCAATCCCAGAGGCACAAATCAGAAGGTAGTTGCATGTCAGCAGGGCAGGTAAACTGGAGGCTGCCTGTGCACTCAGGAATGCTGGTAGGGAAGTGAGAGCCTGGGGGTCTGGGTTATCCCACCCAGTCCCCTGCTGTTACAGCGACCACATAAAAGCCCTGTCCCACCCAGCAGGGTTTGCAGAACATTTTCTTCCCATGCCCCAGTGCACCCCAGACCACAAAGTGCTTCCTGATCATCCCTGATTCAGCTTAGATCCACAGGGCAAAAGATCAAAAGCCGTAACCTCTGCCGCACTTGAGGGGGACAGCGAGCAAACTCAGGGGCCTTTTCTGCTGGCATCCCAGGAGCTTGTCAGGATGACAAGGATGCTTGTGAGATGAAAACATGGAGAAATCTGCAAAGGAATAATCCTGGTCTTGGGTTTCTTGTGCTTTTAGAAGATTGTAGGAAGTGTAAGGAAGCTCAAACTGGATGTGCAGTGAGCAGCTGAGAAAGGGGTTGCGATCAGGTTGTGAATGGCAAACCTCACCACCCATGCATTTCCAACCCCCAGTGCTTGCTCTTCCCTGGGCTGCAGGGAAAGGATTCAGCTCAACCTAACAGGGTAGACATGGCAGTGTGAGGTCCCTGTCCTTGTCTCCCTGTGTAGACAATGGAAAGAAATAGCCACTCCATGGACACACTCCATCTAGCACATCTTAGCCATCTCCATCAGAGAAGTATGGCTTCCAGATGGGTCTGTGTCCATTGGCCAGGGGGCAACTTCAGAAGGGGGCAATTGTCTGAGCAGATGAATCTTATCAAAAGGATGTGCTCAGGAAGAACCGAGTTCTGAAGACTTGGTGGAGGACTGGTTTGGAGCATACTTTGCCTCTTGCCTGAGCCCCTTGAATCCTTTCTGTGGATTGAGAGAGAGTTGGGCTTTCCCTGTTTGCAGCGTCCTGGAGCTCAGCTGGAAGGTGCCCAAGCACAGCCTTGTGAGGAGCCCATATGGTGGTGGAAAAAGTTGTGATAGAAACGTGAAGATTGGTATGAAAGGAGAATGGATGTGAATATTTGTACATGAAGCTCCATAAGGAGCAACTGGAAGCAGGGCAGCAGAAGGGATGGCAGCTGTTGGTGGCGGCTGAGCTAGCAGGTCTTTGAGAAGCACATCTAGGTGAAGCCTCTTCAGGACAGGACACCCAAATCAGGAGATGAAGGACTCAGGAGACAAAATCTTGATTATTCATGGAGAGGTGCAGCAGGATGGAGAGACTTACCACTGTCAGCTCTCAACCTGTGAAAAATAGCCTATCTGAACCTGGACAGTGTCAGTTGGATTTGGTGAGGACTGTGAAGTTGGTGTTCCTGATCCACCATGCCAGCACAAGGAACCCTGGCCAGATCAGGAGGATGTATGCTTCTCAGTGCTTAGGGTTATGTGGGCATGACAGTATAAGGGAGTGAAATTATCCTTGTTTTAAAATACATCACTCTTCCCCTCTTATCAGGTCTGGCACTGAACTTTGTTGTGCATTTATTCACTTTGCAGAACTGTTTCCTACAGGTGAGAATCGAGTCTGGACTTGGAAAAGGGGTTGGTCACATTGTTCTGGGGCTTGCGAGGGTCTCAGAACAACCTAGTGGATTTGGACTTTTAACTCTTTGATACCAATAGCTCTATCAGAGTCTAAGGTTACCCTGCACCTTCCAAGGGAAAGGCATTAGCTCAGGTTTGCTCTTGACTTAACTGAAAAGTCTGCAAACCTCCACATACCTTCAGTTCTGGCTCGCTCGTTTTACAGTCGTATGATGAAGTGCAAGAAATTCACTGCTGCATTTTGCTCTCCATAGTCATCTACAGCACTGAAACATTTGCAGGTGTGATTCTCAAATGCTGGGGACGTTGTGGAAGCATTATGTAGCCCCTTTGTCCATAGTGCCCATCCCTATGAAGAACCTGGCTCTGGGTTACCAGTTTTTACTGTAATCTCCTTTTCCTTGGTGGTTTAAAGCACAGATATCCATAGGAAAGGCACCTTCCTTCTTTGGCCTGAAGCTGGCTCAACATTTTCTGAGTGACAACCCGGACACAATCCCACAGTTTCATCTTCAAGGAAGCAAACACAAGGTTGGAAGCTGAGGGCAATGCAGCTGAACACACAACTGGGACCCTGTGTCCATGGAGAGTTTTGCCCAAGGGAAGGGGGGAAGGATTTGTTGTTTTAGAGGAAGCCCTGTATGCTTCCACCAAAGGACAACTCAAAATATCTCCTGAGTCTGCAGCCACTTCCAGGGCACAGGAATCAATTGCTCTCTGGGGGTATAATTAACCAGCATGTCCTTGTCCAGGAGTGCCACTGAAGGGCATCCTGCAAAGGTTTCACATGCTCTTGGTTTCTCCATAGGTTGTTGGGGTCTTTTCACACTGGGATAACCAAGCCAGTGTAAGGTATGCTCAGTAAGTACTCCATGGCTGAAGTTTCTGGCTTAGTGGTCTGTTAAAATCCTGCCCTATTCAGCTGCACACCTTTGTCATTAACAGCGTAGCCACATTTTAAACAGCATTCTCCACACCAGGGTAATACAGGACAGGACCTCCAGGTGTCTGAGTAACCTCAACCATTTCTTTTTTTTTCACACACATACACTTTGGAAGTGGAGAAAAGTAGCCCCAAATGGTCAAACCCAGGCCAGTGGAACCAACCAGGCACTCAGTTCAACACCACCTTCTTTTGTGCAAAGGCCAGGCACAAAGGTGGCTTCGCAAAGAAACCTTCACAAAGCCACAGACTCGAAGTGGCAGGAGCAGTCTGAAGGCTGTTCTTGCTCGCTCACCTCACCTGCCAGGCGGTGCCAGGATCAAAGGCTGTTGACACATCTCAGTCACACCTGGAAACGGGCTTAGAAGAGGATGAATCTTGGTTCTGTAAAACCTGGGCTGTTCGATCAGGGCTTTGTTCGCCCATGCAGAAGGAGATGGCAGACTCTTTGGTCCACTTGTAGATGTGATGAGGAGCCTTGTGGCTTCCCACAGATGCCAGAGAGAGACATCCTGAGACATTGTCTTAATTCTCTTGATTAGCTTTGGCAGACATGGGTCAAATGACTTAAAATGAGGCGCCTTCAAAGAAATGAGGCAGGATGCCATCCCCACAGGGCTGCGTTTTAAGTGGTGAGTAGCCTGAATATGCCCAAGAATGAACAGATAAGCGGGGAACAGAAATGTGGGTTAGACTGTTTGGGTTAGAGGAGACCAGAGCCACAGTCTGGGCTTAGATGTGTTTGTACACACATGGGAAGGATCCATATCCCTGTTAGAGCAGGGCTTGCTGCTCTGTCGAGACATTATCACGCTGGCGCTGGAGAAGTGAGGCTGCATACTGTAATAGGCTTGGGAGGTTTATTCTGTGGCTTGCAGATGAGGAACTATTGACACAAACCTAGAATTGGTACCTCTTTTAGAAAATTGCCATTATGAGAAGACTCATTAGAGATAATATTCTCATTTCCTTTCTGGCAGCAAGTCTGCCAACTAAAATAAACAGTAGGATGCTTTTCACTGATAGGAAAAGACATACTCCTGTGTTGCAATCTAAAGGGATAAAACTTACTCATTTTTCTAAGCAGCACAAGTCATTCATCTGCATTGTGGCTTTAGCACAGGCAAGATTTTATTTAGTATGTTTCCACAGCAGAGCCTTAGGGAGTGATGGGAGTCTTCCAGTGGACAGGCTGAAGCTTTTGTTTCATCTCTGGGCCGTGCTCTGTGAGGGTCCCCAAGTTTCATGTCTAGTTCCTAACCCTGGAGTCCCTTAGTCTTACCAAAGGGTTGGCTCAGAAAGGTTAAGTAACCCTGAGGTGAGAATCAGATCAGTCTGGGCAGAGCTTAAGAAAACTCTCTGGATCTTAGGAAGGCAACATTACCTGAGGTCAAGCCAGGCAAAAGGTCCAGAACTGTTTCAGACTGAGACAAAGTCAAATGCAAGGGATGAGTGCCAAGTCCCAGTGCCCACTGCCTGTGTTTTGTACAGCTTTGGTTGTGGCAGTTCATCTTTAAATGAGGATGTTTACTTCTCAATGGTGTAACTCAGCTTTGCCAATGGGATTTTGGAGAGACTTTAGAGGACTAAAGCTTCTCCCTTTGGCCAGCAATCCCTTCTGCCTGGCTTTGGCCCAGGACAACGCTTTTCTTGTCCCAGTTAGAAAATCTCCTTGCCCTAAGGGGAGAGATGTTTTCATTGCCTTCCTCACGCTGCGGTGCCCTGCGAGCACACGTAATGAGATAACATTGTGTTCACATTAAAATACGTGCTCCTTGGAAAAGGAAAACAGCACTGACCCTGGCTCAGGAGCACAGAGTCCAGCTCCTGTCACCAGCCATGGGTAAAGCTTCTTGAGCTGCCCGTGCAGGGAGGACCTGGGTCCCCATGGACCCCACCCCCCACGGGTTGTTTCTGCCCTTGGTCACCCATCCTTGGCACGGCCCTGGGTGGAACGCCACGGCCTGTTGAACGCCACCTCCTCCTTGCCTGGGACAGTCTGCAGTGCCCGGCCACGGGTGAGTGCTGAGCGAACCACGTAGCTGTCATTTTGTGTTGGTCACAGGTCGCTTAATCCAGGTGTTTATGGGCACAAATGTCACGTGGGAGAGATGGGAGATTCCTCTTGCTCAAAGTCGTGGGCAAGGTCAGCTCAGGTCAGGTCGCTGGGTTTAACCACACTTAAAAGCAGAGCTTGTCCTTTCTTGGGTGAAGGGCAAAAGTTACAGCGAGATGGTTTTCAGAAGAGTGAGGCAGCTCCTGCTCACCGGGCTCTCCTGCTCCTGTTGAGCTGTGTGACAGTACCTCTGCCTGAAGCAACCAGGGAAAGAACAGTTCCAGTTTAAAGCCACCAGTGCCTAGAAATACTCAGGCTCCTTATTCCCCACTGAAACCAAAGCAGGCCAAATACACCCGTCTGAGGCTTCCCAGGTGACATGCTGGCAACCTCGCCCCACCCCAAGCACGTGTGTGATTGCAAGTGGGGGCTGGGGGCTCCCAGTCAAAACCCAGCTCTCAGTAAAAAAAGTCCAAGGATGGGCTGCCCTCTGCTGTGGGCATCTGCCGTGGAAATCCGGAGTCGCTGCGTAGGCTGGGTGCCGGCACACTGCTGGAGCGGGGCCAGAGCCCCAAACCCCAGGACTCTGCCAGGTCTTCTGCCTGCCCTTTGTCAAGGCAAACCTTTCAGTGTGACGTGGGGAGGAAGCTTTGCCCAGGCAGAGCTAAACCACTTCAGGATTTGGCATCCCTGAGATAGAGAGAGATTCCTTGTAATTGTGTTCCTACCCAGGATCCTCTTAACTTGTTTGAAGAAGGTATTTGAAACGAATGAGGGTTCCTGCTTTGCTTCAACTAGCTGACACATCTCACCCCCTCTCATCCTCCCCAGGGAAGCGCGCTGGCCCTCCTGCAGTGAGCTGGGCTGTGGCCTTCCTCCCAGCCGTGTTTTAACTGGGGCCACAACTCGCTGGAAGCCTTTATAAGGATTCCCATGAAGAATAAATCAAAACAAAAGAATCAGGCTCAAAATTAATTGCTTTTCCATCTGTTGCAAGTTAAAAAACTCCCTAGCACCCCCTTTCATTAATCAGTCTGTTTTCTATCTGCTTTTGACCCTCACCTGGTTTATTTAAAAATAAAATACAGGCAAGTGTTTTGATTGTCTATTGTTGAGAAACTATTAATTCAAGGAAATGTTTGCAGTGGAAGGAAATTTAAGTCAAGTAAGATTAAATCTTGGAATAGTGCTGGGAGCAGTGGGAGCATCTGCAGGGCTAGCAATGAGGGATGAGAGGGCTACAGCACCCTCCCTTGCCTCTGGGGTGAGCTTCACCCTGGTCCAGCACAGCCTGGGAGACGGCAGGATGGGGAAGGAGTTGCCCATGAAACACCCAGTTATCCCTGTTTGCCATCAAGCCAGAGATCCCATGGAAAAAGGTCCCTCTTTAAGCTGATTTGGGGTTTGCTGATCTGATCCAAAAGAGAAGAGGGAGGCTCCCCCTGCTCCACACCTTTATACAGGATGGAAGCAGTTTCTGATGTGTGAAAGAGCTTTGAAATACTGTCTGAAGGCAAATGGTTCCTCAGATTTTCTCTGCTGATGTCTGATACAAGGTGCTAGTAGATCCAGACAGCAAACACTGCAGCGCGGGGTCAGATCGGACGCGGGGGTTTTGATCTACCTCATCAGTATTATAATGACAGAGGTTGTTTTGGTAACTCAGGTCTGAGTCAGATGCCACCACCGTTGTCAGTAATTAGGGATATTCAGATCCAGGCAACGGGACAATCTCCAAAGCTCATTTCCATGTTCTGAGGCAGATCACCACAAAGCCCAGACCCTTAGCTCAGTAGTGCCTGCAATGACAAGAAGCAGGCAGGAGTTATCCTCAAATGCTTTCCCAACTCATAGCCTGGCATAGATGGAATAAAATAATAGTAATAATAGTAAAAGTAATAGTTATAATAATAGTATAAGTAATTATATAAATGGCAACAACAACAACAACAATAATAGAGTTGAGAGGGGAAATCATTCTCTTTAACCTCAGATGAGCAGTTTCTGCCTAGAGCAATCTGAGTCTTGCTGATGGAGAACTTCTGCAAGGTATCTGTTAGTTTAAGTGCTCCGGTGCCAACAGGAACCGAGTGAGAAAAGCAAGCAGGGGAGTGAGGCAGAGCAGGAGCTGATGTGACAGCAAATTGAAGGGATTTTAATTTACCTAGACAGCCCTGACATCCCTGCCCGCCCAGCGGATGCTGCTGCTAATGGGCTGGGTGGCATGCTGCAGCAGGTCTTGAACCTGGGCTCTCAGCCTGGGGAAGCAGCACACGTCCCACCCCGGGGAGGAAACCCATGTCTGCCCCAGAGCGTGGGTCATGTGCCTGGGGGGGCAAACAGCCCAGTGGGGGGAATATGGAGGGGGACAGGGAGGGACCAGATGCTCCAGGCTGGAGGAAGCTGAGTAACAGCGCTGTGCCGAGGTGATCCACAAGGGATGAGCCCGGTTCAACCTCATCACAATGACTGGCGGAGCAGAGCGGGACCTGCTGCTGGCCCCACTGCCTTCACATGCTAGAAACTCCTGCCAGACCCATGCGGAGCAGGGCAGTGGTTTAATGAGGTAAATAGCGGTGTCTGGGGGGGGGTCAGGAAAGCACAGGCCTGCAGGACTGCAGAGGCCAAAACCCCCCGCAGTAGCTTTCCCTGCTCTTCCATCGTTCGCCCCATCTGTCTGTGTGCTCTGCTCAGTGCCAAAGGCGGGAGGCAGCAAGGGCCAACGCACCCTCCGTTCCCTCTGAAAACACCTCCACTGCTGAGCACCACCCTGGAACAGGTGCTCAGGCCCGAGGAGATGCTCAGGCCCGAGGAGGTGCTCAGGCCCGAGGAGGTGCTCAGGCCCAAGGAGATGCTCAGGCCCGAGAAGATGCTCAGACTTGAGGTGCAGGTGCCCTCTGTTCAAAGGCTGTCAGAAAAACCAAACGCCATGGCCTTCCTGCTAGCCCATTCGACTCAGATTCCCTCAAACCCCACCCCCCCCCCCATCTCCCTCCCAACTGTAATTAGCACCGAGTGCAGACATGGAAAGACACTCCAAACAAATTCCTGTGCAATCTGCAAATCTCTACCTGGGCTGATTGCTCGAGTTGCCTTATTAGCATCGCACCTGCTTTGAGCACCGAGGCTGCCAAATTAGATGGAAAAACATGCAAATGCCATGTAGTTTTCTGGCAAATTAGCATGCTTCCTGCACAAAGGTGAAGATTAGTTGGAGGGGGAGAAGTACTAACATCGTTGGGCTAATTATCGAAGCAAGCAAATTAGAAGAAAAGGTGAATTAAATAAAATAAAATGCTTAAGTATCAACCTAATTGTATAGACTGGCTGCCGTAAAGGTGGCACAAAGAGCAGCTCTTCTCTGCGGCCATCAGTGTTGGTGAGGAGGCTACTTACGTCCCAGCTGGCTACTGAGACCATTTTAGTCCTCTGCTTTAATAAACAGAAGGGGGGCTCTGTCTCTTCCTGGCAGAAAGGGAGGCACAAGAGTCCAGCACTGCACGTAGAGAGTGATTTTTAAGAGAAAGATGGCAGCATCACGAATGCTAATAGCGGGATGCGCCGCATCTGTGCTTGGCCCTTCGAGCACACACCCTAAACATTTAAAGATGGGGGAAAATTGTGGGTACTGGTAGAGAGAAGTCTGTTTTGTGAAGTGCACATAGGAGGCGGCTGTGCACGCAGCCTTCACCCTGCCTCCCTTCACAGCGTTTGGCTCTGCCATCTAAACAGCATTTTTTTCATCATTATTTGATTGAAAATTCCCAACGTTTCTGTTGCTCCTTTTTTTTCCCTTAAGGTAAAGTTGCTGTTTGTTAGAAGGAGCATGAGGGAGAGAAAAGAAACAGCAACTTCTGAGCAGTTGCCATCTCAGGAAAACCCAACGATGCCGTGGCCACTTGCTGCAGCTCCCAGGATCTCCCTCTTTCCTAAATGAATGACACACCGGGTCTCACTGGCTTTTTGGGTGGTCCATCCTTCTGGGACCAGCAGCCTTCAGCTCTCCTGTCTCCAGGGGCACCTCTGCTCTCCCGGGTTGGTATCATGTGCTCCCTCTGCTCATGCTGCATCTTCAAAGGAGGCTCTCATCTGAAAGCTTTGATGCGCCCTCAGAAAGTCGCACCTCCAAAACATCTGATTTATTTTTGTACATAAATACAGACATTTAGTTCTCCTAGAAACTGAGTGTTAGAGGGTCTCAGCAGCTTCCTCCTCTATCTTTTGGGGCATCCCAGGGACATACTGCAGGGGGAGCGGCTACGCTGCCGTCCCCTGTCCCATCCCCCTAGCCCCTGCTGCACGCCTCCTGCCGAGACCACCAGAAACCGGAGGATGAGCGTGAAGGAGCCGCCAGCATCACGGAAGCGCATCCTGAGTATACATACGCTGTACAAAAGACACCTGCCCTACTCCTGCAGCCAGACACAGAGACCTCCTTCTCCCCAGCAGAACTGTCCCACCTGGAAGCAAAGAGCCAAAACTGCTGCCCGGTACACTTGTTTAGAAATGACTGCCCGCCTGCTCCCTTTGCTCATGATGAAACAGCTCTACCTTTTATCACTGAGTAATACCCCAGCCGGCTGTCTGAGAAGGCTCCCCTTTCTTTGGGATGGCCTCAATTTTCATGCCTGCTCACTGGAGCCTTAAAAGCTTGTTCTCAGGTTGTTTTCTGTTGGGTTGGGGGTTTTTTTGGTTTTGTTTTTTTTTTTTCTTCCAAAGTGCAATTAGCACTTTGTGTACATTTGATCAGGTGCTAATTTAACTCTGGGGACAATTTACCTTCCTAAATATGTGCTAATAGTTCTCTTCAAGGAAAGGGAAAGGGGAAAAAAAAAAAGGAGGGGGGCTGGATAGAGAGACAGCAACAGACAGAATATTTTTAAACTGGATCAAAATGATGACATTCATTTTCCTACTCATCCCTGGCTGAGTCATGCAAATCATCCCGAACAGGAGGATGTGCGGCAAGGACAGCAACAAGCAGCCCTGAGACAGCAGGGCTGGAGGAGCGCTCAGGGACCTGCACCTCCCAAACCCTCCCTGCCCCACCACTGAGCATCCCATGGCTTGGCCTGGCTGGTGGGGCAGCTGTCACATGGCATCACCCAAACCCAGAATACAAATTTATCCAGGAGACATTTATAGGTGGTCCTTCAAACACAGGGCAGTCAGTGGCCACGCAGGCTGCTGCGCTGGGGCAGTTCAGAGGTCAGTAACACCTCCTTGGTCTGGGCATAGCAGCATCTCTTATGCCAACCTTGCTGGGAGGTGGTGTACCCAGCACTGCAGCCTCGTCCTTTTCTCAAATGGCTTTTTTTTTTTTAAACAAACAAAAAAAAAAGACAATAATATATTTATCTTTACAGAAGCTGTGGTCAAGGCTGGGCAGTCAGTTGTTGAATTGTTAGTATACACCATCTAGCCCAGGGAAGGGTTTGTTTCCCACAGGTGCTGCTCAGCATTATTTGGGAAAATAAAATCATGTTTACTAAAAAAAAAAAAAGAGGGGGGGGGGGGGGCAGCTTTTAGAAGGAAACTGCCCAAAATGTGAGGAGCATGAGTATCACTGGCCTCTTTTGAAGGGTTTTGCCACCATTGCAACTTAGGTTGCCTGGTGCAGCTGAGGCCCTGCTGTGCTCTCGGCTTGTAGAAAGTCCGTATAAATAGTGAGTCAAGGTCTTTTTCTCCACCCTCCTTTGATATGACTTTGGCTGTAGCAATTCCATCACTGCCTCAGACAGTCATCCAACAGCTGAAAAATTTCCCTGCCAGAGATATTTCTAAATCCAGTAACATATTTCATGTCAACTTATTGTTTTACGCAGGATTAAAACAACAACAACAAAGTTTTATCAGTGTGAAGATGGGAGCCTGGCAGATTCCCTGGCAATTTTCCCTCTGCAATGCTGCCCTTCAGAACTCTCCTTTACCTTGGGAGTAATGGAGTAATTAAGCAACTTGCTCGGGGAATGGGGGAGGGGTGGTGTTAATAAAAATTGCCAGATTATCATTGTAATGCGGGGCTAAAGAGTATCAGGTTGTCCATAAGTCTCCCCAAAACAGCAGAAATGCTCTCATTGCTCTGGTCCAGAGGTCTTGAGGGCTGCCAGCAATTGGGTGATCCTGTGCCTAATGTTAATGAACCAAAGAGGGAGCGTCACCACACTGCCCCGGTGCTGGAACACTCTCCTTGCTTCACTAACATTGAAATTGCTTTAGCCAAGGTTGCCAGCAGGCCTGGAATTCCAATGGGCTGGGAACACAGCTCACAGCTGGTGCTTTTCATGGTCTTTTCCTTCCTCTAATTTTAATTTGGTATAGCCCAGGCATCCTTGGCTTCACTGGAGGTGCTGGAGCGTGTCCAGAGAAAGGGAATAAAGATGGTGAAGGGTCTAGAGCACAAGCTTTATGAGGGAACTGGGGTTGTTTAGCCTGGAGAAAAGGAGGCTGAGAGGAAACCTTATTAACCTCTACCAACGACCTGAAAGGAGGTTGTACTGAGGTGGGGTGTTGGTCTCTTTTCACAAGTAACAAGCAACCGAACAAGAGGAAATGACCTCAAGTTGTGCTAGGGGAGGTTTAGATTGGATGTTAGGGGAGATTTCTTCACTGAAAGAGTTGTCAATCACTGGAACAGGCTGCCCAGGGAAGTGGTTGTGTCACCATCCCTGGAGGTATTCAAACACATGTAGAAGTGGTGCCTACAGTTTAATGGTGGACTTGGCAGTGCTTGGGTAATAGCTGGACTTAAAGGTGATCTTGAAGGTCTTTTCCAGCCTAAATGACTCTCTGATTCTGTGATAATCTCCTTGAAAACACAGTCTCCTGGTCAAGGCAAGCCTGTCTGGGGGTACATGACAGGAGCTGCATCCAACATCATGGGGAACCTGAAATGTAAAGCTCCAGGTAACCACAGGCAGATGCCATGGTGGTTCAGGGACCATCCCAAGATCCGTGGGGAACTGTGAGCCCCCCCAGAGAGCAGGAGTCGTGGTGGGGCCACATCATCTCTTGATGGGTGGCGGCATCCTCCTGAGGCTGTGGGACACTGCCCAGGTTGGAGGACCTCTGCAGCTGCCATTTCAGAGTGCAAGGGTGGAAAGGATAGCGTATTTTCCTTTTGCATAACTTCTGCCCATCCCACCAGTGCATACATTTGCATACTTTCTCCAGCTTTCCTGCCCCAAATTATTTCCACATATTTTCCTTACTCCACTTAAATTGCTTTACACTATGTCTAATGCTCCACAGGCCCCTTCAATTCACAACTGCTGTAATTTAGTGAAATGTTTTCCCTAGGTCAACAGACTTTCATTTCAGGGTAGATAATCCTCCGTATATCCCAGCGGGAGGCCGGGCTCTGCTCTGCAGCTGAGGGACTCTCTGTCAGGGAGGTAAACTGAAAGCAGGATTTAGAAGAAATTACCTATAAATGGAGCCCTTTGCTATATTTTTTTTATTCCTCCTACAAGTCATGTTTTCCTAAGGGCCCTTCAAAAGTAGGGATCAAGAACGTGTATTATCTTTGCAGAATGAAACCAAGGCAGCGGGCGGATTGGTCTGAAGGAGGGTGGGTAAAGCAGAGCGTACGGGCAAAGGCCACCACACAGGCCAAAAAAGGGTCTACCCTTAAGTAAAGGTGGAAGGGTTATCTGTGGAGTTTGTTGTCTCTCACAGCAAAATGTGCACTTGAGGTCCTCGTTTATTTGTCTGGTTTATAATTCCTACATGGATGTCCTACAAAAATCAAGTTCTTAAATATAGAGTCTCCCTAGCAAAGTGTGATCCGTTACCACGCTTGGCTTGTGACAGCATTGGGACTGAGTTTGAGTCCTAAGAGGCCACTCTTGGCTTAGCAGTGCTGACCTCTAGTTCTCTCTCCGCTCTCTTGTTTCGAGGGCAGGCCTCTTAAGCGCAGACGCCGCGTCCGACTTCCATCTTCCCCATTCACATGCTCTTTTTAAAAAGTACTGCAGTTTTCTGGTATCTCCCCCCTCTCTATATCTTGATGGTGCCTGCTAGAGTCTGGTTATCTCTTTACCAAGGGAGGAAGAACATCTCTTAGACATAATTTGACTACTAAGCAGGGTTGTTGTGATTCGTGAAAATATCTATGAATCAAGGAAGCTCTTCCCTGACAGTCCAGAAATGCTGAGGCCCTATAAAAAGGAGTGACCTTTGGTTCTTGCAGGTTTTGTTGCCACTTGTTGACTGACCCAAGAGCACAGCAACCTTCTGAAATCCTCGTCAGTGCAGAGCTTTTAAGACCCTGCCTTGTGGGCACTAAGTAGGATTTACGAATGGACTGGGAGAAATACTTTTACAAGCACTGAGGCTCGTCACGCTCTTGTGTGTCAGAGGCCCACACAAAGCACAGAGGTGAAAGGAACTCTTGGGTCACTGAATTCAGGTCCTTTCTGCAACAGATAGCCAGGAAGCATAAGCCTATACATAAATTTATTGGGTTGCTGCCAGCAGATGCTGGGGGGTAGGGGGTGTGTGTGTCTTGCTGCCTCTCTTGCACTTTGGAAGATGTTCTAGGACCTACCCAGTCTTCAAAACTAACTTGCAGCCTACATGTTTTTCTGTTTGTCTTTAATCATTCACTTTAAAATATGAGGCTGACACTGGGAAAAGGTCTCCTCTCTGCATGTATACAGTGTGAAGGTGTAGGAAAAGGCATGAACATCCTCCTGTAAGGATGTCGGTGTAGAAGTCTATTGTCGCTGCAGAGGAAGACCAGCAGCAGGTCCTGTTGGTTCCTGTTCAACTCTCAGAAGTGACCAGTACAACACCACTGTCTGTCTCGCCTTTCTCTAATCCAAATGTCATCTCAGCAGAGACCTAAAAAGATTTTAAGCTCAGCTAGTTCAGTGCAAGAGGTTAACTTGATGCTGTGGATGCCTTTCCGCTGACCCATGTATCTTCCTCCTTTACTGCCACACTTGACATTTTTGATTTTTTCCATGAAACAACTACTCTGAGCCCATGTGTGACTGGGATCAGTTTAATCACAGAGTGATAGAATGGTCTGGGTTGGAAGGGACCCCAAGGATCATAGAGCTCCAACCCCCCTGCCACAGGCAGGGCCACCAACCTCCAGGCCTGGATCTACACAAGGCTGCCCAGGGCCCCATCCAACCTGGCCTTGAACACCTCCAGGGACGGGGCATCCACTACCTCTCTGGGCAGCCTGTTCCAGCACCTCACCACTCTCTCTGTAAAGAACTTCCCCCTAATATCTAATCTAAACCTTCCCTCCTCTAGCTTAATGCACCTGCACTTTCCCTGTTCTTGTCCCTGTGCTTACTACCCAAGCTGCTCTCCAACCATATGATGCTGGGCTGTGATGAAGAGCACCCCTTGCCTGGTGGGTTTCAGCTCCAGTTTGCCAGGGTGCCTCTGTGTTACTGCAGTACAGAGAGGCACACATGACGCCGTGCCCTGGACGTGCCACCATTAACAGACACACAGACCAGCAGCTGTGGCTTCTTCACACGACACAGAATTTCCCAGAAGTCAGGCAACATGAGCTGAAATAAGTGTTTAAGGATATTTATGGCTCGTGCCCACCGCCTGATTTGTCTTCCTGTCAGCTTTGCCTCTGCCAACATTGTCTGAAGATCATTTTCCATTTTGGTGAGAAGCTAATCTGTGGAAAGGGAGGGAGGGAGGGAGGAGGAGGCCAGGAGGGCCGGGGTCTATTGTCAGAAGAGCTGTCTCAGTGAAAATGCAGACAATGATTTCTTACCTGTTATCATAACGAGAAAATGAAAGTCAATACAAAGCAGGGGAAAGTCAAATGTTGCAAGATTGCCTGTGTGCTCCTCAGTCAATAGCCAAACCTTTCACCTTCGATATTTCACCCGATGCAAGAGCAGTTTGGATGCTGCCTTCCTGCATGTCTGCTCCGAGCCCAGGTGTGAGTCAGGGTGCCAAGACTTGGATCTGGCAAGGGGGCAGGAGGGGAGCAAGGAGGCAGGGGAGGGAGCCATCTCATCTCACACTACCAGCCCCACAGCTCCCATCAATTGTTGTATAAAAGGAACACTGTCTTGGCCAAGCAAAAAGTTTAAGAAAATTCATAGGAAGGTCAAGAAAACTGTGACTAACCAGCCTGAGCACAGACATCTTTCTGCCCTTGGCTGGTTAAAGTGGGGATGGGAGCAGCAAAGGGGCTAGATCCCCCCTTATATTTGTGGTACGTGGTGCAGCCCTCTCTACCCTTGTGCCAGAGGTGCCAGGAGCCACAAAAGCAGCACCCGGAGCTGTGTTCAGCTTTTGTGGGGGTGGTCAGGCAACCACATCCCTCATGCAGAGGCATCACCAAGGGCCGTCCCATGGCAGACTCCCCAGCTCTCTATGCATTCCCATCAGCAAGGAGCCTCTTGTGAAGTCCAGAAGAACCTTGGCCTCATCTGGACTCAACCCTTCAAGAGTTTCCCTGCTGTATTTGAGGAGCTGAATCAGTAGTGAGGGTGACAGCAGCTTTTACCACCGGGCCTGGGGTACATTTATGTTGTTCCTATTGATCACCTTTTTGTGTGTGACTCCCATGTTCTACTAGCCAAGCATGTTTCTCCAAACATGGGTGTTTTCATCCACCTCTGTGCACAAAGAGGTCTTGGACAGGACACCTGTTCCTTACCTCACAGGCTCGGTGGTCTTTGCAGCTGGCAAGAGAAGGAGGAAAACGAGCAAGGCCGTGGTAGTGTCACTGGCAAGGGGGGACAGCCCTCGAGGGACGTGAAGTCAGAGCTGTACAAAGAACAGGTCTAAACCCTGGGTGGCCTCAGGGTGCACCTGATCTATTATTGAGCTATTATTCTGGTGGGGCTGGTATTAATTTGTTCTCTGGGAAATGCCTTAGCTCTTGGGTTGTCTTGCTTCAGGTTGCTGTCAAAATACCAATTTTTAGTGGAAATGTTCTGTGTTCAAGACCTCCAGTGGCTGGAATTCTCTACAAATCAAATCAGTGTCGTTCCAGGCACAGCATGTGGTCACCCTGACAGAAACAACATGGTATGTGGGGGAGGGAGGGGACGGAGTGCTTTGTTCCCTGCTCTCCCCTGGGACCCAGTGCTTGTCTTGCTGGGGTCCCTGACAACAGCACTCCAGACAATGCTCTGGAGATGAAAGCTAGAGCCAGTAGGGTAGGGAAATGTCACGCACGGATTGGATTTCCTCAGCATGGCATTTTGTCCTGTTTGCCATGCTACTGCCAAGGCCCTAAGCGTTCAGCTACGGGGTCCATCTCTGCCAGGCTACTCCAAAACTGCATGTCAGGGCACTTTGGGCATGCGGGTGCCCCCCACCCTGCTCACCCAAGTCACCTGGCTCTCATGCAGCGTCGTGCCGCCCCTCTCTGCCTGGCTCATGAGGTGCGTGTGACAGCTCCTTGCTCCTGCTTTTGAGAAGGCAGGTCCCCGTGCTTCTCTGGAGGCCACCTGTGGTGCAATCAAAACTATCTGCAGGGTTTGTTTTACTGTTTTAATTTTTTTTTTTAATGGAACAATTTTTCCTGATCCCACCGCCTGTGAAGCCGTCTGACTTAGTCATCCTGGGCTCCAAATGTGCAGAGCTCACTGGGAGACAGCAGCCGTGGCACAGGTGCTATAAAATGAATTATACTCTACAGCAGCCTCTGACATCTTTGGTCCTCCTGAGGCCTGATGTTAGTGCCAGGTCCTTACGCTGAAATTTTTCCCTTTCCAGCAGTGCCAAGGTCTCAGGCCACAACTGCTGCTACAACATGGGGTAAAGCCATGATGAAAACCGTGACAGAGTTCCCACAGACTGTGTTGCAGACCTGAATTATACCCAGGAGACACATTTACCCCTGCTGTTTACCTGGTGGGTCTTGTCCTTGTGGATATGCACATGCACACATCCATGTATGGACATGCATGGCATAAAATACTTCTTTTAGTGCTAAAGAGGCCGACTCCAGATCAAGAGTCCTTTATTTTCAAGTCGCCAGCTCGTTTGCTAGGATGAAGCAGAAACGCTGACACAGGAGTTATCACTGACATTTCAGATAACTGATTACAGCCAGAAATGCTTCCTTTACTCCCAGTCTGATAAATAAGGAGGGAGAAACAGCGTGCCCATGACTGGAAGGTGAACGGCTGGGCATTTTTGCTTCACTTGGGCATGCAGAAGGCTCATATCTTCACTTCGTTTGCCTTAGACGTGGCTCTCAAAAAGATGGAGGTGCACCTATGGTGAGCAGGGTGCTGTGACTGGAGGTCATCAGTCCCTTGCCTGAATGCTCACAAGTGTGGAACGTTTCGCCATACCCCCTCCCTGCCCTGCCCCTCACCCCCCAGCCTCAGCCCCATCGCACGGAGCATACGGAGAGCGCGCAAGCAGCTCCCAAACGGCTGTGTGCAGCCAGCGGTAACGATCCACCGGCACCAGCCGCCGAGCACCAATCACGTGTGGCTGCCCTTGCGGCGACACGGGGCCAGGGGCATGAACGCTGCAGCCCAGGCGTTTCAGCAGATGGTTTTATACAGGCCTCATACCTCCCCTTTGGCTTGTCATCAAAGCAGCAGCACTTGCCTGACGGCTGCAGGTCCCCAGAGGATAACGCTGTCCCAGCCAGGGAGAAGCCTTGCCACGTGCCCAGCGCTTGGAGGAAAGCCTAGGTATACAACAAGCAAGTGGAGGTCAAGTGAGACCTCCGCTAGAAGTCTCTTCCTTCAAGCCCAGATGTTGGAGTAGCATCTCTCACTCCCTCCGGCCAGCTGCCCGAGAAGCCAGCAAGGACAGGCTGCTAGCTCAAGTGGAAGAAGTGGGATGCAAAGCTTGGAAATACTTCATTTAAATGGATTTCCTTCTGGGTAATGATATCATGAAATAAGTCAGGATGGAACGTCTCATCCTTGAATCACTGTGGAGCCCACCTGTGACATGACTCACGGCCTCGATGACTTATTTAGGATGAGTGAACCTCATGAGGACCCTGTGATTAAGCAGCCACCAGCGTTCATGAAGTGCCCTGACTTGTCAAGGCCCCAAATATAGAAGGTTTTGGTCGGACCAGGGAAAAGTTTCAGTGAATAAAGATTTCCACAGGAGCCCACGTTCGCCAACAGCAGGAAGAACAGTGATTTTATTTTTTTTTAAAGTGA
This sequence comes from Gallinula chloropus, assembly GCF_964237585.1. Classification (NCBI taxonomy): domain Eukaryota; kingdom Metazoa; phylum Chordata; class Aves; order Gruiformes; family Rallidae; genus Gallinula; species Gallinula chloropus. The sequence goes on from NC_140085.1 coordinate 119,203,291, forward strand.
TGCTCCCTGCCCAAATTGGGTCCTAATTTAGCTGAGAGGGAAGATAATCTAAGCACTTCCAGCATGAGTGATAATGTAAACACCCTGGCCATCTGTTTTATTTGCACACACACATGCGCTCGGTTTATAAAACGCCCGTCCTCCCATGTTGCTTTTGCAAGCTGCTCCTGGGAGAAGCAGAGCAACGGGAGCCAGGGCTGTCCCAGGCACAGTCCCCAGCCTGGATCCCACCACAGGTGTGCTGCGCCCTTGCTGGGGTGTGTGGCAGTCCCAGCTGCCTGACCCCATCCCTGCCCTGCCCTCCGAGGGGTCACAGCCCTGCTCTCTGTCCCGGCTGTTGGGGTCCGCCCGAGGGGAGCCGGCGCAGGCAGGTGACACTGCTGGGTGGCTCCAGCCATTCCCGCGGTGCCAGCGCTGCTGGGTCCCAGCACCTCCAGGAGTCACGGTGGGATGCCCCAGGCCCAAACCCGTCTCCAGCGGGGGGCACGGCCGGGGCTGCCTCCCACAGCCCCCACGCTGGAGGGATTAAGATGTGCTTCACACGCATGTCAGCGTGACCGCGGAGGGCCGTGTCCTTCAGCAAGCGCTCAATAACTGACGCTTGGCTCTGCTGGCAGCCAGCACCCCCACCGGCAGCTGGGTTGGTCATTTTGTGCCCCCTCGGTGGCTCTAATTTCAAACGTACAGTAGCACATGCCCAGAGAGCTGCTGGCTCTCTGCTCCTCCCAGCACCGCGAGTGGCTTATTCCCCACCATGACAGGTGAGGAGCCAGTGACATTTCTGCTTCTGCCGTGGGTCTCCCCATGGCCTCCTGTGGTGGGACAACAGAACCCTTTTGTTCCTTCCCCTCAGTTTCTTCATTATTACTGTTATTCAGACAGGGCAGCTGGGGAACCAGGGCATTTCCAGCGTGCTTGTTTAGCTGCATGGCTCCCATTAAAGTCAACCACAGTTGTGCAGCTAAAACTGTGCAGACCCTGTCGAAGATTTATCCCCCGGGTTATCATTTCACAGAGATCTCTCCCTCCCCCTCGCAAGGCGTTGCCGCAGTCACTCTGTGGAGAGAAAATTGGACGTCTCTGTGCAAGGGGAACAGGCGGCTCGCTTAGGAAATGGAAATTTGCATCAGGCAAGTGTTACGGGGGGACAGGTGGCGTGGGGAGGGAGGAGCCTTGAGTTTCCCCCCTCCAGTCTCCCTGTGCCATCCCAGGGGAGGGGATGTTTGCTGAGCCGCTGCAGACCCTCGCGCTGCAGGGGTATGGAAACAGCATTGGCAGAGGAGTTATTTTTTTTTTAAATTTTATTTTATTTTTAAGCCTGTTCACAAAACAAAATCTGCCTAAAATACAAGCAGAACATTTATCATCCCTTTCCTTCTGACAGCTCACGCTTCTGGTTTCGGCAAGGGCTTTGAGCTGTGTAGGACTCTCCCCCTGCTCAGTAAGCCAGGAGGAGGATGGGGGCCGTGTCCCTGCGGTGCTACCTGGCACGACGTTGGCGGCTGCGGCGCCTCTGACACGCAGGGCAGACGGGGCCACCTGGGCAGTGCTTCTGCCACGCTCTCCTTGAGGGTGGCCATGCCCCAGGGAGCTCGCTCTCCTCCAGCGGGCACAACAGAGTTATTTGTCCCTCTGACACCAGCCATAAATTTCAAGGCCAGAAGGAGCCATTACGGGCGGCTAGCGTGACCCCTGATACAACGCAGAGCATGATTTGTGCGTCAAGCCCGGGACTTTCTTTGGAGAACTCATAAATCATTCGGAAAGGCGGTCGGTCCTGATTTAAAGGCTGCAAAGCCATTGCGCCATGTCCCTGGGCAAGCTGCTGAAGTGGTGAATTACCCTGGCGGCGTGAATCCGCGCCTCTCTTCCCCATCCCAGCCGGCCTGCCTGGGTGCGCAGGCAGCCGCCGCAGCCCCGTGTCGGCTGATCCGCTGGGCACACGGCTCTTCCCAGGGGGGTTTGTCAGCCGTGATCAAGTCACCTCCCGACTTCTCCTTCTGACAAGCCCAACAAATTGAATTTCTTTAGACTGATTGATCAGCTGAGGGGCAAAATGCAGCTACATGGATTTCCCCCCCCCCCCCCCCCCGTGCATCAGGATGTTGTGCGGCTCTGAGTCAGTCGCAAAATGGAAGAGGGACCAGGGGCTTTGCCAGTCGCCCTGTGCCAGCACTCATGCTCTCAGGTGGGTGCCCAAGCCCACCTGACATGCCTACTGCACCTGGCTCTTCTGCAAGGGGTCAGAGGAGGGGTAAGGATACTGTGGGTCAGATGCTGATGTCCAGGCAAGGGAAATGGTGGCATCTCGTGGCATGGGGACCTCCCAGCGCTGCCTGCCTGCTGTTTCCAAGGCATGTAGGTCTGCTGTTAATTAGGGTGGGGGGCAGAAGAGAAACATCCCCTCTGGTTAGCTTTCTGGCCCAAGAGGGAAGAGCAGAGAGCAGCATTTCTGCCGATCCTGTCCTGGGAGGGCAGTCAGTGAGTGTGCAAAGGGCAAGAGACCCTCTGGCCGGGCACTTTTTCCCAAATAAAATGCATGAAAGAAGTTAAAGCCTTTCCAACAGCTGCATGAGCTAAGCGAGTCCCAGTCTGGCTGTAGGGATGCTTGCCCCTCTCCAGCTCATCTAGGGGTGACCCTGACCTGTTCCCCAAGCCAGCCCACACTATTCTGTGCAAGTCCTTCTGCTATGAGGAGAGAGGAGCTGGCTACCGAGGAAGTTCTTACCTCCTTCCACCACGTTCAGTGGGGACAGAGCCTGTTAACAGGTAGAGTTTATTCTGAACCACGCTCATTTCCTGAGCAAGGATCAAGAGGTTTGATTTTCTTTTGTTTGGCAGAAGATAAAGTGCTGAAGGGAGTGTTGCTTCAGGCTGCCAGGCTGATCCTCGAGGAGCCAGAGGAGTCTGCTTTGCACTGGGGAGGGCAGGAGGTGAACTTAAACGGGGGGGATTCTCAGAGGACCAGTGCTTTAAAAGCAATCTCAAGGCCAGAGTGAATTGCCGCCAGGTTTTAAATCAATCTTTCCACTCTTGAGGGAAAAAAGCAAATTCCTCTAAAAGGGTCAAAGATAGTGGAATTAGTCTGCATCTTTTCACTGGAGGTCATCGTATCTTCCCAGCTGCAGCAGGATGGAGTGCTACAGGTACCTGGGTGTCTAGCAGCCGGCCCTTCATCACCTGCTAAGCAGAGGGTCTAAGAAGTTCTCCTGGTTCTTTCTTCCTGCACTCCAGCCTGCCCTGCCCCATGCAGTGAGTCAAGGAGGCAAAATGATTTCCAGGGTGAGTGGTGGGCTGTCGTGTCAACAAGCTGCCCTCGAAGCAGGAGACATGGTAGGAAAGGGAAAAGATCAGTGAGGAATTTCACCAAAAGCTGCAGTCTTGCTCCCCTGGAGAAGAAAGGCTTGGGAGAGCTGGAGACAGCTGCTCAGACCAGTGTCCCCCCCTTCCTGAAAAGAGGGGTTGGTGGCTTTGTCAGCATGCACAATGAGGATGTTCCCTGGGGCCTGCAGGTCACTGTAGAGGAGGTGTCAGTGCAGCCTGGGTCTCTAGTGCAGAGGTGGTAAGGACTGGGGGCAATCCCCAGAGAGTCTGCACCCAGGTATTTGCTGCCAGGTCATCACGATACAGGGCACAGAAAATAACTCGTGCAGGAGTGGGTGATCTGAGAGGTGACAGAGTGGAAGATGGGAGTCAGGTTTGTGTGCAGGGGGTATGGTATTTGGCCCCTTTTCGGCACTGTTCTTGGTCTTGTGCCAAACTCAGTACTCTGCAGCTGAAGCGGTGAGACCAAAGCTGGTGTGTGCGTACAGGGAGCTTGGGGGGAAGCCCAACACTCTTCCAGCCAAGCCCAGCTTTCCCCTCCTCTGCAGACAAAAAGAAGTGTAGGCCTTGGTGTGGCTGGAAAGTCACTCTGGGCAGGGCCCTTGGTGTCCTAAAGCATTGTGACCCAAGGCACCCACGAATGCGCGGTGTGCTCTCACCTCGCAGGCTCTATCTGCTATTACCTCCAGAGAGTACCTAAGGCAGGGGAGAAATATGCAGCCCCCAGGCAAAAGGCCATCATCTCTTGCATGTCATTTCCTGCAATTACTCTCCATTTAATCCTGCTTCTGAAAGTCCTGTCATCGCTGTCTGAATTAAAAAAACGATATATACAAAAGGGTGTGATAAGAACATTTATGTTTTCCAATTGACTCCCAGTAATCACCATGAAAGCTCCCTTTGCACTGAGGCCAGACCACAGAATAAGGTAGCAATTGGGTAGATTATTGCTATTGCTTCATTTGTCACTTACTTATAAGACTGATGTATTGGATTAAGCGGATGAACTGGTTTGGGGCTTTCTAGTCTGGGCAGGCCTGGCAGGAACAGAGGTCCCTTCAAGCCTGTGGGACAGCTGGCACAGGTAAGAGCTGTGCCTGTCCTGATATCATCTTTAAGGAGTGGAGCAGAGTGGAGAGCTGCACTACCCTTCAAAGGGGGCACTTTGATGCAGTGGCTTTGTCCATCTTGGCTGCCTTTTCTTACCTTGCCCTGGAGACTAGATTCTCAGGTCAGGAGTAGAGCTTTCCAAAGGCAAGTCTGAAATAAACTACACCTTGTTTGTTTGCCCCAAAGTACAGGCCATGATTCGTGTGCACATTCAATACCCATGCCTAGCTGGATGCCCCAGTTCTATTGATTTCTGTGGCTCTCCTTTCAGATGAGTTTAAAATCATGGGACTGGGCAGGATCTCCTGGGTGGTTGTGCCCCATCTTCTTCTGTCACACACGGCCTTGTTACACAAGCTCCTTCATAGGCCTTCAAAGCTCCAGCTTAAAATGAGGCAGCACTTTGCTCCTAGGATTCCTGTAGGAAAGCCTTCATAGAATTTCATTCCTCCCGTGGTCATTCATTCTGTCATTTCTCATCTAAACATAGTCAGGGATAGTTTAGAGGCATTTGCTCAACGGCAAACATTATCCTCAAGCTTAAATAACTCATCTCCCTGCTTAGTGGACACGTTGGAAAACAAAGGGGTCATGGAGGGTGGCCACATCCCCACGCAGTCCCAGAGATGCCAGGGTCTGTCAGGGTGCAGGGCAGAGGGCTGAGCAGGCACAAGGAGATGTCCCCAGCTCGGGCATAGTCCTGAGCACTGATGAGGTCTCAGCCGGTCCTCATCCCCTGGCACTGCTCTCTCCAGGCCCTTCTGGAAATATCCTAGCTGATGGTGCCTGGTTTTTCATTTGCCTTTTCTTAGGCATGAGACACTCATGGCTCAGAGCCATCTCATGCCTGAGTGGTCTCTCTCTGTTGCTTTGTGGATAAGCTGCCAGCATATAGCAGAAATTCTTGTTTCTAGTGTCCAAGTACATGGTGGCACATTTTTTACTGCTAAATTACATCCCATTTGTCTCAGTCTCATCCTTAAGGGCACCCAGCTCCTCCTACATAATATTCCAACTCTTATCAGTACCAGCAGTGACTCCCAACTTCACGTCATTCCTGCTCTTTCTGCTAGGGTCATTGAAAGAAAATAAGGATTAAGATAGCGTCCAAGACAGCTCCTCGATGAACTCCACCAGGAGCTTGCTGCCAAATTTTAATTCCCCTTTCAGCACAGTCTGTTTTCCACCCATTGGCTGGTTCTTGACCCAGACTAAATCTCTTTCACAACACCTCATCCTAATGAGCACATTCCTGCTTGGCAACAAGGAATCAGGCAGACCTGGTCTCCCCCGTGTCCTGACTCAAGCAAGTCAGGCACAGGCTACAGCTGGGAAACCTGCCCCCTCCTTTGCTTGAGTTATCACGCGCCGTCTTGTATTTTTCCATCCTTCCTGCAGAGCCTGTCCCGTCACCTTTCTCTTCTGGATGCTGGATGAACCAGTGTGTGGCTATCCCCACTGCCCTCCCCGGTGCCTTCTCCTTCCCCAAGCCCAGCTGGGGCATTGGCTCTTCTCCCTGTCCCCGTCCACAGTCCCCAGCTCGGTGGCTTCATGAAAAGCCACGGTTACCAGCCTTGCAATTGCAGTTGGTGACCCTTTCCACACACTGTGCTGGAGACACCCTTGTCCCCTTGACCTGATGCTCTTTCTTTATCCGTGCTTCTCTTTGGGCTCATAAATCCCAGGCCATTGCACCCATTTCTCTTTGCCCCACACTGTCCCCAGTAGCTGCTGCTGACAAAGGGTTCATGTTGGTTTGACAAAGTATTTAGTTTGTGTTGGGTCAATGCCTAGAGTACCTGAGCTAAGCCACATGCTTTTGTGTATTTCCTCCTGACAGGGACTTATTTTCTTTACTGCTCTGCCTTTTGCTCTCCATTGGTCCCCTCTGCATTTTTAATACTACCACTGTTAAAGTTTTATAAGCTCAGGCTGGCATTTTTATGGGTGTAATATTCTTACAGTTCAGGATGCTTTTGCAACATTATCTTTGGTTTTTTTTCCCCACACACTGACCTCCTTCAGATGGCACAATGGAGGTGCCTTTAAAACTTTAAGCAAGGGGAAAAAATAATCTGCCTTCCTTTTCCTCCTCATTTTGGAGCTCTGAAAAATTTTAATGGCAGAGTGTTCTTGTGTATCTGAAGGCAAAGAAAGTAGGGAAACAGAGGGAAAGCAGCAGATGACTAAAACTGCTGGGGAATGACCTCTGTGCCACCTGTTTAATATGTTCTGCCCCCCCCCCTAAACTTGTTTGTGAGTTACTTAGAGCCAGTTGCTCTCCGTTGTTACGCAGTGGGAAGCTGAGAGGCACCAGCTTTTTCAAGCTCCGAACTGGATACCTCCCGCTGTCACTAAGGTGACTGACACCTGCTGCTCGGGAAAAATCAGCCATTCCAAGTGTGGTGCTCAAACTCTACAGCCAAAGATGCGAGTGCTGGCGGGAGTGAGTGGATGGAGGTCCAAAAGGTTGTGCTTCAAGGTCCATCTGCCCCCCTAAAACACCCCCAGGGATGCAGCTGGGTGGAGAAACAGATCTGCTGTGGTGGGACAGGCACCCAGGCCGTTTGCTTGAAGGCAGGATGGAGGGTGATCTCTTTGAAAACACCCAACAAACCTCGTCTTTTTGGCTTTCATCACATTGCCCTCAAGATGAGTCGGGTTTAAAAATAAACAGGGTAGTGACATTTTTTTCTGTTATGGATTATTCCATCTCCTAACATACATTCCCCTTGCAGAGTAGATCGTGTATCAGTCATCTGGATGCACAAGAATAGATGAGAATAGATGAGAATTTGTGGACTGCATGGGAACACACCTGAGGGGCACACAGAGTGGCATTAGATAACAAATATGTGCCAATCTCTTTGTACCTGTTCTGCAGGAAGGAATCACAGAGCTTTTTCAGTGCAGGGAGAACTACACCTGCACTCACTCATGGAAGAAACCCTTTCTTTGCTCTTGAGCCAGCTCAAATTCTGTGCCCTAAAGTGTCCCCACGTTATGAAAAGGCCATTTTTCTCATCCTAAACTACTTCCAGACAGCATGAGGTGCTCAGCTTTGAAATAATTCCGATAGTGGTTTCTTTCTAGGCTGCTAGCACAGCTTGTTAAACCACCCTACTCATAATTACCAGGTTGGTTTGCAGCGGATCTGGGTGATGGGCAGAGCTATTCCAGACAATGAGACACACTGAGTTTCATGGCCAGCACAAGGTCGTGTAGCAGAAGGGCTGTAGCAGAGCTGCACTTCTCCGTGACCTAATTCTGAGCCTTCATCTAGTCGATATAACAAAATGCAATCAAACCACTGCCTGAACACTTACCTCTGGGCAGATTTTGGCACCCTTAGGATTGTCTGCTGCTCCTGCAAAGCACCAGTTCTCCACCTCTTTGTGGTTCTGTGCACTCCTGGTAGCATGTGGGTTAAGAATGAGTAGAAAAGATCATTCAGTTGTAGAGTTTCTGGTTCCCAGTTGTGGCTACTTCAGTTTCACTTGAGGGAGTTATCTCAGCAATTAGACCTCAACTCAGCCGCCACATGGCACCACGACGTGTACTTCCCACACGGCCTTCACACAAGCACACCTTGCAGAGCCTCTTTCAAAGCACAGCACGAGCTGGTGTGGTTTGCTGCCATGGAACACCTGCAAAGCTCCATTTCAATGCCCATTTTTCTGTGACATGATATGCATCTGTCTTAGAGATGTTTGCTGCGTGTATGTTAGCAGGAGCGAACTACTGTGTGTGAGAAGACAGCAAACCAGCCAGCCTGGAGGTTTGGCAGATGTCTGTGTGGTCTCTGAATAGGCAAAACATGTCTCTGGTCTGGCACAGATGTGGTGGGATCAAGGACGGGGCCATGGTCACACATGTACTTGCAGCCTTACCTGCTTGTGGATGAGGGGTGGTGCCCAGGAGCCAGCCAGCCCTTACAAAACCCAGGGGATGCTCCCAGTTCCCCTGTGGAGATCAGATTTATGAGAATGTAAGGCAGAGCTGAAGAGAAGGTGACTTTGTTTCTCTGTAGTCACAGATGTGGTGAGGACACCTTACTTTTGATGTGATTCACCCAGAGACCTCCGTGTGCCTCTCTTCTTGGTGCTTTGACAGCTGTAACTGCTCAGGACACAGAGGGGCCAGTGTTTCCCTGGGGGCTGTGCAGTCCTCAGGCTTGTAACAGGCACTTCCATGATACCCAGGGCTCTCTGCAGGTTCATGGCTGCGACTTGAGCTACTTGAGCTTCCCAGGGCTTTTCTCTCTCTCCCAGGGCACCTCTTGATCTGCCCTAGGGAAAAAAACCCAAACACACACATTTCACTGGGAAAAAAAAACATTTGAGGAGCAGCTTCATTAATTTTTCAGCCAATTAGCACTGGTTAAACCAATCTTCAGAAAAACAGGCATTTAGTTTTTAAAGCCTACGTGGGCGCATTTACAACAGCCAGTACTCTATAAATACAGCTACAGCTTCTGTACACATGGTGGTAGTAACGTAGTTTGTGCGCAGGGTTTGGTAGGAAGCGGTTGTTCCCCACACGGGCCCGTGCTGCAGACAGTGTTTGTGCAAAAGCTTTGTGCCTCCTAAGAAGCTGGAGGAAGACTGCCAAGCCTTGGGAGCGTTTCCAGGATCCCCTGGGCTGGCTGTCTACCCTCAGAGCCCATTCTGTCCATCTTGATGCAGATACCCAGAGACCGCATCCCGCTCGCTCGTGCATCACACCTGGCGGAGGTGATGCTCCAGCGGGATCCCTTTTAGCACAGGTGGTCCCACCTCTGATGTCTCCCTGCCCTCGGTTCTGGCATCCAAGCTTTAGGTGGGCTGTGCCAGTCGCTCTCTCCCCACCAGAAACAGCAAGAGCAGTCAGTGCTGTCTCTCACTGCCGGGACAAGCTGGCATCATTCTCCTGACAGTGGCCACCTCTGGTGTCACAGGTTTGCTGCTTTCCTTACGCTCAGCCCCTTGAACCCTTCCAGAGGGAACTGAGCAGGAAGCTTCTGCTCTGTGCCTGTAACTGGCTTCCACCTTGACAGAGGATGAGACGTGGTCTGATTTCCTATCCATCTGAGCCCAGATGGGGTTTCTCAGTTGCAGGGTGCTGGATGGGAAAGTGTCTTTGCACATGTGGAGCCCAGAAGTCACACGGTGGAGCTCATGGCCAAGGACTCCTCTTCTCCACAGCTACTTCTGCCTGCCCTTGGGAAGCATTGGAGGGACCTCCTGGCCCAACACCAAGCACAAAGGCCATGGAGCAAGGCTGGAAAACTCTCTTTTCCCTCCTCCAGCCTTGAGCTGGTACAGCCCACCCCATGTAATGTTAGAGGGATCGTTCCTGGCTTAGACCAAGGGTCGAACCCTGAACCCCTGGCCCTGGGTGGGTGCCAGGGACTTTCACCAGGGCTTTGCTCCAGCTCTCCTCACCCTTGAGACCTCATGGCTTCCAGCCAGGTGTGGCTGTGCAGCCTCAGGCATCACTCAGTATCCCCAGCAGCTGCCTGGAAGTGAGCGACCTGCTCAGCTCCAGCTCTTTGCACAAGCTCTCCGCCAGGATATTTTGCTGCTTTCCAGGGCAGGGTGATGCTCTGGAGGACAGCTCTGCTTATCTGAGGCAGGGCCGGAGCGGGACGGCCTGTGATCTGGCTGGGTCTCAGCTGCCCTGGGGAACCTCATGGGGATCCTGCCGGCGGCTGATAAATGCCAACAAAAGGATGTGAAGCGCGAGCGGTTGCTTCCAGGTTTGTTTATGCCTCTGATCCCTGCCGAGGCACACAAAGAGCCTGCACGCAGTCTGCACAGAGCGCTCTTCATAAAAAGAAGGATAAAAAGACCCTTGCTGCTCAAAATCAGCTTCCCTCCCGGTCTATTTTAGCCCATCGCCTTAGCAGCGGCTCCTTCAGAAGCCGAGGCTGTGCTGATGAGAGTTAGTCACTCCTGTCCCTCAGCAGGCACCTCGGTAATTTTCCCCAGCCGGTTACGTCAGCGCAGCCCTGCACCAGCCGCGCTCCCCCATTATGCAAGCGGCGGCCACAGATACTCGGGGGTTGGACTTTTTAACCTTTATTCACCAGCTCAGCGCAAGGAGAGCCGCAGTGGAAGCTCTGCTGATAAAGCCAAGCCGTGCACCGACAAAGGGGAAGCGTGGCATTGGTAATAGATTGTGTTTGTGTGGGAGATTGAAAGGGGAAACAAAGAAGTCAATTGCAGCCTATGGGCACAGCCGAATCTGTCGCTGTACCATCTCTTGAAGAGAAAGACACGCTTTTCTAGTTCATCCAGGCAAAAGCAGGGACAAAGATGTTATCTGGGGTTTCAGCTTATTAGCCAAATACTTTGCTGTCGTGGGTTTTGCAAGGCTGAGCTGGCTCTCTGCTCCCTGTGAGGCACCCTAGAGCTTGCTGACAGATGGTGCACAAGCTCCTGACTTACAGGATAGGAGCCTTCTACTCTTTCTGGGTTTTTTTAAGCAACACGCACATACTGGGTTTTTGGATGTCTGTGTGGATTTTATCTTTGTAAAAGGGCGCTGGAAGGGGGAAGATGTGATGGATTTTCTTCACTAGGATATTTGGAAATGTTTTTAGTCACTCAGTCACTCCAACACCTCCTCAGTTGTCCAACCCTGCTCTCATCCTAACCTTACTCAGGTGATAAGAAAGCCGGTGACTGGCATAAAGAAGTCACTTGCCTGAGTCTCCAGTTGAAAAATTCCCCCTTTGACCTTCCTGCTTGGCTGGCTGCCAAGTTCTCTCCTCTGTCCCCCCCTGTTCCCTCACAGGAACTTTGGAAAGGCTTGTGCCTGACTGCAGGGCTCCTCCTACAGCCCCCTGCTTATGGTGGGGTCTGCATCCCTCCCCATCCCGATGCTAACATCTGAGAACACTCCTGTGTCTCTGGTACTAAGTGCAGGAGGCATTATGATGCCCTCTCCTCCTTCCTCCTTGTCCCAACGACACGTTCAAAACCTGTGTGGTGGGAGGTGTTTTGCCACGTAGCCCCGTGCCGAGACCAGCTCAAAATGAACCAGATCATACGGAGAGATGCTGCTGACCATCCAGTTCTGGATCAGGCACTAAACCTGGTCATAAAGAGGAATAATCGACTGACTGGCTGGGCTTTTGTAGGGCAGTAAGTAACTCGAGAAGCTGCCTGCCTGGCAGGCAGAGGTGTAGCAGGGCTGTGCTCAGCTCCCTGGAGCCAGACACTGTTGGCCGAGGCAGCCCAGTTTGCAGGAGCTGCTCAGTGCAAAGTGCGCGCATGAGCGATTCCCCACGGAAACCGGGCTGGAGTAGCGCTGGGACAAGGAAGGAAACAAAGGAAGCCCACTTGTGCTCTCCAGCTGCTAGCGTCACAGCAGAGTAAATGTTAATCTCCACGTAACTGAGCTCAAGAGGCTGTTGTGAGCTGCGTTGTTCTTGTTGGAGGGACGAGGAGCTGCGCCTGACAAATAAAACTGGTCCATGTTTTTCAAACTGATGTTTTATAGACCCTGAAACCCTGCTGTCCTGGGCTGGAAGAAGCTGGAAGTAGAGTTGTGCTCCGTTGGGCAAATACTTCTGCCCAATTAAAACTCCAAGCCCTTTCTTTTCAACATTTTAAAGAAAACTTCTTGCTGTTGAGACATTTCAAAACTTCCCCAGCGTCTCTGAGAAGGAGAAAGATGAGAGAGAGAGAGATGCAAAGCATTGCAAAGCATTTGTTGTAGCTTGGATTGAATGTTTTAAGTGACTCAAAGTCATCAGGGTTTCTCATTTGCCAAAGAAGAATGGCAGTCCTTCGCATCCAATCCACAATGACACTGTCTTCTTTTGCTTTGGCTCAGCCAGCGAAGTCCGGCAGCCACAACGCAGGCTGGGACTGTGTGCCCTGAGGGGAGAACTTGGAAATAGCAGCACTCTGCCAGTATATTCCGGGAAATCTTGAAGCTGCAAGATTTTGAATATGTTATCTGAACCAGTGCTCAGGGCATGGGGCTGGGGTGGGGAGGAGGGGGGTTGGGGGAGGAAAAAAAGCAACACAGGGACAGGGTATGCGAGAAAATTTGGGAATTACGTGTGTATGGTCAAATGAAGGTAAATGTGAGCTGCTGGTCAGAGGGAGAGAGGCTGCCTAGTGCTCCTGGGGAGCCCTGAGAAGGCAGGGAGGTCCAGTCTCTCTTCTCTTGTCCCTGTGCCCGCCTGTGGTCCTATCCCTGTCCGTCCCCACCCCAGCTTGCAGCCTCCCCCCCAAACACCATGGTGGTAGATAAAGCTGGAAGCTTAAACTGTTCATGCCAAGCCCGTGATTAGCAAGCAACGTGCCGCTGTTTACGAGGGGGATGAGGACAGCTTACTCCGCAAGCCAGCGAAAAGCCTTGCAGGGGGGATCTGGCCGGGGCTGAGGTGCCAGGGGCTCTGCAGCACGCTTAGCCTGAGTGCCAGTGACCTGGTTGGTATTTCACCAGCCCCATCAAATGTTAATCCGTCCCTTAGGGTTCTCAGGGGGAGAGGAGGCTTCAGGCGAGCTTGCTCCCCCACGTGAGAGCCTCCTGCCAGCACCACTGCAAGACCCAAACGCAGGAGTAATGTGGGAGCAGGGGAGTGTGTTTGGGGATCCAGACTGGTTCTGAGATGCTCCCCTTGCATGCATAGCACCTGTCTCAGGGAGCAGCACCCTCAGGAAGGCTGGCGTCGACCAGGTCCCACACTGGCCCCAAGCAGTTTTCCTCTTCTGCTACATGGTCCCATGTTTTGAGCCCCCTGGACTATTCAGTGTTAAAAGCCTCCAGCAGTAAACAGCTTTTGAGGTAGCATGTTCCCATGCAGCACTGTGAAATATTTAATATTAGGATGCTGTATTTGGGACAGGCAGCATTTGTAACAAATGGGATGCAGTGAAACAGAGCTCTTTCGGCTCACCAAGCAAACTGCTTGCAAGGAGGATGAGCAGGTACAAAGCAATGAAAGAGATCTTTATGTCCTTTGAACAAAGAAGAAACTCCTTGAATTAATAGCTAGCACTTACATCCAGAAGCAGACCTGGTGTTATTAGGAGGATTAACAGTAGCCAGGCATTTTTCATTACGTGTGGAGCTGCAAACCGCTCCCATGGCGTGGGCCTCATTACAGAGGAAGCACCAGTCCAACCGGGGCTGAAGGCAACAGAAATAAAACCTGATGGCATTTAGGCAAGCCCACCCAACCCCTGCACGGGCCTTCCTTAGCGCTGGCACCCGACACGCACAGCCTGACCGTGCGTCTTGGCTCCAGACAGAAAAAGGTGGTTTTGGGGAACTTGCTCCATCAAGCTAAGGTCCCCTGTGATGGTTGCTTCAATCCATGCTGAGATCAATCCTGCTCACCCCAGAGGTCTGCAACGTTCCATGGCTGGAGCGCTAAATGCCAGTCGCCATGTAAATTTTCCCCGAATTAGGGCTTGACACTAACTTGATACTCCCATTCAGCCTCCCTTGCCCCTGCTCAGTAATGCCGTTAGCACACATGCTCGCTGGTGAAGAACCCTTCCAGCAGAGCCGTGAGCGACGGCTTTAAAGTGGGGAAGTCGGGGGGGGGGGCCCATGCACGGACCCCACCTCTGTGATGCCAAGGTCTGCCGTCGCCTCCCTCGCCTCTCCTACGCGGAGCTTTCCCCATGCAGACGCCAGCACCTGGGTCCTGACGTGTGTCCTTCGCAAAGCAGGAGGAAGAGGAGAAGGAGGGGGGAGGAGGGCTGGATCCCGTGGGAGACGAAGGGACACTTTCTGGCTTCCCCACGTGTGCCGCAGCCGCTTGTGTGCGCCATGCCAGACCAGGGGCTCCACACGTGGCCGCCCTCCGAATAAGTGCTAATTCAATTTTCAGCTTTGCTCCTTGATCCCTTCACGCCGTCTGCTGAGCTGCTTTGTGCCGACGTCTGCTGATGTCAGCGGCTGCGGGATGGGGAGGAGAGGGACTGGATGATGAGGTGGGGGGGGCCGTGGGGTTCATTTCCACCCCCCCCCGGGCTGGGGCACGTCAGGCTGTCTGGGAGCCTCCCAAACGACACAAGGGGCGTTAGGAGTGGGTACTGCACAGCCGGATCTGGGCGTGGGATTAAAATCTTGTGCCAGCGGTGTGACAAGTCACCTGTCATGCTCCGAGGGGAAGATTAGTGAGCTCAAACTCGGCGTGAAATTCAGGAAGAAAATCTTATCTCACACCCCAAAAATGTTTTGCCATGTGCTCTAATCCTCCTGGAGGGGGGGCGAATAGCAAGCGGCACAGGCTGAAGAGGCCCTGCACTTGGCTATCTCAGCCTGGCTCCTGGATGGCACACCCCTACACCCCTACAAACCCGCTTAACCACCTCCCTTTCAGCCCTCACCGCTGAGCTGGCCAGAGGCCTGATCCAGCGCTTGCTGATGTCAGTGAAAACCTGATCCCAGTCCTGCCTTGTCTGAGCTGCCACAGGGAGAAGCAGGTGGCAGGGAGGGGGGAGCTAGGCAGGCGTGGAGGGGAATAATAAACCCTCAGCAGCCTGGTTTGGAGTGCACTCAAGAGCAGAGCAAGCTCTGGGCAGACCAAGGACACAGCCCAGTGCTGCTGGACCTCGATGCCTGCCTTGCCCCCACTCGCACGGCTGCTGGGGCTCCGTTTGCAGCCGGGGTTGCCCGAGGCCAGCTGAGTGCTGCTCCCTCTCTGGGGCCAGTCATCCTCTTCCTCCTCCTCCTCTCACTGCTGCCTGTGCAAGGGGACTCCAAGGACTCACAAATCCAGGAGTAGGATAGTGGCCTAGCCATATTAATTAATTAGTAAATTAGTTTGTTCACTGAGACACAAAATGCCAAAGGCATGCACCTGGGAACATGCAATCTTTCTGCTCTTGCATGTGGCACATGAATGCAGAGCTCATGTTGCACATCTCCAGGCCCCAGAGGTCTGGGATTTTGGGTAGCAATGGGCAGAGGTTTGGTGACTACTGGAATTCTCTTGGACTCATAGTCCCAGCTTTAGTGGCAAAGCCCAAATGTAATGTTCCCCCACCCCCCCCACCCCCATATCCATCTCCTTTTTTTCTCTCTTAGGGTTTGCATTACTTGCAGCTGAACTCAGCCATACCACTGGCTCTTCTCTGCATGCAACACCACCAGTGCCCCTGTCGAGACTTGTCTTCTACAAACTGCATTTCCTGTCACCAGTCAGCAGTGGCCAAGTGTCAGGGCAACGCAGGGTGACAGGAGCCAGGAGCCTTCCTGGCTGCATACAAAAACGCAGACTCTCACACAGCCCTTGCTGGGCTGAGCTTGTGGACAGCACCAGGTCAACCTAGAAACCAAAGATGAGTTGTTACTTAGTGCCATGATCAGACTTAAGATCTTTGCAAAGCTTCATGGTCTTTGTGACAGAGCAAAGGCGATTGGAATTATGTTGCCTTTGGAAAAATCAGGAAACAGAAGAAACCGGTTGGACTGGAGCAATTCATAAATGAAAGAGGTCGTGGGTGGTCTCCTCACAGCTGGGAAAAGGGGACACGTTGCCCTCACCTGTGACTTCCCTTTTCAGCCCTACCACAGCGCTGCCACCAGAGGCAGATGTGACACACTGCTGCAGGAAGGGAACATGGTCCCAGAGAGAGAGCCTTGCCTTGCCGTGCAGGACCCCGGGGTTTGTTGGAGGTCTGGAGATGCCTTCCTGATCTCCAGTGCCTCCCCTGCGCGAGGGGCAGGAGCAGACCACAGCTTTTGTACATCATGTCTAGGAAGCAGCTTTGCCTCTGTGAGCAGTGAGGTGGGGTAAAAGCATGTGCAACCAAGAGGCAAGACGCAATACAAAGAAATACCCCTGTGACAAGAGTTATGATGGACAAGGCAGAAAGGGAGCTTACCAAAAAGCCACGAAGTTCTGGCAGCATTCTCTTTTTTTTTTGAGCTTGCCACACACTCAGAGGAGATACTTGGTCATACGTCAGCATTGCCCTAATTATGTAAATTGCTCATTGGTTTGTGCAGCAGGGTACCAGCATTCTGTTTGCTTTGCTCCCAGCCCCCAGCCTGCGGGGCAGCGTTTTGCTCCTTCACCCTGGGCATATCAGCAGGGGACAGGCAGCAGGGAGGTGCACAGAGGCAGGGACTGAATTTCTGAGTGTGTCCCCTCCCCTCCTACTGCATGCACATCTCCTTTAAAAGCAGACTTGTCTCTAAGGCAAACAGGATGGGGCACCTCAGGAAGGTGGTTATGGATAATAATACATCTTACAGTGATTCCAGTTGTCTCCTATGTGCTGGGTACCGGTGTGAGTGCCCCCCCCAGTGCAGCCATCCTGGTCCGGTTCCCAGGGCATGAGAAGTGCTCGTTCTCCAGCACCGTGTCTATTCTGCAAGCAGTGGGAGATGGTACAGAGACTGACTGAGCCCATCACTTGGCCCGTGCCACTCACAGCCTGGGCATCGCCCCTCTGCTCGGTGAGAGCTGTCTCTGCCACAGCTACGTGTGTCAGCAGATGTGCTGGGAAGGCCCTTTCAGTGGGCTGCTAAAGGAAATGCACTTCCAACTTCCCTGGACAATTCAACAGAGGGGAAAAAAAAAAAATCCTCATTCCTTTTCAAGATTCATTTGGGATATTAGGAAATCATAGGGAGAAAGGTCAGAGACAAGAGAAAGAACAGCTTCCTTCCGGGAAATATATCAAAGGCAGCAGTAGCACTACCAAATGCTAGATGTGAACAGCATCTTAACAGAAAAGAAAAGATTGCCTTTTCTGTAACGTGCTTTTTTCCCTAATCCTGCTCCTGGACACATGCAGGGAAGCTTTTAAACCAGGAAGACCCTTGAAGTCTGTCAAAACTGCTTGTAAAATCCCAGTTTACGCTACAGTTCAGTGACAAACTATGCCAGTTTCAACAATTTTTCACTGCAGCCTAATCTCAGTAGTCTTCTTGGATTGGACCCTGCCTTCATAAATTTGACAGCAATGTTCCAGTTGAATCCAGGGCCCCCAGGCTAAGCCCCAGCAATTAATGCTCACTGATTTATTCACATGCATATGCACCACAAGGGTACAGAACCCTCTGCAGACACTATGCAAAAAAGAAGAGAGTAATAAATGCAAATGCCCCACTTGAATTTACAGTATCAATATTCATACTCTGAAAATGAAGACCTCCTTTAGTCTATTAGCATATAGTTATTGATGGCCACTAAAAAGGGCTGCAGCTGTGTACAAACAAGCCTTTCCCTTCGTAGGAAACCAGCAGCAACAATCCCACAGAAAAGAGTTGTTTCCTGAGAGAAAACTGAGCTTTGAAAAACCTACAGGGAGCACATTTGGCATGCAAGTACAGAACTTCTGATCTCGAAATATGTAATTATCTGGGGAAACCACCTTATTATTATTATTATTATTATTTTGGTTTTGCATGTCTGAACTTTTTATTTTTAGATGAAAGCTTTTTTTTATTTTTTAAAATTTTTTTTCATGGAAAATTTGGCCTGAAAGTCAATAGGGCTGTATCTCCTCTGAAATCCCAGCTCCCAGGCTTTCTAGAGTGTCTGAAAGCTGCGGTCTCATGTGTCCGCAACCAGGTAAGCACTTGTTCCTGGCAAGGTGAGATGCTGCCCTAGATTTTCTGGCAGAGTTGTTATTTCTCGTTGACAAGCTCACTGCCTGTTAAGACTCCTGGCCAAATCAGACAGTGTCACTGCTCCCTAGGTGCTGTGAGACTCAAATCCCTTGGAAAAGTACATTTATGGGACAGTCCTCACTGACACTGTGCTGCCAAACCACCACCCTCCTCTGCCACCACCACTGAGGAGGAAGAAAAGGAGAGCAACAGTGGTTGGAAAGCATCATTTTTCTAGGAGGGGAAAGGGCTGAGGTGCATCAATACCAGGACAAGTGATCAGGCTGATTGCTACCAAGTCTGGTTCTCTTCTGCTATTTGATGCTGAATGAGAAAGACAAGGGATTTGCAGTAATATTTATTTGGTTACTACTGTAGAATGCAGAATACTGCATTTGTCCTGCTGGACATGACACTTTGGCAGTTCAGCACCCCAAGAACACGTGGCCAGCTAGCAGGAAAAAAACCTCTTACTAATGCCCCAAATTAAGTGGGATGAGCCCTGGTGCCACCTTAATCTGCTCAGTCTCCAGGCAGTGGAGGAGCTGACTCCTCTTTCACAACTCCCTCTGGATTTTTAACCCAGTGGGGAGTCAGGTTGATCCAGCATAGTTTACCCTTGATCAATCCATGCCAGCTGTTCCTAACCTCCTTCTTCTCCTTCCTGTATTTAGAAACATGCTCCCAGAGGACTCACTCCACAATTCTCCTAGGGACTGACATGAAGCTGACTGGGCTGTGGTCTCCTGGATTGTCCTTCCGGCCTTTTCTGAAGATGGGTACAATGTTTGCATTTCTCTGGTTGCTGTGGGTGTCCCCTGAGCTCCACAACCTTTCAAACATGATAGACAGCAGCCTTGCAAGGACAACAGACACCTCTGTCAGCACCCTTGGGTGGGTCCCATGTGGGGGACATTGTCTCGAGCAAACCCTGACTTGATCCTCATCCACTGATAGTTGTTATCCTCCCCCTACAACCCTTTCTGTAAGCACAGAGGCTTGTAAGACCTTGCTGGTGCAGACTGAGGCAAGGAAAGCAATGAGTGCCTCAGCCATACCTGTCCCCACTGTCACTAAATTACCTGCCCCATTCAGCCCTGGGCCCCCTTTTTTTTCTCATTCAGCACGTTCCTGCCTCTTTGTGTTGGAGACCAGTGGTGAGTTCCCAGCTCATCAATTATCCTCTGCTGCACAAGGGGTGGCCCCAACAGCTGCCTCCTAATGGAGGAGAGGGACAGATGCATAACTTGCATAAATTAGCTTCCAAATTAAATAGCAGCCTCATAAACGACCACTGCAGCACACAGCTAACTCTTCCAGCCTGGTGAAACCTAGCCAGAAAGCAAGTCAAGTGCTTTTTACAGCAGCACATGAAAAGGGCACCAAAGGAGAGGTAGCAAGATTTGTCTCCCTTTTTTTTCCTTCCTTTTCTCTGTGCTGGATGCTGCTGTTCTGCCACTGGCTGAAGGCAGAGATGTCTGATAGGGACCTTGTAAGATGAGATGTAACGGTGCGCTCGCAGCTAATTTACAGTAACGGGGGAAAAGCACATTACATCCGATTCAAAATGCTGACTCTGCCTGCCCTGCAGAGCCTCTTTGGCTATATAATTACAGATCAAATACCATGCTCATTCAGATCTTAGTGGATCAATAGCCTACAGCCTCCCTCTGCAACTTCTGTCCTGCACCTGAGCCTAAAACAAGTGGATCAGTCCTCCTCCTGTGACCTGATGTATTAAAGGGCCCCAAAGGAGGATCAAAGAGAGGGCATAACAGCTAGGAGGCAAGAGGACATCCAGCAACCAGGGATAAAAATCCATTTGTTAAAATGCCCTATTAAAAAAAACCCACAATGGAACAGCAGCAAACCAACCCAAACCCAAACCACCAAGCAAAAGAGCAAGCGAATGACCCTTTCCCCTTTCCCCTGAGCAATGAACTTCCACTCTTTTCTGGCAGGTAGTTCCTCTATCAAGGTGCAACACACACACAGCACAGCTCTTACAGCAAAAAAAAAAAAAAAAATCCCAGGTGATTTTACAATGCAGAGGAGTCTGCAATTAGGACCTTTTTCTGCTGCCCTTACTTCTGCAAGCTGGCTGGCTGAAGAGGGGGGGCTACCTGCAACAGCAACTTTGTGCAAATGGTGTTTCTGTACTTGCTGGCTGGAGGAAAACATCTGCACCACAGTTTTTTGACCTCCAAGTAAAATGATACAGGTTTGGAAAGGAGTTATTGAACCTGGAGTGGTCTAGCAAGTGAGGTGAGAGACCAGATCTGCCAGGCGCAGCTCTGATGGGATTGGAGCACGGTGGCTTGCTGGGGGAAGCCATGAGGAAAAGGACAATGTACTCTGAAGCCAGTATGGCAGGTGAACCCCAGCTTTTTAACCTTCTGGTAGAGATCCTCTAAGAGAAAGTGAAGCCTTTGCCTGAGGGATTCCCCAAAAGCCTGGAAGTGGAGCTGCTTTGGGCCCTTAAGAGGAGGCGTGGGGCTGAAGAACGTGTCAGGGCCCTGTGGGAGAGGGGACCAAGGAAGAGCTTTCTGTGAACTGAGACACATTAAGATTCTTTCTCAGCTCAAAACTAACCACGTGTTTTGGCTCCAGCCCTCCATGTGGGCACATCAGCAGGTTCATGTCGGAGCCAAGTATCTAAAGGTCCTGGTTTAGCAATCAGGGCAGTTAGGCATTGGGGAAGGCTTGCCAAGCCCCCATAGCTATGGCCTGGCACAGAGGCAAGAGAAGGTGAAGCTAAGAGGCCCTGCCACTGGCACTGGTCTGACAGCCACGGTGGTTTCACCACATGACACATTCAACAGAAAAAGCCTGTTAATCCTCATTCAAACCCTCTCCAAGATGCATCCCCATGCCCAACTCACTCCAGGAGCACGATCTACAGAGCCATGCTGTGGAGCTCCAGAAAGTCAATCCAACTAAATAAAGCCCCAAGATTAAAATTTGAAAGTGCAAGTGCTGTCGGGTCTCTGATCTGCCCTCCAACACAGCCTGGCAGGTGCTGGCAGCTTGTCCCATCACAGAGCAGGAGGGAGCACTGCAGTTTGGGGTCAGGGCAGCAAGCATGCTCCTGGCACGTACTGCTGTTGAACGCTTTGCCTTGCAAAACCACAGCCAGAGTGTAATTTGGCCAGCTGCTCCTCCATTATAGGTGATAATGCAGGAGATGGAACAATCCCAGGCTGCCCGTCGGAGCCCAGGGCAGGTCTGCCAAGCTGGCAGTGAGAGCCCAGCCTCTCCTGCTGCATGCTGCCTTCTCGGTGCAGGCTGAGCAGGACTGGGAGCCAGGGAAACACCATGGCTTTGGGGGCACTCTCCTGCCATGGTTCCTTCACCAGCAGCACCATTTTTACCACAGAAAACGGTGAGTTCACCAGTGTCCTGGTTCCTGTGGGAAACAGCCCTGGCTGACTCAGCTCACCTGTGCTGGCTGCTCGGGGAGGTTAATTCTGTCCTGGCTGGAACCAGGACAGCCAGTCATCTTTTACAGCACGCTAGGGCTTTAGAAATACTTCTCTTTTCAGGTACGACCTACAGAGCAGCATCCTGGCTTGAGGGATGGGGGACTGTGTGAACAGGACCCCAGCATCCCTTCGGTGTTCAGTTCTTACTTTCCCTCAAGCAGTGTCACACAACCCTGCTCGAAACATGGCTCAGGAGGGATTATGTGAGGACGGACGTCATCGCTGCTCACAATTGCGCACTCTGCTTTGTGCTTTTTCCCCTCTTTTTTTTTTTAATGCCAAGTTATCCTAAGAGAGGCAGTTTCTGCCTGGCGATGTGAAATGTTACCTTTATCGCTTCTCCACAGCACCAGCAGTATTATAGGTTGTCAGTCTAAAAAAAGCATCATTGTTTGACTGTGCAGAGCAGGCGTTGCAACAGCAACGCAGGCTCACCACATCAGGCTCCAGAGGTGGAAAGGGCCCCATTAGGTGTTGACACGACCGCGGCGCGGTTTGCTCTAGACAACTCTTGCAAGGCTGAGCCCACTCAGACGTTAAAAGTATAAATATAGACCCAGGCAAAGGCAGTGCTGTTCAGTCAAGACCCACATGCACCCTCCTCTCCCTCCCCCCCCACCCCAGGATATGAGCAGAAAAGTGGAGGGAGATTGCTCAGTGCTGAAACATCACCAGTGACGCAGATCTCTAAGTGGGTCAGATGGAAAAGTGATGTTAATGAGTTCACATGAGAAGTTTGGAGAAAAAAAAAAAACACAACACCCCAACACCCAATGGTGGAGGTGAAGTGAAGGCAAAACCAGGGCTTTGCTGGGCTAGTGAGGGTACGAGTCTTCCTCTCCCCATCCAATGTGGGCTTTTCATTTCTTTGCTACAGATAGGAAACAGATGTGGAGAAAGGGAGGACAGGCCCAGTTGGGGGATTATTTAAAAGCAGCAGCCACTAAAGTTTCCATAACGAAATTTGATTCTCATGGAGAGTACGTGCACACTTGCTCTTGACTATCTCAGGGCAATCAGCTGAGCGCAGGGCACACTTGTTACCTGAAGGAGAGCCGTCCCTTGGCTGAGATGCAGCTGCAGAGAGGAGCACAATTCAAGGAGCATCACAGAAGGCAGTATCTGGATTTATGGCTGCCATATTTCAGGGCTGTGTGAGAGGTGCTAGCAGTTTCAAATGACTTCTCTGCAAAATGAAGCAAACCGAAGGCAGTGATGTTAGTATCCCCATTTGTCATCTTAAAAAGGCAGAGCTGCTGCCCACCCGTCTTCTTTGCAGCAATAGGCCACACAGAATATTGTCAAAAGCAATCATTTCTCCTGCTAAATCTTTCCTTTGGGCTACAACGTGTCTGTCTGTGAAGAATACAGGAGAGCCTCAAATAAACCACATAACAATAAAGCAACACAGAATGGGAACCGTGGAGATCATCTAGTTCACTCCTGCTCTGCCCGGAAACCAGGGCTGTAGCCAACGTAAGGTCAGCTCAGCTCAGACATGGTTACTGGGGTCTTTAAACCTTCAAGGAGACTCTGCCTCTTCTGGGCCACTCATCTGACCAAGTCGCCAAACCCAAAAACGGGCCAGCCTGTTTGGTGGGCAAGAAGTGTGGTTTTGAATTCTTTCTGTGTTTGAGGCAGAGATGATGCCACAGCCAGTGGTGCGTGGTGGAAAGTGTTTGGCTCATCATGTCTTGTGGGAACTGTCTCACTTGGTTATCCCCAAGGGAGAGGGAAGCCTGATGCCTTCCGGGTCTGGTCACGCTGCAGTGCAGACAGCCTGGTCTCCATTGCAACACTGTGCTCTGGCTCTTCCCCAGCCCCACACCCTGGGCAGCCAGGCTCAGTTCTGCAGGGGTATAAGGGTGGTGTTTGAGGTCAAGAAGTGCCGCGCACTGAGCTGCAAATAAAGCCACCCTGGCTTTGGGGGAGCAAGAGGCAGGCAGGTCCTGAGGTTACTGAGTGGGCATTCACACCTCTGCAGTGGGAGAATTGAGCAGTATCATTTTTAATAGGCAGACCTGATGTTAATGGGAAAGGGACGAAAAGGAGGAAGGCCAGAGGCAACACTAAGTGCAGCCTGACATCAACCCAAAGACCAAGCCCTGCTCCCAGGGAGGGAGCATTTCTCCTCAAGAAGAGAATTTCATTGGTGGAAGTCCACATCAAAACCTGCACCACCGTGCTGCCTGTCCTTCCCAGACTGGATGCAGCGTGCAAAATGCTGTAAAGTCACAGCTATGTCTTTGGAGACTTTGGTGTGTGTCCCAAGCACCTCCAAATGCTTTGCTGCTGCCCCTTCCCATCTGGACATCCTTCAGTGATTTAGCTTAGCCCCAGCTCATATGTACCCAGTAGTTGCCAGGGTTGATAAAGATGTAACCCATCTGTAACAGTGCTGCCTAGTGATTTTTGCCCATACAGGGCTTATACACCACACAGCCGTTTGTTTGCTCCCCAACCCCGGTGGTTGGTTGAGATAATGACAGTTTAATAGGACAGAAAGGGAAGACAGTAACAACAACAACAATAATAATAATAGTAATAATAACAAGAATGGCATATACAAAACAAGTGATGCACAGCACAATTGCTCATCACCTGCAGACCACCAGTGCCCATCCAGTTCCTGAGCTATGGTCTAAACCCTCACCCAGCTTCTGCCTAGTTATATACTGATCATGACCTCATATGGTGTGGAATATCCCTTTGGAGAGTTTGGTTCAGCTGCCAACATGTCCCCTCCCAGGTTCTTGTGTACCCCCAGTCTCCTCACTGGTGGGGCAGTAAGAGAAGCTGGAAAGAAGCTGGACTTGGTGTAAGCACTGGCTAGCAACAGCCAAAATATCAGCATGTTATGAACATTATTCTCATCCTAAATCTGAAACATAACACTATAGGAACTAGTAGGAAGAAAATTAACATTATCCCAGCCAAAACCAGTACACTGGGGAAGAGCTGCTCAGGGAGCCTGTAAGATGCCTGCAGTTTTGTATAAGCCCTGAAATATCATCTGAAAAGCAAATTAAATCGGTGCCTTTCCAAATGGGAGAGTGCTGACTCACCTGGTGTTTGCTTCCCTGCACTCTACCCCTGCACTCTACCTAACATCAGTTTCTTTCTGCTCTTTGTAAGTGCTCTGGGTCTCCTTCACCTCCCTTGTCTGTCTGCAGCTGCACCAGTGCATCCTTCCCCTTTCTGCAGCACTTAGGCACAAGCTCTGTGTCTTCATCAGCAACAGGAGAGCCCAACACCCCTATGGCAGAGCTGGTCCACTCAGCACCCTGTTTGATGACACACAGCAGGGTCCCTGATGCCTCCTTCCAGTGCGGTCTTGAAGGGAAGCTAATTGGGGCAAGCGCCCTTTATGCTAAGCCTGGACCATTCAAGCCTCATAGACAGTTGAAGGTCACTGCCTGCCAGGGAACAAAACACCACATAGGACTCCCAAGAGAGAACCATTTCCAGTGATGTCTCTGAGGGATAAAGACATCGTCTGGCTAGAAAAAAAAGTAAGTCACAGTTAAATTTCAAGACATGTTCAGAAGTACATATTTTAAATAGTGCTGGTGGCAGGTGCCCCAGTAAGAGTCTCATTACGTCCAGTAAGTTATTCTCTGAAAAGCTCCTGAAGCTCTTATTATCTCTGGAGTGAGACGCAGAAGTGGTCTGATTGCTGGTAGAGCTTACAGGAGGATCCAGCTCTTTGTTTCAGATTAATTACCTTTCTGAAAAGAAAATTTGTATCAGAAGCCTGGAAAAAAAATAGAGGGTAAATACTCAGTGAAAGTGGTGTAAAATCATGTCACATCCCTATTTGCAATACGAGGACTCTAGCTTTGCACTGGCTGAAATCAGAGGAAAATTCTCTACCTCACCTTGCAGGGAAAGACCTCCCTCCAACAGACACCTCAGCTGGATTAAAATTTTAAGAACATTTTCTGAGGAAGGAGAATAATAGCTTCATAAATGTATGGACCTTACATCTGAAATCTCGTTGGCTTTGAATTAGCCATGCATTTGCAGGCCCTTTTGGCTTGCCAGTCTTTTGTGCGAGATTATTTATTTTATTCCTGTTTCTAAGAAGCTTTGTGTAATAAGGTGTTAAGCTCAAGATACTTTAATATTTGATTGTGGAAACGGGTAATATCACTGAATAAGGTTAAAAGTGGGCGCTTATAAAATTAAAAACTGTTCCTGCTCTGCTTTGCCAGATTAGACCTGTGAAGCCATAATAGGATTTCTCTCTCTGTCTCTCTCTTCTCTCTCTCAGGCTTTAGCTCTTCCCTCAGAGGAGCAGAGACAGACGGCAGACAGCGCACTCAGCCTAATGTCCAAACACTGGAGAAGTCCACGTCAGACTTTGGATCAAAAACCCCTCACGACAGGTTGCCGTTTCAGCTGTGAAGAGCAAACAAGCGGGAGGCCTGGTGCAGCCCACCGACAGGCCTGCAAATTAACGCGCCGAGGCCTGAGCACTGCAGCCCGCCCAGATGCGCCTAGTGAAGTGAGTAGCTGCTTCCAAATGCTGTGGGTGAGCACGAGCTACCACCTAAGTGAAAACCTGGCTGGGTTGTTCAGGGATTGCGTTAATGAGAGCCAAAGCCCCAGCTGGGAACAGCAGAGTGATTTGTTCCCCCCAAAGCGTGGCTACCTGCCATTGCTGTGGCAGGCAGACAGAGTCTAGCCCCTTGCTGAGCAGAGGCTGGTCCCCTTTACCATTCATAGCTGTTTGTGGACACTCAAGACCCCATCCCATGCCATGGCAGGGGACCCCCAGAGCTTGAAGTCTGTTTTGCATGATAGCCGGCACAGGAGGCTGGATGAGTGATGTTACTGTGTGGGAACACCTCAGGTCTACATTTTAGTCAGCTCTACCTGTTAAATTTATATCATGATGAAAAAATAAAGAGTTGATGGTGGAAGCAGAGTCACCCTATTGCTCACCCCTCCAGCAGCACCTGTCTGCACCCTAGAACAGTATTTTGTCCTACAAAAGGAAACCACATTTGTCTTTTCAGGAACTTGAATGCCTATTGCAGCCATCCTGTGAAGTCACGTGCTGCACCAGGGGGTCAACCCAGACTTCAGTGAGACTCAATGTGGTGGAAGGGACACCAGCATCCTGCCTCCTTAGCTCACCTTATGCCATCTGAAGCTCCTCCTGGAAGGTGACTCCCCTCACTATTACTCATGGATGCTGTGAGGACTACTTTCCACATGTGGATGTGTGCGTGAGAACCAGTTAAGTGAAACTGATCTTTTCTAACCAGAAGATGGGGGTGACCTCATCACCCTGAGGCAGAATTACAGAAAAAAGGGGGTATTTTCTGGCTTGCTATAAAATGTCAAAAAGGAGCACCGCCCCCTCCCCTCCCACCCCGCTGCCTTCTGCAGCAGGGGCAGGACGGGGTGTCCAAGTTCTACACTTGCTGGCTGGAGGAGAGGAGAAAGAAGAAGCAGTGCCTTCTTCCAGAGGAAGAGCTGGTGGTGGTGCCACCACTCTTGGGCATCAAGTGGGATTCCATGGCCTGAGCAGATCGTCACCATCCCTTAACTTTTAGTAGCGGGTTGCATTTTGTCGCACAGGGTAACAGTAACTTAAGCTGTTCACAAAGGTGAGTAGCTGAGAATGACTATTGATGTTTTGTGGGCAGGGAAGGAAGGAAGGAAGGAAAGAGCAAAGTGACTGCTGTTGGCCATGCAGCTAGCCCATGGCAGAGCCAGGTTAGTGTGTGGGTGCCTGTCAGTGTGCTTGGCCCTCAGCACATCCCTCCTGGCATCATGGCCTTTCCAAGGAGAAACCTGACTGCGTGAGTGGGAGAGTAGAAGAGACAGGAGTGGAGAAACTTAGTTCTGCGATCCAGTCTTGAAGTTCTGGAAAAAGAGGCATGCTGGTGAGCTGTCTATTGCTCTGCCAGGCCACTCACACCCCACTGCTGGCAGAAGGGCCCAGTTGTGATGGACTGAGCTTGCCTGTACTCCAGGAAGCAGCCCCCCCCCATGCCTCTGGTGATGCCCTCTGTAAGAGAAGGGGAACAGGGGGAAGTGACAAGATATTAGCATCCTTGCTTTGGCATCATATCAAAGCAACCAAGACCCTTTCAGAGAAATGAACTCACTCAGGTGCTTATTTTGTGAGATGACAGCATTTAGTGTACAAACTGAATGGGACAGAGTCTTGATAGCATCTTTCTACAGTTATTTACCTGGCCAGTACCAGTCAGTGGAAATAATCTAAGATTTCTTAGTATTGCCCTGACCATGTGTTTTCTGAAGAGAATGGGTACAGCAAACGTGATTCCCCATTTCAAAGGCGCCTGCAACAGTCAGTGAGAAGGCAGGCAGACTGTCTGCCTTCTTGAAGCACCTCCCCCTCTAAAATGCCTCCCTAACAGCGTCTTGCAATGTTATTGTCTCCCCAGGGACAGCTCAGGACAAGAGCAGGAGACATGGAGACCAGAGCGAGGCCTGCACATTGCACATGGTAGCTGTCCACCAGGGGATGGAACAGGCAGCTCAGCTGGTGCTGAGGATTCAGAGACAGCATCAGAGAGTAGCACAGGAGAACAATTTTGCAGTGTAAGTCCTGAGTAGTGAATGCAGCATGCTTGCATAGCAGATTTTATTGTTATGCTATGCCTTTGAAGTCACAAGTCCCAGTAGCATAATGGGACAGGTGATGTGATCTCTCATATTAGCAAAATCCAGGGGGAATGACCAGTGTTGACATCTCCAGGTAGCTCTCTGGTTTCTGTTGCCCCCCCCCCCCCCCCCCCCCCCCAGCTATCTGATTATTGAGATCTGATAGAAACATCCAGAAGGCATTAAAATGACTGCTGCTCCCAACTCTTTTGCTGCCTTGGAGTAGCAGACCTGGTGCCAGGCAGAGGAAGGGGTTAGGTATTTTTCTGGTTGCCAATAAGCAGGCAGGGCTACCCAGTGCACTCTGGGCACCACCAGGCCTCAGCTCAGCTCACCTTTCAGTACTTGCTGTCCATGATAACCAACACTTCCTGAATCCCTGGGAAGGTTAAAAAGAAGTCTGATCCCAAAAATCCATCCTTTGGAAAGGAGTGACCTATAGTGAATAATGCCAATGGAAAGACCTGCAGGTGACATCATGTGAAATGTGATATAAACACTATGATGAAGGTCCCAGAATAGGATATTAAAGCAAACAGGAACATTTCAGGCACACGGGAAGCATGGAAGCTTGCTAGAGAGTTTCTGAACTACAGGTCTCTAAACAAGCTGCCAGGGCATTTTAAAAAGTTAAGGACACTGCAAAGAAAAGGATCTCTTTGGGTGGTTGCAGAGGATGTTTGGAGAGGTGTTTGCATGCCAGATAAATGATTTTCAGGTTAGAAAGGCTGAGGCTTCATTAGGAAATGAGGTGCCAAAAAATGGAATTGGTCTAAACCAATATATTGAATGACAAGTTGCAAGGACCCAAACTTTTAGAAGTATCCCTCAGGAACTGGATACCGTGTTAACGTCTGTAACTTGGATCTATGGAAAAAAATGATACACAGTTAAGTTTTTGCAATGGGATAAAGAAATGTAACAGCTAAACTGATAATGAAACATGAAATCTCTCTTTAAACTGTGTTACTTTATCAGAGAACCAGAAACAAACAAACAAATAAATCTAGCATTCATCCATAGAAAGGATGCCAGTGTGACTACACAGCCTAGTGAATCTCACTGCAGGCTCAGGAAAGCTGTATGAAAGGGTAATTAAATATTGTTGTTAACAGCATGTACTAGTTCAACATAAACAAATAGGTAAACCTTTATGTCTGAATTCTTTCATCAGATGAATCATGGGTAGCTAAAGAAAAGTACATGACAATCAGAATCACAGAATGTTAGGAGTTGGAAGGGACCTCGAAAGATCATCTATTCCAACCCCCCTGCCAGAGCAGGATCACCTAGACTAAATCACACAGGAACATATCCAGGTTTGAATGTCTCCAGGGAAGGAGACTCCACAGCCTCTCTGCCAAGCTGAATTTTAGAAGGCCTCTGGCAGGTCCCAAGGAGAAGACTTTGCTATGCCGAGACATTGGCGAGGTGGAAGGTGCAGCAATAACATGGAGCAGAACTGGAGCGATGTGATGGGAGTTGCGACGGAGGCATGAAGTTTAATGGGATGATCAATACGGAGAGGCACTGACATCTGAGGAAGGAGAGGCAGAGGAAATGCATTAATCCAGCTGGCCAGTAAACTCCTTCCCAAACTATGAGGAAAGCAGGCATTTGACATCACCTGCCTGGCAGACAGTCTTTTGGCTGAGCCTGTGCAAGCAAGCAGGGGCCACAAGGCTGGAGAACAGCTGAGGCTGCACATTTCAAAGACAGTTCAGGGGGAGGGAAATTAATCCAGGATATAATTGATCTGTTAGTTTAACCTCAGGAGTATGACAAGCATTTGACTAATTTTGAAGGGAGGAATAATGAAAGATTCAGTATTTAATAGAAAACGGTATAAAATGCAGCAAGGAGGTTACCATAAATAGATCTGACCTGACTAACTCAAAGTATTTTTTGATAAAAATAGCTGAGGTTCCAGACAAGAAAATGCCATGGATGTAATCTATCTGGCCTCCTCTCCAGTAATTAGTGGAGGAGTGGGTTAGTAAGAGTTGAGACAGTAGAGTAGGCCAAGAATGAGATGCCTACAGATCGTGCTGAAAGCTCTCTTCGTTAGCAACTGCAGCTTTTACACTCAAAACAAAGGCCCAGGCACTTTGCTGTGGATTCTCATCCTGGGGGGAATCAGATGTGCTATTATGCATCTGGCTGTGTGGCCACCCGTCTGTTGCAGACTTGATGCCTGTCATGTCCCTGCCTGGAGCACTGGGGACCTCTGCAGCCACCCAATCCAACCTCCTGCACCCTTGGGCACACAGGAGGTGCTGCTTCATGGACAGCACAGTATCGCTGGGAAAAAAATACCCAATGGCTAATTAAAATTTCCCAGCGATGACTAAATCCACAACAACCCCTCTTAACTTGTTCCAATGGTTATTAATTAATCTTGCTGTTACCATGGCAGAGCTTCGGTTGCTGCCTTTTAACCAGATGCCCACAAAACACAGCCTTTGCACCGCCACCAAGGGAAAAGGTGAGCTTTTACCCTCCTGGCAAGCCTACCCCATGCCACCAGCGTTGGGGCTCTTGCCCGCTGCTGTGGGAAGCACTTGCCAGGGACTGGCAGCTTGCTGGGCTTGGCAGGACAACACCAGGCTGAAACGAGCACTGCCAGCACCCAGGATGAGAAATTAGGTTGGCACCAAACAGGTCAGCATCTCTCTGTGCCTGGCCAGGCGCTTCCTCTGACGTCCTCTCCTCTCCCCTTCCTCTCCCACAGGCTTCCCTGCGCAGGAGAGCAGCAGCCACCGCTCCGCTCTGCCTTGGGATTGATTCTTTCTCTCTCTCCGGCCTCATCCATTAATGACGCACATCGATTCGAATGCTGTTGCTTTTCACTCCTCCTCTCTCTCTCTCTCTTTTTTTCTTTCTCCTATTCCCCCTATTTTTATGACGCATGAAGTCAGGGTTGTCATTATTCTATATTTGCATGGATTAAGCTGCCTTCATCATCTATTAGCTTCCAAATGATAAGAGCCCACATGCAGGCTCCCTTGTTATGTATGCTGCCTCTGCTCACCGCTCCTGATTACTTCTGGCCCATATTCTGGCTCTAGGAGCCAAACGGCTGTCTCATGCAGAAATGCCTCAAAACCAATTTTTTTCTAAGATGTTCTTTTCAGAAAAGGAGATGTGTTTTCTTCCACGTTTGTCTGTCTTGGCTGCCTCTTTCTGCGTTACCAAACTGTTCAGGCTTCCTCTCAATTTTTCACGTTTTCCTTTTTGGCCCAGTAAAATAGTTGTATATGAGGTGATACAACTTGATCTATCCGTTGATGTCATCCTCTTATTTCCATGCCTAACATCTTGGGGGGTGGCGGTTCTTAAGTCTTTTATGGTGATTAGTATTCCATCTTCCCACTTAAAAAATACTTCCTGTTATTTACTCAGCTTGTTGGTTTAAAATAAGATTTTAAAAAGAGAAAAAAGAAATCAACCATCCTGGAAGGGGAGTTAAAACAACGGAGAAACCCAGGAAAACAGACATGATTGATAGAAAAGGTCTTTCTCCCCTTCCCTTAGCTCTTGGGATCCAGCAGATTTGTCTGCATTAGAGAAGCTGCTGTGTATGAACACAGTTGACCATATCCTTGAGAATATCCTTGAAGAGACAGTATCCTTGAAGTTTGTAACAGATCAAGTTTGACTGACCAGATAAAAAGCTAACTGATAACTGAGGTGAGGGGATGACCTACCAGAAGTACGCTCTCAGTGAGGGACACAGCCCTTGGGGAAGTTCCTGGGGAAGGCAGGACAGGCTGGAACCCACCAGGGATGCCCACAGGGTACAATCTCCTTGCCTCCTCACCAGTCCTGAGGTGGAGCTGCCTGGCTGGGGGTTGTGTTGCCTAGAGGGCTGGAGCTCCTGTAGGGAATTTGCAAGAGCTAAGCATCAAGCAGGGGTTGCTGGTGGTTTTCCAGTCAAATCCTGGTCTGCTATTGCTTCCATAGCTGTGGTAGTTTGACCCTGGCTGGAGGCCAGACGCCCACCAAAGTCACTCTATCACTCCCCTTTTCAGCTGGACAGGGGAGAAAATATATATTGAGAGGCTCAGGAGTCAAGATAAGGACAGGGAGAGTTCATTCCACAGTCAGCATCATGGGCAAAACAGACCCAACACAGAACAAAGAAACTCTCTAATTTATGACACTGCACTGCACACCCAGTGACACCAGATTTGGATAATGGGAAATGTGACCAGATCTCAAAGCACCTCCCCCCACCCCTCCCTTCTTAGCAGACTTCACTTTAGTCATGATTTCTCTCCCTTCTTCCCTCCCCCCCCCCCCATTGTGGCACAGGGAGGGGCAGGGACTGGGGGAATGGGGGTTTTGGTCAGTTACTCAAGAGTTGTTTTCCTTCTTAGCCTGGGGTGGAGGCAGGCATTCCTCACACCTTTCTCCTGCTGCATCATGGGGTGCCATCCACGGGAGACAGTCCTCCATGAACTTCTCCAACATGAGTCCTTTCCCACGGGGCTTCAGCTCGTCACCAGCTGCCCCAGCGTGGGTCACTGCTATGGGGTGCAGTCATAAATCATAGAATGTCTCTCAGTCTCTCAGGCCGAAACTGCTCCAGCCTGGTCCTCCACGGAGTAACAAGATTTCCTCCCCAGCAAACCTGCCCCAGCGTGGTTCTCTCTCACTCATCACTGTGTCTCTGTCTCTCTCCATGGGCTGCAAGTGCTGGCAGGGGCTTGCTGCAACGCGTGTCACAGCATCTCCTGTGTGTCTCCACCTGCTCCAGCATGGAGCCTCTCCACAGGCTGCAGGTGGGGTCTCGGCCTTTTCCATGGGCTGCGGGGACACACCCACTCCACCATGGGTTTCTCCCCAGCACCTGGGGCACCTCCTTCCCGCCCTTCCCTGGCCTTGGTGTCTGCAGAGTCTCTTACATCTTCTCACTCCCTTCTCTGGGGGCAAAAAGCAGCTGCTTGTGGGTTTTTCCTCCTAACTGTGATTCCCAGAGGCGCTGTGACCGTCACTGATGGGCTCGGCCTTGGTCAGCAACGGATCTGGCCTGGAGCCTTCTGGTGTTCGCTCTGTGGGGCCTGCAGAGAGCTTCTGGCTGCTGCTTGCAGAAGCCACCCCTGCAGCCCCCCTTCTCCACCAGAACCCAGCCATGCAAAACTACAACAATACTAAACACAATTCCACTGAATTTCATCAACCAGTCGGATCTGGAGAAATAAAATGTTAGTGCCAGGAAGCAAAAGGCCAAGGCCAGCCAGCAATGGGGTGAAAATATCACCTTTACACTCTGAGCCTAGCATCCATACACAACTGTGCTGTTCTTTGTTGTCCTGCTGTTCCCTGGGCTGTCTCAGTCCCCTGGGGCAAAACTCATGCCCAGGGATAGTCACCCTGACCAAAAGCATCTTCCAAGTAGGGCAAGGGACTGATTATTTATGAATCTGGGGGTGGGAAGGAGGAGAAAAGCATGTTTGCTTGTAGGGTGAACTAATGATGTATTGTTTTGCTAGACCTGGAGCATAGGGGAGGGGTGGCTGGAAAGAAGTTTGGGCACAATTTCACACTAGTGTGAGGACGGTGTTCTGCCTGGAAGCTGACATATATTTTGTTTTCAGAATGAATGCATTACTCACTGAAAACAAAAAAAAGGGCATTTTAGGTCAAACAAAACCCTTTTCAAATCTAAACCAAAGAAATGCAGAGTTTGCCTGCTAAAACAATCCAAAGCAGAAAAAAAAATTAATCAAAACTAAAAAACCTCAAAGCATTGTTGGATACTTTCAGAATTAAACATCTGCCTTGTCATTTTCTAGTCACGTTTTGTTGGCCAGTTGTGATTAAACCATTACTTAAAGATTACTAGGACAGAAATAAAACCCATAAAACAGCTTCTCCAACTGAAGTCTTTCCCTTTGCCCAAGGAAGTGGGAGAAGGCAGCTTAATCCCTGTCCCATACATATACCTGGGGACGTCACATGAAAGCCAAAGAGGTTATCACTGCTTTTTGGGGTGTCCAACAGGCAGAGATAGGCTCACCCTGCCAGCATTCTGTGTCTCCTCCTTCTGTTTGGGGCTTAGGAGCTGTATTACAGTTACCATGGCTTTCTGACGGGGTACAACTTGTGCCTGTGCTGTCAGTATGGACATCCCTGCTGAGGCAGGAAGAACGTGCATCTTCCCCCAGTTCCCACAGCTCTGCCTCTGTCATGTGCAAGAATATCTGTGCCCTGCAGGAATAGAATCCCCTAGGAAAGGGCAGATGGACTCAGGCACTCTGGGATAACGAGGTCTCTGTGTCAGGGACAGCAACATGGAAATGACTTTGGAGGATTTCAGGATCCCTACGCTGCTGACATAGCAAGACTGAGGGACCAAAAGGGCACCAGGATTGATAGATGGTGAGGGATTATGGATGGAGGGAGAGGATCCAAGGTTTCAGCTGCAGAAAGCATCAGGGTGTGCAGGATATTTTTCACTGTGCTGTCCTCATTACTAAGCAGTCTGTTCTCACTGGAAAATATTTGTCCTTTCAAGCAGCTCCTTGTGTGAGGAATCCCCTGCAGTCCCATTCCACTGTGTTGCAAGGCCCTGTCCAGCCCTGTCCCTCCCTGTGGGTGCCTGGGGGAAAGCTGGTGGCCCTCACTTCTAATGCCACCTAAGGAGCAGCTAATGGAAATTTGTTTTGCATGGAGCAAGTGCTAAAGTACCCGATCTCCTGCTCTGGCACTGCTGCAGCAATTACATGTATTGTCAACTTCAAGTGTTACAATGGCTTAGAGCGTTGTTAACAGATTTGCCCACACAATTCATGACATGAAATAGCTGAGTCCCTATGTTTCTGAGGGAAGATTACCACACAGGACAGAGAGAACAGGCACCAGAACAATGCTGAGCACCTACTCCAGATCCCTCTGAGAGCCGGACTCACAACATGTAGAAATAATGGAAGCCTGGCCTCCAAAATAGCAGTGACTAGCACCAAGCAACCTCCCAGCTCCCAGCATTTATGGGCTCAAGGCTGGTGCATGGCTGCAGCAGATGAGCCCCTGCATGGAAAGGGGAGGGGTCCAGGCAGCAAGTGAGCCCCATGGTTTGTGGCTCTGCCACAATGGATGAAGCATTCAGAAACAGCTTACAAACGTGGTACAAAGAGGCTGGAGGTTGGACCACCAAAAAGTTGGCAACGCATTGGAAGAAGAAAGGTAATACCAGTATGGGTGGCAGACTGCAGAGGTGCTGCTCTACAAGAAGGGCTAAGCAATGACCTGCTTCCAGTTGTGGGCTGCCATACTATGTATGTAGCAATCCTTTCCACAGATGGTCATGGAGGGACAGGGAGTCAGGCAGGCTCTTCTCCTGGGCTGGTGTAAGTTTGGGGCACACAGCGGGTAGGGTACAGTAGAGGCCCAGAGCTGGGACCTGCCCTGCCTGGGACCAGTACAAGAGACAGTGCAAGACCTTGTTGCAGCCTGTGGGTCTCGCCCAGGTTCCCACCACTCTCCTGCTCTGATTTTCGCTAAGTGGTTCCCGGCAGCATCTCCCTTGCCAGTGGTGCTGGCTCCCATCCTGCGTTGCTCCCTTGCTGGTGAAGAGTCCTTGTGCAGGTGCCTACACACATCCCTCTGCGTCTGCACTGTGGTGGTCCCTCCACAGGAAAGACATTTCTGTGCCCTCTCCTTGCTGCTGGCTATGCAGCCTTCCATCCTAAAATACAACAACCAGCTGGCTGAACGGGCTAAAACTGGCAGAACTGGACCTCAAGGCAAATAAAACGTACACTCAACTTCAGCTCTTTTAGAAGCTCTAGAAAAACGGCCAAAATGCATTTGGCAGGGGCTTTTTTTGGGAAACCATAATTTCTGGAGAGGACCAAATGCATGAAAAGCACTTGCTGAATGCAAATGCTGACTTGTGTTCTGGGGTCTGAAAATCTGAAAGTTAAAAAAAAGTAGAGAGCAAATAAATGCAGAATATACTAACCAAACTCACATCAGTTTCTTTATATTGGGGTCAGTAGGACTAAGACTTTTACCTCTTAGTATAAAACTGTCTTCTCATGTTAGGTCTAGAAACGGGTGCCCTACACAGGCAGGGAAACAAAATGCTAGCAGCCTGCAATGCTGCCTCCACTCCTGCCAGCTGAGCATGGTCCAGGTCACAATGCCTGGTGAGAAGGAGGTAGGGGAGGAGAGGGGCTGCAAAGACCTCCTCGCTGTCTCCACCACATCCATGCTTTAATTCTGGGCATTAAGGCAGGGGTGCCACGAGTGGGAGAGCTTTTGCAGGTTGGGTACCTGCCTGGGGGAAGTGGTGCGTTGGCACTGCACTTCTGCTGAAGGCAATGGGCAATTAGATCACGGCTTATCAGAAGTAAAAGTCAGTTTGCAGATAAGCAGACTGTAACATGTGGATTAAAGTTGTCAGCTAATTAAAGAGGCCGGGGGTTTAAGCCGCGGGTAGGGCTGCGTTTAGTGGAGGGATATTAAAAGAGATAGTGCCGTTCTGATGAGCCAGGAGGAGGATAGTGTGGTGCAGGGTGTAGAGATGCTGGGTTAATTATCAAAACTAATTAGAAACGCGATGTCTGAGGGCTCCAGGCCAGACTCTAAGCCTGTGCGCCATGGAGCAGGCTCTGAGGGGCAGACCTCAGGTTCAGGGGCCGATCTTCTTCCCACTCTGGCGCTGATCAGGCTTCCTGCAAGCACTGATGGAGCAGCTAACATGGGCTGGAGAGCTTGGCACGACACCTTCCCTAACCCTAGAAAAAGCAATGGCCTGGTGCATTGACAGTCCTTCCAAGCAGAGATAACACGTTTTATTCGCAAACCTAATTGTCCTTTGTCTCTTTTTAATGAGCAGGAAATTTCTGCCCCGAGGGGCAGCTCTGGGGCAGAGCTGGCAGCGCGCCTGGCTGGCGGGAGCAGCAGACCGCCGGGGCGCGCAGCCACCTGCACCATCTCCATGGAGAACAAGGCAAAGGGGCAGCAATATTTTATCTGCCTGGGGCAGAAGGGAAGCCGTGGGGAGCCCTGCTTTGCAGTGGATGGCAGCCTTACTTCACACATCAGAGCCGCCCGACATTTCATTATAGTTTTGCATTCTTTAAACTCAGAGAGGTCTGTGTAGGGGGGGGGTGCACCAAGAAACCAGGCAGGCGCTGCTTTGAAGAGCTCAGGTTTGAAGCCAGGGTCTCCTGACCCAGCCCCACACACTGCAGCTAGGTGCACTGTCAGTCTTGTGGCATCTCTTGCATGAAGGCAGCATCTTCCTCAGCTGTGCCCTGAACTTCCACGGGCAGGTCAGTACAATGAACTCACCTTAAAGCGAGTAAATAAAACCAGATTCCTAATTCCCACCGCTCCTAGATGGCAGGGGACAGTCCAAAATGAGGTGAAGTTTCTTCCCAGTTTTCTCTTACAGCAGATTTCTCACAGCAGGGCAGCAGCCCAGGCAAACGACCGTGCACAGCAGTACCCTCCAGCCTGAGTCACGCTGGCTCTGGCTCTGAAGGAGGTGTAATGCTGCGCTGGGAGTAAAAGAAGAGGTTGTAGACTTCAGAGCGTGAGAGTGGAAGATTTAAATAAGGGTCAGGCCAAATAAAATCCACCTTCCTTTCAATTAGATTATGGAAGCCTCAAGCACCCTGCCAAGCCTCCCTCGGCTTGCTCCCCTTATTCTTCTCCAGAAGTGAGAGCTTTTCTAAGCCACCTTGCAGTCCATGGAGCAATACTTCTGAGACTGGCTGACAGGGAAAAGCCAAGGTGGAATAAATGTCAAAAATTGTTTATTTTGAGCAAAGTATCAAAAAAACATTTAAGTTGGAAGGGACCTCTGGAGGTGACCTGGTCCCACCCCCCTCTCAGAGCAGGGCCAGCTTCTCAGTTAGATCAGGTTTGCTCAGGGCCTTGTTCTCTTCATTTACGTGTGTCCCATAGGGTTGAGATCTCCTGGCATTTTTGGACAGCCTCTATCTGTGCCAAAACACTCTCAGGTAAAGCTATCTGGTATTTTCCCACATGCATCTTGTGCCCATCACCCCCACTGCTGTGGGCATTCAGAAGTGGCCTGGTTTCATCTCCTTCATTAGCCCACACACAGGAGAGCCCAAAATCCTGTCCTGCAAAGCTGTTTTCTGCCTTATCAGCCCCAGTCCACCTTGCTGTGTAGGAGTCATCTATCCTGCTTGCAGGATTTTATACTTGGCATCAGGGAGCCTCATGATGGTCCTGGAAGCCCCTGTCTGCAGCCTGCCCAGGGGACACTGAGAAGCAGACCTGTCCTCCAGTGTCCCACTACCCCCCAGTTGGGCATCAGCCCCACACCTGCTGAACTGCCCCCTGTCATGCTGCAGAGGTGAGTGATGAGGACAAGGACCATGACTAGGTCCATAGTGACCCCAGCCTCTAGCTTATTCCCAGGAAGACATGACACCTGGAGAACATCCTCCCAGGAGTGGCTGTGCCAGTGCAGCTCTTATTTGTGCCTGCATGGGAGCCTGCAGAGCATCTCTTCTCCTGGGTGGCTTTCCAGCCAGGGCTGCACAGCCTGCACCAAGCATCTGCATCATCCAGTTCTCATTTCTCACCCACTTGCACTGCAAAGATCTCACGGCAGCAAAACCCATCTGAAAGTGAAAGCTCAAGAGATTTCCCATCCAGGACTTCAGGCTGAAACACTCCCAAAGACAAAAAAATAATCCTGTGCCTCCAGAGATATTTTAAATTCATTGCCAAGGCTGAAGACTGAACCCAGAAACTCCAGCCTTACATCAAATGTACGACAGGTATGTGGTACTTAGCTCAAACTGGAAAAAAAAAATTAAAATGCCTATCAGTTAATGTATGTTAAACTTTTCCAGCTCTATATCCCTGTCATTTAATGTTCTTTTTCTGCTTCCTTTACTGTATGCTTCGATGTATCTCTATTGCAAATCAAGACCAGGAACTGCCCGTGAGGGTATTCAAAGGCTAACCAAGGGAACAGAGCAGCAGCAGTGAATGGTGCTACTGTGGAGAGATTATAGATTTATGAAGCCCTTTTGAAATATTAATCAATCAGGACAATCTCTTTCCCTCACTCAGGTAGACATTATGATTTTTTTTCTTTCTTTTTTTTTTTTTTTTAAAGAGGAAGGTAAGAAATACAGAATGTCTCAAAAAGTATTCACTAAGGCAAGGAAAGACCTGGAAAAGCTGGGAAGGGAGTTTGGCCCTCAGCTCCTAGGCATTGCCTGGACTGGTTGGGATCGCCCTCCTCCTTGCAGAGCAGAAAAGAGCAGTGTAAGTGGCCATGAACACAGAGTAAAGGTCTAAGAAAACTCTTCTGTGGTGGTTAGCAGAGATTTTTCTCCTCTACTACTTGCTGCATATGCTCATTCTTTAAAATGGACTGTGCTTACTAATATTGTGCAATGGCAGATGTAGAAAAACTGTAAGATGAAGCAGGAGAAGGAGCAGCTGGTATTTACAGGGATTTCAGCCTGCCAGGGAAACCATTAAACAACCTAAAGAAGAAACAGTCCACGTAAAGAAAGGTAAAAGTTTACCATGAATGGCTATGGGAGGTGTAGGAAGCTATTAATTGTTATTTAAGTCTGGTTACTAAAATAAAGAATAGGGAAAGGGAAAAAAATGGAGGTCAAAGTGGATTTGCTTTTCCAGCCACACACAAAAAGTGAAAAATTTCATTTGGAGTCGTTGCAAAAGGCTTCACTGCATCCAAAATAGGACATTTCATTTGTTGAGTGATGTCACCCCTTTTTAACCCTTTAACCGGTGACCTACGTATTTTTTAGGCAAAAATAAATGCACATAAAAGTATTCAAACTGTATTTTCCAGAATGTTCTTATATTCTCCTCAAAGGCCAGCTCTCAGGTCTCCCAAACAAAGCCCTGGGACCGGGGGTGAAGACATCATTGTGTGGATATTCCACACAGCCCTGTGTGAAGTGGCCCAAACCCAAGAAGCTGCAGGCAGAGGGAATGCAGCAGGTCACACTTCAGAGCTGGGAAGACACGGGGCTCCTTTCCAGGCTTCAGCAGACCCCTGGGGCACCCACCGGGAAACTAATAATACCCACGTGGCTCCGTGGGAGACAGAGTCGGGAGGGGAAATGCCGCTGTCATTGTCCACTTCCAGTGCAGAGAGCCATGCCAGAGACTCCTTCCAGTCCCAGCTTTATCTTGACAGATGTCTAAAATATGCAGGAGCTAAACTTAGCCTTCCCCGTGCGGTATGGTAATTTATGGGAGTTCAGGTTTATTGGATTAGTATGCAGCAACAAATACTGCAGCAAATACCTTGGGACTGGGGGCCTCCGGGACAGATGCCGTTAAAATACGTAAGGCATGAGAAAATTAACTCCTTTTAGTCTTGTTTTCTGTTGCAAAGGAGGGGGGGGGGGAAGCAAGTAGAAATTGTGGGTATCATTGATAGGCTGACCAGATTAACAAAGGGAATCCAGCCACGGTGCTGGTGCATCAGCAGTGGGTCTGTCCCAGGGAGAGGGTAGGTGGAAGGACGGGAAAAGAGGGAGAGCGGGATCTGTGTGTGCTTCTCTTCAGGCCCATCTCTCTACCAGTGCCTCAGGAGATGCTGGTACAGGAGACTATGCGGTCTGTGACTTGGCAGTGAGCTGTGAAGGGATGTCTTTAACTCTGTTACAACCTTTCCCCTGCTCCTCCTACAGACTCTGCATACTACTCTATGTCCTGCTTTCTCTGAGTTGCATTTTTGTTATCATAGTTGGATAAATGTTGCAGTCTCTAAAACCCAGTCAGTAACAGATGGGGGGGAACCCCAAAACCTAAACAAGGAGAGAAACTATAGGGGGATGTTGTCAAAAAACAACAGACAGAAAGCACAAAGGTGTCCCTGACCTGCCACAGCGTGGGAGAGACCTCCTGGCTCCCAACCCACCTCCAGCATCCTCAGCATTCCTGTGCACCTCTCCCTGCTTGGTGGCCAGCTGTGGCCCCCACGATCTTCCCCTGGGCTTAAAGCCCAGCTCTCTGGGGTGACATGAAAGCTCACGAGGGGTGAAGGAAGAGCATGCAAGGCATGTGAGAGGATTAGGTCACCAGGGTCTGAAGAACAACTGCACCAGCAATTGTATTCCTGCTGTTCTGGGGTGGGAAGTATCCCGCATTCACATTTACATCTCGGCCATGGCTGCTGTCCAACATAACGTCATGGTCTCCTTTGTTTTAGTTCCCAGATCATAATGGACCTTAGACCAATAACTGAAGACAAATGAAAACACACAAGGAAAAAGGGATGCAGAATGGAAATCCTGAAGAACAGCTTTATCAGGACAAATTGAATACAAGAATCCCTCGATGTCTTTGATACCACCCTCTAGCATGATGGAGAAGTGATTTAATGGTGCCTGAAGGCATGTTAGTTTCAGATGCTTCTGGGCATTGGTAGCTGCTCATTTGTGAGGCGAGCACATTAACCAAAAAGCAACCAGAATGCTAAGACTTGTTTCTCTTGCCCTCTGAATAGTGGAAAATTGACTGGATGCCTGGAGCCAGGCACAGCTATTCCAGCTTCACTAGGGGCCCCTCTGTTTCCAAGCTATTTGGCCTGATGAACTTGGATTAGGTTGCTTAACGTCTCTCATGCTTTCCTGCTGTGCTTCTGCCAGACCACCAGACTCAGCTGGCACCAGCCATGGGATGGAAACCAAGGGTGCGCAGAGAACCTGCTCCAAGAAGCCAGGGTGCCTAGTCATAGTGACAAGAGAAGGACCTGCAAGGGCAAATAAATGAGTGTTTAGGTCAGAAAATACAGCTTTACACCAAAGCGTGCTCTGCGAAGTGATGTCTGCCAGGTGGCACGCACGGCCAGTCAGCTCTGGGTGCTTGCACCCTGCCAATTTGGAGAGGGACACCCATCAGGGACTTGGTTTCCCTCTGCATGCACCCCTGCATGCAGCCCCATCCCCAACTGCACAAGGGCTGAGGTTCTCCTGGGACTTTCCTCCTACGGCTCTTGCAAGTGTGCAGGCGGAGCCTGGATCACCCCGTGCCCCATCCAGGGTCCTTGCCTGCTTCTGGCCGTGCTGGTCTGTAACCACTAACCTC
The DNA here is from genome assembly GCF_964237585.1 of Gallinula chloropus. Classification (NCBI taxonomy): domain Eukaryota; kingdom Metazoa; phylum Chordata; class Aves; order Gruiformes; family Rallidae; genus Gallinula; species Gallinula chloropus. Next base: position 119,245,500 of record NC_140085.1, read on the forward strand.
AGCAGCTGTGTTCCCACTCCTCCTCACACCAGTGCAGCCTCGGCAGGAAAGAAGGCACGGGTGGTCAATCTCTCCAGAAACACCCTGTCACTCCATGTTTGCTGGTATGGTTCAGAGAGTGGCTGCTGCTCCTCCAGAGTTACACCAGTGCAAAAGTGCTTCCAGCAAACTGCCCATTTCTGCTGGGGAAAGAACAACCTACCAGCGGGTAGCAGCTTTCTTTGTGCCTGTGGTATTTGGGTGTTCACAGAGAAGGTGACCCCTGCAGAAAGCCCACCTGAACTTGAGGGCAGCTCCTAATGCCAGCAGCAGATAAAGGCAGAGGCTGCATTGACCATTCCCTCTGAGACCATTTTAGCCCTCAGGCTTCAAAGGCTAATGATAACTGGTGAGCTGCACAGTGAGCTTGTTAAGGAAAATCTGTGGATGATTAACAGACCTATGCTCACCCCTGAAGTCACTCATCCTTCTGAGGTGATGGTGGCACCCTGCACCCACTCACAGAGCTGAGGGATGAGCGGGCTGCAGGCAGACTCCGAGCATCACTGAATATGAGGAAAGCGATGAAGGCTTTGACACAACTTGGGGTGCAGGTAGATGTAGGCAAAGTGGTGGGTTTCAGAAAGGTGGGGAGCAGCTCCATGGGAAAGGGGAGGGTGGTCCTTCTCTGGAGGACAGGTACCAGGTCGTGTATTACCCCCATCTCTGGTAAGTCCAGTGTTCAAAACCTCTGAGGGAAGATCCCAGCCTGCAGGAAGGGCTCGCCTCTGCTGTCTGTCACTATGAACTGTGAAAACACACTCATCCCATGTAGGACAGTGCCTAAAAGTGATGGTGCCTGCAGAGCTGCCACCTTAGTGTCGAGGAGGCTGCTCTCCCGCCCGCCTGGCTGGGGGCAGCCGCACCACCTCCCCGCCAGCCCAAGGGTGGCACAGAGGAGGACGCGCTCCGGGGCCGTCAGACTTTTCCCTACAGAGTTAACCACGATTTATAAAGTTCCCCATAGACAAATTGCTTTAGGAAGCTGGGCGTGGTAATTGGCTGTCGGTGACTAATCACAGCCTGATTACAGAGTAGCGGTTGCACAGGTATGAATCAGAACCCGCAATTGTCAGCCCGACGCCTGAAGCCTCCCCCAGAACAGGGGCTTTTTCTTTTCCGGTTTGGCAGAAGGGAGCCATTGTGTACCCCTGACAGCTCGCTCCTCGCGCTCCTCAGCAGAAATGTAATTATGGTGTATTCAGGGCAAGGAGAACAGGATCGATATACTGAAAAAGAAATAATTACATACAAATGCACAACCCCTGCGAAGAGAGACGTTTGGGAAATTTCAAGGAGGAGGAGGGGAAGAACAGGGCATTTCACTTTCGGAAATCTGTCTGGTATCAACATCTACTAATGCATTTCTGTCATGGAGCAGAGCTGTCTGCAGGTGAAGCCCCTTTAAAAGAGAATCCCTTTCCCCCTGACCTGGGAATCCACAAAGGATCCCAAAGCCACCATGGGCTTCAGAGCACCTTCCTCTCCTCTGCCCTTTCCTTATTTTTGCCACCGTGCTGGAAGGGCTGAGGGTGCTGACCTGACATTTCCTCAAAAGCATTTTTCCAATTCCAAAGCTGAGCTTATAAAAACTGTGGGGTTCACTTCCTGCTGGGGCTCCCAGGCAGGGGAAGTGTGGGTCCCAGCAGTGACCCCACAAAGCATCTCAGCAAACAGCTGGTACCTGTCCAGGGAAACCAAATCCATGCCCGGCCACGGCAGGCGTCCATGGGCAAAGCTCAGAGTCTGTCTGCACAGGGAGGGGGGCCCTGAGGGAAGGAGGGAGCAGCCCCCCAGGGAGCACAAGCCACCCCCACCCAGCCAGCTCCTGCCTCCACTGGTAAAGCTGGCACAGGAGGTCATGGCTTGGCCTTTTGGGGAATGTTTCCCCAAGAAAGCAGGAAAGGAGTCATTGTCATCTAACTTCCCATGTAGACACAGAGAAAGTGTTTTTCCAGAGAGGTCTAAAATGCCACCCCTTGAATAGGAAGAGCTGGATAGTGGTAGCACAAGGAATAATGGCCTCAAGCCAAAGGAGGACAGATTTAAATTAGACATTCCGAAGAAATCCTTCCCTGTGAGGACGGTGAGGTCCTGGCACAGGCTGCCTACAGAAGCTGTGGCTGCCACCCCCGGGCAGTGTTCAAGGCCAGGCTGGATGGGGCTTTGGGCAGCCTGGTCTGATAAGAGGTGTCCCTGTCCACAGCAGGGGGCTGGAACTAGATGGGCTTTGAGGTCCATTCCGACCCAAACTGTCCTGTGATTCTATGATTTGAGCACTGAACTGAACTTCTTTCAGGACTTATGCAAATGCACAGAGGAGGTGTAGCCAGTGAAGATGTTTACTGTAAAATGCATTTTAGGAACACTTCCCCATTCAGACTTTAATTACAGATGCTAAAATAAGTGTGTTCTCTCCCTGGTTTTTGGGTTGGTTTTTTTTTTAATCACACAACATACTGCTCTCCACTTGGAAGAAATAAAGCCCTTTGTGTATCCTCATTTGCAGATCTTTGTGCTTGCCATCCTGGAGGTACCATCCGGGAGCTCTGCAATAGCTAATTAAATGTTAATCCCTCGGTCCCCAGCGTGTGTGTACTTAATGAATGTTTGCACATATGTTCACCTCTTTGTCACCCAAAAGCATCAATACTCATCTCCTATATGCACACGTATATACCTTAGTCAGTGCTATGACTTACTGCTTTGGGCCATTATGAGGTGGTTGTGTGACTCGTTAATTGACAGGCTCAGGGATCAGAGGAGTTGGAGCTTTGTCACCCAGCCTCATCAGCATCAGTAACTGGTGCTTTGTAATGCAGTGCTAATATTCCCACCAAAATCCATATGCAGTTCCTCTCTCTCTCTCTCTCAGAGGGACCAGCCCCATAGTTGGCATTTCAGTACTTCTCTTGCAGATGAACAACAGAATTTTATAGCTAAGTTTAGACCAGTATTTTTTTCCTTCATGTAAGTTTTTCTTCTGTACAAGTTGGTTCTTTCTTCCTGGACACAGGGCCTTCATGACAATTTTTTTTTTTCATGTATGGATACCTAAAACTTGGGTCTTAAAACTACATTTTGTATTTTAGAATGATAAATAATCTGTTTTTTCACGATGCCACAGTTCTGGGGAGCTTCTGTCAAAGCTGTCAGATGTATCTCCAAGATTCAGGTCAGTTACTAGGTGACGGAGCTAACGAAGGCTGGCTTCTTAAGCATTTTCTTAATACAGTCTCACACTTCATGCCAAAACAACCACAGTACATCCTTGTCTCTATCCCCCATCTCAACCCAGTGTACCTAGCACAAGCGAGGCGCGTTGTTTCTGAGCCATGTGTGCATGGACTCAGTGGTGAGCTTTGGGCCCGCACAGCAGCAAGGCCACCTGGGCTTCACACTGCCAGTGGCCCCACTTTGAGAAGGACATCACTTGTCCACACAGCTACAGACCTTCCTAAAGCATGAGGGAGCTTCATTCTTTCTGAGATACCCAGCACTTCTGCCAGGTTTGATAGAACTTGGTCAGTGAGTTAATGAGAGGATGGACACAGCCTGGTCAGTAGAATCCCTCTTTTTTTTTCTTTGAAAAACAGTCAAAAAGCCTGGCATTTGTTGATATAAGCTGGGCTCAGTTGCAGCCATGCATGAGCACGGAGAAACACTGGAGACAGCTGTCACCTATCAGCTGGAATATGACAGGAGATGTCACCTCCTCCTTTTGGTAGTCCAAGAAGTTTCCAGGCTTGTTTTCAAAAATTAACATCCAAGCAGGCAAATGTGAACACACTGCTGAGGATGGCAGAAGTTCCAGCAAACTCCTTGCTAAACCCAGGTGAGAAACAAGCCCAAACTGCAGACAACTGTGAGGACACCGGCACAGAGTTTATGCTCTCTTGGAAGTCTCATGCCATTTAGTCCAGCATGTGTCCCTCCTGGTTTGTTCCCTCTCCCTTGTAGGGCAGTTGGTGATATGAGCAGGAACCCGAGATCAATGGCTTTCACCTCATTTTTTCACCTCTGAAAAGAAATGTGAAGCTTCACAGGGCAGTTCCCTGTCCTTGTAAGTCCACAGGACCTTCAAAACACGGGGCAGTGTGCCCAGTCACACAGCCATCAGGAGAGGGGAGCTTAAACCTTGCTCACACAGAAGACGCAGCGTCGCAGCCTGAAAGAGGTGTGCAACTCTCAAAATGCACTTAAAACAATAACTTCCAAATCAGGCAGCAATAATAGGTTTTCCCTGCTCTGGGGTCTCTGAGGAGTTATTAAATACAATTTTCCAGACTCATTGAAATGTCAACTCATTACAGCCTGTGCAAATAGGAAGGCAGACCGTGGGATTTGTGGGTTTTTTATAACTATTTTTATATTAAATCTATAAAATGTATAAAGGACCATTAAGCCCTGTTATTCTCTCTTTTTTTTTTCTTTCCCCATAGCTGCCCAACCTCTTTTTGAAAAGGATCATTCAAAAGCAGCCAAACAATAAAGGCTGGATGAGGATGTTCCAATCCCTCCTTATCCACTTAAAAATACAATATTTCAAAGGCAATTCTGGAGTGCTTCTTTTGGCAGCTGGAACTGGAGCTACAGTGGAAACCTTTCAGTGGGTCAGCCTGATGGATGGCCTCTTACATCAATGAGCCAGCTGTCCCCATTAGGAGTGGGAATCATCTGAGCAGCCTGAGGAGACTTTAAAGAAACATTTATCATATAAAGGAAAAAAAAAAAGGTACCTCACACTTGTGTGGCTCTTTGCATGGGCAGATCTCACAAGGTCTGCAGGGAGGAGGTCAGTTTTATTATTAGGCATGGAGAAGTGGTGACCCCCTGCTCCCGCCCAGATGGGCTCGCTGAAAGTCCCCCTGTGGTCTGAACAGCAGAGCTGGGACTAAGGAACTTGAATTCCAGTTTCACCCTCCTCCTTCTTGAGTCTCATCATCCTCCTCCTGCCCGTTCCCTGTGGAGTCACAATACCTGACTAAAGACATGAACACCCTCAGGGTTTATTTCTCCCTCTTCCTCAGTCACTTTTTTAACAAAGTGTTTTTGAGTGGAGATTCTGCAGGCTGGCAGCAACTGTCCTTTTGATGGGTTTGCTGGACTGCCAGCGCTGTGAAGACATCTCCAGCATCCTCAGCTCTCCCTCCCTGTCCTTTCTCCTCATGAGCTGGTTCCTGCTGAGACATCCAAATGTACACCACCTCCCTCACAAGAGCTACTGCAGGCTCCGCTCTCACGGATACTCTAGGGCCACCTCCACTTCCACACAGATCACACACCAGACCACCTCAGGGGCTCACATGCCTTTATCAAAATTCCGAGCAGCTGCCAGGCAAAGCCCCACATCAGTCTATTTTAGGGGGAAAAAGGCTGTTTTGTTTTATTTGTAAGGTTTTGCCTTGAAAGCTGATGAGCGGATTTTGTGTAGAATGGTAACTACTGAGTTTGCTGCTGAGGGAGAGCAAGAAACTGGTTTTGTTTCATCTGAAAAGTAAACTACCGACAAACTCCTAAGTGACCAAAAACAGTCTTGACTGGAAACAATTGCCAAAGTCCAAAGGACTTGTGGGAGTCCCTGGGGCTTTGAATTCCTCAACTTCTCAGAAGCCCTACCTTTTAAAAATAAGCACAGTAGCAAATAAACAGGATTAAGGCCTCTAAGAGCAGATTTATAAACCTTTCCAGGGCTACCCAGGCTGTGCCCACTAGATGGTTCCTAGAAAATGAGTCTCCCTTCAGATTTCCTGGTTGGGTGCAGACTTAAAATTTAATTTTCTTTAATAACAGCCCCACAGAGTAATTGTTTGCGCATGCATGGGCACGCTGAGATGGATGTGGTTATTTGGCTCATTTAATTGTCTTTGCGCCGGGGATCTGGCAAGAGGACCTGCTGTGCCAAGCGGCGTCTGATCTCCCATAAAACCTAACACTGCTGGCACAAGCACTCACGCTCCCAAGTCCCAAGCACCCTTCCTCTCCTCGCCAGTTATACAAGCCACGTGTGAGCTTCCTCCTTGCTTGCAGAAGGAGAGGAAGGAAAAAAAAGGCTGGGAGCTGTCTGACCAGCTGTGTCCTGCCAACACCTGACCTGCCGTCCCACGTGGACCTGGAGCGAGGCGGTCAGCTCAGCAGGGCAAGCACCGGGGCTCCTCACGTCTGGTGGCTTTCTCCACGCTCCACTTGCTCATTGTTTGAAGTGTGTATCTAACCTTGCACTGGTTAAAAAAAAAACAAACACCCCAAACCAACAACAGTCGGGAGAGGAGGGATTTCTGATGGCAGAGAAAAAGCTTGAAAATAATAGTGCTGAAACAGCTGGGTGCAAATAAAATCAACTCAGAAATACGTACTTGTTTTATAGTTCATAGCTTGTAAGAGGCTCTCGTGATTCTGGGGGTCAGATTGGTGCTTAGAAGTGCTGTAAGAGTGTTGAAGACTATATGCCCAAATAATGTGCATCGCTTGACTGTGCTGTGGCCTCTCAGGGCTGTGTTTGACCCCATGGATACAGCCTCGTGCCTGTTTTTCTGCTATCGCCTCTTCTGCTCACGGCCTCGGCAAGAGCTGTGTGAAACGGGGGAGTTTCACCACCTCTGAAGGTAAAAAGCTAAAGGATGGAGTTGCAAGACCAGTTTGAGCTGACACCAGATTGAAGTCTGAAATGCTGCTGAAAAACACAGCCATGCCTTCGGGCACCTGATCTCACTGAAGACCAACGTTTTCTGGGCAGATGAGGACTGCTTTTTCCAAAACAGATTGCCGGGCTTGTTTTCCGCATAGGCTCGCCAAAGACTGGGTGAGGGCGATTGCTGGCACAAGGGAGAGGACAGGAGCACATGGCTGGGAAGGTGGACAGAGCTGCTCCTTTTTCCAAGCAGCAGGGACTGTGATGCTGCAAGGGTGGCCAGCCAGCCTCAATGACTGGCTGCAATCACAGCCAGAGAAGCTGCTTTTGGTCTCCAGACCCCAAGAATAGCCCCTGAACAGCAGACCATCACTCCTCTCTCCTCAGGAGAGAAGCACAGGTCGGGGGTGGGGGGAGGGGGAAAGCAGCTTTTGTGCCTTTTCTCATGATTTATCCAAGTTCCCAGCTAAGTCATTAGAAATAGATAAATGAATGAGTGAATATCTGGAGGCTGTTCTGTTCCAGCTACGTAATCAGTGAAATGCTATATCCTTCCCCGCTGATGAGCATTTAAATGTTCTGTCCCCTCGCTGCAGCCTGCTAATAGGGATCATGAGGCCTGGCTGTGCTGCCAAGAAGAAAGCTCCAGCACTGCCTATTCCAAATCTCCATAGGCGCCTGATCAGTGTGCAAATGCTTTCTGGATTGTTTTTTAATGCTCTGACTTGTTAGGTTTTGCGCTTCCAGATAATAATCCTAGGGATGGGGTGGCCACATGTTGGCCATTTAAGGCAGGAGGGTCAGCAGAGAGAGATCTAGATGCTCTTCCGTTGCCCCCAAACTGGGCTGGGAGGGAGCTGAACAACCTGCAAGATCTGGCTTCATGGCTTAGTTAGTTCTTTCCTGGTTTTCATTTGTAAGCCAGAATGAATTAGCATATTTCTCTCTGCTTTTACGTGGCTGGTGCTAATTATTTTATTAGTTGCAAGAACAAACCAAATTTGTGATTATTAATGTGGGCATAAATCTCAGTGTGCTCACAGACATACTTGGAAGGTTTTACACTGCTTTTTAAAATAAGAAACAAGGGACTACAGCAGCGACTACAACTATTACTTTAATTTTTCACACAGCTGGAGAGTCCAGTGTCCACAGCTGCAGTCTCGTTCTCTTCCTTGCCTGTCACAAGTTCTCCCAGTTCAGTATGTTTCAGTGAGAGTTGGGACAATGAGTTCATGTCCCTCCAAAGGTTAAGATGTCCAGTGTTGCTTTTACGTACGCAGTGTTGTTACTCTGATTTCACAATCAGTCAGACACAAGAATGTTAGGTAGCTTGCCAGGGGAAGAAAAGGGATAGAAAGGAGGATAAGAAACCCAGATAATTAATAAAAATTACACTAGGAACTATAGGAAACTAAGGAAAATATATCATTAAGTGTGTTCAAAAGAGCAGGGAATGGACAGTTCCTGTTACCTGTGCTTCTCACATATGAGTCAGATCAAAGCTCTGTGCTCATCTGTAAGTGGAAGCAAAAGTAAAGGTCTTAAATTCATGCAAATCCTTTTTACACAGTCAGGACCTGACTCCATCCTGGGGAAGTTTTGCAGTGGTCAGTCTAAAGGGTGGATGTTTCTGGTACAGCTGAAGCCACAGCAGTGACTTGCTGAAGTGGGAAGAATGGTCCAGCTCCCATCTGTGTCCTATCCCACTGCCCTCAGATGTCTCACCCCAGCTCTTGCTGATGGCTTCATATAAACTCAGATGAGAAAAAAAAAAAAAAAAAAGAGCCATTTGCTGGCTATGTGGTTTTGTGAGGTGAACTGGTTTGCCAAGGGGTCCAGCCAGTGCCACAGCTGATGCAAGAAGAGGACTCAGGAGAGGGCATTTGCGGGCAGGGAATGATGCTGGCGAGGGTGCTGCCCCCCTGCAGCTGCAGCTGCATCCATTTGATGCATGAGCTGGGCTGCATCACCTGCTGTTGCTCTAGTGTCAGGCACAGAGAGGGGACATGGACACCCCAGAGGGCACTTCAGCCCATCTCTGTTCCCCTCTGTGAGCACTTATTTTCTCCACAAGTATTGGGGCAGACCCAGTCACCTCCAGCATGAGCTCTGGCACGTCGGTGGAGGGCTTGAAGAGAGGCTGGCTGAAGTCACACCTCAGCCTGTTCACAGCAAGAGTGCCCTGTTGCATTACAGCTTCAATTGATACCAGGCATGCTTCAGCAGTCTTAAAGTCAACCACCTTTTCCACAAGGAGAGATCTGCAGTGCAATCAAGCACAAACAAAGCATGCGGAATGGACGTGGGCAACTGGGTGCCACTGCCCTCATACAAGCTCTCGAATCAGTTGCCCTGTGTCTGTATCAAAGACATCGATACAGTGCTTCTCAAGTGGAAGAAGATTGCAGAGACTCAACAGCTTTGTGTCCTAAACTGATGTAAGTCCTGTGTGCCCAGGCAAGACTGAAGCATCTCCCATGACTTATGCCTGTGCCGAGAGGGAGAACGTGCTGCATGCAGTTTTGCCTTTGGTGCACTGATGTGTCAAATGTGGCAACATAACCAGCTTAGGAGCTGGTCCTTCTTTGGAACCTGCTTTGGCAGGGGGGTTGGACTCGATAATCTCTTGAGGTCCCTTCCAACCCCTACGATTCTGTGATTCTGTGATTCTTAATACTAAATCTTGGTTCACGATCTCTGTGAAGTTGTTTCAGGTCCCTCTAGCAGAAGCCTGATGCAGGCATTAAGCGCTGCACACGCATTAAGATGCCTGCGAGAACACGTCTGGGTAACACAGGGAAAAAAATGATGCCAACAGCCACCCAGTTTCAGGTTCCCAGACTTCCCTGCTCATAACTCCAGAGAAAAACACAGGGAGGAGGAAGTAGAGGAAAAAAAAAAATCAGGACTCTTCACTGACAGCACAAAGACTCACTTTCATGATGATGTTATCACAGGACAGAAACCACAGAGTAGTCATTGGGTGGCTGTGAGCTAAGACAATATTTGGCTCAACATTCAGGTAATTAAGTTCTTTGAAAACCACAGCTGCAGGAAGGCAGACACTTGTTACATGAGTTGCATTTTTCTTTGCTCGTGTATTTGTGATACCTGTCATCTCTGTGCCCACCAGGGACACCCACAACTTTTCCATTTCTCAGCACGTGGGCTGTACAGACACTCAACACTGTTCTCACCAGCAAAAAGCCTACACCAAGCGGGGTACAATGACTGTTTGGCCTCTTGTAAATAATTTAAGATTTTTCCTCAAGAATGCTATCCTGACATCTTCTGATTCGTACGTGGAAAGTATTTTTAGAAGACAGTGAATCCCTGTTGCTGCTGACTGGTCCTGCTGTGCTGGGGAAGCTACATGGCCCCTCACACACAAACACCCAGCTGTCATGGAGGAAAGTTGGGCTCAGTGCAAAGCACCCCCCAGGGACCAACCAGCACAGCTTTTTTCCTGACCAGCAGCCCACCCAGCATCTCCCCAACCTCTACTTGCTGCCTCCCAGGACACCCAGGACACATGGGTGCTTTCTGTGACAATGCATCAAGACACCTTGCTTGTGAAGTGGAGCTGCTGCAAAGCCTGCTGGTGTCCAGCCAGCAAAGCTTAGCTTGGCACTAAGGTCCAAGTGGTCCATCCCTTTTCAGCAGAGCACTTAGAAACTCTTGGCTGATAGCCTGAAGGCCTGGCCCGGTCCAGCTCAGGACCACAAGCTCAGAGCACCTTCTAAGTGTCTGGGCTTTCCGTGAGGTGCCCATGTGGGGCAGGTACAAGGAATTACAAGTAGGGGCACTTGTAACACCTCTGAAACATGTGTGCAGCTCTGCACCACCCCAAGCAGACAGCTCCTGAGAGCACAACTACCTACGACCACTGCACAAACATTGAGGTGAGTGGGCTTTTGCTACCTGAGCTGGGGATCTGGTCTAGTGCTTGGGAAGGAAGGCATGGGCATTTAAGCCCACCACTCTTGTGGGGTGTCTTTTGAGGCCTCTGTTAATCAATTCAAGGAGCTTTGCGTTTCAGCAGCTGCCACAGCAGGTCAGATCTCAAGGGGCTGTTGCCTCACAAGGTCTATTAACATGCTGCCCTGCCAGGAGTGTGAACATTCTGCAAGACCCTTCTGCCACAGCTGGTGCGTTTGAGATGTGCCTGACATCTGATGGCAGTAACTGTTCAGTGGAGCTTCAGAAGATGTGCCTCCTCTCCCTAACAGGAAAAAGAAAAGGGTATCTGTTAGATGTGCCAAGAAATGCCTTCCCCGGCCAGCTGCACCCTGCAGAGCTCTGTTTGGTACACATAATTATCTGCTATGTAATGCATATTTCTTGCAAATGCGATGGTGTGCTCTGTTTATCAAATACCTGCGGACTGCCGCACCCCAGCACACCTGTGTGCGGCCGCACCGGGTGCCTACTGGGCGGTGACTGCCCTGCAGGCTGCCCTGCAGCTCCTCTGGGCCCCTGACCTATTTTGGGGGTGATAAATCACCCCTCTATTATCACTGCTGTTTCATAGGTGCCAAAGGATAACAGCGGATGCTCCCATGCTGGTGCGGAGCTGCAGCAGAGCAGCTTTGCATAATGGCAGCAGGAGGCATGCATACAGAGGAGATAATTGGTGATGGTGAGCAGAGTCAACACAATCAAAGCACACAACACCCCCAAAGCTCGCTGTGAATGCGGCAGTGATGGACGTGATGGGTATGTGGCTCCACAGCGTCTTAGCTTTTGCCAGGTACTGCTTACCTCCAGCCCAAGATATCTGCATGCAAACCCAAGGCTGGGTTAAGGAGGACCAAAGGAGGCAGCTGTGGAGTGCAGCAAGCCTCAGAAGTGTTAAAACCCCAGATGGTGAGGGGAGAGGGGCCTTGTGCATGCACAGGGCACCAGCAAGAGGTGCTGGCAGGGAAGGAGAGGCAGGTGAATTCTGCCCATCCCTCTGGAAAGTAGTAGGTGCCCTGCACAACATACCCCAACAACAGCATGGGGTAAGGCAGCGAGGGCACACATGGGTGGGATTTTTTTTCAACCTGGGTTTGAACTTTTTGTGTGCAAACCACGTTGCCATCATGGCTTCAGTAAGAACGACGTGCCAAGGCAAACCTTCCTTGGTAACTCCGCTCAGCTACACCCTCTTCTTGCATAGCAGGCTGGGGCAGAGAAAGGGTTAAGTTATCAGGAGGCCTCAGAACATTTATCTATCTGCAAGTGGCTCAAAAAGGTATTGTCCCAGTGAGAAAGGATCTGTGAGGGGCCCTGAGGAGCAGGACTCTGGGTTTGGCAGGGGCTCAGAGCACAAGCCACAGCCCAGACCTGTCCCCCACAGATGACCCAGTAACTCACATCCAGACCCAGCTTGAGGTTTTTTAGATGTAGAATTTTTGTTCGGCTCCATCTCCATATGTGCCCCATCGCACAGACATGGCAGTGATCCAAAGGTCTGGTGCACAGGCTGCTCTGGGAGCACACACATAGCTGATTTCTTGATGCAGGGGTTGCTCATGGGGGGCCTTTTGTACAGGGGTCCCTGTGTCTGGCACGAAGACAAATGATGCTGTGTGCTTTACCGACCCCGACAGGCAAAGCAGGTGGATTTCAGTATTTCTGAGGTAAAATTCAGGCTACCGTCAACCCCTGGAAAATGCCCTCCTGATGCACACCGACTTTGCTGCTTGGCTCTCTGCAACGTGGGTGCAGTGCTTAGGCACGCTCTGTGGCTCTGGATACCCCCCAGCCTCGCAGGGGCAGTGACGGCCCAAAATGTCTGCCAGGCCTCTGCAGCAGGCCCCCTTTTATCTGCTGCCCTATGGGACTTTCTTTACATGAAGGTGCTGAGGCCAGGACGTCTTTTCAATGCTCTGCCTGGCAGATGGATGAGATTGGGCCAGGTGAGCAAAGCCGTTTTGCAGGCGATTGAGGCAGACTAGGCAAGGCTCCTGCAAATAAAGGGTCACCGGGCTGGGCTGGGTGGGGGTGAAGCTGCCAGCCTCACTGCAAGGCCCTGCCAGCACAGCCCAGTTCAAACCCGAGGCCACAGGTGCTGCAGACTCCTGCTATGCTCACAAGTACGAGCTCCAACCCAGCGATTTGGATCTTTACGAGTCTGTTAACAATTGTATTCCTGACTAGATAGGCGAGATAAGGGAGCTCCTTGTGCTGAGACTCCGGGAGGTGAAGGGTAATTAATGCACATCTTCAGCACGGAAACACCACCGGCAGCGGGTGTGGGGAAACGGTAAGCCCCTGTCCCCAAAAAATGGATGTGGGGAAACTGTAGGCCCCTGTCCCCCAAAAATGGACCTGTCTGGTTCGGTTGAAGCCCCCATCAAACAAGAGGCCTGAAGCTGTACGGCACTAGGACCTGGGAGCAGCTTGTCCCCTGGGGGACCATGATGCCAGGCTCCCCAAACACCAAGTACTTCTTAAGAACATAGACCCAACGAGAGGTAACACATGCAGACTATTTGGAAAATATTCATACTGCATTTTTTTGGCACAATATAACAAGTAATTTTTTTAATTGTCCATGGAAAACTGGATTTCATTTTAGGGCATTTTAAAATGTATTAGGGCATTTCATTTAAAAATTGTGTTTCTTCTACAGTGAGTAAGCAGGTGTGACATACCAGGACAAGCAAGTCTAAACTCCCATCATTAACATCTTACAGAAACAGTCAGTTTAAAACAAATGACTGGAGTCAAATATATGCATTCATTACCAGCAACTCCCCTAACGTATCACGCATTTTTGTGTTTCTTAAAGGAGAATCAGTCATTTAATCAACTCAGTTCTAGTTTTCCTTTGAATGCTTTCTTTTCTCAGCAGTTGCCCATCATGTTTGGTGGCTTACTAGCAGTATCTTCTGAGTGAAAACTATTTCCTAGGATTTCCTTGTATTCATAACAGGGGGGACCGTATGTAAGTCAGAAAAGCTGTGGTAGTGTAAAATAGTAGGAAACCATGCTCTTAAAAGTAGATTCCTCACATCTTTACTTTTAATCGAGGGTATTATTTTGAAGGGGTGGAAGACTGTCCATAGGCCTTGGCTTGTTCCTGACTATTCAGTCATAAGTTTTAAGAAGAAAACAACAACCACTAGCTTGCTTGCTTTTTTCCCCTCGATTTTTAAAGGATCTGCTTTAAAATATTTGATAATAGCTGATTCTGAAGGAAATAATGAATGCATTCGGCATGATAAACAGTACAGAGTCACAGCTGTAAGCAAGAAGCAGCTATTTACAGATCTCTGCACACATCCGTAATCCATTCCACTACATTTCATGCACACAAAAGCCAAGTTAAATAGCAAAAACCTCAAAAAACCCCAAACAACAACAAAAAAACCTCCCACAAAAAACCCCAAACCAGACCATTCATCCAGAGTAGGATTGCAAAGTCTTTAATTAGGCCAGGAAAGGACTAATAGTTTATCCATTTGAGCTACTCAAGTTTGCAACTTCATTTTCCAAACTTCAGGGTGCAGAGAAGAGGTGTAGACTTGTAATAAGTAATTGTTCTCAAACCTTCTATGACTGTAAATAAGCAACTAGGGCAAAGGGGAACCATTGTTCCATCACTAGTAACACCCTGAAAGAACTTCAGATCTTGCTGAGTTGGTGCCTGTGGTAGACTATGGCTGTGAATAGGTAACCAGGTCAAAAGGGGAACCATTGTTTTATCACTAGCAACATCCTGATAGGATTAAATGAGTTAACCAAATAAGATACTGAACACAACGTAGAGGAGGACTACGGGGGACCAGGACGACCCCCACTAGCAGCTTACACAGCTACAGAAAAACACCGGAATATGCCACGTGTACCCGGAACTACAGGACTATAAAAAGGGGACTCCAGAAGGGTGAGGGGCGTGCCGTTTGCAGGAGCAAGGGTCTCCTCCAGACGCCCAGCGCTGATATTTGCCTATATCTTGCGGGCTTGCTTAATTAATAAATTGTTGTTTGGCTTTATCAACTGGAGTATGTCTCAAATTTATAACAGACTGACAAGAGAAAACCAGGTTAATGTGACCAGGGTTCTCTCAGATTCCCTTAGCATGAATTACAGGTGCTAAGAGGAGCCAGGGATCAGCGCTGAGCATTCCCCAGCTGTCTGGGGAGAGGAGCACCAACATCACCTGATTCCCAGCCCCGTTTCACCCCGCTGGACCTTGCTGCTCCCCTAATAAGGTGGAAGCTGTAATCTTCCTACAGGACACTGATCCCCAGAAAGAACTGGTGTGCCTGGCTCCGTAGATGCCACACCATCCTAGCTGTTGGCAGCTAACTGAGGGATACAGAGCCATCAGCCAGGTCATGCCAGCACCTCATCTGATAGACACCTCCGTGCTGGGAGTGGGAGCTGCAGGAAGAAGTGAGCTACTCTGGAGATAATGAACAAGACAAACGTGATCTTCACAGGGATCTGCAGAAGCAGGTGCTAGGCTCCCTGGGCTGAAAAGGGAGGTATAAGGCAAGACAGGAACAGAAGGAGACACAGACTGCCAGTAAGGGGAAGGCTGGAAGATGAAGGCCTCTGGCAGTAGATGATTCCTCCTCTGTGGATGCCAAAAGTGACTATAATGCCTGGTTTTATCCCAGGGGGCATGAGCGTGCAGTGCTGCTAACCAAAGCACAGCCTTACTGGCAGGTCTGAAAGCTCCAGAGCACTCCTGCAAAAACCAGCACACACATCCATCCATCAGGAGATGGCGTTTGGCTGCAGTCAGGGGGGAACTTCATGGTGCTAAATTAGCTGCATCGCATTAGCTACTCTCTTCTCCTGCTCTCTGTTCCCCTGAAAAAATGGAGTAAAATGCCTCAAGCAGAGACTATAAAGACACCCAGGGCTCTGGACTGCTCTTTCTGCCTGAGTCAGCCCTCCCAGGAGCAGTTTGGGTTTTAAGCAGCTGAAATCCTGACCTGAAGCAGTAAGTTTTGAAATCTTTAGCCTGCTGCTTCTTCCCTTTGGGAGGCTTGAAGAGCACAACTCATTAAGTTATCATTGGTTTCCGTGGACCAGCCATCTGCTGGGGAATCATCATCATTCCTGTGTTACTCTCCTTCTGCTTTGGGGATATAGGCTTCCCTCTGCCTTCATCGTTTCACTTGGCTTCAGTCGACAGGAGTGTCGGTTTGAGACCGGGGTTAGTGAGAACAGCCGCGATGGCCGGGCCACGCCGGACCAGATGGCAGACACCTGCTAACTTAGTTTCCACTTCCAAATTACTTTTGACTGTTCTCAGAAATGCAGCACAGAAGAAGAAGAAGAAGCCCCACTGTTGGGCTGTGTGGTGGTGGCCTTTCTATTCTCAGTCAGCTGGGTAGAAAAAAAGCCTTATAGCTGATGCTCTTTGGGTACCACCAAAAAGTTGGTCTTAGGATTGAGAAATACACCCCTGTCCTTGTTTCTTCAGTGTCCTGAGAAGGAGGAAGTTGAGTCTTCTTCCTGAGTTAGATATGGGGGTACAGGCATTTATTCTGACATGGGAACACCTACAGTTCACTCACCCACGCCTACACTAGTCATGCCTTGCAAAAGAGCGTTTTTTTTAAAGCTCCATTCACCAAATCCACTTTGTTTTTGCTTAAGGGTATGGTGAGCTGCATCAGCATCTTGGCTTGGTTCACCCACCAGCTTTCCAAATGTCCCGAATTCTTCATGCTGCCATCAGTGGTTTCATTTGAATGCCTGCTCCTCAAGAAAATATTTGACCAAGTGAGATCACCCTGACTGAGAAATGCAAAGCATGCAGGGGCATCTGAGCTGGACAAGGTTGTTGTGGATATCTGGGGAAGATCTGCTACCAGCCCAAGCAGTGCTGACCTCGTTGGGGAGCAGCTGCTCTGCTGGGTTCCCTCAAGTGGCACAGGGGAGTGCTGGGGAGGCTGCCAACACTGCTCACCTGTAGCAGAAAAACCCTACAGTGATTTTTCTTAAGAGAAACACCCATGTCTGGTTCTTGGCAGCTCTAACACAAACACGTCTATCTGCAGCACGACTGGGAGCTGGGCAGTATCGTGGGCTGCCAGAGAGCCCAGGTCCGTGCGTGGCTCCTGTGTGCCTTGGGGAAGGCAGGGGTGTCTTGCAGTTGAGGTAAAAAATGCATCTTCCTGTCCTCTGCAGTTCTTAATGTTTTTACTGCTGCAGAAGGGCCTGGCTGGGTGAGTAATCCTGATTTCCAACAACGGAGTCACCGTCTCTTGAGCGAAACAAAAGACAGGAGAAAGGTGCACTCTCAGTCTCTGTACTGCCACCAGAGAAGTCAACCTTTCTTCTCCTTCCTCTGCTCCTCTGGCCCCTGTCACCCCTTCCACTACAAGGAAGAAAGGCATCACCACTTACACACCCTCCATCAGGTAAAGCATCTGTCCCAAGGAAATCTCTTCCTACTTCCCTCAGCTTACTGCAGTGAGAGCCAGGGAGCTCAGAGGCAGTGCTCTGCTCCCCCAGCATGGCTCTCCCTGCACTGAACAAGGCTACCGAGGCTCTCACTGGATGAGGAAGGTCCAGCACACGGTGGTAACCATTTCCAATCTCTCCACCTTGACCCATGGCTATTCAAAACCCGAGGTACCAGGTGCAGCTTCCACAAGTTCACCAGATAAATCCTGCTTTCAAGCTGCCCCTCATCCAGGGATGGACGCAGTCCTTCACCTTAATCCAAAAATAAGGTGTTACAAATGAGGCCTAGAAGGAGAGGAGGGGTGATACAGAAGCCTTCAATAACTAAAAACTAAGTATGATAGTTTGGATGTTTCCAAACTTGAACATTTCCACCTCATTTCGCTGTGGCATGTTCCCTGCCATGAGGCTGAACTCCTCTGCCAGATTAATTGTCTCCCTGTGCTTGCAACCTGAACATAATCACAAACACATCCCTGGAAGGAACACACAGCTTTAAATTAAACTTTTCTTTAAAACCAAAACCAAAGCCAGAATGTCACTGCTATAGCAGGAGTGATGAGCTGGAATTAAAGGCATGGGGATTTAGGAGTTTTAATTTTGCTGAGGGACTTCTTGTGTGACCAGGCACAAGACACTCATCTTGAAGCCTCAGAACTGTGACATAGGACACAGTTTACCACAGGACATGTAAATAGGGGACAGTCCTTTCTGCCTAAGCAGAGGGGTTGTAGAGCAGCCCACACCAATACCCTAAATAAGACCAGAGCCCTGATGATGATGGGTGCTGGGGAAGCGCAAAATTTCTCACCCATGGCTCTTGCTCTGTGTGGTCAGATCACACAGCGCGAGCGATGTGTGAGAAGAAGGGCTATGTCACAACTGCCACATACAGGCAGCTTTATCTTGGTGACCTACAGCAAGGGAGCTTTGCATAGGGTACCTGCAGCCTGAATCCACCCAGAGGGGGTGGCCAAGCTTACAGGACATGCGCTGAGGCTCGTGGCCCCCGGCACAGATACCTGCATCAAAACCAGACAGGTGTGTCTTTAGCCTCGCGTCAACACAACCTGGAGCTCCCAAACCCAAGGAGAAGTCCCTGGTGCAGGATGCA
Organism: Gallinula chloropus; assembly: GCF_964237585.1. Classification (NCBI taxonomy): domain Eukaryota; kingdom Metazoa; phylum Chordata; class Aves; order Gruiformes; family Rallidae; genus Gallinula; species Gallinula chloropus. The sequence continues at coordinate 119,263,706 of NC_140085.1, forward strand.
CTGCATAAAGCACGGGGAATTAGCTCGGTGTGAGAGAAGCGAATGCCAAACCCTCAGAGCGTGTGTGCCTGTGTATGTGTATCATAAAGTGACAATAGAACAAGAAAGGATGGACATAATATTCTCTCACGCTCTTTGGGAAATAAGTGACCTTTCAGCAGGCAGCTTTATATTAGCTGATTTCTTAGGTATGCAAGTTATCTAAAAACAGTTGCTCCCTAATCTGCTCTCATCAGCTCCAGGTTACGGGAGTTCATAAATCCATGTACGTTTGACGCTAATGGAAAATCTGCATCGTGACTCCCTAGGGTGACCCCAGTGTGTGACAGTGACAAGCGAGCCATGCATTGCTTGGTTTGCCCACAAAAACACAACTTAAGAGAAAGGAAAGAGAGACAAAGGAAAGAGGTCGGTAAGATGGCAGTGTCTGTATCTGTTCTGCCCGAAGCAAACGTTGCTCCCCAGCAGCAGACGCTCCTTTCGAAGTCCCCACCAACAATGGCCATGGCTGCTGGGGGACTCTCCCCATTTGTTGCAGCGCTCTGGCTGGGCAAGAAAGCGTGATTTCAGACAGCTGGAATTGCAAAGACCCGAGGGGATGTTATTTGCCTTAATACATCTAATTTATCATCTTCTCCCCGCCCCCGCTGTAGGAGAGGGAGAGATAGGGAACAGATCAGTGCCGAAGCGTAATGAAACACGGCAGACGAAGTGGGACGCGCCACGGTTCACTGTTCCCACAGACTGGCACATATGTGGAAACAAGCTGTTTCCAAGAACTCCAGTTTGGAAACTGTCTTCGGTCTTTCCCCAAACTCTGGCTTCAAATGGTTTGGGAGAAATGGAAGGAAACTGGGGCAGCTGGGAAAGGAGAGTGCTTCTGTTGTTCTTCCAGTTTGCAACTTCTGGCGCAGCTGTATGTCAGGAAGTGCAAGAATTGGGCATCCTTCTGACATCTGAGGTACCTAATGATGTGATCAACAGCATGGTTTGTCGAGCAAACAAGGTCTCCTGAGCAGAACCCATGTGCTGTTTGGCTGTGCTCATACAGAAAGGTGTCTGTTATAGCTGGGGAGGAAGAGGAGAAAGCCAGTCAGAGTCCAAAGGGTCATTGTACCAGGTTAGTTGGTAAATGGTGAGACAGGACAGCTGGAGCGAGAAGCTAGGCAACAAGGAGGCCAAAGAAGAAAGCAACTCCACCACCAACAAAATTCCTTTTGCAAAGTGTTAATCCTTTGCACAACTACAGGCCCGTTTGTAAAAGCAGCTCTAAGGGCTTTGCAACCATCAATATCCTTCTCATTTAACACCTCCCAGATCGCTGGATAGAAAGTCGAGAGGAGTGGGTGAGTGACTGGTGGGTACGGGGGCACCTGTTTTGTCTGTAAGGGGAGGAATAACACCGTCCGTAAGTGAGGGGGCTGCTTGCAGGGCCCTCAGCGCCTGAGCCACTAAACCCCATCTGCCAGCCCGGTATGGATGCTGCAGGTCATTTGGGAGGTGTGAGCCCTTCTCAGGGCAGCGTGCCATTAGGTGAGGGACCTTTGCAGCACAGGGAGAAGACACCGTGGATCTGTCCCAGCCACCCACGCTGGTCAATCGGGTACAAGGTGATACTGAATCCAACCGGTGCTGCTTTCAGCGACTGTTTATTTGCCAGGGCCTTTCAGGCCCAAAGAGATGAAGTTGTCTGCAGCCTGGCTCAAATCCCCACCCATCTGCAGTCTCATGCAGGGGTGCTGAGGAGCAATTTTTTAATGCGTAATGGACACAGATGTTTCCTGTCTGCCAACTATGGCGTAAGGAACAAGGTCCCCTGGCCCATCTGAAATGCATCTCGCACGCCCCAGAGCCGTGCCCGGGGGCCACCGGCAGCCCAGACCAAGCCAAAGGGTGTGATAGAAACCGCCACCAGGCACCAAGTTTCCCTGACATGGGACAGCAGGCTGAAAGGAAGCGACAAATGGCTCAGAGAAACAGAAGCGCTGATGCAGCAGTAAGAAAGCCAGCACCTGGGTCACCCAGGCTTAACTTAGCAAGGTTTAGCTTTTTGGTTTTGGCTTTTTTTTTTGTATGGGTACAAGCAGTTAAAGCTAAAATCTGGAACAAGTCAGAACTACTTCACCCAGGCACACACACATCCAGTGCAGAAATCACTCCTCTTAATGCCCCGGTGTGTGTTTAAACTAGTATTTTATTAGAAAGGAGGAACTGGAGAGACAGGAGGGAAGCTAATGGCACCCTGGATGGAAGAGATCCCATTAAGACCCCCTGCTGTATAAAGTGTTGAAACTGTGCTGGGGTGAGGGCTTCCTGAGCTGCTTCTATTAATACAGCTGTGCTTGAGAGAAAAAGAAATGCTTTTTTGGCTGGATGGTCTCAGAGGGCTGGATGGTCTCAGAGCAGAGGATTTCAAGCCTGTGTTAACATTAAGGAGTCTATATGCTATTGGACTTATTATTCAGTCATCTGTGGTATAAATGGCTGCACACCCTCCTCATCCCAGTGTTGGGGTTAAGGAGGAGTTATTTTGCTTCCTACTGTGGGCTGGGGTTGCTGAGTTGCACTTGCCTCTCCCACACTCCTGCTGCTGTCTTTAAGATCACTTTTTAGATGCCTACTTTGGCCTTTTCCTCTGCTCACAAGTCCCCTCCATTTTCTGTCCTCCTTTATTACCTCCCCATGCCTCTTTCCCCTCCAGTACTTCTCACCTTAACATTGACACCATTGCAACTGAATATCCAAACAAAACCAGTGTTCATCTAAATAAATATAAAAAAAAAGTAAATTTGGGGTAGTTTTGTTGTCTCCCAGCAAAATGCTTACAGTGCCAGTCTCTGTGAGACAAGAAACCAGAAGAAAGACAGGGCATTTGCTTTGCAACATTTGGGATTTTGCAACAGTTTTCATGAATTGAATGCCAATTTTCTCCTACTGGTTCTCAACCCAGGCATTGTAATGGAAACAATGGCTGTCACTGATGCCAGTCTATGTTCCTGGTCCATAACCTGAATGTCAAAGCAGCAGAGTTATGGGATAAAAGGCAAAATGGCAGATGACTGAAATGTCCTAAAGGGCAGCAGACAAAAAAAAAAAAACAAACCCAGAATAAAAGGAGACTTTCTTCCCCAATTCAGAGAATCTCTGATCAGAACTGTCATAGTTTAGAGGCTCTTACAAAGGCACAACAGTGAATATTTTCTTTTCCTTCCTTCCTTCCTTCCTTCCTTCCTTCCTTCCTTCCTTCCTTCCTTCCTTCCTTCCTTCCTTCCTTCCTTCCTTCCTTCCTTCCTTCCTTCCTTCCTTCCTTCCTTCCTTCCTTCCTTCCTTCCTTCCTTCCTTCCTCCCTCTCTCCCTTCTTCCTTCACACATCTATTGTAATTAGCTTTAATTGCTCAAGCATTTCAGTCAGCCATCTGCTCCCTTTGTGCTTCCACCCTCTGCTCCTCTGGGCCCTGATACATGGCAGTAGTCCTTACTGAAGGTAAAATTTCCTTCTCAGTGGCCATGATGGTATCAGTGCACACAAAACAGGATATTGCAGGTTCATAGATGACACGCTATTTTTTTTTTCAGTGTCTGATACCATTTCTCTAAGCAGACAGTATTTGCTGTCAAGACTAAAAGGGACCTCTGGTCTCCCCTGCCCGCTTGCTCCCTTGAGCTGGTTCCTTCTGTTTGGGCTGCAGAAGCAGAAGCTATCCCAGGAAATCCCTTCACAGCAGGGAAACGGAGGTGGGTGAAGTGTGAGGAGGAAACTTCAGGGCACCACACGTTAGAGACTGCCATTGTTTTTCATTGCCAGAATATTCTTACTTATTTTACTGATAAATTCTGATGCACAACCAAAATTAGCTTTACTTCTTGACCTCGGCACAGCCTGGCCAACTCAGCAACCCAAAAACATGAGATGAACAAGTTGAACAGACCCTGTGTTTAAAAAGGTCTCTTTTGTTCCTTAACCCTCAACCACAAAAAGCAGTGTATCCCTCGGAGGGATGGGAGACAAAAGGAAGGCAGCCTCTTCTGAGCCTGTGGCCTGTTAGCCCACAAAACCTGGGCATGCATCTGCTCTCCGAAAGGACATAATTCCCACATGGGGCCAGGACCAATTGTTGGGTCAAGCTTAATCACAGATCAACTTGCCAGCATCTCTTTGCTGGTCCCTCCAACATGACAACTGGCTTCAAGCAATTCGCTTTTCCTCTCCGTTCCCCCCATCCTTCAGAGATGCCTGTCATCCTCATAGCCTCATACCAGGACAGAGGGTATTTGCTGTGTCTCTGCTGTTTAGGGAAAGTCCTTTCCATGCTAAGCTTCAGCCTGAGTCCAGACACCTTATCATAAGCCTGGTCCATACTCAGCTGTCTCCCAGCCCTTTCCTCCCCAGACGTAGCGACTCACCTCAGGGCACAAGCGATGCATTCTCCACCTGCCTCTCCATGCAATGCAGAAGGGCTTGGTGGCAATGGGGGGCAAGTGGTAGAAAAGAAATATGCTGGTGCTCCTTCAGCGGTGCCTTGAAATTCACCCACCCATCGTTTTTACCTCATCACAGCCCCTGGGAGAGTGTACAAGGGAGGCACCTCCAGAAGATGGGCTTGGTAGGAAGAGGGGTGAGAAGGATGGTGTGAGGGCTTAGAGAGTGGGAAGAGGGTGATTCTTGACTAAGATTGTCCTAAATATATTAAAGATAATTCCTTATCCTGCAAAATAAGAGCCCAGTTGCTTTAATAAGACAGGCAAGACTGTGTCATGGCTGACAACTCAATTCATTGCCACAGGCATTTTGTAAATCACAAATGTTTAGCTTTTTCTACAGCCAGTACTAATTGTGAGCATTTGTGCAGGTCTGCGGTGTACTGCAAGCTAATAGAAGTTGTACTATGGCCATGCTTTAGGATCTGTGGTTCGTTTGAGTGATTTCACAGATTTCTTTAATCTGTCCAAAATTGCAGGTTTCGAGTAACCTTTAGTATTGGAGCCAGACGCCTCCAATTAACTCTGCTCCTTTAGCTGAACGTACCAGAGAGGCCCAAGGCATTAAAATGAGCTGCATGAAGAAACCTACCCAGAATAAATATAATTACAACCTAAGCTTATTGTTCACAGCGGCCTGACCTCCAGATGGTAACTCACACAATTAAAATGCCTTTTTTTATTTTTTTTTCCCCCCAAGAAAACAGACAGGGGAAAAAAAAAAAAGAAAGGGAGAAGAAAAAGCAAAGCCACACACGCAGTGGCTCCCTCCGTTCTCCTCCTGGCTCCAGCAGCCCTGCACCGACGCTTACTGCCCGGCTGCCCGTCCTCTGCCAGATTCAGCAGCCTGTGCCACCCGTGTGACATCCACCAGGGCATCAGGGACATGAGGTGGCACCACCCCGAACGCCGACCTGGACGAGTGGGCGCTTCCTGGGGGCTGAAGGCCCTTCCCTCCCCAGGGGAGCTGCTTGTGCTGCTCCCATGGGACCCGGCCTTTGCGACAGCGGTCCCCAGCTCAGCTGCAGGCAGCCTGGCCTGCCCAGCACCCACCTGGGTGAAGGACACGCTGTTCTCGCCCGCTGCTGCCGACGCTGCTGGGGAGATAAGTGTCGTGACGGCCAACAGCTTATCGCTTTCTGCAGCCGGCCTGCTTCCCTGCCTGTGCGGCCAGGCTGGCTGGCTGTGCTGGAAATCGGGACACCTGCCTCCGGAACCGGCACTGCTGGGTCGAGCCCTGAGGGGTGATACTGGAGGGTGGTGGGGGAGGGTCTTGTAATCGCAGGAGTTTAGCACAAGTGGGTTTCCAAGCTCTCGGCTGGGTTGGTCTGGCTGTCATTTGTGTGTACTGACAGCAGCTATGGGTGGCTGGGCTGAGCCAGCCCTCCAGCTCCAAGGTAAAATTGAGAAGGGAAGAGTTAAAAAAAAAAAACCCACAGCGCCTCAAACCAAACCAAAAAGCAGGCATTAGAAACTGGAGGAGTTAAATGGTGAAGTAAAACCTGCACATTTCATTGCTTTGTCTCTCTGCTGCTGTGTCTTCTCTTTCAGTTGGATTGGGGACTGCTTATCATAGCAATAGCTGGTACCAGCATCACAGCCTGGGATGGAAGCACAGCTTTTTCAGGAGGCTTGTAAGTCAGTCAGCTGGTGGAAATGGCAAGAACAAAAAAATTAGGTCACACACAATTTCCCCTTTTGTCTCTCTCCCAGGTTTTGGATGCTGCGGGTCAGTGGGATGACACAGAATGAGCCCCTTGCCCTCATCTCATAGATGCACGCTTCAGTCTTGTGACACTATCCAAACCTACAGCAGCCGCTCGTTTTTCTAACTTTAAGCAGAAATGTAACTTCCAGTGAAAGGGGCTGAAATTACAGTCCTGCAGATGAGAGACAGTTCTGTCAGGAGGAAGCGGCACCCCCCGCAGAGAAGTACTTGCTCTTGCTCTGGGCTGACCTGATTTGCAGGCTCTGCCCCCAGCAACGAGGGGCCGTTTCTCTGCTCATTTATTTGCTGTGACAACTGTCAAGGGTACCACATGCATAATAATGGCTACTCTCTCCCTCCCACTGCAGGCAGATGTCCCATGAGATTCTTGCCAGCAATGCAGACCCAGCAGAAGGAGAAGCCTGGAGAAGACATCTCTGTGGCTGTGCATGAACCACACCTATCCTTTGCCCCGTGAAAGGGGAATTGCATGCTTGCTACTTGCCCTCACTGGTCAAAGCCCCGAGGTCAGCGCTGTGTGCATGCGAATCCAGGCTGGAACAGGCCCAGGGAGGAGAAAATGCCTCAAACTCTGTACTCTGCGAGCCCCACATAATTAGCTATAGCTATGTGCCACCCAGGGTTACTAGTACAGGGAGCCACGTCCCAACCTCCCATCCTGTCTGGGGGTGGCCCCACCACACGCTGCTGCAAAGGAAGGAGGAAACACGATACAATTCTGGCTGTTGGATGGCTCAGTAGCTTCCTGTCTGCCCCAGCTCTGTGCAGCATGGATGACTTTCCCTCCAGGGTCATGGCAGGGAAATGTCTGCTGGGGCAGGTGGTCTGGGGCTGAAGCCGCTCTGCCTTTTCCTTCACCCCTTCTCTCCACTCTTCTGCACTGGTGGGAGGAACTGAAGCATGATGCCCAATCAAAGAGCACAACACCTATACCAGCTTCCCTGCTTCCTGCAATCCACTCTTCCCCCTATGCCTAATCCCTTCCACCAGCCCCTTGGTTTCTCATCCGGCTTCTTGTTTCCAGTGGAAGTGCTGGAAATGTTTTGACTGAAACCCTGGATGGATACCCAGCATGGGCAGGTACAGCTCAAACTATTCACTTCTGGTGGAGTTGAGATGAAGCTGAATCGAGATCTGTGATGTGAAAAGCCGAGGAAGCAGCTGAAAGCCACACTGCCTGTTATGGGGAAAAGAGCTGAACTCCGTCAGCTGGGACCAAAGGGGACAGACCACATACACCAGCGCCAGCACGGCAGACCAGAGTACCACTGGCAAGCACTGGAGAGGGGGAGAGGGGAGAGAAGGGACTGCACCATCTGAGGTGCTCTCAGTGCCCCTCAGTCCTTACGAAGTGACAGGCTTGAGCCACTAACTTTCTGAGGGCAAAGAAAAGACCCCAGTGCTCAGAGCAGCTCTTCCAGGAGAGAAGAAATAAATTCAGGTTTTGTGGTGGGGTTGTCTCTCTTTCTCTACCTTTCTTCTTCCCTGCTGCCCTTTGCCATCTGGGGTGGTTTAGGCACCTGCAGCTGCCAGTTCAGGTTATGTGGGGAACAGTTGTGCTGCCCATGACTGGAGATGGCAAAGCCCAACTGCCCACTACTCCTCAGCCCAGAGAGAGAGGAGTAAAAGGTTGAACCAACAAAAAGCAGGGCACACGCTGCCCAGTTTGGGAAATCCCCAGTCAGAGCTGCGGAATCCCAGCCCACTTTTACAGCCCTGTTAGCAGACATATCACCCTGGAGGTCCTTGCAGAGGGGACAGCAGGCTGACAGAGATGCTGACAGGGCAGTGCTGTGAATCCTCCCAGGGAGGTGCTCTGCTTCACAGCTTTCCAGCAAGGGTTTCGTGCACAGACCTGGACCTAAGCTGCAGCAACAACGAACTGGTAAGCTCCTTAGGAAATAACGCAAGGCCCTGACCAAAACCAGGACAGCCTGCTTCTGCTGATGTCAGCAGATGTGTTTCTCCTCTGACACAGGTTCAAGGATCAAGCTCTGGTACTTACCATCTCACCAGTGCTGAGCACTGCCATTCAGCATCCAATAGCCCAGCAGTTGCCCTTTTGTGCATGAAGCAAACCAAAACTGCATGTAAAAGTGAAACCCAAGTGCCTGCAGGCAACAGAACTAAGAAATTACTTATTTCTGGTCATTTTGTGTCTTTGAGAGAGGAATCGTTTCAACTGAGGCAGCTGAGCTGAGGAAACTCATTTCAGAACTGCAGCACAAATTTTCACCAGTCTGAACATTTTCGAAATGTCAGGGGGAGAAGGGAGACAGACAAAATCCAAAGCCACTTAGGGAAAGTTAAAATGCTTGGTAGGAAGCTGTGGTTGTTGTAATGCCACATTATCTTCCCTGAGCCCACTCCTGTTTCAGGCGAGGAGCCTGCTGCATGCAGGCTCCATCTTCGGAAGTAGGGATTTGCTGCCAAACAGCAACTTTCAGCTTTCCAAGCCCAAAGCTGTCAGGTTGTTTATGGCAAAAAAAGCGATCCCCCAGCTCACTAAGGAGCCTGGCCATCCACAGGAGGTGAGAACAGCCGAGCTTTGGGCTTCATCCTGCACCAGGGGAGGCAGCAACTTTGTCCTTCTAAGGATACATGCCACTGCATGGAGTTGGGTGAAAAGCCATCAGAAGAGACAGAAAGGGAGAGGTATCAGAGAGAATTAGCTCAAAAAAAAAAATAAATCCCTGACTAAACTCACGCAGCCAAGGCTTACTGTTCACTGGAGCGAATTTGGCAGGCCTCTCTTTGTTTTTTAACATTTTCTAGCTATCATAAAAATAATCCTGTCACGCTCTGCAAAGGCGATGTCTGGAAGACTAGCAGATGAAGAACTCGCTTCTCGACTCAAAATTCGACAAGGAGATGCGCTGAGCCATACTTTTTGGCTGAGGGAGCACTGATTCATGAAGTTGAGAGAAGAGGAAGAAAGGGACAGCTCTGCAGCTAAAGCAACGGGCCCTGAGATGGAGCTGCTGTGGCAGACTGACCCGTGTGACTGCAGGCAGGGGAGCTTCTCTAGATGGGCCCCGGGGGCAGCTGCAGCATGCCCAGAGAGGTACCGTACCTCCCACCTCGGTGTGGACCGAAATCTGGGACTGTTCCCGCGACTGGCTGTGCACAAGGCCTGGTATGACAAAGCCCTCCATCTTGCTCAGAGCCTTGTTAGCGTTACCATACTGCAAACACACCTCAGGCCTTCTGAACTGCTGAGTGGCCTTTGCCCTCCCTGCTCCTTCACGAGCCGGTGCCCTGACAATGGCTGGTATGTCTTGACCTGAGAGATGCATATACACACACCCATACAGACATCCATACAGGTAGGCAGGGGTACAAGTAGACACATGCACGTGCGTGGACGGATGCTTCAAAATGCGTGCCCGGATTTAGCACAGCACGACAGCAGCAGCCAGCTCACTGCAGGGTCCCGATGCAGGACCGATGCGGGGGTCAGCCCTGGCCGACCACCCTACTCCCCCACAGATGGGCCAAGCTTTTTATGAGGGGCTTTTTGGTGTAAAACCATGGTGGAGTGCCATCTGCTGGGCATGGACAGGGCTCTTCAGGCACAGCGGGAGAAGAAAGCGAAGAAAAAAACCCACACGAGACCAAGAAATAGTCTGCATCTGTATTAGGATATTAAATTTCCCTGAGACCCTTCCCCAGCCAGCTGTCAGGGAGCAGCCCACGGCCAGGGCGGTTCACCCTGCAACTCAGTGTGGCCCCTGCAAAGCCTCTGGTGGAAATGGCCACTGGCTCCCCACAAATCCCAAACCATCTGGTAGAATTTCTGGGGAGAATCCCAGTGGATTCAGGCCAAAAGCGTGCCAGGGACCATCCTGATGATGCAGATGTAGCAGGAGTAGCAGTAGCCAGCAAGTGGGGATATATTGGTACTAGTGAGTATGTTAGTGTAGATGTCTTCTTATGATGTTTGTGTGATGAAACAGGACAGCGCCAAGGAGAAGTACAAGGAGGTTTCATATCTTGCAACCTTAACTGCCTCATGCAGCAGCTTCGAATTGCATCTGGGGGTTTCTGCTTCTGTCCATCAGCTACACAGGGACCGTGTCCCCCTAACTGTACAGACACCCCAGCTGACTGCCTGCAGTAGGCTGTGTGAATCCCTCATGCTTAAAATCCCTGAAGGGAAAAAATCACCTCCTTTTGAACCATTCCTCCCTGCTGCATCCTCTCTGATTCATCACAGATGGTGGCACTTATTGAAACCTGAATCACAGTTGCATTATGTTAACCCACCTCTGATTACAGTGCGCATGAGGAATACAAAAGGAGGAGGGAAAGAGGAAGGGGAGAGCGGGAGGCAAACTGCAAATTAAAGGCAAATCACAAGGTTGGTTTAGGCTATTGTGTAAAGGGGGGATGGCTTCATTTTCCACCATGCCAGGAAACTGCAAGACATACCATAGTGCCAAGGACCGAGGATCTTCATGAGAACAGCTATTGAGATCCCTGCTTGTTGTCCTGTTAGAGATCCAAGAGCCCCACAGATTTCTGTACAGCTCCAGAGTGTTTCCTTCCCTCCACTAAGAAACCTGGGAACCAATGGGAAAAATACATGGGGATAAACTTTGTCAAGGGTTCTCAGAAAATGGTCATAGAAGGAATGAATTGAAATCCGTGAAAGCTTTGGCAGCATGCAGTAACCACTAATTCTAGTTTCTTCCATGAAATACGTCAAAAGTAAGCTTCCTCTCCATCAATCAATCGCCTCCCAAAAGTAGGAGAGAGACCTTGACGAGAAGGAATGGTCAAAGGGAACAAGCAAAAGTAATGTGTCCTTCAAAACAAGCACATACTTTCCTGACTGTAGGGTTTTATTCATGTCCTTCCAGCCCACTCCAAACACAAACTTATCACCCTTGGGTTTTTGTGCCAAATCAATAACAGCTTGCGCGGGGACTGTGGAATGCTGCATCTGAAAGCCTCTCACACACTTTGCTGAAGTAAAGGGCTGATAATAATTAATAGCTGCCAAGGACGTTCAGCCTCGTTGAGTGGTTGTTAGCATGATTTTCCCCTGGACACAGTTTAGCCTGAGCCTTTCCAATTTTCCTGGACAGTATCTGGACGCCAGACGACTTCTCTGCGTTTTTGTGCACAATCCCCAGCCGAAGGTGAAGAGAACATCCCGTGAAGCCCTTGGACTGAAAAGCCTTGCCCAGGGACTGGGTCTGCACCTCTTCTAAAAGCTCTTTCCTAAGCCGCTGAGTTGTCCAGCTTTCCCACCCATAAAGCTGTCCGGACTTTGGGTGGCGAAGTAGCTCTGGACAGGCTTTCCGGTCACAGGGGAGTATCAAAACACTCATGCCAGAGGCTGAAGGATTTGTTCCAGATGGTTTCTGCCTCTCACTCTCATTATTCAAGCACCCTGATAGGGTTAGAAACCTTAGGAAATGTGCCTAGATAGTGAGCTGCCTTTATTTCGCAGTCATTCTGGAGCTGATCCTAAAAGTGAGGCTTTTGGGAGCAAGAAGCCTTATAACATCACTTGCACAGTAGCTAAAGGAAGCAAGAGAGACCAAGGGAAATGCTTAGCTCCTGGCTCTGCAGCTGATTTTTGTCAGCTCCTCTTAGAGCGGGGCAAGGTTCTGAAATCTCCCCATTTCTTTCTTTCCTTCCTTCCTTCCTTCCTTCCTTTCTTCCTTTCTTTCTTTCTTTCTTTCTTTCTTTCTTTCTTTCTTTCTTTCTTTCTTTCTTTCTTTCTTTCTTTCTTTCTTTCTTTCTTTCTTTCTTTCTTTCTTTCTTTCTTTCTTTCTTTCTTTCTTTCTTTCTTTCTTTCTTTCTCTCTTTCTCTCTTTCTCTCTTTCTCTCTCTCTCTCTCTCTCTTTCTTTCTTTCTTTCTTTCTTTCTTTCTTTCTTTCTTTCTTTCTTTCTTTCTTTCTTTCTTTCTTTCTTTCTTTCTTTCTTTCTTTCTTTCTTTCTTTCTTTCTTTCTTTCTTTCTTTCTTTCTTTCTTTCTTTCTTTCTTTCTTTCTTTCTTTCTCTCTTTCTTTCTTTCTCTCTTTCTCTCTTTCTCTCTCTCTTTCTCTCTTTCTTTCTTTCTTTTCTCTCTTTCTCTCTTTCTCTCTTTCTTTCTCTCTTTCTTTCTCTCTTTCTTTCTTTCTTTCCTTGGGCCAGCTGGAGCCAGGAGAACTGGAGGGCCAGCAGGCACCAGGCACCTCAAAGGCAGCGGTCCTGCAGAAGAAGGACAAGCTGCTGGGCAGCCAGGGAAATAAATTACCCCGGCTCTGAATGCCTCACAGGTAAATCTGGGTGCTTTAATATTTCTCGGCAGGCAGGTGTTTTCACTTCATCACTTCAGCTTCTGTCGCTGCTTCAATTTTTCATCAGAAATGCTTGTGACAGCATGGGACACACCTCAGCGGGATGCAGTACCGAGCAGCGCTCCAGCATCTGCCAATTCCTTTGTGGTTTTCTCTCTTTAATAAGACACAGGTGCTCTTTTGAAGGTGCCAGTGCTTATCTGTGGGCAGCTGGAGCAAAGTCCTTCAAACAGACTGCAGACCTTGATTTTCCTGGAGTTGTGTGGTCATCCCCAGGCTGTAGGATCAAGATGTGGGACCAGATCAAGTTCTGGCTAAGTGTGATCCGTGAGGAAACCGCAATGGGAGATACATGCCCAGCTGCAACAGCTCTAGTCCCTGAATGAGTTATTGGGAGAGAGAGCTGCTTAGGGCAGAGCCCAATCTGCTTCTTATTCCCAGCAGTCAGGGAGGCCAAAAATCCAGTGTAAACAAATGCAATTTAGTCCGTTAGCAGACATCAGAGAGAGTACCTGCCTCAACAAACCCCAGCAATGTTTCTAATTAAGTACGGATGGCTCAGAGTCTCTGTTCTAGCCACTGTGGCTACAATCCCAAATTCCCACAACAAATTACCCACACTTCTCTCTGCTAACAGCATTACCTATTTGTCTAACATCGCTGGCCAAACGATGGGGCACATCCTCACACAGAAGTGTTATTGTAGCCATCACCTGAGGTTTGTTTGAGCAAGGCTGGCGAGCTTTGGTCCTTCAGAAGGGTCCGCTCACAGCCTGAAGGGAAGGAGTTTCTTTTTAAAGAGTAAACAAGGAGAGGCAGGTGGGGGCTTAGGCTTCCCTCTCCTTGTATCTCTTTGCTGTTCATGGCACCAGCACCTAAACAGACTATTTTTTTTGCTGCTAGTCCACAGGCAGAAGGGAAGAAGAGCTATACCCTCTCATGCAAGCCCTCCTGAAAAGCGGCTAAGGCGGGTATTTTATCCGGGGCTGCAAATGAAAGTTGCTTTACCTTAGCTGGATCAGCCTGATTGTTTGTGCTATAACTGAAGCACTAATACGTAATACCCACGCTGGCATTAAACCAGCCAGCGTGGGTATGAGCTGCAGCAGAGCCGTGGCAACAGAGAGCTCATTGCCAAGCCCACTGGAGAGCCAGGTAGTGCTCAGGTTGGCCTTTCCGCTGCCCAGGTCCCACCACACTGTGATGATGTGACTGGCCCTTGGTTTTCCTTCAAGCAATGAGGATGGAAAGAATGGCCCATTTCTCTCCTGGCTGCTTTTCGAAACCTCTCCCCTGGTTCCCATCCAGCTCCCGGAAAGAGGCACTCAGCCCGTCTGACCTTCCCCTCCTGCAGGCAGCAGTGGAGGGCAATCGCTCTCTGAGGGGGAGTGGAGGCTGAGTAAAAGGAGAGTAAATCCTCGTCTGATCAGTCTCAGGTGGATAATACTGTGACTTTCCTGAGTCCCAAAAGACAACTTGGACCTGGGCAGCACCTCATCTGCAAGGGACGTGGGGACCATACTTCTTTTCTGCTTAGTTTTAGGAATAAGCATGCTTGTCTGCTGCCGCAGTGGCCACCGGTCAGGGTTCGCCTGCTTCCTGCTGTCCAGTCTCACCCTTGCTGGCAGGCAGAGAGGGATAATCCCACCATCATCTGTGCCGCTGGCACCTCACCCCTGCCGCTGCAGAGCTCCCTGTCTGTCCTGGCATGCCCTGTGCTGCGGTACCGTGGGGAAGAGGGTCCTCGGAGCCGCCATGCCCCTTCCACCAGCACCCAGAGGGAAGAGGGGAGCAATTGCTCTGTCAGGACCCCTGCCTGACGCAGGGTCCCTGGGCTCCGTGTAGAAAGGGGCCGAGGGGCAAATGACTGGCTGCTGCCTGCTTGGGTCAAGGACAGACAGACGGGCAGCATGCGGTCATGGTTTGGGAAGAGACATAGTGTGGGTTTGAGCTTGGCTGAGGCTTGGCATGGCTGCCTTCAAGGGAAAGCCACATGCTGAATACAGCAGCTAGTGGAGCTGGCAATGCACATGATGGCCATCTTCCTCCAAACATACTGGCAGGTGTCAGTTATCACAGTGACAGGCACAGCTGAGGACTTCAGGTTGCTGAACTATCAGCTAGAATTATGCCTATCAGCAGACCTGGGTTTCTGCAGCTCTGTGCAATGGGGAAAACATCCCCTCTATTCACAGCAGCCTCAGCTTGGAGCAGGAGTCACAAGGGATTTGGAACAGGAGCTCTAGAGGAGCTGAGGTAGGAAGGATGGGGCAGCAGGGACATGGACTGACTCTTCAGAAAAGAGGCACAGTGGGCAGGGGTAGCTCCTGGCAGGGGCCTGGCATGGGGTGGGTGGAGGTGTTGGGTTGGAGGAGTCTGAGGGCACAGGAAGGAAGGATGGACATGGACAGACAGGGCGCTGGATGAGGATACAGGACAGAAATGGTTAGCAGTGCACAGTGAGGGAGTTCAGGCAAGGGCTGAGGCCTGGAGAGGGGGAGGACTGGGTGCAGGTGAGAAAAAGACTGGACAGAAGGTGAAAGATGTGCAACAGAGACAAGGGAAAGTACTGGGGGAAATAAGCCTTACCTGTATGAAGAATGTAACATTTTTTCCCAGTTAAAGCTTTTTTACGCTAATTTCAGCTATTCTCTTTTCCTCCTAGATTTCTTTGCCCATTATTTCCCTCCTGGTATTTGACTCTCTGTTGGTAATTCCCCTTCAGTGTTTGCTAATTTTCTGTCTCTTGCCAGTACCACTGCTGTCAAATGCATCATGCCATGTCCTCTATGAAACAACGCACAGACAGCAGTCAGTCTGTCCATATAAAGGCTGCTCTTACCTCTGCTCTGGCAACCAGCTTAGTGTCCCTGTCTGCAATTACCCTTTCAGTTCTTCTCTTCGTCTTCTTCTGCTCCTCAGGTCTTGATTATCCCCTGTGTTTCCTGCAGTGTGGCTCCTTGCCAGCTTTGCCTTTTTCCCCTTCAGCTGAGTCCATCCCTGGTCCTGCTGATGGTATCCCTTGCAGCGCTTCTTTCCCCTGGCCCAGGCCAGCCCTGCTGAGACAGCTGGAAGGGAGTGGTGTAACAGAGGGGCCGTGAAGAGCATCTACTGCTGATCTCTGTGGTCATGGCTAAGGTCAAAGAGCCAAACATTTATGGTTTGTGCGTGGGTGTTATGTAAACAACAGCAATTATTCACTGTCAGAACTTCATAACTCAGCCAAATCTCAACTGTTTTTTGCTGGAGTGTTCACGGAGGCCAATACTTCTAAAGCCTCATCACAGCCAGACTTTAAGCCTGCCTCTCCCAGCTCTAGAACTTTGTTAGTACTATTAAATAAATCACTGTCAGCAGTAATAGTGAACTTCCCACATCACCCTCTCCTGCCACTAGAGACATGATCCTGCTGGGTATGGCCCCAAAAAGCACATTTTTGAATTTTTTCATCTCTTTACAAAGTAGCAACAGCGGCCCTGAAGCTCGTGGGCACAAAAGGGCATTGCTGCCAGTCTGTTCAGTGCATCGGAAGGACTCCCACTGGAACGAATGGAAGCATCTTCCCATTAGCACAGCGGGTTCCGGAGCCTCTTGCACCGAGGTGTCTCAGCCTCTGTGCTTGTGAAAACCCGTGTGGATGGGAAGCTGCATGCTGACTGTGGGGGAGGAAGTGGCCAAAGTATTTAAGTCGTTACAGTGGAGGCAGACACTTTGCTTACACAAAGATGGCCCCATTTTCTTCTTTCTGGCTAGAGACTCAGAAGTGGTGTTGGTTCCCCAGAATTCAGTGAAAGCTGGCAGTAGTTAGATCAGCTGGGGAAGCAGCAGGCACTTCAAAGGATGACAGAAAGCCATCAAGACTTTAACATGCACGAGATGGCTTCTGATGACCCTTCACTTGCCCTTTCAGAGGCCCCAAGTGTAAGGTAGAGTGTGGGGTTTCTTCATTATACCTAGATCCCCAAGAAAATCCCTTCGTAACCCCCACCCCTACACCCCCTGCAAGAATGCACCTCCATCCTCCTTCTGCCATCACATGCAGAGTAATCCTCCTTTTCCTGCGTCACCCGTTCGGTGATCCTTCTTACACTGCAAGATCACATGCGCTGCATGCAGCAACCTCCCTCTCACACTCACAGGGCGAGCACTGAGCTGGGGACAAAACACCCTCCCCTTCTCCAAGGCATGGTGAAGAAGCCCTCCCTTTCCTCCCAGCTTACATCCCTTTTCTCTTGCCTCGACACCACGGGACCACTCTTCCCCGAGCGGTACCAAACTACGAAGGTGGTGCTGCTTTGCCAGCTAGCTTTTCCTGCCTGTCTCTGCAGCCCATTTCCCTTCCCACCCACCCTCCTCCTCCTCCTCTTCCTCAGCCATGAGCAAGGCAACACCGTGCTGACGTTTTCTCTTCTGCTGTAGCAGTGGGACAGGCTGAAAGAACAGAGCAGGATGAGGTTACCCTGCCAGCTCCCCCCATGTTACTCGTGCTGTTGCACCCCACAGAAAGCACTGTATGGCAAGCCAGGGTGCTGGTTACTCACAAGGGAAGCCTGTGCTAGCTTGTAGCCTCAGGTAAGGAGCTGCATTTTTTCAGTGTGAGAAACAGCAGGAGAAATGAAGAAAGAAGTACCCTGTGAAATGGTGCAATCCCAAAACGTCAGGGTCTGCAGACACTCCAGTGTCACAAGCCCCCCCCCTGCAGCCAGTCAGTGCTCCAAGGAAACAGGTCTATACATCATCCATGCAGCTGACCAGGGGAGGGGTAAGTGTGCTCAAAAGCTGCTGGTTTCTAGATTGTTCTCATCTTGTGACTCTAACAGAGCAGCAAAATTGGGATGGAGATGACAAGACCCCAAAATGACAGTGACTTGCCTACCTTTCCCTTCTTCTTCCAAAACCCGTGCAAGAGCTTGGCTATGCCTCTCCTGAGGCAGCCTCTCTCCTACTCGGTAGAGATGACTTAATCCAGAAAGGGTGATGAGAAGGAGAAAGATTTAAATCAAACCCAATTACTGGGGCTTGATAGGCTTCCCCAGCAAGCTGTTCTGGGACTGACACAAAAGTTGTCAGCTCACCACCTGCTCCCTTGACGACACTGCTCAGGGGGCTTGGGAGCCTTATGAAACACAGCCATTCTCTCAAAGCTCTCCCTAGCTCCAAAAATCAGCCTTTCCATTTTTTCCCCCCAGGAGAGAGCAGGCGTGCACTGAGGGTTGTCAGCAGGGTGAGCAGCTTGCGGGCTCTGAACTGTCTTCAGCTGTCTACCGGTGGGCAAAGAGAGGAACATCCCTGTGAGGGCTTTGTCTGAGACTCTTGAAATGGCACGCTCTTGCTGAGGCTTTGGGAGTAATCCACCTAAGAGATTACTCCGGCGTGGCTGCGAGGTAATCCTGCCAAGCCATTGCATGTGCTCAGCCCCTGTCCCCCAGGTGCCAGGGCTCTGCCCGCACCTCTCTCAGGCCACGTGAACAGCTCGTGATGGCCACCGGCACCTCAGCGTGGGCACTGGGCAAGGCCTGGCGGCCTGCAGCTTATGCCTCATCCCAGAGAGCAGAGAGGCACATGGTGGCCTCAGGCTGGTAATGGGGAAAAGGTGCCATCACATCAATGGTGGTGGCCATCACAGTCACCAGGTACCTCCAGGCAGGGGCGGGAAGCATATCCCCAACTTTGGAGCTCACAAAGTTTATGAAAAGAGTGGGAGGAGATGGTCCTGACCATGGCAGAGACCTGAGCTCAGTGGCTGTGGAGATCCCATGGAGTCTCGTGCCTGGAAGCTGAGGAACAGATGGTTACAGGCACCATGTGAGTGGGAGACGGGCAAGCACAGGGGAGTTACAAGCGGGAAAGCTTGCTGTCCAGGACCAAGCTACAGCAGGATCAGCTAACACCAGCCAACACCTGAACCCTCCAGGGGTATGCAGACCATTAAAAACCATGAAGAAACATTTCAGAAATGGTTTTGAAATGAGGCAGATACATCCTTTTTATCTTCTACCCCCCTCAACGCAGCTATTAAAACAGATTGGGTTATAAATGAAAAGAAAAAAAAAAAGAGGTCAAAACAGCATGAGTGGTTTATTTATATTAAAAAATGGAGAGTAATAAAGTAAAGCTGTAATAATAATATGAAAACGTTGACTAATATCTGTGAAAAACTTGGAGACTCATAGAGGGAAGGAGCTATTGTGTTTTGTGGCGGGTGGGGTGCTGGTGAAGTGTTTGTGGTTAGGACAAAGACACTGGATTTTGCAAGCAGAGCTGATGAGTTTTAGGGCTTGCTTTCTGGAGACTCCCTGCACCAGGGAGGAAATTTCTTATGCTCAAGGTAGGCAGAATAGCCAGGCTTTTACTTAACTAACCAGGCTCTCTTTTGAGGGGCTTTTTCTCTCCTCTTTCTTCTTCCCCATTCCACCACCCAGTGACACTGACAAAATACACTGCAATATTGCAGAAAGAAAAGCAGTGACAGACAGAGAGCTCTTTGTTTTCGTGCCATATCAAGCCTGTTACTGCAAAACCAACAGCACCTGCCATTTTACCTTGCTGAGCTGGCTGTGTGGATGGGAGCTGGTGGGACCTGGCTGAGGAAAGGCTGCGCCTGTGAAAATATCAGTGAAGTAAAAGTTCAAAGGAGGAGAAGGGAATGAGAGATAAGAGAGCTTCAAATCTTCATTTAAAAAGGAAAGAAAATCTGATTAAGATGTGCTGGCTAACTCAAAACATATAAGCCTGAACATCAAAAGGTCTGTAATTCGTACACGTGCTGTAGATAATTATCAGTTTAACTTGATACTTCCTACAGCGACAGAGCTGACGTCAGACTGCTTCAGCAACCCACTTTCAAACCAGCCTCTGGCACTGAGCAAGGGCCCCACTGCTGACGTGCCATTCCTCCCCACTGCCCCTTACAACCCTGCCTACACGTGCGTGCCAAAAGGTCTGCTCAGACCCCCGCTCAGCTGCCCAAAGCCTGAGGCCCTGGTGAGAGCGAGAGTGTAGGCGGGAGGCTCCCAGGCCGCTCTGGATGTCTCCTGCTAGGGGGGGACCTCTTGCAGATCCCCATTCCTGTGGCATGCACTGCCAAGGACAGTGACAGAAAACCTAATTTCAGTCGGGCTCCTGAGACTCCATCAAAGCGCAGGCTGGGAAACAAATGTCAGGCTCTGCTTCCTCCAGTCCACTGCAATCCAGGGGTGGCCCTGAGCTGGCTCCTGCAGTGCTGCCAAAAGTGCTCCAGTGCTGCAAGCCAGGGAGGTGCACAAGGCAGCTGGTGGCCTGTGTCTGCCCCAGTTCTCACCCTGCTTGGACAAGGGCTGTTGGCACCCGGGCAGAGCCAAGGGGGAGGTACAGGCACAGGGTGGGGGGCACCAGCGACCGTGCACACAACCTGTCTCTTGGCCAACTGCAGTCTCATGTCACAGTTTGGCTGGGGGGACTAATCTTGAAACACTCTGCATATTTCTGAAGCCAGAAGGTTAGGGCAGAAGGCAGGTAATGAATTCCAGGCCTTCCAAGAGAGCTGTGTGTAGCATGAACAGAATAATGTGACTTCGGGGAATGGCAGAGCAGAGTGTTTTCCTTCCATGTCCAACAGACTTCTGTTCAGTACCAAACTCTCCTGGAGAACTGAAATGGCCTTCTGTCTGCCTGTCCACAAGAGAGAGACAGGGCGTAGGCAGAGGAGAAGTCATGTTTTTGTTAGAGGGAAGAAATAATCAAAAGTCTCCAGGTCAAATACCCCTAATCCTTATGACTTTGTGCAGCGGAGCTGGGAATGTTCTCCCTCTTTCTACCCATGAGTAGCCCCACAACAGTTTTCTTTCATTAGGAGCTCCTTGTATTTCATCCACATCCCTAGGACCACCTTCTCTACATCCTTTTCAATTTAAAGATTTTATTGCTTTAAGGGAGGAGGGGGGGAAACACTAACAATTACAACAAAGTCTCCCACTGAGCACTCTGTCATAACCCCATCCTTGTGGAATATGCTTGCTTTTTTTTTTTTTTTTTAACCCAAGCACTTAATCATTCATTTAATGGATAGCCAACAGCACATGAAGCTTTAAGGTCTATAAAGAATGAAGCCTAACCTGCAAGACACTCTGGTAAGTCGAATGTTTACAGTAAGCACAGCAATCCATCAAACGTCCTTCTGAAGACTCCCAAAGAACAGCTCGAGGCCAATAAAATAATCAGGAATTTTTTGAGGGGGGAGATGGAGAAATATACCTACAAATAATGCCTCCTGTCTGTGCCAGGTCTGAAAGGCAGGTATCTAACACCATGGAGAGTAAGGCAGCTCACTTTATAGCAAAGTGGATTCACACTCCGTTGAATATTAGACACACACCGACAGATTGAGCTCCCCTGGAAGTTCAGTTCTGACCCACTCTGCGATCAATTGCACCACTTCAAACATCATAAAGCGTCGTGTGTTTATTTTAGCAAAAGGAACTCCTGATACAGAGCTCAAACCTACTCCTACAATGGCTCTTTACTTTTCTGAAAAGGCTGACAATAAATTTACGTTTTAATTAAGAGTAATGAATTATGCATGACTCTGTCGCACTTTCTGTGTAGCTCACAGATGAGTACAAAGAAAGGCATGGTATGGATTGCTGGATTTTCTCCTGACAGTACAGGGGAAAGGGCCATTTTATTTGCAATCACAGGCCTTTGAGGAAAAAGGCCTCTCCAGCTAAGTAACTGTAGGTGGAAATGGTCCTGGTGCACTACTGCAGTTCTGCTACAGGCTCCATGGTGTACTGTGATCCAACTTCTCCCTCCCACGTCAGCACATCACTTGCAAATCACATCACTGGAAGTTTACCCCCTTCTGAATGCATTAGGACTGCACATGTAGGAAGTGATGGCAAAATATCTTCCATCCTCAGCAGGGACACGGAAACACCAACATGACTGTTGGTGTTACAGACTCCCATGATGTTGCCATGTTTTGGCAGCTCGTCTGTCACTAGTGCCACCCATCCTCACATAAAACCACAGCATTCATCTGGAGAGGAAGAAAAGGAAGGAAGTTAGCTCTTCTGGGTTCATAAAATGATATGCAAATATGAGTTCCTGAAGACAGGAGTCCTGAAACAGAAAGCACCAGAGGACTAACTGGACCTCCAGTGGATGCCTGAACTGTGATTTTGGTGACTTTTTACATCGAGAGCTCTTGGCATTAGGAGTGGGCAACAGAGCATCACTATGAAATTATTTGAGATTTCATTACCAGTTCAGTGTCTTAGAACTTTGACCTTCAAAACAGCTCATGTTTCTGAGCAGAAAGATGCGAAAGGCAGGAAAAAAATCAGAAACACTAAGGAAAAAAAATAAAGTGCCTGACCAGCACCATCCTGTCCTTATGCCAAACTATAATTTGACTGAGTTCCTTGACTTTCATATTTTAGCTGCTTGCTCTGGCATCATAATAGTAATTTCCTTCTTCAATTGCAGTGTAATTACTGCTCCAGCCCTTCTCTGCATGCTGCTGGAGACATCACCCTTTCATACCCTTGTAACCACCCTGGAGAGCAGGGCAGTGAGAGAGAAACTGTTGTGAACTTGGCATGGATGACAATCTGAGGTTTGCAGCAGGCAGCAAGTCTCTTGGATAGCTAGCAGACACTCCAGAAGATGAGCTAAAGCCCACAGTTCTGCAAGGGAAGGCATGTTGTGAAGTGGAACGGGACCCAGCTCTCCCATCTGACCACAAGAGCTCTAGGTGAGAGCGTCAGATCCCAACAGCCTTCAGTTAAAGCAAGGGGAAAACTGTTAATGCTAGTGGGAGGCTTGCAGGGGCTATTTCTGAGCTGAATGATGTCTGGGTCCAGGACTTGCTCCTCAAGGTACTAATTCCTGCTTAAGCTCTCCCCCAGCTCCGGATGAAGATGGTCCCTGACCTCATTTCACATTGGAGATGCCAAAGAAGTGGCATCCATGCCCTTTTTTCATTTCCTTCCCAACCCAGGAGAAGGCACTGAGCACAGACCCAGCTAGAATCATAGAATGAATCACAGAATGGTCTGGGTTGGAAGGGACCCCAAGGATCATAGAGCTCCAACCCCCCTGCCACAGGCAGGGCCACCAACCTCCAGGCCTGGATCTACACAAGGTTGCCCAGGGCCCCATCCAACCTGGCCTTGAACACCTCCAGGGACAGGGAATCCACCACCTCTCTGGGCAGCCCGTTCCAGCACCTCACCACTCTTTCTGTAGGTCGCTAGGCACGACCTTCATAGAGACAGTCACTGACCGGGGTTTTTCCACAGACCCTAAGCCAAATTATCTCTCTCACACATGAAGAAAGGGGCAAATACCTCATATTCAGTGGTCGCATCATAAGTATCCCACAGAGCAGGATCTCCAGCAGCTTACTTAAAAGGCATGCCTTCAACCTGAAATGAAAGGCTCCATGCCCCCATCTCTCTTTTCCTTTCTCCAATGTAACAAGGATAATGAGAAAACTGCAATTACAGCATTATTTCAAAGAGCACTCCTTGCATTTGCATATAGATAACAAGTAACGACACTACCTTTCTCAGTCCTTTTATAAAATAACTACAGCTCTGACATATGCTGCTCTCTCTCTGCCACCTTCCTGTCTTCCTAATTGCTTACCTATATAATGCTTACTCTTCCCCTCTTGCTTCCAGATGCTAACGCGCCCTGAAAGGCAACAGCAAACACTTGCCTAGTATTATTGTTCCATTTAAGTGATCAGTCATGTTGCCAAGGGGATATTATTCCTTCCCCAAGGAGACAGAAGCATCCTATAACATTCAGTTTATACAGATGCAGATCTCACGAGGAAAATGTCTGAGAGCCCCCAAGCTTAAATTCTGATCTACTTGTACAGTGCCAGGCAATAAAAAGAAACAACCTACAGCCTTTTCCAAAATTCTACCAGTGAATCCCATCTTTGCCACCTACCAGCATGCTTTCTGCTCCCTTGCACAGCATTTGGACTGCGGCTTCTCCAGGATTTAAACAGGATGCCTGATGTGTATATGGGACAAGGTGTCAGGACTGCACCTACAGCAACAAAGTGTAATGTCATTTTGGTTTATTTCCAGTGTTCCCATGAGCAAATAATAGGAACAATTCCAAGAATCACAAATTGACTAATGGTACAAACCTCTCACTGGTACCCAGGAGGTGCCTTTGTTACCAGATATTATCACTTTAGTTAACAACAGATTTTGGATAGCATGTTGATGAAAATATCCAATCACAATAAAATCAGAGACCAACCCTTTCAGTCTCTTTTTTCACCCTGCTTTACAGAAATGAAAGATTTGGCAGGTCTTGTTTTGGCCTGTCTTTGCACTGTCTTTGCTAATATTATAGGTGTGTGTAACATCTGTTACCTGAATTCGACTAAAAACACACTAACAAGTATTCATGGCAGTGCAAAAGTTCAGGAAGTATTTTACAACAAATAAAAATATTAGTGAAAAACAAAACTGAATGGTACTGACACATTAATACAGTGAACTCACCAAAAACACAGCTTAGCACCACAGGACTCATCTAACTTCTGACTAAGGTCTGCACCAGGAGCTCTAGCTTCTCCTCACCAAAGATACTGAGCATAAAGCAGCTGCATCTTTCCAGATGAGGTGTTCTCAATAAGTTGTAATAGAGAAGATGGGCAGAATTGGAATGCTCCTATCCTATGTCATACTTAGAGTTCCAGTTGTATGTGATGGTAGTCATGTCTCACTGGAAAAAATAAAAATCTTTCATTTTGATGTGTTGCAAACATACAAACATCCTTTGCCAATGTCTCTTCCCTAAAACTCTAAACCAACTCCAACAAAAAGGATGAAAGCTGTGAATACATCATCATTCAAAACATCAGTACTGTGAACTTTGTTACTCACTTCCAAACCCATCAGCCCATCAACAATTTAAATGGTTTCATTTGGGGATTTTTTTTTTATTAAATATACAAGAGACTATCCATTAACTTTATGTAGGTCACTGAACAGCCACCATTAAAAATTTGTAGCTGTTGCTAACCTTACCTGAAATCAAACTTGTGACCTTGAAGTGTGGCAGTATAGTCCCAGTCCCAGTCCCAGTCCTTCTAAATTGTGACATTGAAGGGTAATTTTAACTGGTTCAGCCAACAGAAGCTACACCTTCATGTCCCTTTCGAAAGGCTGCTGACTGAGGCCAGCTATGACAAAAGGCATGGAAAGAAAACTACCGAAGCCTTTGATGGTGGAAGTGGAGGGAGGATTCAACATCTCTCTGCTTCCCCACGGACCTCCAGGTGATCTGTCCCCTTTTTATCTCAGTCAGAGTCTGCGGGGCTGTTGCCATGAGGAAAGCAAGACAACACCCGCTTTCAGCTGCTGATGTGTTTGCCTTTGTTTTGCTCCTTAGCTGAGCTCTCCAGCACCAGAGGGGGATGTTTGACTCACACTGGCGTGACTCTGCGTTTCATGCAGCACGGTCCATTTGGTTGCTGTAGCTTTGCTCGAAGCAGGTCATGGGGAAGAATTAAGCTCCTTCCTTCGAGACATGCAAAAGCCCTGCGGTTCAGACAGGCTTAGACCAAAGGGAGAACAGACTGTCTGTCTCCTCCTGCGCAGCTCTAAGCGTGGAGGTAGCCTGCAAGACTCTCCATAGCAGGACACTGCTGTAAAGACCCATGACCTTCACAAGCCTCTTGGTCCTGAAATGCCTGACAAGATGCCCAGATGAATGGGTTTTCAAGCCAAAAAAAACCCCAACCAACACTTCTCCTACTCCCCTTCTCTCCACAAACACACACACACATTTGGCCCCAGTAAATCACATGCTGGCTGGTTCAGCAGAGGGCCCAGCTGCACCAAGCACAGAGGACAGATAAAGGCAGGCCAAGATGCAGGTTTTGTGCAGGACTCACAGCTTGATTATGTCCACAGAGTACAGAGCTAAGCGTCCAAGCTGGACAGGGCATGCTAGCTGTGGCACAGCGCTGCCCACAGAGCCACACTGCTTCGAGTCTGGACACACCTCGTATCACGATGTTGTGGTGTGAGTGAAATGAGATCATGTCTGCTCTTACCTGCCCATGAAGCCCCATCCAAAGAAACCCAAGGACATCAAAAGTCTTTGAGGTCAGGTTGGATGGGGCTTTGAACAACCTGGCGTAGAAAAGATGTGCCTGCCATAGCGGAGAGAATGGACTAGATGATCTTTAAAGGTCCCTTCCAACCCAAACCATTCTGTGATTCAATGAATGAGTCACACTTCCATGTCTGGGGAAGAAGTGCAAAAATTAGACAAGATAATTAGAGAATCTGGAAGAAGCCATAATTTTTAATGGAAATAGGCAAAAAAATAACTAGGATGAGATGAAAAGCCTGTCAAATATCCAGGCTCATTAAGAGCAGGTATTCAGCAGATAAAAGTGTGGTCAAAGCAACTGAAGAACTGGAGGACTATTTCCAGCAGTAAGTAAACTCTCAGCTGAGCAAAACTGGAAGTACCCAAGTGTCCACGGTATGCTTGTGCCTGAGAGGGACTGAAAGAAAATATGTGAGAATTGGCCCAATGCAGAAGTTGGTACAAATGCATTTATTTGCTGGGGAAAAGCTCCACACTTAAATCCTTCATGGAAGTATAAGCACAGCCTAATATGATCTATTACTTTTTAAAATGAAACCAAGGGGAGAAATTTGGGAAGAGAAAGCTCATGCCCATTTTTTGCATGCTGTGTGTTACAGCAAGGTGGGAAGAGGCAAGTCTGAGGCATTTGACTTGCCACACATGCCACAGATACTAGATTGAGTCAAAGAAAGATTATGGTTAAAATAAGAGAAGAAAATGAAACATGGATTTGCTGGCATGATTCTGAGAAAGTGGCATTTATTCCAGGCTATTGTTTTAACTTTGCAGAGTCGGCCCTACAAGCAGCCACAGCTTAGCAGGTGGCCCTCAGACCTATTTTTGGCTGGTGTGGTGTGCCAGGCAGAATCAGTCCCCACCAACTGCACCAATGAAGGCAGCCTGCTGAGCAGCCAGGCTGCAAACATTTCACCGCTATCTTTACTGTACACATTACAACATTTTGGTTGAAAACAGTGTCCTGATAGGGAAGCTCTGGAAAGGGTGATGGTGTCAGACACTGATCCTCACCTGACATCACAGAAAAGACGCAGGAATGGGTTGTTGCTGTGTAAAACCCTGTTAGAGGTGCTGAGCTTCCAGGTCCCACCCAGGACTTTCAACACAACCACTATGTGCCCCCATTTCCAATCGCCATCCCAGTGCAGGAGCCTCACGCAGAGCTTTAGATAGTGGTCACCTCTTCCACCCCAGGCCCCGTGAGACTGTCAGAGCTGGTGTTACACTTAGTGATGACCACGTGCTGTTCCCCTTGTCGCCATTTTATTCCCTGCTGGCAGGCACAGCTGGCTGTCAGCTGGGCGCAGTGCTCGCAAGGCAGGTTTCCTCCTGCTGATGGGTAAGGTACAAACCACTAAGCCCATGGCTGAAACAGCACCAGCTGGCTTCTCCCTGCTGTGAGCCCAGCAAGCAGAGCACACAATTTGTCTTGGGTAGCTTGCCTCTTCCCAGATCAACCTGGGGTTCTTCACCAGGTACCTCCTGCTACATGCTCAAGGGATGCCGCTTCCCACATGCTCCAGACTCTGCCTTCCCCCATGTCCCTCCATGTCACTTCATGTTTCTCCCATATCACCCCATGTTTCTCCCATGTCCCTCCTAGTGCCTCCATGTCCCTCCTAGTGCCTCCATGTCCCTCCGTATTCCTCCACATGCCTTGGTTGCTCCACCCTGGGAAAAAGAGGGAACATTAAATTGACTGTTCTGCTGGGACAGGTGCAAAATGTGCTGCTTTTATCTCTTCCTTTTTGCAAGGATCATGGAGAAATGCCAGGAACTGCCAGTGCCACACAAACACAGGCTGTCCCCTTGCCCCTGGAGGCAGGGTACGCTGCCTTCCTGACGTGTTTCTTCAGCTCGGACACGTCAGCTCCTCGGCAGGATTGTTCCCCACAGATCCTGGCACGGAGAGCTGTTCCCGTTCTGGGTCTCTTAAGTACTAATAATGGTGTGCACATGTATGTGCACCCTGGTAATGACCAGGAGCTGGAAGGTGGAGCACAGAGCACGCCGATGTGAAGTCTTAGCTGGCTGGGAAAGAGAGTGCAGGAGAGCATTGGCCAAAACTACAGCATATCGGCTCACAGCAGACACAGCTCAGTCTGTTATTAAAATCACACATAAAATAACTGATTTGAGAAGAAGTAACCAAACTGAAGCATGTGCAGTGGGGACAGATTGATTAGGCAGTGCAGCGTCACTGCGATGCCCGGAGTCCAAAGAGGGAAATCGGACAGAAGAGTTGCACTGCACAGTTTTATCCTGTGTCAAGTGAGTTAAGGAGTCATCATGGTACTCCAGCCTCTCAGAGCAGTGGACAAAGCGAATCAAAAAGGCAAAAAAAGTCTGCAGAAAAATAAAAGGAGTGCAGGGGTGATCCCAGAGAGGGCTGAGCACTCAGAAAATCATTGCCCACAGAGGCAGGTCCGGCTGTTCTCTGTCCATAGCCAGTAAAGCTAGTTAGGGCAGGGACAGCAGGGATCATGTGTGCAAGGGAAAGGAAAGGAGCTGCATTACTTAACAGGATTACCCCGCACAGGGAAGGAGTTCCCCAGCTAAACCGTGCTACGAGGCACACTGGTGGGACTTCTGCTTCCTTCTCCTGGCCACTGCTTCAGTTCCCACTGTGTGCAGCCCCACCAGTTTTGCCAGCTGAGCAGCGGCTGGGAAAATGGCACGGTGGGGCTGGGAACTGCAGCAGACAGGAAGCAATGTGAAGAGTAAGCAGAGAGACTGAAAGCATCCACCACATTTCTAATATCCAGAGCGGTTCCCTCGAGGCCTCTTAGGGGTGGGATTTTTATATTTTTTTGCTGCAAACTGAAGGTGCTGTTTGTCAGTAGAAAGATGACATAGGCTGAGGACCACGCTCATCCTGTACCCTGCCTTCCTGCCCGTGCACAAGGTAGAAATGCAGCTCTGACTTTCCAGGCCACATTGAAGTATCTGGCTTCACTGTCACCCACCCCACTCACAAAGGGGAGTGCAGGGGCTCTTGGCTCTACTGATACTACACTATGGAACAAGGAAGCTTTCTGTTAGCTACCAAGACTCAGAACAGATACTGTACTGTACCTCTCTCCTCCTCCCCACCACCTACCCAGTGTCCCTCCATTTTTGTACTAGCACTTGCAGGGAAGAAATTACATTGTACAACCTCCACTTGCACTCTGAATAATAGGCTGAACATGTCGAGGAAACACAGGAAGGGAGGAACAGAGCAGAGAGAGCTCCTGAGTTGCTCAGGGTTTCTGGGAGCACTGCATTATGAACAGGACTACCTGGAGTGCTTAGCAGCCACCCGCTGTCTCTAAGAGCTGCCTGCTCACTGCAGGCCCCTGTAAGGGAGTGATAAACATGAGTCTTTTCAACTCTTTTCAACTTTTCAACTGCGGCGCTCTGACTTTCCAGACAGTGGCTGGGGAAGCCCTTTCAGCTTGGGTGTAACACCACGCAAGTCCTAAACACAACTCTGAGTCTGGACTGGAAGAAAGAGTGCTACTCCTTGCCTGGTGGCACACCTCCAAAACCAGACCCAAGCCCTGGAAGAAGTGGTGAGTATCAGCAATGTGAGGGGTCCAGGCTCAGGGCGGGATGCCCAAGGCTCCTTCCTAGGGAGCCGGCTCCTTTGGTGTCTCACTGCTCAGCTGAGGCTGCCCAAGTGACTCCTGTGACAGAGAGCCTTTCCCAGCACCATTAATGCCTTCCCTGTGCCAAAGTTACCAGCAACTCCACAGCTTAGGTGCTGTGACAGGGAAGATGGATCCTGCTATGCTAGCCAGCCCAGGACCCCAGGCACGCAGCTGGGCAGCAGACCCAGCTGAAAGCCTGTGCCATCCCATCCTTTGCCCTGTTGGTACATGCACTATCCAGACTATCCTGACTGCAGTGTAGGCATCCTTTCATCATGTCATGGAATCTTTTCACCTCCATATTACCATTTTCTGTTGGAGCATTTGAGCTCTCCCTCCTAATTCCTGGTGAAGTGCAGAATGAAAGAAGGCAGAAGACAGAGAATACATGAGGGAAGGCTAAACACCCCTCGTGCAAAAATGGAGGGACAGATAAAGCATCCTGATATTTAGAGGGAAGAGACTGAAAGGAAGAGAGGATGGAGATGAGCATATGAAATTGCCAGACGGACAGAAACAAAAAGGCCCTGGGTGTGGGATGGGAGAAGCAGGGAACTAAAGTGGCTTTGGTGAGGGGAGCTGGCAGGACCCTCAAGAGCAGAGAGGAGCAGGCGAGTGGTATGCTAGAAGATTAGGGAAGGCATCCCTGGTGTGTGTAGCTGGTTAGGTTTGCAAACTTGTCCAAAGCACATGCAGGCAAATATTAACTACTGGATAGGAGCCTTGGTGTAGGGAAGTCCCTCAGAGTTTTGCAGTTGAGCTCAAGGAGAAACAGAGATGATCTTCCTCGTATGTTTGAAGGAATTTTCAGCCTTCCTTTAGGCTAGAGTAACTAGCAGTTACTAGCCTAAGTAGTGGCTAGTAGCAGTGGGGTGCTTGTTGCTTGATTGCTTTAAACTAGGAGCTAACAGTACAGAGCCTGGTGCAGGTAGCAGAAATGCAGGGTCTTATACTGAGGAAGATATTTTGTTGGGACAGATGGAGGCACTGTAGGAAGTAACTGGTGCATGCTGTTGGGCTTAGATGGGTAGATGAAAGTGGGTTTGGTGCTGTGCTGCATCATAAGGTGAAGAAGGCTCTAGAAATGGCTTCCTCTGGCAAGGTGGCTGTGCCTTTCTGACAGGGTCACACTGGCCACAAAAGCGTCCTGGCTTTTCTACGGCAATACTGGAAGGAGAACATTGTGCAAACTGCTCCCCAGGCCTTGCTCCCCACCCTGGCCTCTCTAAGCCGCTGGCTGGCGTGGCACGCTGCCTGGGAGGCAGGTAGCCCAGCCCGTGAGCCGGGTAGCACGCAGCGCAGCGCGGCACTTTCCAGTCAGACAAGCCCTAACCCCATAGTAAGCTGCTTTCGCTTTGCAAATTACTCACGGCATTTCCTGTAAACACCATCAACATTACCTACAGGCTGTGAGCAGGGAAACACGGTGACATTATAAAATGTCTTCTGAAAGGGCAGGCTGCCTCATCTTTTCCATTATTTCCCAGTTTCTGTGCTGGGGAGAGATGAAAATTGGGGCAGGGAGTGGAGTGTGGGGAAATCCAGTGTTGTCTGAGAGGAGGACAACCTTAGCAGAACCTCGCAGGGTACTTTCCAAAGCCATCCAAAACTTTGGCGTGGAGCAGTTCTTTCCCTAGAAAACCTTGGGTGAGAAAAGATGAGGAGTGCTCTGACTGCTTACCAGTTTCCCATGCAACTTCTGTACTCACTGTGCCTGAGGAAAAAAAACCACCTGTAATCTAATGTCAGGGTAGAATGCAAGCCTGAAGAGGACATACAGGCAAACAGGGCTGCAATCTAAGAGAATATAAGCATTCTCACGTGCCTAAAAGTTCATCATTCAGGCTTCTCCAAATTATGACGCTGGATTAAAGAGAGACTTAACCATTGTGCTTTGAAAATAATAAGTAAATAGTCAAATAAAGAAACCTTAGCCAACATGGAGGTCTATTTGTCTTCTGATACCTTTGTCCTCAGGTTCACGAGGAGGGGCTTAGCCATCTTCCTGTGACGATGAGACACAGAAACAGCATAAAAATTGACAGCTCTGATCCTCGTGCATCCACAAACATCCAGGCATCTAGAAAGCAAGAAATATTACAAGATTCAGGATTCATCACGAGACTGAGGAACCATCACCAAATTTGCCACTAAGAGAAAGCAAAGCAGCCTGAGTGTCACCTTACACTGGTATATATTAATGAATTGCTGCAAGAACCGGCTTCAAGGACTTTTTGAAGTCAAGCTTATTTTTCTCTTGTTTGTCTTATGCTGGCATTTGCCTCCACCTCAGTCAGGACGAGGGGTGGGGAGGGGGTCACCTTGCCAGGAGCTTTGTAAAGACCCAGTTTTTTCTCCTCAGTAGCTCGCAATCCGGTGCGTGATGGAGTTCAGTGAAAGACGCTGACAGAACCAAAGCAATGAGATGGGGAGATCCGTGAGGACTGAGCCTAAATTAGTGCTGCAGAGTAGGGACAGGAAGAAGACAAACCAGCGCTCTGCGTGATGCGCGTGTCACGCAGCTACGAAGGAAAGTTAAACGTGCAGCAGCAGCAGCAGCAGCAGCTAATGCAACCCGGCAAGTTCCATGGCTTGGCTGGCGTTAGGCCAGGAGGACTGGTGCCATCTGGCCTGCAGCCGTGCCGGAGGCTTTGATTAGGTGACAAGCAGTGATTGATGAGTGAGAGCGCACAGATGCAGGGCAGGTGGAAGGGGCGAAAGGAGGGGTGGCAGCGCGAGGCAGAGCCAGGCAGGTGCCAGCGCGCCTGGGCTGGGCGCCACCCTTACAGGGCAATCTCCGAGGCTTTGGTTTTATTGCAGAATTCTGAGCCCACTGCCACCAAGTTCTGTCATTTTCCAAGAGTGCTCAACATCCTCTCTCTGCTGCCTGCAAGGCCTTCATGTCACAAGGGACTGTGGTCCCAGTACTCTTTTTTTTTTTTTGGATACGAGCAATTTGAGACCATCCCCAGGCTTCTCATGCTGTGTCTGCTCCTGCAGATGAATCTAGAAAAGGGGAAGAGACCTACAGAAAGAAAAAAACTAGTTAGTCTGTATTTCTCAGCCTCCAAGAACCTGAATCTATTTTGACCCAGCAAGATCAAAACAGCTGTAACTGGACAGGTTGGGTTTTCAGCCCAAACCTCCCCCTTCCCTTCCAAAACCACTCTTCTCCCACACACAGGGTTTTCTGTGGGATGTTTCTTTGCTGCTCTCAGTGTCATCTGAAACCATTACCCCAAGTTACATATTGACCCACAGTGTTATGCCCAGTGAGCAGGAAAACTGGCAAACAGGCCGGCATTGTGCATGGCCTGCCTGGTACACCTTCTCAGCATGGGCAAACAGCTTTCTCAAACTCTGATGGAGAACATTTTGCAAAGCTTTTTGCCTCCTAGCACCAAAGCCTCCAGGCAAGATGGCAAACCAGGGGGATGGATCATAGCAAAAGCATAGCATCATCCAGCTAGTGAAGCAGAGAAGGGCTCCTCTGTCTTCTCCTGAGAAGGATGAGGATGTCCCAGCTATCCCAATGTGCATGACGAAGTTCACTGAGAGGGTACAAGGATAGGCAAAGCTCTCCTTGAGGACTGAGTTTCAAAGAGCTTGCAATAAAACTCAGAGGAGTTTTGTGTCACCTCCCATTTTGATGAAGGATGCCAGGATGCAGAGGGAGCTTGCTGCTCCCCAGCACTGGCCATGCCCTCCATGACAGGCAGCATCCTGCAGGAACCAGACATGGTGGACAGACCTGGGGAGCTACAGAGGCCCACAGACCTGAGGGGCTACAGAGGCCCATGGACAGCCAACATAGTGAGGGGATGAGCCAGAGCAAGGGTTCATCGTGGGGTTCCAGGCATGAGCTGAGGGAGATGAGGCCAGAGACAGGGCTGGAGGCATGTCACCTGCAGCAGAGACCTCAGGGCCATCTGAGAGACAGGCCTGGAGACAGCCACAGGTAAATAATAGGTCATGTGGGGACTGAAAGCCTCAGGTTGAGCTGAAATGGGGCTTCTGGTCCCACAGCCAGGGTGTAGGGGGAGGCCCCAGGTGAGACTGGTCAGAGCCATTAAGGATTGTTAGTGCCATCAGAGCTCTAACAGATGATCATGCAATGGGAAGAGGGGTCCATCTTCTTTAATAACAAGTCCTCTCTCTCTCCTTAGCCTGTGTCCTGGAGAGCACCTGATGCGAGGCCTTCCTACGGAAACATCAGCTCCTGACACAGTGCCTACAGGCTGGCCTGCAGGCTTGCCCACATTGAGGCATGTCTGGGGGTGGTCCTCTGTGCAAAGTCTGCCCTCATACCAGAGAAATCCTGCTCATGGAGCTGACGTACATTCCTCAGAATCAGTTCCTTATAGCACGATACACCCCTTAAAAACAATGTTAATGGAGGTGCGGAGTCCAGAGTTAGGAAATGCTATGATTAAGGCCACCTGTGCAGCCTTACTTCATCATCCTTGTGTGTCTGTGTTGGGAAATAATCTCTAATTGCCTGCTCCACAAAGTCTTACCTCACTCAGGGCATGCTGCCGTTCAGACTCTGGTCTGTTCTGTACCCACTGAAGTATGGCTGAGGGCATTGTGTGCTGCACACTGCTCCAGCCCTTCTCAGAAAATTATTATTTCACAGCTTTTTCTAAACTCCTCATCCATAATGTGTCGGGAATTTTGCGAGGTGGGTTCCTCCAGCATAACAAAATCCATTTAAAGGTGGGAAACTGAGGCAGGAGAGAAAAATGAATGAATATACCAGTCTTGGTAATGAAACCGGGAGGGTGAAACTCTCACAGTCCACACCTTCCCAGCATTCAGCATTATATAGTGCTTAGTATCTTTAAGGACAGAAGTCACTGAGGTCAGCTGAATCAAAAAACCCACAGCATGTTTGCAAGTCAAATCCCAGTGCTTCTACTTGTTGCCAAACTGAAGGAACAGCTGATTGCTGCTCGGTTCCAGCCACTCTTTTACCGTCATAACAAGGGCTTTTCAGAATGGGCTGCAACATAGTTCAGTCACTGAAACATAATCTTAGATAAAAGATGTTTGATACAGGGACTGGTTTCTTCAGGGGAAATACTGCACTAAGATGTACTTCAAGATAAACTGTAAGATATGCTGCAAGATGCACTTATATGCATATTATGCACCCCTGGTACCAATTTATACATAACCAGAAACATGAAATTAGCCAGCACTTTTCAGGAGGCTGTGTTGGCTGTGTTCAAGAGTGGTATCTTCTTGAAGCAGTATATGCTTTTTTCTGTATGCTCTCTGCAGGTTTGACATGAAGGAGTTGGGAATAAGTCAGCAAGCATCTTTGTTCCAGTCGCAGCTTTTTCGTCTTA